>NC_071467.1:14281526-16969026 GCF_028500815.1 Rissa tridactyla
ATATTTTTCTATATATCTATACCTATTTATATTCCTTCTTAGGTCCTAGGACCGTAATAGTCCGTTTCTCTTTGTGAGCCAAAATCCTGACAGATAGGATGGTTTCACATGTGCTGAACTTGCACTGTGCAGCGATGCTGCAGGCAGAGATTCTTTTTCTTTGTTATTTTTATAAACAGCTCTATGTATACTTGATCTCGTTGTCTTTAAAACGACCACCAAGGAGACTTGCTGGCAACTTTTCCTGGAGATAGGGGGAGGAGGGGAAGTGCATAGTTAATGCTCTGACCTGCCTTCTGGCTGAGCACGTCATGTAAGGGGATTGAATGTTCGGGTGCAAAATTTGTGGTGCTTCGTTCCAGCCCAGAGAAAGTTAAAAAAAAAAAAAAAACCTCCTAAAAGGGTGTAGTTCTTACCACGCATATGTCCTACAAGTTTAATGTAAACCAGTTAGGAGACTGGAATTGAATCACATTTTAAAAAAAAAAATAATAATAAAATGATACATTTGAACCAATGTGGAGTTCTCTTTGGTCACTTTTATCCATTAAAAATCTCTCTCAAAGATAAAAGCTAAACAGATACAAGACAAGTTTACATTAATGTAAAAACATATGCGCTGTGAAAGCCTTGTCTACACACGAAAGTTTATCTGATGTAATCAAAACCTTTGTGATTTTACTTATTGTAGTATGTGTTATTTGGTTTGTTTTGATTTATGTTTCTTAGGAAATTATGCCCATAATTGTAAAATTGGAACTCCTGTTTACTAGCTTGAACAAAGAAGAAAACTTCGCTTAAATTGTGATAATAAATTGGTTTAATCAAACTGGCAGAGAAACATGACGCTTTTATGTCGATCTATGCCAGATACATTTTAGTTCAGTCTTGCATGATTTACCTTAAGATAAGCCACGATGTGAGTTTACAGCACTTCAGACAGTCCGTGAAGACGACCCCGGGCAGATCCTTGCTCTGCAGTAAGCGTGAGGTAGCTTAGCCTGCAGCATCGGAGTCATTAGTTACATTGCATTTGCCACAGGGTACGAGAGGAAACACGGACAGATAATGTATGATGACTAAGGCAGTGTAAACTCATGCCTTAGGCTGCTGGAAGAGGCTTTTAAATGTATCTGTGCCTTAAACCGATCAGGAGTGCCTTCTAGGTAAAGCAGGGGCATGTGAACACAAAGAGACTCAGCAGAGTTGAAGTGAATTACCAAGATTTCAAGCTGGTTATTTGAACTGTGGGAAGCCTCCATTAAAAATGTGTTTTCAGAACAAAAGCAACTCCGCTTTGATTTAGCAACTCCCCCTGTTTTTTTTAGGTACAACTTTAATACAATTTACCTCTTGCACACTAAAAATCTAACCAAGATGTGCTCACACGATCACAAGCGTAATGTAAGGAGCTGCCCTCCTGCCGGCACTGGAAGCAGATACTGAGCACACACCGTCCACTGCAAAGCAAATTAGACTGGGCCAGTTCTCAGTGTGCTCCTGGACATGCATCGTCTGTGTCTCACACAGGACTTTGCACAGGCCAGAGGCAAAATACCTGCCTTACGCTGCCAGCACCCGTTTTCCTCAGGTTGTTCTTCGCTAGCAAGAAGCGGGCTGTTGGCTGAATGACTGCATATGCCCCCGCGAAGCAGCTCCAGAGCCTGATAGATGTATGGGTTGCACATACGATATACCCAAGCAGTAAAACGGAACATTTGCACGCAGCAAACCTGTATTTGCCAGCAAGCACAGGTGTCGGGTGTGCAAGCCAGACATCTGGTCCTGGCAGCAGTGGAGAGAGAAGAGGTTTCATCACTAAAAGCAGCAAAAGAAAGCTGTCTCACTGCATGGCACATCCCTTTGTGGTCAGAGGAGCGTTGGTCCAGCTGCTTTGCCCGGGGGCACTGGCACATCAGCCTGATACCCCTGGGGAAAAAGAGTATGAACCTACAGAGCATCATGCTGGGTGCAGTTGCCACAGCGCACGCTCTTGCCTCTTGGCCCACTGGAAGCAGTTTATTCCTCTTTTGCTGACAGACCATCTGCTTTACACATACTGCAGCATGAAAGCATGCTCGCAGGCAGCTGCCAGATCCATTAATTTTACAATTTTTATAATTATTAGTCTTTAATTCTGGTAACTAATTAATTGATGGCCATTTGGCTCAAGTCAGTTCCAGGACTAAAACACACGATGTAATCAGTTGGATAGCAGTGTTCTTTACACATGTGATTAAAATACTTCCATGGAGAATGAATCACCCTCATGCCCCAGGCAGGGTGTGCTTCCCAGGCGGCACGAAAGATCTCACACGTGTACGTATACCTGTTGGGTAACGCGTGTTGTCCACAGCTGCCAGCTCGGCCCCTCTCTTACTTTGTCACTGATCTGATTGCTCCTTATGTTCTTAATTAAATTAAAGGAGTGTGAGGTTCTGGCCAAGTTAATCATGGCTGGGAATAAACGTTCATATTTCTCTTGCAGCTTTGAAGTCTGTCTAATCTATCCTGTTATCACTATAATATCTGAGATGTGGTGAGGGCTTTGTAAGTACACAGATTAGACAGATTGCAAAGTTAATGGGGACATATGGGTGTTGTTTCTCAGCCATTATTCTTTCTGTAATTGTGGTGGAAAGAATCTGTCAGCAGAAATGCACTCTTCAGTAATACATTGCTCCAGCATGCTGGTAAATGTTGGGGAGAGTGCTGGTCTGCGAGAGCACGTTCTGCACACACGACTGATCACTCCGTACCTTTCGCCTGTTTTTTTTTTAAACACCTAACCAGTGACGGAAATATATCTGGCATTGGCTTCAGCTTCCTGAGCACTGTATGCAGTTTTCTGACCAACCTAGTGTTGAAACAAACCAAAAAGCTTATTATCTTTGTGGTTTTCTGCCTATGACTTTTGATTGATACACTATGTGCTAATAAGCAAAGCCCCAGGAAACTCAGCATCATTGCCCGGGACACCTGCATCCTTTTGTTTTCCAGCCACTTCCTCAGATCTAATTTGTTACATCTCTGTTTAAATCAGCACAGCCAGGCAGGTATAAAACTAAAGTCTTAACCACCCATACCAATTACAGGTTACGTTTCATAAGATTAGGCAGGAAGCACTCCATAAATTCCAGTAGTTAACACTCGTTTTAATTGAATTGCCCCTGAAGTTTGAATGGAGCCGGTATTCCTCTGCTCTGAATGGTTGCGTTTCCCAAAACACGGTTGGGTAACAACAAACAGATGTTTTCCAATGCAGACAAGGCCACATTTCTAGTGATGGTAAAGTGATGCCTCTGTTTTGTACATTTGTGAAGTACTTCTGCATCTAAAATAATTGGAAAAAACTTCCTTTTGGCCCAGCTACATTGAATCCATTGGCATAAGCAGAAGTTTGAAAAGATCTAGCAATTATCTGGAGTTTCATGCATATTAAATCATTTGATCTTGCTTTGTCTTCTTGTCCACAGGCAGGACAAGTCATCAGAAAGCAGGGACACACGTTTGTTGAAGCAAAGCAGAAAAGCAGAAAATGGATGATTCCTCAGATCCATTTAGGCTGCAAAGCATACTGTGCTACAGTACTGTATCATAGCAGAGCTGCGTTTACTTCTTTGTATGAAGTAAACTACTAAAATAATTTGCCTGGGACAATATTGTGTTCTAGAAGACTTGCATCTAGACTGTCTTTACGTGCCGGATACTTCAGATCAATTTAGAAATAGCTGAGGCATGCACGATACACTGTTATACCTGCAGCCGTGGGAGATTTTATGCTTTGCACCCTCACCTGCTTCAGCACCAGATCATCCAGGTTAATGGAAACCGTGTTCATCAATGGTAACTTCAGCTAAAATATTTGAATGGTGATATTCAGGCTAATATCACCCTCAGTCCCTTGTATGACTGCGGTTGTGGAGGCAGTAACAGCAGCCAACTGCCAGGGATATTTACTTCTTCGAGAGTTACAGCTACATCAGGAAGACACTGGCTGTCTTTGCCCTGATACATGTGGATTGTAATCCAGCTGGCATCGTCCTTTACTGCTGCTGCCAAACCTCTGAAAGGGAGGGGCTGCATATTTCAAAGCCTTGTCTGCACATGTCAGTTTATTTAGTATATGCTACGTCGTTTATTTTAATCAATTAGATCAATGAAACTCCCGGGAGTTTACTCAGGCACACCTGTTTTGGTTTTTTCTTTTAAGCCTATGTTATTTGGAGTCAAAGCCAAAAAAGCCATTCTTATGCCGCAGTAAGTCTATCCAAGAGCAGAAGAGGCCTCCCCCGTGGATTGTCCTATGTTATGTTCATACAAACAGTAAAATTCAGACAAGCCACAACTCATTACAAACAGGAACATGCAGACATTAAAATGCTAGAAGGAGCAGTCTTACATTACTTACATAGGAGCAGAATACTCTAGAAAAGTAGTTTCCAACCCATGATTCTTACAGCCCTCAAAAATTGGTTGTGGTCAGATGAAATAGGTTAAAGAAGAGATCAGCAGGCAGAGCTGAGCTGGTAACTTTGGCAGTTTTGCTTGTAACTTCCACCCATGAGCTAACACAGGTTGAAGAGCACTGAAGAGGTTTTTTCCATCTCTAACGGCTATAATCTCACTATTGAATTTCTTCTTCTTAAAATCACCCCTAATTCTGCATAAGCATTTAGCAGAAACGTAAGAAACTCTCCATTAAGAAACTCTGAAGCTTCTTTGGCCCTGTGAAAGCCTGTGAAATGAATTCCTGTTCAACACACTTCTGGTAAGAATAAGACTCCTCAGAAGTTGTTTTCCACTTAAAGATCTGAAGATGTTTGGCAACAGCATAAATAGAGCTTCTGTGCATATAAAAGCTTGGTGAAATCAGATTTCCTACAAAGCAATTCTAAGATTTCAGGAACATTTTGTAAAACTGGGTGAAATGTTTCAAAAATGAGTCAACAAGAATCACCCACGCTCAATAATGGCCGGTTTGGATTGAAATTCTATGGCACCATTACCAGTCTTAGAGTTTGAATAAAATTTCAACCACCATTTGATTGATCCCCAAATGCCACAAATATAAAATAGATCCAGACAGACCTTAACTGTGTCCCTGCTGCGACACCCACATTGAAATGCACCCTCTTTCTTCAACTAGCTGTCATACAATTGTCTATATATTGTCACCAACCACATACCTTATAATGGTTCACCTGACCCCTTCCTTTGGATCGTAGGTCCTTAGTTTGCTCGAGACATTGCTCTTGTGAAACGTCTTGAAAGTCTCATCAGAATGAGAGACAGCATGTCTACAGCTTCCCCCTCTTCTGCTGTAACATAAAAGTAGGCTGTTGAATAATTTGACAGAATTTGTTCTCAGTAAAGATACATTAGCTAATTTTATCACTTATTATTTTCTATCTTCCTTGCTTTTCTCCTACCTTCCTTTTTATGATGTCATTTCTTTGCCAGTCTCCAATCCACTGGAGCCTTCCATGCCCCAGGAAGTCCCTAGTGGTCCACAGAAAGTTTCAGGTTAGCTCAATGAATGCACAAGACCATGCTAACTTGCAAACATAGCTTTTTCACCACAGTCTTTCCCTTCGGTCCAGACTGTAGACATTGGGTATGAGGCAACAGAAGGCACATGAGCTGGGCTATCTCCATTCCTATCAGCTGTGCCCTCTGCTCCTTCCCCTGAGCTTTGACTAGTTCCCGAGCCATAGTTCAGAGCCACCCTTCAAATTCAGGCAAATGCAAGCACTACAACCATGTCCAAAAAGATGGAGTTGAAAAATGATTGTGAGGCTTTCTCCATCTGTTCTCACGCACCACAACCAATCTTAACCTTTCCCTCTACTCTTACTGTGGCAACCAAAGCTTTTATTTCACCTCTTCTCCCTGACAAGACTATTTTATTTCAGCTGTTTGAGCTACCAGAGCTGAAAGCAGATTTGGGCTGATTCAGAGCACTTTACATCCTTTGTCTGAACGTGTTGTGCAGCAATGAGAAACTGAGTCTGTGCTGCTGTTAAACCTTGAATCAGTTCTTTTTGTAAGCTAGAAGAGAAAATGATTCCCTTCATTTTCTTTCCTAGACCAACATGGGACTCAATGAATTCAAGATGTGTGTATTCCAAGTCAGCAGGGACACTAGGATAATGGGAATTACCTAATTGACACATACCACCACCCACACACTTCATAAAATCTAGTCTCGAATTGACTAGTATTACATTCAGAACTAGGCTTTTCCCAACATAACTACACGTAAAACTACTACAAGTTTCTGGCCCAGTGTTACATAGGTATGGGTCTGGTCTTGTGAGATGCTAAGCCCATACACCTACATGCAGAGGAGGCAACGAACTCATCCACCGGTCTAAATTCAATGTGTATTTTGCCTGAGGGAAGACTAATTATTATTATTATTTACATTACTTGTTTTACTAAAAACTCTTTGAAGTGCTAATTAATCTCCTGCTGCATTTTTTCTTGTTGGTGTACGCAGAATGTACTGCTTTGTGATATTTCTGCCTTATCTATTTACTATTTTCTAGCGAGTGGCTTACTATGAGCAATTCATTCCTTCGTTTGCTCTTTTACCTTCCTGTACCAACATTTGAGCTCAGGGTGGAAACTTCCACGTCTCTGCTGGGAGAGATCAGACAGTTGACAGAATTTTTGCCAAGGTACGCGGAAACTCTACAGGGGCTTTTTCTGACTGCTTGGCTATTTGTAGCCTACTTGGTCCTCTTATACTTTCAGTTAGGATACGATCGGTACTCGCAGAAAGGGTGCATTTTTTTAGATTCGGTGTTGAGACCAGATTTCACAAAACCCCACAAAATCTGTTAGCTGTGCTGCCCGCCAGAGTGAAACATATTTCAGGAACTGTCTTTTATGCACTTCATTAAGTGTAAAAGTAACAACCATCTCAGTGTTCTCCATAATGAAAGGATCCTTTGAGAGTTAAATACTCCTTTAGTTGTTTTTAATCAAGCTTAATATGTGTGAAATTTGTGGGAACGACAGTCCCATAGAGTAACAGCAACAACAGGTACAGCCAGAAATCCTCACTTGAATAATATATCCATAACATGCCATCAGTTTTCTTTGCTTTTGACATACTCAGAAGACCTTGTTGATCAGTTTTGCTCTCATGGCCATTCAGTTGGAGGTCTCCCTGCTGTTTTTCAGCAAGGATATCTACAGGTGTCTTTTTGACATACCACCTGGTTTCCTTAAGCAATTTAACACACGGTGGTACCCTGACTACACTTTCACAGCTGGCAAAATGGGCAAGACTATTTCACAGTTGGACAGTGTCACCTGCGATTATTTTGGGGGGCTAACTTGTCAGTTAGAAAATCAGATTTCAGTAAAAACCTCCCAGCTATGGCTATCTTGAAGCAAAGACACAGAGCAAGTGGGACAGGTTTATATATTTGTTTCAACTTCACTTAAAACAATAGGCTTGAGGTGTTATTTGCCCTGTTCATTTCAAAGGGTTGTTAACTAGATGCCCAGTGTTGATAAATGTCATCACGCTATGTCCTTTTTACAGTATGTTCCAGATCAAAACGCTGAACTGCTGCACATGTACCCTTCTCGTGTCTTCTGCTTACAGAGCAATTATGACCTGGACACATTTTAGCCACGGTAGATCCAGGCAAACTCATCTTAAGCTGCCTATCACAGGTGAACTTACTTCAACTTGACTTGGGAGAACCTAAAGAGCGTGACAAAGGCAAGGAAAAGAAGAGATGGGGAGTCCTGGGAAACTGCAGCAGGGAGGAATACTAGCAGGAGTGTCCAGAAATCTTTTCCAGTGACACAACCCAGGCAAAGTGTTCACCTCTCAATGGGCTGCACCCAACTGTGCAACGGAATCAGTACTATACAGTAAAGCAAGTTATATTTACAAAATATTCAATGTTACAGCTGCTCTTGTAAATCTGGCTGCAGACATAATGGGCTGACAAACGTATGCCAAAGACCGTACAACAACATAGCTTGAAATGAATCATGGTTGCCATGTAAATCAAATGCAAAATCCATTTTAATGCTCTGAATTGCATTTCCCCTTTTTTTTTTTTTTTAATCCTTTCCCATTCCATCTGTACTTTGGACTCTCTCCCTGCCTTGCCAGAGCAGTCTCCCAGATGTGGAGCCATGTTCTGTTGTTCACTCACTCAGCAGCAGTGAAACATTTTCAGATAACTCCTTCCTTGGTGACGGACAATTTAAAATGAGGGATTGTTGGTTAGCTCAAAAATAGACAAGTACATATATGCACTGAGAGTTATATATATGTTTGTTTAGAATTTGTATATATGCTTTAATGTAAGAGGAAGAATAGGGATCACTTTTCCCGCTGTAAATCAATAATGTATCTGAACATCAACAGCTTTTAAAACTTGAAATGAACGAAACTGCAACTTTCAGTTTTTCTAGCCGTGCCCTGTCTCATCCATCCCCGCGATCTCCGCTCTCTCCCATCACTGCGTTCTCTCCCCTGACAGCTCCAGACCTGTCCACTCCCTCTCTCACCACACAGATGCTTCAGTAGAGCTCATTTGTTTCCACACACCTGGTAAACTTTTGCTTAGATTTTAAAAACAAAGCAAAAAAAAAAAAAGTTCAGTAAGCTATTTTCACTCCCAAATTCCCTAAATGCAAGGAGTGGGAAAGACATATGTTCTTAGTAAAACCACACAGTCCTGAGGGACATGGCCTGGACCCCTGGAATAGCCTTTAGCTCTCAGCAAGATGGATCTGCGCTTTCTTATCTACTCCGCTGTAAAGGAGAAGTTGAAGTGAATCGCACTGTATCAATGCAAAAGCAATGTGAAGTAGCAATGCCCCACTGTATTCTTTCCCTCTGATTTCCAACCCATTTGAGCAAATTCTAACCATCAAGTCTTGCTGAGTGGGAACCGTCCTCTTTTGTTCCTCAGCTCCAGCTTGAATGATCCCAGATTTTCCCCAGATCTTCAAACACATCCCCTGCCACTCCCTACCCTGTACAGAAAAAGTAAGGCTGGCAACTTCAAGAGCACTGGCCACTCCTCCCTGCTCGGAGGCCGCTGCACATCTCCGCTTTGATGTGGCTGACCTCCTCTGAACTGGAGAAGACTGTTGCTTCTCAACTCGGATTTCCCCCTGAGGCAATGAATTATCCTGACAACTGACTACTGACAACCGACACCTCCCCAAAGGGCTCCGTCCTACTGTGGGAACCGACACTTCAATGGTATGTCCCAGGCTGGAAGTGGGGCACTTGGTGCGTAATGAATGTTTCTATTTTGCTGAGAGACAACCACAGGCTGGAGGGTTTGAGCTAGAATCTGAGAGTTTGAAAGTGTTTCGATGTGAGGGCTCGGCCGGTCTCGTGACAAAACAGAAGCTAATTGTGAAATCTGGTAACATTCCCAAACTTCCACAATTTCTAAACGGACACTGAGAGCAGTTTGATGTGTAACTTCAATATCAAGTCTCCATGGATCATTGGGTTTTGCCTCCCTTTACTTTCTCTTTTGTGCCATCTTTCCCATGCACATCTCCTCCATTTTCCACTTTAAGGAAATAAGAGTTTATGAAATGATTATTCTTCTTTACCAGGCTTAGTCAGCAAAAATGTTGCAAAAATGAAAAGCGTTGAAAACAATGGTCTAAATTAACTGGAGGTTTTTAATATTTTTGTCCTGGAGAATAAAAAGTCAAATTGCATAAGGAAAACCTGAAATGTTAAATTATTTTTAAAGTTTTACATGCGAAATCCACTCACATCCTGTTCCCAGATGCAAACTGGCGCACACACAACACAGCAACATGTTCAAAAGACCATTCACAATGTGTGATTTAGGGCTGGTGCGTTCTGTGGACTAGGGTTTTAGGTTAAGAGATTTTATTTTCTTTTTTGGTATATTTTACTAGGTAACATGCAACTGAAGAAACCCACCTGGATTATTAAGTTTAGCCCATAATCATAAGTCTGTATAGTGCAGGTGGCTTGACAGATCAGGCAATTCACCACAGCGGTAAAATACTTCCCCTGGAAAGAAAAGGGGAATTAAAAGGCATCACCAGTGCACTGGGTTAGTTTGGTTAAAAGCATAAGATGTTCCTTAGACGTTGAACACCAATACATATAACAAAAATGCCTCCCTATCTGCCATCGTGGCCTGGTACATAGCTCCTTCTAGCCCCAGATTTAGTGCTGAGCCTAACCTTGAGCATGTGAAGTGGACCAAAACATCAGAGAGTAGGAATATTTTGGAGCGCCGTTAGGAACAGCCTATACATCAGGTGTACCGGGACGAATTCACCAACTTCAGACATTTTTTCATCAATGAATGCAAAGAAGCATCAAATAGGACACACCAGGAGCCCGATCCTCAGTTTGTATATATCAGCCTTGTTCAGCGGATTTATACTGATTTATTCCAATTTAATACATGCTGAGTTTTGGATTGCATTCTACACAATGTTTACATAAATTCAGAAAACTTACTATATTTTTAACAATACTTTTTGCCAGCAAAGCAAAATGGGCTTGAGCTTTACCCTTTAAAAAAAACATAAATTCTTCTGCATGTCTCAGTTCTGTGAGTGTCCCCTTCTTCAGTGTCACTGATGGGCAGCAAGTGATTGCAGCTGATGGTATCTGCTAGCCAGAGGATATGAATGTGCTAATCTTACTTCCAATATAAACAACAGTTGGGGCAACTTTTTGCAATGTAAATGGTTTGTTGGGTGCGTTTTATGACACAGCTTGTGCCTTCACAAGCACTGCTCATTGTTTGCTTTTCTTTAAAATGAAGTCAAAGTATTTCACAGCCTAGTTTGGCACCAAATTAGATTAGGTCCTTTTGTGTATGGCCTAGGTGCAAGTGTGCACGTAGGCATTTGTGCTCAGTTTTTAAAGGGGATGAGGTTTTCAAGAATTCAGAAGACATCAACTGCATGTAAGGACTTACAGGGTTTTATTAACGCTGAAGAGAATTAAATATAAAGGAAAAGTGTGTAGGTTTATTTTTTTGCTCTCCAGTTTTTGATACATGCACTAGCATTGTATTTTCAGGCTTTTGTTTGTGCCAAAGAAAAATGGACATTTACTCGCCTTATTTACTTTTAGCCTTAAAACGGAACTATTTTGTTCGATGAATTTGAGACTATCGAGCTGCACGAAACAACCCCAAAACCCTCAAGTCAGAAAGATTGGATTTGCGTCTTTTTCGTTTGTTTGTTTATCCATAGTAATTTTAAAAGACATTAAAAAACTGCCATTAACTGAAGTGAACTTCACATTTCCAGCCACTGAGCTCACTTGGAGATGAAAGGCTCCTTCTGGCCGTTACTCAGCACTTTCCCTTCGCGCTGCCCTGTCCCACCACGGAGGTTATTAACTTTTTACAAGCGCTGCTCACATCCTCCCTTTGATGGATGGTGCTAAGCTTGTATTTAGATTACAGGATTTCCCAGCAAGGCTGTTTTGTTATTGAGGGGGAGGGAATTTTAACACAAGGTGGTTTTTTCATATCAACCACTCGATTTTCCCCGTAAAAATTTGCATGGGGAATCTGCTTCGGGGAGTTTCACACCATACCACCCCCAGGCCTTAATGCAAGGTCACGGGTGCCCCAAACACAGGGTGCAGTGATAGGGTTTGGGCTATTTCTCTTCTGCTTTTCGTGTCCAACTGCGAGACGTAGCGGGGGTTTCCCTATGGCTTTCAGCCTTGCTCTCTTGCAGCTCCTGCCGGGATGTGGGAAACCCGGGGTGACCCATGATTAAAGAGGAAGGGGGCAGAGAGAGGGGAAAGAAAGCACCCTTTTGCCTCTCTGAAACCTTCATCCTCTTTCAAAGTGGAAAAAAAAAAAAAAAAAAAAAAAGAAGGTGGAGAGGGAGGCCGGAGGGGAAGAAATTTCCCTGCCACCTCATTACTCCCTGCTCACTGTGAATTCCCAGTTGCGGCCAGCCTGGCTCCCGCCCTTCTCTCCCCTCCAGCCTCTGCACCTAAATTTCTCACAATCTTCTTCCCAGCTGTAAATGTAAATCGAGACCCAATCAGGATTAAAGAAAAAAAAAATTGCGTAAGAATGCCCCATTCTCATTTATGGATTACGTAGGAACGAACCTTGTTGGTCTTCACCGTCTCTAACTTCTGTGATTTCTAGCTGAATTTTCATGACTCATGAACCCACTTTTCTGGCTAAAGAACTTACTGGCTTATTTTTTTTTTTCCTTTGTGGAAAAAAGCTGACACCAGATGTTTCTTTAGACCCTTCCCTGTCCTGAGTGAGTAAACACCAGAGACAAACAGGCTGTTCTGTCATCTTGCTCCTCTCCAGAATACCAACGGTTTTTATCACTTAGTTAAGAAAAAAAAATACATTTAAACTGCTAGCAACTGCATTTCCAGCTAAAGATATGCAAGTCCTCACTCTTAAAATTAAATAAAAGTGTTTATGCATGAATAATATGGCTGTTTATGAGCACTGTGGTGTGATGCACGGATACAATAAAGCTCTTGTGCTGCCCGAGCCCTCAGCTCTGACGAGCGTGTCTCCTGGCCCAGGAAAGCAATGGCCCTTTCTAACAGCCGCCCGTCAGTATTTTTAAACCTCCTCTCCTAAAATAACACGTCAATGTTTGCCTATCTGAACTTACAGGAAGGCTGAATGAAAATTTGTGGGCACGCCGCTGCAAATGGATTTTGTCACGGTTTTTATGATGTCATGAGACTATTTATCGTGCTGTGCTGAGAAAGCCAGCGAGAATTGCACGTCTCCCTGCAGCCCCCTCACCTGCGAAGGGATTCATGAACTCTTTGACACCTCTGAAAGTGGGGAGGGTTGAAACCGTGGACAGCAAACTACCCCTCCTGAGGTGAAGGTGAGCGGGTCGGATCTGTTCTGCCAGTCGGCATTCAGGCTTGCCGTGTTGCTTACAAATATGTCTCAAAGTGAACCATAAAAAAAACACCACACAGACAATTTTAATACCTTCCCTGTCAGTAATGCCACTACGTTTTCTTAGCAGCAGAGCTTGGAACTGTGGCACTAGCTGATATTTTATCTTGTGCTACTGGTAAAAATCTACTTATTTTGTATCAAGATATTTGAGAGAGAGAGAGAAGAGTAAACAAGCTTTCAGGTACCAAAATGTTTTTGTACTGAGACCACTACGTCTGCAAGTTACAGGTCTTTTAAACTTTTTTCAATTACTCACACGTAAAATATTAGATCACTGCATGGCTACTTAATGCTATTCTACTATCACCTTTCACGTAGAAAAATGTTGGTTCCTTCCACCTCGGTCTTTGCTTAACAAGCAATTCAGAGAAAAAATCTTGGGTGTAGGAGTTTTCTCACCTTAACTTAATTGTTTAAAATTAGGTCTCACTCTAGCCTCCTTCTGTGGTCAGAGGATAGATTTATGTACCTTCTGGGAGCTACTCATCCATTCAAAAATAGATGCCTAGTTTTACATCGACACCAAAACACTGGTAGGCTCCTTTCCAGCAGGATCCTGGAGTGCCTCAGAGCAAGACCTAATCGCGTCAGTGAGTGCTTTTGACTCTAGGCCATAAAACACATTTATGCATATGTGCATTTTGCAGCACGAGGTGCACCCAGTTGTTTGCAACACAATTTCCAGAGCGGTGTCTTCACCGCACAGCCCCAGGGGTTTTGGCTGTAGCACTGGGGTGGGTGGTGTGTGTTTGGAAACGGTGGGGAGAGATTTCAGGGTGCAAAGCCCTCTGATATAGGTCTGAGGACATATGGGAGGGAGGACAGTGCTATCTCATCTATACTGCCGGGGGGAAGCAGCCCCCGGAGTAAACCCTCCCAGGACTGTCACTGAGTTATGTCTCAAGGGAAACCAGTCACTTCGTGCTGAGAAAGATCCCGAATGAGAACTAATGCACATGCACTGCGGGCGATGGGGAGAAGGGGGCTGGGACACGGGTGGCAGCAAAGAAACTAAAATAACTGGGAATTCTGTCTGGAAACTGCTGTTTCAGTGGTACCAAGATCATTAACATAATCTTAAACCTGATTTCTCTGTTGGTCCCCAGCAGCCTGTGCAATGCAGTCCATCCTGTGGAAACCACGTACCTGAGTGTGTTTCCTCGCTACTGCGTGCTTAAATAACTTGCAGAACGAAGGGGCAGGCATGTGGAGAAGGACATCTTCTTGGATGAAGATATTTGTGAAACATTAAGATAGAACATGATAGTCTTCAGGGCTATAACAGGGCTGGGTTTTTGTGGCGGGGTGTCAAAAGCTGTTCCTGGTATTGTTTTGGTTTCCTTCTGAGCTTGCAGAGTCGCGCCACTTCCTTCAGTACAGCAAGCCATCCAGATGGATTGGGGTGATAAGTGGTGAGAAATTGCTTTGCAGTTTAGCCACATATGGAAAACATGCTTTGGAAAATGTATTCATTTGTCTTCTTAAAGGTGAATGTAGAGATTTTCTAATCTTAGGCACATTTCTGAGTCTTTAGTTCAGTATATGTCCCAGTATATGTCTTGATTCCACCAGAGTTAAATATGAGAATATATTTGGTCTGCAGTCAGGAAAAAATATGCTTTATCCCTGCTTGTGTCACATTTCTGCACCATTAATTCCCAGCAAATGTGGTAAGAAAGTGACTTTTTTTGTTGTGCTCTTCCAGCCAGGACATTATAACAATGACAGACTAAGAAGTAAAGACTAATTCCTGTCTACCTGGACAGGATGAGCCACATCTATGCTCCAACATACACATCCAGATCACCGTATTGCAGCCAGCTGGCACTGAGTCACCTATTGCACTTTTTTTACTGCTGAAGGAACCAGGGTCTCACAGACTGGAAAGCTCCACAGTCTGAAATGATCTTTCTACTTTTGAAGAATGGCAGCACTTATGTGGATAAGCTGGATGTGACCTACAGCTTCAATTCTATAGTTAATCTCTACATAGAGAGCCATTAAACACTAGTTTAACTTCGGATGGAGATGCAAATTCTCTGAACATTAGTTTCCTAAAATGAGTATTTAGAAAGAACATATTATTATCTGTTGTCACAAAAGTGCAATGGGCATTATAATCTGATGCTTAGTCCACAGGCAAAATGAAGAATCACACTCTAAAGCAGATGAAAATGTATAAAGTTGTAGCTGCCAAGCCTGCATTTCTAATAGTAAGACTCCTCATACAAAGGTGCAAAGATCATTTAGTCACAACTCTAACCAATGAATATCAAGATGTGAGGTATTTTCATCAGTTTTCTTGCACTTCTTTATAGCCTAGCACCATATTTGTTATTAATTTTGTTACCTAAAGTCTGTTACGACATGATACATTGCTATCAGTGCCATCAATTTACAGACCTCATACGCCACATCACGCAGAAAATCACTGCAGGCCCTTTTTCCACTAGTCTGCATGACTCCATTTTAAATCCAGTCTGAAAAACGTCGCCTCCATAACTGGTGTCCTCTCTGGCCTCATACAGGACTAGTTTAGAGAAGGGGCTTTTGTGCTGCCAATGGAGTCACCAGTTGAAAGGCGCTGAGAGTCAGATGCAAACCACTCTTTTTCCCCAGAATCCAACAATATGCCCATGCAGTAAGTGATTTCACATAAATATGAGCAATCAATTCCATATTCAGTAAATTCAAGACTCATTCAATAAATTTGCTTTATTAAATCACTGCATAATCGAAAAAATATATAATTTTGGGAAGAAAAGTTAGTTTCTTTACCAACTCAAACTCTGTGGCTATGCAGTATATTTTGTAGGGGTGAGTTTCAGAGCACCAGAGAAACATTGATGCTCTCTAGCTCGTGGGACATTAGTGAGGGTGGAAGTGTTGCCCAGGCACAACTGGCCTAGAAACTCATGTTGTTCCTCTGTCCTTTTTCATTTTAGGACATGTTGGTTCTTACAAAGAGTTGTCTTCTTGTTGGAGGCTAAATAGGCTTTTTGAGCACTCTTGGATGGCCACGCTAGCACACAGCATAGTCGTGCACACAATTAGTGCGTACACACAAAATATAGCCACAGGCCTTGCATAATGAAGGGGTGGGAATATTTTTCTGTGGGCTGTAGGATCCCTATTTTATAGGTACAAACCTTCTGGTCTGAGGATAGATTGAGGCATTTTGTGGGGTCTTCCACACTGAAACAAAGGATAGTTGTTGTGTCTCTCAGGAAACGAATACACAGAAGAGCATTCAGGGTAAAATTACTGGTCTCCAGAATTACTAGTTTCAATGTTGGTACTTTCTAGAACTGATTTAGTTCAAATACACAAAGTTAGAGACTGTAAATCAAATTCATGTTATTGATATATTTCCCTTGTGAGGTTGACAAAGTCTGCATGTTTCTTACTTCATCTTGCCTTCTCTCGGTGATCCTTAATTTTCCAGATGCAGTTGACACCCTGGTTAATTGGAGAACTTCAGATTCCTACCACGAAGACACCACGTTACAGAACTGCTAATTGCGATGTTTTAGATCTGGGAGGGTAATAGAAATATGGTCCACACATGCAATGTTTTCCCTCAAGATGTCTGAGGTTACATTAATTAATCAAGCATCTAGGATAGGAAGCATTAATCATTTGTCTCCGCACATCGCTGGGATTATTCCAAAACCTCCTTCCTTTTCTCTGTCAACATAAATAAAATAAAGAGAGAAGAGGAAAGTTTAACATATGGTCAGAGATAGAGAGCATGTCCTTTTCTCCCGGAGCATGCATCAAAGATTTGCAGAGATAGGGCTGATTCATTAGCAATGCTCTTAGGCCACTGTAGAGTCAAGGATGTGAGTCAGTCACAAGCAATGTGACTTTAAACCTCCACAAACGATTTTAAAAGATGATACAATAAATTTATATTTTCCTTGCTCTGCTCCCCCATTCAATATTCTGCTATAAAATATTCCCTTTGTAGCAACTCCTTTTGCCCTTATCTCCAAGACACTAGGAATAGCCGTGGATGCAAAAACCTGAAAATCTTGATTCTTGAGCAGAGTCCAGGAATCAAACCCAAAAAGTCATATCATGAACCAGGTTGGAACCAGGTGTCTTGTCAAACCAATCTCCTGATGTTTTATGTTCATGCTGTTGGTGATGTAAGGGAATTGATAATGTTGTTATGTTCTTGACATGCATTGCCTGTTCATGTCAGGTAAAGATGACATTTTCCAGAAGAAATACAGCAAGCTAAGGATAAGAAGGGCAGTTTCTAGAAAGATCAAGCTGAATTCCAGCTGCATGGAGCATTTTTCATCTATAACTAACAGAATCATACTCTATTCTCAGCTAGGTGAGAGAAGCCTAGCACAGTTCCTCCAAACTGTTAGTGTTGTAGAGATACTTGATTTCCAGGAAAGTGGTGGAAACCATCTTATCTCATTCCCCTTTTTTCTCTTTATATTCTCTATTTCCAACTAATTCTTAGTTTACCCTTTCAAACTATAGGCAGAAATTCAGCTTTCCATGCTTTAGGGGGTTCACGATACCATGACAAAGAATCTAAACTATCTGATCTTCTTTTCTTAAATCTGAATGACACCATCAGCATGAGTTTTCTTTCTATTGTACTATTCTGAAGAGCTAAGCTACCCTGAAACTATCTTGGTCTCTAGAATTGCATGGTCAAAATTAGTCATAGGCCAGAAAGACCAGTGAAGGACGCAGTGGGGAAGTGCAATGTACGTAAGCTGTGATACGTTAATTCTATAGTTTTCTTATAGTAAGCAAAATTTCATATCAAGCTTCTCTATCAGGAATGCACAGAAAGGAGAACAACAAAAACAAGTTGGGGACAAAAGATTCTTTCCTGCTCTCTGTGGGACTATAAGGAATTAGAAAACTAAGTACTAGATTATTGAAAGGAGCAACAGGCTTTGAAGAAACAGAGAGTCCTATGATCAAAAGGCTGCATCATATCCAAAGTTAAGAGTTTTTCAGTTTATACTTTTTAAGTTAAGCCATTTGGGTTTGCTTTTGTAAACGATGCCCTATGGCCCTGAAGCATAAAACCATGTGAGAAAAGACTAACTGGGTGAGATTTTCGCCCTCCTATGGAATTGCTGCATCCTTGTGCAAGAAAGTCAATCATTCCTCATTCCTGTAGCATAATCATTGGGCCACGCTCTTGGTTTCAGCTGTCCAGTATCCAGTCCATATCAGCAGTCAGTTTGCTTTTGCAAATGAAAAAAAAAAAGGGTGATTCCATTAGTCAAGACCCAAAATTCACACTGAAGTGACAGCATGCCAAACTGCACAGATGCGAGTGAACATATGCATAGTTTCAGTATTGCTTCAGAAAAATATCATGTAGCTCATTACCTATCTTTCCCACAAAAGAAGCTGCTTTGAAAAATAGAAAACAAACATGTGGTTTTAAATGGAACTGCTAATTTTTATGTTACTTGTAAGTAAAAAGCCAGATCACACTGGCAACAACATGGATTTTTCTTCATTTGATTCACAAATCTACAGGAGAAGGGAAGTGTTTATCACCTCCCATAAGAAATACTGAGCATTCAGCATAAAATACAAATCTCCATTTAAATCTTTTGTGAATTCTTTTCAGTATGACACACAGATAGAGAGGAAATTTTAGTTAGTATTGGTTTGGAACAAAAAAATTAGCCATATTTTAGTAAGTAATTTTGGAAACAAACCCAGCTTTGCAGAAATCTCTGTCCTGCCTCATCCTGTTTTACAGAGTTCCCTTTCTCTGCAGATCCTGGCAGAAGTCAGCCTGTTAATTCCCAGTGACAAGAATTAGTCAGATAATGGTTTTTATGGAACTGCTAAAACATTTGACTCCATCAGTTGGCCAAGAATATGTTTACACTTAACCAAATGGCCTGCTTAGAAAATTCCAAGGAGTAACCTATGAGTTGAAACACCTTTTCCAAGAGAGTCAACCTCTTTTGTGGCAGTTTTGGGAAGTCTCACGTAAAGGCAGTGCCTACATGTGTGCCTGTGTGCATGCTTAAGATCTCGGCGACCACACCAACAGATGGAGATGCTTTAAGGGAGAGGGAGGCAGAACCGAGATGCCTAAGTCTAAAACTAGGATCCACAAAACTTTGTCTAGCCCTGCAAGGGATATAAAGGGCCACAACTACTGATCTTTTCCCCAGTAAAGTTCACTAGGTGCTTCCAGCGCTTGACAGCCCAGTCTGCTGCTGTCCCTCCACAGCTGAGCATTTTGGTGCCTTTCTCATGCCTGCAGCCCTTTGGGACTTGCAAACTGGATGCTCTCCACCCATGTCCCCAGGGGCTCAAGTCTAGTAGGTGTCTTCTGGAAAAGCTGGATGTGTATTGCCAGCACTGATTTCTGCATGAGGGCCCTGGATGAAGTCCTGCATCTGGAAGGGAAGCAGAACTGTTGCTTTTATCTGACAGTTTAGAGGTTTAAAGTATTTACCCAGGAAGCTGAAGCTTGAGGCTTTTCCCCTCCTCAAACAAAGGCAGTTCCAGCTCAGATCTGCAACCTCCCACAGGAGCACAGGGAAGAAACACCCTCCTCTCGTTCTGTCAAAACTGGTGTGGCTGAGAAAGCCAGGGTCAAAGGGACAAGAAGAGGGTAAGCCACAAATTGTGTGATGTTTCCTTGTGCCTGGAAAGCATGCGCTTCAGGCTCCCTTCCTGTACTGCACACTGAAGATCTCAAAGAACTTTAATGCTTTTAAATTAGAACCCAATTGAGGGAGGTTACCCCCAGCATCTACCTACTGCCGTCTCAACTAGTTATCAACACCATTCCTTTTAGAAGAACACTCAAGGTACGCACTTCTCGATTTGCAGGACACTTGCTAGAATTTTACTTAGCAAATTAAAAACAAATTAATGGAAAGAATTCATTTTCTCATGAGTTCTAGGGGAAAAAAATGAAAAGAACTGAACTGAACAGAGTATAAACCAGGCAACCTTGCATCTTCTTATCTTTAAAGTCAGATATTTATCAGTTCTTTTCTTACTTAGTCAAAATTTTTTAAAATAAGGGGTGCACTTGATCATCTTAAAAAGTGGAGTGACTGAACTCTGTCTTCCCATATGAAGGACTGAAATGAATTCTTTTATCTACAAAATAAAGCAAAAATGTGCATCTACAAAGTGTTTTTCATCATAAGTGCTTCTATTGATGGCTCCTAAATGGCTGATTGCACTTGCAAACAAATTTCCCCTCATTACAATGGAAAGAGATTAGTTATTCAAATTTGGTTTGTATTAATATAAAGTACCTCAGTGGTGTTTCTAAATTAAATTGAATGTACTTTTGATGTTGTATGTAGTTAGAAGACTGTTCCAACCTGTCCATTTCTCTAATAGACTAAGACATTAAAACATCAGTATCAGTCATAAAGGTAAGGTAAAATCAACAGGCAGTAGCAAAGATTATATAAAAAATCAGTTTTCTGATCTATATCTCTTTTTAATCAACTGAAGAATTATGTAAAAGCCAATCAGACTTTAAAAATGAAACAAAGTGCATCTGCATGAAGATTTTGAAGAGTAAGTAGTATTTTTGGCAGCTGAGCTCAGCTTGAAAGGAAATTTCATGTTGATAATTTGCAGTTTTGGAAATCTTTTCACTCATCTATTTCAGTTAAATAGATAACTTGACTAGAAGAAGTAAAAGGAAAAGTAGCCTCTCAATGAAATCTGATTCAGAGTAGTGATTTTCTAAAAAAAAATGTTTTTTGAAGTAGGAAGTTCATAAATCATTCTTCCATATTATATATCTATACGTGCGGATTTAATTCTCTATTTTTTAAAACTCAGATTGAGTACTATAGTCCTTAGTTCAACAATACTCAGTCTGGAAAACTATTTTAAAAATAATACTCAAAAAACTAATAATTTTGGATTTTCATCTCTAAAGTATAATTTATACATAGAAATTACAGGAAATCTGTGGAAAAAATTGCGATATTCAGAAACTGAGTAATGTCACAGCAGATCCAATTACGAAATAAACTTTTCCTTGAAACTAGAAGATCTCAACTACGCATTTGATAAAAACTTAAATCATATTCTCCAGAGAGGAAAGCAGAGTGAAGAGAAGCATATGCAGGTCAGTCTGGGTGTGACATCCATTACCACATCGAACTAAGCCCCATTAGTCATTTCAATGTATATTTTTTTTACTCATAACATATCGCCACTTTGAGAGCTTGAGTTCGTTGTGGGAAAGGAAAGGGAAGAGGAAAAGGAAGGGGAAAAGGAAGAGGGAAGGGGAGAGAGAAGTGAGGGGAAGGGAAGGGACTGCAGAAATACACACTGTCTCTGGGAAGATGGCAAGATGGAGGAATAGGATACAGCATGCAAATAAACTGTTCACAGCTCATGGGCTCTCAAAGGCACAGTTCTTAACCCGGCAGGTGTCCTGTTGCCTTGTTGGTTGCTCTCGGGGATCCTGAGCTTACGCAGCATTGTTGGCTGTTTTTTAAATGTAATTTTTATACTTCTAAGTGATGATCCCTAAGTGATGCCCATCTCTTATTCTCTGCTTTCCCCCATTGTCTCCATAGAAAGGAGCAGCCCATTCCCAATCTGGATAGAGAAAGGATGACTTCACTGAAAGATTTTTTAAGTGTCCATGAAGAGAAGGTGTCTGCTTTGCAGGACAGCTCAGAGAAATTGCGCAAGGGACAAGAAAAACAGAAGAAAACACAGTGATGTGGCACTGGTATGCTGTCACTGGAATGGATGATGATACGGGGAAGAGGAAACCCACCAGAATCATCTGCAGTGGTGCCCAAACTGGAACAATAAGAATTGCAGGAAGATTTAAATACCCTTGCCAAAGAGTATGTTTGCAACTCTGCCTTCATCCACAGTTCTGTCAAGAAAGAATGAAAATAGCTTTAAATCGCGCCCCACAAAAACACCACCAGTTTATGGGGTGCTGTAGGCAAACTGAATTTTGCCATCCCAGTGTGAGAGTCCTGTACCTGGTCAGCACCTCCAGAGAGATAAAGTGAGGTGGGCCTGGAAAGCAAGTCCTGCAGTTCCTCCTGCATTGGTCGTATTCCTGGGCAGGAGGACACAACCACGGGACATGGCATTGGCACAAGCCATCCCAAGCAGAACTGGGGCTTCCTTGGGCTCCCCACTTCAGTTTCAAATGAGAAAGTGCATTTGGCAAGTGGAGACTGATCACACCACTGGTCTGAAATAAGACTTTTGCCTTTAACATTCTCTCTCCTGAATTTGCTTCATCTGTCTGAGGTGCTTCATCATTAATCAGCAAAAACCTTTTGTAGTGGAAGGCCACCTTCTTCCTACATCTTCATGAAACATTAAGCAACTGTAATGTTAATAATAATAATAATAATCCTATATGGGAAGGGCTAAACTGCTGCCAGCAAGTAACTCTTCCGGAACAGCTGCACTGTTCAGATTTGGGGTGGTGTGAGCACTCTTTTGGTTTTCATGAAAGGGGCAGTTAAGCAAATTCTGTGGAGGCGAATCTTGGAAGCAGCTGAAGCCACTGCTCAAGGCAACTGGGCCAACGTGCCAAAGCTGGAGCAAAGTGTGCACAATGTATTATTACCTGTGCTTCCCTATAGGAAAGCAGCAGCGTATGAGGATGGGTTTGCGGGGATTATAGAGACATAAGAAGCAGCTGCAGGGGGTACTCTAGCAAAAAGGATAGGAAGAGCTTCACTTCTGCCTTCTATGAAGTGGTATTTTGGGGATTTCTGAGCAGGGAATTACTGATACTTCCCAGTAACACTGGGTGAAACATGTTCTTGTGCCCACTCATTGGAAGTAAATTAGATGACAGTAAAGATGACACTTTGTTCATGATACCAAAGTTTCCTCCTAAAAAGGAAGAAAAAAAAAAAAGAGTCCTGAAAGGTCCTAAGTATTAGCCAGATGTTCACGACACAGCAGGAGGAAAGGCTCTGAGGGGGCTGTCAGAGTTAATGAATTAATTTGTGAACCCTTTGAGATCTTGCTGCAATGCTTGGGGGGGAATCACAGAACACTTGCTCTGTACGTGTTTGCAACTCCCTAAATAAAGACCACAGTGCCAGGGCTTGGATTTCACACGTTAATCCACAGGGACCTTCAGGCCAGACACATGGCTCTGAGGCAGCAAGGAAAATAGCTCTTTGCTGTGTTTCAAATCTATGTGATTAGGTGGATTTCTACCATATGAGCAACCTTACAGCAAAAGAACAGTCGCTTCTTTAGAAAGCAGCAACAAGCAAAGCTTAGAGATAGTCTGTTAGAAAAAAAGGTAGTGTCTGTCTGCGATCACCAAGTGGACTAAATCTGTGCTGATTTGGGTTGTGTTTCCCACAGTGGAAGAGTGGGAAAATGATCTTCCCTTACTCTTGGGATAGAAATGGTATCGGATGAATCAGCCTCTTACAAGAGCTTTTTGGCCAGAATGCAGGAAAATCTTCATATGAGTTGAATTTTGCTAACTCGCAAGTGTTATTGTTTTACGTTGTTGGCAAACAGAGCATCATTAATAACAGGATCTGCCAAATGCTACTACTTTATGGGACTTACGACAGTTGAGTCTATGCGTCAATAGCTCGCAGCCTCACACCTGTTAGCAGGACACATCCTGCCCAACAGCGGGGACCTTGCACATGGGTGCAGACTAGCATCAGCTTCCACACCAGCCAAGCCAGGCCCAGGGCTCTTGGTGGTTTGCAGGACTGACTCTTACGTTTCTGTCCTTTCCAGAAGAACCCTGGGGTATTGAAAAGAGCCAATATGCAAAACAAAACAGAAGCCAATGAGAAAAAAGCCCAGTATTTGTTGAAAGTGCTGAGCAACGTCTGCACCGATTCTGTTAATGTGTCCCTGAAGTTTCCTGCATGTCCTGCTGTGCAAATGCCCAAAGACAATGGCTTTATTTCTCCAAATATTAGGGAATATTTTCTTTGGCTTTGCTCCATACACATCATCATTCCTCATGCCCTATGTTCCAGAGCAGGATTTGAAAAGGACATGCCTGGGGAACATTTCACTTACCTACTCTGAGATTTGGGTTAGAATCATAGAATCATAGAATCATTTAGGTTGGAAAAGACCCTTGGGATCATCGAGTCCAACCATCATCTCCACTCTACAAAGTTCTCCCTTACACCATATCCCTTAACATTACACATAAACAGGTCTTAAACACATTCAGGGATGGTGACTCCACCACCTCCCTGTGTTCATACCAGATCCTGAGGATCGGCTGAATTTATCAGGGTGTTTCCATTTTCTCTGTGAACACTGTGTGTAACACTGCTTACCGATCATTAGCTGTTGTGAGCATCCTTATTCTTACCTGTTGGGGCTGTACAAGAGGGTCACGTGAAATTGTTTTTCCTAGGCTGTGGGCAGGCTTTGGTGTTATGACACAATGACTTGAATTTCAACCTAAGAATTGAAATCACAGCATCAGGCAGGGCTGAGAGCTGCTGGGCTCCGTAAGCTGTGATCCATCCCAACTGCAGGCCCTCTCCACTATCAAGGGATTGAATGTCCAGACCCCATTTACGGGCAGCAAATGAAGTTGCTCCAACACTTAATGAGGAAAAACAAGCCAGCTTGTGCCATGCAAGCTGCTGCTGTCATAAGTCTTACTTTAAATTTGTCATTCTTTGCTATCAGCAAAAGAACAGGAGTGCAGCACACAAAGTAGAATAAAATCTGTGACTGCAAGTTCTGGGCAAAGCTGCTCCAGTATGTATTAAAAAATATAAGAAGTACCGTAGCCAGTCAAATCAAAGGCCTGTCTAGCCAAGTATCCTGTCTCTGACAGTGATTATTAGCAGATACTGAAACAAAAGTATGAAAATTCAGGCCTATAGAGTCCTTTTACTGCCTTTCAGCCTCCAAAAATCAACAGCTTAGAGATTTCCTGAGACTGAAATTACATCCAGAGCACAGTATCAGATAGTCAACAAAAGCACCCATCCTCCATTAATGTGTCAGTCCCTTTTGGACTTTATTTATTTAATTTATTTGGCCACAGTGTAACTACAGGCCACACAAATAAGTTTTCTTTTTTTGCCTATTTTAAATTGTGCCTGACAATTTTATTGGGTGCCCCTTAAGATCTTATGTTCTGAGAGACTGTAAATGGTCAGTCCCTATTTGTTTTCCCTGCACCACCCTGGATTTACAGAACTGTGCCATATTACGGAATCACGGAATCACGGAATCTTCAGAGTTGGAAGGGACCTCTAGAGATCATCTAGTCCAACTCCCCTGCTAGAGCAGGATTACCTAAAGCACATCCCTCAGGGCTGCATCCAGGCGGGTCTTGAAAATCTCCAGAGAAGGGGACTCCACAACCTCCCTGGGCAGCCTGTTCCAGTGCTCTGTCACCCTCACCGTAAAGAAGTTTTTCCGTGTATTTGAACGGAACTTCCTATGTTCTAGCTTGTGCCCATTGCCCCTTGTCCTGTCGCTGGGAACCATTGAAAAGAGCCTGGCTCCGTCCTCCTTAAACCCACCCTTTAGATACTTGTAAACATTAATCAGGTCCCCCCTCAACCTTCTCTTCTCCAGGCTAAAGAGTCCCAGCTCTTTCAGCCTTTCCTCATAAGGGAGGTGCTCCAGTCCCATAATCATCTCGGTTGCCCTTCGCTGGACTCGCTCCAGTAGTTCCCTGTCCCTCTTGAACTGGGGAGCCCAAAACTGGACACAGTACTCCAGTTGTGGCCTCACCAGTGCAGAGTAGAGGGGGAGAATGACCTCCCTCGACCTACTGGCCACAGTCTTTCCTATGCAGCCCAGGATGCCATTGGCCTTCTTGGCGACAAGGGCACACTGCTGGCTCATGGATAATTTGCTGTCTACTAGGACCCCCAGGTCCTTCTCCTCATATTCTGCCTCCATTGTCATTTTTCCAAACTGAGAAACCCTATGATTTAATCAGCAGAACAGAGAGACCCACTAGAGAGGAAAAGAGATTTGTGGTAGGACCAGTTGTCAGGAGGGAGGAGGTTATGGAGGGAGGTCTTGCTCCAAACATCTTCTCATCCACTCTTTAGACCTGTGAAGCTGAAGAATAGATACTGTGTCCTAGCAGCAAGTGAGCATTGGGCTCTGGTGTCAGAGGGAAAAAAAGCCAAGGACCACCCCTGCTCTGAGACTCTGATATTCTTCCCCAGGGCCATCAAGATATGGATGTGGATGGCAACTGTCAACTAAGGGTAGCAGGAGAACCCATCTGCCATGTAGCTCTTAAAGGTACACAGAAAAGAAAAGGAGAAGACATCATCTTCTCTGATGCATACAACTGCCTGCGTTGAGGGTCTGAAGGAAGTTGGGCAGCTGGGTGGCTGAAGACAGGGGAGAATTTTCTGGGTGATTTCACAGGGAAGTCTTAAAAACCACCAGGAAGATCAGGTTGATGATGCTTTTTATGAGCAAAGAGGACAATCATTTAAACAGAGTACTTGGTGTCAGTGGGGGATTTGAACTGCTGGGCAGGAAAGGAATTCAGTCATAGGCTGTGCGCAAATTCAGAGAAGAGGTTGGGTGAACTGTTTTGACGCAGAAAGTGAAAGATAGTTAATGGGAGTAAAGATTCACCTTTGTCTGATTGTAAGGCACAGAGAAAGATGGAAGGTGAGTCAGGTCATGGACACCCTGAAAAGAGAGAGTTCACAATCCTTAAAAAAATGAGGACGGAGAGGATCAGGTAGAAAATACCAAGTTTCAAGAAGGAAGCCCAGTAAACTCTATGAGTCCGTGACTGAGATTTAACGGGGCAGCAACCAGAGCAAAAGGAGATGGAGAAAGGAGCAAGACAGAAAGCTCCTGCCTGCAAGTTGGCAGTTGCTCCCAGAAGCAATACTAATAATATGAGCACAAATTGTCCCAAAGCAGAGAAAGGGTAGGAAAGCCAGGAAGAGATCATCTTCACTGACATTTAGCTTTACTGACTTTAACAGATTTTATTACTGCTATAGATAAAATTAGGCCTTTATAGGAAAACCTCAGCTCAGTTCTCGTTCCGAGTCATAAACTCATAAACTTACAACGTCAGCTTCAGTCCCTTTAAGGTCATTAAACCCAAATGTATGTGCAGGAGATAAAAAAACAGCAAGAAGCACATCGACAGAGCTACAAACCTGTGCAGGTTCATGTAATGGTGTTACGGCTTTGCAGAGAAGGAAGCTGCAAAAGGAACAGATGTCCAAATGTAATTGTTTAAAAACTTGTATGCAAGATGGAGAGATGTCTGTTTGCCACGACATGGACAGGACAGGCCATGGGAGGAGTAATGCCAGATTTACATTCATATGAAAAACCCAAGGAAACCAGTGAGCCGCAGTTTGAGGCAGCCGCCCTGGTGCCCCTTCCCTGTGTTATCGGAGCCGCCTCCAGAACAAGCTGAGCCGGGGCAGAACGCCCCAGGTCCGCTGTCCAGGAACAGCCTGTTCTGAGGTGTCGCACTAAAACCCTGCCTGCAAGGCAATCTATCACTGATAATTTTGCAGACTGTTCATGTAAATGACTCCCTTGCACACAGGTTTTAAATGTAAACCATCACCGACGTGATCTGGCGGCCAGAGCACACGTTCTCATTCAGATGTTAGTCATGGAACCAACAAGATCACTGTCAGACAAATATATAAACATACTCAGGACATCCCGGGCTTGTAAACTTTGCATTTTGTAGGACTACTCTTTCCACGACTCTTTGTCATGTCTTAGATATCTAACGTGGCTTCAACAGCAAGCACCTCCCCATGACATCTTGCGTCATTGTTTGTTTTTACACAGAAGATATTGCCTAAATAGCTGCTTGCCTTAACTTCAGGATATTGCCTGCTAAGAACTGAGTGCTTGATTTGACAAGCCAGAACAGATGATACCCGAGCCTGGGAAAAGTGTTATAAAAAGGAACTGCAGCCTTATGATCTCTAGCCCTAGGTCCTGCAAGTTTGGGTCGGATGGCTTGATAACAGAAGGACAGTGAGGGATGTTTTCTCACTCACAAATATTCTCGCTGTTTCCCTGCCCCACTCTGTGCCTGTGAGCTCATCCGCATGAACAAAACGATCTCCTTTCATTCAGTGCCACTCTTTGGGCTGAGATTGGCAATGGTTTAACTTAAAGTCCCAGTCTGAGCATTTCTGTTCCTACTGCAGGTTCCCCTACCCACCTCTGCCATAAGCAATTAAGATCTGTAGAGAAATGCTAAAAGTTTTGAGATACAGTCTGTAAATGAGTAAGATCTGTGAAATACCCATTCTCCTAGTACATGTAACTTGTGATACCTATGCTTGATTCTCCAGAAAATGTTTTTTAACATCTTTCTTTTTAACATCTACCACCATCATGGTGCCTGAGACCGCTGGAGGCTGCAATGCAGTCTGCTGTTAAGTTTGCAGAAGTTGTGGTCTCTTTCCTTTAGCCATTTTTTCTGCTAAAACCTATCAAAACTACCTTCCCTACAGTTCCTATATCAAAATATTTCACTCCACTTCACTGTAGCAAGGAGAAAGCAGAATCATAGAATCATAGAATCTTCATGGTTGGAAAGGACCTTTGAGATCATCGAGTCCAACTGTACAATCCATACAAAAACCATGCAAACCCTACAATCTCTGTCACTGGAGCATGCCCTGAAGTGCCACATCTAGACGTTTCTTAAATATCCCTAGGGATGGTGACTCAACCACCTCCCTGGGCAGGATGTTCCAGTGCCTGACCACTCTTTCAGTAAAGTCATTCTTCCTAATATCTAACCTAAACCTCCCCTGCCACAACTTCAGACCATTTCCTCTGGTCCTGTCATTATTCACCTGGGAGAAGAGGCCAACACCCACCTCTCTACTGCCTCCTTTCAGGTAGTTGTAGAGGGCAATGAGGTCTCCCCTCAGCCTCCTCTTCTCCAAGCTAAACATGCCCAGCTCCCTCAGCGTCTCCTCATATGACCTGGTCTCCAGACCCCTCACCAGCCTGGTAGCTCTCTTCTGGACACACTCCAGCACTTCCATGTCCCTCTTGTACAGAGGGGCCCAGAACCGAACACAGTACTCGAGGTGAGGCCTCACCAGTGCTGAGTACAGAGGCACCATCGCTTCCCTGCTCCTGCTGGCCACACTATTCCTGATACAAGCCAGAATGCTGTTGGCCTTCTTGGCCACCTGGGCACACTGCTGGCTCATGTTGAGGACCCCCAGAAGACCTGGACTCTTTGCCTTGCTACTGTCCTCTGTTACCTACAGCTGCTCAGCAAACACCTCTTGATAGAGAGTTGTAGCTTTGCCCTGCTCTGATTTCCAGCAGGTCTGGACAAGCCCCAGGGAGAGGATGGCAAGAGCTGGGCAGGGGCTGCCTGACCCAGCACAGATTCTCTGTTAGCCTGTGATCCCTGTCTTTATTAGAAGGACATGTCCAGCCAAAATACAGAAAAACTTACACATGGTTGAAGGACCGGATGGAAACAATAATGCTTATTTGACTTTAAAATAATTTAAAAATTTATTTTCATTTCATATGGGAAAGAAATTGAGATGTGGAAATCATGAGAGTTCAGACAAGCCCCCAGAATAACTACTAGCTCTATTGGAAGCGTTTTCATCTGGGTCTCATCAGCTCAGACAAGTGGTCTAGCTCCTGCCTAAAGCAACAGTGCCCTTCTTGCCTGCTATGAAAAAAAACAAAATGGGGAAAAAATCTTCCTGTGTCTCATCTGCGACTGACCACCTAGGAACAGAGACCCCAAAACTTAGGCCTGTTTTAGAGGTGTCTTCTGACCCACTTATGAGAGGACTGTTTGTTCTCCTTTTCCTCATCCATTTTTGCTCACTGTTTCACCAACAAATGTCAGCACTTCCTGCAGTTTCCAGAAGTTTTTATTTCTCAGACAAGAAATATCCCACCGACAAATCCTGGCCAGCAGTACCCAGGATTAGGTTTTTGTTCAGGGCTGTATGGGTGAACGCTATGTAAGTGCTTGATTTACGGAAGAAATATACAAACCTGCTCAGATAAAACAAGACTCACTCAGTAAGGTCTGTGCTATTTTAAGTTCAAGGTCTAAATTCACTGCCAGCTGAATACAGATGGAGTCGGCAGAAATGTCCCTGATGAATGAGCCCCATCCTCTGCCTGGGATGCAGTTAATCCCCCCATCCAGGCACTTTCACCAGCAATCAGAGCATAGCATCATTCTTTAGAGGTTCTCCACAGGTCTTCGAAACAAAATACCATCTTAGGATGTTGTCTAAGATAAATTTCACTCTCATTGGGTCCTAAAACAACGTACTTAGCAGAGGAAGAGAGAGGTGGAAGAGCTGGAGGAGTGTATAAAATGTCATAGCTTTGAAGAGAATGAGATTTGGCTTGGTTTTGTGGCCACCATGTGTTTGCAGGATGCATCCGCACAGTAATTCATATTGGGATGGCTCTGGTGTCCTCAGGCCACAGAGATGGGGTGAACAGGGCGGGATGCTGATATTCCTCAACGTGGGGACACAGCACCTATAGAAATGCATCACACCACTGACTTGTCCCAATGTACTTGTCACCCAAGTGACAAGCACAGAGCCACATCAATACAGTGCCCATCAACCTCCAGAAGGCTTTGATGGCTCACATACTTGGAAACCAGCTGAGCATGAAGTTAAGACAAATTCCTGATTTAAGCTGTTGAGAATTAAGAAATGACAGAGTAGTTTCCTAGACTAACCACATTTGCCTTCTTTTGGCTTTTTTCCTTACAGCAAAATAAGAAGAACCAGTACGCACTTTTAATTTGACATGTTCTTCCTGTCTTTTCAGTTCACTGCTATTAACTGTAAAGCAGTTATAAAATAAGAAATTAATGAAGTGGGAGACCATACTTTGCAGTCAGAAATGAGCTGATCACATCGATTAAGACAAGAAAGCCTAGTAACCAGCAAAGCACTCACACATTTTCTTCTGCCTAATTTCTTTTGCCCGCTCATTCACAAAGCTGTTTGCTTCTGACTGTAGGCAATGTTTCTCACAAAAGGCAGAATCAAAAAAGAAAAATAAACATCACTTCAAGCTGTTACCAGAACAATTTACTATTTATTCGTATTCCTTTCTCAAATATTCTCTGTGTTTATTAAAGATCTGTCTGGAGGCAAAAAATCTAGATACAAACATTTCTCAAAGGTTAGATTAAATGGATCGATAAATGAACAGGAGAGAAACACACGTCTGCTTGTGCTCTCAGTTGCTGGGTGTAAAACCATTCTGAAGTGTTCAACTAGCTATTAAAAACATGTTAACAAACATCAGCTCTCCATCATTGTCCATACTCTTCAGCTTTGAGATCCTGATTTAAGGCTGTGCAAAAATCCCACTGCAGAAGCCTGTCGTCTCACCAAGCCAGGGGAGTCTTTGCTTTAAATTGTGGTTTTAGAGGTGGACCTTCAGCATAAGGCTGTCCCTGTAGAGTTTCCCTCCTGAACCCTGACAGACCTGTCCTCTAAGTACACTCACCTCATTTCTCTGCCAATAATATGATAAGAACAATAAATAGTAAGGCTAAAAGAGGCACCTCAGTTTGCTGAATGCACATTTTTATCATTTAAATTAAAAGCTTAACTTGTAGTCACAAATGGCTTAAATATTTAGCCAAAGTAATACTTCAAAAATTACTTCTTCCTTAAACCTATGAGGTAATTCATAAGATATTGTCATTTGGGAACCAGAATAAATATTATGGAAGGCAAAAGATGTCAAATCTTGTAGGCAATGGAATAACCTAAAATTAATTCCAGTAATGAATTTTGATAGAATGATTTCTAACATGTCTCTTTGGAGTGATAAACAACCTGACTTCAAAACCGACTCAAAATCCAATATTCAATACATTTATGAGCAACCCCCTGGTAAACTGACAGCCAGTTTATTTCAGTCCTGGAGTCTGCTTCAGCATAGCTGTTTGTGGTAAACTTTTCAGTTCTTTCTTAGCAGGATTGCTGGAAAATCGCCAGCTGCAGCAATCTCTGGCAGTTGTGAAGTGCAGCTGTGGCTATCTGCTTAAGTTTCTATAAAATTAATTTGCATCAGGCAATCTCCAACATACGCTGAATAAAACACACTCAGGTACACATTTTAAAAGTGCTATGGTGATCTGATCCCAGCACTGCTTTCTTGCACCACATTAATCATCTTCATACATTTTTATTACCATGACAAACAATGCAAACCCAGTAATTGTGGTTTTTAACTACTTCAGAGTACACGTGCTCTTCCTGACTGTGTAACAGAAAAGAGAAACAAAGAAAATGAGCCTGATTGAATTTTTGTGCAGTTAAAGCCCATAAGTCAAAATGGATAACTGGCATGTATCAGCTCTTTTAGTGATATGAATACACCTTACTGAGTATACACAAATGTACTGTAAATTTAAGATCCCTTTCTATTTTTAAAAATTATGTGTGTGCAGTGAAGCCTTTGGAGCTTGCAAATATTCAGGGGAAAGGAGGATTCAGGGAAAAGAGTCCTCTTTTTGTCAACTTCCAAATCTTCTGCCAATCTTTAGCTCATAGTACAAGTATGAAAGTTAGCTATAGAGGGAATTGGCCACTTTCACCTGTACATTTACTGTAACTGAGTTAAGCATTATTTTAAATGTTTCTCTCATTGTTTGACCAGGACTACACTTCTACCAGCATAGAGATTTAGCTAAAATTGCAATTTCTTTTGTGTCATACCTATATCAGCAAAAACCCTAATGCAAGCACAAACTCTACCAGCATTACAGTGTCTTTGCCAATAGCGTCAGCTCCCTGTCAACCAGGCTAATGGGAGCTATGGAAATAGCTCTCCATACTAGGGATCTCTTTCCCTACACCCACCTCTGGCTGGACTCAGATTGTGTGGACCCATGGTTGCGCTCCTGACAAGTTTTAATTACTGGGTGCCAAACTGCATGTGTGCACTTATCCTGCAACCAGAGCCAGCGGCTGCCCGGTCCCAGCACAACCGTGTCCATCGGGTGTTGAAGCTGCACCAAGAAGTCCCACTGCACTCAAGCTGGTCATGGATATGGCTGCTCACACGCTTACGGCATGGATCAGACTCGTTAATTAAAAATTTTGATTGCAAGAAGTTGGTTTATTTTCCTGGGGAACTGTTATGACTTGCACCTACACAAGGAAAGTGTGCTTCTGCAGCCACAGCAGTGTGAAGACAGCAGTAAATCACTCAAAGTCCTTTATTTTGCCTGGATACGTTTCATTGATCTGATTCACCTGTGAGTGTTTGATCCATCCTGACTTCATCTGGTATGGCTTTGATCTAGTCTATACTGCTTGTCTTGCCCCCAGCCCATGTATAAAGAATTTGAAAGAGTTTACGATGAACACAAGGTTACTGAACTACAGCTTTTGCGAAGGAAAGAAGAGGGAACGTTAAATGCTTGTGTGCTGGTCTTGGCTGGGGTAGAGTTAGTTTTCTTCTCAATAGCTAGTATGGGACTATGTTTTGGATTTGGCTGGAAACAGTGTTGATAATACAGGGATGTTTTCATTGTTGCTGAGCAGTGCTTACACAGAGTCAAGGACTTTTCTGCTCCTCACACCATCCCACCAGTGAGCAGGCTGGAGGTGCACAAGAAGTTGGGAGGGGACACAGCTGGGACAGCTGACCCCAACTGACCAAAGGAATATTCCATACCATATGACATCATGTTCAACATATAAAGCTGTAAGAAGAAGAAGGAAGCGGGGAACGTTAAGAGTTAAGGGGTTTTGTCTTCCCAAGAAACCATTATTCATGATGGAGCCCTTTTTTCTTGGAAATGTCTGAACACCAGCCTGCCGATGGGAAGCAGTGAATGAATTCCCTGTTTTGCTTTGCTTGCCTGCACAGCTTTTGCTTTACTTATTAAACTGTCTTTATCTCAACCCATGAGTTTTCTCACTTTTACTCTGCTGATTCTTTCCCCCATCCCACCCAGGGTTGGGGATGGGGGGAATGAGCGAGTGGCTGAGTGCTGCTTAGTTGCTATCTGGGGTTAAACCATGACAGCTTGGTAGTTCACTTTGGCTGCCCCTCTTGCTGCTAGTCAATTGGTCTTTCTAGCCCCCTCAGCTATCTCTAGCTACAAATGCAGAGCAGTTGCTTTATTCTGTATGACTTTTTTAAACTTGGTAGATTATTTTAATTCTCAACATCTGTTTTACATCTGACAGTGAAACATTGCTCAAAGAAAGAGAAGGGAAGCACGCTGGTGCAGGATAGTTTGATGAGGTAGTGTTTCTGTCAAGATGTCCTTTACAAAAAAGATGAGTATTTTTTGTCCTAAGGAAATATTTTGATGACCTATGGTATCACAGAGGGAGCTCAGGGAAACTATTAATACATATTTTTAATAGACAGCAGCTTTCCAGGATCTGCATCTGTTCAAACATACAATTTAGTCTATAGAGATGGGCTAACACAGACCACCGTGCACCAACAGAGGCTGGAAGTCCTCAGTGAGATGTCTACCATATTTGTTATCCAACGTCAGGGATAACACATGAGCTATGATATTCAGAGGTGCAAAAGTTGGAATCACCAGGATGTAAGGTGATTAACTCCCTCTCTTTTTTACAAATTCACTTCATACTAGGAGGGGATTAATTCAGTTGCCAAAAAAGAAATGCCACAAGATATTTTTTGTAGCCTCCAGGTGCTTATCCAGAAAGACGCAGATCCTGCATTGGATCTGCCATCTTTATAGTGGACACACTACGACACCTCACATGGCACTAGATGTTTAGGCATATGAAGTGATCCTTGAATATTAATCCACATTCTATAGAAACCCAGAAGTTCACCACTGAAATAACAAGTTACTGAAGGGAAAAAAAAAGATTTAGGGATTGCAATATTGAGCATAGCAACACTCCAAATTTATGCACCCCTTTGAGAATTTATTCTACACAACTTTGTGAATACAACCGAACCACGTAGGTTTCACAGCTGTTTGCTCCAAATTCTCTCTGTAATTAATGGAAGGAGGCAAGACACGACACCTTCAGAGATTGACAAAGATCTTACATGTAGACCATGCATGTAGCCTCTCTGAACTGTACAGTCATTAGTTTGATGATGTCACTGTCAAAGGAGTAAAATTAGGTGGGATGGATCTAGGCCCTGGTTGTGCACTATAACCCACAACCATGAGCTGGGGACCCTGACTCCCTCTCATGGGGAAAGTTTATAAAAGCCAGCAAATTGAGTGGAAACCTCTTTGGACAAGCCAAGGAATGCAAGAAATGTAGAGGTAGTTTGCATACTGTCATGGGAACACCATTCACAGCCTCATACTCTTCCCTGGAATTAGGCACTTGCCTAAAGGTCTAAGGGGGTTTCAGCTGTAATTATCACCTCTTATCTGTGGGGTCCAAACAGCTGGTTATTTGCTGAAGATTATCATGGCCTTAAAGATGATGTACTGACTAAGCTAGAAAAAGTAAATGGATGAAAGATCTGATGAAAGTTAGCACCCACAGTCAAGTGGGTCAAGTAACTATGAGGAGAGAGACCTTCAGAGATCTCCCAGGGCTTGCTTAAAGAGAGTAATTGTTATTGCTCTGGTTTGTTCTGTTAAAATAGAAAAAAAATACTCCAACAAATATCAAGAGATATAATCTATTAATTAATTCAGACATATAGAAGGCAACCGCCATTTTGAAAATAGCATCTTCTATATTTCAAGTGCGTGTCAATAACTTTTCCTTTAAGTGAAAAACTCACCAGCACTGAACTTTCAATTGAGAAAAATGGACAGTGAGAAAAACATACATTATTGGTGACACTTGCCACCAATGTGTTAATATATCAGTGGTGTTCCAAAAGGCCTTCCTTTACTCCCCTCCTGTAGGTATAGCTACTGGTAGGGGTGAAATCCAGCATGTTTCCTGTTCTTAGATCAAACTCTGTGCATTCAGTAGCTCTGACCAAGCTCAGGCACCAGCTGCACCTCCTTTCTGAGAATTTGTGTGAAAACCAGGGACAAAGCAGACCAAAATACTGTTTAAGTTAACCACAGGATTAAACTATGTAGAGAAAAAAGCATGTTAAAAAACCCAGCATGCATTCTACATCCGTTTATGGTTGTCCTGGCTCTCAGACACCCAGTTATATGACCAAAAGGAGAGTTATTACCACAAACAACTTTACAGCCTCTCTTGTACCAGTTCCCTTTTTAAGCTACTGTGCTTCTTTTGATCTCTGTTGGGTGTAGGCTTTCTCCTGTCTTGCCACTGTCTTTTCAAGTTCTCAGACACATTGCAAAGAAGCAGTCTGGTTTCAGCTATTCTGTTTTGTCCCCTATATGTCTTTTGTCCCCTTTGTAGCTTCTATGAGACTGAGACTAGAAATGAATTCTGGAAGACCTACAGTAACCAGGTGGGTCTCCAGTATTCATGTATCATCACAAAGGAACATCTCCCCTTCCTTTTTAGAGCAAATACATGAGACCAGATTGCACAGAATGCACCTATTTCAGATACCATATTATCTTTGTGGATTGCTCATGCAAATATGATCAGATCAGACCATAAGCTCATCTTGTGCAGGGCACCATCCAGCTGTCTTCTGAGAGAGAGGGGCATCAACAGAAGACAAAGATGGGTGCTATGTCAATGCATAGTAGACACAGTAGCACTGTAGACAATTACATTTCAGCAGATGATAAAGTGCTATGACGTGAGCTTCTTAACTTCATTAAATGAACATTTCCTTTCTGTTTGGGTTTGAGTCTGTGTGTGTTCTACTTAATAATGTCTAAGCTCCCCAACCCATTCCAGAGATAATTAAGATAAATATTGTTACACTTAATTAATAAAGCATGGCATTTAATTTAAACAATCTTAAATTCAACTACCACATAAAACTAGCTAGAAAAGCTATTGTAAAGATGGTGACATTCAAAGCCAAAATTTTCTTATTTATGCCCCAGTTGCTAGACATTTAGATATTGCCTATTATTAAATGGAGAACTCCAATGTGACAAATCTTCCCAAAATGCATTCTCATTTTTTTTGCAAAATTACTGTAATCTTGCATATCAACAAATTCTACGGAGGAAAATTACACTGTTATCAAGCACTGATAGGCAATAAATCATCATTTAATCCTTATTCATTCATTTAAACACCAGTATTGCTCACTCTCTACTAAAGTATGCAAACTTGGTTTTTATTAACAACATCCCAGGTGGTGTGTAAAAGATTAATATAATACAGCTAATATCATATATTTATACCAATTAGAAATCAGTGACAGACTGGTGTTATGACAACTAGCTTCTAATCAAGTGGAATAAAGATGCATACAGTGATCTCTGCACACAAGGCTGACAAATGTTGGTTGGGTTTTCCTGATACAGTGTTAGTAATACTGTATTGCTCTCTAAGACAGCAGTCCTTCCTTTAACATTGTTAATAGATTACAATTGCTTTTAGGAATTTAGATATAAAGAAGGCATTTTTCAGGAGTATCTTGAACTCAGTTTTCAGCTTGTAATTGGCAAATCCTTATCATAGTTTCTACTATCTTAACCAGTGCAGTGGTCACCCTAAAGTTCTGTAGTTTGGGGCTATTTTTAACATAATTTCATAATGAAACTCAATTTGGATAATTATGCAGTGTGTATGTGGCCTAAGGGGAGTGATGATTATCTGTGTCATCTTCCAAATACACGTTCCACTAAGCCAATTCAATCATATCTAACAACAGAGTAGAGGATTAAACTTTTCTGAGTCCTTATGGGTTTCAAAAAACTATTATATGCATAGGGGAGAGAGACTATCAGTACTGCAGTGGGAACCCTCCTCCTGTTTGGTATCAGAGACTTTACAAAGAAGAACTTTTATGAATACTCAAGCTCTCAAGACATTAGAAACCAAGCAAAAAAGCAATCATAAGACAGAAATTCAGGGGATGCCAAGCTTCGATAGTTTCACTGATCATGGAAAAAGTTCTTGCATTGCCAATAAACCACTCGGTTCAAGTCTCTGAGTTCATCATGCCAGGTCCCACTTTACAGGTTGGAATATCCTGATTTTAAGGAATTTTTCCATTTCTCTGATTTCTCTGATTTTAAGCATCCCTGCTAATGCAATTATTTGTGAATCAGTCAAAGTTACTTCTGGAAAAGAGTCTCTGGTAGGCCAATCTACCTGAATTTAAAAATATCACTTTGCATTATTCCACTGTTCCAAGAAACCAGACAGGGGAAAAACTACAAACCATTCTGCATAGTAAGGCAATGTCAAAGCAAGATTTGTCTGCAAACGTCAGGCTTCACAAAGGCTGTCTCTACACCTACAATAGTGAAGGTTTTCCATTTACAAAAAAAAACTATTAGAGATCAATTCTAATCTACAGAAATCTGATTAAGGCTTCTCATTTTGCAATTCACTCAGCCTAAATTGCCATCCAAGGGGAATTTCACTTGAATGAGAACTACAAGACTGAGCTGGACATTCAGATGTTTGATCTGACTGTATTTGACTTCATTCCAAGTGTTTCCCCATTCCTGGCTCCTACACACAACTTTTATACTATGCCATAAATACTGTCATCAAATTAATCATTCTATGCTGTATATAGGTCAGCTGGAAAAAGATTATCTCTATACATGACATAATGTTGTATGAAAAGGTGGAGCAAAGAAAACTCAGTAGGAAATATGGCTGATAATCTATTTAGTAGAATATTTTTTCATTTTTGTATTCAGGCTCTCATCAGAGGCAACTTCGACCTCAAAGGAAAATAAAGGGACTTCAATAGGAATTAGGCAACAAATAATTTAGCATCGCTGAAGGCACTCATTCTCTTTTGATAGCTGAGAAGGCATGACAAAGAGATGAGCATCCCTTCCACGGACTTGCCTCTTTGTGTCTGTGTATTTTCCCCCGAAGATATCTCCAATTAGCTTGAGTCCAAATTCATTCCTTTTTTGATGAGTACCTGAGATTGGGCAAAACTCTCAATAGGCGCAGTTCTGCTCAGCAAAACAAAGGTGCCTGAATTGCTGTAATCTGCCTGCCAGGGAGGACAATGGCCAGGAAAATGCAGCACGCTGAATGTTATCATATGCTAATAACAGGGTTCAAATGCTTTAGAAACACTGGCAATACACTTTGCTTAAACGCTCCTTCTAAAGCTAATATGGCGTCATTTTTACTGCTATTGCAACCTTGGCTTGCCAGTGCAGGGATGCCAGACTTTGATAAAATCATAGGGTGATTCTGCTGTGCGGGAAAACCCTTTGTAATGCATCGCCTGAGAAGAGCTGGGGGTGATGCTCACCCCCAGAAGGAACATGATTGTACTATACCATTTAAGTCCCATCTAAGCCCTCAAAAAGAGTAGCCTCTTGTCCCAGAGGAAATTTCATACCCTGTGCTGTTTAACCTGGTTCTTCTTCCCATGGAGGGTTGTAAATGGGCCCTTTATTCCACCTACAAACCTTAAAAAACTTTTTCATAAGGCTATCTCTGCCAAAGACACAGTGATCTCATTGTTGTGGCAAACACTGAACAGACCATTCTTGCAATGACACTTCCACTTCAGAGCTCTACACTACCCCTGGAACAGGCTTTAGCAGAAGTCACTTCATTTTGTATATCTGTATTTTGTTTGTTTATTTGTTTTGCCAATAGACCGCAAAGATGCCTTCTCTATGAAGCTGTGGAGATTTGTCGGCAGCAGCTTGGTCCACATGGATTTTACAATGACAGTCGTTGTGTTCATATATTTCAAAGAGAAACGTTGGGACCACCACTGAGCTGAGATTTGTGGAGTATGGGAAAAGCAGTTCCCTGGACTTGCAAATTCCGCATCCAGTGCCAGGAAGCCTGGAAGCCATGATGTCCCCAGACTGGAGGCTGAGATCCCATATAGTGGTACTAGCCCAACTCTGCATTTTGAGGAAACCCAGTCTGTACAGAAGGTTGCACTGGAGCTGTGCACCTTGACAATGAGCCAAGTGAGCTGTCAAGAAACCAAATAATTTTCTGATGGCAGCTGATTTCCTGGCAGGAAGGGTTTCCTCAGAACTCTGCATGGGTTTCATCAGTTTGCCAAACCCCACCCATTTCACAAAACATTTTGATTTCAACAAATCGAAGGTTTCCAAAAAGCCAGAGGAAAAAAAAAAAGAAAGAAAAAGAAAAAAGATCTGTTTAAAGACAAAGTTCCCCACCAATTCAAATGATTTCACTCAGTTTTCCCAAAGCTATAAATCAGTGGAATTGCTGTGTTTCAAAACAGGAGCCCCCAGTTGTGTTTGCCAGTTTGGAACCGTCTTACATACCAAGTCTTGAGATGGCTGACAGCACCACATTGTGCAAATGTCCTGATCAAACGATAGCAGTATGCCTGGATATAGCCTCCCGCTCTCTCTGAAGATCGTCCCACAGTCCCCAGCACGATGTCCATGTGCCTGTTCCCCAGGAGGATGAATGGCTTCGGCATCGCTCTTACCACAGAGTCCTTCACTCAAAATAGAAATTGCAGGCTCTGGAGCACAGAATAAGTTTGCTGTCTTTCTGTGTCCTGCTATCTTAGAGTGTAATTTAAACAGCACAGGTAACAAGCAAGCAAATGCTTCTGGGTATGTCCGGCAGTCACTAACAACAAGAAGACAAACTGTCTTCTGGGACCAGGGACACCAGGTAACTCATCTGGCTCTTTTTCTCAACCACTGATTCCTCCCATTTATTCTCAAATTGAGCCTCCTGGGCTTTGCGCCCCTGTTGGATGGTTGACCAAAAGGTCTTATGCAGACCAAATGAGAGACCCTGGCACTTGACGGGATGCATGCCACAAATAATCATGCAAACCTCAATCTCCAAAAGCATTTAGGTGGCTGTGAGTCGGGCACATCAGGACTGCTGTGCAAGATTTATGTCTAAGTGGCATTGTCCAGTTGTGATTGCTTTGCGCTAATTGACATGCTTTGCCCGCATCCTGAGGCACAGCTGGCTTTTTGTTCAGAGCAAGCCCCTGCTTCCACGTAGTCTGGATTTCCACCAGGTTCGGCCCTGAGGGTAGCCAGTCGTCTCCTCCACGCCATGAATGTAGGCAATCCTGTGCCATCCATGCATGGTGGCATCACCCCTGTGGTGTGCAGGAAGATGTATAGCAGAATGTAGGCGAAAGCCACTGCATTGCACTTTGAATAATCAAATTGCAGTGTCTGTGCCAGAATACGGGGAAGATGCTGCTCTTTCACTCAGGCAACACGAGCCCTACAGCCAGTCATTTCCCACCTCCACGGTCCCATCCTGGAACCCACCCCAGGATACCTCCCTGGTGCTCGTTGGCTGCATGGCAGGGCCGGAGCCTCAGGAGCCGGCAAGACCAGTGGATTCAGGGAGCTTGTGAGCTCAGAGAGGGGCATCAGTGTTTTAGCAGGAAGTAACACATTGTTAATTAAAGCAACAAGCTGGGACAGGGCATAAAGCAAGAGGAAGGCAGCTAGGGGACCACCAAAATACGTGGGAATGAAGACGTGACCACGTAAGTATTACTGCAGTATAAGTCTCCAGCAGTTCACCAGTCACATCAAAGTTAGGGGCTGGGTGGACAAGCCACTTGTTGTAGCAAAACAACAGAGTTTGTAGAGTTATAAACTGCCCATGCAGACAAGCCTTCAATGTTTCAATGAGAAAAACAGGAATTGCAGTCACTCAAATTGAGCCAGAGTCTCGTATATCAGTAACGTGTTTCTGCTGCTGCTGGAAGTCTCACAGCTCCCTTAAATAAGCTTCCTCCACGTAACAGAATTAGGTCTTTAATTTCTGCAAAATTCCTGAGTGCTCAGATTAGGGCTGGCAAAGGTTTCTGTTTATTTGGTATAATTCAACTGAATACTATAAGAACACTGGGGAAACCTAGCAGCGCTACCTTAGCACTGACAAATACAGTACAACCCAAATAACCACCCTGAAACCACAAAAGCTGCTTTTTATGAGGACTGTTTCTAATAATGTCCAAGTCCCTTGGTTCACATCTTTTCAGCCTTTCGCAATCAATGTGGCACTTGGACTGTGCAAGGCCCTGGGATTGCGAACAGGCAGGCTCTCCTCTGCGCCGCGCGAGAAGTAGCCCTCTGCGAGGGAAAATGCCACCAGGTAGCAAAGCCATGAAGCGGGAGAGGTAATCCATCAGATGGTTTAAAGACAAACTCCTTACTGTTTCGCTAGCCTACTTTCAACCCCAAAAGAATGTGGACATGTTTACAGACGCAGTGTCCCTAACGCCAGCGCAGCTGCAATTTCACCTTGGCCAGTAAAATGCTCCCACTGAGGGCCAAAGTGGCCAACGTGCTACTCCCAACAGCCGGTCTGTCCCTCAATGCAGTTTATTAGTTTCATGTGTGCAGCACTTTGGAAATGTTTCGTGGGCACCAGCAGAAAAAGCATATCTCAGGGGGAAGCCAAAGGTGGAAGGAGAAGCTGGGAGGACCGAAGGCTGAGCGTGCAGCTGGAGGGAAGCGCCTGGCCCTGTCTAGATGGCTCCTTTGGGGGAGTTTCTTGAGGAGGATAAGGAGCTGAGCCCAAGCCCTGAGCATCTGTGCCCTCTAGTGGCTAATAAAGGAGTGAAAACAGCGGAGGTCACTCCTGTCCCCACCTTCATCAGCGACAGGGCTGGGACAGCCATGCCCATCCTCTGCGGAAGACGCACCACAGGGACTCGCAGGGGATAACAGCGCTGGCCAGATGGACGAGGCAGGTAAAATGCCCCAACTGCCTCTTGTGACAGGGACCTGTATGGTAGCGCTCTCTCCAAATAACATAGGTCCCCACTGGAAATGATGAGGCAGGAAGAAAATCCACGAGGGAGGCTTGGAGGCCCCTTCTCCACAGTCCTCTCTCCCGCCAAAAGCATAGCGCTGAGCTAATGGCCCTGTAACTTTGTTTTGATTTCCCGAGCAGTCTTGAGTTACCTAATATCTGGCTGGCTTCCCTCAACGGCTTTCCAGCAAAGTCGTTCTCAAACAGTTTTCATTAGATGCCAAATACTGACTATCATGAAGTTCCTCCTGAAACCCCTGTTAATAGTATCAAAGGCCTTGATGCTAATCTTGCCTTTCTTTTCTGTAATTTTTCTTTCTGTCTGCACTGATAATCTTCTTCAACTTACTTGGACAGGAGATACACACACATATGTTTATGTTTATTAGTAAATGTGTACATGTATATGTAAATGCACATATATAAATGCACATATATAAATGCACTTGACAAAACGGCCTCAAGTTGCACCAGGGGAGGTTTAGACTGGATATTAGGAAAAATTTTTACACTGAAAGGGTGATTAAGCATTAGAGCAGGCTGTCCAGGGAAGTGGTCGAGGCACCATCCCTGGAGGTATTTAAAAGATGGGTAGACATAATGCATCTGTATTCTGACAAGTGGTTAAAAGAAGATCTCTGTGATCAGGTTATTTGTGATGAGACAGGAAACAGGAAGAAAAAGTGCAACAGAAGGGAATGGTGCTGTACTCAGAAGAGGTTTTATATGGAAAAAAGGCAGTAACATCGGGAGATTCACAGCTCAAAGGTCATCTCTCTGGCACCTTTCAAGCAAAACAAAAAGCAAAGCCCAGGTAAATGCTAGTTTATGTCTGTGAAGGGACCGTGAAGTGCCAGAAACCACTGGGTCAGCCCCTCTTCCCCTAAATTGCTTCCCAGTCACCTCTAAAGGCAGCAGATAAACTCAAGGACCTCAGAGACCATCTACCTTACTCATTTCTGTAAAAGCATAAGACCTCTTGAATGTCTTTTCAGCGCCTGTCTTGTAGGACTGATTTTCTGGCTAAGACAGCAGCTCCTAGAGCTCTTTGGTGAACGGAGGAAATGTGAGTAACCAGTCTCTAGGCTGGTGACATGCCCACTTCTGCATGCATCCAGCCAACACAAAGAGTAAGAACACTCAGACGGACGGTTCATGCACTGCTTTACCATCATCGTCCGTGTCCTTTAAATGATTCGTATTTCTGGGGGAGCTAAGAAGAAGGATGTTTATGCTTAAGCCATAGAAGAACCAGGGATAACCTAACATCTGATATTCCTGTATTTAATTGTGCTGACCATATATGTTGGGATAATTGGGCACCCTAAAGATTTCAGCCCATATCCACAAGATACTATTTCAGGGCCCAGAAATGGCTGCGTAAGCCTGTACCCCAGTCACTGAATTTATTTTGGAAGGCATCAGTAATTTCAGTGAATGCTCTTTATCTGAAGTCCTTGGAGAACCAGCTCTACAGAACAGCTCTAGCTCTGCATGGCTCCCCAAAGCTCTCCATGCTCTGGTCAAAAACAAAGCACATATTTATAGCTCAAATTGGAAAGAGGCACTTCCAGCCTACCCAAATTCATCTGAGCAGGGACCATGTTAATCAAAACTCACACTCTCCTGGCAGTCACTGTTCTGTCTCTTCTATTTCAGGGGGGACTTTTTGTTTAAGAAACATGATGTCCTCAATCTCATAAAACCATGCTATAGGGTGGAGGAGGAAGTCTATCTCAGGGCTGCCTTGATAGCTCATTTTTAGCCTTTATTTGAATGGGGTTTAAAAATCAGAAAAGAAACTACATTTTTTTAGGGAGCATCAGTTTTACTGTAACTGTATGAAGGGAAACAAGCCTTTAATAAAATTTTGCTTAGCAGCACATCTAAAGAATTTTATCTCTGCAGACTTTGAAAAATTAATCATTTGCTATTTTTTTTTCTGTAATAAGGAAGTGTCAAGCACACTTACGCCTACCTTTCAAGAAACTGTTTATGCTGCAAATACGATTAAATCAGGGGACTGTATTTTAAGCAGTGATGCTCAGATTATGGTACAAACTCTTTTGATCTTGTTATTGTAGTGTATTAGTGTATTAAAGCCATATTAGATATTTATGTTAAGAGTTCCTATGCACAGACATGTTAGGAGTTCCTGCATATAGACACATAAGAGGGTCTCGGTAGAAATGTAAATGGAGATTTTCATGCAATGAGAAAAGCATCCTAGATTTTTTGTTATGATACAAACAAGGCATTAGATTTACTTGCGAGCATGGCATCCCATGAGAGTGTGTAAGACAGCTTTATGAATCAGACAAACTTTCATAAATTTTGACATGAACAAAAACTTGCTCAAACATTAATATCACCAAGTATTTTGCCATTTGTTAACTTTCTCCTGCTGTTTCAAAAACCTGCAAGGAGTGGAAGTAGAACATGCTGTCTGTAGAAGCAATTAGCCTGGCCTGTGAGCAGTACAGCAGAATGCAACCATAAATGAGATGGCTCCAGAGCCTACAAAAAGAGAACATGGACAGCAAATTATCAGCTGCCTATGGGAAGGGAATTGAAACTAATACCACTTTAATCAAGCCATTTATCTGACAGGCAGATAATACTGGATAAAGATCTTTGAAGCAGGATTCATTCAATGTGTCAAGCAGTAGGAGCCGGGGGAGTATAAATTCCGAAATAATCAATCTGTGTAAAGAAATCTACTGTTTTACTGATGAAATGCTGTCAGCGAGAAGACAAGACTTGGGCTTAGCTGTAAAACTTCATCCCCTACTTCCAAAGCACTAGTGACTCAAATCGCTTCCAGGATGTGTTCAGAGCAGCATTCTCTTGGTGGTCTGACAACTTCTGATTCAAACAGGACCTCGGTGCCCTGGGCCCGAGACCATGCCTTCAAGGTCATTTAGATGACTGAAAACGCAGATAACTGCTCTTTGGGACACCACCAGTTAAAAGCTCTCAGAAATCTGTTAGCTTTAGGGCCTAATTTGTTTTGCTACTTAGAAAACTCTTCTAGGTGCATGTCTGAACCCCCTTCTGCTCATCTGCCTTTCTTCTGCTCCTGAATCAGCAGTAGTACTGGTCTGTCCAGGTGGAAAAGTGAGAAGAGGCAATAATCACTGGCTGAAAGTGTTCACACTGACTTCCCGGTGTTGAAGCAACAGGGGAAAATGCACAATTAATGCCGGCAGCAGTTCCCTGACCTTTGCAAACACTCACCTATAATTACAGGCTTTTCTCATAGACAGCCTTGAAGGAATAGGGATGCTCCTGACTTCTCCCCACAACCACTGCTGGATTTTGCAGGGTCTCACTGGGGCTTATAATCCGCAATTTGAGAAAAATAGCGTTATAAATACGTGGAAGTGACATATAGAGTGAATTAGTCATAGAAATGGAGAAGAAAGTAGCACAGCAGTCCCCCTACACTTCAACATCATTCAGAAAAGATCAGTTTTTTTGCATTTTTGGGCTTCGTTGTGAATTCAAATATCAAGGCCTAATTCTTCTTTCATGCCTCTGTAATTCAGAAGTAACATGAGAGGAGAAGCTTACCACTGAATCTCAGATGAAAGGTATTTGTAACTGCTACAACTTCCAATTTTAAAAGAAAATATTTTAATTATGATGCAATGCAGTGGGAGTTAAAGAAGCTTACATTTCTGTTTATTTTACACAGTGTCCAATCCTTTTCTTTTTTTTTTAATTCCAAGGCAACTCTCCCATTGACTTCATTATGAGCACGGTGTGATACGCCTGAGCTAACGTGGGAAAGCACAACAGATCCATGTGGTGGATATTAAGATACAGCACTTATATGAGGATAAAACCTAATTCCACGATCACACAGAGGTAAAGCGGTTAAGTCAGGGATATTTCACTGGTAAAAAGTCAGTGCAACTCCATGTACTACTTTAAAAAGAGAGTGAAGTAACCATTTTTCTACACTCACTAATCCGTAACTAATTATAACTTTAGGCCCCTGAGTAGACTGGTTTGCTGCAAAACACATACCTGCATGCCTAATGGCAGGGCACAAGCCAGCCGTTGTACAAGAGCCGTTTGGACATCTTAGCTTGCAGCAGCACCTATACTGGCAAACCCTGACTCTTGGTGGCCTTGTTGCCGCAGGTGAAGTTCTGGACTAGCGAGGCCACAGGGTTCCAGTGCTACAAAACAGTCCCCTAACAGTTAGCCCATAATCTTCCAGGGTACTCACAGTATGCTTACCAGAACCAAAGTTATTCTTCATAACTATGCAAAGGACTTGGTGTATTTGTTCATTTTGCATTACAATTTTGAAGGCATTCTGCAAGAAAAGTCTTACGTATGTGAGAAATATTTAGTTAATATGAACATCTGTAAATCAAAAAGTTTGCAAGTTAGAATCCCTGGCAGATGTGATACAGTTTTCAGCAGTGACCAAACAATTTAGAAGCCAAAGATCTGTTTTCAGAGACACAGGTGCTTAAATCTCATTGAAAGTCAAGGGGAAATAAATTTGTGAGTCCAATTTAAAAGTAGAATTTCAGTGTGTGTGAAAGCATTGCTTACTCATCCTTGAGAAAGTATCTTCTTGTCAATTTAAGGAATCCAGCCTCCGGATTTTGGGCTGAATATCTTCACATACAAATAGAGAACAAATTCTCACTACTCTGTGAATTGGTGGCTGAAATGTTGTGTTTTGAATGATGCAGGTATTCAGAATAGATAACACAGTGTTTCATGCTGGCCCGGCACTATTAAACAGGCAAGTCTTTCACTCATATGAACAGGGAGAGTTTCACTGGCTTTAGCGCAGTTTCTCTGCGATGTGGAGTAGACAAGACTCCGGCACTATCGCTGTACTAGCATCCATACCTCAGTTGTCGGTTCAGGGTTTGTGGGAGGAGAAGGAGATTATGAGTTCTGATGGTGCCCCCCCTGAAGATCAAAGCACCCACCCCAGCAACCAAACCACGAAAACTTTCTCAAGGGGAGTTTTGCTGCAGAGCTCTGCCTTTTGGTGGTCTGTGGTTTCCTCTGAAGAAGCACACGCTGCAGATGGGGCTGCTTGGAAGAGACCGTGCCACGGCCTGCGTGGGAAGGGACACATGGGGACCTCTCACCGCCTCACTGGGTGGAATTAAATCCCCATTGACTGTAGGTTTGTTCACTGCTTCACCGTCTCTGACCAACACCCATGAAAAGCCACCCACCTCTCAGCCACTGCTGGATTTGCTGTATAGGGAGGAGCTGGAAGGAGATGGTTACCACAGTGGTGCCAGAGCAGGTGCACTGGGAAATAAGCAGAGGGGGGATTGAGTGAGTGACCCAAGCTTGAATCACTGTGACTGTGTTTGTATTCTCTTCCTGGGAAGACAGTGTTTAGCCTTAAAAGTTACAGGGAAGGATGGACAACTCCTGTGTTTATCATAGGAACACAAAGAACATAAAACCAGTAGAAACTTTTTGAGACATAGAACCAATAACGCTTCCCCAGGGCGTTACTGGGGCCAGTTCTGTTTAATATCTTTATCAAAGACCTCAATGAGAGGATCAATCACCCTCAGTAAGTTTGCAGATGATATCAAGTTGGACGGGAATGTTGATCTGCTTGAGGGTAGGAAGGCTCTACAGAGGGATCTGGACAGGCTGGATCGATGGACCGAGGCCAACTGTATGAGGTTCAACAAGGCCAAGTGCCGGGTCCTGCATTTCGGTCACAACAACCCCATGCAGCGCTACAGGCTTGGGGAAGAGTGGCTGGAGAGCTGCCCTGCAGAAAAGGACCTGTGGGTGTCGGTTGACAGCCAGCTGAATATGAGCCAGCAGCATGCTCAGGTGCACAACAGCATCCTGGCTTGTGTCAGAAGTAGTGTGGCCAGTAGTGTGGCCAGGGGAAGTGATTGTCCCCCTGTACTCGACACTGGTGAGGCCACACTTCAAATACTGTGTTCAGTTTTGCTCCACTCACTACAGGATGGACATTGAGGTGCTGGAGCTTGTCCAAAGAAGAGCAGCAAGGCTGGTTTGCCAGAGAATTAGTGGGTCTGGAGAACAAGTCTTATGAGGAGCAGCTGAGGGAGCTGGGGTTGTTCAGCCTGGAGAAAAGGAGGCTGAGAGACCTGATCGCTCTCTACAACTATCTGAAAGGAGGGTGTAGCCAGGTGGGTGTCAGTCTGTTCTCCCAAGTAGCAAGTGATAGGATGAGAGGAAATGACCTCAAGTTATGCTAGGGGATGTTTGGATAGGATATTAGGAAAAACTTCTTCACCAAAAGGCTTGTCAAACATTGGAACAGTCTGCCTGATGAAGTGGTGGAGTCACCATCCCTGGAGGCATTTAAAAGATGTGTAGATGCGATGCTGAGTGACATGCTTTAGTGGTGGACTCGGCACTGTTAGATTTACTGTTGGACTTGATGATCTTAAAAGTCTTTTCCAACCTAAATAATTCTATGATTCTATGACGTCATACAGTTTTGTGTTTTGATGGTGATCTCCCTGTTGATTCTTCAGTGTCTAGCAAAGGGTGACCCATTTTGAGTCATTTTTCTATTTACACCTAAGCCTCTGAAGGACCCAGGCCTCCTGGAGGTGCCCATTTTCCTAATTTGGGACTTTCCCTTCCTCCACTAGAAGAGATCTGAGGAGGCGATGGGGCTGTTTATTGGTGCGGCCAACTACTTTGACCTGAAGCTGAGTACATCCTTCATCCCTCCCTGCTTAGGCAACCCGAGTTTGTTCCCATTAGATGTCTACTACATTTATTTCTGTAACTTCACAATATCAGTACCTGACTCTGGGGAGCTTGCTTCCAATTTGTTAATAGTCCTGTAATGCCTAGGTTAAAGGCACTAAAAATACATAAATTATTATGTTTCCTTTTTTTGCATCCTACATTCATGTGAGCAAGGATTTGCAAAAATTGCATGAAGTTTTGCATTTTCCCCTTCCCTCACAGTAGCACCAGCCATTGAATTCCCATCACCCTCTCACAATCCAGAGATCCAAATCTCAGTGCTGAAGTACCCCAAAAATCTGCTCTTGGGACTCTACCAGCACCGTCATTCAGCCTTTTTCAGGAATGTCAGTCCCTCACGTCTTTCGCACCCTGCTGTCATGTGCCAACATGATTGACACTGCTGGGAATGATCTGCCCACTCCTCCAAAACGCAGTCTTGGGTTGTCGGTGCTGCAGACATGCAGACAGGAGGAACACGGACCCTCGAAGAGTGTCAGATGGCCATCTGCCAGCCAAGGCACAATATGGTGGCTACTGCCAAGCCAGCTGGGTCCTTGCTCTTCCAGCTGGTACAAAAGTTGCCAGGCAGCCTCCACTCCAAGAATATTCAAGCATTTGGGGCTATAATCTATGCCATGTGTTTCTCTGTTTTTACTGCATAGTGGAAAATAATTTATTCAGATATGCTAAATTATATTTTTAATTTTCCACAAACAGCTCATTGTGAAACTCAGTGCTGGCATTAACTAGAAAATGCGGTACTTTGCTCATTGTGTATATTATTATAATGGTCCTTTTTTGTTTAATCTAAATATTGTAGCTCATTTATCTTCTTGGATGTCACAACCAGCTCTAGGCCGCATAGTTCTGCTGCTGTCTACCAGTTAAATGATTATTACTTAAACATTTTATAAATAATTAGTGGATAACTAATTTTTTTGCTGGATGACATCTACACCCTTTTTGTCCAAAAGAATCCTTCATATTCTTTTCTTTTTTAGTGCATATTGAGAGCCTGTAGCATGCTGATCATTGCCTTTCAAAACGAGAAGGGCTGAAGAGAGTTTCTTCTGAGCAATTCAGTATCACTCAGTTCTTCAAAGAATTGAAAATGGCCTCTTTTTCATAAATGAGACATTGTCAGCAAAGAAAAAATGGGAATAGAGCCCGGGACATTTAGTTTGAGATTCAGAGACCTTTACCACTTCAGCTCAATAAGAATTTCCTACTGTTAGCAATGGTACAGGGCTTCTACACTTTCTTTAGGCTGTAATCAGACATTAGATGATAACTAGGTATGTCCGTACATACCTTTATTTCTAAGCCTTCGCTTGGAGAACAAAACCTGCTTCAGTTTGCACAGATTTCAGAAGGTATCAGCATCGTTTTCATTTTCCCTCTGAATCTTTAAGTTTCACTCTACTCTTCGTGGCTTATTTTGGTGTCTTTTTTTCTTTCTGGAAAAAAAAAATCTTTTACTTTCTTGTCCTTTTCTACCATAAATGTCACATTCTGCAACCATTCCGCAACAAAAATAATTCTCACTAATGTCCACACACTTAAAAATTGAACAGTCACAAATAAATAATTTCTGAAAAGCGATTTAACCTACACCCCAGTGGAATATGGTTTCCAAACTCCTTTTAAGACAAGCAGAAAAAAAAAATCTGGTTTTATCTTTCCTGACATTTTATTTTAATTGAAGTTTTTCACATTCTTTATACTGCCTTCCAAATGCCTCACCCTTTTTTCATCAGGAGGGGCAATTCCTAGAGACGTGTGAAATGTTTCATTTGAACTACAAAAGCCTGGAAGCAGACTTGCTGTGAATTCATCCTGCATTTGCAAATCATCAGTGAATCGCTAAACTCCTCTGTCTGCTGAGTTGTCTGCAAGCTTGTGTCTGCTGTCACTCGGCAGGTGTTACTGGCTCTTGCCCTCGGGGACTTCCATGGCTGTTCTTCTGGGGCATTTCCAGGGAAAATATGGTTCACCACTTAGAGGTCACTCACCGTCTTTTGTGGGTTTTGGACACCTGTGCCTTGTGCTGGAACAGAAACTTCATGCAAACCTTTGTGATTCCCCATGAAACTTAAATGTGCCACATTTCCTTGTAGCTTAAACAGGAGGTGGGCCAGCCCCAAATCTTCTGTGTACACAAGTCCATGAGTCCTGATGATTGCAAAGTTACTTCAAAGCAAAAGTAATTTTGAAACGATGTTAAAGTTAACATGACATGACAAACTGTGACCTGAAGGAGCTAAGATCCAACCATGTGTTCTCCTCTGCAGCTACAGCGATATCAGCCCCAGCAGGGGGTCCAGACTGGGGACGCTAACATCTGAAACCACCTCAGCAAGACTTGGCCACCAACATGGCACAAGAGACCTTGCCCCTGCGATGAAGCTGGGCAGTCGTGCAGAAGTGGGGGGCAATAGGGAAAACTAATTGTGTTTGCCGGTGGTGTGGGATATACTTCATGCGGAACAATACTTGGTATTTCTTACAATGCCTTGTGAGCCTTCAGACCTGCTCACAGCAGCAGTCACCATCCAGTAGCAATAAGCTGCAGCAGCAACTACCCCACCGCCTGCACCGTTCAGGTGATCCGCCTGGACAGCCTCAGCAGTCCCTGGCATTTAATACTTACTAATCACTTGGAAGAATTAAAATGCCAATATTACAACCTGGTAAAATAAAATTATATTGTCACTATAATTCTTATCATAGTCTGTCTTAAAGATTGCTAACCCATCTGTTCAGGCATCTTAAGAGATTTGACAAGTGGGCTCTAGCAAACCTTGCTGAGGTAGTTGAAAGCGATACCTCCGTCAGCTTAGGAGTCAGCCACAGATCAAAATGTCTGGATGTCTAAATCGAAGCTCCCATTATCATCAGCAGAGACGAAGGGCTTGATTCATTTGCTCAGACACAGGCACCAGGTGCCATTTGAGATGTCCTAAGGGTACCACCTCACCTCCATCTGCTGCCCCAAAGAGTGTGAGTGTCTCATAGGCCCTGGGTTATATCTCCCAGTCTCTGAGTTGTATCCTTGGCCCTGTGGGTGTCTCCAATATCCTGGGCATCTCAAATGCATGTAGGCAGTGGAATGAATCCCCAGCCAATACACCAGAGGAGCCTGGAGAGAAGTTTGGAAGAATTATGTGGTTTTATCAACAAAGTTATGACATGAGGAGGAGACAGGACACACCTCAGTGAGTGCCACCAGCTCCTCTGACCAGAGAAAGTATTAAACCAGGGAGCCTCATCTCCTTCTTCTACCTACCCCCTAGCAATCCAAGAGCATTATATTTGAGTTTAATGCCTCTTAAGTTAGCTTAGCTGGAGCAAAAGAAGCCACAGCTGTGAAGAGACGCTGTAAATAGTGAATGGATTAGCAGCATCCAGCAACCCTGCTAACTGGAGCTGTTAGCCTATACCTCCCAATGGGCCAGTAAACTTGTGTGCAAGAATATTTCCACAATGAATGGAAGGGCTTTGTTTGTGGGTGGAATTCAAATTAAGAGCAATACATCAGTTATTTCGTCAGCAAAGACCAGTCTTTAATATATAAGGATGGTTTCTTTTTAAACGAGATTGTAAAATGTCTCAATGAAAGGAGTTAATTCTCTTTTTAGATAAAATTCACATAAGCTTTTAATTGCTATTCTGTAAAGATAACTAGTTTAGTTATCTTTCACTAATTACTTGCCTTCTCAATAGCAGCTTCACAGCTGGCAAATTCAAACAGATGTTTCTGTGAAACACTCTCGTGCTACTGCAATTGGTTACAGATTAGAAAGAACTTCTTTAGAACATGAATTTGCTTTAAATGTACCTACATCGTGCTTTTACACTGAGTAACATTTGGGTACTTTTTCTGGAAATGTTTTATTTCAGATTTTGTGCTGATGCACTGTGGGTAATCACGGGCTTCTTAAACACACGGGTATCAAGAAAGTCAGAATTCAGTTGTCCCTCCCCGCTCTGCAGACTTCTTGTCTTTGACAGTAAAGAATGTTGGCAGGTCTAAGGAAACGCAGGTTCTGAACTCAGCAATTCTTGTGCTTTACATTGAAATCACCGTCCTGATCAGACATACACGCAGGAAACTAGAGCATCTGATCCTAACTGTTCAGTAATTTTGACTAAGACCTGATCTTCCAAAACTTATGGACATGCTTTTTTCCTAAGTCCATTCCCCATAACTACTTCAAAGCTTTACTTCAGAAATACCTGTGAGTTTCTGCTACACCAAGGTTGCAATGATAAAGTGGCCATGCTGTGTTTTTTATTAAATGCTAAGATGTGACATTTTAGTTATAGCTCTCTGACCCAGTAAAAGATCCATGCAAACACTGGGCTACTTGATATAGACAGAAGTTGCAGTACATTTGAGCTGTACAGTTATTAAAAGCCTTTCTCTAGGCATTCCCTTTCCTTCTTGGATTGTTCTTGGCATTTCTCAAATATTTATGAATATTTATGAAGGCACTTACTTGTATAGTAAATGAAGTCTCTGAGTAAGTCATCAATTTCGCTGGAAATAGTTGCTTTTTGTGAAAACTTTGTTAGCTCTTCAACACAAGTGCCCCTGAGGGACTAGAAAGTTTGAGCAGAGCATTGTAGAGTGCATCCTATAGAATGCATATGTGCCTTTAATCAGCACAACCGCAACGCAGCAGATTGAATAACCATCTGAAGAAACTCGGGGAGCATTGCACTTTAGCCTGCCCCAGAAAGCTGTTCTGTCACAGCTTTGCAAAAGTGTTCTCAGCTACCAAACCTATGCTAAATCAGTTGCTGAACAGACTTATACCAGTTAGTAGATGACTCTTTTTTTGATTAACAGTTCTTCATAAATTCAAGGGTACATTGCGAAAACACACTGATTTATTGGTCCAATACAGCTTACCCTGAAAGCAAAAGGAGTTTCACATTTGACTTCAAAAGAAGCAAAGCTGGACCCTAAAACTATAAACAGTGTAATAAACACTAGTAAAACATAATATTTATTAAAGCAGCATGAATCCTGCTCCCAAAAAGTACACACTTACTCGCTTTTATACTATCTTTGCAACTTAATACTAATGAAAATGAAATATGGCTGGTCACTGAGGTCACACCTGCGTACTGTGAGAGTCAAACAATCTATCAGAAATAACACTATGAAATACATTTGCATTAAGTGTTCATAGAATTAACCTGAATTCCAAATAAACTAGCAAAACTGTTACATCTCTACTTATTTGCAAATTGATGAAAAGCAAAATTCACCCACATGCTTTACAGCGAAATGCAGGAGTGCATACTCAGTTCTAAGTTTGAATGTTGGCATACACTACAATGCCACACATGCATTACAGAGAGTGTAAAATTGACATTAATATAAATGGAAGTGGAAATAGGGCAAGACTGAAAAATCTGGTTTTATGTTTTGTTGGACTGAATACTTCATAAATTGCCTATTAACAATAGCTCACTTAGCTCTCCTAAGTGGTTTTATAACGTAAGATCATTTTTTCTGGTTTTTGCCTTAGTATTCTCAGTTATTCGTGATTGGTGCGACATAGATCAATGGGAGTCTATCATAGCGAAGACTAAATGAAGCATAAGTTGAAGGTCTCCTGATTTAGCTCTGTAGGAGACTAATCACATTCCTTTTTTTAAAACCACTGGAGAAAAGGTCTTGCATGTTGGCAATGCACTTTTCCAGTGAAGTCTGGCATATCAGCACCATTCTTTTGCTGTTTACAAGGAAATTGAGCAAAGGAAAATGATTTTCAATTTCAGCCTCCAGCCAGCTGTACTGTCAGGCAATGAAGCATGATGCTAAGTGCAGAACGGCAGCTTGTCTGATAGACGGTAAGTAATTAAGTAGCTTCGGTCCAGGAGAGGTTTTATGTTGTCCTTGGGCTTTGGACAATAAGATTTCTTTTCCTAAGCTGTCTTCCTGTGAGAAAAAAAATACCAAAAAAACAAAAAACAACATTCACCCTACTTGTATTTATTGTGAAAAGATGAAGCTCTCCCAGCTGTATAGAGCAGTGAGCCTCCAGGTGTAGACCAGATAATGGATGTTTCATTTCATTTCCTTCTCTTGTGCCTTCATGAAAGGAAACCCAGACATTGCCTTTAGCAATACCGCTGCAGGATGTTGACCCTGAAAGCATATCCCAAATTAGACAAGTGCATTATTCCTGTGTGATGCTTGAATTCAAACAGGAAGGACAGACTTTACTTTCCATTCCTGATACATAAGACAGAAGTATTGCACCTCTACAGGTTCATGGCAAAGATATTTAAATATATAAAGACACAACTCAACTAAATTCTTGAAGAGGCAACATTTCCTTTTATTCCCTCTGCTTTATGTGACAATGAGAATAAAACAAATAATATATTTAGAAGTGAGCATAGCATTTGCTGAAGAGTTGATACAAAAGATCCTTCATCTACATGAAACAAAGGACTAATAAAAACTCTTTGGGAAAGGGAACTTCCTGATACTAAAAGCTGAATAGATTTAATTGAAATTTCATTAGGACCTTCTAATGCACAGTCATTTGAGATGCTTGCACAGCCCTATCCCCAGAGGATCTTTATGTCTCACTGTTTTTATGCTCTGGATTTACTATCCCTTCTAAATGGGACACTGCTCATTTCCTCATTTTGCAGATCCATAAATGAAGGTCCGATGCGACCTTTGCAGGTCGCTGAAAATCTGTCATAGTGTAGAAAGCAGAACTCACATTTTGACCCAAGTCAAAAAATCATCCTGTGTTAAGTCTTCCTTGTTGAAAAAAAAATATGAAGGAAAGGTTTGTAAATTGTCACTCATGAGATTGTACCAACATGGAAGCAAAAGAAAGCCTCGAGGCTAGAATACTGGTTGAGAGAATATGGAAAATATTAGTGATGGCAAAAAATTGATGGAATGCTAAATTACTGTGCAGGCTTTCATGTGGTACGGTTGTGCCTCTACACATTTGTGGATGAAAACAAAATTCAAGTTATGGTTACAGAAAAAAAACCTGAATGTTTATTCTACCACAATTTGACCAAGAGGTGTAATTAAAACAGCTGAATCACTGGATTGACTGAAACACAAATGTTGGAAAAACTCAGATTATAAATTGTCTTGGTTTGTGTCTTCCATTGCCTTTTTATAATGAACATCCTGTTCTCTGCTTAATCCTACAAATGATGTACAATGAACCCTCACTTACCAGAAATGCCATTAGTTGAACCAGGGTCATGTTCAACTTTAAATGAGGTTTGTATAACAGAACCATCTGGCTTCCCCAAGGCCACACAGCTCAGCAGGACTAAGGTGATTGGGACATAGTGCTTTACTAGCAGTGATTTGTTCTGATTTTGTCCAGCTGAACTCTGTGGCCTTGCACAATCTCCAGGAATTTTGGTCCTGTTCAACTCCGTGGCCATATCACATTTTCAGTAATTAATGGTTCAGAACTAGCATTCAGTACACATAGCTATTATTCTTTATATTTATATATGTTGACAAATATTTGTTTGCATGGCACCTTATGTTCAAAATTATACCTTAAACATATGTAACATTGTATAAGTATAGACTACATTTTATAATCTGAGTGATCCTAAAATTCCCTGCCTTGATCATATTGTCTAGAGAAACACCAAAATCCAAAGAAATTGTGAGCAAGTTGGATAAAGGCAGAAAGAAGGAATACAAAGATGCCATGTGAGATTTCATTTATTTATTTATTTTAATTTTTTTTAAGGAGGGAACTGAAAGAGAAAGTAGGAGACCCCTAGGAAACAGATACAGAAAAATTTTCTCAGTATCTGAGGTAGACTGGACAGAAAAGCACAACTGACGCCAAAGGAAAGAAGCAGAAAAATAGATGGAATAGTCTGCCGGCAGGGCGGTAGGAAAAGATGTGGGTAACTAATGCTGGTAAAGAGAGAAGACAGAACTGAAGATTCAGTGAAGAATAATCTACAGGATGAAAATGAGAGAGTATGTGAATATTTTCGTCTTCCAAGTGATATTTTTAATCAGGTTTTTATCCAGACGTCACACATACTTAGCCCTGGGAGAGAGCTAAGACATCTTGGAGAAAATCAAGGAGGGATATGAATGGAAGGAAGTGTTGAAAATGGAGATGGATAATATATTCATTAGAGGCAAGCTAGATAGAAACAACTGGTGATGCACCTGAACAGTGAGAGGCAAGAAATAAAGAGAAGGCTCCATGAGAAACAGAAAAGAAAAAGCTGAGATAGATCAACATGGGCTCATTGCTGTCAGAGCCCACATTTAACATGGAGAAAAAGAAATTGAAGAATAAGTAAATGTTGAAATGTTGAAAACAGTGACGTGGAGGTGAATTACGTTTTCCTTCGATAAGCATTCACTTACTCGTTAGGGAAGAAACCAGCTGAAGGAGAGCGAATACACAATACTTAATTCATGTGCCTGATGCTCCTACTGTCCAAGCATTTAAATCCAGAGGGAAAATACCATCAAAAAATACAGATGAATCAAAAAATAAATGCAAGTGCTGTCAGAGAGACAGCCAAGATTAAAGAAGTCGTCATAGCTGTGTGTGGGTTCAATAGATGAATCAGAGGAGAGCAAAGGGACGATGATGTGGATCAGCATGGGAGCAGCCAGAGGAAAGTCCAGAGGGGCGGGTGGGGAGGGTACGAGTAAGTGTGGATGGAAAAGGGAGAGGAGCACTGCTGAGGTCAGCAAGCAGTGGTCACAGAGGTGGGTCTCAGCTTCAGATCCATAAAGGAATATTGTCCTGTAAAGACAAGGTCAGGGACAAGAGTGGGGACGCCATTGTACAGAGGGTTGAAAAGGAGATTAATGGAAGTAAGTGAATGGTAGGGAATTGGATTAATCAGTGATTTGGAATGAGTGTAGGGGATGAGAGAAGGAAATAAAGCAGACAGAAATAATCAACTTGCCACATCGGTACAGTGGAAAGGAAGAAGTGAAGCCAGAAGGATGGTAGAAAGGAGGCAAAGGCAGATGGGCACTTCTCCATGGCAAATGAAGGAAAGAAGATGATTCAGACAGGAGATATGGGGACCCAATGGTCTCACTGCTAAGTTTGACCTTGGACACATCTGTGAGGACAGCAACAGATATTGGTTGGATTTTGAAAACTATGAAGCTGTTACATACATGAAGGAGGGGAAGCAAGTGAGAAGTTCATAATCAGCGTAAACTAAATTATTCAGAGAAGGATTAAAAAAGTGGTGGAGAGCTGCATTGAGAAAAAAAGAATACGTGAGCCAAAGCAAACCACAAGTCAGGAATAAAACCCATCCATCTGAAGACTGTAAGAGTACTCAGAAGAAATGACCACAAACTTTCAAGTCTGCAAAACCATTCTTCCATTATCTGAATTGCCAATTATTAGATTTTTAGTCTCTGAGTGTCTAGAATGATCAAGATCATTCTTTACTTATTGTTGCAGTGAATCTTGTGGAATGAAACTTGAGCATATGAAATGCTGAAACGTTGTTTGCTCAGAGTGACTCATTAACGTCACAGAATAAATAAGCAGATAACATTGCTAATTTGATTCAAAGCCCTTGGATATACTTCATCCATAAACTCTGACTTCAGTGAGTATAAACAACTCTCAGTGAGTGTCCCCGTAGGACTGATATTAATTCACAAGCAAAACTTGTTATAACTCCCACACTTGGGAACTAAGCATTTTTTCTTCTTCATCCTAACTGTTCATGAGCTAAAATTCAAATGTTCGTCCATGAATTATCCGTGCCTAAATTGAAAAATATTCTAAAGTACTCATTAAAATCTTAGGTGGCATTGACACCAACTTCACATTTCTTTCTCTTTGCTTCATAATGCCACCCTAGCTAATTTACTGATTTACTGATGAGAAACATCAGGAAATACAGTGAGTGTTGGTGAATAGTAAAAGTATTCACAAAAAACAAATTCTGAAACTGGAATTTCAAACATCAACCGCATCACCCCAGGTAACTTCTAAATCAATCCCAAAAGACTTGGTGCTTTAAAAGACACCCATAGTACTAGGCAGTAGTTTTAAAAACTGTTGAATCAGGGTTTTAAATCCTTCCTAAAGATAAACTGCATTGGAGCATCTCCAAGAAACTAGATGACCAAAGCATGCTTCTAGAGTCCTCTTTTCTTTATCCTGTCAGTCACTTTTGTATTTGGGTGGAGAGTACAGGCTGTGTGTTGGGAGGGGAGGTGTGAAAGCAATAACATGATGGCAGGGAACTGCTTGGGAGACACAGGAGTGAATAAAAGGTAAGGACTGAGAAGGGGGATTTACTTTTTTCTCACAACAAAGTGACAGCTGTTATGTCATGAGTCTATACTTGTCCTGTTCACTTTGTTTGTGTGCTGTCTTTTTCCCCCACCCCACATCTGTCTTTGTCTGTGTATGCTGTATGCTTTCTGGGCAAATCACTACCTTTCCCTGTGTCTGGAAAGAAAAACAACATCTTTTTGGCACTGGAGCAAGCTCCATAATGAAGAATGTGATTATAACTGATGAAGGACAAGGATTCGTCTTTCAACTTTGCAAATTATTTACTATGATTCAGAGTCATGAATTCCTTTGGGCCAAGGCTTCCTCTCTGAAGCTGCTGCAAGAGTTACCATATATTCTTGATATGACTAAAATTCAGGGTTGGGAGAAAACTGGGGCCAAGATTTTGAAGCACTAAGCAACTGCCCTAAAGCCAAATCCTTTAAAATGTCAGCGGGTGGACTTCTAAAACTGGATATTCGTCAATTTTTAATGTTATTTGAGTTTTATTAATAATAATGACGATAAATGTTGTAATAGTATCTAATATTTATATACTGCTTATCAACATAAAGTTTTGTCCAAATGTTTTTTCCCAAAGGGGCAATCAGAGTTAGAGAGATTTATGAAGTTGTCAAATAAGGAGCTTTTCAAAAGCAGTTACAGTTTTTATAACACTTCAGATCATGGTTCCTATTTGTTTGAATGTTCAAGCAGCTACAGTTGTCTCTGCTGATGTGTGTTACTCACAGATGCAGAAGCATTGCTGCTTCGATATTTAATTAAAGAAGCTACACTAGGATCATGATGATAATAGGGTTGTAATAGTTTGTCTCCAAAACTATGACAGTAAGAAGCCCTGACAGCTGGCAAGTACCTTATCCTCAGCTTTCTCGAGTCCACCAATCCAAGAGCAAAGACAACAGTCATGTCCCAGTAATGTGCAGTACAAGGATACCCATGCAGCAGTGGCATGTCTACTAGCTTTCTCTTAAGGCTGCAGTGCAAGTTTCCTGAAAATATCACTGATCCCATGCACTTGATGTCTTTAACAGTTTTCATAAGCTTGACAGAAGATGAGTTAATAATTCAGTATACTCTATTCAATCCCCTGGGACAATTTGTTCCACACCCAAAACTATTCTTCAATAGGAGAGACTCAGGAGTTCATCCTCTGTGTTCAAATTAGCATGGAAGTATTTGTAGGATCAGGTCCACTATGTAGGGTGAAACAAAATACCTGCATAACGTATACAACACACCCCATCTTAAGGTGTGCAGAACTGATAGCAACTTATTTCATTAAGTAAAATAAGTAGACTGTCAACAGACTGTATAACAAAGCATTTCTTTTCAGGGTCTTTGCTATAATCTTCAAAGAAATGTTGAAAGGTGACATTTACAATGTATCTGACAATTGTCATCAGGAAATCTGTTTTCTCCGTGTATCCTGAAGTTACTGAAAAGACTTGACCCCCAAATGAAATTGAAAAATATTTTCCTTTATCCTGTAACATTTCCAGATGGCTGGAATCTAGACTGACTTCTTCTGCCAGAGTATAACAGCCAAGGATTTACACAACACCAAGTAAACTGTTGTTCTGACTCCAAGCTTGCCTATACGATCTTGCAGGATCCACAATAACGGGAGCAATGGATTTCTGTTGGGATAACTTTGCCAGCATACAGAAAAGCCCTTCCTGTGGTCCGTGGTCCGAGCCTCATTCACTGCTTTGCTCTCTCATTCTAACAGGCTCCCAGTCAGTGCTTTTTTTGCAGCTTTTCTCTCAGGAGCTCTGAGAGCTATGATGACTTCTATCCAAAAGGGTATTCAACCTTAGCAGATTTTCTTTTCTGGCTGAAAATTGAAGTTCTGTCAATATAAGCTGTATACATCTACGTCAATTATGGTGAAGATTTTCACACAAATAGGACACGCGTGCTAAGTTTTAGGGTAAATACCAGCTCCCTGAAGTATCAAAAGAAAAATCTCAGAACGTAAATTATTCACTGCTATGTATCAACCAAAAGGGAGGATGAGTTACAAAAGAGGGACCAAGACCAACCACAAAACTGGCAAAAAAAAAGGTTATTCTACCCTTATACCAACTATTCCAGTTATTAGTACAAAAAATGTTGCTACATAGTGTTCCCTCCCTCACTTGAACATTTACAAAATGTTTTTTATATAGACTGCAATTTTAAAGCAAGCCTGAAAGGCACAGGTCCTCCTCCTCCCTTTCCTGTGTGAACAATATTTCACTCCTGCCACCATTCACAAGAAAAGAATGAAAGTAAATGTGGAAAGCAGTGAGAGCCATCATGAATTATATTCACCTGCATCTTCATCGAGCATCGGTCTTTCTACGGGATTGTCCCCACAGTAGGTTTGAAGCAAGTGTTGATTGATTTATCTGTTCTTCGCCTTACAAGCTGGATGATGCTAACGCCAGTGGAATGTATCATGTGCTACAGTGATGTCTGTATATCATTTGCCTGTGTTATGACTATTTATTTCTCCTGGTGCCTTAAACAGGATTTCAAACATTACAAACAAATTTAAGTAAAACCACATACACCTCCCCTGCACATTCCAGAGTTTATCAGGTACAAGATTAGAATATTGTCTTATTTTCTACTAGTGAAATATTAGGAGCCTTAAAGAATAATAGTAAGCCATCAGTTGGAAAACATTGGGAGACCGTCAGGTTTATGGCAAGGGCAGATTTTGATTCAAGGGAACAAAAACTCTGCAGTGGAGAGATAAGGGGTACAGAAACAGGGCTCTTCTTCCTTCTTTGACACCCTGTCATTGCCTGCATCCTAATTCCTGATGGTGTCCTAATTCCTGAGCCATGACTTGGAAGAAAATGGTCTCCACTGCCCAAACCTGTCAATGGTCGCTACCTGGAGGGCTGCAGAAAGGGTGTGACAGCCAGGACATCTCTGTCTGGGGCCGGCAGCTAGGGGCACCCTGGAAGACCAGGTACACAGAGAGGTGCCTCAATGCCCACATCAATCCCTTCCCTGTTTTCTGCCACGCACTCCTGCCTGCTCAGGCCATTTGCATCCACCCCTTGCTGCGTGGGACTTTCCTGATGAGTTTCTTTGCTCTGTAGGTGGAGGTGCGGGAGCTGGGATAGGGAGACTTGGGCGAGGTCATGATGACCGTGGCCAGGATAACATCAGTGAAGTGACCTGGGCATTTCCTTCATCCCAGGGCCTGAAGTGGTTCTTAGTCATCCCAACTGCTAATGATCATATGTAATGGAGCACCTCGGGGAACACAGAGCAGAAATTCCTACTTTATAATTCCTAGGGAGGAGTAGACATGACACAGGCATGGAGAGCTTCGTTGTCTCAAGAGCAAAGTCCTTCCATCATGTGTGGGGTACTGAGAGGATCTCAAAAACTGCCTGAAACCCCATGAAGTGGCAGTTTCTCCAGAGACAGGCAGACCTTTATATACCTGGACATCTGTGCCTCAGCTCCCCACCATGCTCCTGTGTGCCAGGTCTACTGAGAGGCCAGGCTCAAGGTGCCAGGAGAGCTGTGTCAGCCACGCAGAGGGAAGCACCGATCTGAAGGTGAGGAAGATCTTTCCTACAGCACTTCCACAGCCTGAGAGGGCCAGAGGGGAGACATTCTGCAGGAAGCCGGGCCCATTTTTTCATTTGCACCATTGTGCAGATGACTGTCCGCACCAACAGCATTTGTGAAGCTGCCCAAATAGTCAGGTAAATAACATAACAGAAAAAGAACAAGGGGAGCTAATAATTTCTTTGATTTATGTAATGGCAGCAAGGCTGTTTTCTTCAAAGCCTTGAGCCAGAGTGATTAAACGTTCATCAGTGACTGAGTATACCATGCAGGACTATGTGGGGGGTTTTCCACGGAGCCCTATAAATCTCGGAGCTGGATGGGGCGCGCAGGGGTGGGGTGTGAGCTGACCTCGGTGGCGCACGTCAGCCCCGCAGGAGCCAGAGCAAGCTCCCAGCCCCGGGCTCCGGAGCTTTTATTGCTCACCAAGGGCCAAACCTCACTTTCCTTACAGTCAGTGGGAGTTTTGCCATCGCCTTTCTTGAAACAACGCTTGACATGAGCAGAGCAAACAATGGGAAAACAAGAGCCAAGCCCTGGGCTGCGGGGCCCATGGCAAGTTTCCATGGCTTTAACTGGCACCCAGTGTTGGTCTTCTAAAAGAATAACTTTCACTGTACCTGTTCTTCATATGCAAAGCGCAGCTTTTATACTTGCATACATATATATATAAAAAATATAACATATACATGTATATGTATAAATATTCTTTTTTTCTCTGTGTAGTGAAGATAAAATCCGTAAGCTAGTGCTGCTAACAGTGCCTTCAGATTTTCTGAAATCTAACACCTATCACAAATGTCAAATCTTTATTATCGTTGTCTGTTTTAAGTGAAGCCTATCATTTCCCAACTGCTCTGCCTGCTTCAAAAAGCCTGTGCTTGAAAGTACAAAAAAAAAAAAAAAAAGGCAGAAAGAGGAGAACGGAAATAAGATAAAAGAGAGAAACCATACAGAAATACTGGTTGTTGCCAAGTGTTCCCCAAATCTCAGATGTCAAAAATTTTTAAGGTCTTAGAACAGTTATAACCCTCAAGATTTATACAAAACGAACTCAACATATTCTGTAAAATAGGAAGAGCAGGAAAACTGTTCTACAAATGTTACAACCGCTACTCTATTTTCTAAAGCGTTTAATGTACTCAGCTCATACAGCGTGTATAGTATACATATATATATGCATTATTAAAGAGTTAAGACATATTGCAGTATAATTAAGACCTCATGGATCAATTTTAGATCAACATGAGTAATGGAGTCACTGAGCACAATCCCATCACACTTTTAATAAAGTGAAAAGTGATAATATGACTTTCTGGAGAGGACAAAATTGCTGGAGAGTTATTCTTTTACAATGGCTTTCTTATATTTTAATGGAAACTAACAGAGAAATCTACAAGAAATTAATTTACACTTGGGTTAGGAATTCAAATTGAAGTTAGGGAAAAATGCACCTACATCTAACAGTTTGTCGTTATCTTTTGAGCAGCACCCCAGCCTGGCCTCCCTGTACATAAGAAGCATCAAGTCTTTCAGTGTGGCTCCAGTACAAGCTAACGTTACCCTTTGAAGTGCATACAGCTCCACGTGCCCGGGCGTATGTGGGACCTCAACCCAGTGCCAGGTGCTCCTGGATGAGGGCCATGCCATCCAACGGGCAGCCCTGTGGACACCCAACGGGGTGCTCCAGGCCTCCAGCTGGCTCCTGCCCACTGCCAAGGTGGGGTAGCCCAGGCCACTCGCAGAAGACAGCAAGATTACTCACTGTCTTGGGCAAATCTGCATCGTAAGCTCTTTGCACCTCTGCTGTTTATGAAAGCACGGCTTTGCGGTTATGACTGTTATGGCCGCCTCCAGCCACATACTTTCTATATATAGTTCTGACAACACGTTGGCATTACTTCATAGCTCACCTTTTTTGCTTGCATTTTTTTAGCAAGCTGTAGCACCTCATTGTTTGCTAGAGCATTTATTATAATCTGAATTCAGGTCAGAGAGCCTGCCAGACCTCTTTGCAGCAGAGCTGTATGTTTTGGACCTAAGGTCATGGAGCTATTTGCACTTCCAACAATTGGTTGCATCAAGCTGTGTTGCAACACTGTGAAACATGCCACGTCAGGGTTTTGTTTTTTTTTTTTAATTCTGCCCTCAATTTCTCTCTTCAGTCCTTCCCTACCTCTCCCTGAGAGCATCAAAACATTTGGCAAGATCTGAAATTAATTTTCAGTCTTCGCCTTCCGTGGTTTATGAAGAAACCCTTCTTCTGCCTAGTCATTCACAGGAAGGTTACATTTACTGTGATCTTGGGATTTCTCTCAGAACTCATGAGTTGACACTCAACATTTGTGGCTCTCCTGACCTTGCAAGTACAACCTCACATCAGGTAACAAAACACTTGACCCACTTTTCTGAGCAGTACAATAGCAGATGTAATTCATTTGCCTTTGGGTACCTTATTCCATCTTTAATTTAGCTCTAGTTATTGCCCCCTAATCATTTAGTTATTCTACTGAAAGTCCAGGAATACAGGCTAATTAAAGGAAGGGAAGATGATAGTGAAATCCCCCATGCCCAGAATACTACCAGGAGCAGTGAGTGCCTCTTTGCTATTCTTCATGATTTCCAGCAGTCCTGTTTAAGACGACTACTTATGGGGCGTGACATTTCAAACTATGGGAAAGAGAAAGCAAATTCTCTAGGGCTGAATCATCGTATCTGGAAACAGAACTAATATCCAATTTACACGAACTGCATTCATGAATTTGAATTACACACTGTATAAAAAGACACTCATCCAGTATATGCTGATAGGAACAGATAAATGAAGCAAGAAGGGGTTCCAAATGGAAAGCTGCAACCTAGAGGAAAAGAAACGGCACATTTGTTGTTTCTGAGTAGTTTCATTTCTTGTAACAGGAATGAACACAAGACCTTTATCTGAGATTACTGTTTTACAGAGCACATTGCCAGAGGGGTCGGCCGATCACACAGACTTTGCCCACACAAGAGTTCCCACTGAAGACAAATGTTGGATCAGACGAAAATCATGCCTTGGTTGCACAAGGCACTGTATCTGCCAGGTGATTTTAAATACGTGTGTAACCAAAGGGGTTTTGCTTGTGGAGCACTGAATACAAACCAGGAGAAGTCAACTGCTGGGAAAGGTATGTGTCCTCTGCTGCTTCTTTCCTCTTACAGGAACATGTAATCACTAATCCTGTCCTCTTACAAGAGAACTTAATTATGAACCTATCTTTTTTTTTTTTTCATTTGCATGAAGCTATAAATCCCATGTATCCCATAAATCCCATGTATCCCATTTTTCTGTACTGCAGAGCACCATGTTGGAACGGGTGCGTTACACACAAACACGGTGGAGCATTCATACATATTGCCTAACACTTCCATGGGGTCCATTGTTCTGGTAACACCTCCCTGCACTCTCTGCCCAGGAAGGTGACAATTTACTACACAAAGAACAAAGCCATCCTGAAAGATCATCCATGTGTATCATCCAGAAAAATGGTTTCCCATAATCCCTCATAATCTCGGTTTACCAAGGGCTTCTTTTTTATAACACCTCTAAAAATCTTCAATACTGCTGTTTAATTACGCTTAGAGATTATGCCCTGATCCTGCAAACTCAAATGCCATCACACCCACTGAATATTCGATTTTCTTGAGGTTCCTGTCATAACCACATCTAACCGAGTGAGACATTAGAAGCATGAACAGGAGTTGGAAACCTGAATGCCTGCCTGGAGCTGAGCCAAGTACCTTCCAGTATTGCATTAAGTAACACAACTAACATCTGTCCTCAGCAGAAGGCAATGGCACACAGCAATTTTCTGAATGGTGGCCTAAAATAGCAGTACCTGTCAGAGTTTTCTGTCCATCAGATTTCTGTTGTTGGTAATCAGTATATTTTTAAGGTGAAAGGATATGAAGGATATATTTCTTCTATGCTAGTGTATAGAATAACCAGAATGATATAGAGAGCAACAAAAAGAAAGATCAAGGTACTAAACAGCTTCCGTACAATCAACAGGTGTAGAGATAAGGTTTCCTTAATCATGGAAAAAAAATGACTAAAAGAGGGACATGACAGAAGACTGTAAAATCAGAAATAGAATGGAAAAGGTGAATAGGAAATAGGGAATGACTCATTACCATTACTTCCAGTAGAAGATTAAGAAGGAAGACATTAAGTGATGATAATAGGTCATGAATTCAAAACAAACAAGAGCAGGTACTATTTTTTTGCACAGCTTGCTGTTAAACTGTGGAACAGCCAGCCATAAGACATTACGGTATCCATAAGGTCGAAACACAGTTGGAGATATGCTTGGAAGAAATTAAAAGACACGCTGGTGGCCCAGGCAGTCTGGCAGTGGTCGGCCAGTGGAAATGGGACTACATGCCAGGGAAGTATCACTGCATCCCTGCTCCATGCCGACACTCATCCAAAAACATCCACTATTGACAGTGTCAGGGGCAGAATATTGAGATACAGGGACATTTTTGATGTTTGGTGTGGTAAAGCTGTTCTTCTGTTCTCATACTATGTATGTATGAAAATCACCAGAAACATCAATGGAAACTTCCTAATCTCATCATAAGATTAAATTTGGTGTGTTTGTAGCCCTCTTTTCTCTTTCCCAAAGAGTCTGCTCAAAGCCATCACCATCATTTATTTCTCCAGCAGACCTTAGCAGTTTTTCAATGTATTAATATCTCTTTGTGCAAAACTTTTGCCCTTTTCTTTATGAATAGGTCATTAATGTTTACAAAAAGTTGGAAAAGGCTTCTTTTCATGGGCCAAATCTGCCTACTTTTTCATTTCTGAGGTGCAAAGCTATGAGTGGTCTGTTGTGGAAAACAGCTTACAAAGGCTTTGCAAATGCAAACGAAATTCAGTAAGTTTGTCCCTTATTTGTTGATGGGGATAGAGGAAGAACACAAATTTGCAATTTTAAAAATTAAAAAGGGGTGTGTGAAATCTTTTTATGGACAGGGCAGCTTCCAAAGGGAAATTGGAGCCAAAGAGGAATTTTAAAACATAATATAACTAAATCAAGGAAACAAAAAAGTTCCTTTTCACTTACACAGAAGCCTGTTGAAAGAGAAATACTTGTGGGACACGAGGAATGAAAAATGTCAGCATGCAACTGCCCAGGCTTGCCCGATTTGTAGCTCCCACCTCATGGCAATTGCTAAGAGTGTTGTAAAAGAACCTCTTTGTCTCTGGAGAAAGTATTGCTTTCAAAGACAAGAAAAATCCACAAGCAACCTCTCACTTTGACACACAGGTCATGACATTAAAAGAATAATGTGAAGAATCACAAACCACTGGTTTCAGTTAGGAAAGCAAATGGCTTAGTAGGAGGGAGGGAGTGCTATTTAAGTTATGATCTGCTAACTCTCTGTTTACATATATCTAGCTCCTTCCTAAAAAAAAAAAATCAGGCACCTAGTAAAGTCCTTCAGAATGACCCAAAACAGACAAAATCCTTTAGCTGAGTCAACAATGTCAACGGTTTGCAAAGGGGGAGGCTAGAACAATATCGCTTTTAGAAAGAGGTGGGGTCATTTTGCCATCTCCACAAAGAGTTGTAAAAGCAACATTTCGTTGGATAAGGGAGATGCCAGCATCACAAGTCAGTGCTGCAGCGATCCAGACACTGGAATGAGCACATTTCCTGGCGGGTGCTTTGGTAAGTTGGAGATCGTGGAGTGAAGCTGCCAAAGGGAAGGGGGGAGAGGCGAGAGGGCACGGTGCCAGCGGAGCTGGCACACAGTCCCACCTCTGACGTGGGAAGAGTTGACAGGTTTATGAATTTCGTCATTTTGCCAGAATCAACCTCAGCAACTGGTTTTGTTTGAAATGCTTAGAAAAATTGTGGTTCTGGCAAGACGAAACAGTACGGTCTTTCCTTGCCCAGAGCTAAGAGGTGGCAAACATATCTGGATGGGCACATTCCTTAACAAAACGTTTTGAGCTGCATCCCTTCCCTCTGCTGACACTGAAGATGGTAGCAATAACACCAGGGTTGTTTCCGCTGTTTGCTACACTGCAATTAGAGAAAACTACTGAAAAGTGATGACAGCAGCTTCATTCTAAAAGAAACTGAAGGGAGAAGAGGGGCCCTTAATTCAGCAAAGGCCACTATGCAAAACAGAAGTGAATTTTTAAGGAAAGGGAAAACTTGTTTTTTTTAAAGTCCTCGAAATTCAGAATTTTTCAGCTTAGCTTGTGAACTGGATCTGAGACTCGCACTCATGAGCAAATGCACAGGTGTGGGTCTACAGTTCAGGCTAAAATACACGCCCAATAGGACTTCTTCTCACTGGAACTCCCCTATCAGGTTTGCAGTGGGTTTGGAAACTCTGGCTGCTCCTCTGGGTGACTGTAACGTAAATAAAGCATGAAGATATCTTTGGAGTGCTGAGCAACTGGGTATTTCCAGAGCAGAAACCCCAAATGCAGCCAGCCTACAAAGTTTTAGTAAACTCTCAAGTACTGACACGAAAAGCAGAAGGATGACGTTGTCTGAAAAGTTGCCAGAGGGAATAGTTGAAAAGCAGCCCTTCTCAGATATATTTGGAATAGCAGTAGCATATGACACTGACAAAACTCAAAGCTTTTATTGTTATTGCTATTGTTATTGTTATTGTTGTTGTTGTTGTCGTCACTATTATGATTTGAAAGGCTGGAACTTACCTCCTGGCAGGTAGCCTGAAAAAGGCTGCATGGGGTTGTTGTGACCCAAGTGCAGGACCTGGCACTTGGCCTTGTTGAACCTCATACAGTTGGCCTCGGCCCATCAATCCAGCCTGTCCAGGTCCCTCTGTAGAGCCTTCCTACCCTCAAGCAGATCAAGACTCCCGCCCAACTTGCTGTCAACTGCAAACTTACTGAAGGTGCACTCAATCCCCTTGTCCAGATCATCGATAAAGATATTAAGCAGAACTGACCCCAATACCGAGCCCTGGGGAAGAGTTATTGGTTCTACATCTCAAAGAGTTCCTGCTTTTTTTTTATTCTTTGTGTTCCTATAAGGCACCCCAGCCCGGAGGAGGTGGATGCCCAAAGGAACCTGGGACCTGCGGAGAGCCTGTGCTGGATCAGGCTCCTGGCAGGACCTGTGGACCCGTGGGGAGAGTAGCCCATGCTGGAGCAGGTTTTCTGGCAGGACTTGTGACCCCATGAGGGACCCACACTGGAGCAGTCTGTTCCTGAAAGACTGCAGCCCGGGGAAGAATCATAGAATCATAGGGTTGGAAGGGACCTCTGGAGATCATCTAGTCCAACCCCCAAGAGACCCACACTGGAGAAGTTCATGAAGAACTGCAGCCCGTAGAAGGAACTACATTGGGGAAATTTGTGGAGAACTGTCTCCAATGGGAGGGACCCCACACTGGAGCCGGGGAAGAGTGTGAGGAGTCCTCCCCTTAGGAGGAAGGAGCGGCAGAGACAACATGCGATGAACTGACCACAACCCCCATTCCCTGTCCCCCTGCACCGCTGGGGGCGGAGGTAGAGAAACCAGGTGTGAAGTTGAGCCCAGGAAGAGGGGAGGAGGTGGGGTGGGAGGTGTTTTAAGTTTTTTTTACTTCTCATTATCTTACTCTGATTTTGATTGGTAATAAAATTAAAATAATTTCCCCAAGTTGAGTCTGTTTTGCCCACGGTGGTAATTGCTGAGTGACTTCCCTGTCCTTATCTCAACCCACGAGCCTTTCATTATATTTTCTCTCCCCTGTCCAGTTGAAGAGGGGAGTGATAGAGTGGCTTTGGTGGACAACTGGTGTCCAGACAGCATCAACCCACCACACAAGGATGGTCACATTTTCCAGGCAATCAGCACAAGATCTCTGGACACTTCAGATTTCATGTCAGGGGAAATTATTTGGTTAATCACTGATTAACTGGCTACCTAATTTGTATGCCTATTTTGACTGGAAATTAGATTCTCTGTTTCAGAAAAGGAAACAAAAAAGTTTGGTAATTAGATACATTTGAAGGTTTGAGCTCATGGAATCCAGACTTGATGCCAAAATAGGTATCTGCACATTCCTGGAAGCGTTGTAGGAAAGGAACTGAGGAGGAGTCAGGAAGCCATAGATTAGTGAATCTGATCTCTGTGGTAGGCAAGATCTTTCCGAAGTTAATAAGGAATGAGATCATGAAACATCTGGAGAATGTTTTGTTTCTTTGTTTTTTAAAATAAGAAAAAGAAGGAAAAGGAAAGAAAAAGGAACTTTGTCATCGTGGCTTCAGAAATGGGAATGGTTGAAAAATTTAGTGTGAATTTTTGAGGAAGTGACAAGAAGGGACTCAAAACCAAAATAGTAAAGTCTTCTATTTGGCATCCTAAAAATAATACAAACCTCACAGTACAGAAATCTGCGAGTTTCAGTAGAAAGGGCAGAAGTATGTAATAACCACAACACTATCCAAGTATATAATAAAAAGCACCAACTTTCTGAGAGCAGAGGGGAATTTCCAGCTTTCAGTCAAGGAGACCAAACCTCACTCACTGAAGCTGGTCTCTGTAAAATATCTTCTCAGCCAGTAGACTGAGTGCAGGATTTCTCATGCACAGCTTAGACACCGCAACAGGCAGGCAAAAGTAAAATATAAGATATTGCTATAAATTTCCATTGGAGAAAAGAAGAAGCAGTCACCGCTTTATTGCTAACCCTGTAGTAAAGCCAATCTCCCTTTTATAGTGCCATATTTCTAAGGAAAGCCAGATGGTAGCACGCAGCATATTCTCACTCCTGCTTCATAGTAAATTCTTAAATAGAAAGACAAGGATGATTTTAAAGAATTCAAGGGAGTTCCAGTTGGAAACAGACAACTTTCTTTAAATGCATCCAGCTAAAAGCTGATTTTTTTGTTCTTTTACGAGTACAGCAGTATGGTCTGGCCAAAGCATCAAGACCTGACTTGTTCGCTGGCCTGGCCCGTGCTCATCTTTGTGTCTTGCTAATTACTGTCATCTCTCAGCATTTCTGATTTTCCACATGTATTTCAGTGTCAGTTGCTTACTCCCTAAAGCAATCTGAAAACTACACGTGACAAGCATCATTCAACATATGGGGTAGTATAACTACTGGCATTTCTGATTGACTTAATTAGGCACCCTGAGTAAGGGGTGCATTTTTTAACCTCTGGCTTTTGTACCCTCCCTTTTCCTTGTAAACCCCTTGATTTAAAACAAGCCATTAGACAAAGCAGGTTACTGCATCTGGGCATGTGACTCAGCAGAAGAACTGTCAGGAAGGCAGAAATGATTAATTTAAACACATAATATGAGATCAGACTGGTGACTGCAAAAGTTTGATTTACTTCAGTCTCTGTCGAGCAAATCCCGAGAGGTGCTCTGCAAGAGCTTGGCTCTGCCAGAAGAACTTGCCATGAACAAAGCTCTTGCTCTGCAAAGAGCCCCAGAATTTCAGATGATGATACTGTGACCAGGCTGCATTTTCAACTGGAGAGAAGGGAGAGTAAAATCATCACCGTAGCTCTGCACAGCTTTCCTGAAAGGGATACAGAAGAGCAAGGTGCATAGGGTATACAGACATGGCATATGTTTATGAGGCAGTGTAGGGTATCAGAAGACAAAAATGAGTTTGGAGGTGAGAGAAGCTGGTTTCCTCTCCCCAGCAGTGACTGGAGGCAGGGAGTCTTTCCATATTGGATGCAGCATCTTTCATCTGAGTTTTTTAATTTGCTCCATAATAATAATAAAGGCTCAGAAGAGGTCCCAGAAAACTGCAAGCTCATTAGTCCTGCTTCAGTAAGACTTCAGAAAGTAATGGAACGAGTCCTCCTAGAAGCTATTACAAGCCAAATGAAGCAGGTGACTGGGAAAAGTCAACATGGATTTACCAAAGGCAAATCACGCCAGACTGACCTGACCAACTTCTACAGCATCATACCTGTAGATATGAGCTACACAGTACCTCCATCACAGGGGCATCACTAGCAGAGAGAGAGAGAGACATGATCATCCTGCTCTACTCAGCACTCGTCAGGCCGCTCCTGGAGGACTGTGTCTGGTTCTGGCCCCCCCGATTCAAGAAAAACATGGACAGACTGGAGAGGGTCCAAAGGAGGGCCATGAAGATGATCAGAGGGCTGGAGAACCTGCCCTGCGAGGCAAGACTGAAGGAGTTAGGTCTTTTCTCCATGAAGAAGAGAAGGCTTGGGGGGACCTCATCGCAGTACTCCAGTACTTAAGGGGAAACTACAAAAAGGACGGAGGCTCTCTCTTCACAAGTAGCCACATGGAGAGGATAAGGGGCAATGGGTACCAGTTGCACTGGGAGAGGTTTCATCCCAATGTAAAAAATAAATTTTTACAGTGAGAACAATCATTCACTGGAACAACCTCCCCAGGGACATGTTTGAGTTCCCATCACTGGAGGTTTTCAAGATGCAATTGGACAGTCTCCCTTTCGCACAAAAGCTTAGACCAGATAATCTTCCAAGGTCCCTTCCAAACTGGGCTGTTTTATGACTCTGTGATAATGATTATTGGAAACCGAAAGTAGTATGCAGAAAAGGCCTTAAAGGAGGCTTTGATTTAATGTTCTTTCCTTCAGTTGTGTAAGGAAAAAAGCCCAGTTTTGTTATATTTCCTCTGGGAGCTCATGTACTTCACCCACTTGTCTCCACTGTCACTGCCTATTATTTATTGTTACCTGCTGAGAGTGTGTCTCCATCACGGTTGTAGTCAAGGTTATAGGTGCCCTCGAAGCAAATCTCCCAATAATTCCCATTTTCTGTGCTTTGGTTCACACTGTGGTGTAGTCTGGATGACCTGAACTCCTTTTGGATGAAACTGAATCCTATTCATCCTGTAAATGGGATGCAACTGAATCCTATAAATCAGTGGAAAGGAAAGAAATCAAAGGGGAGGTTAGCGTACCAGGCTATGCAGCGCAGCAGCGGCGCTGAAGCCCACAGTTAACTGCTGCTGCTCTAGTCCAAAGGGGCTGGTAACATCTGGCAAAGCGATGGCGCAGTAACCCTGACTCATAACGTCCAAAATCACTCCAGCGTAATTCCCACAGTTTTCTTGTCAGCACTCATAATTCCCTTGTTCTTGTAAATCGAAATAAATGATCAATGTCAAACATAAACAGAATATTGGAATCTTTCAGCTGGCTAAAGAAGTAGTGTTTGCTGGGAGGAGGGAGGCAGCATGATTTATTCTAATCTTATTCTGTTCTCTTTAAAGTTGCACCACTGTATTAAATTGTATTTTCTGAAAACAGAAAACAATGAGAAGAGACTTGCAAGAACACCACCAGCTTCCATCTGTGAACAATTTGATACTTGCTTTCGGCAAATTTCTAAGCATTCCAGTTTTAAATAGACTTTGCACCAATATTCTTACCAGCAACGCTGCAGTGTTGAAATATTCACAGAACTGAGTACAAAATGTCACAAACACACTTGGATTGAGAAGTGGTTTTTTACATGTGAGTGGTTGTGCTCGTGGTACCTTTTTCACTGTTCTCCCGCTTTTAAGAAGATTGTTGGAAATATGATATTGTACCAAATAAATCTGAAAAACAAATGGAAGATAGTCGGACAAAAGTCCGAATTGAGTCTATCATTATAGAAATAACATTAAAAAGTACTGTCTTTATCTGCTGTTTTCTTTCTCATATACAGTTTAATAATAATTTTATGTATGATGCAAAGGTCCTTTTAATAGGTCAGTGAGGCTGGTATGAGTCTTTGCTGATATCAAACATTTGGATAGCTTTCTTTCCCACTGCAAAAGAACACGCAATTCCTCTACATTTTTTAAAACAAAAATCAAAGATGAGTAGTTACTCTGAACAGGATCTGGAGGTTGGAGAAACGTCTTAGAAAAAACATGTCCTCCTGCCCTGTGCTTCACATCTTCCGAGCTTGGAGGTGTTGACTTCTTTCTCTCTTGTTTCAAGAAAGAAAAAGAAGTTAAATTTATTCCAGCATCCAAATAATCAACTCTTTCCAGTGCAGATAAGGATCTTATCCAAAGGGAATATACTTTAGAAGCAAGACCACACCAGCTAATGATATTCAAATACCAATGAAGCAGTAAGTCTGCCTCCAACTTGCTAAGAAGGCTGTTCTGAGTTATGCTCTGTGCCTGTTACAGCAACTGTCAGATAAATAATCTTGCTCCTTTGCAAGAAAATGAACAGGCTGGTTCACTTTAATCCCCCGCCATCCAAATATATTTAAACAGTAACATGATTAGGATAAGGATACACTGCAATTTGAGTTGGAAAAGTGTTAAGGCTCCGGAAGCATGCACCATAAATCAAGCATTTAACGATTTAAATCAAGAACTTTAAGCAGCTGCCCCTGGGAAACATCGGGAGAACAGACTGTGCAATGAGGCCTGATGAAAATTAATTTAGTAGGCAAACATTGTTATCTCATGGATTTTATGGGAATCATAAAAATAAGGTGCTGAACTTTATAATGCATTTTTATGTTCTTATTCTAAGAACGCTTTCTACCGGCCCTACTTCTTTTATTTAATAAGTAGAGTAGAAACCCTGTTGCCTTAGGCAAAAGTTTTTCTAACTTGGGTGATTAAGCTACACCTTTCAACCGCTGTTTTGCTACCTGTGTAAAAGGTCCTGACATCTGGAGGTGCTGTGCACCTATGCAACACTCAGGGTTGTTCTGTAGAAAATCAAGAGTGTTTTATGAAAAGAAGCACGCTCCAGCCGAGAAACCGTCCTCTTAAAATTCTTCTCGGGCACGATAAAAGCACAGGCAACCTACGCGAGCTGGCACCGCCGTCCAGATGCTCACCCCTGCCTCACTGCAGCTCCCTGGGCTGCTCCCTCCATGTCCCAGCACAAACGCTGATTTAGCCACACGATGAAGATCAGAGGAACAATCCCTGTTGCAAAGTCATTCTTTATTTGCCAGTTTAATGTTAACCTGGGTCAGCTTCCTGTAGGGATGCTGCAGGAACAGGAATGTGCCAATGGGGGCTGGTAGATAACTTAGCAGCATGGCTCAGTTATATTTACTTAAAATGCTCATGATACTACAAGTCGTCAAAGTAGAGCGACTCAACAAAACATTGTAAACTGATTTTTAGTTCTATGCATCTACAGTGCTATTATGTGCACATTACAAAAAAAACCCAAACAAAAACAACAGCAAAACCAGCAAACAGAGAGTAAACATATATATTTCCCAGCAAATCTTAGAAGGTTCGTGGTGGGTCTGCTTCTCTCATCTCTCCAGGGCATAATTAAAAATCAGCAAACTCCCGCTGCATAAAGACACAGAACTGTTACAAAATACAGGAGGAATTCATTGCAGACTTGAGTTCATACAGGGCAACGATCTGCCCTACACGAAATGGTAGCACAGGATTCAGGCACCAGTTAAATCCTCCTTAAATCCCTCTTAAAACCTACCATCCCGAAAAAAAGAAAGAAAGAAAAAAAGATAGGCTAGGGAGCAGGTATGTTACATGTTTCTGTGTTTCCCCTCACTGTACATTGTCAAAACCACTAAAGTTTTACCTGAAAAGCACTATCTGATAATCCACTTTATTTTAATTGAAGAATTAGGATTTAGAAGAGAGTTAATTTAATCCATAAAAAAATAAAAAGTGATGTTACTGTTCTCAGCACTTTGTGGTTTAACAGAAAATATGTTGCTTTCCAATGAGTTTGCTTATAATGGTAGGTATTCTTCAGCACACACTCATATTTGTGCTCAGAATAGATTTTATTTTACCTCTAAAAAAGGGGGGCGGGGGCAATAAAGCCTATCTACCTCAAAAGTGTCATACATCAAATAGAATAATTGTTGCAAAGTGTTTGTTTTTTTTTTATCCTCAAGTGATTATGCTCCGTACAGACGTAGATATATAAATCAAGTAATTTCCTTACTGTTAATACATTATATGAACGTTCCAATCTCAAATGTATTTGTTGTGAATGATAAAAGCTTTGTAATTTCACCTGGATTAAATTGATATTGCCATTAAAATAACAGTGCAGTAGTTTTCCATGTGGTAAGTTTGCTGTTCACACCTTTCCTCAATCAATAGTGCACCGGGCAGTTCTTTCTCACTGACTCCAGCACGCATCCGATCGCAATGTTTAACATCACCGCTTTCCATGCGAAGAAGAATCATCCAAAAACGAGAGGAAAGTGATAAAAGTTCCAAAGCCAAAAGAGAACTAAACCTACAACTTAGAAAGCCTTTTTCCAATGGAGATTTTTTTTTTGTTTTCCATTCAAAGCTATAGAGAAGCATAAAGATTGTAACTACTATAATTTACATTAATAAAACTACTACACCTTACGTATTATAGAACAATAACATAAACTAATTTATGTCAAGCCAAAAAAAAATTTTAGAAGTTAAATTACAGCCAGTAAAGCTTCCTAAGATGTCTGTAATACCAATAGAAAACACTTTACCGAAGCACTAATCATAAAAACATCTAGCCTACATTTGTATGATTCACAGTCATGCTACCAGAGATTCAAGGCCAAGTTAGTAAAACAAAAGTGCATTTTTCTGTTTTCTTGTTTATCTGATATGAACATTTCCAGAATATTTAAATAAAAAGCAGGAGATGAAGAGAATTGTTTAAGTGCAGACGCTAGTAGCCATGTATTTGCCTGGGTACCCATGGACGTACACATGCCTACATAAATCAAGCAGAAAAAACAGCAGCTTTGTTAACATTGCCTTATAAGTTTCTACGCTTTGATGACCGCACTGTCAAACTTCAACCACTTGTTAATTTAAATTTTCCATGACAGAGATTCGGCAAAGCCTAGGTTGAGTAGCTTTGGGAAAATTTCAGCCAAAGAAATTGTTTTTTCTGAGCTAGAGGCTGAGGATACAGATGCACACAGACAAGTATCTGGGCATCAGCTGCACCTTCACAGCTGGGTGAAGCCAAAGCATCTCACTTCTCTGTTGGGTGGATTAAAAATGCCAACAGGCCTAAAAACCACAGCTTCGTAAACACGTGATAATGCAGTAAATTGTGGAAACTTGGTCAGGCCCTCTTCCAGAAAGGAGAAGTGTGCAGTAACTGATATTTTGCAATACAGAAGATATCTATGAAAAGGGAGGGATTTTTTCTCCGTGCCTGCTGGGCACAGATACAAAGTCACGAACTGAAGTCAAGCAACGGAAGTTTAGGTTAGACGCTGGAAAAATATTTTCAATAATAGTGATGGTAAGGCCTGGAGCAGGTTCTCCTGGGAAGTCGTGGAATCTCATTTACTGGAGGATTGTAGGAAGGGGTTACACAAACATTCCCCACAAGTGATTCAGGACCTGCCTGGAGGAGGGTTATGAACTACAGGATCTCCCAGGGTCCCTTCCAGACCTACTTTATAATTACAAGTTAATCTTGATAGAGGTTTCCACTGAATTTGGTAAAGGTGCCTCTCTCTTCCTGCCATAAGTGAGTGTGGCTTCATGGTCTCCTTCAGCTAGCTTGTGCTTCTTGACACCAGGAAAATTTATTGAAATAGATATTATGCACCTTTCTCCCCTGTTGATAGTATTTCAATTACACAGGTTTCTTAAACCTCTAACAGTGAACTACTGACAGATCTTAAGGGGGGGAAAAAAATAATCTCACTCACAATAATCTCATTAAGAAAATCATATAAACCAAGGGTGTATTTAGCCATCAGCCAAGTCAGAAAAGTGTTTCACCTGAAAGAATACTACGTTCTTCAAACATTTTATAGTGATTTTTTCGTTATGATAAACTTTGAAGTGCTCAGTTTAGCAATATGTTAGTTGTGATAACTTGGTTGCAGGTACCAGGTACATTAATACTGCCTACGGCATTCTGCCTTACACAGGGGTGTGTCTCATCTCTGTTTTGCAGACTGACCCAAGAATATAATTTTAAAATAATTTCTCTCAAGAAAATCAGAATTGAGAGGATACTGAAGTGCTCTGGCCTTTGAACTTGTTTGGTAAGAATTCATGATTCAAAGCAGGGAACAAGGAGCATCATGTTCTCCCTGGATACTCTGCTACAAATGTTGAGATGATTGCTGCTAACGGGAGCAACCCAGGTTTCACAAGAGGGGCAGATCCTGCCAGCAAGTCTAAAAGAGGAACTAGGAACCCACTCAGACAAAATCAGATCTAGATGGAAAATAGTGCTCCACATCTTAGGGCCTAAGTATTGTTCATATTATAGCCAGCTTACATTAAACCTTCTGCAAAAATTAGGACATTCCAAGAAATACATAGACATTTAGGACAAATACTCACAATTTAGGATATTTATAGAATTACACAAAGTTTCATAAAAGTCAAGGTATCATCCAATTCTTTAGTCTGCACTTTCCAAGCAGGTAAGGAATTTGGCCTCCTTTCATCTCCCAGGACCTCCAAGAGCTCTCTCAGTTCCCCTCTAAGTATCAATAATCCCGTTTTACTGACAGAAGGCTAAGGGGCAGTAAGAGGAAGAGATCATAGCCACGCTTCACCTGGTAAATCTGTGGCACACCAAGGAACAGATGTAGATTACTCCTAAAACTATGAGATTTTTCTAGGACAAATTAATTTTCTGAATGATTTTCTCTTTTTTTTTTTTTTTTTTTTAGCATTCAGTTCTCTCTAGACTGCCACACTTTTCATTTGCAGTTACAACTATTGAATATCACAACTGGGTTGTTATTACTAACAGCATCGACATCAGCAGCATTCGTTGCCTGAATTTTAGTTGCATCCAAATATACAAAGTCAGATAAGGTCCTCATCATCTGACATGTAGTATATACACACATAAGAAGAGCTAATTCATGTCCTGAGAACTTTTGTGTCTAATTACACAGAAATGAGTCAAGATTAAACATCTTGAACAGGGCCCCACAGTTAATCTGTGGCAGAGTGAGGAATCCATTACAGACGTACTGGATCCCTGCCCAGTGCTCTCCTCACTGGCCTATTCCTCCCTCTGTGTTTATCTTGTGTTAAGCACAGCTAAGGAAAGAATCACACAGACTGCTAACAAAATTTTGGCTGCTTGAGGTGTTGTGAAGCAATTAAAGTATGTTCTATGCAACCTTACCCGGGAGTACTTAGCGTCAGTCTTCATTTTTCAACAATCTCCGCAGGGCACTTGAATAAGGAGGAAACCCTCTTTGCAGTTAGGTGTGATCCGTGCAGGTGGAAAAGAGCCTGGCCCAGTTTGGAGCGCAAAGAAGAGCCTTTGCCATTAGAAAAGAGGACAATAATATGTTTTACTGAACAGTTATTTGCCAACATTTAGAAAGCAGGCTCAATCAGCTGTCTACAAAATCTATCCAGCCACCTAAATTTGCTGGCTTGCAAGACTCAAAGGCAAGATCTAAAAACATCATCTAAGCAGAAATAACAGGACAGTAATGTACAGTCAGCTAAAGCTGGAGGAAAACATTGCATTTGCTACTCACTCTTAAAGCTCCTCTAAAAGCGGTGCAAGGTAGCGCGAGGAGTAAACCTAAGCTGCCATGTGAAGACAAGCAAAGGAAATTTAACTGTAGCTGGAGTGACGATGACTCATGTTACTACAAAGGCTGTCAGCGAGAGAGACGTTTTTCTTATCCTGCAGATTGTCTGTAAGATTTTGGTGCAGAGACTGCTAAAGATTTCCGAGCTTCCAGCTCTGAATACGTGAAGCATAAGGCTCATCTCTTAAGAAATTTGGAAAAGAGGGAAATTTTTGAAACTGCCTTTCTGGATTGAACCAATGTTAAGGTAAGCTACATCTGTAAAATTTAGAGTTTGGGGCTGTTTCTGTTTTTAATGCTCCCATGAAATCTCATGGAAGGGAGAAAGGAAAAAATACCTTGAGATCTAGTTCCAAAGCTATGAACATCTCGACTTCAGTCTTTCTTTCCTTTCGCTTCTTGGCCTGGATACATTAGCACACGTATTATGATCTGAGCAGAAATTCCACACTTCTTGCAGAGGGCACTTTTCAATATTTTTATTTTTTAAAAAATCAATGATTTTTTTATTTAAGTGAAGAGCCGAGATTACAGTTAATGCTCTACATAGAAAAGAAAAAAAGAAATTTTGCTCTGTCACTGGTAGTACTGCCTTTTGCTCCACTACTTACAAGAGTGCAGTGCTCAGAAATGAAACTGTGCCTCTCCCAGTCCATAGCTCCGGGAAGGGCACGGATCTCCTCCACTTGGTCTGCGCTGGCGAAGTCAACACAGTGCTGCTGCTGAGGGGAGCAGGAGGGAGGGCTGGGCTTCTCGCCCGGGCTAGTTCTTCCAGGAGTGTAAGGGAGGATCTTATTCTCTCAGTTTTTTTGAGCAACCATTAAGATAACACTAGGACACATGCGGTTTTTATGCAGGCTTTATTGACCATGCACGATCCACACAGAAATGATTGAGGTTCTGACTCACGCCAGCTCTCCATCAGTATTTATGGCCTCACAAGAATTTCTTTCAGTGACAAAAATGGCTCGGTCAACCCTTCTGTTTCCCCCTGCTCCTCCATCCCATCGCCAAAGCCTGCTCGTCCTTCTTCCCCTCACTTCCTCAGAAGAGCCAGTCCAACTATTTATTTGGCTGCTTAATGAACCAGGTCAGGGAACTGATCAGGGTTAAAAACCAAAAAACCAAAACTCACTGGGTTTTTTTTACCCGGATCAATTCCCCAGTTAGTACACAGTGCAGCACACAAACTTAGTATGAGAACATCTGTACTGGAGCAGAGCACAGGTCCATTCGGTCTGGTGTCCTACCCCCAGTGGCAGAGCCGACGCAGCAGATGTTATCCGAGGAAGGATGCAAGGACAGGGCAAGCACACAGGAATGCTTCTCTGGAATGCTCTCCCAGCCTCCTGTGACTTGTGACTCAGGGATATCTTGAGTCAAAGTTAATGCTTTTATATTTAATAATCCTTGGTGGATTTTTCTTTCATTTATGCTCCTGATTTTTTTTTTTAATTAATGGAAATATTTGCAACCCTACCATGCTACAGGCCATAGAATAACTATGCACTATGCAGTCAATCAAGTGCCTCTTTTTGTTTGCTTTGGTAGTAGTACCCACTAGTTTAATTTCATGTCCTTTGATTTTTATACTGGAAGAATTCAGCTTTCTTGTTCCACTATCTATTTTATAGATCATTGTTATACGGCTCTCATTCAGCTCTTTCCCAGTCACAAAATGTCTTAAAATAGCCTTAAGGGAGCTGCTTCATCTCAAGGGGACAGCAGAGACAGCAATGCAATGCAGGTATAGATGTGCATGACCAGGGAACCTGGTTGCTTAAATTGTGGAAAGAAATGCTAAGGAAATAAGCCTTTAATTAATAAGAAATGTGTATCTGGATAGGCAGTCTTGTCCGCTGAACCTGACTTAGACTTTTTATTCTCCATACTCCCTCCTGCTTCCTCTACCACTGCTTGCCAATATCAACCAATGTCTTAAGCGGCTCTCCAGTTCTGTAAGTTAATAAAGAAGTCAGACGAATGATTTAATACATCTCCTTTCCTTCTCCCATTGCTCAGTCCTCAACTGTCTTCTCTTTTTCCTTTTTATATCTGAATGCATTTTCTAGTCCCTCCTTGGTCAACTGCAAATATTTTTTGAAGATTCTATTACAGTTGTTGAAATGTTCACTAAAATCCAATGTTCAGTATTTCTTTTTGCTACTCTAAATATAAAATCCCTTTTACCTTTCTTTGTCTTGTTTTCAATAGACTTCGCAGTACTTCTTGTTTCCCATTTGTATGTTTCTTAAAAGCCTCAAAGATACTTTTTGCTTTACTATCTAACTTGCTCATTGCCACTCTTTCCCTCTACTTACAATGGGATTTAGCTTGCAGGCTGTTGCCAACCATGCTTTTCAGAAATATTGTCCCATCTCAGGGAGTCCCAATCAAAGTTACGCTACTGATTACATGCTGCCTTAAATACATCTCCTCTAATGTCAAGATACTTGTGTTTTCCCCAGTCAAACTCCAAAATACCTGAGAAAGCCAACACTTCTTGTTCTCCTGCCTGCGTGATGCTCGCTGGTGTGTGGGCTGAACTGCAGCCCCACATTCCTTTGGCCACCACCGCTGCACGGGAGGCAGAGCCCAGCCCTCCATGGAGGAGCAGGACGGGATCTTATATTCAGCTTGGTCAGTGGCTTTTTAGCAATGTTCTTCACAGAGCAACCTCGGAAGACATTGCTGGAGTGTGTCTAGAGAATGGCAATGAAGCTGGTGAGGCGTCTGGAGAACAAGTCTTATGAAGAATAGCTGAGGGAGCTGGGGTTGTTTAACCTGGAGAAAAGGACACTCAGAGGAGACCTTATCACTCGCTACAACTACTGGAAAGGAGGTTGTAGCCAGGTGGGACTTACTTGGGCTCTTTTCCCAAGTAACAGGCAATAGAACAAAGAGAAAACAGCGTCAAGTTGCGCCAGGGGAGGTTTAGATTGGATATTAGGAAAAAATTCTTCACTGAAAGGGTTGTTAAGCCTTGGAACAGGCTGCCCAGGGAAGTGGTTGAGTCACCTCCCTGGAGGTATTTAAAAGACAGTAGATGTAGTGCTGAGGAACATGGTTTAGTAGTAACTTGGCAGTGCGAGGTTAACCGTTGGCCTTGATGATCCTGAAGGTCTCTTCCAACCGAAACGATTCTATGATTCTATGACATGGTGTGCTTTCTTTTTAAGCTGAGTCATTTCCAAAGATCTAAAACACCCAAGACAGAGGCAGAATTCAGGGGTTCAAAGATTGTCTCGTTTCAGATGTCTCACTAAGCTGAGGCTTACCTGAGCACCAGCCTGGAGACACCACACACTGGGTTCTTTGTTAGGAACAAACAGAGTTGTACAAGATCCTATAGCTTCTCTGTGCACTTATGGGCCGGAAAAAGCAATGCTGTCACCCAGGCGAAATGCTTCCAGTGGGGCTTTTCTGAGCGCACAGCATCACCAAAACGGTGAGGACTGACATGGATTGATTTGAAATGCATCAACTTTTCCCTGAGTAACACAGGGTGTTTCTTAAAATGACCCTTCATGAACTCTTTAAGGGATTTTTTACCTTATTCAGTCTGCAAGTAAGGAGAAAAGAGGATGAAAATCTCCCTAAACAATTCTCTGAACAAGTTGTCTTCTATTTTGTGCCGTTCTGTCAGATTTAAGCAGTGCATAGACCACTCATGGATTTTGGCACAGAATTAATTTTCAGCTTCATGCAGCCATCCCCATTCTTAACAGAGCAAAGCAGAGGGTAGAGGAACACACAGAGAGAAATTTTCAGTGGGGGAAAAAAAAGCAAGCTTTTTGCATTTAATGTTTTTTGAAAAGCATTCCCTTTTTTTGCAAGCTCCGTTTTGGAATGGTTTGTGGAAATAATCACATGTTGTTGTGCAAATTAAGGTTTTGTCACTGTGCACTGGGACAGAGAGTGTGCAGGCTGGGCAGGCAGCTTTACCTGCCCCTGCTTTGAAGGGGCTGTGGCTGCAGCTTGTCTGTGGGATGTTTTCTTTTGTGGGTCTGCTTTTTTCATTTTCCTTAGAGTATGTATAGGGATCACACCACACCTTCAGTTTAAGCTGTGGGACATTGTGACAACAGATCCGGGCCATAGAAGCCCTGATCTTCTCCCTGGAGGGGAAGCTTCAGTGGCATCTTGCCCCATCCCCTTCTCTCCCCACCTTGCCTGACAGCTCCCATCTTCTTTATTCATTTATTATTTAAAGGGGGAACAGTGCTTTGTTTCTGCATGGAAACAGGAGGATCTAAATACGGTTTTCCACACGCGCATGGCTACTTCGGGTAGTTGGGACTCTCAAATATGTCCTGTCTTTCTTCCTCTGAGGGTCTATGAAAACATCCCACTGCCACCTGAGCCACTCCTCAATCCCTTTGTTGCCCTTAACTTCCATTAAATGGTCTTTACTGTGGCAGCCAAAATATTTACATTATTTCTTTCTGCAGACTTAATTGCTGCCTTTCTGCCTGGTCTGTCCCCAGGACCCCGCAGCCTCGCAGGGCAGCGCTGCCTTCTGCCTCCCTTACTGTCAGCACAGTCAGATGAGCTTTTAAAAGCGAGCAATGCAAATTAGCAATCTTAACAATCGTACAAAACAGGCTCCTTTTAGCTCCTTTAAAAGCTGTTTAGCTCTTGTTTCAGAGCTTCTCTTGCTTTTCTTTTGCATTGCCTTTAAAAGCAAGACTGACAGAAAAGATTAACTTGCTTCTGGCTGCATCGGATAGAAGCAGATTAACACAGCTGGATCCAACCCTGGGGAGCCCGGCCTGGAAATGTATGTTAGCACAACCCCGTCAATGTATAAGCAAGAGTCGTTTGTGTTGATCTTTTTCAGGATGATGAGTTAGTGATTAACTCTTTTGTGAGGAGGCTGGACTGTGTAGGAAGATAATACTCGGCGGGATGCTGATAGAGAAGCTCCCGAGGCATCAGCCTTCCCTCTCGCCACGCACAGCCCTGCGCCGGGGCGTTAGCCGGGACTTTTGTTTCCCTGCTGTCTCCTTTGAGATTTTTTTGTTTCTACCTATAACACACACCACAAAAATAGCGGGCAGTGAAGTCCCCGGGGCCCCAGAGTGAGGAACGGGGTGCCTGGGGAAGAAAGGAGAGCGTTCATCCAAAAAAGGTTTATTACAGCCCGCTCAGCTGAGCCTGAGGGGTAGGTAAAATCCAGCGCGATGGACGTGCAAATCCGAGTTGCATGGAATTAATTAAACTGCACAACAAACACTAAGAAATGTCACTGAGTCACCGGCAGGCTGTTTTCCTGCTTGAGCATTTGTCTTTAGGGATGAAGATCTGGTTTTTCAGCATGAGCTTGTTGATCTAAAGTGATGGTGAGTAAACTGTAAAAAATCAGATAAAAGTGCGTCTGCTTTGTCAGGGAGCTATGAATTACAATGTGCAAGAGGAATCCAGGAGACACCAGACTTAGCAAACCGTTAACAAGCAGATCACAACCTTTTATATTTTAATAAAGAAAGATACAGTAGGTGCTGCAGCACACACGTTTTCCCCGTGGAGGGGCTGGCTGGAGGAGCTGCAGCAAAGGGCAGGAGAAGGCAGCGGTTGCATCAGACCCACGTGTGGGACGTGTGGTCCCCACTCACCCGCCTGCCCAGGCTTCCCATGGATGGGAGGACAGACCTTCCAACCTTTCCGTGCCCCCACTCTGCCCTTACTTGACTTGAGATAACGTTATTTGCCAACCTTAAAGAAATGGGGTGAGGATAAAAGCTTGAGCCCTCAAGAGCGATGAGAAGTTTCCTTCTTGGTTAAAAGAGGGGATCTGAAGCAAGTCTTTGCTAGTAACGTATATCTGTATCTGCTGGATGAGCTGGAAGCAAGAGAGAAATAGCATCAATATAAATATTCTGGGGTTCACATCTGAATTCCAACGAACAACTTATTAAAATGTTTTTTAGTATTGGACGTCTTTTTTTTCCTTTTGACATGGCATTAATCCAAGACATTTTTACACATAACAGTTTTGAAATCTCACACACCCCTAGGCTGCATGAAATATTTCTGTGCAGCATAACTCTTTGTAGACAGTAAATCAGACCATCTGAGATGCGTACCTATAAATTTTAATGAATACATGATATCCCTGTCACTTCTGTCTTCCTTGTCTAATGACACTTTTTCGCTGTTTCCAGCACATCTCCTTCTAATCAAGGTGAATGGATGAAAGAAAACACTGCTGACTTAGTAGTAAATAAGCGAGAAGGAAAGATTCCACCCTGGACTGGGGAAAAACATCATTCATTTTGCAGGCTTAGTGCCAACAGCACTACCTTGCAGCTCCACTTGTCTGATTTTTTAGGGATTACACTCAGATAAGCAAGGGTAATTGAAGCAATTTTCAACGTCTTCACCAGACAAGCCAGAGGCATGACCTTATTTTAGATAATAGGTAAATGAGATTCAAATGAGCTTTTATTTTTTTTTTAACAGTGAGCATGATTAATTACTGTAGCAAATTAACAGAGGAAGTCATAGCTTTTCCAACACTTCAAGTCTTCAGATGGTGTCTGGTGCCTGACTGATGGACATCTCTTAGCTAAACACAAATTTAGGGGCTTCGTACAATTACTTTGGAGCCTAATGGCTTGTACAATGGATTTCAGGTGAGGTGATCCAAGAACTTAGGTATAATTGTGCATGTATGAATTTGTTTTTATGTTTTGAATATTGGCTGTCTGGAATATGTTCTGCTTGGTATCATCAGCATGAACTAAATCTCTGTAAAGCTGCAAAGACTGATTTCATCAGACCACCTGTAGGGAAAGGGGGAATTGAATGGGATTTGACCACCTGAGCCTGAGATGCCCCAGGATGAACTGCTGGCCCCAGCAGCCCCAGGACAGTCTGAATGCCCTGTAGCTGCTGTTATATCTTCCAGCTCTGCACAACCGGGCATTTCATATGACTCCAGACATCTACAGTCCGGCAACCAAATCAAGCCCTCAGGGTCTAAAAGGTGCTCAAAAAAGCTTATGCCTTCCTGACCCAAAAGACAAGCAGGAATACATCAGCGATGCTCCTCACTTGCAAGTGACACAGGCTTATTTCTGCTCTCCACAGGAGCTATAAAGAGGTGACTCCAGCACTGCTCAAGTTCTTTGGCTGTTTCCATAATAATCATACTTAGGAAATAAGGTACACTATGAGTTTTAAACACTCTAGCTCTGGCAAACCAGCAACTTACATTGTTGGTTTTGTTTTGTACTCTTTTGGCTGTTTGGCTATAGCTCACACCTAGAGCAGTTATTGTGCCTGGGCTTTTCCCCTTAAGTCCGTAATGTCATAAAGAGAGCTGCTAGGGCATGAAAAATCATGTGTTTCTTGGGGTTTTTCTTTGCTGTGAGAATAAGCCCCAGGAAAATGAGCAATCCACAAAGAAGAAACTATTTATATTTACATGACACATTCCCACACATGCAGAAAACAAGGTCTTTCAGTTGATTCCTCTCAGACTAGTGCATCAACTTATTATTTTCAGTGTGAAGCAGGGCACAACAGTCCATAAAATACAGGAATGAATATAGATACATTCATTTAGAAGTATTTCAAGGAGTACTTGTAAAGACGTTCAAAAGTTCGTTTGCAAGCTTTTGTCCTTGAGAGGTTAGTTTAGTTTTCTGGGGCTGGAGAAAAAACCTATTAGTTGCTCACATCTCTCTTTTCTCATTTTAAATCCAACCTCCAGCATTTCATTGGCACCATTTGAAAACATTATTGTTTTGGTGGAAATGTCACATACCTAATGGTTCTATGGGGAGAAGCAATAGACTGCTTTCGTTGGAAAAAAAAATAAATGCATGCAATAAAATTACGAAGGAATAAACGAGGACTTCCAGCCCAAAGGAATGCAGTGTTGGGCATATAGTGTCAGACTTGCCTGCGTGGGTAGGACAGCTTGCCTGTTTATTTCCAGACAGTTCACAAATCTGTTCCCACGCCCAGAGGCTGCAACGCCAGCTCAGCACAGGAGAGGCAGTGGATGTGCAGCCCAGACTCATGTAAATGGGAGAAGGGGCAAGGGAGGAGGATTTCCTCAAGAGGCGAGGAAACAAACCTGTGAGAAGCCATAGTTTTCCCTGGTGGCAGTCAGGAGATCTGTGCTGCTGTTTATAACCCAAGAGGATGCATTCCCACAGCTGCAATTCAATGACTCTTTTGCCGGGTCCTCGTTTCTTCACCTTCCCTTTATAGAGACAAGGTGTTCAAACCAGTGGGTGGAAGTAGGGCGATGGAGGGCTTGGAATCATCCCTCCCTTGCCGCATGGCTATAACCACCAAACACGAGACCTCCATGACCATCTGCCTCCACAGAAGGAGAGCTTAGGACTTACTTTGAGGAAAACGCTGAAAGGAATAAATGTAAAACATTTTGTGTCATGTAGAGTGAAATCAGCAGAGCCTGAACACCTGCAGGGAGTACGTGTGCGAGCAGGGTGCCTCTAGTCCTCGCTGCAACGCCTGGAGCCCGATTCCCAGCTCTGACACATTGCATCATTACCCAGCGTGACGGCCTGTCTAGCTTTCCTTTTAGATCCAGATTCACACCCGTCTCTTGGTGTAAACGAGGAGCAGTCTGGGAGCTTCTCCCCATTTAGTTTGGTATGGCTGGTATGAGGATCTGACCCTTAAAACTCCCCATTGCTGGGAGTTTGAAGTAAAAGTGTGGCTCACAGCTTTTAAATGTCAGCCAGCTGTGGCAGCCTTTTCATTTCTGTTCGTTTCTGTTTATCAACACCTTTCCCACCTCTTCCCGCTGTACCGAACTGGAGGAGCCAAAACTTGTCCTTCTGGACTCATCCCAACTGCAGACCTCATTTAAATTTTCCCAAGTCTGGCCACAGCTGAAGCTGTTTCAGAAAAATAACACAGGCCAATGTTCTCAGCCTGTGAGCCCCTCCAGATTTTCTGTCTCTGAAATCTCAATACGATTCCCTGATTTACCTAAATTAACCTCCCCTATAGATTTCCCAAAATAGAACATCTCAAATACTCTTTGGCACAAGTTTCCACATAGAGATCAATCTTTAAACCAGCAAGGACTGAGACAAAGATATTTTTCATGGCCAACATACAGTAGGACTCTCACAGAAAACTAAATTTGCTCATTTCTGAGACCCTCTTTTGTTAACTGCATGTATTTAGAAGCTTTTATTTACTGAGAAGCTTTGAGACCTTATTTAATTTATAGATCTTGCGTAGAACAATAGCGGCAGCTCAGGCTGTGAAATGCCACTTTGTTGCTTTTTCCCGCTGCTGCCCAGAGTGTGAATGCTCCTGATGGTGTCTACTTGGCTTGAACATGTCAGATGCGGACCAGACAGGATGCTGAAGAAAGAAACTGGTGTCCTTCATTTCCAAGGCCTGGCTCATTACGCATTCGGTGATGAATTTGCTCTGTTTATAAATTCTGCAGCTACCACTTCCAGCCATACCTGACATGAGCTTGAGGAGCTGTGAGCGGAGCTCAAACGATCTTCCAGGTGGTTGATTTTTCAAGAAAAATATTGCACGGAAAGCTTAGAAACTCAGATTATGCAAACGCAGTAAATGGCACGAGTGCAAACAGCAACCTGCTTGTTAAGCTCTTTTACACACCGGAGCCAGTTGGACCAGCTAAAATGTCAGGCTAAGCCTGCCACGAAGGAGGATTGGGGTCAGACGTGAGTATTGATCTCTGCCTGAGGGAGCACATTAACCCAGCGCGGGACCCTGCAGCCACTGCACTGCGAGCAGCACGGACGCGCGCACTCACGGCTGCGAGAACAGCGTTTGTAAAAGCCTCATCTGCAGTCAGTGGGAGATAGAGCCGTGGAACAAGGAGACAGAAGCCCAGATATTCAGAGGTAAAACTGGGAGCATTTTTGGCCACAATTAGGCACTTCATCACTTGCACTCCTGGAAGTATCTCTGTTGGGAACCGGTCACTGATTCACCCACCCTCCTAACTGCTCACCTGGAGCTCACTCAGCAAGATCGCCTTGACCTTGGAGACGCAGCACATTCCATAGAATCACAGAATTATTGAATCATGGAATCATGGAATCATAGAATACCAGGTTGAAAGGGACCTCAAGGATCACCTGGCCCAATCTTTCTTGGCAAAAGCACAGTCTAGACAGCACCCTGTCCAGCTGAATCTTAAAAGCATCCAATGTTGGGGAATCCACTGCTTCCCTGGGGAGGTAATTTCTCAGGGCTCAAGCTAATGCCATGGCTGGAAGCCAGCGAGCACCAAACCACACAGCAGGGTGCTCACTCTGGTCACCACTGTGGTGGCTGGCCCACTGCAGAGAGCAACAAGGCTCTTCAGAGCTAACAGAGATAAGGCACAACTCGCTGATGTTCACAATACATGGATTAAGAATGGAGTAAGACCTAAAATACGTATCAGGGAATTAATCTGGTGAAAGCCAAGGGAAGCTGGGCTGCTCCTTAGCAAGGTTTGCTATAGCATGAGAAAACATTTACTTGCAGCCAGGCCAGCTTCACCCTCCTGGGTTTTGCCAAATGCCAGAAGCAGCAGCCTGTGTGCCAGCCCTACAACACCCCCCGGTACCGCTCAGGGCTTCCAAGCAACTGCCACCCTCAGGTTCAGGTCCAGAGCAGCACGAGAGCCACCTTCCTCGGGAAGGTGCTTGGGCAGAAGGGACTCCCTGCACCGACATCTCCCTGCCACCCGTCACAGCCACCAAAAGCACGTGTGCTTCGCAGACCCTGTGGGAACATAACGAGAATTGCTTAGGAAATGTTGGCCGCTGCTATTTCATTCCTCATACCTTCATCAATTGGTATATTATGGTTAAATCCTTGGGTCTGGGCAAGCTCTACCCCTCACCTTTGAACTCCCATGGTATTAAGGTGGTGGGCCCAGATTCAACACCCACCATGAATAAAAATAGCCTTATTTCCCTTACCTCATAACCATGCTTCTGGTATAGGATTGCAAGGAGAAACAAGCTCCATCTGCACCTTCCTTGGTTTATACTTTTTCTGTCCTTGTTCTATGCTTGCTACGCGGGAGAGGTAGGAAGACTTTGAATCATCCGTGTGAGTCTCTTCTAGCTCAAAGTTCCCTGCTGCAGAGGAGTCCCTGGCTGTCTTATGAGATCGGGTTTTGCAGAATGAAAAGGCTGGATGTCCCAAATGAACAATTCTGTTGTCCATTTCTGCTGCCTTTCTGCACTGACACCCTTCACAGCTGTCCTGCAGAGCTTGGCTAGGCAGTATCACTCAGACTAGCCTTCAAAAGAATTAGTACTGCTACTAAGGATGCTGAGGAAAGAGCATTTTAGGGAGTCCCACAAGCAGATAATACAGGAAGGGATGGTCAAGGCTTAAACCGAAGCCAGACCTTGCATGGGGATTTCCCCAGTACCCAGGTGAAGCCCCAGAGCAGATATAGGTTCCACATGTATCCAAACAGAAGCAACTCTTCTTCAGGTGGTCTCTGGTTTCTGACACTACAGAGCTCAGCTGAGTTCAGTTTTGCTTTTCTCCCTCAGAGATGTACTGCCTGTTTTAAACACAACACTGTATAAATTTTATTTCCTTCCCTTGAACACCATGAATGACGTGTTTTGCTTTCAGCTGGCGGGGAGAAAATTCTCCTGTGTGAAGCTACCTGGGGCGCTTGGATCTGCTCCTGACATGACGGCCAAATGCAGTTTACATTGTTGTATATCACTTTTTAAAGGGTTTTCCAAAGAGACGCTTTCAGTAGAGTACATAAAGCAGGTTTGATACTGAGAACAAAAGATTTGCTCCAGGTTTGCTGTGATATAGCTGAAATTTGAGACAGCATTCATTATTTCTGCAGACATTTAATATAGTAGCTATTTAATTTGGCTTTAACTGTTTAGGAGAAAAAGGGTACTTTTGTGTTGCTAGCTATCATCCTGTAAAAGTATTTTTTCTCAGTGTTCCTGACCTGCTGTCTGAATTGGTCCACTCTCATACACTGAAGTTACAATTTGAGCCTACACCTTATTTTTTTCCATAGAACAGTCTGTTCCTCTCCTGAGGATGTGTATCTCTCTTAGTTTGCCTCTTGGAATACCATACAGGTAATGCCATTTCTGCTGCCATTAGTGGTTCATCCTTCTGTTCCTCTGGGCCTTCTAAGTAATCCAACTTTCTGAAGTCAGGAACCAGATTCAAGCCTCAGGACACCTATTCCCATGTGCTAGAGACACCTAAAAATGTAATAACAGGACAGAGAAGAACTCATGTCCCCATGGGTAGCAGATCTTGGGACTAGAGTCCTTTAATCTACAATCCTCTCAAAGTTGCTGCTGGCATAATGGACAGCTGAGTGGCAAGATGTCACGACCATGCCTTTTCCTTTCTGCTACCATGTCAGTCTTGCTGGAGCACATTTCACTGTCCTTGCTGAAAACAAGGCGATCAGGTGAATGTGCTCCCAGTTTGCTGGGAGGTAATGTTGGTCCATGGGCCAGATATGCTCCACAGACTGCCAGCAGACAACGCTTAGGTAACAGCGTGGTAGCTCAAAGCATTACTGCATTATTGCAGAAATTAGCTCAGGAATTAGAGTCATTTCTCTTCCTAGACTGCAAAACTTATCGTTTTGCAGTCACTGCAACAGATCACCACAACTTCCAGTCTCGACCTACAGGTGGTAAAATGAAGGTACAGAGAGCTTAGAGATCAGCCCAAAGTAATTCAGTAAACAAGCTACAGAGTCAGAAACAGAGCCCAGACACAATGTCTCATGCAAACCCAAACGGCCTGCTTTGTGCCCTGAGTTTACCTTCTCAACTCTGTAAGGGGTCATAGCAAGATCCTCCCAGAATAGGCGACTTGTCACACACATGAACAGACTCCACTGCAGACAGCCAACATCATCATCCAGGGCTGGGTCCATGCCTGTGCCTGCCAGAGTCAGCAGAAACACTGAACACCATTTGAAAATAAATCACAAGAACGGCTAAACATGCAGAGGACACACACAACCTTTTACACCCACTGCCTCTGACCTCAGCTGATGATATTTGCTCACATGAAGAACCACTGGAAACTGCACAGGAGTCTGAGAGCATGTTTTCTGTGCTTATGGTCTATCGTCCGACAGCAGACTTCAGTAACACCAGATTTTCCTGCAACTTTTGCAGTCAGGTTTTCCAGATGAGGAAGCCTCAGAGGTCGCAGTTTGGAGGTAAGGAGGGAAGAATGCAAGTCTGAGCTGCCATCTCAAGAAATACTGCAAAATGGGCTTGAAGAAGTCATCTAGACCACCCTTCTGTGCCAATGTAACTTCAAATACGTATGTACTTCCTCACGTATATTCCTCCTCTCTGATGGTGATCCCCTTGCCTTTTTTTCTAAGCAGTCTATTTCAGTTCTTAATTATCCTCGCTCTTAGAAAATTGCTGCTGCTGTCAAGCCTGCAGCTTAGGCTCATTGCTTCCTGTCACCTGAAATATTTTTGGAGAAAAGATAATTTCTTTAGTTAATTTATTTAGTAGGTACACTGTTATTATGTCTGTGCCAGGTACACCACTCAACATGGTTATTCACATTTCACACAAATAGTTCGAGTTGCTGCATATTTTTGTTTAGCAAAGTAACTAGAGAAGCACATTATATAGGCTGCCTATGCCATTTTTTATTGTTGTGATAATAAAATTAATTATTTTTGCAATTCAGGCTATTTCTGTGATTATTATTTTGCATTCAATAGTGTCTTTTTTTAATTAAATCATCACCTCTGTACCAGCTCCACCAGTTCTTCACCTGGAGACTAATAGATCAATGACAAAAGACATTTCAGGGACTGTCTGGAAGAACCACAACTGGGGGGAGTGTTCCTTTCATTCTACCTTCATTTCTCATAAGCTTTGAAAAGTCATAACAGGAAATAAATGTAAAGGCATCTCAGGAAGTCATTTAATCCAGCCTCCTGCTCCAGGGCTGAATTTGAACTGAGAATTTATAAGAAATAACGGAAGGCAGCCTAGTGAATTACTTTCTTCCTGAATCACCTAAATTTCCTTTCTCTAAATGATTCCAGTGGTTTGATAAACACAAGCTTACTCTTACAAAAGCCATTTTTGTTTCTAGAAACCCTAAAATTATTCTCTTCCTTCTATTGAAGGTATTCTTTGATACTGCAAACCTCATTGTACAACCAGCTTTCTGTCAAGACTGTGAAAATGTGCAGGTTTTACACAGCATACCTTAAACTGAGTGACACCACCATGTCCTTAAGAGGCCAGAGATATTTCTTCATTAGAAAATTTAGTGTGAGCAAACTCCAGCTCATGACACTGAATTGCCAAATACTTCTGTCTATACAACAGAGGAATTAAGTTTCACACCTTCCTTGCATTGATATACTGACCTAAAAAAACAAAGAGGGGATCTAGGAAAAAATATAGAATCATAGAATCTTCATGGTTGGAAAGGACCTTTGAGATCATCGAGTCCAACCATACACACACCAAAAAAACCCCTACAATTTCTGTCACTGGAGCATGCCCTGAAGTGCCAAATCTAGACATTTCTTAAATACCTCTAGGGATGGTGACTCAACCACCTCCCTGGGCAGGCTGTTCCAGTGCCTGACCACTCTTTCAGTAAAGTCATTCTTCCTAATATCTAACCTAAACCTCCCCTGCCGCAACTTCAGACCATTTCCTCTGGTCCTGTCATTATTCACCTGGGAGAAGAGGCCAACACCCACCTCTCTACAGCCTCCTTTCAGGGAGTTGTAGAGGGCAATGAGGTCTCCCCTCAGCCTCCTCTTCTCCAAGCTAAACATGCCCAGCTCCCTCAGCCTCTCCTCATATGACCTGGTCTCCAGACCCCTCAGCAGCCTGGTGGCTCTCCTCTGGACACGCTCCAGCACTTCCATGTCCCTCTTGTACAGAGGGGCCCAGAACTGAACACAGTACTCGAGGTGAGGCCTCACCAGTGCTGAGTACAGAGGCACGATCACTTCCCTGCTCCTGCTGGCCACGCTATTCCTGATACAAACCAGGATGCTGTTGGCCTTCTTGGCCACCTGGGCACACTGCTGGCTCATGTTAAGCTGGCCGTCCACCAGCACCCCCAGGTCCTTTTCTGCGGGGCAGTTTTCCAGCCACTCTTCCCTAAGCCTGTAGCGTTGCTTGGGGTTGTTGCGAGCGAAATGCAGGACCCGGCACTTGGCCTTATTAAGCCTCATACAGTTGGCCTTGGCCCATCGATCCAGCCTGTCCAGGTCCCTCTGTAGAGCCTTCCTGCCCTCAAGCAGATCAACACTCCCACCTAGTTTGGTGTCGTCTGCAAACTTACTGAGGGTGCACTCAATCCCCTCATCCAGATCATCGATAAAGATATTAAAGAAAACCGGCCCCAAAACTGAGCCCTGAGGGACACCACTGGTGACCGGCCGCCAAGAGGATTTCACCCCATTAATCACAACTCTCTGGGCACGGCCATCCAGCCAGTTTTTAACCCAGCGAAGAGTACACTTGTCTATGCCATGATTCACCAGCTTCTCCAGGAGAATGCTGTGGGGGACGGTGTCAAAGGCCTTACCAAAGCCCAGACAGACAACGTCCACAGCCTTCCCCGCATCCAGAAGGCGGGTCACATGGTCATAGAAGGAGATCAGGTTGGTTAAGCAGGACCTCCCTTTCCTAAACCCATGCTGGTTGGCCCTGATCCCTTGGCTGCCCTGCACTTGCCGTGAGAGCTCACTCAAGATGATCCTCTCCGTGATCTTTCCTGGTACCGAGGTCAGGCTGACAGGCCTGTAGTTCCCCGGATCCTCCTTCTGACCCTTCATGTAGATGGGCGTCACATGCCTTCTGATGTAAAATATAATAAAAGACACTGACATCCAATGTCAAGGAGTAATCTGGATTGAGTCTGTGAGAATAAACCTTATTCACTGATGAAAATGCATAGAGGTTACTTTGTTTTAAATGACTGGAAATGTGGAAAACAATTTTCTGGTATCTTTAAAAATGGTCAAACAGAATAGCCAGGTCTCTACAGACCGACTGCTAAAGCAAGTTCTTGCAATTTGTACATATTCATGAGCAACCTGGTTGATCAGTTTGAGAAAGTTTGATGATAATTCAGTATTTTCCAAAGTAGGCTCGCTGTGGGGAATTTTGGGAGAACTTTAAGAGACTGAATGTATAATTCAGTTGCCTGAATAGAATGGCATAGCGTTGCCTGTGAGACCTGATGGTCTGAGATGCCCACACAGTGCTGACAGATATGACCTGGGTGCTCCTGCAGCCTTTCTGGAGCAGAGGCTAGAGGCCGGGAAGGCCTCCAGTACCCACACTGGCACAGGTTGTCTGCTTGTGGCCAACTGCGCTGAGCCCTCGGTGACTGAGCAATAAAATATCAAAGTAAACTCAATGCAGCCAAAAGACTGAGTAATCAACACAAGGTAAAACAATCCTAACTTTGCCTGTAAAATGAACTGATTTATTACTGAGCAGTGGGATTCTAGGTTATGATTAGTAATTCTGAAGAAGCACTTTGATAGACCTCAGCAGAAATCAAAAAGCAGATTCAAAGTTAGAAAATACCAGAGGGAATAGAAATCAAAGCAGAGAACATCATCATGCTACCTTGTAAATCCATTTTTAGTCCATATAATGAAAATTGTGCTTATCTCAGAGAAGGTTCCCTCATCTCAGAAGAAGGATATAGTGTAATGGAAAAGTTACAGAGAGGGCAAGATAGATGATGAAATACCTGAAATGACTCATGTGTGGGGAAGATGATGTACAGTGGAAAGCTTGAACTTGTGAAAGAGATTACTTGGGGTGTCAGCATTGTCCTACAATCTCCGTAGCCACAGTGAGGCATCTTCTTTAGGGCAAGACAAGTAATGCTCTACAACTCCTGATTGTACTGACTGGATGTCCCTTGGCTATGCTGAGGTTGAGGGTGACCAGTGAGGTACAGATGTTTGAATTGTAGTCACTGAAAATTCAGTCATGTTCAAACACAGGTTTGTAGCTATAAACTTGTAAGGATTAGATGGTCGGTGGCATTTAACAAGTCATTTGCTGTTTCTCATTCTCCAGCTTTCCTAATATCATGTTTCCAACCAGTCGTGGGCCATAAAACCCTGCTTCACTTTCCAAATGGCCAGCATACATGGCAGGAGCTACCACACACAGCCTTCTAGCACTCTATGTTTCAGTCATCCAGCACACTTGCAATAAAGAAATAAGCAAAAATTGCTTTTACTAATTAACACAGAAAGTAAACGTAAGAGCCAATGTTTAAACTAGGGTTAGAGAGACATGCATGAGGTTCTGGCATGAGAATTGGCCATGTCAGAGTAGAGGAAAAAACCGCTAATCCTCATGCCAAGCTCAAAGCCTTTCGTTCTCAAGGACTGTAGTCATGAGAAGAAGAGCAGCAGACTGTCATCAACAGGAAATCCTTCATTCAAAAGAACCAACCAACCGCAGTGCCACCTTAGGTTTCATTTCCATGAAATGTTCATGTGAAAGAGTGAGAGCAATAAACTCCCCCACGAGAAAACCAAACTTATGCCAACAACAGATTTGGCAACCTAGGAGGGGCTGGCTGATGGCCAGAAGGCTCAAAATGCTTATCATAGAGACAGAAAAAAACTTCCTTCTGCTCCTGGCACTTGACTACAGCATGTCTGTAGCTGAGCTCCCTTAGCCCCCTCTGCTGCTCGCAGCTTCCATGTCCCCAGCCCCCTTCCACTAAACCTCTCACTGGTGGGGCAGACAAAACACCTCCACTCTGGGATGCACGTAAGGTCCTGCAAGGACTTCAGTCTTTTCGCACTTCAGTCTTTTTGCCTGAGCATTTTGTGTCCCTATTTGTGGTTTTAGAGAAAGAAAAGGTTTCATGCTTTCAGTGGAAAAAGGAAAAAAGACACAAGAATGTGAGCCAAATATTTTCTCTGTTGTTCGTAGGTATACCAGTTACTCTGGTAAAAGATTGTTTCTACCTTGTCTCTCATCACAAACAAACAATTGAACTAACATTATTACTCCAACTGAAATCTATAACACACTTTAAGATTTTTTTTTTAATCCATCTGTTACTCTAGGGATTAAAAGGCAAACAAACTGATTATCACCTTGCCAACACCTATTATCAGGTGGCTGTGACTGTTTAGATTGCTGTCCCAAACCAACAAGAAGTGCATTAACTGAGAACAAAAGGTATTGTTTAAAAGAACAACAGTTACCGTTAAAGTCTAGAGATATAGATCAGCTAAATACAGTGATACTTTAGGGATCATGACCTCTGGGTCCCCCACCAGGCCCATTACAATTTTATCTTATCATCACTGTATATCCAAATAACACACCAGTTAGCATTGCCTTTCCAAAGGATGCTTTACAGTTTTTGTTGCTTCAACCGCACATTCCCTAATTGTTTTAGAAGGATTTAGCTGGATGTCCAGGAGTAGGGATTAGATTCTAAAGACTTCTGGGATGAGGTGGGTTCCTGCGTATCAATTTTTCCAGCTGTGTTAACAAACAGGAGGCGAAACAGATGGGTGTCAGATACATACATGTCTCAAAGCACTGCAATGCTCTTGAGCAAGTAATTAACACCTCCAAAACTTATGAATGCCTTCATAAAGCGAACCTTCATATCTCCTGAAGAGCAGCAGGAGATCATGACTATTGTGACGCTCACACCAAGCTGTTCAAGGGAAAATCTGTCCTGCAGGGCAGAGACTCGTGTGTCCAATCTCTCTGGTTTTTTTGCAGAATATTATGCCCTCATGGCTGTGAGCCCAAAACTCAAGCATTCATCATTGATTTGTCAGATATTGCTCCTTGTTTGCAGTAAGCAGATTCGAGTCTTGACTTTGAGTCATTAACGGCATCCACTGAAAAGGCAGGTAGAGAGACACAGTGGAAACTTTCTAACTAAACAAAGCTACTGTCAGCCAGATTTGTGTAGTCTATTGGGAAGGAGAATGAAATTTTGTTTACGTCCTCTCCTAGCACTTCAAGTAATTTAGAGATGGTGCTTATCTTGTTTTCTGCGTTAGTGGAAAATTTTGATGATGAAATATTAAGGAGTACGTTGGTGATTATCTGATCTTGCTGTAAGGAGTAGCAAAGTAGGCACTACAGTATCATATTTGGGCACTAGACCCTCAGAGTCTAAACTTGAAAAGACCTGGAGAGAGATAAGGAACAGATAATAATAGGTTAATGAATGCAACTATTGCAGTTTAAGAATGAGTCCTCCACTCTGCCTCGTTCCTGGAATTAACAACCCACTCCTTTGACAGAAAGGTATGTTCAAATAAACTAAAAAATTTTACATAAATTAAACAATTTTCACTGAAATTGCTGAGATCTGAGCAGATACTGTGTTTCCAGCTTTGCTGTGCTCATTAAGCATTGGCAGAGTGGAGGAACAGTAGTGGCAGATAATAGTAATGTCCTAAATCACTTCTCTCAAATACATCTTCAGTGCCCTTCAGCACAGAGGCACTTCAGCAGAGTGAGGTTCCACCAGCACCTGTAGGTAAGCTGTATGAAACACCACGCAAAAAGCATGACTGAATCATAGAATCATGGAATAGTTTGAGCTGGAAGGGGCCTTTAAAGGCCATCTAGTCCACCCCCCTGCAATAAGCAGGGACACCTTCAACTAGATCATGTTGCTCAGAGCCCCATCCCTTGCTAGAAGTCAAGGCTGACACTTGAATGAGGTCAGGTCGTTCTCCCATTAAGTCTGAAGGATCATAACAATGAAATTTTCAACCTTGGTGTTACATCCATCTTTTATATCACAGCTATGTCAATAGGGCATTGACTCATTAAGTAGTTTATGTTGAAGGGACTCGGATCCAAGGCTTTGTCTACAAGAAAGTACCTAAACCATCTGGCTAGGTAAGGTTCCCTTCACTTTTCAGTGGGATCTGTGCCCTGATGTAAACAAGAATATAGGACCTCAGGGCCCACAGAGAGAGAAGGTTCTTTCCCAGAGTGCTTGGTATGAAATGTTCCACATTCAAGCTGAACAGGGGGGTCCTCAGTGAGTTTTAAGTATTGCCATGCATAAGTGACCACCAAAAGGTGCATTCTGAGTCTTGGCTTGTTAAGAACTTTCTCAGATCTGATCCTTAGTCTTCTGGCTTTGTTGCTTTTCCAAAAATGACCAAAAACCTAGGGGTTTTTACTGCAATTAACATATCCATAAGTGTTTGTTTTACTTGCTTAAATCAAGTTCCTGATATCTATAGCTTGGGCAGAGTAGTAGTAAGAAAGTGCTTAGACAAAATAAGTATGAAAGAGCCTGAATGTCAGGCTTATTAAGAGAAGTAGATGGTTAGGAATCTAATTGACTTGAATGACTTATCTAAAAAAAAAGAAACAGAAATTTCTAGAGTACAGTGATTTTTAGGGGGTTTTAATACCCCATGTTCCCAGTCAGGCAGCTGGCAGCCCAATGAATGCTGTTCTCACAGTGTCTTGGGTTGTCTACTTCCATCAGACCAGGAAAACCAGAAGAACTTGCAGAGCCTGTAGAGAGGATGCTGATGCCTGCACTGTTTCAAGGTTCTAGAGGAATTTGGTTGAATCAGCTTATATGAGCGGATGGTTAGCTGACTTTTATTTTATTAGTGCATTTGGTCCACCAGTAATCATGTAATGCATCCACCCAGTGCGCACTCCAACCACTAAAAGCAGAAAACTGCTATGTCCTGCATCTGATGGACCATAGCCTGAAAACTCCTATGTCAAATGCTTTTTGTTACCAACCTTTTTCTGGGTTTGATGAAAGTCTTGTGTACCTCTGCACGTTAGTGTGCCCAGTGCTACATCATCTTTGCTGTTTTCTTGCATCCAACAGAAGAAAAGATCTGGCATCTGGATAAATGAGGGCAAATTCCTGCTGTGACCCGGGAAGGATGGAGGGGAATACCGGGAGGATGTATTGGAACTGGACCCACAGAGGAGCTGCGATCCCAGATTTACTCAGAATAGTCAGACTATTTTTGCTTCCTTCTTAGCGCGATGTTTTTCTTTGAGTTTCTGATTAATTTGGGTCCTAGTTACATTCATTTAGTGAACAGATGATGTAGCTCAAGATATTACTCCACTCTCCCCCACAGCTCATTCAGCCCTGAGAGCTCAGCTTGAACTTCTGCAGGAGGTGGTTGGAGCTCAGCCATCAGATCCTCTGCTGAAGTAGCTGAGGACCTTTTGCATGTTCTGCTCTTTGGACTCTGTCCTCAACGTAGCAGTCTCCGACAGAGGAGCGGAACTGAGCAGCAAAGGATCTGCAATAGCCTGACCCACCGCCACAGCTAATGGAAAATTTCTCTCCAAGTGTTTTCTCCTAGAATTCTTTTTTGTTTTGTTGCGTCAGAGGTGGGGAGGCCCTTAGTAAAAAGGGCCCATAGAAATACACTCGCTCTACTTCTACACATTTTCATATGTCAAGGGGCACTGCAGAGCCCAGTGTGGACAAGCACAAGTTTAAATGGCCGGTCATACATCCAGTTTAAATTTAGATCTTTACTTGTACAGCATCCCAGAATCCAACTAAATTCAGTGCAGTTGTACCCAAGTGGAAGCAGTCTGAAGGCAGGGCAGAGCTCAGAGAGTATTCACAGACTCCGATGCATCAACCAGAGTCTGAGGCCGCGTACTCAGTTTTAACAGAAGAACACAAAGAAAAGCTTTTACAGTTATTATACATATACTTAACAGCTGAAAGCAAAGGGCTCCCATGTATCCTACCAGTATTGAGGTGTTTGGGAATTCCCCCCCATCAGATGATGGATAGTTAAGCCTCCGAACCCCAGGAACGAAACGCTATGGCCGGAGGTAGTTCTCCTGTGCAATGTGGAAGGGGCTTGCCCTGCTGTTTGCAGAAGGCAGACAGACGTCCTTCCTCTCACACACACGGGAGCTTAAGGCAGGTCTGATTCCTTCACCTAGGCATGGGGCCTGGCAGCTGGCAGGTCTCCAAGCGCTGCAGTTGGAGCCAGCACAGGACTGCTCATGGCCAGGTGATGCAACGTCAGATGTTAAAGTCCATGACATTAGATCTCCCCTTTTTTACTCATCAAAACACACGTGGTCAGATACTGCATTGCATATCTGAGCCACCAAGCACCCTCTTACAAAAATGCGTAAGTATGATTTACAGTGCTGTCTTTCATTACGGTCTTGTAAGTGAATTCATGCTCGTGATTAGCTTTCCTACAGATGTCTAAAGACCGGTTACTAGTCCTGGGTAAATGCAGGACCCACATCAGCTAGACCAGTTTCCCGTGCACAGTCAGCGTGTCTTATCTCTGTGCAGGAGGTACCAGTTCCTCGCTGGCCCCTCTGCGGTGGCTGCTGACAAAGACCCTAATTAGTCCCAAATCTAGTGGCTTCCTGATGCAGACACATGACACTGGATTCAGACCACCAGCTCTCTTCTCACAAGCCACCGAACGTGCATGGGAGGGGAATGGTGTTTTGTTCATAAGACAGAGGTGAAAGGCCCTATATCCTATTACAGATCCCCTGGGTTGGCTAGTCTCCTTGTTTACATTTTTGTCAGAAAAAATCAAGGATGTTTTTACATTTGTGAATGGAAAGGCAGTAACAGGAGTGTGTACGAAGTGGTATTTCTTAGTCCCCTATCTGACTTGGTGTTGGATGGCAGCCAAGGAAGGAAGGGAATTGCCATCTCTCCAGCTGTGCATGCGAGGCCAGCTAAACCAAGGATTTCTCTGGCACCTGGTGGAAGTGATGGGAAATCTTTGTGTTCCTGAAGTCACCTTCAGAGCTGACTGCTGCATCCTGACAACCATGCAGGTCTAAGCTAACACCACACACAGAACCAACAGTACATGTGTCCTGGTGACTCCGATAAAGAGTATGACTATGGCAAGCTCTCCAGCCTTGGGTCCTACAAAGTGATCCAGGCCCTGGAGGACTTGACTCATCAGGTTCTCTCTATGCCTTTTGGAAACGTGCTTCTTTCTCACACTCTGGTTTGGGATTATTATGTCCTGAAATACAAAAAGATGCTCTTTCTGAACTAATTCCCCGGGTTCCTGCTATTAATGTAGCTACAAGTACTTAAAATAACCTGTGAATGTTCCTTCTCACATGCCAAAGTAAAGCAATAAGAATACCTAATAGAAAGACAGGATCAATGTTTCTATAATAGTGAGTTAAATAGCACCAAGCAGTGTTCCAAAGCTAAGTGATTCAACCATCTGTGCTGTTCAGACAGAGGACTACTTCCTGGCAAGGTTTTGGCCTGGCCAGCAAGCTTTTTCACAGGTGAGAAATAATCAGAGGAGCTAGCACAGGCCTGGGAGGACTGGGTGCAGAACTTTCTTTGCCTTAGGAGACAGGAGAATCTCTTTGGCTCTCTTTTGTAAGCTCATATGCAGGTTTTGGAAGACGAAAAAATACGTGGGCGAGCCATTGCACACCAGCTGGCCTCAATGCCCAAGGACAGTCCCAAGCCCATGTCACTCAGCATGACAGTGATAGCCTAAATGTCTGGTTTCAAAGCCCAGTGCAGTGCTGTGGTACTTGTTGCTGCTGCAGGAAGCTTCACAGCAGCTTGCAGAGAAGCGCCTCTTCTCTCATATGATCTTAGGTGCATCTATTTCACATCCACCGTGCAGGTGCTTTTTGCCTTATGGCAGTTGTGTCACAGACATGTGGGCCCCCAATTCCGCTCTTCTCTTGCCTCTTTATAAGAGCAGCTGACATTTTGGTCACAGGACATGGTGAACCATGTGCCACAGGCAATGGAGTCCTCAGTAAAGAGGCCTCCAGGCACTGTCCTACGGATTGTCCTTTTCTGTTCATCTGCCTCATGGCCCAACCCTAGTCCAGCTGTGAGGGTTATGAAGGAAAAGATTCCCTGGGAGCAGGCCAGAGGTGGGATGAACTGTTCTGGCAGGGCTGATTTGGATTTAAATACAGAGTAAGGTCTTTGATGCCTGTTTTCTTTCTGAAGGCTTTTAACCCTTTCAGCTCACCCATCACACCGCAGTCATTCTCTCCCTTTAAGGAACACTGTAAAACACACTCTCTTCTTTGGTCTGAAAAGCAGCGCCCCTTATTTCAGCTGCCCTCTCAACCATTCACACCCTTGCCTCCTCTTACTGCTCTCTTGTTGCCTCTGCACCATTCTCTGACCCCTCCTTCTCCTAAGCTTTTCTGCCCCTTCATCCTCATCGCTGCCACTTCTCTTCCACCACCTCCCAGCAATCTTCTCCAGCTCCTTCCTCCTCGTCTCTCACTAGCCAAATCATTTTTCCTGTTTTCTTGTCATAATTGCCTGTGGGCAGGATCCCAGACTGAAGGCTTGACTCTGCTGAAGCATGCGGGAGTCTTGCCATTGACTTCAGTGGAGCCAGATTTCCCCTGAAAGTTTTTATGATTTCCCGCTAGCCCTTCTGCAAGCAAAGGCAGACATGCGTGCAAACCAGCTGCTCAGAAGGATTCATCAAAGGCCAGCAGTAACTGATGAGTGAAACGTAATTAAGATGTGATTATAGAATCAAACTTACAGTTTAGTCCATTTCCTCTAAATAGGCCTATCTTTCTGAGCTTTCAAGTTGACTTTGTTCATATGTAAATAGTTTGATATTATGGAACCCAGACCATCTTAGCTGTTCGGGTTAGTTTGTTTAAAGTTATAGGAAAAACTACTAGAAATGATGGCTACAATCTGCTACTTTGGCCCAAATATCATCTGTACTAGATCGCTCGAGTTTCTGAACTTTACAGCATCATAAATTTGTGCAATTATAAATGTAGAGGCAAGAAGTATGTAGGCTCAATGAAAACATCTGAATTAACATCATGTAATGATAAATAGATTCCCATAAAAACAGCTACAGAAATCTCCAGAGAGAAGCTCTTAAACAATGACCAGGGAAAAAAAAAACTCCCATTCAGCTAAAAGCATTATATACTGTATCAGGGTGGTTTTGCCTTTCAAATGGTGTACATTGGGCTATGACTATGAGATCTTAGGAAAATTCCGTGTGGAACTGTTTAATGCAAAGCATCCAAAGTGCGCCTGAGAACAAATGCAGCCTGAGGCTCCTTAAAAGGAGCCCTGTAAGGTCTCTTTGGCTATATTGGTAGTGGAAGACAAAGTTAATCAGCTACAAAAAAACCCCTAAGCTATTAAAACACCCTTTGACTTATAGAAAACATTCATCGCCATGGCTTTTTAGCCGCTGCTAGGTAAAGAACTTCATCTGCTCCAGTTTAAGTCGATGGCTACGTCCTGATTGACTTAAATGGGGAAATGGCTGGCCCACAAATGCAGGACAGGAGGCAGCTGATTGAAAATGGCTTCATATTTCTGTCAGAGCAAAGGAAAATATCTGTAAACAATTTCCTTCTAAGGCCTGTTAGCACCAAAGTGATTAATTAATATAAAGCAATTGAAAGAAAAGCAACCCACTGAATGGAGCAAAATAAGCAGAACATTTACACAATTGTCTTTCCAGCGGAATTAATGTGTTTTCCACACCTACATTTACCTTTTAACACTATCTGAAAGTTAATGCATTGAACAAATACATTTTTTGCTTATTTTCATAGCACCATCTTTTCTACCTTCTTTTCCAGTGTCGCTAAGGCTTCACAACATAAAATGAGTTTAGTAAGCTTCAGCTCCTTCCATATTCATTTAATCTTCTATCTTTCTGCTGTATCTGTCAAAAAATTGAGGCATAACAAGCGTGTAAGCAGAAATATTAATTGCAAACACATTCTGTTTGTCCTGCAATGTGCAAATGAAGAAAAGATAGCGCTTAAAAGGAAAGCAGTCTTTTCTTCCGTAAAAAAAAGGAGACCTCTAATGTTCTTATCATTCCTGTTCTTATCTGGTACAGAGCACTTTCAATCCATCAAGACAGTACTCTTCTTGTCTAATCGAACTGCTGAGAGATAAGAGGTTTTAGGGTTTCCTGACCATTGTTTGAACCTTTTTCTTTCTAGCTCAAAGAGGAAAGTCTTGAAAGTCACTAAAGCTCCAACTGTAACTAATTAGGGAATCTGAGGAATATTCAGTTCAATGCAGAGGTTAACGAATAGGAAAACTTCAAACCACTACAGAGATGACCTTAATGGGAGATTCAGATTTGAATTAAAGCTATAGTAAGCTAGTCACTGGAGATTCAAGCTTCTTTTCTTCTTACTTGGAAAAGCTCAAAAGCCCACTGTTAAGCATGCAAAGAAAAAAAACAACTTCAAACCTTAAAAGGGTTGCCCACTTGTATCTATTTTTATCTGAGTATTGAGCCATTTTGATGGAGATAAGCAAACGGCGGGGCAATTAGCAGAGCAAGTTAGTTGGCTAACTTGAACCAAAATGGGCAAAGACGCTGAGTGCAAAGGAATAATTAATGGAGTTTTTTGAACAACTAACTGTCTCTTAAAATTTAAAACTAAATACCTCTTACAGCATAACATGACATTCCAGAAAGAGAACATTACGGTTGCTGATTTTATTCCTTTCTATAATAATATTATTTGGTTATGTGAGAACTAATTTTAACCAAACACAAAAGCCATGTAAAAGCAAAGCTTGCTTGGCAAAGACCAAGAGACAGTGAACAACAGATTCCAGATAGTTGCCTGGTTTGGTTTTATCCCAACTGACTTTCAATTCCTTTGACTACAATAGACTAACATTTAATTATAGAACCTTTTAAAATGATTATGTCTCCCTTGTTTTAATGGGAAATTAAAGAAAGAACACTGCTCAGAATTCAGCTTCCTGCTTTTAAAATTAAAATTTTTCTTGTTCCATAGAATTTTAAAATGTCACCAGGCTTTTACTGTCTGCAGTTTGTTATGACTCACATAAAACTCATTAAACATGGCATTTTTCATCATGTCATATGTATATTAGTGAAATCATTACAGACGCGTTCCAATAAATCACTAGATCAACTGCCATGACAAAGCCAACAGGAGAGTTAAAAATAACTATTCTTTCGTGGTTTCCCACAGTAATGGGACCATCTCAAAGGCTAGGCAATTTATTTATAGTCCTTTTTTAATAGTAGCTGCTTAGTTGAGTTTCCGCCTTCATATTTAGGTTGTTTCATCTAGACGTGAGTATCAGTCCCAGCCTGATTGTTTGGATTCAACCCTAATTTCTCCCAGATTGTCCATGGAGAGTGTACATTACAGAACTGTGTGGCTAAAAAGAAACACGCACCAAAAAATCTAGCCCAATAACCTGCACCAAGGCAGGATCAAGCAGATTAAACCCTTCTCAGTAGAGGGTCATCTGCCTGTTCTTGAACACATTTAGTGAAATATTTTCGCACATAACTTGCCAGCCAGTGTTTCAGAGGCTTTATATATTTAAAGTTTTCTTCTTTTACAATATAAAACTTTGGAATATAAATAGACTTATTCTCTCCCCTGCTGAACACCCAGAACAATGATTCCCTGTCCTTCCTATACCAACACTAACATATAAGAAGCATGCCTTGTTCTCCTCAATCTTCTTTTTTTAGTTATTAAACAAACTTCGTTTCTTCAGACTTACCATATACGTGCTCTATATTCCTTATCACACAGGCACCAGATTTGAGCTTTACCAGCTTAGGTACGCTATCTAAACCTGTCTGTGACACTCCTAACACTCCTGGAACACCTCTCCCATGAGGACAGGCTGAGTGTGTTGGGGTTGTTCAGCCTGGAGAAGAGAAGGCTGCGGGGAGACCTTTTTGTGACCTTTCAATATATGAAGGGGGATTATAAGAAAGGCAGAGAAAAACTTTTTACCAAGGCCTGTAGTGACAGGACAAGAGAGGATGATTTAAAACTGAAAGGGGGTTGGAATGGACATAAGGAAGAATTTTTTTTTCCTGTGAGGGCGGTGAGATACTGGAGCAGGTTGCCCAAAGAAGTTATAGATGCCCCATCATTAGCAGTGCTTCAGTCAGGGTGGCCAGGACTTTGAGCAACCTGGCCTAGTGGAAGGTGACCCTGCCTGTGGCAGGGGGGTTGGACTAGATGATCTTTGAAGGTCCTTTCCAGCCTAAACTATTCTGAGATTCTATGATTCTATTGAAACTTAGGTAAAAACCAGAGAGAATTAATTAGAACAAGAAAGGTGGTGTTTCACAAGCAAATGACATTTTCTAGTCTTATTTAATTTTAGCTCTATCAGAATCTCCAAACTCACTTTGCTGTACTGCTTTCATTGCCAATAACTCCAGCTCTGCATTTGTGGATCATTGCCCCAAAGTGCCCGTGTCACACTTGTTCTTGCAGAATTTGAACCTGTCTGTTTTAAGCCATCTGCCCAATCTGACAGACTTTAAATTCCCACACAGTCCACTGGGCTGCCACTGCCGAAACTCACAGGGCTCCATTCGTGCTGACAAGCCGTGCTTCAAAGGCACTGCTGCATCCCACAGGGGCTGCAGAAGTTCACCTTATCCCGGGGATGGTCCCTCATTTATTGTTTCGTTTCACCTGCACCAGAAGCAGGAGCTGCTTCTTTCTACAGCTGGGGTACCACTCTAAATCCTCAATTTTGCTGATGCAGTATAAAACATAGAAGCTACTGATGAACATTTTAAGGATCGGGAAATATGGAGCTTATTCCATTAAGTATACAAAGCATCTAGACCTTTAGAAAATGTTTAGAGAAACATTCTGGCTGTAGGAAGTTGATCATAGGCACTAAAGGACTTCTTTCATCAGAAAAAAGATTGAGACATAAAAGGAATGAGACTTGCTTTTGCTAAATGCATTTAAGCTGTCCTTTTAATAATAAAAAACAGTTGTCTTCAAGATGGAATAACTTTTAAATATAAAAAAATAACACACCACAGGGAGCTGAAAGGAAAAACAAATTTAATTATGTATTCAAGGCCATCCAAACCACCCACCCACATATTAAGTGTTTGCTGGCTACACAGACACTATAGTTGCCATGGCTCAACCAATGATCTTCATTTGAAAAGTAAATACCTTTGTTAAAAAATAAAAATATTACATGAAGTGAGTAATCAAACGGTTAGGACAACATCCTGCTCCCTCTGAAATCAGCAGGCTACTTTCAGCAGGATGGGTGTTAAATTTTCAGCTGCCTGATTAACAAAAGCCGGGATAGCTGCAGAGAGGACACCAGGAGCTGTGCAGGACCGACGGCCGGGCGCGCTGATGAAGAGCAGCCACGTCTGACAAAGGGGCCGAGGGAGGAAGAGCAGAGGTTGGAGCCAAGGGGTGGCAGGACTGCCAGGGGTGGGCATACAGAGCCACTGCGTCCATCCTAGTGAATTAAACGTGGAATTTAGTGGCAAAGACAGTCAAGCTCCAGTGCCTGGGAGTGTTCATTGGCATTGCTTTATTTTCTTATACAGATGTAGCTGTAAAAAGCTAGCTGTCATTTTATCAACGGGCTTGAAAGGACTGAAGCAAACTGCCTGAAGCATAGTGTGGCAGACGCCCATGGCAAAGCCGCTGTAGATCACCTCAGCCTGAATGAAGCGCTGATTAATATTCAGCCTGTGTGTCATCATACATGGCTGAGCCTGCTGGAGCTTCAAAATCACAAAACACCAGGAGGCTGAACATTTCAATAAGCGGGAGAAAGAAGTTAACAGGGTTGTGGACAAAAAAACTCTCCAGATCACCCTTGAAATGAGGTGTCTCACCCTCCTACAGTCAGCAAAGATTGCAGGTGGTACGGGGGAGCTTCGCTAAATGGGAAAAGACACGTCTCTGCAGCAAGAGGCATGAAATATTTGCTTTTTTATCTTTGTGTATATATATTCCATCTACGTATACATATATATGGTAGCAGGTTTTTAGTCATTGAAAACTTGAACTGATGGCAGTCGGTATCAGTTTGGTTTTCGAAGAGGGATGCTTTGTTATGGTACACGCAGAGTAAAGCCTTTTGGAACAGGCAAACAAAGGGACCAATGCAGAAGCGTATTTGTCCATTATCTGTGACAAATTCCGAGAGGATACAGATTTCAATTTGTTACAGAAGTTTCTTGGTACTTGATACTATCGTCCAGACATGAAAACATCAAAAGTGACAAAATCAATCTGTGAAATTGCTGTCTACGAAGCCACAATTCGTGAAAGCAGGAAACACGAGAGGGCCGCTTGCTGGGATTTTGGGAGCGCGAGATTTCAGAGGTTTGCAAGAATCCTGCACCAGATGAAAGGCAGAAGTAGCAACAACAACAACAACAACATCATCTTGCAATGGCAGGCATTCAAAAGCCCCCATGCCGGGAGAAAGAGACATCAAGTCCATCTGAAAACTAGCAAAGGTAGCTGTATGCCAGCAAAAATAATTACTTTGTAGAGACAGAGCCAAACTTTTGGAAACAAACTGACAGACTACTGGAAGAACCATTCGTTTTAACTTGCCATGGCAGAGGAGTCCAAAATATCCGACGATGCAAACAAGATGAATAAATTAAAAATAAAAAGCCCTTTACAAACCTAATTGCTTGGGAAGAGCCAGGGAAGGGAAAAGCACGTACCAGCAGCAACAGCATCCTTGCACCCCGGCATTCCTAAAGACACAGAGGGTGAACTCCAGATAGACACAGCAGTGCCGTGCTGAAAATATGTGGTAATTCATTAGGATGTTGTCATGTCTGTGAGAAAAAAAAAAAAAAAACAACTAGAAATATGGAATGCAATAGACCTAAGGTCAACTAGTAGATTCATATGCCTGTCTTGGGCAATTATTCCAATGGTTGCTTCAGAAGAAATTAGAAGAATTAAAGGGGTTTAAAAGGAAATAAATGAAAGACGATAGGCAGTACAAGTGCAACCCTGTAAATGAGACAATAGGATGCTGGCATGGCCATGACTGGCCTAAGAGAAATACTGCGGAGTGAGCACGTCCACGGTAGCCAAATGTTTCCCAGAAACCTAAACCAAGTCAATCCAAAGGGTATGACTTTCTCCTTCTGATTTATCAAACCTGATCCTGCTGCCTTGGAGGCAAGCAGAGAGTGAAGGGGCAGCTGCTGTGATCCCCTAGAGATAGGGGGTCTGATAAAGTCCATTCAGATATGTGTGTTCTGCTTCCACCAGTTTGAGGTTTTCATGCTGCCAGAGCTCCTGATAAAAGTAAGGAGCTGGAGGGTGAGGAGCACTTTCAAGGAAGACTTTCTTCCATTTGCCTGAGTGAGTTTTCAGGGGTCTTGGGAGCACTGCACAGACTCTCGGCTGCAGGAGGTCCCTGTTCCTCTGCTGACCTCCAGACAGCTTAGTTTACGTTAGCAAGGGATTTTGTTCAATTCAGTTCCTTTTTTGAAAGATTTCAGTTACTTGCCAAAGTCTTTTTGAGGTATACACACAGTTTCTTTTCCCAGGAACACAGGGTTTAACCTACACGCATATTTTTATGCCCTAAAATCAGAGATTTGTTTGAGAGGGAGAGAGAGAAAGAGAGAGGGGCATTTTGTGTGAGAGATCTAAATAAATATCTGAAGAACCTGCAGTCACGGTACATACACAAATAGACGTTTTCTGAGGGGTAAGGAAACATCAGTCTGGCCCTGCTAAATTCAGCTCCTTCATTCACTTGGTTAAGATGCGGGGATCTTGGTAACAAGCAGATTAATGTGCTTTGAAACAGCTGGGCTCATCTGGTATTTAACCAGGCGTTCAACCTCATTTATAACCAGGACAACAATGCTAGATGATTTTTTTTTTTTTTTTTTTTTAAATTCATAGTAAATACTGCAATACGATTTTCTGGAAAAACAAACCCAACACAAAAAACCCAACCATACAACAGACTACAAGAAAGATTTCTGATTCTATATTGAGGCATTAAAATCAACTGCTATTCTTACTGATATTAATTGCAAACATGGCTCCTGGATGATCTCCTAAAATCCTTGCAATCCTGGAGAGATGTTACTATCCCTTGACAGCAAAATATCCGTCAATGTTTTCTCTTATAAGTCTGCCAGAGAGAAAATGCTGTCTCACAACACAGCTCTGGAGAACTGGTTGGGTCTTTTAATCCAGAACCTCTTTTTGCAGTAATTTTCCATATGATTTTTCCTACTGGGAATGTCTGGGAATAACTGCATGCTTTCCAAACCAGGAAACCATAAACGAAGAAGGCATTTGGCCAAACTGTTCTGTATTATGATAAGAGATAGTCAGAATGTGCACTCACACTCACATTAATACGGTGTAAGAGGGATGTTAGCGCATAGCACCGGATTTGCTTACTGTGTATCTAAAAGGTGCCCTTGCAAATTAATGCAGAACTATAAGGTGTTAAAGACAAAAAGACCGCTTAAACCATCTAGACCCTCCCCATGCCAACACAAGATTGCTCCTCGATATACAACCGCATGTGGGTTGTTGGCTCTTTTTCTCCTCCCTTTTGTCTTACTTCAGATGCATGTGAAATATTGAATAATCTGCAAGAATGGCTGTGAAACACCGTGCTGTGATACTGGAAAGCATCAGAAGCGACTCTGGCTTTCCTGACTGAGCCAAAAGGAGCCCAGCTGGTCATTGCCTCCTGTCCTGTTCCTCCCCTTTCCCAAATCCAACTAGGCGATTCAGCCTTCACGTGCCAAGATTTTTGTCTGTGAGCTTTCAAAACTATACGCACGCAGGTTCCCAAGTAAAGCGGCGGCAGGGGGAGACTGCTGCCGTTGACACCCTTCACAGAAATCCAGCAGCACGCTGACTCCAAGCCAGACTCAAAGCCCATCCCTCCTTTCAGGAGAGGTCGTCCCCAGCTCCAGACGCAGCAGATGACTCCACGTGCCCCTGGGGCTTGCCCTGTCACCCACGGCGTGGTGCTTGCGTTTCTGGGAGCTGCGTGTGTCATGAGCGGGCTCGCACTGGGAAATGGCACAGAGCAATCAATATCTTCCACCCGCCTGACCAGAGCTCTTCTAGCAACGCCGGTGGCAATTCTAGGAACAATCCTGTGTGTGAATGGGGAGTTTGCTCTTGCTGGGAAGCAGGAACCGCCAAGGGATTTACAAGGAGGGGCAGCATATCTCAGTAGGAAAGTCATCCAGGAAGTCTTGTTTCCAAGAACCAGCTGGTAAACAGTTTAGAGCACCCCGTTCACATCTGCAACACTCCATGATTAATGAGATGTTGCTTGTGTACCTATAACCAATTTTGTTCTGTTTAGATTGAGCGCTTTGTCACTGGTTTTAAGGAGGGAAAACTAGGCTGAGACACAGCTACAAAATTAGAGAGTGTTGGTACTGAAAAGTGACCTCTCTCTTCTGTTCAACAGGTAATGGCTATGGTCTCTCTTTTAATGTCAAAGGTATTTGGAGCAGCCATTAGCAGGTAATTAATAGCCTGAAATACTCTAATCTGTGAGGCTGCTCAGGCTTATACTGTAAAGCTAGTTTAGAGCTGCCAAAATATTTCTCAGACACTTTGAGTGTCAGCAGTACACAGCCTCAGAAACCTTCCCCACCGGTTTTCCTGAGACACGTGCCCAGGAGCGAGCGCAGCTCCCACCAAAACATAAGCCTGCACTGGGAAATGCTGTGCAGACTCTAAAATGAAGTTCGCTTTTCCACGCCTGCCCCGGAGGGTCTCTGTGCGGCAGAGACAGGCAGTCTTCGGCGGTGTCCACGTTGGAAGAATACAGCTGCTCTTTTTTAACGGGGGGGAAAAAGGAGGCTTTTATGGCTATCCCTGAAGAGAGGCCTCTTACAATGCATCGCAGTGTCTAAACAGACCTACGTGCTCTGATCCCACTTGGCAATAATGAGGGACTTGTATTCCTCAGGCTTCGGAGTCCGGCTCGCCGCGTCGGGCTGCAGATGCAGGCTCCGGTTACAGCGGCGGCGCGTTAAACAAACGTGTGACATTTAAGCAGGGATGAAAATTAAAATTGTCTTTTGCTATTGTCCGTGTATTTACCCTTTGCTTTGGTCTGTTTCCATAGCAATAAAAAAATAAAAAAAAAAAAAAAAAAGAAAGGGATCACATGCCTCCCCCTCGGAGGGGGGCGGGAGCGGGGAGCGCCGAGACGCGGTTCCCCGCGCAACCGCGCCCCGCCGTGGCACGGCGGGGAGAGCGGCTCCGCTCCCCCCCGCATCCCGCATCCTGCACCGCACCCCGCATCCTGCATCCCGTACCCCACACTGCACCCCGCATCCCGCACTGCACCCCACAACCTGCAACACCGCACCCCGCATCCTGCATCCTGCATCCCGTATCCCACACTGCACCCCGCATCCCGCACTGCACCCCACAACCTGCAACACCACACCCCGCATCCCGCATCCTGCATCTCGCGTCCCACACCCCGCACCCAGTATCCTGCACCCCACATCCAGCATCCCACATCTTGCATCCTGCACCCTGCATATTGCATCCCACATCCTGCATCCTGCGTCCCACATCCCGCACCCCGCATCCCACACTTCGCATCCCGCAGCCTGCATCCCGCATCCCGCATCCCGCATCCCGCACCCTCCAGCCCACATCCCACACCGTGCATCCCACATACTGCATCCCGCATCCCACATCCCACACCCCACATCCCACACTCTGCATTCCACATCCCACATGCCACATCCCGTATCCCGCATCCCGCATCCCGCATCCCACACCCTGCATCCCGCACTGCACACCACACCCCACAACCCGCATCCTGTACCCCACACCCCGCACCCCCAATCCTGCATCCCTCATCCTGCACCCCGCACCCCGCATGCTGCATCCCACGTCCTGCATCTTGCATTCCGCATCCTGCATCCCATATCTCACACCCCACATCCTGCATCGCGCCTGGCATCGCACAGCAGCGGGCACTGAATTGCACCAGGTATCAAGGGTGCACCTTGATGAAAGGAGTCGAAGGAATTCACTCAGCACACTGCCAGACAGTGAGGGTTTCCATTTTGCACCATCAAATGTTTTGGGAAACTCCTGTTTAGCTACACCAACATGTTTATTGGAGTGCTTACTGTTTTCTCATGGTAAAAGAGTGTGAAAGGCAAGCTTGCCAGAGAAACAAACAGCTCTAAGAGGGTGGATACCTGTTCAAAAAACAGCTCCTGGAACAAAGGAAAATCTGAAGACAAAAGGCTCAGGATAATGCCTACCTCTTCCCTCACCCTGTACCAGCTTCCAGTGATACGGACATGGCGGCGCAGAGATAAACACTACGGTGTGATGCTGGGTCTGTTCCAAGTCCCCTGTGTGGGGCAAAAACCCCAGTGACCTCAGTGGGTCAGACTGAAAAAAAGCTGTTTCCCGACTGTTAGTTCTGCCACCAGCCTTTGCCCTGGATATTTGATGAACTCTGGGGAATTTCTACCTGTCTGAGCACAAATGCAATAGCTGGCCAGGGCCAACAGAGGATGGCAGCCGCTCCCCTATAATCTGTCTACATCCCATGTGTCTACTATAAGGTCATAAAGAATAATACACGGTACCTAAGACTTAGAAGTCAAACTTAACAGAGAAGTTAGGAGAAGGACTGAGATGAGGGAAATAAAGAAAAGGCCTCCCCTCAAAACAGTGTTTACAATATTCAGAACATTTTAGCATTACTGAGTTTCAAATTACTAATTCCGTTCACTCTACAGCTTCATTATTATAAATTCTTAGCAAAACTTAGTTGGAAGAGACCTCTGGAGGTCATCTAGTCCAGTACCCTCCCCAAAGCAGAGCTGACCTCCAAGCTCTGTCACATTGTAGGACATCATTGCAAACCGCAAGGAAAGGATTTTCTGGTCACCTGTTCTAGCGCTGAACCATGCTCGTGGTGAAAAACTTTTCCCGGATGCCCAGTTTGAATTTCCCGCTTGCAACTTGTTGCTTCCTATTCTTTTACTTGCCCCTGGAAGAGACACTGGCTCCTTCTTCTTTGCAAATCCCCTTTATGTAGGGAAAAGAATCTCCTGGCACGTGATAACAGAACAGGCTGTCTTCTCGCTCTCCCTGTCCATGTTTTTAGGGCAGATGTTAGATGAACATAGGAAAGGAGGCTGACCAATTGCAGGTATACCAGGTCTTTTCAAAACCTTTAGCAAAAATAATCAAGCAATTCCTACTAAAGAAAAATGCTCCTTACGTTGCTGATCACTGCAAAAGGTGTCCAATGTTTTTATAGAAGAGAATGGAGGCACACTTTTCCTCAAAATAAGAAAGTGATTTAGTGAAAGAACAAGAATGCAAAATTTCCTAACCCAGAACTGCCTTTTGCCTTAAAGATACAGGTGTTCACATGGTTGACAGCCTCTGCTTGCTTTTAATAGTTTGTTTAGGTACCAGAAGTGATACACAACATGTCTTTTCTCTTTGAATAATTTGTCTTATTTCTTGGGAAAATAGTTCAGCCTGCAATGAGCTCGGTGCTATCAGCCTCGGTGTTTCTGGGCTCCCAGCTGGCTTCTTAAAGGCTAATATGGGCATCTTTATAGTTCATAACTTATAATATATAATTTATGAAACATTCAGTATATCAAGTGCGTTGGTGGGAAGAAGTAAACTATGTATCTCACAGAAAAAAGTTATAGAAGCAGAAATTGTAACTAATCCATTGTTTGGGATTGATAGAAAATAATCTTCTAGGTTTGCAGCATGTTTGAGTAATTTTTTGGTTTTAGAAGGGACCTTCTATTATAAACATAAAAGTACTCCCCAAGACCATTGTTCTCTAATTGCAGATGCATCTCAAACAAACATCTTGTCAGCATTTTTTTTTTGCAAAGGGATGTGGCTTACCAAAAAGAGGAACACGGTATTTTCCTTGCTATTTTCTGAGTAGGGAATTAATAGGGGTATTTTCGATAGTTGCGAACAGATCCATAGCCTTTTATTAGCCAGAAGTCTTGCACAACTTAGAAGTGCAAGCAGCCATATATTTGATCTGTATTTAAACAATAAGAACAGATTCAAGCTGCATGAAAAGCCTTTGACCTTCTTTTGAAGAAATCAGTGCTTTTTCCCTCAAAGAACAAGAAATTTTGCTGCAGGACATGATAAATAAAGGAATAAAGTTTATTGAAACTAAAAATATGTTTTATTAGTTGATCCAGTGTCCTTTTCCAAGTATTGAGAACAATGGCACATGGCATTCGTAGCTCTGTGATTTATACGGCCATATATATATATATATATATATATATATTTTATATATATGAATGTAAACATCCTGGAGACCACACAGTGAGGGTATATTTAAGTCAAAAGCCACGTCCACCTTTTTGCTTCTGCAGTCCTATCTGATGCCCATGCTGGCAGCTCACATCGAGCTTATTGAATTCTCTTGTATGTCCTTCTAGGAAAATAGCCCTACCTGGCGAGGACGTTAGGGGTGTATGTTTAGATCTTCCAGTCAGGGATTAGGGGATACTCTTAAGTTTCATAAAACATGAACTCCAGCTCCAGAGCTTGAAGACAGATCAATGGCAAAAGCAGTTATACAATTTCACCAAACCCCAAAGATGTATTTTGAAGGTGGTCTGTAAGTCTTAGACTTGCGGTAGGAATCTCTCTGTATTTTCTGCAGAAGAAAAAAAAAAAAAACAATTTAAAAAAATTGTCATGCCTCCTGTGTAAAGCTCTTAGTGGGGGAAAAAAAGACAGATATATTCAAACACAATAAGGTAGCCCAGAATGTCTTTTTGCTCTTGTATTCAGGAGAAGGGAGAAGAACCTCAGCATTTTCCGCTAATTTGTCAGTCAGGAAATATCTTCCTAGTGTCTGCAGTAACAGCCCCATTCAGATAACAGTATCTAGCCAAGGCATTTCTGATCCATGCAAGACTGTCTGCACTGCCCATGACTGGGGCTAAACCTACCCCTGTTTAGACACTTCCAGCAATCACGGCCTCCGGCACTGCGAGAATGGGCTGCCAGGAGTATTTAAGAGTTGGCGAATTGCACAGAGCGATGGAGTTTCCTCAATGAAAGACGCAGAAATGGAGCAAGACAAAGAAGCCATTTCTGCAGGCGTGGTGCACAGACAGCACACCCAGCATCCTGGCCCATATAAACACGCTGCCAGATGCGCAACTGGATGCACTTTGATAACGCAGACTGCCTGTCTCTGTGTCTCTGGACCAGTGCACCCATTTCTGAAGAGGGCCTCAGGCTTTTTTTTCTTTCTTTTTTTTTTTAATGTTTCTTTTCGACGGGCCTCCCTCCACTTGTCTGAAGCTGAAAGACTCCTCTGCCCCGTCTGTATACGTGATGGAAACAGATGAGTCCCAAGGGAGAGCAGAGCGACCTTTGCACTTCGGCAGCTTGGCAGAAGTGCAGCAGAGCCCTTCAGATCCTCCTCCAGAGCCTGGAGGAGCCCTGGGAGGTTGACAAGGTTCAGAGGGGTTTCCTTTCCGGTTCTGCTTTCTGCAAAGAGAAAGTGATGGTGACCAAATTAGAAAAAATTATGACACTCCCTGTTTGCTGGCAACAGGCAATAGACAGATTAATAACTTGCTGGCACATTTTTCCTTCTTTATTTTTTTTTTCTTTTTGCTTATTCCTCAAACTTCAACACAATAGTAAAAAAGAAGAGAGATGGAAAATTTGTTTGACTGTTTTTCTTTGCAAATGACTTGTTAAAAAGCAAGATGTTTCTTGAAAAATCCCTAAGATGATATAAAAGTCTGCAGCTGGTTAGGAAATTAGAGTGAAATTGCAGTAAATTCACTATACTTGTATTCCATGTGGGGTTGTTTTCTCCTTGGGTACCGAAAATATATATGCACTTCTGTAAAACTCTTGTTTCTTTAACCTTGTGGTCATTCCTGCAAGTTCAGAGCCATGTTTTTGAAACCTAAGACCTAAATTTCTGGAATTTATCAGTAGAGTTAACAAATGTTACTCCAAAACCTCAGTGTTCACTACTTTATCTGTTCTGTCATGAAGCACGATAAGTTTAACCTGCTAAGGATGATGTACTCTCTAACGCATGGAATGATTTTGGAAGTTGTGAAGGTTTTCATTCAATGGAAATAGTCATGATTTCCATGGAGGCTTGATCACATCAGTCACTCTCCTCCTTCTGTCCATCCCTTCCTCAAATGTTCAGCTCAAAGACTAAAGCAGAGGGTTTAGGAGAGTTCCAGGCTATCAGGAGGTGGTCTCTGTGACAGAGAGTTGAAGGAAAGATAGAACAGAACACAGGTTCTTCCTTAATTGGAAGAAGTCATGACTGGACCCAGGGTGCTCGTGTTTAGGCCCTCAAAGATTTGTGGAAACTCTGGTGGGAGTCAGTCACACAAATAGGAGGATGTGTTTAATCACCTTGGAAGTTCTTGGAGTAAAGAGCTCCTAAAACTGATCTTCTTCCTCCAATGCTGATCATCACATTAGAGACCCCTATGTCAAGTAGACTTGAAAAAACACACAAACTTTATGGCCAAACTCCTAAATTTAAGATTAGAAGTATGAGATTCTCAACACAAGTAGCCTAATCATCATAACCCTTGATTTTAGTGGGAAATTTGAATGGCATACAGATCATTTATTCTCAGAGCTTAAATATGTATTTAAATGCTTTAACTTTGTTGGCAATGTCTGAGATTTCTTGCTGACTGAACCAGGAAAACAGCAGAAATTATTTCTGAAACAGATTACAAACTCACTATATTCAGGAGCTGGAGTTTTTGAGGGTGGGAGTTTTTGAGGGTGAGAGTTTTTTGTGTAGCACGCTAGTAGTGAGACCGCAAAGCAAAGTGAAAATTTCCAATAGAAAACTTGAGCCCATATGAAGTCATATGAAAAGAAGATGTGTGTAGAGAAATAAACCAAAACCAATGGGTAAAACTGCTGGACTACAAGGATAAATGATGCTTTACATCTGTGCATTTGCACAAAGTCTAGTAACACAGACACTAGCTGAAATTAGGACACCCCTGCAGTGCTCTAAGATAGCAATCATAGTATCTGGAAGGCACAAATAGCCCCAAAACAGCACAGGCTGTTTTTGTGATCACTATCTGCTCAAGTACAACCAGGAGCGTAAGATATTCTTGTACACAAGAACACAGGCAATAAGGTCACCCTGTGGGTCACGTCTAGTCTCCTGCTATCACAAGAAGCCTTGCTAGACAGTCTCTTTCATAAACAAATTAAGGTTCTTCCTAAAAAGAAATACAGTCCAGTGTTTAGGATCTGGACAGTAGCTGGCACACCCCCACCCAAGAGGACAGTGATCCGTGTTCCCCAGGGGAGATTTCTTCCCAGGATCTGGAAGCAGACTGCCTCCTGGAGATGGGCGGGGGAGAAACCCAAGTGCCTGAGACAGCCAAATTCAGCTTGGGAAGGGACCTCTATATATCACGTGAATGGATCAATTGTGTACAGAAAGAGTAACAAAACTTCAGATCTGTCAGTTCCCCCAATTTCTTTTTTGAGATAGGAAAGTGTGCAGACAAAGAATAATACGTATTTATTTTAGCAAAAAGAATTGTCACATTCTCACAAAACTCAAGCTGACAGTATGCCTGACACCAAAGCTCTCTTGTAGCTGCCAGTCAGCGTATTCAAGGTGTATATCAGCGGCAGAAAGCAGAAGAACACAATCTGTATTAGCTGGTGTTGGATTTCCTGAATTAGCTCTGAGTGCTGCTAAGGCCATGGCCTTTACTTTGTAGATGAAAAAATGTGGATGGCTTCACTGATGGCTGCACCACTGAAAGGCTTCAAGTTAAGTAAGTGCCTGACTTACTGGATTGTGGCCCAGCTTTTCCTGATAAAAGGAAACATAGAACCATAGAGTGGTGTAGGTCGCAACGGACCTTTGAAGATCGTCTAGTCCAATCCCCCTGCAGTAGATGAGGTTGCTCAAAGCCCAGTCCCATCTGACCATGAACACTTCCAATGACGGGACATCCACCAGTTCTTTGGGCAACCTGTTACAGTGTCTCACCACCCTCAGAGGAAAAAAAGTTCTTCTTTATGTCCAATCTAATCCTAGCCTATTTCATTTTAAAACTGTTGTCCCTTGTCCTATCACTACAGGCCCTGGTAAAAAGTGTGTCTCTGTCTTTCTTATAAGCCCCCTTTATATATTGAACGTTTGCAGCAAGGTCTCCCCAGAACCTTCTCTTCTCCAGGCTAAACAACCCCAACTCACTCAGCCTGTCTTCATAGAAGAGGTGTTCCGTCACTCTGATCATTTTTGTGATCCTCCTCTGGACTCGGTCCAACAGGTCCATGTCTTTCCTGTGCTGAGGACACCAGAGTGGGATGCAGTGCTCCAGGTGGGGTCTCACCAGAGTGGAGCAGATGGGCAAAATCACCTCCCTCAACCTCTGGCCACCCTTCTTTTGATGCAGCCCAGTATACAGTTGGCTTTCTAGGCTTCAAGTGCATGTTGGTGGCTCACATTCAATTTTTCATCCACCAGCATCCCCAAGTCCTTCTCTGCAGGGCTGCCCGCAGTCAATTAATCACCCAGTCTGTACCGATATTGAGTGCAGGACCTTACACTTGGCCTTTTTGGACCTCATGAGAATGACATACAGATCATCTTCTATTATTTTTAAGATTAAACATCCATATACTGAAAATTAAAATTACAATCACTTCCACATATTTCAAGTACAGTACTTATGTCTTATTCCACTTCCAGAGCATGGTACCACCAGCCAAGATGCTAACAATAAAGCATTTCAGCCTCCATGCGTATGTATTTATGGTTCACGCAGCCAGAAACTGTAGCTTTCCAATTCACTCCAGGGCTGGGATCCCCCCAGTCATCTCTGCTGTAAGGTTCATATGTATGTGTCCCAAGGTCACTTTAGGACTGAACCGGTCAATTTTCCAGGTTGTCTATATTGTTATTTTACTTTAGATCAGAAGTGCACTTTTGAAGCAAGTTGTTCCCATCCACTGTTCTTTGCTTCGCATTGTTGAGCAGTCTCCCAATGCACAAACATTCTTCTTTTGGGTGAAACTGGACTGGAAGAGTGTGTGTGTCAGGCACCACAGCTGCAAATAGGCGTTCAGTCCAGAACCAATCTCAAGGAAACATCCTGAATGGTGTACAGGGTGGAGGTCAGGTCTGCAGGACCAGCTGCTCACTGTACAGATCCATTTTTTTGATGGACACTGCCTGCGAATGCAGACGTAGCCTCTGACAAAAAAAACCCTATATGCATTTCTGGATGATATATTTCATGTAAGGGAGTGATATGCACGCAGAGAAGAGTGCAGATGAGTTTGCATCAAGTTTGTCTTCCCTGTCTCCATGCAGTATTAGATAGCACTTTCAGCCTGAGAAAATTTGGCACCTTCATTACACCGTGTGCTCTTCATGACACACTTCAGACCTTGCAGCACCTCTGGTTTATGCCATCGCTCTCCAGGGCAAATGCATTTGGTAGAAAAGACTTACTTAACCAAGAGGGTTCACGGCTGCATTTAAAATACACAAAAAAGATCTATTAGTGAGAGCCGCTTCATGCTGGGAAAAAAAATAATCCCACAATCTAAAAATATCTTGACTTCCTTGCTTTTTAACTTGACAGAATTACCGCCATGAATCAAACAAGAAGATCTAGCTACCTATAAATAAAAGTAAATATGTGTCCAAACAAGGCTGCTCATTCACTCTCAGAGCTCAGTAGACAGACACCAGCTACTCCAACACAATTAATCTTTGGGGGGATTGTGCACAGCAGACCTTCTCTGAACTCTTTGCAAGTGGTGATTATTTCTTTCTCTTTGAGTCCACCCTGTTTACATTAGCAACCCACAGACAAAGGCTTAATTTTTGAACAGATATGCTCAGCAGCTTTCGTCTTCCCTGTATTTATCCTATTTGGTTCACAACCTGGGACTGCGTCCAGGGGATGATTAAATGAACAGAATTCTAGGTCCACATGTCTGTCTCATTCCTCATTGATTTATATTGTATAAAATAATATAAGACAAAATACATCAAAAAGAGTCTTCTGGGGCTGAGGAGATAAACCGAGGTGAGGAGGAACTGGTTCCATATCTCTCCTACTCCCTCTCAGCCCCCACTCCAGCTACACAAATTTTCTGTTTAACATCCAGTTCAACAAACATCTGCACTTTGCCAGGACACAAAACTGCTGAAGACTCTGAAATATTTTATTCTTTTTCTTTAGTGCTGATTTTTTAGGAGGTTTGGGTGGTATTTTTTGGGGGTTCATTTTTCTCTGAGCCTGTATGCTTTCTACCTGAGAAATATCGGGTGGTTTTAGTAGACTCTTGTAGTTATATGTCCAGATAAGCTTGAGATGGGTCTATACACCAGGCTGTCTAAATGCTGCCTTGCAAATTATTTCTAGCATCTCTAGCATTTTCCACCACAATTTACAACATTAATCCTTTTAAATAAATATTTTTTCCCGTAACCAAGGACCATATTGTACAGAGACATAGCAGGAAACAGTCTTCGTCCCCTGGACAAAGCAGGACAAACTGAGGCACAACAAGGTCGGATGATACGTCAAAGAGCAGCTTAGCCGTAGCACGCTGATCTCATACTGTGCCTACATTTTCCCATTTGGACACTAGTAGCCTTCCAAGTCATGTCTTCAAGGATACCAGCTGGCATCAAGGAGGCTCCGTGCCTTGCAGAATAAGGTCCTAAAGAGATGAGTGGCATCTGAGTGCAGTTTCACTAGATGAGACAGAGCTGGCAAAGCTGATGAAGAATTTTTGCCCTCACAAGCAACCCCTTTGCAAACACCCACGCTGCAGCTCACCGCCCTCCAACTGCAGGTACGGCAGTGTGCAGTGCTGGCACAGTCAGTTACCTCCCTCACACAATCCCAAAAAAACCTTCCGTCCCTGAAGGGGAAAGAGAGGGAAGAAAATGTCCTGGCGTTTGTCACCACCTTCTGTGTGTGCAAGGTACAGCCTGTCGGCACCCCGCTGATGCTGCAGGCTCAGTAATTCTGCTCGGACTCTTCATGGCACCCACACGCACTTGCAGCAGGGGCACAGCCTGCAGCCCGCGCAGTGTCTCTGCCTTTCGGCTTCCTTTGTGAAGCCAAAGCGTTCACTCCCCATTGCAAAACACAGTAGATAAAGAACAATCTGGCCAGAAATTAGTATTATTTCTGATCTAGGCTTCTATTTACCCATGAGCCAACTTTCATATCAGACCTGACTGATGAGCATCTTGTCTCACCGCTGTCTCTTACCACGCCAATCACTGCAGCTCTATGCTCCAAAAGGAAGAAGCAGGGGAAAAGACAACCTTCTCATTTTTGTCCCAAAGATGTGCTAACTTGCTCGAAGATACCTCGGTAAAATATACAGTAAAACATTTGTGTTTGGAAAGCAAATCTACAGTGCTCCATCTCTGCTCTCAGTGCAGTATCAGTATCAGCACCTCATGGATATATTAAACACAGTAATGGTTCCTCCTTGTCTGTGGAGGCATTTCACTGAGTTCTGTAAGGGTTCCCACTGGCGCTTCAATGGTTTGAATGCTGTTATTTCTAGCCTCCACTGGAAAGCAAAAGGCTCCCTGCTGTGGCAAGTAGACATGAATGGGTCATTCTTGTGTTCTTTGAATATAATGGTTTGTTCCTCTTCCCCACTGCACCACACGGCCGCTTTCTGCCTTCTACAGCCTCCACTTTTAATAGGCTTTGCATCCTGTTTTTATATTAGTCAGTTCCTCAGTTTTGCGTTAACCATAGCTTCATATAAGGAAAAACATCTTCTATTTCCAGGGTACTCCGCAGGTAGAAATAACTTCTCTGCAAGGGTTTATTCTTCATCATTTCTAAACGTGTTTTGGAAGACCATTGGGCCCATGTGCACTTAATGGCTGTTATTCTTGAGCAAGGACTACAAAATTCATCTCTTTAGCTGCAGAACTAATATGAGAGCAATTAGCACATGTTCAGAGGGGCCTAAAGTAGTAACAAGCTAGAAGTTCAGGACTTGTGCTTTTGGCTTTCATTGTTAGCACTTGACATGACTTTAAAAACTTTTAAGGACTGTGTTATAGGAATATATAACTCCTTTCCTACCCATCCATTTCACCTTCCATGTTACCTATTGACAAATTGCAAACCCTTCTGCATTCTTGATCACAACAGCTTCATTTAAGAGTTTCCATGGCAGCTAATACATGTAATTTTGCATCTCAGAAACAATACATAGCATCTGAGACCTCAGAACTGAACACGAGGTCTTAGGACTTGGTGTTTGAGTACATCACTGACATTAATAAACAGTGTTTATTCTGTAAAATCTCTGGATTGGTTAGTAACAGCAGACTAATTTCTGACGGCAGAACGATGCAGTCAGCTTTTGTGAAAATATGGAAGCATTAAGGCTTCTTCAAGTCTTGTGGAGAGATTAAATTAATTCAAGAGTTACCAGTGAGACTTGTGAATGGTGATGGAGAGAGTGTTCACACTGGTGGTAACGTGAGTCAGGAATATCTCCTGTGGTGGCAGCTTCTCTCTAACTCCGGTGTGAACCAACAAAAATATTTCTGCAGTACACTGAAATCTGACTATTTTATCATACAGTAGATAAGCGATTAACTACATGCTTCAGTTTTGCTCCTGTTTGTCTTGCGTACTAGAGGAGTGGGGGAAGGAGACAGGCTCTGAGTGTGCATGGACAAAACCTGTGGTAGACAAATGTCCAAGAGCACGGGAGCAGATAACACAAGAGTAGATGCTGTAATAAAGAATTATACTATGGATGAATTACTATTTGAAGCCTCAAAGTATACTGACTTTAGCTGACAACATAGACACAGCCAGCTCCAAGAAACCCTTCAGATCCCTCAGAAACTACAGCAGGCAGATCCCGTCAACAGTTAAAACAGAAAATTCTGCCTGGGGTGGAGATTCACTTTGCATTTGTTGGAACGGCTGGCAGAGCAGAGATAAGGTGTTCTTAGCACATGGCAGTGGTTGGGCCAAGGCTGGACAAAAGTGAGGTTCCTTTTTCTGCAGCACGGTGATCTCTGGGACACTTTGGAGGACACCTCTTACGAGTTGAGTGAAAGTCAATCCAACTTTTGTGATTTAAATGTTTCCATTGAGCTCTAAGAAGCAGAGAGCAGCTGAAACAATGAGGATCACAAAGAGAAGGTCCTCCTCATTCCTGTTGCTGAGCAGTCATGGGCTTTGTCTCAGCATCACCCATCCTTTTGTCCTGTCCTACTGAAACCCATGTCAAAAAAGAACATAGCCCACAACCATTTGGTGACAACTTACTGCACAGAAAAGAGCTCAAAGGGACTTGGATTTCTGGATTTCTAACTCAATTTCTGTTCAGCCACACAATGGAGTTGCTCCCTCAGTTGCAGCTCTGGGCCATGCGATGACAGATGCTGTACAAATGGATCAAAACGGATAATCCTTAACACCACCATCCCCCCCTCTACTTCCCACCCCCAGAGCAAGACTGAATAAAGGGCAAGAAACATCTGGGTACAGGCATATTGCGAAGCCCAAGAAGATCTTCGTACCGCTCTGCTCAGTGTGACACGGGCACCTTATCCCATCTGTGCAGCTATGGTCAGGATTTAGGGAGCTTCCTAGTTTGGGTGCTGGAGGGTTGCCTGATTTGCAAGGGATGTGTTTGAGAGCAAGCCGTCTGCTATTTCTAAATTCAAGCTAATAAAACATAACATGGGTGTGTTTTGGAAGCACAAGCAATATTAAAAAGCAATTTCAGAAATCTTAGATTTCTACAACTGTGCTGGTAATTCTTCTCACCTCATTTTGGAGAACTAGAGAATTGATGACAACATCACAGCACAAAATTCTGCGAGAGAGAAAATTATAACTTTAGAGGTGGGCAGGGAAAGGAGTTTATTTTCCCTTATGACACACAATTTTTTGATAGAAACTCTTTTAGCTTCTATCCTGTGAGGTCCTGTGAGGCCCAGAGGAGTGATGTAGTGATGTGCCAGTAAGCCCAGGCTCTCTTTTGTCTAGTCTTGGGTAATTTGCGAAGGTACAAATTATTGGTGTGACCCTGTTTCCCTTAGAGTCAATTTTTAAATCTATAAGGAGAAGAGTGGGAGCTAGGCAGCTGATTTATTCTCTAGAAACAGCTGTACCACATAAAACTTTATGATTTTTTTCCTCTGGAAAAGGATGGCTACCTTCGGAAAAGGTAAGGAAGTGGCATCAGGAGACCTCTGGGACTGTGGTGGGAAGGGGCTGCTGGGGTATCACATGGGACAAAAGAGGGTAGAAATGTAAAGAGAGGGGAAATGAGAGCTGTGGGGGACACAAGGGATCTGGGGACTGCCTGCAGGGCAGGTAGGCTGAGGTCCTGGAAGCCTGCAAATTTTGCGGTAATAGGTGGCAGAGAGACATGAACCCTAGTTTTGATCAACCGAACACAACAATAGCTCCTCCTGCTCACTGGAGCTGGAACTTTTGGTTTGTGCTCTTAGGAGTGTTCGGAAATTTCTCACAGTGTTTCAAGACACAAGCAGACTGTTCAGAAAAGTAAGAACGAAACCTAAACCATTACAGTAGTTTGAAAGTGTTTGTAAAAAAATGAACCACAGGTGAGGCAGTAAAGGGTGCATGATAAATATATGCAAAGTACGCTAACCTGGCACTGCCTTATATCTAGCATATCTGTACCTACACCACACTCTGATGAATGACTGAAAAGCTGAGAACTTCGACTTTGCGTGTTTTTACAGCAACATAGCAGAGGGGACTGGTACAACTTAACACTGAACTTTACACTTTCTTACACTGAAGAATCCTACATAAAATACCACAAAGTGTTGAAAGATTGCTTGGCAAGTTGGCTTCAAATTGAAGAAAACAGCTTGGTTTGACTGAAGCTTGTCAAATATTTCAGCAATTCTTTTCATAAAACATTGAGACCATATTTTCTATGCAGTTTGTCACTCGTCAGTGCATAGTAACATGCCGAGAAATAAGGCAAAATCAGTTTTGACACACTAATTCCAGCTGTTAAGATGATGCTATTGGCCCACCTCTGCTAATGAGTTGGAGAGCAGCAGTGAAGACCAAAGGAAGCCTCTGTGACTGCAGCAATGAAGGAACACCATAAACCCACTAATTTTCTGATGGGAAGACAAATGGCTAGACCACATGAAAAGAATATTTGGTTTGTCTCTCTTTTAAAACCCATTTGTCTCACTAATAGAGAGGAATTCACCATGGTCATATCATAGCCTCTAGCAGTTACATATCTGCATCATACAAACACCAAGCAGTTCAACATTGTGGATAGTTATCTGGGACAGATCTTTGCCCCTAGAGGTTGTGAGCAATTCCCAGTAAAGTCAACAAGGTCCAGATTTAATCTCAACTAATTCCGCATATCTAGGTTTCCTTTTCAGCCAGTGGAGAGACAGAGATGGGACTGACCAATCTGAAAATGTACCACTGTATGCTCATAGCGCTACTTGTTTCACTTAGGAGGAGTGACACTCCTGGAATTATTTATTTACTGACTATAGAGTAAACCTTGATGATTAGTTTGGATCGGAAGTCTAACTTTTAAACAGATTCAGAAAGGTGAAGTGATTTCTAAGACTCATTAAATCTTCTGGATGTGAAATGACTCAAAGACATCTTGTAACACGTTTGAGTAAGAGTTGCCTTGCTTTTGACCACAGAAGACTTGAAACTGGTAAAATGGATCCATTGCACAGCCAAATAGCAACAAGACTTGTCGGAATGGGGTAACCCTACACTGTACTGCATAAATGTTCCCTCCGCATGGTTGTGTTGTTAACAGCTATCTGCACAGATCTTGAATTATACTAGTGCAGAGACCGTAGGATAGCTGCTCCCGTGTAGGAAGAAGGATGTGTGCATAACATACTGAGATGTCGTGTCCTTTTAGTCCAGGCTCCCAAAGGAGCAAGACTTGCACCTGATCATACTCCGTGTGTGTTTCTGTCCCCACAGCTAATTTTTGAATCACTGGTCAATACTATGAAAAATTGGCAGCAAAGTACTAATTCAAAGAAAATAGAAAGATTGGTAGTTGAATTCCAGTTTCAGAAAGGCTTCAGCAACACTTCAACCCTCATTAGTCATCAGCAGATCCAGACAGAGAGCACATATTTTGAGGGACACATGTGAACAGCTCAACTGTGAGAAAAATTCTGTAAAATATTTCCACTTCACTGCAGAGCAGAGAATCCAGCCATGAAACCAGCTGCATATATGTGGACTAACTGGAGAGGAATCAAATATAGAGCTCAATATGAAAATATGCATGCCTTTGAGTTTAAAGGCATAGCTCTTTAAATACATTAACAATTATGGTTGGAGTACAAAAGACAAGGCCGTCATTAGGCTTGTGAAGAGGAAGCTGTTAATGGTTGATAGCTGCCAAATGTTTGCTGATTATGCAAAGCCTGTAGCGCACATCCTACATGGTGCACACATGTGCGTGCGTGCACGTGTTTACTTCTCATAATTCTACTGCAGAACCAACGAGGGACTGTTATGAGCAGTGATTTGAGATAAAGCACTTCTACCGTCAGGCCTGCAAATTCTGCTGGGGTTTGAAAGGCAGACTGTATGTTCGTATTATTTTTGGTTCCCGCTGATGTGTCACTTCCAGCAGTAAAAAATGAAAGATGGTTGGAGGCAAATTCTAACTTCTGCAAGTCGTTCTTTGCATTCTTGCCTTTTGATCAGATCCCAAGAAGCCTTCTGTTCTTGCAGAGGTACAAGTCAGAAAAGTATTTGGCCTTGCAGCTGCAACTCAGTTAACAATTCTTTGAACAACAGATGAGCCAAACCCACAATTTTCTTTTCTATAGTGTTGTAAAGAGAGTTCTGAGGAGCTCAGTCACGGGTGCTGGTTTCAGAGGCAGAGCCGAGGAAATGCGTACACATGCACTTGCAGAGGAATATGCGTTTTACGTGGAAGTGTAACATTTCCAATCGCATTTCCCTCTAAAGTCGCAGTTCAGCAAGCTCATGTGTTTACACTGGTGTTATCCCTAACTTTTCAGGGCCAGGAAGGTAGGGTCCTGTGCTGCTGTCTGCAGAGCCTTCTGCCTACATCCGTGGCCCTGGAAGGATGGATGGACAGTGAGCCAAGGGCCATTACTGCAGCTGAATGCCTTCCAAAATTGTGTGAGAAAATTGTACATCAGAGCAAGATCCAGAGCAAGATCCCTGCATCTTGTGCATGCAAAGAACTTCAAGAATCTACAGAAAACAAGTCAGAAAAAGAAAATTACATTTTCCCCTACTTTACAGTAGCAAAGGGAAAATACAGTATTAATTTGGCCTTTATTGTTAGTTTACACTTAAGATTAAACTGTCCATCTTGGCCAACATCTGGAAAATTGAAAGTTATCCAGGAGTGGATTGTCTGTTGTAAACTCGTCCGAGACCACCTATCATTTGTTCTTGTCTAACCCCTTTTAGTAGAAGTAACAATAACAACAACAGTAACAACAAAATCTCAAGTTTTGATTTGGTCTCTCTTCCATCATAACGTGCCCTTGGAGACACCTTTGGCATTTTTGGTCAATTGAGAAGGAGGGTGGGGAGGAGGGAGAGATGTAAATCAAGTTTTTCTGCTTCAGGCAAATATGGCTTATTTGTAGCCAGTTTGGTTTGGGCCATAGGGACAGAGCCAGCCTAAGGAGTGTTCAAGTTAGGTCCCACATTTAAGATATACTCCTTTTTTATAATAATCATTTGTGGAAGTTCTGCCTTCCCAACAGCACCTTCTCCTGTCTTGGAAGAGGGAGGGAGCTGACTATTGCTCCTATTTTCTCTTTTTCAAGTCATTGCCGTCAAGACAATGGCTGTTTCCATTTCTGTAGACCCACAGTCTACACCAGTTCACATGTGCTAATGGTGCCAGACATTTGTCACTGCTAACAGGGATCACGTCAGGATTTCAGTAAAACGGTTTGAGAGGTCTGGGCTGAGCACATGCATCACACCTTACACTCCCTACAGCCTTGCTTTAACTTTTTGATTTCTTGGGGACAAGCAATGTCAAGATGGTCGTACAGAAAACAAACGGCCAATATGTCATAGGCTCACGATTGCAGCTTTATATGAAATCTGGGCTAATTATCTGTTTTGAACTTCTCCAATTAAAGGATTTTGTAGTATCCAAAATCTCCTTCTATATTCTTTCACTTTATGGTTTATCATGTTTGCAGAAATCAAATGTTAGATACAGAAGCTGTCTATGAAAATCTATACAATCTTCAACATTTAGTATAACTCCTTTGTGTCCTTTTGGCTTGGAGGCTTAACCAGAAAATTATGGATCTTCTTTCAAAGGTTCTCTTAATTCAGGTCTGGGATTTCACCATTGTAAAATATCTGTGCTACTATACTTTTGCAGAGGATCAGGACAATCTTTTGCAGAAGCATTATTGAAATTTCTGGACAGATTTTCTGAGTTGCTCCATTTTTTTGTGAGGTCAGATAAATTGTCTCTAAATTCAAGACTTTAATATTTAAATATTTTAATTCTTGTTAGATTGTGAACTACAAAGGTCATAAAAAAATAAAAGCAAAATCAAGGAGTCCACATACGTTTGTATCAATATAGTCAGAAAGATCTTTTTCTGATACTGTGCTTCCTGTCTATCTACTGCATGTTAACTGTCCCCTCTGCAGACCTTTGTCTGTTGTGGGAAATTGTTTAAAAATTAAATACAGTTATTTCACAATAGAGAAATTATTTAAGACCTAAAACACTTGTCAATACTGTAGATATTTTTATTCAAAATCATGTTTTAGAAATCAACAACACCAAGGTCTGAATGGCTTTCTTCACTGTTTTTGCTGGCATTTAGGAAGGGACATTTAGCAAGTGACAAATGACCAGCAACTTTTACCTTTGGTGGAATGTTATCTGGTATATTTGCAATTTTTCCTTTGTAAACAACCAGTTAAGTCTTGCAACATGTTCCCAACTCTTCTAAGTATTTAGTGAGACCCATGACAATGGGTGTGCTTCCTTCCTAAAGCACCACCTTCCCAAAACAAGAGATTAAATTGGAATTCTAGCTTTCATTGACAAAAGGAATAAAAAAATATTTACATTTCTAAACACTACAGTCACAGAGGAAAGCTGAAAATCTCAATTCAAGAAGAAAGAAGTCAGATAAACAAGCACAACTGCTTCCTAATTAATTCTTTTGTGTTGGTAATGCTTTGGAGGACAAGTCATAATTTTTAAGTAGCTGGAGTTGGCACTACCAGCTTATGGGATACAACATAAACACGGGGAAGCGTAAGGACTGTCTGTACCGTCATGTTCTGGTTGTGTTAATAGCAGCACAGCCAAAAGAAGGGAAAGTAGTTCAGTGTTGAGAGCTTTTGCAGAGTAGACCGAAACATAGTTTGGGTGTGAATAATTGCCGTAACAGGCACGAGCAGGCAGGGTAATTACCCAGAGCCCCACTGGGTTAAACTAGGGACATGCACAAGCCATCTGCCGTGCAGATGGAAGGAAGGATGGGCCCATGCCCTAATCTTCCACAAATTTAAGACTATCTCTGGCCATTGAATAAGAGGCACGGTCGAAAGGATGTCTTCATCTATTCAAAATCACAGTCTTTAAAACAAACAAGGAATGAGGCATTCAAGAGGCCAGGGCCAAGAACACAATATTTTGTGGCTGTGATAGAGGGATGCAACAACTAATCTCTGCTCTGCTTCCTAGGCCATCTAAGAGAGTTCCCACTTAGCACCTGACCCTTCATTACCCACTTTTAGGACTGGTATTTAGGCATTTGTTCTTCCTTCCTTTGGGCTGTGCCAGCACTGGTCTATCTAGTTTTAGCCAACAGGTCTCCCTAAACTCTCTCTATTGTCACAGGCGAAGCCTGACATAACTCTGTTCCTGTGAACTGCAGGCACCGCTCACTGGTTGGCAGCTGCCTGAAGCTGAAGGTGTTGCTTTTGATGTTATATTCCATGAACAGTTTCCTTTTGCAGGTACAACGAAGCATTAGAAAAGAAAGAAGCAGACTAGAAGAGGAAAGGATTTAAAAAAGCAAGACCTGAGTTAAATCGCCTGTCTAGTTAGTCTTATTTACATCCACCCCTGCTTTACTGTGGGACAGGCACCAGCCTGCACCAACATAAGGGGGTCAGCCAGCTTCTCCAGGGTACCGCCGCTGTCCCCTCAGGTACACTGTGCCTGTAGGTCTGAAACCCACCGCTTCCCAAACACACCATGTCTGATACATGCACCACAGGCCAAAGACACCTATCTTCAGAAAGAGTAAAATCTTGGAAAAGGGAGGAAGAACAATCCATGCTCATTAGCCCAAAGATCTTGATTTTCGGCTCCAGCTTACACCAGTTAAAAACCTGCTCCCAGGTGCCATTCCCAAGCCTGCTGTGCCCCCTCTGGATCAGAAGGCAAATTTCTCCAGCTCTGCAGGCTTAAGATCTAAAATTAAGACTGTAATATTTATTTATCTTTTTTTTTTTAGAGCTTCATCTTTGAAAGGAAGATGCTAAACGCATCCATAAGCAAGTATTAAGAACAGGGAACTCATCAATGAAAAAGCATGGCTGAAAACAAGGCAGAAGAGCTACAAATGAGGATAATGCAGTAGGGAAGTCTACAGCTGGGAGAGGGAGGGTGTGTGTGTGAAGAGAAGATAGCTTTTATTTGAACCACATGTGTGTCGGTTAATCACGGCTGGAACCTGGGATCGGGTGAGACTCTGTAGTGGAGAGGAGGTGGCAGACACAGGGAAATTATTTTTTATTTCAAACAGATGTATTAACAATGGCCTTATGCTGATGAAACTCAATAAAGAAGAGATTTAAAGAGGGGTATACTGTGATGGGAATTTGTAGCTGGGAGGCAGAAGGGAAAATGATCATTTGCAATAGACATATGTAATCACTGTGTGCTCAGCGCCGAGACGAGGGTGGGACTGCAGCTGCCAGAGCAAGTGAAAAGGAAAAGTCTGGCCACTGCTGCAGCAGAAAATGGGAAGAAGGGATAGGCTGGTCCAGCAGGGAGGGAGGAGGAAATATGTGGTAGAGGAGAGATATATACTTCTAAATTTGTGACTTCTAGCAAAGCTAAAATTGTTCCTTTAATATGTCATATTAAAGAAACGTTCTGCTCAGTCCTGCAACTGTTTTCTCTCTCACTGTAGGACGTCTTGTGCCCTCTTAGCGTTTATAGCACAATGCCTGAATAAGATCCTTGTATTTTCATTAATCAATCCATGATCTTTGTCATTCAACATGAAGTTAGAATTTCAACTCCTCTTCACAGATTTGGGTTTTTTTTTTTTATTTGCCTGGGTTTTTTTTTAACAATGGGTTAGAAACTGATATTCTTAATTTGGTTTAAGGTGAGAGCTGTTATCAGCTTTGCCTCCCTGGGGCGTCTCCAGTCACAAGCAGCAAGAGATTTTACTTAAAAACATAAATGCATATTACCATGAGTAAATGAAAAACAAATTCAATACAGGCAAGACCTGAACAATTTACATATAACAGCAGTAGAAAATTGGTGAAATCCATGATTATAAGGATAACACATTCAAAACAAAATAAATGTCTAGACCTAATTTAAGTTTTACCTTGGAGAACACCAGCAGACAAAATGAAAGTGAAGAAATCTTCCCCAAGTTAACAGGGTATCCAGAGGCAGGTGTCCAGATGAGTGCAAGGAGTCTCAGCTTTCATGACCATCAATGACCATCATCAGCATTGTCACTGCACACTAGGATGGGATGCCCTGCCATTTGCAGGTGTTTAGGTTAGGATGAGATGAATCTCACTCTACCCCCGTTGACCACACCAACTCTCCACTGGAGAGACTCTCTCAGATGTACCTTGGGGATTGGAGATGGCCTTTCTTAATGAGGTGAATCTGAAGTGTTTTACTTTCCCTCAACAATTTATTTTGTAAGATAGGAAGACACACAACAGTAACATTTTTAGGCATCCAAGGACACAGACACACGGTCAAGTTCCAGTAACAAAGAGCACATGCTCAGCCACCATGGCTTGCCGATATATGATGACTTGGTAGCCCTAGAAAATTTAATGCATCCCCAACTCTGTCATAAAAATATCTGAATTTTCAAAAGGCTACAGCCTTGAAGCTGCATATAAATAAAACGGTGATTGAGTTAATGCTGCTTTATTCTCATACATGAGTGAAAAGTGTATATTTTCTATGAGTTGCCATTGACTCCACAAACAGAAGGAACTGGAGGTGTGTGACGCTGCGCTGCCCTGGAACGGGAAAGAGCTGCCCTGACCCTCCAGGGTGCAGACTCCCCCTTTGGGAGTCCTCTGTTTTGCTCCATGCTCTAAACAAAGCTCTCTTAAGACTTTTTTTGCAAGATACAATTTCTTTCCTTTCTGTTTGGATGTCAGAGAGAAAGTACAGCTTATGAAAAAAAAAAAATATATATATATAATTGGACAATGCATTAGTATTTAAGGGAGATTTCTGAGTTTGATTTTTGTTCTGTCTTTTTAAATAGCATTGCCAGCTTGCAGCAAAAGGCAAAGTAGAAATCCATGGGAAAGAAAACTGAACTTACATTTTGAGAAAAGCTGTTTGCTATCAGCTTCTGCTGGTTTCAATCCACTGCATGACTAGAACAAGGCCATTTTATGCTCTAGGTTTTCCTTTCAAAATCCAGACACAAGGGAAGTGCTTGTCAAAAATTATTAACATCTTAAACAGGGTTTACTATAGACAAAGACATTAAGATACATTTGAAAACGCCCATATACATTATAAAAGTTGGAGAAATGTGCTTTTTCCAGTGCTCTTTTAGGACAGAAAGGAGACGTGTATTGTGTGTTTCCCTTGGGACAGATTCACTAGCAATGATTTGACCAGAAAGAAGCCTCCTTCACTTCTGCAATGTATAATGAAGGAAAACTGAGCTCTAAGGTAAAGATGAAGGTGAAAGCCTGACCCCAGTGAAATTAATGGGAATCCTGCCATTGATTTCAAAGGGGCCAGCGTTTCAACCAAGATATAAACTTTATTTCATTCTGCCTTGTTCTGGGAGTTACTCAAGAGTAGTGCTATGTATGAAATTGATTTTTTTTTTTTGGGGTTCTCTGTCCAAACCAAGAAAAAATAAAAAAGAAAACCGAAAACTGAATAAAAAAGAAAACCAGTCAACTGAAACCCATTGTTTGTTTTGCTAAACCAACAAAAACTCAGAATACATTTTTTGTCAGCAGAGGTATTTCTTCTGACACAAAGTGTATTGTTTGTGAGTCTCAAATCTCTCTGACTGCTGTCTTAATTTATTAATGAAAACAGTTTTTCAAGCAAAAACTATTAAATGTCTTTGTTTAAAGATGTCAAAACAAATTGTTTAGGGTTTTCTAAATCTTCTATCACCCAATACTTTTGTCCAAAAGCACTCGCCAAACTCAAAGGGATTCATTTGAGTCCTTCAGGAACTTCATGTTTTTGGAAGTTTCTGGAAAAAAAAAACAATCCAAAATGAAACAACACAAATGTCTTCAGGATTTCAATGTTGTCAAGACTGCAAAGAGAATTAGTTTTGAAAGAAATAGTAATAATAATTTTAAAACTACTTTACCTGGTAGTGAATTTCAAATAATGTTTTCAACATGAAAAATTAGCATTTATTTTTTGTGTAAGTGAGTCACCAATAAGAGAGGACTATGAACAATAATTTTGATGCGAGTGACAGAATCAAGTACATTCGAGGTCCTCGTGCCTCTAGTTCTGAAAATATACTCGCCTCTAATTGCTTCAAACACTTGCCTAAAAAAACTCTTACTTAATTTATGGCCTTGAAGGAGCAATGTCATAGTAGCACATGGACACGCACAGGGTCGCAGACAGCATCACAACATAACTGAACTGCAGAGGTGTGAACTGTTAGAGTTTGAGGGTTTGGAACTGATTGAGATTTTTGGCCTTTTTTTGTTTTGTATGTCAATATAATGTAGGTTTGAGCAGTTCAGACTTTACACAGCTCTAGTAGAAATGGAAAGTCCTAACCACAGATTAAATCATCTGTATTGTATTATGAATAGTCAGCTCTGTTGAGAAAGGACATTTGACTTTGCAATGTGGTAGATATTAGCAAACACTTAAGAGAAACCACAAAACTTCATGTATTTGCCTGGAGTAAGCCTGCAACATCTGCTCGAACCCTTCTGGGTCTACACTGTTAAGAACATAAGTCAGCTTGTTGGTCATTCCTCTGAACTTGAAGCCAGATGAGCAAATCCAAGCCATTTCATGGTACAATCACTCTAATCATTCCAGCATGGTTACTAGCTTTTTTTGCAAGGGACATGAGCTTCAGAAAAATATTAGGCAGCATTTGCAACACTTCCCTCCCTTACAAAGATTAAGTTGTGCGAGTTGCAGAGCTCTGAGAAAAAGCCTTTCTTATCTGTCTGTCTGGTTTATTATTCATTTATTAGCTTACATTCCCAGGCCTTGTAGTTCACTTTTGTGTATTTAGCACTACTGGTTTTTTTGTTCATGACCTGAAATTTCCCATTTTGTACTTTCTCTCAAAGGAATGGCTAATATATATATACATTTATATAAAAATTAGAGTTTTATGGATACTTTTTTTATTGTTTGATATTTTAATAAGCGCTATGGGTGTACAAATATATCCACTGGATAGGACTGGATCTGTTCAGCTACCAAGGTTCGTCCTGACGGGTGAGTGAATAGGGATTAATTTCCTCGACTGTTACTGTTGTTAGATGCTGTGCTTTTAAAGTCACAGGCTATATGCAGATAGCCTGCGTATACCACAGCAACAACAGTGAAGGTATAAGCAGCCATAATTATATTGCCATATTTATACAGAACCACTCTTATCCGTGGCAGCCCGCAAAATTTTAAAGACAGGTCCAAGTCCTACTTCACAATCCAAAAAAGACACAAGGTGGTAAGCGATGACAGCAGACAATGGTGTATGGCAGGAATGAAAGAAAGAAACATTACAGGAGATAAAAAAAAAAAAAGATTTGTAAGGTTTCAGCTGTCTTGTTAGCTATTGTTCTAATTTCCCCTTTTATTCTGATGATTTATTTTGGAACAATTACGTTTGCTCGTCACACAGATATAATTTAATGGTAACAGTAACAAAATTTGTTGTCCACTTAAGACAAAAAGAAGTTCTCTAAGTAGAGAATGATAAGTTTTTTCCAGTTCTGTGTCATTTAGGAAATAATATTTTCCAGGTGTCCACATACAACTTTCTGTTTTGAAATGAAATAGACAAAGTGATGTTTTTTTGAAACCTGAGTATTGATGTGTAAAAGCTATAGTCTTAGGGGGAATTTTAAAATCTGATCCAAACATTTCATATGGGAATTTCGTCAAGGTTTCTGCAGGGGCTGAAGCCAAATTAGAATTTGATTTGTAAAGAAATATCTTTCTGTATGAAATGGAAATTCCTGCCCCATCCTCCCTCCTCTCAAGTTCTCCTCTGTAGCAAATGTAGCAAAATTGAAAAAAATTAAAATACTGTTGTTTGGTTTGTTTGGGTTTTTTTTTTTTAAAAAAGAAAATCTAGGAGGGGAGAAAAGTAAAAAAAAAATAATCAAGAAAGCTCCAGTATTTTTGAAACATTTCCTTGTAACTAAAAGAAATAAGTTAATGCGTAAGTATTCCACAAATGTCTTTCCTCACAATCATCACTTTTGGAGCTGACCAAGCAAGTGGGTATCTCATATAAACAATAACAATGACTGGATATGAATGAAGCTGAATAAAGATTATCCTTTCAAAGTTCATCAAAATCAAAAGGAATCCTCACAAAAGGTTGGATACATTTGTGGTAAAGTGAGAAATCCTATAACTTCCAATTATCTTTTGTTAAAAGGAGGAAGCCAGGACCATTTCTTTCAATGCTTTCCAGAAAAAAAATACTTTTGGCCCAAGTCAAGCAAGGGGATTTGTACTGAAAAGGAACCGAGAGAAGCTGTAGATAACTGGCCATAAATTTGAGTTAAAACAAAAGAGATTTGGCTATCAATTATCTCATTATACCACTGCAATTACTGATGGAAGTTGAAAATATCAACAAGTACAAAATAATGGTTTATATGATCAAAAGCGAAGGAACAGAAAGACAAAGAATGCAAAATACGTACACTTGCCACACACGTGTTGTAAAGAAACAGCAGCAGAACCGCATGCTGAAACAGTGGTGTTGAGTCAACGGGTGGCACCCTGCCAAGCCCAAACCTTCAAGGGAATTTGCCCTTAGTGGTGATAAAAACGGAGCGCACTGGTGGCTTCTGTGCAGCCGCTGCCATGGGGATCCCCTGAGGGCAATTTTTGAGAAAAGCCCTCAGAAGTTGAGGTGGTGCGGGCTGTCCTTCACTGCCTGCATTGACAGGGGAACTCCGGCCACGCCAGCATGTGACGGTGCCAGAGGGGTGGCCAGCACCGTACACCTCCTCCCTCGGGTACTCATGAAGTGTCACGAACTGAGAGAATATTGATTTAAACTAACAATACCGTTTGTTTTGCAAGAGTCTTGCATGTTTTTTCCAGAGGAACGTCTGAAGAACCAAACACAAATACACACACGTTCCCATCAGTTTTGAGGTTGCTGTCTCCTGCTTTCACATCTCATGCCCTTTTTTCTGTTGACTGTGGAAGCATATTTCGGATATCACAATGTGCTCCTTGGCCCTTCACAACTAGAGGAGAAGAGGAGGCCGTTTTATTCTCATTTCATTCCCAGAAGAAGGGGAATTCACCTGGTGCACGTGGAAAGTTATATTCCAGATCTTTTTGGTAGTTTGCTGGAGACCTATGCTAATAACTTGTTTTACTTTGAGTAGAAAATGGGTACAAAAGGATGAGTTCAGTGAATCAAGCGAGCAGCTGTTTGCTCTCCAGTTCTGAAGGCACCTCCCAGTTCATTGCTCATTGTTTCTGGACCACTTTTTATCTGCTGTTATCACCTCTTCACCGCCATGAGGGAACCATTGCAGTCAGCCTCTGCAACCCATACTTTCCGAATTCCTCTCACAGCTTCAACTAAAGCCAATTCCTAATAGCTTACACAGAAACCTAATACTTCTTCCTCTGGTGAAATGATCCTTAAATGAAGCTACTAGAGCTGGAGGTCTGAAACAGAAAGAAAACTCCTCCCAGGAGGCAAGTTCAGAAACGATGTTTGATGAAAAGAACAGAGTGGATGGGCAGTCTCAAAATTAGTGATATGATCTGCTCACTGATTGCGGATACCCACGATATGTCTTGATATTGTGCATGTGTGAGTAGCCCACAACACAGCGTGTTGTTACAGAGGAATATTGTACCCATCTGTTGCATACTGCAGGAGTAAGTTACAGGCCATCGAAGCATAATGCAATTGCTCCACAATTAAAGGCCCTCCTGGTCTCCTAAGGGCAACCCCCCGCTTTTGTTGCCAACCACCATCTCACTCAAGAGCTGTTCCTTTAGCTGCAGGAGGGGTTTTAAGGGTACAGCCCCCCTCCAGTTCAATGTGATCAATTATCTCAGCAGGTCTGAGTTTAATTCAGCGTATCTGCTCTCTTTCAAAGATAATGAGAAAGTTAACCACTGATCAGCTGCTTTTCACAAAGCAGACCCTTTGCGTAGAAAAAGACTGGAAATAGAGTTTACATGCACAAGGATGAGAGAACTCCTTCAGCACAGGGCTCTCTCAAATACAGGACAGAATTTTGTAGGTACTCAGAGTCAGTATAAGACCTTGTAGAAATCACCTTTTCTGCATGGTCAGTTCTTTTTTCCTTCTTTTTTTTTTGAAAAAAAACCCCACAATGATGTTTGCTCTTCTTCCCCTCCTTCAGAATGAAGTTTCCACAGCCTGGTCAGCAGTGACATGAGGCTTCCTACCTATGAAGTCAGGAATGCAAATCTCCATTTAAGGTTTATACCATTGACACATTGATCTGCAAATGCTCTTTTGTAGAGCTGGCATTGCCTCTGACATGGGAAACGTGCCTTTGAACAGAACGTGTTTTCTTCCATATGTATTCCCAGATACTTTGCTTGCAGATCAAAAAATAATTGGGAAGTCATAAAGTCACTATCTGGAAGGTTTCAAGGGTTATTTCTGTAAATTAACCAGAAATCTGCCTCTCTCAACTATCTGAAGGTTAGGTCTGAAGCGAGTGCCTATGTGCCCTTTATAGCCAGCAGAGGAGGAAAGATCTGCCAGCTTCCAAGAGGGAAGCCATCTGCCAAACTTAAGTGCCTAAAACCATGTACCTTAGGGCCAGATCCCATCCTATATTTCCAGATTCATTTTAGCCCAGCCCAGAGACTTCATACATTTTAGGACTTGGTTAAAATCAGAACCTATCCATTTCTTGCTCCGTGTCCTGTGTATTTTACCTCGCTGTAAAAGACCTTTAAAAAAGCATCAGTTTCCATTTGGGCAGCATTAAAAGCCACCAGATTGTCAAAAAACTTAATGAACTTAAGCTTTAAAAGAAAAGAAAAAACGTTGTCTGAGGGATAGTGAGAACTTGTAAGCACTGAAGGTTTCTGTAATTTCATCCTTAAAGTTACACATCTTAAAGAAAAGAACCAGAATCTTCTTAATAGTCCAGTTCCATGAATAATTCATGATAAGAAACTCGTCTGAGCCCAAACTACCATTCTCAACACACTCTAACTTTGGCTGGTTTTGCAGTCCAACTGATCTCAATACCTGGTTTTGTCCTAATTCCAGTGGAATAAATCCAAATTTCCTTTTCTAAAAGGTTCCAGGTTAAATTCTGAGGTTTAGGCTGCCTTTTACTTCTAATGGCAGTGGCAGAGTGAAAAATACCAGAGTACAAATCAGATTTCTTTAGGGGCAGACACGATGTAACCAAATGCTTAAAGGAATTGATACCTGAGCCAGTAACACAGGTTTTACTTAACCATCATATTTTGCTTCTAAATATAAAATAATTTTAGGGACAGGTCTGAAGTGAGACTTGGGTGTCTCAAGCAGGAGCTAGGTAGACTTCAGGTGCCAAAAGCCAAAACTGCGGTTAAAAATCCCTTCTCAATAGGTGCTGTGTTAGCTACTGCCTTGCTTCTTCCTTGACCAATCTGAAATTTAGTTCTGTGCTGTTTGTTCTGCACCACACCACTGCCCAGAGACCCCAAACAAGCAGCCTGTGGGGTCCCGCCCCGGTCTTGGGCAGCTGGAGGGACACACATCTGAAAATCAGGTTCCTCCAAACTAGCTATCACACTGCTTTTGTCCATCTCCAGGTGAAGACCGCAGAGAGACAGAAAAAGCAGAAAGTACACAGTTCTGAAATCAAGACAGTCCTCTAGATTTGGCCAGGAAAAGTAGGAATATTCTCATCTGCAATGTAGCACACTTAGCAGGCAAAGCACTTCAAATCCTTTATTAATGACTTCATTAAAAGTACTATTCATCACGTTCTCCTGCTCATCAGTGCTGGTGCTCTGCTTTTGAGATACTCCTCATCTTCCAAATAAAATAGTTTCCAACCATTATTAATAAGTCCTGTGCCAAGCACTTGAATTGGAGACACCTGTACACATTGGGAGCTGCAGACGAAGGGGCAGCCAAGCCAGGCCTTTGTACCTAGGAAGATTTTCATTAGAAAATGGACTATTCTTGAACACATTTACTTGCTTTGACTAAACAGCCATGTTGTGCAATTTCCATTTCCAGCTGTAGCTTCCGTGCGCAGCTTGTTATCGGAGAAGTGCCGACACAATCCCTGTTACCACCAATTCAGAGGAGAATTCAGTGGTGCATATGCATAAAAAAGTAAGCAAACTATTAGCTGAAGTGCTTGGGCTGTCATGTAGCACTTAATATTTAAAAAGTGGTTCTTTTTACCCAGCCACTTCCGATGGTCATAAGGGTCCTCTTAGATGAGTTTAATTATTTTTAATAGCTCTTTTCAGAGACTAATTAGGTTATGAGTATGAGCCCTGGGAGCATGGCAAGTACTAGGCATGTGTTCATTTGTTATTAGAAGAACCAGGAGAATATCCACACATGAACTTCCTTCAGAAGGTTTCAGGTTTTTTTTCCAGGCTAATGAAAATCTACAAATGTTCTGTCACTTTTTTAGTATGAGAGGTTATTTGTTGAGATGCAGGCAAAGATAAAAAGTTTATATGTTTGAGGCCAGTACCTGCAGTTTTGATAACCATAGTAATTATTATAAGGCTTAACAAACCTTCTGCTTTAGGGCATAAATTAAGTGGCTCAGTAAAACCATCTTTTAATTCACTGAAAATATTTCCAGTGGCTTCAGATGGAGTTGTTTAAGCTCCCAGACTGGTTAAGACTTTCTCTTGCCCAACCTAAATTATTGCTGGGCTGGAGAGGAACTTTACCAGAAGATAATGTTCCTTCATTAACAGTTACCACTACTGATTACCTGGTATATGTCAGTGTTGAAGACAGGCTTTTGAGCGAGATGAAACAATGACTTTATCCAATAAAATATTTTTTCTAACTAAGAATGAAAAGATTTTGTCTAAGGTAAATTATACATATGTATCATTAAGTAAAGCTATTTTCTACTTCATGTATTAGTTTTGTTGGTAAAATATTTATTCTTCCTATATTAAGAAGTAATAATGAGTAATCAAGAGATTGCAATAAGTTTTGGGCTGTGATTAATCTCTAGGGTAATTTGGAAATGCTGACCTTATGTAAAAAATCACATATGGTTTTTCACAGTAGTTGGACAATATCATTGGAATAGCAAATGGTCAAATGAGATCAAATCAGTTCATTAGTATTCTCCAGATTTTATGTCAAAATAGACTCTGGGCTCTGTTAGTGGGGATGGACCACATTGGTAAGTCTCACATACCCCACAAAGACGCCGAGTGCGATGCTCACAGGAACCCGGGAGCTGATGCGGGGACACTGTGAGGTCACAGAAGAAAAGAAAGCTCTTCAACACAGAGTCCGTGTCTGGCACTGTTAGTGTCTGCCTTATCTCTGTTTCAAGCTAATTTAAAATTTCTGTGATGATAACAGGTGTTAATTACGCAAGCACTGCAAATGTCTGTCTTTCTTGCCAAAGTAGGAAGATGCTGCTTCTGTGTCCTGTGTCAGATCAGACCGTACTGAAGCATGGAAGGCAAGACCCAGGCCACCAGGCCCAGGCAGCTCATGTTTGTTACCAGTTTCCCCATAGCCCTGTACACCAAAACTAAGCAGCTTAGGAAGATATTAACAAGGGATATTTGCTTGTTTTTCACTCTGTATACAAGGCAACAAGTGGTCTTATTTGCCGCATTAGGAACTGAATTCCTGATCAGCTTGAAGAGACATTTAATTTCTTATAGGCCCAAAGTATGTTATTTGAAAAATAATAAAACTTTTAAAAAAAAAAAAAGAGAGAAAATGAAAATTGCAAATAAACCTTTTCACATTCACTAACATTCATGCGCAACTGCCCCGTAAAAATAAGTTAATCATCACGTTACAGTACCCATAGAATGACGGAGTATACTGCTGGAGGGCTGTCATCAGAGGTCACCCTTCTGCCCTAAGCAGATCCACAATATCCAAAGCCCTCCTGACAGAGTGGCTTTTGCTTTTTCTGGATTCTTTTAATTAGAATGAAAAATGAAATGAGTGGGATAAATTATAAGAAGCTAATTATATTTTTAAAATATTTTTTTCCATAATTTAAGACAGAATAGCAAAAGAAGTTAAGGTTTTATCATGACAGTATTTGCAGACACATCAGAAGCCAAAATAATCCATCTGGGTGAATCTGTACGTTTATGCTATTGATAAACCGGGATGTCTTCTGAAATTACAATCTGTGTAATCCCACAGCTTCCACCACAATGGTATGTGAGAGCCTCCTAAAGTAGTTTTACATACAGAGAGGTGGAAAAGTGCAATCTTCATTCTTAGGTGGGAAACTGCAGAACAAAGAGCTGCTTTCTGAGCAGCTGTGTCACCAAGCTGATACCCCCTTTTTAAACGTATACAATTTTAGGGCAGTCACCTGAACACTTACAAAAATATAGTGTGTGTGACCTGGCCTAGGTACCATACGTACAATACATATGTTTTCATTCTTGACCCTTACCCTAGAAATTGTCTTTGTGAGGTGAGTCTAAAACACACTGTATTAACATTTCTTACCTCTGTTACACCGAGTTGCTTATTCAACATGACGATTTCAAATTATAAAATTACCTGTCATGCTTATGATCCTGGATGATGGTATTTCTAGCCAAAACAAGTAAAATTTCTATCAGCACTTATACCTTAAGAAGCTCATGCCTGAACAAGATTAACAGAAACTACGCACGTTCTCAGGAAGTGCTGTTATGAACAACGCAGACCCATCTGCCACCAGAACAGCTTCTTCTCTGTCCAGCCAGGCAGGTATTTATCACGAATTCTGATATCCTGATTATTAAGAATAGAAATACTGTTAAGAGTAGAAATTTTATAACTATTTCTGACATCCTAAATATTAGGAATATTTTGTAGGAAATTGTTTGACATCTAAACTGCAGTTCTGGTAAATGATACCAGTGCACTGGGGACATTGGCCTCTGCATTTGAGTGCTCTAGACAGTTTGAGGAGAAACCTCTCCAAATAGTTATGCATGACACAACCATCTTCCAGTGACTTGCAGAGATTCATGGTGCTGCTGCCCAGGCCAGGGTCAGACCCAGAGCGAAGTTTCCACTTACACAAAGTCTGAATTTGATCCCAAGACTCTCTCAAGCATACTTGAAAAAATTTCTACAGCAGTTTACTAAAACAAAATCAACCAAAAAAGAAACCTCAAGCCTATGACTAATCAAATCAAATGGAAGTCCAAGTAGAAGAATTACTTTCAGATTTAAAGAGAACGTAGGCAGACAGCAATCCAGACTCTTTAGCCTGAAGGCAGGGGTTTATTTATCCTCTGCATTTTAATGATAGTTTCAACAAAGCTAAGGAAATTATTGGTTTTCAGCCCTTTTTCTCTAGTACTTTGCAGAATTAGTACAGGTTTTAGAAATCCCTTAATGAAAAATAGCATGCCACAGTAATAGCCAATTTAACAGACTCACAGTTAGCCTCATTACTGTCAGTTTACCACTTGGAAAAACAGTCATTTAATATTAACTACAAAACACCCTCAAATCCTTGCAGGGCACAAACACATTTATAGCCTATGCTGTCTAATATCTAATTTTATGGCCAGAGAAGAGAGCCAAAGAAGTTCCCCATGTCCCTGTCCTCAAAAAGGTAATAAACTGCACCACAGCAGAACAATTACATGAACTGGTTTTTTTCTTAATTGATCCTCATCTGTGAGGTCCACCTGGCTAGAGTTGTTCTCTTGCTGTTACACTTTTTGTGTTAAAAGTTGAATTTTCTTTGAATTTTATAATGGTGTAAACCCTCACCAGTGTCCTGCACCAATAGAAAACCCAGTGATTTGGGTTTTTACAGAACTAACGGTGTACAGAGGACTGCCCATGCCAGAAAGTTATGTACCCTAAAGGACCTGCATTGAACCGCAGCAAGATATATTCAAGGGTAGGAGCTACTTTAGTACCCGCGTGATCTAACCATACAAAGTGCGTGTATTGGAAGGGTTCCATCCTGAGCATCTTTGGAGAGAAACTCTTCCTTTTATCTCTACACTAGTCCAGTTTCCAAGCAGTGGTGTTGCAATCTGTGGCTGATGCCGTGAGGAAAGAAAATGACGTATTTTTTCTGACCAGATGGAAGTGAAATTTATTTGACTGAATATAATGTAGACTCTCTCCATCATCCCAAAATAACTAGATAAGGTACCCAAATGTCTGAAATATTGCTATAATATTTTCTTACTGTGACAATGTCTCCCGGTTGACCTTTTCCCTTCTCCCTCCAGGTTGCCTGTGACAACTCCATAGTTTGGAATAATTAAAGTGCGATTTCACCCCTCTAAGCCAATAGGATTTCTTCTCAGCTATCTTAGGTGCTAGGAAGGCCTGAGAACACCACTGTAGAGAAATACAGACGATGGATATGACAAGCTGGAAGCAGCGGGGAGCTCCTCATGTCACTGAAGAGGAAAGCTTGAAAATCCAGAGTGTGTGGAGAAAGCACAGCGCAGTGGACCTTCAGAGATACCAAATACAAGTGTTAAAAGCTATCTTAGATTTAACTGCTTTAGCACAGCATTTTTCTCTGTCAGGCATAGCTAATGCAGCCCAGTTAGTTCAGCCCAAGCTGGGGTCTCTCTGCTTATACAAATTGCAATGTGCCATATAGATAAAGCCACAAAAGGCCCGGAGCTGGATGTTGAACCAGGACCAAAGAACAGGTAAGTCCTTATTCCATGTTTCACTGTAAACCTTCCGTGTGGATTTGTGCAAAATAGGTGCTGGCCGTGAAGAAATTCACCCTGTTTGACTTTAAGCAGTAGTAGGCTGTTCTGTAAGCACTGGCCATTGCTCTTTTTAGCCGCAGAGGTAACTAACTGATGGAGGCCTTACAAACCCCAACACTCCCCCATCTTTGAGAGCACTCAGACAAGGAGTACCTTCACAGATCTTACATATACAGGACTGTCCACAGCAGGATGTCCTTTGGAATACAGAACCACGGAAGAGGACATCTGCCATGGGTTTGCACTGTGGCCCTACCTAGACTCTGGGATCTGCTGTGCAGTTCAGGAAAGCCATCACCATTGCTTGGCTAAGGTTTTGAGCATTCCTATAATAGCTACCACCACACATTTTTTTTTTTTTTTTTTCAAGCAAGATGCTTCTTCTCTTCTCCAATGTCTCAAGATTTTGTCATCTCTCCCACTATTCCTCCTGCAATCCTTTTTTTCCACAGGGTCAGCTAGTGAACTACATTAGACATAAAACATTTTAATCTGCTTCCTGTGGATCAGTCCAGTGTTTTGTCCTCTCCTGTGGTCCTCAGTTCATAGAAGCAGCAAATGTCTCCATTTTGAGCCATATTAAAACAAAATCTAAAAGGTCCTCAGTTCATAGAAGCAGCAAAAGTATTAATTTTGAGCCATATTACAACAAAAGCCAAAACCAGCCCTAATACCAGCATGATTTTGGGAAATGTAGAGAAGCTAGTTGCTTTCCACAGACAGTGGGCAATGGAAAGAATAATATAGCAGAACATGACAAGGCTTGTTTTATTTCCACAAATATTGGTATTGAACTACTAAGAGTGTCTGTGAAATAACCTCTCTAAAGGCACTGAGTCAGCGTAACTTGCACAATACTCTCATTATTAACCAGTAAACCCAATAAATGCATAACATTTAATAGGGAAAGGCAGGCTTCATCTTAACCAGCTGGCAAGCCAAAGCAGCAAAAAGCTCTGTCTTTCCCCAAAACTGTGTGGAAGTCAAGAAAACATACATGAGAAAACCCCCATACTCACCCGTAGTCATTTTACTGTGATCTCTTCAATCCATGATGTATCTGATATATCTTTCGACTGCCCTGTTATGTATGTTCTAAAAAGAGCATTCAGTCAAAGCACAATGTATGACAGAGAGAAGACACGGTCACCAAAGCATTAAGCTCACATGAATTCTCCATTTTCTTATGGGAAAGACTGTATGGGATCTGAACATTCTCCAAACCACGTGGCTATTCTGGACTCAGATCTGAACATTTGAGCTCAAACCTACCTCTCCATGTTGATCACTTTTACGTTGACACAAACCACATATGTTATGTATCTGCCTCCTTTTCCCCTTTTAAATTGGTTTCTCTGATCAGTGGGGCAAAGATACGAGAGGAAATTCATCTGCTGCACATAAATGTCCTTCATGGTATTTAAATTCTTCCCAAATCATACTCTGCATACTCTGCCAAACATAAATTGCAACATATAGCTTTGGGAGGACAAATTTTGAGAAAAGGGAAACATTACTTTTTTTTTTTTACTTTGTTTGTTGAAAATGAAGTTTCTTAGCTCAGTTTATGAGCCTTAGGACATATTGTTCACAATGTTATCATTTATAGTCACAGATGTCAAATTAGAGGTAACAGTTATTTTTATTGGGAACTGAAAATACTGAACACTCTCAAAAAAGTCTTACTTACAATAAGGTAGTTGGGTTGATATTGCTGTATTCATTCCATATTTGTTAGGCTTTGAAACTGTTATGCTCTGGCTCGAGGTCTATTTTGACAAACTATCCAAACCCAGAATAAAATTATCCAAAGCCATGACAAACAAAGAAAGGAAAAAATTCCCTGTTTTTCCCCCAGGATTTTGTGAAACTGTCACTCAAAACAATTATTTACATGAATTAAATTGTTAGACAGAGATGATTAAAAATATCAGTAATGCACTGTAATCCTCTTTTGAGGTTAAATTAGTGATGCCAGCTGAAGCACTGACACTGTTCCTGTTACCTGTGTTCCTAATGAGCTGATACTGAAGAGTTTCAAGAAGTGTTTTGATGATTTTTTGCTGAGAGTAAACGTGGAGTCAAACACTGGAATGTGTGTACATTATACAATCACTGGTTTGAGCGATTATAGAAGGATTTGCTAAAATGTCTGCAGGTAACACTTAAAATGGTTAGAGATTGTTGAAAGTCTGATGGAAGTTGTTGCAGAGATCTTATAAATGTGCAGAGTCAGTAACTCACCCGAAACAACATTGCATATTTACAGATACACAGTTCCTCAGCATCTGGAAAGAAGTGCTTTTCCTGTAGTTTCTGAGGCAATAATTTATTTAGAGCTATTTCTCCCAAGGCAGTCTACAACTACTTTGTTGCTAATTCCTCTTTCCTCTTTATGAACAGTGAAGGATGAAATTGGATAATAAAGGCAGAAAAGCAGCATGTATGTATGTGATGAAATATCTGTTCTGTAATTTGCTGTCATTGTGGGAAGAAGCAAGGCTCCTACCTTTGACAAGGGCAGTACAAAGCACAGCACGAAACTTTCATTGCAAGGTTTTTGTAGATATGGAGAATGCAGGGCGTGCTTTGGTGTATTTATTACACAAGTGATGGAGCTTATTCCACTCTGCATTTGCCAGGCAGTTTCCCCATGTAGATCATCCTTCGGTAGCTGCAGGGTGAGTCTCCAGCTCCTGACCATTATAAGTGGATCTGTGGAGACCCTGTCCACAACTTCGGTCAGGCTGCAGAAATAGGCTTTCAGGTAAACCATAACCCTGGAAAGTCTCTTCCAGGTTCTCTTTTGTGACTGCCACGTAGCAAAGACTATAAACCTTGCCAAAACATCATGGCTTTTTTTGACCAAGGTGGGGCAGTATCCTGGAGGCAAACCATGCCACCTTGGCCAAAACCGGCAGCCATGACATTTGCCAATACACTACCTGAAATGTGTTCAGAAAGAAATATAAAATAGTCTAAAGAGATGAAAAAGTTAGTTCCAAAGCCTAGACTTCACAGGCCATGCAATAATTCCTGCATTCAAAAGGGTACTGGAAGAATATAAAATAGGCAGATATAGACGCATGTGTAGTGTGAATGACACCACAGGTGTAGAGGCCTCAAAAATGTGGACAGATAACTAAGCCTATAAATGTGAATGCTCTCCGTGGTTTGTTTTCTTGGCACGTCTTCGAGAGTTTACTTCTTTTTATATTTATTACTTAACATAAGGAACAAAATTGTTTTTCACATTCCAAGTAGTCTGTTGCCCACTTTCAAATTGGCAGGCGTGAAGTTGAAATCATGTCTAGATGTGTTATGTGAGAACTACAGGAGTTTGGAGGTATTTTTTTAGGGAAAAAGAGAAACAAAAAAAAACCCTAAAAGTATCTCAAATAGAGGCTGTCAATATCTGCAACAGTTAAATTTGGGACAAGTGTGAAATAAATGTCTGATTAATAAATAAGCCTATAGTTCCCCTGTACCTTTGTTACATACGACAGTAGCTATAGAAAGGCTAGTTATGCAATGGGTTAAAAACACATCATCAAAAAACTCAGGCTAGGAGATCTGTGACGTTCAGCTTTTTCTTTAATCATGTCTTACAAGTAGGAACAAGCTCTAGTTACCTTTGTACCGAAAAAAAAACCGGATCTAAAATAAAAGCAAGGGCTAGCCTTGCAAAAAATAACTTAACAGCACTTCTTAAAAGATTTTTTTTTCCAGTTTCACAGCATGAATAGTGTACTCAGTCACATTGGTCAGGACACTGGGCACATGCAGTGCGTAAGCCTCCAAAACTGACCCAGTGATTCATTTTCTAGTTGATATTGGCTTGGGTCATCCACAGCTTCCACCTGGCTGTACTGAGGTGCAGGTTCATTTGTCCATCATGTTCAAGCATCGCTCCTCAGGAGCGTCACCAGAGTGGAAGTTCAGGATCAAGGAAATGCACTGCAAACTCTCTCCAGGGGAAAATATCTGCTCGAGGAAAGACCACCTGGTAATTATTTCAGCTCCTCGCTCTCTCTGCTTGTCAAAGGTCCTTGCTAAGAGGTCACAGATACACCTATCCTGAACCTAACAGCTTCTCCCATTGAAGCTCTGTTCTAATGTAAACTAATAGTCCTATGAAAAGCCTGTTCTTGCACTCCCTTTCAGGTCATGCTTCTCCCAAACCAAGAACCAACATAAAAGTGAAGGGGGAGTCACCACTTCATTCAGGTATTGAAGATTTGTTATCATTTTAGGGATGCACAGTTGTGACAAAAAATTGATGGCTACATTTGCACTTCTTGGTCAAATTCTTTTTGGTTAATAGCAAGAATATCTCACCCTAAAGCAGGCACTGCAATAGGTCAGATGAAATATTTCCCAAGAGAGCTTGGTCACTGCATGGACTGCACTGGTCCCACCAGAGACAAGTGGAAAGGTACTTTGCAGGTAGCCAAACTAAAGTGAGAATAATCCTGCATTATTGAAAGTAAAGTGGTGTGTCTCAGTTCAAGATTTACATGAACAGAATTGTAAAGTTAAAATTTTTTGACACATATTATAGTTTCTAGAAAATCCTGGTCTGTGTCTTCCTGAGAAATGCAGCCAGTTTTATTAGCCACTCTTTAACATATCACGTGCTTTATATAACTAATTCCTTCTATAAAAATCACAATCAGAACTTAATCTCCTATGCACAAAAAAAAAAGTACAACAGCCTTTGTGATTTCAGTCCAAAACCAATTATTGAACAATCAAAACAAATCTTTCCTGTGTTTGGCTTTTTCTAATAGAAAAAAATGTCTCTACTCCAGCCTTGTCAAACCTGGCCTTGTTCTGTGCACAAGCCCTCTTCAGGACATGATCCAAAGGACAACTCGCAAAATGTGGCAGTCTGGCCGTTACCTGCTCCCCACCGGGAGGGTGAGAACAGCAACGGGTACTTCGAGGTGTCCCCTCCTCGTGGACTGCCATCACACTGCTGTGCCAGTCCCCTCCACCACACCAGCAGCGGAGGGGCCTCCTGCTCCCCTTCTACGTCTGGATCTTCGTTTCCACGGTACCTTTGATTGTGCAAACAACCACCACGTCCCACTTAAAGATGTTATAAATCAAAATGAAACAGCAGTCTGCATCAAACCGAATTGGTGATGTTTTTTTTTTTAAATTTATTTAAAAAAAATGTCAAGCATATTTTTTTTTTTAAAATTGCTACAGAACAAGAGAGTACCTTCTCCCTTTACCTGCTTATTTTTGTGCAATTGTGTCAGTATTGCCTTTTGTACGCACTGGAGAGCCCATCATTCTGTGGGGAGGAGAGAATACATGTGAATAACTGTGGTTAGCCAAAAGCATCAGTCTGTCTCACCCTGGTCCTGTAAAGATTCCTAAAGATCTCTGGGCAAGCATCGTCATCTAGGAAATGTTATTTTAGCAAGTCTACTGAACAGGGATCAAATAATACTGATTTGTATTTGTTAATCCCATCACCTGAAAACTGGCTGTTATCATCCAGTAGAGCCAGTCTGAAAAGGAATTTCTTTGGTTTCACTTACAAGAGTTTTTCTCTCTGCAGAAAGAAACACCTGCAGCTTTCCCTTAGATGTGTGTATCAATGCTGTGATGTAAGGAAAGGAGAAGAAAAAGCAAATACCTGCAGCAAAGTTCAGATTTAAAGCAAAATGAACTAGAAAAACAGCAGACTGTCATGACTTCGCTGATGCGTTTTGGTGGGGGGAGAACATACCCTTGTGACTGCTGCACGGTTATGGCATGTCCCACTGTACTTGCCAGCTGACGTTTCTTCATTTAAAACACTTCACACTTACTGTATATAGTGCCTTTCGTCCAAGGATCTAGAGTGACTTTGAAAACACTAATTATGCCTTTCAGCCCTCCATAAAGAATAACATTAGTCCAAAGTCATGAATTTGTCAATAAGAGCCTCCCGCATTAGACGCTAGTTAAGATTGTCATTTCGCGTATTCATCATTTAGACCTTAAGGAGGTAATAAGGAAAAGGATTCTTGAAGATGGCAGGACTAAGCAATGCTGGGCCTGGAGAAGAGGAAAATAATTTTTAGAAAGAACAAAAGCTGATTTTTTCAAAGTCAAAACAATACCCCGTTACTACATTACTCAAATAAAGAGAAAATAAACAAAGAAATGCAATCTTAGTGTTTTTATTACTGTAGCCATACACTCTAGAAATATCAGAAGCTGGAAGAGATCAGTATGATTCAGAAAAGTAAATTGTTGACTGATGTTTCTGCTGGTAGCAATATAGCTGGAACAATATGGATCTCAATTTATACCAAATACCGCCTTGATTGTTACACTGAAAGCTGTGTCTAAATTAATGACTTTTAAACATATCTGTGTACTATCTTAAGATTTGCATTCTAAAAAGAACTATGAACGTGCCTACTTGGTATGAACTATGTGATTTCTATTTTTCTAGGGGAAAAAAATGTTATGTATTGCCTTTAGTATGTATCATTTATTCCTTACTAAGAATTAGAGAAAAGTAGGCCGGCATTCGAAAACTTAAGGATTTCTCTTTAAACACCAGCAAACTTTTCATTCCTTGACTTTTGCTCCATAAGTGGATCAAGCATAACACGTACCATGTCTCAAATCCCTGAATTTTAACTTCCTGCATTCACAGGGCAGCCATTCCCCATCAATTTACAACTAAACAAGACTTTATTACTATCAGGGCTGCCATTTGTGAAAAGTGGAATGGAGTCATTAGTAAAACTAAAACTGAATTTTGCCCACTTTCTGTCAAAAATATCACTTCCTCATTGCATTGCAGTTGAAATATGTTGACTGATTAGTTCCCTATTAAACCCAATTTGGAAGGCAGAAAATATCGGTGGGAATGAGGACCACACTTTCCAACAGAGAAGTTTACCTCCTTCAGGGGAGCTCAGCATTCACACCAAAACGTGGTAACAGGAGGGGAGGAAGCGAGAGCTGTTCTCCAGCAATAACAGTGTCCTCAATTCCGTGTATCTGAAAACACAGACTGATATCCTTCACATTAACGAACTGTGTCAATAGCACCTACAATCACTGCTGTCCCTTTGTCATGGTCACTGATGTTCCTGCACACTGCGGACTCTCTGCAGGTCTGGTTCAGACTCTGTTTCCCAGGCAGCCCATCTCTTGCTCAAAACCCCTCACAGCAACACCTTCATCTGTCCACATTTCCCAGCACACAAGCTGTGCTACCTCCCCCTTTATCACCGCAGCAAATTGCCAGTAGTTTTCTCCCTGTTTTACATCAAATGCTACCCAAAGAGCCCATTTTTTTGGGTAAGCAGTTCCTATGTTGTCCAAAGTCTGCCAAACTTTGCAATTACGATGCCAGTAGGGCAGGTTCCCGCAGCATGCTCCTCATGGCCGTATGTGGTCTCTTGCATCTCCCCTTTCATAAGTACCCGAGAATATATCCTCCAAATGTACTTAAAACACAATTAAGGTGGAACAGTTAATAAAGCAGCATGTTTGTGTTTTCACAATGCGTTGCTAAGGGATGTCACAACTAGAGACTACTATCTAAGCAGTCACTCTGTTTACAAGTAGAAGAGCAAAATGATTGAGGTCTATCTCCCAATACCCTAACCAGTTATGATAAGAAACAACAGTATCATTGTTTGCTTTCAGTACATTAACGTCCCCAGTGTTGCTGTTATGTAGGCATTAAAAAGTTTATCTTTGCTGATATTTGCCATTTCAGTTCCAACAGTGTGGGCTTCGTGAAATTTCTATCATGAAATTGCCATTTGCTCTCAGTTACAGAAACTTATTTAAAGCCAATTAAAGTTTTGAACACTTCTTTTTCAAATGCAGGTCACTTCAAAAAGATATATTGGTTTGCAACCTGAAACACGATGACCTGACGTCAGTATTTGTGCACTTTTCATTCCAAAGCACTCTCTTTTGTGCTGAGGGACCTCATGATGTTATGCCAAGCCATAGACCAAACAACAGATTTAAGATTTAAAAAAATAATAATACATCAATTCATTTGGCAATTTTAACATATAAATCTACACACACAATCTGCAGTCCATAATGCAACAATAATCTTCTGATCTTTTGGACTAATTCCTAGAAGCAAAGGTTTTAGCTACAGATGAGAACAATAGAGAACACGGTTCAGAGGGATTAATGAACTTATTGTTTTGCATAGATGTAAAATCTATGCAGAAGATCTTTGTTACATGCCAAAATATCAATTAGTGATTTTCCTTTTCACTGGCTCCTCTTTTCCTTCCCTTCATTGTACATAGTACTTTCCCATGTTCTCACCAGGATTTTGTTCTAGCAAGAGAGCAAGAGAGAGGGTGGAGCACCCTCTGCAAGGAAATATTCAAGCTGCATATTGTGATATTGCGTGTACAACTCACTAGCCAGCTGGTAGCATACAAACATCCGAGGTCATATTCAGTCCATGTATACATGAGCTCGGAGGATTATCTAAAGCCTTTTCACTGACCCCAGGGGCAACCAGTTCCTGGACCTAAGGAAAAGTAATATGGATATATAAATCTCTGCCATCCACCCTTTGACCAGATTTGATTCATCAAGGCAGGCGCCTTCCCAAGTCTCACCCAAAAATCTGCAAGCTGAGTGAAGAAACAGTACGATTGAAGACAGTTCATGCAAAGTTGATTAGGTAATTTTCACTTGGATTTTCAGGAGGGCAAATCCAAGAGTTGTGTTTGCTGACTAACTTGCATTGTGTACTTTACAAACAAAACTGCTAACAGACTTGTCATTTTAAGGAAGAATAGATAATACTGGCCCACAAGGCTGCTCGCTTGAGAAAAGGAGCACTGACTAAATGAATCTTTTCTTACATCGTGGAGGCACACAGGGAACACGTGAGATCTTTAACCTTCCCTCCTGGACAATCAAAAGTAGAAAAAGGCATCAGGGACCTCAGTTTATAATAAACAACTCCTCCATAGTACACTGCATCTAACAATACAACACACACGCTGCTGTTGCTGCACTGAAATGTCATTATTGGTTACAAGCCCAAATCCCTCTGTGAGACCTGACCATCTGGTAGAGAGAACAGGACACATTTTGATGCACAGTGTTATCTACGGACAGGAAAGCAAAACCAGTAACAGCAGAAGGAGGTGGTGCCTAAACCATGAAATGCCTATAAAGGAGGGATGTGTCAACTTGTTCTTTCATTTCATCACTTTGTAACTGTGGAGGAGAGATTCTTGCCCAGATCCTCAAAAGGAGCCTGTGACATCTTTCAGCATTTGTACCCAAGTAATGTGAGCGTACCCATATGTCCAAGTTTTTCAGTTCCCAGATTATTATCCAAATCCTTTGATTTGCAGCTAGCACTTTCACGGAGCACATCTTCTTCCAGAGCTACTATAAAGCCATGAAGACAAGTGAGATAAAAAATAAACTAAATAAGTTTCAAGAAAAAATTATAAATGCTTCATTTAGATTTTTGGGGAGGGGGAAAAGGGAGTAATGATACAGATGAGTTTGCTGAGTTGTCTTCTATAGCTCAAATTGTGTGTTTTAAAAGTGAATTTGGAACAGCGATCTTTAACAGACGTAGCTTCTACAGACGAATGGGAAATATTAGATGAATGTTAGAATAATGTCCAATAAAGTTGCCCTCTTGGAAGAAGGAATGTTGACTTAAAAGAGTCTCTTCAGGTAAGGAACAAGAAATCTGATTTTCTTGACCATTTTTTCAAGTGTATACTTGAAGTGTATACTCTATAGACTGTTTCCAGCTCAGCTAAAGCCAAAATTGCAAAACCAGAAAAGTGTCATCCATTGCAAAGCCAAGATAATGGAATATGGCAAAACATCCAAATTTTCTGCTGCTTATGAGGCTACAAATGTCAAATATGATGTTTAACCGTCATTAATTTGCATCATGCAACACTAAGATAAAATACGTAGCTGAACCATGTAGAATAAAGAAAAAACATTTTCCCCTCTCATTTTTGTCTCATTGGATTTGAATTAATTCTGCTTTGTTCTTGGTCCATAGCCAAGCTGATCAATGATGTTAGCTGATTTGGGGGTTTTATTTAATTATTTTAATTGGACAGTAGCATGTTAGTGTTCATTGCTCAGCTACATTGCTATATGTGAAACCCATCACAGCCTCTGCGACAGCGTGTTTCTGAGCGCTATCATAGGCCTTCTCTAAACAAGGTGCAAACGATTTTATCAGCCCTTCATAAACTTTCTGTTAGAAAACAGCATTCACTGCCCTGCTGCAGGCATGATGCGCACAGCTTTTGAAATATGTTTTCATTCTGTGTTTCAAATTTGCCATTTCTAGTCCCGTCTTTTCCAATAGGAAAAGAGCAAGAAAGTGCTCGGAGGTCCCTGCCGCTGGGGGAGCTGCCCCGGCTCCCGCAACTCCTGCGGGACTCCAGCCTCTCGTCAGCCCCAGGAAACCCTCGCAAGGCATAAACACACTCTCATATCCCTCTAACAGTGCCACAGGATTCATTCATGGAGTCTGTGTTTTTTGGATCTGATAGCAGCAGCAGTGAAGTATTGCTCACACTGAGTACGCACTTTATTTGTATAGGCTGTCACTGGGGCAAAAGAGTCCTTGCTTGAGCACTGCTGGGCTTACTTTACATTTTTTCTTCATTCTATTTTTTTCCACACATTCATTCATGTCATCAAGTTATTAAAATAGGGCTACAGGCCGAGGAATTTTATTTCAAATATAAAAGTTGCGGAAAAATAAGGCAACAGTGCTGGGTGCACACCTTCCTCCCTGCATGGTGTAATCAAACTACATAGCAGACAGTAGAGGGGAAAGGCAAGTTTATTATTTCTTCATTATTCCACTGCACACTTCTGTGTCTCCATATTTAGTTTGCAGTCATCTGAAGTCTGTCACCTGTGCGGTATCTACCTTTCGTTCAATTATGTCAGCTCTTTTCCATCTTGACTTTTTATTCATAGAATTATAGAATCATTTAGGTTGGAAAAGACCTTTAAGTTCATCGAGTCCAACCATCAACCTAACACTGCCAAGTCCAACACTAAACCTTGTCCCTAAGTGCCACATCTATATGTCTTTTAAATACCTGCAGGACTCCACCACTTCCCTGGGCAGCCTGTTCCAATGTTTGGCAACCCTTTCAGTGAAGAAATTTTTCCTAATATGCAATCTAAACCTCTCCTGGCACAACCTGAGGCCATTTCCTCTTGTCCCTTCACTTGTTAGTTGGGAGAAGAGACCGAGCCCCACCTCACTACGCCCTCCAAGCATGGAGAAGTGTTGCAGAGAAAAATGGCTTGGCATGGTTTAAAACCAGCTCAAGATCAAAGCTGACTGGTGATTTATTAATGGCAGAATTCAGCGATCAGTGAACTGTGCATTCAGAATCAACAGAGAAATCACAAATGCTACACACTTACCACCAGTTGTTAGCAAACACCTACACATTGCTAACCATGTCTCTATCAGTGACTGATAGCAACACAGACACGCTCTGTTGCATTCACACCACCCCTCTGGCTGCGTACCCCGCTTCAGCTGGAGATGTGGGTGTTCTTACTCTGTATGTGCCCACACCACTCCCACAGCCTGGCGGGAGCGCCCAGGGAGGTCGTGCATATGGGTCCCCATGTGCTGCCCCATCCCACCAGCTGGGTGGAGACTCCTCGCAGTGTCTCACAGGAGGACACTGGGTCTGGCCAGGGCAATGCTGTGACACTGGTAGGGTACCCCATGGCTGTGTCAAACCAGGTGTCAAACCAGCTGCTACTGTGGTGTTCTCTCCAAAGTCTCTCCCTACATCACAAAAAGTTCATCCTTCTGTATTGCTTTTTGAGCTGACTCCTTCTTTGTTTAAAAAAAACCAAAACACCACCAAACAACAGACAAACTTGCTCTTTGTATTTTCCTGGTTAATGTTAAATCCAACTGACAATCAGCTTCCTCTTGAACCTTATCAGTTTTGGACAGTTTTGGGTGTCCCATTCACCTGTCATGTATACAAGCCCTCCTGCCTTAACAGCCATTGTTATCCAGCCCATTTTGCCAAGGGCCCATAAGGGCATCCCTGCAAGAAGTCATGAGGTGTATTGTGTTACACATACCCTTCCCAGTGCACTACTACGGCTAAGAACGCTGCTGTCATCTTCTAATACAGGCAGAAAGCATTTTCTGTCACTTGGTCTCCAAAATAAGCTCAGCTAGCAGAAACTGATGTCAAAAGACAATTACCATGAGATTTAATGCAGCAGAAATAGTTTTAGATGTATACAAATGTTTCTAACACAAATAACCACTGGAACAACACACATACTGATGGTGCGTCATCCATCTATTCAGATCAAGACAAGCTGCTATTCTTAGAAGATACGCCATAGGTCAAACCGAAATTATCATACAGGAAACTGTGATTTTTCTTGGCCTTTGTTACAAAAGTCAGATGAAAGGAGAATAAGTACGATTACCATATGTCTAAATTTTCCAAATATGTGCTATTTTCCACCTAGAATTTAAGTAAAATCCTATTTGGAATTAAAGGATCTGGGCCATTATTCTAGAAGTCTCTACTGCACACGTGCAGCTCATGACCTGTGCATGCCACGTAAACCCCAAAGACCCTATTGAAGTCTGACTACACAGTCCCAGGTCAGCAGTACTTTTTTATACGGTCCTTCCCAGATGTGTCATGTTCACCGCATATGTGCACATGTGCTGTAGGATGCATATTTCTGCCCAGGAAATCCCAGCCAAAGCTATGGAAACTCTTATCATAACAGTTATTCCCACCTTAGGGTAAGTGGCATTTTTTCATTCAGTCCTACCCTTTAAGGAGAAACTTTCCTGAGACTGCAAAAAGTGCTACGAGCCGTGGCTGAGGGAATACAAGGAGATACTCCATGAGCTGAGTGGAAATTTGAAGGACAGCATGATATCATTTATCTAAGCATAAACTAGGGAAGTTAGATAACACTTAACAGGCTAAAAAAAATCCCAACAAACCACCTCCATTTCCAGTCCCTTGCTCAGCAGAGCACGTTTCTCTTAATCTGCTTATTGATGAATCTTTAACCTGGCTTTTTTCCTCCTGGTTGGCCCTGATCAGAAGAATGCAGAGCTCTAAGGAATAGGTGAGGGTACTCAGACAGCTCTGTTTCTCCAGAGTAAGTAGACATAGCTGTCTGACTGGGGCTTTTTGTTTGCTTTTTGGGTTTGTTTGTTTTTTTTTTTATATTTTTGAGTTCTTCATTCCAGCTGTGCCTGAAAGTGGAGGGGACAGTTTAGCCCGTTTAAGCCAAGTTCATGTGTGGTATCCGCTCCTACTTTCTCTTCTCAAAATGGGAAGATAGCCAAGGGACATCCAATCAGTAGGAAAATGATCTTCAGGGATGCTTGAGCAAGGATCCATCAAAGTAAAGAGCCAACACAGCTGGAAAAAATAGGAGAGAGCAAGACCTCACCGAAAGCCAGATGTTCAATGCATTTTCTTTCCTATTTTTTTTATTAGATTTTTTTAAGAACAACAGAAAAGTATGCTACTTTTTTCTTAAAATACAAGCAGGAAAGGAGACTTCTTATGAGTTTAAGTTAATGTGTTTTATTGTTCTAATTACTTTGTAATAAGTTTAGATGTAAAATGTCACTGACTGGAGAAGAAACATATGCTTCTTGGCCTGGCAGTGCTCAATGGAGTCAGTATTAGATTTGTTTTCTCTCTGTGTTCTTTCATAAGGTGCCTGTTGGTTTTGGATTAGTTGCATTGTAGAGTTAAATTTATATGAACGAATCAGCAGACAAAACAGAGACCCTTTAGAAAAAAAATGTTTTCATGCAGATTTTCACGGAAGAAGAGATATAAAATGATGGGGAAGGGTGTAGCTGAAGAATAAGAAACCTATAGGGAATGTTTCCCTGTACAACTTAAAAGCTTGGGAAATCCAGCACTGAACTAATGTACAAGGGATTGTGACTGAAGCAATGCCAAAAGGAAAAAGAAGGGAGGATCAAATGTCAAAAAAGCCAGAGTCGTATTGAAGAAGTCAGTCTGGGGGTAGACTAGTAAAAGAACTTGGAAGCAGAGATGCCTCGTTCAGGCCAGATGTCTCAGTCTCTCCGTACAGGTGGGACTAATATTTCCCCTGATACACAACAAACTTGAGGAGAAAGAGCACTCAACAGGGATTCGAGAGTTTGGCTCTTGGCTCCGTTACTGACCTTTTCTGCGTGTACAGCAAGTCCTAATCCTCCCTCTTTACGTCAGTCTCGGCTGCGAGCGCCCCTCGGAAGAGAGAGTGTCCTGTTGTGTTTGCAGCTACTAGGTTATTGTAGTGATTAAGCATGTTTTCAGAAGCATGGCAAAACTGAAAATTTTCCTTAACGGTTCTATTCAGCAACAATTGATACATTTCACAGGTTTTCAATCAAGAAGCAGGCGCATAATTGCAAATGGGAGCTTTTATAAAAGGAGATGTCACTGTATATTAGGGATGACAAAACCATTATTAGATTAGACAAAAGAGACAACAGGGAGAAAACAAACAGTCAAAACACGGAACAAGATCCGTTTATGAGGAAAATGGCTAAGTACATGTTCTTCTGATGGTCATGCTATAGAGCCCAAGCCAGATTCAGACCTTTGTAGAGTCATGATTTATCACAGGACACAACCTCACAACAAATATTCTTAGTAATGAGTTGTCCTTGGTGTTCGGTTTCATTGGGAGACCAAAAAAAAAAAAGAAAGAAAGATGTGCTAAGTTGCTTTTTGATACAAAACTCAACATACCTCACCTACATGGATATCAGTAAGATGCTTGTTATGAGAAATTACTAGTGACAATAGTAATTGAGGATTTGAGAGGAAAGTGCTGGGCGAAAGCAAGAAACAGTTTTGAACGCCAGGAACTGTGATCTGAAAGGAGCATTGTCTGATTTCAGCCACCTTAGGACAAGTTTGCTTAATCACAGAATTAATGGATATTTTCACAAATGAAAAACAGGAATTTTTGACAAAATCTGCTGGTGACACCTCCAAGTTTTGTATCAACATGGACATGACAAACATCACACCAAGAGCTGGTTGTGGAATAAGAATCACAGATAGGGACTGAAACCAAATCAATTGGCACAAAATGCATCATTTGGAAACAGTTGAAGATGTGTTAACTATGTACCATTTTTTATCACTGGCTGACAATGTGCTGGTGGGGCACTGCTGTGGAAAAGTGATGCGACCCTAGGGTGAATGGAGGAACTATTTTAGGCACACAGAGGGAAGTATTAACAAAAGTGGTTAAGTTGCTGATGATGTCTCATTTAGGAGACCAGAGGTAACTACCTTCCTCCTATTTTAAGAAATATTTAGTGAAAAACAAAAGCAGAAGCAAGAACTTGAGTGATTTAGGGAACATATACCTTACATGGCAAGCTGCAGGTAAAAGAGCTTAACTAGTTTGCTCTTGTAAATGAAAGGCCCGATCAACCTTGCGCTAAAAGCTTCCCCCCACCTCGGGTGAAAAGACCTACTGTATTAAAAAGAAGGTTCAGTTTAAGAACAAGGGTGTACAGACTAGTAGATAACTGTCAGAGAGAAAATTCTGGTTAGAAATTGAAGAATTAGAAGTTAGAAGGTGGTTCCCAACAGTTAGAAAAAGGAATTTTTAGCAAGCTAATAAAGGGAACACAGTAAAAATAAAAAATAAAAGTTATTATATATATGTTATCTCCTTTTAAGATAGGATTCATTACATTTATCAAATGGGATTGAGGATGGCAGGGATGAGAGAAGAGAACCCAGGGGATCCCACCCCACATTATCTTCCAGCTTCCTGCCACAGCTCCTTTTGTGCTCCAGGAAATTTTCCACTATCATTTCATCTTCAAAGCCATCCAACTCTTAAATTATAATTGGCTTCCTTTCAAGATTTTTATAGTCCTTTCCTCAAGCTATATGATTAGCCTTCCGAGTTGTCCACCTTGAGATTTTCACAGTCCTCCTACTTTGGCTGAACATTTCCAACCCCAGCCTCTCCACCTTTTAACCCCCTCACCAAAGATAAGGAGCTTCTCAACCCTTCTCCTGAGGCCTGAGGCTAAGGTCTTTTTTTCCCCTCAGCAACTCTCAGACTAAGCTCAGATTTTTCCTGAAGAATCATGCACCCACTCAACAATCCTAGCAGAAGGAATGATATGGTTATACTTAGAGTGTGGGTTTGTAATTATTTCAATGAAGATCAGTTATTTGTAGTAACTGGAATTCTATTTTTTAGGGTAACACATAACTAAACCTGTACGTTTAGAGAACTTTTTTTTTTACACATACACTAAGTTGTGTAAAGTATTACAAGAGTTCTGAGATCATTCTGATGTAGGTGCTCCCTCTAACCCCACAAAGGTATTGTACATAGTGGGTATTGTGAGATCCCAGGAAAAAGAACAGTAAAAAAGGGAGTTATGTTTGAAAAAAGACAAACCCTGAGAAGAGCAGTGGTTCCTCTTCTGCCTCAAGGAATAAACAGGCTCTCCAAGGACTGACTGCAGCTCTAACAGGGATGGAGAGATTGCATAGGTCTCGTGCTCCGTACCGCATGCATAATCTTGCAGATATTTGTCAGAAGTTTTCAGAATCTTCTTGTATAGTCCAGCCCTTTAGTCAGCCATTTTATGAAACGAGAATTACTCCATTTATAAAGACTGATTTTGGTGTCAGAATCAATGTTGCTGGCCAATCACTCCAAAACTTGTTTCTTGAAAACCTATCAATCCTGTTAGTGTTACTGCCTTTTCTTTACGCTGCTGTCACCAGAGTTGTGCTTTCATGTAGTACTGTTATTTGTCTGTGCTGGTTTTAAACTTCATGTTTTAATCACAAGCAGCTGCCTCACTCAGTGAAAAGCTATTTGTCCTCTAGAGAAAAAGGATAGAGAAGAAAGGAAAAGACAGAACAAGATAATAGCATCAGCTCCACACCAGTAGGTAGGGCATGGCATATGGACCCTTTCCTTCATCCCATGTAGGCTTGGACTTTGGGAAAGTCACCTCATTTCTCTGGAGTTCAGTGTTCCTAAGCTAGAAAACAAGCATAACCATACCCATAATGGTACTACATTTCCATGGCCTGTTAGAGAAAAAGAAGTATTGTATGAGAGCTTATTATATACAGTTGTAAAAACTGGGAAAACGTTCATATTTTGTTGGTACAACCAATGTCAAATCAACCATCCTTACACTACTCTGTAAAAACATGAGACACCTAAAGGATTCGTCTCTTGCTTATGTAGCAGGTATAAAGCCCAGACTTGCCGTTTAAAGGAGAAAATAAATCTTCCCCTCAAGGGGACAGGATGAAAAGGGGATGAAGAAGGGGAGGAATCAGTTGTGCCTTTAGGAAATGTGACAACTTTACTAGAGACAGGTAAACAATGCAGGTTAAAGAGAGAGAAATAAAAGATCTGTCCTGCCCAGTATAATGGTTTCTAGAGTACCTGCAATTTGTCTTTGCTGGAAGATATGCAATATGACAAATTTCAGCTGATAAATCACTCCTGTGCAGTCTGGCTTCCAACCCTTGCAGGCTTTGAAATTTCGAGATTGTCTAATTTAAGAACTTGCTGTGTTAACTTTCACTGGACATCACTGAGAATTCACGGACTAGTCTCATAGAGATTATTGTCAAATATAAGATCAAGAAAATTCCCTTGAAAATAAGAACATGTCACAGGCAGGCCTAGTGGCAAGCTGTGTTTGATCCCATGAGGACCTCTACAGTCCTAAGCTCCAGTAGGAAAAAAGATACATTTAAAACAGTGAATGATATTTTCAAAGGTGTGCAGGAACAGATGGTTATTAGCAGAGGTAGATGGCTTTTAAAGGCTGCTGAGGACGTTTTCAAGAGAATGTAACACAAGACACTGTCTATCCCATAGTGATATACCTATTTAGGTATGCTTCTGATGTGGTTGTTTCAAATTAAAATGTCATTACTTTTATTAGCAAAGACAGAGAATGAAAAGAATTCTATGCAATCAATGCACACACCTGGCTTACCTGTGTGTTATCACTTGTAACAACCAGGGCAGTCCTAACACCTCCAGCTGCCCTGCTATAATTTTGAAATCTCAGACTGGCTTTTCCAGAAAGCTGCTACACCTTTGTCACTAGGGCATCACTTTTAAAGCCTGCTTTCCTTTTTTCTTTTTTTCCTTAATTAAAAAAAAAAAAAACACAACTCAGAAAACCCCACATCAATAGATAGATTTTTAATGTACACTCACAAATCTCGATGTTCAATTGGACAAGCTCAGTAGGATTCCTGAGATGACTGGTGGTCTCCCACGTTAACAGGTCTAGCACTGAACCGTTCTTCAATAATCCAATATATTAATACACCAGCATCCTGATACACGTAAGTGATCACAAGATAGCTCCAAATAGATCTCAAATGGTACAGATATTTTGTGCCATGAAAAGATTTCAGTGATATCGTTAAAGCGACAAAACCTTTTAGTGTAGACAAGATAAATATTTTCATCCTTCCAAGGCTACTCTTAGTGCAATGTAACATATGTGGGTAATGCAGTATTTCCAGAGTGCAGATTTTCCTGAGTCACTGAACGGAGCACATCCCCACGGATTGGCTCACTCATTCCGCTATACGGTTCTCCTTTCCAGCTCTGAAGGCTGTCACTGACCATACAGATTTGGCTCCCTTCAGTGTGATCACACAAATGTCGACTGAATCATCACTCAAACGCCGGGAATCTCTGGCAAGAAGAGCTGCTGGTGGTTCCCTTAGAAACCTCTCCTGGGATGGATAAGTGACCGCAAATGATGAGAGAGAGTGGTCAAAGACACATTTTCCTTCGAATGCTCATGCTTCCTGGTGCATGTTTGGGGACATGCTAGTGCATTGCAAACAGAGCCTGCACCGCTCTGCTAAAGTTGGTGCTTTAAGCAATGCTCAGGCCAAAGGCAAGCTTAATATTTGAGTATCAGTTTCTTCAGTAATCTAAGCGCAGCAGCTCTACCTCTCTGTAAAAGATTCAAGGTGCTTTGTCGCCTGTAGCGGGGCTGAGCCACAACTGAACTGTGAGGAGTGATCCACAAAAGTCCTGCCTGCCAGCTGGGACCTTAAACCTTTCCTAGGAAGCCTTCTAGCGCTAAAAGTTATCCTGGGGCACATTCCCAGAGATGCCATCATCTCAGTGAATAGTTTCTGTCCAGGAACATCTGGGTTACAAAACTCATCAGACTCCCAGGTCCCTGCATTTTTTGTGTCCTGACCACCAAGGAGCTCACCTTTACACCCAAGAGGTGTCAGGAGGTTCTATGCAATGCTTTACCATACTGCAGCATAGATTTGTTCTATTCTTATGAGACAGAAGCTGTTCTTCCAGCATAAGAGTGTAAAAAGTAACAGTTATTACTGGCTGCAAGTGTTGATACGAGCCAGGGAACTGCTAATTAGCTTCAACTGCCAGCAGCTGCTCAGCTGGGGAAGGGTCACCAAAATTTACGTTAAAAGTTAGTCATTGTAGCTGGGTTTTGCCCTCCGTTACCCTGGAGTAACTAAGGTCTTCCAGCAATTATGCCTGACCTGAGCTGGTGTTTAATTTAAACATGCAGATGTGGGGAAAATTGTATGAAGACGCATGGACCAAAAGAGGGCAACGCTTCCAAAAGCTGGAATAACACTGGTCCAGAGTATTTATGTCTTTAGTGTGGGATTGTAATTTCCATCACCAAAGTGATGCTGATGTAGCAATGCTAAGGTTACTATGTCCAAATCCCTTTATGAATCTGGATTTATATGCCTAAAATTTGTCAGAAGTAATAAAACAGGACATTCCTTAGTAAAAGGGAGAGAAGTCTGAGATTTCAACTTACTCTATGCAAAGGACCCTCTAGTCCTCATGGAAAGGGCAACTCTTTCAGGCAATCTGGTGTTAATGACCAAAATGTTTCACCATCCAAAGAGGAAAACCATAAGTGGGTCATAATTAAGTAAAAATAGTCATTTGCTACATCAGATCAATTCAGAGGTTACCAGTTATAATTTTAAACTACAATTATCAATTTATAATGGAAAGTCAAGTATGTCTAAGTTACCACATGGGAGAATCTCTTTCACAGAGGACACATTTTTGTAATTATTTTGCTATGTAATAATAAAACACGACTATAGTAAAAGATTCACATAATAGAATATATGCACATAGTACTTTACAAATGGTAATTTTAACTCCATCATTTTCCTTGTTGTTAATTTTCACTGTATCGTATGCAGGGTTGAGTTTTGAATAAAATTACTAATAAGTGAAGAAAGTCGTGCTGAGGGCTATTTTTGGTTAATATTTGAACAGAGACATCAGGATATGTTCATCATGATTTCCCAAGTACAATTTTAGTGGGTCACACTAATGAGGTTTATTACTGCAGGTTTCATTTGTGCACAGGGGATCTCAGATGCCCCAACCACAGCTGAGATTCTAATTGGGTCGCACACACAAATAAAGCCCCAGAAAGCTCCAAGTATAAAAATGGGAATTTACCCTACCCTTTATATTTCTTTCCTCTACCACCTGCTCAGCCTTCCTGTCCTCTGGGCTCATTCACTCCCCTCCCTTGGCCCAGATTCATTTCAACTCCCTGCTTGCTTTTGCTTTCAAACTTAAAAGGTGCAGGTATTATTTTCAGCTACTGCTTGCATTGAATATTGGTGTCCTTTTCCCCACCCCTTGACTAGAAAAGATTTTATACTTTCTGGGTTTGATCTCTACATTCCCTCTTGGGAAGGTTTCTGTCCCATCAGGAGTGCCGGCACAGAAATAACCTCAGATTGCTAACATTGGTGTTCAGGTATGGCTGTTTCTATCAGCATGAAGTCACACTGGAAAAGCCCCTTAACAGTAATAAAGAATTCACAGAATCACAGAATCACAGAATGGTCAGGGTTGGAAGGGACCTCTGGAGATCCTCTAGTCCAGATGCCAGAGCAAGGTCACCTAGAGCAGGTTGCACAGGAACGCGTCCAGGCGGGTTTTGAATGTCTCCAGAGAGGGAGACTCCACCACCTCTCTGGGCGGCCGGTTCCAGTGCTCTGCCACCCTCAGGGTAAAGAAGTTCCTCCTCATGTTTAGATGTAACTTCCTGTATTCAAGTTTGTGCCCGTCACCTCTTGCCTAGTCGCTGGGCATCACTGAAAAGAGCCTGGCCCCATCCTCCTGACACCCATCTTTAAATATTTATAAGCATTGATAGGGTCCTCAGTCCTCAGTCGTCTTTTTTCCAGACTGAAAAGACCCAAGTCCCTCAGCCTTTCTTCATAAGAGAGATGTTCCAGTCCCCTAATCATCTTGGTAGCTCTCTGCTGCACCCTCTCCAGCAGTTCCCTGTCCTTCTTGAACTGGGAAGCCCAGACCTGGACACAGTACTCCAGGTGCGGCCTCACCAGGGCAGAGTAGAGGGGGAGGATGACCTCCCTCCACCTGCTGGCCACACTCTTCTTGATGCACCCCAGGATGCCATTGGCCTTCTTGGCCACAAGGGCACATTGCTGGCTCATGGTCATCCTGTTGTCCTCCAGGACTCCCAGGTCTCTTTCAGCTGAGCTGCTCTCCAGCAGGTCAGCCCCCAACCTGTACTGGTGCATGGGGTTATTCCTCCCCAGGTGCAGCACCCTACACTTGCCCTTGTTGAATTTCATAAGGTTTCTCTCTGCCCAACTCTCCAGCCTGTCCAGGTCTCGCTGTATGGCAGCACAGCCTTCTGATGTGTCTACTACTTCCTGTAGATTCAGTAGTCCATGATATAATTACTAAAATAAATGGTATGAAATCTGTTACTCATTCTTAAAGCTGATCTAGAAATCCAGAAAACATACTAAACAAACACCTCTTCTCTCTCAGATCTGGGGAGGTGGGATTCATTAGATTTGTTGATAGAGATTTTTCCTGTATTTGGAGCCTAACTGTAGGTTCTTCTGAATTTCCCTTTTTTTTGCTTTCTGGAACCTTGTGCGATTAGCCAGCCTTGACATAAAGTGAAGAAGTGAACGGCACTGTGCTATGAAACATACAAGTCATAATTGCACTCCACTTCAGTGTTCCCAGACCAAAATTCCCCTTTCAAATGGTTTCCTGAAAAAAACCCCACCCCAACAATAAAGTCTCATTTCAAAAAGGGATGCAAACAACAGTGGTCACTTGAGTTTCTTTCTTATCCCAAACAATTTCCCCACAGGCAATTTCACAAAAGAGGCAACAGATATTATAAATCACGGATGTGCAATCACAGAACCGCAACTCTCTGTATCGCAGCTTTGAGAGCATTAATCTCTCTATTTGAGTCAGAACCAAGCAGTCCTGGAGGAGCACCAAGAACACAACCTTTAATCATGACCTAAGATCACTTTTCCCCTTTTTCCTTGATTTTTCTTCTTTCAATGAAAAATGCTGCAAAAACTCCACACTTCAGCAGAACTTTGGAAAAAGCTGCTGTTAACTTTTTTGTTCCTGGTGCTTATTTTTCCACTATTAAAGGGAAAACAAAAAAATAAATCAGATAATAAATAAAGCCATTTTAAACCAATCTTACAAACTTGGACATCTTTTGTCATTGAAAATATAGAAATAGTTCTCTCCATTAAGTAGAACATACTTATTAGCTATTAATAGCTAGTTAGCTATTAATACATACCTAGGCAGGAGAAAAGATAAAAGCAAGTAATTTTTGTTGTATTATTTGCAACAAATACAAAAAATCATGTAGTATTTGCCAGTTTCTAAACAATGATGTTTTCTGATGAAAAGTTCTATTCTTTCTTCTGGATTTCTAGGCTTTTATACTTGTATGTTAAGTATTCCTAACTTACGCTGTTAGGAAGAAGCAGCCTTATTAACTTCCCACATTGTTTCTTCACATGAAGCAGATGATCTTGAAAGGCATCAGAAGAGTGTTGTACAACTCTGTTGTCATTGTACAACAGCAATGACCCACCTCTGCATCAATTCAACTTTGAACAAAATTGTTATCAAAGTAAAACAGAATCATACAAAACGATGTGATGCAAGAAATCAGAAAGACTCAGAGAGGCAGAGTTAACAGATAAATGACCAACCATTACAGTTACTGAAAACGTATATTATTGATGCACAGACCATCAGGTCTGAACGGTAGAAGCAATTTTCCAGTTAGAAAGCAATTTTTCTGAGAATAATTAAGCCTATATCTATCAGCCTGAGCTTAGGGGAGATGGGGTACTTTATCTGTGGAGCAGAAGAAAGTATTAGCAAACAGACAGAGAAGGTGGTTCTGTCTTATGAGGGAGATAGAGGACCAGAGCTGTCTGTGCAACAGAGAGAGTTACAGTTTAATAGAGTCAGGAAAAATTAAATAGAGTCAGGAAAAATTAAATGCAATAGAGCCTGTACCTTGCTAAATCCATAAATTTTAGTACAGTTCTGAAACCTAGTGTGGAGATTTATCTTTCAATCTGTTTTACAGGATCTCCTGTGAAGATAAGGATTCAGATATCAAAGACAGGATAGGTGTTTTTCAGGAATATTTCCCCATTTTTATATGGCCATTTCTATCCTTTTTTGGTTGTTTGGGTGACATCATTCTGGGGCACTGTGGTTGCTCAGTTCTAGCCAAGTGGTTTCCATGAGGCCATTGCACGGCTTGGACAAAATACATCACATTCAAAAAACAGTATGCACAGACCCCGTAGTTCTCTTGTCTCTGGTGTTCATTCTAATGGCTGTGGAGATGTCTTGGAAATTTACACATTATTGCTCAGGCAATGTCTAGACCTATTCTGTGTAGACATTTAATCTACAGATGCTTGCTTCTGATGCCCAGTCTACCTGATTCCACAGTCCTACTCATTATTGCAATTCCCTGTTACAGAACTCATAATACTTTGATGCTTCATTAGGAAGCATCTGTTAGTTAAAGTCGGGTCCATGTACCATGATAGCATATGTCTGTGTCATGGTTACAGGACTAACAAATAACAATAACATGCAATAAATAAAATAGGTATATGTGCTTGCAAGTATATATTTTCTGGTTGAGGGAGCCTTTTCCTCCTTGTTATCACTGTTCTTTCCAAAGGTTAAATACTTTGCAACAGAGATCATTACGAACACTGTGAATGGCTGATGGTAGAACTGCTGCAGTTCACTCACCAACTTGATAATATGTAGCTCCCCTGAGCATCTTTGGTGGTTTTGGAGCCATGTTACTAAGATTAATTTGGTTTGGGTAATTTGGACCCTTACTGCTGAGCTGTTGTGTTAAAAAGCTATAGAAAAAGCATGTAAAGTGTGTGATTAAACTCACATATATAATATCAAAGGAAATGTAAAAATTTGAGCACTTTCTGAAAAATGTACTTTTGTAAACCAGCCAACAGTCAAATAATGGAAGAATAAAGTGTAATAGAAATGAATGTGCATACAGCAACTTGGAAGTGTTATTAGGCTTTTTCCTTCGGAAGGGCTTAATCAAGGGCCAGTTCATTACACATAATTTAGTACTAGTCATAATTATGGTTAGCTATAGTAGCTAAAATATTTTCCTCTCAAGACTTTGAACCAAACACATAATATTCTCTGCTCCTACCTTATTAAGATAATTTTTGTCCTGAAAATTGAGCATGGAAGTAAATAATGAACAAAAGGACCAAATCGTTGCAGCATACTAAGATATCATGGGGCAGCTTGGGAAATTATTGCAGCTGAAGGAAAATTTACCTCCTGAGGAACATAAAGTATGATGTAAAGAGGATTTGGTCACTGAGACCTAGAAGCATAATGTACAAAGGCCTCACTTATATTCTAGGTAATTCAAAAGCAAGAGGCATCTGAAATTTAGCTTTCAAAATTGCATAATCATTTAGCATATCCAGCACAAAACCCCACATCCACAGACAACCCTTTCTGCCATGAAGACAGATTTTGTTCACCTTTTCTAGGTAGAAATCTCACTCAGGCACCGTGACACCTTGGAAATGTGTTCTTTTGGGGTTCAGAATTCACCACTTCCCTCTCCCAAGAAAAAGTGTGTTAACCCCTGGGCTGAAGGCAAGCCTGGGGAGAGGCAAGTCCCATCCCCTCTCTTGAAGCTGTGCTTGTGCAAAGAAAGGACTTTTGCCCAGGAATATAATTCTTTTCTAATTAATTATTTAGCAAAATGCACTCCACTGAAGGATGGGAGATTTAGGTTTGAACACACCCTGTTTGATAAAGCCACAGACATTAAACAGTATTTAACAGACTTCAGAGTAATGACAATGGGTATTGGGGTGAATTATGGAGATTTCAGTGAGTTCCCTGCATATTCTCTGTGCTCACAATACTTGGTCCAAACACTTTGAAAAAACTCCCAATGAGATACACTGATGCTTGTGGATCTTATCAGAGGAGGGATTTTAGCCAGACAGCTCCATTACCTGTCACTTCATCTTTGATATATTTTCCCATCTGCCCAAGGCACTTCCAAATATATGTGATCCTATAAATATGTGCCAGGCCCAGAGGAAAGCATATATCTCAGAGCCATGAGAACTCATTTGTGGAGCTCTATATAGAAGAGAAAGGGGGGTGAATGTGTCGAGGAGGTTCTGCCATCAAAAGTAGAGGTTGAAGAAATAGAACAGAAAGCAAACATGACACGGATAGGGCTAAAGGCCAATTACACCAAATTATCATTGATTCAAACTGGTCTTCTTGACAAGAAGGCTGGTGCGAAACAAGAGGCAGTAAATTTCTGCATGCTGTCATCACAGTTACATGATTTCACAAAGCACAATTAGCAAGTTCTGCCTTTATATGCAATCTACAGTTTTGCTCTGTCTGAAAAAAAAACTACCTTGGGACTTAACATTGTCCCACCTAACAGAGAAGCTGACCTTACAACAAATTGACAAGCAATTTAGGTTGTAGCCAAGGGAGTAATCCTTAGCCAAAGGGACAGTGCATTTCCAATCCTGGAGGTGGGACACACAGTGTTCCAGCACTTCCTGACTGAATCAGGAATGAAGAAATGATGAACAAGGAAGAGGGAAGAAATTCTGAATCTGAAGAGACCCCCAAACATGATACTTAAAAGAAAACACGGGATCCAAGGTGACATTATCTTCCAAGAAAGCAAAGATGAAGGAATTAGTCAAGAAGTAGCTCCTCAGCTAGAAAGCAAAAAAAATAAAAATAGCTTTTCAGCTGGATACTGCAGAAAGAGACTTCTAAACTAACCTAAGTGGCAGGGCTTGGAGGGTACATTGTCTTCTCTTAAATTACTTGCACTCTTCCCAAGATGTTTTCAGACATGTAATTTCTATTGGAATTTGTAAACACATTCCCTATTTTATTTTACTGCAAATTGCTCTGGATTAAGGGTGATTTTAGGGTAATAGGGAAGTTGGGATAATGGAAATTCCTGACAGCTAGTCAGGAAAAATCCCCAAAGGCAGTAGGTAACAGATAAAACATATTAAACAGAAAGGGGCAAAACATATCAAACAGAAATGGCAAGGTGGGACTGACAAAATCTAAGGGGGAATTAGAATTTCTGGAACTAAATAGGCAAAATCAATGAATCAGAAAATCAGGTGAAATAAAGCAGAAATCAGGTGAAATAAAGTAAGAATTTTAGCAATGTTAAATGCAACTAGAGAATTAATTAAAAATTAATTACTATAATTACAATTAATAATTATAGCGATACGATCGGCTAGAAGTCTGCTCACCTCTGCTCTGATTCTTTTGCTTGTGAGTGACTCTTTCTTGTTTTTCTGCCCCACTTTCTCTTCCCACTTGCGTATTTCTGTCATTTGTGACTGAAACGTCTTTGGGACCGAAGCCATCTTCTCAATCCTGACTGAAAACCCTGGGGTGCATTAGAAGAGTGTAAAATGAACAATCCCACAGAATTTAATAAAGATGATTGCTCCCTCTGTAGAAACAACATAAAAAAAGGGTATTCAATTATAAAAGAGAAGGAATTATTTTATCCTGCTTCGATAAGCATCAAGACAAAAATTGACTTTTTTTTCAATAAAGCCAGTATTTCACTTCATTTACTTGAGAAGTAACTAGCTCTCGATTCACCCTAAGGATGGCCTTTTCATAAAAGAGTACACCTGGGAAGTCTAGAAATAAGATCACAAATTTCCTGTGTTTGTGTTTTCTGTCTAAGAGACTGAAAGGCTGGGGGAGGTTGCAGTGGTCCCCATACCGTATCCTTCCAGAAATGCGATGGGCGTTGGAGCAAGGGGCCAGGTTCACTGACCCATTCGGTACTGGAGTCTTGCATCTGCCATGTTTGCAGGCTCCCAAATGAGAGTGACCTGGTCAGGAAGTTTTGTAAAGGCGGGAATAGAAATAGGAAAATTTGGCCAACATAACTGTGATTTTTCTGTAATCATGTTCTAAGTTACATTTTTATGTGCATGAAAAGACATGATGGAATTACTGTCCCATTACATCAGCTAGGTAGGTTTTTCAACCCAAAGTTATGCATCCAAGATAGAAAAAGTTACTCAAAAATTTTGAAAAGAACACTTTATCAAAAAAAAAAAAAAAAAGACTTTTCCAAATCCTGGAGAACTGAAGAACTATAAAGATCAAAACATTTAGAGTAACAAATCCTAACATTAGCTCCTCTACCAGCTCACTCTCTGATACATTGGCAGTCAACAGTGCATTAGAGGCTGGTTGCAGAATGGTGGCTCTCTAGTTTACCAAACAAGTTTCATTTGACATGATAGGCTATAGTGAGCCATCAACACACCCAAAAATATCAGGTTACTTTCTCCTGATGACTAACTCAATGATGAAGATTTTACCCTTGTTTTCAATGCTCAGTCAGTTTCCAGATCCATAAAACAAAAGTACAGCATCAACAAGTTTCCAAGTTTACCTGAAATTTCATTGTGGAAGGGATCCCAATTGGCCATCTAATCCTTTTGCTGTAGTAATTACATCAGTTATCTCTTTCGCTTTCCTGACAAGTCTGTCTAAGCATACTTAAAATCCCTTCATGATGGAAACTCCACTATCTCTTTAGGCAAGTTATCTTGGTGTTTTATTATCTTTATCTCACAAGTATGAATTTTCCTTTCTTTGCATACTTGAAAATGTTTGGATGTTCCCCCACAGTCTCCTTCAGGCTTGATAATATGAGGTTTCTTTTTCCATTCCTCTCATAAATTATGGTCTTTAGACCTTTAATGACTGGACTGCTCAAATTATTAAAGTGAGAATCCCCAAATTGAGCACAATGATCCAGCCAAGGCCTCACCAGTGCTGACTACAGCGTGTCTACAGGCTGCTTATGCTGTTTGTATAGCCCAGTGTAGTGTTTGAAGGGCTTTGCAAAAGCATGACATTTTTTTTTAATTGTAGAAGGTATGTGACCTTCTGTAACCTCAGGTCCTTGTCTGAAGAGCCACCAGCTAATGAATTGTTCCCATTAGCTTTTTATGCAATCGATCATTTAAACTTAAATATACTGTGTGGAAATTGTCCCTTGTGTGTTTGATTTTTGTTTTTCTTGGATCGTTATAGCATCTTGTCCTCTGAAGGTTTATTAAGATAAATCTCTATTCTGTCATCTATGTCATTAATGAAAATATCAAACAGAAATTGACCCAGGACAGACTCCTGCAGGTACTATGTAGTAACAGCCTTACCTACTAATAATGAACAATTTGTAATTTTTTCTATGGTGCAATTTTATAACCAGTTTGCCATCCATCCTATAGCTGAAAAAACTTGACTTGAAAAAGTCAAAACTTTACTAAAGTCAGGATATGTGGGATTATCAGCTTCTTATCACCACGCCTGTTTGTTGAAGAAAGAAAAGTGAAATACTGTGCTTGAAATGTTTAGTTCCCAACAAATCTGTATTGTCTTCAATCTTTCTTCCTTCAGACTTCTAAGTTTTTATGGCTGGATCATTTTTTCCCAGAATTTTTCCAGAAATTGAACTTCAGTTGACTGGTCCGCAATTCCGTGGTCTTCCTTCCTTTCTGTTTTGAAGATAAGTTCCATATTTGGCTACATGGTTTGGGTTTGAGTTTTTTTCTGGTTTTTCTTAACCATTCTGGTACCATTTCCAATCATCTCCAGGCCTAATCTTTTCTTTCTTCCTACTGCTTTGCTTCAGGCTCCAACATTTGTTATTATTTGCTTTTCTTCCATCTGTCTCATTGCAGCTGGCCTTTCAGTGGTGAACGAGACCGTAAGGCATTAAATATCTGAGCAACCTCTATACCTCCCTCTGTAGAATAGCAGAATTGTCCTTTGCTTTGTCTTTCTTCTGCTCCCAATGTGCATACAGAACGATTCCTTATGTCCCTTGCTAGTTGCATCTCAGTTTTGTGCCTTTCTGGATTTGTCCCTCCCTCCCCCTTTTATTTTATTTTTTATATTCTGCCTGACCCAGTTTCTGGCTTTTGTATGCTTCTGTCTTGTAATTGAGGTCAGCAAAGGGCTTGTGATTTAGCCAAGCTGGTCGCATAATGTGCTTCCGATCCTCCCTCCACTTGGGGATGATTTGTGTTTATGTCCTTTAATTTGGGAATTACTGCCAATAATGGGAAAAAATTAAGTCTCTTCATTGCTTCTATTTAACTTTTTTTGTCTGATCCTAGTTTCTCTTTTGAAAGCGGCCTCTCGTCCTGAACCCTCGTTATGGCGGATGCAGTTAGCTATCATCTTTTCACGTGTGCTTTGCCATACATATTTGTGCTAGGGTTAATTAGGGAACTTTCAGCCTGTTGATTTCCCCTATGCCATCTCTCCTTTCATTTCTTGAGAAAACATTTCAGTCACCTCTTTTTTATCAAGCAGTTAAGTATCTAGTGCCCCTTCCCCCTTTGAAGAAATGGTTTCAAGATACAGAAATGCATGCTGCTGCTATCTGCTATTAGCCTGGAACACCCTACAAACCATCAAAGGCAGGAACAAACCTCAATAATATTTTTAGATGTTTACAGGGTCTAAAACTAGGACACTGTAACAGGCTTGCTAATAATTTGATTTCCAATGGTCCAGCGGCACCAGCAAAGTGCAGTCACTCACAGCCTTCCAGGCTGCACGCGGCCCAGAAACCTTTGCATGACCCACGCAGTAGAAGAACCAAACCATGGCAATTAGCTGGCTGAAACAACCCAAATTAAGTATCACCCTTTTCCTCAGGGAGCTTCTGAACTGCTCAGGAATAGGTTGTTGTCCCACTGCGTTAAAGGGTAAAGATGGAGCCTTCTTCCTGCAGCAAGCTGACTCTTGATAATGGGTGCAGAAATGGGTGCAAGGTCAAGACCTAGAAAGTAGGGAGAAAAACCTATCAAACAGATGAAGATATAAAATTGTATTAGCAAATTCTGTGAGTCATCAACACAGTATTTATAAAAGAGAAAACCTACAGGGCTTATTGTGAATTTGTAGGTGTATTTCTAGCTGTAGATTATAAAAACTTTTTATTAAAACTGTAGGTGTAAAAATAAATAAGGCAATTTGAAAGTTTTCTTATTTATAATAAAACCAGTGGAATTGACAGTACATTTCGGTTGGATTCAAGAATAAAATAGGAGCCTTGCATCCCTAGAAAGAGGACCAAGTACATAAACTGTCCAACCTCCCTCTTTTCCATGTTTCCACAGGTTTTAAAGAGTGGACCAATTCTCACAGTCTTCAGCTGCCTGTTTCAGGACTCTCCCACAAAAAATAGTTACAGTCATTACACATTAATTCACCGGTAGCAGTTATTCATTGGTCAATCCATCAAAACGATGTATTTTAGGGAAATCTTTCAACATTTCAATAGTACGTTGATTCAGATACCTTCCTTAAGACAAAATATTATGCTTTTAAAACTGTTGAGGGAGCCCAACTAAATCCTATCTAATCATCTAGCCCTCTAAATCCCTACCTCTGTGTAGCTGAAATTGTTTGCGTCTCCACAAAGAATTACTGTTGTCCAACCCCCAACATATGGAGGATTTGCAGAGGTTGCAGGCAGATAACACAAACTTTTGTGTCTCTAAAAATATTATAGATATGATATCTCTGCTTTTAAGATGACATACATTTTTAGACTCCATGTACTATTTTTTTAGTCTGCCTTGCAGTGTATTATTAACCAACCATGTTGTAGGACAGCCTTTCCTGAACAATAAAGCCTTTTCTGGGCTTTTTCTGTTAAAGTGCCTCTTACTTTATTTAAGTGTCACTTACAAGGCAAGCTGTGAAACCATAGAACTTGTGAGTTAGGTTTTCATTGCCATCTTCTGCGTTCCTGAGCGTCTTAACTGAAGCACAGCCTGCTCACGCTCGCCCATTCATATTCTGTATACTGAATATTTAAAAAACTGTTAGAGTGTACCTTGCCTATAATCAGCACAGAAAGCAATTAAATATGAAATTTGAAGTATTTCCTCCTATTTCCATGAGTTAAGCTATTCTTCTCTAATATTTCCCCATATTGACTTTTAATAACAGTAGTTAAAATGGTGAATTTTCTCTTTCCTTCTCCCCTAGCAGTTAATCAAAACCCACTTCCCAGCTAGAAAGAGTGCAGCATTTGCACAGTTAAACTGCAGCTGTTTCTCATATGGGTGAGCTCCAGAGATGTTATGAGGGACTCAAACCCTGGGAGGAGTCAGGCGCAGAAGGAGAGAGCTCTGTCTCAAGTTATTTCCTGCCTTCCTAGTTATTAGAAAATCCTATAAAAATTATAAGAAACTTTTCATTAAAGTCTCTTTATGTTGGTTTTTGTCTGCTCTACCACGGTTTTTATTTTTAATTCAAGAATTTTAAATACACGCTCTTCTTTGCAATTTTTTAAAAAGAGAACAGAAAATGACACACAAGTATGTTAACACATAATTTTGTTCACCATATAAATAATACGTACTTTATAAAATAAGAGACTTTTCAAACAATACGCAGCCATTGCCAGCTGTCTGCAACAGAACAAGTACTAGGGAAAAACAAACTAGATGACTTCTCCCTATTTCCATTGGCTATAGTGTTTCTAAGTGGAGTTTCCTGAGAGAAAAAGGCTGATACTATCACAATCCCTACCTGACTATCAATTTTGAACCCATTTCCGATTTCAAGTAAATTTAATAGAAAGAAAGAGGCCTCAAAGGTAACTAAATTCCCTCAGATTAAACTGAAGACTACATATGGAGTAAAATTAATGGTGAAATACTTCTCAAATTTGAGCTTTATCACTACTAGAGTCCATTTTCCTTTAGTTGAACACAGGGAGGAAAGCTGCAAATCTGTGCAGCTTGTTCATTGGGTTATGAGGAGGAAGGAAAAGGCATCCAGGCAGAAAGATGCGGTGAGAGCCATCATTCTTGGCTTATACCTCATCTGCCATCATGGGAAGGACACATCCCTGGGTGACATGCCCAGCTTTCATCCTATAGGCATGAAACATAGGTTGAACTCTAACTTAAAGCAATTAAGAATAGGATAGAGAGATCACCCCTTTGAGAGAGCATCACTTATAATGGTTGGCTTTATGAAATGAAGTTTTATGGCAAAATAAGTGTCACTGTAAAAACTAGTGACGGAAAAAGCCTTTTTTCTGCCTCCTTCCTCTCCCATCCCAGCCAGTAGAGTTCTTTAATGAACACTTAGCACTGCTTTGCCTGTGTGCTTGTAAGAGGACCAAAGAACTGAGCTCCCAGCATTTCCCATAATTATGTTAATGGCCAGTAACACCACCCACCCCCACCATCACAAACTTTACACTCTGTTTTCAGCCTTCTTTCCTTATTTGTCTTCCATTTAAGTATGGCAAATGCCTCATTTCTTATAACCTCAATATAAGCCCAAGGAATTAACTTGGGGGAAATAAGGGGAAATAAGTGTTAATCATGTTAGAATCAGCTCTTTGTTTTCTTCAATTTTTTTCTTTTTTTTCTTCTTCCTTTTTCTTGGTTTTTTGGGTTTTTTTTTTCATATACAGCATAGATTATACATAGGAAGGCTCATAGATGGCTCTCTGCCCTTGGAGGTCACTGGTATTCAAGACAGCCCAGCATAGCACTGTTGAGATCCATACTCTCTCAGCGCTTGCTAATGTATCAGACATGCCTAAGGTTTGTCTTTTTTTTGACACCTACAGACTCCTTGGCATTTACTTCACGTGTAAGCCCCAATGACATCAACAGAAGAAAAATTCTTTCAACAGCCTCAAAGGCAGCCTTCAAGCTGCCTTTAACCATCCTCACTCAGTTAGTACCATCATCCAGAATACGGGAGTCGGGAATGCAAAGATGTTTCCCTGGGGGAAAAAAAAAAAAAAAAAAGGAAATTGACATGCCATGATGTGAACGGCTGTAGGAACTTGATGTAGGACTTTCCTCTGCACAGGCTATTCCACTTAGATGTTCATCTGCTGAGGACTAAATACGCAGCCGGGAGTGAGTATGATCGTGTAGTGCTGCATTTGGCCCATTTACCAGCTGCTGTGGAAATCTAGTCTAGTCCCTGATCCAGTGACCCTCTTGGTATAATATTTTAAGATTTGTGCATAAACAGGACCTCTGTCCCCTTCCCGGTGACTATTAAGGAAAAAAATTAGGCTGAATTTGTTAGGACAGATACAAAATCACAAAACCTCACTTTGCAGTTCCCAAAATAGCTAAGCACCTCATACAAAGTTGGAAGAACTTTGCCATAATTATTTGAGTGTCTGTAACCTCATATTTATGGACTATTTCAGGAAGATATGAGAGTTTTCCTGAAACAAGGACATAGGGCAAAATAAGGGTGAAGGGGACATTTCGACGTCTGATGATTATTTAGGAAACCCGACCCTCTTCCCAGTTGTTTACATGCTTACAGAAATGGAAACGACCTCAATAAGTCAAGTAGTTGACTTCCAGCTATGAAGGGGGATCAAAGTTTTGATCCTTGGAAGAAAGGATTTAGTCATCTGATTTGAGATGATGGTTTATGGTAGGACTGAGCTGCTTGTATCGTATTCCCTGTAAGCAAGAGGCCCGAGCACTGGACTGAGAAGACAGTGGAGAGCAAGCAAGGATGAATTCTTGCAATCGACTCAGTATGTTCCATGTCAGCCATTCCAACAATATCCTTCAAAAATAAATTAGACTTCTGTATTCTCCTTTTTGGTCTCAGAAATTTCCCCACACATATGTAGAAATCACTGAAACTACCTTTATTGTGTATTACCCACCTTTAATGTTATAGGGTACCTAAAATTAAATGTTATTGAACTGCAATGCCTAAATCCTCTTCAGAGTCTAGTGCTATCTTTTTAAAACTTCTGCTACCAAGTAGCAAAGAAATTTAGCAAAAAACTGCACCTCTCATAGGGCAGACTGGTTCTAACTGGATTTTTCTGCCTTATGCCAGCATGAAAAGCCCACAGGGAGAAGTTTTTTTGTCAGCTATTTCAGAGGTCTGAACAAAAAGCAGCACGTAATAGCAAAAAGGAAAAGAAAAAAAAAAAAGAAAGAAAAAACCAAGCCAAAATAACTATGTAATTTAGATACTGCTTAAGACAAGAAGTGACAAAGTGGAAGAAAACTGATATTCTGAGGGAAGTGAATAATACACGATGGAAGCAAAGGGCAGAGGGAGGGTCTTTTTGGAAGAAGAAAATGTTTCACGATGCAAAGTTGCAGAGTGCCAGAGTGCTGGGCAATTGCCATCACTCCTGCCAACAGAGCATCTTTGGAAGAGAAAAATAAACTGAGAGCAATAAGAGAGACCAAGATTGAAAATGCTCCAGGATTGCTGAATCCGCAAGCCATTTTCATGAAGTTTTCTGCTGCCACACTCTCCCAGAGGGAGTTTGCACCTCAGGGATTCCTCTGCTCTTAGGCCAGCGCATGCAGGACAGACCCTTCAACACAGCAGAAGTGCTTCCCAGCCAGCAACGCAGCTGTTTGCTGGTTAACAGCTGTCTGTGCAACAGTATGGTTACTATTAATAAATTACAAATTCAGTAGGTGACTTCCACGCAGAGTACAATAGTCTATGAAAACACTGAATAGTCCCAGATCCAGGACAGACAAAAGTTTGGAGCCCCACTGAGTGCACATTGACAGCAAGCCGTTGCCAATCATTTCCTGAGTACAGACTTTTATCTAAAGACATCCTCGGGTTTTGCCCAGACCAAGTTTCTCCAGCTTGCTTGGCAGTATATAACACATGAGAGCTTTATTTAAAAAAAGTAAGATGTTTAATATTCACTGCTTATATTTTTCCATGAAGGCTGCTATCAAACCAACCTTAATTCATTTGTGACAGTTTGACAAATCCATACTGAAACTAAGTATCCCTTCCCTTCTTCTTTCAGATAAACAACACGTTTACCTACCTCAGTCAGCTCGGACCAAATGTGTACATAGTCCTCAGAAAGATTTACACGACTGACCTGTGCTGAAAACACTCTGCTTTAGTTTCTGGTGGGGCTGTTTTGTGATGAATGCCTTACACCCACCTTCATCTTGACAATCGGGCTCAACTGTTTGGAGCAAGGGAAGCTGTTGGGAACAAAGGTGGGAACACCTTTGCACTTCCGATAATTTTTTAACCCAGCCCAGTGAATAAAAGTGACAACAAATTTCAGTGCAGAAAAAAAAGTGCAGAAGGGCAGGAAGATTTGAACTGGGTAAAACTCAGGTTCCCTTCTAACAGCAGCAAACGAAAAAGCAACCCCCCCTGATTTTCTAAGTCTTCCTTCTTTTCTGGAGAAGCTGATCTGTACCAGATGAAAAGGGAAAATGGTCGTACAAGGTTGCTGCCATTGAAGGGGCTCTGAAGGCACCAAAGGCATCGCCACTCTCAGGTAATGGCTATGCAGAACTCTTGGGATTAGTCAGCCCTTCAGACAGGCACAAACCCAAATAAGTAGCTGGAGACCTCAGCCAGGTTATGCTCCTTGTCAGTCCTGTGCAGGCATCTCTAATGAAAGAATACATATATGTCTTGCAGGGATTAGAAGTTCCCAGAGAAAAATAAAACCAGTATTGCTTGCACTGAGCCAGGTGGAGGAAGAAATACAAAAGCGTCCAGTTGGCTGATTTCTGAAATACTTTGGGGCCATTCAGTCAATTTTCAATTTTAAAGGTGTTTAAATGCAACTGGATGCTTTCCCCAAGTGTCTGCTCCCCGTGTCCCCTTATAGCCTTCTCCATATGTGAATACACCTGTAGGTCAAAAATAAATGTGAGTGGTTTAGAGCACACTAGCACACTTCGAAGTTTAAAGGTCAATCTACATACAAGCAAACCCATCCATTTCTTCCATTAGGTGATACTGCCCTTCAGATTCCCACCTTTGAAAGTTGCTTTTTTGGATGGTAGGAATAAAACCCCCATGCTATCAACCCTGCTCATGCAACGTCGGGCATGAGAGTCTGTAAATTGCCTTAGGAATTTTGCTCCTGGGACAAGCAGGGGCTATAGAAGATGTCACATTTATCTGCTTCAGCCTCAGGACAGAGAGGAAGAGTGAAGAAGCTTTTGCCATGCATCACCATTTTGCACTTCCTTGCAGCTTCAGCGTGGAGCAGCTCAATCTCCTTCAGCAGCCTGAGCTGAAGGAGCCTGAGCTGCATCATCTGGGGGAGAAAGTGTTATACTTAGGAAAACACGGTCCAGATCAGGGAAGGTAGAGACACCGCAACTTCTGCTCTGACTTAATTCATGATGAGTTACTACTTGGGGTTACTAAACAGTTTTTTTGGCAGGAGCTTTGCAAGGGAACAGGTGGGAGGATGTACGGAGCCAAACGTGATCATTAGAAACCTCTGTCCTAAAAGAAAAGAAAAAAAGGAGACAAAAAAGGAAGAAGAAAATTAACAGGAAATAGAAAAATTCCTTTTCTTGAGGTAGTTTAATTTACTCCTTCTAAAAAAAAAGAGGGAAAAAAAAAAAGAAAGAGCCTAGAGCAAATAACCTACCATAGACTTGAAGTGAGAGCAAATAACTTCCATGCGGATATAATATCACATAATTGCTAGAGTAAAAATTAATAGTTCTTTATGCAGTACTTCAAAACATTTTTTTTAATTAAAAGCATGTCTTTGTGCAAGTTGTTCTCCTTTTCCCTTTCAAATCTCTTGGCTTCTCTGCCACCTTCAGCGAGAGCCATAAATCCAATTTGTTTTCATCTGGCAACAAAGAGGAGCTGCAAAAAAGAAAACCTTCCTTCTGTGAGGGGATGGGAAGGTTGCTCCTGGGTAAGTGTTAACACAGAGAAGTGGTCCAAATGATGAAAAAAACAAAATAGAGCAAATATTACCAATGGGTGTTTAAGCATTTGGCTTCAGAAGTCACAGCAGTTTGGCTTGTAATGAGATATTCATCAGCAGTAGGTATGAAGCCTTCCAAAATCTAAACTCCTACTGATGTGGGGAGAGCTGCGTGCTAGGAAGAGTGTGCTTAGGGGGATCCAGAAGGATGTGTGCTAGCCTATGCCATCTGGATTATGCTTTGCCCTGCCCAAAGCGGGTGGCATATCCACAGCAGGAATGGGCATGAAGTGAAACTGCTCTCAGCTGGTCAGGTCAGTGCCCTAAAAGGAGTTTAGGACTCAAAAAAATGCCAGTTGCAGAAGGAAGAGCAGCACCAGCACATCCCAGGGCATCCGGACATTGCAGCACTGGGACAGGTGGCAGAGGGAGCTGCTGATGGCTGCTTACCCAGCCCTCAAGTCTGAAGGACCAAATTCTTCCTACTTTAGAAGATGTCCTGCCCCTTTCCAAGATGTACAGATAGACAAGCGTTAAAAGATAGACATTGTAAAAAGACTTCAATAAATATAAAATTGCCTTAGCTCATTCTTACATTGTTTTTCCTTGATTATGCTATGGAGTCATTTCAGCGGCAAGGAGAGCGAGCAGGGTGAGCTGCCAGAGCACCGCAGGCATCAGCAAACCGCCCGTGGCTGTGTCGGGGACCGCATGAGAACATCTGGAACAGCTTCCAGCTGCTCTGAATTGTGCTTGGGCACAAATATCACCAGAAAAGCAAGCAGTAGTCTCCTTTGCTGACCCTAGAGAGGTGCTAAAGATGGGAAAGAATATGGCTCTCAATTTTCAGCATAACTTAATAGTATGCAAGATACGAACAAGTACAAAGCCAAGGTGATACGGGACTGAAATACAATGCTAAAACATGTCACCTGTTTTCCTGGTGTATGGCTAACGGGCCAGGACAGCTTTCATTTAAATTATATTTTAATCCCTTTGGATTTGAAGACATTGTGTCCCAAAGACATATTTTCCTCTAAGATAAAAAAATACTACTTTTTCCAATTGTGGTAAAAGGATTTCTGGTACTATCCCATGGATTCTACTGTCTTTGAAAGTACTCAAAAACCAAAGATATCATATTTTTAAAAGAGTGGAAAGATGCTACGTTGCGTGTTCACAAGGTTAGGGTAATTAAAGCAAGAATTTTCAATCATGCCAGGAGTTAAGTCAGACCTGTATATTCAGGGCTTTGGGAGAGAGTAGAGAGTTAAGCACAATATATATAAATGCAATTCCTTGTGTGAATATACTCCAGGTTTAGATATTTTTGGAAGAAGAAAGAATAGGATTGAGATTAAAGAGTGTCTGCAGAAGAGTCACATTGAAACTCAGCAGCTTCCTTACAGATTTTGGATCCCTAATACAAACTTGTGTCAAGTGAAATGCTTGGCTGAGGTGTGAGTTGGACAGGATCTAAGGAATCGCACACTGTGATGTATGAACAAAGAAACAGATTACAGACTCACAACGCTAATTGCCACAGCCTCCGGTTACCATTCTCCATGTTTTGATGTATACTGTAGATTTATAATGGCCAAGGGCCTGATTCTCATTTACATCACCCAATAGTATAAAGTGAAATGACAGCGGAATAAAGGGACGTGAATGCAAGTGAGAATCTGGCCAAATACCTATATCTTTTGAAGTTTTGGATGGCACCCAGAAATAATCTGGAGACTGAATCTTCCTGGTTATTATCCAGTTGCTGTAATCCAGATGTGCTCAAACAAGGGCACAAGCTTCCAGCTGGGGGAAGGACAGTCCCTGAAGCGGTGGTGAGCCTGGCAGCAATTCATTGATTAAGCCAGTGTTCAGCTGGTGAGCCAGAGAGGTAGGGCTCAGGACCGGGCGCAGGGGTGACCAGAAAGAGCACGGTGCTGTAATCCTTGGACTGGTCTTCATCTCCCTCACAAGAAATCAGCAGTGACCTGAAAAAATGATCTAACGTCCATGTACGGATACACCAAGCTGTATCACATAGCAAATTTATCAAAAAAGACTATTATAAAAGCCAGTCTGTAAGATACAGTGAAGCTTTACCCACGTTTGAGAAATGCTTCCAAGCCAAACTGCTGCATACTATCTTATGTAACAGCCTTTACAGTAATTGCTTGTTCAAAAGCTGCATTTTTTCCCCATCTGTCCTAATGGATACAAAAGCTGAATCTTCCAGTCTCAAACATAAGCTGCACCTACTGCCTACTTCTCTTGGAAAAGCATAATATTTTCTTCAAGGTAAAATTTTTATGAACTAAAAAAACCTCTGGGCTCATAGCTCTAATTGATAAGGCTCACATTAACCCTTTGCATGATCACAAATACAGAAGATTCATATTTTCTACTTGGTTTGTATTTGAGATCTGAAGAAGGGCCCGTATCTACAAAAATTTATCTTTTCTGGCTCTATCCAATGCTGTGATGAAAGATACTAGCTTTCTGTACAAATCTTCATTTGAATCCTTAGAGGTCACCACAGCAAAGCAAGAGGCTTATAGGTGTTCTTGAAGAATCTCTGTTTTTCCATGAAGGAGTGCCCTAAGCCTTTCAAAGAAAGCCGTGTCACTTCTGCTAGGCTATCTTAAGCACTTCAACTCAGCTTTTTCCTGTTGTGCAATGTTTGAGGATCACTTCCTGCTGCCTTCATCACATTCAGAGCGGCTACAAGATGACACAGTTCTCTTTCCAAGCGTAATGTCACAGGACAAAGATGGAAGGTGACCTTTCAAGAGGTGAGCCATGTCTGGATGTTCTGGCTTGTCTGGGTCAGAGTCCCTGCTCCAGTTGGTACACTTTACACAAGACCAGTACCACCAAATACCAGCTTATGTATATACGCCAAAACTCATTGCAAAATAATTACTCACGTAGTTAGCAACAAGTAAAAAAAGCAGTGTTCATAACTATTTTTCAGGGATAAAACATTTTTTGCTCTCCTTACGTCCATTGCCACGAGTGTTTACTTCTGTCATCATTTGCCATGGTGACACATGCTACAATGTGAAGCTCTTCACCTTAAGGTCTGTGTTTCAAATTTGTCTATTTGCTTATTTCCCAATTCTGTGCCCAGATAGTCTTACTAATGACAAATTAATCTCAGCAGTCCTTGTAGGGGAGCAAGTATATGAGGTCTATGGACTAAATCAAACTTAGTCCAGTAAAAAGAAGTGTCAGGTCAGAAGTGTCAGATGTGTTGGACTAGATCATCTCCAGAGGTCCCTTCCAATCCCTACCATCCTGTGATTCTGTGACCTTGATGCAATGACAGTGACATGTTGAAGGAGAGAATAAGGTGACCACAATGCTTAACTTTTCTTTGATTAAAGGAAGAAAAATAATACATGTGTTCATGGGTGACTGTAAGAGACTGATGGGAATTCCCAGAACTAGCTGTAGTGACTCCCAATGTTCAGAAAAATTAAGACATAGCTTTTGAGCAGCAAAGCACAGATCTTTTCCCTTAAAGCAGTGGGTTTCTGAGTTACTTTTCATGAACGACACTGAATAACCACTGTCTTGAAGAAAATACTGACCTATTTTTAAGAAGTTAACCTGACACTCAGTAGACCTAACTTAATGGAAGACCTAGGAAAAACTCCTCTTAGAATCCAGCAAGAGCAGGTGAGTATCTTGGGTGGGATTTTGTGATTGCTATTACAGCACGACATGTAATGTCAAATGCTTTCCCATACCCTACAATAATATGGCTACAATTCCGTCAAGTGTGCTGCAGCGCAATCGGTGTACGGCATGGTATAGTAAAGGCCATGTAACACCAGCTCTGAAGGAGAAAAACCCCACTGTGTTCTTGCCGTGTTTGTACTAGCAAAAATCTATAAAGAGAAAGCAGATGGCAATTGTATTGACAATACAGCAATTTCTTCCACAATGTTAAATAAGCAAACATGAATAAAATAAATATGCATGCATGTTATTTTCAAAAACTACTTCTTAATTTACAGAAGAAATTTCTCTTTCAAATGGAAACAGATGAAATATATGAAACATGGAATATATGAAACAAGACTTCTTTTTTTGAAAATCCTGAGTGTCTGAATGAAAGACCTTTTTAGTCAGTGGCAATCTCCTCACTGACTGCTGTGTTTACTCTATCAGATTTTATTTTGGGAGTTCTTCTAGCATGGGCTTCTGATTTGACCAAATGTGCCTTTTTATAGATTATTAACTGGTTGTGAATATCATTGGGGTGGTAGACAAGTGAGACAAATTCATAGTTTATCATTAGTCGAGGGACTGTTTGCAAAATTCAAACGCTCATAAATAACGGAGAACTCAAAATCTTGGGGTCTGGCCATGGCCCAGCTCTTGTTTAGAGGGGGCTGTCACATACAGAGAGCTGGACTCGTGTTCAGAGGAGTAAAAGAGTAGCACTTCTCTCTTTTGCTTTACAATGAGATCCATATTCCCAACAAGAGTTAAATGGGTACGTATGGCAAGTTTAGCAACCATTGAAGAAGACCCCGAAGAACAGAACTTCAGTGTTTCCAGGAAGAAAATATGTCTAAGTTACCTTATAAAACACCAAAATAAGCTTGCAAGGTGGCAGAACCTCTATTTTGATTTTCAGTCCTCCCACTTCCATGTAGTTTCACAGTCAGTTGTCTCGCACTAACTACTGCAATTCCAGCCACACCTGTGCCTGTGTAGTGTGGTTGAATATTAACTCCACCTGCAGATAATTTGACAGGGGTTATATTTTGATCTTAACTCAATTTCAGATTGTCAGAAAGTCCCGTCCTCTCTAGCTACTGGAATGCACACACCCCCCGCCCCCAGCCTTTGCATTATCTAGAAAGCTGGACATACCCTTGCATACTGGAAGGACGCAAAGAAACGAACGAGAAGTTGCCTAAAATAGCTTTATATTCACTCCATCTTTATGTCCTCTTTTTTGAAGCAATTTAGTAATGAAAAAAAGTAGGCCAAAACCTCTGCATCATAATTAACAAAGGATTATAGAGGATGGAAATCTTCTAGAAGTCATCTGTCCCAAGGGAGAAACAACTATATTTATGGTAGTTATATTGTCATCTCACCAGTTACTAAAACCTCTGATGATGAAGAGAGCATCCTTCCTAGACAAGCCTCTACTGTTAGACTTTTATTACCATCACAGAACGTCTCCTAAGATGTAACCAGAATCTTGTGTACTCTATTTTAAGCCCTTTATATCGTGTTGTATCCTGCACAGTCATGAAGAATAGATTAGTCCCTTTCTCTTGGAAACAAGCTTCTAAGATTTGTCCTTCCTTGTCCCTCCTAGCAACAAGCTGCTCTTCTTTACCTTGATGACCTTGATTCTGTTTATTCTTTCTCATGGGTTATGCTGTCTGGCCCTTTGATCACTGTTGGTGTTTTCTTCCAGCTGGCCGGCATCATTCTGAAAATACGGTGCAACGAACGGGGAGAGCAATATCTTTTCATCGCAAAGTGAAATGGAAAGATCAGTCCATCATTTTACTTCTGACTCCATATTTCAGCCTCTTTGTCTTGCAACAGCATGAAATGCTCAGCTTGTGATGCATACACAGAGCGCAGATCCTTCCCCAAATTATTCATCGTTTCCTGTCCTCTACTTGTTCAGGTGAATGGTCCTGCCAAAGAGAAATACTGTGTTATTGCTCCTTTGAGTTTTGCCCTGTCATTTTCCTGATTATTTCTGCAGCCTGTCAAGAGCATTTTGAATTTCAACCCTGTCCTCCAGTGTATTTGTAGACTTCATATCATCTGCAAATTAATAAGCACACTCAATATTCAGTCACAGAGATAGCAATCAAAAATATTGAACAGAATCAGACCCAAAGGAGAAACCTGCTGAATATTCAATATCACCTTCTTTTTTTAACAGTGAAACATTGATAACAGCTCTGTGAGTGCATTTTTCAAACAGTTCTGTGTCTCATACAAGTGCCATAAAAATCATATCCTTGTAGTTACTAATGAGAGTGGCATCTGAAACAGTTTCAAATCCCTTTTACTGCTTTTATGACACTGCTTTTCCCCTGTTCACAAAGTCTGTTTCACATCACATAAAAATGTGACTGTTTTGAGATGAAACTTTATTAACACAGACATTGCTGGCTAATAGTCATCTCGGAGCATTTGTACATTCATCTCTGATTTTTATCAGTTTTTCAGCTTTTTCAAGGGTTCTCAGCTTGTTTGACTATTTATGAAATTCTTTCTCCAAGAAATTAAGTTAGACTGATAGGTTCCCTCTTGCTTTTTCTTTTGTTTTTAAGTTCCTTTTTTAAGAAGTAGATGCCTTTTCCCAGCCTTCTGCTTTCTTCCTCAGCTACCACAAATTCTTAAAGGTCACCAGCAATGGTGCAGAGTCTGCTTCAGACTATTTTTTTAGTATACTGTGTAATGAGAGCAAAATTCAGGCTGGGGCCTTGTGCTAAGGCTGACCATGACTCCATGTGCTCTTTACAAAATAAACACAAGCCCTCTGAACACTAAATCTGTGCAGTCTGGGCTATTTTCTCATTCCTCTCTATTCTGAATGTTCTTCCCTCCATCTGTGATCTAAGGCGTGAACCAGCCCAGGTGATTACACCCAGTGTCTATGAGTTTCTTCGAAAACGTCACAGCGGGAGAGCTCTGCTCTCATGGCATCATTCAGAAGCCAGAGCATTTCTCCTTCAAGTCACTTCTCTTCTTTGCCTAAAAGGAGGTGAACCAGTGTCGCCCAGCCTACCACAGAGCCCCAACCACCAGACTCAGGCTCTTCTGGGGCAGGTCTGGCAGGTGTGAGTCGACCTTGGGACTCTCTTAACTGCATATAAAAAGCATTGATTTACTTGATTTACCCAGCCAGAAAGAAAACAAAGAATAATTTAGTCTGTGCTAGTGATTTAGGACATTCCTCCCTTAAAAACAGGAAAATCCCTGCTTTAAGGCCTGCTCTGTATTTTTATTCAAAGTTTGCTTCATGTAAAATAAAAAAATATCCGTGAAATGTGTAAAGCTCTAGGAATAGTTGTCTCTTACGCAGCAAAGTTGTGCATAGAAGCGCAGGAGACTGGGAGGATAACATGCCCCTTCTCCAGCTCGGCCTTGCCAGGGAGTGGGGAACAGCAATTGGTGTGTCCTCACTGAAGGATGGTCTCCCATGTCACGGCTGAATATCCCAACCATGGAATGTCAGCACACTATCACCACACATTTTTTCATCTTTTGTTAGAAGTGAGGCCTCCCCATCTCTCCGTATGAAGTTTTGAACGAAAAGTCATGGGCTGGGGTGTACAGCTAGAGAGAGGCACAAGCTATTTGGAGCGCTCCAAATCCAGCAAGGAGGAGGAATTGAATCCTTGTCCTTGGTCTTCCTGTAGCCAGCAGGTCTTTCTACTGGCTGCACCATGTTTTGTGGATCACACTCTGAGGGCCCCCATGAACACCCCCATATTGTCCGGACACAGTTCCAGATTTTCCCTTTGCGACTAGATGGCTAAAAATTGGTGTAATCAGACTCCGAGCAGAAGCATGTTCACGACACAGCAACAAAAAAATGCTTTCAGCCTGGAGATCAGACTTTCACATTCTCCTTTTCTTTTTGACTTCTCTGGTTCTCTCTGTATGTGTCTTGAAATAAGCTTTTACTTATGTTTAATCCAGCTCCCAGATCTGCTGCAGCTTCCATGTAATTTTTCTCCAGAACAGAAAGTAAAAGTCATGTTTAGTGTGTTTTCTCAGAGTTTATTAGCAGACCTCCCAATTCTTATCTTTGACTCACACCCCTGATACAGAAGTTTTTCGTAGTACACTGCTCTCTTATCATTCCCAATGGGTTTGCTCTTTTCTTGCTCCCTACGAACGTCACATCATCCCTGTGCTCATTTCCCTCGTCTGGGGAGAGGGGCCAAGGCTGGCTCAGGTGCAGCTCTCTTGCAGGGCTTGCCCGTCCTCCTCCTCCCGCCTGATTCATTCAGATGTCACAATCCAATGTTTATGAAACCCTCGTTTTGCAATCGCCATGGCAGTGAGTCAAACGTCACTGACGCTGCATCATCGAGTGAATCAGGCAGGAGAAGGATATAAAAAGGGAGAGCTACTATTTATACACGGACATTACGGTAATCAGCAGAGATGAGAACACACGTGGAAGGCGGTTGCTAGATGCCGTATCCATCACCTTGGGGTATTCTCCAGCGGGTGCCGGGAGCTCCATTCCCGCTCACCAGGCTGCCCACGCAGCATTTGTTTAGGGAGTTTGCGTGTTCCCGGGAGGGACGTGTCGCATGCTGGGAGAACAGGGAAAAAACAGCTGAATCGAATAACGGCGAAAGCTGCCTCGAGTGGCTGAGTGCAGGGAGTGCCTGGGCCAGAGGCAGGTTGTGGGAGCATGAGGGAAGTGTCCTGCTGAACTCACGGCTGTCTTATTTCGCGAGATCTGGCTCTGAGTGGTTTGTTTCAATTTCAAGCACTTCCTGATGGTGATGGAGGGAGTTTTCTCTCTTGTGTCATCATCTTTAATGGTTAAAACATGTAAGTCTGCGGAGGAAGAGGGAAGCAAAGTTTCCTTTCGAAATCTGGTCTTCTCACTTAAACTGGTGTCGTATTGGAGCAACTCCACCTGATGCCATGTAACTATTACTGATTTCTACCAGGACAAGTCAGAACCAGGCCAGCTGCTGAGCGAAAGTGCTGTTTCAAACCTTTCCTGAAGTTTCCCATTCCTCCTATAGATTTCACCTCTCACCTGCGACACGACACATTTATCACACAGTGTTTGCATGACACGGTGCCACAGTGCCCTGGACGTGACAGCCCAGAGGTCCATCCCAGTCCCGGGTCTCTGTGCTTGTCAGCAGGAGTACCGTCAAAAGGAAGGAGAAGACTAAAGAGAAAAAAACAACAGTCCCCTCGTACGTTGCCAGTCTCATGGGCTTCTCTTGGAAACATCATTAAGCTCAGAGCAGTCTCCCCTCCAAAGCAACTGCAACTTGACAGGGCTGATAAATCAGGCTTATCAGAAAAGAGATGCTATTATTTAAAAATAGCAGTTAAAACAGATAAAAGTTAACATTTTTTAAAAATTCAAATAGAAGGAGATTAAGACTGTCTTTTTAATGATTCTTCCTGATGCAGACACTAAAAGAACCTGATGGAAATTAAGAGCTGAATTGGCAATAGCCCAAATCAGAAAAGATTATGTGATATCTTTATCTTCTGTTTTAGAAAAAAAAGAAGCATGTGAACACACAGAAACCAGAAGAGTTTCCAGCTTGAAAAGAAATAAAATTTTGACTCTGACATGTGCCAGGGAGCATAGGAGTGGTCCGTTCTGAATTCAGATCTTGTATTTATTAAAACAAAATCTTCTTGGATAAATAATACAACGTTCATGTGTTTAGGCAAACAACTTCTGTCCTGAATTCCAGGCAGAAGAGCTCATTTAGATGCAGCTCAAGCTGACATTGACTTGAATGGAGTTTTCATTGTTTACAATAGGACCATAACCCCCGTTTCCCCAAATTATATTATTATAGGAAAAAATAAGTCAATTGGGATAAAACGTCCTTCAGCATCAAAGTTAATAGAATCAAACCTGCTATCTTTAACCTCATTGGTTTCCCCCTCGCCCCCTCCCAGTCCCAACTATAATAAATATATCCTTTATGTTTTTCATCCCAGAGTGATACAGCAGGATGGATGCCAAATGGAGGGAAATCTGCCAGCAAGCAATTAAGTGTTTAGGTTCTGGATGAGACGTTAATGTGTCATAGATAGTTAGAATTACCCAACTACACCTCCTGCTGTTAACAGGGCAGAAACAAACCCCCACTAGATGACTTTGAAGGTGCAGCACGTAAAAAGCCACCAGGCATTGGCCAAACCAGCTCTGGCACCGCTGCAGAAGGCTGAGGGTGTGGGGACGTTCCCTGCCTGCGCTCCCCACACACCCCAGGCTACGCAAACCACGCTCCACTGCAAGCGTAGAGGCTGCAGACGATCTTAAGGAGCAACGTGGGAACCTGCCCATATGCAGTGTCTGCAATTTCAGCCTCACAGCTACATGGTGGAGCTGCCAAGGTTCCTGCCAATGTGTGCTCTGCCAGAGCGCAATAACTGCATGAAAGCAGACTTATTTCTACTCTTAAACTTAATATCTGTCTTGTGTAAGGTAGTTTGATGCTTCTCTGAGCACGTTTAGGGTATATCTACCTGTCCATTTACTCTGCCTTTGTACCCACATGGAAAAGTGTGAGCTCTGAAGTTGAAGCCACAGGGCACAGCAGCGAGCCGGGTCAGGCTCTGGGGGTGACCACTGCTCTAGTGCTGTTAGTAAAGCTGCTACAGCATGGCAGGCCACATAAAGTCTTAGCTGCACTGTTGGACCTTTGTAGGAATGCTTTGGGTTTCAGTTCTTCAGCTTTTGTTTCCCTACCACAGGACAGGCCTGCAAGATCAAGCGGACAGGCAGCCAGGTAGAGTGCTGCCTGAGAGCATTTAGATGTGGTTGAAGAGCTTGCTGCAGTGAATCCTTTTACTCGAGTGCATCGGTTGGGTCTATGACCCCAAAAAGGACATCAGTGGAATTTACAACCCCTCTCCTAACACTGTGGCCTGTAAGCATGTTTCCACATATAAACGAGAGCTTTCCTGTTTGCCGCACAGCTTAAGGAATGTGTCTGGTAGAGACATCCTTCCTGGGAACACTTGAGTGAAGGACATCCTACTTGACCGATGAGATGACAGAGGGCTGTAAACACTGGCAGGGGGAGAGATCTTGATTGAGGACTTCGAATCGTCAGTTCCAGAGAAGGAAGTGAAGGAACCCTCAAGTGCTCAGGAGATAAGGGACTTCAGAGCACTCCAAAAAAGTGAAAAGTGCACTCCAAAAAAAGTAAGTGGCTATGGATATGTGGATGTGCACAGTGCTTATTTAATGCTTATCTTTTCTTAACAAGGAAATTCCTACTGATAGCAGACAACTTGGTACAACAAATTTTATCAGTGAAATCAAAATCTATATTTAAAACATTGGCATGGGGTTTTCAACTTTGTACAATAAAACATCAAATGTTTCAGTAGGAAGTGAGGCCCCTCAGAATCTGGCAAGAAAATTTAAACGTTTTTCTCAACTTCTGTGACTTGGTCACATCTGCAGAGTATCTTCTGCAGCATCTCTGTCTTTCTACAAATCAGCTTGCTTCTCAAATAGAAACACAATGTGCCTTTTAGATCTCTTAAGGAAGATAACAGGGAGGATTCTACTCAGATTTTTAAGACTATTTTACCTGGGCCTTGTCACCAATGTTGATCTCAACTTTTCAGGCTTTTGTCTCCAGCAGATTCTGCCCTTTTAACATGCGACTGTTCAGTTACATCAGTTGAATCGTCACCACTTGCTCCGATGCTGGCTTCCCATTTTTCAGCAGTCAGACAGAGGGTGTCCTCTGGTAACTAATGTTTTCCACCCCTGGAGAGTTTGGTCTCCAGTAGATCTGAAGCTATCAGTTTCAAGGCTCATGGGATCTCCTCTAGCCATCCTACACCTGGTTCTAAGGTGAATCCTCCAAGCTCTTAGAAGGTCTTCCATACCTCTTTCACATGTAATCTTTTATTTTTTTGCCTATATACTTTACCTGCAAATTTTAGCGGCACCTTCCTTTTAGTTACCTGGAATCCTTTTTCTCAGATATTGAGAAGAGGTGCAACTCTAAACCTTTTTAACTAGTTGCACGTGTTTTTCTCTTTTTTTTTTCTTGTGATTAAATACTGTGATCCTTTCAATGAGAAACTAATGAAGTCCTCAATACCAAGTTAGTGAATAAGTTACTGCACTACAAAAGCAGTGCATACCTTGCTTTACTCAATTTTTTCATGTAATTCAGGATTTTTAGATACTTCTATGAAAAACATCCCCATCAACTGTTTTTTGAGCTGAAGATTTCAGCTTAGCTGCCTATTTATTTCAGTTCTTCCAGGTTGGAAAACATTCAATATGCCTGCCTGTCTTTGCTACTTTTGTAAATACCTCTTCAACCCCTATGTCTTTCCTGGTGATAGAAAAATTAGAACCATGTGCTGAATCCAAAATCCCAATCCATTAAACACTTGAAGAATGGCACAACAATTTCAGTTCTTTTTCCATCCATTCTTACATTCTTTTTGAAGTCCATTTGCTTTCACAATTGCTTATGCTTTCACAAAATGATCAACAATGCCTTTTCAACCTCTTTGCCAAGTAGTATTTGATGATCCCATCTTTGAAAGTCAGTGGTGTTTTTAAAGTGGGTTACATTGCTTTGACATTCCCTCTGCTTGCAAACGCTTACAGTTACAAGATCGTTCTGCAGCTTTTTACACTTAGTTTTAGATTCGACTGTCCTAACTGAATTCCTAAAACTTTTGTGTAATCATCAAACTGAAAATTAATGGAAAGAACTGCCACGCTGCTTTAGACAAGCAGGACTTGGCATTCAGAGAGAATGAGCACCACTGAGACGCAGGAGTAGTCTGAAAAACAGACCTTCAACTCAAATTGCTGCATAATAGCCATTATTTAATTCTATTATGCTATACCTGGTGTTTCATCATTTCCTTATTTTATATAACTGTTTTTCCTTTCTCTTTCAGTTAATTATTTTTGACTGCTTTTTGTTATATTAATTGATGAACAGGTGTTGTGTTATTATGAATGTCATTTTCTATTAATTATTTCATTGTAACAGTTCTTCAGGAGTAACACTATAAATGAAAAACAGTTAGGAATTTTATATTCAATAAGGTAAAATAAAAGTGCTATATTCTCCTCACACGTAACATCGTAACTTTACCCACATAGCCTAACGTTCCGGTCAGATGATGTTTATGCACGTGAAGGATTATATTATCCTGAGAGTATTTTCACATAAACACAGTTCAGTGGATATCCAATGCCAAATTACACACAGGTAAGTACAGTATGTAAAATATTGTCCCATTAATTTCGTGATCAGCTATGGACAGAATTTCTCCTGCTGTGAAGCTCAGAAAAGCATCTGGTGTAACAGCACAGACCATTCCCGCTTGTCATAAAGCACCAGAGGTTCTCTTGAAGTTTGAATATTTATATATTTTCCTCATTCTGAAGAACAGGTGACATGAGCTAACTATGGGGCACCTTCTACCCATGACCAGTGAAGTCCATCTTTGTCTCCCTGGCGTTGGACTCCAATTTAGTCCACTGATAGAGAGACTTCCTGAGACCTGCAGGTTGAGAGTCAACTGGAGAAACTGGTATAATCCATTATGCTTAGTTTCTGCAAGATTACAGAGATTTCCCAGTCTACCTGCCTTTTCTATACTGGTTCACCAAACAACTGCTGCCTCCAGAGGGACTTTGCTGAAGAATCTAGAACAGGCTGAACTTTTTGTTCCATGCAAATCTGCGCACAAATGGTATCCGTACAGGATCAGGAGGGAATATCCAGCACACACAGCTTGCTTCGCAATGAACACGGACTGGCATGCACTTTCCTTGAACCCCACTTGGAGAAAGGAAGAATTTCAAAGCTCAGTTAGCAACTCAGAGGAGGTGATGTAATTTGTTTTGGTGATATTTCTCAGTTACCACATATTTAAGGCTGGCAGTTTTAAATGATTTGTGGTGAACAAATGGACTTTAATCAAACTTCCTTTTTAAAAAATAACAGAATCAGGTACAGCAAGTTGACAGGGAAAATATATAAGTTTAATTGGGGAAAACACTCTGTGTATAATGCTGGCTGGAATACTTATTCACTTTGTAGCAAGAGACTATCATTTGTGCACAATTGTTCAGCACAAAGAAAAGCTGCCAGAAAAAGCATTTTTTTTTGTCAATTGCTTTTGTCTTTTTTTTTTTTTTTAAGTGATTTTTGGAAATGTTCGTTTAGGGGAAAAAAGAAGATATAAATACATGTGCCCAAATCATTCAGCATTTACAAAATGGGCTTTTAAAAGGTTCAGAACCTACGAAGAGCACAAACTGGTGGAGTCGGGGCCTCGTGTGTGCCTTCTTCATATCTGGGACAACCAAGAGGAAGACAAGCTTGTGAGGGAGGTGTTCGGCCCCCCAAAAAGCTAACTGCTGAAGTCAACCCCATTGCTGAACCAGTTGCTAGAAAGCAGGGCGGTGGGCTGCAGCTCTCTGCCCTCTCCAAGGAGCCGCACTGCTGGGTTCAGCTCAGAGGAAGGCTCCTCTTACTCTTCCTCTCCTGCCCCCCTCTTGCTCCCAGTTGGAGCTTACCCTCCTTCTTGCCTGGGGTCCTACTGCATTGCAGAATCCCACGACCGCCTTGTCCCCCCACTGTCCCTAGCCATGACTCCCGCTCCCTGGCCCCTCCTTGGGACAGATTCAAGGCCTTTTGGCAGGACACATCGGACAACAGGAGAGGAACATTTTCTAACTGAAGAACTGATGAGCTCCTCAGGACATTTCAGGTCTCTAAAGAGGCAAATTCAGAAGAAGACCTTTGTGTTCTATTATTTAAGACACAGTTGTGCAAAATTTAGATCCTCAGAATCCCACTCCCCTTCCTCATCAGCTCCCCAATTCTGGGGGGAGATGATTGCCTAGATTTTCAGATGCTTCTCCCAGTAAAATTCCCCAGATACCAAACTGTCTGTTGCTGGTCACACCCAGAATTGCATAATTCTTGACAGTGCTGAGGAGCCAGGCACTGAATTCATGGCTGAATTTTGTCAGAATTTATAACCTAAGCTTTTCCCTCGTGTCTAGCAGCACAGCACAGGGTTTTCTGAGTGCACACTGCCAGACAGTGCCTCACACAAAGCTGAGAGAGAGGTAAGACAGTGCTACGCTCCTTCTTCTGCTTGACCCCAGCAGTCAGGTCATGCAGCTAAGACCTGGGAAGATTTATCAGGAGGACTGAAGGAACTGTAATTTCTCCTACTCTACAAAGAAATCCCTGTAGTGTTAGCACCACCCAGTACAGCATACTAACATACTTGCTTCTATAATATGTGACGCTGTTAAGAGTCACATAGCCACCCCATTCACGTAGTCTGCATCTGACTCAATGGTGCAATGCAAATCCTTAATCCCATTATAAGTCATGAGCTTTCCAAGCAACTGCAGAGCATCAGAGCGTAGGAAATATTCCCCCAGGCTGAATTCAGCCTTTCCTGTTGAGGCGCCGGCACTGCTCTGTGCTCTAGGGGCTATGAGACCCAAAAGTCATGAGGATCTGGACCACTTCTCACACTCCTTTCTCTGGTCCAATAGATATATCACGGTTTGCCATAAAACTAAAACAGTGCAGCTTTAAGCTAGGACTCTGACTTCAGCTGGGGAGGAAGTGCCTGGGAGTTAGGTTCTCCAAAGTCTATGCCCTTTCATGGATCTAGGCCTCCATTACAGTGCATTTTTGAAAATTATCTTTTGGCTTAAATAGTACATAGATGCAGTTCAGAACTGGGAAATGGGGCTATATCTCCTCCACTGCTTTTGGAAACCTGGTTAGGCAGTCATTTACATTTTTGCTTTGCATTTTCATTTGCATCATTCGCATTTTCACTCAGATACTTTCAGGATTTGGCTATGGAACATTTTTGAACATGTTATCCATGCACCTTTTCACTCTGTAGACCAATCCCCAAGCATGGTGTGCCAGGACAAAGATGCTCGTGTTCACCTAAATCACCAGTGACTTAAAGTGCATGAAGATTGCCACACCAGGCTGGCTCCAGCAAGAAACCTTTGCTTTCTGCCTCCATTATCTCACCACATATTACCTTACAGGCATCTTTGCCATAAGTGCAGTTTCTTGCATGTTTCAGACAGAGACGAGGTTGAGAGATTAGGCCTCAAAGGGAGTAAATCTTCCATTCCTTTATGCAGGTTTATGTGAAGACAAATGTATTGAATGCCAAATTAACACTATGAGTTTTACACACAAAGGCATGAAAATGAATGAAAGTATTCTACCTTTCACTTCCAGAGCTGTTGTTCAAGCTAGCATGGGGACCTTCATGAGAGAAATGTTTGCTGAGATGATACTGATGTTCTTAATTAACTTTGACTTATTGGAATCCTTCCTCTTGTTTCATGTAACTTTATCTCCCTCTGCCTTGCATTTTATCTCCTTTTGTCTGTATTTCTCAAGATTTCCCATCAGCAGCCAAAGGGTAGATTTGTTTGTAGTATGAATGAATTTCCAGTTAGTTTTATTTAGCTCTGTACTGATTATTTCTTTTTAAAATATGTTTAGTTTGGTCTTATTATCCCATCCTTTGTGATATATAATTATAGGTATCATAGTTAAAATCACAGAATCATAGAAGCATTGGTTGGAAGAGACCTCCAAAGTTTGTGATCTGACCTTCCACCCACAGCAGGGGTACTACCAAGTAGATGAGGTCAGCTGTAGCTTTGCCTAACACAGCATTGAAAACACCCTGGGAGAGACTTCATAACCTCTCTGGATAACCTGTTCCACTTCAGTGCTGCTATCCCAGGAGAAGAGCTTCCCTTGATCTGCTGACCAAGATCCTCATAATGTATCTCAGTTTGCTGTTTGCTTTGTTTGCAATGAGTGCAGCAGTGGCTCATATTCAACCTGGTATCCACCGCCATGATCTGTCATTGAGACAGTCACTTCCCAGGCTACAGCAAAGCCAGGGGTTATTCCTCTAAAGGCACTTACTGGCCCTCATGGGGTTTCTGCTGGTACAGCCAGTTTTACTGAGGTCGCTGGACTGAGGGGTCATGTCAGTCATTCCCGCTAGTTCAGTATCATCACACATTTGCTGAGGATGCACTCCCTGTCCAGGTTGCTGATGATCTTGAACAACATGTGCCTCAGTATCAGCCCCTGGCATTCTCTCCCGTTACTCATACAAGATATGCTGTGAGCCTTCACCATGGTAACCCAAGACAAGATCCAAAGCCTAGTGAGGCAAATGGGAATATTTTCAATGATTCTGCCAATGGCACAGAGGTTGGGGTGCCTAGATATTATTAAGCTTTGACTTGTATCTCCAAGCTGCTTGAGCACAGGCAGAAGCAGTTTCAAGCAATTACCCTCATGATCGAGCCACAGACAAGAGTGCATAACACGTTTGGCCAGAAATTTAACTTCACTGGGCTAAGGGCCAGGTATTTAGTGACTAGAGGCACCTTGTGCCAAAACACATCTTTACCTATTATAGAAGGTGATAGAATGAGTATTACACTAGAGCTTTGCTATTCCTGAGTGGAGTGTGGAGTACTGTAAGATTACATTTTGTTCGTTACCAGCTGAAGTACTGTGTTACAATCACCAATGTGTGTAAGAGTTTTGCAATTCAGTTAAAAGAGAGAGTAAGATAACAGCATAACTTAATAAGGTAACAGCTAATGCATCATATTCAAAAGTGTCATTTTTTTCATTTACTTTTAAGAACAGGTTAGTTTTAATTCTTTCTAGAATCATAGAATCGTCTAGGTTGGAAGGGACCTTTAAGATCATCGAGTCCAGCCATAAACCTAAAACTGCCAAAACCACCACAAAACCGAAGCACCACGTCTACCCGTCTTTTAAATACCTCCAGGGATGGCAATTCCACCACCTCCCTGGGCAGTCTTTTCCAATGTTTGATTACCCTTTCAGTGAAGAAATTTTTCCTGATATCCATCCTAAACCTCACCTGGCCCAACTTGAGGCCGTTTCCTCTTGTCCTATCGCTTGTTACATGGGAGAAGAGACTGACCCCCACCTCTCTACAACCTCCTTTCAGCTAGTTGTAGAGAGTGATAAGGTCTCCCCTCAGCCTCCTTTTCTGAACTAGTATATTTTGCTTGAAGTGATAAGATTTTACTATAAGGGGACATCATTTAGGCATACCATTTGACATTTTCCTGGAAAGAAAGTCTTTTTTTATATTGTGAAAAACCTCATTCATTGGGGACTGCCCTATGTTATGCTAGGGACTATGAGTTACCTGTTTCATAGGGGGCATATAAGGAAGCTGTCCGAGCAGCAAGAGACCTGGTGAGAAAAGTTAAACCTCAGTTAGAATTAAATCTAGCCAGGGAGATCAAGGGAAACAGCAAAAATTTCTATAGGTACATTAATGGTAAGAAGATGACTAGGGAGGGTGTGGGCCCCCTCAGAAAGGAAAGGGGGGAGCTGGTGAGAAGTGATATGGAGAAGGCCGAGGTTCTCAACCGTTTCTTTTCCTCGGTCTTCACTGACAAGGGCTCCAGCCACACTCCCGGAGTCATAGAAGACAATGGCAGGGGTTGGAAAGAACTGCCCATCGTAAGTGAAGATCAGGATCGTGACCATCTAATGAACCTGAAAGTGAACAAGTCCATGGGACCTGATGGGGTACACCCACAGGTACTGAGGGAACTGGCGGATGAGGTTGCTAAATCGCTCTCTATTATATTCAAAAGTCCACTGACTGGAAAAGGGGAAACATAATCGCCACTTTCAAAAAGGGAAAGAAGGAGGAACCAGGGAACTATAAACCAGTCAGTCTCACCTCCATGCCCGGTAAGATGATGGAGCAGATCCTCCTGGAGGCACTGCTGAGGCAGAAGAATAACAAAGAGGTGATTGGGCACAACAACACGGCTTCACCAAGGGCAAATCATGCCTGACAAAACTGGTGGCCTTCTATGAGAAGTATTCTATCAATAGACAAGGGGAGAGCAACTGACATCATTTACCTGGACCTGAGCAAAGCCTTTGACACTGTCCCGCATGACATCCTGGTCTCCAAGCTGATAAAATATGGCTTTGATGGATGGACAATTCAGTGGATAAAGAACTGGCTTGACGGCCGCACCCAAAGAGTGGCTGTCAATGGGTTCGTGTCCAAGTGGAGGCCAGTGACAAGTGGAGTCCCTCAAGGATCAGTGCTAGGACCGGTCTTGTTTAACATCTTCGCCAGTGACATGGACAGTGGCATAGAGTGCACCCTCAGCAAGTTTGCCGACGACACCAAGCTGTGTGGGGCGGCTGACATGCTGGAGGGAAGAGACACCATCCAGAGGGACCTTGACAGGCTGGAGAGGTGGGTCCATGCCAACCTCATGAAGTTCAACAAGACCAAGTGCAAGGTCCTCCATCTGGGTCGGGGCAATCCCAAGCACCGATATAGGCTGGGCAGCGACTGGCTTGAGAGCAGCCCTGAAGAAAAGGACTTGGGGGTGCTGGTGGATGAGAGGCTCAACATGAGCCGTCGGTGTGCACTAGCAGCCCAGAAAGCCAATCGTATCCTGGGCTGCATCAAGAGAAGCGTGGTCAGCAGGTCCAGGGAGGTGATTCTCCCCCTCTACTCTGCTCTCATGAGACCCCACCCGGAGTACTGCGTCCAGTTCTGGAGCCCCTGCTACAAGAGTGATATGGACGTGCTGGAACATGTCCAGAGAAGGGCCACGAGGACGATCAGAGGGCTGGAGCACCTATGCTATGAGGACAGGCTGAGAGAGTTGGGGTTGTTCAGTCTGGAGAAAAGAAGGCTCCAAGGTGACCTTATAGTGGCCTGCCAGTATCTTAAGGGGGCCTACAAGAAAGCTGGTGAGGGACTTTTTAGGATGTCGGGTAATGGTAGGACTAGAGGGAATGGATTAAAACTAGAGACGGGTGAATTCAGACTGGATGTTAGGAAGAAGTTCTTCACCATGGGGGTAGTGAGACACTGGAACAGAGAGGTGGTGGAAGCCCCATCCCTGGAAGTTTTTAAGGCCAGGCTGGATGGGGCTCTGAGCGACCTGCTTTAGTGGGAGATGTCCCTGCCCATGGCAGGGGGGTTGGAACTAGATGATCTTTAAGGTCCCTTCCAACCCTGACAATTCTATGATTCTATGATTCTCTACACTTCAGCACATATGATTTGAAAAGGTGTCTAAGTTTAAAAGAATGAGGCTCTGCTTTTTTGCACATGAATGCATATGTATCTGTTACTCATTTGCCATTAAAAAAAGCATGTGGTAAGAGTGCAGCATCTCTGCTCAACATCATATATGCCCATTTGCATTGTGAACCCCATTTTGTGTGGCAATTGCTTAACCCTAATAATAAAAACCTTTTCTGTTCCACTTTGGGGGAACAGAAGACAGGTGGAACATCTGGTAGCAGGTTATCAACACTAGTCCTGTCAAGGCCACCTTGAAAAAGTCCGGGACAGTTCTGAGGACAGTGATTTGTTGGGACATGTCCATCTGGTGCTGAAATTCAGCTGTGTTAAAGTTTGGCAAAAAGATCATCAAAAGAGAGTTAAATTCAAGAAGGAAATATGACTGACAAAAGAGAGCATCCAGACCACATGCCAGAAAACCAACCTGGAGGAAGAAAAAAGAGAAGCGAACCTGCCAAGCCTAGGACACTCTCCAAGGAAAGACTCACAGGAAGAATGAGGTCACAATTGGAGCAAGGAGTGGGGAGTCTAGGAAAGGGGTCTGTAACTTCTCTAGCACTATTTTTTTCTTGTTTTGTTATTAATAAAAGTGAATGTGTTTGAGAAACTCTTCTGATAGTACTGTCTGCCTCATATATTTGGCACACAACCGCTGAAAATGCTAATCAAGAATATGGATATACTCAACCTAGCACTGGCTTTAGGGTTGTGGAGTCCAAAAAGGGCAGAAACTTCCACATTCCAAAAACACCTTGGAAACCTGGACTAAGCAAAACTGACCTGGCTTTTCCCAGGCCCGCTTGGCTCATGAGTACGTGGGATTCAGCAATGATTCACAGAACGCTGGTATTCATCCAGAGCCAAGCTGCGACTTCTGCACATCATGTTCCCTGGATGGATACACGATCTACGCCAGTCAGTTAACAAACTGAAAGCATCCTTCAGCTCGTTGTTACACTGCAGCAAAGTTGGGTGAGGCTTTATGGACCTGTGCCAATTTACAGCCACCACGTTCTGGCCCCACTGAGATCACCGGGGTGAAAGATTTTATTCTGTTGCTCCAAATCAGCTTAAATTCTTCATTATTTTCTTACTAGAAAGATTAATTACTGTGAACACTTAGGCCTGAAGCCAGAAACTCTTAAAAAATATAACTAAAATGGAATAGTTCAGAGTGCTGCATCAGCATTACAGGCAACCACAACCACGTTAACATATATATTCCTCTCTATACTGTCTTTCCTTAGAATATCATCTCAACTTTAGGATCCTAGCACTTTTCAAGGTTGCCCATAAACTACTTCCTTGGTACACTGGCACATCTTGGTAGTGTGGTTCAAAGGGCCATGTTCTAGGCCATAAGCAATAGCATCACACCAGACTTTTTGCTTTACTGTAAGTTTATCCATGCAGGAATGGACATTTCTCAGGAGCTGGTCTGTGGTTGCAGAATAAATCTTGGAAGACGCACTGAGCTGCAGGTATTCTTAAGTCCTGTCCTATGGAGCCATTCATGCAGTAAACAAGTTGAAACTGGCTATGAGTCTCCCAGATCAGTTTTATCGTAGAGCCAGTGAGGTTGCTTGGAATGCTTTTGCTGGGGTTTTCTTTTTCAGTTTTTATTTTGTACGTTTCCTTTGGAACATCGTCAACGAGGCTCAAAAATACTGCTTATTTGAGGCACAAGGAAAAATTACTCTCCTCTCTGCGTATTTTTTTCTCTTTCTTAAACCACCAGCAACATTAAACTGTGTCTAGAGCATCCAGGTGTTTCCTGGAGCAATGCACACCTGAGACAGACCTCGCCTCCCACAGGGCGTCACTTTTATATCTGCAGTGGAGGGGGAAGTATTTTTCCTGAGCTGAACATAATACCATTTTGCGCAATGCTAAAAACTGTGCCCTGGAGAAGAAACAACTGCGATATAAACACAAAACTCGCTGCCAGTTGGCTCTGCTTGCTGAAACAACAAAAGCAAATCCCTTCCAAAGTAATCTTTACCTCAGGAAGGGTAAAAAAAAAAAAAGAGACGCAACTAACAACAAACAATGTGAGGTATCCCTGCAGTGTACTTTCCAGCTAGCCAGGGAGCAGCACTGTAAAGTTGTTTCAGATTTAAATACAGACTAATTATAACGCTACAAGCATGGAAAATAAATGTGTTTCCATATTCCACGTCCTGCCTCTCAAAGAATTCAGAAATAATCTGCAATGGGCAATTCCAGGCAGGCAGCAAAAGCAGCTTGGTTGACAGGTGGTTTTGAAAGGACAGGAGGTGTTCCTAGGCAGGACAAGTGGCTGAAAATGAGGACATCGGTGCTGGATTTTTCATTAATTTTCTTCTGCAATGGCTGAAGCACACCAGGTACCTTCTCCATCGCCTTGCACCCTGAGACCGCTCTGTGATGTAAAGCGCAGCTCTCTTTGCTGGGACGAGCAGGAGATACCTTTCATACCTCTGCTCCTCACCCAAACTGGTGAGCAGACTCTGACCTACTGCTGCTGTGCCACGGCATGATGAGGCCAGGGCATTTGACACCCCCACCTTCAGCACTTACTGCAGTGGGGTGAAGCTAAAACCTGGCAGCAAACTGTTGCCTATGAAATATAACACACAAAAAATGCTTGCATCCTGAGGGGGAATTTGAAAGAAAATTTGTTGGGAAGTTTATCAGTTTTAAGTCAGTGGAAGAGTAGGGAAGAGGAAGCTTTTCCCCCCCCCTTTATAATCTTTTGCTTCCTCTGCTTTGTTTTCGTCATATTTGTCCTAACAACAAAATTAATTATGTTCTCTTTTTCCTTAACAAAGAAAAGGACTTCTTTTTTTAACAAAGAAAAGAACTGTGAAATAAAATTTTGACAGATAACTAGGTCTTCTTTTGTACAACAGAGACACATGGCTAGCAGTGATCTTCAAGTAGAAACTCATTTGAAAGTTTGCATGCAAAGGGAAAGGAAAGGCATATTTTCTTTGATAACTTTCAGATAACTTTTTTTTCTTTTCAGGCACTTCATTTTTCTTTGTGTTTAGTAGGGAAAAACAATCTCTGCAAAATCCCATACAGGTCATTCAGAGCTGGCCAGAGATAGGCAGTGGTGAAACCAAGGAGAATAACTCTGGTCTGCAGTTTCTCAGGGCTGGACGCGTCTCTGGTCCGTCGCTGCAGCCTGGCAGGAGGTCTGGGAAAACGTGAAAGCCCCAAGCCCCAAGTGGTGGAGGCAGGGTCAGAAATCCAGCCCACCAGCATCATAGCTACTGATGAAGCCAGAAGAGCAGCTGACAGAAATCAGCCCGTCGGGGCAATCTCATTCAGAAAATATAATTCTTCACATACTGTGTTTTGGGCTCAGCAAACCTAAAAACCTCCAGGGAGAACAAAATGGTTTTCCCTAGACATATACGAACAGACTAGTGCTTTTTAACTACGACACAGACATTTACATACATGCTGGCCTTTTGTCACAAGCAGTGAGGAGAATTCTGCTGCCTCTCTGCTCTTCTGCTGCATCTTTGTGCTATAATTTCCACCTTTTGGGTCTTCTCTTACCAGGAGATTTCCCCTACCTTAAGGAGAATGAATAGATAATATTTACCCTACAACGATGAATACAAATTAAACAGAAGGTGGCACTCATTGGCGATGTTCAAAACAAACTGAAGATTCATGCCTGATACCTATAGCTTGAAAAATATTTTCAGGGAATCCTCAGAATAAGTTACCAACAGAAGACTCCTGAGAAAGTCTTATTGCTGCCAACTCTTCTGATTTCAAAATTGTTTTGGAAGACATGGAAATGCCAGAAATGGATTTCGTTGCCAATTGTACCCCGAATACCTGTTGCAATGGTGAACTTGCTTAATGTGAAATAGCCTGTAACGTGCAATGGTGGATTAGCACGTGACATATATTCACGCATGTGCCCTGTTTTCAGAAAACAGCTTTTCTCATGACACTAGCTGGTCAGTCAGCCACAGGGCCTGGGTAAGGTGCTTTGGAATGTCTTTAAACAAAATTACATGTAAATCAACTCAATTTAAAACAGAAAAATGAAGAAAGAAAAGAAGAAAATTGTCACCAAGGCCTCAAAGCTTTTGTTTTGTGCATGCCCATTGAAGTCATTGTTGCTCTATTTTCATCAGGTTGCCTGACAGGGCTCTCTCTGCAGTGTGAAGCAAGCTTTGAACAGGCCCTTTGAGGCAGTTGGCCAAAATTTTAAATGCCACAACAATCACTAGTTCAATTGCGAGTGAGTAAGGTGGTGATTATGAACTCACAGCCATTCCACCTTCCAATACGGTTCATACACCTGTTGTATCAAGTGGATTAATTTCCCCCTCTTGCAGCTTTATACCTACTTGAGCAAACAGAAATAAAGACCTCTTTCCTTTAGCCTTCTACTGCTATCATACTGGCCAAAATCTAAGGTGTGTCTTTATTTTCAAAGTTCAATTAAAAAAATGGACAAAACAGAAAATAAACTTTGCATGGCAGTATTCAGACTACATTGTCCCCTCATAATTCCCGGGCCACAGAAACACACTTATCTCTACCAGTCCCCACGCTCACACTCCAAAGACCTGCAGAGCTCTGTCAGTGAGGCTTGAGGCAGTGGTGGTTGTGACAGCCTCAAGTGCTCCAGGAGAGCCCAAGGTGTCTGACCATCAGAGACCGTGGCACAGTAAACCCATGCCTTAGAATTAAAAACAAATTCATAGGGCTGCGTTTTGGATTTTTTTATTTCTTTTTTTCTAAGGAATCAGGATGTACAAATAAAATAATCATCCTGCATTGTCGTGATTTAACTGCAGCCACCAGCTAAGCACCACACAGCTTCTCACTCACAATCCCCCAGTGGGACAGGGAAGAGAATTGGAAGAGTAAAAATGAGGAAACTCGTGGGTTGAGGTAAAGGCAGTTTAACTGGTAAAGCAAAAGCCATGCACACAAGCAAAGCAAAACAAAGAATTCATTCACCACTTCCCACCAGTAGGCTGGTGTTCAGACATCTCCAGGAAAAGCAGGGCTCCATCACGCATAATGGTTACTTGGGAAGACAAATGCCACAACTCTGAACGTGCCCCTCTTCCTTCCTCTTCCTCCAGCTTTATATTGCCTCATCCAGGCTGGATGAGGCTTTGAGCATCCTGGTCTGGTGGGAGGTGTCCCTGCCCAGGGCAGGGGGTTGGAACTAGATGATCTTTAAGGTCCTTTCCAACCCAAACCATTCTATGATTCTATGATGTCACATGGTGTGGAATATCCCTTTGGTCAGTTGGGGCCAGCTGTCCCAGCTGTGTCCCCTCCCAACTTCTTGAGCATCCCTAGGCTGTTCGTTGGTGGGGAGGTGTGAGGAGCAGAAAAGGCCTTGACTCTGTGTAAGCACTGCTCAGCAATAAGGAAAACATCTCTGTGTTATCAACACTGTTTCCAGCACAAATCCAATGCTAGCTACTATACTATGAAGAAAATTAACTCTCTCCCAGTCAAAACCACCATATGCATTTAGGAAACTACAGGAGGTTATTCAAGTTTCCTACTGAGCACTTTAATCTGATTGAAATATTGAAGCATTAAAAAAAGCCACGCATGTATGGAAAAATGACAGAATCGTAGAAGTACTGACTTCATGACTTTTCTGCTCTTATGGCAACCTTGTCTGGTTGTGGCCACTTGCATGCAACGATGCACAGATGCCTTACTGGACAAACACGAGTATGACCTCAGTGTTTCTTCTTATAACCTCGCAGCAGCAGCTAAGTCAGCTGCGCAGCTCCAGTCAGCCACAACTGTGCTGTCTCCTCCTGCAGAGCCCTCGCAGCTTTACTTACAGAGATTCAAATGGATTTTGAATTTCCGCATGAGATGCTACAATTTCACACGTCGTTACTTGGGAGCACCAGAAAAAAAATGCAAAAAAGTGACATTTTAATGGCATTTCTGAATTTGATCTAGCTGGAAGAAAGAAATACAAGAAAATCTGCTCCTAGGAAGCTTATGTTCTCTAATCCTGTGAGCTCTGGAGAAACCTCAGAAATTGTGAGCACTTTTACAAACTCTTTTCTTGCGTATTTTGGTTACATCTTCCCTATTTGTTATGCTTGAAGTCCACTCAAAGATTAGGCTCTTCCTCCATACTGTGCTCTTACCCCTCCTGCAGCATCCATGTGCTAACAAGTACCTTCTGCCCCGGTGTCGTGCACTGAGGTAGAGCTGTGGTGTCACATGCTGCCATGCATGGTCATACTCGGAGCAGTCTGCTGCTGGCTCCCGAGTCAGCCACATGGACAGAAAATGGGTGAGGTGAGTAGACAAAACAATGCCTACAGATGCCTCAGAGTCATCATCTTCTGTGCAGATGATGGTTAACTGCTAAGACAGTGTGTTCCACAAGCACAGGAGAAAATATTGCTGAAACTTTCTAGCACAATACGTACAGCTACGAGGAGGCAGGGTCACAAGGGTGTTCTGTTTTTTCAATAGCATCTGAGAGTCTTTCATGGAAAATCAGCAGTAATTTCAAAGTTACCGCTGGACTTCACATAGTCAGCAAAATGTTTGGACTAGCTAAGGTATTAAAAATATTAAAAACCTTCCATCTGTACGGACTTGATGCTCACTATCTTCCACTGGTGGAATAGGCTTAGAAACTTCAAGATGTGTGGTGTGATTTATCTTCTGCAAGAGTTGTGGGGGTATTCGCTAGTCAACAACAATTTATTGTATTCCCATATGGAAGAATAGAATTTGGAAAGAGATAAGAGAAAGATGATCTCAGAATGGGGCCTATTAGAAGATAAGGATCATGATTCCCCATCCTCCTCCTAGGAGATTTTATTCATACCTACATTTTGGATATAACTCACGGAATATGCATAAAATTAGGGCCAGTCCCATTGAAGGAGAGGAAGAGGGAACTGGAGTTATATCCCTGGAGTAAAATTCAATCACTTTAGACTTGTATAGCTTCATTGTACGTGGCAGTCCCAGCCATCATTGATCCCAGCAGGAAAGGGAGGATGAGTATTTCAGAGCAAAAGGGGAAAGAAATCAAATCCAGATAGAACAAGATCACACATTTCAATTTGCATCTGTATCATCTTTGAAGTTGTGGTTGCAATTATTGAACGGAGATGACTGGAAATGTCTTTCATACCAAAATGACTTCGTTGCACTGAGTTTCTCTTTAGCATGTCAAATCAATTAGCTGGTGTTTGGACAATGCTTTGAAAAGAGGAAGCAAGATATTACATACACACACACGCACATGTGTATCCCCACAACCTTCTGTGCAATTAGTATTTGTAAGAAATGCAAATCAATGTTTTAACTAGCAGAAGAAACATACAAAGTAGATATTTAAGGCTTAAGTTACTTTGCAGATTTTATTAACCTTTCTTAGCAGAACAAAGAAATCAAATCACTTTAAAAAAAACAAACAAAACAACTAAAAGGAATGAGAGCAACATACTGAAAAATAGAGGATTTTAAAAGTTTTCACTTTAAAGCCAGTTTAAAACTATACAGGTACCGAACTAAATCTGCATCTCGCTAGTCTTATAGGCATTGGGGAGTAATGCTTGTATATTTTATTTCATCCTTCCATTGCGTTATATCAGGCTTCAAGCCTGGTAGTACCAAGGCAAGTGTTGCATTTTGCTTTACTTATCATGTTATAGTCAAAAGTAAATGGCAGTACAGATAATTATTAATCCATATGTCATCACAAGTCAAATGATGAAATAAGAAATATGTAAAAGTTCTTGATGACACCTGCTTGGATACCTCTTTTTTTCCTCTGTTCTCTCCAGTTTCACCACCATTCCCTACTGGCTGGGTAAGTGACAGAATTTGTGAAGCACGGTGAAATTTTAAAAGAAGAATAAGATATTGTAGTTCCAGTGTGCTAAAAAGTACCTTGTGATTCAACAATACTAGGCAGATCTTTTAAATATGTTACATCCAAGGTGCTCTTGGTTGGCATACTTTAGTGTCTTCTACTGGTTTTATGTTTTAGCAGGTTTAAACTGAACCTCTGGTGTTTTTTTCATAATGCTTCATCCACTGGGCTCCATCAAGCTACTCCTGTCAGCACAAACACATTTATGGAAGGAAATTATTTGTCTCTTCTGACAAATCACTCTAGGCTGGTGAATATAAATTAATAACTCAGATCTCAATCAGAAAAAAAATTATTACCTTGGAGTAATATTTATACATTTTGGTAATTTGATGTCATAATGACAAATTGTACAGAAGATACGCACACAATGAGGGTGTGCCTACATTAGCATTACAGTTTGGCTCAGGAGGACACTTCTGAAGTGAACATCCCAATCCTCCCCAACAACAAAACCTGCCGTGTTTCACATCTCAGAGCAGTCTCAGAGAGCACACACCGTATTCCCCTTCGATGAAACAGAACCAGAAGTTGTGCTCCAGCTGTTAATGAGCTTCCAGCCCATAGGACCAGGCTAGAACTAGCTGGAAACAGCCCCCCAGCACAATGTACGCATCTCCTACAGCAGATCCTCAGCACCATTTCTCTGCTTATCGGCTCCTGCTAGGCACCACTGCTGGCTAATGTAGAGAGCCCCAGGGTATCACTTTATTTCCCTCTCACTTTCCCATCCCTCTGCACGACACTGGTTTTACTAATTCGTATTTTATTAATTTATATTTTCAAAGACCCTAGGTTCCCCAGTGGGGTCCCATGGCTTAACTGCATCAGCTGGCAACACAGAAAACAAGAGCTTCTCCCCAGAGAGATTCTAACAAGCTAAATAGGAGACATGGGATTAGATGGAGATAGACAGACCGGTGACTGTGAAATGGCAGTGCAACAACATGAGTCAAACTGGGATGATCAGAGGCAGAAGTCACCTTCTCAGTACTGGAATACAAATAGGTGGGGGAGATTAGGCCAAGAAAAACTTCGAGAACAAAGACAAAATTGTGTTTGATGTGCCAGAGAAGTAGTGGAAGAGAGGACAGAAAAAGAGGTGAAAGCTATGGCTTAGGAAAATGCTTTTTGCAGCAATAGTCTAGATGGATATGAATGTCCCAAAGCTAAAAAAAACCCCAACACCCAACACTGTACCCGAAATGCTATACTAGTTCCATGTGACCTGAACTAAGGGTAAGGCACAAATCTTCGGCATGTGATAACAATTCCTTCCTCTATCAAGAATCTCTTCAGAGATGCAAACGTCCCCTTTAACACTTCCATTAACACACATATTCCATGTCAACAGCAGAAGCATAATCTTAAAATAAAAATAGAAATGTCCCTTTTCACTTGAAATACATGGACAGTGGTGCTTTCAGCTGGAGAAGTCTTGCGACATAAAGGGACCTGTGAATACTCAAACAAAAAAGACTATGTAGTAGAGAAGTGAAAGAGGATATTGATAGGGCTGTTATCACCACAGTGAAGTGATTTAGAAGGCATGAATTTAATGTACCAGCTGTTGCATTTACTTTTCCTCCTTTCAGCACAGCACGCACGAGTGAGGACACTGGGGAGCTGTCCTCTCCTGCCCACAACGGGAACACGTCCGGGGCTATTAGCAAGGGAAAACAAGAACGCGGATGACACTGAGCTTGCTTGGGTTTCTTCTAGTGACGGAGTCTCCCTTAAACTCACAGCTCTTCACCCTGACCTAAGGAGATCTTCAGCAAAATGAGCACTTGCTTCAAGTGCCCTGTATACTTCCAGACTCACACAAAAGAGCCTTAGGGAAAAGAAGAATCATGACTGTGAGTGCAAAGCACTTGGTAGAGTATTTCCTATTTTCAGTGCACGTCAATGAAGAACCATATTATCCTGTGCACATTCAGCACAGGAAATGTTTTTCAAATGGCCAGACAGCTGCCAAAAGGAAGTAACATCATTCCCCATTTTGAATCCAGACACTATATATGGTCCACCTTTTACATCTGCAGGAGTAGATCAGCAGCCCTGTCAAATCAGGTTTATCGTTTTGATTTTTATTTTGCACTTTGTGGCAAGAACTTTGGAATTTAATTTATGAGATAAGGATAAGTTTGTCCTGTAGTTACAGACGCGATGGAGCTGGGTATCGGGGCCGTGCCTGGGTGCACACCCTGCGCATTTAGGCATTAGTTCCCTGGGTGGTCCCAGAGCTCCCAGCTAGTCTCTGCGGAGGTGACACAAGAGACTAATCCAAGACAAGGTGATTGCCTGAGCTCTCAGCCAGCCTCATAGCAAAGCCTTTGCTTAATTCCTGCAGGAGGTGTCCAGGTGGGAATTTTGGGCAGAGCCAGAGGTTTCATCAGACAGTTGCTGCTGTGCCTAGACCATTTGACAGGCACTACTTGTGTCTTTAATGTGTTAGCATTTAGGATGGAGAATCTGGCCAGGCTGGGAACTCCTCCAGGCAGATCCTGCTGTAGAATTACAAATAGTCCTGTAGGTGCAGAGGGGTCATGTAGGGCAGTCTTTTCTATGCAGACAAGACAGAATTTGTAACTCCTTTACTATCATATATATTACGGATTATGCCTGTAATGGAGTGGTCATGCAGGACCTCAGCCCAGCAGGATCACGAGCTGAGCAGAGGGAGAGCTCAGGGAATCTCACTCTATCCAGCTGAAGATGCCATTGCAAGGACCCTCATAGCAGACACTCCTGTCACCTTCTAGCCGGTGACTGGCCATCCTGTTCAACAGATTTGATTTCTCAGGTGGCTGTTAAGTGAGTTTAGCAAATGCTTCATCTATGAGTGTTTGTGTGACAACTTAGAGCCACTCTGGCTGTGGCCACTCTCATCCTGGCAGCTCCAGGGATTCACAGGAAGAACTGCTTTCCTTGGCCTTCTACTTTGCACAGTCAGGCTCTATGAGACATCTATGCAACATGGAAAAAAAAAAAAGGTCCACTTAAGAGAAAAAGGTATCAGATATCTTTCTTCTGCCACATCCTTACGAACTTCTACTCTTGCTTCTTTATGTACACAAAGTGTGCCACCCACTTAACTGCCTGCCCTTAAACTCACAAAGATAACCATAGAAAGACATACATAGTGTGCAACTGAACTTTCAGCTCCAGTTCTGTATCTGGTCTGAGTTTTCGACAAAGGTGATTATTTATTTTACTGATATTCAATGAGGGTATTTATGTACTTTCTGCATTCATCCTGAATTGAAATGTTCAGTACTATGAAGCAAGTTTCACCCAGTTCCATCACAACAATTCCATGAAAAGCCCAATATAGAATTTCTTGGCCGAAGTCCAATTAACATTATGCTGTTTTACATCACTATATTCTTCTATTAGACAAAGGATAATACATCAAGTTTAAAAATTAATGAGTAATCCTGGATTTCCAGCTTTACCTGGAACACACTAAAGGTGTTTGTTGTAAACTTTAGGATCACTATGGATTGTTATTCAAGTCAGATACAGATGCAATTAATTGACTGTATTGTATAGGACATGGCTGCCCAAAGCAGCATTTCAGCTAAACTAATGCAGTAAGGGCCAGTTTGCCTGTGGAATTTGCTTGTAAAAAAACAGGGTACGAGGAATTCTTTTGTGAAGTTGTCTTTGCATGGGAGGATAAGGTTCACTGCACTCATCTCTGCAGTGTTCAAAAACCCACGCTTCTCCAAAGCTCTCACTAGCCCTCAGAGCCTGCAGAACATAAAACTTTCCCAGAAATGACTTTTTGCCATCACACTTGTTAATTACAGCAGTAGCTTCACAGTTACTAGTTGTACGTCTATCGTTATAGCAGTTCTCGCTCAGTGCTTCCAGTTATGTGTTACACTGCCCAGCATAAGAAGTCAACAGCCTTTTAAGTAATAGTATCATTAAAAAAAAAAAAAAAGATAAAATCAGGTTTCTGGAACGCTAAGCTTTAAAGCAGAAGCATATGAAAAACAGTTCACGAACGTGTCATATATAGTACAGAAATACATCAATGGCTGAATTCCTTCTGAAATGAGGTTCACATAACATTTATTTACCATCTGACATCAAAATGACTGGCTTTATTTTTATCTAGAAGCCACTGTCTAATTTAAAATTCATTTCTCATTCTTTTATTTTACATTTTAGAGGGTAACTTCACAAAAATAAAACTGACAATTAATGACATGCTATGTAATGTTTTTCTGGTATCTCTAGACAGCATGTGTATCTTATGCTCCTGAGCACTGTGCATCTATTATAGGAGGTGAAAATTCATATATCCTCAGAAGATCCATTCCTGTATCAGTGGTTGTAAAGTCACAAACATTCAGAAAAAAAAAAAGGAAAGTAAAAAGAACTGGGATCTGGTAGAACTGAAGCAACCAAATAAGACCTAAAGCTCCGTCCCGTGAAAAAGGCAGGGATGATATCAACACAACTGCCACCACCACCCACGTACTAAGGGAGTGTGCATACTTTTGTAACAATACCACTAATCACTGCAACAGCCAGTTGACCAACAATACTGTAATTAATAACAGATGATCACACAAAACAGCTATCGCAAACAAACAAAAACTCCAGGGTGCTTAATACATGTAGCGTTAAAGGAAGCTTTAGAATAACTAGTAACATGCCACAATTTGTTCATTGTTGTATTTTTTAACCCTTAAAAGATGCCAAGTACTAAGCCAAAATAAAATACATGAAAATAGTCACCTGATTTTTCTTATTGCATCTCTGTTGGAAGTAATTTTCCTACCTTGAAGAACTGCTCAAAATTTTAATTAAAAAACTATGCATTCTGCAATGTGAGAAAACCACATCTTTTACAGTGTTTCATGAAAAAGAAAATATCTGCCCAAATAGCAGGTCAGAAAGGAATTCACACTGGATTTAAATTAGCAGCAGATTCAAAACATGAACTCTGTTTGAATTCTCACGTTTTCCCCATGGGTGATATCTCCACTGGACCATGCTTTCTTCTATTGTCCTTACGTTACTGTCATCTCTGGTTTGGACCAGAAATTTCATCCTGAAAACAAGCACCTTTTCCCCAAAAATCACTTCTTCGTATTGGTCTATGCCCACACACAGAGGGGAAAAGAAAGGAAAAGAGTATTGACTTTAATGATTTCACATTGCAAAGCAATTTCCTCAGAAAAATCTGACTAGTTCCTAGAATTAGTTCACAGCAGGTGATAAAATAGCATCATCACCATTAACTCAGGGTCTTCCTCTGGGTTTAGCAAGCAGCCTGGAAGAAAGTACACCCCTTTATAACTTAGCTATAAATCATCAAGACAGGCAGCTTAGTAATTGTTTACAGCTGATCATAGAAACTAGCTATTGCTCTGAAGAAATAGCAATTTAGTATTACTAGAAAAACAAGGAAAAGGGACTTCTTTTTCTGCATATAAGACATATGACGTGACTCTCTGTGACTTTACAACAGTTTCATACTGGTGTAACTGTTTATTTCAGCTAGCTGACAGTGGCATCAAACCAGTACACTCAAATAAAGAATGACCTGATGGAAAAGAAGCCATTAAGTATGGGGAAAATTATACATCTGCTAATAATAAATCACCAAGGTAAACAGTGGCATTCAGCAGGTAAGGGAGCTAATGTAGGCTCTACCTTCACCTCCTTACTGGTATACAACAAGAAATCATGTAACTATTTACTAGATTCAAATTTTATTATGGGTATAGAGGTAAAAGAAGGGAAAGGAGGTCCTCTTCCACTTTGCGCACCAGGACACAATGTCTTCTCATGACCAATGGTCACCTCCGGGCCAGAATGTGGTCACCATCATTCTGGCCGTCATAACAGAGGATGACAGTGCAGTAATGAGTTTGAAACACAGACAGTCTTGATTATGGTGCAATTCAAAGTGTCTCTCAGGCCCTCGTGGCCAGATGTCCCTGCATGGTCCTCATCTTCCTATTTCTCCAGCCCAAGGGCACACATCTCCTCTTTAAAGGTGCTTTCCACACCTTCATGCTCCACCGCTATTTGTCACAAGGGAAGGCTCTGAAGTGTTGGCCTGGAAAGTGCTCTCACCCAGATATGCCTGAGTGTGTACACATCCCTGAAGTGTGTATCATCTCATCTGTCACACTTCCTTCGCATTCTGGAAACCACACAATGAGCAGTGCCATTTAAGTTAGGGAGGAAGAACAGAAGGGTACCCACACTACTAATATTTTGCTGAATAAAAGGGTATGAGATGAACAGACTGAAGACTCAAACATTCCCAGTCTCTAGTATGAGATTTTATTAGTACAAGGAAAATGTCAATTGGGAAAGCTCAGAAGTTCTACGTAAGATGTTAAATAAAGAATGTGAAAGCCAATCTCTCTTGCCCAGTGTGTCCCTGCATGGTGGGTCCTTTCTTCATCCTTGCTCTCTACTCCATCACTTTTCAGTGCTCTCTCAGCTTGAGTAAGAGTCACACAGTCCGCTTTGTGTCCCTAGAAGTATTCCCTCCTCCCAATCCCAACTTGGCCCAAAAGCTTGTCCCTTCTCCTGAAGGGTTTCCCCTATTTCAGCCAGGTTAAGACAAACTGAAAATAGGAAATCCCACGACTGCAGGAGGAACCATCTTAATCAGTACATGGTACCTGCACAATGGGCTGCAAAACAGCACATGAAACAGCTACAGCAAACCTGGTAATATCTTCTTTCTAATAGCACCTACATGTCATTTTAAAAGATGGTAGCCAGCTACTTCAGTGGTAACTGAAGGACCACTTTCCCTGGCTTCAGTACAGCAATTGAGATATTTTTACATTTTACGTGATGATGAAACTCAGATATGTTCCCCATTTGCAGTGATTTTGAAGTCACTAGGCACCAGGCACCACCATGTCCTGGCTTGTCAGATCCAAACTAATTTGATTCAAGATTGCATTAAAGGAAAGAGAATTATCTAAGTCACATAATTTCATAGTGTTTTGCGCTAGGTACACAGATAATTGCTACTTATCAGCTGACCTGTAGTAACTTGTTTAGAGCATGGTAACTTGATCACACATCGAGGTCTTTACACAGCATAAGAAGTATGCAAAGGCTTGTAATCCTTGCTGGTATAAATGTGAGGAGAAACTACAGAAGTTGCTAATATAAACATTCAGGAGATGTACCGAAATTTTACTCACTCTCCCATTGTTCCCCAAGCAGGAGCCTTGCAATGACTACATCAGGATGAAATTAGAAATTTGGAAATCATACAGTGAGTTTCTCGGGGAAAAAATGAGATGACGAGAAAGATGGATAAGATCCAGTGCTATTAGACAGTAAAATAGGATCTGCAAACATATAGCTCTGTAAAATAAACATTGAGAGTGTCTGCAAATATATGTAGCCAAATTAGACCCATTGGCTAAGCACAGAAGGAAGTTTAATACAGATACATTATTCTTTTAGAAGTCAGGCTTAAGTAGACAGATACAACTAGCTAAAAATCCAGTTACAAAAGATAAAAAGAAATAGGAAAACCCCCACTACTATTCATTCAGATGGGCTCTGCAGAGCTGAAAAGATGCCCATTTTGGAGGCTATCTGAATGCTGTCACTATAAGGAGCATGCCGCATCCTAGAAAAGATCCCATAGCTCCTCGGTTCCTACTGCTTTCCAGATGTTCCCTTGACTGCTCCTTCTGGCACGCTCCAAGGTAGCATTCGCTATCTGCACTTCACCTCATGCAGCCCCGGTCAGCACCACCCCAGGTAGCCCCTCTCACTCTGCCTCCCACCCAGCTCATCCTGATGACCCAGCTAGAGGGGCAGAGGGCTCTAAACTCAGATTACCTATAGGAAATATTACAGGGCGGTGGCTTACATGGAGGCAGCACTGTGTTATTAGGATAATATTGCTCCTGATAAATAAGCTGGTAGGTAGAATCATAGAATCATAGAATTGTCTAGGTTAGAAAAGACCCTTTAAGATCATCAAGTCCAACCGTAAACCTATCACTGACAAGTCCACCACTAAACCATGTCCCTAAGTGCCACATCTACTGGTCTTTTAAATACCTCCAGGGATGGTGACTCAACCACTTCCCTGAGCAGCCTGTTTCAATGCTTGAGAACCCTTTCAATGAAATTTTTTTTCCTAATTATCCAACCCAAACTTACCCTGGCGCAACCTGAGGTCATTTCCTCTTGTCCTATCACTTGTTATTTGTGAGAAGAGACCGACCCCCACCTGGCTACAGCCTCCTTTCAGGTAGTTGTAGAGAGCGATAAGGTCTCCCCTCAGCCTCCTTTTCTCCAGGCTAAACAACCCCAGCTCTCTCAGACACTCCTCATAAGACTTGTGCTCCAGACCCCTCAACAGCTTCATTGCCCTTCTCTGGACCTGCTCCAGCACCTCAATGTCTTTCTTATAGTGATCGGCCCAAAACTGAACACAGTACTCGAGGTGCAACCTCACCAGTGCCGAGTACAGGGGGACAATCACTTCCCTCGTCCTGCTGGCCACACTGTTCCTGATACAAGCCAGGATGCTGTTGGACTTCTTGGCCACCTGGGCACACTGCTGGCTCATATTCAGACAGCAGTTGACCAACACCCCCAGGCCCTTTTCTGCCAGGCAGCTCTCCAGCCCCTCTTCCCCTGGCCTGTAGCGATGCATGGGGTTGTTGTGACCGAAATGCAGGACCCGGCACTTGGCCTTATTAAACCTCATACAGTTGGCCTTGGCCCATCGATCCAGACTGTCCAGGTCCCTCTGTAGAGCCTTCATAACCTCAAGCAGATCAACACTCCCACCCAACTTGGTGTCATCTGCAAATTTACTGAGGGTGCACTCCATCCCTTCGATGAGGTCGTTGATAAAGATATTAAACAGAACTATCCCCAGTGCTGAGCCCTGGGAAACACCACTTCCAACCATCCACCAACTGAATTTAACCCCATTCAACACCACTCTTTGGGCCAGGTCACCCAGCCAGTTTTTTACCCAGTGAGGAGTACACCTGTCCAGGCCATGAGCAGCCAGTTTCTCCAGGAGAATGCTGTGGGAAACTCTCAAAGGCTTTACTAAAGTAAAGGAAATTCAGAATTGCTTGGAGTAATTATGGGTGACATTGCACTGGGCCATGTCACTCAGGTGCCACAGCACACCTAAGGATGAAGGTCCATCCCCATCTCCAAGGAGCTTTCTGCCTGAAAAAGGCTGAATGAAGGCAGTAATATCCAAGGAGAGAAATTTACATGGAAGTAGGAAAATGTGGCCGCCTTTCAGGTTGATTCCTTTCTTCATCTCTGAAGTAAAAGTGCAAGACTCTTCTTGTGGCAGGTTGGAAACTACTTACAGACAAGTTATCAAATAGACCATTCATGTTTTAAGAGAATGGATAGCTAGTACCTGGTACAACATACCAAGGTTACAGGTGAATCCCCCCCACACGGAAATTTTTAAAATCTAAGGTTTTGTAGGGAGCAGGCAAGAATTCAAAGGAGAATTCAGTCAGAGTGGGCCTGGATCCTGCTAACCTGGATGGTCCTTGTGGGCCCTCCTGGCAGCAAATCCAAGAAGCTGCTTAATGTATTAATGGCAGAAGTTCCAAGAACATAGTTTGAGTGTGGTATCAGAAGAGCAGAAGTGCAGTTTGGAAAAGGTTAATGTGAAGTCTTCAAGGCACACTCAGTAGAAGGCAGGTGGGTTCAGGCTGCCTGCTGGCAGCTGGAGTGGCTTGCAGAAACATTTTTTTGACCCCCAAATCTCCACCCAAAAGTTGAACCTTTTTTCCAGTCCTTCCAGCTGCTCACATCATGCTGGCATTTGAGATGAAGTTTTCGCTTTTCTAGGCACATCACAAAGTTAGCCTCCTCCCCTCCCTTCCTAGTTTTCTCTTTTGTTTTTGTATTTAAAGTTCCACTTTAAGATTTTGTTTTCTCCAGGATGTTTGACTAAACTTCAAAATTAAACACGCTTGGCTGGAAATGACTTCCAGGCTCTCTAAGAATCAGGTGGCTCCAGCGCGTTTGGGGGACTCTGGCTAGGACTGAGTCAGCAGAAGCACCCGCTTTTCTTCCTGGGGGGAAGTGCAGCTGCAAAGCAGAACACAAAAACAAAAACACCAACAATAAGAGCTTCCATGTCAGCCAGCTGAGTAATAGGAACATTTCCACAGCACACAGGACACTCTGCCCATTTAGAGTGTCCAAGAAATGTGATATTCAGCAGGTTTCCTTAACTTCCATGTAATACCTTTGCTGCTCAATGTTTTTTTTAAGACAAATTAATAGAGTTTTGTTGTTAGAATTAAAAAGAGGTCCTTAAAAGTGTGCGAATATCGTATCGTTTCCTCTGATTTCACAGAGACCCTGAAAGCCAACCTTAGAAAGTTATAAGCAGCTCCTTTTTTCTCAGTTAAACTTAACTCAGATACCTCCATGACTCTTTAATGAACTTTTTGATCCTCGAGGGGAATCATGTCACGACGATTGACAAAAGTGAACAGCGTTTAGTCTTGATGCCTTGACCAGATGAAGCTCAGATGAAACTTCTCTTTTCTTACCCCCAGATACTGCCACTCAGCTTGTCTGCAGAAATATTACCAAGAGAGATAGACTCGCCACAGGACAACTCCTGCCCCCAAAGATTCCAAATCACACCTAAAAGTTCCTCTGAACTAAATCCATACTGCAGTGCGAATAGCCTGATTTTTTGGACAAAGGCTCAATCTTGCTTCTTTGTCCCCACTTCTTGCTGGGGGCATCTTACTACCCCTTTTCGCTTCTTGAGGAGTTTTGGGGGGAAATGTGAATGCTCAACTGTATGCTTCTTATCAGAGAAACTCTGCTAACGCAGCCTCCCGTCCTGCCTGAGGGTTCACCTAGTTTGGTTCACCTGAGCTGATAGCATATAGTACAGAGGCACTGCAATGACGAGAATGGAAAACAGTAGATCCAAAGGACTTAAGACTGCAAGTGTTTTCACTATCCTGGGAGATGCTAAAAGCAAAGTAATTTCTTAAAGCATAAATTGTTTTGCTGTGTAATCAGCAAAACTAAAATTTATTGGCTGTCATAGGACCATTTGCTACTCTGCATGTTCTGTGCAGTAGACCTGAAAGTGTTTCAAAATATTTCAAAAAAGAATTAAATTTCTTTGTGATGTATTTCAATGAGAATATTGAATTGCTTACTGTCCACACTATATTCTTTATATTGTTAGCAGGATAATAACACATATTCAGGCTCCCATGAGCTGTATTTGTCCCTAAAATCCATTGATATCACTGTGTTTTCTTTGGTCGCAGTGACGGAACTGTACAATAAATTACTTGGTTGTAGAAATCAAGCAAGTTAGCCTACTGCATAAGTTTGAAGTGCATGAGAAAAAAACAAGGCTGCAGCGCAAATGTTTGTTCAGCTCCCATGGTTTTTAAAAACATTGACCTAAAAATGAGGCGTTTGCACTGGAAACGGCAGCCAAACCCCACAACAGAGCACAGCATACGTAGCGGTCAGGCTGCGTATTGCTTTCTTGCGAGGTCATAACTGTGGGCCGAGAGAGCCAACATCTGTAAGGCTTGATAGAGCCCTTGAAACACAAGTGGCTCTGGCATATTTTAGGAAGAGAGAGACATCTCCTGGACGAACTGTAAATCTGCTCTTCCCTCTTCTGTACACTTAATAACGCATGAAGAAGGTTACAGTTAGCTGCAATATAGTTGTATGCTAGATAAGAGTTCTTTTTGTTCCATATTTTATTATTTCAAATGAATTGAAATGTACTGTGCCATTGATATCAAGGGGGAAATAACAGCATATCTACAAAAGAAAAGGAAAACGAGTTTTAGGAGCATGGCCCTAGAGCCCAGTAATAAGTCAGAGAATTAAACTGTGCTTTTTTCTAGACCTATCTTTTATAAACTCATTTCACCACTTAAACTTCAAAATCCTCTTATGGTTCTGTAACTTCTTAGATTACCAGCCACATCATATTGCTGTTGCTTAGAGTCAAATTAGTTTCCTCTTTTTTTCAGAACAAAATTTATTATGCCATATTATAAAGAAAGGCATTGCTTCTCATCTTTCCAGTACCTTACCAGTTTCATGAGATGCAGAAAATGAGTAGGAAATCTATTACTATGTTTTCTATTAGTAGCAATTCCAAAGGTGATATGTGAAGTGTTATCTAGGTAGTTCCTTAAATAGTATCAGATTGCCTGGGTGTGAAGTCCCTGGCTATTGCCCTTTCAGGAGAAGAATAGCCAATGTATTTCACGTTTGTGGTGTATTTTTGTTCCTCACAAAGAATTTCCTAGCTAAATTCTCAGTGACGCAGAAGCTAAATCACACATTTGATACAGAGATAGGGTTGTTATGCCCTATCCAGTTTTCACTAGGTATTTTGTTTCCTGGTGTTATGCTAAGATAAAAAAATAAAATAAACTTTCTAATTTTATCAGCAATTCCTCTTAGAAGAATGTAAGGGAAACGGAACTGGTAGACTTTCTGTAGCACAATGAACATATAGCTTCTACTGTGATTGACTGCCCTAAGGATCATGTATGGATCCTTGAAAGGAAACCCTAGGTCCATGCCCTTGTCTCATGGACAGCATTACTGCAGAATGTGAAGGGAATATTAACGTTGGGTCTGGAGACAACCGAGAACCAACAGTGAGACATTATACAGACGTGTGTGGCAATTACTACAGCATTTCCAGAAATTTATACGGGAAAAAAGGAGCAGCCAAAGACAGATGGAAAACTAATGGAAAGTCATTGCTGATCAGCTGCAAGGACTTGCACCCAGATTCTTCCCACCGGGATTTAGATTCAGAATTGAGTTGCTGCAATTAAGGATCCTCAAAATTCAAGCTGTCATTGTAGGCAAGGGAGTGACAGAGAGAAGAGAAGACAGAGAGGCGATTCAGCCTACCTATGTACTAATTTCTCTCCCCGAGGTGCACCAGTGTGTTAAATCATCCTCCATTGACATCACCTCGCCTTCACCAGGGATGTAGCCTGGGAAGCTTCTCTCTGCATTAAGATATTTCAGTTAAGCATCTAAATCAAAGTGTGACAAATCTCAGCTTTTGCTGTCAGTCCAGAAACAAAAGCACGCAAAATGCAGTGGCAGGAATAGAGGCAGACAAAAAGCTATTGCATTTTTCTTTGAGGTTTAGGCTGATTTTAACTTTTATTTATATTGCCAGGTAATACCACTCCTTTGCCTCAAAAAGCACTCCCTAAAGCCAACGATTAGATAAAAACATGGTAAAACTAGTGCAGCTCTATTCATACCACTCAACAGACCTGAGTGAATCTGGATTCTAAATGTTTAATGTATGAAACTGTTTGTGGTGAGTTCGCAATATTATAGTGGGAATAAATTCTTAAGTAATAGTTTATTTTTCCAAGTGCTTTTAAATGCATGCGCAGTCTCAGATTGCTTTGAAATTTTCTGTACCTCCTCTAAGTTCCAATTAGGCTTCACAGCCTTGATTCGTAACGATTTCTTCAATGAGTTTCCAAGATACATTACCCTCTTAGCGCACTGGATATCAGTTTCCTACTTATGACTCAAATCTCTCCAGTTTAATCACCCACCAAGCTTTGATCTTGTCACTTACTGCCACTCAGCAGAATACATATGTAGAAGGTCATAAATGTTATAGGTTGCAGAAGATGACTTTCTCTTGATACAAATTGACATGACAGAACCAAGACAGCTTGTGAGCAGACTGGTTTCAAGGTGGTGTGTTACAGCCTCTGAAAATTATATCTATGCAATTCCCACTCTGCCCATATCAGCAACCTTCTAAATTCTGCTCCTGGATACCCCTCCCCAAGCTGATATACCCAAGCAAGGGTCTCAGGCTAGACCCTAATGCCTGGTTGTGACCCAGACTTCTGAAAAACCCATTTCTTCTAGCTGCATATGCAAAAGCAAGTTTCAGCATAGCCAGGCCATGCTGGGAAGCACAGATGAGACACACAATCCTGTTAAGAAGTTCTTGGTTCCACTGACTCAGTTAACTTTCTGACATTACTGAACAGGTAACAGGGATTTAACCTTGTTTTACAGAACCCCAGAATGACAGAATGGTTGAGGTTGGAAGGACCTCTGGAGTTCTTCTAGTTCGACCCTCTGTTCAAGCAGGGCCACCTAGTGCAGGTTGCCCAGGACCATGTCCAGGTGGCTTTTGAGTATCTCCAAGGATGGAGACTCCAAAAGTTCCATTTATTGATTTTGAAATTAGAGGTTATTTTCGTGAGGACTATTTCCATGTTTTCGGCCTCAGGAATATCTGTACCAGCACAGCTGAGAGGGTGTTAATTGCAACAGGGAGAGAAAGAACGTAAAGAATTGTGTAGCCAGTAGGTGGGAACTCATAAAGTAAGCTTTGTCTCCAGGGTGTTATTTAGCTACACTGTGAGTCTAATGGGAGCCAAATTTCAGAAAACAACAAACCCACCCTCTTTCCAGGTACAGAGGTGGAGTTATGCAGAGAAGAATGTATATCTAGGAGCCTACAGCATGCATACAGCCTGTTGGTACTGCAGGCTGTGGCCCAAAAGTGTTTCTAGAGATAAGACAGACAGGAGCAGCTTGGGAGGGATGGAACCAAGCTTAGGAGGGACTATCCTTTGGGTGCAGTGGCTGGAATGAGCAAGCATCTTTCCTTCAGTATGCCTTAGCTCTTCTTCCCCCATCAGTCTCCCTCAGAGTCCTGCTGGAAAGAAAAGGACTTGGAAAGAAAGGAGAAAGCCTGAGGCAGAGGTAGGGAGCAGGAGCGGGGTATCTCAGCAGCCGATCCTAACCCTTCTTCCCCTCTTTGTTGCTGTTGCCATCAAAAATAATAGTTTCCCTTGCAGCCTCCATCACCTGTAACATGAATCAAGAAGGACTCCTCCTCCTGTGAATCACAGTAAATTCTTTTGACCCTTCCTCCCTGTCCAGTTTTTTGCAGCTTTACAATATATGCCCTTTCCATACAATTACCATAATTTTCATACCAAGAGCAAGTAGGTTTATATATACTTTACTGTGGGAAAAACCCAAAAGACTGATTTCAAGAGTGGGTAGAGCTGAGGCCATGCAGCAGGGCGATTTTCTGTAACTCTCCCTTTTCTGTTTTTCATGAGCTTGACATCATGACCTGGTAGAGCACAAGGCAGCATGAAGGAGTGCAAGGCCGTATAACTCCTGGCTAAGTGATATGCACTTATTAATGAGTCCAGGAGAGAATTGGATCATCAGGCTTGGATTCTGACAAATTTTCCAGGCCTGATCCTTCTTCTACCATGTACAGGTTGATTGCTGGCTTCCCAAATACATTTGGTCTTCATGGATATTCCTTTATTGCAAGAGCACGTGACACGATTTAGTCAGACAGACAGTAAGGGACAGCTCTTTGTGGGCAAAATATTTACCCTACAGGACAGAGAGGGCACTACCTACTACCTCGAGCTTTCTTTCTTCCACTTTAGCACATGCTTCCCAAAGCCAAGATTCATCTTTCTGCAGTAGTCCTTTTCCTCCTATTGTACAGCTCCCCATTCCCAATAGATCTTGCACAATTTTTCTCAGCCCATTCCTGTTGCTGTTATTTATCAATCAACAAAGAAAAATAAAGGTCGCAGATACAGCTCACTTTTTACCCTTCTTCCTAGGACTTCAGTCTTTTTAGATCTCTTCAACTGTAACAGTCCCGATAGCAGTTTTCCTAACTGCAGTGATTGTTGGTTTGAGTTTTTTTTGCTAGAGGAATAGAAATGTGCATGGGGTTTGCTTTCTTGCATAACCATTTATCATTTGCACTTTATGACCTTTTTGATTGATGTCTTATTCTACTTGGCTAGTAAGAAGTTCCAGCAGTTTCCAGATTTTATATCTCTATATGTCCTTAATGTCATGCTGGCTTTCCACTTCTGGGACTGATAATGATGGATTATGGTAGCAAGGCCTCAGGGTGAATTAACGCATTGGCCATATTGGCTTGTAATTCTTAATAGGCCTGTAAATGGATCAGCCTTGTTTTTCAGGACTTTATAGGTGACAGGATAATTTTAAACATTATGTAGTCTATGGAATAGTATGTATGTAAGTTTGATAAAGCCATTATACTGGATGCAACATTTTTCAGAACTCTTGGTTCTGAATAGTCAACCCTTTTCTCTTCGTCTCTCCGGGAACACACAATGAAAACGCACGTTGTGAAGGACTTGTTGTCAGGTATTTCAGTCAAGCCTGGAAACATCCTTAATACCAGAGATCCTGTTGCTTTCAATGGCCAAGAAGGATATGTAGCATTGCACAGGATGGAGAGCAGCAAGCAGAACTCTTTCCTCAAAGTGCTGTTAGATCTCCTCCAGACGTGATGGAAGTTTGGTTGTCTGGAAACCACAGTCCTGATCACCTACAAACAGTAAAGGTCGCATAACACTTTTTTGCATGGAGGTGTATTAATTTCGTCTGTGACTGTGACCCCATTTTTTCACTCGGGTTGGTATGCTGAACTGACTAGTTTGCAATAAACTATGGCATGACTTAGCACGCTGGGTACTGCACTGAGTAGATGGGGTTAGGCATTAGCAATGCCTGGGGTTAGGCCTTAGCAATGCATAGGTATTTTAATCCATTCCCCATGCAAGCCTCTTTGTCCAAAGATATATTGACAGTGTCTTCGCAGAGTGTAAGCAAGCTGCCAATTGTCTTTAAGTTCAGGGATTTGAGCCATCAGTCATTAGGCTTGGCCAGACAAGGACAAGAGCAGCCCTAGTAAGCCATGCTTGCTTCCACCACCCAGTGAAAGGCGGGCTGTGTAGGATGGTGGCTGTTTTTGCAGGCAGAGGCGGGTGGTACTCCAGAGGCACTGCCATCATTTCTGTCACCCACCCAGCAGCAGCAGGAACGGCCAAATCTCTTAGACACCCACACTCCCCCCCCGGCAGGAGTGACTGAGGCCCAGCCCCCTGGCCTTGTAAAATTCAGAAGTCTGAAGCCAGCTTTGTTCTCCCCGTAGACAGGCCCTGACTGACTATATGTAATTGAAACCATTCTAAGGAATATAGTGTTGCAATGAGAAGTAGCATGAACTATTTTATCAGTCACACTGAATATACTTTTCTGAAGTGGTCCCTCCAGTAATTTTGCAAAGGTGTTTGCTCTAACTGAGTTGATTCTTGGGGCCCAATTGCACCCAAGGAAACAGATTTGGACATTTGGCTCATTAACGTCATTTTGTAAAAAAAATGGTTGTCCTGGTTTCAGCTGGGACAGAGCTAATTGCTGTGCTTCAGATTTGGTGTGAAAGGAATGTCAATAATGCATATAGTTTTAGTTGTTGCCAGGTGTTGTTTATATTTTTCAAGGACTTTTTTCAGGTTCCCATAGAAGGAGCATAGACAGAATGATGGAATGGCCAATGGAATATTCCATACCATAGGTGTCATGCTCAGTATATAAATCAGGTTGGCCAAGGGGTGGGAACTCGCGATCACTGCTTGGGAAGGTACCAATTCACCGAGTGGTGAGAGTGACCTGTGTCCTTATTATTGTTATTGTTATTTTCCATTTCTCTTATTGTTTTATTAAACTGCCTTTATCTCAACCCATGAGGTCTTTTTTCCTTTCCCTTTCCCCTCCTTTTTTCCCTCTTCTCCCTGCCCTTCTGGGGGAAGAGGGAGAACTGCGTGAGCGGCTGGGTGGTCCTAGCTGCCGGCTGTGATTAAACCATGACAATGGCATATCACTCATCATAAAAAGATAATATCCCTTTCAAATCTACTTTTGAGACCATCACTTAACTGAGAAAGTACTTTGTTAGAAAGTGTTTCTGGAGGCCTCATACTTCCCACCTAGGACCTGCAAAATCCCACCGAAGCCGATACCATTCTGAATTGACAAAGGGCGTGTTCAATCATGCAGCTACAGTCTCATCACTGAATTCTTCCTATCACTAGATAAATGTCTGGATCAGCTGCTTTAATTCTGCCTCATCGCAGTGGAATCTGCTTTCCAGGCTCCCAGGCTGCACTTTTCTAATTACTCTTCTTTGCTTAGCGTTAGATACAAAGCGTTAAGAACAACAGAAACCACGAAGGGATACTGCCCAAACCCTGTTCCAAGCATGACCTGAGAATTTGACAGGTTTTCTGATAGATGTTAACCACCCTTATTCATTGCAAACTCAGAGAAACTGAAATAGCAGTTTTCTACATACAGAATGCTCTCAGTGGACAGCGAAGATCAGTGTCCACATCCGTGTGTCTACAGCCTCGTGTTCCTGAAGCAAGGTGTCAGTCAGTGGCTCTCCGTAGTGCTTCTCCAATGTCAATGTCAACTGGCTATTTCAAAGCTGTGGGCTCGTACTTCCCCAGCTACTGTGTCACAAGCAATCTTGAATTTCAGGCACAACGCATCAAGAGATTACTTCTGAAGCTGAAAAATCTTAGTTATTTCTTTTAACTTAACAGCACCTTGGAGCAGGGTTTTCTGGATACCCTTGACAAAATATAAATATAACTGCGTGATGAAATATAGAGAATAAATGCAATAGAAAGAAAAAGAGAAGTAATCACAACCTTGAATTTGATACACAGAAAAAATGCCAGACAATACTTAATACATCACAAGGAGTAGGAAATAAAATATTTCTTTATGCATTTGATGTGTTTCCATATATACTTGTCTCTTTATATATAAAAGGGATCTGTGATGCCCAAGTCATGGAATAACCAAGAGCATAATAGTTACAAAAGCATGTATGGGGAATCATATTGCAGAGTCGCGCTCATTTCTGTACTGTGCTTCCCAGTGCTCCAGGCTTTTGACTGGCTTTCTAGTTCAGTTATACGCTATATCCACACTTAGCCAAATCAAATAAATCAAGCTGGGCCCAAGCTGCCTGTGCAGAACCATCTGGAAGTCTCTTGAAGGCGTTCCCTCATGGGCTTTTTCAGCTCAGGCTTTGTGCCAGGATCTAAAGCATTACTGGGCAGATCACCTGCATTTTCATGGCACTGCACTTGAGTACATATGTCCTGCAGACCACACCTGACTCTGCACAAAGCCAATTTATGTCTTTTCATCTGCAGCAAATTAAGCCAAAGACTGGATAAACTGTCTGTTGATAATCGTATCTTAACTGTATGACAAAATGCAATTGCATCTTCACTATTGATAGCCACCAGGGACAGAGATGGAGTTATTTAGTGGGACTGGGTTCCAAAAATGTTGGTACTTGATAGCAACAATCTTATTACTTACTTTCCAATGTTAGCTTTTGTTGATACAAAAATAAAAAAATATCTTTGAATCTCCTGTAGGCTGCCTTTTTCAAGGATATTGAATATAAAGAAGAACATACTAAATCTCAGGTGTAACCCAGCTCTAGCCCAGGTCCTAGTCTTTTGAAGAATCAAATATTTTTTCTACCAGAGCATGAAACTGCAGGTTTGGCTCCTTAATAGTATGTGACTATCCAGGTGTTTCAGCATTTCCCCTCTGCCTGAGGCATGACCTGTCAATTCCCCATATCACAGCTGCCAGAGTCACTTGCCTAGACAATAATATGTGTCATATCTGATTTAGTTGACATTCACAGTTACATTTCTGCTTCACTGTTTTGGATGGGTAACAGGACACCTTTGAATAGAAATTTTGACTTGTAGTAATACTACTTTTCAGTTATTTGGGCAATTGTAATACACAGTGTCAATAAAAATCTGTTGTGTACCAGACAGAAGAATACATTTCTCATTTTCTCAAAGTTTCAAACATATGAAACAAAACTTTCATGGAGTTTATAAACTATCTGTCACCACAGTGCCTCAGCACGACTTAGGCATTATAGCACAGGAATGAACTAAAGTAAGATCATCTCACAAACTGCTGAATAATGCCTTCTCATTGGCAGTACCAGCACCATCAGACGTGACAGATATTTAGTATTGTCACCTGAGCAGCCTTAACCAAGTTTAGTAGAAACATTTCAAAATATCTATCCTGCCATCTAGTGTTTCTCAACAAAAGAGAAGACCTGAGCATGCAGTAATTTCATAGGACAAATTTATGCCTCATTATGAATCTGAGTCTATTTTAGCAGATTTCTTAAATGGAGGAACAGGTAGTAATGTCCACACAGTGAAACACTTACTGACATTGTCCCTTAAGGAAAGAAGGATGTCCACAGGATATTAGGATCTCTGACCACTACAGAAACTTCTAGAACAACCCTATTTACCAAATGATAAAGAAGATGACAAAGATAGACAGCTTTCAATTTCTTTTGCAGGTGAACACAAATCTGCAAGTCTAGTAACAAGGACACCAAGCTAAGCTTGGTCTCAAGCTTTCCCAAAATACTTTAGAAATTTTGGTTAGTAGCTTCTATTTTGTTTTTAATGCTAACTGCACAAAACGGTCTGAGGAGCAGAGACTGGAAATAAGATGTCTCTTTGACCACATGAATCCCATGCTGTTGGCAGCGTTACAGTCTAGCTTCAGCAAGACTGTGAATATCTAAGATGCTCATTTGAACTCAGGTAGTATCTGGATATTTAAACTTCTTAAGGTTCAACAAAGAATAGGAGACAAGTCTTCCTCCTCTGGAGTGTGTACTCTAACTGCTAGGTCAGTGTACCAGTGTCAGGCATAAACCAACATTTTAAAACAGTGAGTTATCCATCTATATCCGAAACCACGATTTAGACCTTGAAGTGCAGGAAATGCACTGGACCTACCAATGACAGTCTCATACAGACACCTAATTCATAATCCAGCGCCAGACAGACAACCTCTCTCCATTCTGTTGGTCAGTTTAGATATCTGCCCACCAACTGGGCCGTCTACTGAGACTTCTTCAATCAATTAACTTTCCCAGTTGCAGCAGCAACATAGGCATCTAGCTGTCAGTGGACAATTCTGCTCTGAAAGAAGGACAAATACAATTCAGGGAGATGGTTGTTATGGCAACAAACATTAGCAGAAAAAAAGATGAAAGCATGTTTGTCCACTTCTATGCAGATCTTAATGCTAAGCTTCCTTCAACCGGGAGTCAAGCCTAGGCCCCTGGAACATGCGTCTCAAATTTACCAAGACTGTCAAGACACATGTGGCCTTTTTTATCCTCCCCATACTTCTGCTTGACTTCCAAACTTGGATGCAACTGCGTTTTCATTATGTTGTACTTTTTTCCATTTGCTTTCCAACCTTTGCCTTCTTTTCTACTTTGAGTTCAGCCAAAATCCACCATAAACTACAGTGTTATCAGCTGAGGAGAAGTCATGTGTTGTAAATGTGTTGATGGCTCTGGTGACTCTATCACATTACAAATCAATTTGCTTCACTCTTGGAGTTGAACCATTATAGCACCGAGCCTAAAACCACTACTATCAAATGCATCCTTGAGAGGCACGTAAATTTCGTATGCAGCTTTAAAATGTGTTTAGTCACAAAGTGATTTTAAAAAATTATAAATACATTTTGCATCTTGCATGGCACTTTGGTACGATGCCAATCACAGACTCAGTTTTCAGACTTTTGTGCTTACCTGATCCCAAGCCAGCAGTGGTGAGGTCATGACAGAATATTTCACTGGTCATTATTTCCTATTTTCCTTCAGTCTCCATAAGGAGACCTATCTCACCTATCATCTCCCACTGTTATCTGTACACTGCCTACAAAGGTGAGGAACTGTCTGGTTAGGGCTCATCTTTCTATTTTGTGGTTTTTTTGTATTTCTGTACAATGCCTAATCCATTTTCTCTTGATCCCAGAATGAGATCCTCCTCGTTTTCCCACCTTTCAGCCCAGGTCCAGTGTCAGAAACAAACGCATATAGTGCTTATCAGCTTCTTTGAGCTGAAGCATGGTCTGAACAAGAACTCTTGTTTTGTGCCTTAGAGATTTTTGTGCCTGGCGTTTCCTGCTGGCTTCCTGTCCAAATACCAGAGACACCAAGGGCTGCTGGGGCTGCAGGATCAGGAAAGGTCAACACACATTTAGCCTGGTGTGGCTACACTGCTAAGTATGACAGCTAAACAAGCTATTTAAGATAGCTGCCAAAGGTCTATGCTAATACCTGGCTCCTCATCAAAGCAATTATCATCGCTAAAATTTTGCCTTTGTTTTCCTACCACGTTGCTGTAAATGAACATAAGCCTTTTGAAATACCAACAATTAAAGTTTTTCAGTCTCTCCTTGTACACCCATGATAAATGGGGGACAGGGGATTCTTAACAACAGGCTTCCAGTGGATTGATGTATCTAAACCCCTTACTTGCTTTAGAAATTCTCTTCCCACCACGGACCATACAACAAACTGACTGAAGTTTACTTCTCCCTCTTCCTATTCCTCTGCCAAATTTAAGCTGTGTGATATGCACTGAGTTCATCTGAGAAATGGGAGTGCAGTGATAGGACAAGGAGTAATGGTTTTTAACTGAAAGAGGGGAGATTTAGATTAGATATCAGGAAGAAATTCTTTACCGTGAGGGTGGTGAGGCACTGGAACAGGTTGTCCAGGGAAGTTGTGGGTGCCCCATCCCTGGAAGTGTTCAACCTGGTCTTGTGGGAGGTGTCCCTGCCCATAGCAGAGGGGTTGGAACTAGGTGATCTTCAAGGTAGGGACCACCCCAAACCATTCTATAATTCGATGATTCTATGAAATGCTCAACAATATTATCATATGTTGGCATGATGCCTTGGAAAAAACAGAAATGTATGTTATACTATACTCCTTTATAATTTTCAGCATATTCTTCAGAGAAAACGCATAGTAGTATGTTTATTCATTTCATTTCTTTTCTTCCTACACCATTTAACGCAGGTGAAAGCACCATTGTTTTTACACCATTGTTTTAGCATCTCCAGTAGAATATACACAAACTTACCACCAGTGTTTCACAGGTGGTGAAACCTGACCCCATCAAAATTTTGTTCGCTTTCCAGCAGATGTCTATAAAAGTTCCCTACAGACAGGATTAGCAGAACAGACTCAAGTTTCCCCACACAAATCTGCCCTTTGTGCTTTGGCATACACTTGCAATTTGGGTCTAGGTCTGTCAGATGAAAACGTTGTGCATATTCTGGCCCATTGTGTGAGACTGGCATGGCCAGTAATATGATATTATCTTTAAAGTCTGAAAATCACATGGGAAATTAGCGTCTGTATTCCGATGAAGAAATTGTGAAGCTCTGAGCAAAGCTTTTTTTTCCTCCTGTTCTGTCAGTTTGTCTAACGTTACAAAATGAAGCAAGCCTTTTCTGCAAAAAGGAGCTTGTGTAATTTTCCAAATGAGGAAAAAAAAAAAAATTGGTCAAAATGCAGGATGAATTTGAAACATCTGCAATAATCCAAACAGGCCAGGCATAAACTGAAAAGAATAGAACCGTAGAATCATAGAATACCAGGTTTGAAGGGATCTCAAGGATCATATGGTCCAACCTTTTTTGGCAAAAAAAGGAGAGCCGTGGAATGATTTATACTACCACGTTGTTGCTGTAGAGGACAGAGAAAGCATGCGCCAGCAGCTGACCTTGTGAGGAAAGGAGGTCACAGATCTCAGCTCATACTCTGGTGGCCTCCAGAAAGGGACTTGCCTCACAGTCCATGTCAAACAGGAGATCCCAGGCAGGTCACAGAGCCTGAGTGAAAGATTAGCAGCACACCTGCGCTTTCAGGAACCACAATAAAGGCCCAGTCTTTTAGAAAAGCTCTGCCACAGCTGGGCAGTGAGTTAGCTCTGAATTTGTTGCCCCGCGGATAGCTGCCGTTCTCAAAGTAGCAGTGGGTAGCATGTGGGAGGTCACTCCTGCCCCGCCAGGTGGCCTTCAGAGTTGTTTCTGGCTGAGTGATGAAGCATCAGCTAATCTTCAAGCCGTGGTACTTCCCACTGATGGAAGGTCAGGTGAGGACTATTTTGGGGGTTTCAGAAAACCCTTGGCTAACTACATTTGTCAGGCATTTCTAGGGTGTAAATTCCCTTAGAGCCACACTTTTTTAAAAATACCACAACTTTACAAGAAGTAATAAAGTTATAGGAGAGCAGAACTAACCTGCTCATTACTAACCAATGGTATGCCCAGAGGCATAGCACAGCGTGGGCTGCAGGCAACCAAAAAAGGCCAAACGCTTAGAAAGACAAGGATATCATTATACCGCTATAGTCCATAGTATACGTGAATATAAACATCTGCAGCCATTTGTCCTAAACGACCTGATATTCCACAGATTTATTAAGGGTCCACGTGCAAAAGCTATAGCAGCTACAAGGACAAGATGAGAGTGATATCAAAAAAGAGACTGAAAGAAGACGGATGTGGATTTTCTCCTTTCCTTTATGAACATAGCTGTGTTAGAACAGGAAAAGGAGAGAGAATGGAGCCTTCATACAGGGTGCTCCACTTACTATACGTGAGACAGGACTGGCATTTTTGTATAGCAGTACTGCAAGGCAAAATTTTAATTTGGTGGCAAATGACAGGAAATGACTAAAACTCTTCATTCTTTATGGGTAATTATGTTTTAGTTCTAACTTCGTGATTTGGAGGAGATTTTACTTGGGGGGACTCTCTGCAGTTAATGTTCCCACTCTGATTAAAAAAAATTACACTGAAAAGTAAATAAATAAGTGGAGTCTTATTTAACTACACGCTGCAGTATCACAGGGAGAATGTTGCCTGTGATTAATGGGTTTTGGCCTGCTGAATAATTCCATTCAACAACTTATCGGCCCAGCTCGCTGTCACTTTTCTCAGCATTGGTTTCAGATGCATATGCAAACTAATTGGCATGTAGAACAACAGCTTACGATGCAGAAACTGAGACTGTCTAACCCAATTCAGAAAGTTCCATCTAGTTTTTACATCTATTTTTTTAAAGAAAAATCTCACTGTCATGAATACCTTCAGGTCCCAGGGAAAACATGTTCAGAGAACTATAAAGAACTTTTTAAGCCACTTTTTCCACAAAGAAAAAAAATAAATCTGGAAGTTTAAAAACTATCCTGTACCCACTATAAGGAAAACAGGAAATTAAATATTGGCCACAAGATATTTTTCCAAGGTTTATTGATGTAAGGGTTTTAACAATGTGTTGAACTGTGTAATGCATTCAGCAATTGTTACCATGAAGCTTCTGCTTTTCTGTACAGCATTTGCTGCCCCCACTTTAGAAGTCTCCACATCACAACGGGTGTAAAAGTTCTTTTTAAATTTAAATTATGCTTATTAAAAACTTCAGAATTGCCAGGAGAGCCACTGTGATGAAAACCCTCTTATATATTTTTCCAAGAAGATTTACAACCTACATTAGGCACAGCACTCAGCCATAAAATCAAGTGAAATGTGCAGACCTGACACACTTCCTCTGTGCAACAGAAATTAAAATATATATCCCATAAATGTTGTCATAGTAACATGTGGGAAACATTAAAAGAAGTCAACATGATGAACAGGTATAATTTATATTTCTCTAAAATCTTACCCCACACATTGCTCATAAATCATCCAGCTTGAGCCTGTAATACAGAGATGTTCAACTTTCCATCCTGTAGTCATACTGTTCCGACTAACAAAATAAGAGTAAGTAAGTGCTGGAAAAAATGACTCAATGTCAACTGGGTTTTATAATCTGCTCAGTAATAGAGATATACAAACTTAAAAACAAACCCAAGAAAGACTGATATCAATTTTACAGTTTCTAAATGGATGACCTGTATATCGACATCAATAGAATTTACTTCATAGAATCATAGAATAGCAGGTTGGAAGGGATCTCAAGGATCATCTGGTCTTACTTTTCTTGGTAGAAGCACAATCTAGACAACATGGCCCAGCACCCTGTCCAGACGAACCTTAACAATGTCCAATGTTGGGGAATCCACCACTTCCCTGGGGAGACTATTCCAATGTCTGAATGTTCTCATTGTGAAAAATTTTTCTCTTGTGTCCAGTCGGAATCTTCCCAGAAGTAACTTGTATCCATTACTTCTTGTCTTTTCTGTGTGATTTCTTGTGAAAAGGGAGTCTCCATCTTCTTTGTTGCCACCCTTTAAACGTGGTCATAAGGTCTCCCCTAAGCTTTCTTTTCTCAAGGCTGAAGAAACCCAGTTCTCTCAGTCTCCCCTCATATGCAGGCTTCCCAGTCCTCCTGGACAATCTCAAACAGAAAAAGGAAGCCTAGAGAGGGCCGGAGCAAGGACGGGTAGCCTCGGAGGATTACAGAGAAATTGTCTGAGCAGCCAGGGATCAGGTTAGGAAAGCTAAAGCACAGATTGAGTTAAATCAGACCAGGGCCATCAAGGGCAACAAGAACTTCTATAGGTATATCAATGACAAAAGGAAGACTAGTGAAAATGTCAGCCCACTCAGGAAGGAAACGGGAGACCTGGTCACCCAGGACATGGAGAAGGCTGAGGTACTCAACAACTTTTTCGCCTTGGTCTTCACTGGCAATGGCTCTAACCACAGCACCCAAGTTGCAGAAGGCAAAGGCAGGGACTAGGAGAATGAGGTACCACCCACTGTATGAGAAGACGACGTTCGAGACCAGCTGAGGAGCCTGAAGGTATACAAGTCCATGGGACCTGATGAAATTCATCCATAGGTCCTAAGGGAACTGGCGGATTAAGTTGCCAAGCCACTATCAATCATATTTGAGAAGTCATGGCAGTGTGGTGAAGTTCCCACTGACTGGAAAAGGGGAAACATAACTCCCATTTTTAAAAAGGAGGACCCAGGGAACTACAGGCTGTTCAGCCTCACCTCTGTGCTTGGCAAGATCATCGAGCAGATCCTCCTGGAAACTCTGCTAAGGCACATGGAAAATAAGCAGGCAATCGGCAACAGCCAACATGGCTTCACTAAGGGGAAATCATGCCTGACAAATGTGGTGGCCTTCTACAGCGGCATTACAGCTTCAGTGGATAAGGGGAGAACAACAGATGTCATCTACTTGGACTCAAGCAGAGCATTTGACACTGTCCCGCAGGACATCCTTGTCTCTAAATTGGAGACACATGGATTTCACATATGGACCGTTTGGTGGATAAGGAACTGGCTGGACAGTCTCACTCAAAGAGTTGCAGACAATGGCTCGACGTCCAAGTGGTGAGCCAAATACCAACAAATGTCTAGGTATTTGAAGGCACCCATAAGAACCAGGTTCGGTTGACCCAAAGATTTCTTAAGTGACCCAAATATTGCTTTGCTGGTCTTTTCATCTTAGTTTGGAGGTCGGTAGCAGGTGCGTACTGTAAGATCCCCCTTGGAGATGACACCTTTGATCTTGACCCAGAGGCATTCGATAGGGCTTCCACAATCACTGTAGTTGACTTCTACACCTATTTAACCTGGCTTTAAGGTTCTCCTTAATATAGGGCATGACTCCTCCTCCTCTTCTTCCCTGCCTGTTTTTATGAAACAGCCTATAGCTGTCCGTCACAATCCTCCAGTCATGTGAGTTGTTATTCCTATGTTATTCCTATAATCTATTTTCAGCTATTCCTATGATATCATAACTTTCTGACTGGGCTCAGAGTCCCAGTTCCTCCTGTTTGTTCCCCAGGCTGCGTGCACTGGTATACGTACACTTGAGATGGTCAGTCTTCCATTTCACATGTTGGGAGGCAGCTAAGGAACATTTGTCCCTGCTCTGTTTGGCCTGGCTTATTCCCCAGTTGGTTGCCATGGCGTGAGTGTTGCGACTTTGGAAAGCTCGCCCCCCAAGTCCTTCAGTTGACTTATATGTTTTAAACTAACCACACGCACAAGGTTTGCAGGACTGAAACTTAAATCAGTGCTTTAAGCACATCTGGGGCAATAAATTCCCATGCAGGAATATTCCCTACAGCCCTTGATGAACACTAATGGAAATCGCTGTGAGTGCTGCTCTCCCCAGCATTATGGACTACTGCTACCTACCGTTTGGAATGACAACTTCCAGTGAAACCATTCAGAAAAGGCTGGTGATCCTAAACATTTCTGTGTTCAGCTGCCCTTTCTGAAGTGCCGTGAAGCTGGATATCCCCATGTATATCTGTGAGGCAGCTCCTGCAAGAGGGGAACTCAAAACCTGCAGCACTTGAAACCTTAGTGAGCGAATCTTCCCTAAATGGTTTAGCCGAAAGGATTGGCTTCTTTAGAAAGCCTTGGTCTAATTAGCTGTTTAAGACTTTCCTTTTTCATAAAAGCCCTATGGTTCAACCACCTGGAAAATGGAAATAAAAAATCAGTCAAAGCACCTGCAGCCCAGCCTTACAGGGAGTTTCATATAGTCCTATAACTTCAACGACCATCAGTAAGTACATTGACAAGATCCAGCTGGGGTCTGTAATGCCCCCCTCTGGAAATTAAAGCCCACTGCCTATTTTTATGCCCAAAATAATTTAGTTCAATTTAATTTTAATGTATTTTATAGTCTACATTGACAGTAAAATAACTCCGTACAGTTGATTTACATAAAAAATACTTCCTAGACTATCAAGTGAATAAAAGATTTAAAAATATCCAGCCACTATTTCACAGGCTGTAACAGTTCCTAAGAAGCAATCAAGCATTTGACACATATACAGAATTATTTTCACAGCTTTGTGGGGATACTTTGCATATTATTTGATGTGCAATGATGGTTATGACATTTTTTCAGTTTTAAAAAAGTTGTGAGGCTAAAAAAGTAGTATAAAAGGTCTTCCTTAAACCAACTAAAGTCCGGCTGTTCAAAGCTGAGCATAAGAATCCAAATTTAACTCACCCCATTCAAGTTAATGTCATCTTTACAGCAACAGAAGGGATGGCGTACGCAAGAAAAGCATCTGGGCTGACCTGCATTGGAGATAGTGGCATGGCTGTGGAGTATCACAACATGGAAATGTTGTGGAGCTGCTGACCAGGCACCAGACCCAGGACAAAGGAAGGTGGGAACAGCCCAAGCAGGTACGGGGTCAGGAGAAGTTGGTAGTGGAATCACACTAGTTTTAGCCCAGTGGTATCTGTGGGATTCACACCAACTTGTGGAGTAAGCTCACGGATGATACTGCAAGGAAAGGAGACAGGTCTGAATTTTCTTTCAAATGAGAGAGGAGAGGGTGATCCTACACTTGTCCAAGAGCAACACGGGTTACGCTGCTGCTTGCTTATGATGCCAATAGCATTCCTCTTGTACCGCATCCTGAATGCACCCCAAAGACGCCCCAAAAAGCAACACAGGATTACCTGAGAGTTTACCTACTTTCTGTGGGAATTTTAACAGACCACAGCAGGGCCAGGAGGTCTCTTGTGCAGAAATCCACACTGGTCAGTTCAAGACCTATTCCATCTAGTGTCCTTTCTACCATAGCGGCGATCAGCAGATGTTAAGAAGTGTTTAAAAGTATAAGAGCTTAGGAGTACAAGAATAAGGTTAGCTATAAAGATACTTCCCGAATTGCGGTGATCAATTTTCTGAGCAAAACCTTAATCTTCTTTAAGAAGTTTTAGCTTAAGAGTGTAACATTTTAATGTGACTGAACATCTTTAGATTACATGAAAGGCCATTTTCCCATACAATACAAAGATTACAAGCAGAAGTCAAGGAATATTGCGGAAAAAATCCCGAGCAAGGTATCTCAGGCTTTTAAACATAAGCTGAATAGAATTTTGGCCTTTCCTAACAAAGAATACCCTAAAATAATTTTTCCAAAAAATTGCTATGCTTGTCAGCAGAGAGAACTATACTTTTATTCACTGTGTTCCTTTGAAGTTTAAAAGGTAAATTGCTTCTACTGAATCAATAATTTTTTAAAAAAAGCTATTTTCAAAAAAACTACAACCCTTCCTTATGCTTTTCTGCAGCATCTTTTAATGTAAGTGTTTAATTTTGTGGATGGTGTTTCATAAAGGATTATTTTTGCTTTGGAAGCAGACTGTGCTGCTGGTTTGTTTACTGATTTCTTTATAGAAATGCCTCTGAAGAATAGCGCATGTCACAATGTTTTATACAAAAGTGCAAGTCTTTCATGTGCTTCTTTGCCTATGTTCTCCAAAGGAATCACCTTTTCCTGACAAGCCATATTGAAATGAAATTATTTCCTATGAATTTAATTATGTTGAAAGCATTTGACCACAGCACTTTTCTATCAATTAAAATGAAAATCCCAAAGACCACATACACTTGATCCAAACCATTGAGCTGTATTGATTTATATAAACTGCTTTTCTCTATTTTGAATACTTGTGTCCATTTTCAACAGGTTTACATTACTCCTTTGCTTTTCCTTCAGAAAGCAACAAAGTTCTGAAATCCTAATTTTCATTCAACTGGATATATTAGAAAAAACAGTGAAATGTAAGGCATCTAATTACTGGGCTCTTACCCCCTGTTGCAAAGCAACCACAGAGTTTGGAGAATGTCCAGCCTTAAAATTAATGACTGAGTGTGATCCACAGAGAAATAACTTTAACCACAATTTGGCTAGACCTTAAAGTCTGCATTTCTATTGTTTTTGGCATCTGGAACTGTATTTCTAATGGACACACTTCTCTTGAGATAGGTAGTGAAAGAAAGGTGCGTAGTCCTAAACTTGAACCTTTTGTGGTTTCTTTGCTTTTTTTTTTCCCCTGAGATTTCAATAGCATTAATTACATTGTAACCAGAAAAGTCAATTGTCTTGCAGTCTGACAGTATTTGCTTTTATTCCCAAGATGTGAGTCCTTGTGCTAAGAAGAAATTACGTTCAACTGGGACTTGTTCCAACGCCGACAATAGCCTTGGGATCAATGCTGTAATGGCTTTTGGCTCTCACTTCCCTTGAACGTGCGTTGTATAAGTTCAGGCAACCTGTTGAACACAAGAAAACCAGCACCTTAAGCAGCCATTGAAGTGAATCAGATGCAAATGGAGAAATCAGTAACCACCATGTTTTGTTTTCCCTGTCATTTTATATTGCAACATGACTATGAAAACATCGGGAAGACCTCTGTGACCAACATCTTGCCCATGAGAAATGGACTGCAACCACTGAACTAACACACAGGGAGCTAGTTGGCCTTCAGCATTATTGTCCATTAAACCTGGCACTGGATGCATGGATGGATGGATGGATGAAGTTTTTTCTTTCTCTACAGCTATCAGAGCCATGCAAGCACAAGGCTGGGTGTTAATGGGACACTTTCCCCAGGCACCTGCCACTAAGGGTCTGCGTCAGACAGCAGAAGGTGGGACCTGGGATACCTGCAACGTTGAAATCTGTACATGAACTAACAACCCAAGGCTCTCCTCGTATTCAGTGTTGCTAAATGGGCACTTCTAGGATATCATTCATTGATTCAGATACCAATTTACCATGAGATAAATGACACTTAAAAAAAATAGTACTATTTACTACTCCTACTTACTACAAATTGCTATTTAATACTGTCCATAAAAAAAAGTGAGTGATCTCAGGCCTGCGCTTACATTCATTTACTCACGTACATCTCTGTTGGGTTTGAGGAATCTCACCCAGACTTCCCAGCAGGTGTTGTGGGCAAATTATAGAGAACACATCTGGAAGACAGGCTTTTCTGGATCTGCTTTTCACCATCAGGGAAATGATGGAAGGGGCAGGCAGAGGTGTCTAGGGGGGGTTAGGGGCTCTTATAACAAAGAAGAAATACAGAAGAAAAGCCTTTAAGAAAGCTAAGCAGAATAAATTCAAGGAGTTGGTAGTTAACATCCTGTAGAAATATACATAAAGGAAAGGGATCGGGTAAACTGGCAATTCATTTTAAAATAAAAGTAAAGAAAATTAAAAGCATTGGAATAAAGAAAAAAAGCAGAAAAAGCAGAGGAAACAAAAGAGGCACCCAGCTAAATCAGAGGTCTTCATTAACCTGAAATATAAAGAGGAACCAGACAGCAAAACATAGCTCAAACAGCTAAGGACAAGAATTAAAGTAAAGCAGAAGCATACAAAGACATGAAAAGCAACACAAAATAATGAGACGCAATTAGCAAGTAAAGTAAGAAGTAACAAGAAAACATTTTATAAATCTATTAGATAGCCAGGGGAAGATCATAGAAAGGGTCTTGCCGCTCTCAGTAAAAAGGGAAAGCAAGGAAAAGAAGATGTCAGGAAACACATAATATCTGTATGGCTTGAGTAGAACAGCTGACTGTCAACAGGCTGCAATCCCATAGTCAACCACTGCAACCGATCTGGTGGCAGATTAAGAAAAGAGCATAGCAGATAATCAGGGATTACTTAGAAAAATTAGGTCCCCATCAGTTGTGAGTGATTAGGGAGGAGCACACATCTGCTTCATCTGTGCTCTGAGCTGGTTCATCACACACCACCTGCAGTCTCAGAGGCTCTGTGGGTTGATTAGCTTGATGTGAGCCCAAAACCGGAGACCTAAGCTTGAAAAACATACCAGCCCTCCTGTTTCTTATCAAATGCCCAAGAGGAGAAGTGTAAATACATCTGTTCTGGTTAGTTTTACCTTGGTTCAAAAATTCAAAGTCAAGTAGTGCTTAGAAACCCCAGACAAAGACAGCATAAATAGATGATAATTTCCTTATTTTGTTCAGCGTTGTGAAACTGCCAACAAGCTTCAGTACCTGTTTAGATACCTTTGCATTAGAAAGCTCTGCTATGATGAAAGTCCTCCCCTTGGCCACCCAGAAACTGTCCTGGCCCAATACAAGCTCTCAGTAAGCAAGAGTACGACACAGGTCACAGACATAGCTCTGGAAAATCTAAGAATGGGGATATTTATCTAATGGGGATATTTATCTAATAGGGATATTTCCTGTATTGGAGAGGAATGGTAGTTTTCAAGTAGCTTCAGCTTATGCTGAATATAGCAAAAAGCTTTTTTAAAAAAACCAACACATTCCTTCACTTAATAGATACATTTCATATAAAAGACTCTTATTTTATCAATATTTGGAGTAACCGATCAATATTTGGGGTAGCTGTTTGTATGACTCAGAAATACCTGGGAGTGCTCTTTTCCCAGCAGAGCAAATGAAAACAACAAACTTTTTTACAAATTGCCGAGTCTATCAAACCCTACTTTCTGCACCAATAGGTATGAAGGACGAATACTAAGCTGGAGGAATAACTTAGGAAAAGTCACGAACTAAAATTCAAACTCTTTTTTGTTTTCTAAAGATGTAATAATTCATTTATTCTAGAAATGTATCCTCTGACTTCTCCCTCTAGTACAAAAAAAAAAGTATGCAATTATCATATAAGATTAATTCATTTAAAATTTGTAAAGGCAAGAAAGTGCCAGACTTCAGGTTGCCCTTGACATATTAAATTGGCCTCCCTGTGCTGATGTATCACGGTATGATCTTAAATTATCTGCCTACTATTCTAGCTGCAGGATTGCTGCCTCATGCAATGCCCCGTGTAGATTATATTAACAGTTCAAAATATTGTAGACATAGCTGGAAAGATCCAGTCAACAAGGCAAAAGAAATCTGAAATCCACACAGAATCCTTCGCTAGAATCAGAAATAATCCAGAATGAAAGCGCAAGACTGATATCCTTAAAGTTTCAATTAATATATCATTTAGAATGTCAAAATTGTGGTATCTATGAAATCTTGAGGCATGCACTTTGTGGAAAACATGAAACAAACATTTCGCCTTTAAGTGGGAGCACAAAGGAACACGTAGCCACAAAACATCTTCCAAGTACAAAAGTTCCATTAAGATTAAGAGAACAACAAACTACTCCCAGAATCTTTATGGGAAGAAAAAAAATTACATTCAGGTTTTTCCCAAAAATTATATAAATTAAAGTAATTCAATATAGAATGTTAAAAGAAAACAGGTTTAGTATAATTCTTTAATATCTTGGGTGTTAGGCCATACTGGCATTTTATACACAGGGGAAGGAGACAAATCTGACCATATTTGATTTATTTCCTCTATCCTGATAGAGATAAAGGTTCATGCTAGTGCTTATAATGCTAAAGGTTCGTACCAGTACTTGTGAAGTTCCCCAAATTACTCAAAAGTAACAAAACCATCTTAATTTCTACAATTTAGAAAGGAAATTAAAGTAAAAATTCAAAAATTCAAACCATGAAGCTCAGGAATGAAATTCATTGAAATTGATCAAATTCATTGAAAAAGCTGGAGGTTGAATTGAAATCCTTCAACTGAAATGCCTCAAGTTTCTTGAGCTCTAAGTAGACCACAGGCATCTCTCCCACAGGAACTTGGCTGCCTTCAGAGAATAATGCCAAGGGCTCAATGCTTCTACAGGAAGCTGGAGAGACCCAGGCACCGTGGTCTTCCCAGCCCTGCCCTCCACAGCCAAGACCTGGGCCTGTTTGCCCTTGGAGACCTCGGGGGTCTAAGGGCCATGGCTCCACAGCAGCAGGTTGTAGTCCTTTGCATGCATGGCTCCCTCAAGTAGTGCCTCTTGGCTGAGAGAGGTGACTGTGAAGTCAGCTGCCTGAGAGCCATGAGGTCCTTGTTCCAACCGCAGCTCTCCAGGCTCCCACGTTATGCTCGCAGAACTAGGATGCTGAAGTGGAAAGTAGCTGCACAACATCTCCCGGTCCATTTCTGGAAAGAAAATCAATTTCTTGATCTTTAAAACTTCACAGCCTACCACACCAGGCTTCAAATCACAATACGATAGCCCAGGAACCTGGGAGCATTGTACCCAGTCCAGGGAATGTGGTGGACAGTCAACCTGCAAACCTCTGGAGCTTGTGCGTTCAACTAACACTCCTCTCTTGGCAGTGATGAAAGAAACAGCAATGACATTTTCTTTCACACCACAGGCCCTCTGTGAGTAATTTTCGTTTTCAAAGTTCCAGTTCATTAGATAATTTTGAGCAACAATTATTATTGTCTGCCAACTTGAAATTCTGTATTTGAGCCAACTCTGAATAAACCTGAATTGATGTAAAACCTGAGGACTAAGGACATGTAAGTGACAAAATATATCTAGACTGGCAATGATAGGGTCATTCTAAAGGCAATGGACTCTGTGTATGGTGAGAATCACGTCTATTAATTTTCTTATAGTAATGGATGGCTTTTAGCAATAAATTGGGGTCTCAAAAGTGCACTGAAATTATTTCGAGACCTTCCTTTCCTCCCCTCTTCCACTTTTAACGTCTATTGGCAACAGTGAGTGTCTAAATGGATGCAGAAACGAAATCATGTGCCAGAGTTCATATATAGCACAAGCAGCAGGCAATTTAGATTACCAGTTTGGTTATTACTAACAGTGCAAAATTGCTGCGAATGAGGCAAAGTAAAAATACTCTCACAGACTTCTCCATTTCATTCCATTTCCTACATTTATTTTGGAGGTGGATTCTGCTGTGTTTATAGCTGAAGCTTATGGATAATTATATACTGTCAGCGTTCACTTTCATTATTTAGGCACGAATTCTTCTAGCACTTATGCATAAGCATAACTTCATTCATTTTGCAAGTTCAATAGGACAACCCATTGTACATGAAAGCAAGCATGTGAATAATGCTTCACAGGATCAGAGTCTTAACTTGTACAAGAAGAATTAGAGTAATCTGTTGCTGGTTTAGTGAATGTTAAGTTCTTCCCAAAATACCAGATGTGGGGAAGAATGCCCAAAGAACAAAGTAGACATGACATCACCTAATTGTCATTGTGGAAATAACAGCATGCATGTAGCATAATCCAACATGTGGCAGATATGGACCATTTGATTTAATCTCTTTGCGAAACCAAAGTAAAATTAATGTAAACTGTAGCTAAATAGCCACTCATCAGCCAGTGCAAGTCCCTTCTTAAACAACAGCACAGACCAAAATTCCTTCTCTTAAAAGTGAGTTTCAATTTTGCAAATAAAAACAGTTCGTTTCCACCCAGGATGCTGATCCTGCCCAGAGCAGGTCGTGCAAGTGTTAGTTGATCTAGCAACCTGATTGCCCCCAGGCAGCACCGCTTCAGCCTCCAAGCAAAGGAAAATGCTCCTGATTGGAAGTATTGGGGCCACCATGAACTCCCGCTACTACCAGCCCTAAGCTCTTTATATTTTGCCCCCACCATGCAATCACTGGACACATCCATTTTTCCTGAGGAGCAAGCTGAGCCCAGAATTGGTGCTGCTGAGCACTGGATGCCTAAGGGAGTTCGCCAGCCTGCTGCTATTCCTGTCTGCACGAGTAGTATTGGAAAATGCTTCATCTATTGACAAATCCTAACTGGAACTTTCCTTTGACATTAGCCTTATTTTAGGATTTCAGGGTAGCCTGAGCAGGTTTTACCCCATTTGTGCTGAACCAATGGCAAAATTGCTACTGAATTCACAAATGGAGGACCTGGCCCGAGTAATCTCTGTGTTGTAAATTACAAAGGAATGATGCAGCTACTACCCTGCATTTCTCTTCAAATGCATTTTTTTTCCTATTTTAATGAATGAGTTGGACAACCGCTCTGGTGTGCTTTACTTACAAAGCTATCAAGAGTGAATCGTTATTGCTATGCCTAAAAAATCCCAAGGAACATAGCTTGGATGCCTCAGCAGATACCGCTTTCACCTCCACGCTGAGCATCAGCAGGTAGACTAGCTCCATCCCAGAGCTGTCTTGGAAAAGGTGCAGCCAATTTGTGTGCTCCCGGGTCCGAGCTGACTGCACATAGAGAAAAAGCGTTGGTGTGTTTCCGCATCCATGGCAAGGTTAATCCATAACCCAGGTGAGGTTCCAGGCATCACTGCTGACACGATTCTTTTCAAAATCCATTGCTTTGTAACTTGACTATCCACCCAAAAAGGTGAATCCTGACTGATTTTTCCCAGTACTATTCATCTCCAGTGATTACTGATCGCTCAACTCTTTTTTTTTTTAGATTTTGCATAATTTGACAATATTTCATAATATTTTGGAAGTGAGAAATAAAAACAAATGTATGGTAATGATAAGGAAAACACCTGTTGCAGCCTTATAGGCATACAAAGTTGTTTGTAGTTCTTTTAAGTTTTAAATAACATGCAGCAGTTAAAGATTTAAATGATTAATATAATTACAACACCAGGGTTTTAACAGCAGTCAGAATTAATTCTTGTGAGCAATGCAAAAGGGGTTTAAAGCCTCCTTTTTTAAGGATGACGATATTTATACCTGAAATTTTACCCTCATTGTCATATCAATTTTGTTATTTTTCTTCAGTTTGGCAAAATATTTCTTTACTGCAATAAACAGGAAGAGGCTCATATGTATACAGACGTGATTACATTGAGGGCAAAGCAAAGATGGCTGGAGTCAGAGTTACAGTTCCAGCCTGTAGCCTGCTGGGCAGATCTGCTGACTGAAATTCCACTCTTTTTTTTTTTTCATATTCTTCCCACTGTGACAGTGGAAGCTTCTCGGAACGCTGGCTGGGGGGTTCCGCCTGGGTGAAAGATAGTTCTTCCCAGAGAGGTGCTTAACGAGCGCTGCTGTAAACTTATCCACAAGCTCATTACTGCAAAAGCAATTAATCCTATCTTGTCTCAGGTTTGTAACCTGTCGGCAAACACACGTTTCACCCCTTTCTTGATTGTCCCTTAACATTGCCTGGGTGGATCACCACAGGTACCCCAGGGACACTGTCCCAAAACCTGCCCTCCACCTGCCCCCTCCTCGAGCTGTTGCCCCACTTCAGGGGCCACCTGGCTGTCCCAGCTGTCAGTCCTGATGGCCACCTTTTCTGCAAAAAGCCCAGCTGGATCCCAGGCAAACTTGTTCCCAATGTGAAAGCCAAGTTTTGCCCAGTTTTCTCATTTCTTTAACTTCCTGTCATCCTAGATGAAGATTTTGCTGGCCAGCAGTGCCTCCCTCCTCCAAGCACATACCTGGCCGTAGGCGAGGGGCTGCAGTGGAGTTCATAAGCACATGTGCACACATCTGAGAGCACCTGCCCCCTGCAATAAATTATTACAATAATTGTCTCTCACCAAGTCTCTGTGCAGTCTGTCCCGGTCAAGAGCTGCCTAAAATAACAGCCTCTCATTCTGAACATCATCTCTGTTTCTTTTTGGCTTGTGTTTTAGTTTCCAAAAGCTTGCAGGTATGATCCTTTCCTTTGGGGAGAAGGCCTGTGTAAGTGCAACTACTGTGAACCCATTACACCTGGAAAGGATCTGCTACCTCTGTTTAATTGAGCAATTTGACAAAGGGACTCCTTCAGGGCTTATCAGAAGTTAATGAGAGATTTAGTAGTTACTTGAGCAGTAGCAGGATCAGGCCCTTTGACTTCATCAGGCATGTCATCCATCTTCGCATGAACAGGCTGACAGAAAAGGGATTGAAATTTCACAGTCCGTGATATATTTAGAGATTGTTTAGATTGGATTCGGCTATGGAAAAAATTCTGTGCTGACCAAGATAATCATCTTTCAGATATTGATCTAACCCCTGTCTGCTCTAATTTGTTCTTCCAAATCACATTGCCTGCAGCTACCTACCACTATCTTACAGTAATATTGCAGTGACAGCTGATGGGATCCCTGATTTTTCCCCAGTGGAGATCAATGGTGAAAGCCCAACTGACTTCAACAGTGCAGGATTGTGCCCTTCGGACCCTGTTTTCAGCATCACATTTCCCACTGAAATGGGTGTATGTTTTGAGCCACAACTGTCTGAACATCAGACAGCAGTATCCCAACTCAGCCCAATAATACAGCACTTAGCTATCGGGGCGTTAGAAGGGGAATCCATCCACAGAAATCATACCTACAACGCTATATAGTGCTACCTAAACTAGCTCTGAACAAAGTAGTGGGAGTGCTCAGGGAATGGGCCAAATTTCCAAAAAAAACTGTATCAAGGCTAACGTGCGTGGCCTTAACAGGGCTAAAATGACCCCAGGAGACCATTGCACCGCCATGACTGTATGGCTTCCAGCACGGCATTAGCTAGTTCCAAGACAGCTAAGGTACCTCTGGATGGTGCTACCTTGTCATACTTTGATTTAGACACATTTTTAGACTGTTGCTGAGCTGGGTCTAAATATATACTTGTGGAACAGCTCCATAACCGTCTCCATTACAACCACAGATTTGGAACGCAAGTCTAAACATTTGGGATGGCTGAAAAGGGCACACAAAGGGAATGACTCGCTGCAGACCAGAAAACTGGGGACTTTGCCAGCAAAGCGTAAGGTGGAATAAGACCAACAGGATTCTTAATGCTGTGCCACCTCCTGTTAGATACAAGGCAGGCCCTGCGAAGCACTATTGCAGGAGGAAATAACAAAATGCTATGTCAGTTCTGTAAGCACAATTCCTGCGCTGGTTTATAGATTTCACATAGCATTTTAGTCAAAGCACACTGTGGAAATCAAAGGGAATTTAATTTTCGAAGCATGCTTTGTCCTGGAGAGAGAGAAGTGAACCAAGGTGAATTGAGTTTCTTCTTCTAATACCTTACACACTGCACAAAACGAATATAAAGCTCTACCAAAACCATACAGATTTGTGATTTTGCAGTGTTACACGTGATTGCCCTCAGGGCAGAAAAATAGGCTGCCTGATCCTCCTTCCTAAGATTTGCTGATAGTTCAAGTAACACTAGTCTCCTGAGTCATGCTGCTCTTCCTAGAATCCAAGCTCTCATGTTTAGCAGATCATATAAGAAACTAAAGATTCTTTTTTTTATTTAGCTTATGGTAATCCCATGAACAAGACAATTCAGAGTTGCAGCCAGGTGTGCAATAGGTTTTGGTGGAACATTGCTAGGTTTTTCCTGAGGTCCTGTGCTAGCTCCAGAACTTGTGATCTGTATTTCTTTGTTGCTGGAGGTGATGAGTGTTTGCTCTATTTTTTGGCATCTTATTACAGTTTGTGAGGTTCAGGTTCCATGTCAGCAGCATACCCAGTAGAGTTCAGTGCTTCGGGTTGAATACCTTCAACAGTTCATCAATAGCTTTTGTTCCAAAACCAGCAATGTTTCCCTCAAGACCCCTCAGCACGCTCCAAACCAACTTACTCCAAACTATAGAACCTCAAGCCCACTGTTTCTGCTTCTACGGTTTCCATGACAAGGGTAAGACATCCTGCCAAAATACAGGTTTTGCTCCTAAAAGCTTTGTATATCCATACAAAAATATCAAATAAGAAAAGGTAAATAATCTCCTGTCTTGAAGCATTCCTTCTCTATTCATCAATGGCTTGTTGATTTTTGTCATGTCTTTCAAGAGACAACTTTTTATCTTCTACATCCTCCCAAAACAGTAGCAAGGACAGATTATCAGGGGAATCCTTTAACTAGAAAAAGCAGCAAACTGTCCATGTCAGGATCAAGTAGATTTTAGAACCCATTAATAACATTTTTAATCAACCAACAGAAGATTTGGCTACAACACTGGCCTACACTCTTTTATGATCTTGACTATTACTTTATGAAAAATCAATGCCAATTAGGCATTTTGATGCCAGAAAAAAATAAAAAAGGAGCTCCAGAAAGAAAAAAAGACCAAAAAAAGACAAAAGTTTATGTTGTATCAATTATTCTGAAATCGGGTTTTAAGTATATGCCATACTTTCCAAGTATAATCACATTATCTCATTTCTGATATTTTTGATTCTTAGAATTTGCAATAATGTAAATATTTCCAAGAATTTCCTTGACTGGTTTATATATTATGAAATTCAATATTTGAGATAACTGTAGTAGAAGGTTTTAACTGTACATATAAAAGAAAGAGCGGGATTGGGTTGTAATTTAGAAGATTATTTGCTGCGGCTAAATAGATGGGATGCCTGAGGATATGAAGCTGTCACAGAAGAGGCAGATATGGACCGAGATGAAACAGCAAGCGAAAATACACAAACACCCTGCAATAGAGCAATAAAAATGATACAATGATGACAACGGTCTTTTTCCAACTTGAGCTTCAGAGGGGTAGGTTGCTGTTGTTTTGCTTTGTTTTTGAACAATACAGCTATCAGGGTATTGAGTAGCAAGCAGGCATCACCCTAGATTAAAGAGGAGTGTTGGATGTCAGAAATGGGTCTTGGTCTATAGGAAAAGGTCCAGAGCTTCTGGATGTGACTAAAAGAGCCAGAGTTAGCTATTCAAATACACTTGGGATACTCAGTGTGACAAGTTTTGTGCCAGGGAGCTATGCAACCCTTGGGTCAAAGATTTCTGAATTGTAGTCATGCCTTGCCTTTCACAGTTTCATTCGCCACCTCAGTACAAAAGGTCCAGCACCCAGCTCCTGGCATTGCCTGCCCAGAGTGAAACCAGACACGACTCCTCCCATTAACTTTTTAGGCATACTTGGGAGCTAAAACCTGACGTCTCCTGTACACAGATCTGACATAAAGCAGGCGGCTGCCCTAGCTCTGCCTGCCTTGGGCCCCAGCTCTGGCATCCTTCACTGCTTGCAGCCAGCTCACAGCTCCTCTAAACACACGGATAACACCCCGGGTCAAGATGAGGACTCCTTGAAGCAGGTGCAAAGGCACAAAAGGTGTTTGAAGCCTCCAGGAAGCCATGCCAAGGTCTTTCCGTGTCAGCAGGCAAGAAGTGGAGAGGTGAGGGCATGTCACAAGGAGGTGAGGCCACTGAGCCACACTCCCCCTCAGTGGAAGTGCAGTTGCACTGGGTTGTGAGGAACTGTGGTCACCAGCTGGAGGAGAGATGGGGATGTGGCAGGTCCCCAGGTCATGGCATGACCGTGGCAAGGACTAAACTGATCCACATATGAATGAAGTGCCACCAGCGCTGGGCCTGGCTGAACAAAGCAAATAGGTTGGTTTTAGGAGTTAACATCCATGACTAGGATAGAGAAAAAAACCCTCTGGAAGATCAGGGACAGAGGTAGAGAGGTCAGCAGCTATATGCAGGGCTGAGATTTATAAATACAACCCTTTCTCGTTTCCAAACTTGCATATAGGAATCAGATTTGAGCACCAATGGAAGATGCCCGGGCTGTCACACGTGTCTCACAGTACAATGCTCCAACAGATGACGACACACATTCACTGCAGGTTTTCACCCAAGTATATACATTTCACAACAAGCAGGACTGCTGTTTTCTCCCCACAAGAGGGCCCTACAGCTTCACTCTCCAGACCAAGGAGTCTTGTGATATTTAAGAAAGGGCTAGTGGATAACTGTAGTCCCGTGTCGCCTCTAAGAGGCCACGGTGGGGTATATATTGTCACATACTCAGCAAGGAAACAGTCTTGCCAGCCATGAGTGTGTAAGTCATCCTTGTGACTCTTTTTGAGTCAGAGGAGTAGGATTTGAACCATAGCATGGAAATAAAACTCTATTAAAGAGAGAGAAATGGTTTTCAGTGCCCCCTGGTAAGACTTGAGAGCTATGGGACCCATTTTTTAAGTGCTACGATGTGGGAGGAACTTGCCTCAGCTTGTTGTGTAGAGTTGCAAACAAAAGTAACCACACGTGGTATAAACAGGATTGATTTCAACAAGGCATTTTGCAGTAATGGTATCCACTGGCAGGATAACAAGCAGAATGTCAGAGACATGAGACAGATCACAGCCAGGCTCACGGGCAGGTTTGCTCAGCTGGTAGTGCTGCATGGGGTCACCAAGTGAAAAACAATTAGAAGATGTACAGTGTAACCCTGGCTGGTTCCTCCCTCACCGTCTCCCCTCCCAGGGCACCTTGGGGGAGTCCTTTACTGGGGAGGCTGCAAGGACTCCTGCCTAAGTTTGCAGAGAAAAGCTCCAAAAGACAGCAGTCCCCTAAGAAAACTCAATCCCAGCTTCTTGTAATATACAGGCACAAAACTTGACTCCTGCTGCAGATCCTAGAGAGGCCAGATAGGACTGATATCTTAAGCAGTGCAATGCCGGTAAAAGCTTTCCATTTCACCAAGTGTTTTTTCAAACTAAGAGCTGGATCCATGCCTTCCCACGGTGAGCTATAAGTGAAAACCAGCACAAGACACATTTTCTCCGTCATTTCTTCTCACTGGTGTGTGCTGGTCTTGCTTTATCTAAAAGGAAGCAGGATCGAACTTCAAAAATAAAGTTCCAGACCATGCAAGTTAACTTCTTTTTCCCTCCCCAAGTGCACTATTTATACTACTTTTAATACCAACCAAGAGATTCTCCTACGATTACTTTTTTCAGTGCTGGAGAGAAACCTAATGTCAAAAACACATTTCGTACTTTATATGTCAAATTCTTCAACTACATTCTTCTTTTTTTTCTCCCTTAACTTCAATAAACCATTAAAAATATTTTTAAGCGTGGTTACCACAATTGGAATCATATGCAATCACCTGACATAGAACAACAACTACAGGTACAACACCAACTCCCTGCGCCCTCTTGAACCTCAGTAACACCCTTTCAGCAAACCTATGGGATGGCATAACCTCCATCACGGTATAAAACTCCTCTTGTTGTCCGAACAGTTAAGAGAAAGATATAAAGGGAGTCTTGCAGCAAGACTTAGGACTACAGATCAGGACAGATCCTTACAGTGTTTGCAGAACAGACGAACAACAGACTCTTGAAGAGTAAAACAAGCAAGCGAGTGGAACAGCCAGCTACGTTCAATACCCATCAATCCCGGGAAAAATAAATGTTTGTACAAAGCTGCACAACCAGTGCAGTCACCTAGAGGTTTTTTCATCATGTGTTTCGTATATTGACTAATTCCAAACATTTTTTTACTTGGGTTCATTTCCAGGTGCAAGGACAAACATCTAGTTAACTCAAAACAGCTAAGGGCTCATTTAGGGATAGTTGAAAATGGTCACAATTAATGTCTTGTTCAAAGCTTGCAGAAGTAATACTGTTGCCAGACTGTTGGTGTGGTGCCTTTGCCAACCCTTCTCTGCTGCATTGCTGCATATCAAACATTTCTTCTGATTCTAGAAAATGCACATTTCTGCTTTGTTTATCAATGATTGCGATGTTATTGTGGAGACCCACTCTGGAAAGGAGCTCACAGTGATATTATTTTAATACACCATTTGTTTCAGACTCAGGTTCCTATTTCTATATATCGGCTTTTACATCACCTACACTCACAAGTGCCTGTTAAAGGCAAACAAAAAAAAATTATAAAAAGTTGCAGTTCCCTCTTCGCATGGTGGTCCAAATTTGGGAACTCACGTCTCAACTACCTCTAGCCAGCAAAGAATTTAAGACAGCATTTGACTCCAAACACTTGGTAACATCCCACTGAAATAAAAGTAAAATATACGCTTATGCACTGAAGTGGATCATCTATATGGCTACAGTGGGATTTGGCCTTTTAAAATGTAATTGTCTAATTTTGATTAGAGATTCCCGCAACCATGAGGGGAGAGACATAAATCAGTCCCCTTGACCACCGATCCGACCCGCCTGCGAGCCCTGCATCAGACAGGCTGAGGGCTCCCTGGAGGTGCCCGCCTGCCCCTGGGGGGGCAGGGGGACAGGCAAGCCGAGGCGCTCACCTCTCCCAGCTGCTGTCTCCAGTGCGGGGGTATTTCTGAGTGTCAGATCAGGGGTGGGTTCATAACAAGCAAGTGATGCTGGATAATATAAAAGCTCTAGAACTATAATAGACACCTCTACCAAGTCCACCTAATCATTACAGCTGAAAGTCACTCACAGTTGTCCATGTCTCTGCCTGATGGCTGTACATGGTTATATTCTGCTCAAAACACCCTGTGAAAAAACAGAGGAGCCACATTAAAATAAATTACAGAAGTAGCAGCTTGTTCTGTGAAAATGTCAAAGGGACAGTTATGCTAAATTGTGCCACTCTCGGTATCCTCTGGTATTTGGGCGTGTGGTCATTCCCACATAGGCAGGCTGCCCTCCACAGTCACTTCCAGCTCTCCTTTATTAGCTTTTTATAGAAAGGACACCGTACAAATTATATGGCACTTACCAGTACTGAACAGAAAATGTAACGGGTCACTTTTTGAGGCCACAATTTTAATTTGGAATTTTCTTCTACTGTTTTATCAGTTTTGTCTTCAAGTCCTACTACTTTGACTAAGGCTCAGAAGTCTCCTGGAATAAATGCATTACAAAGAGAGATTTCCCTGGTCTGTGCTGATGGATTCAGAAAGCTATTAGAAGAAGTGGAATCAATTGGTATTTAGAGTAAGTTTGCAAGCACTTCTGCCTATTTTATTACCCCTAGACACTTTCTGTCTGCTTTAAGATTCATCGTTGGTTATTTAGGTCAGGTTTATAAGCTAGTCTCATTCCGTGCTTCTCTCAAGCATCCTGTGAATCCTGTGCAGGATTCAATTTGCTAAAGATTTATGAGTCCTTCCCATTCCAGAGTCATATACATCATATGGAAACTATTGTGCAATGGAGAGCTTTGAGGTAGTCCCTCCCTGGCCGTCTCCAGAACAGCATTATGAACTAATAGCTTCTGAAAAGAACCGCCATAACAGTACCATAGTCTTTTGGTTAATTTTTTTCATTTAATTCAAGCCCATTTTGTCTTTGTGTCTGAATGTTTTCTAGCCAAGTCCTTGAACGTTACCAGTGAAGCAGGGAAGGGGAAAGAAGATAGAAACTGCTACTTGGTTTCAGCCGCTGGCTCCCAGTTAGAGCTAATGGACTGAAATGTCCAAAAATTGAAACCCTGAGGTGCTATTCAGAATATTTGCATGTGTTTATTCTAGCCCACTGTCTCTTCAAGTGAAGAGGCACAGTATAAACACTGCTTTTCAATTGTCTTACCTCTTGTAACCAAGTTGCTCCCTTGCCTGCAAAGAATATGCTACCTTGCCTGCAGGGAATATACAATCCAAATAGAGCAACAGATGAACTGCGTTAGAATGAGGTTTGTCCAGCATACAGATACAAATACCTACTAGGGAGAGACCCCCCCGTACTCAGACAACAGATCCGCCTAGCGCAGCAGCCAGCAGTGACCAGAAGCAGAAAGCACATTAGAAAACGGGACAAAGCGATTATTGCCTGCTCTGCATTACAGCATCTAGCATTCAGAAGGGTGGTATCCAAACCATTATTTTTAGTAACTTAAGACTAGTGTTTAGTAACAGTGTTTAACCCTCCTTAAATTTGTCTTTTCCCATCTTTAGTTTATACATATGTCTGACCTATAGAAATGCATGTTGCAAAGGAGCCCATAATTTGACCATGCATTGGGTGAAAGTATACTCCTCTTGGTGTTTGGTTTTAAGGTGCGGATTGCCTTCTAGTTCTTGTCCCGTGAGAAACAGCAAACAGTGAAGCCCCTTTTTTCATTCATCTCTTTTGCACCACCCAAATTGTAAAAATCTGTTATATTCCTCCCTTTCCTTTAGTCATGTGTTCCAACGTGAATAGTAGCAACCTGTTCAGTTTTTTGGAATAGGAGGATGAGCTAACTGAAAGCTTATGGGTCAAGATTAGAGGGCAGACCAATGTGGGTGACACTGTGGTGGGTGTCTGATGCAGAACACCTGATCAGCAAGAAGAAGCAGACGAGGCCTTCTTCAAATAACTGGAAGAGGTCTTATATTGCAGGTCCTGGTCCTTATGGGGTACTTGAACCAGCCCCATATCTGCTAGAAAGGCAACACAGCAATTCAGGACAGGAGCAATCCAGGAGGTTTCCAACTGATTATAGTGAGGAGAGGCAATTCCTGGACCTGACAGAAACAAACAAAGAAGAACTAGTAGGGCAGGTGAAGCTCAGGGGCCAAACTTGGCTGCAGTGACCATGCAATAGGGGACATTAGGATCTCAAGAGAAGGGAATGAGTCAAATAGCAGGATCATGACCTGGACTTTAGGAGAGCAGACTTTGTCCTGTTCAGGGAGCTGCTAGGAAGAATCTGCAGGGTATACTGGGGAGTAGAGGGGTTCAAGAGAGGTGGTTGATTTTCAGGCGTCACCCTCTCCAAGCTCAAGACTGGCCCTTGTGGATGTGCAGGAAGTCAAGCAAAGGAGGATAGGAAGCCTGTATGGACAAACAAGTAGCTCCTGACAAAACTCAAACAAAAAAGTAAGTCTGGAAGAGGTGGAAGCAGGTCTAGGTAACTCAGGAGGAGTATTGAGACACTCTCTGAGTGTGCAGTGATGGGATTAGGAAAGCCAAAGCCTGCCTGGATTTGAATCTGATGAGGGATATGAAGAGCAGCAAGAAAGGTAGATAAGTAGCAAAAGGAAGACTGGGGAACAATGAGCCCACTGCTGAATGAAGCAAGGGACCCAGTGACAAAGGGTGTGGAAAAGGCCAGGGTACTCAATGCCTTCTTTGCCTCAGTCTTCATTGGCCAGCCCAGCCTTCAGGAACTGCAGGCCCCTGAGACCGGTGTGAAAGTCTGCAGCAAGGAATACTTATCCTTGGTGGATAGAGATCAAGTTAGGGAACATTTAAACATCTCCATTTTTGAGATATTGAAAACTCAACTGGACATGGTCATAAGCAACCTGCTCGGGTTGCTCCCGCTTTGAGAAAAAGATTGGACTAGGTCTTCAGAGGTGCCTTCCAGCCTTGAGGAGTCTGTGACAGTTCATGTTTCTAATGACCCTTCTCCACCTTTATGTCTTACTTTTCCAATCCAGCTATGATTTTTCTCTTTTTTAAACATAGTCCCTACTGCAGGTACTGCTCAAGAAATTGACATACCCTGGAGTTACACCGATGATGACGTACTCTTTTTTATTCTCTGTTCCTTAGCTAATAATTTCTAAACTTAATTTGCTTTTTTGATCACTGTTGAACTTCAGGCAACATTTTTGCATACCATGATTCCAAGACAGGTAAGGCAGAGCTCTTCACTGTGCATTTTAGCTACAGTTGTTCCTTTTTTCCCCACCTACGTGTATCATTTTGCATTTACTGATATTAAATTTTACCTGCAATTTTACTGCCAAAACACTCTGTATCATGAAATCAGAAGGATTTCATGTCTTCAAAGACTTTTTTGACTATCCTAAAGCATTTCCAAGCCGAGTGGTGCAGTTGATGTGCCTGAGGGACAGCATGCCATCCAGAGGGACCTGGACAAGTTCAAGAAGTGGGCCTATGTGAACTTCCTGAGGTTCAACAAGGCCAACTGCAAGGTCCTGCACCTGAATCAGGGCAACACCCAGTTCCAGCTGGGGGATGAAGGGATTGAGAGCAGCCCTGATGAGAAAGACTTGGGGTTACTGGTGGATGAAAAGCTGGACATGAGCCAACAATGTGCACTTGCAGCCCAGAAAGCCAACTGTATCCTGGGCTGCACCAAAAGAAGCATGGACAGCAGGTTGTGGGACACAATTCTGCCCCTCTGCTCTGTTCTGGTGTGACCCCACCAGGAGTAATGCGTCCAGCTCTGGAGCCCTCAGCACAGGAAGGACATGGACCTGTTGGAGCGGGTCCAGAGGAGGCCACAAGAATGATCAGAGGGATGGAGCAGCTCTCCTACCTGACAGGGGCTAATGGTTTTAAACTGAAAGAGGGTAGATTCAGACTAGGTAGAAGGTAGAAATATTTTTACGATGAAGGTGGTGAAACACTGGAACAGGTTGCCCAAGGAGGTGGTAGATGCCCCATTCCTGGAAACATTCAAGGTCAGGTTGGACGGGGCTCTGAGCAACCTGGTCTAGTGAAAGATGTCCTTGCTCTTTGCAGGGGAGTTGGACTAGGCAACCTTCTAAGGCCCCTTCCACCCCAAACCATTCTATGATTCTATGATTTCCCATTTTCCCTAAGCTTTTCTGCCTTGCACTTTCACTCCTCCTTTTATTGTGGATCATGAAAGATTTGTTCATGACAGCAGTCTCAGCACGTTTACCCGGGGGGTGACCACTGGTAACCCTCCACATCTTAAACATGATTAGTAATTCCCTCACTAAAATTTAACCAGATATTAATAATCCATGAAAGGATGTTTCATCTCGCCCCAAGACGACTTATTTTCTCTAATTCTTTAGTAAAAGACCTGGTCAAAGGTTTTTTGGAAAACAAGTTCAATAGTACCGATCTCATACATGATGAGTTCTTCAAAGAAAGCCAGTCAATATATGAGATAAAATTTTCCTTTATATAAGTTCAATTGAGCTCCTCCTCAGTTTATAACATTTATGTATGTCTAGTAATTCTAGTCATTTATGTTATACTACCACCAATTTATGAGTAGAGATCAGATTTAGTGCTCTGTAACCTCAGCAGATTACCTTAGACCCTTTAAAAAAACCAACTGGTGTCACCTTCATTCCTCTAGTATCTCAAAAGTAATTTCAAAACACCATAAAATTTACATACTATTCTATAGTAAGTTGTATTAAAAGGTCTCTTAGAAACAGACCAGTGATTTGTAGCTGAAATGTTGATTTTTCACAGGGGCTGAGTCACTTTGTGGATTAAAGTACAGTTTTTAAACTATGACTCTTGTAGGGCTTTTTTGGAAACACAGCAATATCTCATTGCAATATTTTATCAGAGTATTTCAAAACATGTTTTAAAAGCAGAATTAAACTTTGTGAATCACTGCATCTTTTAGATATAGATAAAATTAATTTTTATCATTGCCATCTCGTTCACAGGTAGATCAATGACTCACCCAAGAGTGTAAGAGTCACTGCCAGAGCCAGGAATAAATATAGCCATTCTACCATTCAGAACCTTGCACTAGACATTGGGTTGCATTTTCTTTCCCAATTTATCACGTTGTGAGGTTGAAGAAAACTGGAAAGCCTTTAAGTGTGTCCCTGCTTTACAAGACATTTTCCTACGTACCTTTCCTGATTTTCATTATGACTGCAGCTCATGATAACTGTGCAGGAAAAAAAAAATAATTACTTTAATTCCATGTGCATAAGATAGTCTTAATGAAATAAGCCCCCATCTAGGAATGATTTTCTTTCCTAATACCTAACTGACATTTTTAAATCAGGCTGACCAAAGTTTACTTTACAGGCCTATAGTTAATACTGCCAGCAAAGATGCTTTCTGACTGAGAGAGGGTATTCTTTTCCCAGGCAAAGCAAGGGTGGATATGTACCTCACCTGTAAAGTCTGGGACAAAACTCCAGACTCTCTGTGAATTAATAAATGTGAATATGGACTAGAAGGTCTGATTCTAATCTCAGTGCAAGAAGGGTTCTGATTAACCTGCTTTGTATCCTATTCACAAATGTATTCCTACGTGTGTTTGTAAAAAGCTTATAACAGGAATTCTACATTTGCTGGACAAGGATATTTTACATTCTCTTTGCACAATTTTAGTAATGATGCTTAGCATATGGAACAAGTAGCTCAGACTGTATTTTCTGTTTTGTTCTTCTCAATTTGACATCAATGAACCATTTATAAAATCTCCTTTGGCTTTCTTCATATGTAATTGGAATTACCTTGGAATTTTCAGATTCCCTTTTTTGTGACAGAAAGCTCCAGGTGATCTGCCGCGTACTCCGTTCTTTTAATTAACCAGTGGGTATTTACAACATGTAGTCAAGATGGATGTATTATGGTAAATTATACCAGCGTTTCCAATTTAACATACTGGCCCCTTTCCAGATGGTATAGCAGAACAAGTGAATTTCATATCAGATTTACATTTTTCCCACTGTTTACATTATTAACTGTAGAAATATTTTTGCCAGGAATAACTGACTGCAAGTAGCACTTGCGCAAGGTTTCACATGCAATAACTTGATCCGCATAGTACTCTACATGGTTTTGAATATTTTGTTGCCGTTCAGAGCACCAGAGGAACTATTGCATTTCTAATTGTTACTACTGAAAGCCTTGCTCACCAAGAGAGCTGAGGAAAAGGTGGACACCAGCACAAAAAAGGAAATTACTATTAAAATAGCACTGCGTGTGTACATGTTGTACCCTACGCAGGTTGCCTGCTCCTAAAAGCTTACATTTGAAGGTCAAGAGCTGCTGTGTCAAAACTGTTTGGCTTTTTCAACACTAGCACAGACTGCTCTGGTATCCCTGTAACATATACATGCAAAGGCTGCCAACATTTGCAATTCTGTCTCCAGTCTCATCTTATTCTGTAGTTCTCTGCCCGAATGCCCCACTGGTCGAACAGAGATCTTCCCCAAAGGTTCAGCTTTCATTTCTAAGGTAGGTTTCCATTCCCCCATGGCTAGACAAAAAAAAGCTTTAAGAGGAAAAGCACGTGCCACTGAAGGATGGGGACAGCTTGGCGATAAAACAGAATTCAAAATATGCAATTATAAAAGAATTGCTTGTTTCTGCCAGGCTGGGTTTGCTCATGCATGTTTGCAGATCCCACTTGGCATTAGATAGTAGACCTCAAAATGTGAGCAGTCCAGAGGTGTCCATGCAACACTCTTCAGCAATGAACATCTGTCCATACATTTACAGGGAGATAAATAGATTATCTAAATTATGATGTAACTTTGGTTAAAATCTGAAGAGTGTTCAAGTTACTGCAGATGGAGGAGGAATTGTCTGCCTATACCCCATGTGTCTCACTTTCCACTGATCTCTCCTGAATTTGCATCAGGATTTCGGTTCATGGCTGTCATGCAGTTTGAAAGGAAATTCTCCAATTACCTCTTATTTACTGCATGTTGGCTCAGTTCACAGAGTAGTTTTGGTGCAAGTGAACTAAATTCCTTGCAGGAGAGGTTACCTTGTGGAGGTGGGAGGTGTGATTGGCTCTGCAGACAGCCCACACTGCTCTCGTGAGACCCCACCTGGAGTACTGTGTCCAGCTTTGGAGTCCTCAGCACAGGAAGGACATGGACCTGTTGGAGCGGGTCCAGAGGAGGCCACAAAGATGATCAGAGGGCTGGAGCACCTCTCCTGTGAAGACAGGCTGAGACAGTTGGGGCTGTTCAGCCTGGAGAAGAGAAGGCTCCAGGGAGACTTCCAGTACCTGAAGGGGGCCAACAAGAAAGCTGAGGAGGGGCTGTTTGCAAGGGTGCATAGCGATAGGATGAGGGGTAACGGTTTTAAACTGCAAGAGGGGAGATTTAGATTAAATATCAGGAAGAAATTCTTTACTCTGAGGGTGGTGAGCCATTGAAACAGGTTGCCCAGAGAAGTTGTGGATGCCCCTTCCCTGGAAGTGTTCAAGGCCAGGCTGGATGGGGCTTTGAGCAGCCTGATCTAGTGGGAGGTGTCCCTGCCCATGGCAGGGGGGTTGGAACTACATGATCTTTAAGGTCCCTTCCAACCCAAACCATTCTATGATGTTATAAGTCCCACATGCCAAGCCTAGTCCCAAGCCAAAAGCCCAGAGCCACACAAAGTGCAGATGAAAAGCTGCAGCACCCACTGCTTTATCTATTCATCATCTCCTGCTGCTCTGAATTAGCCTCCATCACTAAGAATTACTGAAAGTTGCCTTCCTTCATTTAACTAAAAGAAGGCAAAGAAGGTAACTCATAAACCCACGAAACCATACTGATGCCAACCAAGCTCGCTCCCTTGCCTGCCTCCTCCAGCCCTGGGGTCAGCAGCCCAGCTGGAGGTGCACTGCGGGGCACATCCCTGGAGATCACCTGAGACACACAAATTCATCACTCCTTTTGGGTATCGCCAGACTTCAGACATCTCTCTTTAGATAGTTGAATCCAGCCCTGCGTGACTCCTGCGACAACATTACAGCCATCTGGAAAGAAATACAACCGAGTTCTTCCTTCCTCGCTTGGGACTATTAACAGAGAATGGTTAATATTTTGCTACAAAGCTCTTGCAGCATGAGTAGTCATCTGTCCCTCTGTGCTGTACATCCCTGACAGTTCCCTTCTGCCCTCCTGCTGCTTTATCCTTGCTCTGTGCAGGTGCACCAGGTGCAAGGTGGGGGATATTAGGGAACCAGGCAGGAGAGCATCTGAGCCATTAACTCAGATTTTCTCTTCTAACATCAGAAGATTCAGCCAAATAATTACAGCACACAGCTGGTGCCTGCTAATACACTTTAAATTTGATAATCTGTCCAGAAGTGAAGAACATTTTTATTCAGTGCAGGTTGGAAAGACAAGGCAAGAGAACTGAATGAGACAAGGCATTTTCAACATGATCTACTGTGCTTCAGCTCTATTGACTTTAAGACTACAGCAACAACTAGGCAAACAAAAGACTGCTTTTTCATCTTCAGAAGTTACATAATTTAACAATACTGTCTCTTTTTTTCCTCCAGACTTGCAGAATCTTAGCAACTCTTCTCTGTCAAAACAATGTCTGCTCTCAACACCAAATTTTCTTAATTGCCCCCACCTGAAGCAGAAATGTGCCAATTACGTCCTTGTCCTGATTACCAGACAACTCACTGGAATATATCATACTGAGAGAACTTCACTTCTCAAGACAAGTCTGTGTAATGAACATTTTAAAGAGATATATATATATATATATATAGGTGTGAAATCAGCAGTCATAATAGCAGCTGGGAAAGAGAAGACAAAGCAGCTCTGTTCTGGCGTGGAGCTCGGTGCTCAGGGAGGTCCACACGGGCAGAGAGTGCCTCTGTGTCCTCCTGGGGCCCCACCTGGCCTGTACCCTGCCCTCACAGAGCCACTGGAGGTGTCAGCCCATAGAGAGGACACTTAAACCACAGATCCCAAAAGCACTTGTGCAAATATTTATCAGGTCTCCTGGCACGGCTGGGAAATACAAGCAAGTGTCACGTTGCCCGCTGTACTGATGGATAAAAAGCATTCAGAGAAACAGAAGTGAGAAACAGAAAATGCAGCATTTCCCATGAAAAGAGACTCACGCCTGCATGTCATGTCCCTCTTTCTGTGTGACGTACCCAGGGACGGAGGTGCCCAGTGCTGAGAACCACTGGTGGGGCTGAGAGGAGTCTCCTCGTCCCGAGGGTTCACACTGTTTAGATGGATGCCACAAAGAAAGATTTGACATCAACTGGCAAGCTTTAAAATTCTGTAGCGAACTGTGTGTATATGTCTTCTGGGACCATCCTCCTCATAAAATAAACTGGCATGTAGCTGTAGTTGCATGCACGGGAAATTAACTATGTGTGTAGAGAACAAAATTTGCTATCCTATTATTAAGGCAACAGTGCTAAACAACATAGTCTGTTACCAGGACATGGGTCTTAAACTATGGAGAAGAACTAATCTGTATTTGGATATCCAGATGCAAGTTATACGTATTAATATCTATCTCCACTTTATATGAAGTGTCACGGGGTCATGCTGACAGGCCAGCATGTTGGGGACAGCCCAGTGCAGAGTCACTCTCACGGGAGGAACATTAAACGACAACAAACCAATACTTCATTGCCTGTCCTAATGCTCATCCTCCCCAGTTTGACCTCCCGTGTCTTGGGCTGTTCCTGCTCAAAATGCTCCAGTAAGAGAAGGTGAAGGTGAAGCCAGTCTCCCCAGGAGGGTCGGCAGGAGATGCCAGCATGGGGAGCCTGAGGGTCCCGCAGACACGCGCAGGTTACAGGCAGCCTCTGCCAGGCTTCAGCAAGGATCCGGTGACACCGAGCCTCGCCTGTGAGGCTGCTGTTTGCTTGACAAGATGTTCGTTCACTGGGAAAGGCGAAGGAGCATTGCAAAGCATTAGCCTTCGTGTTCAGGCTTAGGAAATGTTTTAAAATAGACCAGCGGGATATCGAATGAAAGAAAAAAAAAACCACACTAAAATACGTGTAATAAAACTGAATCTTTGCATGAGAAAAAGATTTGCAAAGTTGCAGGCGATTTTATGGCTGCATGAAAATGCTTAAAGCTACTAAGGAGAAATAAAGACATTTTACTTCATTATATGATATATTTAAAGGTTATTTATAAAATAGTCCATACTGTTATTTTTAAGTAGCCAAGCGAAAACACATAACGTCATATGTAACTGGGCACAGAGAATCCGTAGAGAGGTAAGACGATGTCTCAAAGCTGCCCAGTTTCTGCCATAATTCTTCAAGTTTCAGAGCTGCTCCCCATTTGAGAGAGCTGCTGACCCAGCGTTCCCCAGCCTTGGAGGGTGGGCCTCTCCTGCGACAAGACTGGTTTTTTTCCAAACACTGTTTATAATGCTTCTTTGCAGCACTTACAGATTAACCCCTCATCTGCCAGATACAGCCCACGTGAGGGGACAGTCTGTGGCACGAACCAGCAGAAAGTGGAGCAGTTCGAGCTCCTTTTGCTCTCATCAGGGACAAGAAGTTCAGCATCACAGAAACACTCCCTGCCCTTCCCTACGAACTTCAGTCCAAGGAACCTGGCTTTGTGCCGTGCCGTGCCGTATATTCCCCCCACCACACATACGTACACACACGTACACACAGTCCTTATCCCTCTCACTTTACAGAATTTCCATTAACAGCAGGACCCTACAGAGCTTCTGGTCAGAAAAAAGGGAAAACTGAGAAGAGCAGGCACATGCACACACACACACACAAATGACAGGCAGATGACTGCATGGAAAACTATTTCCCACAAAGGAGTGGTGGGTCCATTTGTAACCTGGGCTAATAAAGCTAAAGTAGCCAAAAAATGTGAAGCAAAATTGAGGAAGTCATCTTCACAAGCTAGGAGAAATCAGGCTAACTTCTCCGATCCTACACGGCATGCAGAGACTAGCAAACCCCAGCAGGAATAAATATATTTTAAAATGAACTTATTTCAACTTGCTTTTTCCTTTGCTCATCTGTCACGATCGGAGATCGGACCAAAGGCTATCTATCCCAGTAGATGATATCTTCGTTAGGGTGCTGAGGTTGCTACGCAGGCTCTGGAAGAGAGCTCTGCACCGCATTAGGTGGTAGTGATGGGCATGCCACGGATCTTGGCAAGGAATGAAAATTTTAGTTCGCTTTCAAAACATGCTTAGAAGTGCAGTCAAATGCCATTTATCCAGCTAAACAAGCTTCGGCCCTCTTGATAGTTTCTCTGCTCCTACTTTCATTATTTATTAGTATATATTACTGGGGTTATAGGAATGCATAACAGCTTGAACCAAGAAGGAGTTCTCATTATCAGAAGCGTTGTACGAGCACACAGCAACAGACAGCTCCTGCCCGGAGAGCTCCTGATCCCGGCAGAAAAAAACAGGCACATGCTGGGAAAGGCAAATTGACACAAGGAGGGAAGGAAGTTTGTTCCGCAGCAGAGCCAGGAATGGTGATCAAACACCAACCACCATTTTTACACTTAGGCCCAGGGTTTTCAAGTCTTTTCTGCCTTGTTGAGGCAATTTGCATGTAGAAGATCCCACCTGTGTTTTCCCACCTGGGACCAACTGCGATCCTGCACACCATTAGGGAGCTGGCTAAATTCCTCCTCATTCCTCAGTGCTTTGTTGGCCCAATTTCCAGCTGAATTATGTCATTAGTTTGTGTTTGTTGAACAGTCGGCTCCTCCCAAATAATTTTTGAATTTTTTGGCTCACAGCAGCCGAATTTAATAGAGGGTTAATGGTCTCAACATTATTAAGCTTCTGGCAAGTTCTGTAGAAGTACTAAATAATCAGAGAGAGGGGAGAGACCTCATAATTACCCCCACTGAGAGAAGGACTATACTGTGACCTTAGGTCCTTTCGGAAACTGGGCAATTCCCACAGAAGTTCTGCCCCAAAACACAAACCCTTAGAAAATTATTTGCCATTAGTTCTGCTGCTCTTGCGACAATCTGGCTGTGCAAATGCTGATACTTGGATGATTTGGGTCAAAAAAGCAAAAGAACAGAAAAGCCATGTCATGTTCATTGCAAAGATACGTCATTTTACCTTCTCTCCCGGGGGTCCCACCCTTTCCCAAAGAAGATCCCATGATAAATCCTACTCCTGGCTGTGCTGGGACAGTCAGAGCTGTCTCAAGGCTTTCCAGCCATGTAGCAGTACTTGATTTTTCCCAGCCATAAGGATAAATATAGGCACTCCTTATCCTCGAGAGAGCCCCCAAATTTATTTTATTAGTGACAGCAGAGCTGATTCCCAGACTGTGAAGGGAAAGGGAGGCTGTGGAGAAGGTAGCTCTGCTGGGTATTGCAGAGCTGGGGATGCTTTGGGTGCCCGCTGGGATAAGTCCATCCTTCCCTGCTCCCCAGTCAGCTCTTCCTGTATCCAGCCCTCCATCAGGAGCTGACCCCCACAGCTCCCAGCAAACCTGCTCTCCTCTGCGTGCTGCACAGAGGCAGTGGTGGTACGGCTGCTCCTCCCCATGTTCATTGTGTCACGGCTGCCACCGTCCCTCTTGGCAGGGCTTCCTCTGCCAAAGACTGAGCCGGTCCTGGTTGCAATCCCACTAGGAGCCAAGCAGAGTATTTCCAAGTAGAATTTAGCCTGATGTGGGAATACCTGCTCCCATGAGTATATGGGCTAGGTTTTGACTACATGATGCCTTGGTGTTGCTCGTCACCGTGCCTTGCCTCCTTACAGAGCATCCCAAAACACATCCTCCGCAGCGTGCAGTGGATGCACCGCTGAAAGAATGCTGTAAACACCACATGCAAACCATCTGCCACCTCCTCCACAGCCAAAAGCACTGGATGCTGGTATCAAGGCTGCTGAACAGCTCTCCAACGCTCCCACTGTTTTCTCAGATGCTTTGTGTGCAATGGTGAGGCAGAAAGGGAACGGCTTAAAGACAGAGCCAGCTACAAATGGAAACTCCCGAAGGTCACACAGTTTTCAACATTTCTTTTCGCAGATGACTGTGCGAAGCATTTGGAGTAGGAAAGTAACCGCTCATCTTAGCCAGAAAAAGTCATGCCTTGTGGGTGAGGCAAGAAGGACTTTACATATGGGAGCCTTTGGGAAGGAAACTGAAGGGTTGGTGTGACTCAGCCGAGCAACAGAGACAAACAACGTGACCAAACTATGCTGATACGTTTGAAGCTGCAGCCTTAATGACAGAGAAAACCTCAGAATAGAGGCACCTTCTTACTGCTTAACTGTCCTGCAATGCTCATTATTTTCCCTTCTATGCAACTGGGAACCTGAAGACCCCGTGGCACCAGGGAAATTTTGTGCCCGTGTTTCAGGACAGTGAGACATGTTCTGCACAGTGCTCAGTGCAAAATTCAGTATGTGACCCCACCTTCTCATCTCAGCTGACCTTCCTCTGCCAAGCACCCTCCTCAGCAAGCAAACAACCAGTTTCATTTCTGAAAAATAATGGATTACAGGTAGGGAAAGAATTATGAAAAAGGAAAGGTGGATGGATTTACTTGTGCAAAACCTGCTCAGGCGGGTATTATTTTTGCTCCCTTTTCTGCCAGAGTTTAGTTTGGCTCCAGCACTTGGGCCAATCAGATGGGCAGTCCGGTAACACCGAGGGATTTGGAGTGAGCAATTCCAGCACTGAGCTGTCTCCCAAAGGCAGCCAGCAGAAAGTCAATCAGCTGCTACACTAACAAAAAGGAGCAAGAACAGAAAGTAGATTTCCAGTCGTCCTGCTTTGCAGCAGTTTTGTTTTCCCTTGCAATGGCAGCGGTGATTACCTTATCTGCGCGTACCAGCCAACCACACAATCCAGGAAAAGTCACCGTCCAAGAAATACCCATTTAATAAATCTTGGCATTCTGAACGCAGACCCAGGAAGGCAGGATGCTGCACAAGAATATCTTCCTTCAGACAGGCTCTGCAGAGGCAAATACAAACCTGCAGATATAAGGTAAACAAAATTTTCCAGGAAGGGAACATCTAGTAGGAAATCTACCCTCTCTGGGAGACCTTTGCCAAAGTCCTCATTCCCCTGGTGGATAGAAGTCTCTTCCCAGTCACTGACAGTCAATAAACATGGATTTTGGTCTCCAAACTGGATTTGGTCTCCCAAGTTTGGGGCACATTTTTAAGTACCCATGGAGGCTGAGTAGATGGATATGTGAGCTGTGTCCTCCTTCCCATGTCCCAGCTCACCAGGTGTCTCCATGGTATGGCTCTCAGAGAGCTGAGTGACGTCTTTTCCCACAGGACCTTCAACTATTTTCACATATTTGGTAACTGAAACTTAACAGTACCAAGGGACCCAGAAAAATTTGGCCAAATAGAGACAGAGATTATATGATTGCTCTATATAAATACATCAGGAGTTTAATCACCAGTGGAGGGAAAGAGCTATTTAATGGAAAGAATATGTTGGCAGAAGAGCAAATGGTTGTGAACTATCTGTCCATGAGTAAATTTGGGCTGGAAATTAGATGAAGGATTCTACTCATTAGGAGAGCAGGGATCCAAAACAACCCCAAAAAAGGATGAAAGAGATAAAAGTCCCGAGACAGGACTTGATCCATTTAGGAGGGGATTACCTCAAGCAATAACCTGCAGCTGGAGAGCACTGGACCCAGAAGCACGCAAGGTCCCTCCTCGTCCTATGCTCCTCTGCTCTTGATGCCAATTTGAAGGGAAAATTAAACACATATGTTCCTAACTTCTTTCTTAACTTGATCCTAAACCATACACCCTAAAACACACAGAGAGGGTCTTTCATCTTAAAAAGAAAAGAGGAGAAACAGAGAGAAGCACTGTCGTAGTCTAAGGATGTGCTGGACATCTTCCTCCTGCTGTCTGCAGCACAGTGCACATTATAGTGAGGAGAGACCACTGTAAAAACATCCTAGAAAGAGCACTTTGAGTCCTGATGACTCTTTTACAACTGACTACCTATTTGTTGAACTATAATGCCTGTATGTCATGAAATGCTATTATCATATCTTTGAAGTAGTAATTTTCTTTCTACCTCATTACTATTAATTGTAGTAGGACATTGCATTTCTGTTACTTATCATTTATATTGCAGTGATATCTAGATGTCCCCATTATGTCAAGACTCCATGTGCTGAGCTCTACACAAATGCATGAATGACAATTCTTTCCCTTTCCCCAAAATATGTCTAAAGCCTATAGGATTTTCCATCCATAGCATTGTACCGCTTAAAGCCCAAGCCATGCAAAGAGCTCTACGGTTGTGCCAATAGAAATATATTTCTTTTTCATTGTGGTATGGCCAAGCAGTCACTCCTGCTCCCAGAGCAAAGTGCTGAACAACTCATGTTTCCCACCCTCAAAGCTGCTGGTTCCCAGCAAAGCCTTCAGCAGAGGTGAAGCAAAGACATTTTGTCCTGCAGTGCCTTAGCGATGTCACGCTGTCACTCAACAGGGACAGCTCTGAGGCAAGGACCACCACAAGTTTCCAAACTGTTCATCTGACCTCACCATTTGAGCGATGTGGGAAGAGGCTCGAGCCTTCCTGATCCAAGGCACCATGTGCCTGAGAACTCAGTGCATGCACAGGGCTCCCACTGCTGCCACTACACACATTTGCACTGGTTTGAGCTGAACTAGCACAACTTTAATTTCTGGTTAGATCAAAAAAGACAAAATCATCAACAAATACTCAAATGCTGAGAGAACAGGGTAAAGGTACCTCTGGAAGTGAGATTCTCTGTTGCCCTGTATCTCACAGAGCTGCTCTCATTCCTGCAATATGGGTGGACACTGTCTTTCTCCCATCGGACAATGTTATACACCACATTGGCCTGGAGACAATGAGCAAAGTTCAATGGAAAACTGCCCCCAAACTGGTTTGGCCCAGTGGAGTGTGAGTGAAGACTTTAAAGCAGCCACATAATCCTACATACTCTCAGCCAATTTCATCCCACCGTGCTACAGAGGTGAGCTTTAAACCTGAGCTGCAGCTTTACTGTATTTTCCCCAGCAGTGATTACCCTGGGGCCCGCTGTCATCGGACATCAACTGCTTAAAGAGAGCATCTTTGAGGAACAGTGTCTGAGACTGAAACAAAACGCACAAATTACTCCAGCAAAAAAAACTAAATGCAGCTCGTCAGGGAGACAGATGGCAGCTTCCCTCCCGACAGGCACCGTGGGGACTGAGTTTGCTCGACTCCCTCTCACTGCACTTTGATGTCTTTCAGCAGCTGTATGAAATTAATTCCAATAAATTAAGCCTCTTGCGGGGACAAACGATCCGGATGAAAGCTATAGCGCTAGGGGCAATCAGCCATTTGAATCGGTGATCTCAGAGACAGGGTAGCAGCACCCTTTTTGCTGTAAAGCCCCACTTGTTGACTATATCATAGGCCTTTGCTGAGGCAGCCAGAAAAGGCTCTGTCAGCAAAGGAAATAATATCAGGATCCAAAGCTCCTTCTCTGTAAGCACAGCAGTGCCAGCCCATTGATTTACAGTGATCAAAAATTAGCCCACCATATCCAAGCCCTGAAGAGCCGATCTTCCCTAAGCACCTTGAGGAGGCTCCTTGCTGTAAATTTACCCAGATTACCGAGAGCCACTCCTTGGCCAACTTCAACAGGAGGAAGGGCAGCTCAACCTATTTGAAACACGTGGGTCTAAGACTAGCATTCAGCTAAAATCTTTGAAAATTTAACTCTGAGTGCACCAGTGTCTTTACTGCGCGTATCCAGCTGGTTATGTCAGTTGTTCGCTCTGTTTTAAGGCCACTCCAAAGAATGTGATGCTCTACATAAGACTCAGGGGGTTGAACGATGAAGGAAGAGCATCTGGAGCAGGTACCTGCGTGCGGTTGCTTCTGCGCTGTCAGCACCTACCTCCTCTCAGCTGTGCAGCAGGCAACCATGACACTCATCAGGGGTGTTGGGGACGTTTTTCCTCCTAAACTTTAGGAGTAGAAGACTTTTTCAAGGAGCCTGTGCCCATTAATTTCAAACATGTTTTTGTGAATATCGTACTAACATGCCCACAGATATCAAATCTTTAAAATGATAAAGAATCTTTATGGATTTTTTTTTTTTTAGTGTTCCTTAATATCAATCTGAATTTTTAAATGTCTTTTCCATTTTTCACTTAGACGGCCCTGTAAAACTACAGAATTGTTTATGCTCAGTTGCTTGAAGTGCCTCAAATAGAGAATATGTTAATTTTTCACAATGAAAACGCTAACGTAACGGAGTGACAGAGCATGAGGAAGGAGTCAGGAAACTTGGGTGCCAGTCCTTTTTTTCCCCCTAGCTCTGCTTCAATTTACCTGGCTATTAACCGGGTGCCAAAAAGTTAAGCATCTACTGGCAACACGTTCTATTCCTGGTTACAAGGTGCCTTGAGATTGGTTGACTGAAAGTATTAGCAAGGGCAATAAAGCACTTAGGGCTATAAGAGAACTTGTTACTCTTTCCTGTTCCTTTCCAGGAAAACTGAGGCAAATATTCAGATTACTTCTCTTTCTGTCCTGTTGTATATGAAGAAGATTTTAACTCTGTCCTTTCCTGTAAGAACTAGGAAAGTATCGTTGCTGGGAAAGCATGAGGGATGTTCCTCACAGGGACTATCATGGCCAAACGAAGTAACTTGCCACAGAGAATTTTAGCCTAGCAGATCTTTATGGAAGCACTTAAATATAAACTCATAGGCTATTTTTCTTATAATTGATCACCAATAAATGTGGCAGGACCTCTGAAAAACAGAAGAAGCAGTTTTGTGTGTGTTAATGTGGAGCAGCATTTGAACATGAGACCCCAACGGGGTCTATCCCTGGCCCCCGTTTTGCCTCACATTCTGCAAAATAATATACCCCAAAAGCTTAAACACCAAATCACCGAAGTATTTAAATGGGTCATAATTTTAAGGACCAAAGTCTCAATTTCATATATGGATGGGAATGGCATACATTTAATCATCTGCTTTTGTAACTCACTCACCTACTGATGGAGGATTTTAGCTACTCGTATAAAACGGATGTGACAGTCTTGCTCTCACTCGAATGATCAGAGGTCTCCCTCTGACATGACCGTTGGAACAAGTGTCAGAATAGTCTAACTGTCTGAGAAATGAGGCCCCTGGACTTTGAAGGCTTGATTATGATCCATTTGAAGCCCTTCAGCCTGATAACTCAGCCTGGCTGCTGGCTGGAGTGGATTCCTCTTGTACCAAAGGAAACGGCTGTCCTTGACGTTGTAGTGTCATGCAGTGGAAGCAGACACAGCGGAAGAAATATGAGTCAGAGAGATAGCAAAGCTGACACTTAATGGGAAATGACCCTGCCCGCTCATCCCCGTTAACAAATGAGCGTGCAGAGACCAGTGGCTAGAGTGTGCCTGTGCAAACAGCCACAAATGACACAACTAGTCGCAGTGCCAGACAGACAAGCTCTTTGCAGCACTTAGTCCTGTTCTGCAACCTGTCCCCTGCCCGGCGGGGAAGCGGTATCCACCTGCAAGGGATCACGCGCCTATGTCCCAACACAATGACGCTGCAGGCAACAGTCTTCCTTTGGAATCTTATCTGTCATCTCACGGTTCTTCTCCAAAAAGGACAGGAAAAGGTGTACCACTTCTGCCTTTTTGTGCTATTCTCCTTTCTCCTTTTCTGTTCCTTTTCTTTGCTATATCCAAGGAGGCACTGGAACTGCACCACCCCAGCAGCAGGAGCTTTGCTCACTGTGGGCTATGTGTTTAAGGAGACGTTGTTACTGGTGGGCAAACCTGCCATTTGGAGCCCTCCTTAGTTCCTCTTCCTGAGAGCAGGAGTGCCTCCCGGAGGTTATTTGAAAGCACATATGCCCTTGCAGCAAACAATGCTGAGATATATTAAGGATGAAATCCAACTATTTCATATCATTGACAAGGAGTGGGATCACCTGGTGTGCCAATCTGAGCTGCATTTGACCCTAAATCTTAAAGGATTTGCTATTCCATCAAATATGTGACCTAGCCAGGCTCTTTTAATGTTGTCACTAACACCTACTTGTGCAGGGACATTAGAACCAATCAACCCAGAATGCCTGTGTTAATTTCTTCATCAGCCCAAACACCATCTGTGTAATGCACTTGCCCAGCAAAGTTCATGAAGCTTTTCTAAAGTCCTGCAATTTTTAACTGCTTTTCCAAACAATCCATCTTCTCAGGAACCTGATAGGACCAAGTTCAATAACTAACTGAGGCTGCAGGAATGAGATGTGGGGAGAAGTTCAGAGGAGACAGCAGCCAGATCATCAGAGGGCTCACCAGAAAAATAGGAAGTCACACAGCAGTCATGTTATGCATAAAACCTACCCATGCCTTGGTTTTCAGATACACCCCAACATGATCAACATGAGCCGGCAATGTGCACTTGAAGCCCAGAAAGCCAACCACATCCTGGGCTGCATCAAAAGCAGTGTGGCCAGCAGGTTGAGGGAGGTGATTCCATCCCTCTGCTCTGCTCTGGTGAGACCCCACCCGGATTACTGCATGCAGCTGTGGGGCCTCCAACAAAATAAGGACATGGACCTGTTGAAGCAGGTCCAGAGAAGGGCCACGAAGATGATCAGAGGGCTAGAGCACCTCTCCAATGAGGGCAGGCTGAGAGAGTTGAGAAGAGAAGACTCCAGGAAGACTGTACAGCAACCCTTCAGTACTTAAAGGGGGCCTACAGGAAAGATGGGGAGGGACTTTCTACAAGGGCATGTAGTGCTACAAAAAGGGGTAACGTCTTTAAACTGGAAGAGTGTAGATTTAGATTAGATATAAGACAGAAATTCTTTACTGTGAGGGTGGTGAGACATTGGAATATGTTGCCCAGAGAAGCTGTGGCTGCCCCATCCCTGGAAATGTTCAAGGCCAGGCTGGATGGGGCGTTGAGCAACCTGATCTAGTGGGAGGTGTCCCTGCCCATGGCAGGGGGGTTGGAACTAGATGATCTTTAAGGTCCCTTCTAACCCAAACCATTCTATGATTCCGTGACACCTCACTTTATGAAGTGTGACTTTTGACTAAAGGTACTGTGAACAGTCTGGCAGCAACGCCGATGTAATTAATCCTCTGACAAACTTCACACTTTGCTACAAATAACTCCAGTTAAATCGGGGGGGGGGAGTTGAGAAAGGAATCAAAGTGTTTGATAGGTTAATCACACATGAAAACAGAGGGATAGATTGAGCAAGAAAAATTAAATCTGTAATTGCTTTTATTCCACTTAATTACTTTTGGGGTGTAGGGGTATGAGTAGTCTTATTCTGTTCTCAACATGCTGGATTAAGTTAAACAAATAATTCCTGCTCAGAGAGATTTGGAAAGAGGAAGAAGAAGGGGGAGAAAGACAGGGGAAGGGTGGAGAAAAAAAAATCACAGTTTTCAGAAAGAGTGACTTGTTACCTGTAGGCACTGGAGGATCTTGCCCTTGAGCAACTCCTACGCAATGGCAGGATCTTCAAATATGCAACAGGAGTTACAAGGGTTCTGTAAATCCAGTATAATCCTCCTGCCTCTTTCTTGTGTTTTGCTACACAAACTTACCAAATCGCAAGCACTGACTCCCAAGTGGGATATAGGGCTAAGCCCTAAAGTGATGCCCACAAGTGATGGATGGGGGGGACAGACAGAAAGGCAGAAAAAGTACAGATGGGTGTAGTCCAGTGATCTTTAAAGGGCAACTGAAGTACAAGCAGGAAACTTAAACCCATTAAATATTTGATACAAGATTCCAGGTTCTATCATTGAGATGCAGGAAAAGAATTACAGAATTTATTAAATTCAGTATTAAATGAAATTTAACAAAAAACGTTATAATTATAGAACAAAAAGTGTGGTTAAGGCTTTAAAACTGACCCCAAAATCAAGATTCCTTGATTTCTTCCTGTTCATCATTGACATTGTGAAAAACCACACAATATGATTCAATTTACTGGCCTCTAGAATTATTTTTTTACTGATGTCCTATTCTTATACCTATATTCTTTTGTCCTACTTCTAGAAATATTACAACATTCAACTTATTGAAGCAATCACATACAATTCAGTGCAAATTCTGCCTCCATAAAATCCTCAGGACTTAGCCATTTTGACAGCCTGACTACGGCATTGTAAGTCTGACATAAAAGCTAAAATTATATGGATGTAACTCATCTAAATGACGTAATAGCAGATGCAGGGAAAATAAAGGCATAAGAAGAAACAGAAAAATCTCTGGGCTGTTCTCCAAGAGAATTCTCTGTGGATGAAGCTATTACAGGAAAATAGAATTAAATGTGACAAATACATACTTTAAAACACCGTGAAACTAAAAGAACAGAAATGTCAAAAAAAAAATAACCGTGAGGGGAAAACATAGAGAAGTAACTGATGAAATCACTTATGCTCCGCTGCAAGTGTGTCCCTTTGGTCCGCCTATAACTATTGCACCACCGATGTTAATGTTTGCTCCCTGGACGCGCGTTGCAGAAGACAGGCATGTGTGGAATTCCCCGGCCGTCCTCGGGGCATCAGCCTGCCTTGCTTCTTCTTTCTGTTTTTTATGGACACAGTGTGGATTAGTAACTTTGCATGCTTGAAATTGCCAAATTTAATCCACAGAGCCCTAAATCCATACATATTACGCAGCATTACAAAACCTTTCTTCTTTAAATGGGTAGGGTGATATTTTCATTCCAGATGACTTACAGCAAGTAATTAAAGGGATCATTAGCAAAGAGGTGTACAAAAATCCCTAAGCCTCCCATGATCAGTCTGCTTTCTTAACAAGTGGAATTGGCACCTCCACCACCCCATTTAAAGTAGCTTGTTCTGCGCATATACCACGTTTTCTTCCTAGACTCAAAACGAAAACATCAGCTGATCAGATCTGCTGCCTCCGCCTTGCTTGAGTAACGAGTCTGTCCTTAGAGTGATTTACAGCTCCGTCAAGGACTTCCCGAGTTACAACTTAGGGTAAACCACACATTTTCTCTTTGCAGTATGATCAGCTTTGTGTGTGCAGAAGAAGCTCTTCCAGGCAGGGACGATCTCCCTAAAAGTATGTCCTGTGCGCAGCAACTAGGTGTTTCAACACAGTTTGGGCCTCTGGGCACTCCTGCAATGCAAACAGTAACAACCGAATGATCCGCTGATGTGATAATAACAGTGTCTGCCATTTCCCTTAATTATGGCCTTGTCCTGTGCTGTTGAGAAAGGAATGAATAACCACACTATCCTTACCCAGCAGCAATACCACCGTGTGTCCCCACACCGTGTTTCCTCAGCAGCTTCCCTGCCTTTTGAGGAGCTAGAAAACAATAATCTTACCCCAGTCCTGCTGAAGTTATAAAAAACCTACTATTAATTTGGATAGTCTCTTCAAGGTGGTTGAACTGTGGAAGCAGCCGTACCAGCTCTCTCCACCGCCCTCCACCCTCTCAGCTGGTGACAATCACGTTTTCACCCAGGCCACCAAGTAGGGTCTCCAGTCAGGCATGGTCAGGAGCCAAGCTGCCTGCAGGCTTGCTATGCCACAGCCCTGGCCACAGCAAGGATGCTGGATTCATCCCTCTCTTTGAGCCAGAGCAGCTGTCAGCTCTAGCTCTGGTTTCGTTCCTGTCCTCTTCTCCAGACCTCCTCATGGTTCAGCTCCATGCTGCTGCTCCAGCCCTCATCCATGTCCTTCACTCTGCACCAGCTCCGGTGGTTTCCTGCCCTTTAGGAACCCCGTTTTTGGCTGCCGATGCTGTAAGAAATTCATGGTGTGGACGTAACAGCCAGCCTGCCCCCTTGAAGGAGATGAGGTGTGGCTGGTGGGGACAAAATGAAGGGAACGTAAGGCTGAAGTTGAATGACTTGTACACTAAGACAGCCCTTACAGCTTTGAGCCACAGCCATGTCAAGTCAGGCAATTGTTTTAATGGCTAAAACTGTGGTTTGGTGTGTGCAGTAACTCAGGTTGAATTACCCTGACCTCCTGAGCAAGTCCAACATGCAAAATAACAAGCCCATGTAGTATCAGAGGAGGAGAAAAGGTCTCAGATCCCCTAGGATGGGACATTCCAACTCTAGCACAACAGGCTCCTCAGGACTGTGACGGGGCTGATTTTATGTGAAAGGAGGCATGAAAATAAAGTCCTAAAATGTAAAAACTACAAGTGATGCAGTGACTCAGCCAACAGGTCCACTTCCCTGCCTTTGTCCACTCCACCACAAAACGCCCCCAAGCTAAGCTCAGCCCTCAGCAGAGGACCAACCCAAGTGGTATCAGAGCTCCTCCAGTGTCGACAGATGAACACGTGCCAGATTCCTGCTGGGCCAGAGCCAGCGCAGTCATCATCTTACAACGCTGAGCGCTCTTACGTACAACACCACTTTGCTTCTCACCTCAGGAACGTGCTTCTTGGGCTTCCATCCTTTTTCAGGGGAAGCTGTTCCTTTCTTCTTAAAAGGCTGTGGCTGTATGTCGGGATATCATTTATCCCCAGGTTTGCTTTTGGAAGTGTTCTGTTCTGCTGAGATGGCACCAAGAAAGAGACAAAACCACACAAAAGCTGCTTGCGATACAGAATACAAATTCAAATAATGTCAGCAATGAACAAAGCATCGGTGAGTAATGCTAATGAAAAAAAATTCCAAGCTTGAAGCGTTTTTGTAGTCTCTTTTTCTTTACTATTGTAGGATAGTTATTGCTGTTCTAATCTACTAGTTTTACCCTAGTTTTTGTTTTTCCTGGATTGCATGAGCTTTTTTTATTCTTGGCAATGTAGGATTCAAAAACTAGTTTAGGTAAACAGAAAAAAAATATTTCAATTGCCAGTCCTGTTCTTCATAAACATTTTGCCCATGGCACAAAAACAGCTCACATTTTGACAGAGCTGTCAGGCAGGACTGTACGGGGAAAAAGAAAGCGCAAGGAGCACGTGGTAAAGAAAAGCCACTTCAATACTGACTGACACTACATGTAGCCATTTCAGAAGCAAAACCTTGAATTTATGCTAAATTCATACATATTTATTTATCGTGCATCTAGGGAGCAAGCGGCCATTCTGTTTGTAAGGCCCCAGGAGCAGTTAGGCAGCGGGAGCGTCTCGCCTGGAAGCAGGCGACTTCCCCCGCCTGCGGAACAGAATGGCGCAGCTGAAAGTCAAGCCCCTTTTCCAACCCTGGGGTCTCCTGCGCCAAGGGGATTTGCACCAGGGAGTGGGGAAAAGCAGGAGGGCACGCTGCTGGCTGTGCAAGAGAAGGGACACGTCACCCATGGAAATTGCTACATACTGTAGGCTTGTAATCTAGTGCTCCTTCAGGCAATTTCAGTGGCCGGGCTGCAAAAACCCCCCACAACAGCAAGGTCTGACCGATGGGATTTTGTACGGCATTGGGGGGAAGTGAAAAGTTTGAACCGCAACAAAACGCATTTATTTCTTAACTCAGGCAAAACACCCCTTCACTTCCACTTGAGCCTGTCTGGCAAAGTCCACATTGTCCTCACTGAGGGTTTTGGCTGAGTAAGGACTCACCCTGCAAGCTTTAGATCCCAAACAGTGAGGAATTAATGACAGGCAGTTTTCAATGATTAACTCATATAGGTGATTGCCATGTTCCATCCCCATAATTAAAGAGCTATAGGTGTTATGGCTAATGAGTGCTTTAGCACGAATGTAATTGCATATCGACTCATCAATGAAGTGATCTATTGAAATACCTGTGGAGCAGTGAATAATTTGTGTTCGCTTTGGAACTGAAAACTCTGAGACAAGAAAGAGTTTGGAAAATTCACAGCTGCTGTCAATATTCCCATTCAGCCACTCAGCATCCTAGTTTTTCTCCAGCTCACCATTTTTGTGCTTCAGGACTGAATATATTTCAGCAACTATCAGACTTTGGATATTGAGGCAAAGGAGAAAGAAGAAAAGAACTGATCCTGCATTATTAGTGTCGCTTCTTTCCTATTACTGTCTTACTACTCTTCCATCTGAAAAAAAACACAGTTGAAACAAGTTCAGAGCAAACCTTTGAAAAATAAGTATCACCTGTGCATAGGTCTTTTGGAGAAAAATTAATTTCTTTCCCATGTTTCATGGAACACATGAGATTCCTTAGATGTCACATTATATCTTCAGAACATCATCTAGAAGCATTAAAAGATCATTTGAATGATCTCTGGTCTGATGCACATTTGAAGTGACCACACAGAGGATAGGTTTTTCATAAAGAAGACAATCTGGAACTGAAGGAATATCTCCTGGTGAACATCTCACAGTAAAGAAAAATTAGTAGGGAAATTTGGACAGAAAGAAATAAAGAAAGAAATCTTTTCTGCAAACAAGCAGCAGTGTTTATGCTTGTTGTCCACCAAAGGCTATTTAAATAGCTTGCCTAAGCAAATTTGTTAGCGCACATTCGAGTCTGTGAGCTGCTCGCAGGCTGAACATTTATTTCTGGTAATCAAGCTCTGCCCTCAGTCACCTAAGATACACGATATTGATTCCTTTCCTGACTGGAAAACTTAACGTCTGCGAACTTTTACTATTTCTGTTCAAAACAGGTTTGACTTTGTCACCAACAGGAATTAGAGACATCATTAAAGTTCCGTCTGTGAGCTCAGGCTGCAGTCTTTCTCACGCACGCGTCCACACACAAAAGTCTCTTTTCAGAAATGGCCATGAAAAGTGCATATCCCAAGCGATAGCAGCCACCTGGAGCCTCCCAGTTAACCCTGGCCAAAGGTGGGCTTCCAAAAGTCTGCTTAGAAACCACCCAAATGCCAGTGATTACATTCGTATCCCTATACAGACAACTTGGATGTGAAATCAGGATGGCACTTACATACCTGCCTTTTATACGCATGAGCTCATCTCGGTGCTGACTTGGATTTCTGAGCAAAAGATGAGAATGTGTCCAACACAGACACTGGGCAATTGAAGGCTGTCACATCACAAACTGCAGTACAAAAATCTGCACAAAACTCCATCTGAGCCAATATCCTTCAACCCACGAATTTGTTATGGAAGATACATATGCTCAATGCCTTTATTTTTTTTAAAGGGAGAGAGAAGGGTGCATGGCTGAACGGAAGAGCAGCTGCTGATCTGAAATGGGAGCAAAATAAAAAAGAGGGGGGGAAAGGGAAAAAAAGAAGGGGGCAAAAGAAAAAAGGGAAGTTTCACCAAAAGGTTTTCTCCATTGCAAGCAGCAGAAGCAGAGGCCGCTGCCTCTGGGATCAGTGGACGGGGTTGGCCTTGACCAGACTTAACACCGAACCCAGTTGCAAATGCGAGGCTCGGCGGCAGGGTTGCAAGAGGAGCATGCGGAGGAACGGCTGCTGACTCCATCCCAGCTCCTCCGTAATCCCTCGGGACATCTTCTGGGAGACCGCAAATAGCCTGCTCTGTCCCGTCTTTCAGTCTGTCTTTCCCCTCTCTTCAACTCCTTGTGAAAGTTCAAGCCTCTCCTGGTCCTGGTTTAAAAATACAAGAAACGACCCCTTCAAAGCATTTAATTAAATGGTTTTAATCACTCGAGGCTGCAGGATTTTTTGGCCTGTAAAAGTATGAAAAAGAGGAAAAGAAGCATGTGACTGTCTTTTGACTAACATACGCAGTAGTCTGGGACAGATGTCTCAACCAAAAGGTCAACCAGCGATATTCCTTTCAGTTCACTAAAAGGCATTTCGCTAACCGTGGCACCCACCGCTGCAAAATGTCACCAGCCACGCCGCCCAGGGTTGCGCTGCGATCTGTAATAATAACAACCAGAAAATAACAAACCCGGGGGGAAAAAAAAAAAAACAAACAATAAAAAAACCCCAAAACCCTGCACTTTTCGTCTCCGGAGGCTCAGCGAAGCCGGTGGTTTCGGCCAGAAGCCGCTTGGGCTGGGAGCGGCAGCTGGCAGCTCTGCCTTTCCGATCCTGCCTGCGCAGATGGTCGGCCGCACAGCCCTCAGCGAGCTGCTCAGCCTCTCTGCACCTGCCATTTTTCTTCATCCTTTAAATTTTAATTTCATTTTGTGCTCGCGCTCCCCGCCGTAAAAGCCCTGCACTACCCTGCTCATCCTCATCAGAATGCCCCTCCGTGGCAGATGAATATCAGTGTTCCTGTTTCAATAAGACGGAGAAATTGAAGCATGGAAATTAAATTACTCGTCCACAGTCTCAGACCCAAAGCAATATCTTTTTGGTTTGTAGAGGTGTCCTCTTGCTACAAGATCATTTCTTTCCATCTAGTTCAGAGATAATAATATCTCTGTAACTAATCCCTGTGGTTGTTGGGAGAATCTGCCGTTCATTGTGTTGAAAATCTAAAGCAGTATAAAATATATTACTGATTAAAGATGATGACAAAGTCACAGTGAAGGTGGAAAATGGCAGTGATTCCTCTTAATTTTCAGGTTTTCATCTGCCGCATCATGATGTGCCTCCTAGAGCCTTATTCCCCATTCTGTTATTGCCATAGCGCTTTTCCAGAGGAGCTGCACAGGTGGATGCTGCTCAAGGAGAGGAGATTAAAAGACAAGGTGTTATTCTGAGCAAGGTCTGGACCATCACAACGAGGAAAATTTTTAAAAGACAGACAGAATGAATGTACGTGATCAAGTGGAAGTGACGGTGGGAGAATTTCTATTGCTTTGATGTAATTCAAGAACAGTGCTTCCATAGTTAAGAAAATCCTAAGCTTTCCTGCCCTTCCCTGCTGTGTCCCTCAAGAGTTAAACCACCAACACAGTGCTCCACAGATGGGACTGAATTCCAGGGAGCTTGTGTAAGCCCCTGGGGACCTGAGAAATTAGAGGCAATGGTTTCAAAACCAAGGAGGGCTGGGCTGCCTCAAAAATAAGGGATGAGGGAAGAGGCTGGAGCTCTCCTGTCGGTGACTGTTAGATCCCAAACTGGAAATGACTTAGACTTTCTCCAGATGTCAGCCAGCACCTGGACCTGCTTACAGCAGCCTGCTGTCCCTGCGGCCAGGGAGGGGGCCAGTTTTAGCATAAGACGTTGAGAAAATCAGGCAGTTTGGTGTACAGACAGCTAGCAAGCAAACGTTCAGGATCCGCAGCATTAATGTAAATTTTCTTTTGTAGCCAAATGGTGTAAAAATTGGCCTTTAAGCCAGACAGATGGTGTTAAACTTGGCTCAGACTCCAGGACAGAGGTTTGTCTTGTCTACGGTTAAAGTTTTTGCTGGCAGAGCTATGTCATTTGAGAGTATGAAGAATTCATACCCTAAACAGCACATCTGTGTATAGAAAGTCCTTTAGTAACAGGAGTAAGAAGTTATTTCACTGGAAATCAGATTTCTTTTTTTTTTTTTTTCTCCCCCCTTAATTCCCAAGCATTTTATCATGGCCAAGTGCTTTGTTAGAATAAAAAAATGTACAGGGACCTTGTACGCACCAGGGGAAGTTTGCCAGCCGAGCTGAACCATGTAGACAAGCAAATCCTCTTAGTGGAGACACAGTTTATAAAGGCGAAGGAGATGTATATCTAAATGGCCTCCTCATAACAGCAAACTCCTTCTAATGTAGACAAAACTACTGTTTATTTTGTTATCCTGATAAGCACTAGCCTGTGATAAAATACTGAAGTATTAGACTTGAAGTTATTAAGGTCTAGCCTCTAGTTGCTCTGACACTTGAGAGAACAAATCTTCCCAGAGATCCCAAATAAGAAGAAAAAAAAGGGGGGGAGGGGGAAGAGGGTTGAAATCAGGCACCAAGATGAGTTAAGTTCCGACCAGTTTCAGCACGGATGAGATATAGCCTTTCATCATTTTTGGAAACTTCCCTTTTCCAATTAGAGAATACAGCTGCTCAAATACTGTCATGTCTGTTCAGCAAGAAGGAGGCACAATGTGCAAGCACTTGTAGCATCAATAGGGACCATTGTTCAGAAAATATGGCCATTGAAATATTGTAAATGCAAATAGAATTAACTTCCCATTCATCTTTCGCTGTCACACTCTGTTTATTTTACTGTGCTATCTGAATGAAAGCGCAGCCTCCCATGTGCTCATAGGTCCCGTATCACCTAACAAATATCTGATTGTTTGTATTCGCTGCTCTTCCCTTCCTCCCCACTGAGCTTCTAGCAGAGATTTGGGCACTAACGAAACCCCTCCCCAAATTGTTGTTTTCCTGCTGAGAACTGTATATAAGGCCTATTTCTTCTTTATGTTATTCTGTGCAAAGCCCTTTATATTGCTCGTCTCCTCAAGGAACAAAAGGCACTTGTTCAGCGGCAGAGGAGAATCAAAAGAACATATTCTTTCAGGTAATGGCACACTTCCATTGATCGGTTTTCTCCCGTGAACATTGTACACTCTGGTTCTTGCTAGAAAAGAGAGTAAGATGTCAGATCCCAGAAGTTAATCACACTTGACTAGCTACACTCTGTCCTGAATTATGAGTATCATGAAACAACACAAGTTGCTGAAACTAATATTCTTTGATCACTTCATTTCTTTTATAGCCTCAACCTTCCTGCTTTCCCATGGCGTTCCTGCAGATTTAAAGCAGTTTTATCTGTAATGAACAGAGTATCATTCTCTTGTTGACAGTAAACATGCAGCTCCGTTTTAATTAATTTTAGCGCTGTAGGATTTACAGTACAGAACTGCAGATACCACAAAGGAGGTTGCATGTGTGTGAGGATGAGTGTGTGTGGATGGGAGGAAGAGCTGGGAGAGGGCCGGGGGTAATTCTGTACTGAGCTACTATGACTTCTGCTTCTAATGCTGCAGCTTTTTTTTAATCCTCCGGTTTTCAACGGACCTGCATCAAATCCCATTATATGGATGGGAATCGTACAATGGGCTTCAGTGGGGGGTGGGCTAGATCCAGGTCACTAAACAGTGTTGATGGGTAGTCAACATGGTTGCATCTATCACTTACTCCTTTTCCAGCATTTGCTAAAAATAGAGAAGGCACAACTGATATGTGCAGTGGAGTGTGCTCTGCTGACCTGCTGTCTGCGAAGAACAAGCTGACTGATGCGGCCAGGAAAGCACCGATCTTTTCTGACCCGATCTGCCCTTCGGCTAACTCAGAGTCACCAAACCACAGAACCTCTTGGAGGTCTCTAGTCCAGCCTTCTGCACAGAGCAGGCTTAGGGCTAGCGCAGGTCGCTCAGGGCTGTGTCCAGTTGATAATGCAGTATCTACAAGGATGGAGATTCACGATCTTTCTGGGGCCGTGTTTCAATATCTGACCACCCCTGCGGGATTTCTTTTGCCACCTTATATCAAGGAATTCTGATAGCCTTATATCAATTTCCCGCATTTCAAATTGTGTCCGTTGCTTCCCTGAGCACCCTGGGAAGAGCCTGGCTCTGTTTTCTCTATGCCCTCCTGTTAGTTAGCTGTAAACTGCATTAAGATCCACCTAAGCCTTCTCCAGGCTGAAGAAGCTTGTGTCTCTCAGCCTCTCCTCTTACAACATGTGCCTCAGCCCCCAACCATCTCAGTGACCCTCCGTGGGACTTGTTCTGGTTTATTAATGTCTTTCTCGCACTGGGGAGCCCAAAACTGGTCACGCTGCCCCAGATGCAGTCTTAAAGGTGCTAAATAAAGAGGGAAGCATCACTTTCCTCCTACTAGCTACATTTTTGGTAATACAGCCCAGTATGTCATTGCTGCAAGGACACATTGTTTAACTAGACTCCCAGGTCCTTTCTGCACAGCTTCTTCCTAGCCAGTTGCCCCCCAGCCTGTACTGGTGCAGTGGGATATTACGGTCCATGTGCAGGAATTTGCATTGACGTGTGCTGAACTTTGTGAGTACCCGTCAGCTCACCTCTCCAGCCTGTCCAGCTCCCTCTGAACTCCAGCCCTGCCCTCCAGGGTATCGACTGCTTACCCACAAACTCACTGAGAGTGCACTGTATCCCATCATCCCATTAACAAAGACAGTAAACAGTATTGGCGCCAATGTCAGTCCCTGAGATACACCACTAGTAACTGGCTGCCAGTTACTCCAGGGCCCAGATCACTAACAATCTAATTTTCCAACCCCCTTGTCATCCACTCATCCAGTCCATATCTCACCACGTGTGTTTTTAGCGATAAGGTGATCATGGGCAACACAGGGAAACCTGCTGACTGCAAAGACATATGGGCAAAAACGATGAATGTTATGGGTTATGAAAGCACAGAAAGGGAATTTGCTTTATTTATGGTCTTATATTCCCTTCTGCTACACCTCTCTATTGGACAGTGGTGTTCCCTTCAAAGCTTCCTAGGAAGCCAGAGTAGAATTTCAAGAAAATGAGTATGAACCCTGAATTTACTTTTTCTGCTGGGGAAGACCTTCTGAGAATAATTCCAACGATCAGAAGAGAAGCATGAATCCTCTGTGTTTCTCAATACGTGAGTCTCAACAAAAGCTGACGCATTTTATCCAAACCTGTCAATGCACTGAGCCCAAATGCAACGGCAGGTCACCACATCCAGAGCTGGGTATCAAACAGAATCCAAAAGTGGTACAGTGAATTTGCGGCCTTGAGACAAGCTTGAACCAGATGGAACTCAGACCACCCACAAATGTCTGCTGTCTGTGATGACGGGCAATAAGTCAGCCATCCCAGGAAGGACCTTGTGCTATCTTGTCTCCCAGCACTGCTGCAAGGGCAGATAAGCCCATGGGAATAGGCCTACTAGGCACAACTCAGCAGGGCGCATCCCGCTGAAGGAAGGTGAGATTAAAAGATGCATTTATAGTCTCCCTCCCTTCCCTAACTCATCCTTTGAACACACTGAATGGCTTGTCTTAAAAACAATCCCCAAGGAACTCCTGGAGCAAAACAACGTAAAGAGAAAATTTTGTCTCGAGTTTGCCACTAAAAACTCTAAAAGAGAGTGCAGAGGTGATATCTTGCTTCCAGGGTCTTTGGCTCTCATTTCAAGGCTTCATTTGGGACTCTGAAATAGTTTACCGTGCCAGACTTCCAGGCCTCCTGCAATGGAGCCAGAAGCCTTGTGTAGCGAGAGCTATGGAATTTAAGCTATAGACATTCAAGTTTGTCCTATAGATCATTTTATAGACACTATTTGGTGTATTAATGTGTTAGCATCTAGGATGGAGCATCTGGCCATGCTGGGGACTGCCCCAGGCAGTACCTGCTGCAGAACTGACAAACTTATACATTGATGAGCTACTTCTAAATGCTCAGTAGAAATTGTTCCTGCAGATGCAGAAATGCTGATGCAGAACAGCCTTCTGCACATAGTAAGGATAGTTAAGTGATGTTTTGCTCATAGTTTAATCTGTAGCAGGTCATGTAGGACCCCATCCCAGCTGGACTACAGAAGCTGAGCAGGACGGTGGTTTGGGGAGTCTCACCCGATCCAGCAGAAGACGCTGTCGCAGGGACCCTCACAATACCGACTCCATTTGCTATGTGGACAGTGAGCCAAACATCCCATCCAAGAGATGTGATTTCCCACATGAGCGTTACCCTATGCCAAGACCCCAATAAGTTAGGGATTTTCTTGAAGAAACAAACACTCTCCGTGAGACAACAGATGTTGCACATTTGCTGTACAGATGTGAAAGACTTGAAGCCTTAGAGCTCCACAGTTATCTCTGTCTAGACCTTCTTGTCCAGCGCTGCACCAAGGATCGTGGGAGCCCATCAAATGTCAGTGGGGCACGAACCCTCAGAGCTGCTGGACTATCTTCAGAAGGGCACACAAAAGTCTGTAAGTCTTGGGTCTTTGGGGGCTGGGGCTGTCTGGTTGTTACAAACCCTGGTGACCATTTACAACTGTTCAGATCTATAAATGTTCACGCTGATTTCACTACTGCTGCCATCAGTGGGCCCAGAGAGCTTCCTCGAAGTGAAAGGAATTTGAATACAGTATTGTATGAACAAAATGTTAAAACAAAAAGGATCCTGCCACCAAACAATGTTGTTTTTCAGTAAGCTGTAGCTGCTGCCCTCAGATACCTGTTGGAGCGGGTCCAGAGGAGGGCCACAAAGATGACCTGAGGCTTAGAGCACCTCTCCTATGAAGACAGGCTGAGAGTGTTGGGGCTGTTCAGCCTGGAGAAGAGAAGGCTCCAGAGAAACCTTATAATGGCCTTCCAGTACCTAAAGGGGGTCCACAAGAAAGCTGGAGAGGGAATGCAGTGATAGGGCAAAGGGTAATGGCTTCAAACTGGAACAGGGTAGATTTAGATTAGATATTAGGAAAAAATTTTTCACTATGAAGGTGGCGAGTCACTGGAACATGTTGCCCAGGGAAGTTGCGGATGCCCCATCCCTGGAAATCTTCAAGGCCAGGCTGGATGGGGCTTTGAGTAACGTGATCTAGTGGGAGGTGTCCCTGCCTGTGGCAGGGGGGCTGGAACTAGATGATCTTTAAAGTCCCTTCTAACCCAAACCATTCTATGATTCTATGATAGGGCTGGGGAAAGCTGTGAAAGACTAGCAGGAGTCAGACTTTTGACTGCTGTCTAACAAGTGGATCCTCATTCAGCAGTGTGTGGTGCACGTCCCTATATGAGACCTCCTCCAGGCCTTTACACTCTACTCCAGGGCTCACCCTCCACTGCCCTGGGTCAGCGGTACTGAGCACCACATGGGCCCCTCCATGGGGCTGGAGTCGTTTTGCCGGACTGCTCCCAGTTCTGCTGGTCGTACTTTGCTACTTTAATTCTATCACGGCCTTAAAACAACATTAAAGGATCTGGATCAAAAAAACCCACGTATTCCCATAGGCTCAAAACAGCACTATCTTTAGAAATTTTGTATTCTCTCGCCAAACGTACACTCCAATTATACAAATTTATCACTCCTATCATGAATACATTTTCACTCTTATAGTAAATGCACAGCAATCGTGCTTCTATTGTTTCTATTTTAATAATGGATTGCCACCCAGCAAAAAAATGAGAAACACTGCTGTAGGCAACTGGGAAGCGGTCCAGAGCTACCCTCCTGTGTGTTCCTGGTGCTGGATTTCAGAGGCTCGTGCTTATTTGTCTCAGTTCAAACCTAGTAGAAAGTTATTCTGTATTTGCATGGAGGACCATATTCTGCTAAAATCACCCCCTTCTCCCCCATGTGTTTTGTCTCATTACATGTGGTAGAACCAGATTCCCAGAGGAAGTGTACTTGGCTAAATAACTGTGGTGACTATCCCACCGGTTGTTAAACACGTTGTGCAGTTTCTAATACTACTCTCATTTTAAAAACCTAATTTTAATTTATACTATATAAATACTAAATAAAAACCCAATACTTCAAACACCACCCAACCTTTGAAACAGTGTTTTCCATTAACAGTGTTAACAGTTAGACTGTGTTTCAGCACAGGTTAACTAACATCACCTACTGAAAGACGAAACTTCTTATACAAACATGCAAAAAAGTCACCTTCACCACGACCCTGATTTTAAAAAGGACTCAGCCTATTCCACCCTGCCAGAAAATTATTCATTATGTTCCATGCTAAATATGATTTTTCATTCTGGAGAAGTTAGTATGTTACATGTATTAGTCACGTACCAGGAAGCTCCTACCACTAAGAGCTTCAAGTCTAGGTAGAGCCTTTGGGCAGAAGCAGTGACAGTGGCAGCAGCGAGGGGTACATAGGATAGGATAGGATAGGATAGGATAGGACAGGACAGGACAGGACAGGACAGGACAGGACAGGACAGGACAGGACAGCCTATTCCCTTATCACATAACCTAGAGTGTGCTCAGTGTGCAAAAGCTAATGGGGATGTGGTTTGGCAGTACTGGGTGGTGAGGAAGAGACTACATCTAGAGGTTCCTGCATCCTCTGTGACTTTCTCACCTTTTAATTCCACCCTGAATATTGAGAAATGTCACTGTCTAGCACATATGACAGTTTCCATTAAAGAAAGTCAAAGTACCTCATAAAGAAAGTCATTATGAAAGTAATTGTGCCCGTTAATGGACAGGGAACTAGGACACAAAACAAGGATTTGTCCATGGGCGTGCAGTTGGACAGTGGGTTTCAGAGCCTGTGGGACAGGGCTTATAAACAAGAAAACGTTGACATAAAGAAAAAAAAACAACAGCCACAACCAAACCACAACAACAAAAAAAGACCAAAAAATCCTAGCAACAGCTATTCCACTTAGCAAATTTGCTCGAGGAGTCTTCCAGGCAGATGGGAGAAGTGCTCAAACATCTCTCCTAGGACCCATCATGCAACAGGTGGGATTAACACAGGATGTTTTATTGTCACATAGCCAATGTCACTTAGATTTCGGTGTCAAATACCTTCACAGTTTTTCAAAATGGCATTGAAAGCAACTTTGTCTGTGATATGTAAACATGGTGGGTTTGCTTCCAACAGAAATCTCTGATTTAACAAAGAACTGTGGGTTCATTTTACAATCTTAGCGGTGAATGCATCTCGTGTGTAAAGGATCTGCTCCTACCCTGCCTCACACACCTTCCCTGGCTTGCTTGGGTCTGGCCCTGCTTTTCGTTAAGGACATTCCTGCCCATGGAAAGCTAACTCGGACTGATTACACTGAAATAAGAACATGCTTTCAGTGTTTCCCTCCTAGACCCGCCTTATAATTTGGTCTGGGCAAATAAGCACGTTGTCATAATTCCCCCGCACGTGATCGTTCCCATCTTAATTAACAGTAGGCACTTAGTGTCTTATTTCTAGAGCACGAGAGAAACATCCAAGAATCAAAAATATACTGAAGCTGACTCGCTTTTCTCTGAGATGAGTCTTCCATTGCCCTCCCTGGACTTACACCTGATTTACAATGTGGTGAGAAGAGAACTAGCACAGATCTCATCTGAAGCAAGAGGAGGAACTAAGCCTTTGCAGAGCTCAAAAGTGAAGCAAAAAGAATATGGCAATGTCACATACACATGCAAAAAATAGAATAATATCATAGAGGACCTGTAGGTGACCATTATTATTCCCAGGGTTCCAGTGATAGCTTTGTACTCTCCTGTTCCTCAGTGGAGCCAGCTTTCTGCCTGTCCACACATCTTCTGTGAAGCACAAGGCGTTTTTGGGGAAATCCACCACTTCCCCTCCCATGCGGTGGTGCCATGCAATGGGTGGGAGCAAGATCCCAACTTCTGGTTTGCGGCTCATGTCCATCGCTACGGTGCAGCACTCAGAGGGGCTGCCTGACCTCTTTGCCCTCTCTTGCGATAGCAATGAGGGAGCGAGGTGCTTCCGAAGCCCAGAGAATCGTGACATCCCTCCTGCTTGGAGTATGAAGTTGCTGCTCCCATGAGGAGGTAGGCGAGCCTTGCTAAGGTCCTGGAGGACTCCTAGGGAGCCCTTCTCCTCTGACAACCAGCAAGACCATGCTACTTCCTTCTCTCGGGCTGGCGGCTCCTCTTGGGAGACAAACCTGTGCTGAATTCTTAGTGTGAGCCCAGCATCATCTTTGCGGGACCAATCTTGGAGAATTGCCTCTTTCCAAACTACAAACTTCTCTCTGCATTTCCCTTATGTCCTAGCAGACCATCTCTGTTTCCTACCACTCTAACAGGTTGATTTATGGCCCTGGGAGTGGCATGGAAAGGGGGAAGATGACCCTAGTTCACCCGTGCCGGGTACAGCTGGAGCTCAAGGCTACAGAAGGAGCAAACGAGCTTTTCCAGCCGAACTGCTTTGCACAAAGAAAGCAAACACTTCTGGGACCTGCACAGCAGCACAGCTTCTCTCCTGCTGTGGGGAAGGAGGCTGCAGGCACAGATGTCTGAGGACAGATGAGCAGGAGATCCCAGGGCAGGAAAAACCCAAAGCCGTCATGGACAGTGTGCTTCACGGGCGCCACAGCATGAGTGGGGTGAGAGGCAGGGCACCTCCAAGTGAGTCTTGTGGTAACACACAGGGTTTGACAGGTCGAAGACATGAGCATGAAGCCTTTGGGCTGCGGGGTCAGAACCACGTGGTTGTCACACACGACATATCACACCCCTGCAGCATTAAAAAAATAGGTTAAGACCAGGAAAGAACAAGATGGTAAAAATGCTTTGGTTGCTTTGAGACCCAACCAGATTAACCTGTTTCTGATGAAAAGGAAAACCAGGGCTGAAACGTGTTGGGTGAAATCTGGGGTTCCACTGCCTTTTTCCTCATTATTTATTATATGTCCAAGAATTAACTGCAATGCAAACCTCTGATCTTGGCATTTAAAACATCTTGGGCTTAGCTTAGGGAGTGGGGAGAGATCGGTATGCAAGAGATACAAAACTAATTCAAGAAACTGTGAAGTGACAGGAGCAAAGTAACACGAAATGAGAAAGTTAAGAAACTAATGCACTGAAAGAGATCTGCAGAGCAAGTGTAGGACACCAGGACAGGAAAAACTCTGCATTGCTATAGTGTCAACACTGTAGTTATGAGCCTTTATTTTCAGAGGTTGATGGTTTTAGTTCTTTCATAAAATTGCTTGAAGCCAAGGCAAAAGTTTCTAAGGTTCTGAGCTTGATCTTGTGTATTCTAAAGTCATTTTAATGGTAGCAGGAACCAGCCCCAGATCTGCACGCGAAAGAAACCTGAATGCTTCCTGGCACCCGCTTCTGCATTCACTTGCGCCAGAGTTGTATTTGCAGAAGGGAGACGTGTTCATTTGCAGCCTGGCCCACAACTCCCCGGCTGTGGGAACATTTTCTCGGTTTGCCTGGCTACCACGTGACTCGCGTAGGTGCACACACAGATTTCACATACATACCTCTCTCACGTACACACAAGTAGGTTCCTGCTTTGAAAAACTGAATGCATAAAGCATTTGCTGGCAAACAGCTATGCATTAATTTTATTTGCAAATGCCACGATGTGCGTAAAAACCTGGATAGCTTCAAACTAGGAAAAGAAAAACAATGCTTTCATCGTTTCGAAAATAAGCCATAACGCAACCCCCAGATTATGAAGATCTTCAGGCGTTCTTGACATCTTCATAACCCCATCAGCGCCAATGAGTAATGATTGCTGAATGCTGACTTTGAAGCCAACAAGCTCCCTCAACACCGAGGAAGGGGTGGATTGCTCGGGGGGATTAGGCGGGTTGCCAGCCCCCCAGCAGCAATGCCTTTTGCAAGGCGTGACACCGGTCAAGTGTGCGGTCCCACCGCCATGCAACAGGGACATCTGCACCAGGGTTGGAGCCTACCCTGCTGCATCCCAGCATGCATAAGCGTAGGAGGGGCTGCCAAGGGGGAACGAGTAGGGTTAGCTCAGGCACGTTCCTCAGAAAGACTTACTGAAACTTGGCTGCTCCAGTGTTTGGGATCACTGGAGGAACTGGACTCCCTTCCAGCTCTCTCATTACTTGTCGGGTTTCCAGCACTGGGCTTCCGACACTGGACTTCCTTCCTGTCTAGATCCGTCTGTTGAGCTGGTCGGTGTCAGGGTAACAAGACAGGAACGTCATTACCCGGACCTGATTTTGTCTAACCTCCGTCATCTGAAACATGTTCAAGGATCACAACCCTGTTTCCAATTTAAAGGAATTTCGGATAAGCTGGCTTGGAGCTATCGTTGCTACACTGATAAAGCAAAAAGGAAGAAAAAAAAATGCTAGAAGGGTTCAAGCATCTCTCAAAAGTCCTTCAAAAATTACATGTCTGCTATAGAATAGCACAGACAGTCATAAAGAAGCTACAGCTGTAGAAAGGCTGCCTTGTGTCCTTACCTTCTCTGCCTGGAAGTGAGGTGGGAGCTGTGTTCCCTGCACTGCTGTCTGAGTGGCGAGCTTGCATATGTGGCCTTGCAATGGTTTTGCTGTCAGGAGGCCAGTTTATTTACATAGGACGTGAACGCTGACCTCTTTGCCTGAAAACAGGAGGAAAAAAAACAAGAACAGGCAGTGTCCTGACAGTCTCCAGTAGCCCCTCTAGTAAAGCTGAGCCTGAAGAACCTCCTCAGCGCCACCCTCACCACCCTGTCTTCATGGTTTTTCCTGTATTTTCATTCTTGTGTGCACACACAGACCACGAACTCCTTCCCCTTGCTTGGGCACCCGAGCAGCTCCTCAGAGATCTCTACTGCGCTTCCGACCTGGACGTACTTTGGTGCTCCTTGTCTCGGGAGGCAGTTTCTATGTTTTCCAACCCTCCCACACTTCTTCCAGTTCACTGAACTGCTTCTTCCTTTTAGCCCCTTGACTTTAGCTGAGCCCAGGGTCCCCTGCAGATCAAAGGCCTATTCGACAGCCACTATTAGCATTATCTCGCCTAACCATTTGTTTATACAGCACGAGTGAAAGGGGCCCTAATTTAGTTCAGGCTTTTACATCCCACTAAAATACAAATGGTAAAAGATGATTATTTGACCTGTTTGAAGGGGTCTGCTTTTCACAGAGAGAGACTTTTGCTAAGCTTTGTCTGCGCTGGAAGCCTTTCTAGTGAGCAGAGACAGGAGCTTGGAAGTACCGAGTGCTCTGCCCACCCCACCGCGCATCCCGACTTCCTTGCAAATAGTCACACCGAACACTGCACTTGCAGTGTGGGCACTTACAGATTATGTCAGAAACAGCGCTGTCAGGAGAAGCTTGTAGCTGAAATTAGGAGTTTGCACCCTGTCATGCGCTGGAAACCACTAGGGACCAGCAGCTGACTTCGGAGTAACAGTTTCCTCTGAAACTCTGAACCTGAGCGTTCAATAGCTGCACACCCGATTGTTTTAACCACCAGTTTTTTTATTCTATTCCTGCTCCTGCTGCATGAACCTGTATTTCAGAAACTACCCTTGCAGATGCGATCAGCAGACCTGAGGCAGGTAATGTTGGCAGGGTACCAGCGGAGACGTCTCAAGGCACCTTTTCCTTCTCGCCCTTAGTTCAGCAGCCAGAAGTTGCTCTTGGGGTACACAAAGACTCAGGGTACACAAATACAGTTACAAGCCTGCACTCCGGGGACAGGAAAGCGCAGACATCAGGTATCAATCACACTGTCTCCAGGCGGGGAGACCATCCGGGAGACAGTTCGCCTTGGGCCTGTGCCTTAGCATCTCTTACACTGCCTTGTTTTTACTATTATCTTCAAGATTAAAACATCAGCTCTGACTTCTTGCAGCTCCAAGGTGAGGAGGAGAGGGGAAGAGGTTGCAATGAAGACTGCTATAAAGACTTTTTCATACCGGGGACCAATATATCGGGTGCTGGCCCTGGGAAACTTTGTTATTTACCTCTGCTGGAATGGGAAAGGGAAAGAGCTGGAACAAGCACAGCTCTTGGATACACGCGGTGCAATTGGCTATACGAGGCAGTTCCATGGGAACCCCACCGGAGAACCAGACACACTCAGCAAACACGGCCGAGAGCACAATGTGCCGAAGGAAAAGTGTGAGGCATTAAACATTTCCTTTCCTTTCTCTATTACCTTTTCACAACAGGACAGAAACCATCTGAATATTTTTTCCTTGTAAATTTTCTGAAATGACTTTAAAAAAATACTTAAAGACACATTTCCATTAGCAGCAGCACTGATTCTTTACTAATTCATGAAGAAAAAATATGAAATAATTGGTAAGAGCTGATCCCTTGGGAAACACAGATGCCTGATTTTATAACTTGGCCTGGTCACTTGGGCTCAGAGCTACACAGGAATGTGCGCGGTACGACAGCCAGCATTGCAACACCTGATTTTTGTACGCCTGTCCTTTCCTCCCCATCCTTCTCTCACCTACCTGAAGCTGCTGGAACCGAAACAAGAACACTCATTCACTATGCCTGGCACCTGGGAATGGGATTTAAAAAAACCACCAACCCAAACATCCAGGGTGTTGTACATGAGCTGCCTAAATTAGCCAGTGAGAAATGCTGGAGAAAAAGGTGTGTTACAGCCTCGTCCTGTCTAGGGCTTAGGTGCCTTGGTCAGGTTTAGCGGGACATGCTTCTTTTCGCTCTGGATTCACAGCCCTGAAAACTTAATTAGAGCTTTTCACCTTGCATTAATTAACATGAGAAATGACAAGACCTCTCTTCAAGTCTGCTTTTTCTCCGCCCACCCGTTATCCTTGAATAACCCATGGCCCGTGGGTTCCCGCTCTCCCTAGGTGCAGGGCTGCGTTCCAGCCGGGGAGGAGGGACCCACGCACAGCCTGGGTCAGGCAGCAGACGAAGGAGGGTTGGGGCCTCCTTCTGCCCTCTTTTAGAAAGAAGGGGGTGTGATTTGTGTAGCCCAGCGTGAGGGCTGTGGTCTGAGAGACTCTACTAAACCGAGGCAAGCTTGTCCGGGGACAATCCCATATGTAGGTCCCACCCATGCTGACAAGATGAGTCCCAAGTTAACCTGAGGCACCTGTGTATACCTGGGAGTAAAACCCTGCTGTCAGAAATGAATGGCATCGCCTAAAAGAGGAGCAAGATGCTGCATTTAGGGACCCACATGACTCATGTGGCTGAAATGAATGGGACTAACAACATCCCTGGCCACCCCAGCCTCCCCAAAGTGTTGATCTCACATACACCAAATGGTCCAGAACCGCTGGGGTTTTCAGCCCAGCTTAGGAAGGAGCAGAAACAAAGGCATTCCAGGAGGTGCCTGGTGTCTGCCAAGTCACATCACTGTGTGGCAGCATCCCCAGGCCCGCTGGTGGCATCTCCAAACCAGCAATGTGAAAGCTTCATCCTCTCTGGTGCCGGAGTTGGAGCCCCGAGCCCTCACCAGGCACCAAACCGCTCCCGAGGAGGAAGGTGAGCATGGGAAAAACTGCAATGTGGCCTCAGTAGGCCTTAAAGTTTGTAATCAAACGGCAAAGAAAACAGTTTCAAAATGTGCAAAAGGATCCATGAGAATCAATTACCACCTTCATCCTACAAAGCCGTGAAACAACTTGGATTCTACTGTCAGAGCGTTGAAATTTAACCACCTTTGTGCCGCCTATGAGTTTTCATCTACTTTATAAAAAAAAAAAAAAAGAAAAAACCAAAAGAAGTCCCTGGGAACGCCAAAGTTGCCTTTTCGCTAACGCTTCTCTGCCGCTGCTTTCCTCCGCCGCCCTGCGACACCCCGGCAGCGGGACGGGATCTGCCGGCGGCCGTCACCGCCGCTCCCGGCCGGTGCCTTCAGCGCTAAATGCCACCGCACCCCGCGGCTCCGCCACGACGTGTCCCCGCGACGTGTCCGTGGGAGGGGCGGGACACCCCCGGCGACACCCCCCCCAACACACACACACACTCACAGCCCCGACACCACGCACCCACCCCCCCGCGCCCCCGCACACACACACACACACACGCGTGGCGGCAGCGGGCGGCGCCGCCAGGTGCGCCCGCCCCGTCGCGGCCCCCGGGGAGGGGCGGCCGCGGCTCCTCGCCCCACCCCGCCGCGCCGGGAGCTCGCCGCCCCCCGGCTGAAGTCCGGTGCCGCCGTGCCGCGCCGTGCCGTGCCGGGGGTGCCGTCACTCGGCGCTTCCAGCATGCTCCTAAGATGGCGGTAGCGGCGGCGGGCGGCGGCGGGGGCGGCCGGGCGCAGCGCAGCGGCTGGCTGGAAGTTTTGGTGCGGGAGCGGTGGCACAAAGTGCTGGCCAACTTGGGCGGCGAGGCGCTGGTGCTGAGCGGCGAGGAGCGCCCCGACGGGGCGGCCCACAACGGGCTGGGGGGCGATGGGGCGGCGTGCCGCGGGGCCGAGGGCGGCGGGGGGGCGGCGGCGGTGCGCACCGCCTTCACCGACCCCCCCGAGCAGGTGCCCGAGGCCGTCTCCAACAAGAAGCGGTGCGTGAAGGTGCTGAAGCAGGAGCTGGGCGGGCTGGGCATCAGCATCAAGGGGGGCAAGGAGAACAAGATGCCCATCCTCATCAGCAAGATCTTCAAGGGGCTGGCGGCCGACCAGACCCAGGCCCTCTACGTGGGCGATGCCATCCTGGCCGTCAACGGCACCGACCTGCGGGATGCCACCCACGACGAGGCGGTGCAGGCGCTCAAGCGGGCCGGCAAGGAGGTGCTGCTGGAAGGTAGGGGACCGGGGGACGGGGGGCGGCCCGGCCGCCGGCACGTCCCGGGGCGGGAGGCTTTGGGGCAGGTCGGCTCGGCTGCCGAAGAGGCGGCGGAGCCGAGCCCGGGGCGGTGGGATGAAGAGCCGCCCCCCTGCTTCTCGTCCCGCTCCTCCGGGCGGCTTTCCAGCCGAGAATAGTTTTATTCCCCCCAGCCCCGAGCCGCGCCGGGACTCCCGACGGCGTGAGTTAGCGTCGTAGCCCCTCGGGAAGGGACGAGCGGGCTGCCGGGGACCTGGGCCCGAACTGTCCGTCCTCCTGTCAGCCGCCGGAGCCCCCCGCAAGCCCCGTCCGTGGGCGGCCGCCGGAGCCCCCCGCAGCCCCGTCTCGTCCCGGCGGCGGGTCGGTTCTCAGGCTGAGGGGTGACGGTGGGAGCCTGGCCCACCCCCGCTGGGGCGAGGGATCTTTAGGATCTGCCGCCTGGGCGTTTTGACGGCTTTTTAGCCCAAGAAAAGTGGGGGGAGTAGGGTGCCGGGAGAGGAGGGGTTAACGGAGTGCAGGAGCCCCCGCGGGCAGTAAGCGAAGGGCTTGGGGGACTCTTCCCCAGCCAGCTCGAAAAGCCCCGAGTTTTGTGCGGTTCTTCCTTGCCCCCTTCCCCCACCCCGCTCCCGACTAGGGAAAAGGGGGGAAAAGGGGCTTGAATGAAGCTGGCGGTGCCTCGCTGACACGTGAACCATCCCCGCAAAGCAGCGACTTTCGTTTCCTTGTTCAAGGGTGACAGAAACAGTTTTGTAAGAAGTAGCGTTAGGAACCGAGCCCGGCGTAAGGAGCAGACGTTGGTGTGTGTGGAGGAGGCGTGGAGGGAGGGTGTCCCCGGCAGGGTCCCCCCCAGAACGGGTGGGATGTTGGGGAGGGTGTGAGCCAGAAGCAGAGCCGGGTTCCCCAGGACAGCGAGTTCACAAGGTGTTCACAGGCGTTTCGTCCTCCTCTACTCACAAGGACTAATTGACGTGCTCCACCTGAGAGAACGAACAGCTTCAGAAATGCCCTTGGCACGTGTTTGATAAAGGGATTGCGTATTTCCCCAGAAGTTCATTTAACTGGAGGTCAGTGGCATTTGAGGCATGCTGCTGCGCCTTCTTCCCCTGTGCCATCGCCTTCCTCCGAGCTACGGTCCCTGTAGCCCTTCGGTAGCGCACAGGTTTTCACAGGTGTCTTTTTGGTGCTTATTCTGAGGAGCAAAGGAGGTGTACAACCAACTATGGCATAAAGCGACAGAAAAAGTTTGAAGGGGAGGGAAGGTGAGAAAACATCAACTGCAGTAGTGTACGCTGAGAAACTATTTGATGTTGTCGACATGACAGTGAAGGAGTTAGTGTCCCGTGAGGATTGAAGAAGCTGAGGGCAATTGCATCTCCCCTCCCTGCCTGCCCAGCGCAGCTCCCGGGACCAAAGTGCATCTCGTTCCAGGCGAACCGCTTACGAAAGTACCTGTGAAGTCTTAATATAAACTTCTCCTTGAGGTCTGAATTGAGGCTGTTGCATCTAGATTGTGTCACTGGTTTGTTTACGCAGTTTAAGGTCTTGGGGTGCAGGCCAGGCAAAGGCTGACTTTTGGTGGGATCTAATGAGTCATGTATATATGTGCTTGCAACAGTCTCCCTCCCTCTGCGCGGTGCCTGCAGTAACAGCACCTGAACACGCTGCTGCTGTATGAGTCTTAAAAAAACCTTCATTTTTCTTCCCAGCGGTAGCGAAGATGAAGCCGTTTCAGGTGGACTCTTAGCACCCTCCTTCTCTCCGCTCCTTTCACCATCGCGGCTATTTTCTTGCATTCCTCTGCTCGGTGAAGGCTGACGTGCCGCAGTGGTTGTTTCTGCGTCTGAGTTTGTAATTTGTAAATCGAGAGCATACTTCAGTAGTCATCCCTGTGTCAGGTTAAAATATTCTGACGCTGAACTCAGTATTTTGTCCTGCTTTTCTCTTGCTATTTCAGTGGAGTAACCAAAAGGAGAGCTGGCTGCAGCATTGCCCCGGGAGGTGCTACTCCTTCAGTGGGGAACCTCTCTACCTGAATGCCTTCTGTAAACAGGCAGTTTAAAACAATTCCCTGCCATTCAATTTCCCACTTTGAAGCTCCTTCAGCAGCAGCACAATCTAAAACGGTCGTTTTATTACTAAAGGAAGGAAAATCCAAAAATGGTTATTTTTCCCTTTAAAGAGAGAGCGCCTTGATTTTCCTTTCCTTCCAGACTATAGGAATTTGCCGTTTCCTGACTTCTTAGAGAGTTATATATTGCAAAAAGCAGCCTGCGCTGGGGCAGGGCGAGACCCCTGCGCAGCTCCTCTTTAGGATCTTTCTCCAATTAACAGAGCAAGGACAGCGTGTGTTTCCAGGGTCAAAATGTAACCTTTACATTTTCAGGGAGATTCTGAGACTTGCTTGTGACTTCCAGAACCAGGAAAGATGAACTTGCAAAGGCACGGCAAGGTGCGAAGCAGGAGGGGCGCATTTCAGGATGCCGCAGGGTTCTGGGTGTCGCCCAATGCGTTCTGCCTTCCTGGAAAGGGTCTTATGGTTGAGTATTTCCTAGAGGTTATCGGCAGTGACGATGCGGTCAGTATGGCTCAATACACCCAACATCAGAGTGCTGGAGCCGGTCTGTTATACTCCTGAAATTGCTTGCTCAGTGAGATGAGGCATTTACCAGCTCAGCACTAAACTGTAGTCTCTCCAGCATTCCTGTGCATGGAGGAAGGGAGCGAAAAATCCCTCCCCAAGCCCTCTGCACCGTGCGTGGTCAGCAGGGCTGGCACTGGCGGGGGTGGGGTGGCAGGAGGTAGAAGGTCTGCGAAGAGGGGAAGGGATGGGGCAGTGCTTCATTTTAACTTGTCCCTTTTGCTCCATTGATCATCGTCTCTGAGCTGCTGGGAACAGAGATTATTTGCAGGAAGGTTAAGGGTGGCAGAGCTGCAGGAGCTGTGCTGGTGTGGGGTGGCACGGCTGTAAAGCCCCGTGGGATGGGTCCTATTCTGACAAGTTTAATAGTCATCCTGGGCTGTTGTGTCCTCTCATTTTGCACCCTGTCTTACAGGTCTGATCTGTGGGGCTGGCCAGGGTGCCCTGAAATCAGGTAGGATTTGATAAACGGAAGGGAAATAAGTCAACAGGTGACGCTGCCATAGGAGGACCTGTAAGAAGGTTCAAGAGGAGAAGGAAGTGATGGTGAGGAGGGCTTGAGCCCCAAGAAGTCCTCCTCTCTCCTCATCTGCAGGGATGGACCTCTTCTGCTCGCAGGGTTTGATTTCCTATGAGATTTCCATCACGGCTTGGACATGGGTGCAGGGGAGCAAAGCAGCCAGTGAGCAGGGGCAGGGGCAGCATTAGTGTTGGGCTTGTTGGGCCCAGGTGTTCAGTACATCAGGACGGACCTTCTCACCAGCGTTCAAGAGCGCAAAGGATTTCCCTAGGTGAGAGACGAGACAGCCTCCTTGTACAATGCGTATTTGCAGGCAGCTAAAATTATGACAGCTAGTGTTTGTACATATAGTTTCCCTGTGGTTCAGTTACATTGGGTCTTCTTAAATAAGCACTTTGGAACATCAGGCAGCCCCTCTTGTGCGGTGTGAGGCACATTACATTCAAGTGACTCTCAAGACACAAAAGGTGTTTGTTTTAATCAGAGCATCCTAGATGAGAGCAGTCCCTCGGCATGCTCTGCAACCGAGCTGGTTGTGCTTTACTCGTATTCTCTATGTGTTTGGTAAAAAAAATGAAAAATTGAAGTGGCCTGTGCTAATGTCAGGCAGGACCCCTCTGCATGATGCTGTATTTGGATGTGGAAGAAAAAAAACCCATTAGTGTGTTTTTTGCAAGCTAGCTGCAGGATGTTTTTTTAGATTGCATCACTTCCTAACTTGTCAAATGTGCGTGGACAAGCTTCTGATGATGGTGGTGGAAGATATGTAGCGGGAAAAGGAGCATCTTCTCAGTGTTGCCAGAGTTTTTTATTGGGTTTGAGTGATTCCCAGTTAAGTTAACACAATTGCAAGGCAGGGGTTACAGCTCCCTGGAGAAGTGGCTCTCGGAGCCTCTCTGGGTTTGCAGAAATTTCCTGCAGAGAGGCAGCCCCCTGCCTAGTGAATTTTAGCATATGGACAGTATACTATAGTCCTCTTCTGTAGCCCTCTTGGGACTAATCCACAGTTTTAAAGCAATGTAACAATAAGCAGGGTGCAATCTGTACTGTGGTAACGTGTATTATCTTCCAAACAATATTTCTGTAAGAACTGTAAGGATTCTCCCCTTCCTACCCTTTTACAATTTTCTTTGGATGAAGCAAAGTGATTCTGCCTTTGTGAATTACGTGTTGAAATAGTGTAAAATAGGCCCCGGCTACCTGTTGGCTGTATTTTTCTATCTTATCTATGTTTTCGTATTTCTTTCAGTGAAGTAGTGACAACAGGAGATTTCTGTGGGTTAACAAAAATACAATATTTACCCAAGAAAGTGTGTCTCTTGCAAGCATAGGGGAAAAATGAGGCACAGGGCACTTAACAAGTGCCTACGTGACATAACTACGTACTGCAGTCAGGGCTGTAAATCTCAGTGATTGCAAATTGTATGCATAGTTATTCGCGCTTCCAGTAAACGTATGGAGAAAACACTTCACTTTTTTTTTTTTTTTTTTTTTTTTTCTGGTGCCAGCAAATACGCGCTTAGGGAAATGCTTTGTACTTAAAGGCCACACTGCGTTTCACAGCCTGTGTAGCTGCCCTTGGCACATAGCGGTTTGAAAGTGAAATTGAAAGGGAAAGGAGCAGGTAATCTTATTCTCAAGAATACCAGGTCTAAGCAGTCCTCGAGAATGTCACTTTTGATTGTTTCAGCTGCCTGTGGCTGATGGGGAAGCTTGAGTGGGAACACTTGATGTGTCTTTCATTGATTAGATTAGATTACAGGCTAATTTAGCAGTCCAGACAGTCTGTATCACCTTTCACTGATAAGAATCAGTACATCTTCTTTGCAGCAAATCTGGTACAAGTCCTCTTTCTCAGTTACTGTAAAGAAAATAAAGCAGTTGTGGGTAACACATTCCGGGATTTATTTGGACCAAGTGCAGCATACCCCCTCAGCCCGCCCACCTTGGAAATCATATACTAAGTCCTGTAGGAGGGACTTAGTACCAGCGCCTTAAGGGTGCTTAGAAGATTAAATATGTCTAGGGATCTGGGATTCAATTGCACGTACAGAGTCTACATGTTAAGTATCATTAGGAAAAAAAGCATTTTTTAAAATCCCAGCAGTAATTCCTTTGTGGAAAATCAAATTGAAAACTTGGTATAACTCTTTGAAGAGTCTTTAGACCATTAGACAGAGTAAAATTGAAAGCTGAAGGCTTTTGCTGTAGTTAATGAAACTGTGTTTGTATCTTAATTTTGCCATGGCAGGTGCCTTTTCACTTTCCCACCCTCCCAGGAAGGTGTTTTCACACGGGTGGTCGCCAGCAGCGTCGCCTGCCCCCATCCCTGCCGCCCGCTGGGCACTCGCTGCACGTCCATCCCGAGGGAACTGCTGAGGAGTCTCCGTAATGCAAACCAGAGTTTGGATTTGGGACAGCCCAATACAGGTGCTGATCCCAATGCGTTGAGAAGGATTTTTAAATTTTTTTTTTACTTTCCTAATCTCACTGTTTTCATAACACAGGGTGTGGAGCTTCTCCTGGTAGTAATTTATCTGTAAATTTAAGTGTAGCATCCATTTGTGCGCATTGACAGTTCCTAAGTGTTGGAGAGATTACCATATCTATTTGTAATCTGTTCGAGTGGTCATTTACTTCCAGGCTTTAAGAACACATTACTTCCATTCCATTTTTCTAATTTAGATTTCTGATCATAGGATTATTTTGTACTTTATTCTGCAAGATTATGTTGCCATGGCTACTTGTTAGAATTGCTACAGCTACTTCAGTAGAAGGAAAATTGGAGGAAACAGTAGTTCAAGAGAGCAATAGCATACATCAATGAGCAAAAAATGATGGGAACAAAGCTGTCCCAGCAGTGCACTCTGGTTTTCCAAGTCTGAAAAAATTCTTCAAGCGTCTCAGAAAAATAGTCAGTGAGGAAGGGATGGTAGCAGTGTTTCTAGAACACGCAAAAAGTCTTTTAATTATATATCGTATAGGATTAGTGAGTGGCCTCTATAACGTAGTTTTGATGGCCTTGATGTGGTGGGTGGAGGTGAGTGAGGTTCGTCTCTCTTACCCCCTCCCTACCCCCCCGTTGGTCTCACTACAGCGGCTGGTGCAAAGTGAGCTTCGCTTGGCTCAGCTATGTCACCTCTCCAAACCTTCAACTATGTCGAGCAGAGAAAAATACTGCTGTCAGCGTAAGCCGTGCCGGTGCCCAGGGTCTTTGCCAGGACATCTGTACTCGGAGCGATCAGGGAGAGCATCGTACTGTTGTGGCGGATTGGGAAAGAGCTGGGACTCTGAATAGTAGGAATAAATAGCCTGTTTTGGCAGAGGCACAAAGCTCGTTGTGGAGATGGGAAGGAACATCAGGGGAGTGGCAGCATTTGGTACATGCCTCGCGGAGCGTCTCTGCAAGGAGGGGGTGAGAAGATGTTGAAGGTGAGGCATGGCCGATTGGGGCTAGAGAAGTTTGTGACAAACTACAAGGTACGTAGAAAGTGTGCAGTGCCACTTGTCGCTCATGCTACATGTTGGAAGGTGTGTTATGAGCCTCCGTCATGCTCTTAAATAAATGGCTGCCAGCTGCTATTTTGCAGGACCAAGAAAAGTGCTCGGTGAGGCTCGGTCTCCATGCTTTAAAAGATGGCTAATGGCCCTGCCTTCTGTGCCTTGCACTTCTGGAAGAGAGAGGATTCATTGAAATGATGGCACCCAGCCTCTTGCAAAATCTGAGTCCAGCAACACCGAGTAATGAACCAGGACACAAAAGTGTTTTACCTAACTCAGCTTGCAGGACAAGTTGGGAAAAGACAAAATTGGTTTGTCCATCATCCACTTAGCTATCAAAGCATACTTTTCTCTAAAACATAAGTTAACAAACTTGCTTACAACAGGTTTAATCAGCTGTGACTGGTCCTTCAGTTTGCTTCACCACTAGATATTGCCTTGCTGTTGGGTTAAGTTTGTTCCTTCACGTAAATTAAATTAAGGGACATAATTTCTGCATAACTGTTTGGCAGACTTGAATTTCCAACTGCTGCTACTGTACACTTCTGTTACGGTCTGGTTTTAATTTTGTCTGCCTAGAACTTGAACTACTGAACTGGTTACGGCTTTCACTGCGCGTATACTAAGGGCACGACAGAGTAGGTCACTGCCAAAGCAGCACATCTGTATTGTAGCAATTGGGTAAAATCTTCTTAATTGTAAGGAAATAAGCCAGAACAGTAGACGTGGAGAAACTGTCTCTGATTAGAAATGATTAACATACGGCACACTCCTTTTAAAAATGTTGTGCAGCTTTTTGCTGAACTGTTGGAAGTCATGCTTGTTGGCGCAGCTCTAAAAGCCATCAAAACTAAGGCTGTGGCTATGCTTATTCCTCACGGCTCCGCGATGTTTCCGTCTAAAGATGACATTGGAGCAGCGAGTCCGCTTCAGGCAGCGCCTAGGTGAGTGACTTGTGTGTGTGTGCACCTGCGTGAATAGCTTCTGTTCACTGCAATAGCATGCTAAAAATTGGTAAATTGCTGGCATGGTGGAAGTATCTGAGAAACAGGATCCCTTTCTCCCAGTGTCTGAAAGTTAGAGACGTATCATAACATAAAAATAAAATTAAAACCCTTTTTTTTTTTTTTAAAAAAAAGGGCAGTATCAGAATATAGATTCACTTCTAGCAGAGGAGGCACAACTTAGCTGATTTACTCCAACAGATAACATGACCTCATGGGACTATTTATCAGCCTCATGTGCCCTTTCAGAGAAATAGGGCCATTAGTTAAGCTTTATGTTCCATTTGCCATAGGCGTATTCTGCTGGTGCAATACATATGTTGGCTTTTAACATAATCAAGTAGTTATGAGAGAGTATTGAAAGCTATACCATGGAAGTAACGTATTGCCACTCTTGTCTGAGTTATTTCAATAATAGCCATTTCCAGGATGATTTACTGTACTAACACATGTGTTTTAACTGCCATTGGCTCTGATTCTGCCAGGGGAGCAGTGTGAAGGTGAAGATGCTGGAGGGGTTTAGTGTTATCCGGCACGTAGCTTTATGAGGCTGCTTTAAGCTAATGGTTTTAATTCAGGCAGTGAGAGTTTATCTGTTTATCCCGGAGTTTGGGCTCTAGTCACTGGGAAGCAGCCTGGACGGACTGAGGCGGTAGTGGGGCTGGCAGGACAGCAGTGGCAGACGTGATTTCCCTCGTAGGAGGCAGCTTCCTGTTGGTCTTACTCTTGTCGGGCAGGAGCCAGCGGATTCCTTCTCTTGCTGACGTGAAGCCAAACGAGGGATTTAATTATGGGATGTTCAGGAGTATTTTCCAGGAATGAGGTGAGAGGATTTGCCTTCAGTACTTGCTGTTTGAATTCTTTGTGGGGATTTTTTGATTTGTTTTGTTTTGTTGGGGATGCTGTGGACAGGTAAAAAGGCATCCAAATTACCATTGTTTCCCAAAGAACACGTTATCCTTGGTAACTATCTGCCCCTTTTGCTTTATTTGTCCTGTCTCATGCAGTGGCAGACTCTCCTGGTACACAGCCTCCATCAGCGATGTGTGGCTGGGATGGAGGGATGTCTGCAGAGAACCAGCAGGATTCTTGTAGGGTTACCTCCCGTATAAATACGCACCTAGGCACAGAGACACACACCATAAGATGTACTTATATACATACTTCTGTAATGAACAGCCCCAGCAACAGGCATTCCTTGTTCAGGATTTGACCATCAAATGTGCTTGAGGCCAACATGGTCGTGGCAATTTTAGGCTGCTGGGGCTGGAGAGGCTGAGCTGCTGCCCGTGTTACCCATTGGGTCTCTCCCCTGCCAGAATCTGTTGAATAAAGATGTGCTTACTGCAAGAGAAGGGGACCGAGCTTCAAGCTGGAATGACTTGGATGATGACAGCCGGCTCTTGGTGAAGAGCTCCAGGTGTTACTACTGTGCTTTGCCTAAATTAAACCCATCTAGATTTTTGATGCTCAGGTAAATGGCCGGTCAAAGTGTTAACATAGCTCAAATTCTTCAAACAGCTGTGGAAGCCCTAAGCACGCTGGCAGGGAGAGACACAAGCAACACTTAAATCTGCCGACGCACCTGAAGGTGCTACAGATGCTACAGCTAATCTGCTCAAAGCCGCTGTTGCTCTCATGGCTTCTGCTGCCCTCTTCTTTCCAGGGGTAGCAGTTGGGTTGCAGGCTGATGCCAGGGTGTTTATAGACATGGCTCTCATCTAGCCCTGGGGACGAAATCTGTATTTCTGCCTTAAAGAAGGTAAAAGAACCTCATAGTAACTTCAGTCTTCTTCATGTTTGTGGAACGCTGGAGAAGTGTCCTTCCAAAAAGGCAGTAAAAGCAAACAGCCCTTTCATTCAGGAAGAATGCAAGTGAAAGCAACTGGTTTTAAGACGTTCCCAGTCCTTCAGTGAACGGCTGTCTGTATAAATAAGCCAGACCTAAGTGATGTACAAGGGCAGGTCATAAAGAAAACATTGCAGTAACAAACTAGTGGAATTTCCACTTAGCACATTAAAATCAACCCTGAAAGGCTCCATTAAGGAAAGCCGTAAGTTGAAGTTCTAAGAGATGGCGTATAAAATATCCCTGAAACTAAAAATGATCCTCTGTCAGTTTTATGTTTTCCTTTCACTGTGTTATATCTGTTTTAATAAACATGTGGGATAGACTATCAAAAGAGCAGCACTTTGTCTGTGAAGCCTTGAGGAAATAAATAGTGAGTCTGGGCATATTATAAATTTCACCTAATAAAAATAAACTTAAATTGATTCTGGGCTTTGCCTGTGTAAGGACTGCTATGCTAAGACCATTCTGTGTTGATCTTTTTTTATATATATACACACATTGAACTTTTCTCCTAGGCATACCTTGAAATGTTGGTATTTAATGCTTGAGTTTTCATTCAAGTACTGCCAGAGCTTTCTGTCCATGTGCATAAATAGTATTAAGACCCTAGAAAGGTTTCGAGGGTCACTCTCTTTAACAAAATATCGAGGAACAAATATCTTTTTGTTTTTGAGGGAGGAAAGGAAGGGTTGACTTGAAAACACACAAGTTTCTGCGGGAATACTTATGATGTTTTAATTTGAAATGGCATCTTATAATTAAAAAGAAAGCAATTTCCTTTCAAAAAGGCTGACTTGAACTTGCATTTAAGAACTTTTCTAAGTAGAGTTTTCTCTGTGGAACAGCAGAGAAAGTACCTTCCCCTCATGGAGAATGTTTGCAATCACGTCACGTTTATCAACAGGAAATTTTCATGGCCAAAAAGTTTTGACCAACTCAATGCAGTAGTTTTTTCCCATTTTGTTAAAATATGTAGTTAATTTCTGTAAGTGCAGGTATTTATTCTGTTCTTTGGAAACTTTAGACATGCTGTTCTCCTTAATCACTTTGTTCTGTTACTTTTCTATCAATTCACCCATTGTACGAAGTGAATAACGATGTATATTTGGTATGAGCCAAGACAGATACGCTTCCAGTGGAGAAGTCACAACTGATATATTATATGAATTCCTGTAAGACATTTACGTTTGATCTTTTCAGTTAGTCATAGTTCTGGGGGTACAATTCCTTGTTTCTGTGAAACGCACAGCAGAAGCCTTGAATACAGAGGGAAATCAGGAAGAAACTTCTCGAGTCTCTAAAACTTGCCTAAAATAGCTCTTCGAGGTGTAATTTTAATACCTCCTCAATGCAACAGTAAATTAAATTGGCCCACTACTTTTTTAGCTTTTGCTGTATTAAAGACTTCGTGTAGAACTGTATGTATATGAAGGAATCAAGAAGTGTTCATGAAACCACGAAGGGTAGGAAATTATTTTTAGGGGGGGATATGCACTGCATTATTTTGTTCCTTTTTTTTCCCCCCTTTGCTTTCTTTCTGTTCACTCTTGCGTTGGCTAATGTTGGTTTAGGAACGCCTTTAAATGTAGCTGTTTAATTTCAGAGCTGACCTAGCCCTGGCGTGGGCACAGCTATAAATGTCTATCAGCAATATTACATGGGCACAAGGTACAAGTGGGTACACACAGATAGCGTATGCGTGAGCTTGCATGCATGTTCTACATGAATTATCTTGTATCCAAGACAGAATTTGTTTGTTGTCAGCGCTATGTAGATTACTTTAATTGTTCTATGAAAATGGAAATAAATAGAGTCTTGATTATACCTGCACTGAAGGAGTCTCTTGGTTCATTCATTTGCTGGAGTGCTTCACAGGAGGCAATTTTGGGCTTTCTCAGGGTCTGTGTTCTCCGCCTGGACCCCACCATCATGTCCAGCTGGCTGTGGCCAAGCCACCAGCGGCGAGCGGGTGATGGCCGGGCTGGTGGGACAACCTGCCGTTGCTGGAGAGTGCTGAGAAAGGAGAGTGAACAGGGAGCGGAAGACAGGAGAGTGAAAGCCGCCTCCTGTTCAATTTGGCATGAATTTTCCCATTGATTTCAGTGGGATTAGGATATTTTTTAGCTGGCGATATTGACATAAATCACTGGGGGGGGGGGAAAAATGCTGACGCAGCTTTATCCTGTCTCTGACACTTACTGCATTAATTCTCCTTTACAATAATATGGATGGATATTTGGTCCTTCCTGGGTGTTGACTCACTTTGCTGGCTTCCTGCGTGGCTGAAAAGACCTGCTGGCGAGCTTTTCAGTCGAGGCTCTGTGTTATCATGCAGCTTTACTGTGCTCAGCAAACCAAACCTGCCTCCACATCCCTTTCGGCTTGTCCTTCCTCCCTTCCCGCTCCCCCAAAGCCCCACGCACAGAAGCATTGTAAAACAGACGGGGCAGCAGTTCAGTCTCGGAGTTCAGTCATTTTGTGCAATAATAATTGATTAAACAATCGTTATTTCTTAACCTACTGTTCAGTGCTGATCACAAAGGTTGAGTAATTGAGCGCAGTGGGATCTGTGCCTAAGCTGTGGGTCCTTGTCTCAATTTAGAAAAGCATCCGAATGTTACTTCTGCAAACCTGCAAGATTTCTCTTAAATTCCAGAGTGACAGATACTGTATCAACAGCTTTCCAAAGGATGTTTCGGGTTTTCTTTCTGGTTGAGAGCTAAGCTCTGACCTCTGCAACAGCAGAGGCACACTAAAAATAATGTTTAACTGGAGCAGGAAGTAGTCATTGTTTTTGGAGACAACAAAAATGTAGTTTCAGGTGAAGGCTGGTTTGTAGAGTTATGTTTTTCTCCAAAAAGCTGCATCCAGCAGAAATTTGACCTCTTTCCTGTTGAACGGCAGTTTGTAAGTGCCCTCCCGCCCTCTCTATAGGACTGTCAATGCGTAGATGGTTCTCCAGGAGAAATCAGAGTTTGCTGCTACCTTGGTGCCGTTGCAGTGTATAATCATCAGAGGGATTCTGGGCGTGCAGAGCACCCCAAGCCCAAAGCCTCAGCGGCTCTTCCCCCTGACCCGACAACACAACGGTCTTCTCCCCCCTGAATTTTCTGGATATCATTCGCCTCCTTCCTGGCTTCCGACTGCATCATTGAGGATGCGAAGCAACATCAGAAAAAAAGTTTGATGTTTATCAGCCTGATTATGCAGGAAAACCTGCAGTTGTAGCTTAACAAGTAATTGCATAATCAAAATGTTGGCTGGCTGACTTTATCCCGGCTGGCTGCTCTCTGTGTCTGAACGCTGGCAGATCCCTGCTGGGGTTGAACGCCGTGTCCGGGGCAGGCTTCATCAGCAGCTGATGGCCACCTGGCTAACAGCCAAGCCTGGTGGTTTTCGTTATCTCTAAAGAGGTGCAAAGTTGCAACCGCAGTTTGAGGGCGATTGAAAAGCGACAGAATTGGTATCGTCACAAGATGGTGCATAAGCTGCAAGCCTGCTGTAATTCGTGTCCGAGGTCTTGGGAGAATTTGCGTTAGCTCAGGAGCCCGGAGGTCTCCAGGCCTGGAATGCAACCCCATGACCTTGTGGTTTTTTCTCCTTTTAAATATAGGCATCATTAGAAAATACAGTGAGTTGAAACTAACCCCTAATTTTAAGCCTGTAATCATAGCTTTAGAAGAGTGTTGCAAAGAAGGCTGTTACAGTATGACGTGAAGAGTACACAGTTAAAGTAGAATAACTGATTCAGAAAAGTCAAGTGAGACACAGCTCTGCAATAACTCCATGCTTTTTGAATGTTATTTCCTTGATAAATGCTAGGAAAAGAGTAACGTGAGTCTAATTCACCAGGCCCTTCAGCTGCAGTGCCCCTGGCATCAGCTCCTCTGGGGTTCAGTTCTGGTTGAAGGCCCCCATGGTGCAGCCTGAGCCCTCTAAATAGTTCTGCTAAAGATTTGGTGAGCTGCAGTGGCCAAGGAGGCTGAAGAGGGCCTGTCGGCCTCAGCTTGCTCTGGGAGGAGGTTTGCTTGTGTCCCAGAACCATCTCCCTATTCAGTATGGGCACTGGCAGCCCACCTTGGGCCAGCCTTCCTCATGGCTGCCTGGCTGCATCCGCGGCTCCTCTGCATAGGTATTCCCTGAAAAGTGCTTGCAGAGCAAAATTAGGTCACGCCTTCTCTTCAGCCTTTAAATAAATATTGTACAGTCACAATAAATGAAAATAATATTATATGGAGATACCCTGCTTTGCGGGCTGAGGCGGGGTGGGCAGGGAGCAAGGACAGTCAGAGCGCCCCATCCAGTTCTCTGCAGCGCGTGCGTAGGCTGAAGTTTAGTGTGTGTGGGCTCCTCTCTCTATGCCCCAATCCTGTAACTATATAGATCCAGATGTCCTTCTGCATACATCAGATATCGTAATATATTTCACTGAAGGTAAGTTTGGGTAAGGCTATGCAAGATGAAGACCCATGATTTTGTTTTTGCTCTCCTGTGGGCATACGAGTGCTGATTGCACTATGTAAAGCTGCTTGCTGTTAAGCCTGTCACTGTTCAAGGTGAGGAGAAAAAGTGTTTATGTTTTTATTATCATTCCTCCCTCCCAACCTACGCAGCACCAAAACAAACAAGCAAATGGTAGCGATTGCCAAGGAGAGAAGAACCGTTTTGCAGATCATAGCTTTTTCCACTGGAAAAAATGTAGCCGTGTTTAACTTCTTTTTAAAGAGCGCCAATGTTGAGTATACAAATTAAACTCCAATTTACACATTCGAGATTTTCATGAGCACTTAACACAAGTATTCTCAAAGTGCAACATTTTGAGATAATGACATTTGCTAGGAACGGTCTTTGGGGAAATGGGACAGCATTTTGCGTTTTTACCCTTCCCCCTTGGACGCCAGCCTGGGTCGGGGCGGCAATGGGAGCCAGGCGGGAGGACTCCGGCCAGCTCTGAACAGATCGGCCTTTGTGTCCCCAGCACAAACATCCCTCTTCTTTCGGAGGGAATGGGTAAAACGGGTTCTGCCCCAGCACGACCGGCTGTTTGCGGCTTGTCCATCAGCAGGACAGAGACAAGTGGCTCCTCTGTGTCCCCGTTAAAACGCTGCTGCAGAGCGAACCGTTGAGCAGGCAGTTAAACAGTTCCAATCTTTACAAGCCAAAGTTTAACATTGGCCATAAGGTGTATCAGCTGTGTCACAAGACTGCCCAAGTGGCTGCCTCTGCAGAGGTTTTCTCCTTCGGTCAGAGGCTTGGAGCTGCTTCGCTGCCCTGGAGCACCGAGCGGTGCAGAGGTGCAGTGGTGCCCAGCAAAGTCGCTGCTGGCTGTTTATTTTTTTGGCAACTTAAGTCTTTAAGTGTGTAGTAGGAACACCTCTTGTGGGGACAAGTCAGCAATGACTTAGTAGTCAATGACTTAGTAGAATGAGAGGAAACGGCCTCAAGTTGCACCAGGGGAGGATCAGATTGGAAATGAGGAAAAATTTCTTCACTGAAAGGGTTCTCGAGCACTGGAACAGGCTGCCCAGGGAAGTGGTGGAGTCACCATCCCTGGAGGCATGTAAAAGACCTGTAGGTGTGGTGTTTAGGCACATGGTTTACTGGTGGACTTGTCAATGTTAGGTTTACAGTTGGACTCAATGATCTTAAAGGTCTTTTCCAACCTAAATGATTCTATGATTCTGTGACAAAAAATGTTAATAACTTCTGTCATTATTTGTTACTTCAGGTGTGCTCTTGGGAAATTTAGGAGGAGACCTGGATTTGATGTAAGGAATCTAATTCTGCCGTTTTCCTTTGTATGATGCCTTACACTGTTACTATTCAAGTTCTTGGTATTTTCACTAGTCCTAAATAAACTGTTCAACTCAAGTTACTTCCCAGGGCCCAAGAGCTATTCACAGTTTTTCCTGAGTGTGGTGTAGCTTGCAGCGCCTCTTACCTTCAGTAGCAGAGAGGAGGGATGTCTGGGACTGTAGTTTTGGGCTTTGCCAGTGTTGTTGGTATGGTTCCTTCAGCTTTATCTCAATTACCCATCAGAGGAGGAGGAGGAAGACACTTAAAAGCCATTGCTATCCTGTTCAGCTGGGATAGCTGATGCTATCCCATCAGCTGGGATTGCCTGTTCTCACCACTTAGCCTGGCACACTGTAAGCTGCAGAGGTTAATTGGGCTGAAACTACCTGTAGCAAAGTGTGGAGTGTTTCCATCACCAGGGCCAATGCTTCCCACACCCTACCCACCATGTAGGGGCTGATTTCTGTGTTTGCTTGTTGTGCTCCAGATCCTTCTACCTCAGTTAGTGATATGGAGCCAGGCTTGAAACGTGAACAGCCGTGAAGCTGGAGCCTACAGGAGATGCATGTGTCACCTCCAAATGTTCTCTGTCTTTTTATCTGCAGCAATGGTGATGGGCTGTGAGAGGTGGGCCCAGTGGCTGGCTGCCAGGAAAGGCAGTATTGTAAATGTCTAGTAATACTGATTAGAAATCGAGTGCTGAAGAAGCTTTGTGCTGGAGCACAAAGTCCCTTCTTTGTTCCTCTAGCTCACTTGTTAGAGACTGATCCTTCTCCTCTGTCATTCTGGTCAGGGCTGGGCTTCAGCAAATAAAGCCAAGTGAAACATATCTTTTCCGGCCTAGTTAGCTGCCATGTTTGCTTCTGGGACATGGTTTTTGGTGTTCATGCTGTAACCACAGAGGGGAAATGAGCTCATGGCACCTTGGTGTGAGTGGTCCTGGCCATGGTCTTCCCTCCAGGACACAGGAGCACTGAGCCAGCACAGCATGAGACTGATTGTGGCTGGGATGTTATCATCACCCACCGATGTTTATTATATCCTGTGGGGTAGGAGGGAAAATGTCCCGCTGATACCATCCCCGTGCCGCAACTGCCAGAGAAATCTGTCGCCTTTGTAGTTTCAGACCTCGCTGGGCTCCTTGGCAGCATCCTGCAGCCAGACCGCAGCCCAGGCTTCTAGGTAGACTTTAATTTGCTACCAAGAGCTATCATAGCAATGGTTTAATTTATTTTGTTTTAAAGGAGCTATGAAGGGGATGTCATTTTTTTAGCACTCGGAGAGTGAAGAAGAGTCCTTTACCTCCTAAATTTTGGACGTTCTTGCATAATCATGAGATACGCTAACAGGGAAATGGGTTTTAACAAGGACGCAGAGCTAGAGGCCACATGAAACAAAATCTTAATCTAGGCTCTCATCAAGCTGTGAGAAGGCATTTGACTTTGTTTTGAGGGGTAATGGATGGTAATGGATGGGATACAGTCTTTGCTCTTGAAGGAACATTATCTAATTGATTTGGGCTTTTGGTTGAAAGAATAAATCATTCTCTAATTTCCTCTTTTTTAAAAACCTTTTTTTTTATTTATAAAATGAACTTGCTTGTATAAAGCTTTTGCTGGCTTTATACTGTGCTTTTTTACTGATTGTGCAGTGACCTTTGCCATCCCCAAAATCTTAATTTCTAAGTCTAAGCATTAGAAGGTAGTAGGCAGAGAAAGATGCTTGTGATTTTGCTTTGGTTTTCCCCTTTCTTGGGGGTGTTCAGAGCTTTAGAGAGGATTCCTCTTACATTAGGCATTTAGGCTAGGCTGGGCACCCCTGCTCTCACGGTGGGCTGCAGAGACAGGAACAGGCTGAGTGGTTCTTTGGAGATGCCGCTCTCCCTCCTCACTCCCTCCGAGGGATACTAGCTTGGATTCCAGTTACATGTTTTAGGAGATTAAAGTTTTGTGACATAGATCCCTCCCTTACAATGTTTTTCCAGCTTTTGCTTCGCAACCCGAAGAGAGTTCTCAGTTCTCCCTCAGTTACGTGGTTCTTCAGAATTGTGTTTTTGAGGGAAACACAGAATTTGTGCAGAGCAGGATACAATCCCAAGAGCAGAAAGTGTGACGTAGCTTTGTTGCAAGTAATATAAAAAAGCATATATGCTGTTTTAGAATATTAGCATGTAATTGCATTGTACGTTGGCCTTGGCAAGAAATGTGCATAAGAAAAGCCCATCCCTGTGCTGCAGTGCACCTCTTCGTGGTTGCACTGATTTAACTATGCAATGTCGCGCCAGGAGCAGATTATTTTAAAATGACATAGGCTAAAGGTATGCTTCAGAAAAGGTGTCATCTCTAATGCTTGGTTTTTTGCTGATGGAATTTACAGAGCAGACTCGAAAGCGGTTGTGCTGGCAGAAGCGCCCGTTGGACTCCAGCGTGGGGCAGGAGAAGCGCTGAGGCTGGAGGAGGAACCCAGTGAGGTCATTTTGTCGCTGAGGCCAACGTGTTGTGAAACCAAAGCCTGAACTGAGCGGGACTTTCCTGCCCTCCTCCTGGCCTTGGTGGCTCGTTCCTGCCTGTCTACCTGAGCTCTGACAACCGATCCCCTGTGGCCATGCTGCACGTTGGGGTGCTCCAGGTCCCCAAGGCAGCTGCCTGGGTGGCAGCCAGGTCAGGGGAAGCTTGAGTCATTAGAGGTCCCTTTTTGGGGACAGCTCGTGTTTAAGATCCATGTAAAGCCGTTGTGAAACTGCACCCATCGTGCTGAGGCTTGTCTTGTTATTGTCAACATGCAATGGATGAAAGCTGGCCCTGGTGAAACCAACTTCAAACACTCTATGATGGAGCAGGGCCAAGATCTCTCTTAGTGTTGTAAATTGTGCCACAGTTGAAAAAAAACAACCCTTTTTTTGGAAAGCTCTAGACTAATATGTGACAATCTTGAATTTCCAGTGTTAATTGTGTCACCTACAAGTTAAAGTGTGCTTCTCACCTGCTTTGTATGCTGCATATCCCAGCTTTTATATAACCTTGTGTTGCTGCATGAAGGATTGATATAAATCTTTCATACAGGCTGTCTCCTGGATTGTGTGTGGGAGTGGGAAATTCTGCAGTTAAAAGTACCTGTCCTGAACAAAGGCTGGGTTGATTTGATAGCAGGAGGGCTGATCTTACAGTTGAAGTGAGGATCAAAAGCCAGAAAATGAGACACCTCCCACGACCTCTGATGGGAGAGAAGAGGGACAGTCCAGTCTTGTAGTGCCCAGGAGCAAAGCACAGGCTCAGTGGAGACGCCAGAGTTGTGCTTATTTAAATACTGATTTGGATTAAGGCAGGAAGGGAATCTGAAATGCAGCAGCTTTACTGTTATACACCTTGCTTAGGGAATAAATGCATCTTAATCATGAATGAGTTTATGTACAGATGTTTATGCACAGTTTATGTACAATTCATGCTTTCACTAGCCGTGCATAGACATGTCTTAAAAGCTTCGAGTTCCCGGGCATGCTAAATTTGGTCCATACTGTGCAGCTGATGACACATTAAGTGTGGGACTCCTGTGATTTTTTTAGTGCTTGCATGGGTCTCAGATCTAGCTGACGTGTTCCGTGCTAAACCCAGCCACGCTGTATTTGCTCTGCCTTGAGGCCATTTAATTACATTGACTTCCCTTCCCATTTCACAGAGCTGTAGCTGTTTGGGTTGCTTTGTGAGCTCTGCAACCTTTCCAAATGCTCTAGTTTATTTATGTAAGATTTTTTTAATATATTATTCCCTTACATATTCAGTCCCTGTCCTATTAGTAACCAATTTAACTTTTTTAACCTGTTGCTTATCGGTTCTGTCGTTTATGCCTTCTTCCTTCTGAGTTTGGTGACACCAACCTAAATGTGCTGGTTCTTTGCACCTCAACCAGTATTTTGCTCTGTTGCATGCTCTTCTGACATATTAACTAATCTTGGAATGCTACTCAGACTACCAGGTGTTTGAATGCTTGAACACTTGCTTTATTGGAAAAAATATGTTAATTTAAAAAAAAAAAAAATTCAGAATTGTAAGAAGCTTATCTTCATTAGCTAAATCAGAAAATTGTGAAGTGCTGCAAAGATATGAGGATAAAAACCCCAGAAAAATTTGGGATTAGCAGGCTCTGATAGCGCTGAAAGGATCTTGGGAACTTGACTCATGTCTCAGATCAGGCAAAAGGGTAGTCACCCATTGGTTTGGTTGCAAGACTGCCTGCCTCATGCCCACAGGATGGCTTTGTATTTTCTTGTTCAGGACTTACAACGTATTTCTTAACGTGAGGCTGCTTTCCAGGTCCTTGCTTTGGCTCTTCCAGGAGATGCAGTACTGCAGTGTGGAAATGCAATTTTGCATGACCTAGAGAGACTTTAGTGTATTAATCTGCAGTGAGTTAATGAACGTTGGAGAACTTGGAGCATGGTTGCATTAGACTTAAAACTTTTCTAAATAGTTGCTGCTGCAGTGCTGTCCTCCTTACACCCCCACCTATGTGTTCCTGACTCTTCTTTGCGTGGACCAGGCATTTACCTGAGTCTCTAGGGGTCAGCTTCAGGCAATTAAACCAGCAATAAAGTGGGGCTGTTGCACTGGCCATGCAGCCCTGAGCTGTCCCTTACACGAATCTTGGGGGGTTTGCAGTCAGGCAGGGAGTTGGTTCACCCAGCTAACCACGAGGAATGTGTTTTCAGGTTGTTTCATCAACAGGGTGAAAAAGATTCCCTACACGAGCATCTTTTCTGATCCCTTTTCTGGCTCCGGCCCCACTTGCTTTGTGGTCAGAGTTACTGAATGGCACCTGACCGTGTCCCTTGGACTTGGGTTGGTTCATACGATGTCTTTTGTAGTTTCGTCCCCAATATAGCGCCCTCAGCGTGGCTGAGGGGGTGGCAAACAGTGATTCAAGGACAGGACCAAGAAGTTGGCCTAGGACTTCTTAAACCTGCTAGAGAAAGCACGATTACACGCTAACCAGTCTGAGCCCGCAGCTGGAAAGCATGGTTTGTGAGCAGCCACCGAACCCCTTGCTTTCGGTGGCAGCAGCCTTCTTCACATACTAACACATTGTTCTGGTTTGGTGGGTTTTTTTGTATCCCCTTAACTGATATGTTTTATCATAATGTCAGTTTATCTGAAACTTTCTAATTCTGGGAAAGTACAGGAAATAAGAACCATTTTGTCTGAAACCGTGACTAACTCCTTTTTTGCGGGGGGGGGGGTGGGGGGGGTGGGGTGCCCCCCGCAAGACCATTAATTTGAATTAATAGACATGACAAAAAAGCACTAGAATGGGGTGGCTGTGGAGACCCCTCACTGCCAATAGGCCAGATGGCATCTCTCCAAACTCATGGTGTGGGCAGATGAATTGTGACACCTCACATATCTCTTTCGGTGCTATTTTATCATGGTTTTTGAGAAATACGCACCAAAATTTCCCCCTCGGGACAGGACTGAACTGCATCAGCCCTCTTCAGAGATGGTCTTAGCAAGGAACTGGCTGTTTTCTGTGAAGACTCAGCCAACAGTGAAATCAGCAAGCCTGGAAATCACCACGGCTACATGAGCTCCTGGGCTTCAGGTTACCTTTTAAATATCCCTAAACAGTGTTAGGCTGAGTGCCCAGGAGAAAGTACACGGTGGAGGCACTCAGAAAACCTTCAGGGAGCTCTGGGTGTAGAGCAGGTGAACTGTGGCACTGTGTCAGCTTATCTTAACACTCGATACAGTAAAATCACCTTGTTTTCCCCCCCTCTCTCTCATCGCCTTCTCCTCCTCTCCCCGCTCCCCGGTGGCTGGTGTGAGCTGCCAGCGTCCCTTTTGTTCAGAGACGCTGTGGGGTGGTGCAGGTGACACCAGGATGGAGAGCGTGGCGTAGGGCGAAAGCAGAGGACCAGACTGTATAGTTATGCTTGACGCACCCATAAGGATGATTTATTTTTTTTCTTTCTTTTTCTTTTCTTTTGTATGTGAGCATCAGATATTTCACGCTGCATCTCTACACGTGCTCCTGTGTTGTTCTTGCTCTTCCAAACTCTTTTACCTGGCTCTGCAGGCTAATTTCTCTAGACCTCACAACCATTTATCTGTCATCCTTCCTTCTCCCTTAAACTTCACTTTTTTAATTTCTTTTTTTTCCCTTTAAGCTAGCACCAAGACCAAGTGCCTAAGCAGGAGTTTATGATACAAATCTTTGTTTCTTTGCTTTCCTGAAGTTGCACCCTCCCTGAAAAGTGACCTGGGCTGACCGGGATCTGTGCCCTTTGCTGGAGCAGGAGCGGCTCTTTGGCAAAGCCTTTCTTGGCTTGTGGACTTTGTGCACGACTTACAGAAACTCCTCACCCAGTTTTAGTGGTGGGGCACACCCAGGTCTCAGCTTTAGTGGGGGCAAACCCAGGTCTCAGCTTTCGTAGGGGCAAACCCAGGTCTCAGCTGCACCTTTCTCAGCTTCTCAGAGAGGATAAAGCTATTGGAAGTTGAAGACTGAAACCCAGTTTTGCACGGGACAGAGGAGGTGGGAGGATTTGGAGTATTTCTTGCCACAGTGAAGGATTGTGGCCCAATTTCTTGCCACGATTTGCCGGAGGTGCAAAATGTGAGTTTGAGACTCAAAACATTTTTTTAAATTTATCTTGAAATTAAGCAAGCTGAATCTGGAAAGGTATGAAGGCACTGGTCTGCCTTAAGTTATTTCAGCAAAAGTATCGGCAGTCTTTACACCAGTGATGTTCCTGGAGGAACAGCATGGACCTCAGAAAGTAGGATTTTGTGTGCCGTAGCAATTTGAAACTTTCATTTTTAGGGTGAGCAAGCTAAAAAAAGTGTCCGATATTGAAACCATTGTAAATATTGATGTTTAGTCCTGCTGATAAATCTAGAAATGCCCTCCTTAAATGAAGGTGCAGGTGGAGAGGTGGTAAATGTACTCTTTATACAGAGAAGCGTCTCTGAGAAAGTAAAAATACTTCTCCAAACCCAACAGAAATTAGCGATGAGGAGTCATCTGCCGTCTAATCCAGGGGACTTGCCAGAGTGAAGCTAGTGGCCCTCACTTCAGTTCAGGATTTCTGATGACTTACGCTTGAAAAGACAGTTCTTAATTTCCATGACAGAAGAATACCAAGTTTCACAAATGTTTCCGATTCACACATAAAAATAGATAAATGGAAATTTTTACCATCTCCTAAAGCTTCAAAGGAAGTAGTTGTGTTTAGTTAATTAGTTTTGCTGTTTAAATATCTAAAATCCATCCTGTCCTGGCTTATAGATTTAGTAATACGGATACGGATAGCCTGGGGGGAGCATATCTGCCCCGTAAACCCTTTTAGCTGATCGGTATTAGGAATGTATGTGAAATGTCAGCTTTGTTCAAATGCAGCAATAAAGAATGCTTTTCTAATGTGCGTTCTCTTAATCTGGTGCTTGATCGGAGGTTTTGGCTTCACAAACCAAAGCAGTAGAAAGGGTGAACAGGAAACAGTGTAGAAAACAAAAAGGAGCCAAAGCGTGTTCTTTGCAAAATAGATGAGGCTGATGCCTGGAGAGTTTGGCAGTAAGGGCATACAATCAGGCTAGCACACCGTTTTCTTCATGTGCTCTGTCTGAATCTGTGAAATACTCTGCGTGGTGTGCCTTCATCCATATGCAAGAGGAGCCCAACAATTCTCTGTTTGCCTTTTCTCTCTGCCTTCGTGTCTTCTGGGTCACCATTGTTTGTATGTTTTTCTGGTTCCCTCTCCTACGTGTCACCTGGTGCAACATGCTCATCGCAGCAAGCCCCCATCGCCTCTTCGACACCTAGACATGTGTAGTGAACTGAGCAGCCTCTGGAATTTAAGAAGGTTGCTTGCACAAATGCATCGGAGCTGGGGTTTTATTTTAAAAAAAATTGCTCAGAAGTTGAACTGTTTAAAACACCTACTGGTTTGGTTCTGTGCTTTAGGTTATGAATTTTCGTGCTATTTCTGTTCTGTATTTGCTTCACACTAAATATGTAGTTATCTATGCCTTTCCCAAAACTACAAAAAGTGCAATTTAAAGGGATATATGCCCGTGTCTGAGGATTGGGTTTGTTACAAGCTTGCTAAGAAAACAGCCCTCGTATTCAGAGCAATGGTATTTTCTACTCTTTTTTTTTTTCCTCCTAGAATCTCAGTTGCTGAAAAAAATGGGGAGAATGTCTCCATCAAAGCAGCATGTTACTAAGGCAGCAGTAATTGAAGGCCGAAGTTGTGCATAGAGGTGTTTGCGCATTTCTGTGCACAGTTTAACATCTTTGAAGCTGAGCAACAAAAATTTGCCCCTTTGTAAAATTAGAAGTCACTTTCAAAAATGTTTCTTTTAATGGTGGTAAAGCACATTGGAGTTCTCTGGTGGAAAATGGAAGCAAGAAATGAAGTTTGCCTAAGTTGTTTTGGCAAAGCCTTGTGTCTGCTGGATATTTAATAATGGAATTATTCTTTCCTAAATTGCAAGGGAACAAATATTATGGTTCAATTTAATGGGATCTTTAACTATGGCCAGTGCTAACATACTTTATTTGTTATAAGAGCGATTCTTTAGTTGCATCATTAGTAGATGATCAAGTAGAGCCTTTGAATGCACTAAGACCGAAGGAGATTAAAAATAAAGAAAGTATATGTGTTTTCTTGAGTCTCAATCAGGTATTGGAACCTAATCCAAAGCCTTCTTAATTTGATAAAGTAGAAAGGAGTCTTTTCATTGACTTCAGTGTTCTTTGGATGAGTCTTCAGAAGAAAAACTCATTCGAACAATTTTATTCTTGTTACAAACTTGCAAAGATAGAATCATTGAATCATAGAATCTTCATGGTTGGAAAGGACCTTTGAGATCATCGAGTCCAACCAAACACACACAAAAAAACCCCCCTACAATCTCTGTCACTAGAGCATGCCCCAAAAATGTAATTAATGTAAGTAATGTATGGAATTGGATTTAGGCATATACCTTTTTAAACATTTTGGGATTTGTTTGCATGGTTAGGAGACAAATAAGTAAGATTTTGATTGTGTGAAAACACATGCACTCATTAGGTAGGTACCTTTGCTGGTGAATAGGATTTTATGAATTTTTTTCATGTGGCCTCCTAATGGACTGTTGGGAATGTGACACTCCAGTTCCTTCGCAGGTTGAGTGCTCTGAGCTTCTAAGCGAAAGATCTCATAAGACTCTTCCTTATTTATGCAGCTGTTAAATTGAAGCAAGTTGGGCTTTTGCAAATTCCCTTTATTTACTCAAGAAAAGCTTTTGTTTAGCTCATCTTTATGTGGGGGTACTAAGGGTATTGATATTTCAATCATCTTTATGGTGGCTAGGAGAATATTAATTGCAGGACTGGTTTGATTGATTTTGACAGTACTTTTTTATTATTTGAAGTAAGAAAGTTTATTTGGGGTTATAGGTGAACTGAGAGGAAAATGTCCTGCCTTTCAATAGTTTTCAATGCTGCTGGGAGATGCAAAGTGTTGTGTTGACCCAGCCCAGCAGACAGACCAGAGATGTATTTTGTCTTGATCTCACTGTTGTGAAGGTATGAGATTACCTCCGAGAGGAGGACAGCTAGAGGGACAATTAGTCTTGGGGCTTACTCAGCCAGTCTATCTCCAGCTGAGTCATTTATATTTGTCAGTACGGTGTTGCCTTAGGGATTTTTTTGCACTTGTTAAAAATAAAGACAAACCTCTGGGGGAATGCGGGAGCCTGGACAGCATCGCATTGGGGTGTGGGAACAGCGTGGGCATTTGGCCTCCTTGCGACATCCTGTTTCCCCAAGTTATCACAGCAAGTCTGCTCTTTTTCCAGCCTGCGCTTCCTGAGTCCCTCCTCTCACCAGGCCCTCCTGCTTTTAACTCTTACGCTTCCTACTTTGGCTAGAAAGGAGGAGGACTTGACTGGTGTGCTAGGCTGCAGTGCCACGTGGAGCTGGAGGACAGAGGTTGGACACCTCGCTTAGTATGAATCCAGAAAATGGTGGCCAGGTCAGGCCACTACCAAATCACAGGTCCCTCTGGGAAGGGAGACCTCCTCTTACACCTTTGCTGGCTGTTGGTATCATGTCCTTCTGGGGGGACACAGTTGGCAAGCATCCCCGGAGAACATCAGTGAGTCAGGGCTTCATCCCTGGCCTGGGAACGGGGATGGGATGGGGTGGTGAGTGCACCTCCTGGACACTCTCTGAAGGACTTTTATTGGCACCACGTAGGGAGCGTACAGGGCTGCTGCTGGTGAGCAAGCCGCTTTCCAAAGCTGCAGTGAAGGTGTTCTCCTCCTGCAGCTCCCCCTGGGCTGGGATCACCTGAGGAATGGTGGCTTTCAGCTGCTTGTGCGAGCAGCATAGCCAAACCATGTTACAGGTTTGTCCCTGTACAGATATGGCTGGATGTTTGCCACCCCAGGATGCTCTTTCTTACACCAGCCAGTAAGCTGATATTTAGGGGAAAAATACAAAAATCTGCATGAGGGTGAGGTGCTCCTTCCCTTTGTATCCCTTTCTGCCTCTGGACAGTTGGCAGCTCAGGTTTTTGGGAGCCAGGTGTTGTACCCCAGCCACTGCCACCACTGACCTAACCCCCATGGATTTGTTTGAAGTCTTTTTTTAAACCCAGGAATACCCAAAAATATGCCTGCAATATCTTGCAGCAGGCAAATGTATTACATGGTAAAAAATACTTCTCTTTTAAGCCAGCTAGCTGATAATTTCACAGCACGCTCATTAGTTCTCTGGTAGGAAAAATGATGAATACTCATCGTTTTCTCTGTCATTTCTATCATCAAATACATTTTTTCAACATGTCCTGCTATATTTAGTCTCCTGGTATGCCTAGAAGCTGGCACATACAGGCATCCTTTTTATCTTTCTCGATACCTTTTCTTGTTTTTCCAAATCCTTCTTGAGATGGGGTGACCAAGAGTGAATGCAGCGTTGGAGATGTGAGCGTACTATCAATGTATTTCTCTCTCTTGCAGTCCCTGAGCATTGAGCTGATTTTCTCTGAGCCTTTTCCACTATCACGTTTAGCTTTCTTCACCGAGTTATAATAGCTAATGTTAATCTCATAAGTAATCCCTTACGGGACTATCTTGATGACCGTCCAGATTGGTTTAAAATAACCTTGAAAGACTTTTTGTCTGACATAGGACTGGGAGGCAGATAGCATCTCTGTGAAGAGCTGAAACACCAGAGACTCCGGCAGAGGGAAAGCAGGGGGGATTAAGAGTCGATGAGTGAATTTGACTGTCCTGCGAAGAACTGCTGCCAGCTCTGTTTGATAGACACGCTAGAAAGAATACATTTTTTCACTTCAACCCTGGAATAACTTCAGTGGCCACGGTGTAAGGCACATGGGAAGGTTTTAGTAGTCCTCTGTGGTTCCCTGATGTACTTCTGTCAGTGATTCCCCAGCTCAGTCCTTCTTCTATCTCTGACCAGATCCTTAAACCCTGACACAGACCCATTCCCCGGTGCTGCGGCAGCGCATTTGTCCTTCAGCTGTATTACAGCATCTAAATGACACCGAGAAGAAACTGCTCTGGAATTCATTGAGTTGCACAGCATAATTTCACCCTCTGTGTCTGAATTTCAGGGGGTACAAGGATGGAATTCGAGGGCTCAGAGCTGAGGCGAAGTGAAGTCCTTCAACAGACACCTGGCAACTCTGAGTCAGGGGCCAGGTCCTGAGGGCTGCCGTCTGCTTTGACTTCCCAGCTGATTTCCAGTACAACCCCAAGCGCAGTGCCTTTAAGGGTGTTTGCTTCAAGCTTCTTACAACTTAAGTTTTTTAATTAATCTCTTGATCTAACTGGAGGGAGAGGGAAGAGATACAGGGCTGGGAGCTGAAGGGGAGGAGCAGGACAGCCTCTGTGGAGGCCAGGTGTGTGTGGAGGCTGGTTGCGTGAAGTTGCTCTTTGTGTAATTGAAACAGGAGTTTTTTCTTGTTTTAATTGAACTTCTTTTTGAAACAGAGAATTAAAATAGGACTCCCCAAAACTGGCAGTCTTTGCTTTCTGCAGAAGCTTTAAGGAAGCTCAAATTGCTGAAGTGGTGGCGGTTGCTGGCTTAGAAGCCATACATTAATCAGATGCTGAGAGCATGTCACGTTTAGGGTGGCTGCAGTATAGAAAGCCCTGCTTTCTCCATTTGTCATTGGATCCTCATTGCCATCCAAGCAAACAGTGACACAAATAATGAATTTTAATAATTAGAAATTAGGATATTTATCCTAAATCTGTTTGTCTTCTTGCAAGGAGAAATGTACCAAATGTGATGTCATAGTAGGTAGCTGCTGGTCAATGTATTTTGATATTTCCGTTCTCACTGTTAGATAACATTTTAAAGAGATACTTGAAAGAAAAAATGCAAAATTGGATAAAAATGTGATATTTGTTTAAATCAAGGCTTCCCACTGCCTTCATTGCACCAGCGCCTCTGCCAGCCTCTTCCCATCTTCTCAGCCAGTTGAATGTAATACTCTTTAAGCTTGTGAACAAACTGTACTACTTATTTATTTGCAAGCTCTCACTGGCTTGGACTAGTTTGTTTTTCTTGTTTAGTAACATCCCTTGATTAATGAGGGAGCCCTTTGGAGAGGCTCACTGGCTTATCTGCTGCTTAACTTCTGATCCTGTTTGGCAGCATGGCCTGTCCTGGTTGGGTTATGGTATGTGCCTAAAAAAAACCAGGGAAGTTTGGGGTGCTAGCATCCAAATATAGGGAGGAAGAGTCCCTTCTAAAAAGTGCCCATAGTCTAAATAAACAGGATCAGTGAGGGAGAGGGGGAAGGAACATGGTGTATACACGAGTGAAGCGGTATGTGCTAACACCGTGTTAGCTCCACAACTTTTATTTTATTTTTTAATCCTCGTTTTATGGCTTTGCCCTTGAAGTAACAGACTGCAGGAGCCCATGAAGCAGCCGGCGCTCCAGCTGCAGCTTTTATGGGAGCAGGTAAGGCCACAGGTGGTGCGGTGCCTGCAAACCAGGAGCCAGAGTCACCCTTCTCTATCACTTTTGGCTGATGCACCCAGCACATCTCTGCTTGCAGCGACTGGGACTTTGCAGAAGAACCAGATGCTTCCTTTTCTCTTCCAGGCGCGGGGCTCATTACTGGGCAGACCAAATGCCGGTGGTGGAATGATCTCTGGGTTGTTTCTTTCCTCCCCCTTTTTCCCATTTTAGCAATTACAAAGTAATAGTTTGAAATTGCATCTCCTGAAAACAGCCTTTTTCCTTGTAAAAATGCTAATGAGAGAAACTTGGAAATAGGCACTCAAATCTCTGCTTCCAGGACTTTCTGCAGTTGCAGTAGGTAAATATACTCTTCAGGTGCACTCTTGGGTGTAGAATAAGGTAAAACTCACAGCTCGATTCCACTTATATTTCTCTCTCTACTAATGCATCTATTCTTGCTTTTACTCACAACTGGCAATTAGTTTTTTCTTCACGGGAATCCTGCTGTGCTGGTGACTGCGGCTGTTTTAGGAGGGTCTGTCAAAAAAAGAAATTTGGGTGTTAGGAGGATGGTGCGTTGCCCCAGCCTCATTTGCAGAAGAGTTGTGAGGGTGAATGCAAAGCCTGGTTGCGTGGAGGGCTCGAACTGAAGGGTTCTTGGGTATCTATGCTTGCAAACAGTGCTAATTTAGCAGTCCTAGAAGATGAAAACTTTTATCCCAAGAAAGGGTAGGTTATGGTACAGGCTTTAGATTTTCCCTTTAAGGTACTGTAGAACTCATGCCCCTTAACCCGAAACACGTCCTCTGGTCAGTTCTTGGCACGCCAGCAACCTTGAGTGCATTTGGTTGTTTGATCATGAAATTAAGAAAACAAAAATTAAGCCTTCCACTGGTGTTTGAAATTCAGTCCATGTCAGTAGTGACTGAATCCTGTTATCTGATGGTTGTTCAGTGACCTTCGCAAATTAATAGCTCATTTAGTTCCCTTGTAGTTCTCAGTAGATAAATACCTACGTGCAGGAGCTGCTCATTTGTGATACTTTTCTGATTTGTCTCGTGGCGCTGGGGTGTGTGCTTTGGTTTTCTTTCTGCTCCTTGGGGGATTTTACCTGTTTCGTGCTTCTGGAGAGAAATGATCACTGAATCGAGTTTTAGGACTGGCCTCTCTATATGCGCTGAGCCATAGGGAGGGCTTGCTGAAGTGCTGGGTACGTTAGCAGGGAGGAGCAGGTGTTTATTAAAGATGTGCCAGCTAATGCAAAAACGTCATCCTGCCGAGCACAGGAGGGGTGTTGGACAGTACCAAAACCCAAGTCTTAGGCTAAGGAGAGTTTAATTAAACTTATGGTCAATTATGCTGTGTTGGCTTAGAGGCAGCTCAGTGGACTGTGTCAGACAGAGAGGGCTTTTTTTTTTTTTTCTTTTTTTTGGACAGGACCACGCTGGGGATTTGATTCTCATGCCCTTTTTCCTGCCCATTGCAGACGTGCAGCTTTTTCTGTGTCTTTTTGAACCCAGGAGTTGACCAGATGTGGGGTTCCTCTTCCAGTCCTGTTGGCAGCCTGCCGCTGCTGGCACCAGCTCCCTGCGCCTTGCCTGCTTGCTGGAATATTCAGAGCACAGAACAGCCCTGTTGTCGAAGCGTAACAGGTTATGTAAGGGTTTTGAAAGTACACCCTCTAGCACTTAAGATCTTTCAAGTGTTTAAAAAAAAATAATAAAAAATTATAGGCTTACAGCATTTTCCTGCCAGGGCCTTTTGAAAAGGTAGGATCTTTGGTAACATTATGTTCTGCCCTCCCAAAAGGTGAGTGGCCAAGCTCCTTCTGCTGCATTCATCTGTGGTTTCATATAAAAAAACAGAGATCAGACCTATTACATGTGCTGGGTAACTTGACAATGAACCACTTAGATCTGTAATGGGTTGACAGATCATAAGCTTTTTAGCGTTTCTTTTTTGGAGACAGAACTGGAAATCTGAAAATTAACAAGACAGAAGTATTCTTTTCTTTTGCCCATAAAGTTGAGTAGGAAGTCTTTTTACCTGGGTATAGAATTTAAAATGTAGTTTATTTCAGCCTTGCGGCACAAGAACTGTATGTTGTGTATCCAACTGAGAGACGCAAGTTTAGGAGCAGATAGACTACTTTAGTACCACCTGCCCAAAATAATAATAATAATAATACTAATAATAATGATAAAAAACCCCTTCAAAACTGCTTTAGTCATTTGATTACCTGCTGTGTATTTAATGTTTTATTCATTTCTTATGCCCAGTCTTCCTTTCTCAAGTAGCAGGTGATTCTACTCACGCCTTGGCTGCAAATTAAACTGTGTTGGATCTGGGGGTCTTCTATCACTATTTCCTATATAGTCCTAAGGGTTTTCCTATGAGCTGGTAGTAGGAAGAGAGTATCAAGCTATCTGTTGAAATGTCCCAATTCCAGCAGGCTGCATTATGGACATCGTTTTGTCAGCGCTATGAGGCCAGATGGGCATGGTGAACAGTAATCACAACATCAAAGTGTCTGTGGTGGCCATAGATTTTCAAAATCAAAGCTGTGCCCTGCAAATTTGTAGGTCTTAGTGGATGACGAAATGCAGTTGTTAATGAGATTGAGGGACAACAAAATCCAGGAGTTGTGTGTTGCATGAAGGTGGTGTTTTGTCTGTATTATTTGAACATGCGTGTTTCTCCCTCTTTCCTGCTTTTCTGTTTGTGCTAATGAGATGTAGGTTCAGAGGAAAGAACCTTATTGGAATAGATTCACTGCATGTTCTGGCAATTTAATGCTGACTTTTGTCATATTACCACCTAATGGTTGCTCTAGATCTACCATAACTTTTTGTACCTTAGCTACCTCAATAATCTAATGTCCCAAGGTGAATTTTGCCTAAGAATATTGCCTAGAACAGCAAATCCCACATCCATGGTTCCCTCTCTAATAGTGTTGTTTTGTGATCTCAAATTATTCAGTTGGCCTCCTTGTAATCCACATTGTCCCATCTGTCTTAAGGTGAAGATTCATCAAGTTTGTAATGAAGTTTGATATCATGAAGAGCAATCTAAGAGATCTCAAGAATTAGACCACCAAAAGCCAACATTTGGCATGTCCTTTCATCCTAAAGAATGTGTTTTGCTGTTCATATTTGCCTTATATGAAAAACCTGAGGAGTTTTCTGGAAGACTTTCATGTCTTGGCTGCAAAAGTTTTAAGGAGGGTCGTCAGTGTGTCTGTTTATTCTGCACATCCTTTGCTATTTCAGTTTCATCTTAAGGGTGAACTTGTTGACTTGTCAGTATTTAAAATCACATTTGTTCACAGGCACATCTTAATTGGAGTAAGAAATCTAATCTTAGGCAGTGGTACCTTCACAGGCCAAAGACGGCTTGGTGCTGTTATACTGGTACTGTTGGAGTTCCCTTATAAAACAAATGGCAGGATTTGCACAAGCCAGCAAATGACTTTGCTGCGGAAGAGGAAACATCCTTATGCTATTATGGAAAGGAGCCACTACTGAGCTGCCAGAATGACCCGATCAGACTGAATCGAGTAGATACTAGATAGATGGCTTTTGGGTTTTGATTTTTTGTTCCGTAGGTGAACGTAGTTGTCATTTTTGCTTCAGTAAACAAATAGTGTGACTGAGCTGACTGATCTATTTAAAGTTTATTCTAAAAATGACTGTCTGGTCTGACCGATCTCAGAACAACTGAAAGAAAAAAACCAAAATCCTACCACATACAACCTAAATGTATGCTAGAAGACTTGTACTAGATCTTCTTGATGAAAATGAAGAAAAGAACAAACTTTCTACAGTTGATTTATCCAAACTGTAATATACAGTTTATACATGTGATGTTCTTCCTGCTTTGGGAAATAGCTTTTAACATTGTCTTGCTTATTTTTGCCCTTATTGCAATGAAGACAAAAATCTTCTAATTTTTTTAAGAAATAGAATTGTCAAGTGATACTGTCTTGGGATAAAAATATACTGGCATATTTTACTTGGGTCAATATTCCATTTGCTACCTTCTGATATCCAGGAAACACTTGGCTTGCAGCCTGCATAATTCAGCAAAACTTTTGAAACTGTTCAGACCAACTCAAACATTTTTTTCTGTCTGTTGTCCGGTTGACCAGAGTTTGTTTGCTTTCCTTTCAAATTTGGCTTTTTTAAAAAAGAAATAGTTCTGCAGATGAAAAGAGAAACATCGGGGACAAATTTAATGGCGCAAGCAATGCAAAAGCATTTCCTGAGCTATTTCATTGCGTCTGGTAATTCTTTGCATAATCTTCTCTTCAGAAATCTTATCTAACCAATGGTATCCAGGCAACATGTTTTGAGCCTTTAATCTTCAAAATCCACAGTGTGTGAAACTTAAAAATTTCCTAAAGAGTGGATTAGTGGTAGAATTTGATACAAATGCAAACAAAGCAGATGCTCCTCACGGCACTGACCCAGGCTCCAGGCTGCAGCCATGGTCAAAAGCTCCCCAGGCCCTCCGCCGAAATACCTGGATCAGCTGTGGGTAAAGTGGGAATGACCATGTGTGTGTGTGTCTCCTCTACTTACCTTAATAGCCAGTAGATGTAGACTTCATCCAGGTCCTTTTTTTCCCCTGGTTCTGCTTTCCCGTCTCTGTGCTGGGGAGTTGGGATTTGCCAACACTTGCAGTTCTTAAGGCTTCAAATTGCCCGTAGTTGATATTTTTTAATTTTGCAAGTTGAAACAAGGGAAATTCCAATTCAATATAAGGCAGAAAATCTTCAGAATGTGAGGTCAAACACTGGGACAAGTTGCCCGGAGAGTCTGTGTAATCGCCGTTCCTGGAGGAATTCAAAACTTGCCTGGGCAAGGCCCTGAGCAGCCAGCTCCTGACTTTGAAGTTGCCCCTATTCTGAGTGGGGGCTGGACCAGGGGACCTCCAGAGGTCCCTTCCAACCTACAGCATTTTAAGTTTTTGCTCAGTGATTAATTAAAACCTTCTGAAGGCTAGAGAAATGAGTCTAGGATAAGGAAGGTAAATGTAAATTCTTTGGATTCATTTATCATTACTTTTATAAATAACTGAGCATCTTACTACCACAGAGAAGATGCTTTCCAAGAAGCATGCATGAAACATGAAGAAGGCAGAAATTAGTAGAAGGCAAAGTTTTTCTTTTGGAAATTTGCTGGTAACCATAGAATATTACTGCAGATAGTGCAAAGCCAGGGAAGAAAATTAATTATCTTCCCAGAGGAGCTTGTATTTGCTGGTTTTATTCATTCTTTTCTTGGGATTGGAAGTGTTTCTGTAATTAGATTCTGTATGTCCAGACTGTTCTTTATGTCTCTGATTTTGGTAAACAAACCCATGCCTGGCAGGAGCCTGCCTATTGTATGTGCTAGCAAAGCCTGTATCAAGAGGATATTCAAAGTTTTTAATCTTGTAAAGAAGTAGCTTACAAATGCATGCCCAAGTATTCCTGCATGAAACGGCAGCATTCCCCTGGAGACTCATTTCTTCACGGCAGCTCAGCCGAGTTCTCCTTTCAGCTCTGGCTATGACAAGGTTCTTCGTATTAGAAACACATAGGGCTATTTTGTGACCTTCTCTGGGATTAGTGGTTTGGTTGGTTTTTTTTTTCCGTCTGTGTACAGAAGTTTCATGTTATTGTCTTTGTATAGGTTCAGGATGACTTTCTTAGTATGAAATATTTAAGGAAGAAGCCAAAAGTAGAGCGTATCGAAGTTATAGAGTTACCTATAGCATTTAATAGTACCTACTTTCTTCCACTTGGACAAAGTGATAAAATCTCTGTTAACTCTGGGACTGAATTTGGCCTTTCCTTCTCTCTTAAATCCCTTAAACTGAGGAGTGGGCCAAATTCAGTCATCTGCTGACTGATCGGTCGTCAAATGACAAATTGATAATCTATGACAGCTAAAATGACCATGCCAATTAGCTGTGTGACTCTGGGTGGCTGTAGGAGTTGGAACAAGGTGGAAGGGAACCTGGAAGCAGAGCACAAGATGGCCATCACCAGCTCCTAAAAGCTCCAAAAATAAATGCATCCCTATAAAATGATGCCGCATCTGCAAGCAAAAAGGCTAACCAAAACGGAGAGGATGAATTAATTTTGGTTCAACCTCAGCTGGCCTACTGCATCCTCGTAACTAACGCTTGGTCAGCTCTGCTGTTGTCAGCAGGGCTTTTGGAGAGAGCACTGGGAAGGGGGGTAGGTTCTGATTTAGCCAAGGCATGTAGCTCTCTGTTGGAGATTAACTGTGATCTTATTTCTATTGTAACCAAGAGACTGTCTCAACAGAGGGGCTGTCTGGGCGCAGAGCGGATTTGCTTCATTGTTAGAAAAACTTTCATCTCCTGAGTTTCTCCTCTGCAGCTACTAAATAAATTCCTTGGAGGTCTACGTTTCTGACCATTATTTTTACTACCCATCCTTGACTGAGATTATGGCAGAGAGGTCAGTGCCCTGTTTTTATTGCCAGGAAATAAAAAAGGTTTTCTATGCAAACTAAAATATCTTCCTTCATGCTCTGGTCAGCTCAGACCTCTGTATGGTTTTAAGTATAGAGTTAGAAAATTTGGGATTTTCTTTTGGTTTTATTTATGCCTTGCCTACTTTAGGGTAGATTTTCTGTGTATTTTGCCCATAACTTCAGATTTTTCACTTTTTAAACACTCATATAACTCTGACATTTGAAAAGTCAAGTTCTGTGCTCTCCCCTTCTGCATACACTTTTTAGCATTTGGAAATGAAGATCCCTGAAACAACTATTGGTTGACAATCCATATAAATGTGTCTTGTCTGCAGAAAACTAGCGCTGAAAGACCTGCTGAACACATAGCTTTAACTTTTAACTCGTACCTTGAAATTGTGCATATCGGACTGGAAAACATGCAGTAATGTGAGCCTGGGGAATGATTGTGATGAAGACCTTGGGCATAGGTGCCAGTTGTCTAATGTGGCTGCTCCGAACAAGGTTCCCATTGAACACTTGAGTTTTTCAGTGGGTGAGTGAGGTGACTCTGCTTTGAGGGAACAAGCTGTTATGCCTGAATAACAATTCAGATGAAATTCTGAAATAATTGTGTTCCAGACTAGTGCTTGCAGTAGAGAAAGTTAATTTATGATAGTTGAAATATTTTTGAATAGGAAATAAGGTATACCAGTTTCTCCTGTCCAGTTAAGACTAATTATTGTCATTTGACTATAAATGGAATTAAGCTGATGCAGTGATGGTGGAGGGTTTGGAGTACAGTTCAGGTTTTAGTTGTGTAAGTAAAAATCTCTTTATTCTTTTAAACAGAAAAAAGATCAATTAAAACACAGACAACACATTATCTAATCCTGTAAACATTTTTCTTTTCTTTTTTAGTAGTATTAGATTCTGAGTTTAATTCTTCCCTGAAGAGAATCCTCACTGTTCAGTACAAATGCACAAGTTCATCAGTTTCAACAGTAAAGCTCTTTGCAATAAATATTGGTGGAAATAATAAAAGAAGTTAACTTAGTTGAATTTGCAGAACTGTGTTTGACTATGCTGTATTTTGACAGCTCGGCCTTTAGTTTTAATTCTTGGTAATTGCGTTGGGAAGTGTCACTGAGCAGTGCGGTGGAGTGAAGGCTGGAAACCTGACATCCACCCATGGAGCGGTGAGACTGCCTGGCAGTTGTGTTGTGCCTGTTCAGCTCTCGGGTTATCAGGTGTAACTGGTACGTTGCTGGTGCCTCACTTACCATCTTTGATTTGTGAAGACAAAAAGCAGGACATTTGAAAACCCTCAGGCTTCCATGAGAGACGTCCAAGGAGAAGGCGGCATTGCTGTAGGGGATGTATGTGATGGGGTGGTTGCCAGACCATCTAGTTGCCTGTAGTATATTGCGTGGTAACAGGGATATAGCATTGTGTAACTCTGTATGAAAAAGGAAAATACATAGGGGTTTTTGATGGTTGTGATCTTTTAAATTTATCTTTCTATTCAGTTTTGCCTCACATAGTTGCTTTAAAAGATTATTCAATTTCATGCCTTCTGAGAAAAGCAAGAGTCTTTTTTTTTTTTGTCATCCATCCCTCATTGTCTGTGCAAGATGCCATCAAAATAAACCTGCCCAGAAGAATTCCTGAATGTCTCTGTCCTATCTCTGCCTATCCAAGCTCCATGTTGGAATCAGGGTAATCCATACCTTCAATTTGGAATAATTTTGGGGAGTGATGCGAAAAGGAGGTTCAAGCTACCTTTTTTTTAAGATCCATTAGTTGGGACTTGTGAAACATAATGAACTGCCTTGCCATCTCTCATTATGGTTTGCAGTTAAAAGAATAATGTATATGCATGTGATTTGGGTATGGTAATGTAATCAAAAAAACCTTATGGAAACTCCGGAGCATTTAATTTACTCTTATTTTCCTGTCTCCCAAGTCTTTGCAGCACCACTTCAGCATTTACAAATTATAATTGGGTGATATGACCTTGGATTTAAAATACTGGATTTGATGCAAAATCAAGTACAGGTTGCTTAAGTGGAGTCTCTTGGTCTTCAGGGTGCAGTTCATCCCTCTGAACTTTAGCTAAGTGCTTGACAGCTAGCTGAGACGAGATACTGAATCTTCCCTGTTGTTAGCAGAGACAAAGAGAAAACCTGGCAGCTCTGAAAGCTGATTTCTTCCCACTTTACAATAACTGCTGCATGAATTGCCCTCTCGAGAGGTCTATTTATCTCTGTGAACTATAGAGATTGCCAGTTTCTAAGGTAGTAATTTAAACTCGGTGGATGCCTCCCTTTATGCCACATTGTTGGCTGTTCTCTGTGGTTTAGATTTTAACTTGTGTTAGATCACATTAAAGGCCTCCTTCCCCTCCCTAGGCTTCTCATTTTTAGCCATTTGATTTTACCAACTTGATTACCAAGGGAACAGCAGCAGCATGTGTCTACCAAAAGCTAGCTGTGCCAAAGCAGCAGAGACAATTAAATCATCTCCTGAAGTCTTGGGAGCTCAGCCAGTGCCTGGTTTCTGCTCTACAAGAAGACTTCCTTGTATTTTTCGTCTTTAAAGACCAATGTCACCATGCTCGCTTAAGCGTGGGGATTGATGACGTTGGTGACTTGAATCCTGTAGCACGTTTGGGCCAGCTGCTGCCCTGGGTACATGCGATGCCCAGCTATTGCCGTGCCTCTGAACTGAAAGGCACTTCTAGACAGAAGGGGTTTTATGGCTCTTCAGGTCTCAGTAATCTACTCAGCTTCCCTCAAGGGCTCCATCTGGCCCAGCGTGGAGCACTGCTTAAGTGGGGATGACTCTCTATTTATGGGTACTTCTGGCTGGGACTTGACACAGGCTGAAAGCAGCCACAAGTCTTGCACAAGGCAGGCTCTTTCTATTGTGAGGGAGAAGGTTCCTACTCAGACAAAATGTTATTTGGGGCTTGGGCTCTCTCTGTTAATTCTTTGAGGCATCCAATGTTCTGGTTTTCTGCTGTTCTTGTAATTGGACTTCCTGGTTATTTGCAAGAAAAACGAACTCTGACAGCCCCAGAATTAATGGAGCCTGGTTTCCAGTGAATCCTGTTTTGTGGTTGATTGACTTCTTAATCTAATTAATCAACCAGAAATATTATAAGGCTGTGACGGGAACTCATGCCTTGTAAACATCAGAGTCCAGGGGCGAAAGTGACATTCGTAATATCACTCACAGGAAAAGTTTTGCTGAACTTTTACATCTCTTTACCAAGGAATCTACACAGGGGAGAAAATATTTCATACCATTTCCCTTCTGTAGGTCTTCTGGTGTCTAAGGAGGGTTTGCCTCCAGTTATTTCCTTTAGCAGGCCACTGATAAAGTCTCTCTACCCTGCGGTGTTTGAGAATGTATCTGCTGGTCTCTGTCATCTTTGATCAAAATTGATCAATGAAAGTCATTATTAGGTGGGGCTGATACAGTGTGGCTGTACAAACTCTCCTTCCATGTGATACCAGTTAAAATAAGAACAAATTGCTTGCCATAGACTTTTCTGGCCATGCAACAACAGTTTTTGCTTGCCGTGGGGGCTGCAGTGCTTCCTGTCTTCAATGAGGAGTGGGCCATCACAGTGCCCCATCGCTGCTCTCTGCCGCGGGAACGGACCTGCTGGTTATGGACAGTGTAGTCCAGAAATGAAATGACAGAGAAGAGGACCTTGGCAAGTTCAGTGTCACGCAGCGTGGCCTGTTGTGCTCTGTCAGGATGTGAGGGTTTCCAGCCCCTCTGTCATTGCTGCTCTAGCATCTCACCTACTTTCTGCTTGTGAGATGAAACTCGTGATTTCTTGTGAGAGCAGGTGGTTTTAGGGGCTTTATTCAGTCTCCCCACTGGCAAGCCTTCTCCCAAGAGAGTATGTCATAAAAAATACTACAGCATCTTCTTGCTGTCTTTCCCCAGGCTTGGAGATCTTTGCCAGCAGCACCTTGCATCTCTGTTGGACTTTTTAAAGTTTGACTTTTACATTGATGGCAGTCTCGTTTTTGCAGTAAGTTTCTGGATTTTGGGTTGTACACCTGACACTTTCCAGTGTGCTGAGTACCCGAGATGTCACTCAGTTTCAGGGACAATTTTAGAGCAAGGCCTGAGTTGCCTCAGATAATGGAGTGTTTCAGTAGCATCAGTGTTTCTAAGATTTGTCTCATATCCCTTTTGCTGCCGCTGTCACAAATGACACATCAAACTGTCGGATTATTAACTCTTAATAATCAGGTGGCAGCCGTATAACTGAGCAGAAACGAGTGCTTCTTTGCGCACGGAATGCAGGTTTGTTCGCTAGCTGAAGTGGACTGGATTTGATTCCCAAGCTGTGATTCCCACCATCCCACAGGATTTACGCTGATGTCATGGGTGAAGTAGGAATTCTGTCTGAGGGGGCAAGGGATGAAAGACATCGAAGCTGAGCTTAAAACAAGCATTTCCTTATGCTGTGAGTCGGCTTCGCATTGTGTGCCGTGACTTCTCCTTTACCCTTATTCATACTTTAAGTAACTATATTGGTTTGTGCATCTTATTTTTAGTATAAATAAGTTACAAGACTGTGTTCTGTTTTAATGCTCTGTGTGTGTGTGTGCGTGCGTATTATTTTAAAATTATTTTTAAATTGTTTCAAAATATTTCAAAATATTTTTTAAAATAACCTAACAGTTTTGTTTCATCTGAGTGTTTGCATGGCCAATGCAAATGCAATTTACGAATGAATCCCAAACCATTCCTAAAAATCTACACCTCTCTCTGCATCGTAAGAAGAGAGTCGATGCTGGTTTGAGTGTCAGATTAAAGTTCCTTGACAAAGTAGTTTCAATAATATGTACTCCTTTGAGTCGTGTGTAGTAGTTTACATACATGGAGAGTGAGAGGAATTAAAATACTTAGCATGGCAGCAGTTTTCTGCTTCACTTTGTGCAGATAACAGAGATGCCTGACAGGCAGGGGGAACAAAACACGTAGCATGGGGAATTGGGTGGGAAGGGAAGGTCTCCAGGCATTTCCTAAACATGGGAATTCCTAACTTTCCGCAGCAATTAAATGTTGCATATATCGGTATTCCCAGTACAGAATATGCTTCATTTCTAACCTCACAAATGGACAGTAACTTTTTCAGATAGAGATAAAGGTCTCACCTTTCAAGATAGGAGTCCAAGTCTTGTCCGCACCGTCGCATGGTGTACCACAGTTCTGCAGCTTTCTTCATTTAATGTTCGCTTTGCAGCCATGTGTGTTGGAGGCACACGCTGGACTGTAGAGGCTGCGATTCTGTACTTTCTCACCTTTAAGAAGAAGGTACCATTTGAAATTGCTTATTCCTAAAATGGAGTTCATTTACAAGAACGTATTATTTTTATATAGACTTTTCCATTTTTTGATCTGGTTATTCTCAGGGTAAAAGCTGAAGGACACGTTTTCTACGGCTGAGATTCCAGGTTTATAAATGATGTCTAAGGTGTTCAAATATTATGTGTATATTGATTTATTTATTTTGATGATAAGTAGAAATAACACATGTAGGAATATGCTGGCAGTGCAATCTTTCTCTAACGCACTGAGAAGAAACGATCTAAACTTTTTCTGCTGCAGAATACCTGGAACCTCTGTGGGCCTATTGGGCTTTTCTAAGAGAAACGCGTTTTGTCATTAATATTGTGAAGAATTCCAATTCAGACATTTGGTTTTTCCTCACTGGGTCAAACCTGGGAACATAAAAAACTCACAAAATCTCCTTCTCCCATCCCTCACCTACCTTGCTCCTCCCTCCAAATTTTCTTTCGTAAGATTTAGGCTGGCTTTTGTTCTGTTTTAGCAGGTTTCATTCACTGTGGTGGGAATTGGACCCCTTCACCAGGAGCAAACTTCATTCTCTGATATTTATCACAGGATGACTGGGTAGCCTAAAATTAATAGTCTGAATTTTGTGATGGACCATGGGGCAGCTGACTTAATGAGGCAGAAGCGGAAATTTAATGTCATGCTATTCAAGCTTCTGCTTGTTCTCATTTATTTTTATTTTACTCAGCTATCATCTGGGAGGCACATGGTATCCCCTGGAAATGCTCAAGGAAGAGCATGAAGGAAACTGGCCAGGAATAACAGTGACGGTCTCGATGTCACATGCGTTAGAGGCCAGATCATGCTGTATCGGCGCTGGGGGGGCTGCACTTAGGCTGGAGGAAAAGCAAAGTTTGAGGAGCATGTTTGGAGGCTCTGCTAAGTTTGCTGTGCAGTGCGTTGCTGTTGAATCGTGACTCCCGATGGCTGTTTCCAAGGAGGTACAATATATTGTCCAAGGCTTGAGGTGTGTTTTCCTTCCTCCTGCCCCTCCAGCTTTCGGCGGGGTTGCTTGGACGGCTGCAGTGCTTGCAAACAAAAAGCAAGAGAGACCTTTTATTCATCCTCGCAAACATCAGAGTGGTTTCCCTGCAGTGCTGGGCAATGCAGAAGGAAGCCAAAGGAGACAGTGCCTTGCTTGAAGAGATCAGCATTTGAAGACGCCGCGTGCCAAGGGTGTGTAACTGTTGATGGGAATGAAATAGGGATGAAAGGTGAGAATAATAGTGGAAGATGACGAACAAGCGATTACATAGACTTAGTTTTGTGGAATTACTCAGCTCTGACCTACCTAATTGCTTGATCACAGGAAACAAATCATCCAGTAAAACAGAGCTAATCTCTGCTCTTCCCTGCCTTAGCGGTTACCAGCTGGGAAAGCCCTGTCGGTTTTGTGGTAGAAGCAGAGCAAAGGCACAAAGGGGTGTCCTCAAAGGGAATATAGTCAGGGCATCATAAGCAGCGGACGACAGGAAAAGATCATTTAAATCAAATGCTTGTTTGAGGCTGCTGAAGGACTGTAGAGCGCATTGTGTAGAATAAATAGGAAAAAAAAAAAAAAATCAATGTTTGTGTCTCTGTTTCCGATCTGGTATTTCTGTACGCGGTAGATGACTGGAACCTGCAGCGTTCGTCAAGATGTTGCATTTGTGTGAGCAGCGGGGGCTTTCCTCAGCGCCGGGAGGGAGCCGGGGAGCGGGCCCTGCGTGGGCGCGGGCACCGCTTCCTCCCGCCTGAGGAGAAACTGCCGAGCCTAAAGAAAAACAATGGCGCTTCTAAATGTGGCAGCCCATGCCAAAGGAGCCTGCTTTTCCTCACGGTGCGGATTCGGGTGCTTGCCTTCGGACAGCTGTGATTGCAGCACAGGGGTGACGGGGACGGCAGAGCAGGGCCACCCAGTCCCTGCGTGCTTGGGCCTTCCTTCCTCAGCTCTCTCCCCAGGGAAGAAGAGGCCCAGGTGCTACAAGAGCATTTTAGGAGATTTGGGAGCTTTTAGTCAGAAGCGTAGGGCTGAGGTGGTAGCACAGCCCATTTTCCCCCCAGCCCTCTCCTTCAGGAGGATCTTATCTACCAAGAAGACCTTGGTCACAAATTTCAGGGTAAATATACCTGCTTGTTCTTGAGCTTAACGGGCAGGTGCCCGCCACACACTCCTGGTGTATATTTAAAAAACTGATTATTTCTGATCATAAGAAGGAAAATAGCAAGATCATTAGGGGTGCCATAGGGGTGTGGGGATGCATGGCTGGGAGAGGAGCTGTTGGTGGCCCATTGGGTTACTCTTGCTGGAAAGTGAAACGTGGCTTAATTGCATGAGATTTTCTGTTGTTGTTTTTTTCTTCTCCTGAAGAACCTCTCAAGCTTTCCATCGTCTGAGCACAGCAGGCATCTGCGCGATTACTGCGGCGTGATGCAAAGGGACGGGGGGAGAAAGTGTCGGCTGGGGGATCCTGGCAAACATTACTTAAACCGTTGGAGAAGTGCGGCAGATTGACTCCCCGACCGTCACTGCCGATAATGCCGCTCGTAGAGCTTGTCAGCATTCCAGCTGCACATTTTTATAACCATTTAATTACTGCCTGTATTGAATATAGCTGGAATTCACCATGGCAGCTAGCGCTCTGGAAGTGCACTGTAGACTGTAAGAAAGTGGAAGAATGTCACGCAGGCAGCCAGGCTGTAATGAGTTTGCTCATCCTGTTAGGTAACATCTCAGTAACAGCCCCAATAACCATTCTGTTTGTTCTGTGTGGGGGCTTTTTTGTTAGTTTTTTTTTTTTTTTTTAGGACACTGTGTCCTTCATCAAAAGTTTCCTTTTCCATGAAATCCACAATCCCTGTCTCAAAATTTAATTCTAATTACATGTATTTTGTCTTTTACTTTATTCTAGCTCCCCATGCATGACAGAGGGGTGGTGGTGGGCCGTGGGCATGGGCACCTCATGGCCGTTTTATCAGCGGCTTCCCTTGCGTGGAGCGGGGCAGACACTTGATCTGTCTGTGGTGGGGTGCTGAGCCGCTGTGAAGCAATCCGAAAATACTGATGCGTAGCAAATGCCCTGAATGCTGTAAAGAGCTTTTGTCAGGGAGGCAATATTTCTATGTAATGGTAGATAGTTAGAATTTCTGGCATGAACGTGTTGGCGTCATTCACCATGGCTCAACACGTAGCTCAGAGGATGCTTCGCCTCTTGCTGCTGTGCTTTTCCATGGGGACACGGAGCTGCAGCACACAGCCTTGGAGCCCAGGGCTCTGCTGGGGTGGGAGAGGTGCTGGGGCCCAGCAGCAGCTGCTGCTCCGTGTGTGGACGTGTGTGCGTGGAGCAAAGGGCGAACGGAACTGCGAGGAACTGCCTGGCCCAGAAGCAGTGGTTATCTCCATGTCTCTTCCCTCCTTCCCCTCTGCAACAGAGTTTAGTGGCTGCTGCTGTGGAGGGAAGGGTGAAAAGGAAGGTGAGGTGTTTTGGGCAGGGAATGGAGTAGATTGGCACTCGTTGGGGCGGGTGAGAGAGGGATATTCAGGGTGTGCCCGTAGGAGGAAGGCAGGGAAGGGACTGGGACAGGTGCTGGTGTAAAGGTGAGACTGCTGCCGAGAAGTTTGTGGCAGAGAGAAAATCCAGATTTGATCGAAGTGGTTGATGGGGTAGAACCACTGTGATCAGGTAACAGCTTCTGGAGGATTGGGGAGCCAGAAATCTCCAGGCTCCCCATTCCAGCATCCTAGGACATGGCGTATGTTAGGTCTATATATTACTATTTTAGCTTGTGTAGATATAGTTGGTCTGTTGCTACTAAATTATCTCCTCGACACTTTCATTGAAGAGGGCTTTCTGACCATCGATCATTAATGTCACTGCTTGCTAAGCACAAATCTGTAAGGTGCAGAGTGTGAGCCAGATCTTAGAGGTCGTAAGCTAAACTGAGGTTTAGCGGGGATTGTACTATCAACCTGGAAGAATCCCATGAGTCTTCCAGCCCTGTCTCTGAAGAATATGATGATTTGGTCCTTTGGTGAGCTGAAACAAGGCAGTGCAATATAAATGGTGTGAAAAAGAGTCTTGAGGAAGCCGAAGTGACCTAGAAGGACTTTATTTACAGACACATACTTCTGAACTGGTCTTCCCTCTTTCCAGTTAATAGGCTTGTACACTCTGCAATCTATCATGCGTTTAATAAAAGAGTTACAGAATAACCCTTGGTTAAACAAAGAGTGTATACAGCACTCAAATATTCTCAGCTCCTAACTTCTGGTAGCTAGTAGGCCATTATGTACCCACCCAGGGAATAGGTTTCTGACACTTCTTATGGTAGAAGAGGTGTAAATGTCACAGTATACCTCCACCATCAGCTAGCTTAAAATCCTCTCCCAGCTCCCCATCTTCTTTTCTTCAGTGCAGTAACCAACCAGGCAGGTTGGTTTTAGGGTTCCTCAAAAGTTTTGCTTTAGGGTCCCAATCTGCCACCAGCTTTACTTCAGCCTCCCAGGCTCTGCAAGGGGAGCAACTGCAGAAGTGGTCTTTAAAGGGTTGCACGTGAGCATGGTATAAATATTGAATTGTTTATCAGTTTCTGACATTTGCTGAAATCTAGAGTTTCAAAGTTGTCCTTTAAAAACTGGAGCACAAACCTACTATGGCAATAAGCCCAAAGGTCAGCTTACTTATGTGAGTGATCTCTTCAGAGATATCTCGATAATATTCTGATGGCCTTTGGTGTGCGAGATGAGAGAAGAGTCACCCGGACTTTGGGGACACAGACCGGCTGGTGTTTATGATCTGTGCTGAGGTATGGTCCTGCACAGCTGAGGTCAAAACTTTTTTCCAGTGATTCCATTTGGGATATCTCTTGGTGAACTGGAGTTCAACAGCTACTCATGCAGCTACCTGCCGGGGTTAGTTTTCCTTCCACTTCTCATTCTTTCCCTCTTTGTAGCCTGTTCACATCTTCAGCTTTGACCGTTGGACCCGATCTAATTCCCATTGAAGATGAACCCAGTGACTTTGGCAGAAGTTGTAAGTGATCCTGAGATCAGAAGCTCTTTGAGGCAGAAATTGTTCTTGATTTTTATTTTTTTTTTTTTTGCTGTGCCCATCTGTGCTGCTGTTAAAAAAAAAAAAAAAAGAAAAAGAACTGATATCATCTGATTGTGCTCTCTGCAAGTAGCGAGAGAGACCTGCCCTTGAACTAAATAAAGCAAACAAGCCGCCAGCAGATAGTTATCCCTGGTGTGTATCCCCAAGCCTATGTAAAAGGATAGATGATCTGGATTGAAAAGCTGTGCTTTCAGCTCCTCTTTTCAAAGGTACTCCCACACTGGAGCATAAAGAAAACCAGTTATGCTAATGGCAGGTGTGCACATACACCATCCTTTGCTTTCAGCCTGCCTTCGCCTCGCCAGCTTGTTTACTTTTGGAACAAAATTATTTTCAGGACTTACAGGATAGACATACGGGGAGGATTTTTTTTCCCTTTGGTGGGAATTGGCCTGAACATGTGAGGCCAAGTCAGCGAGTGTGAGCTTCAGCAGAGCCGCGGTTAATCTGCACACACATGGAGGACTCCTCTTTGCATTACCTCTGCCCAAGTCCAGTCCCACATCTATACAGTCTGTGGTGGGCATCCTTGGCTAGCTAGGTGCTCCCAGTTGCTTGAGTTTTCCTTGCTTCAGACAAACATTTTTTTTCTATACCTATCTATATCTGTATCATCTATATCTATATCTGTATCTATATCTGTATCTGTATAGCAGGATTCAAGCAACAACCCCAATACAAAATCCTTCTATGCCTGAGATGGTGCTGAAAGTTTAAGTCTTGATGGAGTCCCTGCATGGGAAGCAGCGGTGATAACAACACAGGGAAAGTTCTTGCCACTATTAATTGCAAATGCATCCTAGCAACTGTATCACCCTACTCGTATTTCCTTTTCTCCCTCATGTTTTTCCGGTGTTTTTACAAACAGCACCTGCTACAGCTGTCTCTGTTACAGGGGAATACAATACAACTGTAACAACACTGGGAGACACATGCATGATTTTTAACGTAGGCACTTCTGCCTGCTTATTTCCTTGTCATGTCCCTATTGTCTCTTGACTTGTACTTGATTTCTAAGCTCCTCAGGGGGGGGGACCAGCTTTTTGTTCTGTGTTTGCGCAGCATCTGGGGCTGTCATGCCCTGGCTCTTCACTAATCCCGGTAAGTGCTCCCGTAGTACAAATGGCAAATAAATTTGAGATGCAAACAAATTAGCATTCTTCTCACTGATTAAACAAACGGTTTTGTCTGTGATGATTTGAACTGGGGTTGCATTTCATTACAGCCCTTTGAAGCTCAGCTGGGAATTGCCAGGTTCTTTTCCAACCTCTGTTATCAGCCTCCCCGTACTAGTTGACCAAAAAGTACTTGGCAGGCGGTTTGCAGACTTTGAAAAACAATAGGTTGTACTATTTTAACCTGGCTTTGACCTAACCTGGAACAGTCAAAACTGGCATGTGGCATAGTGAGGAAATGCGTTTTGATGTGCCGAGTCAACTGCACTTGCTGTTCAGCAGCTGCTGACAGCAACCTGTGTCTGTCTTGTCCTACGGAGAGGTGGGGGGACCACACTGGCCCCAGTGTCGGCGTGATACCAGGCGAGTCCCAGTAATTCTCTGTAATAGGGCCTGAATGGAGCAGAGAATTACTTTGCCCTTAAATTGAAGATTAATGTGATTTTTTCTGGGACAGAAAACATTGCTTGTTTTCTGGATGGATAAAGTGTCCACTGAAACAGGATTATATTTACATTATTATTGCAGGGCCATCTGTGAAATAGGCTTTCTGTACTACAGTAAAGAGCCGTGACCCCTCACAGCGTTATCTTTTAAGCTGCATGCTAAACCCACGGGGGCTTATGGCTCAAAGCTAATGGGGATTTAACTTCTCACTGAAAGGAATTTGAAGCCTAACCCTATTTAGATGCTCTTTGCTCTCATTGATTAAATGCCCAGTCCACTGCAAGAAACCTAATGGAATCATAACTATATGAATTTTCCATCTGACAAAATGGATGCTGGGGGACACTCCATGCAATATTTATTAGAAAAGGAGTTTGATCTTAAAAAGACATTTTAAATCAAAATGTCAACTCAAAGTACTATTTCGTTTGTAGAGAAATGGATTTGAATGAGAATGTATTTCCCGATCACTCCACAAAACCATTTCATGGAAAAAAAATCTGTTTCTGAATTCGGGATTTTTCTGAAGGATTTTCACTGCTTCCCTTGTGCCCTGTGTTCACTAATTCATTTCTGAGATCCTGTCTGCAGAATAGTTTTAAATTATGCTATTTAAAAATAATAAACCTGCCAGAAAAAAAAAGTCTTCTTTTTCACCCCCAAATTGCATTATGCACTGGAGTGCCAGGAGGACCGTATTCCATCAGGGATCATTGGTAGTTTTTAAGATACAGTACCTACAACTCCTCGGGGATGAGAACGGAAGAGCTATCATCTCAGGAAGAGACTTTGAGCCGCAAAGGGCAGCACATGATGCCATGGTCCTATGGCAGCGCAGTTGGGTTTCAGTCGTGGTCTCTTTGGGTGCTGCAATTCTGAGAATTTCCTGTGCTGAAAGTGCTGCTGCATTCTGAATACCGTGTAGCCGGTGCTAATGACTAGTGTGCTTATTCTTTAATTGTTGTAGTTTGTTGTTAGGGTTTTGGTGGCTTATTCCTAGAGAAAACCATAATCCCTGAGAGAAAAGGGCTCCATTCAAATGGAAGCCAAATCACTCAGGCAGAAGGATGTGGCTTAATGTTTCATTGTCCTTCTCTTTTCATTGGCCTTGCTGGACATACAGGTGTGCTTCCTCCCCCTGAATGTCTTCAGGTGGAGAAGAGGCAATTGGAGACTGTACTTGGACTTCATAATCAGGCAAAAGTGGTCTTGAGCTATCATTATGACACATTGAAATAAAGAAAAATGCAGTTGCTACATTATACCCACCTCTGATCAGAAAAACTTATCCCAGTTCCCCCCATGATTGATTTAGGGACCTCCTTGGATTTGTGTTTCTTTTTTTTTTTTTGTCTTTGTTATATAGAAATCTTAAGACTACTATACAGATTTTCTTGTATCTTGTCAGAGAAGCTGTTCTGCTTCTCCTGTTGAACTGTGATGGCATGGCAGCCTGGAGATGGTAGTCTTTGATGGAGTGAAGTGATTCCTGTGGGCTCACAGTGTAGAACCGACTGGATGCTTCTCCAAATTTACCAAACTTTGTTATTCCCGGTTTAAATGAGAAAAGGAGAGAGAGGTAGGCAGGCAAATGGGCATTCACAGGAATTTTCAGTCCAAGTCACTGAACTTCAGTAGTGTTCATATTATATTTATCTATCTACCTGTCTGTATTTCTGTACCTGTATGCATATATCTAGAAGTATTTATAATCACTGGCACTTGAGTGTTCTGGATATGGCCATTGTAAGGTTGGAAACTAATGGATTCTCAAAAATAAGGACTTATATGGTGATTGGATGCCTTTCAATGGATAGCCCAGCCACAGGAGTTATGGCAAGTTCTTAGCTGAATGAGGGCCCTGAGTTTGTTCATTTTCAAAGCTCTTAGTGTTGTCCAGTGAAGAATGAAAACGATGAACTTTGAAATGTTGCAGGTGATTGCAGCCCTGCTTTTCAAAATAAATCCTGGGGATCTTGAAAGGTCTTCAAGGTCTTCCCATAGGGAGAAGACTGTAGGCATTGTGAATCCAGTTTTCACTGGCACTGGGATCCCTTTGGGCTGTTTAAAAATGAAAAGTCATAAATGGGTAGAAATTAAGTTTAGTGCTGAAAACTCTGTCACTGACTTACTGCATGACTTTGAGGAAGGCATTTTAACTAGCCTGTGTCAGTTTAGCCATCTGTAAAGCAGGTACAATCATACACAGCATAATAATTTCCTTCAGTGAGTGCCATTTTCAGTCTATCCTGTACTACTTAATGATTTGTGTGACTGCCGAAATAACAGCATGCTCTAAAACCGTAATGCCCTGATGTATTTTTCACATAATCACCAGTGGTTGAAATATTTGTTCTGACAATTGAGATTACTCATGTAAATAGAAAAATTATAGCATGCTGGCGATGCCAGACACCTTGAATTCCATCTGAGCGTGTGGGTGATTGGAGAGGGATCTATAAATACTAACAGAGAGGGGGAACAACTAACATGAGCGGCACATGAGAAATTGTGAATCAACTTATTCCTGAGATAATATGACAATATGTCAATATTGGGTAGGAGATGGTCCTTGGGAATCTGAGTACTGCAAGTTTACTGAAGAAATATATTTTGCTCCATTTCCCTACTTTATGTGAAGCCACATTTGTCTATTCTGAGTACAACTCCTTGTAACTCTACAAGCAGTATGATGACCTAGTCCTAATATCATGTGACTAAACCCTCTTTTTTATTTATTTTTTAACTTATGAAGCATTCTGCCTTGGAGACAACCAGAAGCTCCCATTTGGTTATCAATGAGTGACTCATAGGTCCCACAATGCTTTTTCTCAAAATGTGACTGCTGATTTCCATGTTCAGCTCCCAAATTGCCTGTTTCAGATGTTTTCCACTTTCATTATGAAAGATTTGCATAGTTCTAATTGTAGAGTTCATAATGTCACATAACAATGTAGCAAATGAGCTGTGTCACGTTTTACATAAAAATGTAGTAAGTTATATAGCTACTGCTTGCAGGTTTTGACAGTAGTCTTTTTTAATTTTTAGTTTATTAGCTAAGGGACACTTGTGCAACGTAGTTGCTCCCTGCTCTCCACTGAATAGTGTTTCTTTTGAGTACAAGCTCTTCAAGATACTGCCAGTGTCTCCTTCTAGATCAAGCCAGAGCATCTCCTCTTTAACCAAACATTGTACTTCTGGGGATTACAGAATATTTACAAGCTAAAATTTGGTTTTCAGATTATGAAAAGAGAGATGTCTGCATTTATTTTGAGGAAGTATGTTATATTTTTGGAAGACAGATGAATAGCTTATGGGACCTTGCTGCTAGAGTTCATACATTTCTCATTAGTGACATATCAAAAACCAGAACTGAATACATCCAATTTATTGAAACGGTAACTCTGAAATTTAAAATAAACTAAATCGCTTGAAGGAAACTGTAACGCGTTCAGTGTAGTAGGTATGAGTAATGGAAATTATAATGGAAAGTATTGAGGAACGTCAACTGTAAAGAGTCTCTCTTTAGTTTATTATTAATTTGCCAGTTTGAAAATTTTGTATACCACATTACCGACAACCTGTGACTGCTTTTGGTCACTTCATCAGCTCAAGTGCTAGTAAGTGTCACGTATTTAGAGCTGTGAACCAAGCCAGTGACCCAGCCTCAGGTTTCACTGTGATTCTGTGCGACCAAAGTTCGAGTTTGTTCAGTTTCCGTTAAGCTATTTTGAACAGAAACACAAAGATCTCACCCCAGCATTGAAACTTGTCCTTGCTGCTTCCTGGAGCATGCGTGCCGTTAACCTTAAAGATGGACTTTGTGGTGTAACTCAGAAAGGAGCCGAAAGGGGACGGTTAGCAGTGGCCAGCTCCAAGGGACGGCAAGGAGAAGTGGGTGGGCAATGCTGACTGCAAGCGAAGTCTAATACAGAGTGGAGGGGAGGAGGTTGTGTGTTGTGCTCACGCTTGCTCGATGTGGAGTACAAAACCGTGGCTTTGTGGAGGAATGAAAATTAATTAGTGTTTACCAGGTTTTGCAGTTGACAAAATTGATATGCTATATAAGATAAGGAGACATTTAAAGCCTTCACTCCCTAGAAACGTTTGCACTGAGGAAGCTCAGGAAGGGTTGAAGAAGTGTTTACTGGAGGGGAGCATCAGGCCTGGGGAATCAGTGGCTGAATCAGCTCACAGCATAGGCAAAGTCTCAGGAAAAGAAACTGAGGAAAAGTAACTCTGAAGATCTTTTGGTGTTACACAGAAGCATAGGATGGTCTGGGAATGTAATCTCCAGCTTCACAAGTGCTGAAATCTGAGAGGAAAAGGGATGTCCCTGGTGCAGGTGGAAAGGAGAAGGCATCCACAGGGGCTGCCTGTGGCTCCTGCCAAGACTCACCACTGAGTTTTCTCCTACAGTTTCTTGACTTCTAAGACATCTTTGGTGGCGAGTTTCATTTTTTGAGACCTGCTATGGATAACAGTGCGGCTGGTCGCTGTGCTCTATTCGGGTTATCAAACCCATGAGGTTTCACCAACTGCACCCATGCGTGGCTTCCTGAGCACAGCCCGTTTTCTCCCATTTGATGGGGACCTGGGCATGCCGATCCCTTGGTCTGCTGTCTGGACTGTCAGTTTTCGTACCTCATTGGCAATGAAATTTTCCTAGCCATGAAAAATTGCTGATTGCAAGGTGCTGTGAAGAGGAAGTGCCTTTATTTTTGGGGTGCAAGCGTGTGATGGTGCTTACAGCACTGCTTAACATCGCTCCACCTTTTTCATAAAAGCAACTGCTAATGGAAAGGAACACTGTGAAGTATTCTTTATCTTTGTAAAATGCAGTTGTTGATCTTTTTCACCCAGCCTGTCTGTAGCCCACTGAAAGCTTGAACTTGAAGCCTGGTTGCTCTACCAGCAGCCTCTTGTCACCAATTGCTAATGCCCTCCTTTCAGGTAAATTTAATCTCAAAGGCATGTTTGTCTTCTGGATCTTTCTGAAGTTACTCTTTCAATAAGTGCATACACAGAAAGTATTTTAAAAAGGATTTTAAAAACACCCCCTTACAATTTAGATCCAAGCCTGTCTCTTTAAGAGATGAAGCAACATACATTGAATTCATCTGAATTAATTTAAAAACAGCAGAAAATGTAAATTCAACTTAGTCTCACTACAGTATGAGAAATGGCCACAGTATAAAGAGGATTTGTATTCTCACAAGGTGTTTATTTTAACTAATTTATATCATCTCCCAGAGGTGGAGATCTGATGCTCTTGGCAGATCAAGAGGTTTACTATTTCAAATCCCTTTCAGCACACGGGAAAGTAGATGATGTGAATGGATGTTACTTGTCTGAACGTAGTAACAGATCTTGCTGTAGGAAATGGAGTAGAAACACTCACAAGCAGAACTGTTGGCTGGTTTTTGGTTTATGCCCACATTAAAGCTGTTGAAAGGGTCATGCGACATCTTCATAGATGATCTGATTCATAAACTCTTTCCTTCAAGTATTTGGGTCTTAGTTTTGGTAGTAGCACTGGCAGCTGGGCAGATTCTCATCCCATTTTTATACACAAGTCTTCTAGGTTTGCTTGAGTTTAGTGGAAATTTGATCTCTACTGTAAAACGTAGCAGGCAAGTTCTGGTATCATGATACCGAATTAATTTTAATACAGTAGACCTTTCTCCAGCTCTGTTAACCTCAGTTCCATTGGCAATAGTGTGAAATGCTCTGCATTTATGTTGGCATTGCTTGTGCACAGTTTACAAATTTTATGGCAAGACTTCTCCTTTCAGTTACTACTAGCTTTGAAGCCATTTGGGGCATTTTGGTTTGTGTCTTACCAAAACTGCTGGACTGCAAATTCTGTGTTTTAATGTTCCATCAAGCATAACAACAGAACCGTGCTGAGTGATTGGCTTGCTTGGCTGATCTGCCCTTCTGAAGGCCACATACCTGCAGTGATTACTTCTAGGTTTTGCTACCGTCCACTTTTTTTTTTGTATTGGGACAGTATCACTTCAGCAGCTGTTAGATGGCTCCGAGTTGTTAATTTGGACTTGTAGTGATGCTCTCTACAACCTCAGAAGTGTTTTGTCTTCGTTTGTTTCCTCCTTTCCAGATGGGAACTGCATACCTGCAGGATGGGCCTCCTGTAGTTCTGCATTAGCAGCTCTTCTCAGACTAACCGAGAATCATATTTGCAAGAAGAGTTTTTGTATGCCGTGCTGCCCGCACAGATGAGTCAAACAGCCCGTTCATACTCAATAAGCTGATAAAAGCAATTGATCTCATCATGTTCAATTTGTGGGCTTGAGTGACTCCAAAGGTTGATCCCAACACGCAGTCTTAAAACATCTTAAGTGTGGTGGAGGACTTGCCTAGCTCCTCTTCTCTGGGCCATCTTTCACACTCGCAGAAAGCAGAGCAGATGAAGATGGATTTCAAAAACCTTTTCAAAAATCTTTTTTGGGTATAGGTATCAATAACATTAGTGCATCCTTTGAAAATAGCCCTCAGGAGGTTTCTGGGTGATATTTTCTACTTAGGTTTGGTAGTTGTCTCTGAGTACTTGCTTGGGAGAGAACGAATGCATAAAGAGGAGATTGTGCTTTTCCCCTGCAAAGGGGAATTCCTTCATCATATTTTTCGAGCAGATTTGGGCATGTTGTTCCTTTTGCTTTCATATTGTAAACCTACACATCCTGTCCTCATTCCTATAGTAACGAAAGAGCTTTGCTCGGGAGTGCTGGCTTCTCTTCAGTGGTCTTTGTCTTCACTCCTAGGAAACAGTCTGAATGTGTCAGAGGAGTCCCAGTTCCTCAGAACTGCGTCTGGCCAAGGACCTGACCAAATTGGTCTGTAGTATTTCTCTCATTAAAAGCCTGCTTCTTTCCCCCCACAAAAAACAAAGTCATCTGTGAACAGTAACAAAGGATTAATTGTGGAGACTTGGGACTTGGCAGCAGTGCCTATAAATGAAGTGCTTTTTTGGAAGCTACATTGCCTGTCTTACAGATCAAAAAATAAATGCAAAGTATTTCAGTGTGTATCAGTGGATTAATTCATTTGATTGCCACTTCCCTTCCTCTCCTCTTTGTGGGGAGGGGTGCTCCGGAGATTGCAATTTTAATTGCTTGACCGCGGTTTCTAATTAGTCGTGCACCAAAAGGGCATGGATCAGTAATTAGTACTGAATATAAGGATCTCTGAGGTTGAGCTATAGCATCAAATGGATGGGTTTAGACAACTCTCGACTGAAATTACAGTTTATCAGTAAATTGAGTTATAATAACGAAACCATTAGAATTTTTTCTCAGTCCCTGCATGTTGGTTTTTGTGTTTGCAAAGTACATCCTGGTGGGCTTAAAGAATGTAGCATTATTATATAAATATATATTTAGTATTTGTGTATATACTACAGATACGTATGTATTCTGAAGGCATATATATACATGCCTATAGAATAGTTATACATAATTCAAAGTTATATAATGGCGTGCCTTATTTAATGTTATTAAATTTGGGGCGAGGGGGTTAATCCATTAGGTGGTTTCTTTGGCAATATATAAAAACAGTGATCTCTGTAGTCTCTTTCAATAGCTGGATTTGCGCTGTATCCAAAGGGAAATCTAGTGCTTGAGTGTAATGGTCTGAAAACAGAATATTATCCACGTTATTACTTTAATGTCCAATAGTCTGTATCATATTGTTTCTTGTTTTAAAACTTGATGATGGAGGTAAATTGTATAACTTCAGTTATACATTAACGTTGCTGCATTCAAGATTCTCAGATAGTGCAGTGTGGAATAGGAGTATGCCTGTTACACATACTGGTATCAACTTGTTTTTTACTAGGTGGATTAAGAACTGGTTAATGGACAGACTGCAAAATGTAGACATGTGGGGGGGTCACCATAAATTGCCGCGTGTGTAGTAGGGTTACTGGTGCATCGATATAAAACAGAGTGTTCTGCAGTATTTGCATCCTGAGTTTAGAGCTAAATAGGAAATAATTGCTGATAAAACTTATGAATCATCTGAGCAGCATGTGCCTTATTTCAGCTAAATTCATAAACTAGACTTTGGTTGTAGACACGTAATTATGGATGTTGATGGGGCAAATGGAAAACATTGGCTCTGAAATTTAAATAATACAAAAAAATATATAAATGGATCAAGTTCTGCCACCTGTTCCACTCCAATATTCCATTTGTGCATTTATATGTATACATTTGGGGGCTTTTAAAATATGAAGCACATTTGAATATGCAGGAGCCGTAAAGTCTGATTTGTAAAACCCAGCAGATTTCAGCGTGAATCTAGAAAGCTGTGCTTGTATTTAGTGGGAAGTAGGAATTAACTTTTAGAAAACTACTAAAGTCCTTTTTTTTTTTTTTTTTTTTTACCAGAAAAGCTATTCACTTTATATTTTAATCATCCTGTAGAGTTTTGTAGGAAGATGGTGTCGAGCAATTTACCAGTATATTGATGGGCATTTATTCATGTAAGTCTCTGGGGCTGAGCGTCTGTCTCATTTTGAGAGTTAGTAGGAACTAGATGCCTGTGAGTTCAGGAGTTGGCAGGAGTTTTCACAGGACATTTTTCCTCAAGGTAGTTTTCTTGGCTTTTGCTGTGTTTGAGACTCAATTTGTGGAAAGAGCGTTGTGTTTCTGCTCTCTCCTCCTGCTCCTGCTTCCTCTTTCACAGGAGTTTCTGAAACAGTGCAGCTGCCAGCCACAAACTCACCAGCGCGTCGCATGGAAACTTGGCTTCTTGGCACATGGAAGGGACAGCTCTTTTCTTCTGCACCCATCTCTGGGGAATTAAATTCACATTCTGTGTTCTTGCTTAGGTTTAGAGCCAAATTTTTCACTTTAGCTTCCTTCCTCTCCCTGCCCCTCTCTCCTTTCCTTAATGAAAAGATGCTCAGGTCTAATCCATATAGCTGCAGCTGAAAGAGGATGAAAATAGACCAGAGGAAATAGCTACGTTATTGAGACCTGGGCCTTTATTTAGCATCACATTTGCTGGCATGCCGCTGTAACAGAGCTCAAAAGCTGGCTGGATTACTTTTTTCAACAGATTAATTGATAATATCTAATTTTAAAGGGAACAAAATTTTGTTTGCAGTCAAACATGATTTTTACAGCTTCATCTGTTCCTCCCATCTAAGCTAATGACAAAGTCATATTCGTTCAGTGTAAAGAGGAATAGATTCACCACGTCTGTAGGTGTTTAGTCTCTCTGTTCCCAAAGACTATGAGTACATCCAAACTGAGACACCTACTGCTAAAACCAGTATCTCTATGACACTGACTGGAACTGCTTATTTTCAGCATCTTTGAAACTCAGGTAATTTATGGAGTAACCAAGGATGAGCACTGGTGTTGAGAGTTAGGTTTTTAGATAATGGACTCTAGGTAGTTGTCTACAAAAAGATCAAAAAAATCAATCTCAACACCTTTTGCCTTAAATAGTTTCTGTAAGCCTGGTAGAATCCTGTGCCAGCGCTTCCCTGAGCAGGGAAGAAATTAATTTCAAAAACTACTCAGAATAGTACGGGGCAAAGAAAGTATGGGTGTTGGGTAGGACAGCATTTCTGATAAATCACAAATTATCCTTCTGACAGATGGATATCCTGTAAAATACCTGAACACAGAAGTCCTTATAATTGAAGTTAAAAAATTTTTTAAAAAGGAGAGAGAGAGAGCAACAGCAAGCTGTGCACTAAGGTGTTTTAGAGAAAAGATGGCAATAGATGCTCACAGAGCCTGGACTCTAGTTCTGTACAGGCATCTCTCGGTAAAGCTGTGAAGTGCCTTGAAAAAGTGCTGCTGAAATTACTCACCTTATCTGTAGTTTTGTCAGAAACACCGTTTTCTTCTCCATGCCGCTGAATACTTCCCTTGCTTTCACTTTGAACTTAAAAACTGCTTTCCCTAATTTAACCTCCTTCACCACAATGCCCTTTTGCAGTTTACCCATCTTTTTGTTCCTCGGTCATTCCCAGCTTCTTCAGCTGAGCTAACATGATCTGCACCACTTCCTTGAAATCATCTCTCACAGCATTTTAATAACTTCCCTAAATAAGTTCACAGTGCTCCTGCCCTTTCGGTTCGTGTGGTCGCTGTTTGAGTCATGGGTACAATCAAGTGGCACTGGCCAGTCAGGCAGCCACAGCTGTGTACACTGGATATATACATTTAACCAGGGTGCTTAAATGTGAGGTCTTTACTAAGTTGGGCTTCATCGGGTTTGTGAAGGAGAAGGAGACAGTGGCTGGCAGGTTTGCCAAGCACATCAAAAGCAAAAGCAAAAGTGATCTTGATCTGTTTTTCCCAGGGAAAATGTTGCAATATTTGCCTGCATAAAGAGGGGAATATAAAGTATGAGTGTAAAAGAGGTATTGATTTTTGCATTCAAGTAAGATCATTTGGGAATCCTACATTCACTTTTCCTATCGATACTGGAAAAAAGTGTTGGAAGAGGATGAGAAGAGATCTAATCTGACACCTCCACTCTCACAAAACCCTTGAACTCAATTTTATTTCCCCAAGAGAAGGCTAAGAGGTGAACTGCGTTTTGTTTACTCCATATGTGTATGTACAAGTAGATCAGATAAAACTGCTTCCCAGCAAGCAGAAATAGCTGTCAAGATCAGTGACAGGACACTGACAAGCGTGAACCAGAAGCAAGATGTGAGGCTGTAGCACTTGGAGTATCGCTGGAACATTTTAGATAGGGGAATAATAGATTCACTGTCACTTGGTTGAATGTCTTTCCTAAAGACTTCCGTGTACCTCAGCCAGCTTGCGGCTTCTGTACAAAGGAATTGCTGCATGAGGACTTACAGCCTGTCAAATAGAAGTTCTGTGGCTCTCCTGGCCTTACACTAGCTATATGTTCTTATTTCACCTATTCTGTTCTTTTCCCTTGTTTTACTCATTGCACCCTACTGAGATGGGCAGCAGTCAGATCTCCATCTTCGGTATTTGCACAGCTTCCAGTGCTGTGATGCTGGATGAGTAGAAATAATAAACAGCGCTGAGGGCTGGTAGCAGTTCAAAGAAATCACATGGGATGCAACTACCAAATATCCATTTATTTATTACGTTCCTTTTTCTTTTTCTTTTTTTTTTTTTCTATAGTGAAATACATGAGAGAAGCAACCCCCTATGTGAAGAAAGGCTCTCCTGTTTCAGAAATTGGGTGGGAGACGCCTCCCCCCGAGTCTCCCCGCTTGGGTTGTGCCTCTGCTGACCCCCTGTCGCAGCTTTCGCTCTCCATCCACAGAGACAAGAAGACAATACCACTCAAGATGTGCTACGTGACACGCAACATGACAGTGTCGGACCCCGAAAACAGGTGAGCAAAGGATTTGACCAGGACTGGAATTTTGCCATCGCCTTGGACTGTTGTTGATCTTTTCAGCATTGGGGTAGGTGAGGAGGAGCTGGTGATGGGCTCTGACCACACACAGCAACCCAGCGAGGGGCAAGCAAGGACCGGTTTGGGAAAGGCGGGTGGTGGTGTCTGAGCCGTATGGTGCTGGGTTCAGCTTTTGGGTTGTAGTAGAGAAACTCTTCAGTGTGGTAATCCAACATTTTTATTAGAATTAGAATTGCAAGAGTTTGTTTTCATCCTGATTTAGTGTCAGTTTTTGAAGGAAAAGATGCTGTAGACACTAATTGGTTACGTCTTCCAGGCTGGCTTAATCTAATTCCACTAAATTGCATTTTCTCTTCTTTTCTTTTTAAATTAATATTATTTTAAGTATGGCCTGTTTTGTCCATTCAGTTCTGGACACTAAAGTCGAGACTAGGAGACGAGTTCCACTTACAAGGCATTAATGGGGAATTTCTGTGACTTCTTGAATTTTTTCATAACGTTAAAAATAGAATGAGCTTTTAATAGCCCTTATTTATAACATATGTGGAACAGCTGCACCACACCAGCACACTCTCTGATCCCTGCTCTAACAGCTGCTAATAAAAAACGGACCAGTCAAGTCAGACTGATTCTTCCATCCAAATAATGGCCGTATTGTTTTTCTGCAGTGTGCTGCCTTGCCCAGAAGCTGGGTGTAATCCCTTTGATTCTCAGCACTTACGTATAGGCTTAAATAAAAGTTACATTTTAATTTGCAGAGAAGGATAAGGAGAAGAGGGGAGAGCAGAAGGGGGTTTAGGTAGGATGGGTTCCCCTGTAATCTCTTGCTCTGCAATTCAGAAACTTTATCAGTATCTGTGTAATTTTCCTTATTTGTTTTTTTTTTATATTTGTCTGACCTTCTTTTAAGGGTTCTCTGCCCCTCCCCTGCCCCCGCTTTATTATTTAGTATTGCTTGACCTTGCTTCTGCTCTTCGTCTCACCAAGTGGTTACCACCATAGTCAGTGATAACTGACTACTGCAGAAGTGTGATTGTAAAACAGCAATTACTTTAGCAGTCCCTTCTCAAGTTTAAATCAAGATGTTTCTTGATATCAGCCGCTTTTCTTTTTCCACGTCTATCTGTATGGTTTAGGATGTTGAGGTTTGACAGCTCTGGCACCAGCTTGAGAGTTTGTCGTTCTCTCTGCCATGGAGAGTATTTTGAAAATATCCATGCAGGTCAAACATTGTTTGAATCAGAACAATGTAACGATGCTTTACACATGTTGGCTTCATTCTTTCACCATTTTTCCCATTGTGGTTTGTTTTTTTTTTTGACTGTAGTGTAGTTCTCAGCTACTGTCCCTCTCCCGGTCTTCCGTTTTGTTTGAAGGCCAGGAGGACCGACTCAGAGGGACACACACTCATTGCTCGTGATACTTCTCTGATGGAGCTGACTTTTTCGAAGCGTGCTACAAATGTGTGTGTTCTTAGGTGTTACTAGGAATTAATGCGTGGGAGAGTCGTGTTGCTTATTATCATGGTTTTCATTTTGTGTTGCTGTCATTTCCTGTGGAAAGAGTGACTTCTGATTTTTACTGTAGTCCAACACAGTGCAGTGTACAGTCTAAGTGGGATTTTTCCATCCAAGCACACAGTACCTCACCCTCATGCTATTTGCAGTGTGACAGTAGCATCCCATCGATTCACATCTTTACCTATTTCAGGGGTTTTTAACAATTCTGAATACTGGAACTGATTTCCCAGTATTGCTATTACAACGCAGTGACCCTTTCCCACTGGAATATATCCCAAGACAGTAATCAGCTTCCACGAAATAATTTGATCTTCGTTCACGGAAGAGCCCAAACCAAGTCCTTACATGCTTATGACACTTCTGTTTTACAACCCAGTGACCTGACACACATAGATCGTATAACTGATGGTGTCACTTTGCTGGATGGCTTTAGAAGAGTGCTGCTGGCAGGATGCCAAAGCATATCCTGGCCATAAAAGGGCTCCTTTGGGCTATAGCTGAGCTAATTTTTGTCTAAGACCAAGCATGAAGTTTCCAGTGCGGATGTTTCTCCAGTGCAGACTGGAGATCATGTCACAGCAGCGTTGTGGGACCAGGCTGAAGTGGTTCAATGTTCAGCGTGAGCAGACACCTGTGTTAAAAGACCCAGGAGGAAATACCTGCTTATTGGCACTGAAACATCTCCAATTCTTAGAAAGCTGGGGTGACATGTAGGTTTAACAGGCACAGCGGAAGTTACATATCTGGTTTTCCCACTAGAGCTGGTAGCCACAGGATTTCTGCTTCTCCTTGAAGACTGGCCCCAGTTAAGAGATTGCTACATCTGTGTCTACTCTCAGTTTGGTGAGCCTCTTATTTCAGAGCAGGGGTGAAGTCTGGTGCTTTTAAATCCAGTGATTTCTCAGATGTCTCTTTCACCTGACCTGCCCGTGGGTTCACTCTGAAGGAGGTATGGAGTTGTCTTCCCTGATACCTAATTAAAAAAGCTGTAAGATACCAAGGTTAATACAAACCAATGCCAAACTTAGTGTGTAGGACTTTTTTTTTAATAGTACAAGCATGGCAACAGGAGAAAAGATGGAGAGCATCTTAGTGGCATCTATGTCATTCTCCTCTAGACACAGGGGCCATTGTTATATTTTAGGCTGGAAGAAACTGGGTTAAAATAATTACTACTTAAATCTGTTGTTTGCCTGCATTTTCACGGATAAGTGTCCTTCTTGGTGGCAGCACTAAAGGTCGATGTCAGACCTCACAGAGGAGCATCCCCTCCCAGTGCAGGTACATGTGGGAATGGTCACAGCTAGTAATACCAATAAACAATAAATCTTACTGCACTATAAAAAGCTTTTAATCGATTTCTGGTGATAATATTAAGGAATAGGAGAAAGAAAAAAGGGAAATAGGTCTCTGAGGTAAAATTTGTTCTGTTGTTACTTTTAAAGTCTTGGGACATGATACAAAGGTACTTCTGTACACAGCACAGGACACATGACATTCCTGGTAGGAATGAGGCCATGCTGTGCTGCCTGAAAATGTTTTCTTATCCGTTTTTGAAATCACCCTAAAATCCTGCTTGAACTTCATTCAGACAAACCCGGGAATTGTGGGCCTGATCCTGCCATGCGTCTGCAGCTACAGACTTAATCAGCTTCATTACTTTCATGATTTTTTTTTTTTTTTGCATTGGGAAGTACTGATTCACTGAAAGAAGAATTTGCAATATTTATTGCAAAGCTGTTGCTCCCCAAATTGATTCCTTTTGCACACATTCCTTTTTAAATGTTTTTCTTGCATTCTATAATAACACATCAGTAATGCACAGTAGCGGGGTCAGTGAGACTTAGCATTTTGTGCTGTAATTCATGTAACATTGATGGAGAAGTTATGTAAGCATGAAATGTCCCTGTGTGATTCTAAAATGAAATTTCAAAATCTTAAATGTCTAACAAAATCTGATGAATCCATATGTCTTCAATTGGTTACAGTAAGTCATAAAAAGAAAAGTTGAAACTTCTTGAAAATAAAAACTGAGTTTCAACCGGATTTAATACAACACAGTAAAAACCAATCCTCGTGCCAAAAAACTTGAGCCATGAATGCTGATAACAAACATAAGAAGTTAGCAGAAGAGTGTGAAGATGAAATAAAAAGACAAGTGTCTTTAGAAGTCAGGGTGCTGTGACACTAATACAGGACAGCACTGTCCAAAAATGGACTTCTTGAATGTTTTTCTGATGCATTTTCAGCTGTGAGGCCGATTGATTTTTTATATATGTGATGTCTGGAGTGCTAGTAGAAACTCCGTGCCTTTTCATTAAAACTCTATGAAAGATGACCGTGTGTAGTTTGGAACCTGTCAGCACTCCCCGTTTCACTGTTGATCCAAAGCACAACTGTTTTTCTTTAGAAGGACTACAAGACTTGACGCGTTCAGACTTGATGTTAGGAAGCATATCTTTACCCAGAGGGTGGTCAGACACTGGAACAGGCTTCCTAGAGAGGTGGTTAATGCCCCAAGCCTGTCAGTGTTTAAGAGGCATTTGGACAATGCTCTTCACAACGTGCTTTAACTTTTGTCAGCCCTGAAGTGGTCAGGCGGTTGGACTAGGTGATCATTGTAGTCCCTTCCAGCTGAAATAATCCTGTCCTGCCTTATCCTATCCTATCCTATCCTATCCTATCCTATCCTATCCTATCCTATCCTATCCTATCCTATCCTATCCTGTCGTATCCTATCCTAATTCTGTCCTATTCATAGACATTTAGCTCCTGCACCTCTTCAAGCTCATGGTGGTGTAATTTAACGGCGACTGACAGGGCAGGGAGGCAAGTATTAGGCAGCGCAGAAGAGTCTGGACGTCTTGTTCATGAAAGCGTGGGCTGGCTCATGCCTCCACCCTGCCCGTTTCCTGCTTGGTAAACAGGACCATGCTTTGATGTTGCCAGGCACAAGCAGCCACTGGTATGCAAAGCAAAGGCTGGATTCTCCTTGAAGAGCAGCATGGTTTAGTTGTGCAGCTTTGCAGCCTGGGGTTTTTCCCCACTGACAAGGGAGCAGATCCCCTGAGTCACGTACCTGGTGTGGGGCTCACAGAGGGCAGGGCACTGCTGTGGAGGGTGACCATGGTACCGAGAATGAATTACGGCTGCTCTCGTGGAGTGTACGTGCCATTTGTCTTGCTTTTTGCCTCTTAAGAGGTAGTTTGATAACACTGGGTTTAGCCTACAACACTGGTATGGATGGGGTAAGGTACTGGGCGAAGGCTGAGCCCTAGACCCAGGACTAAGAAGGTGATGGACCATTTCCATCACTGTGCTGGCACCACTGCAGCACGCTGGAGCTGTGTCAGCCCTGGGTGGACATCAGCAGTTCTGCGGGCCTTCCTGGGGAGGCGGAAATCTTCCCTTCCGAATGGACAGTACAGATTTATCAGGACTGGCCTCTGGTTTGGGAAGCTTAGGTCTGTTACCATATGTTGTATATGGGCAAAAGACAGAGAAAGAACGTAGGCATGCATGGGGCATAGAACAAAGGCAAAGATACTATAATGGGCGCATTACCAGTACTAAAAATCCCTCTCCACACCCCCCCAAGGAATTTCTGCCTTGCTCCTCGTGCTGTTATTGAGCTGCTCTCTGGCTGTAGACAAAATCTCTGTGAAATGGAGAGATCGTACTTAATTCGCAGTGTTGTTGTGAGATACAGCTTGAGATCCTTGGATGAAAGGCACATAGCACTTAATTATCATTATTGGTACAGACATGTTTTGCTATTTGAACATCAATAAGTCCTTTGAAGAAGTCATTGAACCTGTAAAAGTCAAAGTTCTGATTTGTATCAAGAATTTTTGTTACTGGTTTGTTTTTTTTCCTGGTGGGCTGTGTTTATTATCTGTTTAGATTACTGTTAAACGAGGGAAGAAATCAACAATCCCAACATTAAAGTAAAGCAACTTGAAAGGATGTAATTCAAATCCTGAAAAGAACAAAAACTATGATAATCAGGGTGAAAATCTGGTTGACTCTCCCCTCACCCTTAAACCACCCTGTTGTGCTAGGCTATCGCAGTGTGCACGGTCTGTTATAGAAGGATGTTCTACCACTCTGAAGGCTTTACATCCTTGCCCACACAGTGCAGTGAATTTAAGATCAAGGCAAATGTGGGTTTTAACTGTAGCTCTCAACTATTTTACTGTTATGGATCCAAATCCTCCTTTTGTGTAAAGTTGGATGTTTCTTGTCGTGTTCTTGTTTGTTTATGGTACTGTAACTGCTAATCTGCCCCCAAAATCTGCTCTTTACTGGAAGGGATGAATAAGTAGGCGGCACTTGAGATTTATCTACTGTTCTCTCTTTTCAAGATGAGAGAAGTTAGGTGATTTAGCTAAAAAGGCATTTACGTCGTTCCCTTCAATATCCTGAGGGTAGGAGAAGGAAGAAGTTGGAGTGTGGGCAGAAGAGGGAGAGGAGTGGAGTGATGGGATGGATAAATGGCCAAGCAATGGGGAAGACCTCCTCCTTGACACATTAACATGTCCTCTCTAAGAGCTGCATGGCTGTGGGACCCTCCTTGGTAGCTAGGGTCAATGCATTCTGGGCTTGTCAGAGAAGAGACTTGTAAGATTGCATTTCTTCTCTTTTGGGGCAAATGGTTAACTGCTAGAATTAATAATTGGTTCAGGCTGAGCTGTCTGGTAGTCCTCTATTATCTACATCATCTGCTTTTCAGTCAGCTCTGCAATCGCTGATGCATTTTGGAAGCTGCTATCATCTGTCTTGCTAAGGGGAAGTTTTCGAACCCTGTAGGAACTGGAGCTCTGAAGCCTCTAGGCAGAAATGGTGGCTTTTTTATTTTGTTTTTTTTCATTATTAGGAATACTTCTTTTCAATCATTTGTGAAAATCTCCACCAGACAAACAGGTCATCAGTCTGGGTCATGTGAACTTATGTCCTAGCTTCAGATTCTTCTCAGCCTTCTTGGAAGACACCTCTGTAGGACTGTTCCTTCTGTAAAGAGGAGTGTTTTGGTCTCTCTTGAGTCAAATCACCAGCTAAGCTTTTTGGAAGAAAAAGCCCTCACCAAACAACCCACAGGCCATTTTCTGCAGAGCAACCTCAAGGGTATTCATTTACACAAACACATCAACAAACTAGGTTGAACTTTGGATGTTTACTTATTTTATTTACTTCAGGCTTAATTTTTTTTCTGTTAAATCATGTTAAAATAACTTTCTAATGTCCTAAGGACCTGCTGTAGTCTCTGGGTGACAGTTTGAGAAGTGAATTGCTGGGGAAATGTGCCAGGATTTGGCGACACAGTGGAAACTGCTGACTTTTGCTGAAGGGTATTTGAGATACCAGTGAAGAACTGGATAGTTACGGCATATTGTGACTGACCTTCAATCTGGTGAATCTGGGATTAGTCATGTCTCACTTTCTTGAAAAACAAGTTGCATCCTTTCCCCTGACGTAATGACATAGGGCTTTCTCCCCTCCCCATCCTTCTGGGGTGGACAGGTGAGCTCCTGGCGTTCTTCCCATCTCCAGCACAAATCGAATGGGAATGGGCAAAGCTCCTGCATGCGTTGCTCAAAAAAAGTGTCTGTGCATGCATGCAGATATGTGAGTGCAAATAAAACTTTATGTATGTGTGTGTGTCTATGTGTGAACGGGACCAAATGTGACCTGACAGGAATAAAATGTGTCACAGTGAGTGGGTGGCAAGGAAGGATGTGTGTGGTGTGGAGGTGGCAGTAACCAAGGCTGGCAGAATGCTTTCAGATGGATTTTTGATTAAAAAACCTTTAACCAAAGTCTTTCTTTTCTGTGAAAATATTTAAATAATGAGTTAATGGAGAAAAAGAAGATATGCTGGTGTGTTTTTGTGTTGTATTTTAGTGTTTTTTTCAGCCACTGCTTCATTTAGGGGAGTTTTGAAAAAGTCAAAGAATTTTCATTTTTCCAACCAGCTTCAGCTGTAGAAGATTGAGATGAGGAATAGAAATAAGAGCAGTGTAACTGGAAATGAATCAGGGGAGGGGGAACAAGAAGAAGAAACTGCCTTAAGAAATGCATGGGGAGAAGGGAGGAGAACAAATGAAGAAAAGGTGATGGACAAAGAAGCCAACCAACAAAGTGAAGCCATGAATCAGGAGAGTGAAAAATGAAGCAGTCTTTACTTAATGAACATTTTTGCAAAAAAGAGAAAAATAAAAGCACTGCAGAGATGGAGGAAGACAAATGCGCCAAGAAATGTGTCACAGACTAAAGGGAGAGTGATGTGAGTGCTGCAGGGCAGGACAGAGAGGGGCAAACAGTTAATCATGTTTTATGTGTATCTGTATGTAAAGGTATGTAAGTGTTGACATCCAGACTACCTCTAAATAATGTTGGAGAGCAATTTTAACACCCCGAGATCTGCCAAACAAAGAAAGTTGATATGCAAGGGTTTCAGTTTCCTGTTGTGCTCCTTGTCCCCACAGTCTTTGTGTTACGGCCTGGAGCCAGTGACAACCTCGAGACCCTCTTTCCTGCCTGGCTGTTGTCCTGTGCTCAGTGCTGAGCTTTCCCTCCCTTATCAGTGGGTTTGCAAATTGGATTTCAGTCTTATAGCTCCGATCTGGCCTGACCTGCCGTTAATCAACAAGCGTGATTTTCAGCTGATGTATTCGAAGCTGCTTTCTCCTGCACTTTCTGTAGTCGCTTATATCGCAGCAAATTGCAAATTACAGCCACCGCGGGAGCCTTGCGTGATGGGCTGCCATTGTAGGTGACACAGCTCACTGTTGGTAGGTGCTGTGCTTGGGCTTCAGTGCTTAAGTTTTATGCACAGCCTTTGCTGTTTTAATACCCTGTGGTCACTTCCAGATTTCACATGCATCTCTGCTGATGGAAATTCCTGTTTTCCTGTAGTAGGAATCAGGGAGAGTAAGGAGAGTAATGCTGAAGCTGTTATTTGTTCTCATTGCTTGCATACAGCTTTTCCATTGATCTCTAAATGGGAAGATGAGTTTACTACCAGTAGTGAACGTGCCGGGAGGTGACCCGTGCTGGCTGTCCCTGAAGAGGCCAGCAGCATCTCCAGGAGGCTGGCTCCCAGATGGTGCCCTCTCCCCAGTGCTCAGAGGCCAATAATGAATCCAGAGAGAATTTGTGGGTTTGTTGTCGTGGCTGGTGAACTGTCTGGCTTCTGTTTTGCTTCACTTGGCAACTAATTGGTGATCCCCGGCAATTTTTTGATCATGTAAGAGACATTCAGACAGATACTACTAGATGAGGTGGCCCTGCTGTTTGTCTCTTCCAGTGAGACTTTCTCCCGTGACAGTTCATCAGCAAGACCGAGCTGATCTATCAGCAACCCTGCTCATTTGTCCCCTTTTCATATTAGTCCATGCTCGCGGATCATGTCCCCTTCTTTCCTGTAGGTCCTACTACATACAGTGCTGCCTACCAGCAATGACGACAGCGGTGTTCTTTCTCAGAAGACATCTAATTCTTCTCCAATGATCTCTTATTTATGCAGCAGCATGAGACTCCCCACCCTCGTCTCAATTTGAAGGGGTCATTTACCACCATTAGCAGCTACAGTCAGGTGCTCTTCGCTTAGCCCAGACGCAGCTCCAGCTGCAGAAGGTTTGCTTTGCTGCAGAAGGCGCTTTGGGGTTGGCTGTGGCTTTGCTAGAGATGCAGCTTTTCTGACTGAAACAATTTTTTTTTCCTAGCATTGATACACTTTCCCTCTTGCTGTGAAAGATTTGCATTGGAGAGCTGTGGTCAATGTATTGACCGCACCAATCACAACATCTTCTGCTTTTAAAGTTTCAGGCAGCATCTTTTAAAGGTTAAAGCAAATTCTTACCATGCCTCTGAAATCATTCCTTTTTTTCCTCCCCAAGTAACTGACCCCACTGCTCCTTGAAACAGCACTTTTACCATTGTTTGATGCTGAATCCCCTGTGAAGAAAGCTGGTCTGTGTATTCCTGCGTTCCAAATATTCAGCACTATTACAACCGGAATGTAAAAGAAAAATTCAAGAAGGAAAAAGATAAGAGATCTTTTGGGCAATGCGGGGAAATAATTTTACTTCTTTGTTAAGAAGTGTCCATAGACATTTAAAAACTATTACATGACTCTCAGAGTTGTTCTGGGTAGAGAGGGCAGTGTGTGATGTGCTCTGCAGATCGGTCGGCATCAGCACACAGCGGTGTGAGCAAGTCCGTTGCAGAACCAAATCCTTTCCTTACTTGCACGTGGCACATCTGATATCCCTTTTATTAAAGCCCAGCTGGTGGTAAATAGAAATGAAATCAACTGTGACAGCTCGTTAGTGATATATACACCCTCTGTCTGGACATCAGTCTAGTCCAGCTCCCAAGAAACAAGTAACTACATTGTCTTTTCCACTGTAAGTTGAAAGTCAGCAGGGGATTGTTAATACAGCGGGTACCCTTGTGACAGTGAGGGGTCCAAGAGACTTTCACATAGAAAAATTCCACTTGATTACCAAACAGCACTGGCTTGGTAAAATGCTTTCACCTCCATTTAGGTGCATCAAATGAAGATGCTTCTTCAGTGTGTGCTGGGGAATTCATTGCAAGCCTAACAGTCTCTCTGCAGAATATTTTCCTTGCAGACTAAAACCCAAAGTTTCCATTGCTTAATTTTAATGTATTTTGTTCCTGGTTCATCTCCTGATGCTGCATGTAGAATTGAAAAAGAACCTTAACAGGGTTTTTAACTTATTTTATAACAAAACCTACAACTATTTAAATGTAATCTCTGGTTGTGTTCCTCAAAATCCCTTATGCTGGAAAGGCTCCTGTGTTTGTACACTCAGAAATCAACAAAATTACTTACCACAGTTTCATGTGCAGACAATGATGGAGGAGATGGAATGAGCAGTTTGGCCCTTGCCCCCTTTTAAGTTTGCAGTCAGTGGCAGAGTGTTTTGTTCCTGGCTATGCCTGTGCAAAATCAAAGTAGCATGATGGACTCAAGTAACTCTCACTCCAGCTTATCATTAACTTCAAGGGATTTACTCCACACTTTAATCAGTCACTGAATGCGTAATCTGACCCGAGAAAAGGCACAAAGTGTAAATCAGTGCCTGATTTGGTCCTGAGCCAATGCCGGTGGGAGAAGTGCTTTCAAGAGATTTGATAAAAGGTATTTCTTAGATAATGAACACTCCTACAGAAAGAGGCCTTATCAAATGTGGAATGAGCATGGTCTATCAAACATTTGGTTTCAACTTCTTCTAATCCTTGGCAAAGTAAAAGCTCTGGATGATGCAGCGAGGGAGGGAGTTTTGGCCTCTTGTGTGCAAGGTTACGGCATTTGGAGACCTTGGGTTTTGTGTCACCCCCGTGTTCTGCAGGTGGAGAAGGGGAGGCTGGAAGCACTTCTCGGCTCAGTGGGACTCTTTGAGAAGGAGAGAGAAAATTACTCTTTTATTATAACGTCTGCCAAATGATCTCTGAGAAAATGTGATATCATTCATATGCATTGCCAAGCTGGAGAGATGCCGCGCATCTTGGCAGCCATCTAGAGCTAACATATAATTCCTTTGGGTTGGTATGGGCTTTATCAGAAGCAGCTCCATATGCAGTATTTACATAACTGTGGTGGAGTGTGAGAATAAACACAGCTGTGGCATTGCCCTAAATATTTCAATTCAGTGGGGAATTAAGGGAACTTTATCGCTGAACTGCAGATAAACAGAAGTCACTAAGCGGTGGTCAGTTTAGCCAAGGAACAAATCAAAGCTACAATGGCTGGACTGTTGGAAACATTTAAGTGCTTTAGTGTTGGAGTTTACTAAGGTCACTGGTATTTTTTTGCTTTTTTAAAAATATGGAAATGCCATCAGTCAGCTCTTATACAAAAAGCATCATCCAAATGGACTGGTGAATCAAAGCAGTGTAGGCTGAAAGGCAGAAACGGGAAGACTTTATAGGGACACAAGGTGCTCCGATTGCAGTCGAAGCCCATGGGTTTCCAGGAAGATTATACGTTTCTGTTAGTATCTTCATCCCAACTGACTGCGGAGATGGGAGTCCTGGATCCTGAGCAGAAATCTGTAAGCCCGGTTTCTTAAAGGCCCAGATCTTATAGCAAATAGCCAGTAGCAGAGTTCAGTAAGTTCGTGATTTAGACTTTTGTCCTTGTGGTATGAATAAAAAAGGTGCCCTGCCTAGCAGCTTGCACAGGAACGATGCTTGCAGATGTATTCCTCGGGCTGGACCAGCGGAGCGGATAAAAGGATTCAGCTTCAGACCTGTCAATGCAGCATTTATTCCTGTTTTGAACTCACTTTTGAGAAGTGTGGCAGTATTGTCCAATCTTCCTGTCACTCACCAAAGGGAACGAAATAGACTCTGCAGTTGTTAGTGCATCACCGTCAAACGTTGATGACTGACAAGCAGTCCCCAAAATAGCCCCATTAGAAGTCACTGAGGGATGATATTTTAAGAGTATTTTTGCAAGCATGGCTCAGTATGTGTGTGCGTGTGCGTATGTATGCTAGAATGTATACATTGATATCACAGTAGGATGTGTATATATTAGAATATGCATAGTTTAGAACCACTTAAACAGAATGGTTAAGAGCTAACTAATTGTTCATTGTTTTAGAGGACAGAACTCTTGTAGAAATACTTCAATAGCCACGATCAAGACAAACAAACTTTGATGAAGTCTCAAGGAGCGAAATACTTGTTTGTATGTTAATCCACTTGCTTTAAGTAAGAACTTAAGTGTATTCTAAATTGGAGGGAAGCGACCTGCCGTTTGGAAGTTCGTTCAGTTCTAGATAATTTATTTTTAAAACAAAGCCTGCTACAACTCAAAAAGAAATGACACAAGTTTGCTGCTGTTTCTTTGCAAATGAAAAAGCAGCACATTCTTCTGTGTCTTTGTAGTCCTTGTTCAGGACTTTGTTTACCGCACAGTACGCAGTGACTCTGGAGGTGGGAGTTCCCTTATAAAAACCACAAGCTTTGTGAAGAGCATTGTTTCACGTAATCTATACGGTGTATTAACATTTTTCAAAAACAGCACAATGCTGCTGTGCCGTACAAATATTTTTTTTCTCTTTAAAAGATGTATTAAAATGGGAGTTAGAGTGCAGAAAATACTGAGTGCTGCTCCTGGCTTGTTCCCTGCCTCATCTGGGTTATGCACCTTTCCACTCTCTGGGTGGTGAAACAAGGATGCTGTCACTGACCTCATTTGTAAAATGCTGTGAGATCTCCTGCCAAAAAGCGCTCTGTAAGTAATAAGCAATGTTTCACCAATTACCACAATGTACTTTGAAAATCCAGGCCTGTATAGTTTGTTTCCATTGATAGCTGCCTACAAGAACAAGTCCAAACTCAAGTTCATACGGCAGTGGGGGAGCAGTGTTGCTCATGGGAAGACAGACCAGGGTGTGGTAGCTGTGCATGGTCGTAACCATCATCGGACAGAAATGGCTAAATCATAACCGTCAGGGAGACGGCTTTTTCTCGCAGCTCAGAAAAAAATTGATGTGATTGGGAATGTACCTATCTACAAACATAGTTTTCTTATTCACCAGACCTGCATCATCTGACACGGAATTTTCTTTTCAGTACCTGAAGTTGAATCCTCGGTGCATCCTGGAGCGGCTAAATAAGAGCCTTTATTTTCAGACAGTGCTGAGCTCCAGCAGCTTTACTGAGGAAACATGCGTTATTTTGTTGGCTCAGGGCTTTCTCAAAAATCAACCCACTTTTTAAGCTATCCAAACAGTGATTTAGGACCCTGAACAGTTCGGCTGCTGAGTTTGGAAAATCATGACCTTTTCTATCTTTAGAGCAGTGTCTACGTGGAGACCTCCCCTTCCCAAAATGGACAAACACGAGGTCAGCGGTCCTCGCTCTCCCAGCCCCAAAGAGCAGCGCTGATCGAGTCACCTTCTGTTCTGGATTCTGTTCTGGTTTAACCAATTAATTAAAATCCCTTAATTGTTAGTTAAGCTCCAAATTGCAGGATTTTGTAATTGCATAACAAATATTTGTACTACAATACTTGAACCTCAAACTGAATAAATTCCACTGAACTAATTACTTTTCTGCTACAGAAAGGGGTCGTTGTGTGTCCCAGAGATCAGGCAACAATACACAGGACAGAAGTACGTGCTAAGGCTCAGATCCCAGGTTGAATTCATGTGGGTGACATTCAGGGGCAGTCACTGTATGTGTATAATGAGAAAGCACAACTTTGATACAGAACAGATACAGAATAGAGGGATGGGCAATGACCAGGGCTTGGTTTTATAATGACTACATAAAGATAAACAGACTATTACTTAGTGGGTTATTTAGCAAATGTTTAAGTAAAAGTGGCCCACAAAGCTATAAAGAGCACACAAAGCCATACTAATAACTAATAACTTCGCTGAGAACAGAGCTGAAATAGCTGCAACTGCCTCTCAAAGCATTTTTGTTGTTGTTAGCAAAGGTGTTGGCACACGTCCCATAACCACGACGGACAGGATTCAAGATTCATTTTCTTGAAAGCTGTGTTCGTCTGTGCTTTTCAAACCACAGTGGTGGGATAGAAGCCCACAGGATGGTCTAGTAAGCATGTGTTTTGGAAAAAAAAAATAATCTTTATCCACAGAAGTTTGGAAAACGGTAAAAGATGCCTGCCAGCAGCAATCACGCGGTTGTGGTTAGCACTTCCTTGCTGCTGCTGTTAGCAGGATCTAAATGGAGCATTGAGGACATTGGTAACTCCTGCAGAAGGCCAATTGCGGTGGGCTTCTGGTTGGTGCTTCGTGGTGTCTCTGAAACCACAGGGCAATCCTAAGAAAACTCCTCCATTTGGGATGAGGGTGGTTTTCATTTAGCTCTGTATGTGTAAAATAAGCACATTGAGAAACTCTGGGCATGCTGTGATATCCAGCTAAAGAAGGCAGCAGCTTATCCCCAGCTTCTCCGCAGTCGTCTCCCATGCAGTTCTGAGTGGTTGCCATGTCGGTGGAATGTTAATGCGTGAATGCTTCTCTTCTTGAAACTCCTATTGACATGCTGGATGTGGGGTTGCATCAGCATTGGCAAATCCCTTTCTCAAGGATTTTACCGTAATGTCAGTACAGACCTGGCTTCAGTTATAACTATCCTACTGTATTTGGGTGTTGTAAAGGTAAGTTTTTAGTGCTAGGTCTTGATATTAGTATCCTTCTTTTTAATTCATTGCTAACACTAACCGAGGTAATAAATTTAGCTGCCTAACAGTATCTGAGTGAACATAATGTTTTTCCCCCCCCCCCGTTTTTCTAGACTTATTGAAGTTCATTCACCTGATGCCAAGCACACCGTGGTGCTCAGGAGTAAGGATTCGGCTACAGCCCAGGCCTGGTTCAATGCCATCCACTCCAGCGTCAATGAGCTCATCCCCAGGGTGATTGCAGAGGTCAGAGACCAGCTGGGTAAAACAGGGATTGCTGGAAGTCGAGAGATTAGGCACCTAGGTTGGCTTGCAGAAAAGGTAATGAAAACATTTTCATTTCTAAGTGCTCTCTTTCTCGCTTGCTCTTTCTTCCTGAATTCAGCCTCCTCTGGAAGTGGAGAGGCTAAATGAGGTTCTGGGGTTTGATTTAGCTTTCCGTGAAGACCTTTCTTTCCTAAATGTACCAATTTTTGTGCTTTAAAAAAAAACCAAAACAAAACAAAGAACAGCCCCAAAACCTAGAAGGTTCCCTGAGTCTTTGCTTCTGTATGACAATTAGCAAGGACTTTCCTGGGAAATGAAGAGTTTCATGATCTCTCAAGTTCAGGCATCGAACATGAGTCACAAAACCTGACAACAGCCTCCAGCTCCCCTGCTATTATGTCTCCTGTTCACATACATGAGATGTCACCTTCCCAATCCCAGCCTGGGAAGTAACCAGTTACTTGGTTTTTGATCCACCCCTCTGCTGTGCCTGGGAGCTTGTTCTCTAATTGTAATCCTGTGTTTGAGCTGATCTTTGTAGAAGGCTAAGCTTTCAATTGTAACTCTTACCCTGTGTCTTGCACAGTTTGAGTCTCAACGTATTTTACGCCACAGGGGAAAGCTGGTGTTCAGTTTGAAAGTAGTTTGGGATCTATTGACCTGTGGAAAGTCAACCCAGGAATGCACAGGGATGGTATCAGTATGAGATGATTTGATTTCAAATCAGTAGTCTCAGAATTTGGTTTAGGCACTGTACCAATTGATAAGTGTGGATTTGCTAAGGTAACAGCATTGGAATTGTGCCTAGAAATAACCTCCCGTCCCGATGTTGCCTGGGTGGCCATTCAGAGCATGGTTGCCTCTGCAGCTGGGGTGTGTAGGGTATGTACATGCTGCCCTTTCAACCTCTGCATCCAAACAGGTATGGAAAGCTGACTGCGATTGTCCTGAAAAAAATACTGTACGTTTTTGCTCCATCTGGGATTTTGTAGATGAAAATACGGGAGCCGCAGCTGCAGGTGCCGTATTTCTATCTAGCGTGCTTTAAGAAGGCACAGCATTAATTTTTAGCAAAACGTGGGTCGGTCCACGCCACTTTTAGCGAGAAAAAGACTGCAAAACCTTTCGGGCAGAATTTGTATGTTTTCCTGTCCCTCCCCCTGCAGAGTGGGGAGGACAGCACAACTCTGTGGCTTAGTGCTGTAGAAAATGTAAAAACTGGGGCAAATAATTTGGGGTTAAAACACCAAAGCATTGGTAAGTAAATTTTAACAGTATTAAATGGTACAGCTGTGGGGTCTTTAATCTTTTTTTTTCCCTTTTGTATCTGTTTCTATAAATTTATGAAAAGCTGAATATTAGAAGCTTTTTCTATTGCAAAATACTGTCCTCTAAAAGGGTAACTGCTCTGTAGCAGATCATATAGATCAGGTCATTGTAAGTGGACACATGGCATGCTTCTGGTTTATGAACTTCCTCTCCTTACAGTTAACACACAATATCCCATTCACACACTTCTTTCTCCTCTTTTTTTTGCCTTATGGACTGAGATCTTATTTCATGCTGCTCATTATGGACCAGTTCAAGCTCCTGCTGAATTTAGTGGTGAAACTTGTGTTGCCTTTAATAGGGCCAGGCTGCGGCTCTGTGCACGTTCCAGTGTATTTACAGTGTCTGTCATCAAGAATCAGCCTTGAGAGATTTGCAGTGACATTGTTACCCAAAAGTCAACATGTTTTTTTCACTAAACTAACCATCCAGAGCTGCGCAACAGTTACGGGGTGAGGTCAAAAATTCCCAGCTTCTTATGTTGGAGACGTGTTGAAAAGTAGAGAAAATTGCTACGTATGGTAAAAAGCAATGTGAAATTGCTTTTATTTTGTTACTGAACTGTGGGCTGTAAAGCCTGGGTGAAAGAAAGATAACCTGCAGGGTGGAAGAGGAAGGTATATATGCAAACTGTATATGTACTGTTTCAGAGGAGGTGTTCAAGGCAGCTAGGTGAGGTGCTGACCACTGGGTATTTCCTAGATGCCCCTTGTGCAAAACCTGGGTTTGCCAGTGGGAAGAGATTAAATTCTGCAGTGATTTTTGGAAGCACACCGGGAATACCAGCTTTCTTCTCCTGGGGTGAACTTCCCTACCACATCCACTGCTGGTTGGTTTCTAAATGTTGGAGTTTAGAAAGGGACCGCCTTAGAAAGGGACCTCATACGAAATAAAACATGTGCCTTGCATTCCTCCTAATATTACCATTAATTTTTTTCTCTGTGATATTTTCTGCATATCTTGCTATTTTTCCATGGACTGCAGTGGGAAGAAATCTGAACTCCGTTTTGAAAAGCATCTCAGACTAACTTTTAAGACAGCTTTTATGTCATTGCACTGTTACTTATATAGCATATCGTTACAGTGAATTCTCAGCAAAATGGAATGATGCTAAGTGAGATGAATTCCTCTGCTTGTTTGGGGAATGCAAAATGTAATCCCATAGAAGTTTCACTGTAATTTGCTGTGATTACTCTCTGCTTTCATTAAGCTATTTCCTGGTTTGACATTTTTTATATGTCTCTGCTCTAAACTTAGCTCTAAACGTCAACCTTTATGGTACTACAAAAATAGATTCATTATCGGAGCCTCCCTCAGGTGGGTACCATTAAAATAAATGGTAGGTTATCTAAGGTACCATGCAATTGCATGCTAACAGGATTCTTCCACCTTCGCTGAACTTCCCTGTGAAGACAGCCCTAAATTTCTGGTCTTCAGCATGAAACATCCATCTTGGAGGTCCACCATCAGGTCTCTGGCTGTGCCCCGGGGTGGGCAGTGAGGGTCCGTCGGCAGGTAAAGCAAAGAGCTCTGCATCACTTTAAGAAAGCAAACAATCACTGTGGCATTATTATAGGTAAGGAGAAAAACAGCCAGAAGCAATCATTAGAGATGCCATATTCCCTCTTTTATTAAAGCACTACCCTTGTCCTGACCTTGACTGTATGGCAAGGGTTTCTGAAGCCAGCCAAGGATTACAGAGTTACATTAGTCACCAGTGCACTAAAACTTTTGTGTAACTAAGAGACACGTCAAGTACCAGTTTGTAATGAAATGTGTGTGCTCCCCATTACCTTTTCTTTCTTGTATTTGTCTTTTCACTTCAGCAATCCCTGTGCGATTAACAAGCGTGCTGAGTGGGAGGGAACATAGGGGTTTTAATCTTTCCAGGTCTTTCCTTTTATTAATGCTCCCTGTAAAGATAATTTTAGTGACCAAAGACAAAAAAAAAGTTAGTCATGACATCTTAACTGAGGAGCTTTTCCATGGGTGTGTTAATTGCCCCTCTTCTTTCCAGGAATCCTTTCAGTCCTTGTAGAAATGTCATTTCCACCTCTCTTTTCCCCTGCTTTTTTGTAGTTCTGCACATCCTGTGTGGCTTGTAGAGGAGCTGAAACAGGCATCACTGCTTTTCTTCTCACGTTTATCCACCGACCACTGAGTTCCTTTGTGAGGAGCAAACTCGGCTCTAGTGCTGGAGAGCTAAAACACTGAGGAAATGGTAGCTTACTTTATCACTTCATAATGTCTATTCCAATAGACCGGAATATCATTGGCAAAAGCTTTATCTACATTTTTTGCCTCTTTAATGCAAACACAAAAAGGTGTTCTGGCAAAAGTGGTTTTGCAAAGGTAGCTTTTGCCAATTCAGCAGTCGCCACACAAGCAAAAGCCTGACCGGTTTCAGGGGGAGCTGAAGCTGTAGCAAGGAGCCAGGCTTGTAGCTGGGTCGGTTAAAAAAGAAAAACTAAATGAAACCCTGAGCTCTGCGTCTCTCCCTGTCCTCACTCTGCCAGTGACAGTGGAGTTCGAATGTAGGCTTGGAGGAAAGAAAAAGCACTTCTGCAGCCAGAGACTGTTCTCCTTTCTGGATGTCAAATGTCTTACAGGCAGTGGGCTTCTTAAAATTATCACAAAGCTCCTTTGAGAAACTTAAAAATAGGAGTTGCTGCAAGTTGTCTTTTATAATGTTAATATTTGAAGCTGCAGGAAAAGTGTCCTTATGGGCTTTTCTCATTAGACCTTAACCCCAACGCTTGGTTCCTGTTCACGTCGCTCTGCTGCGCCGGGCAGGGGCGTCGCTGCTCCCACAGATCTGATGTGGGGATCAGAGGGGAGAAAACACCTGATATTGGAAGGAAATAACCAAAGCGGCACAGTGAATTGGAGTTGTTTTTCAGCTCCTGACACTATCTCCGAAATGAGAAGTGTGTTAATATATTACAAGCTGTTCAGTCTCCTCAAACCCTAGATAACCATATCATTGTGTTAGAGCCGAAGTGCGAGGCATGGCACAGCAGAGTGATCTTCTTCAGTATCAAACTGTATATTGCAGTATTATATTTATCTTCCTGCTCTCGCTCTAATTCAGAGGAGGCAGTGATAACAGCAAGGTTGTGAGCCGTGCAAGCTGTCCAAACAAGATTTAGGCAAATGACATGAGAGTGTATGTGAGGGTTTTTTTTCCCCAGTATGAAATTAAAACATTTCTGTTTTACCATTTCCTTCGGAAGTATGTTCACTGGTTAACAGAACAAGTAGACAGCAACAGAGACACATTGTTATTCTCATCACAGATAAATGAGTTTTCAAAGAATGGGAGAGTAGCTTCAGTCTTAAAATTTTATATAGTTTCCAAATTGTAAAAGCAAGCTTAAAATGGCTTTGCATGAGAAAACCACCACCCCATCACATTTGTTAAAACATTTTGCCTTTATTTAACATTGTGAATATCTGATTTTAACCACCTTCCCATGAAGCACAGCAGCTGCCAGGCAACGTTTTCAAACCTCCAGCACGGCCGTGTCCACGGTTGGGGCTGCCGCCGTCCCCCTCAGCTCTCCCAGCTCTTCCATGGTGGTGGTGGTGGTGGCAGTGCTTCTCTGACCCTGAGCCAGATCAGATAGTCATGCTGGTAGAAAACTCGATACTTTTGGGTGGGGTAGCATTAGCTTTCTGCAGGTTTTATGACAAATGGAAATCCCAGCGCAAGAGAAGCAGGGAGAGCCTGTGGCAGAGGGGCAGGGACTTGGAAACAGGGCTGCCTCGTTAGGCAATGTATAACTCTTCCTCTGGGCTAGCTGCCTCATCAGGCTGCATGGACTGAACCCGTGGCACGTTCAGGAATAAAATTCAGGTTGTAGTGATCCCTAGGTCTGTGTTCTGGCCCTGGAAAGTACCTGTGTGTGCTTAGGCTGAAACTGCAGTGAGTTTTGCGTTGTACTGTGTCTTAACCCCCAGTGCAAATCAGCCTATGGTTGTTAGAAACATGGGTGTTTGCTAAGAAAGCTATTACTCAGATTTCTGATTTCTTTGCAATGAAATTACTTTCCTGTAGGGTGGTCTCCTTTGCAATTTCTAGTATCTAGAGGGTGGGGTGTGTTTTGTTCTTTTGTTTCAGTCTCTGTTTTCTCTAGTAATTACCTATGCACATTTGGAAATGCTACCCATCTATAATGCCCAGGAAGAAGAGCAAGGCGATTTGGTCTTGGCCTCCTGTTTTGAGTGGTTAGAGAAGGACCTGATTTCTCCTAATGATAATATACAGCTGGTCATAATCTTAAAATTGATCTGACCTTTTGGAGATTACACATACCTCAAATCAGAAAATCTTCTGCATATATTAAATTAGAAATTGTACTTTCAAATCCCAGCTTATTACTTGCTGTGGAGCACTTACATCCAAATGAAGAGTCCTGCTTTTGCCCTGTGTCACTTAACCTTGCGGCTTATTAATTCTGGAACTTACTTGTTTGCTTTGTAAAACACCACAACAGAGTGCTTAATTACATTAACAGTCTTCATTATCTGGGATAACGATCAGCCTGTTCTTAGGAAAGACGTAAACCTGAAATAGCATGAAGAGTAATTTCCTCTCTCAGCTTCAGCAAGGTTCCTCCACAGGCTGCTTTTATTCAGCAGTAACATTGTTCTCTTCTTGCTTTAGGTGCCTTCAGTAAATGGATATATTAAGGGAAACGGGCTGAAAACAGCCGTTTCATTCACTCTACTGTTCTAAAGGCTTTGCTAGTCTTTATTCTTATATTTAACACATGTGCTATTTCTTCCCATGCCAATGAAGGCCGAGCAAATGATAAATCTAAGTCAAGCAGAAGTGCTCAGTGCGAGGGGATTGGAAAAAAGAGTAAGTGTAAATAAATAATGAAAAATTACAGGAATATGATGGCAAATGCATGAAGGACCTGAGCTCGAAAGTCTGTATTTCTGGGGTACAGTTTGGTTGTTGTAGTGAAGGAAACCCCCTCTATCAGATAATTACGGAGCACAGATTAATAGTGAGTGAGCGCCATTGTGCCTGTGGAAGTCTTCAGGTGTTAAATTATTCTTGCAGACATTGAGCTGAAGTGTGAAGTTGTGTAAACGGGTATGAATGTGTAAAAGTGTAAATGGGCCCTGCACGTCCCCTTGCCCTTCCCACAAGGATTGTGTTAGTTCTGGCCAGATCCCAGCGGAGGTAGTCACACCCTGCCTGCTCTCCCTCAGTTTTGATCTAACCATCCTAACTGTCTTAATTTTTTTAATAAAAATACAGCATGTTGTTATTGCTGTTCCTGTGAGCACTAGGAATGACAAGAAAGTCCTTTTTTAATGTCATCCTGCCATGGAGTTTTATTCAAGTTCTCTCTTCCTGCATCAGGAGGAATTATGAGCCGGGAGACGTGACTCCTGCTCTGGCAGCTCTGCCTGTGCGGGCTGGGGGGGACACGGAGCACAGGTGGGATCCATGTGGTGGCCCGTGGCTCTCTGGCGAGAGGGACCTCTGCAGATGTCCTGCCAACAAACCCGGGGCAGGGTTGGAGAGGGGAAATGATGGGCTTGGAAGAAGGAGAGGATGCTGAAAGGAAACAGGGGGGTTTGCTGGCCCCCCCCCCCGGGGCGTAGGAGCTGTTTCTCTGAGTTCCTCTGCAGGGGCTGTGGGAGCACGTCCCAGCACGGTCCTGAGCACCAGCTGCTTTGCTCAGCGCAGCTGCCGTGGCATGGATGCCTAACTCTTTTTTATACATAACCCGAACCTGAACTGCTGCTCGCCTGGGCTGGGATGGATTTTGCTGGACAAGGAACTTTCTAGATTTTGGTAGATGAGGGATTTTCCTCCTAAATTTTCAGGATGTTGGGCCTCTCTCCATCTTTCGCCTCGGCAGCTGCAGTTGGTTCTGTCCAAAAGGGTCCACCTCCCCTTCCTCACGTGCTGGGTCAGCTCACCTTTTGGGGCTTTGCAGGTTTGAAAGCCCATGTTTGAACGTATTTGCAGTCAAGTTCAGTTGGAAAAAAAAAGGCAGGAAAGATACAGGTATGATGTGAAGGAAGGCTTTGATCCCCTTCCTTCAGAAGCAGGTGAAAGGCCTCCTTTTTTCTCTCAGCCTTTGACAGTAAATATTGCAAGAAAGACAGTGGAGAAATTTGAGACAGTGATGCTCCTTGTTTTTCAAATGTGATTTAAATGCAACATGAGCCTCTCCCGAATAAAACACATGTTGCATAAGGAAGCAGAGACCTCTACTAAATCCATATCCAGCCCTGCCATCAGTGGGGAACGGAGGGTTCCCTTCCCAATTATTTTAAGCACTTAAGCACCAAAAAATGGTCTCCTCCTGCCCTGATGTGTTTCTGCCTCCTTCCGCTGGTGCAGCCAAGGTGTCAGCAGTGGCGGGGTAGGAAAGCTGTGGGATGCAGGGTGGGAGAAAGCAGACCAGCACGTTGGTTGGGGAAGGTGTGGCGCTCATCCCTGGCATTTGGAGATGCTGTGGAGTGGTTAATCCAGGGCGCGGAGGCCTCTGTTAAGGCAATGCTTTGGGTCAAACTCAGCTGAAACATAGAGCGAGGCAAATGCAGACTGAGCAGTAGGAAAGCTCTGAGCATCCCCCCCATCAACCGCACTGACCTGAGCAATGCTGTGGGCACCCAGCTCGCCCTCCGGCCCCTGGATCCCACTCCAGTTGTAAGGGACAAACAGATTTATTCTTACATGGCTCGGGCTGATCTAACCTGATTACACACCACTGTGATGCGATGGGCGCTGAGAAAGATGGTGTTTTGCAAGAGCTTTGGCCTTGCACTGTCTGCTCATTTGTCTGCATTTTTCTGCTTACTGGCTGCATGTAAGAAGTTTGAAAGGAAAGGAATTGTCTACCTTAGAAAATCCCAGCTTTTCCAAACATTAAGTTCTCGTCCAGCTGCTTTTTCTCTGTTTGAAGTTACCTTGTTCTCACTTGCTGGTTTTGCCTCCTGAAGTTAAAAATCACCTTCAGGGGAATGGAGGGGCCCATTGGGGGCGCATTGACCTTCAGGCTCTGCCCAGTATGAATTCCTCTCACCCCAGGCATCAAGGGTTTTTTTCTAGCATATCAATACTCTCATTTCAGCTTTTTGATTAATGGCATGAATAAATAGATTAGAAAGCAGTAGAATAGGCCATAAAACCCCCCTCTTCTCTCTGCCCTGCGGCCCTGCTCCCTCAGGACCCCCAGCTGATCCCCACGGAGAAAACTCCTGACAAAAGCGGAGCCATTCCTAGTAAAAATGCCCAAATTTAGAGGAGAACATTTGTTTTTTCCCCCTGTCTTTCTGCATAGTGTTGCGCCATCCTGCTTGCCCACTCAGCTTGCAAGCAGAGGTGCGTTGTCTCTGCCCACAAGTGCTTTTAGGACAGGTGAGCTGGTTAATGTTTGAGGGGTGTAGAGGAGAGTATGGCTCTTACAAGCGATATTGTACAAGCAGAAGCAATATATGTCTTGTATCCTATTTTGCCAAACAACTGTTAGGTGAGAAAAATAAACAGACTTTCTAAAAATACCTTGAGAAGAAGCTGTGTTCTCTGTTGGAAAGAGGGATTGACCTTTAGAAGAATAGAAGAGTTTAAAAAAAAAATACTGGAGAGGGAAAATTTATATGCGTTATAATTTTCAGTGTGGCAAGACATTTACTCAATGCAGACTCCACAAATCCAGTCCAATTTTAATCCTCAACCTCTGTTTATGTAATAGGTTCCTAAGGCTATTAACGCCAGCCTTTTACCTTATTATCGTATCCTGTAAAAATAAAATTATACCCATAATACCATGACAGCCTTTACAAAAATGTGCCATTAGACAATTATATTGCAACACAGCAACTCTGGAGACTGCAGGGAAGTATTTCTCGTACAGCCTAATTGTTGTATCAATAGCATTTTCAACACCCTTGGTTACTGAGGAAGAAAGAACACGATGATACCATATGTAAAATAGCATACTTTGAAGTACCGATTTCAGGGCCTGAATGTGGCAAGAGTGCTTGAGTTATGAGTGAAATCCTCGTCAGAACTGTGCTTGAAACAAATCCACAGTTGAAACGGTTTCTTGTATCGTTCCTCTCCTCTCTCCCTCTCTAAAACTAGTGTCTGTTTTATTTTAGTTATTTTAAGACAAGAAATGTTTTGACACTGGAGTTTTAACTAGGAGAAATAATACTGCTGATAAAAAAAAATGTTTTTATTCCCTTCCCCCAGAACCTTCAGTTCTGAAGATTTATTTCTGCGTGCAGAGTTATCCTCTCTGCTTAACTGGACAATAACTGATAGCATGCATCAAGATAATTAGTCTAACGAGTCTCCTAAACGCCAAGCCCCACAGCTACCTTTAAGCTCCCCATTGTCTTTACTGTAACGTAAATAAAAGCTTTAGGAAAGGACTGGGAAAAAAAAATAGATAGTGAGGGAGCTTCCTTACCCTCTCCAAGGGGTTTCCTCTTCTCGTTTTTAATGAGGCCCATATTAGTTGTCATTTGTACCTTCCCTGATGAATAGTTTGGAAGAAAAGCTTTCTCTGTGCACAGCAAAATTTGTGCCAAGTTGCTGACCTTTGCTTTTGGTGAGACCTCATTTGAGTCTCGGTCCCAAGCCCAAACATATTGTTGGATCAATCATGTTGATTTTTGGCTCTGATAGTAATGCGCAGCTAATGAGTTGTACGGTGTACACATTAACCTCAGACCCAACAGCACTAATGCCAGGCACGTAGCAAAATCGCGCTGGGGCTGCAGGAAAGACATACAGCGCTGGCATCTTAATAGAAGGAGACAATTAAAGACAGCAGAGCAGTATCACAGGTTCACTGCTTGTGGGATGTAGGACTTAATCAAGGCAGGAAAAACAAACTGTCTTCTGTCTGTTCGGGAAAAAAAAAAGTCAACACTATAAAGGTGCTTTATGAACTGTGAAATAGAGAGGAAAGCCTGAATGTTTAAACAGTAAGATAATGATTTTACTACCAAAAGGGAATCTACTTTGGGGAACAGCCATTGAATAACATTAGATTTAACCTTATCGGAGATTACCACCTAATGGTTATCATGGCATTCCAAGGAATTTGAGAGCATTGCTATATTTTTTTGATTAATAGATGCCTTATTTAGCAATACTTAAGCAAAGTTCTCCTATCCTCACAAGTAAAAGTTCCTAAGTTCAAATACCAGAAACAGCCAGCATCACTGGTTTTGAAAGCAGCTGTTTCTGATCACTTCCAAAAGTAACACTTCCCTTGAAGGGCCAGATTTTGATCTCATTTTACAATTGTAAATCTAGGGAGAGACATTATTTTTCTGATCATCCCCGTGGAGAGATGAACAAAAATCCCAACATGCACAGTATCCTTCTCCTGGCTGTTTTCCTCACTTGAAGGATTAGGAAAGGAAAGAAGAGTTGCACAATGACTAAATAAGAAAGTAACATTTTCAGTTTTAATGTAAGCCCTGAACAACCAGCTGCAGGGGACAGAGAGACAGAATAAATGTGATTTCTGCAGGTCACACACAGTTTTATGTCCTACTCTTTGTGCAGTGCGAACCGATCAATACGGCTGGAGGACCGTTACTGCTTCAAACAAAAAAATGAAGTGACATAAAATGGAAAAACCCAAAGTACATAGAGATGCAATCTTTGGTGTTCACGTTAGACTTTGTATACAAGATAGAAAAAACAGCCTGACATGTAACAGGACAGGGTGAGAAGTGGGGTCAGTGGATAGGGGAGTCCAAAGCAGGATCTTCTGGAAGACCAAAGTTCCCTAAATGTATGAGAAACTGCCCCATCTTTGCATCGTTCCTGCTAGAGTTCCCTACCAGGAGTCAGCACATGCAGCGTCACCAAGTCCTGGAGAACGTGGGCATAAGAGAAGTGAAGTGGTCTCACACTCAACCGATGCACTGGGGACTTACCCTGTCAGACAACCGTAGGTGTGGAGAAATTAGGTACTGTTACAACACACCTGACCTCATGGCAGAACCTGTTGGGATGATATTGGATTTTTTCCGGCACTAGCCCGACACACAGGAATGATGCAATTTAAATAGAGATGTGCGACACGACCCTTAGTAATAGTAATACAATAGCATCCATGGAAAACTCTGCAGTCCATTTTAGAGCTGCTTTTGCTGAAATGTCCCACGGAGTCATGGCTTTTTCTGTGACATTAATAGTGACATTAAGTATCTTGCTCTTCTAACCCAGTGATGCTATCAGTTTTACTGAGGTACAGCTTAGTCTTTTTTTCAGGAAAGTCGGCAGCAGTAGAGTCACAGGTATTACAAATGATAGAAATTAAACTTCTTGGAGATGGGGGATCGGAAAAGGCAGAAGAAATTGGTAAAAAAAAAGCAGTGCTTAGATGACACGCTGTTATGAAGAGTGAGACATCTTGTCAGCAAGTACAAATAGGGTGGTTTGACTCCAGCGTCAGCAAAAGCACACCCTTTCTCACCAGCCCCTATTGCAAGACTGTTGAGGACCATCTCGGAGATATGGGTAGATACCCTGGAACGTTTTTTTTTAAGTGCAGGGATTTTTCTCTCCTCCTTTGGAAGGGCATAGTGGCTTATGCAGCACGCCTGTTTTGGCTCACTCTGGAGCCAAAGTGACTGTTTCTTTGGGTGTACATCACAAGGAGGGCGCACATGTGTGTGTTCCTGTGTTTGAACCTGCTGTTCCCAATACAGTGGTGTTGCTGTTGAACATAAATGGACTTACCAAAGGTTTTCTAAGGTGTTATTTGGAGTCCCTGAGTTTCAGGTGCTCATATGGTAACTGTAGCCCTGCTGGAAGGAAACACCTGGGTTTTTTAATCACTAGATACTAACGACTTAGCCGCTGTGAAGATTCCTGAAACTGTGTGAACACATTGCGTTATTGTTGGGTCTTTTTTTATTTATACATTTCTGCTGAGTAGATGCTGCTGTGCAAACATTCATTTGTTGATCTTCTGCTGAAAATAGTTGCAGACATCGTCCAGAGTAGGCTGCTGATGTGGAGTGTGGATAGAGCTGCTTTTGTGTGCTTCATACTGGAAATGTCAATGATGTTTATGGAAACGCGTCTAAAAAATTCACTTTGAGAAGAAGTCTGCTAGGGAAATAGAAGCTTACCTATTTCCTTATGGAATTAAAGTGCTTTATGGTGTTGTCTCTGGCCTCATCTCATCCCGTGAGGCTTTCTGCAGGGGGAGAATACATTAAAACTTTAGGTTTAAACACACACACGTGCTCATTCCCCTTAAAAAAATGCTTATTATTGCTATTTCCCTTGGATTCCTGAATCATAGGGTTAAAGAATACATTAACGTTCTCTCAAAATTTCAAAAAAGGAGGTTAAAATTTGCATACTCAAAACTGCAGGCAGATGTTAACAAGGCAAAGGAAACTGGAAGAGATGGAAGAAGTTGTTGGCAGCGGAGGTGTTGCAAAGAGGAGCAGCGTGGAGAGGGGCTGCACAGCTGCATGGGTAGGGTGGGAACCTTTTATGTGACATTCCGCTTTGAGGACCCCTGGGTTTGTGTTTATTAGGGGAGCAGGTTATTGAGGAGGAGCTGACTTACCGTTGGGTTCTTGCTTGTTGTTGCAACAGTTTGAAAGGAGGAAGAGAGCAGCACTGTTTCTGGTGGTGACTGTTGTGGTTAATAACATAATATTAAGGATTACGTTAGTATGAGAGAGCCTAAGGACTAGCCAAACGTGGAATGCCCTGGTGCAAGACTGCAGTATAAACACTACCTAGAGGAGCAGACCCTGCTCTATACTCTAACCAACTGAGTAGGCGAGGTAGAGAATGGAACCGCACATCAGACATTGTCCTTCTGCTGTGGTTTTTGTTCCTGTGGGACATAAGCCAAATGGATTATTGAAAAAGACAAATAAAGCCTGGGAGAAGGGCTCTAGGACAGCACTGGAAGAGACTGGGAAATGAAGCTGAGCTACAGGAGCCTGTGTGAAGGTGACAATGGAAGGAGCAGCCCACCGATGAGCTGCAGAGACCGTTGGGCGCAGACAGGTGTAAAAATTGTTGAGTGGGCTGGAAGGTGTTGAAAAATCCCCTATTAGCAAGAATAGGACCAGCCTTCTCTGAACCTTTCATAACCCTATAAGATTAATTCTTCACAGCTGCAAGGAGACCTCAAGGAGAGGAATTTTAGCTTCTCTGTCTTTTTTCACTTCAGATTGGACAGAGGGGCTGTTTGCACTCGTCAAAGGTCATGTACATCATCGGTTTCCATTAGCCTGAACATGTCAAGTAAAATTTCAGTCTTTAGTTCCTTCAAATAACTTGAAACAGCTGCTTGGATATTTGCAAGCACAAGCAGAAGGAGTGGGTTGTGGTTATAGGATCCCATCCAAGCGAGTGAACAATTCTGTAAAACAGTTAGGAGGAGCCAACCACTAACTGATACTGGTTATGCACCTGTAGCCCTGCGCGGACCTGCAAAGGGGTTCAAAGTTTTGGAAACAACAGCGCTGCAGGCTGCTGTGCTGAAAAATGAGATATAGGAATATCGGTCTCAGAGGTAACAGAGATCACGCACTGCTTTTCTGCTAGGCAAGCAGATAGCCACCATGTTGTCTTGTGTCAGTCCCAGAGTTTATCCGTTTAGTGCCCAGGCTTCAGCAGCAGGTTATGAAGGTTATGTGGACGTGCAGATAACAGCAAAGGAAGTTCCCTCCGGATCTCCTCTTCCCCTTCTATCACTCTGCAGTTCTCCCCTGGCATCCCCCATCACCGATTGCCTCTTCCTCTGAGTTTAGCTGGGTCATCTGAGGATGCATGCTGCCTGAGGAGGTGCTTTTGAATAAACGGTGCTTTTAAAGGGGTGCTGGTTATATGCATGAAAATGTGGTAATAGCTAGCCTGATTTCCATCTGGCATAATTTAGGAGTAAATCCATTGACGTCAGCAGAATTGTACAGATATAAATATAATTGAAGTCAGGTCCTATATTTTTAAGGTTAAGCCTAGAAAACGCTGTAACTTACTCTCCCACACACACTTTCTTTTCTCTTTCAAGCCCTGCCACAAATATGAATGTCTTAATTGGGATTTAATCTATTTCTGCCCAGTTTAATCAAAGATCTGTCAGTAAAGAATTTTATGAGATGCAGAGGTGAAGCCCAGCTGACCCTCTACCTATCTTTAGAAAAATCTCGCTGGCTGCTGGTTCTGAAAAACCTCAGCCGCAGTTGTTCTTTTTTCCCTTGGTCAGTTATGTCAAGCAGCGTATCTGTAGCTATGTTTAGTTCTGAGCACAAACATGAGGCAGAAATGGAAGCTTTTTGGCAAGCAAAGAACATGATTTTCAGCTCATTCGCACAGAATGGTGGTAATTAATAGATTGTTTTCTGACAAATGGTTAATTGTGCCTGACTGTTTTCCATATGGCTAAGGAAATAAAAAAGCCAATGAGGGCATGGTATTTAAAAATCCAGAAATTTTGGTATGAAACCATTGGTATGATATCCAATCCCATTTGCCGTACTTCTAAAATGGGTTATATGAATATTTGCATATGACAACGTTACTGAAGTACACGGTTTCCACTTTTTTTTTTTGTGGTTTTATACTGGTGTTACTCAACTGAGTTACTTCAGATTTTTTTATACCAGTGTATGTAAGATGTTTAGGCCAGTACAAACTACAAAAGAGATCTCAATGAAAAGCCACATCTTTGTCTTCATAGTAGGAATAAAGCCAGAGGAAATAACCCAGAGGGGTCTGGAGGACAAACCTTATGAAGAACGACTGAGGGAGCTGGGGTTGTTCAGCCTGGAGAAGAGGAGGCTGAGGGGAGACATCATCACCCTCTACAACTACCTGAAAGGAGGTTGTAGAGAGATGGGGGCTGACCTCTTCTCCCTGGTGACAAGTGATAGGACGAGAGGGAACGGGTTCAAGTTACGTCAGGGGAGGTTTAGATTGGATATTAGGAAACATTTTTTCACTGAAAGGGTTATTAAATATTGGAATAGGCTGCCCAGGGAGGTGGTGGATTCACCATCCCTGGAGGTGTTTAAAAAAAGGGTAGATGGGGCACTTAGGGACATGGTTTAGAAGTGGCTTTTGTCAGGGTAGGTTAAAGGTTGGACTTGATGATCTTAAAGGTCCCTTCCAACCTCAACAATTCTATGATTCTATGATTCTAACCTGTAAAATTTTTCCATGACTTCAGTGCACATACATTTCTAACGCTGTGGGTAGAATTAGACGTAGTGACTTTGATAACATTCATAAGTATTTGTCCTCTTGGGTTTTTCACTTTCTTGTTGCTGCAGAAGTAATACCAGCTCCACGCTCTTCGTGTTACCACACCTCTTACAGTAAGTGGCTGGCACCTGCTGGCTGGGGTGATTTATTCGCCCACAGCAGGAAGGAGTTCTTCCATTGACGAAATCAGTTGGTTCATGAGATCGTATATCTCTCGTGCCAAAAATCATTGCCCATATCCAAAGGGATATGTGGTGTGTTTGTTAAGAGATGTAAAAGTCTAATGCCGTTACCAGGAAGTTCTTTATTTTATTAAATTATGTATTTCAGGGATAATTCTTAAAGCCCCAGAGAGATAACCTGTAGCATGCAATCTGTTTACTGGCTTTGGAAATTAACTTTATTCCTCCGAAGTGTTTCTTCTAGAGGAATGTTCAGTTCTCAGTAGAATTGTCCTACGAGTAGTTAAATGCTGTGGTTATTGCAAAAATATGAAACACTGAGAATCAGAGCCAGATAAAGAGCATTAGCTTTCAAAATTGCATAGCTTATAGCATGTAATTTGCTGATATTTGTGGGATTTGGGTCTGTAGATTGATGGCCCTAATTGTGTATCTTTTAGTAATCTAGATGAAATAACATGGCACAGCACTAAATCCATTTGTCCTGTGTGGCTAATTTAAAGCTCAGCGTAGATAACTGCCAAGTAGAAGGTTTTTTATGTTTGTCTTCCTCGTATGTCTCTGTTGAATATTCATAGTTTCTATTAACACATGCCCTTCAATATTTGCTACATTTTTGTCATAGAGAGTAGATTAATTAAAAGAGTCGTTGCCATGAACCCCTGGGCTGTGATCTTGTCAGATCTTGTAATATAAGTAGTACCAGGTCAGGGAAAGTGATGCCTCTTGAGAAGTGGCAGCTCATGTCCTGGCCATAGGTCCAAACTTAATAGCTTGGATACTTTTACTTTAGGGACATTTCTTCTATTCCCGTCTTCTGAAATAAAGGGGTTTTATGAAAGCTGAGCTCTCATTTTTATTGTAGGTTCCTGGCCACAGAGAAAAGCTTGAAACTATGGAATGTCAGCAAAGCAAAAAGGCTTGATGGATCAGCAAGAATTAAAAATGTATTTTAAATACCAAGCAAACCTCCAACTGATTTTCAAGCTCCGCTTGACATCCCCAAGGAGCTTTGGCTGGCTAGAGATGGTTATACTGGTTTCCTATTAAAGCTGCCTTGTCAATTATTTTTGCAGCATTAGGGATGTGTATGCATTTCTTCATGTACCAGATAGGCAGTGGTGACAGCTGTCCTGCAAATCGCAGGACCAGTGACAAACTGCACTTATCCTCTAGCTCCGAACTTTCTCTCCTGCATTCTTCCCACTTACCCATTTCCTCTGTGACCATCGCTCTCCTGAAATGACTTTGGCAGGGTTAGAATAGTGAGCATCTTAGAAAAACATTTAACTAAAAACCCAAATTTGAGTTTTCTATTAGTCACTCAAGCATGTAACGATACCTGCCCTCGCAGTACCCTCGTGAGCACAGTGGCATGTGCTCCAGCATGGGCAACAACTTCCTGATGGTGAAACTGGCCAAGGACTATGATAGAGTAGCTGGGGATTTCTGTCAGGGAAGGGTTTACAGAACAAGCTGGACAAATCTTTCTGTGAATCTAAGCATTCGCATTTCTGAACCAGTGACTGGTTTAAGCTTTGTTGGAAGGCAGAAAAATGATATTCTCAGCTTTTCAGTGGGGGCAGGTGGCACTTTTTCATTAGATCTTATTTGTCTTCTTTGCCCATTCCTAAGAAAGCTAACAAATCCCAAATTAAAAAAAAAAAAGGGGGGGGGGCAAAGATTTTTAAGTTCAACTTTGTCCTGGTCAAGGAGTGAAAGTGATTGGATATTAAATGGAATAACTGTTCATTTCCTACCTTCGCTGGCACTCTGGGATCCACCAATACTGAGATCTACCATGGAGACGTACTGGATGGTCTCCCAGCTCTCCATACTGGTTGCCAAGGTATAGCAAACTGGAAAGCTGTTTGGTGGGCAGAGGTCTCTTGGAGCTCAGCTGGGTTTCTGCCCATCAGAAAGTTTTAATAAAAAAATTCTAATGAAAATTACACGTTTAAGTTCCTTTTTTTTTCCCCCAGCAAGAAAGCAGATATATTCCTTTAATATCTTAGGTAGCTTGTGGAGGTCTGTCTTTGCGCTGACAGAGATGGAGACTTTCTGTTCCTATCCATCTATAACAAGGATATGGTCTCAGATAATTGCATGCCATTGAAAATGACAAGCAGCTAATAACTAAATGCATAAATAAATAAAATACAAATATAGGAAGTTTGTGTTTATAAATCTTTACTTAGGCATCTAAATAAGAAGGTTTGGATTCCAAATTGTGCCTGATTTTCACCAAACTTTTCAGAAACCTGTGGCTGCTCCGCATTTTTTCAAAACTAAGCCAAGTTACTATGGATTCTATTTGTATTTTTGCTTTTTCAGTAAGGCTTCCAAATATTTCTCAGCATGTTCAAAATTCCAGTTGATGAAGCATAACATAGAGGATTTGTCAGTGTTTTTTGAAAATAGTACATTTTTGTGCCAGGCGTGTAGTGAATTCACTCATTTGCTTGAGGTCATTAGTTGCATCACAGTATTGCTGAATATTGATCAATGACACAATACACTGAAATGACACAGTATTCTGGACTGTCCTTGAGACAACATAATAACAATGACAAAGAAGCATCTTGTTCTCTCTGTATTGCTCCCCTACTATTTTTTCTTCCAGCACTTGTGATTTATGATGACCCTTGAGTAAAGCAGTCAAATCTGTCAGTCTTCAAAAGGTACCAGTCATCATGGACCATTATTTCTGAGACTGAATATTAGGAAAGACAATGTGATAGAGAAAAGCACAGAACGTCTTCTGGGACAGATTTCAGTCACTATAGTTTTAATGTAGACATTGATGATTACCTGTACTTCACCAAACAGACGCCGTAATAATTTCAAATGGCGTTTTACATGTTTAAGCCATCATTAAAAACTGCGAGCTGCTTTCAAATCAAAACTCCTCCTCCAGCATTCATGTTTGATTGGGCGCTGTTGACAAGTGTTCTTGAGCTGATGATTAGAAATCTGTGCACTTTTACTGAATTGAAAGATGAGATGTGTGTATCTTTTGAGGTAATGGGTATTATTACTCATTTATCCTAATCTGGTACCCACTTGATCAGCTGAAGTCAGATTCAATTGGAAATTATAGACTCTTTAGAGACAGTGAGTTGAAGCTCTGGTGTCTTTACATTGATTCTGCTCCTGTACAATTACCATTATACCCCACTGATGACGATGAACTGCCTCATAAAATGCTTCACCTTGGCATGAACAGAAAACTCTGCTCACAGCAAAACTCCTGCATATAGCGGCCTGCAGGGCATAGCAGAGAATACTGGTTGCTCTTAGTACGCTTGAGCATACCTAGGGGAAACTGGTTTTCCCCACCCCTAAGTAACAGTTACCTGTTCTTGAGCAGTTGCACAGGAGATGTGGTGGAGCTTCCAAAGCTCCCCATCTCTTCTTGCCTCTAACTCAAAGCCATTCACAGGTATGATCCCTTTTCTTCTGGGGCTGACCCCCGTGTGCGAAATAGCTCCATGAAGAGGAAGATACAAGACCATGCCATGGTCCTTCTTAGTGTTTCCTAGGGCAAGCTTGGCTTCCTGGAGGAAGGGGACTGCTGCATTTTAAAGGGAAGTTCAGTGATTTTCCCTCATCACTTTGAGGTCCAGTGTTTATTTTGAAGACAGCACAGCCACTCATCTCTCCCAGAAATGAGTTATGTCTTAGAAGTACAGTTCATCCCATATTTTAATTCTGTGATTTTTATTTAAATTTGTATTAAACTTCAGGCAGTTGCTATCACCAACCTTTCCGTTCATGAGACGTGTTTCCGAAAGCAAGTTTACAGCCACCCTCACTTGCATTCTGAAGAGCCCAGACATCCCATAGATAAGCCATGCATACTCAAAATGCATGAACACACAAGGGATGCAGAGATGTCTGCTAATAGCATCTTCACTTTTATCCTGAATGTGTGGTGTGAATGTGCTGGGAAAGAGAGCTTGCTGGGTGAAACACAGGTGCTGGTAGGTCATGGAGGGGGTAGTTGTGATTGCCTCCACTTTTGCACAGGTTTTTGCTTCTATATAGCAGCTTTGTGCTCACCTCCACTCTTCAGGCTTTCCATTCATTTGTGCAATCAGTGCAACTGATTAGAAAAAGCCTGAGGTTAATGGTCTTTCCTTTTTTCCTCCTTCCCCTGTGCCTCTTTATAAGCAATACTTAAAATGTGACCTCTTCCACCACAGGTTTGTTCCGAGTCAAACTGGCTTTGAAGGTCAGTTCAACTGTAGCTGGCCTGTCCGCTATCTCTTGATCAGCCTCAGTTGCCAGTGCCAGCTCGGCTGTTCTGACCTTCCCACGTGTCTGACTTGCCTTTTGTCTCTGTCCTTGTGACTTACAGCTTGGGCAGGTCTTCCCTTGCCACAGCCCTTGAATGATGAAATATCCTCTTCCCTTCCCTGCTCTCCCCTGGCAATTTCTGAGAAGCAGTAAAAAGAAAAAAAAAAAGAAAAAGAAAATAGCAAAGTGCAGGTTTTTCTACAGAAATCATTTAGTTCAACACTATATCTTTTCAGGAGCAGACCTTTGCTGTTTGCAAAGCCTTGCGATCATAAATTACCACTACTTAATTTCAGACAGTGCTCTCACGGTCTGAAGAAGGTGCTATGGAAGAAAATGTGTTTTAATCAGAAAGCATCAGAACGCTTCTTAAAACACAATGGAGTTGCTTTCACCTTCTCTAAGATGAAAAGCAATCAGTGTCTTTAGCAAATGGCGTGGGGCAATTACCATCTCTGATGTATGCTGCCTGTTTGCTCTTCCCTGGAAAGATTCCTGACTTTGTCAGAAAGTTAAGAGTCTCCTGTCTCACTGCAAAAGACCTCTTACTTACGGACCTTCAAATCTCAACTTCAGGCATAGCTAAGTCATCCTGGGCCATGGTAGAGGTTTCTAAAATAGATGAATTGCCATTTTTTTTTCCTTTTTGATTCCCCTGGAGTTGGATTTCTGTGTATTTAGTTAGTCAGTTTCTGTGGACCCGTGGATCAGGAGAAGAAAGAGAACACAACAGGGTTTTAAACTTTTCTCATGCAGTTGTGAAATATATTTTCACTTAAGATATGTTGTACAGTGAATGAAGTTTATGTGATGCTGGGTTTTCCAATGCCTTACATTTCTTACCTTTTGCAAGGAATCTACTGCAAAGGAAATCCAGACTGGTAAACTACCAAGTCAGAAGGATTGAGGATACACATTTTATACAGCTTTAAATGATGTAAGGTACGAGGTAACTACAAATCATCCCGCAATCCCTTCAGCTGCAATAACCGTTTTATATGACTACTGCATTCTTATTGCTGCAACATTCATGCAACACGTATGCCTGAAAAACTGCACATGTACGGAATAATTATACAACCAACTTTAACTCAGGGGCAACCTAAATGATGTGATCCAAATCTGGACTACTTTCATTTTTTCCAATGTTTCATAGACTCACAGAATAATACAGGTTGGAAGGGAGTTCTCGTGGTTCAACCCCCCCCAGCTCTACGCAGAGCCAACTAGACCAGCTTGCTTAGGGCCTTGCCCAGTCGCGTTGCGAGTATCTCGCTGCGTGGACGTTTCACAGTCTGTTCAGTGTTTGACCACCATGGCGGAGTGAAAAAGTTTCTCTGAGTATCAAATCAGAATTTCCCTTGTTTCAACTTGTGGGTATTGAATCCCATCCTCTCACTGTGCACCTGCAAGAAGAATTTGGCTTCATCTTCTCTGTAGTGTAGGAGACATGCTGCCCTCCAGGCTTGTTTCCCAAGGGCCTAGTCCAAAACCTAAACGGTCATTAGAAAAACTCTGATTGAATTCACCAAGCGCTGGAGCAAATCTCCACTACTAAACTGGGATCGGGCATTCTTGTTTGGCTGTAGGAAAGGTCTCGGATCACCTGCCATTCTTGTGTGGGTGAGTACAGAGGACTGAGGTGCTTCTCTTGACATTTAGAGGTATTTGGATACGAGCCAGAGCTGTTTGAAAACTTTATTAGTCTAGAGAGTCAGGACATTGGCTTGAACATATTGCCATGCTGACGTGGTTGACTGTGTTACTTTTGACAAAAGTTGGCTTGTGTCTTGTCATTTTAAAGGTTATTTAGAAGTTCAGACTTGAACAGATCTCTCTTGAGAATGGGTGTCCTGTCCATACTCAGAAGTGCCCATAACTGTAGCTACGAGTGTACCCTGAGCTCTGCTCAGGAGAGCAGAAGAGGTGGATCAGCGTGGTCTCTGCTGTGGTTCCCACTTGACCTGTGTGGCCCTGGCTGCTGGCACAGCAGTGGCACCACGGCCGAGCGTGTGCATCGCTCGCTCGCTGCTCACAGCAGGCAATATTGTACCCTTTGGGGGATTTTTGTGTGTGCAGTGACTGTAATCCAGATCTGATACTGGCACAAGCCGCCTTTGAGCCGTCACTGAGGTCAAAGAGAGAGAAGAACAAAACCAGACACATTTTCATTAGCTTTTTTTTTTTTTTCCTAAATAACGTGCACATTATTTCCTGTTTAACACTACAAAGTTTAGCAGCAGAACACATCTCATCCGCGTGTGGCGTGGGCGGTGTTGATATCCCCTGCCTACGGCTGTCACTTACACCCACTCCTGCATTGCAAATTGCCTCCAATCAAATGAACTCACAGAAACACCAACGTTGTTGCGTATGCTGGGGTTTGCATGATGTATTTCCGCATTTCTGCTGTTCGTCTTGCAAAAATCCTTTTCAGTCCCAGCTGTTATTTTCAGGAACTGACAAGTAGGTTTCTGTAAATGAATCAAATTAATTCTGAACATGGTCATAGCCCTTCATCAAATGACAATGAAAAGGCAAGCAATACATAGCAGAACATATCCCAGCCTCTGTCAAAGCTGGCTCTTGTCAGCACAGAGAGATTTGAAGTGAGGGAGGAGGGGAAATAGCAAGAAAAAAGTTTCAGAAAGTTCCTTCTTGGTTGCTCCTCCAGTGCTATGTGTGAGGAGGTAGTGTGGCTCCAAGATTTGGGAGAGGGTGATGGAAAAGGGGGTTAAACCCCCTGGAGACCTGGACAGGCTGGAGAGTTGGGTGGAGAGAAACCTTATGAAATTCAGCAAGGGCAAGTGTAGGGTGCTGCACCTGGGGAGGAACAACCCCATGCACCAGTACAGGTTGGGGGCTGACCTGCTGGAGAGCAGCTCAGCTGAAAGAGACCTGGGAGTCCTGGTGGACAACAGGATGACCATGAGCCAGCAATGTGCCCTTGTGGCCAAGAAGGCCAATGGCATCCTGGGGTGCATCAAGAAGAGTGTGGCCAGCAGGTGGAGGGAGGTCATCCTCCCCCTCTACTCTGCCCTGGTGAGGCCGCACCTGGAGTACTGTGTCCAGGTCTGGGCTCCCCGGTTCAAGAAGGACAGGGAACTGCTGGAGAGGGTGCAGCAGAGAGCTACCAAGATGATTAGGGGACTGGAACATCTCTCTTATGAAGAAAGACTGAGGGATTTGGGTCTCTTCAGTCTGGAAAAAAGATGGCTGAGGGGGGACCTTATCAACACTTATAAATACTTAAAGGGTGGGTGTCAGGAGGATGGGGCCAGGCTCTTTTCAGTGGTGCCCGGTGACAGGACAAGAGGTAATGGGCACAAACTTGAGCATAGGAAGTTCCACCTAAACATGAGGAAGAACTTCTTTCCTTTGAGGGTGGCAGAGCACTGGAACAGGCTGCCCAGAGAGGTGGTGGAGTCTCCAACTCTGGAGACGTTCCAAACCCTCCTGGACACGTTCTTGTGCAACCTGCTCTAGGTGACCCTGCTCTGGCAGGGGGGTTGGACTAGATGACCTCCAGAGGTCCCTTCCAACCCTGTGATTCTATGATTCTATGAAACCACTTATTGTAAGCGTAAACTTGCTACCTTCACGGTGATTCTCCAGAAGGCCACATTTTTGGATACTTGCTGCAGTGGAGTCTGTTGGCAATATATAATTTGTTTACTAAACAGGGAATGTAATTGAAATGTCCCTTTTGAGTTAATGAAAATACAAAACAGCTTTTCAGAGAAGACTGAGGCCTCTAATTTAATTATCTGTGAACCTCATAGATTAAAAGTATCCTTTCATCCATTCCTGGCAGCCTGAAGTAGATGAATAACTGAAATTCAAAGAAAAACCTTACGAAAAGGAGACCTGGCAGATGAAAGAGCAAAGGGCCAAGCGGTTTGTAAAAGGATTTATCTCCACTGAGATACCCGTTGTCTTTACGGCAACTAATTATATGTGAAAACTATTAAAAGATTTGGAAGCTGTGATACCCATTAAAGGGGCCAGGGGTCCCCATCGCCTGCAGGAAAAACAAGCTGGCTCCTCTTTGAAATATTGTGTGCTATGTATCAGAGGAGTTACTCTTTAAGGGCACATGGCAAGCAGTGGCCTTAAGCATGGGAGCAGTTGCCAGAAAACCAGCAGGAGCAGCTGTACAGATAACGTTGAGCTTGCTACGGTGTTATTTGCAGAGCCAGTCCTTCAGACAGCAGATCCAGCCCTGAAGCAAAGCCTGGAGCGATGCTGCCCCACCGCTGCAAAGGCATCCAGGAGCAGCCAGAGCTCAGGCGCATCCTTGGTGCGGTGGGGTCTGGTCGGTCCTAACGCTGCGTGAGCCGTCTGCTTTCCGCATCGAAGCACGTCTGCTCTTGTGTCAGCTGAAGGCTGATGGCCAAGTCTCCACGAAGGTGCTAAAATACAGCGGCCGTCCTTGACACTTCTTGCCCACCTTCACATTTATGGCTATACTCTGTACTGCCTGTTAACAGCAGCACTTGTCGTCCCGGCAGAGGCCATGGCGTCTGCATGGAAACGCAGAGCGTTTAGACTGACTTTGCAGAGGAAGCCTGTGGCTGAGCAAGGAGCTTACAGGTCTCCTCTGGTGTGACCCCAGGCCCAGTCGTCACGTTGTTGTACACAAGTTTCATATCTGCTATACATGAAATACTTGCTGACATTGGAAAGACGAAGCAGAGAGGTGCATATGGGAAAAAGAGGGGTTTGCACTTCACGGGGTGAGTATATGAGGAGCTAAGAGGTTTGCAAGTAGCAAAAAGGATGCTTCTTGGGTTGTTTTTTTTTTTGTTAGAATATGTTCTCCCTTTTCAGGTTTGTGCTTGAAGACTTTGATCTAGAGGCACAGTGTGTTTAGGAAAGGGAAAAAAAAGCAAGCTTACTTCTGGTATATACCTTTACAGCTTCACTGTCTTGAAGTGGGATTTCACCAGCTGAGCAGTGACCTCAGCTGAGACGAGCTGGGCATGGAGAGGGGGCGCTGGTACCTGTTGCTTGGAGTTACCTGAACAGTGCCCAGAAGGCCAGCAGAAAATGTGCTGATTGATTTTATTGCGGTGGGAGGTTTGAGGAGTACTGATTTTTCTTTTCTCTAGTTCATCTAGCTTGGATCTAACATCTTGGACTTTGAAAAAGGGTTGACTTTGAAGAGTTTTTTGGAGTGGGTGGCAATTTTATTTGTCTGCAACAGAGATCAATGCACTTTGAATTGTATGTATGCAAGTGGGAACTGGTGCAAAGACACTATAGCACAAGTGCCAGATTTCTGTGAAATTCTGGCTAAGAAGCTGGCCCTAACCATTGTCTAAAAGGGTGCCTCTAAAATGTATTTCAAATGATACTTAAATATACTCTTAGAGAAGTATTTCACGTTATCTTTGTGATAGGTCAGATTTTAAAACCTTTACAATTTGAACAACTCCGTCAGCTGCCTGTAAGCAACGTGCTCTTTGCTTTTATTTTGTAATTCGCTATTATGCTTGGTATGACACTTGCTCGATCTGGCTTAGTTTCCCATGCTGATTTGTTCTGAATGTGCCCTGCAGGCTAATGGTATATTTGCAGTCTCTCTTCTTCCATTGTAAAATTTGTTATTACCATTTACAGGACAGCGTGTTCTCCCTGACACCTTCCAGAAGTGCCAACTGCCTGTTGAACAGCACGGCATCTGCTATTAAAGCCTGATCCAAACCCCAACGAAATCAGGGAACAGTAACGCAATTGAAGGTTTTTAAGGAAAGGCAGCATCTTTTATTAGATCAGCTGTTACAGTTGGAAAAAAAACAGACAAGCTTTCAGGCACACAAATCCTTCAGGTCTGAAATAGCAGCAGTATTGCTTACACCAGCATTCCTTACCAGTGAGACAGCTATGGTCCTAGCAAGGTTTAAAAAGTGTGCTTAAAAGTGTGTGTCTTGCACGGCCCTTCTTACTGGGGATGGCTCCTTAGCAGGACGCAGGCAAACATTGTTCTCCTCTCTCCGGTGCCCAGTATACCCCCAGTATACAGATACATCCTACAAGGAGAGGTAGCATAAGGTCCCTTATACTTGAGAAAAAGTCTTCAATGCCTTATGACCGTGCCGCATCTTCTCTGTAGTCACCCTGCTACTGGGAAGGACTGGGGCAAAGCTGTGGGCTTCACCGTGCAGGTGGTAACCGCAGGATCCGTGCTGGAAATTCTGGCTCCTGATGTTTACACCCGTCCAGCAAATAGTTGTGGGACCAGCTGGCAAAATGAGTTTTATTCCCTTTCTTGTGGTTGCTCTACAGGGAGCAGTGTTTCCCAGATTTTCTGGAGTCACTGTTGACTGACCAGCCACCTAATAGCAAAGCTTGTGATTGAAAACGCTGCACTGGCAGGGTGGTTCTGCAGAAAAGCTGTGAGCAGCTTCCCATAGTCTTTGGATTGCTTGTGGTCACAGAATTGAAAAATAAGAAGTAACAGCCCTGTACGCTGCCGGCTTACTCTTCCAGGTTTGGGATCCGAACATCCTGCTTTTTCATCCTATAAGAAATTTCATATTTATCTTTCTTTTTCTTTTCTGGAAATCTTCAAAAGTATATACTGAAATCTTTCTAGTTAAAGAACACAGGCAGGTGCTCAAAAATTAAATGTTAACATTAACCGTAACATTTATTAATCTTATTAACATTTCTGTATTCCCACGCTAGGAACTAGGATGTTAACTGTAGTTAATAACTGTGGTAGTAAGAAGCTGAGAATGCTTTTTGCTCATGTGAATATTTCCACGGTACTTGGGCTGTGAGAACTCCGGATTTTGCATACTTTCTGGAGTGTATGAATAGGTGTGTTAATTATGCAGCTTCTCTATTCATCCCTATTTGAAAATGAAAGGTTGCATTTCAAGAAACTGTCACCACAAGAAAATTGTAAAAAGTATTGACGCTTCTGAAGAAATTAAAAGGCCTTCAAGTTGATTAACACACAGGCCTGAACACAACCGATGCTGTCCTGCTGTAAACAGGAATATGATTATTGGAAAAGCTTAATTCAGAAAGTAAAATATCTCTTAAAAATTATGCAAGCCAAAAATCTTAGTTTAAGATCTGCTTTGGGCATTGGTGTTGCAATGCGAAGCTATCTTACAACTGTCTTGAAAGTCCTTAAAGGTTTAGAAATTTGTGGGAGCCTGTCTTCCTATAAAATACAAGTGTTTCAAATGTGGTTCTCCATCTGAATCCGTCACTGAAGGCACATCGTACTCAAGGATCTGAATCACCAGTCCTGGCTGTGTCTTGCCCAACCTGGCCAGCCTTTGATTGATCCTTTTTATGTGTTTCTCCACTCGGTGATGTGCCCAGTGGCATCAACCATAGAACAGCATAGACAATTGCTTCTCTTTCCCAGAGAAGGTTTTAGCGGAGGGGTCATGTAGACAACCATGTTCTCTGGTGAATCTCAAAATTTGTTTCATTCCCTTTAGTACCCAGATGAGATGTTCGGGTTTGAAAGCATGGCTGTGAATGTTACTGTGTAAGGGGCTTTCTTTTTCCTTATGTGCACCAAAAGGAAAATGACGACTTTGTCTGTGAAAGACAAGAGCTTCATTCTTACTTGAAACTAAGACCTTTTCATGTTCCCATCTATTTTAAATCACTTCTATGCTGCCAGAGTGGAGTAAGTAAAAACCAGGATCTATACTTAGTCCCTATAGCAGTAATTGTGTAGCCATGTGGACAACCACATGTCTAACCTGCAAAATATAATTCCACCTCTGGATTCTGCAGCCAGTAAAGGGCTCTGATGCCCCAGACTTCAGACATCTTCTACAGATGGGTTTGAGATGTAGCTGCAGCTCCATCACTGAGTCGATGCTTCAGATCAACCCCATGTTTAGGTTGGGTGCTTTTATAAATCGGCACTTATAAAACTGGAAGAACAGTACGAAGGAGGAGAAGCAATGAAAACGTGAACTGCTGAGGAAAAAAGCATCTGCTCCCAAACCATTATTTTTTACTACCTGACACTCGTGTTTAATAGTGATGATGTTGCAGCTCTTTTCGGTCATGAAAATAGGAACAGCGGCAGCAGTGCCCAACACACAGGTTAATGTGACAGCTACACACGAATGGTGCACATTATAAATATATATTTAAGGTCCTTTCATGCATATCACAACTAAATAACAGCCAGCTCTGTCTCGGTGTTCTTCCACTGCTGCACTTATGGAGTAGCCTGTAGTAAGGGGAGGCTGCAAGGAGGGCTGGAAATGGCAGTGCTAATGAGAGCAGCAGATGTCACTGCACTTTATTCCCTTTCTGCTGCAGCTGGTTATAAATTCAGGTAGGAGATGTCAAAAAGCCAAAGAAGTAAAACTCTCCTTTGTTCGTTGTTTCACCCAGGACTCGACACGTTCATATCATCAGGCTTTGCACAATGGTAGCTTTGTCTCCTGTTGTTTCACTGAGACTTTGCTCTTTTTCAGGTGCCGGGAGACAACGAGAAGCACTGGAAGCCAGTGTTAGTGGTCTTGACGGAGAAAGACCTCTTAATATATGAGAGCATGCCGCGGATGAAGGAAGCTTGGTTCAGCCCTCTGCATACCTACCCTCTGCTGGCCACCAGGTACCTGTGCTTTTTTATTACAACCGCTTCAAGAGCGGTGGGAACAGCTGAGTCAGCCAGGAACAGGTATAGCTGCTGTACAGCTATATATCACACTTGAAATGTTGTGGTCCGAGAAGCAGATTCTTCTTCAATGGGCCGATGTGCTCAGCATAACTCCTCACTTCTCCTCCATTTCAAGTTCTGGCCAAGGCTGATGGCCAGAAGCGCACCAGAAGGATTATGGATGTGGCCATTTGGCCCAGATACAGAGGCAGGAGCGCTGAAAAAGCTGAGAGCAAAATCTCCTGAGATTTCTATTTCAGTGTGCAAACCTGAGGGCTTGGCAGAAGCACTCAGATGTCCAGCCTCTCCTCCAGGCTGAAAATCATTAAATTGTTGCCCTGAGTTGGACATGCTGGTGGGGCAGTTGTGCCCCACCGGTTTGGGGCTTTTGGGGACTTGCACATGCGATGGAGACACTTCATTTCAGCACAGCTTGTGTTCCTGCTTCAGAAAAAGAATTCCTGGCTTTTTTAGCTTAAAATGGTAAGCTTGGAAGACACATTTTTGAATCTAGGTTGGAAATAACTATCTATCTGCATTATTTTGAAGGTATCCATCAACACTAATTCAGAGAGAGCTTTCCCATGGCTGTCTTTATGCAGTGGAAAATATCTGTGCTTCTTGATGTGAATCTTAATCACATTTCTCTGCCAGTATGGTCAAAGGGCTTGAGAAAGAGCTGCTATTCCATTGTTTTGGCCTTGCTACAGGCCTGTATTGTACCATTTTCAATGAGTTCTCATTCAGAAGGGCTGGTAGCACATGGCCAAAAGCAGTGGGTCTCTTACTGCACTCTCATTAGTTAATTTCTGTTCTTGGTCTCTTAGTTCTCTCCCTGAATGAACTGGGGCTTTGCTGCTAAATCATTATATTAAAAAAAAAATTAAGCTCAGTGAATTATGCTGATGGTTGCTTTGTCCCAGTCTACCTACCCGTGATGGAGCTTTCAGGCTTCCTGGGAAGCGGGCCTCTGACTCACCCTGCGTTGCTGTAATGTGAGGTGAGAGCCCCAAACTCCGCAGCCGGCTGCACGTCATGGTGGTGAAGGTTGACAATTGCAAGTGACAAGTCCCAGTGAAAACTGGGTAAGGTGTTGGAGCTGGAGACTGTGTCCAGGTGTGTCAACTAAGAGTTTGTGGATAGAGAACGCCCCAGCAGAACGTGATGCAGCTCTTCCCTGCTGCTTCGGGGTGTCATTTCTACATGGACCCAAGTCCTCCTCCTTAAAGTGACCAGAGGTCCTACAACGCTCCCTGCCCCTTCCTGCCTATACATCTTCATGTGTCAAGGTAGCCCTTTGATGGGCATCACCAGCCCCCACCACCAGTGGCCACTGATTTACTGGATCAAACAATCTAAGTCTTCTTCTTGGAGGGCCTGTTACTTAATTACTTTTTCTCAGGAGATTTGATAGCAGACTGGCTTGCCTTGAGTGGGAATAGTCACCTCCCCGTGTAAGTGGAAGAGCATCAGCCTTCAGGCTGGAGGGGACTGAGAAGTTGCTTGACATTGGTGTCAGGCTGCTGGAGGGTCTTTATGGACTAGGAAAATGGTCTGTAAGAAAGATGGGATGCGGTTCAGAAAGGACAAGCGCAAAGTTCAGTGCTGGGGAATAATTGGCTGTGATGGTTTGGAGTGGAGGACAACTGACAAAATAGTTACTCTGCCAGGAAGCGTCTGGGCAGTGTGGTGATACTCCTTAAATCTATGGTATTTTGTTGTTGAGAAAACAAAGACAGTCATCTTGGGTTACAGCAGAAGTGTTGCATGTTGGGCAGATGTAGTAATCTAACCTAACTAGAGAGCATGAGTAAAGCCTCAGGTGATACACCACCTTCATGTGAGGCGTTGCACTTCCAAAAAGATGCCAGTTGACTGTGGGAGGTCTAGAAGGAAGCAACACAAATGTTAAGACCTAGAAAACACTATCAGTATGGGAATACTTAAGAAACCTTGGGTGTTTACTAGAGAAGTCCATGGAAAACATGTCACTAGTTTTCCAGTATGAAGATGAGAAACCATGAGGAGTACAGGGGAGCATGTTCTCCAGGTCCCTGCTGGATACAACAGGACATAGTTGGCTGCATTTGTGGCAGGGGAGGTTTGGGGTAGGTCCTGGGAAAAACTTGGTGTGCGAGTGAGGTAGTGGATTAGATTCTCTAGGAAAGATGCAGAATCCTCATCACTGGGGACTTTGATGGACGGGTAACGTGTAACGCTCAGGAGCATGTCGGCAGAGCTGGCCCTGCTCTGGGGAGGGAGATGTGCTGGGTGACCTCCTGAGAACCGTTCCAGGCCCGTCTCCGTGATTTCTTACTAGTATCGCTGTGAACTTAACACTCAGGTAAAAAGACAGCAGATACACAGAACCTGATGTTCAGAACAGAGTCACAATCTGATGAACACATATAAATACCTGAATCCCCAAGGTGCGCAGATTACATAAATTGACAGATCCCCTAAATCATTACACCTACTGGTTTGGATGATTTTGATTAAAACCCTGCAGGATTCTGCTTTTATTATCTGTCACACTGAGTACAGTCCTACCACAAAAATACCCAGGGTTTGCTGTTGGTATTGACTGCTGTGTTCATGCTCGGCCAGTGATTACCCTCCTCGTGATGGGTTTTTTAATCCCCTCTGTGCATTGATGAGTGCAATTTAGAACTTTTCACCTGGAAAGTTTGCAGACCACATGTTGTAATCTTGGCTGCTCCCATCTTTCAGATTTTTTATGAGTCCTCGGGAAAACATTTTTGCTTAGCTAATGCATATTTGAAAAGCTGCTGAAACTGGAAAAGTTCAGTGCCAGATACTGTACAGAGTCATGCTTAATCTACCCAAGACATAATGAGCAGAGAAAATTGGAAAGTGGTAGAAGGATTACAATCTTCTTACAGTATTTCAACAGCAGAATTTCAACATGTCCTTTCTGTTTGTTGATAAGTTTGCCTTCAACCTATGGATGCTGTTAAGACTTAAAAATATTTTCCAGTCAGTCTTTCCCAGTTTTGTGTGGAATATAAGTAATAGCTCAAATAAAACTGAGATCAGGAGATTTAAGTTGGTCCTTTAAATCTCTGTAGCAGGAGGCACGGCAGCTGGCTCGTAGCCCTGACTCCAAGGACCTTTTTGTCATAATCTCTGTCTCAGTGTTTCCTTATGCCTGAATAACAGTGCCTCCCTCCAGCATGGGAATGGGGCTTAAGTAATTACATCTTAAATGTTTGCAATCATATTGCATTATCTTTTGTAGCCAGATATGAAAAAAAATAATAATAATAAAGCAGCCCATGTTGGACTCTGATTAAAGATCAGGTAAATAGCTTTTGTGCGAAGCTGAGGTCTGCAACCAGAAAGTATTACAGCGGTTTGATAGTTAATGCCGTGGAAAGTTGGAGAAGGAATCTGGACACTGATTATTTGTCTGTGCAAGTGGAGAGAGGGGCAGGTGGGGAGAACTGGGGTCCCCCAGCACCCAGGGAAGGTGTAGGAGGTGCCATTCAAGCTGTGCAAGTTCTCCACTCATCTTCCCCGGGGCAGTGAGGGTGGCTGTGGCTCCCTCCGGGGCGGAGCTTGGATGAGCTGAGAGCATGTGCATCGGTTTCCAAAGAGTACAGCCATTCCAGAGCAGGTTTCAAATGCTAAATCGGGGGTAAAGGAGTGGTTTCAACATAAGAAAGATCAGATGATAGTGGCTTTCTACTGGGCAGAGCTGCATGACTGTTGATGCACTTGTATCACAGTCTCTTCTGAGGTAAGTCTCAAATGAGCAGCTGAACCCTTGCTTTGAATATCAGTGCTGGTTTCGTTGTGCTTTTTGAAGAGGCCATTAGATTTTCCTGGTTGAAACTCTTTTCCTAGAGTTAGGATGAGAAGCAGGTCCCAGTGCATCTCACCCAGCACCAGCACTTCATGGTTGACCATACCCATCTTGCTATCACATGTTTGCAAAGAATAATGCTAAAAAGGTCCCCAAAACATAGAGAGACAAGGAAGACATGAGAGAAGATTAGAAGTGTCTTCCTGGCTCTCTGGAGTTGCATTTCACTGACGCTGCCTGCTGTCTACGCCCTGTGCAAACACAGTTGATGGTGACCAACCTTCTCCTGCCCTCTTGCGGCTCTGGCTGCTCTGGGGAAGCGTGACCGGGCTCCTGCGTGCTCACAGACATCTCAGAAACCTCCACAGAGCCCAGTGATCTTCAGGGGCTGTGGGTGAATGTCACCAGAGCTGGCCCTGGGGTGCCTTTTCAGCTCTGGGGTGCAGGGTGCATCACACACATACCACCGTCTGCGTTCAGAGTGACAGGGGTGAGGGGAAGCCGCCTGTGAAGTTTCTTTTGCCTTTTAAGGTATTTTTGTGGTCTTTAGGACAAAACATCTTTTATGTAAATGAAATAGCTTGTGTGAATGCCACTTTATTAAAGCTTGGGAATCCTTTCATTTGCACCCAAATCCATCAGTGCTGACAGCTGGTACATAAATACTGTCAAAGGTCCCCCTGCATATTTGTCTAGTTAATGTTTAACCGCATGATTTTCCAAAGCATGGTCTTGAGTTGTATTTTTAAATACTATTCTTAAATAGTGAGACAGAATTTTTAATAATGAGGGGATAATGTGAATGAGAAGACAGGTAAGAAACGTTCATGTTGGATGCGTACAAATACTTTAATTTGTAAAGTACATCTTCATTCTGTCCCTATGCTGAAACACCTAAAATGCCAGTGCTATGGATGAAGCATGAAGATGCAGAAGGGGGTGGATTTGAAAGGAAATAAAACCTTGGAACCATCTGTCTCTCACATATTCAGTATCTCAAGTATTAGAAAATAATTTTTAGCACAGCTGGTGAGCACTGTATAAAGGAGAAGGGATGACCCAGGGGGAAGATGGAATAGTTTTATTTTTAATGACAAACTTGATGTGATTTCTCGCAGTTTCCCCCCGGTAGCAGAAGGCAGCATGAGAGCGGTGGCCCTGCTTGTGCCTGGGAGACTGGCCAGGGACAGGCAGCAGCAAAAGTCACCGGGGAGTTCCAGTCTTGGTCTCCTGCCTTAATTATCAAGATGCAGCTTCCCCTCACAGTTCGCACCTCCTCACGCCAAATGAAAGTGAATAAAAGGTTTTGGGCTGTTCGTTTGCTGCTGACTCCCCGGCTACAAAATTGCCCAGGGTGCAGTTAGGAGGCCCCAAGTATCAAAGCTGACCAGGGTGTTAATGCATCCCTTGATGGAGGCAAAAAAAAGCATTTGGAGAGGGTTGTGCCACCTCTCTGGAAGAGGCTTTTCTGCCCAGACACAGCGATAGGGCAGCTCTGCCCGGGATACTCTGTCCCTTGCCTCCCGGGAACTCCTGCAACCACGAAATCCAGGCGGATGCTCAAAATCCAAAGGAAGTTACCACAAACCTGAGTATGAACAAACCTTGCAAACCTTCTAGCGGGGTATGAAAGAGGGGTGCATCTGCTCAGCACAGTGCACATCCCGAATACCAGCATGGACTGCCAGGGAATTGGGGAAAACTTCAGATGCCCAATGGTTAGTGTTTCAATAACTCAAAACCTAAAGCTGTGCTTTATTAAAGCTTGGGAATCCTTTCATTTGCACCAAATCCATCAGTGCTGACAGCTGGTACATAAATACTATCAAAGGTCCCCCTGCATATGTGTCTTTCCTATCTGCTTTTTTTTTTTTTTTTTTTTTTACCCATAATAAAAAAGATCTCTGTTTGATGGCATACTTCTACCCTGTCAGCTATCAGACAACTGTTCTGCCAGCTGCAAAACAATAATTTGAGGGTGAATTAGCATTCAGTAGATGATTAGTATAATCGAATGTTTTGTGCTTCAGCACAAGTGTTCTACTGCCATGCTACATACTTACTGTAGAGTTTCATATGGCGTCTATTCTTTGCCTATAGAAAGGGAAACAGGAGACACAAGACAGAAATAAGCTTTTCAGAAGAATTTCCCTGGTTTCATTTTGTGACTCCCTCAGAGGGTTAGTGCCTGGGTCTCAAAGTGACAAACTCCTCTGGATTATTCTCTTCCGATGAATCAGTGTTACGTCACTGAGTGAATTCTGTATTCACTGTCCACACTTCTGCAGGAAAAAAAAAAAAGGGCAGGCTTAAAGAAGAATTAAATATTATGAGGTGTTGCTTTTCTCGCTCAAAAATATTCCCTGCAATGAGGGTTTGCCCAGATGAACAAACCTTTCCTGGTCATGGGAGATCAGCTGTCGACGCCAGGCAAAAAAAAATGTTAATTGCAGCAAAATATGAGAGAATTTCAGATTATAAATAGCTGCAGCATTTTGCATTTTGCAGGTTCTTTATGGGAAAAGTATGCACAAGACAGTACTTCGGCATCTGCGTATTTTACAGAACTTCTCACTTTATCTGACAGCATTTATCATTGAGTTTCTCTGCAGATATTGGAGCTTTATGGCAACTGCAGCCTGACAGTGAAAGTTGGATTCAGCTGCCTCATCCGAGCGAGGAGTTGTATCCATGCACCGAACCCCATAAGAGACCAGTCGGGGATTTCTCTCAGTTCCTCCTCCAAAGGGACGTTTGCTACAATTTGTTAGGAACTTAGGGCCCTCTGAGACATCCCCGTCATTACATGCACGTCCAGCTGGTTCATTACTCACTGCTTTGGACCTTCGCTCTTCTTCATGCCACTGGGAGTCACTTTAGTCTCAAATACAGAGAAGATGCAAGTTCTTGTGCTCCCAGCCGTGTGCCTTTAGGAACATACAGAGCGGAGCTGTGCTCGGGTGGGGATTTTGGCACAGTGCGCTCTGTCGGCGTTCGAATTCCTTGATGCGTTTTCATATCCAATTGCAGGTTGGTCCATTCTGGCCCAGGAAAAGGCTCACCACAGTCCGGGGTGGATTTGTCTTTTGCAACCCGAACTGGTACAAGGCAGGGGATCGAAACCCATCTGTTCAGGACAGAGACGAGCCGAGACCTGTCACTGTGGACGAGGAGCGTAGTGCAGGGCTGCCACAATTCTGCGGAGCTCATCACGGAAATCACCACATGTGAGTAACCCCTGTGGCGCCATGGCCCCACACCTCCTTGTCACCCTCATGGGTAGTTCAAGCTCCTTCTGCTAGAGGTGATTCATTTCAAAAAATGTAGATATTTAGGGTTCTATGTGTTTAAAATACTGTCCCCTTGATTTCTGAGCCAGTCCCAGCTGGTGTGGTAGCTGTGGCCAGTGACACAATCACTTTCAATTTGACTTTTGGTCTTGTTTTCAGCACATTGTTTCAGACACAAGTCTGTAGTCAGCCGCGTAGGGCTGTGTGTCATGGAGGAGTGATCGTCAGAGAAACCCACAGAAAAGAGCATTTTACTGAGACTCGGGAGACCCCTGAGAGCTTAGTGGGGGTTTCTTCTGCAGAGGACGAAGAGGAGGACTGACACTGACACCGAGGACCTGGAAACCATCCAGGGTGTTCAGTGAGAAGCACCTCGAAGGCATGTCCCTCTCCTCAGGCCAGTTATCCATCTCCTCAGTTATCAAGTGACGTTGATAACCTTCTTTCCGAAAACAGGAGGGCATCAGCCCTTTCTTTTATCGCGGTGCTTTTATCCCAGTACCAAGGTTCCTTCTTGGCAGAACTGTTCACAGGAAAGTGGTGGAAAAGAGAATTTGGGATGTGAACACCTAAACTCTTAATTTTTTTAATTGGGATCACGGCTTATGTTTCTGAGCTGAGGGGAAGATGCAGACTTTCCACTGCAGTAGCTATTATATACAATCATCTGGGCCCTTTTTCAATTACCACAACACTAACGAGGACTCGGGAGTGTCTTCATCTTTGTCAAAATACTTTAGGGAAACCCTTTACAGCTTCTAATTTTCTTATGCGTTGTGTGCTGCATTTGTTGATCTCGGTTAACATATGTCAGATGTAAGAAGAAGAGGAGCTGTGACTTTGTGAAGGTTTGGAAGGAGGAGATGCCAGCCTGAGCCTTCTTAAACTTCAGTAGATAGTTTTTGTGTCAGCACGTAGATGTACGCTGCAACATGAAGAATGCAGTGAGTAACTGAAAGGACTGAGATCGGTTTTGTTACCGCCGAGCATGACTTCAGGCTGTGTGTTTACACCATAACTAACAAACCTTGCTTGGACTTAGCACAACAGAATGGCTTCTGGTGTTTTTCCAAATCTGCAGGTTTACAGTTAGAGCATGATTAGTCCGGTTTCAGGAAAGGTTGGTTTCCACAAGATAGCGTTGACAACAAATGTGAGATGCAGGTACCTGCAGCCAAATGGAAGTTGTTGCTTTTAAGAGCATTAAAGTCTAAATTTTGTTTCCTTCTTCAGCTTGCACATATAAAAACCAGGAGTGCCGCTTGACCATCCATTACGAACATGGATTCTCTCTTACAACTGAACCACAAGATGGTGCCTTCTCTAAGATAATTGCACAATATCCCTACGAAAAACTGAAAATGTCCTCAGATGATGGGATAAGGATGCTTTATTTAGACTTTGGAGGAAAGGATGGAGAAATTGTAAGTACTGCATTTAGCAGAGATGCACACTACCACCTCTTTGGTAATGCATCCTTAGGGCTGTGGGGGTGGCGAAGCACTAATGGCAGTTGGACTAGATGATCATTGTAGGTCCCTTCCAAGTGAAATGCTCTATTCTGTTCTAATAACAGCTGGGCAGTACCAGGTTCCAGAACCAGTATTTAGAGGCTGTGCTTTCTAGTACGAGATAAACTAAAAAGAGAGATAAAATGGTAAAACCATGCAAAGAGGGATTGAAAGTTTTCTTAAATATAAGAACAAATTGTTTTTTATGTAGCCAAATTTTAGAATTTTTATATGCATACATTTCACTTTTTAAATGATTGTGGGTGGAAGAACTTCAGAATGAGATATTATTAATTCCAGTGAACACATACGGACTTTATGTTATGACAACAAGCCATGTTTTAGACATTTTTGAATATGTAGTTGCTGAAAAAAAATGAAGACTACAGATGTAGTGCATCTGATTAGGCCTCTAAGTTAGCTGTCACAATGCCTAAAAATAAGGTGCTTATTCCTACAAGCAGTTTAGTTACCATAAATTATGCATGTAAACATGGTCTTTCCTGCCAGATTTTTTTCAGAAGTTCCTGAGCACATTGGGTGCTTAATTCTTCACATCGCCTTTGATAACATATACTCTGCAAACTGCTTATTGGCAGGCTTTCAGAAGGGAGTCTGCTACTAGCTCTGAATAAAGTTGATGTATGATTGGTGGAAGGGCAAATCTGGTTGGTTTTGATGTGAACCTAGTGTTGAACCTGCTGTCCACCCTGACAAGTCTGCCATGCTCAGCAAGCGCGTGGTGACATCATCTGAACTGTGACTACGGATAAACGAGTCTCAGTTCCATCTCACTGCCACCTGTGTGAACAGAGGAGCACCCGTGCAGCATCAGCGGAAGGAGCGGTATGCCGGCTTCAGCAGTGACCACCAGCAGATGCACTGGGTATTGGACGCAGCAGAACCACCACCATCCCTGGTCAGAAACAGAGCCCAAAGAGATGGAGAGTCAAACCTCTTGCGGCATCTGGCTCAGTTTTCTGCTGCTTACCTGGGGGATGCAAGCCCAGAGGCACCAGGATCTCATCTGCTCTCAAGATGCTTATTACTTACTTTTAGTAACCTAAATATTTGCAGCTGTATGCAAAGAAAAGACAATATGTTGTAATAAAGGGTTGTTATTAATAGAAGTCTGTTGAAAAGGCCAGGCAGCAAATCAAGTACTCCATAAATGATTGCTTATTTGAGCTGTAATCTAATCTAATCATTCTCAACTTGATTTCTTTCTGTACTTTCAGCAACTGGACCTTCATTCCTGTCCAAAACCAATTGTGTTCATCATTCATTCCTTCCTGTCGGCAAAGATTACAAGACTCGGCTTGGTGGCATAAGCAGAATACATCTGTTTCTGCAAAGAAAGACGGCGTGACCATGCTAATCTGAAGTACAGTCAACAGCAGCAACCCGTACCAGCTAGCAGCATACGCTGGCTTGGGGCTCAATACTGGGCCCTGGTCATTTCTGCAGTCTTCCAAGGCCCAGGTTTCATTTTGATCAGCTATGGAGGTGGCATGACAAGGAAAACAATGGATTTCATTGTAAATAATGGGATTTAAAAATCCCATGAGACAGTAAAAGCGTGTAGTACCATACTTGTAAATGTTTCAGAATCATAAATTGTGCCTATTTCAATGTACTTGTTTGTATAGAATAAGTAAAGGGCTAAGCAGACAAGAGTGGGTGTTGGTTGTGGTGCAACCTCAAGGTTGGTTGAGTAGAAGTTCTCCAAACAAGATTGTCCCACCACCCAAAAGTAAAATATTTTTTCTGTGCTAACCCGTGCACTGCTTACAGAAGATTTTTCTTTTGGGGTGCCATCAGAACCCGTCGCTTGAACACCCAGCAAGGCCGGCAAATACGCACCTGTGAGTCTGATGCTCTAAAGCAGTACAGGTGTGGGCAGGGAACAGCTGGAGGGTCCCTGCTGAGGGGCAGTTTCAGATTAAGTGATAAATACATCTTACCTACATTCCCAGCGATGGATCCAAAGCACGACTAGCTGTAGCACGGTACTGAGAGCCGGCTGCCAGGGGGGTGCAGGTAGGAGCGTCCTTTGTTAATGAACACACAGGATGTATTATTTACAGTGACTTCCCAGAACAGCTTAATGAGTTGCAGCTACCCGGGATCCCCAGCTCCGGTAAAAGGTACTTGAATCCATGTTGAAGCACGACCTAAGCTTCTGCCAGCACATTTCCGTGGCAGTTTTCCAACAGAAAGCCATGCTGAGCTTCCTGTCCCCCTACCCTTGCTGTGTCACCCCCTCAGCTCTGACAAGGCTGGTTGTGTGTGGTCTTCCTCGAAGAATAAACGTGGGGAAGAAGGAAGACTTGATTTTTTGAGAGTTTTCTGGATTAGATGCGAAAAGTTATTCCACAACAGTGAGGAAACACACCGGGGCAGGAACACGAGCTGCACTGCCAGAAAAGCCTTAATGTGGAAGGAACTGCTCCTGCGAGCATGACTTGGCAAGTCCAGATTTATTCCTTGCTGGTGAAATGCAAGATGTTCTTCTCTGTACCCACAACTTACTCTTTTAAGTCAAAACATGCGAATCACCGAGTTGCAGCCTTGCTCACAGTTAGGTTGGGCACGAAGCGGGCAGGAACGCTGACCTTCCTCATCGGAGCTGGCACACGCAGCCTGCACCTGGAACTACTCCATTGGCTTAGTGTGGTTGGGTGGGAACAGAAAGAAGCAGAACAGGGATGGCATTTATGTTGCTCTTACTTCATAAACAAACTCCGTCATACAGGGGTGGGGGTTTGTTTGCTTTTAGAGTTTTGCCCTAAATACACATTTTCAGGACAACAACTGTGCAGGAAGCAATAAAACCGAAGTTTGTGGAAGTTCACTTGTCATATTACAACACTTGTTTTATTCTTGAGAAAGCACATCATAAGTTTCAACTTAGCATCACTTGGCTGGCAAAGAGGAAAATTAAAGCCACAGTTTGGTTCCATGTTGTTTTTAAGCTAAGTCTTGAGAGTTAAGTGTAAGTCATGCTGTTTATTCACAGCATAGGAATTAGTTCATGGTGGTTTCCATAAGTATCTTAATCATCAAAAGTAATTAAAAAATTAGGATGGTGGGCTGAATTCACAAATACAGAAAATAATAATTGAAGAACAACAGCTGCATTGCCGTTTGGAAGAGCAGCCCCACTCCCAGCGCCTCTCACCGGCCAAAAGCAACCCCGGGAGGGGATTCACCTTGCTGTGAACTTTGTTTTTACTGTCACGGTACTTGCACTTAAAAATTAATTCCTCTTGTAAATTCAGAAGGTAGGAGATAACAGCTTACATAACTTACCAATAATTTCCAAACATTTCTCATTTAGCGACCACTGCCGTTCGCGTAACTCTCTGTGGCAGTTACTTGGGTCTCCTTTGGCTTGGAAGCTTCTAGGAGAGCACCTTCTGAGAAGCCGAGAGCAGTCGGTACACGCGGGTACTGGGTCTTCGAGTCTGAACTCACATCACAGTGTCAAGTAAAGCATTGCGTGAAGTTTCTAAAAAGCGATTCAGGACACTTTTATTTGCTGTTCCAAAGTCTAACTTCAAAATCTGGATGCAGGCTCCTATCAAAGTTCCAGAGGTTATAACTTGCATACTGTGGGGTAGGTTAAATACATGTGTAAACTATACTGCACTATTTCCTTATTCCTTTAACACTTACAAATCACTGGAATGTTACACCTAACATGTATGTGCATTGTAAATACTACAAATTCCTATATTAGTACCAACAATTAAATGAGACAATATGTAATCTAAGGTGCTCAGTACTATATGAAGTATAAGTGAATAACTAAACAGTTTGCAAAGAAAATTCATATTATATATATTTATAGAAAAAAGTAATTACAGATGCTATTTCTTCATTTTCAGATTTTGGACTGATTCATATTTGGATGGGATAGACAAATGAAATATGGACCTACTCCACATTTATAAGAGTATAGTGAATATTTATATTTTAGAGGAAAAGAATATATTTAATAAAGTCATTTATTGGATTTTTGTGAGGTGAGCTTACTTTGTACCCACACAAGGCTGTCCTTTGGTTTGGGGCTGGGGAAACTCCCATTTTAAGCCTCAGTCATTCTGTAAGCATTCAGTTACTTGAGAGGACTATTCGTCGTATTGATGGGATGACTTCTAAAAATCTGTAAACAAAGAAACAAACAAAAGTATTCAAGATCTGTCAAGAGGGCATTGGTGCTTTCCTTGAGGTAAGCTTGGTGCCCACACAGCAGCGGTGCTGTTGATGCCAGGCCAAGAGCAGCATTTTTTTTTTTTTTGCTGCTGGCATTTACTGAAAGGCCAAAGAGATCACAGAAAGAGAGATGTTCTGGGCAAGGTGGTTCAGACTCACCTGCTGAAGTTACAACGCGTCCTCTCTTGCTTATATTTAACTGTGCAGTTACAGAGATCATTAAAAAAAAAAAAGAAAAAAAAAAAAAAGAACAGAAACTTCTGCTCAAGCTTCCACATCCAAGGAGTGAGGCCAACACGTGCTTTCCTTAGTTCTTATGAACAGTTACAGAAAAAAGGATGTATTTCTTCCTCTCCAATTCTTAACTTAGTGGCCCAAAGAGAAAAGCCAACTGCAGAATTTAAATCTGAGGTACGGCAGACCAGCCTCATCGAAATCCTAAAAAGCCGTATTCTAGAGTCTCATTCCTTTCACAAAATACTGACTGTAAATGCAACGGTCTGATCAGAAAGCCTGTAGAGCAGCTTCACCATTAGAAAGACTTGGATACCTATTGGAACATATGTGTTACCGGAAAAATGTGATATAAGGTGTTTGTTAAAAAAATAAAATAAAATAAAGCTGATTTGACCGTGTTCAGGGAAGCATACTGGTGTTTCCTGCTCTTTAAGCAGAACTAGAATCTCTCAAGGTACTTTATAAATCAGACCACAACTCTTCACGTGCTACCAAGTAAATCGCTACCATGAACATCATGAGAATTGGTGTTTTCCGAATAATGAAACGAGGGCTTTCTCTTTTCGGCGGAAGGTAAGTATTCCTTCTTCCCACAGGTCACGGGAGCACGCTCCATCCAGCTCTTTGCTTTGGGAAGCGCCGATCATTTGAAGTAGAGGTTGATGCGATTTCCATCTGTAAGACTTCTCGATGTCTCCTTACCCACGTTTAGAAGCTAACTGGAGTTTTTTTGGTTTCAGTGAAAGTAGAATTGGAGCCTAAACAAATAATATGCTCCAGATTGTTATACTATCATTGATTTATAAATTTATCTTATTTTTCATGAGAGTCAAACTGTCAGGTTTATAACTAGCTGTTTGCTGGGGCTATTTACTCTACATGCACACTATTACTATGGTATATATTACTATACATACACACAGTTACCGTAAATACTATAATTTGGAACTGTATCTAAAATGGACACTTGAATTCAGTGGTGACTTTCATATTAAAGAGCAGATATTAATAATATACTAGCAAAATTTCAAGAAACTGAGCCTGCTTGATATAAGCGAACCCCTAAATGAACCACGGCAAAAGTTTAGTTTAAAAGCATGAGGGGAAAAGAATTAAATATTTAAGTAACAAAGATAACAACCTCTTCTGAACATATCATCTACTTTTTACACATTAGCTTTGCAGTTTGTTTTCTTCGTCGTAATTTCTGCGCTTGTGTAAATAATGAGAGGCATTAGAAAACAAATCCCAAGGGAGAACTGGAGAGTGAATTTGGAAAAGCATTTGTACCCAAGTTAAGTTCTGTTGTAGCCCAGCAACATTCATCACGCGAGTGCTGTAATACTAGAATGATCGTTTCACCAAGTAATCGCAACCACATCAGTGCTGTCTTACCCCAGTCTTGCCTAAGAGCACAACATGGATTACGGGTAGACCATAAACGCGTACTGGTGAGTATGACTTATATCCTGACTTGCAAAAACACGAAAGCAAGCACCCAAACCTTCTACAGCAAAGTATGCTCAGGGCAGACTGGATTTGGGGCTCACCGACCACGAAAAAGAAAATAATTTGAAGATGAGAGGCAAAGAGTGACGTCACATTCTACATCACATGAGTTACAACACATTAGCTGAGCTGTGGGAACTCTTAGTGTGGGGTTTTTGAACTACGACAGATGTAAGATAATTTGGTTTACCACTGTTAGGTCAAATTATTTTGCATGCCTTTTTGGGGGTTAAGAGCAACGCCAAGGACAGTTATCGCAGCTCAAATGGGGCCCAGTGTTATTAAACCGTGATAACAACCGAGCTATCACTTATCCTAAAAACCACAACATAATCACAAAGAGCAAATGAGACCTGGGCAGCACTGTGAGTTCAGAAGTGGGAATCAGGCAAACAAACCATACATCAAAATGCTTATGTTTCCCTAAGTGCTTTCCTGCTGATCATTTCAGGCCAGCCTTTGCGTCGACAGTATTAATTAAAACAATAACCGTTGGGTTCTACTTGCTCATAAAGTAAGACAGAGAGTATCTAAATCCAGGGCTCACTGTGGACACCACAGAGAGGTAAGGGAGGAACGAGAAAATAATAGAGAATAATTTTAAAAAGCACCTTTGTATAGAAGTCCTCCTACAGATACATGCGGATAGTTTTTAATTAAAAAAAAACAGCTAAAGATTATTAATTACTTTCTGGAAAAGGATTTTTTTTGCTCATGGCAGCAAGCCATAAGCATGTTATAAAATGTGAAGTTTCTGTACTTTTCCTTATCAACTTATGCATAATTTGTTAACTACAATTTTTTTTGTAATTACAAGTATATAAACCCCCCCAAAATTAAGTAGGAAATGAAACTTTCAGTAGCATGCTTTAGTATTTGGACAACTGTATCAGCGCTCAGGCTGAAGAGATGAGATTATAACTTAAGTCTTTCTTCTCTCCCTATTTGGAAGTAGAGACTTTCTTTATGCAATATTGGGTGTTAAGGAAAATTAATATCTTGATTAATTTCTTGTTTTATCTGAAAAGCATTTTAAATTTAACATAGTACAAGTGTAAGTGTTCACGTATTTTAAAGTGTTTGTCTCTAAGCATATTCATACAATTACATGAAGAAACAATTTCTGTCTTGAATGCAAAGAAGTGTGAGCCATACGCAGTAATTAATACATTGGAGCAGTTTCATGCATGCACTTATTAAATAATTTTTTAATTATCTACCCTCATTGTGTTTCTGTTTCACCAAATCAGTAAAGCCCTTGAAGTTATTAACCTGCACGCTATGAATAGGTCGTGTTGCGCAGACAAAGGTAATCCCGCTCCGGAGCGGTCGTGTTCTAAGACGCCCGTTGTGCTCTCTAGAGCCCACGGGCACAGCAAAACGGCTCCGGAGCTCTCCTGCGGCCGCTCAGGGTGCGGATAAAACAAGTACACCCACAGATAAAAGGTCTTGAAGAGCTCAGGAGAACAATACACACTGGAACAAGGGAACAGAAGAGTTAAATGCAAGATCTCATTAGACACCATAAACCTCTGTAGGGCTCGGCTTTACACAAGATACACTTAAGCAAAGAATAAATGTCACAAAGTCAGGAAGGCTCCTGAGAGAATGAGTAGATTTTACAGCGTTAAGTCTAACCTACACGTGGTTCAGTTGAATTACTTTTTCATAATATTAAATTTCATTTATATTAGTGTTGCTTAATCCATTTTCCTTCCAGGAGAATATCGCAAATGCTAACGCTGCACCTCTATCAATTTTAAGCATGTTAGTTTATATGACGCATAGGAAAGCCTTACACTGAAAGTTGTAAACCAGATTTGTTTTGGTAGGAAATTCTCATCTCAACATAATGTTAATTTGAATAAGTACAGTAGTACAAGCCAGGCACATGCCTGAGATTTAAGCAAACAGAGGCTGAATTTAGTATTTTCCTGTGCTTGCAACTCAGGTAGAAATTCTTCTTTCCGTTACATTCCACTGTCGCACGCCAGCTCTTTCACAGCTCTCACAATCACCGTTACTGCGATCACTTTGATTTTCTCCTCTCCCATGAAAAGAAATCTCAGAACTCTGTTATGATTTGTTCTAAGGAGTGTTACAAAGAGTACACATAAAATTATACCGGAAATTCAGCTTGTAAAACAATGATCCTTTCTTTAATGGGACCTTGCATCGAGTTTCAAAAGACATGTTTGTTTTGTTTTTTTCTTATACTACAACACAGAGATAACTGTGACTCAAATTCTATTTGCTTTCCACCTGCAGAACAGGATCTGTTTTTAATTATTCTATAAAATGTCAACGGTCGACGCTGTAAACAGCAGTTTATATAACAGCAAGTAGTAATAAATAGCAGAGAGGTTTTCACGCAAAATGGTAAAACAAAGTAGTTTTGTTATTAAAATTAAATCTGGTGGGGTTTTTATTCACATAAAAAACAAATATACTGGTTGAAAAACATACTAAGCTTTATCAAACCAAGTCAAGCTATATTCCTTTTAACAATGAAACATAATAAATACGCATATAAAATAAAAACCTTTTTCATTTGAATTTTTTAAAAAATTAAAACTTTCACTATAGAAAGTTTCAAAACGTGCTACTGTGCTTGAGAATTGAGTCTATATAATTACACCGACCAGAGTCCTTCTGGCGCGTAGACACGCGTGCGCACGCGTTCGGCAGCGTAACGCTTTTCTTACAATCCGAAGTGCTCTGTCTCTGCCGTTTGGAGGAAGGCGTGAACAGCAGCCGGTCAGTGCCTCTACTTGCCAGCCTTCTCCAAAACCCATTCAATCACCTGGGACAAGAAATGAGAAAACAAATGATTTACACAACTGTGGTTCTTGAAAGCAACTGGAGAACCTCTCATACAATTTATCAATTCTTTCTTTATCACCGCCTCTATCACCACCCCTGTGGTGTTTACTGAACCGGATTTAAAAGTAATCCATTCAAAAGGAGAGAGCGTTGTTAGCAAACCGAGACGATTCAGCGTTACCCAAGAATTGTATTTCATTTTACAGAATGCCCTGCCTTTAGAAAAAGGCATTTTGGATCCCCTGAATTGAGCTACTTCACCCCATGCTCTCCATGCACCAGGCAACAAGGTGCAGGCACAACGCTATACAGCTAGTGTTCCAGCACAAAAAATTCCTAAAGCCACAGAGGAAAGAATAAAGGATAATTTGTGCTCTGCTGTATCCACAACCATTATTACTGCTGTTTCCCAAACTGGGTAGCTGTTCAGACCACTGACTGGTCCTGGGAAATTCCATTTTTTATAAAGCAATTTCAACGTATTCTCAAATGCAGGGAGAGGTGGCCAGCTTCAGAGATGCCCAATTTTAACGCCTCTTTGCCAACAGCAAACATACGTAAAACTACCAACTGGCCTCCCCAGGCAAAGATGGTGGCGAGAAACAATATATACCGCCAATATCCCAGTTCTACACAACCTGTGTAGTTTTTGAAACCTTATGATCTGTAGTAAGCAATTCACGAGGGAACTGAGTACAGAACACAATAAATATTCCTCTCGTAGAATAAATTCTGTGGGGATCTAGCAGTGTTCCATAAGAGTTCAGATTTTCTTATTTAACTACCCCAGTCCAAATCCTTCCATTTAATTTATGATTTTGAAAACTGTACTGTAAAGAGTCACGATACTTTTTTTTTTTTTAAAATCACGGAGTCACTTCAGCATGATTTAAATCAGAGAGTTAATTAATTTCTGGAGGACAGGAGTATTTACTCCTGTCATTTGCTCTGTGCTACTGTTCACGTAAGTCCCACCTTACACACAAATAAGGTCATCTGATAGCTCCTGCAGTTACATCTGTTCCCAAGCCTAAAATTACTGATTTTCATTGCTTATTTTAAGAAATTAATTTCTTTTTATAGATCCATTTACTGCTTCCTAACCTTTGAAACGAAACGTTATTTCCTTCAACACAAGGAAAGAATAATTCCCTAATGATCCAGGCTTCTCACAAATGAAGAAATATCTCATCTCTGCTTTTTTTTTTTTTTCTTTTTTTTTTTCCCCAGTGACATGGAAACATTTATTGCCTTCACTTCCATTTCTCGCTATGGCACATCATATTGGCAGCTATAACTAGAATATCATCTAAAACCTGAATATACGCAACCGGAAATTTTGCTATGGGACTACTGATTGAGAGAGTTTTTGTGAGATCAGAGAGTGAAACGAGACCTGCAGCCAAAGGAATGCATCTCTTCATCTCTTAAAGCTATGGACTAAACCATTCTACAGCCAAGCTGCCACAGCTGCATTTACCCATCGCTAGTTACAGGAACAAACAAGCAAATGGTCTTACCTGTTTAGCATTGTTATTTGCAGTTTTCTTCATTTCATCAAGAAGTCCTCTAGAAGTTTTAAGATCCTAAATATGAAACGCAAAGCCACAGAAATTAGCAAACTCATACGCTCATTCTAATTTGGATTATAACAGCCCTAATAACCAGGGGCGGGAGCGTGTGTTACTCTTTCATCACCTTGTTCAGAACCACAGAAGAATTATTTAACTTTGTTTCTTTTTTTTTTTTAAAGAAAGAAATAATCTAAATCTATTCCAACGGGTTGCTGCTTTCCCTACAGCAATCCAAACCTAGTACCCAAGTGTGCAGTTGGCCACATTTTTCCTAACCCTCCACACACTTCCAGACATGTCTTTTTTTTTTTTTTCTTAAATGATAGTTAAAATTCTTACACTCTTGATTGAAATCTTATTTCTACAGAAACATGGAAATCAACTGGGCACTTAGACTGCAATACAGAGTTCTGGCAAAGAACAGAGAAGAGGACATGGAGAAAGAAAATCAGTGCGAGAAAGGAAAAACCTATAACAGTTTGTCTGTTTTGCAGTCCAGTTAGCCCAACCTAACCCACTCTCTTAAACAAAGCACGCACGTAACTTTGCCTAAAGAGAAAGGAAAACTAGGAAAATTCATTTACTACTTGTCTCCAAAGGAAAATGATACGTTTCTGAAGCACGCAGCACAGAAAAGGATTCAAAGGGCTCCTACGGACTTGGGGCTGCAAGACAGCTCAGGACAACAAAATCCTGCTACAACTCTCTCCCTGTCGGCTTTCTGAAGGACCGGATCACTGCAGTACTCTTCCTCTCCTACTTGGAATGGCACCATCAACCCATCTGATTTGCCCTACTCACTCATCCCTACCGCAGTTCTTTCAGATTTTGGATCAGAAGATTTTCCTTCGGGGCAGATTTCAGGGAGATTTTGGGAGCGCTTACAGACTGTGCAATTGTGTTCTAATTATTTAAGATGTTGGTTCTCATCAGCAAGATGTTCTAATTGTCTGTGTAAGCATTCAGCCCTCTTCCAATTGCAACTTCATTTAGCTTAAATCACCTTTACTGAAGTTGACTAAACTGAGTTAGCTCCCAAATAGCGGTAGGCTAAATGAATGCAGACGAACAGAAACAGCCGCTCAGCTTGCGAGCAATAGCTTTTAAACACCCTCCGCTCTAATTTAACCCCGTTTTGTGCCCGGACTGGTAACTAACTAGTAAGTAACTAGTCACTAGAAGTAACATGGGCTGAAGCACTGACTCCTAGGTATCGTGGAAAGAATTCTTATCTCCTCCTAAAAATGAGGTTGATGCAATTCTACATGGCGCTGACAGGTCAGTGTGTGTTAGATGGTTGTGCACGTTTACAATGCATTTACAAGGACTTCTGTGAGCATGTCAGGGGACTAGAATTTCTGAGTCAGTTGTGTAAGCTCCCTGTTGAGCCTTAGAACAAGGGAGGAGCTGAGCTGTCACAGTTGTGGCCGCGAGACAGCTACAACAGCTAAGGAAGTATAGTATAAGCATGACCTTAACCTACCAGACCATCACTTTAACATGTTATCTCACATAAAAGACTACTGCTTTGTAAGGCTTAAAAACAAATAAACAACCACCAAAATATATCGTGAAACTTGCTTCTGCATTTGGTAAGGCCAAAGGTTTATCCACATACTCTACAAACTACTAACACATCTTTAGGAAGTACTAGCCTAATCAAGTTTGAATATCCCACAGTCCCTCTCAAGTTTTATTCAGGAATGGATTCACTTAACTAAGAACAAACAACTCTAAGAGCATGTCTTCTAGTTACCTTTAAGTAGAACTTTGATATCTCAAATAGGCGCTGGCTGCATGATGCAAAGCACTTGTGATCCTCTGCAATTCCATGTTTTTGAAGAGTCTTGGCAACCACCTCCTTCAGCATCTTGGAAGCAACAGAAACACACTCAAAAAGTTCATCCCAATTACTGGCATGAAAAATTGTTCAAGGGGGGGAAAGGAAAAATAAAAAAAAAAAGAACATCTGATCTTTTTTGATCTTGGCTCTGTTTTTAATCCATTGGCCAAATGCTGTCAACCCACTGACCAAATTTGGGAAGAGTTATTTAACAATCTGTTTCTATTTCCTTCATCTCAAAAATTAAGGAAATGCTTACATGTCAAAGCAATGTAAAGGATCAGTGAATACTCATGTGGAGCTTGGAAAAAAGAAAAAAAATTGATAATGGCTTGGGTTTTCTCTTCCCCAAAATACTATATATATATAAAAATATAACTTTTCTTTATATTGATATTCCCTTGTTTGACACATCCATATTAAAAAAAAAAAAAATAATCAGACACTACAGACCAATTAGGAAATTTACTGTGAAATTCTTTATATCAGAGATGTTTAAACTTTGCTGTAGGTCTGAATGAGTCACACCAATTTATGCTTACTTGGGTCATTCCCAACTTGCCTTTGACAGCACAATGCCAACATTCATGCAGTGCCCTCTCTAGCACCCTGGGATTAATTTAAAATTAGGATCACCAAGTCAGAAACAGTTTTGCATACTGTATTTTAAAAGTGGCATTTGTAATATATACAGCTATTAATTAAACATTATTGCATCAAAGTATTTAAATGTTATCTCAATTAATGGACTTGTACAACTACTGGAATATCTTAATTCTCAGAATAGTCTGTTCTTCTACAATGGCTTTGACTGTCCAAGCTGAAACCAGGACACCCTTCCAGCACAGATATTTCTTCGGTGCCTTTAGGTTTTATATTAATTTTCTACATTTCATAACTCCTATTCATTGATATCCATTCCCACCTTTTTTATGCCTAGTTGTTATTCCACTCAGCCTTAATTCCCTGGGCATGATATAATACTCCTTACATACTTTTTCACTGCTTGCTTCCGCAGCACTCTCCTCAGTGCCTTCAGGATTCACTTACACAAGTGAACGGAATGAAATTTAACAGTAACAAATAGAGATGAAGACAGTTCACTTTCAGTTAAAAAATTAAAAAATCAAGTCACATGGGAAGAAGTTAAGCAGATGCTTTTTCACTAAGCAACAAACATAAGGCTTTTACCCGTGTATGTTTCTGGGATCTTGATTCCTTAGCCGGCTTTGAAGTCTGGGATTCAGTTGCAATTATGCAACTTCTTGAGTCAACCTTAGTGGTTACTTTGTGGGCTTGCCCAGGCTGTTTCAATGGCATCGAAGCTAAGGAAACTGCTCTTTCAGAGCGCTTCCTCGCTACAGCAACTGCGTACTGACTCCCACTACTCCCGCTTGCCTGAGAGAGGAGGGAATCTGTACTCTCAGATTTGGTTAGCCTGGAAAGACAAAAAAACAAAACACCAAAACATTTTTTGTATCAGAAGAACACTTCACTCACTGATTTGGTCTCTGATATATAGACCCACTACACCTCTGATTAAAAAAGTCTAGAAACGAACTGAAGAAACGAGATAAACTCTGTGGAAGAAGGGGTAGTTTTGCATACGGAGAACAGAATTTGCTGGCCTCCAGTCCCAGGATAAAACAAAACTTCTTGAAACTACCTAATTTCTTTTGGCCCTACAGGGATGTCACAACTCATTTTTAACTATGGGAAGTTAGGCGTTACAATTCTACTGGAACATCATAAATGCTTGATCCTTCAACTGTAAGGGCGGTCGTAATTCTGAAACTCCAATTTATGAAGTGCTAAGTACAATCACATCTTCTTTTCTAACTATTCAGTAAGCTGCAAAAGATATGGATATTCCTAAAACCATACCTCTATTTGAGGCTTACTGTGATTAGATTGCAAAGGGTACCAAACTGGAAAGAAGGAAGAAGTGAAGTATTGAAGTAAAAAGTGAATTCAGAAGTAGTGTTACGTAGCAGTTAATTTTTTATTGATGCAAAGAGTTTGCATCTTCAGAGTGAGGACAAGGTACAAAGGAAAGTCTTAAAAACTAGGCTTCCAGAAAAGATTTTAATAAACAAGGCTGACAATAAGTTTGAATTTTCGTAGGTCACCTTATACCAGCAGTCCTTTGGATTAGGAATTTAATTATTCTGTTTGCGCAGTACTTTCTAAATCTTTAGCTGTTCATTTGTACTGCAACAGCGCTGACAGTTTCGGTCTGAGATGAGCCTATCTGTCATCTTCTCAAAGGCACTTGAGACTGCAAGATACAACCCCAAATATCTTAAAATAAAAGGTGCCTGTGCTGCATGGTTTTGATTAATCTAATGCTATCAATGAGAAGTCACACTTGAGGGAAGAAATGAACCTACAGAAGAGGATTAAACAACTAGAGTATTCGTCTAGATAGCTTGACTAAAAACATTTCAAGATGAAAGAAAAGACGCATTTCACAAGAGACCACTGAAATATTTCAAGCTAAAGATTTATTTTATTCAGTGCATTACCTTTTCTTGGGATAAAAGCAATCCAAGTCTTTTGATCTGCGTTTTAGCCTTGATGCCTCTGTTTTGAATTCACTTTGTAAAGACTCTCCATCAGGGACACTTCCAGGCTCTGACAAGACTGCGGGAGATGGGAGAGGGCTCAAGACAACCGGCACAGGGCAGCACTCTTTGGTGCAAGTCGTCTGAGTTTCATAGCGAATAAGACGAGTTTGAAGTTCAGCATATCCCACATCTCTCTCTAAGGCTCTTCTGTTATCTAGACAATATCTAAAATTGAAGTTTGTGAGAAATCTGTGAGAGAAAGTCTCTTGTTTTCTTACAATCAGGAAAAAAAAAAAAACAAACCACAGAACAACTTACTTTTTGACTGTCATATAATCTCCAAAACTTTTTCTGTTTGGACTGGTGTATTGTTCTGAAAGATATCTTGAAACAGCCCAGTAAATTAACACATGCCTGATGGATTTAGCTATATTTAAGTCTAACTCTAACTCCAACAAAGAAACTGAATCATACACTGTTTGTGAGTCTTTATCCTGTGGTCTTACGCATAAGATTTCCATGGACGTTAGCAGAATTTTTTCCTTGAACAATAGGATGCTGACAATGGATTTTTTGCTCCTTATAGTCAGCCCTGTGTTACATTTGTATCATCAGTCTCTCCATTTTAAGATTTTACTGGTTTTCATATTCATAGAATAGTTTGGGTTGGAAGAGACCTTTAGAAGTCACCTAGTCCAACCGTCCTGCAGCGGGCAGGGACATCTTCAATTAATTCAGTCTGTACGTAACAGATGTTACCCCTGTTAACGTGCCAACCAGTGTGAAACTCCAATAAAACAGCAATGAGGACAGCTCTGAACCCAAATACATGATGAACCCAGCACACCCCAGTGGATACAGCATTTTCAGACCTCAGACCTTACAAGCATCCATCAAAACATTAAGATCCAGACATATATAAAATGATACACTCTAACAAGATAATATGATCATGCAACATCCCTCCGTTTTTTCCTGGGAGAATGCAACTTTGCTGGCCAAAAAACCCCAACCAACCAAAACAAACAACACGAGATTTCTTCAGTGCACATGCCATAAAAGAATCACATAGGAAATGCCTGAAGAACACATCCCAAAGCATAACACATGTCATTTTCAAGTTACCAGTGCTTCAGGAATCCCAAAACGCAACGACACTGACATAATTTTAGGAAAACCCAGGTTTTGCCAAAAACTAGGTTGCTGTGAGATTGTACTAATTGAGTGTAACTATGAGGAAGAACCGTCATGGTAAGTATTTAAATGCTATTTAGTATAGATTCTTTGCTAATTGCACTCTTCGGAAATGCAACTTTCAGCTTCGTCTGAGATAAGTACTGCTATATGAGAGAGTCACATTTTTTAAATGCTAAAAATACAGGAGTGTCACTGAACAAGCACAAGCTTCCCAGCTTCCTATTGATTACACAAAGAATAAGCGGTTTAATCAACCAAATCAAAACAAGAAAGTGTATTAAACATCAGGGAGCTGAAAGAGAACAAACGAACAGTGCTAACTCAGTGAAATATACTCATGAGATTGCAACTGTACAAAATGCATCTCAACTGACTTTTCTCTCGTGTAAATTTCCAAGATTCCTTGCAAGAGGCCAGTAACTTACATTACCTCTACCGCAGGGAAAGACAATGCTATTATCGATATTATTCCATCCTTTTCTTAACAAGCATTCTGAACAACGTGAGCTATCTCTCAGCCCACCCTCCAAACTACTCAGCAATGTTTCCTATCCTTAGGAACTCTAGAAATATTCTTTACGTTTATTTCTTAACATGGAGTTACATTAAATTTCTAGATCCAATTTTTCCACTTTTTTCAGAGTATTTCATATTCAGGGAGAAATTCACTTTTCTAATAGCAGACCACTGAATCCATTTGTACAGCTGAGTGAGACTTTCCACTAGAAATAAATTCATTACCTGATAAGAGTAAGTTCTCTTAACTTACAAATTTCAAGGTATTTAATTTTCCTTATTTATATTCTCAGTCCCCTGAGTAATCACATACCCTACAAAGATAAAAATGTTTTTATCTTTAGAAGTTAAATTGCCATTTTACTCACTCTGCTTTAACGGCAATTACTTCCTCTTTGCAACACAAGAGCCAAGTGTTTGGCACAGGTTCATTACATCAGAAATTTGATTTAATCATAACTGCGACTCCTGGTTTTGTTGACAAGACTTTACTTCCAAATATAAATACATCAGCTATGCAGATGGAAACTGCAATCACAACTGCACGGTACAAAACACATCCGCTCCAAACACATCCAAAACACATGTGTTCCTACGATATGTTCTGGTTGTACAGGTCTAGGTTCCTCCCTTTTGCACTAGTTTCTACCGTCTCATTCTCCTGCTTTCCTCCCTTATTGCTAGCACGTTTCCCTTGTAACATTAATGTGCCAGGGTCCCCCTCCTCTCCACAATATCCATGCCTCTCTCTGGTCATATTTTGCTATGAGAAGAGGCAGACATGAGCTGTGCTGTGCCTAATTTGAATTCTTACACGCACTCCCTGCTGAGGTCAGGCAGGTGAACACGCTACCACATACCAACATACACGGGCCAAGTGCTTTCTTCCCGTACCTGGGAGGACAAATCTGCATTTCCCCCACCTACCCACTTGCCTCTCTGTGCCTTTTGTTACAAATCTAAAACGGTTAAGAGGCTCATGAGTTCCCACTTAGAAAAAGAGAAGAAACACACAGCTGAACAGATAGAATGACTGCTTCACCTCCCTAGAGAACGTGGCTAAAATTACCAGATATTAAACATAGGCTTAACCAAACTATTTGTGCAGTTGACAGGAGAAAAATACCAGCGGTATCATTAGTCACATTCAGATAATCTGAGAATGCAATTTTAGGAGGCTGTAGAAATTTTCATGAAGATTGAACTGCCTCGCTTGGTATCTGCTGCAATTCTTAATATATACTGCATTAAGACCAAGAGCCTGTCCATACAGAAGAGTTACACTGAATTATCTACTCTTGTGCTTGCATATGTACTTTTCCTCTTCTCCTCAATCACAATATTTATATTTTTCTAAACTTTTTTTTTTACAGCTACATTATATGATATTTTCCCGATGGACACTTTGACAAATTACGAACGCTGGCTGCCTGGCACTAAATACAGTCCAAACCATATCGATCCTTTCAAAGGTTCTTACCACTAATGCTTGCCTGCTGGTGTTGTTTTCAGGTTCCCTGAACACAGAGTTAGCTTCACAGCAGGTCTCATAAACCTCATGACTACTAGTCTGAAAGTGCCTACAATTTAATATTAAAGTAGAAATTACGTACTTAGTTCATTTATGTGCTGCTCCAGGGACTTGGTATGTACTAATGAACCCTCTTCCCCTTGCCACTTCTAATTCTGAATTAAAATTTCCAGAGACACTGAGAGTAGCTACAGCAGTACAACTTAGGAAAAAAACCTAAAAGTTTTTCCATTACCATCAAGGCAGACATGTTGCAATTTAAACCACTGAATAAAATAAAGGTAAAAAAGGGCGAGGTGGCATGTGCAAAGTTGTTCCAATGAAGGAAAAGGATACATGAAGTTTTGCGTAGTTAAGATTCATGTTGCTTGAAATGTTTCTAATTACACCTTGACCAGAAGCTGAAAAATAATTTTGGGAAAACAAACCAGGAAACTTACTCAAGTCCATGATAATGGCATCCAGCTGCTTTTTCGAAAGGCAAACCTCTGAGTTTCCGAGGAGTAAGCTCTGGTGTCAAAAGGAATGCATTTTCACTGAAAGAAAAAAATACAGATCTATTTAACTAATTACAGTCAGAAACAAATGCCTTGACATAGGAATACCAAAACAGCATGTCTTGTATCTAAGTTCCTGGGGTGCAGCATCAATGGAAAATAAATTCTCACTTCAGTAAAGATTTAAAGTTCAACTAACTAATAGCTACTGATCCATTATTATTACAGAAGCTCTTAGACATTTCAACCAGTTTAGAGGTCACTGCTACAAATAATTTATCAATTAAAACAGGCAACAATAACCCCATTTCCCAATGTGGCACCTGAGTAGTAGAACGAACTGAGAGGAACCAGGAACTGACCTCTCATAATCAGTGAATTCCTCCCCTTTAGCTTCAAGTTGTTGTCTCACCTAACAGTCAACTTTCCAAGGCTTCATAACTAATCACTTGTCACCTGTGATACTTGAATTCCAGCTAGTAACACTCTGCAACTTAATCATACCAATGTATTTTAAAGTATATCAACAGGATAAGCCATAGAAAGACAGACAGGATCCTAGCATACCCTGTAAAGTCACATCCCAATCATCTCTAACGAAGGGAAGAAATGAAGGCAAGACATAGCAGTATCTGAAACTTACACATTGCTTCAAGTTTTATTCACTTAGACTGTCTCTGCACCATTACCACTGGAAAAACTACCCGGGAAAAACATCCAGGAAAGATGCAAAACTGAATCTAGCAAGACGGCCATTTAGAAAGACTGTCAGGCAAAACTCTATCAAATCTCTAGTTAAACTCAAATGTGGAAAACAAGTGAAAACTCCTTTAATTCACCAGTCTCTCATAAAATCTCTTTTTTTCCTTCCGTTGGTCAGGGAAATCTTTGGGTCTGTAGTCACTGTGCTTGAACATCTACTGTGCAAAGCTACTAATCCAGAGAATCTAGGCAGAGCACCTGCTAGAGGATGAGCAGCTAGTACAGAGCTCTGCTGGACGCAACAGTAACAGCAACCTGGTACATCAGAAAAGGAATGGTTCACCATCTCCCAGACAATAACTTAGCTATGGATTTTCATAGGTTTTTCCAGTTTCTTTTTGGACCAAGCAGAATACATACACACAGTAGAAGTCACTGGAAGCCCTTACAGCCTTCAAGCTTTATTATCTAGTATCTTCATTTTGGCTTTATACTTCCCTTAGATATCTAAGATCTCTAAGAATTATGAGAGACTCACATTACAGTAAGGTACTACAAAGCAAAGGTTTCATCTTCATACTTCCTCGTATCAACTGGCAGAAATCCAAGCAAAGTGGGGCAACCGCCCGCAAATTCAAACCTCACTCAGCGATAGCTCAAAGCAAATTACTCAAGAGAATCAAAGTATTCTATGCTATAAAGCTTCTCTGGAGGCTTTGAAAAATCAGGGATTAAAATAAATAATAATTTTGTAGTCAACAAATTATTCACATATTTCCCACACAACTAATCGGAATTAAAATATTTTTCATTATAGACAAAATCCTAAATCATCTGCACTCATTAACTAACAACTCTGTAGGAGACTCTCAGTCTTCACTGTGTATTTTCCAACTTGCTTGAATTCCCCACTCAGAACATCTTCAATTGAGTTTCAAAACTCCAATAAGTATTCTCCAAAATCCTACAGAACCTTTCCCTCTCAAAAGCTCTCTTAATTTATCACATATAATGAAGTTTAAAAAAAGATCGAGGGCTGTATCCAGTAATTCCACTATGTATTCTATTATTCAACGTTAAAAAGGTCAACAAATATAACTCTAGTGAATGCAAAGATCGTGTTGCTTACCTAGCAGTCTGTGACACACTGCATAAAAGTATAGACCCTGCTTCTACAAACACTATCTGACTCTCATATAGGTTGGCCATAACTCTAACAGATGTTCAGAACCTGATAATTACTCCATTAACTCCTTGTATCAATCTTCTTGCTGAAAAAGCAGTGGTTAATACACTAATACTTAATAGCAGACACACAAGGATGAATACTTGCAGTCAGAGTAGACAAGCTTCCTTTAAGGAGCACTTTACCACATAAGAATATAGACAGGAATGCTGGCCAGCATGAGATGAGACAAATGTAGTTAAATAGGCTCAGCTATTGCCCTTTTTACACTTTGTCTTCCCACCTAGTCTCCCCTCCACTGAATGAAAGAAATCCCACCAATAAAATTAAGGTTCTGCCACAGTAACTTGTGCTTTGCTGGAAATACTTTTTAAATGGACATGTATGGCAGTGGTGGCAGCCTGTAGCGGAGCCATGGCAAAGGTCTACTTTGCACACTTTTGCACATCAGGTGATTATTTTGTTAGTTAAATGCAGAGGACCAACATCATCATCTGCAGCCACTTCAGATTCTGAAAGAACTAAAAAGCAACACCGACTGGAGGACTGTAGCAGTTGAGTTCACTGTCAGACACACGATGCAAGGATGTTGCAAGCTACAAACTCAAATCCAGTTAGGCCACTCTGAGACTCTCATTGGGTCGTTGTTCACATTCCCCTACATCAGTTCTGAGTATAGTCTTCAGTGGTTTTAATATGATGGATTCATACCGTTTGGGAATTTGTAGTGGCTGAAGATCACCAACTGGTAGCCCTTCTGGTGTGAAATACTTCAGTAATTCTTTAGCGTCAAGCAATGTCAATGACTCCCGCTGGCTGTCTTTATGCCCCAGCAATTGTTCAGATGAGTGTGCAAACATAGAAACTCTGAAAACAGGGAAAGAAAAAAAAAAAAGCAAAACCAATGTTTTTTTTTTTTTCAATATAGTAATCTTGTTGCATTAAAAATAAAAAAAATTAAATCACTGCTAGGCTGGAGCAACTGAGCTTATTTCCAAAGTAAAACGAACAAGGTTGCTTCTTGAACATTTACACCAATGTTCATGATAAACTACAGTTGATGCAAATTCTCTACCACCCTACTGAAGAAAGTAATTTCTTCAAGGTTTTATAGCTTAGTTACAAAATAGAACATGGTAAGAACATTCTTCATCCTTTTTTTCCATTTATGGACCCGTAAAATCAAATATTAATTCCTGACTTAGGGGGAAAAAAAAAAAAGCAAGAGACATACAATATGCATCAAAGGAACCATAAAGCCACTACTGCATTCAAGTCTCCATTTTTTTTTTGAAGTGTCTTCAATCAAGTATAGCAAATAGCTCTTTTCTACTGTTAAGCAACATGCCGTACGCTGATTCAGGATAAGAAGAAGATAATCAGTTCAGAACATAATGAAATAAACATTAACTGATTATGAAACAGAAAGGTCTGCAGGAAGCTTTTCAGAAGCTAATTAGAAGGAAGAACTTTACCCGTTTGAGAAACAAAAAACAATAATAACAACAACAACAATAATACCCATGAGAAAGCAGAGATCTTAATGTGAGAATTTCCGACATGCAAAACTCCAATCTAAGCCCATCTATAAGGCAGAAATGGGATGGAAGTGACTAAGAAAAAGGAAGTTGGACACCTTGCTCTAAAGATCTGTCAGCAAAAATGTTAAGACCCAGCAAAGATCATTAAGTCTTACGTAAAAGCGAGAGCTAAACTAAAATCAACAGGCTGTATTAAGTGATGCAAATGTCTACAGGCTTCAAACACCGCTGAAGGAAAAAGAAAACCAAATATAAATTTCAAACATAAACCCAATATTTGAGATCTGATACCAAGTCCTGACTATTTAGGAAATAAAAGGAGATTAGAAACACATTATACATGCTGACAAAAACTGCTGTACTGTGTTAATTATTTATGCCCCAGGGCACGTTGGGGGGAAAAAAACCCTTCTGTATGTTTTTTCGACTATGGCTGCTATTTTCTAGTAGTGCTATTTTGGTAATTTAATTTTGGAACTATGTTACTTTTAGCTAACTTTCAGCTGCATTTTTTTCAATAAGAATCAAAACAATACTACTTTAAATACCAAGAAAATACACCTTCGGAAATTGATAGAAACTTAGTTTTAGCCTTAAGCAATGTTTCCTGTGAAAGATTATCAATACATTTGAAAACAGTTTACAAAATGGCTGTCAACGTATACAGCTCCTGTAGGGTGATGTTCGATGGCCACTACAAAGAATCTCCAGTATTTAACCGTTACCTCATTTTTTGTTTGTTTTTTTCAAAGTTTTCCAAATTCTGAAGAACGTGTCTTTCTGGCCACTCCAATGGATTTGGCTCCATTAAATGAGATCCTGCAAGAAATATATGGTGGATAAGCCTTAACTGAAGTAAAGAATCTTATTCTTTAAAGAAATATTTAAGTGCATATACACTGCTTTTTTTATACACATATATATCTGTATGTGTATATATTCCTTTATATATATATATAAAAATATACAGATATAAGGAAAACCTGCCTGGTGCTGTGATCAGAAATGTTTTCTGCATAGTTTTTGTTGTCAACGAGAAGAAAGGAAATAGTTAACGCAAGGGTAATTTCAGTTTGCAAAAAAAGCCTAGAAAGCTGCTTTACTTTTCCTTCTATTTTTCTCTCTTGGTAAAAGATTCTCCTTTAAGTATAAAATTGACAACAGGTATGAAAACACACCAAAATAAGCAGTGTATTTTCTAAATAATGATACTTACCAGAAGTCACAGTGCACGACCTAGTTTTATTGGCAACCTTCTGTCGAACAGGTTTAGGAAGATGAGTGTTGCACGGGTCCAGAAAACATTCTCTTGTAAGTTCTAACAAGCTTTTGAACTCATCAGTAGAAATAACTGGAGGCTGCTCGGTCAACTCCTTTCTCTCTATAAAAGGGAAGAGAAAGAAAGAAAAGCTACTACACCTGCTAAGTAACAAAAGAATAACTGGAGCCTGTTAAAAATTAAACAAACAAAAAACTCCCCACCCCAAAACAATGACACAAGTAAGTTAACGTGACACTTACTACTGTAGCCTTACGCAAGGCATGGACCGTCTACTCCAATGGGAGGTGAAAAAAGTTAGCAGTGAGAAGAGCTGAAATCACATGTCAATCACCCTTTTACGGTCCTTCAATTTCTTCATATGTGCATTTCTGAGTATATCCAGGTTTGAATCCCCCCGAGACAAACATCCGGACTTGCTGAACATGAAAAGCTCCAGTCTGTAGAGCCTCCTACCCACCTATTTTTACCACCATTGCAGGAGTGTGGCTCCAATGTAACTGACACCCTGTTCCGGTCTTTTTGGCCAGAATATCAAAGGTCAGGTAATTCTGATATGATTTAGGATGACTAGCAAATCCCAACTGCTCCTATTCAGTCTTCATCCTCATGGAGAATGGGTGACCCACTCAAAACACAAGCTCTAAGGCAGCCCCGAGCTCAGGGTTGAGGTAGACAGGAAGCTGAGAATGACTGCAAGTTGGCGGGGGTGGGGGGTGGAAGACAAGAGTATTAGCAGAAATCTTATTTTCCTGAAACTGGTACTTTGTTAATGATAATACACTTAAATTATCTTCACAATATGCCATTTTCAATAATAATCCTGACAATCTCTCAGAAGCATTTTTTGTTTTAAATTGAGTCTTTTTGAGCAATGGTCTTAGACAAAAAAAATCAGGACAGTCAAATGTACTTCTCTGCAAAGTCATGAAAATGTACAGAGGGTGACTTTTCAGTTATTATTACGAATGATGTATCATGATAAATGTAACCAATCTCCAATGCATACTTCTCCTCTGCTGTTCACCACTTTTGCAAGAAAGAATAAAATAAAAACCCCCAAAACAGAATTCTTATTTTTGTAGAAGGTGCATCCATCGGTAAGTTTTTATGGGGAAAAAAAGCATAAAAAAGCAAAGTAGAGAAAAAGTTAATTACCACAGAATTATTCCAAAAGTGTGCTCAGACTCTCAGAGTGTAAGTGTAACAAACACCAACCAACTTTATTTTAAGTTCGGTATTCTCTTTTCCTCAATATTTAAGTCATTATGTGACATACAATCATGGATATACTACAAAGAGTTTCTTTTTAAAGCTCTGCTTTTTTTCTTCACAGTGATCAACTCACCTTCGTTTTGCAAGGTGAGCCGTCCCATTCAGTTTGAAATAAAGACCTTTTAAACATTAGTTTGAGAACTACCAGTGCTCTCCCCATTACTTACTGAGATATTCCTTCAAGGCAAACACTTGGAGACAAGACAGTTTCTTTTCTCTCTGTACAATCTCCTCTCCACAAAAACGCGGCAGAGACTTGATAAAGTCAGCAATAGGAAAGCCTATAGAGATTAGGAGAACTCTGTTATTAAGATCTCTCATAGGACTGTGGAGACACCAAGTCAGTACTTCTTAAAAGAAGACATAAACCCAGCAGACATACCATTTCCATATTCAAAGGAAACAAGCAGACTTTCAAATATGGTTAATCATTATTAAAAAAAAAAAAAAGGGAAATTAATTACAATTGAATTAATACACCAGGGGGACAACTTGGAATAGATGTCTGACCAGTATTTTTGAATTTCTGTAAAAAACCCAATATAACGACAACACAACATGACTTTAAAGAAGGTAAAAAGATCCTAAGCTGGATACCAGGAAAGAAAAGTTTTCTCCCAACATATGGTCAAGGACTTTTCAGTCTTCTGACACCATCCTAATGGGATTTTAATTAGGACAAATGGTAAGCAGTCAGTCATGTCGCACAGGGATTTATTTCGATAATAAGGAAATGAGAGGATAAGATGCAGGTCACTGTGCTCTTTATCTTTGTCAGCATTATTAAGAGCAAATTAGCAAAGTTATCTAGTACGCATAGTTGTAACAGGACAACCAAGATAAATGTCTATATGCACACTCTTACCTAGTGGAGCAGCTGATTATCTGCGAGCTCATATCCTAACCACTCTGCAGTGATACAGACATCTGCCAAGTAACTGAAGACACGATCATGAAATTCAACTTGCCTGCCAGCCTTACTGTTTTTATTTCAAACCATCAGTGAAATAGGCTTGTCAACAGATAATTGACTAGATTTTAGGCATGGGATGGTCAGTTTTTACACCAACGATACACACTTTTTACATTAAGTTTTTGCAAATTTGATTTGCATTAATACTACCTGGATGTCCCCGTACATTAAAATATTTACAACTAATCATAGTTATGCGAAATGACTGACTACAACTGTATGTAGTTTGATTTTAAAAATATGGTAGTAGTAAATTGTGTGAATAAATAAGGTCATATTATGTGTTTTTATCAATTTGAAAAAATACTGCTGTAATAACAGAGATACTAATCAAAATGTAATGTTCCTCCTTGCTTTCTCCCTTTAACACAGGCTGGAATGAATAAAAGGAACACATAAATCTTAGTAGCATTTGCCTGCACTCAGAAACTCTTAAATAAATAAGTAATAAGTCTTACTTGACTCTGTTTCTTCTGCTTTTGTCTTTAGCTTTCCATTTACTGCAGCAAGAGTGGCCGTACCATTGATCTGGCCAGCTGAATGAATCAACGTTGCTTTACATCCTCCAGAGCCATTGCCTTGCAGCAAGAAATAGTATCGACAAGATTCTCCTTTCAGTTCAATTTCTGGAACTTAAACATCAGGACGGAACTGTGAAACCCCGTCAGGAAAACAGCTTTAAAACAAGCTATAATCTGCCATCTGCATTTCCTGATGTTCTGTATTTTCCTGGGAAGAGGTTGAAATTAAATGCAAGTGCACTAAAGAACCTCTGGAAATGCCTAAGTGAGAAGGGAAGCATCTAAATGAAGCACAGGGATTTCCATCTACAGAAGCAAAACACTTTGCCCATGGATTCTCCAATCACCTTAGGAAGGTGTATGGAAGCTGGATCTTAGCTGATAGAACACAGAAATGGTTTAAAGGAGACGCATTGCTTCCCTAATGCTCGCCATTTTCAATTTTCCTCTATAACAAGTCTGCATAGCCAAACTCACATTCACCAAAACCTTCTGTATCAATAAAGATTACAATCACCGACTTAATTTCATTGGAGAAAAAACGGTATCCCAAATGTATAGAAAAACCCCACCGTATATATATATATATACACACACATGCAAACGTGCATATAGATATAAACACAACAAAATATACCTGTAGTCATCTTCACTTTACCTACCAGTAATGACCTTGGGTTTCTTAGCCATATATTCCTTCCATTTCTTGGAACTCAGCTGGGTGGGGGATGGGATCACTCCACTGCTTACATTACATGGCAACGTAAATAAAGCTCCCACCTAAATAACAAGAGCAAATACAATACATAGAATGTTACAACAGCTATTTTACATTTAATTCTTGAGATACCGATTTGGCATTATTTCAAACGTACTTCAATTGAAGAAAATAATCTTTATTCAACACTTCTTTCATTCACATTAACTGAGATAGAACAACAGCATTTTACACACAAGCTGTAAAAATTGTGCTTATTTTTTGCTCCAGTTGAGAGATCATTAACTGATGAATTTCTATTTCGTGCATAGAAAGTATTTGTTACCTATTACAAATCTTTCAATAATCCAACTAAAAACACTTCTGTAGAAGTAGTATCCAGAATGAAAAGATAATTCAGAGATATAGTTGGCATCAGCAACAGCATTCCTTTGAAAAACGTAATTTTTTTTCTCCCTACATATTATCCTTTTCAAATAATCAGATTCTGGATTATGTTTCTGTCTGTACATAAATTTCAGGCTAATAAGCACTAATAGAAAAAAATGCATAAGCGTTTGAATACTCAAGCAATAAAGCAATGCTTTTACAGCTATTAAAAAAAGCTTACAAATGTGTACTATTTCCAGCAGTAGACTGAAAAAAAATCCCTACAAGAAACTATCATCTTGAAAACATATTTAATTCAACATGTGCAACTATAAAAAGTAGCCTGAGAATGTGTTTTAACTGTTTTGGCTTTTTCTTTGAAAGAACTAGTAGAAATGCAAGCTCTTAGACTGTAAAGGTATTTGACCAAACGTTCAGTATCCTCGTGCAAAATGAAAATTACCTGGGATATTTACCAATATAAAACTATTCCAAAAGATATTTTTTGGTACAGCATTAGAAAAACGATTTCTTTGTTTTCTGGCTAAGCATAATGGAGAATGGAAAACCTAAATCACAAGCTGAAGATGAAACATACAGCCTGATAATGGAATACCATCTCTGCAGTAAACAAAGAACATAAGTTATTAATTATAAATGTATCAGCATTTTCACACTGCAGGTTCTGTTTTGACTGGCATAGATTTATTTTATAAACACTAAAATAAAACCTTTCCTAAACAAGCATACATCACCTTAAATATTCAGGAAAAACATCTTCAAACTAATACTGTGGCTATGAATAATCATACTATCATTCCAAGGGAAAAAGAGTAAAATAAAAAAAAGTAGGCTCGTAAATGTTTCAAGAACTCTCTTTATCCAAAATCAGAATGGAAAAGCAGAATACTCACAGGCAAAATAAAAAAGCTTACTACTTCAGACTAGACAGATACATTTTGTAGGCTGCACACATGCCTGCCTTTTGCTAGAAATTAGTTGAATTATGATAGCACAGAAATTATCTATCAGGATATGATTAAAAAGTTACAAAATGTTTCAGAAGATCACAACTTAGCTAAGGTAAAGAGAAAAACGTTCACTGGGCTTACAAATTGTCAGGATCTGTACAGCGTGCAACTTCAGAAGCCAAATTTGCTTTAAAACTAAATATTGGAGGACCTTACACAGAGACTAGGTTTAAAAATATTATTCTTGTATCTTTTATGAGCAATAAACATATCTTAATTTTTCTGCTAAACCTAAACAAAAGAAATATTTACCTTCCCAGATAGAGATGAAATCTGGTCCAAAAGCAGCGTAGATGTCTCCTTGACACCCTTTCTTGCCAGGCTCCTGAACAGAGCAGTTTAAGGAACCTCATCTTCACAAAGAACTGTATGCATCTCTATTTCACAAATCATGTTACGATTATTTTTCAAATAAGGTCTGCAAGTGTCTAATATTTGATACTTCAGTACCACAAAATATATGAAACTCACTTTTCCAGGCAAAGTGGAAATGTTACATGATGAAACACACCACTGATATTTTAATATAGGCAAGCATAAACAGATAATTATATGCACAAAATCCTGGCAGGCTTATACACCCTAAGCTGCCATTGTTACACCAAGACTAGTAAACATAAAAACAACATAAAAAAACCCAGTTCTGACTAATCAGTTTGACTGCGTTGGCAGGCTAGAATAGAGTGAGTCCTTGTTAATCCTCATGTGTTGCTTGCATGATTGTTTTCTTTCTGCTACAAACCATTATCAGTAGTACAGATTCTTAGAAAAGGATACAGTTCGAATTCCAGATCCGATATAAAAAAGGAAGGTAGATCAGAGAGAACCACCATCTGCAAAAATTCTAGTGCAGGACCATAGTAATGAAAAACCTGAAAAGAGATCAAATCAAAAAATCTGTAACACTATGTATGATGTTATCTCCGTAGAACTTCCTCAAGTGTTTTGCTGGAGGCATTTGCCTTACAAGTGCATCTGAAAGAGGTATAAAGGAATAAAAAAGCATTTCACAAATACTATATTAAACATAATTATATAAAAAACAAGGAAGGTATTTAATTCTGTTTAATAAAACTTTCTTTCCAGCATGTCAATCATGTGCATCAAATGTGTTGTAACTCTTACCCAAATTCAAAGAAAAATAAGACCTACCAGGAAAAGACCAATGCAATCCAAAATGTACATCTTTTAGCAATGAAAATAATAATCTCTTAACTGATGTCGGTTTTCATAAACACTCATTTTTGTTTTTTTCAACAAGTATGATTCTGGAGTTCCCATCAAATACCTATTTCCAGTGGAAAACATGAAACAGCACCAGCAATTTAAAAAAAAAAAAAAAAACAAAAAAAACACCAAAACCAACACCAACCAAAAAATACAGAATTCATACATAAGTTACATATTTTGAGTATTAAGACTGAACAAAGTCTCAGTTTCTTCTTAAAAAAAATTCGGCACCACATTCTTAAGAACAGATGAAATTTTAACGACCTGTTTTGTGAATACACGTGAACAAAAGAATTATTTCTCAGTCTTATGCAATCATTAAACTTTTATGTTTAATTTTCTATTCTGACTAGGACCTCCCCAACTACTAATTTTCTCAGGAAAGTAAAACAGATGAATTCTAGTGGCTCAAAGAAAGAACAAGAATAATACTTGCCTCTGGCAAAGTGTCAGCATTCCTTGATTGTCGTTCATTTTTAACAGCAAAGCAAGAACTTAAATGTGAAGCGCTGAATGTCTTTGCTGAAGTGCTCTTTATACAAAATTCTGGAAACATAACTTCTGATCCAAACTGGAAAAAGAGACAATTAACGTGTCAACAGAGAGAGAAAAATTATTTCTTTTCAGCCAGTTACATGTATTACTATTTTAAACAATTACTATTATACTTGTTTCCAGCAAATATGTAAAACTAGGTAAAAATATTAGACCGAGATAACCAACTACTATATCCAAAACGTTAATACTGAAAATGTAAACAATGCCTTTCACAATCACAAAGCTATCAGTCTTTGCAAAAACATGAGACACGTGCTTGCAATAATGACTGTCAGAGTTACGTGATAATGATTTGTGACAGATACAAAACAATCTCATTTTGAACAAGAAATTCTAAGGCAAACATTTTAGAGGAGAGCATATGGATTTCTGAAATTTGAATCCCGATGCCTTGATCTCATTTATCCTTTCATCATGCTAAAAAGCCAGTTGTTCCCCCACCCACCCAGATACTTTGCACATTACCTCTTGAATTACATTTTCAAAACCAAATGTGGCTTAAAGCATAAAATGCCCTGTGCCACACACACTTTAAATTAGGTACTCGGATGCTTTATAAAAAATAACCAGATGAAAAAAGTTATTTTACCTTTCTTTCCCATATCTGAATCTTCCCTCTCCAGAGTTCTTTTAAATCAATAATATTCATGACATCATCCGAAGATACAACGTCTGCCAACAGATAGTCTGCAATCTTTTGCCAACTACTGTAAAAATAAGGAAGAATTAATCTTACCGAATTTAGTATTACAAATTAACATGCAGTGCAATTTGACTGAATTTTCCTAATACCTCTTCGCACTGAATAGTCTTGCGTATGTTAAGACAGGCACATATAGCTTTACACTCCACAAAGTAGAAAATGTTATAGAATTGCTGGTTCAGGCTCCGTAAAGGAAGTTGTTCATATGCTCCGTGAATGTCATGGCAAAGAACTTTGTCAGACATCAAATAAGACCAGCAATAGCAAGCTGCAGGCATACCACAGTAAGGTTGGGTACTAGAAGCTAGAACAAAGCCAGGTAGCCATCCCTGGGGCTATCGCTGGCCCATCAAGATGGTTTGTAACCTTCTAAGTAGAGATATGACTGCTGCACAAGTATTATCCAAACCCAACAACCGCAGAGAGAGAGAACGGCCAGTAACTGTGGGTCCCACTGGCAGTCTGTCTTCTAAGAGTAACCAGCACCATCAACAGAACAGGAAGAATAAGTGACAGAACTTTCATCAGAGAAACTGCATGCCCAAGTGGCCTCATTTTACGTAAGAGGCAGTAGAAAGTTATTCAGTCAAAAGCTGGCTGCACAGAAGCTATCAATGCACACTGAGATCAAGTGCTCATGGAAGCCACCGCAATAAGTCTCTCTTCCTCCATATACCTTAGGAAGTACTATATGGTAAGCATACTGCTTATTCTAGCTAAGGACTGAGCATTCAACATTTTAATTTTAAAGTTTTATTAATTTAGGATTAACCACATACTCTATGAAGCCAAGGACAAATCAGACACTTTTTTTTTTTCTCCCTTAAATGTAATACCACAGGTAATATAAAATTTAAAGTAAAACCAGCAGAGTTATGTATTCATATTACAAACACTAGAAAACTGCAATCAATACAAGTTATTATGTAGCATAGTAGTACATCTTCAAAACATAGTATGCACACTGAAGCCACTAGTGATGGAAAGAAAAGAGAAAATATTTTACCTTTTGATCTCATAGAAACAGGAACTTCAGAGGACTTGCTATTTTGCCTGCCCCTCTGGTTAGGGCATGTATTTACAACAAATCAGCATGAGTAATTCCTCAAACAATAACAGGGGACACATCTATGTATTTTCAAAGTATACATATAAAGTACTCAAACACTGTTTTTGTTTTAAAACGCTGACATATACTAACATAAAACAAGAGTGGCCTTGTTTATAGACCTAAAATAAATGGCATACCCTTTAGAGTCATTTGCTGCAATAGTGATTTTCACAGAGTGCCATTCTCTCAGGTGTTTCAGGGCACCGATAGCAGGTAAGCAGTCTTTTAGCTTGGGTCCATCTCGTTCAGCAGCCTGCAGAATTACGTCAACCATTGCTCTGCCTATAAGAACAGTTATATATGACTCAAAGTACCATTATTCAGTAAATGATTCAGTCTTTTAAAGATAGAAAAGTACCAATTATCACTGACTGCACTGAAATGGGCTTAAAGATCAACTCCAAGAACCTCAGCAAGATTTAAAACACTTTTCATGCATTTTAGCTCATCTCTCACTGCTCCTCTTAGATTAACATGAAATATTTTGCCATTTGCTTAGTTACTACACCTTTCTCCTCTCTCACTTAGCGCTGTATTTGACAGATCAGAGTTGTCTCCAATACAACTACACTATGTCATTTTCCTCCTTTTAACACCTCTAAACTGCTATTTCTCATTCTTCCCGCATTCAGTTCCTTTGCTATCCCAACTCAACTACTGCAACATGACTCAACTAACCTGCAAAGTGATACTCATCTCCAGTTTATAAAATCTGAATCCACCAGTTCTATCTATGCTCCTTCACAGCTTTTTAGCTCCCACCCACAATCACCTGGCAAATCAGACGTACGCCCGATGTCAAACCTTCCATTTTTTTCATAAAAACTTCCTGTGGTTGCATGTTGAGTTTCATATTGCTTACTGTCTATTATAACTTTGGTGCCATTTCAGATGGAAAAATTAATTCTGTAAATAGCTACATTAGTCTCTACTGAAATACAGCCTTCCAAAGAAAGAAGACACAAATCACAGGCTGATTTGCGAGGCCAATCAATTTAAGTTCCTTAAACTACTTGCAAGAGCCGAATAAAAGTTAATTCAACTAACAAACTAATATCCTCTGAGTTCTTCCATTCGACTATGACTTCATCAGCTGAGTTTTTAGACTAATAACTAACAAGATAAACTCAAAAAGAGATTGCTCTTTTATGAGAGATTACCTGGGGCGGGCAGTTTATCAGCTAACTGATGCAGACTTTCTGCAGCTTCATCATAGATACTGAAAATGAAGAGAACTTGGTTGGAAACAAAAAGGTAATTTAGAAACAGAAAGTTACAACTAATGCATACTAACTGATCTAAGTATCTTATCCTTTAAAATCTGCACAAACATTCTATGCAATGAGATATATGTATCCCCCCTTTTACTAAGGCAGAAGTAGGCTATATTACATCAAAACTATCTTCAGTAAAACTGGAAGCAGGATTCAAGACAGTCAGCTTTCTCTTAGCAAGAAACTTCTTTTTGTATATTTAACTGTCAGCTGGTAGGGAACTGTCCAGTTATTCTATAAAAATCACCTGTAGCTAAAAAAAAATAAAGCTACATTAAACGAAATGGAATTATTTTCAGTAGTACTAAGGGATTACTCATAGTTAACTATTGCTTTTGTAATAACTTGTTAAATTTTCTCGGTTCCCTTGGGTTATCACTGTTAAGTGTCAGATCACTATGCTTTTAATGAAAATAATAATATGCATACTCAGTCACAGACAATGACTCTCTACTGTTATTGTCTTCTTCCTCAAAATTCTGTATGGCTCCCAGGCATTCGTAACTACTTGTTTGGAGACAGTCTTCGTTTTTCTGTGTGTCAAAACTCACTTCTTCCCAGTCAGAACTGCAGAACTAATTGAGCAAAAAGAATTCCAAACATCAGTTTTAACTTGCACTAGAGACAGGCAGAGTTGAGGAACTTATATTCTCTCTTACCTGATAATAACCACATATAACATGGCTTGCAAAATACCATTTCTTTACACCTGGAATACCAGCCACTGAACATGCTGAAAAGAGATAAAACCATTATTTAGAATAATCAATCCACTACAATCTATTCTTCCTACTAGTATGAGCATCTCTGTTGAAAGACCACACAAGTCATTTAACATGCACAGTGACTTAAGTTATACTTTACTTTAGCATCATAATTAAGATCTAAACATATTAAGGTGTAGGTGAGTGTCTAAGTAACTGTCTAACTATTAATGATCCTCTGACTATTAATACATAAGAAAGTTTTTGACCTCCTCTGCATTCTGGTCGATATTGCTCTCCATTTGCAGAAGTTGTGTTGTACCTAAACTAAATCACAACTTTCATAACGTTTATGCAGTTCACAAAATGAGATGCTCTCTCAACATTTCTATGCAATAAAAAGCACAGAAGTTGAAATCAGCCTAACATTCCTATCTTCATGAATTTTAACGGCTTATAGTGGTTCCCCACATGAATCACAATTAGATGATAGCTGTGACAAGATGAGCCCTAACAACTCAACACAATATCCAAACCAAGTAAAGAACAAAGAAAGCATTTTTTAACAAAAAAAAACCAACCAAACAAAACAAGCACCCAACCACTAAAAGTAATGAAGCAGATCTTCAGAAGTCTATTTTAAGATGATAAAATGATTTAATAAATATTCATGGATTAGGGTTCTGAATTGCTACCCAACAGACAAATATTGCTTCTACTGAAAAAATTAGAAGACATCATAGGAGAAATGAAAATATCAAGCTGCACATAAGAAACAAGACCTTTCCTACTCCACTTTGCTAAGCTGGATTGGAATTTGTTGATCTTTCAAACCCCTTGTCTTTCCTTTCTTGTGCCCAATCTATTTAATCATCTCCTAACACCTCGGCTGCTGAAAGGACCCAGGTTCTCCACAGAGACAGCAGCACCGGTCCCACCTGCGGGTTCAGGCACATTCAGAAATCAGGTTTCCGTCCTTAGCCTTCTGACTTGTTTCACCGAGAACATTAAAATGTGCCCAGGCCAATTCCTGGGAAACATTTGCCTTACCTTACTGTACGTTACTATACTTACCTGGGAACGCGCTCACATCTGCATTTACAGATGAGTTACAGCTTTCTTTCAGGAACTGATAAACGTTTGCAGCAGTCCCAACTGAAAAAAAAAAAAGCTTTTATTAAAACTACTGAATTGCAGAAGTCTTGCTTTCTTGCAAATACGGTAAAAAGTTCAGTCTAATACTGGAAGTTTAGTTTAAAGAAAAAAACCCTCTCAACTACAGATTTGCAGGAGTTTAAAAAGGCAAATTTTGTCAAATTCTGCTTGCAGTAGCGCACCTTTCAGGAACGCTCTACCGAGTTATGTAGAGTGTCACAATAACACACGAAAACCCCGAAGTTTTGAAGGCTTAAGTTATTAAAAAGTGAAAAAAGGGGGTGTTTGACGAGGTAGTGACCCAGAGAAGCCTGCACGGGCGCAGATTCCAGACAGGCGGTCGTGAAGAACCTCCCTCCCGAAGGAAGCCCGGTCGGCCCCGCGGCTGGGGCTCCCCCGACACGGCGCGGCCTCCCACCCTGCCGGGCCCCGGGCCCCGGCCCCCCGCCGCCGTACCCGCTCCGGGCCCAGGCCCGCCGGCCGCAGCCCCCTCACCCCGGCGCTCCCCCCAGCTCAGGAGCAGGACGTAGCGATCCATGGCCGGGCGGGGACGGAGCCGCCGCTGCGAACAGCCCGCGCTGCCGCCTTCGCACCGCCCCTCGCAGGGCAGCGCTTCCGCTTCCCGCCGGTGCGGCGGCCAAGGGGCTCCGCTGCCCTTCCCGTTCTTCCCCTCCGGGCGGCCATGGCCAGTTACACTAAGGCGGCCCAGGTGAGCGCGGCCCTCTCCTCCTCGGTGCAGCCTGTGCCGGGGCTGCCGCTGCCTCTGAGGGACCCCGGCACCGCCACGGCGCGGAGGGCGGCCGTGAGGAGCGGGCGGGCGCCGGGAGGAAGGGGCAGTCGGTGCCCAGGGGAGGGTCGAGGGCGGCGGCGGGCGGCCTCCCTTGGTGCGGGCCCTGAGGGGCCGCTGGCAGGAGCGGGTGGCGGTCGGTACGTGTGTGGCTGTGCCTGAGGGACAAGGCTCCCCGCCGTAGCCGGCTCAGGCCCTTCGTGGGCATGAAACTGCGTTTGGGGGAGTTGTGCCCTTCGCCGGGAGGGAAATTGTTAGGCGTTAAGTAGCTTACAGAGATCTCACAGTTCGGTTAGCAATAATGGAAGCTTGCAGCAAAAAATATTCATTTTGAAACAAGCTCCTCAGAGCTGGTGACCTTTCAGTATTGTTACCCCCGCTTACATTGGAAATGTGTACAGCGGTGATCACCATCCGCTTAAAGGTTATTTGGAGGGGGTGTTGTTGAATATTAATATTTTTTCTGGTATTTTGGAGCGTAAAAAAAAGTGTTGATCTAATTAGAGGAACTACATCTATGTATGGTGATGTGTTCTTCTACCATGTTGAGTACTACCTCTCTTTCTCTTTAGCAATGGGCTACTTTTGCCAGAGCCTGGTATCTTCTCGATGCAAGGATGCAGCCACCAGGAAAAATCGCAGCTGCGACTGTCATCAGACTTGAAGGCAGGCATAAACCTATTTATCATGCACTCAGTGAGTATTGCAGTAGATAAAAGCAAATTTGCTTTCCTTCCCTTGTATTTTTCTTCTGATTTCAGTTTTAAAATCAAGCCTTGTAAATTTTAAATGTCTTCGTTTTCCTTCTCATCTTTTTCCTTCATACCCCCCTAGAATCTTACATCATTGTCTTTACCAGTCCATATAAAGCTCATTATGAATTCATAATTTAATTTTAGTAGCTGAATTACGATGGCTTCTGCCTTCATTTCTTTTAAAACCTTCAAATGTGATTCATTGCATTGCTTTTAGATGTAAAGATTTAATTCACAGTGCACGTAAAGAAGCACTGATGTGATTCGTGATTAGGTTTTCTGAATGCTACCTTTCAGTAGCTGCACATCACCACAGAGTCTCGGGATGGTTCTTCATTCTGAATAAGATGCAGAGAAGTCCTGTCTTCACGAGGCAACGGGCACAAACTGAAACACAGGATGTTCCCTCTGAACATCAGGAGACATTTTTTTACCGTGAGGGTTACTGGAAGCGGTTTCCCAAGAGGTTGTGAAGTCTCCATTCTTGGAGATATTCGAAAGCTGATCCTGTTTGAACAGGCGGGTTGGACAACCTGACCTCCAACCTTGGGCATTCTGTGATGATGAGGCTGGAGCCTGTCGGATTCTTAAATGGGAGACTTGATCATTGTTGAAAGATATTTTCTTGTTGAAATGAAAAAATCATTTTCCTTTTCTGCAAAGTAGACATTCAGCAATAAAGATGTATCTGTGATCTTGTTCGTAATTTGTAATACTGTAGTGCCTGTCTCACAGTGATAATAAAAAGGTGATCCCTCATATCTATAGTACAATGTTTCCTCTAAGCGTCTTGCAAATTTTTCAAGAGATGTTACTGAAACATAAAGAAAGCATTAAACTTTTCTCATACATGTAGAGTGTCCATACAAAAATTATACTTGATCTGTTTTTCATAATAGAAGGTAGTATTTGTAGTGTTCTAAGATGTTTTATATACCAGAGTTTTGCTGTTGCAAATTATATCTTATCCACAAGATGTCACTGGAGACTAAGGCTGTCTGAAAAATAAAGCAGACGCTGAGAGGAAATGATCTCTGTTGTCCTGTGGGAAAGATACTTGATACTTTTATGTCTATGAAGTTATAAAATCCTGGAAAGTCATTTCAATGATAACTTTATTTGGTCTAAAGTATTCTATAAATCAGGACCAAACGCATTACACCTGAGATCGACATTGATAGGTTACTACTACTAAGAGACATTTGATACTCTCTAAGAGGGAAAAGTGTGTATGAATTTGTGGTTGGTGTACTTAACACTTCTTTTTTCTTTTTTCCTGAACTAACAAGAAATATTTTAGTGTCTGGGAGATAACAGTTCACAGTTCCTTAGACAGAATAACATTAGGGGGATTTATTTGGGTTTTTTGTTGGTTTGTTTTTTTTTTTAAATTTGGTATCTAGATACCCTTCTATAAAATCATTATTTATTTATTGTGTTGAAAAGTATCTGGAACTGAATTTAAGCTGTGGTTAGGGAAGGAGAGAAATCTGATTTCATGTATGTTTTCTGTTTTAGGGATAATCTTTCATTATTCTCTAGAGTCTCGTATTTTTAGATGCTGTCAGACCGCATGCCTTAAGTAAGAGGGCACAGGCTTGTTCGGGAGGTTTGAATATGGATTTTTAGGTTTCTTCTGCACCTCTCCTTTGCTCTGCCCTCATCCCCTTGCATCCTGTCTTTGTGAGCAGGTTCACAATACAGAACCAGAAATAGCAGGCCAGATTTTTAAAAAATTGGGTGATCTGATTCTTTATGTTGGGTTGTGAGCAGAGCCACTTCTGTTGCTTGGGTAGGATTTACTGCTGTCTTCTGCATCCTCAAAGGAGAAGACTAGGCTGGAGGAAGTGTCCCACAAACCCGATCTGGCTCAGGTGTTGCTCTAGATTCAATGTTGGTTTATAATGGCTAGAAGAAACAGTGAAGACTGTTTTTCTAATGAAAGATCTGGCAAGTAGTTTCTCAGTTTTGTGAGTTAGCAGTTGACAATATGATGCCTACATTTAATTACCATTTAGTCCTTAATTAAAATGTAGGAGGAAAAATGCATGTACCTGAAGCATGTCTTTTTACTGTGCGATATGAATTACTGAAATTATAAATGTACAGAGATGTAAAATGGATTTACTGTGGCAGCTTAGTTTTATCTGCAGAGGTGCAATGTATATGCTGTATGTAACAAATTGCATACACCATAATGTAATAGAATATTCTGGCCTTGTTTTCTGTGTATTTCTTGAGGAAAACAAAACTTCATAAAAGAATAACGCAATATTATAGCGTGAAAATAGCCTAAAGGAATGGTTTTCTTGCATGATATTTTGTGAATTTTTTTCAAAAGTAGGATGCAATTTGACTGTGTTTGTGGAGATAGTGAATGTTTTTGCTTTCTTCCTATTAAGTGCAGCTGTCCCTTAGATTATGGGAGCAACGCTATTTAAAGACGGGTGGAAAATAATCTATTAATTTGAAATTTTGAAGGAGACATTAGCTATCCATAAATTCAGTCTACTTTAAAAAGAACAGGTTGCAGTCATTATTCAGGTAGTGTTTAAGTATACCAGTTAGTTTTTTGCCTGGCTCTTAATTATTCATAATCAATCTATTGGTTTCTGGAATTGTTAATTCAGTGTTTATGCAAGTGTGAACTGTTAGCAAAAATTTCCTTAGGTGAGGTTATTCTTTCATCTTCCCAACTAAAAAATGTAATAAACAAGAGCACGAGGTCCCAATGTCAGTTCCCTGACATTTATTTAGACATACAGTGTTTTTAGAACTGATCTGTTGATGGCGAAAGGCTGCATCAATGAAGATGTTTAAATTGCATTTGCACTTTAGCTGTAGTTGAAAGTAGAGCTTTAAAAGAACACACAATTAAGAAGTAGTGGAAAACTTAAATAGGGTGTGAAACTTGCATTGATTAATTATATGCTCCTATAAAAAACCCAACATGCTCAACTTAAGTCCTTAGAGTAGCTGCTTTGTTACCTACTCAAAAACGTTTTAATCAAATGAGCCCCTTCAGATACTTATGTTGTTCTAATATGTTAAAGCATATGAGAGTGAGCTTGGGACAAATCATTTTCCAATCGATTGAATGGGTGGTTGTAGCTTATACAGCTGATCAAGATGATTACTTCTGAAATTAAAAACTACATATTTTTCATATTTTCGTCATATTTTTTATATAGTATGGGTTTTATTGGCGCTTTATTAGTAAAGAAGATCTATTAAAGTAACTGTTTCTGGCAAGGTGTTGGTGATAGATTATAGACTTCGCACTTAAAAAACTCCTGATGTGAAAGTTGCCAATACAACACTAAACATGTCTGCGTGTGCTGTAACATTCACTTCTGCTCGATTGATGAAAATGTAGTTTTTTTCCCAAAAGACCTATTTTAGGTTTCTGAGGGGGCTTTTCCCCCCCTTGCCCCCTCCTGCCCTCAAACTTTTTGTTTCTTTCATGTATTTAGCCCTAGACTGTAATTATTTATAGAACTATTTTACTTATCCAAAATGTTCAGTCTTCAAGTAAATATTGATATTGTTTTTATGAGAAAACTAAAATTAAACAAATATTTAGGATCATTGTTTAGAACTAGCATTTTTTATTGTTTTTTTTTTAAATATAGGTGCATATGCATAATGTGTTGAATAAAATAATACGCTACCTGTAAGCCAGATTTTAGCTGAATAGTTGCAATGGTTTAATTATCTAATCTGGTGGTATTTTACCTTCTCACCTGCCTTCTAACCTGACTGTATGAACAAAAATAGTAATTAAGGTTGGTATTTAAATGCAGGTTTGGATGGTGTGATTCAACAAGCCCAGATCTTTAAATCTGAGCTTTATGAAATGTGTATATATGTGTATTGCACGCGTTATAGTTGTTATTTTGGTTTATTACTTCTATGGTTCTTTTAATATTTTCCACTAATTTCTACCTTGTAGGTGACTGTGGAGATCATGTTGTCATAATAAATACAAGACATATTGCCTTCTCTGGTAACAAATGGGAACAGAAAGTGTATTCTTCACATACTGGGTAAGTGGAAAATTTAATATAATATTTTCTTAATATTTTTTAGCATATTGGTTCAAAAGGGAGTTCCTACCTGTTTTGTGTTTGCATGTGTTAAGAAGTTTAAAATGATGCAAGCCTTTTTCTTCTTGCCTTTTTTTTTTCCTTTTTTCTTTCTATTTCCACATTGTATGTTGTTAGGAAAATAGTCTAACTCAAAAGTAGTCAGAGCTATTGAGTAAGCCAGGTTGTTTTGTGTGAAGCCATGAACCCAATGATCAGGACTATTCTATTTACTAAGCAGTAGATGTTCCTCTTGGCACTGCACATTTAAGAAATACACAGTTGCCAGCTTCAGTTACTTCAGAATCATAGAATCATAGGGTTGGAAGGGACCTCTGGACATTATCTAGTCCAACCCTCGTTATCCTACCAGTACCTATTTACGTAACAGTAAATATCAAGATTGATAGATTATTGAATCAGAGGATGAAAAAGAAAAAAATGGGAAAACTAGTAAGAAATGAGATGGTCTCAAGTTGTACTGATGCATTCGATAGTGTGTAATATATTATTCTAGCAGGCATAACGTGTTTACAGATGGAAGTGCAATAATCAATTACAGATGGTATGGCAATGATCAGTTCAATCAAATAAGAACAGTTGTTCCAACAATGCTAAGTCATAATCTCTAAATGTTAAAATGTATTCTGTCGAGAGGTGAATAAATCACATTGAGACAGGTAATGTTGCTAATACTGATGTTCCAATCCTGAAGTTCCTTTGCAGAATTGCTGAGAAGTTCTTGTTCAGTGTTGATGGAAATTAATGCGCGCTTTTTTTCTCCCCCCCACACCTAGGACTTCTTAAAAATTTTCTCTAAAACTTCTGTGTACATTAAAGCTCTTGCATAAATGGCTAAGTTGGTTTTGAGTAAGTGAAAAGAATTGTACAATTAAAACAAATACTTAAATCTGTGCAGCTCCCTGAGTGGATATATTTTAATGATGTTAGGTTTGTTTTCATTTCACTTAGGTTTATACCTGGTAATGTAAATCAAAATGAAACCCAGCTTTACCTGACATCCATATAATTTCTTGCACCACTGTATCATTCATTTAAAGTATAGGTATAAATGTGAATTAGTGCAACTTCACCATATCACATAGACTTTAAAAAGATGGATGCACTGCAGTAAAAGTCAAATTTTATTTACGGTAGATACACCAAATAATGCTAAGGTTTATTTAAAATAGTAGGAAAATAATAAATATTGTTCAAAATGGTTGTCTTGTATGTCAGGCACAGACTGGTGGTGAGTCTTGATCATCTTAAAATATTTCCAAGTTTTGCATATCTTACTCCCATTGTATTCTGTAGCTGTGGTGGTGTATTTAATAAGCAGTTTTAAAAACATATTAATCTTCTTGCAAAACACAAACTTTTTAATACTCAGGTGAATAAATAAGAAGGTACAATGGCATTAAATACTTCACAGGATAGAATCTTTCTAATACAATATGGTTGGCCTTGTGAGAACGGCTTCCTTTTTTGAAGGCTTGTACCATTACGCTGTTGTTTGAAATGTAGTAATATTTGTGTTAAAATCACACTTCAGCATACAGTTGAGTGCTAAGCTTGTATGGTTTGTTATGTTTTTCTAGTTATCCTGGTGGTTTCAAACAAGTGACAGCAACTCAGCTGCATTTGAAGGATCCAACTGCTGTAAGTGTTTCCCCTTCTTCCCTTTCATTTGAAAAGCTGATTTATTTTCATTTAACTGGTTCCCCTAAACAAAAGGGATCGGTCACCTGCATGTCTAAAGCTAAATTACAGACATTCTGCTAAGGGCTCTTAGAAGCTTGGCTTGTGACAGTGTTTTTGTAAACAGCATGTTTTGAGGGTTAGATTGTAGGTTGTGCGTTTTCTTGATTCTTCCATGCCGTTCAAATAAGCAAGTCAAGTTCATTTGTTTCACTCATTTTTGACCGATTAACTTGCTTTTAGTTTTGAACGTCTGACCTTTCTCATAAGTGAACTGCATCAAGTTAGACTTAGCTAAGCTGTACTTCAGCTTAACAACTCTACTACTTTTTTAAGAGCCAGCAAGAATAATGCTAGTCTTAAAAATGTTAAAAAGTATACCTGCCTCTTTCTCCCAGTAAAATTCAACTGTAGGTTTTGTTAAATGATTTTTTTTTTTAAAAGCCTTTCTGCAATGTGTGTTCGTGGTCTGTGAAAGAGTTGGAAATGATTATTACATTGAATTTAAGCCTCTCTGATAAATGTCTGTATCAGACTATTATTAATTCTACTGAACATCAGTGTTGATGTGTTTGTTATTGATTAAAAAAACAGGGTGCTAGATACGAACATTTTGGGATGTTGACTTACACAGTTATGAAATTACTTTACTAGGGTTTTGAATGGTCAGTATTGGAGGACTGAATTCTCTAAGTACTAGTGTTTCAGAACATGATATGAGGCCCACAGAGATTAACAGATATCTATGTTTATTTTTGACTTTGAAATGCTTTGGCTTGGGTCACCTTATATATGAAATATAGAAATGCTACTTCCTTTTCCTAGAGAAATTTTATTGGCTGTAAAATTCTTGGAGTTTGTCAATGATTTTTTTTATCTATGATTTAGAAATCCTGGTTTGTTCCAAGACTCTCTCAGAAGACGTTGTACAAGTACTCAATAAAAAAAGTGGTCCACCATATGAATTTGCCTGGTTTTCATTTTTACTTTTGCAATTTCTTTATTTAAAGTGAAATGGAATCCCTCAGTTCAATATTATTTTCTGTCTAGAATTTTTCAAATTAACTTAAATGTTGTTGAGAGCAGGCTCTGAGATAGTTGTAATTCCTTTGGGAATTATTGGTAGTTCTATGTCTAAAATGGATTCTTCAACCCTTTTCATTTGGGCTTGAGGCAGCCGCTGTGCACTGGGAGGCAGTGTAACACAACTTGTTTGGGAGGGCCTGAGAACTGGATGTCCTATAAATTACCTTCTGGCATTCATTCTGAAATACCTCATTTCTTGCCAGACTCGTAGATGAATTTCTGTGCAAACAGAGGAGGATTAAATGCATTGCCAATAACTAAAGCATGTTGGACAGAGGCTCAGCAAATGGTGATGTGGCTCATGGCTTGGTCTAATTTAGCGCGAGAAACTTTTTTTTTAACAGAATTGTGGAGAACCCTCAGCAATTAACTCTTTCTCTGTATTGAAGTGTTTGGATGTCCCTCTCATAAAGATCTCTCATATGTATTTCTGTCATAATTAATAGTAGTAGATGGTAATTTGGCATGATATATTCTGTGTGTATAGCTGTTACAGGTTTTGACTTGCAACTGATTTTATGGCTAGAAACATTTATTTACTAGTTGAATTGTTTTGGTGTGAAATACATTGGGATATTACGAAGATGGAAATCATATGATGTTTTATTAACCTGTTTTCTTTTTAGAACTGGCTATTAAAACCTGAAAAAGGATTATTGTAAAGAGAACAATGCCTAGCCTAAGCAGCATTTGGATCTTCAAAATATGATCTAAATGACACACAGACTCTTATAAATCACTCTATTTCTCTTCTTTGAATTAAAAAGAGACCTCTTCCCTTTTAATCACGTTAAATTCAATCCTCTCAAGCTGGTGGAATTACGTAGGTTGTAGGAAGCAAGCTGTATCTTTCTGTGGAATCAAGGTCTTAATTCTGCAAAGCATTGTCTTCATCCTGCAGGCTACTGCTTTTTCTCTGCACTTGGTCCCGTTGTCTCCTGCTAGCTCATCCCGGTAGTCCTTCATTAGATGAGTCGACATTATTTTTGGAAATAGTGATGTTACAGAAATTAAGGCATTAAATTAATGGAAGGGATTACTTCCAAGGAAAAGGATGTTGACATAACACCTTGTAAACTTGCGGTGTTACATAGAGATTTTGTGATGGATATGACTGTTTTCGGTTTATGTAAGAAATGGATTAAAGCTTGTAAGATTCCCTGAGTGTGTGTATATAGTAGGCCTCCAGTACTGCTTAGCACTGTCTTTATTCACATATGTCTAAATTCAAACATACAAATCCCCAAGATAAATATTTTTCCATTACAGTTTTGTTTAAACATAGTTTTTAGTATACAGAGAGACTGGTTTTAGGAAAAACTGTTACACAGCTAATAGCTGATTAAAAAGGTTATAATGAGTAATTTCATGCAAAATTGTGTAGTTTATGTTTACATGGAGGGCTGAAAGTCGTAAGTATAGTTGTCAGAATTTAGCCATGTTTACTTGTAGTACGGTTAGATAATCATCCTTGATCATTTCTAGTTCCTTCATAAGGTACCAAGGTGTGGATGGATGATGATTAGATATTCTCACTTACGGAGATTAACATTATTGTATCTGTCTTACTAACTTTGGACTTTTATGTTCCTTGCAGATGATGGTGCTTCAGAAGGATTTGTGCTGAATTTTGAATGTGCACAAAAAAACCCTGTGCCTAGTATAAGTATTTAATCTTGGATGTATAATTTTATGCCTGAGATTGACAAAATATTACTATTTTGTCCACTTCTAAGTATCTTTTGTGTTAATATGGGACAGCGAATACAAAAAGAGGTCTGCATAGTTGATGTTTTATGTAGAACTTAAAGTTCTATGTTCATTGCACCAAGTTTTTCAGCGTTTTGGAAAAATTTTGTTTTATGGAAGGGTAAAAGTTACAGTGTGTTGCCAAAAAGATATCTAAAGTAGATAAGTAGATAGTCTAGCACATTTTTACATTTAGCACCTTTGAGTTCCTGTGGGAGGCATGGGGAGGGTAGTGTCTGAATCTGTTTAAAATTTCTAGTATTTTCAGTTGTCTGCTCTTCTGGAGAACAGTAGAGAATAGCTCTCATCTATTGGACTTGGCCAGGCTACTTCAGGAAGTGCCTACTGAAGAAAAAAAATAGCTTCTCCATGTTTCAGCATTTCCTTTCTCTGACTTAGATTTAGTGTAAATTCTTGGACCACCCATAGATGAGAGTATTAAATATGTTCTTCAGGTGCAGCATAACAGCCTGTTGCAGTAGTTCGAAACAGCCTCTCTGTTCTTCAGGTTAATATAATACTAATATTCTGTATGGTATTGCTACTCCCTTCGGACCTATATTAGCGGACAACATTAATTTCCATTGTAGGTTGCTACGAAAAATTTCTTTGAAAGATTTGGTGTGTTTTCATTGCCAAGACAGTCTTTTGAAAATAAAGGAAACAGGTAAACTTTTTATTTTAGGTACATGTGTTTGAAATGCGTAGAAGTTTGTGTTTTCTTGTTTGTTTTTAATAAAATTTGCAGAAGTTTCGTTTAGCTGGAAAAATGCTGGTAGGCATGAGACCAACACTTTCAAAATTAGACTTTGAAGTACTTGATATGGGAAGACTAAAAGATGTGCTTTTAAATCTCACAGACTTGGGAGGGAGCAAATCTCACAGAGGGAAAAAATCTACGGCTTTTAATTAAAATGCCTGCAAAATATGTTGACAGATGCAATCTGTAGAACCAGGTAGTAATCCTGTCAGGACAAAGTTTTCCATCAATTCTTATTTTATTTTTAGTTTTAAAAGTAAGCAAAACTTGGCTTATTTTTTTTTTTTTTTTTTTTTTTTTTTGGCTGCATCAGAAACTCCTCCAAAAAAAAAGAAAAAGAAGAAATCATGTTTGGCTAATACCAGATGCTGAGTGAGAGGACTGACCTTTGCAGTATTCAGAGGCTGTATTGCCTCCGACAAAGAAATAATGGGCAATAATTGTTCAGAATGAATGTTACCTGCTAGGGAAGATTATTAAGCAAGGCAGGGTAGCTCTATGGAAGTCTCCCCTGAGGAGGCCTCCGGGGGTGTCAGGGTTCTGGTTTGTTCAGCTGCTGGCACTGATACGAAGGGGCTTAAAATGTTCTAATTCTCCTTTTGAATGCTCTTTAGCAACTGCTTGCACGTATAGACTTGCCATTATATCTACATAATAATGGTCTTTTGAAGAAAAGCTCAGACAGAAAACATGGTTAAATCTTGCTCTTGGTATTTGAAAGCCTATTTTCTTTGAATCAGTAAGGGATAGTTGGTATAATAATGCGTACATACTAAAAGCCAGTTACTGAAACACCAGGTATAACAGCGTTTTCCTTTATTACTACAGAGTAATGTTTTTTAATTAAGTAGAGCAAAACTTCAAAGTCTGGATTAGTAAGCACACAGAAGTTAGTATGGCATGGGGAGGAGAATATTTTTACAGAACCTGTTATCTTAAAATCTCTAGGTGCTCTAAATAAGTCTTAGAGCTGGCTTGGTCTTTAACTTTGTATAGACAAAAATAAATACTTTTAAAAAATATCCATTTCTTATTTAAATTTGCAAGGCAAATTAATATATTAATTTAAAGAATACATTAAACTTCTAAGTTTTTAAGTGCTGAGTGGTAGTGGGAAGTTAAATGGCATGCAATGGAAGTTTAATTTGTCTGTGACCAAATAATTCTTATGGCAGTGTTAAGTACGTTCACTGTTGCTGTGCTACTCATACAACTCTCAGAGGTAGGAAGGTGAAGTTCTTTGTATGGTTTTATAATATATGTGGTGGAAAGAGCAATGTCAAATACAGAACACAAAACCAAGAACTGGTAGAAAGAAGATGTTGTGTCAGGCTGTACCTCTGAGTAACTGGTGTATCTCCTGAAATTTTTCTAGGGTTTTTTTGGTATGCTCTGTAATTAATCACTCTTGTTTTCTCTGGAGCACTGTGTCCTTCCCATGTTCTAGAGTTGCTTCCTGGTGATCTTGGACTTACTTCAGCTGTTAGGGTAGACTGTCTTCTGGAAATTCGGCCAATTATTTTGTGCTTCTCAGGACCAAGAGTGGTATTGCTCTGTTGATTTCCTTCTTTACAGTATGTTTTATCTGGCAAAGGATCTTTCTCAGAACTTGTCTCCATCAAGCGTAGTCTGCAAATTGCACATGAGCCAAAGCCTATCGCAAAAATTTAAATGTTCAAGCCTCACACAGTGTTTCAAATAAATATACGTTTAATTTATTTGTACTCATAAAATGTTAGACCGTGTAGTAAGGGACTGGAAGTGCAAGAGTTTTACTATGGCCGTGTTCAGATTTCGTCCTAATTAGCCCTTTAAATTGGAAATTAAAAAGGTAATGTGATATAACTGCGTGATTAAGAGCATGTCTATGCTGTGAGTATATAAATTAGCCAACTGCAAAAAAAGGTATTGCAGTATTCAAGATGGTAATTGTAACTGCAGCCAATAGGAATCTTGTAATTCAAAACTGGGGCAAACAGCATTGCAGTACTTTGAAAATCCCCCAATATTAACTCTCTCCTGGCTGTATACATCTGAGGGTGGATGTCTTTACCTGATAGTGAAAGTGTCATGGCCTTTAAGAGTGAGTATTTATGAGGACATGGAATTTTACAGGTTGCTAGTTCTAAAAGATAAAGGACTAGGGAGAGAAGGCAGTAGGAATCCATAAATAATTGAATAAACTGTTAAACTGTATGAATTAGTTTTAAACTGAGATGGAGGTTGCAGTGAGACCTGTGGGTAGGTAGACCTCTGCCAGTTTCAAATCCCACAGAAATCAACTGTGTTTTATACCTTTTGTGTAAAATTAAACTCTTGTTATTTTAATAGTTCAAAGTAAACATAATCACATAGAAAACAATAAGAATTGTCTTTTATCAGAAGTGTATCACAAGCACATAGACAGATTTTTGTTGTTGTAAATTCCTTGAAGAAACAGCACGTTCTGATGTGTGCTTTCAGGGAGCATTGAATCTGGGTTCGGGTTTTGTGTGAGTTCAGTAGCAGACTTTTTCTTGCAATTCCGTACCTTTTTATTTAGGCTTGGTGGTTTTTTAGTAAAACTTGAGCATGTTCAGGTAACAGGAGAACCCTTACTTAACACCCTGTAAATATTGCTGGTTGGATCTGCCTCTTCTGTTGCACAACCTTACTCAAGTTGCAAAAGCAGTCCATACAGCTTCAGTTAAGCCTGTACTTTACTAACTTCTTTGACTTGTCATCACACCAGTTAGAGTGAGGTTCTGCCTATAGGCAGAATTCTGGGCAAAAAAAGCCTGGATGTAAACTTGGTCTTTCCAGGAGCAGGGTTTAGGTTTGCTTTGGCTCGTAGAAAAGTCTTTGAGGCAGAAGTTACAATGAAGGAAGCTAGAGGTTTTCAAGCACTACCTTCTGTGTCCTAGCTCCCTGTATGGCCTTCTGTTCTGTAGCTGAACTAACTACCCTGCAGTAAATCAATAAGAAAAGTACAGAATAGTTTATCACCACCTCAGCCCTCCTTTTTTTTTCTTTTTTTTTCTCTTTTTTTTTTTTCTTGACCATGGTGAATGAGTTTGAAGGGTGGGAGGTATAAGTCTGCCTTTGACCTGTTCCAGCAAGGAAATTATGATCTGCTTCAGAAGCCAAGACTTTTTTCCCTCTTTGCCCCTACCGTGAGTTGCTGGGGCAGGGAACATCTGTGCTCAAACTCAAGGTTATTGTTCCTCTCTTGTTCTCCACATAGGTCTAATGTATAGATGGAAATATTTTCAAGTGTCTCAGACACTAAAGACTCTGTGATAACCACAACAACATGCAACTAATGAGCTGTTTGAAGTGTCTGGTTAGTAAGTTGTAAGTTTGTTTCCTCTGAGAGTTCATTCAATTTCATTGAAGCTCTGGAATGGGAGAGGCCGTAACAGTGAAGTCCAGTTTCTTGCTCTGGATCAGGCATGGATTTAATATCTTCATCAGTGACATAGACAATGGGATTCAGTGCACCCTCAGCAAGTTTGCGGATGACACCAAGCTGAATGGTGCAGTTGATTCACTAGAAGGACAGGATGCCATCCAGAGGGACCTGGATGGGCTTGAGGATTTGGCCCATGTGAACCTCATGAAGTTCAACAAGGCCAAGTGCACCTGGGTGAGGGCAACCCCTGGTATCAATAGAGGTTGGGGAATTAATGTATTGAGAGCAGCCCTGCCAAGAAGGACGTGGCGATATTGGTGCATGAAAAACTGGACATGAGCTGGCAATGTGCACTTGCAGCCTGGGAAGCCAACTGTATCCTGGGTCGCATCAAAAGAAGGGTGGCCAGCGGATCAAGGAAGGTGATTCTGGTGAGACCCCACCTGGAGTATTGCATCCAGCTCTGAGGTCCCCAGCACCAGAAAGACATGGACCTTTTGGAGTAGGTCCAGAGGAGGGCCATGAAAATGATCAGAGGGATGGAACACCTCTCCTGTGAAGAAAGGCTAAGAGAGTCGGAGTTATTCAGACCGGAGAAGAGAGGGCTCCAGGAAGACCTTGTTGTGGCCTTTCAATATAGAAAGATGAAGAAAGACTTTTTATCAAGGCCTGTACTGACAGGACAAGAGTTAATGGTTTTAAACTGAAAGAGATTTATATTTAGATTGGACGTAAGGAAGAAATTTTTTACTGTGAGGGTGGTGAGACACTGGAACAGGTTGCCCAGAGAATTTATGGATGTCCCTTCCCGGGAAGTGTTGAAGGTCAGGTTGGATGGGCTTTGAGCAACCTGATCTAGTTGAAGATGTCCCTGCTCATTGCAGGGGAGGTGGACTAGATGACCTTTAAACGTCCCTTCCAACCCAAACCATTCTATGGTCTGCTTGGCAGTGAAAATGGGTTTGCGCTTCGCATGAGGGTGATTTTTCTGTTCTTCCAGATCTTCCAGTAATGTACTTCTTGCATGTGTCAGAGAGCACAGGAAGACAAATGAGTTCTTGAACAACACAGGGATTGGCAGATGTACCAAAGCATACCTTGCATTACGCTTACTGCACTTAGTCTACTTACCTATAGAAGCTGTTATTGAATATATAATTATCAATGATTCATTCTCGAAGTCCTGCTTTCATGTTAGTGTGTCATCTCCTGAGGTTGTCAGTTCTCCAGTGACTGCACACAACATTGAAAGTATTCCTTTGTTGTTAAACTTGAGCATATAAATCAGTCATTCTTCTCCAGTGTGACTTCTTAATAGGCACCGTTTTACAACTGAACTGTTCTCTTTGTAATGTGGTTAAACAAAACTGAATCACATTCACCAGACAGAAGTACCTACAACCAGAATAGACCGGCTGTTCATCTAGTTCACTGGTTTGTTTCAATAGATGTCTATGCCACATTCTGCAGAGGAAGGTGAAAAATCTGACACAAACATCAGTTGTTTGAAGAAGTACAATATTTAGCAGTGTTCATTGAAGTATTTTAAAGTCTCTCTTTTTATTGGACTGAAATCATTAAATAACTAGTTCTGTGTATCTGTAGGTCATACGTCGTATGTTGAACCATGTGTATGTACAGTTTATTAATCTAAGGAATTAACACAATCTGAAGTTCAAAGTAATTTTTCGATAAAGAAAAAAAATCCCCCCAGTTAGGCAATATGTTGTGAAGTCTCTGGATCCATTATTTTAGATGTGATATGTTTTGATCTTTCATTGGCTCTAAGGAAAAATATTGAGTAGAAAGGAAAATAAGTGTACAAAATGAAAATTACTAATGGTAAATAGGCTGTTCACATGAGCTGTTGTTAATATTCTTGTGTTTTCTTGCATTGTTACAGTGTCTCACTTTATTTTCAATATTCAGTGAAGGTTCATTTTTTGTCTTCATCTTGCCTTTGTCTAAGCACATGATATACTGACCTAAACAAACTAGTTTGCTGTACAAGCATAATAGTTTTTATCCCTAAAAGCATTAGCTTTCATCTTTGTTTTTTAATAGTTGCGTATTGATTTTTATTAGAGAGGATATCAACGCTACAGATTACCCTGCCTGACCAGGTGTATTTCTTCTGTTGTCTTGCTTAATTATATTTGTCCACAGATCTGTGGTGCTTGCTGCATAACATCTAAATATCTTCGTGATGTTAAGGCTTCTGTAAATGCCAGCTGGCATACGTTTATGAGGATCGTAAGACAAGGTTACTGCCTGTTAAGTTCTGTCTCCAGCCTATGAATGGCAAAATGAAAATAATACTGGGGCCAAACTGTCTGAGTGTTTACTAACTTCAGAATCCAAGTAGGAATGCCCGCAAGTTTAAGAACCTGCACTTCTCATTAATTTCACCTGTAACAATCATTCTCTCTTAACTACGTAGTTCCAGCTGGGAACTCAGTATTAGTGATTATCTCTAAAATTTTGATAGAATTCCTTTAATTAATTTTTTTGAAAAAGCAACTTTGTTCAGTACACTTTTCAAAATATCCATATACCGGGGAGATTTGTTTGTGTTTAGTGCACTGCATTTCAGTGTGGCTTATCGACTTGAGCTCAGCATGGATGGGTAGTTTCCGATTTGGAGCTAGTTTATGTCTAGGTGACTTGGAGCACAGGCAAAGAGGGTTTCCATCTACTTACAAAATTGCATGTAGGTCTACCCCTAAATGCTTTGCTGTGCTTTATAAAACCCTCTTTGTCTCCTACAGTCACATGCCTTGTTTTACATTTAAAAATGTTCCCCTTTTGGGTGAAGTCCATAACAAAGTGCTTTGTATTTAAATTACGGGCATCTAGAGTCCAAGAGAAATCCTTTTGGATTTTGTTAATTTTCAATAAGCGTCATCTAGGGTAGGTGCACAAATTCTATTTGTTCCTAGTGCTCAGAAGTGAGATTGTTCATCTGGAACTAAGAGGAAAGGAATAAATTATAAATATGTATAGTATGTTCATGATGCAATGTCTTGGTATGTCAGCTTTGCTTAAGATACAATGCATTAGTTATATAAAACTTTCAAACGCTGCAAATTACGGTGTTAGATGCTGAGAATGCTTGGTAAATTTGTTAGAGCGTAATTTTTTTTCCTCAATAACATGTATATAAATGTGCAATATGATATGGAGTTACTACAAGCTTCTCAATTCTTTTCGAAGTTGAATGATCCTGTGCAATCATCCACAATGCTAAATATAGCTCTTAACTTTCTAAGCTGAAATTTTCTATATGGCTGTTACAGTAAATGTTTATATGACTGGGAGCAAGTGTTCCTTCTTCCAAAACACTAAATGTGGTGCCAGAGTTCTTCAGCAAGGAAGAAGTTGACTGAAAAGAGGTTCGCTGACTAGTGGACTGGGCAGGGGGAAAAACAGCTTACCTTTTTCATGTTATTTATAGCCTGTCTGATTATTTGTTGCCATGTTATCTTTCCACAGATTGTTAAACTGACTGTTTATAGGATGCTTCCAAAAAACCTTCAGAGAAGAACTATGATGCAGAGGCTGCACCTTTTCCCAGAAGATGTGAGTAGTCATGAAGTTAACATACTCATTTTTGTGTGCCTTGGAGGTTAAAAGGAAGCGTTAGCAATAGCGAAACTCTTGTCATAAGAAGGTCAATAAGAAAAATCAAGCTGTTTTTTATAATATATCTAAATATAGTTGAAAAGTTGATGCTTTTTTCTTTATTATTTCACAAAATTGTGAGATATAAGACGTATGAGATTTGTCTTCTATATTTAGGTCACACAGCCTGAAAAATGCAGTACTGCTGACAAATTTTGGTCTGGATTTGGGAGGGAGTGGTGGTGCTTTTTAAACACTTGGGTAGCTAAGACTGTTCTGATCTGCCTCAGGTTATTCCAGAAGATATACAGAAGAATCTTCTACAAGAGATTCCTCAGCCACGGGCAATCCCCAAGAGGTTAGATGAATATACACCAGAAGAAATCGCTGCCTTTCCGAAGGTTTGGACTCCGTAAGTATCTTAGATTTATTTTTAAAAGGACACTTTGACTGAGTATGTACTACGTAGGCTCTCACATTATCTGTAAGAAAAAAAAGTAACGGTTTTTCTCTATGTCGTCTCTTTTTGGAGAGAGGAGGTCATTAAAGCAAAGAACAGTCATATTAGAAGGGAGTGGTTGCTAATTTTTTTGCGTTTCTAGCCTTTGAATGATACAAGCTTTACTTAAAATCATGTTTTCAACTCTTTGCTTCATCAAAATGAGTTGAGTAAAAGATGAGTAAAAAACTTCATTACCTTATTTGAGTTCTGTGTGCTCTATAGTACTTAACTGTTAGCCATAGCCAAAGGAAACACCGTGCAGCTCTGTGAGGGAATGATTCATTGCGGGGGGAACCCTTCAGGTTTTCTCCAGAGGAAGGGAAAGAATTCTACTAAATTAGTCCTTGGAGAGTGGATCTTTGGCAGGGAACATACCATGTGTTTATTTTGATCAGTAGTTTCTTTCCATGCACAAAATCAGTCCCACATTAGTTGTGTGGCATATGAATGAGTATTTGTGGTTTGCTTTATACCACTACATGCAGCATTGAGTCAACCTGTTAGTGAAAATAATGTGTTACATTTGGAACGTTTCCAGATTAGAACCAGTATGATTTTTCTTGTGTTCATTTTGAGAGTCTTATTTAGGCTCAAGCTCCCATTACAGTAGTCAAGGGAGTAATCAGTTTTGAAAGATGGCCCTTTTCCTGATTATTCTAATGAAATTTGAGAAGAAATGTAACAAGCAGGGAGATGTGGAAAAGTGTAAATAAGCTAACACCAGGACCAACTTGATGGTCTCTCACCAGTTAGATGACTGGTATTTCTGTTTCTGTAGTAGTTTTTAAAAGCTTATGTTTCTCTTTGTCCTGTAAAAAAGTGTTCCCGTGTACTTACTCATATGCTAATCCTAGAAAATAGACCTGATATGAGCCTCAAATGGTGTCATCCTATTGAGTAGTTCCACTGAACTGGACCTTAGCTGCATGTAGACAGAGGTCAGCTGCTTATTTCTCACTAGTGGGCCTAAGATATGATCTCTCAGGTGTCTCAATAGCTGAATGATCTCAGAATGGTCAGGGTTGGAAGGGACCTTTGGAGGTCATCTGGTCCAACCCCCCTGCTCAAGCAGGGCTGTCTAGAACTGGTTGCCCAGGACCATGTCCAGACTGTTAGTATCTCCAAGGACGGAGACTCCACAACCTTGGTGGGCAACCTGTTCCAGTGCACAGTCATCTTCACAATAAAAAAAGTGATTCCTGATGTTCAGATGGTACATCCTGTGTTTCACTAAGTCTTGTTCAAATCAGTAGGACTTTGAAGTGCCAGAACTGACTGCTTCTTATTTTTACAGGAACGTTTAATAGGTTCAGTGTAGAATTTCATATCCAGCAGATTGCAGAACACTATTAGAGATTGATCTGCAGCAACTCCATGGTTTAGATTTGTGGCTATTAGTGACTAGATATAGCAAGCCTCGTACTGTAGAAAAAAATCATTGTACAATAGCGAAACCGGTAACGCCCTTTCAAAGAAAGGAAGTCTTTAAATACAAAGAGAGGAGGCATTTTATGTAGGAAGGTAAAGTTAATCTGGAGGAGCAAAATTGAATTTGAATTAATGAAGACAATGCTCTGTCAGTAAAAAGAGAAAGCAAATAATTTTTAGTGCATGGCCAAAACTGCCGGTATACCTTTAAAAGGGGCCTGATTATTTTTGCTTGCCAAAATTATGAAAGGGGTTTTTTGTAATTTTTTTTTTTTTTTAAAGTAAATCAAACATTTTAAATTACAGCATGTATTTTCTCTGCATTGCAAGGCATATGCAAGTAAGGGCATTTACCCTTCATAGGCAGCGGAGATAAGGCAGCAGAGATATGTGGACAGAAGATATAACTTTTCCAGAAGAAAACTGGTAATAAGATAACATAAATGAACACTTGAGTAGGACCGTAATGCAATTTAAAAGCAGAGCGTGCTCATAATTCCTTTTAAGGGGCAGCAGCTCTCACTGCTTAAGCCAGAACAATACAATTAAGAAATCCCAGAAATATATGTAGAACAAATGTCTGTATCTGTTTCACATGTATTTATAGGATTTGTATTCCTTTGAGGGGAAAACCAAGTAATGTGCCATTGTTCTGTCACATGCTTAACAGAAACCAAAATAGTGTTTTAGTGAAGCTTCTTAACATTAGTGGGCTTTTGCTTGCAAATCCTAGTAATAACAGGAGAAAGTCAGTCTGTGACATTTATCTAGTCTTAAGTCAAGTGAAAAAGCCTGCATAGAACTCTGTATTTATGTATAATGTGTATTTGTGCTTGCACATCCACACACACAGTAGTCGTACCGAGTTGCACTGATTTTTGCATGTCAGAGACAGTAGGAGACCTTTCATTTGTGGAGTATTTTTCCTCTGCTTTTAGTGGTTGAACTTGGTGAAGCGTGAGATGTCATGAGGGTTGACATGACTACTGAAGATGCACACCATTTGGCTTTTGTCTTTTTGGGTGTTTTCCCTGTCTTGCAGTTAACATGTACGTTTGGAGTAAAAGTTTTAAATGGATTCAAAAAAGCGAAGTGTTTGGCCATCGGTGGCTTTTAAATGTGGTTCACCAGATGTGACTCATGGCTCAGGAAGTTGTAAATACTGCTTTTCTGCTCTCAGGAGCTGCTGAGTCCTAGCAGAGGGATCAAGAATGAAGGTGGTTATCTGCCATCTCTCGACTAGCCTCAGGGCTCATCACTGTAGTTGTTGTTGTAATTTTAGCTGCTTGTCTTGGCCTGCAACCAGACCATTGTGGATGCCAGATATTAGTGTCAAATAGATGAGTTTTAATTTAACCTTCAGCTCACTTCTCTGTCAGTTTTGACATTGGACGGGGTTTCCAATTTGAAGTAATGGGGAAAAATAATAATGCTTTTCTTCCTGACTGAGGGAATAAATGTATTATGGTGATTCTCTAGCACTGAGAGTACTATGGGGGGAGGGGCTTAATTGTGAAATAAAAGATTAGAATTGACCAAATCTGGTAAAATAACTTTCTGATGTGATAAGTGAAGCACAGAAGTCTGTAGAAGAGGACTTACAGTGAATTGTAGCGGTCACTGTTGATTAAAGTGTCAGGTGGAGTGCCTGAGGATAGACAGCTTTGCACCAAAGGCACTAGAAGAAAGGCTGTATGAATATCCAGCTGTAATAGACTCTGTGTTCTGAACTTTTTCAGTGTGTGTGAGACCATGGAAGAAGTAGTCTTTACATTACTCCTTTCAAAGACTGTAGAAGCAACAAAGATTTAAATATTTACATTTTACGTATTCTCTAATGATGTCACCTTTTTAGAGATGGATAGCAAAGAAGTTCTTTTAAAAATGAGTCACAAAAAGGGGCAAAATACTGTAGACAGCCTTGTTTAACAATTCAAAGACAGGTTAGTTAAAGTATGATTGTATAAATCTGATAGTCTTTACAGTTTGTGAGGTACTAAAAAAACCAGCTACCTGATGTGAAAATTGTTTCAGAAGAGTTTTCAATGTAAAGGGAACATTGGTTGGAGTTTGGAATTACTAATGTTGTAGGAGTATATGTGTATCTCAGAATGCAAAACTATCTTTCTATTTTTTTATTCTCCAACTGAAAGGCTGCCCAGACAAGTTGTGGAACCTCCAGCCTTGGAGATGCTCAGAACTTGACTGCACAAGTTCCTGAGCAACCTGATGTAATGCTGAAGTTAGTTCCGCTTTCAGTGGGGGAGTGGTGCAGATAAATTTTTGGGGTCCATTCTGATGCAAATTATTTTATGGTTCTTTATATATGATGAAAGTAAACATAGATAGTAAAATAGATTAATATTTCAATAAACTGTGTTTAAGAACCACCGTTAGTATGGGTTGCTAAGAGTGTTATCCTGTTTGGATTTTTTTCCTTGGGCTTTTTTTTTTTTCCTTGGGTTCGTTACGAGGGTGTTAGAAGTCAGGGTGAGAGCTCATGGTGCTAAAACGAGTAGCCTTTTCTTATCCTCTGTGTCGTGCATTTAGGATATAAAAGGCCTGTGTGTTCACTGGTGTGTACTTTGGTCTGTGAGCTTCTGCAGAACCTAGAGATAGCTTCTAAGCAGTAAGAGTAGTCCTTACAATAAACCAGAAAATGAAAGATGCAGAAAAATCAGAAACTCTTTTTTTGTTTTCCCCCTTCAGATGGTTTTAGTAAGTCTTCCGGCCTTACATGGCTTTTGTTTTTAATGATTATTTATCTTCCATGAAGTTCTCAACCTGCTGACCACTTGACCACTGTTTTTAACAAGAGGTTAATAAGAGGTTGCAAAGGGAATTAAATTCTTCTGAGAGTGATTAAAAAAAAGGAGTTAGAGGGAAAACACTCTTTGTGGAACGTCATCTTTCTATGGAAAAAAAAAAATTGGTTGATATTAACCCTTTAAAAGTAGCTGTATCCTTTAATGGAAAAGATCAAATGAAAAGCAGATCTTGTGTAAAGGTATGTACGGCTATAAAATACAGGTAAACACAGTTATGACAAGAAAGTTAATCTTTAAGGTTTCACATTAATACTTACACCCAAGAAATGTGCCTCACTCTATATAAAATAGCCGTAAGATAGTTAACACAATTTATATGAGAAGTTACTGGTATTAGGAGGAAAAGAGCCCTTTTCTCTTTAATCTGAAGTAATATGTAAATAATTTTCATTCAGAATGTGAAGAGAGTTTTTACCTCTATTTTGTATCAAAATGTCTTGCTATGGATGTTTTTTTAAAAGCTATTTTGCTGGTAATTGGAGACTGACACACCATAGACAAATATACGATATCCAAGTGGAATGCTAAACAGAGAAACAGTTTTTAAGGAAAGCAAAGGGCTGGTGTGAAAACCTAGCAAATAGTTTGTTTTTCAGAGTGGAGAGCCTTCCCGTCACCCCTCCTTCCACCATAGCAGAGTTCATGATCAGACACCGGGAGGGATCCTGCTCTATGAAAGCGGAGAATTAAATGTCAGCATATTTCCAGTGAGAGAGATTTTCAAAGAATCACAGAATGGTTTGGGTTGGAAGGGACCTCGAAGATCATCTAGTTCCAACCCCCCTGCCATGGGCAGGGACACCTCCCACTAGACCAGGCTGCTCAAAGCCCCATCCAGCCTGGCCTTGAACACTTCCAGGGATGGGGCATCCACAGCTTCTCTGGGCAACCTGTGTCAGTGCCTCACCACCCTCAGAGTGAAAATTTTCTTTGAACATTCTTTCCTTTTATTCCTAACCTGAACCAATTAATTTCCCAAATTGTGCAGAGCTTCCCTCTTAGATCCTCGATGGAGAGGTCTGAAATAGGCGTGATGGAAAACCATGAGATACAGGAAAGTTAAATTATGTCTTTTTCCAGACACATTTAGAGGGGAGAAAGATCAAAAACTAGTTCCTTTGACTGAGTTTGATTTTGTAGCTTCTTACCATGAATGAAACCATTATTGCAAGTGTGTTTGAAGTTTCAAATTGTGTGTCTTTTAAATGAGTTTTAAGCAGAAATCATCACAGAATTCACCAGTCACATATGACTAAGCAAACAATTCTGTTCCATAAAAGCAAGGATACATCAGATTCATGTGTAATTTTTCCTGTTACATACCATTTTAAAGTTGTTTAACTGTCTGGGTATATATATGTTTTTAGACAGTTTTAAAGGCAGGAAATTGTTTTTGAAGAAGTATTTAAATAAGAATGTCACCAAATATATAGAACAGCAGCTCTGTGTTGTTCCAGTTAGATGGATGCATTCCTGAGAGTTTCCCTTAAGAAAGCGGAGCCGTCTGATTTCCAGGAGTGCACTCGGCTGGTGCTGGTGTGCATACAGAGTGCCTGTTCCGCTGCCAGCCTTGGTAGGAGCTCTCCTCAGGCCAGACAGCCTCTCACTTGTCTTTCTAGGGGAAAAAAGTCCTTGAACACTTTTGACGTTTTTAAAACTTGATGTATTGTAAACTCTGAAATTTCGTTTAAGAAAACCAAACACCTTTTTAATGTTTATTTTTCTGAGTAACTTGCCTGACTTCTGGCCCCCGTCTTTACATCCTGCTTTGAGGCAGGGGATTGCAGAACCTGGGCTGAAGCCGTAATTTTGTTTTGGCTGAACAGGCAGTGTCCTGGTATTGACAGTGCGTGTCACCCCCATGGCATGGCACACAGGTTCTTGGTAGTTCATCAGCAGTGCTACATGGCTTTGAAAGCAGAGAATCACAATATTCTTGGAAAGAAAAGACGAAACAGGAGTATGTCGGACATCTAGGAACCACAGATGGCTCTGATAATCCTTTTATACATCCTATGCTAATGATACGGTGGTTGCAACTTCCAGTTCCTCTCTAGCTTTGTGTTCCTTAAAGTCAGCCTTGCCAACCTCAGGCAACCCGAAGCCTACTGCTGATGTTCCCAGCAAACAAATTTGTAGGCGTTGATAAATGGAAAGGGGTTTGGATTACGAGATCCTCTCAGCCACAGTTGCCCTTCCTGTTTGGTGTCTTAGAAGATAACTGCGACAGTAGTTGGTCTTGCCCAATTCTACAGTTTCTAGTGTAGGTTCCTATTTTTAGTCAAATTATTTCTGGGATTTAGTAGTAACAGAGCTGAAGAAGCAGCCAGAGATACCCTGGATGTGCCGCTGAAATGATATTATAAACAGTACTTTTATAAATGTAAGATGCTGGCAGTTTTATTTTATGAAGCTTTTTTTGACAGTTAATTTCCCCAGATAACTTTACAGGGAACGAACACCAAAAGGTACCTCACATTATATTGGATACAAAAATGATATTTGGAGTATTTCCAGTGTTACAACAATTACAACTTGTAGTTAATACCACGTTTGTATAATGCTTTTTGTTCTGCAATGAAATATAAGGTACAATAAATCAAAAATTGGGGGGTGGTTGCTCCAGCTATATGGAGAAGCTCAGAAAGAAAACCATAAAGACTTCTTCCAAAGATGATGAGGCCTTGAGCAATTTTTATAAGGACTGTCTTGAGTTTATTCATGAGGCTTTAAAAATTCTGCGCTGAAATAAACATACTCCAGCCATTTTGTTAGTTCCAGTTTAGTTGCAGAGTGTGTCTGCAGCGTTTTGGGTTTTGAACTGTGTTTGTAGCATGCCTCCTGTCGTAGTGTTTGGTTCTTATCTTGGGCCATGGGGTGTTTCTATATTAGGAATCAGTACTGACCCTCCAACTTGAGTGCTCATCTTCTCTCACGACGCAGGGCTGGCGTGTATTAGTGTTCAGAGAAGAGGTGGCCAACACAAACTTCTGTGAAAGACTTGAGCTGGTCTTACTTTTTCCTAAAACTAGAAACTGTATAAACCAGGAAGAAGCTGTCCTGCCAATACAGCCCAATCCTGTTCCAATGTACTCTTCGAGGAATCCCTCTGGAAGTTCATTTTCTGTGGCTTTTTTGGTTCTCGGTAGGAATTCCAGTGACTAACTGGAGATCATTAACCCCCATTAAAATCTCTGAACTGTCATTGATAACTTTTTTGTTGTTGTTATAATAAGGGCATACAAATATCTCATGATTTTTTGTAGAATTTTAACTTAACAAGAGTCTTGAAGGTATCTGAGTCTCACATTTCAGGCTCCCGTAGCTGGGTCTAAATTCCCGTGGACAAAAAGCCACACAGATACTTGAGAAGAAGATTGCTCTCCTCTACATTAGTTTTTTACTGCAGGCAGCACCTGGATACTAATGAAGAAGGGTCAGTAGCTTAATCATCTTAAAAATCCAACAAATTCATGTTTAGATTGTTTAGCCTATTAAAATGAATTACTGGCTTTTCCCTAGCATGCATAAAACACACCAGTGCTACTGATTCTAGTACCCTTCACCTGGGCGCACCTTATGTTATAGCTATAACTGGAGTTGAAAGCAAGCGGTTTAATAAATGGGTAACTGGGCACTTTACTACAGCTGTCTGAAGAGGCTCCCAAAAAGAAAGTTCCAAAGCTATTTTCCCTTTCCCCTAAAATGTGTTGATCTCATATGCAAGAATAGGAACTAAATTAATGAGAATTTGACAAGCAGTATGAGAATTGTTGTATGTGAGAGTGTTGCTCAGATGAAATTAGATTATTTTTTAATTGCTCTTTTATAAATGTCTAGATTTGCTTTTTTTGCATTTGGCGCTGACAGTAAGTCTGGAAAGCATTTCACCATTCCTTTACCCACTACTCTGTTTATTTGAAGAATAACATAATTCTTTGGACAAAGCCAAGTGTACAGTGCTGTCCTTTCTACAGTCCTACAGTTTTTAGCAGAATATATCACTTAAGGAGAACCCTTTCATTTGCAAAAAGCATTATCTTGCTGAGATAAAGTTTACGTGCACATTGCATTGATTTAACTTAAATCATTTTATAGACAGAATTCATATAATCCAGGTCAAAATCTGGGATTGACAGTAGTTTTTAATGAGTTTACTTCAGTTTTGCTTAATTTGTTTTTAGGGAAACTGGGGTTCTAACCAGTTTCTTTTAAATTGTAATAAGCCATTCTTAGCTTCACTAAGAGTACCTAAATGCATATTAGTGTTGCTTTAGATGGTTTAATTTTTAAAAAGTGTCCATAAATCAAGCTAAGTGCTAGTTTTATGTGGAAAAAACCCCAAGCTGCAGTCGAGGACCACAAAAGATTTATCTTAAGCTCTGTGTATGCAGGAAAGGGTTAGTCACTGTAGCTGTACTGGCGTAACAGTTTCAGTAAAGCCACCTTTTCTGACTTTGTTTTGTTACTAAATGCAGCTTCTGTTACTGTGGTTTGTTGTCCAAGTGGAATAAGTTATACTTGCAGAAATGCTTTTTAGCCGAGCTGATAGTCTGCCTGAGAACTACGCCAATGTGGAAAAGGCTCTGTTGCCCCCAAGCAGAACAAGTTCACGGTTTAGAATAGACCAAGGTGGTTACTGGAAATTTAATGATAGCTTAAATATCATGAGCTGTTTCACTGATTATTTTACCAGAGGCATAGAGCTACCCTGGGATGGTAGGTACTTCTTGAGTAAAAAAATGATTCAAATTCTCCCCCCGCCCCCCCCCCGCCCCCAGCTCCAAACTCTGTTGGTATTTGAGTGTAACCACATAATTTGGTTTTACAGAGAATGATAGCCATGTCTAATCCTTGGTTTTTGATTTACTGGTGTGATTAGTCAAATAGATGAAATGTATTCAGAAATCCCCTTTAGCTATAGTGTACTTACCTAATAGCTATTGACTTTGGCACAACTTGCAAAGTGTACCTGAAAAATATATATATTCCTCTTGTTTTGGAGTTTACAGTAAATTTTGGCTCTGTGTTGAAGTCTGTCTTTTAAGTTTGTCTATAAAAATGAATCTTAAGATACTCCAAATTTTATAGTTGTATTCATAAATTAACCTTAAAAAGTATGCCAGATAGACTGCAAATTTCATGCTATGTGTATTGTGCAACAGTTTTATATAAAAACACATTATTTGGAACCTTTTGTTATTAGAGAAGGCTAAAGAACACCTATTGTCATTAATAAGCGGACGTGAAAGATGAGACGTAGAATGATCCAGTGTAAGCAGCTGACTGTCATCAGGTAGCAATAATCCCACATTCCTGTGATGATGATTTCCATAAATATGAAGAAGAGCATTACAGTAATACAGATCTAGTGTGCCTGCTGCCTCAGAGTAATTGGATCATAGGCTGGCTGAGGGCTAGGTACGAAGTGGCGTGAGCAATCCACAAGATCTTTTCACTATGTGGTCTTCCCCTATCTGTTGTCTTCTGTTAGAAACCGCGTTGTTTATAAACTCTCCTAAAAGACACATTTATGAGCCAGGGGATGTCATTGGTTAACTACTTAACAAATTTGGGGGTAATTTAGAAGTACTTTAGCACTAATTAAACTACATTCCTTTGTGTGTTTTAGTTTTTCAGCCAAACTTGGAGAGATTTTATCCATTGTTACTTAAAATTCTTGAAATCTGTGTAGGAAAATCACGCAGAGCTTCTGTAAAACTACACAGTGATCCTGAAGAGTCATTCAGCTGTTTGGGGAACACTCCACTGTTCTGCAGGAAACAGAGAGGGGGGGGGAAGAAAAGGAGAAAAAAAAAAAAAAGGCAGTGGAAAAAATTCTATCATAGCAGCCACAGACCTAAAATCCTCTGGCATGAGTTGCTCTTAAAACATTTAGATAACTGTGAGTTAAGACTGATACTTTCTTTTTTTGATGGATAACCCATGCAAATGGTAAGCCCACCAGACATGAAATTTTTCAAGTAATAGGCAGCATTGCACAGACTGTGAATGGAAGAGACGGATGTGCCTTTCATACAGGATGGTTATTAATTTTTATGGGGTTTTTAATGCATCCTGGAGTATTTTTTCTCATTCATAGAAGCAGTGAAATCTTAACAGAATTCTAAGCCTGTCCTTTTCACGTTTTGCTGTTGTACCGCTGCTTTCATCTTTTTGTCAGTTTTATTAGTGTGCAGCGTTAGTTAGCCTTAAGGCACTGACCTTTTCCAGTGACGATGCAAGGTTAAATCCTTTCTGAACACTCATTGTTATTGCTGGTGAGATTGCAGAAAGTACAGGGAACGCTGGCTCTCTGGGTCACGTTCTCCAATGTTGAGGTAATTGCCCGCAGGCGAGAGAAAAATGCAACTTGAGGTCTTCAGAGCTTCCAGACCAGGTGTGCATTGCTGAGTCAAGAGCAGGTATTGACAGGTCACCACTTCTGCAGCACTGACAGTCTTATTCCTTAGCAGACGCAGCTTTGAAACCATTAGTTAGCAATCATGAAGACATGTTTGCAAGCACACAAATGACTTGGAAAGTCCGTGAAATTTGACTTTCTGTAACTTCTTTTGAAATGCCTCGAACAATGCAACCTAACAACAAAACCATTTTGAGTAGAAATTGTTTATGGAGAGATGACCACCGAGGTTTTTTGAGCTTGAAAGAAGATACGGTCGTGCCATCAAATGCTACTTTATCAGCAGCATGTGGTTGAAAAAACTAGGCAGGTGTGTAATTTTTTTTTTTTTGGAAGAAGAAAGAAGAGCAACATCCATTATAAATTATATTATTATAGCTAATCCCAATGCATTTACAAGTTCTAAGAAACAGAATAATTTGGGCTAAAATTTGCAGTTTTGAAGAAGTATTCCGAGTTATTAAAAATGAAAATATTTTTAAAGGATTCAAAAAATCCTTTAATCAAAAGGATTTATCAAATCCTTTTATCAAAAGGAAAATCAAAATGCTGTAAAGGATTGTAAAATAAATTCTTAACATATAAAATAGGCACTGTCATGTATTACTGTAGAGCCTTGACTAACCTTATTGTTTTTTAGAGGTAATGCTATTTTTCATCAATCTGCTGTAAGGACTGTATTACAAGGTGTTCTCTCACTTGCCTAGAAATAAGGGGGTGAAGTTGGCCTATGTAGTTTAGAAATCGAGATACTTGCAGTATAACACAGATTGGTGATTACTTAGATTTGGTCTTCACAGAGTAACACCACCCCACCGCCCCCCTTATTTTATTTTATTTTTTCTGAGGCTGTTTTACCTCCACAAAACATTGCTAGGCAAAGGGAAACTGCTTTGCTGGAATGTGCTGACAAGAATTTAATAAAGATGGAACTGTGCAGCAAGTCTGTTCAGACTTGATGGAAATAAATATTCACTCCAGGAGTTGAAAACTGAACACATTTAACTTTTGGAAAGGGTGTCTGTTCTGTCCACTTCGACAGGAAAAATCCCCTAGGAAGAGCACCTTTCACATTATACTGAAAAAGAATATTGAATATTATGGAGACAGGGGGTCCCATCACAGTTGCGACTATGCAAGTAGGCTTTTTGTACTGTTACTGTTAACTGTTGTACTGTTTAGTACTGTTTGCCATCTGAGATATTCAGAGGCTGAGGTCATAGCTTCATGAGCGTTTCTTCTGGCAAAAAGGCTGGTTTAAGTGTTGTCCGTTGCTTTTCCTGCCTTTCCATTCTGCTTGTGTAGCAATGGAATAAAGAGACGCAGGGAACTGACCTAGATTAAAGGTACTTGTTTTATGCAGCTGCACAAAGTGGTGTATGTTAGAGTTGGTGGGAGTTGTTAGGGAAGCTGCTTAAGTTGTTCTTCTAATGTGTATGATCACCAAACTTCGGTATTACTTCAGCATAGATAGTTTAAACTCCATTTGGAATAAATGGATCTTTACTTAAAGCATTCTGGGGAAGCCCTGCCTTTCATCACTGACTTTAGAGATGACTTGAAGGTACTTGCCTCCTTAGGCTAAAGCTTGACATTGTGAATTTTGTCTTCGGTGTCTGTGCAGATTTCACACAGCTGCAGTTTTGTCTGAAATGCCATTCTAACTGCAACATCGTATTACAGCAAAACAGTTGTTTGGAAGGGACCTCTGGAGGTCCTCTGGTCCAACCCCTCTGCTCAGGCATGGCCACCTAGAGCTGGTTGCCCAGGACTGTGTCCAGACAGCTTTTGAGTATCTCCAAGGATGGAGACTACACCAACCTGCTCCAGTGCTCCGTCACCCTCACAGTAAAAAAAAAAAAAAGTGTTTCCTGATGTTCAGACGGTACATCCTGTGTTTCACTTTGTGCCCATTGCCTCTGGTCCTGTCAGTAGGCACCCCTGAAAAGAGCCTGTCTCCATCCTCGTTGCACCTGCCTTTCAGGTATTTATATACTTTGTTGAGATCCCCCTGAGCCTTCTCTTTTCCAGGCTGAACAGTCACAGCTCTCTCAGTCTTTCCTCATATGTGAGCTGCTCCAGGCCCATAATGATCCTTGTGGCCCATCGTTGGATTCTCTAGTGTGTCCATGACTGTCTTGTACTGGGGAGCGCAGAAGCGAACAAACTCCAGGTGTGGCCTCACCAGTGCTGAGTAGAGGGGAAGGATCACTCCCCTCGACCTGCTGGCAATACTTGGCCTAATACAGCCTAGGGTACCATTCCACTGTCTTTGTGGCAAGGGCGTGTTGCTGGCTCATGTTCAATTGGTGTCCACCAGGACCCCCAAAACATTGGTAGGTGAATCATAGAATGGTTAGAGTTGGAAGGGACCTTAAAGATCATCTAGTTCCACCCCCCCTGCCATGGGCAGGGACACCTCCCACTAGACCAGGCTGCTCAAAGCCCCATCCAGCCTGGCCTTGAACACTTCCAGGGATGGGGCATCCACAGCTTCTCTGGGCAACCTGTTCCAGTGTCTCACCATCCTCACAGTAAAGATTTTTTTCCTAATAGCTAATCTAAATCTCCCCTCTTTCAGTTTAAAACTGTTACCCCTCGTCCTATCGCAACACGCCCTGATAAAGAGTCCCTCCCCACCTTTCCCGTACCCTTTAGGTACTGGAAGGCTGCTCTAAGGTCTGCCTGGAGTCTTCTCTGCTTCAGGCTGAACAACCCCAACTCTCTCAGCCTGTTCTCGTAGGAGAGGTCCTATCTGAAGCACTTGCACATCTGAATTAGCCCCTCCAGCTAATCTCTGGAGTTTGTCAATGTAGCTGAATGGTTCTAATTTTGAGAAAGAATAAGTCGTTTTTGTGTTTCAGTGAGATTTCACAAATTGCTCTGATTTTTTTTTTTTTAATAGGTAAAAATAACCTGGATATATAGGGTGTCTTCAGAATCCCTTAAGCGTAGCACATTATTTCTGAGAGTTCAAGTAACCGTCCCATTTCATCCTTAATTCCACCAACATTTTGCATATTCTATTGAGTGTTGTAGATGCAGCCTTTAACAGTTTGTTCACGCCTGGATGTTTTATCCTTTATAGATAGTACACAGTTACCCCATTATTTTCATTACATTCAAATAACAGGTATGAAAAGAATATCCAGATTCACAAAGACTTATAATAAGGATGTTCAGGTCCTTTATGTTCAGAATATGAAACAAACTTCTCTTAATTTTATAAACCAGTTGTCGCTTTCCTCTCTCTGCTCTGCTGAGCATGGAATCCTGCAGGCTGCATATCGAGTCTTCACAGGTCATTCACAGATCCCTTTCTTGGAGATCACTCCGTGTTTGCTTATTAGTGTGCTGAAAATTGTGCTATTGAGCCAGGCAGAACTGCCGTCCCACCACTTTCCTCTTAATATTCTATTCAGACTCTGTAGATACCTTGAATAAGTTATAAAGAGGCAGGTCAGCAAGTTGAGAACTTCTGTTTTCTAATCCTGACACCTTTTTGAGAGAATGGTGTAATATATTGAAGTATTTTTCAGTGAAGATTGTCTTTATTATCTTACTTTCCATTTTGAAACTAATACTAACATTTCAGTCTTGTTAATCTGCCTTCAGTTCTGTTTTCTCTTAAACTCTGAATAACTTGTTTCCTGAGTAAATACTATGCAGTTTTATTCTGCTTTCTACAGAATCGTACAATGGTGAACTGACTATAGTATTTTTAATTATATGATTTATAACATAGTACATGCAACACTGGTATTACTGCTGTCAGTGATGGGGCTTCTCTGATGCGGGAGTTATGGTGGAGGCTTTTAGACAACCTCTAGGTGTATATAGCCGTGACTTTAAAGTTTTAAGGAGGCATTTGGCTTATTTTGTTACATAATGGGACTTTGTTTCAGAAATGGGTTTTTTTAATGCATGCAGAATCACTCTCGATATTGTACTGTTTCTCTGTATTGTAGACTGGATTAACATTGCTGAAATTATTATCGTTAACAGCTGACACTGACCAGGAGATAAGAACAGCAGTTCTTTTCAAAATGAAGGCGAATTCAAGGCTATTTAGAAATTGGACATGTCTGAGTAGAAAAGCTTTGTAGAGTACTGGTTTAGAAAGAGGTGTGTTCAAGTGTGTGTGTGAGAGAAATCAGAGTATAAAATAGACCCAACCAGACCTACTGCACCTCTGAAGAAAATGTTAGCCCGTGTTCGAGGGTTTAGTTTGACCTCAGTCGTATTTCTGGAAGTGGGGTACAGAGCAAAAACATTACAGTTCCCCTGTAAATGGGAAAACTCTTTTGGTCTATTTCATTTCTTCATCATTCAAGAGTGTAGGGCTGGCGTCTGTATCAAAGGACAACATTTACATGGAATACCTTAATTCTGCAGAGTTTTGGGAAGAAGAAAGCACTACCAGTTACAGTGGGGACCACTAAGAACCTTTTGTTTTCCAAAGCAAAAACTGATCCCATGAATTTGTACCTATATGGAAGTTTACCTGTTTTGTAAGGTTCAATGACTGCGGATTGTCAGAATTTTACATCAACTGTATTCCTCTTCGGATAGCTGTGAGGTTGCAAAAAAGTTTGGAGAATGTAAGAGATGTAGAATCTGTGGTCAGAGCTCAGGACCAGCTCTTCAGTTTCTTTTGCTCAATGGTAAAGTATTTGTTAAGGAAACCAAGCACTGAGAGGCATGGTGTAATTGGATTTTAATTTAATGTGCTGACTATTTTGCCGAGAATTCGCTGGACTGTGTCTTAATGCTTTTTGTGTGCAGGATGAAATGTTAGTGGAACAGATATTTTTTTACATGTTTTGGTGGCAGACATCTGCTGCACAGACTAATGTTGTGTATTTTCAGTGAACCCACAGTACGTTGCCTTTCAGCAGAGATTTCAGAGATGCTAGTTCCCACATTTTGCCTCCTGTTTCCCCTTGTCTAGGAGCCTGCTGTCAATATATAGCAAAATTTTTTTCCCCCAAGAACATTGCCTTAAAAAAAAAAAAAAATAAAGAGAGGCTATGTGAAGTCTTGCCTTTGGGTGAATTTCTGAACCATGTCTTCCAGGAGATATAATTTCCTTTGTTCCAAATGCATAATCTCCGTGCTTTGCTGAGGAGGAGTGAAAGCACTGCCATCAAAGAACACCACTTTTGCAAGGATTTATGTCATTTATCAATGAGCAGTTATCCATTGCTGTTCCCAAGTAGCTAATAATTCTCTCCGAGTGGACAAGGTTTTTCTAGGTCCATAGTCTTTGTCTGACAAAATATTTATAACTTTTGCCAAAGGCAGTGTTTTTCAAGGCTTAGCTTTCCTACTGCCAAGGACTCTTTAAAAGAAAGACTGTGGCCTCCAAAAGCCAAGTACTAGTAGACATAAAAGCCTACTGTGGCAATAGAAAAGGCTTTAAAAACTTTTATATTTGTTCACACAAGTGTTTCGGTGTAGAAAATTCTGCCTTTAAGCTTCATTAACTTTGTAAGACTGCAAACTAAGAGTCCAATGTTTTATGCATTTAATACAACAAGCATTAAGGTTGAAATACAGATTGCTAGCAAGAAAAAAAAATAAATTGCATTTTCACCCAAGAACAAAGTCCTGTGAGCTCCCTAGCTCTGCAGCACTCCAGTGTAACCCTGGATTGAAGTTTTAAATGTGCCATTCAAAGAAAAATGCAAAATCCTTTGAGCAGTGTGCAACTGGATCAGTAATAGCTATAAGCTGCAAGACAATGATGTCTTTACCACATTGCATCTCGAAAATCTTTCGGCACTGGTCCACCTGTCTAGCATGGATGCAGTGATAAAACTTCTGCTGAGTTGCTGCTCAGAATTTTTCAAAATCCTGCGCTCTTAATCCACCACAAACAGTGTCATATAATGAAATACACGTTCTGGTGTGCAGGGGTGAGATCTGAGTATCAAAATGTGGAATATTTCTGAGGACCGAAATCCAGGACTCTAGGAAAGATGACTTGACTATCTAATGCATACGAGCCATCAAATGATGAGTATGTTCCAAGTCCAAGATTAAGCAAGTATATAAACAAGGGATATGGTGTTTACAGCAGTTCTTTCAGGCACAAAAGCTACAAGTCCAAATGTAAATACAGAATCTGCCATTTTAATGGAAAACAAAGAAACACTGATATTCATTACAGCATGAACGATAGCTCATCTTTATAGTTGTTCTTTAAAATTCATGTAATCATCAAATTTTATATAGAATCATAGAATTATAGAATCTTCATGGTTGGAAAGGACCTTTGAGATAACCACCACAAACAACCAACCTACAATCTCTGTCACTGGAGCATGCCCTGAAGTGCCACATCTAGCCGTTTCTTAAACACCTCAAGGGATGGTGACTCAACCACCTCCCTGGGCAGGCTGTTCCAGTGCATGACCACTCTTTCAGTAAAGTAATTCTTCCTAATATCTAACCTAAACCTCCCCTGCCGCAACTTCAGACCATTTCCTCTGGTCCTGTCATTATTCACCTGGGAGAAGAGGCCAACACCCACCTCTCTACAGCCTCCTTTCAGGGAGTTGTAGAGGGCAATGAGGTCTCCCCTCAGCCTCCTCTTCTCCAAGCTAAACATGCCCAGCTCCCTCAGCCTCTCCTCATATGACCTGGTCTCCAGACCCCTCACCAGCCCGGTAGCTCTCCTCTGGACCCGCTCCAGCACTTCCATGTCCCTCTTGTACAGAGAGGCCCAGAACTGAACACAGTACTCGAGGTGAGGCCTCACCAGTGCCGAGTACAGAGGCACGATCGCTTCCCTGCTCCTGCTGGCCACGCTATTCCTGATACATATACGATAAGCTTGAAGTAGCACAGACTGAATTCCAGAGTGGCTTTCACATGAGATGCTACAGGCTTGTACAGGAATTGCGTGACTTCACTTTGCAGTGCTTTTAGTTGAAAAATGCTAGATCTGCAACACAGGATTTCAGTGACTACTGAAGCATTGGATTTCTGTCTGGCATCTCTGCAGCCATCTAAACTCTCTGTCCCCAGTGTAAGCCCCTGCTTCCATTGATACCTGCTTCTAATTTGCACGCGTGAACAAAATTAATGATAAAATTTACCACTGTTGTGAATTTAACTTGGTTTACCGTTGTGGATTGCAGCTTTTCCTATATTCCAGACTTTGTTTTCATTCAACTTCACAGCAAACGCACTGACCTCATATCCCATTACATGTTTCCAAAACCTTTGTTTCTACATCTCTTGTTCAATTCTAGTGAAAACTGAACTTCTCTCCAGGACCTGTGAGGGCTGTAGACTTGCATCGAGCCCTCAAGCTTGGCGTTCTTTTAAAAACCATGCTGCAGTCTGATCCTGTGCCTTGTAGGTTCAGGGAGAATGTGGTTTCTCCGGCCGGCGGGCGTGTGGCAGGCGGAGTGACATCTGCTTGAATAGGAAATTGCCGAGGATTACACACAGCAGTCTCTTGTCTGAATGTTTTCCACATTTGTCATCCAAACGGAAGGGATTGCAGAATCTTTAAAAGTCAAACTAGGTTTTTCTTTAAGTCATTGGTTTTAGTTATTCTGGTAGTGTTGTGGTGGACTAGGCTGTTAACTTAAAACTTGCCATTTTATGCACAGATTTTTATTTTTTTTTAAGAGTGGAGACAAATTAATGCTAGTGTTTAAGGTGCATTCACCTTAATGCAGTGTTTAAGACTGCATTCAGTTAAAGATACTCTTTTTGTTTTCTTAGGAAAGCAGGAGTGGCTTATAAGCAGCACCTTGACCTGATGTCTGTAAATTCTTGGAGTTCTTAGTAAGCTTCTTTGATTAGTTCTGTCTTTTTATTGTAATGCAGAAAATATTCATCAGCACAAAAACTCAAGCACCAGAATAAGGAAATAAAACCATTTATGGCTGTTATTGCATCCTTAAAGCAAAGCCACTGCAATTTCCATATATTTCCTTAACAAAACACCTGCCCTTTTTTTTTTTTCCCCCCAGACCTAAAGATTTTCGAAAGAAGTAACAACGGTAAAAGAAGAAAAACTGCCATCAGGAATGTCTCTCCTCCTTGAAAAAAATTTCTTCTAACGTGGAGGCATCTGTGCATCTCAGTCAGCTCTTGGGTACAGAACGTTTTTGACAAGTATTAGCAAGCTTTATTTGGAAAGATATAAAATTATTGTATTTGAAACAGCTAAGAAGAGATATTATATTGTTAATGCCACCTGTACTCTGTGTATTTGTTAATTACGTTTGTTATAATACTATTATTAAAGAACTGATATATTTTTAATGAATATTTACATCTCATGGAAACTGCATTGTTTACTGAAATGAAGTGTCTCGCTCTGAAAGTTACAAAACTTGAATTCCATGCGGTAGGAGCGGTGACGAATTATGGTCCGAGAGCTCCCACGAACAGCACGCTGTCGGGAAATAACCTGATGTGCTTTTCTGGTAAAGGGGGTGATCCCTCCGTAGGCAGCTTGGCGAGCGAGAGGATGCCAGTCCGAGCTCAGAACAAGGGAATTGCCATGTAGGACTCGTTCTCTCTTTGGGGGTGTAAAAATAACAGTGGCTTGAGCTGTTTATGACTTCTGTAATAGATTGCGCAGTTCTCCTGAAAGTCTCCGCTAGAATGCGGAGTGGATGTACCACGTGAAATCAACAGTGAGGTTTTGCTGAATGCACGTCTGTGCAGGCCTGCGCTTTCCTTATCTTTTTAGGTGAATGTACCCACTGAAGTTCTGGTGGTGGTGCTGGGCAGAAACAAACTTCTAGAGCCAAATTACACATTAGAAAAACACAACTCTTCAGAGGAATGGGCGCAGGTACCAAATACGTGTGTGTGCGTACTCTAGTCCTCTTAGAGATAAGAAAAGTATTATTAAAAGATGCATCTTGGAGGAATGAGGAGGTGGTGAGATTTGTCATGGTCATTTTTTATGTCCTGTGGGAGTTTATCTCGCAGCCTTCAGCAACCTTCTAGAAAGGGTTTTTCCGCACAAGATGCTTTGCCCATCGTTTCGCCTGTTCATTGTGACCAAAGAAGTATTTGGTCACGACCATCATTTTTCATCCTGAAGCTTTGACCGTCTCTTGGTATGGGATGCCATATGGTGTGCTTGCAACGCTGAAAATGAAGCCAAGGGGAAATGAGTGTGTGCTTACAGAGGCCTCTTTGCTACAGGGAGGAAGATGGCAGCATTTCACAGCGTCTGGAGTTTCTTGGATGCTGGAAGAGGGATGTTTTGGTTCCAACAGAACATATTGCTGGAATACTGTGGAGCAGCAAGGACAGCAGGAATTTCAGAGGTGATACTGTCTGCTAGACTGCATCCAAAGGGGTACCTCCAGGAACTGCATAACGAACAGCATGAAAACTACTTGGTTTTTTTAAATAATCCTACTGGTTTTCAGACTCTTGTTAGTCTGCTCTGCGCTTAAATCTCTAGTGTGCTGAATGACAATATCAAGGTTGGCTCTCGTCTGCTTTCTAGCTGCTGGATGCTGTTAAGTATATTCCTAGTACTGTTTCATTCTTGATGTGCTGGTGTTACGTGATTGTCAGCAGGAGAGTTGGTATCTGTAATGTTCTGTCCACCTTAGAAGGCGGACGGCAGCTCCCCTCTCCAGCTGGGCATCACTCTGGGAGACGAGGGCTCGCTTTGGAGCTTGCGGTGCTAGCGACCAGTGAAACACCCACTGGGGGCCGGGCAGGGTGTGTCTTAAGCGGTGGCTCTTCCTCTCTAGGAGCAGGTCTGCTGACAACCCAACATGGGATAGATTTTGTTAAAGAGTTTATTGAAATAACAGACAGTAAAGGCAGATCATCAGGGGATAATCTTCCTTTTTTTCCTCTCTTAAGCCCAAATCTGATTTTGATTCAAGTCACGGGAACACACCTTCCTTAAGGCATGTATTAAAGAACAAAGCAGCAATGTTTTTATTATGTAAACCAATTGAGGAAACTGAACTTAAGTGCTGAATGATTCAAAATAAGTCTTAAAAATTATTTTGTTTCTGCAAATTACTTCCCTGAAGTCCATTATTGCTTTCTGTGCAGATAACCCTCAAGCCAAAGCTGTCGTGTAAATAAATGAAGCACCCGTTGGTTTTTGTAGAGTAGAAGATGCTGATGTGTTACCTGCCAAATTTTACAGTGTTTCTTGAAGAAAATTTGTGCTTTCTCTACCCATTTTATACAAGCATCATAGAGGAAGAAAAGCATTGTTTTATTTATAATCGTGTCTAATTATATGAAATAAGAATTTGGTATTGGGCACGTCTTTGGCGTTCAGATGGGCTTATCCCAGGAAACATTCCTGTGCAGTGAGTGTGCAGGCTTCATTTTCAAGTCGGAAACCACGTTTAGTTAACTAGTAAATGTATTTTTAAAAGTAATAGGTTAAAGTAAATGCTCCTTTTTGTTTAAGGACACGGTACCTAAACTTTATTGGTAAGATTTAGGTGGCATCAGCTGTTCATCATGTGCTAAATACTTCACAGTCAGCAACTTCAGCTTCTTAGGCAGTCTGGAAAAATATGAGACACTCCTGATCAGTCAGAGACTGAATTTTGGAGAAAATGTTGACTCTACACGTCTGTGTCTTACTTTTTTTGGCGAACATACAAATCCTGAATAATATTTTTATAGACTTGGTAGTGCCCACCCGTTGTTACTTTTTATTCCCGAGGCATACCCAGCAAGTGAGCAGATGACCGAGGACACATGGAGCATTCCGGCTGGCAGCCTGCCCGTAAATGCCATTATAAACATAAAGCAAATTAACTACCGCAATTAAAGTTTGTGCTTTGGTATATAAATTAAGTTATAAGATTGTAATGAGTATGCCTCCTTGATTACCCCCGAGTACTCTCTGATTCATGCATGTCCGTCCCGTACAGCGTGAGGGGAAGATGGGTGCGCTGGCAGCCCGTCGGGTGCGTGTCCCCAGGGGACCCCAGGGGCTGGAAGGGGGACAGCGAAGGTGGCACCAGCCCCCCAGCAGAGGCACACTCAGGGATTTGGTCAGGCTGTTCCCATCCGTTTCAGATATGCGGCAAATAATGCCAGTTGCCTTAGTTTGAGGAGTTTGACTATGTCTACGCCGTCTTCCCTACAGCCCTGGTCCTGCCCTGCTCCTATTCCTGGTCCCACAGGAGTTGAGAGTTGGGTGCAGCGTGGCTTGACGACCAGCCTAGGGTGCAAATTCATTATGAATAGGAACAGCCCAGGAAGCGCCACAGCCATCGAGCCAGACGCTGCCCTGGGGCAGACAGAGCTGTGGGTGTCCGTCGCGGCTCTAAATGGTTTGTGTTACTAACGAGGCTGAGTTCTAGGGCAGGGAATCTGAGGTTACACGGTAAAGGTACCAGTTTGTCTTCCCGGTGAGCGTCTGGCCGTGGCTGGAAGCAAAAGCCGACAGGTCTTTCCTTACTGAGCACCAACGCACCCACCCGGCTGGGGTGAGCAGGACACAGGCCTGGGATCCACCGGTCACTCGCTCTCCGTGTCTTTATAGGGCTGGATTAAAAGTGTTCCAAATCTATGCTTTCAACTTAAATAAATGGCCCTTTTTGAGCTTCTACTTTAAAATCCTGCTTTGATGCTTGGTCTCTGTAGTGCTATTCAGAACTCTTTATTGAGCCGCTTCATAATCTGCCTGGTTTGGTGGAGCATCAGGAATTGCTTTGTGCTCCTCAAACAGCGTTGGGTCGGGGCTTTTCCTTCCTCCGCGCCTGCTCCTGCCACGCGCTTGCCTTTGGCAGGTCAGTCTACACAATCTCACCTCCATTGATGGTACAGCCACCTCATCTCACCATTAACTCTCTCCACTTCTTCATCTACAATTTTAAAAATAAAGCTAAATAGTATTTATACTAAGCACCCATAGCCTTTAAAATAAAACTGTTGCCCAAAAGTGTTGAAAAAGGAAGATGTGTTTTCTTCTCTTTACGTTCTCGCCCCCAGACACCCACACGGTTGTTCTAAGTTAAAAATCAACCAAGTACAGAATTAACGTAGAAAAGCTTGCCACTTTTATTTGCATACAAAACAGAAATGAAAGAGGTTCACAATAAATTATCAGTGTGCTCCCACGGAACATTCTGGTGTATTTATATAATGTGGGTTAAAAAAAAAATAATACATTAACCTAAGATTTCTTTGCGAAAGGGTAATAGCTGGCGTCAAGGGAACCTGATTATGCCTCGTTCTGCGGTGAATTTCGGCAGGTTACTCCGCTAGTAAAGCAAGTCATCCAAAATTAACGGACCGTAATCAACTGGAAACACATGGATAACAGAACAGTAACTTTTCCGAATGGTTCTCCATAGCCCAACCAGCCGGATGCGGCTTTTAGATACAGCGTGAATAGTGTACGGAACAGTACTCCAGAGAAAGATCTACAGGTGACCTTCCATCCTCATCTAGCACCAACCCACTAACATACTAAGTTTCTGGCATGCAAGATAATTAGGTTTGTGTCAACTGGGCATGTACATTTTTTTTTCTCCTTTAATATACTAGCCTGTAAACATCTTCCGCGCCAGGTCGGGCACCTGGACAAAAGGCCAAACACAGATGCACGTCAAACGTTTCCCTTTTTTTTTAAACAGTTCATTGAGAGGGTTTTTTCCCATTCGCCCTTTTGCGTCCTGGAGTCTTGACGCTCCTTTTGGCTATCTTCCTTGGGAAGCGACTAATTCCTGGGGATCTCAGTTCAACGGCTTCCAGCTCTTCTCGAACAGGAGTAAACTCTGGTTGAGCAAGATGAGGTGATGGATAGGAGGGCTGGGAGTATGGGGGCGGTAGGGGGTAGGACCCGTGAACTACGTACGGCTGTTGCTCACCATCGTAAAGGTCCTCGGGGTCATAGATTTGGTAGGAGTTATGTGGCAACTGCACTACTGGGATGTCTTGATCAGTTGGTTCACCGTATCCACCTTAACCCACCACCACCAAGAGCATTCATACGGTTAACACAGGAGAAGGGGAGCAGAAAATTAAAGCGCTCATTAGGAAATTGACATTTTATAGAGAGATATATTTATATATAACGTGTGTGAGTATATATATATATAAAATCTTTAAATACACATCTTTTATTCACATAAAGGAACAGTGAAAACATTTAACAAAATTAATAAGCTGGAGGAGCAATTGGAAACCCACCAACAGACAGCCAAGTTAGTTGGAAACCACCACCGGAATTTGTCAAATGTCCAGTTGCAATACTGCGCTTACACACTGCACAAGCCGCCTGCTTTCGCTTAATTCCAATTATGGCCTAGAATACACGATTAACAGGCAAAAATGGGTCAGGCGATACTTTGGAGCAGCGCAAGGAAGCTAAGTGCATGTACAGCAGCGAGTGAGTTCATTAGTGGTAGTCAATATTGTTGCTGGAAAGCACAGAGCAGTTCAGCATCCATCTCTGACCTTCAGCCAAAGGAGAACTGACCCAGGGGGAGCCTTTCACCTTCGGGATGGGTAGCCATTGTAAGGGATTGGGCCTTCCAACAGGAAACCAACAACGGGGAGGGGAAGTGAGGAGAAAGGGAGAGGAAGAGACGACAACAAAAACATTCAGGTAAGTAAAACGTACAAATCACGGGCAGATTAAACCGTAAACATCAAACAAATACGCCTTGTGCATAACATTTGTAGTAACTAGTGCTTTACTAATAAATTCCGATTTTAGGGCGGGCGACATAGTTTTTGGTAATTGTGTTAACTTCCTCCCGTGGCCTCTCCGTGCTGGAACGAGACGGGAAAGTAAGACACAGAGAAGGTGTAGAAAGACTCGTTTTCTCCAGGTTGCTTCACCGGTTAATGAGGGACACGTGCATCCCTGTGTCAGGTGACACTACCAGGGGTTTAGTAAGGGTCATGCTCTCATGCCACCCGGAGGCCCCCGGAAAAGGAAGTTGAGCAACACGTTGGAAAAACTACAAATGTAAAAACTCCGCTGTCGCGGACGTTAGGAGGTGGGGATTGAACACAGAGACCGTTCAGCTGAGACGGAGCAGGATGGCACAACTACACAAACACGCACAGGACAAAAATCCACTACGCGGGATCCGTTCTACAGGCCAGGATCAGATGGTGGACTTCCTTTGGTCACTACGCTGGGGTCACCTTCTCTTCCTGCTGCAGGCCCACAAAACAGCAGTGCTGGACATGCTCGTTTTTAGGGAGCTACCACGTTTTAGCACAAGGTTCACCAGTAGCCTCCATCTTACTTTGGCTGTTAGAAAATGCCACCCCCTCCTCTGCAGATCCTGGCTACTCACCTCCCATGCCGTAGCCAGCGCAGGAGGACGGATCGCAGTACCCGGGCGGGCCAGAAGGACCCTGCGAGCCCGGGGGCCCCGTGTGACCGGCGGGACCTCGTGGGCCTGGAGAACCTGGTGGTCCCGGGCTGCCAGTTCGACTTTCTCCTGGAGGTCCTGCATCGAAGGGGGAGATGAAACATCAGAGCAGCGTCTTTCATACAGCAGTGAGTTGAGGCCACCTTGGCAGGCCTGGTGCTTGGAAACCACAGCACCGAGCGTGCTACAAACAACTTTCGGGAGACAGTCTGAGCAGAGGAGCTGGGTATCCTGGCTCCGAGGAAACCATGGCACTGAGCGTGCTACAAACACTTTTGGGAGACAGTTCGAGCAGAGGAGCTAGGCATCCTGGCTCCGACTCCCCCCGGGCATGCTGAGGGAAAGGCTGCAGCCTTCCTCTGGCAAGGGAGATGAAGCAGCGGCCAGAGAGGAGGCTCGTCGGGAGCGGGTGCCCTTGCCAGAAACAGCCGTTAGCCAGAAATCTACACTAGAGCAAATGTTTCACCAAGGCTGAGCCGTTCAGGAAGGCCGTTTCCTGGGGAGAGGACGGCCCTGGATGCCTGCGCAGCTCTTCATTCACCCACTGCCTTTCAATCCACCCCCTGGGTGCCTGGGCACCCGTGCTCTCATGGCCACGATATCCTAACGAAGTCAACGCAATTTTATGCCTGTTTCAACAGGACCTGGATACCACCCTCTCTGCTTTTTTTTCAGGAGCTAAATATAAATCCCTGTGATTAATGTGCTCAATATACATTTCTCTGTCGAGTTACAGTTAGGTATGCCCTTGAGTCAATGGGAAAACAAACACGATTAATCCAGATTAATTTTTTCCCCTTTCAGACTGACTCCACCTCTGAAAAAAATCCTTAAAACATTAAAAAAAGGCGGCTGTGGAGAAGCAGTTTATCGCAGGGAAAAGGAAAATACTTGCGTGACTGCTGACACCCTCCCGTGGCAGATCACGATGTCATATTACATAGTAAGAAAATGATGAGTTGAGATGCCTGAACTACTGACTCTTGCGCTGCTTAAGCCTTAGAAGCGGAGGGCAGAGCCCTGCAGGTCTTTGCTGCTTCGCGCGTGGGTCAGAGGGGTCTCATCCGGGTGCCCTAAACGCAACAACGTTACCTGTGGATCCCGGTGGGCCTCGGGGTCCTTGTGTTCCAACTCCCGGATTGCCTTTTTCTCCTTTCTCACCTGGTAAACCTAAGGAAACGGCACTCATCAGAGTCACGTTTTGAACAAAACTGTGCGCGGTGTTTATTATTGAACCAGGGTTATAGTCCCATATGTTATTTTTTCATCTGAAAACAGATGGCAGAGGAGGAAGGAGGTAAAAATAAAGAATTATTTGGTTCTTTTTCTCTCCTTTCCCTGACAGCCTCCCAAGGGAAACATGGCATTCCTGGGGTCTTAAACATTCCTGCTGCCACGGTGGTTTCATCGAGGTGGTATGCGGAGGCATCGGCCAGTTTCCAGGCTGCGCTTCCTGCTGGAAAGGTGCCTCTGGACTACACCAAGGTACGACTATTGTAAGTCAGGAGAATCCTCAGAGCCTCACAAAGCTGTCTATAAATTACTGTGTGGCAGTAATTGGCTACAGCCCATTTCCCTGCAAACGTTCACCCGCCAAACAGCGGCTCAGCGTAAGATGGTTCTACGCATAAATGGAGAGAGTTATCGTGAGTTATTGCAGAGTCCTGCTAAAACACAAGGCAGGATTTTCAACACAGGCAAAATCCGTCTCCCCAGACGCAGCCCAGTGTAAGAGTCTCCCAGTCGTGAAACTCGGATGTTCCAACACGCACAGCCATTGAGCTGGGTTCCGGCACTTGCTCATGGCCCTAAATTTCTGTCGTTGGGTCTGATCCATGGAGATCACAGATCTAATAATCCACAGAAGGCATTGGCTTCTTCCAGCTTTCCATCTCCTTCTGCACTACCACTACGGCATCCTATAGAAACACTTTCTCTACACAATCACAGTGAGCCGCGTCAAACTCAAGTAGGTGTCAAAACTACAAATTCCAGACCCTGAGTTTCCACCAGCACCTTGGAAACTCTCATAAAGTCTGTGTTTGATTTGGATGGTTCAAAGACACCAAATCCAGGCTGGTTTGTGGGACTTTTCCCCCCTTTTCCAGACCTCCCAGCACTGGTAATTGCTCTCGCTGCTTCACCGCTTCCACACGTTCAGAGTCAAAGCCAGCAGAGAGCACCTTCCGAAAAACAAAGCAGAAAGGAAACAGCCGCTGCCCTTGATGGGGCTGTATCTCCGATTTCTTCCTTCCCTTTCGCTCAGGTAACTCTTACCTCTTAGGGAAAAAACATCTGGAGGACACCTCATTTTTTGCAAGGAGCCACAGGAGAATTTTTTTTTCTCCTTCCTAAGCTAATTTCTGATGGAAGCAAAGAAGTAAGAACGAATTCTTAACCATAAAAAAAAAAAAAAAAGTAATTAAAATGCATCCTGACAAAGAATGGCTCAGATCGAGTTTACAAAATAAGAGTCTACTGAATTACAGAGGATTTGGTATTTGCTGAGGAGTTCTAGGTCTTCTACAGAACAGGTGGCTTCCAGGGCAATATATCCTGTAGCCCAATCACCTGGAAAACACAGGCCACGCCACTGCAATCGGTAACTCCATACCGAGCACATCACTTTTAACCAAAGCACGATGAGCTCTTTGTCTTACCTCTACGAGGCTTTTTCCCACTGTCCTGGCATAGTTTAAGTATTTCCTCTTTCCATTTTGCCTGTTTTATTTCGGTTTTGAGTTAAAAAAAACCCACATCTTTTGGTGACCAGCTATTTTATCATAGAGAAATTACACAACCATAACCCACTTCTCACAGCATTTTCCATTCGGGGGTCTCCAAACCTTTCCAAGTGTCTCTAGTAATGCTGTATTTTACAGGAAAGACTTGGCCACCAAGAGGAGAAATACCATGGCCCAACTAAACCAGCAGGAAGGGGCAAAAGAGAGCAGGTGTGACAGTCCGGGTGACGTTTACACCATTATTTTGCAAACAGCGGGTTTCTCCCTCTCGCTTCTAGAGGATATTGGGCAAGACAGAGCAAGGTCTTGTACGCCTCATCCCTGAATTTATGGATAACAAAATATTTATAAAACTATTTCTAAAAGGGCAATCTTTGTGTTTGGTTGTCCTGACCGTTTAGTCATTGGATGACTGCAACGCTGCATCAGTTTATTCTGAGTCTAACATCACTCCCTATCTATGTCGGCACGTTAGAAGTGTTACCAACTGTTCCTTTGCCCAGGGCAGGAACACGAGTGCCTGCGTGTACCGCGGCCTGGAGGCTCTAACTCATCCCTCCAAAGTTATCAGCTGCTCCTAATGGTTTGTTCTCCAGACCCTTCATCAGCTCCATTGCCCTTCTCTGGACCCGCTCCAGCACCTCAATGTCTTTCTTGTAGTGAGGGGCCCAAAACTGAGCACGGTATTCGACTGACACGGTGCTGAGTACAGGGATGCATTAGGCCAAAAAGGTACCGCCGCCCTCTCTTCTATCAAGCCTCATTCACATCTAATCTTCCTATTTTCTGTCTGCTTGTAAACCACGGCTTGATCTTACAACGAAATCCGTTCCTACCAGTCTTCTGCAGGCGGGTAACGAGCAGCCTCTGGCCAAACTACAGGATTACTAAAAGCGACGTGACCAGGTTGTTGAAGCTGTAGCCTTGAGCTAATACAACCTTGTTGCTGAGGAAGGGCTCAGCACCATTAATACAACCCCGCTGGTGACCTCGGAACAGCAGCAAACTTGTGTCGGACTGCTGGGTACTAACACACTGCGGTGCACCCACCTTACTCACCTCCTGGTTGTGCGAGGTACCTATTGGTCTGGTTCAGGCTGTTTTAGACTTTCAGATTATGAAGTGTCCAAATGGTAAGTTTCAGGAATTTTATGTCCATAGTCTTTGGTAGCCCTAGCTCCTAAATCTCACTGAAGGTCAATGGGTCTTAAGTGTTTGAATTACTCTGCCACCTTGAATCATAGAATTGTCTGGGTTGGAAGGGACCTTTCAGATCGAGTCCAAGCATCAACCTAACACTGACAAAACCACCACTAAACCATGTCCCTCAGCACCACGTCTACCCATCTTTTAAATACCTCCAGGGATGGCCATTCCACCACTTCCCTGGGCAGCCCGTTCCAATGTTTGATAACCCTTTCAGTGAAGAGATGTTTCCTAATATCCAATTTAAACCTCCCCTGGCACAACTTGAGGCTGTTTCCTCGTGTCCTATCGCTTGTCACTTGTGAGAAGAGACCGACCCCCACCTGACTACACCCTCCTTTCAGGCAGTTGTAGAGAGTGCTAAGGTCTCCCCTCAGCCTCCTTTTCTTCAGACCAAACAAGCACAGGTCCCTCAGCCACTCCTCATAAGACTTGTGCTCTAAACCTTCAACTTTGTTGCCCTACACGTTCCAGCACCTCAATGTCTTTCCTGTAGTGAGGGGCCCAAAACTGGACACAGTATTCAAGGTGGGGCCTCACCAGTTTTCTTCTGGGATTCTCAGCAATGGGATTCCTGCTCTCTGAGACTGTTTTCCATGATCCAGTATGAACCTCCTGTTTGCAATCCAGCATTTGGTTAGCAGAGATTGCAGTTCCAGTCAGAAGCGCTACCCAGAACCCTTGATGAAGTGTTTGCACCTGCATTGCACAGTGTATGCAGGAAGAAGTCCCGGGGGCAGATACATGCTCTAACCTACATTTATATTCCTGAGGGAACCTGACAAACAAAAGTGTGTCATCTGTGATCAATAACTGACTTCCATCCATTTTAAAGACAAGTTTCTCAGGCAAACCTCTTGTCCTGCATTCCAAATGCGGTTTCTGTACACCTAAAATTTGCTTAGCCCTGGCTCGCTTCCAACATATGGAGAGATTCCTCTGTTGCGATTCCCTACTTCTGCTGCAGGCCTTTTAACAAGGTGAACTCATCTAAATTGTCTCTTACCATACATGCCCTGGAAGGAAACGCTTGCCATTTGCAAAGGGCAAAGTCTGTATGTGTGGATTGCTTTGATCATAAGATGACTGGCCCATGACAGATCATTGCTGATCCTACTGTACGGGAACAATACATGGGGTCTTCAAAGACAATTTTCAAATCACAGCCTCCCATGCACTCAATTATTATTCTTTACACACACCCGTACGTGATGTTCAGGGAATAAACTGCAGTAAGAAATGAGAAATATGGAACGAATCTACACAGGCTAAGAATAAAATGTTCATTCTGGAACAAGTTATGAAGCTCTTGCGCAGGACCAACCTTCTTTGAAATCACATGGATATCAAGTTCCTAAAGCAAACACAATGAATGCCAAGATACAAGTCTGCTTTAGGTTTCTTTTAGTTTAATTTCCAGCAAAGTTTACCCAAGCGAAAGAGAACACAGACACTGAAGCAAGAACACCCTACTCCTAAGGCAAAACTCACTTGAGTTAAAATCAAGCACTTCATGGTCTTCCCTAATGGACTTTCCACCAAAGCTTTTTATGAGAGTAAGTTAACAGATTCACAGACCTCTCAGAGTTAATGGCTCCCTCCTATAAATGACGGTACATTCAAAATTCACCCATTTCGCTGTCTATCAAGCTCATCTTTGCATTTCATTAGAGCATAGCTTACAGAAAGTCAACTGGACAAGACATCGCTCTCCACGTAAATTACTGAGATGGTTAATCACTTCAGGGATAAAAGTGTATATCGAAATTTGTCATTTGGGTTAGAATGGCTTCAAATTCTAGTAACTGTTTTCATATTTGTGCTCTGGACATAACTTCAGCAATACCATCAAACTGCCTCTTCCCCTTCACACTAACCACTGTTTTGTGTCTTGTCCCCATCCAAAATAAGCAATGGCCGGAGTTCAGCCCCCTGGAGATCACAAGCAACTGAACTCAATTATTTCCAACGCTCTGCTAAAGATACCTCTGATAGTATCAGTTATTAAAAACAAAACTTAAGATCATGAACACATTCTCTAGCAAAGAAAATCAGATGCCCATGGTTTCTGCACAGAAGGAAGTCTTAGGTATAGCTTCTCTATTTTTTTTCTTTAAGAGAATACCGTCCTCTGAGGAGAACTGCATATTGCAATTAAGAAAAATTAAACTGCTACCAAAAATGTCCTCTTTCAAAGATGTTCAGTTGTAAACATAATGTATAATACAGGGTTATTTTTGGTTTTATCCAGATGAAGTTAAATTGGAAATAAAAATATTTAATTGGCTCAACTGGCAAAAGTTCCATTTCATTTCATTGGAATTTTGACATCAGAGCTGTAAACACGTGGCTTTTGATGACACATCTTTAACTAACTCTCTCATAGGAAACCAGGAAGCAAATCTGGATGAAACTGTACTTGAGAACAGTGACTTTCCCAGTGACAGCTTAGGTATTTATTGTATTTTAATCAGTGGGATGGAGTGAGCAGACATAAGTTTTGTGCAGCACTTCAGGACACATCATAAGAGCAGGAGCCCACCCAGTAGCAGAGTAACAACTGCGCTGTCACAGCATCCGAAGGCTAGCAGTGCCTCAGCATAATTTTTACTACGGCTTTTACATTTTTCCTCAAAGTTGAGAAAACTACTCATGTATTATAAAAATAACTGAAAAAAAAAAAAGAAGAAAAAAACCACGCTTTTTTATTTTGCAGAAGTCCAACTACTTCCTGAGCGCACTCAGAAGCCAGATGCTAGTTATTTAAGTCCCAGTTCATAAACATAAAATCAAAACAAAAGATGCTCGAACTAACTAAATAGAATTGGAAGACAGCGCTCTGAACTAGTTAAAATAAAAATAGAGATGGCTGCTGTGAATAATTAGTGTTTGGGTTTGTTTTTTTCCAAACTCCTATATTTATGTAGATATGTAAGAAAGCAAAATTCTAGTGATTTATCTGGGGTTATGTCCTATAGGGGACTGACAACACAACGTGGCCTCCATAATCTTTAAATCAACTGTCCAATTCAAATGGCCTGCTGTGGCACAAATAAAATGTTAGTATTGCTAACAAATATTGAGATTGTCAGAGATGTTTCTCTTCATATCATTAGAAAAATACAATAGGTAAGACCCCACAGTGTACAGCTAAAACAATAATCAACTCGGAAAACTAAATAACAAATATCTTAGTGTGATCCTAATCCCTCCACTTACGTCTACACTGGGAAAAAGCAGATCTCAGCTGGCAACAGACACTGCGAACTGCATCTGTCAAGAGAATGACTTATCCCTTCTCACCGAGGTGGTCTTTCTTGGAAGGCCCAGCCCATGTGTTACTAGTGAGAGAATACATCCAGGAATGGGACACGCTGAACTAGAAGTTCAAGTGGAGGTTTCCAGCAAAACTCCAGGACACTGTCTCGGTCCAAGCCTCCTTCCAAAACCCCTGATTAACGCTTGGCAGAGTGACAAGGTAAATAAGGGGGAAGAAGCCATTGGCCAGGCAAGTTCACTGATGTCAAGATCTCTCACTGCTGACATTAGCCAGCAAAGCTCTCTTTGGTAGATGATTTCTAACCAGTTCCACGTGCTGCTTTCAGAAGTTCTCACAGGCTCTCTCCCCTGCTCAGAGGCTGGGACTGAACGGGTGGTGGGCAGGAGAGGTGAGCAGGAGGAAACATCTATAGCCTTCCCCCACCTCTTCCCTTCCCACTCTACCAGCACCTTGCCGCTCAGCTCAGAGCCAGTAACAGGTTTTTGCAGCAACCCCAATAGTTTGAACTGCGAAGCAAAAAAAGCAACACTCTGCTAAATTAAAAAATGGTCTTTTTTCCCTTCTAATGTCTAATACTTTTTAGTACGCTTTATGGACACTGTTGTCACTGTTGCAGTGTATTTTCTGTACTTAAAGGTGGAGGCTGACTTTTCAGAGTTGTTAATTTGGCACTGGTTTTGAACATTAAATTGACTTTATATACAACCAAAATGCTGATGACATCAGCGAAAAGAAACACGTTGTTCATAAAGACTTCCAAGTGGCTGTCTGGAGATCTTCAGGACAGGAATATACACGGAGACTTGCTGAACAAATTAAATACAAACAATACTTCAGAGCACAGAATCACAGAATCTTCATGGTTGGAAAGGACCCTTAAGATCATCGAGTCCAACCAAACAACCTACAATCTCTGTCACTAGAGCATGCCCTGAAGTGCCACATCTAGACGTTTCTTAAATACCTCTAGGGATGGTGACTCAACCACCTCCCTGGGCAGGCTGTTCCAGTGCCTGACCACTCTTTCAGTAAAGTCATTCTTCCTAATATCTAACCTAAACCTGCCCTGCCGCAACTTCAGACCATTTCCTCTGGTCCTGTCATTATTCACCTGGGAGAAGAGGCCAACACCCACCTCTCTACAGCCTCCTTTCAGGGAGTTGTAGAGGGCAATGAGGTCTCCCCTCAGGCTCCTCTTCTCCAAGCTAAACATGCCCAGCTCCCTCAGCCTCTCCTCATATGACCTGGTCTCCAGACCCCTCACCAGCCTGGTAGCTCTCCTCTGGACACGCTCCGGCACTTCCACGTCCCTCTTGTACAGAGGGGCCCAGAACTGAACACAGTACTCGAGGTGAGGCCTCACCAGTGCCGAGTACAGAGGCACGATCACCTCCCTGCTCCTGCTGGCCACGCTATTCCTGATACAAGCCAGAATGCTGTTGGCCTTCTTGGCCACCTGGGCACACTGCTGGCTCATGTTAAGCTGGCCGTCCACCAGCACCCCCAGGTCCTTTTCTGCTGGGCAGCTTTCCAGCCACTCTTCCCCAAGCCTGTAGCGTTGCTTGGGGTTGTTGTGACCGAGATGCAGGACCTGGCACTTGGCCTTATTAAACCTCATACAGTTGGCCTTGGCCCATCGATCCAGCCTGTCCAGGTCCCTCTGTAGAGCCTTCCTACCCTCAAGCAGATCAACACTCCCACCCAGTTTGGTGTCGTCTGCAAACTTACTGAGGGTGCACTCAATCCCCTCATCCAGATCATTGATAAAGATTAAACAAAACTCGCCCCAAAACTGAGCCCTGAGGGACACCACTGGTGACCAGCTGCCAAGAGGATTTCAGCCCATTAATCACAACTCTCTGGGCACGGCCATCCAGCCAGTTTTTAACCCAGCAAAGAGTACACTTGTCTATGCCATGATTCGCCAGCTTCTCCAGGAGAATGCTGTGGGGGACGGTGTCAAAGGCCTTACCAAAGCCCAGACAGACAACGTCCACAGCCTTCCCTGCATCCAGAAGGCGGGTCACATGGTCATAGAAGGACATCAGGTTGGTTAAGCAGGACCTCCCTTGCCTAAACCCATGCTGGCTGGCCCTGATCCCTTGGCTGCCCTGCACTTGCCGTGAGAGCTCACTCAAGATGATCGTCTCCATGATCTTTCCTGGTACCGAGGTCAGGCTGACAGGCCTGTAGTTCCCCGGATCCTCCTTCTGACCCTTCTTGTAGATGGGCGTCACATTAGCCACCCTCCAGTCATCTGGCACCTGCCCTGTTGACCAGGATTGTTGATAAATGATGGAGAGAGTCTTGGTGAGCTCTCCCGCCAGCTCCCTGAGTACTCTTGCGTGAATCCCATCCGGCCCCATAGACTTATGTGCATCTAGGTGCAGAAGCAGATCACTGACTAATTCCTCCTGGATTATGGGTGGATTGTTCTGCTCTCCATCCTTATCTTCCAGCTCAGGAGGCTGAGCACCCTGGGGATAGCTGGTCTGACTACTGAAGACAGAGGCAAAGAAGGCATTAGGTATCTCAGCCTTCTCCTCGTCATTGGTTGCAACTTTCCCCCCAGGCATCCAGTAAGGGATGGAGATTCTCCCTGGCTTTCTTTTTGTTGATGTATTTATAAAAGCTTTTTTTGTTGTCCTTAATGTTAGTGGCCAAGTTGAGCTCCAGCTGGGCTTTTGCCTTCCTAATTTTCTCTCTGTATAACCTAATGAGATCTCTGTGCTCCTCCTGAGTTGCCCGTCCCTTCTTCCAAAGGTGATAAACCCTCCTTTTATTCCTACGTCCCATCAGTAGTTCCTTGTTCACCCAGACTGGCCATTTTCCCCGCCCTTTAGACTTGTGACACTTGGGGACAGCCTGCTCTTGGGCCTTTAAGATTTCCTTCTTGAAGAGCGTCCAGCCTTCCTGGACCCCTTTGCCCTTCAGGACTGTCTCCCAAGGGACTCTCTCAACCAGTGTCCTGAAAAAGCCAAAGTCTGCCCTCCGGAAGTCCAAGGTGGAGGTTTTGCTAACCCCCCTCCTTACATCACTACGAATTGAAAACTTGACCATTTCATGATCACTAAACCCAAGATGACCTCCGATCACCACATCTCCCACTAGTCCTTCTCTGTTTGTGAACAGTAGGTCTAGCGAGGCACCTCCCCTGGTAGGCTCACCTACCAGTTGTGTCAGGAAGTTATCTTCCATGCACTCGAGGAACCTCCTAGCCTGCCTGCTCTCTGTTGTGTTATATTTCCAGCAGATACCCGGCAGGTTGAAGTCCCCAACCAGAACAAGGGCTGGCGACTGCGAGACGTCAGCTAGCCGCTTATAGAATACTTCATCTGTCTCCTCATCCTGGCCAGGTGGTCTGTAGCATACTCCCAGCACAACATCTCCCTTATTTGCCTTCTCCTTCAACCTTACCCATAAACACTCGACTTTATCATCACTGGAATCTAGCTCTATACAATCAAAACACTCCCTAATGTACAGAGCCACACTCCCACCTCTCCTCCCTTGCCTATCCCTTCTGAAGAGCTTATAGCCATTCATCGCAGCATTCCAGTCATGACAGTCATCCCACCACGTTTCCATGATGGCAACTACATCATAGCTGTCCTGCTGCACAATGGCTTCCAGCTCAGCAAGGGATGGGGTGAATCCATTTACCTTCCTCTCTGTATTCACTGGAAACTAAAAACCCTTCCATCCAGAAGCAGAGGAATTTTAGTTTGCCACTTCACTATATGACACGTGGTTAAGAAATAAGTGAGAACTGGGAACACACAAGAAACTTCTAATCAATCTCCACAAGCATGATGCTCGTAAAAATACGTTTTTTTTTACTTTTCGCTGCTGCATTTTGGGTTTAGCTTAGAGCAGTTCCTTACAAATGGGTTCTGAAATGTCCCAAGGGTCTGTACAACTCAAGAGGTATCTTTCTGTTAAATAAACTGCTACTACATTAGGCAGACCATCAATCTAAAATTTCAGTTGCTTCTGAAGAAATTAAATGCTCAAGGAGTGATAAATTATTCTATATTTTTCCTAGGTTCTCAATGTGCTTCTTCCTTTCCCTTCCAGGTTCTGTGCAAGGCTCTAGTTAACATGAATGTCCTAAAAACCATTTTCACTCAAATAAAGACAATTATTTTGTCTTTAAGTTTACACATAAGATTCTTTTTTCTTTAAAAACAATCTCATTTTAAGCTATAAATACCGGAAAACACTCCCAACATCTGGCATCACATTTTATGAAAATCTGCAGAAAGCCCTGGCTGACTGATGACAGTTCTTGAAGTGTGCTTGATAAGTGCTTGCTCTCAACCAAGTATGAAACTCCCCACAAGCACCACCTGCCAAAATCAGTCCCTCCTAACATCAGTTATCTGGAGAGACAGGAAAAGAATAATATTCTTTTTTAATGTGCTTTTACCCTTTCTGTACTCTATTGCCAATGCTGTTTCCCTGATATTAACATTATCAGCAGTGGGTTAACCCACATCATGTTTCATTTCAATGACTATATCTAATCGCTCTGCGATTTCATAGTAGTACAACATGCGGGTCTGGGCCTCAGCACAACAAACACAATGGAAAATACATGCTAAATGCCGGACACGTTTCCCTTTTTGTAGCCTGGCATTTTGGTTCCTCTCTTCCTGAAGCCCCCGCAAAATATGCTGTGTATTTAAACTGTTCCTGCCTGAGATTGAAACACACCAATATTTTAAGCAACTACCCTGAAATCTGCCTTCAGTCTCTCCCGGTCATCACTTTTAAAGTCAGTTTCTCGCTGTCTCTTCCAATATTTTTTTCCTACTTGCCTCCCACCCCCTCACTCCTCCTTGTTTCTGGACAGTGTCTGGTCTTTGCTCAGCTGGAGCAGGCAGCAGCACGGCTGAGAGGCCACTGCCCTAATCCTCGCCTCTTTTTTCAATAAGGTAATTGTAATTACAGTCTTGAGGGGAAAAAAAAGGACCCACAGACTCACAGGTTCACTCAAAGAGTTTCTTTTCAAAACAATGTTTTAACTCTGGTCATCAGGGCTACTGTGAACTGGAACTATTAAGCTCCTGAAACTGAACTTAGCAATTAATTTTTTAAATCCCGTTTTAGATTTTATAACAGCAACACCAATTCATTGCTCTTGAATATCACATTTGTCTCTTGGGTTTTTGGTCACTTCCTCATGTGATGGCCTTCAAAACACTTTCACAATCATAGATTCACTTGGTACCACCTCTGTTAGTGCTAGTCTGCTACACCAAAGATTGCCAGGTGGCACAGAGGGAGAGTAAGTCAAAACATGGAGCTTGTTCTTTATTAGACAATGCTGGAGGAGGAAAGGAGAAAGGGATGTAGCATACACGTAAGAATACAGAGAATTACTCTAAATGAACAATTAATTGCATACTTCTCTCTGACCTCACCATTTTCCCTCCACCCCTCAAACTAGGATTTTTCCCCTTTTCTTATCAACTTTGCTCCTTTCAGACTATCACAATTTAGAAATCTTGACACTGACATATTTCAAGTTTAGCAGAAAAGCTCAATCTTTTCCCAGCACGAATCTATCAGTTTTGCAGCTGCCTTTTCCAAAAGCTCCTTTGCATTTACAGCTCCAGGTTACTTCAGAGTCCTACTAAGATGAAAGCATGATGTGATGTGATGTGCCCAATTAGATGCCACTGATCTTCCGCAGTTTAGGCATTTAACCTCTGTCTGATCCTGCCAAATCCCACCTGGCAAAGCCTGCATTACCTTCTTGACTGAGAGTCTCACAGTTTTCATTACGGCTTGTGTAGAGGTCACCAATCGACTAGTGAGAAAAGCGTTGTTCTCACATTTAGATAGGAGACAAAAGCCATCAGAACGTATCAGGAAAGGGAGGTATATTTTTTTTGTATGCGAAATACAAAGCCTACCTCTTTCTCCTGGTCTTCCTGGTTGCCCAGGACTTCCTGGAAACCCTTGCATGCCTGGTGATCCTTGTTCTCCCTGTGGCCCCGGAGCCCCTGGCCGACCTGGCTCACCAGGAGGTCCTGCAATGGTTCGTGTTGAGACAGACTGGCTTGGAATCTGGTTCAGAATTGAGTTATATCTTGCCATATGACCTGTCAGGAAAAAATGTCCTCATTTGCAAGTTGCAGCGGAGAATCTGGTTCAGCTAAGTTTGAACAGAGCACTGGCAGGTCCTCAGGGCTGTGGTCTGTAGTGCTTTGATAATATGAAGTTGTGCGCTTGGTGGTGGAGTGACAGTGGTTTAGGGAGTACACAGAAAAGGGGAAGAACTATTGTGTAGAATTTTATTTCCATGCTTTGGTTTTTTGTTTTTGTATTCTATGTCCATAAAAATTTAAAATTGTTCCAGCAGAAGCCGCTGTATACTATAACAGATTGGAGACAATTCAGCCTTTTTTTTGGGTGCCCGATGCTAATCAGCTCTAATTGGACACAAATCCATTTGAACATACATCTAGTCAGAATATAAATCCTGACTGTCTAGCCTAAAAGAAACATATCCCCTTGGATGCTCTGAAAAGCATCATTTTGTAAGTAATTGTGGCAGGAAAAGATCCATTCTAGAGATGGAAGCATATGAACTATCCCTTACCCTGGATGAGCTGTTCACACACTTGCCGAGCAACAGCACGCACCATTGCTTGGGACTGGAGATCACCCTGGATAACAACAGCAGCAGTGTCATAAACCAGATTTTTGCATCATCATTAAATGAAAGACATTTATTATCCCTGAGAGATTATATCTTCACAGATGAGAAAAAGAGCCAAAAAAGTTCTGGGATTTCCCTGGTTCCCATTAACGTTTTTAGCCAGGAAACAGAGGTTGAAGTTAACCCAACCCTAGTTAGAGATCTGGGGACAAGCTTAATGCCACACACTTCTCATCTTCAAAACATTACTGTAGCTGTATATAAGACAATGTCTGGAAAAGAAGGAAAGTTTGTCTGATTGCACAGAGAAAACTATTGTGCCTGTAAACACAAAGAAACATAAATTGTTGGAGAAGGCCAGATGGGGAAAAAATGGTGGCTAACGTGAACATAGACTTACCCGCTCACCCCTTTCACCCTTAGCTCCAGGAGGACCCTATGAAAAGATTCAATAGAAAATTAATTGCCATTTTGTTCTTGCTCAAAATTTTTAACACCCAAACGTTGTCTCCCTTGCAGCATCACAGTAAAAGGAGAAAAACCAAACAAGGAACATGGTTTCAGGAGGCCACATGACAGTAACAAATATACATTTCCCATTTCAGTACTCAACAAAATGTTCACCTTTGGCAATTACACAGTGACAGTGACTTTCTCAGGGGTTTGTCACATACTGAATTCTCTTGTTTAACATTTCAGCAAGGGCAGGCCACCAGATGATGCATTTCACATGGCTGAAATGGGTCTAATCATCACTGAGTATAAGGACGAGAAGGCTGATGGGAGACAAAATATCGGTCTGAAATTTGTAGCATTTGTTGCACCAAGACTCTGCATCCACTATGACCAGAGTCCGCAATGGGATTAAACTGCACAGAAAATTAAGTGTGACTTAAAGATAACGTAATGCTGTAATGAAAGTAAGGATCATTATGGATTGGAGCAAGCTGTCTAGGGCAGTTACAACTTCACCAATGGGGTGGGCTAGACATCTCCTGGGAACTCCCGAAGCAAGGACAGATCTGCATGAAGAGGTAACCAGCTGACTGATGCATGGCTAAAGCACAGCTTATTCTATCCTGGGAAAGAAGAAACTCCTACAAAGACTGCAAGATTACTTCTAGGCCTCTTTTCTAGTACTCCACCTTTTGGGAAAGACAGTTATTGAACTCAATATATGTTTACCCACCTAGCCGGTTTTTCAGAACTACTAGAGTCTAAACATTCACCGCAGAGGTCTTACATGACTCACAGGAATATCTACGCTCTAGGAAATCTAGTTCAATACCTGGAACACGCATTTGGACAGGAACTGAATATTCATCAATCTATACATTGATAGTAATAAGTTCCATTGCTCATCAAATCTCCTTAGTAGATGGCATGATTACACTTAGAAACTATGCAGAACGGGGCATTAGGTTACTATCTTTCCTTATACATTAGCAGTCATTTCATTTCCATTTAACCAAAGAAAAATGCCTGCATTGGACTAAGTCTCCAAAGCAAACTGGATTTTGAAAAAAAATTTTCAATTCCACAAACCGAGTCAGAAGTACACACTATCACATTCTGATGCCTTTAAACATTAAATAGAACATTCACTGGAAAAAAAATGAGCAGGCTTTATAATTAATCAAGAGCTTAAATGTTAGAATCTGAATATACAATAGTATCTGAACTGTTACAGAAAAAAAGAGGCCCACTGTAAATCTTCTGTTTTACGTAATTTACACACTCATTTTGTAGTTGTATTCCTTTCTTCTACTTAAACTGTTTGTTTTTTTTTTTATAATAAAGAAAATAATATCTGAAAGACAAACTTAGTATTAGAGGTCCTAATACTTATTTTTGGTACAGAGAGTGTAATTTTCCACTCTATGAAACCATGGTCAAATTTATAATAACATTCTAGAAAAAGCCTTGATCATTAGTCAGTTGCCCTGATGTAAAGCCAGAGTAACTATGAAAGTCAGTTTTGTATTCATGCAGTATTTTCACAGTTTGAAAATCAGAACAATATTTTGGAAATATTCAGGTTAATAAATGGCATACTTTAATTTCCTGAGAGCTGCTTGAAGTGCAAAAGAAAAAGAGGAGAAAGTAATTACACCCAGACTACAAATTCACATACTGTTATGTTTTTAACTTCTGTGTTTAAATCTTGTGTTTTGACTTTCTAATCCCTGTATTCCAAACATTGTACGTAAGATCAACAAATAAATTTAATTATGAAGAATGAACAAAGAAAGACCAATACGATGTTTTGCTGAGCCACTAACTGCAAGCAGATCATACGTGGTAAATATTGAGGAGTTCTGTAAAACTGTGAAGCCAGGTACAGAAACCAATTAATCCACCACAGCAAGTATCGCAATATTAATTAATTTTACTCACAGGAGCTCCAACATCACCTTGTGGCCCCTGGCTTCCAGTAACCCCAGGAACACCTGGAGCACCAGGTATGCCCTACACGGGAAAAGAGAAAGAAAATACTTAGTGGTGATGACAATCAACATCCATGAATCCTGATGGGAGAAATTACGGTGTGACGGAGCGGAAGTTCACAAAGCAGACAGTGCAGAGTCAAAGACTGAAGATGCTGGGAGAGAGGACTAAGAAGTACATGTTGCAGGAAAAAGAGCACCGAAAGCACAGATCTTAGAAAAGCACTTGAGAAAAATGGACTTGTGTTGCTTGCTTTCTGAAACAGGCACGGACTGCTGAACCACAAGACTAGATCTTGTGATGTTACTACTGTGTTCAGAGGGGATGACTCAGAACATTCTTTGTTAAAAGAGCGGGAGAATTGCTTGGAGAATACTCAATACCACCAGCAGTTTCACCTAACGTCTTAAATCTATCAAGAAGACATTAACTTTGCCTAGCTGCCCTAGCTGAGAAGGATAAGACTGATTCTGGAGGCAACATATGTCTTGCTTTGAAGGCTGAATGTGGCCTCTGCTCTCTTCCTCTATGAGAGCACTTGGATACTCGCACTCACCCCCAGCCCCAAGACCAAGCAACACTTGGCTGTTCACTTCAACTAACAATCCTAATTGGAATTCCTTACAAAAAGAAAGCCTTGTTTCAAACGTTAAGAGCACTAATTCCCTTGATATGGTGCATTTACTTGAGTAAGAACAAGCTATCGATCTAGTGACGGAACAACTGTCTCCCCTTCCCACGGGAGACATTTTTTTCTTCAGCTAAGTAAGAGTGGAAAGAGACGACACTGGACAAGCAACTCTCTGCCAACCCCATGCATCATGAGAACTTTACCTTCCAAGCAGAATCCTTGGTCTTGGTCTGTCCGCTGAAGCCTAGATAAGAGAGTGACCTACAGTCCCCCCAAAATCCTGCTGACTTTTATGGTAACAAATTCCATGGGCAATACTCACCATTGGGCCAGGAGGTCCTTGTGGGCCTGTGGGTCCATCTTTGCCAGGAAGGCCCTATAAAAGAGAAATAAATGCAATTTTATCAGCTCTTTATATGTACTTCATGAATCTCTTCCATTTCATCTAGAAGACTTTTTTTTTTTCTTTTTCTTAAATTAATAACCGGTGGTAGTGGTTTCTTAGAAGAAAATTCCCTTATTTGCCCTGCGGAGGGTTTATTTCTGAAAAGGAGCTATAGCGTCGCCAATATTTTTAAAAAAATAAATATCCAACTAGTCTCACAATACTTTTGCAGTAAGAAGCAGCAACGCAAAACTCTTTCTACTGGCAATTTTCACCTCTGAGTGAGTTTCACTTATGCTGCTGTAGTAAGGTAAAGGAGGGCGTTTGCTGTCAGCCTTCTCTGCCACAAGATGGGTCACCCTTCTACATCTGCTCTCGCTGGTTGCAACCATTCACAGTCCCACTGATTAAGTGCTGAAGGATGGCAACAGAGAGTCCATCTCTCTGCCCAGCAATACGGTACATATGTACTAGCTATCACCGAGGTCCTGATTCAGGAAGCAGCAGGAATGCTCATGTGGTTTACATTACGAACGTGCTTCAGAGCTTCCAGAAATGAGAGCCAAAAACTAAAGACAACTTGGAAACTGGAAAGCAAGCAAATAATAAAAAAAAAAAGACTGACCAGATGTAGAAGAAAATACACTATTAATAAAGTATTCTTGCAGATTAACCAATATGCACATTTTGTAACCACATGCTATAAAGCACAGGTTTCTGAACAGCCTGGTGATAAGACAATTCTTGAATTACTACAGCTTAAAAAGGAGAAATATGATCTTATCTGTGGGTCGAGACCAGAATATGGAGGTGAGAGTAGAAGGAAAGAGAGGGTTTGAAAGTGTTTATGACACACACAGTAAAGAACATTCTAGGTCTCGGTATCTCACAGAGCTTCAGAAAAAAATACACATCTTTTTCATTTTGCACTTTTTTTCTGAAACTTTATTTACGACACAGTAATGAATATAGCATGAACTACTACTTTTACAGTTTACATAATTTGGAAAATATGATTCAAACCTGATATCACATGGCATTAAAAAACTGGTTGGGGAATATTATCTGCCAGGTACCCGGAAAGGGTTTTTCATAATTCCACCAGAAGGGTGTTTCGATGATAAAATAATCAACTCATACTATATTATCTGTGCATCCTTAGTCTTGATAAGGAAATACTTTCCTATTTCACAGTTGGTTCCTGAAGCTCCAAGGACCAAAGCAGCTCCCCCATTGCAGTAAGAACTAAAGCAAACGTAACAGCTCAGTGGTATTGAAAGAAAGATACCAGCAGTGTCTCCATCACAGTAGCTTTAAGATGTATACAAAGAAAAGATTGCAAGCCTAGCTCAATTAAATACATTTGCAAAGGAATGTGTGTTCAGTCTTCGAAACTGGTGTTTCTCGAGGAAACAGAGAATAGTATAAGGAACTTTGAAATGCATTAAAAATTATAAAATAGGGTCTCTGATATTCTCTGGAAGAAGCATTTAGTTCTGAACAATTGAAAAAGCCAATGACAGCTATTCATAATTTTATAATAACACGGAAGTCCCTAAAAGATAATGCAAAATAGATTTGTTTTTGAAAACCTTCAGGAAGATGATATCCTTGTCCCTAAACTGGAGAGACATGAATTTGATGGATGGACCACTCGGTGGATATAGCGGAAGGACTCTATCAGGGAGTGGATCGACAGGATGAGGGGTAACAGCTTTAAACTGAAAGAGGGGAGATTTAGATTAGATATTAGGAAGAAATTCTTTACTCTGAGGGTGGTGAGACACAGGTTGCCCAGAGAAGTTGTGGATGCCCCATCCCTGGAAGTGTTCAAGGCCAGGCTGGATGGGGCTTTGAGCAGCCTGGTCTGGAGGGAGGTGTCCCTGCCCATGGCAGGGGGTTGGAACCAGATGATCTTGAAGGTCCCTTCCAACCAAAACCGTTCTATGATTCTCATATGTTCTATAATGTTCTTCATATATATGTTCTATATATGTTCTTCTGCATCAATATATTTTGAAATTTGAGCATAACTTCAAAGATTTAATTTAAAATGGGAATTGTATTCTATATGTTTGAGGAGCAGCAAATTAGCTAAAACATCTTCCTTTCCATAAAAGATAAAGAAAAAACCCATCTACATCAGGCTGAATAGGATTCTACAATGATTCTATTTACAAGTATGTTTCACTTTTTAAAGCAAAGATTTAAAACCTGCATTTATTTTTGATCAGTCCTAAAGCAGGACGAAAACTGGCTGGACCCTCTTAAGGGCTTAATTTAACTAGGAAGAGGCAAATGTAGAGCTTCCACAGACTTCTAGGATCTAGTGTGGATTCTAAAGAAAATTAATGCTGTATGTCCCTCCCTTCTCCCAATCCCAGTCAAAGAGTAGAACTAACAGTATGATCAGAATTATATTTTCTTTGAATATATTTCACAATTTCTTTCTTCTGTGAGGATTCTTACCCTTGGCTGCTCAAGAATCATCCCCTGTCTGTTCTCCAAGGATTCATTTCTCTTGGCACCGTGTCTGTATCTCTTGGACACAAAACATCGCGTCCTACTGTATTTGTTAGATGTGAAAATTGCTATTCAGAAATGAAGTCAAAGAGAGGTTCGATTGAAGAAGGAGTATGGCAACACCTATTCCCTCGCACAGGTAAACGATCAAAGATATTTGTTTGTGCTGCCAACAGAGTTTGACTATGATGTTACTCAGACCATCCAATGGCCAGAACGGATCTGATACTCAATCTGAACTTATGAGTAGTGAGCAGAGGAGATTAGAAGGTACCAGGAAATTGGCAGGAAGACTGGGAATGTTTTTCTTCTGGCACTTTCTCCCATTATTTTTGGTCTGCGTAATGTAGAAGAAAATAGAGCACTGTGAGAATTCACAGAATTGTATTCTGAGCACTGAAGCCTTAAAGACGTTATTTACTCTCCCGTTTATTGAAGCCTCTGCTTTGCTTAACCATCTCCAGGATGACTGGGGGAACTACATAGGACAACGGCACTTTCTGATGCAGTCAAGTCCAGAATAGGAATGGCTCTGTACAGAACCACTGAATCTCCTCCATGGAGCTGTATATCCAAGAGCAGGATGGGAACAAATTTTGATATGAATGATAGAATCACAGAATAGTTGAAGGGCTGAAGAGACCTTTAAAAAGGTCATCTAGTCCAACCCCCGGGACAGGGGGGGCAGGGACATCTTCCACTAGATCAAGTTGCTCAGACCCCGTCCCACCTGACCTTGAATGTTTCCAGGGATGGGGTATCTACCACCTCTCTGGGCAACCTGTGCCAGTGTAAAGTATTCCAGTTCCCTCATCGTAAAAAAATTCTTCCTTATATCTAGTATAATCTTCCCTCTTTCAGTTTAAAACTATTACCCCTTGTCCTACTGCAACAGATCATGTTAAAAAGTCCCTCCCCATCTTTCTTATAAGCCCCCTTTAGGTACTGGAAGGCTGCTATAAGGTCTCCTCGGAGCCTCTCTTCTCCCCAGCTGAGAGGAACAACCCCAACTCTCCGCCTGTCCTCATAGCAGAGGTGCTCCAGCCCTCTGATCATCTTTGTGGCCCTCCACTGGACTCATTCAAACAGGTCCATGTCTTTCCTGTGCCAAGGCCCCCAGAGCTGCACGCAGTACTCCAGGTGGGGTCTCACCAGAGCAGAGCAGAGGGGCAGAATCACCTCCCTCAACCTGCTGGCCACACTGCTTTTGATGCAGCCCAGGATACGGCTGGCAAACCATATGTAGGGCAGTTTAGAATCAAGTTTTATATTATTTTGGAAGATTAACTTAAAACAGGACATATTTTGCTAATGGCATGAAAAACAGTTATGGAGAAACAGTGTAGCCACAATAATTTTTTAATAAGGAATTTTATTTGCCAGAATACAAATGGCATCACAGAATGTAGGCACCATCTAAATCCCTGTAAAATCTCAAGTCTGCTGAAGTCAGTACTGCTGCCGGCCTCACTATAAACTTTTTAGCTTTTGGTAGCCTGGAGTTTGTTTGGGGTACTTGCAGAGATTTGGTTTTTCAGGTAGCACTAGATGCTGGCAAAACCTTAACTGAAGCTACTGAGCCCAGTCTTGAAAGACTTTAATGTACAGCCTTTAAAAAAAAAATGGCAGCTGGCACCCATGACTGCCTCATCTTTTTTTTTTTCTTTCTTCTTTTTCTGATGAAAAATTCAAAACCAAATGAAGACAAACCACTCTGACCACGTCTCTCAAGATAAACCACTGTGTGACCATCACAGAAATATTACAAAACACTATCTCAGTGTATTAATCTGGGGTGTAGCTTGCAAAAGATTATGCACCAACATGAGCTATTTTAAATTAAAGCTAACCCAGAAAAAGAGTAGAAATGTGGGTTTGGTTTTTTTTGAAATGTTGCTCAGAATGCACAGCCTTTATTTAATCAAAATAGGCTAGTTCTGTCTTAACACACCATAATGCTGACTTAGTATTTCCTCTCTTTCTTGCAAAACTACCAGGGACATCTACGAGCTGATAGTCTGAAATTATTTTAATACTAATTCTTCAGAATTTAAAACATAAATTTCTTGCATATCTTTTGTTAATCAGTCATACTTCTCCTCCAGTATTTGCAGTGTTCTATTAAGAGTAACATCTGGAAGACAATACTCCTTTCTTTGGGTATCTGTGTCCCTTTGACTATGCCTTTGCTTGTAAATTAAGCAAGTCCTTAGAGAAAAAGATGCAACACCGCTCATACCAACATACACAGCTGCATTTCTGTGGCTTTGTGGAAAAGAACTGGGGGCTCCCGGGGGACAACAGGTTGAACACAACTCATCAGCATGCCCCTGCAGCAAAAGCAGCCAAACAGATTCTGGCTGTAGGAGCACAGCCAGCAGGTTGGGCAGCAGGTTCAGGGAAGTGCTCCTTCGCCTCTATTGAGAGCTTTTAAGCTACCACTGGAGTGCTGTGCCCAGTTTTGGTATCTCTGGTACAAGAAAGACTGACATACCAGAGCAGGTCCAGTGGATGGCCACCACGCTGGTCAGGGGCTGGAGCACAGGACATATGAAGAAAGGTTGAAAGAAGGGAGTTTGCTCTGCTTGGTAAGCTTAATGCTGTTTAAACTACATGACCAGAGGAAAAGAGATGTAACCACTCTTCTTAGAGGTGCACAGCAAGGGGACAAGAGGCAACAGACACAAGTGGAAACAGAAGAAATTATGATTAGACATTAGGGGAAAAAAAGTTACAATTAAAGTGGTTAAATTAATACTGTTATGGGTTGCCCAGAGTCGTTGTGGAATCTTCATACTTGGTAGTGTTCAAGATTCAACTTAACATGGACCTGAGCAACCTCATCTGATCAGACCTGTTTTGAGCAGACTGTTGGACTAGATGACTTCTAAAGGTCCCTTCCAACTTTAATTTTACAATGCTATAAATTACACTAAAACAGTGTGCATCTAAACTCCCTAATGGAAATGCCTTCTGATATATGCTGTCCCCCAAACAGTGTCCTGAAAGACCTGGCCCAGCCCAACACTACCAAGAGGAATGACAAGCATTAGACCACACAGGTCACTAGCTAATGCTCAAAATCATCTTCTGGCAATATCTAACTTGCTAGTCTAGAGACAAAGGCTCTGTGTCTCACAGATGGTCTCTGTATCTTCCTGCTCTCAGAGTGAGATGATCAGAGCCCTTAGGAGCTGAAGAAGTGTTTAAGAGACTGAATCACCCTCCCTATCAGTTAGAGGTATCTTACTGCAGACCGGTGTCTTCAAGCAGGTTGAGGCAGCATTGACCAATGCTTCTGGACTCCAAACTAGCCGCAGCAGCTCAGCAAGAGAAACCAATCACTTGACAGTTTAACTCTGTGGTCCCACCCCAGCAGACATACAGGGAAGCACATCCAACAGAGCTTCCTCCAGAACTTTTTACCCTGCTAAGGAAGAACCATGCCTCTTGGCCAAGCTTGGCCAAGAGAAGACACCCCTGAGGAAACCACCAGGCAACAGAACGTGGTAACAATGTCACGGGCACAAGAGATACAAACTTGGGAGTCAGAACAATGGAGACTGTGTCATCAAGCAGAGCATGCTTGTTGCTCAGGATGATATATTAGGCTTCTCTTGTTGCAGCTCTGTAGATCTGTCCTCTTGCGTGGCCTGCACTTTGTGAGAAAGAACAGGGATTGCAATTGTGACCTGACCTTGGATAGTAGCCATGAAGATATGGGAAAGGGAAGACTTTTCTCCCTTCTACCTACATATCTCAACAAAGGTCAGTTTCAGTCTGCTTCCAAATTTTATACTCTTGGCTGAAATAAATGAACCAAAAGCACAAGAGAGTCTAATTACTGTCTACATACTCACCAGAGGCATGATGTCAGTTTGGATTCTCTTGCATGTGCAATTCAAGCTATATCTTTCAACGTTGGGAGAGCTGGTGGAGAAAGACAATCTGTTCTCTTTAGTAAAAGCTCTCTATATTGCCAGCTGCAAATACAGGACAGCAAGAGAGGACACCAAACAACCATGGCCTCAGTCATACATTAAAAAGAAACCATTTTCTATTTTATAAAATCTTTTATAACACTCTTCTGTAACTGGAAGCTAATGAGAGGGGAGGGGACTGTTCCTCGTGTGGACTCCGAGATGTAGATTTAAACCAGTTAACCAGACAGGTATAAAATATTAACATGCACACTCAGAAAGTTTGCCTTATTATCAGACAACACATTTTTTACTCTGATTCAACCTTCACATGGTATTTTTATTACATACCACTTGTTTTCATAGGGAGAGTATTTAATTATGAAAATGATCTTTGTATGAATTCACAGAATCACAGAATGGAAGGGACCTTAAAGATCACCTAGTTCCAACCCCCCTGCCATGGCCGGGGACACCTCCCACTAGACCAGGCTGCTCAAAGCCCCATCCAGCCTGGCCTTGAGCACTTCCAGGGATGGGGCATCCACAGCTTCTCTGGGGAACCTGTTCCAGTGTCTCAGTTCCAGTGTCTCACCACCTTCACAGTAAAGAATTTCTTCCTGATATCCAATGTAAATCTCCCCTCTTTCAGTTTGAGGCCGTTACCCCTTGTTCTATCGCTCCGCTCCCTGATAAAGAGTCCCTCCCCATCCTTCCTGTAGCCCCCTTTAGGCACTGGAAGGCTGCTCTAAGGTCTCCTCGGAGCCTTCTCTTCTCCAGGCTGAACAACACCAACTCTCTCAGCCTGTCCTCATAGGAGCGGTGCTCCAGCCCTTTGATCATCTTTGTGGCCCTCCTCTGGACCTGCTCCAACAGGTCCATGTCTTTCCTGTGCTGAGGGCCCCAGAGCTGCACGCTGTACTCCAGGTGGGGTCTCACCAGAGCAGAGCAGAGGGGCAGAATCACCTCCCTCAACCTGCTGGCCACACTGCTTTTGATGCAGCCCAGGATGCGGTTTGGCTTTCTGGGCTGCAAGTGTGCAGGCGAGATGCTCTATTTCTTAATGACGTACTAAAACCCGAGAAAAACAAATAAACCAGGGATTAAAAAGCAGAAGTTCAGAAATACAAAAAGAACGTTTATCGACTAATTGTTGAACTATAACATTAAGATGAAAAAAAGACCTTTTCTCAACTGATTTCAAAAATAAAACCAGAAATTATGAACACTAGAAATCAAAAAAAAAAAAGGGCGGGGAAGGAAAAAGAACTGTAAAAGTGCAGTGATTCCAACTTCCAGCAACCAGAAGGAAAAAAAGTCTCCAATTCCAGGAGTTCTTGAGTCTAATAACACATTATCCCCAATTCGGCAAAGCTCTCAAAGATCTCCTAGCAAATATCAGTCCCGTGCTTACCTCCCATTAAAATCAGTGTGATTTAGCCATCTGTTTAAGTACTCTACAGCACCGGTACCACTATAATTAAAAAATTTCAACGGACAATAAATACTAAAGAGAAAATAATAACATAGAAAATCTCACTTCTAGTGGTATAATAGCTGCAAAACAGCCTGGCATCTTGGCTAACAGGAGGAAGCCCAACAAAGGGAATATTGTACAAAAAGGCAATTTACTTCTCAGGAATTTTCCAGTTCCCCTTTGCTGTTGCTGCAGTTATGCCCTTTAGAATTATGCCTTTCTCAAGCACTTGGCCTTCAGAGAGACTGCGGTGAAACCATTGGTTTGAATCTTCACCCATTAAAAGCAATTTTATGTTGTCGTAACTTCACAGGAATCAAATGAGTTATAACACCATAAAATTAGTGTAACATAATTATTTGTTGTCATAGAAATAATTACTGCTGGACAATATTGCATAACGGTTGCACAGAGACAATAACAGGCTAATAGACCTAATTTTATGAGATCTAAGCTATTTATGCAGCTCCTTTGATTAACACCAGAAGAAAGTGAACACACAAAGCATTATTACCACATCCACAAAGCCTGGCAATTTATGTAATTGCCTTACCTTATTATAGACAACACTGGGGTCTTCTACAGAACAAGCACTGCGTGACCATCCCAGGCTGTATCAAAAGCCTTTGCTGCGCTAGTCTTCCTGCCAGCCTCTCTCAGAAGTACCATCTCTCTGCAACAACCTGCTGACTTCCACATGTGGGAAAACTAGACCACTTCTGAACTGCCGGCTGACCTCAAGACACGGCTGAGGGTCTCCACTGCTAAATACACCGGCAGCTACGCAATAAAGTAAAACCACAGAGTTCTCTTCTCCCTGAATTGCAGAATGCTCCCTGTCCCTCGTGATCAGGAATGCAGAAGGAGGAGGCACATACCACTCACGAACAGCATCTAGCACCAAAGTCACCTCAACCTGGCTATGACCAAGATTAGACAGCACAGTGGCAAAAATCCAAGTGTCCGTCAGGCTCCAGGTCCCTAGTAACCTGGAGATGAACAGGTGACACCAAGCTTGGGGAATTTAGGGGGGAAAAAACTCCAATATAGTCAAAAAGAAGATATTAAAAACATGCAAAAATGAGCTTCCATATAGAAGAAGGCATCACAGTATTATAAGTTGAAAAAGGAACATATTTACCTTCATATTTCACCACAACTTAATTGAAAATTGGAAGGCCATTCATGTGATAAGAAGGTTATTCATCTTATGATAACGTTGTGCAAATCTTTATCTTAATAAAATTACTTTCTTTTTCTGACTTTAGAGAAAAAATATCTATGCATTGCCCAAATTCTACAGTAATTTCAGTGGAATTACTTCTATACATAAAGACATGCCAATGCTTAAATTCATAACAGTGAGCTCAAATCCTTTTGCTGTAGGGATGTTTTTTTATAACAAGGTCTCGGGTTAATGCCAGAAATCCAAAGAAGGTCCAAAATTTCTCTGAAGTTCAAGTTACATGAATGTACCCAAAAAAGGATCATGAATATGTAAATCTGGTTCAAGTGAAACTGAAAAGTCATATTAAATACATGAACTCCTGCTGTAGACAGTAACCTAGTATTATGCGAACAGTAACTTTCCAGTGCCTGTCTAATAATGAAACAAAAGTCTCCCCAAAGAGACAGGGAGGAGGACTCACAGGTTTAACTGCACACATGAATGTGAAGATTTTTTTACCAATTCCCAGACAGACTGTAAGTATCCTCATTTGTTTTACCAGAAGCAGAATAAGGTTGACTAAATTTTGGTATTATTCTTCACCTTTTCTTCTTGTCAGCAGTTTCTACAGGTATTGTTTTACATTGAATATTAAATTCCCTTGTAGTTGTCCCTGTTATTCATTAATTAGCTAGAAAGCAAATTTAGATCACTGCATTGGATTGCATGCTAATTATGTACCATTTAACCACCCTCTAATTTTAAACGTATAAGAAAATGGACTAATTGGCAGTGCTGGACACTAATGACATCTACTCCTATCAAATGCGTTAAACACGAACATAGTGTGCGGCTCCCCATCACTCGTCTAGTATCTCTCAGCCCTGATCTAGCAGATGGAAGGATCCTCCAGCCGATCTCTGTCTGCTCTGCTGATCGCCACAGAGATACAGGTATCCAGAAATGATATAATACAAGTGACATAAACTATAATAAATCAACCATGCTGGGAAATATACCCATTATAGAATGTAAATTCTTAAAACATACGCAAAACATGTTTGTTTTACCTTACCCTTTGACCTTGAGCTCCATCTCTTCCGGGTGAACCTGATGCTCCTGGGACACCCTAATCATGATAAAGGAAGAGAAAATGATGAGATCAAGTTAACAGAGTGCAACTAAATCACTTTCCAGTGAAACCGTATGACGTGCTTTTTGGATAAATGTTTTGGATAAATGGAACTGGGGAGTTCAATAATGGGTGGAGCCATAGCAGAGATTCAGTAAAGAAGGTATTTCTGTGAAATGAGGGGGCTGAACAGACAGTGTTGAAATGCACAGGTTTCATACCCCCTCACCACAATCCTCTGTTAATAACAATTTTGTCAAGTCATGCTTCCTCTGCCACTAAGCTGAAAAGAGAGCTTGATTTCCTACACGATTCCCGTGCTGTGTCATCAGTACCTTAAACTGAAAATACAACTGCTATTTCTCTCTCTTATTGCTAAAATGGAGTCTGTTACCACATTGTCTGAAGCCAGTGCAGCAATATCAAAGGGGCAATACCTGCCTGAGCGGGATTACAAGTTACATCCAGCAGTTCCCCGTTGTTCAGATGAAATGTCACTCTCTGGCTCATAAAGACTGCAGAGCAGCAGTCTGGGACCATCACCACAGTGGTCCAGAAGGCTAACAGAACCGATTTATGAGGAAAGGCTGTATAAGTTTACTATCCCTAGTGCATATGAACAAGAAGGGGGAATTTGGCAACAACCAACAAATACTGGAGGGATACGATCAGCACAAGAGGCACATCTAAAAATGGAAGAGCAAATGATCCTGGAAAGCAGCAATCAATTGGAATGTAATACCCAGACTAAATACCAGACAGGAAATTGAGTAAGATTCACTGAATACTACAGCTTTTTAAGATGCCGATCTTGTGAAAGATGGCATCAAAAAGACTAAGTGCCTGATCTGTCCTCCTAGATAATTCCAGGGGGAATTTAATGAGTTCAGAGTGAAAACAAGCAAATGCTAATTATTCACTGTGTAAGCAAAAATCTAAGGGTGGAGAGTTTCTGAGTCTATAGAGATCTAATTTCAGTGTTTAACAAGGTCAAGAAAGTAACCAGTTCTTCAGGCCCTGAATGATTTGGTCGCTGCACACCAGCATACCCCAGATTCCCGATTCCGAATCTCCGTTCAAATTCACCCCAACAACATGCTTCTCAGCACTTCTGAATGTGTGCCCTAAATTCACAATGATGTTAATTCAACATTCAAACTTAGTAAGCGACAGGTTAAGCAATAACTTAGGGAATACCTGCAGGCCAGGAAAACCAAGATCTCCCTTCTCTCCCTTTTCACCTGGTGGCCCCTGCAAATTAAGAATCATACACAGTAAACCAAATACATGGTTACTTTCCTATTTTTAATAGTTCCTTTCAGCTTCTTTAGAAAAAAGCAATTAAGCAACCAATAAGAAAACAGATTATTTCTTCTGCTGAAAGCAAACCTACAGACTATTTGCAAAACTGTAAATTAAGGATTTACAAATACAGAAAATAAAGAAAGTCAAACTAATTTTAAAGGATTCCAGAATTAACCTGATGAAACTATAGCCTTTATGTTACAAAAAAGGTCGTTATTTTCTTTTCTCCTCAAAGGAAATCTGTTTCTCTTCAGCCCTCAGAAGTATTTCCTATAATGATGAAACTAATATATTTCTATGGAAACTAGATGTGTTTCTACACTACATACGCATGACAAAGACACACTTTTCTAGATAATAAACTAATTTTAATTAATTTTTTATCCAGAAACACAATTTCTCTATAAATTAACTATTCTTATAATTAACGTATTCTGTATTATTCTCTGATGACAGCATCATCAAGAATATACAGTTTTGGTAAATCGCTTCATTATATTGTACAGCAGCATCATATAGATGGGGTAGAAAGAAGAAAGTGTATTATACTGCAGTCAATTTTGAAAAAAAAGTCTAGCAGAAAAAATATACATATCTACTACCTTTCAAGGCTTGTGTGTACCCATCTACCGGACACATATATGAAACAAGATTAATGCTGCTGGTTCATTATTCTACCAATGGGTCTTTATGATGAAATTCTGAAACTTATTTCACAACAGCATTGCAAACTCCAGGCCTAATCATCTCCTCTGATGACAGACTCTGTAAGTGTAGTAGATACTATTGCTTAATTTTGGCAGCGAATACAGTGTTCTTGCTTGGGTATACCTTTCAAGTCAGAACTGATCTGCAATGAGTAATACCACCACCAGAAAACGATAAAATATTAACATTTTGGTCTGGGGCCATGTTACAACCCCCACTGCAATTTTTTTCACTTGTCTCCAGGCTTGGATGTTAATACCTGAGTCATATTCAACCTGCGATCAAATACCTTCAGCTAACTAAAAGTTCAGATCCAAATAAAACCAGGAATGTTGGCATTGAACCCATGGCCACGCCCGTGTTGTTTAACACAAATCTGTGATTTCATCTCAAACACTGAAATTCAGATTCAGATTTCAGTCCAGTCTAAGACACGTGCTGTTCAAAACATCACAAGAAAGAACCCTATTGATTTTATAAGTCTCACTGGAAGCCCTTGAATAGAAAGTCCACTGGGTCCTTGTGGTCCTGGAGGTCCTTGCGGTCCAGGAACACCAATTTCACCTCGAGGTCCATCTGGTCCCTAAAGTAGCACAGAACATAAGTTAAACTCTTATCATATGGACAAAGGCAGCTTCTTTTTGAAGAATTCAATACCAATAGACTCAAAAACTACCGGAAATATGGGTTAACATTTGATTGAGCAGTTAAGGTTCAATTTAAAACTGCCTGGTTCCTTTATAAACACAAAAAAATGAAAATTTATGCTGTGACAGCAGCATTCTGAATTTTATATCTTTTATCAAGGAACAAACAGGACAAGCAACTGTTATGAAAAGAGACGCACCAAATGCCAATGGCATTTCACTGTGCTTTTTCCTTGGCGACGTGAGAGAGAATCTGGAATTCATTTCAAGCTTTACATGCAGCAGAGATAAACCAAGAACCTGTGCATCTGTCAACTGTGTAGTGCTGTACAAAGTACCTTTGGACCTGGATCGCCACGATGACCTTTGGCACCTCTGACACCTGGACCACCCTGTGAAGCACAAGCACAGGACTTGCTGAAAAACAAAACTCTCAAAGAAACAAAAATGAAATCCAGAGAAGCCCAAACAGTTTTTTCTTGTTCCTGAATCAGTGAATAGTCTGTCCATATACGTCTGCTGGAGTAATTAAACTGAGAACATAATTAAGTGTGGCCATACACAGGAAAAGATTTAAAGACAGATGTGACTACTTTCTAGGGCCAAGACTGCACACCACGTAAGCATCAAAATAACACAGAAAGCTACGATATGGATGGGAATGTATACATGTGGTCACGCGTTCCCTTCCAGTTGCTGAAACCGGCACATCTCTCTGTTCTCACCAAAATCACCACATTGTTAAGGCTGAGTTTCCAGTGACTCAAGAACACTTTTCAGCAAGGACAACTCCAGGATCTACTCCACTTGCCATGGTTTATTTTAGAGCTACTCTTAGGTAAAATACTCTTTTGTCTGTTTTTCTCTTTTTTTGCTTTCTTCAGCAGTGCCTACATCTGTTAATCATTTATTAACCAACTGTTGCCTATTTTATTAGTATCATCTGAGACACTGGAGTTGCATATATCTATGGATCGCTGCCATGAACGTGTTTTGCATATACACGCTGCATGTGCTTTGTCCTCTGACAGCATAAATAAAGACTTTTTTTTCCACTTTTTTCAGATCAATTTCCCTCTTCCCCCACCTGAGTATAGTAATTAATCTCTTGTGCTATGAGCTTGACAGGGATTCTACCCTTCTTTTTACTCAAAAAGGACCTTGTACAACTTGCCACCATAACTGAACAGTGTCTTTAGAGGCTACATTAAGTACTTATAAAAATGACATATATAATACATATAAAAATAACAGCATTAAGGACATAAAACCAGAAAATATGCTTATCAGATTAAATGCATATGTAGTAGCTATGAGACTTCAAGTAGGAATACCAACAACAGAAACGTTTGGAAGCACCGGAGTACTCTTGCTCTTCAGTGAAGGTATCATGATACAGTCTTCATATGTGTGATCATGGAGCAGTTTTCTACTCCTTGTCCCAGATCCTTCAGTCTTTTTACTTCCACCCCACAGCTCTATGGCCACAACCTATTCCATCACAGTCGGCTACAACCCTAAAATCTCATCCCATGCTCTCCACAGAACCGTGTTCCAGTTGCCAGTTCCCAAATTCCAGATCCTCGCGTTTCTGCATTCCAGCCCAGTAGCTCCCTCTGCCCTTTCTCCCTCCTCTGTCTTTCTCCTCTCCCCCTCTCTCTCTCAGATTAAAAATTCCTACGCAAATAGTCAACAATATAACTGCAACTTGTTAACATAAGCAAAATCACAGTTTTCTTCCATTTCATTCTCAGATTACGTTTTTATTGACTAAGAATATATACTTAAAATTAGCCTGATGCCAAGCCAATCATATGCTTTAAGATTCACACTGAATTTGGTACACTTATCCAGGTTTTGAACCCAGTAACATTTGCATGGTAAAAGCACACGTTCCAGAAAAGTGTTGCTTTAAGATGAAAACATCACAAGAGCCTCCCTCATTTTTCTCATCGATTTGTTTTGGTCGTTATTCCCCAGCACTACTAAGCCCGTGTGACTAATTTCAAAATTTTCACTTCTTTGGCTTCTACTTCTAGCGAAGAATTCCTGTTATGCCTTTTTCTCTTATTTTAAATTAAAGCCAGTGCATTCCCGCAGAAACAGTTCTTAATCAACTGTTATCAAGTCACCTCCTTATTTCTTTTTAATAGTTAAAACCTATGAAGCACTGAAAGCTTTTCTTTGCAATTAAACTTCTCCAGTCCTCCGATATATTTTGTCTCCTTCTTCACCTTCTCCAGTTCCGCAGCACTCCGTGCAAATGCCGGCATCAGGTTTGTGTGATATCTTACTTTGACTTTGCGTGGGGAACTTCAGACAGCATGATCAAATTCTGGCAAAGATGAAGCCAGAAAAACAGTATCCCATAATGAAAACTGCCAGATAATCTTAACTCTAAACGATACTTTGTCTTACCCAAAACAACCCACTTCCTAAAAGAGCTTAAAAAAATATTTCCAGAGTTACTGTCCCAAACAAATGGAAGCCTTTTATTTGGAGTCTTTCTAGTCTAATGTCTAAAACTGGTTACACGGCAGAATCCTCATCCCTTAAACAGAAAAATCCTTGGCTTAGAGAAAAGTCACATGACATTTTAACGACTTGGAGCGGTATTGACCAGACACAGCACATGTGACTTTCTGACTGTTGGTCAGCGCAGAGATGAACACTGACTTTATTCTTTTGCTCTGCTTTTTCCTAGGCCTCTTACTTTTTTTCCAGAGCTGTGCCATCTAACTGTCTGGCAAAAAAGTATCACTTGTAACAGGCTGAGTTCCAGAATCACATACTCCCCTGCCTAGGCAGGTTTTTATGCTTGATTTTAAGCCTCCTCTTGCATGGCACTATGCTACTCAAAATATTGTTAATCCTAAATGTAATAAATAGAAGTACATTATTTTACTGCTGGATTAAGCTTTGGCAATTCCTGATCTGTATACATTTGGAACTATAGTAACACACATCGTTCCAGTCAAATAACTTTCAAACATTTTTCATTTTACTGTGAAATGTGGTCAAACTACTCAATTTCAGTTGCATTTTTGTGTGAATTATCCCTGTGTCTTTTTCACAGAACACAAATCGGACACCTACGTACAGAAATTAAAACCTTAATCCTCACTTGATTTATAAACTGCATTCAAATAGGAGAACAGAATAATTTTTCCTTGTTCAAGATACACCTCTTCAGTGAATTTTCTCCTGAGTTCCTTTTTAAGTTTTTGTACCGGAGCCTGAAGAACAGTTCTTGCAGAAAGACTAACCTCTGAGCTGTTACTAGGATAAATGTCTGCTAGGATCCACTATGTGAATGACTTATGTGCACGCTAATTTTGTTGTTGAACATCTATCTCATGTAAATTGTGTACTTTAACCTTTTCAGAAACTTATTTTCCTTCACTGGCTCTTTCTCTTCAAACCATGCTCTTGGAGCATCCAGGAGACAGTATGAGCAGAGAAACACACAGTTCAAACTTGTTCACCGGAGGGCCTCATCTCAAGCCAGCTGAGCAAGCAGCCCTAAAATACCAGTCAGAGTTATCAATCTAGTTGTAAAAGGAAAAAACACATGACTGTTCTACAAACATCCCGGTTAGGATTCTCATTAAACCAAACCAATAACAGACCATTGCAAACAGAGCCCACAACTTTTCTAAACAGTTAAAAATCAGACTTGGTTATCTAAATTTAGTGAGCCATGTCTCAGCTGCCTGGTCTGATCCATTATCTGAGTTCTTCCACAAGCCAGTAAAGAGAAAGGAGATGTATCCCCTCTTTCTAAGATACTATGCTGAGACAGAAGGAAAGTTAAATAATTCTTTTCTAGAAGAGACTATCTAGTTCCACCGGTTACGCAAGGAACTTAGATATACACTGACTTAACATTTACACAGTAAACACTTAGACGAGTGCTACCAATGTAACACCCCAAAGTACAGGTAAAAGCTGTGACAGTGTGTATTTCATCATTCACTGGCAAGCTAGAAAAAGTTTCAATTCAACTTTCACCAAAGCCAGTTCATTTGATCCTCTCTTCCCTTCACTGCTTTTGGGTACCTCTCTGCCTCTAGGAGCCCTCAGAAGAACCAGCACTTTCAGTTCTGCTTTCCAATATATACTTTTAGGGCTTTTAAGACAGAAAGGTGGTCTTTCATCATTTATCACACAAGTGGCATTCTCATACTCCATATCTTTAAATTTGCAAGAATGCTGTAAACTTAGCATTTTGGAAAGCTAAACTCAAAAGCCACATTTAATACACGTGCTAGAGTAGACAGATAGCAGGTGATCAAAAATTTGAAAATAAATGGCACTAATTATGACATATCTACTAATGCTACACACAGATAACAATGTTTAAGGTCTACAGATTACCCTAAGTGCTTCAGGTCTCAATTAAACCATTAAAAATTTGACTGACTTATTGGGTGAGAAGGTTTTTTACAGCATACTACTTAACACCTTTGCTATAAATTGAATGTAATTTTATGTCTTTGCCAACACTTGAAACCCTAATTTAACCTTATGAGTTATACAATGGCAGTATATTCACATGTCTTGGAATAAAGGTGGCCAGTGGACTGTCTGACTACAGCAGACCACAAACCTGAATAAAATCTTACCGGTGGTCCAGGAGGTCCAAGGGGACCCTTATTAGCTTCTGAGCAGGAACAAGCATGAGGAAGGGCAGGGCAATTTTCTTCATCTCTCTAAGGAAAGATCAAGATAGGAAGAGAATGATGTCCAAAACTTCAATTCCGACGTTAAGAATGTTAGGAATTGAACACACAGTACTACGCGGATGCCTCAAAAGCACCTACTTGATTTAGAAACACAGATCACATTGACTTTCCATAGGACAAGTAATCCAAGCAGACTTGAGCTTTTTTTGAAAACCCTTAACCATCCATTTCCATTAAAACATTTGTCTCAATAAAGGGGAAAGTAAAAGGTAAATTCTACAGTTATTGAAAGAGGTTTCTTACCAAGCCAGGAAGCTCACAGCATTTGTCCCGATTGGCCCATGAGGTAGCACAAACAATGTCAAACATCTGTAACTGCAACTGTTTAAAAACAAGGGTGATGTACAAAGTGACTGTTAGTGGTAAGATCAGTGCAAAACGGAGCCATCAGCAAAAAAAGGTACCTTGATTCAAGCACTCAGAGTAGACAGAGAAAAGGTATCAACTGAAAGCAGCTAATCACAAATATGCTAACTTAAACAGTAAAAGGCTTGTGTTCTAACCAACTTGTCCAAACTATCAGACGTTACGTGGACCAAGCAAGCTGTTCAAGGTTAAACGCTGCAGGCAGCTGTTGGATTATCCCCACGTCCTTGATTAAATTCCTGGTTTTGCCCAGTGATGCCTCTGAATATTTCTTTCTAGCAAAGGAGGCATCAAGAGACAGGCAAAAGAGCTCAGCTTCTCAAAGTTGAGTAACTTCTCTTAACCCACTGGTACGGTGCTCAGATTTTATCTGGGACAAGGTTACTGTAGCCTATTACTTACACTGGAGCTGAGCCACAAATAATGTTTATCATCTTCTCCAGTTATATTTTGCTTTAGAATATGCCTTCTCTTAGCCATATTATTCCCAGGCAACTTAAGCTTAAGGACGGTGAAAAGCTTGTTCAACACACGACAACACTGGGCAGAAAATTCCCATCACAGGTCTGGGAACGTGGTTTGGACAGGAATTTAATCTACAAGAACACACACAATTGGTAAAAATAATGGCTGCTAGGTAGTCAGAAACAATATATTAAATAGGACTCAATGGTAAAACCAATTGCCTCCTTTGCAGCATTGAACTGAACAAAGGGGTCTAGAGAGATGAAGCTTTCTTCTGTTACTATTTCTATTCTTTTTCCATGCCTCATTTAAGTGCATACTGAATAGAGAGAAGAATGGAACAGAACATCCCATTAAATTAACCCCACATGTTAAAAAATCTGAGGAACTGCTAGAGATAGAACTCTCTTTGGTTTTGCTCCCATTATTATTTTCAGTGGCATTATTTTAACACTAGAACAGAGGAGCGAATTTAAAGACTTTCTGAAAAATGCATTGCTTCTAAAGCTGTTAAAATGAACTACATATGTGCACCTTCGGTTTTGACTCTTTTTTTTTTTCTTATATAAGTCAACTAATATATTTTAAACAAAGGAATACTTTCATATGCATAGAAATTCTTCTTATCTGCCAGCAGATTAGCTGGTTTGTAGATATGCTGCACTGCAGATGCAGACTCACATGAGCTGGCTCCATGGGAAACACCTTAGACAGCTGAAGTGCAGCAGGAAGGCGGCTTTTGGACCCTTGGTTTGGCTCCACAAAGGTCTGTCCTGAGTCCAACAAGTCAGTGTCCCTGGCTACGTCAAATGCAAGCTGACTCCATGTGGAGCCACTTAGAAGCCTCTTTGCTACACATCCCAAAGCTACTAATTCTGGGAGGGCTCATTAGCTTGAGCACAGAAGCACATGAACGTACCGCTCTGGGACTCAGAACGACCCTGGGCATTTGCATGATACTACACTTAAGCAAAGACGACATCCCAGAAAAGGAGAACAGAAACGCCTGAGCTGGTTAAGCAGAAAGCAGCTTAGTTTCGGAAATAAGTTGTAGTGCCATTTTTTCGTAACCCAATCCATCCCAAGCTAGTCTGTTATCCTGAACCACGGAAGGTTGACCGTATGGGCTAAATTTATGCAGTCCTACATAGGCATGTATATGCATTCATTTTCTCTGGATTAGACAATCTAAAGATCCCTAGTGATCTCCAGCATGTTGGTGTAAAATAAAGAGCAAATGGACATTCCCTGAATTGCTGCATTCACCATCCAAATGTTGAGTGACTCAGTATTCTTATTTTAAAATATTATGTGGGTTGCTCTGATTCAAGCTAACTAACTAAACAAAGCTTTCTTTGCTACTGTTAAACTTTTATTCATAATTCTCTGTATTCATAGTGATTCTGCAAGCAGAACCAGTACAACAGAAAAGTCTGCTCATCCTCATCTGATCAGGCTACAGTTCTGCAAGGATTTCTCATGAGCAGATGACCCCACACTTCACTTTTTCTAACAGTACATTCACACGGAGGTAAACAAGTTAAATTTAAAAGAAAAGGAAACATCAATAAAAAGAAGGTTTACGAATTGTAAATAAACAATGTTTTAAAGCTGGACTTTTCAGTAAATCTCACTGCAGGAATAAAGTACGTTACTTGCTGTATGTCATGGTCGGGTTCCATTGCCCGAGCTGGCTGGAGTGCCTCATCCGGAGGTGCCTCACTATTAAGGGATGTTAAACGGGCCAGGCACCTTTAGCCTAATCCCCTTTTTGTCCTATCTATCTCTGTTTCTGCCTGTTCATTGAACTGTTGTACAGCCTATGCGTTGATGGGGAAAAAAAACCAAACTCTGATACAATTCTGTTATTTCAAATTGAAATGTTTTGCAAAATTCAGGTGATTGCACTGGATTAATTTATTAAAAAAAACCCCAAACCATTAAAAATATTCTGACAACGTTAAACTGTTCCACATGAATACAGTCAGAACAAAACATCCAAAACTGTATTCCAAAATAACTGCCTGCCTGTTTTTATTTTATGTAATAAGCATCTCTAAAACTAAGATTAAAGCATTTCATGAAAACACAGCTGGTGAAAAAAAACACTTTTCAGGACTGTCAACAAATCCCAATTTTCATATCGATTCAAAAAGGTTTTGGAAGTGTTTTACAAAAAAGACATTGTTGTTGTCTGCATGACTTCATGAGCCTCTCAAAACGAAGATACCGGAACGAAATAAATCTCCGTATTCTGTTTCCAACGGCGGCACAAGTGACATCTAATGAAGCACAAGGGTGTAAGTCATACTTCTACCTTAGAGTCCACTAGCTTCCAATGACTTTCAGATCAGGAATTTCCTGCCCCAGATTTGTTAAGAGCTAATATTTCCCTTTCATTCGTTTGTCCAGGCTTTCCTACAATCTAGATAAATATTTTGTACCCACAAAATTCTATGGTAAGGAATTGCACGGATCTACTACCTGCTGTGAGAAGAACTTCTATCCCACCTCCTACTAGCTTGCTTTGATGTCCTCTAATTTTTGGAGTAGATGAAACCAACTCATTCATGCTTAATGTCACTTAAATGTGACTGTTCACACAAGTTCTACACAATATGCATAAAATGTGCAGAATAGAGACTTTAAAGAATGGTATTTAAGGTGCTTTCTTGACCTGCTCATAATTTGGTATCTATGGTAATACTTGAAGGCAGCTAAACAGCGCTGTGGAGTAAAGAATTTTCATCTTCAGCTACACATTTGCAGTCTTACGTCAGTTTTACAGTTCATTTGAACAAAACCAAATTTTTCAGTGAGTGGGCTGTCTGACTTATCTTTTATAGATTCCTGGGTTCTAACAAAAGACACCATTTCTTTCCACTTCTTTACAAAGCCTTCTCTAATTCCAAGTTTTCCTAAGTTTGCCTTTTTCTGTTTCTATTGAAATGTGACTACAAAGGTTCCTCTGTGTAATTGTCCTTCCAGGCTTCATATAATTATTATCCATAAGTTTGAGGCCTAAAGGCTCTTTTTTGTACGCAACCCTTTCTGAGGGCTTATTTTTTACTAAACAAGAGTATTCCCATATAGTAGCAAGTAAATACATTTCTGAAACCTCATTCCTATTCAAGTCAAGCCTTGAGTTCAAGGTTCACATTCTCTGCTAACCTCATTCTAAGGTCAAGAAAGTCCAAAGAAAATTAGCAAACAGTACTGCACAGCAAAGCCGCCCTCCTAAGATCAGCATCAGATTGTCGGTTCTTCTTCAGCAATTAAATCTACCTGAAAAACTCAAACAAACCTTCTTAATGACATCTGAAGCAAAACGGACAGACTCCCACAGCTTGCTGTGCAAACAGAATGATCAATTTCTGCTTCTAGGAGAATAATTTTGAAGGAATGAAAAAGTACTTAGTCTTGGGGAGGATCTTTCACATTCGAAATATTTTCTATTGTAAGAGAACTAGATATACTAAGACTGCTTACAAAGCAGTTCAATTATTTAATGAAGAGATAGTGCACTTAGGGTAAACATAGAGTAAGAGGGAATAAGAGACATGGGGAATAATTATCATCAAAACAAAGTTTAAATGATTCCAGGCAAAGGAGTTATACATTCTATTACACTATGTAATGAAATTTGGAAGACAAGTCATACCTGAATGTATGAACTGTATTTACCCATGTGTCTGAGAATAACATTTGAACAATGATGATCTAGTGATTTCATTTATTAAAATAACCAAAAACAGATTTTGCCCAAGTTGAGAACTATTGCAGTCTTTCGTAGAATTACTGAAATGCTGGAACTTTACTGTTTCAAACATGAGTTTGCTCTACTTCAACTTAAAATTAACTGCAAAGACTCAAACACTTGCTTTTGGGATATTTTAAATGGTTTAAAGAATTGTTCTTGTTCTACTCACTGGTGCAGAGTTGTCTCTTGGTCCTCTGGATCTGACCATTCTCCCCAGCACTTCTATGCCATCAGAACTAATATTCCCTGCTGCATTAATGGTCTTCTCGCTCACTTGCTTGCAGTCAATAATTATTTTGGCCGTAGTCTTGCTGATAACAACATGCAACTAAGCAAAAGAAAAGATGCTTTAACATACAAAGGAGCACATAGGATACATTGATTTCCTGTGAAAAGTGAGGCATTTTTTGAAATGAGCTCCTAACTCCATGTTTGCTAATGCAACTCAGAGAATAATCCATAGCAAATAATCTACATGACCTCTAGAGGTCTCTTCCAACCTGAATTATTCTATGATTCTAATCTGTTTCATTAATTTAGCTTATTTTTCCGCTTATGGAACATCTGTATTTGGTAAGAAAATAATTTATCCCTGACAAAAGACCTACACAATGCTCGTATACCACCCAGATCCCAAAGAACCCTTGATTTATGTGGTCAGTAAGAATTCCTGGGCCTTGTATGATCCTGCTATATAACGCTGGATTTCACCATACATCCTTTATAGCCACTTGCAAAAGCCAAAACGAAGCAGTAAAATTTAGCCCATAAATTATACATTAACAACACAGCAAAGTCTTTCATAGTGAAGTTTTTTACACAGAAAAAAATCAAATCACACCAAACGCAGTACAAAAAAGCAGAGCACGGCAACAAAGTTAGTTCCTTCTGCCTTGGCTCACACTCTGTTGTCCATCGCTGATGCAGCAAAGACATTCCCAGCAGAGAGGACAATCCTAACCACAACTGTCCTGTCATGAGCAAACTCTCAGTTCAGCAAAGGAAAGAACAATTTTTTGGGGAAGAGACCAGATGAAGAGCTGGTAGAAATGCAGTGCTTTCTCTATACCAGTACACTACGTGGAGACGGGAGCCCAAGGTGAGAGAATGCCAGGAAGAAATCCTGTAGCTGCTTTGCTCTGGGCTCAGCGGGAACTAAATCACCACAAAGCTGCTATGAATTTGGTCTCCTGCACCTTTCAAACACAGGTAGAGCAGGCATCCTTATTCAAAATGCAGAAAAATGCTTAAGAGGAGAATTTGCTAAAGCCTCACATATTTCTCCAAAGCACAACTTAAGAGAGCCAGAATTAGATCCAAGCTCTGACCTACCTTCCCTTTCTTGCTTCATTGATTAAAAAGAAAGTACAGAAAAGTTAATCTCTGTAAATACTATCTCTCTAAACACAGTCTCCTTTTTTTTGGTTAGTAAAGGTACAAACACCAGAAATAAAAGTGAACAACAAAAGCACTTTCCACAAAAAGTATGTGCTACAATCCCAGCACTATTTCATCTGCTTTTGGAAAGAATGTTAGAAGTTCTTTAACAGCCAAGAAACTTCGACATGGCATAGCCCTTAAAATATGTTTAAAAATAACAACTCTGGTCAAAAGAAGGATAATTTTTTTTGCTGGACTTTTTCTTTTCATTTTGAGTGACATTTCCAATCCAAACCTTAAAAGGAAAAGCCAATTTATTTCTAAATTGCTTTTCAAGGCAAGTATTTTTAATCAACTCTAAAATACGGTCACGAAGCATGAGATGAAAATTGATCACATCAGCTTCATCACAAAAGCTATGACTTTTTTAATGTTAATTAAATATTTCAAAGAGACTTAAGACGGTTTGGTAAATGATTCTGAACATGCAAAATAAATTTCATTTGGCAGCGGCTGACCACATGAAAGAAGATTTCAAAACATGAAAAACTCCCAAACCTTTATTCAGAGTGCAGTTTTTTCCTATTACCATTACTAACCTTATGAAAACTCCCATAAAATATCTTCCTTATTTCAGGACCTTCAAAAGTCACAGTTTGAAAATCTCCTTTGTAGTCGTAGTTAAAGAAAGTCAGAGTTTTACCACCATCTGTGTGAGAATAAAAATAAGGGCTCCGGGTGAGAGGAAGGAAAGGCCTGATACGTTATCTGAAAGGGTCAATTTTATGTTTAACAAAGACGACCAAAGATGTCAGATCACATGTTAGTAAAACACATTCCTAAGTGATATACTGACCCAGAAATAACAAGTTATCTCAGAGAAATGCTTTTTTCTGCTCTGGGAGTCTACTTCTCCCATATCTACCTGGATCCTACTCTCCCACTAGTTCTCTGTATGACTTGGACAAGTTCCTCAAATTAGCTAAATGCCTAATTCCCACCTATTTTAAGGTGACATATCTAAAAGACTGTAGGAAAGAGAGTGAGATAAGTACAAATATACCTCTTTTAAAACTGGCAGCTATGAAGCACAGCCATCAGAGCAGCTACATCTTCTCAATAGTAAGTATGGAAACTTTCTAAATTATAATCCCTGTTTTACACTTGTAGAAGTCAAATCAAGTAGAAATGAGGAGTCATCAAGAGTTCATGTCTCTAGCTTTAAGTCTGCTATCTACCAGACTGCACCACATCTACGTATACTGTACTGTCAGTACACTGGCACGTATCAAGAGAGATTCCATTAGAACCAGATTCAGAGCAGTGGAAATTTTAAAAGCAAATGATTAGCTCCCTTACATCAATTTACACCTAGTACAGCTCTTTGGATTTCAGTATCATTGCTCCCACTTTACAGCAGTGTACTCAAAATTTGACTCTAACTCCAAATTAAACTCGGTCAAATTAAATCTAAGAAACATCCATTAGGGACTATCACCTTCCAGATACAGATAGTTGTTCTAGCAGCAGATTAAATCATTGGCAATAATAAACCTTGACAGAGAATGAATCATTCATACAGTTAAAGTCACTGATAAAATACAAAATACATACTATCTAAAATAACTCCAACCAGTGGTTCATATTCTTCATTTAAAATCTCCCAAAGAGCAAATGGCTCTTGAGGTGTGTCGGGGAGTATACGAAAGAGAAACGTAATGGTGTAATCAGAAGGGAGACCTTCAGGATGCAAATACCTGTAAGAGAAGGAATGTCTTATAAACTGAAACAAACATTAAATCTGGTGATTTATTCACCAGATGCTCACTTAACACGCCTTCTATTACTCTGAATAAGTGTTCGCAAAATCTACTCAACTCGATAACTATCAAAAGAATACTTATGAAGAAAGAAGCTATCTTTTCCCTTGAAATTCACAAAATTGCATTTAATTTTTTTTTTTTTTTTAATTTTAACCAAATCAGAGATCAGCTTTTTAAAATTAGTAGTCATTCGCAAGACCCTTGCTATCATCTGGTTTAACAGACAATGAAAAGGGAAGTTGCTTGGAAGACCAATCTCAATAGACGTGTCCTTTGTCATTAAACCATCACTAACGGATAGAAATTAGGAAGGACAGAGACTGTTATAAATTACAGGGAATGTAGTTTACACATTTCAACACCAGTATATAAGAAAGTGAAGTCAAAACAGATCACACATACAGAAATACAATCTGTTCTCCTAGAATTTTTGCAGGAGACAGAGGAAGTTTATGATATAAAAGTAGTATGTTGTTTTATCCCATTTCCTAAAAATTGTTACTTAGTATTTCAAATGTAATTTAACCTTGTGTTGTCAAATCCCAAAGTGGGACATTTGGACAAGTGTCTGAAAGGACTGACCATATTTTTAAAATGTTAATTAGCCTGATTCTTTAAAATCACAGTAAAGAGATCTGAAAGCCTGAAGACATTATTTAACCAATTTATTTTCCCAAAATATGATCCATTCCTTCTAAAGTGTTTCTGGCACTTATAAGATGTATAGATATGAATCATGCTGGAAAAGGGGTTAAATGTGATATATAATCAATATACAATGGTCTGTAGATGATCAACCGTGATGTTACACTGCACGTTTCCCACAGAGAAAAGAGAGAGGCAACTCAACAGGTATAAGAACAAAGCCTTACCGTATGCCCGTTGTATAAAGTGCAAATGAAAGAAAACTCAAATAAGCAACAGGGGAAACACAAGGTTTGGGGAAACAGCACTCAAAAAGGAGAATAACAATGATATTCAGTGCACAGATGAGATGACAAAAATAAGCGGTATTGTTCAGACGTACCTGTAGATCATCAAGAGAAAGGTATTCTCTGAACCATGAAAGGGAGTGAAAGCCTAACGAAGCAGTAAGATTGGGCTGGGGATGTAGCTAGAGAAGAACATATAAATGCAGCAGATCCGATTAGAAAGAAGCAGAAAGGGAAAAAGAAGTGAGAAATGCTAATCCCTGGAAATTCCACTCCATCTAGACCCAGGAGGAGACTAAACGCAGAGAATGTGAAACAGCTCCAAGAAGTATAGCTCCGACTGGATAATCGCACAAAAAGACTAAGATGACTTCTAATGTAAACCTTAAAAGTAATTTCCCACTGTTTTTCTTTCTTATTTATCTCTGCTAAAGAATACTTCTTGTTACATCTTCCCATGTCTAATCCAGCAGGGCCACTGCCTTTCTCTGATGCCACTTAATACAAAGTGGGGGACTGGACTGAGAGAAACCAACGGCAGCACACACGCTATTCACAGAAGAAACGGAGAGTTTCCATCACTTCCTCTCTGAGGAATGACTGTAAAAGTTCAACAGGAGATTTCTTCATTGCCTCCTCCACATCTCTCCCAGGACACAGTCCTCATGACTGAACTATGTCTTTCCCCCCAGGAAGGTACTAGATGATGTTCACACATACTCATTTCAACATAAGGAGATAATCTTCCTTTGTAATCAATGAATGGACATAGCCTGATGCTGGAAGTGACTGAGGACACCTAAAGCAGGTTCCCACTCTGATTCAGACTTCAAGACACTGCACACAATGAAGTCTTATAGACTTCAGCCCACATTCCAGAGGCACCTTTCACAAAATACTACATACTGGAACCTGCCCATACACACAGCTGCATAGAGCTGCTAGGTGCTAAACTGGCACAAGCCTGAAAGTGGCTCATGTGGGATATCCAAACTAGCCAGTAGGCTTACCCACTTTTACCCCCAACTGCTAATTTTGAATGAAACTGATTGAGGAGTCTGGACACCAAACACTCTTCCTATTCATTAGTATAATGCAGATAAACACTTTGCTCTTCTGACGTGAAAATACTGGTCCCTAAAATGAATAATTGCCTGCATTGGACAATATTCATGTGTTTTATGAATATTTACATGTCAATACATACTTGGTAGGCTGGGATACCAGGGCATCCTTGTGCAGTCTGTAACATGGGTAAACATTAAATGTACCAGGTTCCATTGAAACCCCTTCCACAGCTGAAAACTCCTTTTCAACCAAACCAAACATTTCCATCATTTTAAATCCTGGAAGGCAATAAAATATACATTCTATTAATTTAAATTAATACCACATTACAGGAAACAAAAAAGGACAAAGCCAGTTGCATCAGAGTTTCATATTGCCATCTGTTTAACAGCTGTTAGCATAGAGGGAAATTTATTGCCTAATACTGTGAAAATCAGGTAATGAAAATGATTCCATAAATCAGAAACAAAAATGAACACAAAAATACTGTACCTGCAAAATTATTGCCGTCTTTAACTACCAATGGGCAGGCTGGAAAAGAAGGAAAGATATATTTAAGGACACAAAACACATCCCACTGGGTCAGAACAATGATCTACTCATCCCAGTACTCTATCCCCAACAGCAGCAAAAGGAGATGCTGGTTAGGAAGGGCATGCAAACCTGGCCACCTTCTACTCCATTCAGTTGATGCTCCTCAGGATCCACAAGGGTTGTAGGAAAGATGTTAAAGGGTACATCCCTGTGTGTTACATATAACATCCTTTTATGGATCTGTTGTTCATGAATTTGTCTAATCCTTCTATGAACCTGCCTTCACAACCTCTTGTGGCAATAAATTCACTGCTTGCTGCATAAAAAAGTATGTCTTATACTGGGTTTTAACCAAGTGCTCCCTAGTTCACTATTTGAGAGCTTCTCCAGCCTAACTCCAGCTCAGGCTCGATTAGTTGGCGTTCTCCGTACCTTTTCAAACTCCAAAATAGCTTTCATGAGCAAGAGAGGCCAGAATTGCATGCAGTCCTTAAGATGTGTGCACGCATTTTAAATAGCTGTAAACGTGTTTTATATTTTTCTTCTGGCAAGGAGGAAGGTAAACCAATCTCTTCCAGGAAAGGTGCCCTGGGAAATCAATAAGCCTAGGTGCAGAGTGTCAAATACGGCACCCCAGGATACTCATCTTCAGAGATGACTTTTGGAACACAAGCACAAGTGACCAATAAATGCTACTGTTGAGTATTCTCGACGTTCAAAGTTGCAAGTAGAGTTTATGGTCATTTGCAAGTAGAGTTTATGGTCAAAACCAAAGAATTGATGGGACACAAGCAACATATTTGTGTTCAACAGCTCTCCTAACTCACAGTCCCGTAACTCACATAATCATAAATCATTCACGGCAGCTATATACTGCCTAATTCCTGCCTCATATACAAGAAAACATTCTAAGGGCACACACCTAAAAGCATGTGAATTACTCATCTCTAACCATTAGGTGTTGTTCCAGAATGTCTTTCCCTTCCTTTTCATAAAGAGTCTGAAGTGTGGCATTTTCACAGATTTCAAAGAGTTTGAGGCATGTTTTATGCTTTTCCCTAGGCTACAACTCTTCTGTTTTCTATGATGATACAAACATTAATCATTGGCTCTCTGTTAATAGATTAATCATGTGATTTGAATAACAATTAATGTAGTTAACTCTACTCTTATAGATGGTTACAGTAGCCTATAAAATAAAATATAATTAAATTTTTATGACTAAATTCTAAACTATTAACAATGTTTCAAATCTGAAATCTCTTTCTGACAACCAGTGGATCTATTCTGCATTTATAGCAAACAGCCATTAATTATTTTCAAGTCACAACAACTTTAAGTCCTTAATCTTTTATGGAAACAACATTAGAGTTATAATACCTACAAGCAAATTATGTTTAAAAAGGACATTTTCAAGAATACCTCTTAATAGAAAATTAATAGTTGCAAAACCCCCCAGTATTTAGCACTTATTCTATAAGCAAAAAAAAGTCAAAATGGCTAACTTGCTGATGCAGTTTCACAAACAAAAGTGATCAGCTCATCTTCAATCTTTGCAAAGGCATCAAAGTCATCCACAAAGAAGACATGTCTTTCACTGGGCTTGCTGCCAATATTCACTAACTCTGAATAGTCAGCATCGGCAACTCCAATAGCAAAAAAGCTGAAACCTGTAAAACAAAAAAGAACACTCTTGTGAGTCAATCATTTAGAGAGTGGAAATACAATATGAACACAACTGTATTTGCACTGGCTCCTTTCCTGATTAAATACAAAGGTGGAAATTTTATTATCATACCATAACACAAGAAAATTCATGCATGTAATCTAAAATAAAGATAATACATTCTCTGTGAGAGATTTTTTTTGGCTATTTATGCTTAATCGGTTAAAGTTAATGCTTCAGTGTTTTCTTGAAGACATCTAAGACTACTCTGTAGTTTAAAGTTTTAGCATATGTTTAAACAATTTTCTAATTTAATTCTATACTGTATTACACACAAAAATATCCAGGTATCAAGTATATCCTAAATACAAAGCACAGAAATTAATTTCCTGTAGGTCTTTCACAGATTTTGTTCTCTGCCATATATTAATCCGCGTTTTCAAGCCACTGGTGCCTCATGAGTGAACACTGAAATTAATGTGTTCTCATTTCATCAGCAAGTAAACTGCACTAGCTGAATATGTTCTATATATCCTGCGTCAATATATTTCGAAATTTGAGCCTGACTTCAAAGATTTAAATGAAATGGGAATTGTATCCTATATGTTTGAGGGGCCACAAACTAGCTAAAAGTTTTTCAACATTTTCCTTTCCGTAAAAGATAAAGAAAAAACCTGCCTACATGAGGCTGGATATTGTTAACGGACATACTGTTCTTGCACGGCTCAGTCCCAAATTTACTCCAGTCAAGAAATATTGTCTTTAAGTTTGAATGAGGCCCAAGGGCATTCATCACCTTCTGTGAAGCTTTTAGCACAACAAAACTTCGACTTAATGTATTATAACAACATCTTCATGTCTCATCCAAGATCAGCACCTCTTCATGCCAGTCCCTATCACAGATGCGAGTCAGTACCTGCTCCGACCTGTCTGCAGCCTAAGCATACAGCACCCACAGACGGAAATGGGAGAGAGGAAGTCATTTGTCCAAGGTGACACATCCCAGTCAGCAAGTGAACTCCCACCGTATCCCGCCTCCTCTCCAGGTTGTTGCCAGGCTAATAGTTAATAAGGCAACTGCAAGACTCGGCTGACAGTTGAACATTCGTTGTTCTGCTTAGACATAGACTCCAATTCAATCTCAAATCTGAGGTTTTCTTGATTGCTACTTAAAACAAGTTATGCATGCTCTACTATTTTGTGATATGATTTTATTTATGAAGGCACTGCACTCAGCCTGTAGCAATAATACAAGCAGGCAGCCATGCTCAACGACTGCATCGGGTTCCAGGTATCAGTGATGTAACTGGTAACTTCATAGCCGCCAAACTCTAAAGGCAAATAAAAAAGCATGCATGTAATTTCTTCTAAGACTTCCTCACATTAATTAAAAGGATGATAGCTTTTTTCTTCCATCCTTTAGTTTTGCTCCATGTGGCACGCTGTGCCCTTTGGGTTTTGGTACAAACCCCAGCATCAGACATTTCTACAACTAACCCAGTTCTTATGCTTAGACTCAAAACACCGTGTGGCTGCTTAAAGCTCTAAAGTTGGTGGTTTAAAATAATTCCTAAAGGTAATTAGTGTAACACAAGTGCAGATCAGAACCAGTAAAAGAACATACAAAAGAATTTTCAAAGGACCACTTATATAGAAAACAAAACAGTTCAGTTTGCTGGTAACCACGAGACTACACTTCATAGATGACAGTCCAGATTCTCAGAATCATGTCCCTGAAATTCTGCATCATGGGAGCAATTCCATCGATTACTACATGATTTTAGCACTGCTGCTAAAAGGAAAAACAATAGCGTTAATCACCAAAAAACATCCAGAATCTAATATCTAGTGATATTCTGAGTTTCTCAGCATTTGCTGTCTGTTTTCTTTAAACTTGCAAATCTTCCTGGAGCAAAAGTTACCCTTACCTCATGCCCACACTTACGTAGTTATAATTAATGAGAAAAAGGAAAATGTGAATAGTTCTTAAAACTACACATTTTACCATCTATTTGCATTTCTCTGGAGACTTTGTTCACATCGTCCTGTGATCGCCCATCAGTAATGACAACCAAAACCTTTGGAATGCCCCTTCTCATGCCTGCCTCTCCAGTAAACAAGACTTCTCTTGCATGTTTAATGGCTTTGCCTGAAACAGAAAAAATTGACAACATACTTTCACTGTGACATAAATCCAATTTCTATTGGCTTCTCATATGATATGTCGGACATCAATAAAAGGAGATATCTCCACATACTCTGCCCCAAATGTGTCTGCTCAGAGCTATGATTTAAGATCTGAATAATTATCATGAGACTGAAGAAAGCCGAGCACTTAGCTAAAACCAGATTTCAGTAAGAGCTGTTGTGTCCTCAGCAGTCTGCAAATCAGTGCATTCTGTAGTTATTAAAATAGAGAGTTAGAAAAGTTTAATTTTTACCCTAAACCTTTAAAATTTGATTGCTTCATTTCTTCAGTTCAAGAAGGTGAAGTTCAAGAACGTGATGTGTGGGAAACAGTATTCTGTGCGGGTTAGAGATAACAAAATCTTCCCTTACTGGATCGTAGGGCACAGTCCAGGTAACAACTGGAAGTGCCATTGTAGCATTTTCTTGAGTAAATGGAAAATGTGTTATTTTGATACTACTGAGATTGGAGGCAATGCAACAGCTGCAAGAAATTTCTGTGCAGTCTGAGAATAACAAAACATACAGTTTCCAACTAAAACAGATTTTAACCCTTTCAGCACTCATCTCTAATTTCTTCACATCAGAGAGCTATCTTAAGGGATTAATTAAAATGTAACTACATTCAGTTAACAGGCATCTTCTCCCAGTCCAGTCTTAAACAGAGCAGTGAGGCTTAACTGTCCTGGCTTATAACCAAATAGACCCTCCACTCTGTCCACTGTTTTCTACATGCTCTGCAAGCTCCCTCCCATCTTCTCTCCCCTCCCACTTTTTCACTTGCCAAGCTGATTTCCCATTATTCCCCATTCCACAATACCCAAAGTCATTCACTCCTGCTTCGCTGCCTCTCTCCCTTCCTTCCTGATCTGTGACCTCGCTGTTGGTCGGAGGGGTGAATACCCAGCAGTAGGTGGTGAAGGGTGTAAACTGCAGATTACGAAGAATTTCTAACTTCAAAGCCCAACCTTTCACCTCCAGCACGGAGATACCATGTTCTCACTGGTTTTGCATTGATATATTAAACCACTTGGCAAATGGGAAATACTGCACAGAGAGTAGTTGGGAGAAAAATCTGCATCATAATCATGACCTTTCTCACCTGTTTTTGTGTTTCCTCCTTTGTAGGCTATTTGCTGAATAGCTTCAAGAAGAGTCTCTTTTGTTTTATATGCATTCAATTTAAATTCTGTCCTGGGATCATCACTGAACTGAATTATTGCCACCTGTGCACACAGAAGATGTGTTCATTACTTAAGCACTACCTAGTGTATATGCAAAAAATAAGAGATTCAGCTCATTTAAAACAAGGACTTATCTTTTCACTTTACTTCATCCTTGAATAGAAGCCAGAAATTTTTTTCCTCTTTAAGAAATTTTCACTAAATAAAGTTTAATTTTACTCTCTGCAGCCTTGGCAACCACCTAACACTTTCTGGTTTAATTTTGCAGCAAACAGGATGAGAAAAGTAATACCCACTTTGGCAAAAGCACTCTCAATCAAGCCCAAAAGAAAAATCCTAGTTACAGCTGCTCACACGTGTACAGTTACTCATACACAGGACTGCAGGGACTTTATTAAGTCTCCATGAATTAATAGCTGCACAGAAGTAACTTAAGTTAGGGAGAAATACTGAAGCAAGTAATAGAAAGATGCAAGAACATACTCTGAAATATTGTCTCTCCCAAATATGACGCTACATGATCCAGACCCCGTATTTCAATACTATATGCTAAACCCCTACAACTCATAAAACATATATTGAACTTCATATTCTGTAAGTGGTGTCCCTGATTTAAAAGGAGCTATTCACATGCGTAAGCTTAAGCTTGTGCATAAGTTTCTGAAGCACCATGGACTATATTCTGAAAAAATAGCTGTATGGCAGGAAACAGTAAAAACTGAGCATTGTTAAGGGTTTGGACAAGTTAAAAATAATTTTCAATGTCATCCCAAATTGCATATTATATAGGTAATACAGTAACATATTTGCGAATAATCTTTTCTGGAGCAGATTCAAGCATCTTTCTAAACAAACACATAAATACAACAATCATTGTAAACACCCTATTTCAAGCACTGTAGATTCTGTAGAGCATACGATCTTAAATAAATGAACCCTTAATTTTCCTTATCAGTGCCATTTTTAGGTTATTTAGAAGTAAACACCACAGTGAGTACCAATACCAAAAACATTAACACAACTTAAAGCTCATTAGAATGATTTAGAGGAGACTGAAATGATACTTAGCCTTCATGCTAGCAAAATTCTTATGAATTTCACCATACGGTGTGTATAAAAGAAGATACTGAGAAAATAAAAGCTATCCTAAAGGAGTTTGTATTTTCAAAAACAAAAATTTCTGAAATTATGTCAATTACTTTTTGATTCATTTCACTTCTGGTGTTAGTCTAAAATATTCCGTCGAGTCCATGCGCCCTCCGTCTATCTACATACTATTTACCTGCGTTCCGTCAGGACCAATCTTATCCAAAGCTCCAACAGTGCTATAGAGAAAGCTAATTATTTTATTGAAGTTGTCATCTCCAATACTCCATGACCCATCCACCAGGAATGCGAGGTCAGCTTTGGCTGCTTTGCACACTGAGAAAGAAAAGCAAGTATTTTGGAATTAGAGCAATGCTTCATCTCCTCATGGAATCTCATAAATCACTTAAGAAAATGCAACTGTCACGAAAAGCCCTTGTTTAATGTCAGTTAATAATGCTTTAGCAAACAGACCTGCTGGCATTGACTTCAGCGCAGGTGTAGAACCAGCCGAGCTCTGCAAGGGGTGAATGGTCTGCACTGACACATCCTATCACAGAATACACTTCAAGGCCGTAACGGTTCTTTAAAACCTGGCTGACCATCTTTATGTTTCTTTAGGTTGTTAAGTAAATTCACACAGGAACTCATACAATCCCAGACTCCTAGCATGACACAGTAAACGAGATGAGAAAATCTCGAGTGTGGAGGTTCCCAGTGGGAAACTGGTCATTTCAAAAAGTTACCCCAAGCTCCGTAGCGCCTAATGCTCACCCCCTTAACTACACTATTTAGGAGCAACACAGATTTCCCCCATCTCATCTTATTCCAGCATGTTCTTACGCAAAATGGCCTGCAGAACTGTACACCTGCTCACACAAGTTGCTCAGTCTTTCATGGGAACTGGGAACCTTCAACACTCTACAGAATCCACGTCTATTGCTTGGGGTCAGAAACGGTCTCAAAGCAAAGTTACGTTTTTCAACATATTTCATCTTGAAGAAAAATGTTCATCTGAATCCAGGGAATGGGACAGGCAGATAAATACCTGTATTTCTCTTTTTCTGTTGATTACTCCTTGGATTAAAAAAAAAAACAACCAACCATCTATCTCTGTACAGTTCTAAAACACACACGCAAGGTCTTTTTTTCTTCTGTACTTATGGATTAATTTCTCAATTACTATATGTTAGTTTGGTCCACTGACTTCTAGCTGATGGATTTGACCCTCAGTCTCCAACAACAATGCCCTCACAGAAATATTTATGAGATCTGTACAAAACACTACATGTTCAAATGATAAATAGAAGGAAGTCTGTATTTAAAGAGAGAAGAGACTGAACACGGCCAACACTTTTCTCATTATCTAAAGTAGATATATTTTTTTAAGTCACGCTGTTTTAGAAGTTTAATTACTCCTAGGATATCTGCTTCAGTTGCAAAATATGTATGGTTTAGGAGCTCTGGAAAAAGGAAGTCTCACACATATTAATTCCCCTTTCTGCAAACTTCAACAATCCAATAATGATGTCAGATTTTTGGCTCATTAAATTTAAGCCAGCTGCCTTAACAGTGTCACTGCAGCAAATGCATTTTGAAATATGATCCTCACAGGTCTAAAATAGTGTCAGAAGCAGAAAAACATTGCATCAACACCTTGAAATTATTGTAAACCCACACATGCAGCACTTACCCTCTTTTGCAGGAGGGATCGTAGGTGGTGGAGGTGGTGTCGAAGGTGTTGTTGGTGGTTGAGTTGGAAATGGTACTGGAGAATAAAAGGAAAGAATATTAAAAAATCCTTAAAAGCCCAATATATTTTATCTATATTAAAAACAGCATTTTCTACTCATCTTCAAATTTAAAATTCATTATCTCTAATCAACTAGTTATGCAACTGGAGAGAAACGTAGGTGAGCATGTGCATGTAATGTCCTCCTCTACTGACCACCTGAAAAAGGATAGTACTATTACAGAGCAATTAATGTCTGCACTTCAGTGTGAATGATAAAATGATACAACTGAACTACTACTGGAACTACCCCTTTTGGGGTTCCCCCAGTGTAATAAACCATGGGTCAGCCCCATTCTTGACCGAGTATCCATAATTCATTTTGCAAAAGGTCAGTGTCTTTTTCCTTTCTTCGTCACAGAAAGTAGGTCTCCACTTGAGGAGGAAGATATTAGTTCTGCAATCCAAAACACAAAGAGACAGGGCAAAAGCAAGCTTGTTCTGATTAAGATTTTCCTGAACTTGGTGGAAGACCTTGTCATGTTTCCAGCTAGAAATGCATTTCCTACCACAACTCTACAGGACTGTGGCTTTGTGCCTGCAGCAACGTCTACTAAGGTTATTATACAGAGTTTCTGAAAACTGGTTACTCTGTCTCATCCTTCTCCTGACAATACCCTTTGGAATGACAACGTCCCAGAGACCTAGCTAATTATATGATCGCTGATTGACAGCTTTGCTGAATGCAAGAGCTCTATTTAGTGCCTTCCAATCCAGTCTTGGCTGAATTCTCAGAGATAACATGCACGTACATTGACTTCCACACCTGTATCTGAGGAAAAGCTTCTGCTTTCTTTCAAGGGCATTTTATCCAATTTCTTTCAATGCAGTTAGCATAAGAAGCCACAGGTGATGTAATATCATTCCTTCAAGTAAGACTATGCATGTTATTTGCTATAATATATGTTATGTTTATAGACAATGGATAGAGTTAGATACACAACTTCAGAAAAGGCACCTATCTGCGCGAAACGTTAGTGCAAACAGGGTTCATTACAAGCCTCACGTCCATATCCAAACTGACTCCCAGTACAACTGATGTGGGTTTTCCCATTGGCTTCAACAAGAGAAAGGGCTAAGACTCTGAAACACCTACAAGAAACTAATGCCCAGCGCTTCCATGGCCACAGACAGACCAGGAACTTCCACTTAGAAAGGGTCACAACTGCAGTAAGGGGACTTGAAAGGCTGCTCTCTAAGTACCAGCGAGGTACAGGTCACCATGAAGAGTGTTTTCTTCTGAGGTGATACAATAATTTGTCTGCACCACAAACTATCTTTCTTAAATGGAGATGTAGGCCACGGTGCGTTCCTCATGATGTCTCCATACTCACTGAACTGCAGAGCACACCAAATGCCTTCCTCCAAAAAGCAGGTGAAACTTGGCTTGCTCCTGACTGCTCTGAGAACGAGCCCCGGACAACTGAGAAGTGGAGTCATGCCTCCGTGAAACCGTAAGCGTGAGAGGGTTCACTCGAAGAGGAAAATTATAAACATTATCTACCCTGAGAGACAGGTAACAGCACTGTGGTGTATAGTAATGTATTATGAGAAGAGTATCACTGAGATTGAAAATGGGCTCAAAGAAAGCTAGAAGATAATGTTAAAATATTCACTCTGATCATCCTGTATTTTGTTTTGCAGTATTTTGAACTCATGAGAGCAGAATCTTGCCTTCATAAACAGCTGGGAGATTTGGGGTTTTTGCCTGTCTTGCGTTACTGAGAACAATAAAAAAGGTTGGTTGGTTGGTTTTAAAACACATAAGAAGATTGAGTATCAAAGTCCCATTTAACTGTAAATTACTTAGACACTGGTGAAATTTTACTATATAACAACAGCTGCAGGATACAAAACTTTCTCTGTATCTCTGCTTTGTTTTTCTGGATTCATTTTTTTTTTCCTCCACAAGGTCACAGATTTTCAGAGTATCCCCTAGTGGGGCTTTTTATGAAGAAAGCTAAACCATCCTCCCTGTTTCATTCGAAGTCAACACAATTGGTGAATGTGACTTCCCAAGTAATACACAGCAGTGGTGTAAGAATCCTGCACCTCTGTGGACAAGTCACAATGTCGTTGAAAAATTAAAAACTCAGCCAAAGGAAACTGCGTAGGAATAGCACATCAGTGGGCAAAGAGCAACACACGAGATGCAATCAAGCATTATCGCTGCTGGCTGAACTCTGATCTATTTTACTCACATGTTGTCTCCATGATGCTTACAGCAGGGCCCTCTATCTCCTGAAGCTGTGTATGAACGCTGATTTTATATTCAGTTCCAGGCATCAGTTCAAAGAAACAATGTCTAGGCGTCCCTCCACCAAGATTTACCTCTCGCTTTTTACCATCTGGAATTATAAAAAGAAACCATTAAAACATACTTTCTTGTACTGTTTTATTGAACAATGTAATTTAAGTCTGAAACAAGAAGGGGATATGACAGCAGATGAAGGGCAAGTGGTCGACTTATATTAATGAACTACATGCTGCCATATTTCTGGAAATTCACCTCTGTGCAGAGGTCTCTAACATTTCATCCCTCGTAGGGATGAAGTAGGAGCTGAGGGATGTGTCAGGCATCTGCAGGAAAAAAGATTAATTTCATCCCATGCACCGAAATTAATAAAAACCACTAACACTGTCATCAATGGGCTTTAGATCCGGTCCTAAATTATCAGAGTCTAATGAGGAACTGTTGCATTATGTAATTCTATGGCATCCTTTGTCTGTGCCACTGGTTCTCAGAGTCTGTAACATGCTTAGTAACTGCAAGAGAGACTGAACTAGATATTGTATTCCAGCTTTCACTAGTACCTACTTCACAAGTTGGTTAAGGAATAGTATTTACAGGGTTCCAAAATTAACTCTGCTAAATTCTGAATTGGAAAACATGTTGACAATGGAAAAAGCCTGGATACTGGAAATAGCATGAGGTATATTTTAATAATAAGAAGAAAATCTTCAGCACAAGTCATAATCTGTAGCAGAAAGGAATGAAATACATGCAACTGATCTCACATTCTACAGAGTATATACAGAAAATGCCAAGTAGTCATTCACTGCCTGGGAAAAAACATCTGATGCTTATCAGGAGGTGTTACCCTAGTATAAAAATAATTGATCACTGTCTGAATGCGACACACACCCAACCTGACAATCAAAACTCTTCATGATAAATGTTAATAAGAAGCAATTGTTCGCACTTTAGCTCATTCTGCTCACATTTAGGCTCTTTTGGCTCAGTTAAAAATTCTGGCAATTCTATATGATGAAAGCAGAATGTTGGCTAGCACCCAGATGACAAAGAAATCTGCGCTGTCTTGTGCCAGCCAAGATCATTGCTATCTGAACAGCTTGTCTGTATTCCAGGCCTTCAAATAAACTATATCACCATCCATTTGCCGTTCCACAGAAAGGTCATTATTTTTTTTGCAAGCAAGTAAGTATTATTTTTCATTATACCTTTGATAGCTCCTATTAAATGTTATTAACTACACTTCTCTCAAGTTATCCAAGCTTCTAATTTGTCACCATTCAAAAGATCATTGATGTCTACTGAGGGTAAGAGAATTAGTCTGCACAAATAGCAACTTCTCCATAACCTCTTCTGGCTACTCCTGAGAATCAGTGAGACAGAAGAGGCTGTAATTCACTTTCTACACAGTCGGTGCTAAAAGCATCACGTGTTGCCACATAAAAATATCTCATGCTTATCCAGATGAGTAACTGAATTCAACTGAGTTCAACTGAATGAGAACAGACAAAACCGGACCGCTGTTCTGAATCTGTGAGCATGGTCTGGATTGAATCAGAGCTTTGCCTACCCTTCTACTCTCCCTTTCGCATCCATCCTAATCCTACAGAGCTATCATTGATGGTTTATTTACAATTTTAGATGTACTCAGTTCATCTTTTATCCATCTTCTGTCCCTCACACCAGTAAAAAACTCAGGTAATCTCCTATCTTCTATTGACAGATCAAACTCCCTCCCATAAAAACTGTAAGTTATCAACATCTATTTCATGGAATGCTACTTCTACTCTAGAAACTTTCAATGTACACACAACTTTCTTCTGTCCATGATTCCCAGTACTTCAGGAGCCAGTTACAGATCCAGCTGCATACAATTTCTTAACTTACACAACTGAATTTGCGGGGTTAGGCTATAGGTCCATATCTAATGATTTAGTAACTTACCCACAAGCGATTCTATAACTACCCTGTATGCAGTAGCGTGTCTGTGGAGCTGCCACTGAGCACAGAGGCTAGTCATGCGGACTTGATAGGAATCCAGATTTGTCACACCCAGATACACTGCAAATTATATAACAAAAAATTAGTTTTACTACTCTAATAAGACATACAAGAAAAACCGACGAATTATAGTGAAACACTTGCGTCAAATCATTTGACAAATATAATTTCAGAAGTTGCTTTAAAAAAACGATGTCAAGAAAATCCAAAACAGGAAGGAAAATAAAAGTGAGTCTTTAGACCAAAAGTTTGAAACTTAAGTCAGTTTAGTTAAGACTAACTAATGAACACTGCTAAACTACAAATAAGTACAAAAATATCATTATAACAGCAATATTTCTGTCAAACTCTAATTTAAAATTGAGGATTAGATATATAAAGACTAAATCAATTTATATAGAGAGAGCTAGAAAAACAATAGACTTTCCATGAAGGAGACTTATATCTACTACACAAATATGTTTGGCTGATAAATAATAACATCTGCTTTACGATCCCTGTCTTGCCAACATCCAGCAGATTATTTTAAAGGCTGATACAGTCTGATTAAAAAAAAAAGACTTTTATTTCAGGAAAGCAATTTGTACACAACTGAGAAAGTTTTCCATGGGAAAATTTATTTAGGGAGCTGCACAAAGCCATAGTTATAGCAAAAAACAGCTTGTAGAGATCTGAAGAGCATGAAATCATTCTTACAGGTTTTGGCTACGCCTGTTAGGGCATCACTGAAGCCTGTTGAATATGAAGCAAATACTTTAACACTGTACTCCGTTCCACTGAAGAGATTTAGAATGAGAATGGTATTAATATCATCCCCTACAAAGGTCTCCAATGCAGGACCAGGAACTGCAAAAAATGAAATAAACACGAAAATCATTTGCTCATCCATTGAATTGGCAGGTAGTTAAAACAAATCTTAAGATGCATCCAAAATTACATGTGCTCCTACACTTACACTACTTTTTTGCCTTTTTTTTTTTTTTAACCATACACAAAAACAAACTCTGCTCAGTCCTTGCATGGATAGTAGCCACAACACACTTGGGAAATTCAACAGTGAGATTCATTAGGGCAGGGTTAGACACTGGCATCTGTTAAGACTCTTTTGTTATGCTTCAATGACTTACTACTGCCCTAAATAGGCAGCCAAAGATCTCCCCAGTTTGATGGTGTGCCAGGACCAACAGGGGGGACGCAGATGCCAGCCAGCAATACAGTCCCTAAGGGGTTCTTATACAACAGCATCATTTAACACTGTGCAAAAATGATAATGAAAATAGAAAAGAATAAAACTTTCCCAAATCAGAACTGCAAACAGCTCCTTTGTCACCTCTCAGCTGTTCTGGATACACTTCAGAAACCAGGCAACAGTATTGTCTTTGGACAGTCTTTTAGACCCTTAATGGTCACACATTTATATTTGGCTCTCAACAGAGGACCGCATTTTTCTAAAGAAATTTGAAGGAGCTTGAGTGCCTTCTCCAGCTGCAATGTGCAGGCGGGCAAGGGATGCAGCACACGCAAAATGGGCAATGTTTTTTGGGGAGGTGTCGGGTAAGAGTAAAAGTCAAGGGAACTAAAGCTTTGTTTGCATCGTAAGGGGAAGGAAGCTGAAGGACAGGAGAAGACAGAAAAGAGGAACAGGAAGAGAACAAAGGTAGTCTCTGAAATAAATAGAAAGAGTCATGATAAAATGACACAAAAAGACAGAGTGAAAGAGTTGGGTTTGATCCGCCTCAAGATGGTATATCTAAAGGGGAATCTTACTGCTGCCTACACCTACCTAATGGGAGGGTGTGGAGGAGGAGGAGACAGAATGTCTTCTGAGGCAAACAGGAAGATGGTAAGAGAAAACAGGCAAAATTTGCAACATGGGAAATTTTGATTAGATATTAGGACAAACAGTTTCATGGCAAAGGTAGTCAAAAACTGGAACAGATGCTTAGAGAGGTTTTGAAATCTCCATCCTTGGAGATATTATAAACTCAACTGGACAAGTTCCAGTAAACCTTGTTCCAAGCTGGCCCTGTTTTGATCAGGGAGTTGGACCAGATGACCTCCAGAGATCCTTTCCAACCTGCATCATTCTGTGACTATGAAACTTTCATATTCAAAACCTGAGACACTTAAGTTTATAGCACTTTCAAGGTTGTAACTGCAACTGTCAGTTTTAAGTACAAAATTCATCAAAAGACGATGTCCAGGCATTGTACAGTCAAAAACAAATGACAAAAATAATCAGTTTAAAAACTCACTGTTGATAGGTTTATAGACAATTCTGTAACCCATTGTGGGTGATGGTGGGGCATCCCAACTGATGCGTAATCTGTTGTACCATTCATCTGACACACGTAAATTCCTAGGAGCAGACAGCGGTACTAAAAAGAAACCAAACTGAGCTTTCACAAGTTTATCTCATACAAGCACAAGCATAAAAGTCAAGACACGCCCATGTAAATAGTGCCATACCCAGTTCCCTTAGATTTACATGTAAAATTGCCAGGATTAAAGCCTATAATCAAATTCATCCTTGGCATTACGCCAGTGGATTACTGTTGATATATTTAAGAAAGTTATACCAATTACATTACCAATATACATACCTATATAGTATATATACCAATATACTAATTACAAACTTGGTTCAACAAACAATGAATTTTCAAATTAATTTCCAACTTTGTCCCTATGTTTTATTAAAAATGCAAGACAATTCAGAGATAATTATCTTTTATCTTGTTTCTTTCAATCCAAATGCACTACAGTTTTTAATGTATGCTCTCATGCTCTTATGAACATTTAATGCTTTCAAAGGGAATTAAAGGAATAATTTACAAATGATTTAAGTGTCTACACAAATAGCAATTCATTTTAGGCAGAAATTATGTAAATTAGGAGAATAACTCCATAAAATTATACTATCATGACTAACAGTGCACAATGAGATGATTTTTTACCAATATACAGTAGAGAGGGAACTTCAACCACAGCTGAGTAATCTTTTGGTACTTGGTCAGAACTCTAGAGATAATGCAATCACTTTTATAAAAAGCTGAGCAGCATTTCTAATGACCTTTAGGAAGTAATGATCTCACACAAAAGAAAATCTAACAGCACAATGGTTGGTTTGGTGCTATTCCAGCAGGCATTGTTTACTTTATTTTCTGCATTAGTTGGTTTGTCCTTGGTGGGCTATCTATCAAGGACTTACCAGCTTTATTACTCAACAAGGTTCTGCAAGCTCACAGGATTTGAACATAAAATACAATCTGTCAATTAGAAGGAACCCGTTGTTTATAAATCAACGAACTGAGATTAATATAAAGCTCAAGTCATATAAGTCACGCAAAATAAGCCCACATTTATACTAAAATATATTACTACAGCCAAGGAAAAAAGGCCAAAAGAGTAAGCCTTTCTTCATGCATAGACAAGCAGAAAGTTTGTACTTACGAGTTTTGCCAGGAGCTGAGACGCTGACTCCTTCCCCATCAGCATAGATGGGAGTGATGGTAACTTTGTATTCCGTGTCCGACAGCAGAGGCTGAAGCAGAAGAGTGTTTTGTCTCCCAGGCACCATTACCTGGATGGTCAGAAAAACAGAAACAATCAAGCTTAAGGATTACGGCCAAAATCTTTTTATATCTTACACCACATTCCACTAGTACTGCTGTATAGCTTGCATTTTTAAATATTTCTGATGCTCTATGGTAAAATAAAATAACTCAATTCTCCCCCCTGTTAATTGGTCTATTAGTTATATCTGAGTAAAATCAAAAGGAGAATGTGCCTATGGGATAATACAGTTTTATATTAAACCTATGAGCCACAACAGCTCCATAAACCACTGGGACTATACAGATGGCTAGTATTTAAACAATTTTACTGCACAGACAAAATAAATCCTCTTATTGTATTTATTCTTGGCATGAATATAATTGCCCAACGCTATGCCAATTAATAAAGGTTGATTTTCTTTGGAAGAAAGGAAAAGGAATTCAGGGGATCAGGAAGCATGAACTGAGCAAGCAGGAATAAAACACATTTGTCCCATTGGCATCTAGTCTGGAGACAAGGAAATGAAGGTAGCTATTTAGGAGACAAAGTAGTAGTACATCCCACACATAGCAAAGGATCCCAAACTATCACGAAACAGGGAAGGCTCTGCAGCACAAATCCAACCTGGTAACCCAGTAGAAGTAGAGAAGCTGTAGAAATGGTAGAAATCCTCCAGGCAGTTTTGGGTGTGCTAGAGTAAATGTTTCAAACCGCTGAATTAAGTGCTGCTTCTTTTAATACAGTACAAGGTTTCCCCATAAGCAGTTATTTCTGAAACTCTTCAATAGATTACTATATTGTAGCCAGAACAAAAACTAGTATCACAATAGTGGTGGTAGAAGTGCCCAAGTAAACCCTTGCAATCTTTTAACTTGTCAGTAAAATTTTAACCTCAGAGAGTCTCCAAAGACCGAATGGGAAGTACCTAACGCATGGAGGGGACGTGGTAAAAAAAAGAAACCAGTTCTGTGTTTCCTGCACCAAACCTGAGCTCTGAAGTGACGTTGTTGGAAGCAACAGTCACAAGGACTAATCTCATATTTTGGACCCTCCCAGGCCCATGTCCATTGTGCCAATCTATCACCTGAGCCAGAACCTCGTATATTTGGCAAGCAGTTGAGAGACCTACAAGGCCTTTAAACTCAAGGGGAAAAAGCAGAAACTGAGCCTAAAAGTGTTTTATTCTTTCAAAGAAGACTGATGCATGTGATGATGGCAGAGCAAAATTTTCTGAAGCATATACTCAGAAGAGAAACCTCTTACCAGTTTTAACGCTTCAGGACACGTTCCAACTACTTCTAATTTTGGAAAGTCATACACAGAAGGAAATTAATCTAGTACACCGAGGTGTTGAGACTTGTCAAAAAAGTACTTCATTCATTGATCAAAACTAAACAAAACCATCTAGAGACATGTGTATGAAAGATTCGCGTGCTAAGCTCTTCCATACACATACTCAAAACACACAAACCAAATATCTGAAAAAAGAACAACCAACTTTTTTGGGGTTTTTTTAGGAGATTTTTTTTAGGAGAGTTTTTTTTAGGGATGCAAGCATTGAGAACTCTCTCTTTTCCACGTGTGCGCATCCAAGATCTACAGAACAACACAGTTTTCAGCAGTGAGAAACATTCTTGGCTTTAAGGAAGAAAAAAAAAAGTGATCCTTCCAGTATGTACAGCACACCCAAGGACATACATGCAATTTAGGGTCTGACCCTTCTGTAATGAAAAGTATTCTATTACATTTTCTAGTCCCTGATTTTCAGCCAATTGCATCAAGGATTAAAAAGCTTATTAATATTTTTATGGAAAGGGAGGAGTAACTGAAATTTATATCACTGAAATCAGAGCCAAAAAACTTAAGCATCCACCACAGAATTGTCACGCTATAGTATATTTAAGCCCAAATTCCACAAAACTTTTGTGTTGTGCTTAAGAAATGTACTTAAAGATATAAAAGCTCCACTAAAAATTGAACGTCTGTGTCATTTTTTTGGCATCTGGTTGCACCTCTCAGGTGCTTGAAGCCCCATGATAAAATACATTCCTTCCACTTAAAATGTGCTTAAAATTTAAGTATAATCTTACGTCATTCCATATTCAGTAAAATATTTATGCATGGGATTAATTTCAAAGATGAAACATGTGGTTAATCTGTTTGCTGAATTGTGACCGACGACAGTAAGACTTGAGAGTGTAAGTAAAATCAAATAATTTGCAGAATTAGAGCCAAGATACCTACCTAATCTTGCAATTGTAGAATATTCTTGAATGAACTTTTGAGTCAACTCTAATATTCTTCTGACAGCCAGAATCTGAACAACTTTCCTACAGTTTTAATTTCCTTTTAAAATAACAGACGTTGAATACTAAAACAGAACTACATTTATACCATCCAACTAAATTTGATTAAGCTTCCCAGAGCTGAAGAGTAAATCTGGGATCTGAATTTAAGAGCCTTTGGGTTATTGTCAGAAGACTAGTACAACTTGTGTCATTATGCTGTGCAAGTCTGCCACTGTATTATATACTATACTATCATACAGTCGAGATAAACTCATAAAGCATGTTTTCCAGTCCAAAAGGAAACCACGACACTGAAAGTTCACTTTCAGATTAAAGTTGAAAGAGACGGCTAAAAAGTAGTTTTCTACCAAGGTCTCATAAAAGATGAATGAAACCAAAATAAAAGGAGACTGATTCATATTTTTCTAGAAAAATGATATTCAGCTAACTCCTTTTAATATTTTTTTATTGATGTGGTCTGATATAGGGCTAAAAGCGTCATCAAAACCAATATCCCATATTTTCAATATAACTATTCTATGAACAGAAGTGAGTCACATGACAGACACAGGAGAATGACATGGGGAATATTTTTGCATTCTGAGCTAATTACTAAGAAAACAACCTCAAACTACACAATTTAATCTCTTAAATGGATCTACATAGAGCTATGTTAAAATTTTATAACAGTTTTTGTGGAAACCAAGCACTACAATATTAAGATTTCCCCAACTGTTTTTTTAAAAAAAAAAAAAAAAGGAAGAAAGCACTTGGCCTGAAATTATTTCAAAAACTGTGAAATTTTAAAATAATACAGCTAAGCCTTCTTTTTTTTTTAATATTTGCTATACACACAAAGAGTACATGTAGTACTCATTCTTGCAAATATTTTTCAAATCTTGATCACCAGAAACTTTTTTTTGTGTAAGACAATTTTAATTTTGATCATCACATGGCATTAGAATAATAACAAATATTCTTAAGCACTTAGATTTAAAAGTGCTGTCCTTATTGTAACATGTTCCGGTTAACAAGCAATGTGGAAACTCTGCATTTGAACTGTAATTACATTGCTTTAGCATAAAATGAGACTTTTAGGGAAGGAGCAAAATTGCTGAAGAAGAAAACCAATTACTTAAGATTGACCTGTACAAGCAGTTAAGAGTTGTTAATACACAATCTAAGGATAAGAAAGGGCCGAGGAGTAAAAAATCCCAAAACACCAAAAAACACCCCCAAAACTTAGACAGATTTTAAAAATACAGGAAAAGGAGAACCGGCAGCTAGTCTTTTAATTATGACTTCTTTAAATAGAGTCTGGGTCTGTGACTGGGCCTTGATCTTACATTTGACTGCTGTTGCCTGCCGTGCAGCAGGTGCTATACGATTAAAACTTTGAAGTTCAGTCTCACAGTCATACCAAACATGGATCTTTTACTAATTGCAACAGGAGCGTCATATAAGGAGAGACCATGCCTTAGCAATTATTAAACAAACTTTTCAAGCTTATGAAGCTATTCACAAAACCCATACAGACCATTCTTACCGCTTCTTCAGCACGGTCACCTTTCGCAGTGAGATAGGTCACTCTGAACTGCTGGACATTGTAATCTGAAACGTCCCATATCACCCTCAGACTTGAGGTTGTTTCATCATCTATAACAAGGTTTCTGATTCCTGTTCGAAAAACTGAAGCCCAAAATATTTAATTAATATTTTCTCAATGCTATTTTTAGATTTAAAATTGTGCTAATTATCACCAAGTAGCTGAAAGCTCTACTGAGATCACAATAGGTCTGCAGATGCGTGGTGGGACAAACCCATACAGTTCAGTCACACTTGGGCTTAATAACATAAAAACTTTAACCATTTAATAAAATAATAGTTATCCTATACTGCCATTATCATCTATTACCCCATCTGCTTTGTTTATATTATTTGGCTCATGGAGCTTTGGAATAATCAAAGCTCCACTGCAGCTAGTATGCTACAGAAGAGAAATAATCCAGAACTGTTTTTACTTAGAAGTCAGTCTTCTAATTCCAGGGAAAACAAACAGAACACTCAAAACTAAACAAAATTCTGAAGAGTTTCCAAGCTCGTATTTATAAAGGGAAAGAGAAAAGAGAGATGAATATTCCAAATTAGTTTCTATATTTGTATGTAATACCGCTGGTATCATTCAGAATCCCTACGCTGTGTTACGGGTTGGCTCCACACACGGCATGTGCAGGATATGGCCGTATAGAGAAGGGTGGTGCAGGAGCATGATAGTACTTTTCACCGGTGACGTCTCTTGCCTGGGACAGATCCTTCCACAAGATCTGCCATGGCAGTGTTCTGACCACATGGACCATCAGGAACTGGGGTTATCAGCTCCTCGGTAGTATCACAGCTCTCTGCCCCTAGATCTGGGTGTGCTTGTGGGGAGCCTTAGTTCTCTGCGTTCAGCATTTAAACTGTTGACATTTGTGTTGTTTACCTGCTGTAGTGGGCTTAGAAGTTGTGGTACTGGTAGTAGACGCAGTGGTAGGTATTGTGGTAGTCCCGGCAACTGAAAAACAATACTCTGCTCACTAACAATTCAACAAGACACGGAAGAAGTCACAGTGTTTCTCTTGTGTTTCTAACTATGACAATGAAACTATATGCTCACACCTACAAGCATCCCACACATTTCAGGCATTTCAGAGACTACAAGGGAACTATTCATTTAGTTTACTTTAGGCACACGTATTTGCAGGATTAGCACTCGGACCTACGATAAGACTTCATTTTAAACTGTACAATTAAATAAGAATGCATATATTTTCCCACATTTCTGGCTAAACTATGCATAATGACTTCTACTTTGACCACTCGTTAAGGCTGTCAGATTAATTGAATTGAGGGCTATTTAAGGATGCTTCACTTCCACCCAAGTCAAAACCAGAAAGTGCGCTCAGCAACACCGGGCAATACCAGCATCATGTGGATGGGGAAGGGCTTCTTCTCTTACCAGAAGGTTCAAGATTAAGACTGCAATTAAATTCCTAAGATTGAAATAAATTTTTGAATTTACACATGAAAAATATCATTGTTTAATTAACCAGGTCACTATCTGTAAAAAGAGAGTAATCTAACTGAAACGCTGGCCGCTGTTTTGATTATTAAATACAAAATATACTGTACATGATTTTCAAGTTTTATCTTTGTTATTTCCATGTTAATAACACAGGATGCCTGTGTAAGCTTTTTGGACCACTATTTCAGCCAAGAGTGAATTCACTTCTAGCAAGTATAAATTACATAAATGAGAAAGAAAGGGGTATATTGTAAATGCCAAAGATTTTAAATGAAATCCTTGTAAATTATTTACTTTAAAATATTTATTCCCTCCCCACAAAATCGAATATATCTTCTCACAAGGAACCTTAGTCAAAGACTAAATATTGAAATGTAGGATGGAAGAGTATCTACGCAGATCCAGAGGTTATTGATACCACAGCTCAACATAAGGAGCCAAACCATCATTTTGATTCACTGCCATCTACCACATAGTACTAAAGAAGAAAGAAAAAAATACAGTCTGCAAAGCCCTCCTGCAAAACCACCGCATTCTTCAATATTATAGCTACCCAAAGATGGACTATATTTTAAATTTAAGATACATGCATTAAATTTAAATCCCTTAAACATCTCTAAAAATTACAATCAAGAGTTTGTCTTACATGTAGCTCCAAGAACAGCAACAACTTCACTTTCAGTTTCATCATCAAAAACTGCCAGCAAAGAAACTTCATATTCTGTGTTGGGCAACAAACCCTCAATAACATGACTGTCTGCATCTCCATTTACGACAACCTAAGTAACACAGCAAGATTAAAGAAAATCAGTTCTGCATTTGATTAATTTATATGAATTGACCGCAATGGAAGAAGGAAAATGGATTCTCATTTAAAATAAATGAAATCTACACTCAAATCTGCCCAAAGAATTTATTAGCTATGTTGAAACAAAAAGTACCACAGACTACAACTGGAAAAAACACTGTTAAGAATACTCCAAATTTATTTATTATTTTGTGGCTGGCTTGATCATTCCAATGTGTAGTCTTATACTTTCACCCACATCTAATTAATTGCTAAAGCTGACCATATGCATTGCATTTGCAAATCACTAAAATTCAAAATATTCATCAACATAACAGGCTAGATGAACTTTCATTCATATTTCTACCATTCAAGCACTGTTATGACAAATGTATTCGGCACCTCCACAGCCTTACAAAATGCTGTCTGTTCACCAGAATTATAACCTGAGTTATGGTCCCACACATCTGAATGTGACTTGAAAGAACATTTGCTGAAGACTTGGGGATTAAGGAGATGTGCTGATGAGAAGTTTGCTATATGATGTGATGTTTTAAACAGGAATTTTCCTTATTTCTACCTATGACAGCAGCAGAAGATTCACATGTGCAATGTTAAATGTTAAGCAGGTTTCCCTTCAGGTTTTTGTGTGTTTCATTTATTTTATTTGAAGGGATCAACAGATGGGCAGGAGTTGGAGCTAAAGGGACTGTAAAGCACAACGCAACAAGCCTTAGCAGTTATTCTGGTGAAATGGGCTGACTGGTTTTGGGAATAGTTTTTAGGTTATGCACGCAGATGCTACAATAAAATAATCTTTCTCTAGGATAACACTGGCAAGTTGTTAAAGTTGGCCACTGTATACACAGAATCAAAGACTTATAATGGAAATCAAACAATAGATATATGCTGCATAAAATTTACTACAGCAGTTAGTAGAAACAGTGAATCACACTTTATTCTTTTAATTACCACAGGAGATTTCCTGAGTTGGTCCTGGGGAAGAGGGACCCATAAAACAATCATAGACCTTCTGAACTCAGATACCGAAAACAAAAGCAGAAAGGAATGAGTTGGGGCCATGCCTTCCACAACTATCAAATAATGAATTAGGCATCCCATGCTGCACGCTTTCTGGCACAGATTTTCTTGGGAAAATTTCCGAAACAAGCCTGAGTGAATTTAGCTGTATACTAAGTAGCTATAAGTAATACCTTCCTTTCCAATACTCCAGAGCCTCTAGTCATACATGAAATCATTATGAAATATCTATACATAGTTACTATCTTACACATAACTTTGGCATACTTTCTGAAGCATAACTTCCATCACCCTCCACTCCCTGCTAATTTAGCCCACAGAGAAGACCACAAAAAAAAGAACACAAAGTGCTGAACTTCCAAGTAGAGAGGACAAATAACAGAAGCAAGAACAGTAACAAGCGCGCGAGTATAACAGCATGCATTCTCTACCATAACCTAGAAATAAAAGGTCACTCTTACATTTATTCTGGCTCTTAAGCGCTAACACCCCACTAAACGCTCCTCACCCATCAGCAGTGTGGGTGAAGTAAGCCGAGAGGTGTATAATTCTCACCACCACCCCCTGACCCCACTCAGCTAATTGGCAAGTTAGGTCTTGGGAGAAAGACAGAGGGAGTGCGTGTCATTCCTCTGCATGACTGATCACTTAGCTGGGAAAGAAGCTTAAAGAGGCAACAGCCCGGAGGTATTGTGCTATCCTAGGCCTGACCCCATTAGAGAGGTCACACGAGGAGAACAAGAAAGCAGCTCGGGTATTTTTAATATTTCAATGTACTAAAATATTAGGGCCTGCAGCAGTTCTTGGTGAATACAATGAACAAATGGAACCTTAACAGTTCAAATATTTCTTGATATTCTCACACTCAAAGAACACAGATATAGATCTCACTTAAAAATGCAGATGGCTTGAAGGGATTCACTGACAGCCACTCACTGGAACTTAAACAGAAACCAATCAGTTCACCTACTGCAGGAGAAAATGCTAGGGGATGACCTGTGTCCACTCACTCATCTGCCAACTACTTCTTTTTCCCCGCTCACTCCTGTAATTTCTTTCTTTCTTGCGTGACTACCTCTCGCCAGGTGAAAGGAAGGAAAGAATCTGGTTAAGCTAAATTCACAGAGAAAATGCCACATAACCTAAGCAGGAATGACTGCTTTCTGCCCTAATGGATGACAAAATGATCCATGAAACCTGGGGCCAGGGGGAAAATGTCATCTTCCCCACTGAGTTCTGTACCCAAATAAACAGTTTGCAGATGTGGCCTCTCTTCACAGTGCTGACGCCAAGAGAACAAGATGTTTGAGACAGCCGTTAAAGATTGAAGAGTACAAAAGAAGTTAAAAGAATGAGTAAAGAAAGAAAGAGAGAGAAAAAAGAAATGAGACAGACTACGAAAGACAGAAATTTGGGAAAGGGAGAGAAAGCGTCTGTCTTTTTCTACCTGGAAAAAGAGAACAAGCTAGGAAAAGCTAAAGAAATTAAAAAAATCATTTAAAAATTCAGACAGATGAAAATGGCACTATGGAGAAGACATATAAGGGCATAGAGCAAAAAATACAACATCAAAAAAAGAGAAAGAACCGTAACGAGGAATAAAGGAAAAATCTAATAAATTAACTATGTGTAAACTTTTCCCTTTGTGACATTACATAACTAAGTCTTTACAGGCAATTTTACCGTGGCCAGCACATTAGACAGGTGTGGAGCCTTATGTGAGGATATCACTCCTCTGGCTCAACTACTGTTATCATCTTCACAGCAAAGTGAAGAACATGAACCTCTAAAAACTGAAGTATTATCAAACAGCAATGCTAGCTCTGTGGCAACTGGGACATTAGAGATGAGCTCGATTATTCACAAAACATCTTTTCTTTCCTCACTTCCTCTTCAAAAAGAAACTGGAATATTGGTTTGATTTTGGTTTAGAGAGCTTTGCAGTGGGGCAGATTTTTCTGTAAGTCAACTGGCCATATTTAATTGGCAAAAGTTGCAGCATAGGTGTCCCCAGAATGGAATTCTCTCTTCCATTTCACACCCTCAGAAAGTCAAGGCAACTCACCTCTTCAGAATCCCCCCCATCCAAAGGAATCCATGCCAATCTGTAAAAAGCAATATCTGAGGAGGTGGGCTTCCAGCTGACCCTAAAACTATCCGTCGATGCTTCATCAATTTCCAGATGCTGCGGAGCTGGAACTCTTTCTGCAAAATATTATGCAAAAGAAAAGCCAGAAAAGTAAGGTCAAGCACATACCATTTTATTTGCAGTTTGTTACAAAGAGCATAACATGGGAGGTAGACCACAAAGGCACTACAGATTCTTTCCACGCTTATTTGTGTGCAACCATAGGGAAGTGGTTTTGTAGTGGGGTGATGAGAATACGCACAATACATGCTCTTTATCAACTCTAACTGGACAAGCTTCCTTGTCCTCTGTCTGCTGAAGAAGCTCCATGCAACCCTCGCTCCCCTTCCTTTGCTTAGAGCTCTGGGCAATAACGCTCTTCTCTTTTTCTCTATCTCAAAGCAAAGTCCCAGTCTTTGCCCTTTCCAGAGACTCTGCGTGCATTTCCATTTGCAGTTTGCATGTAAGTATCAACCTCTTGTTCTGTACATGTATGTTCTCCTTCCTTTTCCACCTCATGTTTCTCTTTCCTCCCCCAGAGTCCTTCTCTTCCCATTGTTATGTTCAAAGGCAGTGCTAAGTGTCATCAGCCATTTGTTTAATACACAACTTGCAGAACTACAGCTACAGAAACCAAAACTGTGCTAAACACACTACAGGAACCTCAGATGTATTCTGTCTTCTCCTCTGTTTCCAGTTTCTCCGTATGTAAGTTTCTACCCTTTATTGCCAGATAGTTCACTGGTTAAATGTATGATTCAAAATTCATCACGCTTCAGCTGGAGGGACAAATGCCATCACATTGAATGATGCTTCAGAAAACTGGGGAGACAAACACTTTACTACCTAATTGCAATAAAAAATGCTTTAAAATGGCTGACTGGAAAGACTTAACAAATGAACTTTATCCACGTAAATGTTTTCATGATGTCAAGAGATTACTCCCACGAGTAAGGATGCAATTGGACCCATAGTAAGGGAGCGAAGAAGCTGAAAACTCCAATGAAAAAAACAGAAAGCATTCCATACATCTGAATTCACAGCCAGAGACACTCACTGTTACTGGTCTTACTTTCCAGTAAAGTAAGAAAGTATAAAAATTCTTCTTGGAAAGCCTTCAAAAGCTCTGCAATACTTACTTGTGGTAAAGCTGCCAGTAAGTGGTTCAGATTGTCCTTCATCATACAGGGAGAAAATAGCAACAGTGTACTCGGTAAGGGATGTCAGGCTTTTTAGAGTATGGGTTGAAACACGACCAACTTCCACCTAGAGAAAGCATAATTTGCAATAGATATTGATCGTACACTTTATATTATCAGTGTCTGAAATTCTGCTGGGTAATAATGATATGGAAAGAAAACATCATGTAATTAGTAGAGAAATTCTGTGAAAACTACGAACAAGTATTAATTCAGGGCCATAAAAGCTGACAAAAATCAATTAACATAGACAAACTAGAGAAAAAGAAAATTTTGTTTATGACAAACTAAGGAAAAGGAGAATTCAGCCTTAGTAAGCTTAACTCAGCAGCTAACATATCAGCACTGAGTATTCAGGGGATTCACCCAGAAGGGGAACGAACTTTTGGGGTTATTGAACCTAGTCCCTTATTATGGATAATCATTGCATAAGCCATTATGTTTAACATTTTTCAAGAGAAAAAAAATGACAGTTTCATCTGGTCTCTATCCAGGCTGCAGTTAATGTCACTCACTTTGCCAGGGATATAAAACTCAAAGCTGTATAAACTGACAGTTTACCAGTCCAATTATTCAGTGTCACGTTAGCTCGGCACCACAGGGCAAACGCTACCAACGCAAAGCAACAAAAAAGTGCCACTTGCTCTTTGAACAGACATAAAGGAAACAGGTGGATAAAAAACTATTGAGCATTCACTCACACTATAAAGTATATTACCACAAGCCTGAGATATTCAAACACCATTGTCATGACTACAGCCAGACTTATTATCTACATTAAGGGTAATCAACGGGAAGAGGTCAAGTGATTTCTAATTTAAATTTTAAGGGCTTAGCAGAAAGAAAAGACACTAAATATTGCACAAGTATGCTCTCTTCTAAACTCAGGAACAGTTTCTTCAGATTTAATACAAATATTCCATCTTGTATGGATGAAAGGCCAGATATGTCCCAGAAGAAACATAATTACACATAAGTACTATTAAAGACTTCTTTGGAGGGCTGTTGTCCATGACAACTTATTTTATAGGGGATCTGGCCTGTTTTAATAATCAGACCCATAGTGCAATTATTTTTTTTAAACTTTTCTGTATTTTTTCAGATTCTGTATTAATATCATGCCATCCCATCCCATCTTTCATTCTATCACAGAATTCATGCTGCTAGATACTATTATAAAGCACCTTTAGAAACAAGGCATAACTAAATACTGCATAAGTAAATTACTAAATGCAAAATTCTGAGTTAGAACATCTTGGTATCATCTTATCATTCTGTTCAAACCAAATCCTGTTTCTAGGAAGCAAGTTTTCAATATATAATTAAAGCAATATATGTTAAGAAAATGTGGCAAAGTCTTCAGATAGTCTCTTTGAAGGAGCTTGAGTCCATGACGCATGATATATTGAAAGACCTGTTATGAGGACTGAATCAAGAACGAATATTTCCATACCACACATTTAGTCAAGATCCTGCACCTGCAAACCATTGGTCACTTGACTACTTTCCTTCAGTTTATGTGCGCCAGCAATGGCTGTTCTGGTATGTAAGAAGTTCAGAGTACTGTCCCCCACAAGTATGATCCACTCCAAATGTATATCCGATATTAAACAAACTCTTATTTGCACTAAGTTTCAGAATTATTTAGCAAATCTTTTGTTACAGCTTGCAAGGTACCTTTTCTTTATAAAAGTCATCTTTAATAATTACAGAAGTTTGGGGAGTTCTGAGATTGGTTGAGGGAAGGGAGGAGCTAATAATTTACCTCATTGGTTTCTGTTCCATCTGTTTTAACGTACATAATGCGATAGCCGTTCACATTTTTGGAAGCAGGATCCCATGTTAGCTTAGCACTACTGTGTCCAACGTCAGAAAATTTCAAGTTTGCTGGTGGACTTAGAGGCACTTAAAAAAGAAAGAGATAAAACCATGAAAGTGATTCCAGGTTTTAGCTGTGAAATTTTTCATGTCTTGAAAATAAACAACATTTTTTCCATTCAAAAATTTGTATCACCGATACTTATATTAATAGACCTACATCAACGGAGCTACACAAGTACTTAAAGGCAGGTAAAATGGCTTAGCTTTTTGCTGAAACAGAACTTTCAGTCTTGCTAAGTGCGTCTCAACTAATACTGAAAAAGAAAGAAATTACATTATTGTTCATAGCAGATATCATAGCAAGATCTAACCTCCACAATAAATTTGTGTAAATTAGTTTAATTCAACTAGATCTTCATCCTGTATGTATTTGTTTTCCGTGAGTATCCTAGCAAAAATATTTCATGATAGTAGTATTTCGGCAAAAAAACTTTCTGAATCCTAAAAGTCCCTGACATAAATAGCTCTGAAGACCTCCAAAGATGCTAATTTTTTTAACTCTGCTTAACTTTTCCTCTTTTCTTACACAAAGAAGCTGTTTCCTAACAGCAACTCCAGTTAAAGCCATATTTATATACTATATACTCCTTGACTGTCCTGAGCTGAAGGAAAACAATGTCACTCAAGACAGTCTCAGACTGCAGCCACTTTTCTTTCACACCAGAGAAAGCATTTTGTGCTGTCTGTTACTCTCAGAAGTAGGTTCTGTACTAGCCCAACATTTGCTAATTTCCTCAGAATTGTGACACCTTTCTCTATCCATCCTGCCTTCACACAGGCACTCCTCACCAATCCATGTGGACAGATAAGTATCAGCACTTCAGAAGCTGTTTCGCCTCACACAAGAGCACATGGGAAAAAGCAAAAGATAAAACCCCCATATATTATGTGGGATCTTTATTCAGGCCATATATTAACTCAGAATCTGCAAGCAAACACCTAACCAGCTTAGGAACAGTCAACTTGGTTATGAGGAAAGAAAAGACGGGAACACATTGGAATTGTATTAGATGGGTTTGCCACACTTTCTGGCATTCAATATATTCCTCAGAGTCTAGCAAAGGGAGTATCACGTGCTGGCTTTCCTTTCTACTCTCTGTCAGTCGTGGAATGCGCTTCATTTCACCATCCAGGCCATACCACAAAATGCTTCAGTCTCAGCTTTTTCCTCTTGGAATCAACCTCCTGACAACGTTGCTCTTAACCAGACAGGCAGTCCTGCTGCCAGAGTTATGCGATATTTACAGTGAGTCTCGGATAAATCCTCACCCCAAAAAGAAACTCCACCCCAGAATGAGCTGGCTGATCATGCCTCTGGCACAGAGAAAGGTTTCACTACAGCAACTGCAATGATACAGCGTGTAGAATAATATTATTTACTAAATACAGAATATCAGATACTACATGTAAAATTACTGCAAATTAGGTAGATCACTCTCCAGGCAGATATATGCTCCAGGAAGAAAATACTAGGTAGCCTGTTCATTACCTGGGAGCCAGAAATAATCACGCTGAAAATAAAAATAAAATTAAAAAAAAGTAGCTTAAATCCAAATTCAGCCAGGGAAGATGTCACCGTTGAATGCTGACCATGGGGGACAGGTGGGCTCACTAAGAGCTTTCTTTCCTCCCACAGTGCCCCACTGCCTCATCAGACGTTTGTTAGAAAGCTTGTTAGAAGAGACCTTATTTGAATAGCTGCATATGGAAGGTTAAAATCAATCTTCTTTCATATTACAGTGCTAAAGATCAGTTAGAGCTGCCTGCATTGAGTCACCCTAAAAATAAACGAAGGTTATTTTAGGTTTTTTTTATTCTGGTCTGGTAACAGCAGTGATGATGGTGTGACTAACATATGTTACTAGCTTTTGTGATCAAACACTGCGGTCACAAATCCTCAGCTTCTACCAATGTACCTGGAATTTGCATGTGATCTTCCATCCAATGTGTTAGCCAGATTTATTGCTGTGCAGCCTCCAAGATCATACGACATGAAGTGAATTCAGGCTGGCACAGTCATAAACTACTGTTTAGGATAAATGAAAACTACTGTTTAGGATAAATGAAAACCAGATATTGAGCAGATATTGACCAAAAGCAAGGGCAGAGGGAGGCAAGGAGGTGGAGTGAGAGACTGTCATGGTTTCAGCTGGGATGGGGGTTCACTTTCTTGCTAGTTGCTGGCTGGGGTTAAACCATTCCAGAGAAAGAGAGGGAGAAAGGGACAGAGGGACAAATAGCCAAAGATCTGATTCTCCAAGTGTTAAGAACCTTCTACACTCAAGTCCACGAACATGCCCAGGTTGCAGTTCACTATTGGGACTTGTCTGTCTACAACTGTCCTCTCTGAGATGAGCCAGTTCAAACAGCATTCCTAGAGCTTTTTCCACCGTTAGTTGCTGACCTTACTAGCAATTGCTCTGGCCTTTCTTTTTCTTAGCACTCACATGCCTGAACTTCACTCACCTATTCAATGTAAGTCACTTTCACACTGGCTTACTCATGCCAGGAGCACAGAACTAGAGGAAGCAATCACTCCGCTGCTGGGTGCAATAGAGATGTCACTGAACACAGTCCCAGAAATAGCCCAGCAGCACAATCGCTTCTTTTCAATTCCTTTGTCTTCCAAATACCGAGGCTATTTAGAGACCTGACATACAGTGCCGTGTACAGTTAGCAGAGGACAGAATTTAGCTGGCAAAACTCTTGCCGCTTATTAAAAACACACCATCTATCATGAGCGCACAGGCGCTTTCCAACCTTTCGTTTACCAGATGTTAGGCAGCAGGGGTTGGACAGAAACCTTCTCTTTGCTTCTTTTCTGTCTGTACTACTACTGAGCCAGAGGAATGAATTTCTGCATCTGAGCAGGCTCCCCCCCACACCTGGTTCTGTGTCTACAGGAGGCTAAACAGAGTGGTCTCAATTTAGCTCTACGTGGTGACCTTTATTCACCTTCAGCAAGTTCTGAAAACCATCAATAGTTCCATCAAGATCAACAGGGATATCCATAGCACCACTACCAACAAGACAGAAGAGTTCACAATCCTATTCCAAAAAAACAAAGGATTTTGTAGAAACTCACCTCCTCAGCCTCTACAAATTAAGTATTCACACTGAGAAACTTAAGCACGGTTAAGACTTTGCCCTATGGACTATTCAAATCAAATTTTAAGATCATATGTCTGCTCCAATATGTGCAAAGACTTTTCTGAAGTTTTATTAATACTGGAGCAAATATAGATAAGTGCTACCTACGTGTAGTTTCTTGTCCTGTAAGGGGATCACTAGCTTCTTCTCCAAACATGGCATAAACTGTGACTGTATATTCTGTATTTGGCAATAGTCCATCCAGTTCAAGATCTGTTGAGGCCTCCCCAATTTTTATCTAAAAACACCATGAATAAAAAAGACACGTTATTTCTGAATTAGCTCTCAATGGGGAAGAATGCTATTTACACACTTGAAAATAGATATGTGATCAAATGCTCTGCTGAGCATGTCTGATACTGTGCCTGCGGTACTTGGCCCGAGATTTTGGGATTTTGCACAATAATCAAAAGAACAAAATTGTCAAAAAGCCAAAAGCCAACATATAGTTAAGAGGACTTTAAAAGTAACTAGTCACACTAGCAATGACAAAATAGTCTTCTCTAGAACGTGCAGTTACTAAGACCTTTTAATTCCCAGCTACACCTTGTTTCATCTTTGGTGACAGGACTGAAATGCCACAGGAGGAACTGATTTCTGTGCACACTGACGTTCAGATTTGTTGCTATTTAAGGTGTGTATCATTTTCCTCCTCCACCTCTTTACTGAGAGCCACATTAACATGGACTGACTTATTTACTGAAAAAAAAGTCTTTCTTCGGGGGTAAGACTCAGCCCTCCTGAATCAGCTAGTTTTCAGGGAGGCCCCATTTTTAACAGAATTATGTGCTGACAGCCACTCATGTAGCACAGAGCACAAGTCTGTGCGAGTTTTCAGAAGCTTCCTACACTCTCCACAAGTTCGCATGCCCCTGCATGCTTTGTAGCGTTCTTGCTTCAACAGAGATGTACATAATCTTAAATATACATACAGAAACTTCATCATAAAAACTTTCAAATCCCGGACCAGAATTTCCACTGGAACTATGCTAGCAACCTTAGAAAAGTCTACCGGTTTTACTATTTTAGTGACAGCAGACTGTTCACTACCTCGTCCCACCTTCTCTTCCTTCTAAAAATACCTTCTAAAAATCACTTTCGATGGAAGGCATTATTTTTAGATTTAAAAATAAAAGTTGAACAGAACTAAAAGAAAACCAATAAATCTCACATCTGCAGATATTATTTACTTTAAAGGTCCTGATGAGAACAAAGGCTAAACTTCATATTCTTCTGATAACACGCTTACAAAATATCTTAGTTTTACTTCATTTTTTTCTTCCTTTGAGTGTTAGTTTTATATGATGATACGGTACCATCTCATATATAATTTCAAAAGAGTAACTCTAATTCAGATGAAATTGTTGCTTTTTTATGGCAATGACATATAAAAATAATAAACTGATACTTGCACTTTATTCACAGTCTGTAACACACACAGTACTTAAGGCAGTCGTGGAAAAAAAATCCAAAGTGTTTGCTGATCAAGTGAGAGGTTAAAGGCCATGTATTAGCTTATTCTTTAAAAGATTTATTTTTTGAATAATTGCTATTCAAATGAAAGCTCAATACATCACCTCCTTCTCATCTGCTGCCAATCCTTCCGTGAGGGGAGCATAGAGGATCATGTAGCCTGTGGCACCCGCTACTCCGTTCCACTTTGCTCTCATGCTGCTTTGTGACACATCATACAATTGCAGATCCGACGCCATTGGCAAGGCAACTACAGTGGAACAAGAAACAGACGCTTCAGTTGCCTCACTTGAACAACCAGCTATTTTTCAAACAGTTTATTCTACCCCAGGAAACACAAAGGAATATAGCTGTCTCCAGACATGGAGGTGCTGTCTGTATGCCACAACTATGAAGAGCTGAAAAGAACACAGAATTAGAGGAAGAAGAAAATGATGACCTAACCAATTCTAGCACCAGGGCAGAGCTACCCCCTACAAAGCATTTCAGCTCTTTGTCCTAAATGGCTTTGAACATTTCACATGGGAGGATTTCTGTCCTTTAAGCACCAAATCACTCTGTTCAGATCTCACCCTTCCTTCTCCCTGATCTGCAGGAGGATGACCACTTGCTGTCAAAAAATGGGCACAGTGTGCCAAATGGAACAAGTAGCAGCCCCCAGAGGTGGCTCTTTCTGGCAATAGTGCCCAAGCCAGAGTGTGGGAGAGACAGCCATGAGGTAGGGCACCCTGGAGGAAATCCTGAATGAGCACGTTGCGCACATCAAAATATTTTGACTACAAACTGTTGTGTGTTTAAGGCCTGGACTGTCCAAATTGCTCCCAGGCCTACATCAGTGGGATTATGCAAATGTGGGTAAGATCATCCATTGCAAATCATGGCGAATGCTGACCTGGTGAGTACAACTAAGCAGGCTGAGTGAAATTCAAACATTATTAGGAGGTTTACTTGTGAATTTAAGGCACTGATACCAGAACACAGCATCAATCCAGGTTCTTTGCATTTTTGTAACTCTTTAAAGTAGCATTTTGCACTTCTCTGATTGTCCTCACTTTCTTTCTCTCACAGAATAACATTCCAAGGTCTCTCCACCGCTGTTCCATGATTGATGGATCCACCAAAATATCCAGTCACTGGAGAGATATAAGGGAACTTTGGCTGTGCCTTTGGAACTTCTACACTGAGAATAGTTCCTAAAATGACTCAAAGGGTCTGAAAAAACCAAAAGGTAATTGATAATTGATATCAAACTTTTCTTATTAGGAATTCAGAGAGACTGTCATAGGCTGGATGTCAAACCTCTACACAAAGCTCTGCTTTGCATGTTTCTGAAGAATCTGATTTGCAGACACAGATTCAGCAACCAATTCTAATTACAAAGCTAATAATTCACACAGCTTCTCTACTCTCCTTGTCCAAACAAAAACTGCAGCCTGTCTAGCTGACATCTCCAAGGAGTAGTATATCTATTACGTTATCTTCAACAAGCTCTAACAGAGCTTTTAACTTCCCATATACAAAACATGCCAGTCCTTTCTTGTTCATTGCGGACATTCACTCAGTGTGTTGTTCAGGTCTGTAAACGTGGGCAAAACTTCAACCCAGGCTTCTCTTTAGGTTTTCACTTCCAGGTTACCCATCTATCTTCACTTCCAAACCTTTCACAGCCTACCTCCAACCTATTTAAACCCATGTTGATGTGTTGACTTATATTCCCATGAATTCCCACATTTCCTCTAATTATAGGGAGAAACTATCCATAAACGTTTTAAAATGTACTTCAGTCTCCTCCCTCAGAGCTCCACTCTGATGTCTGATACCTACAGAAAGAAACCACATGTCAAGATATTCTGAAGGCACTTCCTACCACATTGTCTCATTCCTATTCAGACTGCCCCAGGATGACAGACAGAGTATCTACCACCTCTCCTTTTCCTTATTTCGATTCTAAAAATCTACAAAAAAGTATCCTCTAACTTATGAGTCATATTTTAACTCTCAACGGGAACTCCCTACATACTCAGGCAATATAAATAATAATTAATGAAGAGGTGACTGGAAATTAAACAAGTGGTGTTTTCTACTGGAATTTTCAGCTGAAGAGCTCAGAATCTCAAATATAAATAGATAATGCTGATTTGCATCTTGGACGGTTACCTAATATTCTGGTAACACAGGGATAAATTAAACCTACTAAAAACGAACTGGAATAAACTAAAACAGGTAAAATATATTTGCAGCAAATTAAAGTGTGAATGCATTTCATATTTATTTCAAGTTAGAAGTGACTATTAAATCAGAAACCTTTCTAATTATCTGTACAGTATGCATATTGAATGTGTCTATTTAGATATCACATACCTGTAACCTATTTTCAATGTTCTATATGAACAAATGTGATTGGTGGCTATTTTAATCTGTCTGTATCTCACACAAAGTCAGTATCTCACACAATTGTAAACTACAATTTTTCATACTTCTCCCATTAGGATAGTAAAAAAAATACTTTCAAACGGCAGGTATTTTTTCATGTGAAGTGATTAACACTTGCACATGTCAGACTATTACTTCCAACACACTATCAAAGGCAGCTGTATAAGATGCTTGATGCTGCATGACCTTGGGGTGTGATCTGATCAGATCTCAGAAAGCCAGCGGGGCTGGGCTCCGTCAGAACTTGACTATGCGACTTCAAAGGAATACCAGGTGCAATACAAAACAATCTTGTTGGCTCAGTATGCAACTGTTCTCTCTGCTCAATAAATTAAACCGGTCCTAACACCGTGTTACAGGGTATAACATGGCTGGAGATGACATTTTGGGAGACTGAGACTAAAGTAGAAGTCTTAAATAATTTTATATGATCCTATTTTATTTTCTCAGATTGTGAAGATTAGCACTGACACAGAATCAAAGAACCACTGAGGATGAAAGGCACCTCTTGAGATCATCTATTCTAACTTCCCTGTTCAGTCAGGGCCAGCTAGAGCAGATTGCTCAGAACCGTGTCCAGTTGGGTTTTAAATATCATCCTCCAGAGATGCAGACTCCACAACCTGGACATGGACTCCCATGTTTGACCAACAACACAATAAAATCGTGTCTTCTTCTGTTCAGATTTAATTTAATGGATTTTTGATTTGTGCTCATTGACTCTTGTCCTGTCAGTGAGCACCACTCAGAAGAGTCTGGCTCCCTCTTCTTCCTTCCCTCCCATCAGGGATTTTTACATATCGATAAGATCACCCTGAGTCTTCTCTCTTCCAGTCAGAACAGCCATAGGTGTCTCAGCCTCTCCTCTTATGAAAGATGCTCCAATCCTTTAGTCATCTTTGTAGCCTTTCATAGGCTCACCCCAGTAAGTCCACATCTCTCTTGTACTGGGGAGCCCAGCACAGGACCAAGCATCCAGGTGTGGCCTCATCAGTGTGGAGCAGGGGGCAAGAATCACCTCCTTCATCCTGCTGGGAATCCTTTTCTAATGAGATCCAGGAGGCTCTTGGCCTTTTTTGTGACCAGGGTGCTTTGCTGGTTCGCACTCAGCTTTTGTTATTTACCAAGACCACCAAGTCCTTCTCTGCAGAGCTGCCCTTCAGATGGTCACCCCCCAGCATGTACTGATACATGGAGTTATTCCTCCCCAAGGGCAGGACTTTGCACTTCCCTTTGTTGAACTGCGTGAGGTCAAATGTGTTTTTTCCCCTTCCTATATCCATGCTGACTAATTCAAATCACCTCCTTGTCCCTCACATGTTTGGAAAAGGATTTCAAGGAGTAGTTAGTTGCTCCTTCACCTTCCCAGGAATTGCAGTGACAATGAACCGACCTGTAGTTCCCCAGATCCTGCTTCATAAAGGATTGACATTTGCTTTCTTCCAGTGGTCAGGAACTTCTGCCAGTCACCATGACCTATCAAAAATAATCGAGACTGTCCTCACAATGACATAAGCCAGCTCCTTCAGCACTCACAGGTGCAGCCAATCCTGTTCCACAGCCTTATGTGTGTCCAGTTTGCTGAAGTGCTCCCTATACTGGTACTCCTCAAATGAGGGTAAGTCTTCCTTTCTCCAGACTTTCCCACTGATCTCAGCAGCCTGGGATTTCTGAAGGCTATTTTAACCAGTAAAGGCTGAGTCAGAGAAGGCATTGAGTACCTCAGTGTTTTCCACCTCATTTGTCACCAGGTCCCCTGTCCCATTCAGGAGTGGGCCCATGTTTTCCTCAGTCTTCCTTTCACTGTTTATGCGCTTGTAGAGTCTATTCTTGTTGCCCTTCATATCCCTTGCCAGATTCAGCTCCAGGTTGGCCTTGGCTTTCCTAAACTTACCCCTGAAAGATCAGACAGCAATTCTGTACTTCTCCTGGGTCATCTGCCTCTTCTTCCATCTCTTATACACTTCCTTTTTATGTCTGAGTTCTGTTAGGAGTTCCTTGCTTACCCGTGCTGGCCTCCTGTCACCTTTGCTTGATTACCTACTTGTCAGTATGGACCTTTATTGGGGTCGTAGGATGTGATCTGTCAGTATCAAGCTGCTCTTCTGGATCCCTCTCCTCTCCGGGGCCATATTCCTTGGGATTCTTCCAAGCACGTCTCTGAAGAGACTGAAAACTGCTGCCCTGAAATCCAGAGTTGTGGTCCTGCTTTTTTGCACTCCTCACTCCTCTTAGAATCCTGCATTCCACCATCTCATGGTCACTGCAGCCAAGGCTACCTGTGACTTAAAACCCCCCGTCAATTCTTCCTTGTTTTTAAGTATCAGCTACAGCACAGCACCTTCTCTTGCTGGCTCCTCAAGCACTTGTGTCAGCAAGCTATTGTCAAAGCACTGTAGAATCTTCTAGATTGCTTGAGCCCTGCTGTGTTGTTCTTCCAGCAGATATCAGCTATTGATATATCACATATTGACTTCCTGGCTCCTAGGATGAACTCTACTTCCATTCCTAATATCTGTCACATTTACTAAAAAAGTAAATGTATTTTGTATACAAATGCATAAAATTGATATGATCAATAGCAGCACGTTATCTCAGGTACTACCACAGTTTTCATTACAGAACCCAAAACTGTAAACATAATCCTTCTTACAATATCCCAAGTCACCATTTTATAGACAGAAAGTAACTGAATCATTGAGAAAGAACTTAGAGAAGTTACCTTGAAATCTTTGGCACTGGTGGGAATCACATGCAGGTATTTTTGGTCCCACCTAATCCTCCCCTCATGAGATCCTCCTCAGCCACAAACCTAATTTATAAAGCTTGGCTCCACACCCAAAGTGTAGGAATGTTCTAATTTAGGGTTCAATACAATCAACTTCAAAGTTCAACCCAGAGATAAAACCTTCCTCAGTGTTTAAATATCCACAGTGCATTTGGACTTAGGACCTTAGCCCAGAATTAATTCAAACAGAAATTATTTAAGGCAAATGCATTAAAAGACGCTAAACTGAAAAAGACTCTCCTCCACATTTCTTTTTCACAAAGACACAGTATGATTAAATGCAGACAGTCAAATCCGTAACAAACATGATAAGGACACTCACGTGTAGTTTCAGTTCCACGGAGGCCCTCACTAGCAGCATTTGAGTATATAGCAAATACAGCTATCTGGTATTCAGTCAAAGACATCAGGTTTTTCAGAACTGCTGTTGATAAGCTTCCATCTACCACAACCTGTTTAGAAGAAAATTTAACGAAATACACATAAGGCAAACTAACCATATTATCATCAAATCAATCAATCCCTCTTTCAGGCAATTTTTACACTGGCATCTAAGAATCAATGTACTAAAGTTCCATTCATAAATCAAATTTGCTTTTGCTACCTTTATGTACAGTAAGGTGCCTGAAAAAAGAACAGCAACCACATATGTAATCAAAATGTTTAACTGATATAAGTAGCCATTTAGAAGAAAGCAATTGCTTAGAGAAATAAAGTGTACAGAATAAAATTTTAGAATGTATATTAGGCACTTTTTGATGTAAATACTACATCATCATAAATATTCCTTTAGTACTACTTATGTACACACACAGTACTTCAAATTGACATTAATACATATCCATGTTGAACAAGTTTCTAGTACAAAAAGAAATAAAATAGATCCTTAGTTAAATCCTTTTGCTCCTCTGCCTTTTCCTTCAATTTTGTAAGTTCTCAGCTGAAGCCAAAAGCTTGTTCTACTGCATTTTTTCCGGTATCCAAAATGCCTGAGTCCTATTCAAATAAACACCTCTCTCCAAATTTTCAATTACCAGCTGTCGACATCCCAAAATATATACCCATATCATCTTTTTTTTATGATCTATTTTTTCTTAGAACTGAAAATCTGGCTTACCATCAGCTCCTACCTCTTCTGTTCTTGTAAGCAGAATGGTGCAGGGGAAGTCTATAGAATTGGTTCAAGTAACCGTTAAGTGTAAGCAAAAATGCAGGCAGTTCACCTCACCCCCCAAAAGTGCTCATTGTTAGAGCACGTTTACTTTAAATTACACGACAGAAAAGCAGCCTGGCTACTACCTAACCTTCACCACCATCCAACGTGACCATATCTCTTTTCTGCAGTGGGCTTCAGAGTCCACATGGGAATTTCGGGGATTTTCTGTCTGGTTAGTTCTTGCTTTTGTATTAAAATTTTCTGGGAAGCTTTTCCTCCTATTACCTCTTCCGGTTGTCCTCCTCGAGTGGGATAGTACACGACCCTGTATTTTTCCACTTTGCCTGGTGCATGGGTCCAGCTAACCCGGAATCCTCTAGCTGTTACCTCAGATGTGACCAAATCCGAAGGAGACCCAAGTGAAGCAACAATTGTTCCTAGGTTAGAGACAACACAATTTTTTAACTCCCCTCTGCAAAATAATTATTTGGTTTGTTGTATTTGCTGAAGCTCCAACACTCCTCATCAGAAAATCAAATAATTGGCTACTCCACACTTATTTACACCATTTTCAATGGAAACAAAAACATAATGAGAAGAACGAGTACTGCACACGGAGTTGTCACTGGGCCTTCCTGGCCTTTCATAAACCTTTATATGAAAGAAATAAATATACAAAACTAAGCTTTCTGTCCTTCCTCCCATCACTCTTTCAAGCCCTCTCTTTCTGGTTTTCTATTTCAGGTTGCTTTCCTCCCAGCCACGAAAAAAGTCCAAGTACATATACAGCTGTGATCTCCTGTGCTCCTCCGCAGGTTGGAAACTGATACGCTGCCTGTCAGCAGATTGAAGAGATGTAGGGAATGCTCATCTTCTCTGGCATTCATTCTTTTCCACAAAGACGTCTCATCGCTCTATGGTTTTTCCATCCTCTCCCTCTCAATTTCCCAACTGACTGCTTACTCCCTCCTTAAGACACAGCTAATATTCTGCATTTCTTCCAGTTTCCAGGCGAATAAAAGAGGAAAAAGATGGAATGAAGCCTTACTAATACATGCTTTTTCATTGCACAGGTAGAAAGATGTGTGAAGAACGCCTTCCTTTACTGATATATATGACAAGCTTATTGAAAAATCACTAAGCATTTCTGCGATATCACAGAATCACAAACCAAGCAATACAAACAAAATCCACTGAAGCCTCTCGGAAAGAATTTCCTCAGGTAGGAGGACTGTTTCTCTGACAAATTGCAACATTTTTTCATAGCCACTCCCTTTGTTCAGAGAAGCAAAAAAATACTGTAGTCAGAAAAGGTTTGTTTATATACGAACAATTTCCTTCACCATTTCTCATGCTCTGAAATATTTTTTTGTATTAAACACACACAAAAATAATCCATCATCAGGAAGGGATAAAACAATATTAACAGTCTAAAATTTTGAAAACTTACGAGACAATAAAAATAGTAAGTTAGGAGATGGAAATCACAGCACAAATGTAACAATTCCATGTGCAGCTGTTAAAGTAATTCATCCCCAAACCTGTGTATTATAAAAAAATTTTTCCTTACCCACCACTTGGAAATAGTTACAGCAGAATGAATGTATATTTTTGTACTTTTGGTACTACCAAATACCGTAATATTTACCGCTATCAAAGACAGAGAGCAAAAGATCAAAGATATCCAAGCAAGAATAAAACATACCTAGGAAGATAACTTCCCTGACAATGTGCTTTCTTGTCAGCAAAAGAACACATGGCATGAGTCAAGGGCCAGAAACCAGCTTAGAACTGCAGGTATTTGCCATAGGATTAGCAGCTCTAAATTCATATTAAGTTACATTAGACCTTGTTTCTTATTCACCTTTGATTTCCTTTTCCTGTTCCTCTACCCGTGAGCACACTGTTCTGGTGAGACCTTCAACAATGGTATGCATGAAGTTAAAGTCCGCAACGTTGTAGACGTGTGTGCTGTCAGGTTCAGAGGCAATCTCTTTGAGTTCATTTATATCTGCATTCTTTACACCTTTCATTGGAAAGAAGAATAAACAAAATATTTGCAACAAAAAAGAAAAAATCTTCTATGCTTAAAAATTGATAAATTTTGATTAATAAAAAAATTACTAAAATCCAATTCTTTTTATTTGTTTTAGTGACCAACCACAGATTGCTCTGTCGTTAAGATGTTACTTCAAGATGTTAATTCTACCGGTGTAACTTACGTTCTTTCAGCTGTCTCCTGATAACATAGCATTCGTGTGCACTGCTTAATTCCAGTTATAGCAGAAATGAATTGCCGAACATATTAAAGAAGATTTAAATTAATGATGATACTTACCAGATACAGATAGAAAAGAACGATCCCTTAATACAGAGGGCAACAGACACAAATACACCAGAGTATAATGGGACACAGTACATGGGCATGGCAGAATACACACCAATAGCAAACAGCTCAATGCCAGCATCGCGTAGGTTTTTAGCAGGAGGGATAACATCATCTTGGGACTTTCCATCAGTGATCAATATACCAATTTTAGACACTCCAGGTCTTGCACCTGCTTCAGGCTTAAAGCTGTTTTCCAAAATGTAAGTTAAGGCAAGACCTAAAAAAGGAAACATTTTAAAAGACACTAAGAGGGAAAAACGTCCATTGATTTTGCTAATATCACAGTGTTTGTCTTTCCACTCAATTTAAAAATCCTGAGAAACCTCTTAAGGAAGAAAAAGTACAAAAGAAGAACTTATTTACTGAAAGATTAAATTCCAACACATAATCTAAACTACAGGGAAGCTGACATTCATCTTCAGCAGCCTTTTGATCAATCAAAGTATTTTAAACTGGCTATGGAAACCTAAACTGATCTTCCTGTGAATGCATCGTCTTTCTTACTCTACAAAATTAGAATAGGAAGTCCCATTCTCCTTCTACCTACAGTGAAAGCATATGCTCTGGACATCTTAGTAAAACCTCATAGTACATACAATCTTACTTTAATTTGCTTGTTTGTTCGTTCTTTCCAATTTACAAGCTGAAGTAAAGCTTAAATAAAGCTTAGGGAGAATCTCATTTTAATAACTGCTAATTCTTTAAAGGGAAGCAAAAAGAACTCCTAAGGACAAACTTACATGTCACAATGAGATCCTACCTGAAAACTCTCTTAACTCTCCCACAGCAAAGGTTCCTAACTCACCTTCTTCTAACATTCATATCAAATAATCGTGATAATTTTCTACTTTCTACCTCACAGTAATCTCATTCCTAGAATCATACTACAGTCTTTCTGTCCTTTCTCCCACTGCAATCTCTCTCCTTCTATCAAAATAAAGGCTGCCGCAGAAGAGGACAATCTTTCACATTCTTTCTCCCCTTCCCTCCCTGCCAAAAAAAACAAAGGGAAAAAAAAAAGGAAAAAAGGAAGGCAGCAATTTACTCAAAGCCATGTCTGGGTCTTTGGATATATCATTCTCCTGGCAAGACAGCCAATATTGCTAACTGCTGCTTTGATGACACTGGAGTTGTGTTCAGAGACTGTATTTTTCCTAAGTTGACAGGCATCCCCCATTTATCCATCACTAAGTGTCTTCTAGGGCTTCAGTGCTCTAACTACTAAAAGGTCAATGGAAATCTAAAAGCCCCAGGTGATCATTTGAAAAGTTACTATTGCCAGTTGTCAGTTATTAAAACAACATTCTTTCCTTCTCCAGAATAAAGCTCTGTGTATGAACATTATGAATGGATTTTGCATTTTCTTCCTAGCAGGTAAAAGGTTTTACTTCCAGCACAGAGAGTTCATGCACACTTTGTTTTATGGGACTCTGTCCTGACCAGAAAGATTTCCAGTGAAGCCAATAGACAAGCACTTCAGGAAAGACTTCACTGATATCGGGTAAAGCCATTAGTAAGCTGCAAAAACCCTTTTTACCCTTCATAGTAAGCAATAACACTTATTGGTTTGTGCAACAGAATTTGTTTTTTAATAAAAGGCAAAAGCTGAAACATATGCCTTACCCGTTAATGTATTTCCTCCCTTATATGGTAGATTACGGACTGCATCCAAAACGGCATCTTTTGTGCCATAGGCATTCAAATGCCATTCAATTCGGGGATCACCACTGTACTGTGCAAGACCTAAAGAACCAGAAATTAAGGTAATCCATCAGGCAATAAAGCATTTTTTTCAAGTATGTACACTTTACGTACTTGGTTACCAACGGCTTACCACAGTAAGCTTACCATAAGTAGCTTTACCACCATACTAGAAAGACTGCATTGCTTGATGCCAAAAAAATAGTACAAAGTTGTTCTTAGTGGCAATGCCTCAATTTATTTTCAAAGCCCTTCTTTCAAGTGCTAAGGAAAGTAAATGAAGAGTACACAACTTTTTCATGGTTTAGTAAGATTCCAAGAAATTGGGTTTTGAAGAAGAAGGACTTTATTTAATATGCTTTTGATCAGACTAAAATACAAATAGCAGAACAGAAATACAACATCTGAGCCAGTTTAAAGCATGAGAGAAGCCATCCATTGGCACATTCTTCCTCTGAAAATTAAACTGCAAGGGTCTGATCTAATGCTGACTGAAGTCAGTAAGATTGTTTCCACTGTTTTTTAGTTTTCCACTGACATTGCATTAGAGTTTACTTAAGCTGAGTATCACAGTAACATGTGAGGAATTAATACTACAAAGATTGAAGCAGCATTACTTTTATGACAGTAGTGCTAGTTTCAGGTGAGGATGAATCTTGCACAAATAAGTAGCATTAAGCTGTTAACTATCCTGAAATCATGAATTTTTTACATTGCTACAGAAATACTAAGAAAAAACATAGCACCTTACCTACTCTTGTTTTCTCAGATCCCACATTGAAAGCAGAAACCAGGTTTTCCAGGAACAGTCGAACAAGTCTGAAGTTGAACCTGCCAATACTCCAAGAACCATCTACCAGTATCACAATATCTGCAATTGCTGGAGTTTTACAGGTAAACAGGCTTCCTGTAAATCATTAAAATGAAAACAATATTTTTAATTCAATAATAAAATTGTAATCCAGTAAATGTTCCTCCTCCCACTAAGCTTAATACTTCAAGCTTCCTTCCACGGGCAAAGTGAGAAATAAGCAAAATCACTAAACTTATTTGTTCTAAATACAGTAATAGAACAGTTGGCCATTATCTACTTAGCTTTTTCATTAAGCTGTTCAAAATTCCTATTGGGAGATCCACAAAAAAAATAAATGCTTCTTATAAAAATACAATACTTCAGAAAGAAAAATTTAACTGTCGTGTAACACAACCAAACCAGCAGTTCATTTTCATTTTCAAGAATATACATACACATTATACAGTCCATGACACTTAACCTTAGGTGTAGACAATGCAGAGAGCGCTACCTAGAGATGCAGACGTCCAAAACAGTAATCAAGCCCCCTTTTATAGTCAACATAGAAAAGCAGGTGTTTCTATACATCTCCACAACTTGTAGAAAAAGTTCTTTAGCTGCCATTGTAGACTTCTAAAGTTAGAAGTGAATCCCACCCTGGGAGTCTAGAGTAAAACTGAAGGTCAATTGAACATGTTGTATTAGACCAAAGCCGGAGGCACTCAATACAGTAAAGGTAAAACGCAAACAACTCAGATTCAAATTCACAATCTCTATAAGAACTAGCACCACATGAAGATTTAGTCTAACAGATTTATGGAAAAATATACAAAAATAAAAGAGTATTAAAAAAGCAACAGAAAAGACCTGATGAGAATTAGCAGAGATGCGCATTAGTAGCTACGGTTTAGCTAACCAATGGGCAAATCAGAGGAAATGGGAATAGAGGAAAAAATGTCAAGATAAGCCAACTAGAAGGTTTTTAGGAATTCTTAAGCAATTGAGAAGCCTAAACAGAAGTGCCACTTTCAGTTGGAGAAAATGACAGGAAGGGAAGTAAGAGAAAGGAAGAGGTTTCCATAACCTCAGACAGAATTGCCACATCCCACAGAAGTGGCTGCGTGACTGTAAAAGTAAGGCTGCTGAAATAGTGGGTTCGTATTGTAAGGAGGGAAAACGAATGAGTGATGTTACACAGCTATACCAAACAAGAGCTTATGTTTGAAGTATAAAAACAGCAAACTCCCCACCAGACTGACTATGGAATAAGGACAGAAGTAGGCAAGTCAAAGCATGTTAGTAGAAAAGGTATCATGCATCACAGCCCATTTAGGGATGAAAATTACATCCCTGAACACAGATTAGTGAAGTAAGCTGCAGCCCAACTTTTAGCATCTATTTTTTCAGGATCCACTACATAAATTGGTTGACAAAGGATACTAACAGCTAAGGTGGTACTAACAGGAATCACCAGGTACATTGCTAGAAACATCTTGAGCAGAGATGCTCAGCAAATAAAAGAAGTAATTCAGTGAGAAATCATCAAAAAGGTGCTCACATTAGCTCACAAGCAGCTCTCCTGTTACAGAGAGGGAATAAATCACATGGTTAGCAACTTAAAACTTTAACACCATATTATTAATGACAATCTTTTCATTAAAGACAAACTGATAGTCTCCCAGGCGAAAACAATCTGATGCGCAAAAGGACTTCAAACAGTTGGTAATAATTAAAAGTTAGATTAGTTCTGTAGTGTAAATCCACTGAGCAAGAAACCCAGTCCATAAAGTTACAGTTAATGTCTTAAACATGTACTAAAAATGTTTTTAGAAGAGCAGGGAACATTTCCTACGTGCAGCCAGCAGTGTAGAATAAGTTCTAAACACATGACAAAAATTCCACTTACAAAGATGCCAAAACAAATATTTTATTTTAGTTTTTACAGTACAAGACAACGCTATTTGAATTGGCAACACATTTTAATGTATAAACACTGGGGAACATTTAGTAAGCATCAGAAAAATGATCTTAAATTGGAAGATAAATCCAAAGGAGGTCCAAATCTTTGTATCACTGAAGTCAACAGGAAAAATTTCCTTGATTTCAGCGGGACTGGAATTTGTTTTGTGACTTAATAGGAACTTACTGGTCATGGCAAAATCCGTGTTTTAAATATCTTTGCCAAATAAACTTCCTGTTAATCAGCCTGCATTACTTGCAGTATTTGTCTCCCATTAACATGCAGTTCAATTGTGCCATTCTCACACTGGCCATAATTAACTTCTTAAGCTTCAAAAGAACTATTGGCAAAGTAAAACGCTACTCAACACCAGTAAGAACGATAGAACTGGACCCCTGATTCACATCCAAGCAGCTGTACTGTAGCACAGATGTACCTTTTCAGTATGATCCCAGCAGTTTAATCCTATAACCCAATGAGGACAACAGGATTGGTGTGGCTGTATTTCCCTTCTGTACTTCTAAAATCTTATGCTTACTGTGAAACCCAGTTAGTGCCCTAGGTCTTACTCGTTTCATATCATCAAGTTTTGCCTGTAAGGCTTCTTTAATCCTGTAGTCACGGCTTTGTGAATAAAACCTTTTATTGGTTTTACTAAATCCATGTAGTGCAGCAAAACACGAAGAATAAAGAAAACAATAATGGCATTCCTTTCAATATTTTATTTCCACATCATCAGATCAGTGCAAATAGTATCATTCAATTATTTTTTGTTAAAATAGCATGTGTGGTTTGATCCAAGATTGTACTGCAATGTCACAGAATGTGCAAATCTGATTCGTTCTCTTCGTAGATAGGAGATACTTGTTGAATCTTTTCTGCATAAAATATTTAGGTTTTGTTACTTCTGTACACCCACTATTTGCTTATGCTTTCTCCTTGTTGTACTTAATAGAATTGTAGAAAGTTCCCTAAAACGGAATAAACAACAGTGAGATATTAAACGGAATAACATGTTGTACAGAAACCTTTAAAACCTGATAGGAATACAAACACCATATCATCCTAGTTTATAAAGTTAGTCTAAAAGACACAGTGTGTAGCAAATAATTTACACACCCCACTGAGATTAGCCAGTTTCCATTACCAGTTCTAGCAAATGTCTTTTTCAATAATCTTTCCATACAAGCATACATGGTCATGAATTCCTGTAGGGTTTGGGGGTAATTTTGAACATTTGAAGTATCTGAACGTAATTTTAATAGGCAATTTTCTCAAAAACATTTCTTAAAGGAAGATAACAGCATATAATTCCGTATAAAAAAAGCTTCCAAAACTCTGTTTTAGCCCACTACAAGTTTCAATACCTGTGATCAGGTTGTGCGTATTTCCCTTTTACTCGGTCATCAAGAAAACAGTAGTGAGAGAGAAGGTACCGTTTTCCTTTGAATTATACAATACTCACCAGTTTCAAGAGCAGGACAGTAGGGAGGAGCCCAGTTTCCTAATGTTATATAGATAGCATTATTCTACTTCAAGTGCTGCATTCCACAACAAACAATAACAGAGCCTGTGATTTTTAGGTTAGAGAAAATGACAGAATTGCAAACATCCTAAATTCAGAAAAAGAGCTTATATACCAGCAAGTGTCTTCAGTGCATCTACCTAAAATGGAAGCAGGAATTTGATGGGGAGAAAGTGAAAAATTAATAGACTTTCTGTAAGAAATTTACCATCCTCCTAGGGTTATTTGACAGAAGGAACTTGCCACTCTGCCAGGAAGCTAACTGAGGAGGAAGGGGCTTGGTCTGCTCACTTCTGCATGTCACAAATGAAGGCATAGGCTCAAAATTTCACCTCCAAAGACAGCAGCATACAACTAAAGGCTACCAGCAATGTATCAGGACAAGATATTTGCACAAAACCTGCTTCAGTATTGCCAACAGCTATATAATCATCAAGAATTTCAGTTCCTTTGTTTCAGGGAAACCTTTCAAAAAATAACCAGCATTGAAGGAATTTTGCATCTACCAAACAACGTTTCCTACCTTTGACCCCTCAAACCCCCAGATATTAAAGGTGACACATTTGCTTGCACTTCCGATGTGCAAGTGCTATAGCACTACCAAGACCCACATCAGAGTTTGGCTGAGAGTGAAGCCAACGATGGCAGTGCTGAAAAAAAGACCCAGCTAGAACTTTCTGGGATATTTCTGGGAGTTATTGGAGCCTGCAAAATGTGACCCTTGAGACGTCCCTTTGAAGGGAATGGAGCGCAGGTTAGGACTGCAAGGGACTCCGGCAGTACGGGGGATGCACAGAACAAAGCAGGGTCTGCAAACTTCTGTAAACACCCACCACTCCTCTGAGCCTGTATTTTCAACCTGCTGTTACACTTTCACACATGCGATCACTAAGCAGCGTTAAAAAACAGAAGTTTGACCAAAAAAACCTGCGAGCCTTACTTAGACACAAATACAAACTATGATATTTCAGACTAGAGTAGTGGCTCTGTGATTCTTGCAGTTAGTTCTACCACTCTTTGAAAGTTTTTTGAAAGGCAAAGGGAGAAGCAGCGAATACAGGCACTGCCACCCAGGAGGACTCGATGCCTTAGAAGAACCAGTTCAACTTGCACACAGTTATGATAAATTTTGCAGAAACACACTTGATAGTTTGCCTCCCCTTGGTATGAAACTCTGTTCTCATTTTCAAGAGCCAAAACACACACTTCTGCTAGAAGTTAAGACTCTAATTCTTTCTGAGTCTGCAATTTGTTGTTTCCTTTCTTTCCTTTCCTTTCTTACTCTCTGTCACAGTGGAAAAGTCAAATATATGTGGAAGGAGAGGAAGAAAGTTCAAGCAGGGGTCAGTAATAGTACAATATGAATGGAAGACTCATTCAAAGCATGAACGTAACAAAGCACAGAAGGCAAGACGCACGATGACAGAAGCAAATGGAAAATACCTTGTGAATAAAGCATGAATGACAGAGAAAAGTCAGTCCTCCACAGTGACTGACAGCACCACAGCTGAGCAGAAGCACCACTGAGGAGAAGGGCAATATAAATCTACATCAGCAAGATGTCACTTCTTTTTAAAAAAGGGTTAAAAAAAAATAGAGATGTGAGGCAGTGTTCAGCTCCAAAATTCAGCAACTCACTAGTCCACGCTTCTGACATTGATATTATTGCACTGTGCTGGTGATATCATCATCGCACTTAGACCTCAGTTTAACACATCCCATATGTCAGGCTACGAACCAGACAAATGCATACAACATAACTGCTTTTCTTTGAACTAGATCCAACCATAGCTTGAATTTGAAGGACTCAAATGCTGGAACATCATTAGGTTGAAAGAGCAGCCCAACGAGGTTAGAAGTTTGTCCCTGCTCCCTAGAAAAAAAACAAAATAAAATAAAGCAGCCAGCCCTTTCCCATGCACCTTGTTCTGTTCCAGGAAACTAATATAGCCCAACTGGCAGGCCTACAAATTTGTTATTTAGGGGAGTTGGAATACTAAGATTTACTAAATCTGCTCCATCTAATCGTGTCACATTTGACTGTGAGTGCTGTAGTTCAATAATTTTGCTACTTTCAAAAAGTACACAGAAATAAATAGATGTTATTACTTAAAGCGTACCTTTGGAATTTAAAGCCACAAAATTGGTTAAAGCAGTAGCTGATAAAACAAATTAATTGCATACATATACTAGCGATAATTCTCAAGTGTGAGAGAAGGAAGCACACAGCCATTTTCTATGCACCTTTCCATACACACTCAGTGGTAGTTGTACTTCGGCAGTAAGCAATCACTAGCTTCGAAAAACTTTTTAGAACTTTCTTCCTACATCTTAATTTACTTGACAGCCAGAATAAATATAAAAGGTAACTATGAAAGAAAGTGCTGATGTTTTCTGGCAGACCATTGCTGAATGACAGTACCAAAGCACCTGATGTTTGCAGCAGCTTCCCAAAAAGCAACACTAAACTCTCTTGGTCTGCGTATCTAGCTAGAAAAATATGTTTACAAATCCCTCTGCATTTAAACCGAGAGTTCAAAACATTTACTTTACTTTCTCTTCCAATGAGCAACACGTCAACACAGGACAAAGCACACTGCTGAAATCTTTCCTGAAACTTCAACACCGCAAGATACTGTGTCCATTTAGCCATAACGATTTACACTGAAAATGGTCCACAACCCTCCTGTAAGGCACATGAAACCTAAGAAGCTCTTCTGCAGGTTACAGTGATAATTCTCTACTTCTTTTTGCTCTCAGTTCTGTCTCTGAATGCACGAATGTTTTAAATGAAACAACTGTCTCAAAGTCTAAATTACTTTTCAAGGCAGAGAACTAAAATTTTTTATTAATATGGTCATATTTATCCACCATTCCTATGTAAAAAATATGCTAGGATTTAAAAGGGTGATTTTTCCCCTTAATAATGAAGTATGAAATCCCTGAGACAGTTTTCTCTGGCTATCTAGAAGGCAGTTAATCATGAGGCTGCAGACGAAATTTGCACTCAGAAATCCTCAACATTAATTAAGCTACACGTATAAATCCTTCTAAACCATGATAAAGAGCTGGTCTGTGCCTGAGCTTGTAACTAAGTTACAGCTTTAAAATAACAGAAAAGAGCTTGCCTGAGAGAACAAGCTGCATTATCTATGAAAGTCATTAACACAGAACTAATTAAAAATTAGTTGAAGCGAACTGCTACAATACTGTTACATTACAGCTCAGTATTATAGATCCAGGTACGTACGATGTTGTGGCCATTGCGTCCAGAAGCAAAAAAGATGGTGCAGTACAGTTACAGTGCAGAGGACTTTCAAATTCAAGTCCCTATATTACCTTCAAGCATTTCTCTAAATTATATTACCACAATGTAACCAACATGTATGCTCATATAAATATAAATATGCAGTGATTTTCAGAAGCATCAGTAATTTTGGATGTCATGTGTCAATCCACAAAACTTGGGATGAAACTCGTGCCCTCTCAAATGTAGCAATTCATCCCTTGTCTAACTCACAGAGGTGTCTGAGTGAACACCCTATTCTGAAAAATCTCCAACTCCCAGAATCACAGGGGAGTGGAGGTGAGAAGGGACCTCTTGAGACTGTAGTCAAACTGTCCTGCTCAAAGCAGAGGCAACTGCAGCAGATTGCTCTGGGCCATCTCCAGTCAGTCTCCAAGGATGGAGACTCCACAGCCTTAGTAACCTCCTCCAGCATTTGACCATCCTTACAGTAAAAAAAAGCGCTTTCTTTGATTAAATGGAGTTTACAGTTATTTCAGTTTGTGTCCACTGAGAAGAGTCTGTCTCTGCCTTCTTTACTCCTTCCAATGTGTATTTTTACACATTGGAAAGATATCTCTCGAAACTGCTGTCCTCCAAGCTGAACAGTCCAGCTGTCTCAGCTCTCCCCTTATGAAAGATCTCCAAGCCCTTAATCATCTTCATGGCCCTTCACTGGACTCGCTCCAGTAAGTCCATGTCTGTCTTCTACTGGGGAGCCAGCCCAGCACTGGACACAGAACTCCACGTGTGGCCTCACCAGGGCTGAGCAGAGGGGAAGGATCAGATCCCTTGACCTGCTGACAACTTTCTTCCTAATGCAGCCCAGGAGGCTGTTGGCCTTCTTTACAACAAGGGCACATTGCTGGCTCACGGTCAATTTGGTGTCCAGCAGGATGCCCACGGCCTTTTCTGCAAAGCTGCTTTCCATCCAGGCAGCCACCAGCTTCTGCTGTTTCCTGGGGTTATTCCCAGGACTCTGCACTTCCCTCCGTGGAACTGCATGACCTCCCTCTCGGCCCATTTTTCCATCTGGCTGAGGATACTTGGAGTGGCAGCACAACCCTCTGGTGATCAACCATTTCTCCTAGTTTTGTATCATCTGCAAACTTGCTGAGGGTGCGCTCTTTCCCATCATCCCAATCCTCGTGTGATTGCAGGTTCTCATCTCCCTCCGTGTCATTCCTATTTTAAAGCTCCTGTCACCAGGCTGGCCAGCCTGTTAGCAAAGATGATTTGCAAAGATGGATTACATCTCTTGCAAGCAGCTATCAAGCCTCAAAGGGTGTCCCATCATCACAGAAGCCTAAAACCTGTTGCTGACAGCAGCTGCAAAACTAGTTTTTGACCAACAGGATCTACCCAGTTCTCCTCAAGCCCTTTCCCCTCATAAGTGGGATCGAGGAGATGACCACCTGAACCCCCATGCCCTTGACCATTTCCCCCAGAGCCATGCAGCTGACAGTTTGCCACTCAATGCAGAGACCCTGGCAACAGGATTACCATAATTTGTTTCCACATATTTCATTCCTGATCTCTTAAAATATGTGCTATTAAGCAAAAGCAGACAAATATTAAAACAAAAAAATCTTCCTCAGAGGATTTGATTTTGTGGTTGTTTAGTTATGTCTCAATGAGCAACGTAAAAGAAGAATCCCAAAAGTCTGTTCCGCTGCGCTGTACTGAAGCACTGATCAGTGGGCTAAGCAGCAACAAACACACCACTGATACCTTTTCCTAAGTGAGCATTTAAGATAACCTTTGATTTTCTTTTCCTCTAGTTCACAGACTTTCAAATTCCTCTCATCCACTAAAGTAATTATTCCCTACCATAAACAAATTCCTAAATAACCATGTTGCATATTTTTTCCCCTCAGGCAGGTTACACTGATGCCTTCAAGCCTGCAACATTTCTTTCTGTCTGAGATTCCAGTCTCTTCCATTCACTTATTTCTTTGATCTTGTACTTACAGTACCATCCAGCTAGACAGATAAACAATGCACACAGGCACATCAGTTATGCAATATCATATATGGCGGACAGTTACATTTTTAAACTACAGAAGGACGACTAATAAATCTCAAAATAATTTACTGAATATTTTCTTCCATTCAATGCCATTTATAGCTACTTTTCTTTATAGTGTTTCAAAGGCTTTAAAACAAAACGACAAGCCTTATCCCCAAATCCAACTGCATAAAAATCTAATGCAGAACCTTATCCTAAGACTTTTGTACAGAGATTTTCATGACAATTTCACTCTACAGAGGAAGGCAATTTTTTATCTTTAATTTGCACACATACGAGAAAAATATTAATCTGATTTTGCAGAAAAGGTCTGCATAGGAAGTAATAAGACTTTAATGATTACATTGCCTACAATATTTTTTAAAACATCTTCCAGAAACAATGGCAAATTCTAAAGCTGTAGGAGTGAATTTAAAATTCACACAGAAGAAAATTATTTTAATTAATCTAGACAAATTACTGGCTACTATCCAGAGTATACAACTGTTATGGGAACTGTCAAAACCACAGGAGAGGCCTGCCACAAGGCACAGACTATACTTAGACATCTGGGTTTGTCTTTAGTTTGGCCAGTAGCTACTTAGAAATTTTCAATAACCATAATCAAATTGAAACTGCTGGCCCATAACTAAAACCATGTACTTCAATATGCATGCATATAGTTAAACTACCCTGATGCCTGAAAAGCACGGTGAAGGCAACCGTACAAAAATTTATTAAAATAGTCTTATGGAGCTCAATAGAGGATCTTTTTTAATTTTTTTTCCAAAAATATGTTCCATATTCAATAAATAATTTTTCAGTTGTTCTTGCTCAATTTTTTCCAAAAAGTAATAATTGTTGCATCATCACATCTATTAGATTAGGTTTAGGGTTCCGCTCCCACCATCTGTTTCCTATTCCCAGATTAATAAAATACTAACAGTTGCAAGGCTGGCAAAGGACCTGTGATTCTGTTGAGACAAAACACGAGCTTCTGAGTGTAATTTTCTGGTTTTAAGGTACGGCTAAACAGACCTGCCCCATCGAAGTCATAAATGTTTCTCAACCAACCTCTAACAGATACATCGTTATTCCTTGCAACTGATGCTTTATTACTACTTCACAAACATAAAAAACACTGAACATTATGAAACTCTTAAGGCTGACGCAGTTTGACATCACCTCCCTGCCCTCTAATTATTGAGCTAAATTCGGATGTTGAATTTGGAAGGTCTTGAGGGCAGGGAGAGAAGAGATGAGATACCAATGGTATTTCACAGACCACAGCCAATTTACTCTTTTTGAAGGAGCTACCATCCCTATGCTGACAATTTACAGCTCTCATTCCTTTACCGTACTTACTAGAAAGATCAGTGCAAAAGACCAGAAATTTTACCACGCATTTTTAACCACGTAAACAAACCAAACCCAAGCAAAGACCCTGCTGAGATTAACAGCTGAAACAGCTGTCCGCACTACTATGCAGCCATAATTCTGCTAACTTTCCTGCATACAAGGAAACTAAATATGCTCAAGCATCAAGTTGGTGTTCCAGAGAAGCTCCTTTGAGCATTCCAGGAGAGCTGAGCACCAGAATACCACAGCTCAATTTACTGGGGAATAACAAGCCAAACAAACACTTCCCAAGCCAAAGACACGCACATGAAACCCAGCAGTCAGATAAGGAAAGAGGACTCCCTCATTATATGCAGACAGACTAGTACAACCAGCACAGCTAACCAGCCAGGCCAGAACACCTTTGAGGTGGAAACATGGACCACTCAGCCAGGTAAGTAAATTCTGTTTCAGCTACTAACTCGCACCTTTTTAACCAAGGAGCACAGCTCAGTTGTAACACCAAGGCTTACTCAGCACACAGGGCACCAGGCAAAGGGTGCTGACAATGAGACAGCCCAGAATCAAGAATCCTGCATCAACAAGTCTAGAAAGAGCATGAAGACCCTCAGATTATGCAGCGAGGGTGGAAATGACCCGGAAATCATCCCTCCTCAGTACAAGCTCCCGCTTGATGCTGATCAACAGTGTTAGCATGAGACGAATGAGACAGACTGTGAAACAAGACTCCCCTCTCAAAATGTAAGGAACCGCATTGAAAGGGAACTTGTACAGCAGTCAGATGAAAAGCAAAAGATTCAGCACCTTCTAGTGGCGTTAAGGACAAGGTCATCTCAGGGATCACAGTCCCTGAAAAGAGAGACCAAAACAGTGACCTTAATCTCCCATTTTGCTGTCCAAAGCACAAAGCAATGCAGCTTGTTCATTAGGGTATTCAAAACAACTGGAATGCAAATTCATGATAGATAGATTTGCTGATGAATGCATCAATCCTTTATGAGCATAGCTTTCTTACAAGTGGGTCTTGGTTTTGCACTTCAGTGTTTATTAATATAATACTTATATATAAAATATATTTTTATATATAGATGGTCTGCTACCATCTCCCCAAAGCAGTTTTGGTTGTCCCTTCAACGTTGCCACATAAATTTTAAAAACTGCCCAGCGTTTCCACTTGTTACTATGTAGCTTCAGTTTCAAAGAATAGAGAGCGTCTCATGTCAAAGACAGTCATCACTCATAATAGAGATATTTACCTAGAATATACATAGCCATGAGCAAGCCTGCAGACTTCAGATTAAGAGCATTCATGCTGCCAGATGATGAAGAACTGTTAAGGAGTGTCTCAGCATGGTAGTAACAGAAGTATTCTGACTTAAGGTAAGAGCCTCTTGCTGCCAGCAAATCCAGCCGTGCCAGCACATGGACGGATGCTCAAGAGCGAATGACTTCAGAGATGAAAAGCAATCATAAGAGAATGAAAGACTATTCATTCAGCTGAGCTTCTACTAATTGGTCGTTCAGGAATGTGAATAGCAGTCTCTCACTTCAACTAAGAATAGATTGCAAAAAAAAAAAAGTCAGTGCCTTGGGGAAAGCTACCAAAGAAAAAAGTGCCCAGACAGTTGGTAATGTTTCAGACTTGCCAAGCATTAGACATATTTACTGTGCAACAAAACTCAAGGGTTATGAACCTGAGTAGTTCTGGTATTAGCAGCTGGATCACTTTATGACAAAATTGAAACTTACGTTTAGGTCCTAGATAGGCAAAGTCTCTTTTTCTACTCTGAGAAAATAGAAAGGCAGCTACAAAGCATTTCTTTTTTTTTTTTTTTTTTCTGAGCTACAAGTTCTCTAGATATCTATGTCAACACTGTGTCTACTTTTCAATGAAGCACATGCACTCGAGGAGAGTTCCTAAAGAGGGACAGAGAGGGAGAATGTGACTAACAGAAAGGCAATCTGTCCAATCTCCAGCTTGTGCCTGGCCTGGAACACTGTATGAGAGGTAGTGCACCACCACGACCATTTATATGGTGTTAACATACCTACAGATGGAAGAAAAGCAGCTACTCCTACAGAAAGGAGGAGACAGGAGATGAGTGGAATCCCTGGGTAAAAATGGAGACTCGCCATAATTTCTAATGCCAAGCTTTTCATCTTCTGAACAAAGCAAGGTTTGTCTGGCATACACAAATTGAAGGATCTCACACCAGGCTAAGGTAAATAAATAAAATATTCACAAATTTATAGATATCCAAATCAGACATGGCAAAATATGAGACCCTTCCCACCCAAATATTTCTCTCTCTGTTTCTCTCCTTCCCTGACCTCACTCCAACTGGAGATTCCTTGTGTCAGGATCAAAATGCACTACTCAGAGTGAACCTTTCCCAATTCCAGCTTTCATGTCCACTTTTGAGTCTTCAATTTCAAGCTTGCTTTCTCTCAAGAATATATTTCTCTCTTATTCAGACGATTTCAACACAGTTGCAAGTAAACTAATGGCTATTTAGTTTGGACAGATGGCAGATGTAAATGCTACAATCTCTAAGTGTAGCTTGCTTGGCTTTCTCTAAAGCAACTACCAAAATGATGGCAAAGGAAAAGTATTTAAGAATTATGTCCATGTCAATGCTGATACTTCCTATCAGGTTTTCCAGTCGTGGGAGGCAGGAAGCAGAAGTCTGCCGAAGGATCCTGGCCAGGTCCATAAAAGTATTGCCATTGCGAAAGGAAATCCAAGTTTCAAGTAGTAGTCAAAGGACACAAAAGCTTAGCTATGTCCTCCAGAGAAATTCGTAAGAACTCCTGGAATAAGCATTGATCATACACAGCACAATGAGCTAAACTTTCCATATAGCAAGGGGGAGTTTACCCAAGAGTTTCCTTGCAACAGTGTCCTCCTGTAAGTCCTCCAGTGACTAACAAGGAATTTCTAATGGACAAAGTTCTGCACGGTGGCTCACGGGTTTGTAGACTAGCTTGGAAACTTAATGGATGCCTCTCAATAAATTCTACCTTCTGAGAAGCATAGAAACCAACATGGGTTGGATACAGTATCCTAAATTCAAATGTCAAAGAAAGCAATGGTATATTCTGATAAATCTCCTTCATCTCCTGTTTTTAAAGAGATATTTGTATACCCTGAAGTTGAGAAAGAAGATGATGTCCATGAGGAGTCACACAGAAGAAGAATGGAAAGCCATCATTCACATTACACAAGTTAAAAAATAGTCACTGTCAAAAAAAACCCATGCTCTGCCAACCTAGCATGGATGGGGGCCTGCTGATAGGACTGCTGGGCAGGTTCTAGGTGGAGTCCAGAACAAAGATCTTTTAGAACAACAACAGGATAGTGATCTGACCAGCAGCAAAACCACTGACACACCAGAGTGGCTGCAGGCATTTAAATGGGTGTCGTATTGGCACAGATCAGATGGCCAGGTGTTGCTTTCACTAGTGAAAGCTGAGACAGGATTCACCGTGGATCCTCTGGTTGGGCTACGGTTAGGCAGAACAAAGCCAAGTGAGTTCAAAGCCAAAGTGACAGAGTCTAAAACTAAAATAGGTCTATAAAATTATTCAGGGCTAAGCAGCTTCAGAGAGGGCAAAAGAGCGTGGTGAGGGGACCATAATTATAAATGCTTGCCAAAGTTTTGCGGTGGTCCAAAACGTTCTCAGAATGCTGCAGCACAATCCAAGCTTTCCCCAGTCTTCTCAAGGGAGGCACGGGGATCTGAGACCACCTCCCTAAAGAAGCATGGACAAAAGATTCATTTTTATGTTCATATTACCTTTAATTGTTTAGCAAATGCTAGAACAAGCAGATATACACCACACATGAGCTATTCATAATTAGGTCAAAAGACTGCATATCACGATGCTGAAAAGCAATTTTTGGTAAAGACTACTAGAATCCTTGTCAAGATGGTAAGCACAGAACTCAACAGTAAACTGAAAAAAAAGCTGTCCTGAAGTAACGTAACAGCTTACACAGAGCACGTCCCCAGCTGCGAGGCAGTTAAATGACAGCAAACATGCATCCTGTTTCAATACATGACAAGGTAATGCACCTGCATACCCCCTACAGACACTGCAAAGATGAAATACCCAAGTCTCAGTATGATGTATATACATCTTTTAGGGAAATGTAGACAGTAGCCTTCCACTTAGACAAATGCAATCAATAGTTTTAAACTTCACGACACTTTTTAATACAGACTTTAATTTACACATGTAACAAAACGAAGCCTATCATACTGAAGTATTCCACAATGTTTAAAGAACTTACCACATGTCCAAAGTAGGAAATGCATCTGTCCCTATTCTGCAGCACATAAGAAACTGCTACTAAAGACTAATGGCCACCGTTATGCCTATACTTTGTAAGGGAGGATAAGGTAGAAGTCCTTGAACTAGCTAGTTCTGAGCAGGCTAGCACATTCAGCAAGGAGAGTGCCGTAGTGGACAATATAGCTGGACTGCTAGTAGTTCTGTAGTAAACTTGGTTGCATCTAGTTCAATCAACCCTTTGGTATTATACTGTACTGCATTGGATTAATTAATTAAAGCAGAAACAATTTAATTACAGCAGAAGCTTTAATTAAAAAAAATACCCAACACCACTAATCAGCAGATAATACTCATGGAATTATCAAAAGTCACAAGATACCTCCCTGGTGACCTTGTGCTTTACCTATTATGCAGCTGCAGGCCAAGTAGTTCAGTGTTTGCCTCTTGTATAAGTACAGCATAAACCGACAAACTAAATATTAATTACAGGGGTCTCATCTTGTTGGTATCTTCCAAAATCGGCAACACATTTTTATAACTTGTACTCGCAAGCTTGTAAGCTTGTACTTACTTCATAACATGGTCTGTTCATGGTTCAGACTTGTGGGGGTTACTGCTTAGGGGGTAACGAGACTCATGGGATGCAAGAAAGAGTATCTGGGGATTGTACAAGATTTAACATGATATGTTTAGGGGAGGAACCAAAAAGTAACAAAAGGGAGGGATCAAGGTAGTTTGAGGAACAAGCATGGGAAAATGGAAAGACAAAAGGATAAAAGGGGCCAGTTCCATCTACACATATGGCTGGTTAGTACTTGTTTGGCCAAGCCCTGTGCTTGATCACCCCAGACCTATTGGTACCACATGCTCATCCTTGCTACTGGTCGGAGCTGGGGGCATGGAGCTGGGACACCCTGCATGCTTCTACTGAGCTACAGGATTCAGTGATCCCTAACACAAGACGAAAAAAGAAAACATATCGACAATGGGAGAGCCAAGTACTTTCCAATAAACTTTGCTCTGACCCTCAGATTGCAGAAGCAGATTAACGTGTGAGGGCTAAAGTAAGGACTATTTAGGAAGCACAGAATGGCACTGGGGAAAAATGCCCACACAACATAGTCACAATGTCTTTCCTCTGCTTGCTCATAATACAATATCTAGAGGGCCCTCCAGAAAGCTCACGGAAACGCTGTTAGTAAGGCCAATTATAGGTTGCGTACAGACAGAGTTAATGAGTTCCGTGGCCTAGGAGTTCAGTAAGTAATGAAAAAAAAACAGAAAAACGTCATGACTAAAACCAACATTTGCAGTTCCACTAGCCAGGATGAAGTGAGTAAAACTATGAAACACTGCCAACAGAGCAGAAGTTCAGAAGGTATTCATTCCTGTGGCTTAGTCAAATACCTCATAGCACTCATTTCACACTGTCTAGTAATACTTACTGAACCATCTGACATTAACTAAACAGACAAGTTAATAAATTAGATAATTAGTCTCTTCTGCTGAATATTATCTTGATGTACCTCTCTGCAGATTTTTTCCTACTCTGCTTAAATAGCGCCATTCAACAGCTACAGATTGAATGTCAAAGCCTATTTGCATCAAAGGTGATAGTGGTATTAGAAGAAGAAAGCAAATCTGTGTATTTTTCCAGTTTACTGCACCTCTCATTTCTATCACTATCCAAAGACTGATGTGACTTCACTGTAAGAGTTATTATAATAGAAACCTCAGATATATGTACCATGTCATTTTGAGGAATGATACACCTTTTTCATTATCTGATAGTGTGCATATCACTGGAAGAAAAAATACTATGAAAAAAAAAATCATTCAGAAATATTTGCTTTGAAAGATTGCAGAAATAATGTAAATAATAAAATCACTAATAATGTAAAATACATAAGGAAGAAAAAAAAATCAAAGAAGAGGTCTGCAGAAGAGGTGATTGGGTACAACACCACGGCTTCACCAAGGGCAAATCATGCCTGACAAAACTGGTGGCCTTCTATGAGAAGGTCACAACATCAATAGACAAGGGGCGAGCAACTGACGTCATTTACCTGGACCTGAGCAAAGCCTTTGACACTGTCCCACATGACATCCTGGTCTCCAAGCTTATAAAATATGGCTTTGATGGATGGATGGACAATTCAGTGGATAAAGAAATGGCTTGATGGCCGCACCCAAAGAGTGGCTGGCTGTCAATGGGTCCACGCCCAAGTGGAGGCCAGTGACGAGTGGAGTCCCTCAAGGATCAGTGCTAGGACCGGTCTTGTTTAACATCTTCGTCAGCGACATGGACAGTGGCATAGAGTGCACCCTCAGCAAGTTTGCCGACGACACCAAGCTGTGTGGGGCGGCTGACACACTGGAGGGAAGGGATGCCATCCAGAGGGACCTTGACAGGCTGGAGAGGTGGGCCCATGCCAACCTCATTAAGTTCAACAAGACCAAGTGCAAGGTCCTCCATCTGGGTCAGGGCAATCCCAAGCACCGATATAGGCTGGGCAGTGACTGGTGCTGGTGGACGAGAGGCTCAACATGAGCCGTCAGTGTGCACTAGCAGCCCAGAAAGCCAATCGTATCCTGGGCTGCATCAAGAGAAGCATGGCCAGCAGGTCGAGGGAGGTGACTCTCCCCCTCTACTCCACTCTCATGAGACCCCACCTGGAGTACTGTGTCCAGTTCTGGAGCCCCTGCTACAAGAGTGATATGGACATGCTGGAATGTGTCCAGAGAAGGGCCATGAGGATGCTCAGAGGGCTGGAGCACCTCTCCTATGAGGACAGACTGAGGGAGATGGGGTTGTTCAGTCTGGAGAAAAGAAGGCTCCGAGGAGACCTTATAGAGGCCTACCAGTATCTTAAGGGGACCTACAAGAAAGCTGGTGAGGGACTTCTTAGGATGTCGGGTAATGGTAGGACTAGAGGGAATGGATTAAAACTAGAGATGGGACGATGCAGACTGGATGTTAGGAAGAAGTTCTTCACCGTGGGGCTGGTGAGACACTGGAAGAGGTTGCCCGGAGAGGTGGTGGAAGCCCCATCCCTGGAAGTTTTTAAGGCCAGGCTGGACGGGGCTCTGAGCAACCTGATGTAGTGGGAGGTGTCCCTGCCCATGGCAGGGGGGTTGGAACTAGATGATCTTTAAGGTCCCTTCCAACTCCAACAATTCTATGATTCTAAAACAGAATAACTTTGGATTTGTCTACAGAGTTTTTGCAGACAGCTGAGAACTCCACCTGTTTTCTAGACATGGACCAGGAAGCCATTGTTTCTGCATGATTCAGAGCACTGTCAGAGCACACCCACCTGAAAGAAGCTGCAGGCATACTTATTCCTATTAATATTTAGCAGGTAAGTATCTCATGACAGATGGCTTCAGGTCTTTAGGGGACTTTATGATACTGAACCCTAGAAGTGCTGAAAACTTGGAATTTAATACAATATAACCAAAAAAACTCTTCTTTGTGCAGCACTGAGTAGTGAAGAAAATAGAGAGGAAAGTGGAACCATCACGTGTCAGAAGGAATTACCCAGGCAGCTCGGGTAATTTTCTGTCAGTTTGATTCCTGGCATGGGGTAAAGGTGACTCCATCAGAAAGAAGCATCTAAGGGATTTAAAAAACTGCAGTTCTCCCAGGGTTTTTAACTAGGCCACACGTCACTAGATGTTCATAGGAATCAGTAAAATAAACACATCTGCCCCTCATGGACTTGCTCCAGGGATGAAACGTAATTTTCATTTGGGAAGGCTGAACTAACCAGCATGTTCTGTGCTGTGCAGTGAAGATCTCCGACCTCCCTAACAAGTCATACTTACTGTATGACTATATTACATGCATTTTACAATGAGAAGTAACTGTTACATTGCATCATACATAAATCACATAGTCTTTTATGGGAGCTTCTTTCTCATCGTTTTAGTAGTCTACAGTCTGTAGAAGGCTTACTCTGCGAAAACTTGACTCAGAAGAGAAATCTGGAACATACATGCTCTATGCTGTCCTAAATCATCCTGATTTGAGGTTTGCACACGGGAATTTCTGAACAGGACAGGTTTAAGACTGTGTAAAGGCTTTACTCTAGTAGACCATTAAAAGAGTGCCTCTTGTATTAGGTGTCTTTGTCCAGGTTTGGCAGCAGGGAGGCTACAGGGGTGGCCTTTTTGAGAAGGGGCCAGGGGCCACCCTGTGCCTGTGCGCAGCTAGTGGCACCTCTCGAAAAACATATTTAAGAAAGGGCAAAAAATGACAGGCAGAGAGGGAAGAAGGAAGGAAAAAAAAAAAAAAAAAAAAAAAAAGAGTGAGAAACAGCATAGGGAACACCAAGGTCAGAGGAGAAGGTGCCCCATGGCGGAGAAGATATTCCCTGCAGCCTGTGGAGGACCCACAATGGAGAAGAAAGGAATGGCAGGGATAAACCACTACATCCTGATCATAACTCCTCAACAGCCCTTTTGCACTGCTTGTTTCCTCTCTGAAGCGACTTGGACTGAGTGTAACCTGCAGTGAGAACAAGGGAAGAGGCAAGGAGTCTGGGAGGAGGAAGAAGGTCAAGTTTAGCCCGGGAAAGCAGGGAGGAAAGCTGTTGTTTTAATGTTTGCCTTTGTCCCACTACCCACATTAGCAAATTTTTTAAAATTATTTTAGTTGGCAATAAATTAAGTAATTTTTTCCCCAGTTGAGTCTTGTTTGCCTACCATGGTAATTGGTAAGCAGTCTCCCAGTCTTTATCTCAACCCATGAGATTTTTCATTCCCATTCTTCCTCTTCGCTCCCCTGTCCTGCTGGGGAGGGAAGCGAACAAGCAGCTAGGTGGGAGTTTGGCTGCTAGCCTAGGTAACCCACCAAATCTTTCAAAAAACCCCCCAAATAAAGTCCACAAGCAAGAAAATAAAAGTGGTCCACGGTGTTGTTGTTTTTATTGAAATGGGTGGCTAAAAACATTTCAGATACACAGAAAAATACTCTGCAGAGAAAGGACATAGCCACATATTTGCCACAGGACATAGTCAAAACACCGTGATTCTTCCCTCCCTCAAAGGGATTTGATTAGAGAATCACTCTTAGAAGCTCTTTGAGAAACTGTAAAACATCTGAGAAGGTACAGAATGTATTAACCCCTGTCGCTGTAGAGAAAGGAGCTTTGTACATGAGGGAGCTGGAGAAGTGCCAGGGCACATGTACTCAAATATCAGTGCGTGCTGAAAGAAGCTGAGTCTGAGTCTGCGAACTTTATCTCAGAGAGAAAGAGACAAAGCTTCTGACATTACTAATATGAGTGTGCAGCAGTGATAAATCATTAAGCTGAAAACTGACAGATAGAAAGAAGTTTTAAGACTTGAAAGTGGTTGTGCAGAAAAGCCAGAGAAGGTTTCTGGAAATTAAATATAAAGTGAACATTTGATGGATGAGTGCTAGACATTAAACTTGAATTAATCTGGCACAGCGATATTACTGGATGTACACTGGAGGTTTGTTTGAGATAACAGCATAGTACTTAGAGCAGGAAAGAAAGGAGTAAATCTTTTCAAACTACTTGAATGGGCAGGACACAATAGATGGAAAAATTTAATCTAGGTTACTGAAGCTGCTGGAAAAATCACTAGGAAGCCACACAAGCCAATGACAGAGTTCCATAAAGACAGAGCGAAACCCAAAGGCAAGCTAATTTAAGGACAGAAGAAAAAGGTAGATTTGGGAGGTTAAGAGAAGACATCCACACCTCCCAGCACTACCTGGACCCTCAGACAGTGGCAATCAAATAGTGCACAGCACTTCAGAATCAGTCCTCCAAACCACAGATGAAAATAAGGGTGAGAATCTTTGAAACCATCTGAAATCATTAATACAGAGATCTATCTTGCATTTCTTAGAGAAGAACTAATTTCTATGAGTAGAAGGGTTATGGTGAAATCTTTGTCGCACTGAAGTTGAAAGTGAAATTTCTGGCTTTTATTATGTGAGTCTGAAGAAAATATTTTAGCTAAGTATTTATAAACAATAACTTTCTATGATTATGTGCCTTTTACACCTTTTGGGAAAACCAGCAGGATACATGTATATCAGATCACAATAGTTCCCATAATGCACAAACTGGACCTTGCATATGGCCAGCAGGTCGAGGGAGCTGAATCTGCCCCTCTACTCTGCTCTCATGAGACCCCACCTTGGAGTACTGCATCCAGCTTTGGAGTCCTTAGCACAAGAAGGACATGGACCTGTTGGAATGGGTCCAGTAGAGGGCCACGAAGATGATCAGAGGGCTGGAGCACCTCTGCTATGAGGACAGGCTGAGGGAGTTGGGGTTGTTCAGCCTGGAGAAAAGGCGGCTCTTGGGGAGACCTTATAGCAGCCTTCTAGTATCTTAAGGGGGTCTACAGGAAGGATGGGGAGGGACTCTTTATCAGAGAGTGTAATGATAGGGTGAGGGGTAACGGCTTCAAACTGAAGGAGGGTAGATTTAGATTATATATTAGGAAGAAATTCTTTACTGTGAGGGTGGACACTGGAACAGGTTGCCCATGGAGGCTGTGGATGTCCCATCCCCGGAAGTGTTAAAGATCAGGATGGATGGGGCTTTGAGCAACCTGATCTAGTGGGAGGTGTCCCTGCCCATGGCAGGGGGGTTGGAACTACATGATCTTTGAGGTCCCTTCTGACCCGAACCATTCTATGATTATTGACGGAGTCCATGTGCTTTTTCATATACTTTGAAAAGCGTATTACCACACTTTAATAGTTTTGTCCCAAAACATTGATTTCGGATCATCTGGCCTACTAAATGCCAAATCTGCCCTAGTTGTCACACCGGAGAATTTTGCCAGACAATTCTCCATAGGCGGGAGACTGACTGATGATCTCTGCCTTTTTAAGTCTCGCAAGGACACTCTAGGTTCTCCTTTCATGAACACTCTTCTGTAAGAAGGGTAGATGTTCACAGAAGGCACCTCCTTACATCAAAACTTGACTCTAATACTTGCAGAAATGGTGAAATAGGCTTTTGCTATTCTTTCAGTCAAGACAAGAGCAGAAGCCACAACCACTGACAATAACAATCAGGACAATGGGTGTTTTCAATTAGTTTTGTGGGCAAAGATTGCTTTTTTTGCAGGTAAGATATGATACTACCTAATGATTTCTTTTGTACTGTTAACTCCTAAGGTCTTACCAACTTGATCAAGGATATAACACTGCCAGAGACTGTATGAGAGTTGCTATTAAATTCATCAGATTTAGCCATATACTAAACTGTTATGAAACCAATTAACTGCTGGCCTGAACTCATTTGGTCATACTCAAATCATTTCCTGTCAAACATCTGCAGAGGATCAAGTTATTCTTCATGCTTTTGCCATAAAATTTTGCTCTTACTTCTTTAATCCATTTCTTTCACAGACTCTTCCTGACTTTTTTTTTTTTTGAACCAGTTTCAATTTGAGGTGGAACGGTCTTTATATATTAACCTAGGAAAGTTCTGATACCATTACTCTTTGTGTATCAGTTCTGAATTCACTTCTATCCCAGCTATACATTTTTTGCTGATGCTGTTATTTCTGTAGAATGTTTTTGCTTGGACTCTCACTCTACTCCCACTGAAGTCATTCAGTTGGAATCTCCATCACTTTGAATAATCATTATACTGTGCAAAGGGAAGAAATATGCAACAACTAGACAGTAGGAAAAATGTCTATTACTTTACATTAAAATATAGCTGGATTGGGAATACGGCTAAACAAAATCAAGAATTCATAAAAATTAGCATATCACTTTTTGGTTAGTTCTGCTGATCAAAAAGTTTGTATGTTTTGCCTTCTTTCAAATACATACCCCCATTTTCTAGTAAAACCTGCCACAGTAAGCATAAGGCAATAGCTTTTCACAAGTCCTAGATAGAAGTGTATTTTGTTCTGATACAAACTGCTTCGATAGAACTTAAGAAGTTTAGATGAGTAAGAAGTTGTACAAGGAGGAGGAAAACAACTGAGCTAAAGACTTTGGAAGTAAACAAGAATCCTAAAAAGGAGAGACTGCAGATCCCATCTCCTCTCACCAACTGTATTTTTGCCCCTACTCCATGAAAAAGCATAAATCCTCTCCCACAGTCTGGCAGACACTTTCCTCTGTCTGTATTTAATCAACATTTTCCTATTACAGGCTCAGTTTTCCCTCCTTCAACTTTTATCACTCGTCTTTCATTAAGAAACAAATCAAGTTTTCTTTCCGTAGTTCTCTCATTTCTTCCAACTCAGTCTTCCTCCAGACATGAAAGAAAGATCACCTATCTGCTATGCCATCATGCACTAGCAGGTATAACTTGCTTCTATAAGTGTTGCAAATACTAGCTAACATTTTCCCCAATGCACCCAATGTGACGAATTTAAGAGTGCTTCAGCTTGAGAAATGCTATATGGAAACAGAAACACTATATGGAAAATGTATAGTGTTAACAAATACAACATGACACAAGTATATACAGTAAGAAGAAAAACCCCACTGAAGTCAGAAAAATTTGCACGGGCTTCAAGGAGCTTTGGGTGAGGTCTTTGATGCTTTCTTTAGTAGGAGACAGAGCTAAAAGGGACAGGAGAAATGGGATCCTTGAAACTGTCCAGTTTATTCACAGAGAGACTATTTAAGGTCATATCAAGCTATTCTCGTCTGTGCTTGTTCTGTAGATCATAAATAACCGCTGAAGGGAATAATTACTGTTGGGGTTACTTCATAAAGAAGATGCTATTTGGATTTTAGAATAACAGGAAATAGAGTTATATATTAAGCTTGAAATAGATTTTACTGTCCATACTAGATGAGCTTCTCATGACAAGCAATATCACTTTTCACCAGAAGGTTGGCTCCATGCAACCAGAAAAAATGAACTCCTCCTTTTCCCCTCAAAATATTTCAAAAGTTTTCATGTATATGACCCACATTAGGGCAGAGTTATCAAGTCATTATATGCCTAATTATACAATAATATCAATTTGACCTTAGGTGGGAATAATACTGCAAGCCTGTCTTGCAGCCAAGATGATATGAAATTATTATTACATATACAGACACATGCACACGCACAATTCTTTCACTACTCAAAGTGGGGAAGTACAGTGGGGAAGTACAGGCAATATGATTTTTTAATGCAGGTTCAAAGACTGCTTTCATGGTATTCATGCTGGTATCTAGTGCTTACTGTATAAAGCAGTAAAGCAGAATACAGAACTAAAAGCAATACCTCTGTTGTAGCAACTCTCCAACATTCCTGAAAAAACTGGGCTTTCCCTTCTGTTTAACTTAACCCTGGGAAGCAGATTTAAAGTATTGACTTAAAGAAAATCTAGACAATGGTGAAGTTAAATAAAAAAGTTGACTATTTTCAGAATATCACACAAGTCACATGTGTTATGATCTGACCTTCTGGAGCTGGTTTACTCGCATTTGTTTTTTCTGGATCCTTCACCTTGGATTTACTTGTTTCTTTTCTTCTTTCTATATCTTTAACTGAAAAGTAAGCAGGGGAAAAAAATAATCAATCAAACTAGAAACAGTGCAGTCAGAAGCATGTAATTATCTTCTTCCAGATAAAGAAGCTGCACACAACATCTTGCAATATGCTTAGGTAACAAGTGATTGTTGCTGGGTTTTTGCTCCCTACCTTTGGGTTTATTCTTTTTATGAATCTTTCCCCATCCTATCATCATTAAAGTTCTCAGAAGTGACTCTCCTCACACACGAGAGTCCAAATACAGTGACATCAGTACCTAAACCCACACTGACAAGATCCACCACTGGAAATATAGTCCAGAAAATTGGCGGAGCTAGCTGGGGAAAGTCCAGCATTGCAGAGTTCCACTGCAAGTCATTCAACACAAAAGCACATAAGCCAACTGTTACATTATCCTCTTTAAAGAATCAGCTTAGATCCCATGCCCAAATCTGTGTTCAGGGCACCAAATATTCCCATGAGAGCAAAGCTGCTCCAAAGCTCAGACTTCAACAGTTTCCTGTCCCACAAGCGGGTGGGATACCTCCCCTATCACATTCCAAATCTCTCACAACAGCCAGGCAGAACCCAGCTTGATTAGCAATTCCTAATATTACATTGGTAGCCAGTATCACTCCACTCAGTCTGAAAGATTCTGGCAAAATCATTGCTCAAGTTACATATTAGAAAAAAAAAATTCCTTTCAGAATTTCCTTAGAACACTAATCAGTGTCAATGCCCCAGCTGTCTACAATGGGCAGGAACAGATTAAAAGAATGAAACAGAGAAAATCTCTCATAGAAAATAAATTTCTACTCCAATTAAAATCTTTAATTTACGTAGAGCTGGATTCTGACCAACATTCATCCAAGCAGGCACTAAGTCTTAGCCAGGATCAGAGTCTCTCTGTGCTACATCATTAAAAAAAAAAACAAAACAACACACACCACAGTAAGAGAGTGAAAGAAGGTTATCTGTCTCTTGAAACACAAGAGATAAAATAGATAAGAAGGTATTCTGTTCTACAGGAGCGGAACGAAAGTCAAATGGATTTCGCTAATTTGCCAAATAGTAGATGAACTACCTCAAACAGCCGAGAGCGCTCTAAATTCCAATCCAAAATATAATCACAAGACCATCCTAAGGTCTTTGGAAAACAACAAGCCATTGTCAAACATCCAAGTGTGGCCTTCTCAGTGCGATAACCCTCTGCAGAACCTATGGCCCTTGCACTCCAGGTATAGAGGTAGGAAAACTGATGAAAAAATAATTGAAGTTTTGACTCCTCTCCTTACTAACACAGCATGTGCACCTGTACATCACCTCTACCTTTAATGAACAGTTGTAAAACTGATTCAGAAGCAAATTCAGGTCCACAAGCTTGCTGAGGAGTCAGCTTTTACCAAGGTAGGCTTTGGTTATTAGCTGGGTTACAGATAAAGCCATGATGACACCAGGTCTTACTCAGAAGTCTGGGTTTAATCCTTACCTAAACAAGTCTCCAACTAAAATAAGAGATGAAATTACCAGAATAATACTAGTCAAAAAGGATGCCATTACTTAGCCTTCTAAAGGCATTCCTTTGAGAAAAGGTTAAGAGCAAGCTAAGGAGCTGCTTGATGGCCTCCTCAAATGCTAGTGCTGTTGACCGGCAAGTCTCCAGGGAAACAACACAAAAGTCTGAAAATGTTCATAGGATACAAGTCAGTCACATCCTGACAGAGATTTCTGGATTTGGGAAAGACATTTCTGTCAGAATTCTAACCACATAGGAAGAACCGACAAGACAACAACAGTTTTACTCACATATTTACACAGACAAAAAACTTACCTAGTGCATGTTCTTACAGCTGTGTTTTAAAAGGAAAAATTTCCCCAGTGATCTTTAATTGCATATTGTGTACAATAACTTACAAGCAGCACTAGAAGAAAAAAGTATACCTGGCTATATAAAGAGGAATACTCTTTTAACAATAAAATTTTATTGTAGGCTTGAGAATTCTTTGTACATCAGTTACAACTCAGCAGCATTAAAAACATACTTCCAATGCACTAAACCTGAGGCTATTCTCAAAGTTTTGTATATATCTGACCTTTTTTCATCTCAAGAATTAGTGACTGTTTGTCAGAGAAGGGGAAAAAACATGGAATACAGGATAGCAAAAAAGAAGGATTTGTATATGTGCTGTGTCTCCTTTTACTCATGCAAGACATCACATTGTCAAATGAAACTCCAGTCTCATTAAGTACTACATGTTTTCACTTGCAGCAAAGAAACAGTATACTAAATAGAACATAACCCCCATATTCTTAAGTCAAGTTCCCAGCTCTACTTTTCCTGAAGAATAGAGGTAATTTAAAAAGCAGCCACACCTAATATTACAGAAGTTGGTGTTGCTTTCTGTGGGCTCCTCTTTAATGCTAAAGTAATCTGTGGTTGTGTGGGTTTCCTAACCAGGATAGAACTTAAAGTAGTAAACACACAGCTGCAGTGACGAAAAGCTAAGCAGACTTCGACACAGACCACATCAAGCAGCCAGCACATTCTATCTTATGCTGGTTCTAAGAGAAAGGTGGTTTAGCAATGACAGTGGGAAAAATTCAGTGCTGAGGGAATTCAGTAGGCTTTCAACTGCACTCCCAGACTGTCACATTTTTATCTTTATCGCCCAAATCTCCACTGACTTTATTTAGCTGATCTGTTTCAGATGCAGATCAAGACAAATCAGCAAAGACATATATATCACTATAATACAGACATTAAGAGTATGTATAGATCGGACAAAAAAGTCTTAAGCATAATTTGTAAATATACTTGACAGTTAAAGACCAGTAAGAATTTAGCCTTTCATAGTATCATTGAACTAGCAACCAGTTGCCAGTTGGCACAGCTATAACAATGTTTTAATAAGTTGGACAAAGGAAAGGAAATTTTTGAAGTATCAGAATTATAGCACTTCCCTTCTTGTTTCCGCTCCCTGAAGATTCTCTTCCATGAGATACTGGCTAATTTCATAAGAGAATGGGGAAGAAAAGGATTCCAAAACAATGGAAACAGAGAGCCCAATGCAAGAATCTCCCATGCAACAGCAACTGGATCGATTCCCACCTCCAGCTAGGTATGTACCAGTTAAAATCTGTGGCTCTGATTAGCCTTCCACCACAGAAAAAACTGTTCCATAAGTTATGTTAAATATCTGATAAATTCTGCATATCAGGCATAAAAAGACACTTACTTCTGAACTGGCCTTGTGCTGGCTTACTCTCCTTGTCTTCACTGAATGCAATGATCTGAATGGCATAGTTTTGATCTGGAATAAGACCTTGAATAATCGCTTTGGTTGCAGTGTTTTGAAGAATTAATTGATTGGTTTTTCCACCTGTAAGAGAAAAGACAAGAACCGCCACAAATACGTAACTTTTCTTATAGCACAGTAAATGTAATGACTTAAAACTAACTCAAGCTCTACAAGTACCCAAGTATTCCCGCTTTTGGGACTATCCATACAGCCATGCCAGAGGGCATCCCAGAAAAGCAACAATTCAGGCAGCCTGACGAGAGACACAGACAGTTTTCTTAGATAGAAACCCTCTAAGATCAATCAATCATCCTTTGTATCAGGGCCTCATGGAACAGCCACGGTGTCCAGCAAAACTATTGATTAAGAAGAAAGAAGCATTTGACAAAAAGCTGTCAAGTATGGTAACATCACACCCACAGGCTTTCACACTGCACTGTAACTGGCTGACAGTTCTGACCCCATCACACCCACATCATCTCTGAACACCCTCTCTGCCCACTTCCCTTGGGCAAGGAAATTCTCGCGTATAAATATTAACCATTTATATGTATACATATATATAAAGATTGTATACACACATGTAAAAATATGTATTTTAGCTGTATGTTAAAAGTGTATCTTTACCTAAATTTAAATATATACAGAAGTAATACCTCTGCACAGGTAGCTTGATAATAGCCACTTTGTTACCTATTTTACATTTCAAGTTTTCATGCAAAAAAAAAATTAAAACTGTGGGCTTTTTGTTTGGTTAGTTTTGGTGGGTTCTTTCAGTTTGGTCTAAAAATCTTTTTAGTCTTTTTTGAGGTGCTCACTATGGGAGAAGGCTCAGAGAGATCCACCTCTAAGCTCTGACTGGAACAGGGTCCTTATGATCTCCCTTGAACACTTCCTAGACTTCCTTACGCTCCACTGGAAAAAGATAAAGACAGAGGACACTAGCCTCAAAAAAGCTGTTAAGCCTTAAAAAAAAGAACCTTAAAAAAAGAACATAGACACTTTTGTTTTACCTGAACTTGGAGTGACAAGAAGCTTATATCCACTGAATTGCCCTTTAGGGGCTTTCCAAGAGATCTGTACACTGTCAGGACTGACTACATTATACCTTAGTCTTGTTGGTGGGGACACTGCAAGTGGGGAAAGAAAACAACATTTTAAATTCAAATAAAAAGCAACTGTCAATTTTAAACAAACAAAAATAAACACATATAGGAAGACAACACAAAATTTTAATTATAAAGGATGCAAGTTATTCAAAGTGTCACATATATCAGTTTATTAGTTTGTAAAATTACATCCCCAGTGCACTACTTCCCTCAGACATACCTTTTATTTATCTCTTTATAAAAACAAACTAACAACCTAACAGCAGAGGACAGGAAGACAAACAGTGTTAGATGTTAAGTGTCTAGTTTAGCAGGCAAAGCTGGTAATAAAAATGCTCTTTGTTAATATATGGTAATTAAAATTGCTCTCCTTGCTTACACTGACAATATGTGTTACCTAGCCTCCTTTACCTCACATTACTGTGGGAGTTTCCCCACATTTAAGGTCAGTCAGGGCCAAATTTTCAAAGCCTTGTGAAGACACAGTAACCAAGAGGAAAGATAGGCATGCACAAGGCAGGGGGAACATCAGCTGCTCAATTTGCAAACCTGGCCTAAGCAGCAGACACACCTGCCCAGCTGCAAGCGCTGCTTTGGTCTCATCAAGACTACTAGACATGGGTAGGCTAGTCAAGATTGAGAGAGGTGCAATCTGGAGATGGTAAGCAAATCTGCCTCCATTTAAATTGTGCCATCACCTAGGTTTCAAATAGAAGCAGCCAGTGAAGTGAATAAAAGCATGAAATGATTGAGAAAGAGGTGGTGTTTCAGTGAAGCAATGCACACAGAAACAACTGGAAAATCCACGCTGGGTCATTCCTGCAATATCAGTAATATTGTACCTATGTACATCAATTAGCCTTTCACAGCTTTGCATCTCTCCGCTCAGGCAAGCTCCGCCGATGTCAGACAACACTCTATAGAGCATTTCTGCTCTGCTCCAGGGTGCTCTGCATATCCCTTCTTCACAGCAAACAACTGAAGCAGAGCTACTAGGTGTGCAGCCTGTGCTATCCAAGGCTGTCAATAAGGGGAAATCTTTATACATTTCATTCAGAACTAACTGATCTAGAGGGGAAGGCAGCCAGGGAAGCTATCCAGAGGCTGAGCAACAGAAAGTGCTAGAAAAGCTTAGCAAACTCCTCCATTAACCTTACCCCTCCTCTTCCCACTACCTCCACAGCCCCCCTGAAGTTTTTCCTTCATTTTTCAAACCCTTGGTGCCCCTGCCACTACCACCCTTAAGGTTTCTGTTGATAAGTCCAAGAAAAAAAGGAAACTATCTGCAGGCAAGAAGGGTCAATCTCTTGCCCAGATAGCTCTTAAGTGACTTTGCTCATGCCACAGTTTGTTGGTCCACTACATTTAAGAAGCCAATAGTTCTCATATTTCTGAGATTTAAGGACTGCAGCACACGGAGCATCTGAGTCAACAGGCAGAATGTGCTATCCAACAGTCTCTGGCCTCTCCATTTGACCTACTACAGTCAATGCAGCTCTGGCAACAGCAGCAGCCAAAGACCTGTCCTGAACTGATTACTTTTTCCTACGTGCTTCTTTTTCCAAGAGTTTGGGGGAAGAAAGAAATAGAAGGAATGAGGCAGGCTGTAGTTTTGAGATTCAGGGTGGTGCTTTTTAATGCCATCTAACATTAAAAATACTTTGGGTCTTAGAAGTAAAAATCTGGAGGTTTAATATAAGAGGTATATTTCCTTGCATCCAGCCTCTCAATCCGTAGGGACAGTTTTGCCAGAGCAAAGGCAGGTCCTGCAGTTCTCTGCCTTGAGGGACTTAACACCAGAACACAGGAAAGAGAGTACGTAAGCACCAAGAACAACAGCTTAGTAACACCTCCGCACCCTCAAAGACTTCAGAGAACATGCTTAAGAGAGGCAGGGAGACAGAAACAGTAGGTAGCGCACCAATTCCACACACTCAAAACTGTTCCAATTCGCAGCACTGGGCTTACACCCAAACAGTGCATTTCCCCAGGTGCTGGGCACAATCTTGTCAGACCTTGTCTTCAGACTGCCTGTCACCTCCCTGAAGTTCAGAGAAAGAGAGGCTGCCAGTAAGAAGTGTGTGCAGGAATCACTGCAAACAAAATCAGTTCTTTGAAAATTTGGCCCTCATACTGTAAAATGTTTTGCTGGGCAGGTTTCTGCAAGAACATTCAGCATGCTATAATTGTCATAAAATTACAAAGACTATGGCAAAAAGTTTTGAAAGCCAAGCAGACTGTAGTTACGGATTACAGCTTTTAATTCATTCTCAAGATTCATTCTGTCTTTGAGCTATACATAAATCACAATGAATTGGGGCTGAATGAACCAAGAGTGACAAATCATACCTAGAAGTTTGCAAAATATGCAATTCCTTTTATTATTTATTTTGTCTAAGGAATAGCAAGTAAACTTCAGAACAATGACAGTATACAAGTGTAAGAATGCTGCACATTTTACCAGGATTAAGTGGTAAATTTGCATGGGGATTAAGAGGCAGAGCAGAGAGCAACAAGCACCAAGGAATGACAAAAAGTTATCGTGTCTTAGGATTTCAGAGTTCATTTTCTCTGCCTTCTTCTTCCTTCCCCGTCATTCCATTCCATCCTACTTTAACAGTTTATGAAAGGACCTTCTAACAAAGAAGCATAGTTCTGGCCTAATTGCTATTAGCCATCACCAAACCAGGTAAATTTTGGGAGCCCCTAAAAAACAATCACAGATCTCACAAGCAAAGAAGGACACAATCACCAAAAGTTTTTCTGTTTACTACAGTTACAATGTGAAAGACTAGAAAAGTTTGTGCCAGAATAGTCTTTACATAACTAGTCAATTTTCACTGGGTACTTTTTGTTTCAAAGATGGCAGTGCAGGGGAACAGACATTCCCACACAGCTATTAACCATAAGGAAGAAAAGATTTATTCACCAGACAGATACTCAACTGTGTCTTAGTTGTGCAAAGACTAACTTTCTGGCACAGAAAAGTACATATAGCTAAGGAAGTTAAAAATCTAACACTTGAACAGACAACAAAATATTGATGGGAATCACTACACGTTCACCAACCTGAAGAGGATATCTTTATTTCTTTGGACCTTTATGGTCTGTGGAACAAAATCTCACTTCTTGCAGAAAGGGAAAAAAATTAATCCAAGCTGAGTCAGTTAACTGATAAAAATCAGTAGCTAGAGCTTGTTAAGTGGTTTTACAGGAATGCAAAAGTGAATGGCCGTCAGCAACATTAGAGCAGTCACCCAATACAGACAAGTTCAAGGCTTTGGTTTATGCCACCAGATAAATTAGCACTCCGAGTACATGGCTCTTGTGGACAACTAGGGAAAAAATGCTTTGAACTATTCAGTATCTTAATGGAAAGGAAAAATACCATAAGTTGCACATGTGTACGTCTCCAAGACATCCAATACTCTAAGATTGGATACTAACTAAACCATGTAGCTTCCAATTTACTTGTGTCATAAGAATTGAACAAGTTAATATGCCCTGCACTTACATTAGTAACACATGGAAATTATTGCTACATAAAGAAAAGTTTCCGTCTTTACATACAGAAGGAAAATTCTTAAAGCAAGTTACTTTATGAATAAATGGAAAATTCGAAAGTATTCTTCTTGCCCAGCACTATATAAGAACATAAACAGACAAAAGCTGGATTTTTTTTGTTGCTGTTGTTTAAGCGACATTACACTGAATGAGGAAGAAACAGCAGTGATGACAGAATAATTGTTGTTGAGTAAAAACTGAATGGCACTATATGTTTTATAAGGCATTCGGGCAATAAACGAGATAAACCCATGTAGCTCAACACAGATAACTCCTCAATTGAAGGAATAAGTTGTCGCTTCAGGACTGTTGACTTCAGTCTCCCAAACACATTCTCCTTTCCAGGAAGTCACACTGCACACCTTCACCTGAGCATCTTTGCCAAAGGAAGGAACCACAAGCTGGAACTAGTACCAGCTCTTCCTACACCTTGGCAAAGTGTGCAATCTCTTAAAACAGACAAACATACTGTTATGCTGTATTACATTGTAAATGGTTAGCCAGCTGCTTGAACAGTTTGCTGCAAAGGGTGGCAACCTTGAGAAAAGAAAGGATTTGAGAAACATCTTGTTACTTGAAGTGTAGCAAGAGATATTTTTATACTGCAAACATGAAATAGAGACTTCATATCACCTCTTTCAATAACATAACAGCCATTTTGAGCCAAGGCAATAGTCCACTTAGCTTAGTATCACACTGCTGACAGCACTCAGCAGCTGATGCTTGCCTAAAGAGGGTAAGAACAAGGGAAGTATTGTTCTTATTCATCAAGTACACCAACTCTAGTTTCTGCTGGTGTGAGGATTGTGGAAAAAACTCTCTCTGACCTTCATTTTATTGTATTAATAGTTTGAGAGTTTTCTCCCCTACGTATGACCGATTAAATCAAAGTTCAAGGAAAAAAAAAAACCAAAACCAAACAAACACAACACAGAATGGTTTTCCAGGCTCAAGGAATTTTGCAAAACTTTCTGGAGATGGATCTCAATCCCCAATCCTGTTTTGCAAATCTTAACCATATGTCTTAGGACTGAAATACACAGAGAAAGGACAAACCATATGCTTTGCTTTATTGGCTCATTAAGTCACAAACATTCTGGACCTCATTTCTGACCAGAACTGATGTGTTGAACATTGGGAACATGTATTTCTTCATTCACCTCACATCGCCCACATGAAATATTACTGCTTACATGTGTCCCTAAGTTCTGGAAGAAGCTTGTAAAATGCTTGCAGATTTCCAAACATCCAAGATGGTATGCTTCCCCAACACTTCAGTGCCACGCTGACTGGACAGCACTGCTACGTGCATTTACCAGAACTTGGAAAGCCTCAGGTTGCCACTACTATCCGAATGCGCTTGTGAATAATGCATTATACAAGACGCTTTAGAGGAGACCCAGGATGAAATTCTGCTCCCAGTTATGCCTGTGCAGTCTCATTTCAAAGGGATTACATAAATATAAAGTTGACAGAAACGCCTTTCTTTAGAAATCATAAAAACTCATTGGCACACTTCCTCCCTTCTTCCCCAAGCAATACGGTAAATTTTCTCTAGAAGTCAAACCACTGTCAATATGATCCAACAAATATTTAAGCCTAACAATTTCTGCAGTACATTTTAATACCCACTAAGGAGATTTATAAAAAAAAAGCTGCAGAAGTAGTCTATAACATTTAACAGTCTTGTGCAATCCTGTATGATGTAAGTGTTACAATAGCTACTGTTCCAACAAAGAAAAAAAAAAAAAGCATTCCATACAAGCTTAATATCACAGCTGGTCCTTCAAACTTTTTTGATTACATAGAAGACAGTCACAGCAATTTCTGATCAACACTTTCATGTACATAAGAGTAAAAAAAATGTTCCATATAACTCATTTTGAGACATCTGAATTTGCAGAAAGATTTTCCCTATTTGAGATACCAGGTTCAAAGAACACACATGAACACATAATTCTACCCACCCCCGCGATCAGCAGCAAAACTCCTGCTTCATTTCAGTAGTACTGGATCCATGTCCTATTAAGAGGGAAGTAACACTTGCACTTGGAATAAGGAAGTCTATTCCTGCACATCAGAGTGAAAAGCTCCATCTTCTTATTTATGGCTTACCTTGTCCCTGGGCATCACTGATGAAGAAAGCTGTGACAGCTAAAAAAGCCAAGAGGAAACAGCTCTGTGTCTCATACCGACAAAACATCTTCTTTCCCTCAATACACACAGTATCAGCAGATCTGAAAACACATAGAACAAAAAGATTTATTAAAGCTACAAAGATAAGGCATCCACTTCAATGAAAAGTGTGGGCAAAATCTGGATTCCATTAAGAAAAATAGGAATTTGCCACAGACATCATTGCAGCCAAGATTTCATCCTGACAGCAGTTTTACAACCAAAGCATGTTTTACCTGAAAGACACAAAGAATTTGGACTACTCAACAGTTCTGAAAATTCAGTGCATGTAAAGAGAAAATTGATATTCTTTGCTGAGCTTACATGCGTACTGGAAATAGAGTTTGCTATGCATAACGAGGTAACATGGGTGTCTCTATACAGTCCAGTGTTGCAAGCATCAAGATACTTGTGGTAGAGAACTCTGAAGCCCTCAGTAACAAAGTAGGAGTAAAACTGTCATCTACTTTATATCCAGAATGGCATGTTAAATTATGTATTTCAGGATTCTGTAATAAAAAAAAAAAAGACAAAACTGCTCTGCAAGCCTACCATAAAATAGGAAATACATATACTCAATAACCCCAGTGAAATAATCATTGATCAGTTCAACTGAGCAATTTTGCACATCAGTTGTCAAAAAATGCAGAACTTTGTCCTAGGGAAACACAAGCCCTCTTCTCACTGTCCTCTACAGCCTACTCTGATTTTCCTTTTTCTAGCTTATTGAACTTATTCTGTGCACTCTGTTGTACTCCCTGACACTTTCAGTGACTAAAGCAGACACGCCTCAGAAGGCATGCAGTGTATCAGCTGAGTAAGCACTAATTCTATTTGTAGGTAATGCCATGGTCAAAAATATTTACTCTATCAGTTAGGAACATCAACACTTTGGAGTACAGCACTATATGAGCGTTCCAGGTAGTCTTAGGTGAACTAGTTGGGTTACAGGAAGCAATTCTGATGCCAAAGAACAAGTTCTAGACAGGGTAATTTATCTGCTCACAGAAGCCAGGTTAAAAACAGTACAAATTTCAATACCTGAACTTGGCCTTTAGCACTTTCCAGTACAGTTATTCAACATATAGAGAAGTACCTCTCAAGATACATCATGTTCATAACATTGTTCTTATAAATGTTTATCTACCACTCAACTTTACTGCACTAGTTTTAGCCGATTTTCTGGGCCAGGAATAAGAATTTCTGCTGCCCTCTCCTGTTAGTATTTAACGGGAGAATTAAATTAAGATGAATCATAGTTGATTTCTTACTGTCAACAGAGTCAACATCTGAAGGTTTACTTTGGTAGCTTTTGGTTTATGTATTTCTGTTTTGCACACCCCTCCCATTTACCTTCCGTGTGGTTTTCTCTAATATTCCCAAGATACCATCATTGAAATTTGCCTTCCGTGTTTTCATTGTCTTCTGAGTAAGGCACAAAGCAAGTGGTTCAACCACTATATAACACAAAAGGCAGGCTGAAGTACCTCAACCATTATTAAACAGATAAGACCTACATCTCCTTCTCTCTTCAAGTATTTACAATTTGCCAGGACTTGGAAGGTCTACCGTTGCAAATCCCAGTCATGAATGCTTCATGTACCACCTAGAAAAATATAAGGGGCTTAACCATTGTGAATTCCATTCCCACAGAAGGTTACCTAAGTTTTAGACAAATTACCAACAAATTTCACACTACTTAAATGTATATTTTGAATCCTTCTCTTACAGCATAAACCACCCAAGACAGAGGCAAATAGCTAAATCCAACAGCAAAAATGTGCACCAAAACCTGCCTTAGGACACATCCTCCAGATGGAATTCAGAAACCTGAGCAAAGCGCCCAGGTTTCCTCCTACATGAGCACAGAGCCAGACACCCAAGGACTGTATCCAGACCAGCCAGCATGGTCAGCAGACAGTTGCCTAGTGACAGGCAATAGGAAAAACTAAGACAGTTAAGCCTTAAACAGTCTGAAATACATCCCTTGTGTGTCTTACATTGGGTATCGAGGCTTCCCTCCTCACGCAGGAATACAACCTGGTACAAGTAAACGCAGACTCTTCAAAGAACAGCATACACCTCATTCTTCAATGCAGTCACTACTGACAGTGTGTGGGTTTCTTTCCATGTAATAAACTAGACATTACAATATTCACTCACAGTGATGGCTCAATTCCCCATTTGATATAAACCCTCCTCCCAAATAAGGGCTATAAATACTAACTGGCAGGTAATCCTTCGTAGAAACACTCTCCACTGCTGCTTTGAGACACAAGCCATTGCACAGAGAAGGAAGATTTAACTGGGATACATACAACCGGAGCTGGATAAACTAGGCACAAGTTCACCTCCGCAATGACCCGCACTCCAAGGTTCACTCAACTAGGACAGGTAACCACCCGTCTGCACCCACCTTGTGGCTGACATCAGGGAATAAAAAGAAATAACCTCTTCCTCCTGCTTTTTATATATTTCACCTTTTACTAACTAGTTGGTACAACAGTGATTTGACAGAACAGCCCTGTCAGCAGAAACCAAACCCTCCCAAGGCGAGGGCCCTGCCCATGAGGTGAGCCCCACTCCCACCATGCCCATGGCTCCTCTGCCGGATGGGCTCCAGGGTGGGATCCTGGGCAGCTGCCCTGGGCCTGGCACCAGGGCACGTTCTCCCGAGGGAACAACCTGCCTCCGAGACCTCCTAACCCGGCAGAAACCCCAGGCACATCTCCGTGCTTCCCACCGCCCGGGCTGCAGAAGCGCACCCAGCCCAGGTGAGGAGGCACAGCCCTGGCACCCTTCCGCACGGCAGGCAGAGAAGCGCTGCCCTCCCGAACGGGAGCCCGGGATTCATTTCTCCTATCTCATTATGAAGCGGGGTGGTCCAGTGCACGCCCCGTTGGGCGAAACGAAGACCGCGACCTGCCCCCGCACCACCGCGGCCTCGAGGGATCCGCTCGGCCCGCCGCAATGGCCGCCGCCTCCACAGGAGAAGGGCGGGAAGGCAGTGCAGGGGGCCGGCGGCGAGGTGGGGACCCGGAGGCGGTGCCGGGACCCGGCAGGCGCGCTTCGTTCCCTTCTCCGCAGCCCCCGCAAATGCGGCTCCAGCCCGGCATGAGGGGCCGCGCCTCAACCCCCGCCTGCACTTCGGGCACCAGCATCCACCGGCCTCCCGTTGGAAAGCGCGTCCCCACCCTCGGCAAGTTAAGATAGGGGCAGCGCAGAGCTCGTTGTTGCCGCCGAGCTGAGGCGAAAGACTGGCCCTGTGAGGGGCAAGGACTGCCCGCCGGGTACCTCTCCCCCTCCGCCGGGGGCAGCCCGCCGCGGCGGGGGCAGCCTCGCCGGGCCGGGCGAAGCGATCTGCCTCGGCGCGCCGCGGGCAGCGGCCAGACCCCCCGTTTTACAGTGGGGCTGGTTATTTTATTTTAATTAAAAGTAGGGCTTTTGCGGGAGTTTCCGAGGGGCTCCCGCCCCGCCTCAGGCTCGCCACTCCCCACCCCTCCTGCACCCAGCTCTCCCTCCGCGGCTCCGCTCCAGATGCCGCGGGGCCGGGGGGGGGTGCAGGCAGGTGGGTGGGAAGCCATCCCGATCCCGAGCCCCGCGGGATTTAAGCCCCCGGAGCCGACCAGCCCCAAGCGCGCCTCGCCCCAGCCCTGGAGTGGAGTCGCGGCGGAGCTCACACCAACCTGTGCGGTCATCGGCGGGGGGGTGGCCGCTGGGCTTCAGGCGGGGCTGCGGGCGCTGAGGGAGAGCCGCTTCCCTCCCCTCCGGCCGCTCTTCCCGTCGCCACGCCGCATCCGATAAAGCGAAAGGGGTAGAGAAAGGAGGCGGGCAATTATAGAGCAGAAGGTGGAAAGAAGGAGGGGGGGCCAGAAAAAAAAAAAAAAAAAAAAAAAGACGATGTCTGCGATCCAACCCTCCGCCCCCGGGCCCGGCGGCGGGGGCCGGCCAGGTGCGCGGGGAGGCAGGGCCGGGGCGGGCCCGGGGGCGGAGGGGGGGTCCCGGGCAGCCTTACACGGCAGGTGCTGTGCCTCTCGGTGTCCTCTTTCCTCCGGTTTTTGCTACCTTTTAACTCATTTTCCTCTTCTCGCCTTCCTCTTCGTTTGAAATGATTGAGAAGGTGCCTGTTCCGGCTCGGAATGCGAGTGTCCCCCGGTGCCGGGTATTGCCATGTATGGATTAATGATTCATCGGGGAAATATTTATATTAAAGTGTTCCAGTAATTGTCTGGCTTAGCATAAACCTGCATTAAAAACATCGTAGTATATATGCACGTTTTTGCCATATGCATAGACATTGGAATTGCGGAATCTATATTCGTATAGAAATACGAGTTACCCCGTGGTATATTCTACTGAAATTACAATTGAGGTACTGGTAACAAAGTGCCAAGAATTTAAGAGGTGAATGAAAATATTCATTACAATGTGCCTGGTCATCTGTATAAAATTGCAAATGACTGCAGTTAAGAAAGAGCAGGCACAGGTGAGGCAGAGATGTGCATCCCTTTTTTAATGTCAGTGGGAGCCCCTTCCCGGGAAGAGGAATGCAGTCAGTCCCGGGGAGGTGACTGTGACTAAACTTTGCAAAACAGGACCTTCTGTTGCCAAGTAAGGTTCCTAGTCCTGCAGGCTCTTGTCCAGTCACAGTGCACAGCTATCTTTCCTCTGAAACTGCAGAAGTGTTTGAGCTTTAAATAAACTCTTTTATGTCCGTTTGTTTTCTATAGCAATGGTTTAAAGGAATTCCTAGATCTAAAAAGCATCCCTAGATCCCTCTGCAGTTACTCTGATACACTGCCAGCTGTGTGCAGTGGCTATCACTTTGTACCAGTCAAGAGGAGAATAGCTTGCAGGATAACGATTCCTCTGAAGCAATAAGATGTTCAGATCATTAATGCTAAATGTGATCCATTTTGTACCGTTTCAGTCCCTAATTTATGTATTTAGCTAAACAATAATGTCCAGAAGACAAGCAGATGAATAGGTCTATTTGCAATGCCCTTGAAGACTCAGTAAATGTAGAAAGATAAATCAGCCTAATCTATGACTGCTTGCTGGCTTATGTATTTCGTGGCAGGACAAGAAACGGCCTGCCAAAGGGCGACTCTGACTCCCCCTCTCTTTTTTTTTTTTTCTTTTTTTTCCTTCCTCTTTTTTTTCCGGATTTATAATGTAGTATACAAAGTCCACGAGCACCCTCCTGTGGCTGCATCTAGTCACAGTACTGGGACTCACAGTAAAAAGTCTTGAGGATCCCACAGACCGATAGATTCTGTAACTCTCTGGAGCCTTCAAATGACTTTATACTTTAATTTTTAATTACCTGTTTGCATCCACAATGAAACTAATATTTTTAGTTTATGCAAAGTATATGTTTTCAAGGGTAACAGCTGATTATATTAATATCAGTTTATTTTCCTGATTTACGATGCTATTTTTACACTATTTGTCCCCTTTTTTACAGTGAATCATGCTTGTCACCTTTGAGCTTTACTCAGCTTCCTCTGGAGAGCACAGTAGATCTTGCATAATTCCAAGGGAGAGCTCATGTTGTTCAAAAGTTCAAGCTAAAAGTTAAAAGGTAAAGCTTCCCTGGAAGAATTTGTATAAGTTGCACATCTGGAAATAGAGTAAGATCACAATACGCACAATATTAATGTTCAAATGATTTACCAATATCTCCTTCTCGTCTTTCTTCCAAAAAAGACCCCACAGAGTTTTGAGAAGAAATTTGCTGAATGTGAATTGGCCCCATGAATTTACCTTCCACTATTTTGAGTTGTGATTTCAAAAGAAATAACATTGATTTACAGCCACCACATTTTAAAAGTATTCAAACCAACAAGATACTGTCCATTCTTTGCTTGGCTAGTATAGATTCCATGAAATTTCCATAAATAGGATTACATGGGAATGATATTGAAAACGCAGCTGGAAACAATTCCACTAATCCAAGGCCAGTGCCACAAATAACAGAATTAGCGCGGGCTGGTGAGCTCAAAGTGAACTGGGCTGAATATCTGATAGTGCAATTGAACCAAGTAATGGATCACTGACAGCAGTACTTGTGGGAACTGAACAGAAACAAAAACAATGGATATTTTGGGTGCCTGTGGGGAAGAATTTTGCTGTAATTATCAATCCTTATCTTTTTTTAATATCTTCTGCTTTTTAGAATACCTAGAATATTTTTCTGACTTTTTCTGATATATTAATAAATGCAATGCTAATTGCGGTACCGTTTTTGACAAGACTTTTGTGAAATAAGAATATCAAGTTTGGGGAATATTTTTGAATTGCAAATAATTAAAAACTAATCAAGTCTTGTATTATTTTATTACAATGATGTTTTTAAAGGTGACTAGTGTTTTCATATCCTAAACTAATGTATCTTACAAAGAGATGTACATTTTTAAATGCCCTCTTTCCCCTAGCATCCAAAATCTCCAGTCATATTCAAAGATTTTGACTATGTATATCCATATCCATTTGACTTGAACTAGTCCCTAGGCCTAACAAAATTCCTAGAAATACTTTTTTTCCTGCTTTTGAAAGAACTGAAGAACACAAAGACAGAGGTAATTGAAGTAATACTTGAGGTAAAGCATAGGTGACTTTTGCTTTAAATTTTGTAATTCTTATTAAATATGATTAAATAAATTAAATCTTATTAAAAGTTCATATTAAATATGTAATTCTTATTATATAAATGTACATACAATGCTCTTTGGAAGGGGGTTTGCCAAGATCAGTCTGTCAACGCTTGCAATAATTAAGTGATTTCTGTAGTCATGTGCTGAGAGATCAGAGAAGGACTTAGGACTGTGTTCTTCCCAAATTAAAAACACAAAAAAGACCTGTTTTAATGAAAAATGTAATTGTGATACACTATCTTTTACATATTAGCCATGCTTGCTTTTCAAAGTTTCTTGTCCTCAGTAGTTAAAACGATGTCACAGTTATTTTGTGATACGAATATGCAGTGAAATGTCTTCTGAAAAGGGTAGTTATGTTTTGTTAAATGTTTTTTTCCTAGTGACTTACTTTGTGCTACAGCTGTTTCTCTCTTATCAGCCCCACAAATGTGGCTTTTTACAGCTCTGTTTTTAGGCAGGAACTGCCAGAATAGTCCAGCTTTGCTTCGTTATCGGTTGGCGTGTCTGATGAGTCATTTTCATTTCCTTGATACATTTTAGAAGATTTCAGTGCTGTCAGCACTTTAGTGAGCTGCTAGGTTTATTCATCTGAAGCTTATTACATATAATGAGGTAAGTGAAAGGGATCCGTAGGAAGCCAGATTGATGCCATGGCCATTGAAGTGTAACTGTTCGTGTTTAGTGTTGGTCCTGCTCCTCCAAATGTGCAGAGAAAGGAGCAAAACTAGCAAAGGGAGCATAGGGAGATGGAAATATACAAGTATTTCTTGGTCATTTATTTTTCTGTTCATCTCTCAGTATGAGGGTTCCCAGAAGGTAACAGGAAGAATGATGAGTTTAGTGTTTTGTAAAGTTAGGTTGTCATTTTGCATTCTAATTGGATCCTTTTAGATTTGTGAGGTGAAATTCATCTATCCTGGGTTTACACTTAAACATCTGAGCTGGTTGCTGAGCTCTTTTCTGGCCAATGCTGAGGAACAGACATGTTACTTGTATGATCCTGGAGACACGGGTGGGAGCTAAGCTCCCTCTTCTTAGCCTCTGGCAAGTGTAGCTTATCCAGATCCATTTAGGGAGAGAGTTCAGCCACACATTATAGTCCATGACCAGCAGGGAGGCTGAGTTCAGCCTGCCAAGAAATTAGCCCCAGCCATGGGTGTAATTCCTACACCCATAGCCTCCCTGCAGGTGCAGTGAAAAGGCAGTCCACCAGAGAAGTGATGTTCTCCTCTCTGATGCGCGTATGTGCTCGCACAGTAGGGGCCCACCTTACCTCACTGGACATGAAGGGCTCACATGTGCTTGTTCTCGCTCAGGCTGTGAGGAGAAGGAAGAGTTTCCTGGTCTCTTGCTGGGCAGTGTTCTGGATCCATGAGCATTACACAGGATCACAGACTCACTGAGGTTGGAAGGCACCCCTTGAGATCATCTAGTCCAACCCTCCCTGTTGAAGGAGGGTCAGCTAGAGTAGGTTGTCCAGGGCCATGTCAAGTTGAGTTATGAGTATCTCCAAGAATGGCGACTCCATAGCCTTTCTGAGCAACCTACTCCAGTGTTTGACCACCTTCACAGTGAAAACAAAAAGGGGATTTTCTTGTGTTCAGGTAAAATTTCTCATGTTTCACGTTGTGACCATTGCTTTTTACCCTGTTTCTTGGCACCACTGAGAAGAGTCTTGCTCCCTCTCCTTCCTTCCCTCCCATCAGGTGTTTATGCATATGGATAAGATCTTCCTGAACTTTCGCTTCTCTCAGCTGAACAGTCTCAGCTCTCTCAGCTTCTCCTCTTATGAAAGATTCTCCAACCCCTTATCTTTGTGGCCTTTCACTGAACTCACTCCAGTAAGTCCATGTTTCTCTCGTACTGGGGAGCCCAGAACTTGACCCAGCATCCAGATGCAGCCTCACCAGGGCTGTGTAGAAGGGAAGGATCACCTCCCTCAACCAGCTGGCAATTATCTCTCCCATGCAGACCAGGAGGTTGTTGGCCTGCTTTTCTGTGAGGGCACATTGCTGGCATAGCTTGTCCACCAGGACCTCCAGGACCTTTTCTACAAGGCTGCTTTTCAGACAGTTGGCCACCAGTGTGTACTGATGCCAGGAGTTATTCCTCTACGGGGGCAGGACCTTGTGCTACCCTTTGCTGAACTTCATGAGGTTCCTGTTGCGCCATTTCTCCAGCTTTCTGAGGGGTAGCACAACCCTCTGGTGTATAAGCCACTCCTTCCAGTTTGTTACTATCTGAAAACTTGTTTGAGGTGCACTCTCAAGCATCGAAAAAATTAAATATTATTGGCTCCAGTCAACCCCTGGGGTACACCACTAGTGACTGACCTCCAGTTGGACTTCATGCTGCTGACCACAACCCCTTCAGCCCAGAAATTCAGCCAGTTTTCAATTCACATCACCATCCACTTATCCAGCCTGTGCTTCATCAGTGTGTCTATGAGGAAGTTATGGGAGAAAGCATTAATAAACAACATTGCAGTCAAAATGCAAAATCTGTAATCACTGCTCCCTCTTGTTCCCAGACTGCGTGCCGAGACTTCATCATCCGGCCCAAGAGAGCGCTGCACTTGATGGGCAAATCCTGGGAGACTGCCAGCACGGAGGCAAGAGGCAGGAAAGAGGAAAGACCAGACTTTACAATGTTTGGATCTACCAGCAGCTGGAAATAGGTAGGCAGAAACACGGCATCAGTCTGGCAAGAGGGAACATAGATTTCTTTTCACTGATTACGCTGCAGTGCAGATTAAGTTGCAGCCCACCAGTGTATGATATAAAGCAGTGAGGAAAGGGTTCCCCCCATTTTTTACTGAATAAGCAGAAGACCTACAGATTCTGGCTGTCTGTGCCAGAAGTAATTTTCTTTGGAATGAAATCCAGGCTGAAATGAATATATAAACTCAGTAAGAGCTGGAAGCAATACCATGGTGGTCTCTGTAATATATACCTTGAGTAATGAATACAAGAGATGTCTGGAACAAGGAAGAATTCCTTTCAAAATAACATGTATCTTAAGCTATTGCCTGAGAGAAGCAGAGCTTTTTGTTTGTCTCCTATTGAGCTTCTTGTCTGAGCTTCTACCCTATATACTCCTGAACACTATAACTACACATCTCTGGTCTGCCTCAGTGTACTTTAAGCACTTTTCTAATACACGTGTCCATGAGAGGAAAATTCTTGACAAGTGGAGCAAGATTTGTTAAATGCTGTCCAATGATCGATTTTTCCAGCTTGTTGATTAATGTAAAACTAGGAATTTTCAGTTTTTCTTATTTGCAATTTTTAGAAAAGCGTGTCTGTTCACTAGACTGAAAAATCATTATGGAGTTATATTCTAGAATAACATCACATGACAACACACAAGTTATTTTTGCCACTGAATAAACACCTGAACAAAACTCTCCTTTAAGACAGCAATTTGTTCACAGATTTTATTCATCTAAACTGTTTTCTTTGGTCAGTTTTAAACAGCCTGGTTCTCTTTGCTGCTTTTGTTTTAAGGGATTTGAAGTGGATGAAGAGATTCAGAGAAGGGTGCTTTGTTCCCCTACATATTTTTAAGCATTACAATTAGAATTTTCAAGAACAGAATTAGTTTTCCAATATTTATTTAAGCATATGTTAAACATATAAAGTTAGCTTTCCACACATAAAATATTGAATTGACCTTAGCAGAAATTTTATGAAAGAGAAATGGTACTGCGATTTGTATTTGCCAAAGAGAAAGCTGTTATTGTAAAAAATCGTAGCCTGTGTTTCAAAATAATTTTATACAAAATGTAAATAAGAAAGCCAAGAAAATATGAATATTTTATTAGTTGCAAACAGCTCTATAAAATTAACCCCACTCAAATACTCACTGAAGAAATTCAGTATGCCTTCCACTTTTGTATTTCAGGAGCATTTAAGCAGCTGAAATAACTGTCGGTAAATTATTCCAATAAACATCAATACTAAATATCAGTATACCGGAAATCTCACTTTATCAGGTATGAGAAGGAGAATTTACATCAGTTTTAAACATTTTTTTCAGTTGTGAAGCAGTAACAGATGGGGGCAGTCTTGGACAAAAATCTCTTTTTGTATTAACAAACCTCTGTCTTTCTAGCTTCTGTGTATCCAAGTACTATGCCTGCTAAAAAACCCCCAACTTTATTAGTCCCCGTGCTTTGATCTACATCGTAAGAGTCGAGAAAGGGTCAGCTGTGAAGACCTGTATTACTCAGCTTCTGTGCAGAAGGGCTCCGCTCAGCCAAAGACAACTTCTATAAAGCTCCTCTATGGAGAAGAAGGTGCTACCATGGGATGGACTATGGTGCTGCTCAGGATTTTTGCTGAAGTCGTAGAGTAGTACCTACACTGTAGTACCTACACAGTTGTCAACGAGCTGTCCCTAAGGCTGAGATGGCCATTTGCTGTCTCAAGATATGCAAAGAATTGTTAGTATAAAGTGAGGTGTCATAGTGCCATAGAGTGGTTTGGGTTGGTAGGGACCTTAAAGATCATGTAGTTCCAACCCCCCTGCCCTGGGCAGGGACACCTTCCGCTAGACCAGGCTGCTCAAAGTCCCATCCAGCCTGGCCTTCAACATTTCCAGGGATGAGGCTTCAAGGAGGCAAAGTTTTGGTTCTTCTCTACGTGTGTTGCAGAACTAGCTCTCTGTGTTGCATACGCACCTAGGAAGTGCTTGGATTCTTCGCACTGAATAGGATTTAAGTGCCTTAACTATAAAGCTAAAAATAACAGGAAATTACACAGAAGGAAAGCAAGTGTATATACTAGCCTTAAACAAATAGCCAGCAGTAATTATGCTCCAAAGCGATTGATCTGACGACTTAAAGAATTATAGGGTATTGTGACAAAGAATGCGAACGCTGAAAAAAAAGGAGAAGCAGTAGTCTACAACCACAAAAAGCACATAACATCTCAAAAGCTTTGGGGTTGGCCTTTCCCCCCCCTCCCCTTACTCTCAACACTCTAAGACTATATTTTATGCAGTTGTGCAAGTTTTTGCAGTATCTGGATCTTGCACTGAACATCACTTCAATTCATGTTCTTCAGAAAACCCAGGTAAAAATAGGATGCTACTCCATTTTCCGGTATTTGTTCATTTCACTGTAGTGACTGAGTTTCATCTCAGGCTTTTTGACGAAGTACTGTAATCGATGTCATCTCTTTCTTTGCTGTTTCCTTTAGATTATCACTGTTTGGGCCCTATTGTAATCTTTAATTTACTGGTGGCAACCTTCATAAACGCAAGTTTAAATGTCCTTGTAATAGTGGTACTGGCCATAGTAATGTTCTTTATCTTATGCTTCACAGAAAAAAGCTTGTCCAGGGCCTGTTTAAATTCGCACAGTGCTTAAGGTAAATGAGATTACAACAGGGCCCTGAGGAAAATAAAGCCTTGAAGAGCACAGTGTTTCTTCCAGCGCAGTCTTCAGAGACACTGGTGGTATAAGAGATGTTTTTCACTATCTAGCACAAACAAAATCTCTGTCCCAAAGTTTGCAGTCTTGGAAGAATAGCCAAAATATCTGCTTTAGGCCACTGGGCTTTTCACTATGTTGATAATAATAACAATAATTCAGCACACGGAAAGGAGTTACTGCTGTTTGGAACGTATATTAGAAAGGTTTGACTTGGAGAATTAGTCCTTACAATCTGGAAGCTCTGAATGCTTTTGCACTGAGGCGCGAGCATATGAGTCCTTGTAGTAACAAACCGTATGTTCATATTGCTTCTGCATATGCTGGTTTGCTAGAGCTAATATTAGCCTGTGTAAGAGACTGAACATACAGACAATTAGACAGCAGATTAATTAAATCAAGATGGATCATGATTCTATTCTGTCGTGTTCAATTCTTTTTTCCCAATGCCAACCAAAGAACTAACTTGCCTCCCTACCTCCCACATAGCACAGGTAACTCTCCGTAGGGAAGCTGGACTATTCTTTGACTGACATTAATCTTTGGAAAGCTCCCCCTCTCCTCTTCCCTGCTCTCCATCATTTTTCAAACTCCAGCCTGGAGAGCCTACCTGGGAAGCTGAATAGGAGGAGAGTGGCGTTTGGGGGCAATGAGCCTTCCTTAGTAAAATGATTCTTCACTGGACCTGAGATATGCAAACATTTTGGAGTCTACAATGAGGGCTTGAACCTGTGTAATGATAAAAGCAATTTAGCTGGGATTTGACTGTATTCCATTAAAATCAGGAGTGAAACTCACTGGTAGGGAAGAGGGAGGATGGGATCAGCTTATTTCAAAGACAGCTATAAGCACCTTTGAAATTGGGGAAGCTTCAGGCTCAGTCTCGCACGCAGCTGCTCTCCCTGAGCAGTTCTCCACCAGGTCATGCAGAGCCGTCCAGATATCTGTCCATTACCTGCTTCTGTACTGTACTGGTACAAGAGGAACAGGCGGTAATGATGCATTTTGTTACGGACATCAACTGTTAAGCATGAAGGTACATTTCCTAAAGTCATGTTTCTGCCCTTCTCTACAGCCTGAAGTTCATTTTCTCTGCATTTTATCTGCTGATAGTTTTAAAAACTTGGGTAGTTATTGCCTGCACTCTAAAGAAAAAAAAAAGAAATAACTGGAAAAAGCAAAGACCAGCTTTGTTTCTCCAGTGTGGTACATTCTTCATATATTTTATCTTTTTAAAAAAATTCCACCCTTGGCCTTTTGCCATGTTCAGAAAGAATTACAACCACAAGATAGGGCACGTAAGCTCAGATTGCTATGTACATTCTGTTCATTTTCAAAAATTTTCCTCATAAAACTTATAAAATATTTCATAGTATATAAAATTTTCTCAGCAGAGGAACAAACAGGTGAACACCGTAAGAGTGCAGTGCTGTGCTTCATTTCTGGGTTCACAGTATTAGGTGAGAGCAAAGTGTGCCACACTTAAAGTAACCCGTTAAAATAGGTGCCTGAACAAGACTTGGTGCTTTAGCGATGCTGAATAACCACCTTGTATATCAGTGGAACAGCATAACTCTGTATTGGCGTAGTCACAATGAGCATCTGCTCTCTTTTTTCTTGTCTTTTTTTTTTTTTTGAGTGATTTAGAGAATTATCATAGTCAAGTCCATGCTTCTCACATTGAATAATACTTCATATTAAACCAAGGCTGCATTTGGTGGGCAAGTCCCGTTCAGATTTACAAAATTATTTCCTAAATAAGAGTTGTCTTTTATTTTTCTGTTATTAAAATTAACCTGCCAATAAAAGGTCAGACTGTAATTTTGCTTCTACTCTTATAGTCAAGTGTCGTTTTTGTACAGTTAATAGAATTATTCCTGACTTTCAAGTGGGTAAGTAAAACAGAAGCTCAACATAAACATTTATATTCACTATTGTCATTGGCCTCATTGCATTCTCAAAGAATTTTCAACACTATTGGTTAAACTAGTGTTAATTTTCTTCACTTGCCTAGCAAGCGTGTAAGATTTATATGGCTTTCTATATGTGATTAATGCCAGTAATAAAATTAGAATTATTGATAGAGGTAAAATTAAACATCTGAACTCTTCACAATTCACAGTCTTTTTACATGAGTGAAACCCACATTTTATAATTGTCATAGTTCAAAGAATGTTAACTTGTCATATTTACTTACAAATTCCCACTTACGTTATTTTACTAAAAATATTATATGATCTGTAGCAATACTCATTATTTAGCTATGCTGTTATTCCTTTGAGAAGGCTGTGGGCTTCCCGACGCTTGCTTTTTAGCAATAGGCAGGAATGTGCTGGACAAATCAAGCCCTGAACTGAATGTGCTCTCGAGGCTGTTTTGTACGACCGGCTTCTCCTCCAACCGCAGACTGTTTTTGTGGCTTCGCTTGGGTAAACATGGCTCTGGCTGCACGGCGCGGGGACGCTTGCGCAAGGCAGTGTTTTGCTGTTTGGCCTGCACATCCTCCCACATGCTGTGCCGAGAGGTTGTACAGCACCTTGGGAACCAGGGGCTGATCCAGCCCTCCGGCAGCTTGCAGAGTTTGGCACTGAGGCTTGCTGCTCGGAAAGGCTGGGAGATAGAGGAGCTTGGAGAGGAGCTCGGAGAGGACTTTGGAGCTGAGGAGCTCTCAGGTTGACTGCACATGATGGGAACCTGGCACACTGGTGATGAGAGCCTGCCAAAACTGAACATACGGGGTTGCAAATAAAAAATTTAAAGCTACGGAAGATTCCAAATACATGAGGGGTAATATTTTTCCACAGCCATGGAGCCCATGGGTTGCAGTCAACACAGGGGATTGCTGTCTTTCTGCATTACAGGGTGTGTGCCATGCTTCCCCTCTGAAATCCATGGAGTAGAAGGGTTGTCCAGTGGGCAACCAACTGGCCAAGGTCTTGAGAGAGCAAGTTTCAGTTCTCCTTCTCTACGGGCTTCCTGTGTGGCTTGCCTGTGTGGGTTTTACCTTCTCTGCTGTGGATCTAGGACCTCACCTGCTGACACCTGGAGAGTGGTGGATGTGGGAGTGGAGCACCTGAGGATGTGCTGCCAGTTGTAAAACCTATTGAACGTGAAGATGTATGAGCCAGGTAGCAGGGCATACAGTCACAGCACCTTAGGTAACTACTGGCGAAATCTTCAATGCTAGTGGCCCTCTAAACACCTGTGTGTGTTAACAGGTATTTTTAATGAACTTTTTTTCTATGTCAGCACCTAAATTCTCTATAAATTTCACTTTGCGTTCCTCATTCGGTTTTGGACACTGCCTCAGTCTCCCTTCTGCCACAGGGGGTGAGCAGAAGCTACCCTTCTACCAAGGGCTGAGGTGTCAAACACTGCGATATGTGGCTGACTGTGGTGCAAGGGACACAGTGGGGAGAGCCATCCCTGAAGGGTATGGGAGATATATAAATACACCTAAGAGCTACAATACCTGCCATATTGCAAGCAGTGGAATAAACCTGAGGTTTAAGTGGAAATACTCAGCTCCTGCTGCCTCTGTTCCCATCTGCTGTGGCAGCAGTAGCTGCTGCTCCTTCTTATGATCTCATTTCCCTAACGGAAGCAGGTTGCTGCCTTGCTGTGACTCCTTGGGTGAAATTAGTACTTTTCGGGACAACTTGAAAACAGTGACACCCCAAAAGCAGGAAGAGTCTGCTGAAACAGGCATAGAGTAATTATGTACAATCATTTATATGTACAGCTTACAGCTCAACTGTCTCTGGTCCCTTTGACTGGTGATAGACAATTCAGAAACCAAGATATCCTTGGGTGAGAGGCGACTTCGCAACTTGACAAAAAGCATAAGAGGAAGGGAAAAGCATAAGAGGAAATGTCCCACATTTCTTGGGACATTTAATAATAGCACATCATCACGGTCAGTTCTGCATCATACAATTGTGCAATGACTTCTCGGAGAATTGGCTGGAAAACCAGGAAGTTCTTTCCCATCAACAGCCCTAATTGAATATACAGCTGGGTAACTCCAATAAAATAACCAGGAGCAAGACAGTTGAATTAGCTGATACTAAGTGGTGGTTATTAAGGATGTCATTCAGCTGTTCACACATAGATGTCTAGTGCCATTTGAAGTATCCTACGGTATTTAAGACCTCCTCTGGGACTTAGTCTCTAGATGTGATTTCGAGGGGCATGGGCTTCCCCATAGGTCCTCTCTGTCCCATAAGAATGTTTCAAATACCCTAAAGCATCTTTGACTCAACATTGACGTGTATGCAACAGAGCCAAGCCCCTGGTTTCTGAGTTCAGATTCCAATTAGATAAGTAGAAGGAGATGCCATCACCCTGCTGCGATGCTTTTTCAGATTATCTGCAGATAAAAAAGCACTGCATTAGCCCATGTGCCAAAGGTCATCTTTGCAATTACAAGCCCATTGTTAGGAGTTAATCACGGTAACTACTGGAAAAGGGTATCTTCAAAGAGCCTTTAAAATGTGGACAATTTGACCCTAATTATAAAATTTTCATTCCAGTATTACGTGGCTTCCTGAAGATCTGCACATTAAGACAGCGTTGTCTGTGCTTTGCAAAAGAAATGGTAATCAGCAAGATTTAAGGTAAGCGTTTTCTGTGCCTTCATCTTCCAAATACAATTTCCAACAGAACCAGAAGAGAGGATATTTTACTGTAACCACGTAGGAGATGAGGTCAAGAGGCTTTATATTTAAATGATCTCTGGAATGGAATACTGATGCAGTTATCAGGAAGGTGAATCAATAACCCTCGGAAAATAATCTTAGGAGAATGAACAATAATACAATCATGCAGATACATGTATAGTGGGTAATGAAACAAAATTTAAAAAGTGTAATACGTATTTTATCATGAAAATCAAACATTTAAGAGGATAACTCAGCACCCTTTTGTAAATGCTTCTTTTAAGTATATTTTGTAATAGACAGTTTGCCTGCTGGAGTGTCATGGAAAATGAAATATTGAATTTTTTTAATATTCAACAGGATCTTGTTGATTCTGGCAAAACAAACAAAGCACACACACATCTCAAACTGCAGTAACAAACAAAAGGGTGCAGCAAGTTATCTTCAAAAAGCAGCTGGGCTGACAACACTTATAAAACAAAACAGGCAACAGGAAAACGTAACATTAAGATCTTAAATACTTTCATGTTTCTTCCTTTCCAAGTTAACCCGTAAAACCTAGCGGGTTCCAGCTGCAATATTTAAATGAATTTTCAGAAAATCTTATCTTGTTTCTAGAAATACTTTGCACTTAAAGCAGGGCTGTTAGAGCAGAAATTAAATGGCTTCCTGATCCTGCAAACTACTAAGCACTTCTTCCGAGTGCAATCACTTAGTATTTCCCAGGGTTTGCTCAACATCACGCTTAATTAAATTTTTGCTAATAAACGTGAAGAGCTCAGTTTAGCCCCACTGCTGGACTCCATCGCCAAAGCAGTTGTTCAGTCAAGGCTGCTTGTCTGCACGTGTATTTCTTTTTAGTCGATACACAAAGTGTTTGCACGCATATATAAATTTTTTATAAAGATTTTAGAAATTGCAGATATGAAAAAAGTTTTAATTACTTTACAATGTGAATGAAAATTGTTTCTTTAAGGGAAATGTTTTCTTCAGGTAGCTTGTTACCTTTGAAACAAATATTTCACAAAAAACGCTATCTCTACTATGTTCTTATCTACTGCAGTTTATGCTTGGATGTTCTGAAATGCAAAGGTATTAATTATAACTTTGTTCTTATTGAGAAGACAAGGTTAGGAATGTGAATTGTTAGTTTAGTCATAAAATTATGACATTTTTCTGCTCTGTGATGCTGTTAAGAAATGTAACTGGACAAAAACCTTTCCATACGACACCCTATCACAGCACCTGCCTGATGGGTGCCCTTCTGGCTTCAACACTCATTTTGCTTCTAATTTAAAACTATCAACAAGAATTTTAAAACAAGCTAGCTTGACTTATTTTTTTTGTTTGCAAAAACTAATGGTTTGTACATACTATGTATTTTCCAGCTACAATCTAGTAATAGTCATCATATTACAGGTTTTACTCGAGTAAAGTTCTCCCAGGGAGGGTCAGTGGAGGTTTGGCTGAGAAGTGCAGTAAGAACTAGTATTCCCTGAATTATGCTTGGTTACAAACAGGAAAATATGATTTCTGTTCATCACAAGTTCCACTGGAAACATAAGGGTGGAAAAGGAGCACTTCCTGATTGGAAAAAAAAAATAGAATAGAGGGAGAAATTTCTTTTTTTTCTGTTTAATACAAGATACTCTAAAACCTGAGGAGGAAAGCATAAATCCTGATGGTTCCATTCTCCAGTTGTTTACAGTTTGCAGTGGTTCTAAGCCCAGCTCTGGTTGGGAGGCTGCGCTGCAGCCGGGGCAGAATGGAGAGAGGGAGCAGAGGGGCTGTGGGAAGAGGGGCTGGAAAGCTGCCCAGCAAAAAAGGACCTGGGGGTGTTGGTCGACTGCCGGCTGGATATGAGCCAGCAGTGTGTCCAGGTGGCCAAGACGGCCAACAGCATCCTGGCTTGTATCAGGAATAGTGTGGCCAGCAGGACGAGGGAAGTGATCGTCCTCCTGTACTCAGCACTGATGAGGCCACACCTGGAGTACTGTGTCCAGTTCTGGGCCCCTCGCTACAAGAAAGACATTGAGGTGCTGGAGCGGGTCCAGAGAAGGGCAACGAAGCTGTTGAGGGATCTAGAGCACAAGTCTTATGAGGAGTGTCTGGGGGAGCTGGGGTTGTTTAGCCTGGAGAAAAGGAGGCTGAGGGGAGACCTTATCGCTCTCTACAACTACCTGAAAGGAGGGTGCAGACAGGTGGGGGTCCGTCTCTTCTCCCAAGTAACAAGTTGGGCCAGGGGAGGTTTAAATTGGATATTAGGAAAAATTTCTTCACTGAAAGGGTTGTCAAGCCTTGGAACATGCTACCCAGGGAAGTGGTGGAATCTCCATCCCTGGAGGTATTTAAAAGACAGGTAGACGTGGTGCTGAGGGACATGGTTTAGTGGTGGTTTTGGCAGCGTTAGGCTTATGATTGGACTTGATGATCTGAAAGGTCCCTTCCAACCTAGATGATTCTATGATTCTATAAGTATAGTAACTTTGCCTTATTTTGTTCTCTTACTTCAAGGCTTTGCTTGTATATTAGTTATCATTTGACAATAAAGCAGCAGCCAGTTCACCCATTTTCCTGAAATCTCAGGCTTGATAAACAAGCATTGCTAATTTATGAAAAGCTAGTGATGATGATGATCATGATACAGAGACCCTCAAAAAGAAACTAGCAAAAATGACAAAGAAAGCAGGGTCACCAAGACCTTCAAGAACCAATTTTTGAGCTGGAAGCAGAAAGTAGGACCACTGTTAACTAGATGGCAAAAGAAGCAGAAGAATAGGAAAGAAAATGAAATGTGTCCATAAATCTCTGTTACAGGCAAAACCGTCTGGTGGGCATGGGCTGTCCTTTACACCGTGTTCCCCAGCTTGGCCTGCGTGGGTGCAGGTAGCAGCAGGAGCAGCAGCAGCTGGAGCAGTGGGAGCATTTCCCAGTAGAGAAGGTGTTCAGCTGCCCAGGCACGATGTAGATACCCCTTTGAAGTGGCCTCCATACCACTAGCTGCCCACGTACAATAATCTAGAGACCGTTTTGTAGAGGCCTGTGGGTAGAATTGCCTTAGGAACAGAAGCAAGAAGTCGCACGTAAAAATAAGATAATTTCCTATGGCTCTAATCACCTGCAAATTCTGAAAAGAAATGATGATTATTATTTGACAAGGCCATAGAAAAGCCAGTAGGCAACTGTCATACTCTTAAGTTCAGCGAGAGCTACAGGATGGGAAGCTATGCCTGTATGGCAGCATTTTTATAGAAGAGGCAATGCAATGATTTGTGCTACCTCATGTACAGTGCCAGCTTCAAACGCGTGCTCTCGAAGATAAGCTTTTAATTTTAACTGTGTGTTTATGCAACTTGAGTTTCAACAGTACTGGAAATTCACAGCTCCCATGGACAATACGAGAATGGATACCTAACTGCAAAACAGCAGCCATTTTCCTAGCGGACATTCAGTTTGACAGTTAGAGTTATTCCCATCTGAGTATTTCTGAATTTATCTGAGGAATTGAAAGCGTAAAGGCTACCTATATGTGAAACACCGTCTTTATAGTATAAATTCACTGTATCATTGAGTCCTGTGACATTCTGTGACATTCTTAGATTATCTCTTGCGTTAATGGCTCAGTTTAAAAATGGATGTGTAAATATTTATTTATGTACAAGTTTGTAGAGCAATCTAATGGTTTAAAATCACTCAGCTTCTCTGGAACATCAGTGATATTTTTATCTTCACTGTGTGTATAGAAAAGGAATTTATCATTAGCAGTTACTATTTCTGTTTTTATAAGCAGCACATATAAGTGAAAAACATAAGCCACATCACTCGCCAGATAAAGACAAATTTAAAAAGTGTGGTTTATGGAAACCTTTAATGGCGGTTTTATTGTAAGAGGTTAGAAGTTCTCTCACTTTGTTTGAAGAGTGGTGTGGTCTAGCGTTACTTATCCATGTGACATGCACATGCTTTTTCACTTATACAAGTGGTCTAGTTCTAATTATACACTGTGAAGAAAATGGTCATAATTGCAGCAATTGATTTCTCAGTCTGTCTTGCATTAGGCAAACATTTTTGCAAACCATATTGTCTCAGTTTTTCCTGTCTCTAAAATAATTCTTATTTAGCAAAATTAACATTAAAAGTTAGTATTTAATTCCCAGTGTTATCTGAAATTATTAGAGCATTACCCCATAAACCGATCATTCTGTCTCCATCCACAAGGAAAAGGAAACCTCCATGCATCGTAGCTGTCAGTGCAGATGAAGAAAGAGGTCAGTCACTCCTTCTTTTTCTTCCTAATCCTCAGACTACTCTTTGACTTTGTCTACGTTCATACATCACACAGGTACAGGGACCATTTTCTGGTCCTAAGGCCAAGTGGCACAACAAAGCCTGCACCCCTGTCCCCAAATTCTGATCTCACATTATTCTCTGAACTACATTCATCCAATTTTCTCAGAGGTCTGGACCACGCTAAGGGGGACTTGCTGACCATCAGACCAGTAGCCGTGGGACAGTGTTTGACACATCCCTACCACTCTGGAGTTATTAGTGAGGATATAACGAGGAAAGAAAGAAAATACCAAGAGAATAGTATACATATGGTGTTTGATCTTGATAATCAAAATTACGCATTTTGTAGGAAATACAACAGAAGAAAAATAAGAGAAATATTGCACTGAATTAATGCTCCAATTAGCTTAACTGCTACTTGAATTTAATTAACTATTATATTGCTTAAAGGTGTTCCATAAATGACTTGCAAATGTACATGTGCAGAGGAGTGGCACTAATCTGTGTTATTAAGGCATAAAGATTTATTAGAGGATCTCACAAGATCTGTAGTAACCACAAATGTGATCACATAAGGGAGTCTTACAAATATACCTGTGTTTTTAATTAAGTTATTATTGCTGATGCCAGGGTTTTTTTTACCCTTTCTGGTTTCTTGCTTCAGTCCACACTGTGATATTCATGCATCTCTTGAAATGCCTTACTTCTGTGAGTAATCTCACGTTTCCCCTGGTACTTTGCAGGAAGCAAGGTGCTCTATTATATTCAAAATTCCGTGCCCTCTGAAGCGCATGAGAGTTTGACACTGCCTCCTGCGGGCTGTCTCGGAGGGTATGTATCACTATGTGCAGCCAAACTGCAATTTAATTGGAAATGATGCATTTCGTAGCTTAATTGTTAACGTTGCATCCTTTTTTTCCAAACTACAAAACTTCACTGCAGGGATAATTTGAATACCTTTGTCGCATTGAAGAGGGAAAGAATTAATTAAATTCCGGATTGCCAATCAAGTTGAGAACACAATATGGAAATCCCCATTAAACAGCAGGCAAGTAATGGTGCTCAAATTGTGATAGAGACTAATGTAACTTGCAAATGAAAATGCCATCTCCAATCTGTAACATAATAATACGCACAGATTTCTCCCTGCCCCCATTCCCACTCTTTTTGCTCAAGTCTAAAGTGCACTCTGTGATGCATTATTAAGCTAAATTCTGACCCAGTTTCTTAATTATCTGTAAGCTACGGGGAACTTGTAGCAGAATATTAACTAAGGCAAGAGATGTAAGATGGAAGAATCCATGATGGCATTAGAGAGAATCATTAGCATTTTGCTAAGAAAATCCTTCACATTTTAATATTTAACCTAGCCTAACATGTAGAATTTATATTTTAATGGGGTACAAAATATATACTAACCAAGCCACCAAAACAACCCAGGCAAAAAAAGAAAAGAAAACAGAAGTATTTGGGGAAGTATTCCTGGATTCACAAAATCAAAAACATTTAGCATACTGGCACATTTTTGGGACAACAGGATTTTTTCCAACCATTCTTAGTGGATACTATCGACAGCTGTTACAATCTCCTATAATATTACGTGCCGAAGTATTTATTTTAGATGAACTCTAGAATATAATCTGCTATGGGTTATATACGTGTACACAAATTTTGGGGGGTACAATAAGGATAAACAACTGTCATGCTAAATGACACTTTGGAAGAATCTTCCAAACACTTTTTTTGCCTGGTTAGTATCAAGTTAGCAGCTGCAGTTTTATACCTTCCTGCACTGCTGCATACTAGTGCCATACGAGAAGTTTTCATGGTGTAAAATCAACCATGGATATTCCGTATCGGAAACAGAGAGCACATAGACTTCTACCTACAAAGCTTCAGGCATATGTGATTTTGAAGACCTGCTGTATCTCTGACGTAAAAGTGCTTGAGTGAGTGAAAAACATACTGCAAGAGCAATGTTTTTAGTGAGAACAATTTTTAATACAAAACATATTTCAAAATTATTTGAGGAAAAAATACTTTCCCCACCCCAAAACTGAAGGATTTGTGGTATGCTCATATAGAAAGTCAAGCTTTAGTTGTAAAATTTAGACAGCAGAGAAAGTCTGCAATATATATTTATACTTTTGTGGACAAGGACATATGTATTCAGTTCAAAGATCAAATAAAACCCATGAAATCCAATTACCATCAAGCTGAGGAGTCACCTAACTCTGCAGAATATGAAATTTGGATATACATTTTTAAGAAGATTTGTTTCATTGATTCATCAATGAAGAAATCCTACTGTTGGAAAAAGAGTAAGAGTCAGTTAAATACAATGTTTTATTAGTAATAGTGTCAAATGCAACTCATGTGGCAAGTCTGTAGTTGGCAAAACATTTGATGATCGGAAAGTGCTAACAAGCTTAATGTACATTCAAGTACATCGCTTCAATTTGAAGTGTACTTTCTCGTCTGGAGCGTCTGGATGTATCATTGCTAGTGCTAACACTGTGAATTTCCCACTTCAACCTGCCAAATATTATTCTTCTTCTTGGAATAAAGGTGTCCAAAATTTCTCCCAAGTGATGAACAGCAAGGCTGAGACACCTTTCCTTTACAGATAAGGAAAAAAAACCCAAATCAGCGTTTTATACTTGAGCACCTAAACCAGTGTGTAGGCATCTAAATAAAAAGCCTGATTTTCAAAGGCAGATTTTGTTTAAGTACCGCACGCTTTTCCATTTGCATGATTTGTCTTTCTAGACTAATCCGTGTATTCTTTCAGTCCCAAACATTCATACCATAGTATCCTCTACAGAGAATGGACACCTTTTTTTCATGCATTTGCAGTTCATTTGTATTCGATTGCAATCAAGCCAGCATTTAGTCAGCTGTCCTTCGGCCCAAGGAGAGAGCAACCATGACAGCACGTGCTCCTGCAACAAAGCTGATGTTTACCAACGTACATATGGCATGCAAACCACCTGTGACACCCACAGTGTTTGGTTCTTTCATCTCCTGAAGTGCTTTGATCCAGTGGTGGACTGTGAGGAAATCTACACGGCCTCTTAGGTGGAAAACCATTCTGACCCATGCAGACGTGGCTGGACAGACAACCTAAAGACCTTAGCCTTGTCTCCGTCAGGCAAAGAAAAGTCCTTAGTGAAAATATGCTGGTATCTATTGTTCACTTCTTAGCATAATCACCGTGCTATTATTGTTAAATGAAAGAGAGCCCCCCTCCCCTAAAAGCAAAATCATCTATTTAGACACAGCAATGTTCTGCTTCCATGTGTCATGCCGCTCCATGCTTGTTGCTATTTCTCTCACAAAAATATCCAGTAAGAGGGTTTTTTTCCTTTTCAGGACTCTATTTCTTCCATCACTTCCATCACAATTGTTCGAGGGCCAGTCAGGATGAGGTTGCTCACTGTCCTGTAATCAACGTGGAGAACATTGAGGCCGTTGACAGATACAACAAACTGGCAAACCTGAGGAGAAAAGTGAGCAGCAAAAAAAGTTACGTATTAGACTTTTTTTGTAAGCTTATTTACACAGATGTACTATCAACTGTTGGGCAGGCAAAACCTCCAGAACTCTTCACACCATCTCATTCAGCACTCAGGAAAAACACATTTCTTAGAGTAAATCTGCAAAGTTAATTTTTCTGTAAAATTTTTTGAAATATCACTGCAACTTTCAAATCTGTGGAATTTTGAGGTTCTACATCAATCATTTTTCTCATAACTGATTTTTTTCTTATAACTGATATTTTCTGATACCAGTGGTGCTTTTCAAATAATATGGGACAAGACAGCTCTTTGGCCTTTGCAAAGAGCCTGTTATCCTTAGGTTGTCTTAAACACTTTCATAGAAACCATTTGAGACAGCTCTTGGTAGTCACAGTAAAAATAAGGATCATTTTTCCAGGCTTAGGGCAAAGTCTGGATGATAACTTCACTAGATCCAGTGCTAAAACTTCCACCGGTACAACATGAATCCAAAGGATCCAAATTCTAGGAAATAATATCGTGGAAGATTAAGTCAATGCTAGGACGGATTAAAATGTCACTGCCATTTTCAGGAGATATTCCTACACAGATTTAGTTCTTTTTAATTTTTATGTGAGCAGGCTTTGGTTTTCTTCAGCAAGTATGGCTCATAAATTCATTTCAAATATGCTAGTATGTTGTTTTTAAAAGCCATCACAAATTCAAACATTGAAAGTCTTGTATCATCAGAGGCTGTTTTCTGTCCAGAAACACTTGATAGAAATATTCTGACCAACACCACTGAATATCTTAAAAGAGTTAATCAGAGAAAAAGTCACATAAACGTAAAAAACCGAGGAGGAAAAGAAAGATGAAATTACTGATTCCTCAAAAACATTAAGCCTTCTTTGTATCTAATCATAATATTACAGTATTTGGTAAAAAGGCCAAAAATGTGTAGTGTCTAGATCTGTGTTTTTAATGATAAGAATATGGAGCCTAAAGCAACAATAATATCATCCTGATGTTTCAGTGAAAACAATACATTCACTAGAAGGTTATGTTACTCATAAGTCATCTTGAGTCTGTAAGAAAGAAGCTATCAAGTGAGTGACACTAGGAATTTTCATGCTTTATTTTATATTTTTACCTTTCCTATTTAGGCAGAAACACAACAGAGAAATGTACGCAGGAGAGGTAGGAAGCAGCTCGGGTGTCTTCCAATGCTAGCTCTAAAACAGATTTTCTCGCAAGCCAAGTCATTTAACTTCTGTGCATCAGTTACCTTCCCTCTCAAGTAAAACGTGTGCTGAAACTCAATTCGTATTTGTGCAAAATGTACAGAATGTAGCTATCGATGTTCCATTTAAGGAAAATTATAGAGGAAGCAAAGCCAATCCAAAAGTGTAACATTTCATCAAAAAAGCCACCGATGATTTTAATCTCTGCTCCTTAGAGCCTCTGCACAGGACGAGCAGCGGCAGCAGTCCCTGAAGGGAGGGCAGACCTTAGCCCTTACCCTCAGAACTCCTCTGCAGAGCTGAGGATCCTGAAAGTCAGCCTTACTGGCAGCCTAAATGATCATCAAAGTATGGCAATTAGCAATACCACTTAGCCAACTTCCATGGCAGTATGGATGTATCTTTCCTATAAGTTCATATGCTATATTTCAGCTGCAAGTAGCATTGGGAAAATGGTTCCGTTTTTGCACGCAGACAAAACCTTCTGAATTTTAAGGATATTGGCTGAAAAGGTAACCCATCATCCTCTGCCGTGTGCCTCAATTAGTATTTCAGAGGCATGCCTATTTAGTTTAAAATGCAGATTATTGCAGTACCTATAGGTCTCAACTTCCAGCAATATTTCCTGATGCTTTCTATGGCTTTCCAAGGTTGTATCAAGTTTTACTGAATTATAGCTCTGGCTCCAGAATAATATTTGGGTTGATTTAAAACAGACCTGCAGAAATAACATTGTCTCTTCTGGCTTAATGCAATTTTTGGAAGTTGAATGGCTGACGTTTGTTTTACTGCTGCATATTCTCAGACTTCTCGAGTTACTGGAATCCCGATGCATGGGACTCGTGTTTGGCCAGGACAGGCATGTAAGCGTGTGATGGATAAATCGGCATGCTGGATCATGTCAGGGGCATTCAGGGGTCTCCAGGGAACGTCCCTGGCAGAGGAACAGACTTTCCAGACCAACCACTCACACCAGGGCTGCAATGGTGTGAATGTGGATGACACAGGCACCACAATAGTGAACAGCAATCTGGATGCCAAAGAGTGAATTTCTTACGCAAAAGACAAGAGTTGACACATCTGCGTTCTCAGTGTGTTTGTTTTAATGTATGCCCTGGGCAGTATTATTAATCAACAATGCGTACGGGCTGAGAACAGCCCCCTTCGTGCTGTCCTTTGCACTGGATCCAAAAGGCTTATTAGTTTCACCATTTCCAGTGGATAGGATTAGATGCAAACAGTCCACCCAAGCCAGATGAGAAGAGAAATGTGGAGAGGAGGACAAGGCACAGAAGGGCGTACTTCTGTCCTCAAATTGTACAAAAAGACCCATAAAGAGCCAGTCACGCCGGGGGCAGAAAGCTCTCTCCATGGCCATTAATTGGCCAGTGCCCCCCAGGGCTGAGTATCTGCAAATTCCAGATCCAGCTCCCTCAGGGATAAAGAAATGTGGAGCCATTTCCTGCATCCTCCAGTCCTGACGAGGGGAGAGACTCAGACGAGGGGAGAGACTGAGCCCTTTGGTACGCTGAGTGCCTTTTTTCACCCAGTTTTCTTCTGCCCACCCCGGTTTTCCATCCTGCGCTGCATCCAGCAAGGGAAATGCAATGCGGCAGCGCTGCTTCGGGCATTTTGGCCATCATCAATCCTGCCCCAAAAAATCCCTCATTGGGCATTGCTCTCTTGGTGGAGTTACAAAATGAGCGAGAGCAAGCGAGTACCCACAAACCAGCCCTGATTGAGTGTATCAACCCACATATTATTATCTCAGGAATTTTCTTAAGGAGAATGGTTTACAAAATCGCGATGATTTAATGTTACATTTATAAAAACACATTTCAAAAAGCTCTAAGTGCTCAGCTCATAGCTACAGCTCTTAAGGGCTTTGTAACTATAAACATGTAAAATTTCTCTGTTGGTTTCCACACATCAGTAACTATAATAGATAATAAACTAGAGTTAAAAGAGCCTCAAAGAGCCTTTTATTGCTTATTTCCTCATAGCTCTCCAAGGGGCTTGACAGGAGATAAGCATCCATTTTTATCCCTCAGACTTCAAGAAATGACAAAGCCCAGAATAAATTCCGACCATTTTGTTGGTCAGGATGTGGTGATCTAAAAACCACAGAAACCAAAACAGTTAAATAAAGTAACGCTGAAATGAAAAGGCCCCCTGAATTAATTTTGAATATTTAAATGTTACAGTAATGAACATTTATGGTTAAGTATTTCAATTTGCCACCTTGGCATAGGGCAGCTCACAGAAGTAGGGACAGCAGAAAAAGCACCTCTGTCTTTCTGCAGGTTTTCACTGGCACATACAGACGGTTTAACCAAATCCAGGTGTTCCCAGGAAAAGGAAAACTTCAACTTTGGGCTTATGTTTGAACAGAAAGGGTCTGGGAACCTATCGCTTAAAGAAGTTTGCAAAGATTTCTCATGCCATTTATCATCAAACTGAAGATGGCAAGAAGAGGAATTATCATTAGTTGCCATAACATTTCATGGCCAAAATCAGGATTGTGCTGTACTTGGAGCTGTACAACCCTTCCTCCCCCTCACTGGTTATTGCTCTTCCCTCCACGACAAGCTTTGGCTGCCGGCCCCTCCTTTGTCTTGCCAAGCTGCCCTGGAGATGTCCATCCCCACCCCCTGATTTTCCTGCCGGGAGAATCGCCCGTGGAGGTGGAGCCAGCGCCGATGAAGGGCTGCGGTGAGGATGACTGTGGGATGCTCCCGAGGGATGTCAGAGACCGGCTGCCGGCGTGGGCGTGGAATTGCGCAACTACCAGTTATTGAAGAAAAACATCGCATACCTGTGACTAATTCTTACTTAGCGTTCTGCATCAGGATGACCTTAATATTTATGAATGCGACAGGAATATTATTTGAGGATAGGCCGTTAGCCTACATCCTTGGATATTCAGACACTGTTTGCACTATAGGCTTTAGTCACCTGTCCTTGTGCAGCCAGGCCTCACTTGCTGGACTTTTTTCAATTTAATATTTAAAAAAACCCAAACCTGAACAATTTTCCTTTCTGTTACTAGGCACACTTCTCAGAAGAAGATTCACAGATCATGAAAAGCTGGAAATTTCCACACAGATTTTGGATTAAGTGAAGATTGAAAAGTTCTTTGGGACAGCCCTAAAAAAAGCATTTAATTTTACAGATGCAGTGAGTCAAACAGTTCATCACTGGCCATTTACATTTCAGCATCAGGATCAGTATCTGGAATCCACTCTGCTTTTTGGGTTTTTGCTAACTTCTCTTGAAGAAAGAGCATAAACACAAATACAGATCAAATAGGTACCAAAGAAATCAGTGTTACCAAATACAATGTAGACTTGAAATTCTTGGATACAAACCTAGATTATGCAATGACACATTAAAGATAGTGGCAAAAATACTGGTTTTCAGCAGTATTTTATCCAATTATCTGGGCAGTAATGGGACCACTCAGGGTCTAAGACTGCAAAGCACAAAGTCTCTACCAGCACACTTGAATTTTCTCCTCCACCACCAGCAAGGTCAACCAAACGACAAGTTTTCCACGGGCTGTTTGACACTGATAGCTGCTCTGGCATTGGCTGTTAACAGCATAAAGAGATGCTGAAAACATTGCCAACAATTCATTTCCATTGAAGGTGCGAATATTACTGTACATGTGGCAACTGCATGAAGGAAAATCTTAAAAAATGCTGGAGAGAGAGAGAGTGAAATCCAGCCCTGCATTAATCTCTCGCTCTGGAGCAGACAGGATTTCACCCCTGGACTCTGTGCAGATCTGAAACAGATTTCTAGCAGCTGGCAGCTCAAACCAGGGCCACGTCCTGCTCCAAAGCAGATCCCTTTGAAACCGAAGTTCTTCAAAAGTTATTAGGACATTGCACAGAAACATGCAGTTGCTGGGAAAGCTGTGTGTGAATCAGGGCTGGCTCAGTTGTCCACCGTGAGACAGACTGGATTTAACCCTTCGCTCCGTTCATAATTTGCATGCACACTGATTTACATATAGTTATCCGATAGTTTAGGACACAGTCCCTTGACTATTATTTCTTCTTCTCTTCTGGTGCGACGCCAAAGTCACAGAGATAATTTTTACTTTAAGACAAGCCGTTCCCAAAATACATGGAAAAATGTATTGGTTTCTTTTTGGTCTTTTTAAAAAAATCTTACTAGCATCAAATAGAAATGATGAATTCAAGCAAATGTAGGAGTTATTTTCAACCCTGGAAAGTTCTTCAGTAGTTTTCCTAGAACTAAAATAAAAGCTTCTAAGTATAACTTCTTTCAGAGCTGTCTAAAGAAAAGTATATTTTGACAATTTTACAGAATAAAATTGATAGCAGAATCGACAATATAACTATTTCAAAAAGAAAAGAATAGTCCGATGTTAGTGCTTTTGCTTTTCTTCTTGCTAAATGAAAATGAAAATTAAATCCATTACAGCCTGCTTACTTTTCTGTTATAGAGATACCCTCTCAGTAATTATAAATAAATGTGTTTTTCATGTCCTACTAATCCTGCAGGGACAAGGATCAGCTGGCCAGTTTGAGTAGCTCAAGCTTATAATTGTTTCATTATGGTATTCTGAAACTCACTGTGCTCTTCCAGAGGCAAGGTTCTTCACGTCTGGTTAGCAAAATCGTCTATTTTCTATGTGTAATCTGCAGGAGACCTGCGAGATCCTGATTTCTATTAAATATCAGGCCGTGCTGTCAGTAAGAACCCTTCCTTACAGGCACCCACCCAAAGTGGGGCTGAAGGATTAACATTTTGCAATTGTCAGTGATCTGGAGATGTCTTCAGGAGAATACCCAACAAATCAAGCTCTTCACACTTCATAGATATTTTTTAAAACTCTGGGCCAGTTCTAAGGTAGAACACTTACTGGTTGACTCCTGTGGTATGGCCACAGCTCTCACCTGTGAAGGTTACTGACCTGCTGAAACTGAGAAGGAAAAAGCAAAGCAAAGAAAGGCAATACCTTCTTTACCATTGCTTGTTTAAAGAGGCGATATATCCACTTTGGCTTTTCTTGCCTTGCTGACAGATTTCAGCAAAATTTGGAGAAGGCTTAGGTGCTGCAAGAATGTAACATCTGAAACACAGCTTTCAGCCTTCAGAGAGGAGGAAGAGGACATGCACGCTTCCAACATTTTAAAGGAAGAGTTATGCTTCCAATGTGATTTTCCCTCCCCCGCATTCCCCTTGCTCCTCTGGGGATGCTGGGAACCGCTGCTGCCATTCCCGCCTCCCGAGCACCGCTGCGCTCTCAAGCAAGCAGATCGAAATCATGGCATCATTTTTTAAATCTAATTTAAATATGAAACATGAAGGACTTCAGAGAGGAGCGAAAGTCAGCACTCCCATCTAAGGCTGTTATTTTGTCACAAATGGACAAAAATCAGCACCATTTCTACTTTTTATTGCAGTTAATGTTTAAAAGGGAGTATTTACAAGCGAGTAACAATCCAGGTTTGCTCTGCTGGTTGTTACATCACTTGAAGAAATCTTCTGAGCTAATTACCACATCATCGCCTTCTACCTCATACACCACGCCATGGGTTTGTACACAAACCACTTAGTGACAACACCAGAGGACGAGGTTTCCCTCTCCTTAGGAATTAAAGAGCTTACGTATCTTACTGTGAAAAGAAACACAGGGAAAAAAGGTTTGTTTATTAAACGCTGAAGCAGTAACCTGATCTGGGACACCACAACACTTTCAGATGCCCTTGGCCTGAATTGCCATCCTGCTATCAAACCTCTTCTGAAGGGGAGGAGGGTTGGTAGCAGGACTTGGTGCCTGCACTCCCATGAGGTCCCTTTGTGCTGGCTCTGGGGAGCAACGCGCCAAAGCCAGGCACCGCTCCCTTTTAATCTTGTGCCAGCAAAAATAAATAAATGAAAGGACTTGTCTCCAGGCAAAATAAGTTCCCTGATGTGCCCGACACGGTTGGAGGAAGGAGGCAATAGATACGTATCTGGTTGGAGGCAAAGGGAGAGAGGGAGATGAAAAGGAGGTGAAGATAGGACCAGCCTTTCTGGCAGTAGATTATACTCAGACCGGTAAGCTGCAGCTTAAGTTTTCAGATAACTAAAAGTCCCAGTGAAATCAATGGCGAGACAGATATTAGGGTAGAAGGAACAAGCGTGGAGAAATCTGAGGCAGAAGAACAACAGTGGAGGAGAGAGGGTGCAGGGCTCAACTTTGTCTTTTACACCCTTACACAGACAACCTGCATTTATGCTGATGCAGGGGCTCCTCTGTGTTAATAGGTAACCCATAGTCATAGAGCAGAGGAATCCCCGTGCTCAGCAAAGAGCCCAGGCCACAGAGACGCTGAACGTGCTGCCACGGAGGAGCCTAAGACCAAGACTAACCTTCTAAATCAAAGCAAACACAGGCAGCACTGAAGTATTTGCTCCCACTCTGCTGAGCTTTACATTGTCGCGCTGGAATGAGGAAAAAGATGAAAATCAGAGGTCCTAAAAGTTATGTTTCCATTTAGATTTTTATCTTTTATTTGTTTGTTTGTTTGTTTGTTTTTTAAGAATTCCTGCAATCTTGCTAGGATTAGTAAATCAAAGCTGGAACCTAACAATTCCAAACCTACTGCATGTCATCGGAAGGTTAAAAAATCATGCAATGTTCTTTTCAACATAACTGAGGTTACTGGATGAAACAGAATAAATTGCAGCTGTGTGTTCAGCTCTGTAAATATCTCTAGCAAATGTGTAATTGGCTGTAGAGTGGGTGGTGTGGGAGTCGGCAAGTATCCAGGTCTTGCATAAACACAGGATTCTCTCTCTAGTGGGACGCGTTTCTTGTTCAATCTTTACACCAGAGTTAAGCTGGCCCACTGTCCCACCGGCGGGCTAGAAACTGGGTACCAGCAGAGCATGGTACAAGGCACAGAAGAGAAAACCAACTCCACTTACAGAATTACAGACATAAGCGTATAACTCTGGCTCTCCATCTTGATCTGCGGCTCTGGTCTGGTATGGACGGTTTGCCTGAGCAAGGCTTCATTACGTAGGTTGATTACATACATTCATTACATACTTCTTTTTTATTTTAAAAAAGGAGCTGAATTTTTTATAGTATTCCAAACTCATAGGCCTCTAATTAAAAAAAAAAAATCAGAAATTAAACAACATATTATAAAACTTACATAATGTAAAAATAATAAATACATCTAATAAAATAATATATATTATGACATAATACAATAGTTCACATAATATAAAATTAACTCATAGATTCTGAAAGGGTCTCATCATTGGTTCAGATCGTGTCTCACTCCTCCCCCACTGATGGGAATCAATGGGAATTCAAGTCTTTTTTTTTTTTTTTTTTCACTGGGAATAGAATGAAACCATTGCTGCGCAAACTCCACAAATAGGGTGGACAAATTAGAGGAGAAAAAGAGCTGACCTAATAGCCCATGAGAACAACTCTTGTTTTGGGGTGGGCAGCTTTCGGTCTGCACACAAGTGCTGGCTCTGCGGCGGCAGAGTTTCCCCAACGGACTGACTGAGCGATCAGACAAACGCCGACACAGCGAACAGGAATTACTCACGGAGGTCAATTAAAGCTATCTGTAGATACCTGGGGGGTAATAACAGTAAGGACTTAATACTCTGAAATGCAAACCTTCCATAAATAGGGAGGAGGGAAATATAGGTCACTGCTTCTCATGGCCCTAATTGGGAATTGGTGTGTAAAATGACTGACTGAATCTGAGTTCTAGCGGGAAATACCCACAGGTAAAGCCGAGCTGGACTGGGCCACATCACAAAAGCAAACCAGTGACTGCATGCTTAACTTTATAAGCATTTTTATTGTATACTGCAATTTGATACCTACCACAGAACAACTCTGAAAAATGTTAAATAACTTGAATGGCTAAAGGTGGCTCTGGGTGAACTACTGCAGCAGTAGCAGAAGAAGGTGCCATCTTAGCTTAGAAATAGTGTCTTTTTATGCTTGGGTTGACCTTTTAGTGTTTTGGTTTTGGTTTTGTTTTTTGTTTTTTTTCTGGTATATCTACACCTAAACTAGAGTTGCTAAAAAAACCCCACACATAATGAGTAAAGAACTTAAAAAATATATATCAGTTTACTTACAAGTTCAAATATGATTAAGCTAAACTAATGAAACGTAGTTCATTTAGGGCCCATATTAGTGAAAAACAGTCCCTAAACCAGCCCAGACACGGGAGTTACGAGGGCAGCCAGACCTACGCAGGGCACCCTCAGCACCCCGCGGTATCAAGGCTGTAATGAGCAGGGACGGTCTGCGCCATTTCAGACAAACAGCTGCTCTCTGTTTGCACAGACAAAAGTGCAATTGTTTTTCCATGTGTTTGACCAGCTGAACAGAGCCTTGGCTTTAACGCAACGTGTTTCCCGAATCATTGGCTTATATCATGAAAGGGACCCAGCTTGTGTCTCGAGCAGCAGCAAGAAGACAAGCCAGGGAGAAGCGCGGGGAAGGGTCTGCAAAGCAGGCGGCCGGGGAGCAGCCGCATCCCCGAAGCGCTTGGGGCAGGGAGCTGCCGCAGCCACGATGCTGTAAACCCAGCAGCATCTGAGGAACCCTTCCAGGCTTCAAGCAACTAAGCCTAATCATACGAAATGCTTTTCATCCTCAACTGAGAGAAAAAGCAGTTCAAAATGCCAGTATTTTGCTCTACCGGCCTCTAATTTTATGTCTTTTTAATAGACACTTAGGATATTCTTTTTAAAGTTTCAGCCATTCTGCAGCAATCCAGCCATGGGCTAAATTTTTCAGCTGACGATCCTCTCTTCAGAGAGCCTGGGCTACCTAAGAGTGACCTGCAATAGCCCAAGAAAGCTCGAGCAAGGGTAAGATCCCAGCTGTTCTGGCTGGCACTAAATCTCGGTTTAAGCTGTATCAAAACACAAGCACAGCCCTGTTTTACAGTGCAGCTGAAACCAAGACTGCTTTCTCTCTCTCTGAATAGCTACAGCTGTAAGACTTAGAAACAATCAAGAAAGCACTTTCATAAATGCAGGGTGTTCCGATATCTGGGTTATCCTGCCATACAACTCCACTTATTTAAATTTTTAAACCTACTTTTTACTAAAATAATGGGACTAAATTTAAAAAATCCACTGACCTTCAATTACAAACCTGCAGACAATTTTTTTTTTCTAAATTGTATTTGCTATTGATGAGAAGGAGCCAATGTACAGACACAAGTACAGCAGGTCACTTGCTGCACGACAGCATTTTAGGTGACCAGCCTAGAAACAAGTTCAATTCTAATGTCAACCACACTGCTGCGAATGCAGAAGAAAGAGCTCTGAGGTATTATGAAACTTTCTGTATTTGCATAAGGTTTCAGTTGTTGTAAAAAAAGAAAAAAAAAGTCATTTTATTGCCCAGTAAAACTCTCTCTCTGCTAAAAGAGTCTTTAGAAAAAAATCACACAGTTATTGGAAATCTAATACTGTTCTGCAGGCCAAAATTCAGGCCTGGGATAAGCAAGTAAAACCTTGCTAAACCTGTGTCCTGTGAGTTTAGGGGAAAAAAGGAAATTCGCTGTTAAAGGTGAAATTTATACTCAAAAAGCTAAACCAAGTCCTTTTATATTTTATGTAGGAATTCCCACTGCCTTAATTCCTTTCTCCATAGTGACTAACACGGGTCCTGTTGTTCAAAAACAGGACTGAAAATCAGAAAAAGAATTTTTCTCTGTTTTGTGTGTGTAGCTCATGGTTTACATCCTGCTGGAGTGATGTTTGAGTGCTGCCCTGCCCGTCTGCGTGGGAGGGGATCTGTCCCGTATTTTCTATACTTCAAGGGGGTGACCCTTCAGATGTGGAGTTTTGATTTCTTTATGATATAACAGTCCCTGATATACACAGGAAGCACCGAGTCTCTTGTCCAATATAAAGTTGGCTGATTTTTTTTAGGTGATTTTATGCCCACTGACTCAGAAGAACTGAAGTCCATTGACACAAGTGCAGTCCCGCACCCCATCTACTTGGTGGAGACATCTCCATGAGGGTGGAGTTCACTTAACCATCCAACTGGGGCCTCGGAAGAGATGTCTTCGAAACAAACTGATCTTTAAACAACTCTGTGTGGAAAGAGGCAAGGCAAATCAAGGAAACAAGCAGAAAAATGGAGATCCACCGAAAAAAGTAGGAATGTAGGATGAAATTCTGACATGTCTGAAGACACCAGGAGCTTTATCATGGCTTTAAAAGAACCAGAATGTCATACTTGGAGTCTAATGATTTATTAGTGGAAAACAGAGCAAAACAGAGAAGAGTTTTGGTAAAGATTAGCGGAGATGGGAATATGGTAGCATTGGAAAGAGAAAGTCTCTGCCCCCAGAACAGCGCCAACCTGGGCAGGGATGGCAGGGCGGTATGTCACAAAGAAAGTATTTGGAGTTAATACAAACACTCTCAAGGGGGGTGGGGGCGGGGAGGAGGATGGCTTAGAAAAGAGGACAGTTGTACATACTGCAGTTTGAAACTCAGCGGAGTTTCAGCGCCCATGTAACATTGCTGCACTGGTAGATCCAGTCTGTAAATTTGGATCTACGTGTTTCTCTGAGACTGGGAAACCTAGACTGTACGCTGTGAACCACAGCCCCAGGAGACACGAGGAAACTTTTGCAAACCTGGAGGCTTTTTCACTTGTACTGGTTTCAATATGTCAGATTTGTTGGCATTTTCCATCCACCCACAGTACTTTACAAGAATATCCATGCATTTTCTTAGGAAAATGGTCAACGTAGTTGCACAGAGGGTTTGTGGCAGGGTAAAGAAGAGAATCCAAATCAAAATTGTGTCTCCCATGTGGCCACCATGGGGCAAGTTCAATGAGCAGCCCAGTGGTCCACTGTCTCTAAGACAGTGTCCTGCCACTCAGAGAGGCCCAACAATGATAGAGCTTCCACCATGGAAGAGGAATAAAACAGACTGAGGAGCTGGTGCGGCGAAGGGGCACAAGAGAGACTGATTAGCAGCTCATCCAATGCCACACTGGAATTCCCAACGACAAGGGGAAAGGGGGACTGCTGAGAAAACATTTAATGATTTCAATCAACCTAAAGACACGGTGCTAATGCAAAGGATGATCAAGGCCGTAAGGACTCTGTTGTTGCACTTGTAGTATTCTGAAATGAAAGCACAGGAGAGATTTGCCAAACCTCATCTCCTTTTGGCAACCAGACAAAATTCTGGCAGCGACACAGAATGCAGCTCCCAAAATGACATTTTGCTTCAGTAAGAGAAGCCCCTAGTTTGGTGAGAGGGCTGAATTCACAAAATGCTCAGACAAGAGGAGATGGATGTAATGCAGTTTGCTGCCCAGTACTCATAGAACTGTTACTATGATAATTTTGGTGGCAATAACCCCAGTATAGTTAGAGTAACACAGTTTTAGGGTAGGTCCAACCTATTGAAAAGTGGTAACAGGCCTCACTCTAAAAAATTTGGGAAGTACTCATTGAGGTTAATTAAACACATCCACTGGAAATGGAAACTTTGGGACAGTTACAGAGGCATCACCACAGCTCACCAGCAAACTCCTTGAGCAAAGGACGACCACAGACCAAAAAGAGAAGGCAGGCACAGAGTAGGAACGCGCAGGCAGAGGTTCATGCATCAATCAGGAAAGTACGGTGACTGCTATCCATGCTGTTAAGCAGTTGTCAAGGACAACCAACCAATAATCCTTTTTTTGTGTGTGTGTGTCGATGGCAGAGTTGAGTATTTTCACATTCACAAATATTTGATCTCTTCCAACTACCATTGAATCATCATGCTACTGAGTAACACAGCTGCTTTGCTAATTTTTTTGAGTCATTTAGAAAGATTTCTACTAGAGATCAAATGAAAGAAAAATAAAAGCATTGACACTGTTGACCGTTATGTTTTTACTGTGCTCTTAACATGTCCTAATGTGAGAACCACTCTTTTTGAGTATGACTTAGAAGACGTTCAAGGCTAATGGCTGCTCTCCTCAGCTCACTCCCTCCAATCTCTGGGATGAATAGTAGCACATAAAATCTGAGGTTCTGGTTACAGCTGCATAAAGGGAAAGACGGAGCTACAACTTGTTTGAATTTTCTTTGGTTTTGCAAACGCAGAGTTGATTTTACGGTAAAATATCAAATCTGATTTCTTAAAATTAGATTTCTCTAAAGTCATAGGTGCTTGAATACAGCTTCCACATTTCTTTGGGGGAGAATGGACCCTTATGTTATCAGTTATAATTAAATACTATCAGAAAATGAGGCACTCATGGAGATGTGTTTGGAACTTATATATACATCTATATGCAAGCCCTACAGTAGTGGCATTCATTGCACGCAGTGCTATGCGCATTTAGCTCTGCTGCTTCTCTATTTATGGACAAGCTATGAAAGCAGTTTGTCAGCAACTTTTTTTGAGTGTTCACATTACCAAATACGTTTCTTCTGAATTCACTCTAATGTAATTATCAAATTCAGCAGCGAGCCAATAACACAGCTAAAGGAAAATACCAACCTGCCTCGGTGTTTTCATGCTGTAATTGAAAACAGATGGCAACTCGTGTAATTTATGCTTTTCTACAACCAGTAACATGTTGGTATAAGATAAGAATTCTAAGACTGAATTGCATCTGCTTCAACAACACCATATGCTAGTGCACAGTATAAATATTTATCCAAACCTACTTCATCTTCCCATTTAAAGCTCAGTCTCATGAGACAGTGAAAGTACCCTTCGGATAGCTTCAATTAGCACTGGAGCATCTCCCCAGTGCTTTAAAGGGTTAGAATTCCAGCACCACACGCTGAGGGATCTTCCCTTTCCTTACTAAGCTTCATGGAGAGGGTTAAATGGAGGCACGTTCATTGTGCCTTCTTTATATACTATACATTCCAGGCTGCCTTTAGGAGTTACGAAGGAGTTTCTCACTTACAATGTCCAAGCTTCTTCACTTCTCCCACTATCCTGTAATACATCGGAGATTGGCCACAGCCATAATTGGGATATTTTTTTCCTGGGGGAATAGTTTATGGATTTTTAGGATTTTTAGACTGGTTTATCTTGCTTGTCAAGCAGTTAAGCAATCACCAGTTTTGGGGTCAGACTGACAAGGACGTGGAGTGGGTTTTGCATTTCTCTGCAGCATGGGGTACGTTCAGCCTCCCAAGAATCTCAGAGTTCAAATTTCCTCCTATTGCAGGAATTGAAGGCGTTGGCGATTCCTCTGACATCACATGCTTTTGGGTTCATTTTCCCCCACTTGGCACCTTAGAATGCATAGCTTTTAGTCCTTTATGTTACAAGCCTGTAATATTTTGTGACTGTGGCAGTGTTTGGACTCTGTGGACTAATCAGAAAGTACTTATGTTCCTTTGATTACAGGGAGACTGAGCTTGATTGCTTGATGGACCTGACAGCAATCTGCTCCGTGAAACAGTGGCTACTCCATTACACTTGAGATTTGGCTCTTATTCTGCTAGTGAAATCATTTGAGAACCCGGACCTGAAATAATCATTTGTGAATGCAGAAGATGATGGCACAGACACAAAATTTATGAGGCTGACCTCCTCCTTGTGCCAGGTTTTAAAGATCAGGAGAGCAGAATCACGCTGAGATGATCCTGACTGCATAGCCTAATCCCCAAGCAGAGCTCAAAACAGAAAGGGTTGCTACCAGTGACCATACGTGGTGCCCCAAACACCCTGCTACTAACTGAAATGAAGAAGAACTAGAACAGGGTAGAAAAGCTTGAGTGGCCATTGGCAATTTGTGCGCTACAAAGACCTTAGGTGTAACAGCCATAAATACCAGTTTGCTCAAAACCAGTTTAAGGAGACAGATGCTCTTTAGCATTCTGCAAAGGTTAGAGCTGGGCGCCGATTTCCCCAGCCAAAGGAAAGAACAGATAATCAGCAAAATGAGTGATCAATTTGTCTCTTTCACAAGCCTCACGCTAAGCTACGTCTGCTCGTTCTGTCCCGCTCCGTTGCGGGATGTCACACTAACAACAACGCGCGATGCAGAATTTAAGTCACTAGTTTGAAGTCAAGTTGTGTAACTTTTCAAAGAATACTTGTACCTTAAAAATGGAAATTAATTTACAGAATAAAACACTGAAAAGAGGGGGGAAGGAGTTTTCCTGACAAGTGGCAGTATTTAGCAGTGTCGTCCACAGAGACCTGAATTTTGCAGCCAGTCAATACTGAATATTAAAGCAACCTGGGAACTTCAAAATCGTGCCGTTCCTGTCTTCCCCTGCTGACGACAGCAGACAGCAAAACAGAGCTGCAAATAACTTAGAAGAACACATCACAACACTGACTCCTTTCATAGCCCTGCGTCGCCTCCAGCTCCCACTTGTTCATGCGCTCGCAGCAACCACGCTCTTCACCACGCTGTCACAGGCAACCGCACTTCAGCAAACCAGGTCTAAAAATACTTTAATAAAGCTAATTGACAAGCTATTTATTAAATTATTTGCTCAGCTTCGTACTTGAAACCTCGGATTGTAAATGGTAATCCTATTTACCAGCCCCAGAAGAGGTATCAAGACTTAAGGCCAAAACCATCACACCCTCTCACACCACTGCAGCAGACCATGCTCGTAGGGATTGTCTCAGAATTAAATTGTCTGCAAATTTCCCCCAGAAGAGGATGTCACGTATAACGAGATGGCGAGTGCTGCCACGCAGAGGTGTGCCTGTGCAGCCCAGCTGCCCTGCGCCGTGCCCACCACACAGCCGCTGCGTGTGGTCACAGCTCCGTCCCAAGCTCATTGAGATTTCTACCGGGACTTCCAATTCACGGCACTTTGGAGCAGGCCAGGAACCCAGCCAAGGTCAGACTGAAAGCAAGACACCAAAGTCCTTCAGGTAGATTGAGCCTGTAACATTTACTGCTTTATATAATACACAGTAGAGTTTTACGGGCACAAAGTGAGGTCCTACAATGAGATTGTAGGCAGCAGTCCTCTCTCAACAATTTGTCTAGCGTAATGCAAAGACAGGAATATAGTGCTCTCCAAGAGAGAGAAGTGCAAAATCACAAGCTTTACAAATAAAGCCATTTCCAAAAACAATTACACTGGATACATCTCCTTAGGAGGAAAAACCCTGCTGCTACTGCCAAGAACTTTTCTGCAAACTGCAACGCCAAGTCTTGGCTCTTCTTCAAATTCTTGCCCTTTTCATCATCGCCAGCTTTCCTTGTTAGCGCTTCTTTGGTGTAGCGCTCAGAGCAACACTGGCAGACAAAAGCCTCTTGCACCAGCCCACCAGAAGTTACCCTGCCCAATGGTCTGTCTGCAAAGGGCCCCTCCTGCGGCTTCCACACAGGGGAAGGCTTATTTTCAAGGAACTGTCATCTAAAGCCTGTCATACCATTTCCTTTAAATGTGCCAGATTGAAGAGTTCTGTAAACAGATGGATTAAGCGACACAGATTTTTTAAAATTTCAAATACTGCACTATAATTTACATACCTATTGCTATGGGAACACCTCAACAAAACCACTTCTTTTCGAAGAAAACTGCCATTTCTTCACCAGGGGCTAAAGGTATTCAGCGTTTCTGAAAATGGAGCACCAATTTTGGTGTTTAAACGGGGACTCTACTAATATATTGCCATAATGTTTTATGTGCAGTTCTGCTCTTAAACGTGATTTTACATAAAGAGAGCACCTTTGCAAATAATCAGATCTCTCCTTTGTGCAAATTCAAGGCAACATATCACAGTTTTACTGTCTAAAATACTGTTTGCTCCCCTCAGGATAATGGACTATTTTGCATTCTTCTGTCTTGAATGGTTCGGGTAAACCTCTGTAACCCCATCAGAGGATGTGAGCACACGGAGAGCACGAGTGGAAGACACGAGGACATAATTTAGTACATAAAACCAGTTTCAAAGGCGAAATATGAAAGAACCCCGCTTACCTAAAATGTCCTAGTGTGTAGTCACAGGGCTCTCACATGAAACCAAAAGTAAAAACAACCCAAAGACCCGCTATATTCAGCTCTGATGACTGCGTTCAGACGTGAAATCTCTAAGATTATACACATGACACCACAGTGTTATTTTTACAAGTCAGGTTTCAGAATAGGTCTACTTTATTGCTAGCTGCTATATTCAGAGTATAAAAGATGCTGTAAAATACTAAACTCCCAAGTTCAGGAGACAGATCATACACACGAATAAATTCGGTATTTTCATATTTAAGTCCTTTAAATTTTAGGCAGGATTACTTTTCAAAAATGATGCTCTTCATATGGAAATTTTAACTGTATATTATATTTAGATATTGTACAAAACAAATAAAAAATTCCAGTTCCCTCCGGAATGAAGCCGTTTGCCAGCAGGATGTGTCAGGGTGCTGCCTGCACCGACAGGCTCTACAGCTGCCGTTCCCCCTCCCAGGGGTTTGCCTGCCCGTACTCAGAAAAAGGAAATGTTTCAAAGACATTCTTAACAAGTGTCGTGAAAAAAAAGCCCAGAAGCCAGAGAGGAAAGTCCTGTAGTGCATTCGCTAAGGAGGGTGCCACGGCACCGTGCGATGGGCAGGATGCTCATCCCTGGAGTCGTGGCAGCGCACGCTGCCTCCAGCTCGGTGGGTGTCAATATACGGGCGAGGGACACCCGGGGTGAGTGTGAGAGGAAAGGGAGATAAACTGGAAAGCAGGACAAAATTCGCGGCAAGCATGGGTTGCACGTGGAATACATCTGAAACCTTCGTTTGTGTTGTTACCATACAATAAAACATGACATAAGCTGATCTTTGTGTCTGGCCCAGCCTGGACACTGGAGTAAGCGTAGCAGTTAGTCTCCCACTCTTGCTTTTATCTATACTTGGCATAATGCTTTGCTTTTATTTTTCCCGCTGTAGAAGAGAGTGAGTAATCCACAGATATCTGCGGGATGTGATCCAAACCCACAGGTAAGTCAATGGGCTCTGCATCAGCAGTACCAAAGCCTTCACATGGAATTTTTATTTATTTATTTATTCTTAAATCGTGTATGAAAAGATTTAAACTCTTATGAGATATGGAAGTATCATGTATTCCTCTTCCAAAATGTCTTGAATCTTAACTGCTTTACTTTGCTAGCTTCACTTTGAATAGGTATGTCTGACTTTGCCTCCTCCTATTGTACTTCCAAGTCCTCTTTGGTGGACTTGGCAGCGTCAGGATAACGGTCTCACTCCATGATCTTAAAGGTCTTTTCCAACCAAAACGATTCTATGACCTCTATGATTTCTATATAGGCGAAGTCCAGGAGATGCACACCAACAACCACATAAATTGCGAAGTCAAGAGGAGGGAGGCTAAAATTGTGCAGAGTTGGAAAAAGGTGAAAATAACAAAAAAAACCCACCCCAAAACCCACAAGAAAACCAATCTCCAAAACCAGCTAACCAACCAACTAAAAAAACATACCCAAGGAAGGGAAAGGATCAAGAAAGCAATTTGGAAAGGATAATTGAGTTTCATGTGAAAAGGGGACTTGAAGAATCTCAAGGACAGAAGAAAAGAAGCAGGAGGGGGGTGAAAGGCAGCAGAACTCACTGGGCACAGATGCCTGAAACCGAGACAACGATCCTCAACCCCGGAAACAAAAGGAACTCTCCCTCCACAAGTACAGGCAGGCCAAGACTTTCACTGAGCAGCACAAATACCCCCAGTAAATCGTCCCATTGTGAAAACCCACCTTCATGCCAGCCGCGGCTGCCGGCCCGCTGGGGTCCACGGCCTGGATGTGGCAGGGTTTGCTCCCCCGCACCACAAAGCCCCAGCCCACTGCATCCCCGACGATCTGGAAAGAGAAAAGAAGGACGTGATCACCTTCGGGCAGCTCGGTGAAATTCAAGGGGGTAACATCTAAATGGTTCAAGATATAATTTCAACATCTCTATACTTCCAACACACAGCAAAGGACATTGTGTAGAAGCTGCTGTATCACTCGTGGGAAAGGCCCTATCCAAGCGAATCCTCTTGCTTTTAATGAACTTTTTTTGTTGAACTAGGAGACTGTAAGAAGCAATGTTCCCAGTGACTAGGTTCAAAAATGTCTTTACAGAAAGGCTTTCTCTAATAGTGAATATGAATCAAAACTTCTGTCCCATCATAGTCGAGAAAGATCTAAGTAGAAAACTTTGATTTGGGTAGGTAATCCACTCCTGCAGTGCAAGTATTACCAGGAGCATAAAGTCTAGATGAGTTTGTGTAATACAAATGTTACTAGCTTTATGTAATTTTACACTCCATTTAAGGCAGCAATACTACATTGGCATAAAGACAGGATAAACAAGTGCAGAATCAGACCTGAAATGTGTGGAAGTACTGATAACGGAGTTTGGGATTTTAAAGTACAAACCTCAGCAAATGCAAATAAGCTCTAATTATCCCATCAGAAAATGTCTGTTTGGATTACCTTATTTATACAACATGCAGAAAATAAAGACAAACACTGGAGACATACCGTAAAAGTTTTTCTTACATATGGGGCTCCAGGCATCAAAAGCTCATCAGCAGTCACGGGTCTCTTTAATACTGCGGAGGTACATAAATGAATATTCAATATAAGCATTCTTCTGGAGTTTTTCCCAATAAATACGATACAGTGTTAGGATACAACACATTTTTGGTCCCACTTCCCATGCACTCTTTCAATTCTTGCAGACTTGCTTGAACGTAGTAAAAGAGCCAAAGACTGCAGAATAACCCTGAGTACTAATGACGAGATCTTTGGAAAAACCGGGCATTTAGCCAACAGAGTTTCTTGTCTGCAATCAAGATCCATTAAACACTATCACAAACATCAGAAGTGGCTGTTCCCGTGTCCTGTGTTGAAACAAGTGACCGACCTTCCTGGCATGGAGCAGTTTTTCTTCCCGGCTCGCTCTGTGCATGTTGGGTGCTCTCTGCTAGTTCATCCGAGTCGGGTTTGAATCACAGAATCGAGTAATGAGAAAATTCTGCTTCAGTCAGGAATTACCCCAACGAAGAGATTTCTACAGTTGTAGGCACAGACAGCTAACTCCCCCTCACCCAGGGACAGCCTAGGTAATCTACAGCTGGCTGGGATTTTACATGAAAGGAAATACCAGTGACTTTCTGCAGGTGATTCCCCATTGCCTTGCCATGGCACGGGGTACTTTTCCCCTGAACAAAGTAAATGCAAAGTTCTACCAAGTCAAATCGATGCCATTCTGCATACCGGTTTTTGTCTGTCTATAAATGCGTTACAAGGTGGAGGACAACGGGATGATATATGTTGTTCGCCATGTTTGCCTGCTTCACCTCTAAAATTGTGTCTGCTTTTCTTTTAGCGATAAATAATTTTGATGATGTCTGCCTTTTCGGTCACAGGTGGAAGATAACATTTCCCACAGATGGTATTCGAGCACATTCACGAGCTTCTTAATGCCATTCATGGGAGCAGGGAGAATTCTAGCATATGAACCAATACGGATTTTTTTTCTTTCCCGTGGATGTTGACAAACTGTCATTTAGCCAGCGTTACACTTTGCAGAGCATACCTGGTCAACGTACAAAACCTGAATGATTATGCTCATTTGACAAGTCAGAATCAGGTAAATCATCCAGGCGGGACTCCCTTGCGTGCCTCCCCTCATTATACCTCCAGAAATTTTTTTTGTTTCATGATTGTTTTTCTACATGACTGGTCAAGTCATGACCTGGGGTTTTTTTAAGCGTTTGCCTGCAAGAGAACTCATCTGACAATAAATATACCTCTGCCTTGTGTTTATTGGCACGCAGTTCAGTGACATACTCCGGGTCTGGATAGCAGGAAGCTATTTGTGAAAAAAATCACTTTATAGTCCAGCAGAGGTTTAAGAATTCCCCCATAACATTTACATCTGACAGCCTTATGTTAACCTGAGCGAGACGACGTGTGGACCTGTACTTGTGCTACAGAAGAAATTACCCTACATTGCCAGTAATTGAATAATTCTTAAAAATAAGTCTAAGTCTGTTGCTGTCTTCTTTCAAATATGAGTCTGCTAAAGCTATTTAGAGTTTGAAAATTAGTCGTAAAGGAGAGTTTCTTTAAAAAAAAAAAGAATTTATGCAAGGGCAACACCAGTCGACTCTTTTTCTTTCTGTGTTGTGTAAGTAGCTGCGTGAAAATAAACTTGTTCTCACTACTCATGGGTTGACGCTTCACATATAATCAGAACCATAAATGAATGGAATAGTCAGCATACTTCAGATAGCACACACATTTACGGACAGCGTACGAATGCTGCGTTATCTGTCCCAGAACAATTTCCAGGAGGTAATTAAGGATGTACTGGGGCCAAAGAGCTCCCCATACAAAATCTACCAAAGTGTTTCTGGGAAGTATACCTGAGAGATATTCTGCCCCAACGTGATACTGTGGCACCCTTCACATAGGGGCAAACCCATTGCCTATGGGGGTAAACACGTTGGAAAGCAGTGCCGGACGCCCACCAGCAGCGTACTCCAAGGATGCAATGGCCACCAGCGCTGAGCGTTCCCCCAAGCTGGACAGCTGGTCTGGTGTGAGGGGTCATGGCTTCTGCAATCATACCGAGTCCTCCAAATTATTTTACTTTAGAACCCCATACTGAATGCCCAGCAGAGCCTACAGAGAGGGAAGGAAATGTGCTAAAAGGAGAAAGAAGGAAATGTCCCCATAACTACGCCTTTCTTTCTGATGGCCACTCTCCACAGCAGGAATGAAATGCGCTTTAGCTCACTCATCTCCTGAGTAAATTGTCAATGTTTTCAACAGGATTCATGCAGTGCTTGAGGCACTCTCTAGTAATCAGTTCAAATGCCAGCATCCCTTTGAAAGCAAAGCTTACACGTAGCCACTGAAGCCTCCCCCGTTGTACAACTGTCGGCACAGACCCGGTAAATTTGAAATAATAAGGAGCACGAAGGGCAGCGGGGACTCTGCTTTGAAATTCAGGGCTGTTTCTGAGGAAAATGGAGAAGCTGAAACAATATCTATCCTGGTCTCTTTGTTCCCTTCCCAGATGTACGGTAAGAAACAATTATAAGCGAACTGTGGAAGAATGGGTGTGTTTAACCTTCCGGCATGGGATAGGAAATCCTTTCAAAAGGAAAATAAGCTTCAACGCTACTTTTACCTTCCTAAACAGACCGGTGTAAGACCTAAACAAAACCCAAAAACGTTGAAATGGTCCCTGACAGCCTGAAACAATGCCACCTCTTTTTTTTAGAGGTTGCTGTTTTCTGAGTTGGGCTATTTCATAGCAACTCAAGCGGCCACTGGATAGTTAAACTCTCCTCTGACTTGCACCAAAGGAATGTCTCTAGGAGGAGATTTGAATGGGTTCAGAGCTTGGCAATGAAGAGGCAAATCTGGGCCCCTGACTGCATGTCCTCTAAGAGATAAACTGCAGCTCAAACCGCAATTACGGGCTTGATGCAGAGATTATTGGAGGCAGACGTCTGGCTTGTGTTCAGCGGGACTTCAGGCTAGAGGGTGATAATGGTCCCCTCTGGCCTACAAAACCTGTGACGCTGTGAATTTTTAATGTATCCTTGACAAGATAAACTTAGAGGCGATGCCAGGCATTCTTCATGTCGCCTTCTCCCCAGCCAGATGCCTGCGCCGCGGCTCCTGCGCATCATAAGCGATGCTGGTGCTCACCGGACTTGGGGTTGCAGAGCACGGGGGGGCTGCTGCTGAGCGTCGGGCTGCTGCTGAAGTACCCGCTGCTGCCACAGCTGCTCATGCTGCTCCTCCGAACCGCCGACACGATCTTTATCTCCTTGGTGGGACTCACTACAAACAGAGAGAAAAGACAGAGAGAAAGGGAACTGGTATCAATTATTGAACCCATTTCCCTGGTTTCTTTAAAACAATAGCAATAAGCCAGCCTTTCGCTGAGCACACTGGGAAGGGGTTAGTGTGGTTCACATTGAAGAGTCACTGCACGAGCATGATACACCCAGGTATGCTGTAGCTAATACGATGGCTGAACTACCCCCGTGGCAGTGTGTTCTAGGAGGCATTTAAATATAGGGAAATAAATTCTTCCATTTTTCTTTCTACTTCCCATTTATTCTTTAGGTTCTTGATAGATATTGCTGCACAACAAATGCTGCAGGACCCCTTCCCCTCACTTTTACTCTTCTTGAAAACTCCACACAGCATATATAACTGATTACTTTGGGCTTGGAGGGATTTTAACCAGTTCTGTTTGTTCATGGACACTGATTTTTGATCAGCATCTGACATGCTATTGATACAGGCACAAAACCATCCCAGGGAGCTAAAGACTTCGTAAATTGAGTGAATGGACAATCCCTGTGAACAGGGGCACGTGATACCCTGCTCGGCTTTTTTTCAGCTAAACACTGAAACCCCTCGCCCAAGAAGGATTGTTTGGCATCCCAGGGAGTTGCCCTACAGACAGCAGTATAGTTGATGAGTCACCTGAGAGAAAACTGGTGTGCTTTCTGTTGTCGTGGTTCTGCTTGCGCAGGCAAAACGGGCTGTCGTGGCTTTCTGGCATCAAGCGAGATTTCTCAGTGAGGAGTTCCATTAGTCGCCGCCGCCGGCGGAAATTCATTCTGCACTGGTAGAGCAAGTTGCTGTCCATAAAATGGTGCTTGTTGGACACTGAGAAAAGAAATGGATAGAAGGTCTACGCCTGGTAGGACTGAAATGAGAGCACATCTATCTGCAATGTGGGAACAACACGCCTCGCTGTAAGGAAGCAGCACTCGGAGGTCTCCTCTTCCCCTCTGCGGACTCGGAAGGAGGAGGAATCATAGAATCATAGAGTCTTCATGGTTGGAAAGGACCTTTGAGATCATCAAGTCCAACCAGACACACACAAAAAAAACCCCCAAACAAACCCCTACAATCTCTGTCACTGGAGCATGCCCTGAAGTGCCACATCTAGACGTTTCTTAAACACCTCGAGGGATGGTGACTCAACCACCTCCCTGGGCAGGCTGTTCCAGTGCCTGACCACTCTTTCAGTAAAGTAATTCTTCCTAATATCTAACCTAAACCTCCCCTGCCGCAACTTCAGACCATTTCCTCTGGTCCTGTCATTATTCACCTGGGAGAAGAGGCCAACACCCACCTCTCTACAGCCGCCTTTCAGGTAGTTGTAGAGGGCAATGAGGTCTCCCCTCAGCCTCCTCTTCTCCAAGCTAAACATGCCCAGCTCCCTCAGCCTCTCCTCATACGACCTGGTCTCCAGACCCCTCACCACCTGGTAGCTCTCCTCTGGACACGCTCCAGCACTTCCATGTCCCTCTCGTACAGAGGGGCCCAGAACTGAACACAGTACTCGAGGTGAGGCCTCACCAGTGCCGAGTACAGAGGCACCATCACCTCCCTGCTCCTGCTGGCCACGCTATTCCTGATACAAGCCAGAATGCTGTTGGTCAGCTTCACCTGGGTAGCCTCAGTATACAAGCTTTTATAGTGCTGATAACAAAGTGGCCACTGCTGAGAGGAATCTTTTACACTACCTTGATTAATGACAAGCACTTCTTTTTGTCAAGTGGAAATGGAAGTACTTTATCTTTCCACGACAGGCTGCAGAATGGTCCATCTCCACACATGCTCTCTCTGCATGACGTTTGGTGCTGCTGGTCACCACAGACCAGACTTACCTCCTGACATCGAGCTTTTTGTAAATTCATCAGTGCAGGGCAGCCCCTGGGGGCTCTGACTGACGCTTGTTCGGAGCTACAGGGCAGCGAAGGATCGAGACCTGTGTATTTCCTCTGTCTTGTTCACCACAGACGCCGTGTCCCAGACGCTTCCTGCAGGCCACTTCCTCCCCTTCGCACGGATACGCAAGGTTTGGGAACAGGCACCCCGCCAAAAATCATTTCTTACATAATGAAGTCTTAATTACAACCTGTTTTGACACTGAGAGCAAACCCCAGGTTGCTGGTGTCAGAGCAAGAGTGCCGAGCCCACGGGCTGCAGCATCGCCGTAACGTCTGCGTGTTCGCTGCCACTGGCGCTGCACCTTTCTAGTGACGAAAACTGCAGCAGCTGGACGGAGTTTTGTGCCAGGTCCTGAGAGTGCTCTGACTCCTTCAGGGCTTGATCGTAGGAAAGCTCTCTGGAGCCCTCCCTGCATTAGTACTGCAGCATCTTAAATAGCTGCAGTAGATGTTTTGGCTGCGTGTTCTATCTCCTCACCTAGCTCCTGTGATTACGTGCCACAGAAATTATTTCCCACAGTTGACCTTTTCCATGAGGGATCTAGATTCTGGATTTACCTAGTTTATAAATTGCATTTCTTCCAATACTGAATCATAAGAACTGGTGGGTTATGCATATTTATATGTAAAGTGTAAACAACAACATAAATATGCACTCGGACATCAGCCACATCTTTGAGTACATGACTCAGTCATTTGGCTTCAGCCTTCTACTGCAGCCACCGAAGTTCCACCTTGGCCTCAGCTCTGCCCAGCATGTGGGGTCCAAAAGCAGCAGGGCCCACGGTGATACCCCAGGTCCAGAGACTGGAGTCCTGCTGGTCCGCTTTCCCTTTGTCCTCATCCCCATCACACTCTTTCTTGCTCTCCTCCCTTCTTAATACCTCCATGTGTCCCAGATTGCTCACCATGAGCTCCACGGAAGTAGCCCACATACATGGTAGCCTTGCCAAGAAAGGCTGTATGTAGACATTAACTTCCAGCACCATTTGGTGCGTGTAAACTGAAGGTATAGCCTCAAAGAGGAAAAGGCCCAGCCACCTTCTGCATCAGCTGGTGGTTTCAGAGAGAATATTCATGGCAGGGATGTCCAATCAGTTATCCTCATCCAGGCAATAAAGAAGGGGCCAGTCCTAGCCATTGTCCTTGGCACAGCCCTCCATACAGATACGGAAACTGCCATATGGGGTCAGACCGTAAGTTCATCTTGCAAAGAAGCACGTCTCTTGCCTGCCTGGGCCACTCAGAGAGGGGACACCGTACAAACGGACTTTTACCTTTGGGACACCAGGAATAATCAGGACACAGGAGCTTTCTGAACTGCACGTGCTTGTGCCCAAGCTGCCACGCAGGCCGTCTGCCCCAGAGTCCCGCAGCGTGGCGGAGGCTGCAGGACATTTCTTAGAGTTTCAGTAAAAGGTTTAGAGTTTTGAAACTCTACCTTTTCTCATGAAGAAAGCAGAAAGTTCATGCCAGTCAGACAAACTGCGACGTTTCCAGTACCATCTACAGAAAAGACCCCTGTTACCTCCACTGCCTGGTTCTGCTGAAGAGCTTCGGAAGAGCCAGTGCCACTTGGCTCCTTTTTGGTGCTCCACCTGTTGTTTCCTCGAATGAGCCATACGCATCCTCTGCGAGCAAAACGGCTTTGCTAAGTCAGATTTAGCATTGCAAGCAGTTCCTTACTGTGTTCTGACATGTTGAATACCGCAGGCACACACTGCTGCTGCGCTCATCATTTCGGACACATAGAGCACACGATACTATTAAACACCACTTACTAACGATCACTATTTTTGAAGAACGGAAATGCAGGAGAGATTTGGAGACTTGCCTACATCCACCAAAGGATTTCCTATCAGACGCAGAGTTAATATGTAGGTGTTCGCAGCTGCCGGTCTCATTTTCAGACCACTGACACAATGAGTAAAAGTAGCAATATCCAGCAATATCCTACCACATTATTAGAATAACCTGCCGCAAATACAAAAAAAACCTTTTTTTTTTACGACGTCTTAAAGAGTTCCCTGAAACTTAATAAGATCTACTTATTCAGCACACTACTTGGATTCATAATCTTAAATGAAAGACAAATACTCCCTTGGAAGCAGAATCACTGTTGCCAACCATTTGCAGTATAAAAAATATCAGTATGGTTTCTGATTCAAGTTAAATATTATGGCATTACAGTTCTTAAGTAAAACTATTCCGTTCCGTTTGGGTCATTAACTGAAGTGCTCTGACAGTCCTCAGAAATTATGATAATCAGAGATCAACACGCTGGTGTTACAGAAGCTTGAAATTCTAGAATAATTCTTCACCATGAAACTACATAATATAAACTTCTTTATGCCAAGCTACTAAACATATTTTAGAATAACAATACTTGTTTTGACTGAAATATCGTAACATTCTGTATTTACAAGAGCAAAGTTTAGGTCTGACGTTGAAGTAATTCACTCCTGCGGTAACTATTTTAGTCCACGGAAGGGTGAATTTTTAGACAATAAAGGAACATGAGTGGAAAAGAGAAGACCAATGATTGTGTGTTGTGGAATATTTGTATACAATTTACACAACAAAGGGTTTGTAGCGAGAATATTCATGACAAGTAGTATCAGTACAGAATCTGGAGCGCTCATTAATTTCCATAGTTTGAATATCTCCTTGCTACTGATAGTTCACCATTCACGTGAGCGGTAGAATCAGAGCGTGCAGCCCCAGTTTGAGCAAACGGCGCATTCATAGCACCAGGTAACTTTCTGCATGTTCCTTGACTAAAAGGTAATATTTATGCATATTTAAGGAGAGGCTCAAAAAATAGACAGGAGTAGTTAGCTCAAACTGCCTCCTTGAACATACATCACCAAATAAAATATCTCACCAAAATTACTGGTGTGCCCCATGGGGCTAATTGTTTATTATTTTATTTTTTTTGAATCATCGTCTTGCTGACATATTCACGATTTGGGATGAAATGTCGTTGCCGGGACTCTGCCTAAGAGTGAGTGTATCTGGAATGGTGTGGAAAGAAGGGATTTCCAGACCACGGATCAGAAGGAAGTGGTTGAGGCGGGGGAGGCGGACACGGGTGCGGGCTGTCTCTGAATTGCCCCTCAGGTGCGGTGGCTGAGTTACAGCGTTAGCCAGGAGGAGTTCCGCCTGTCCTCACCCTTGGTAAATCACACCGATGTGAATGCCGGAGGCAGAGCAGGCACAGAAGGTTGGTTTTGTTACACTTGGCACACGCCGGGCGAGAGGTACCGGGGCAGGCACGGCTGCGCGCTCACCTGCTCCGACAGTCCCTGCTGCGCTGCCATCGGCAGAGAACAGCGGGAGTGAAAAACTTCTCCAAGCTGATTGCAGGATGCCGAGAGGGCTGCGCAGACTTGCTCGGGAGGGATTTCTTTAAAGGTGATTTCGAGGTTGTTACCTCGAGCTATCGTGGAGCGTTGACTCAGAGGCAGCAGCAGAGAAACTCGTGGTGCCCAACAAGGCTCCTGCTCCCACTATCTGTCCCTCTCATGGAAGGTGCTGCCTCTGGATAGGGATTGACTTAACTACTCCTGAATTAGTTCACTGCCCTTCATAATGCAGCGTAGAAAAGCAAACTGGCACCCATTTCAGCTTGTCTTAAATGGTCGGGCCGTGGCTGACGAGGATCAGGACCTCTATGTGTACATGATGAGGGTGACGTAAAGAGCAAGGTGGGGTGACTGCGTGGGCTTTTCAATCCAATTTAACTCACAGGTGCTCATGTGGCAACATGTTCCTGGTACGATGTGCACCTTATGAAAGAAACTGTACCAAAGAGAGTAAAGAAACCTCCAAAATCACAAAAGTGAATTAAGAGAACTTCTGGTCCTGGATGGAAAGGCACCAACATTAATTCAGAGTCACCTATGTCAAACTTTGGTGGTATGGTCACAACGCACCGGTCTAATCTCCCACAAAATTTCTCCCAGAAACAGAATGTAAAAACTGCCTTTTAACCTTATGAAACTATAGTTTAATCTTCCTTCAAAGCAGCCTGTAATGACCACTTTACTCTTCCCTTACGAGCTGTTCAAGCCTTCAGTTACTTTCCCTGCCAGGCAATAAAGATTTAACTCGAGGCTGGATTTGTTTAACTTTAGCTGCTAATCCCTGGACTTTGTCACACCTTCATCAGAAAGTTAAATAAGATCTGGACAGAAATCTTTGTAAAGAAGTCTGTGAAGGGATGAAGTCGACTCTCAAACATATCTCTGATCAGCTGAATAAACAACACCCCTTAAATTCTGACTCGTTTTCTAGCCCTCCTTGAGTCCTCTTCAGACTTTTCTTCATCTTCCCTAAAATCCGGCTATCAGACTGCACGCTCCCAGCTACAACCTCCCGCCCCTTCTGTTACTTGCTGCCCTCCTTTCTGTACATCTCGGGCTCCCAGGAACAGTTCATACAGCTGTACTGCGCAAACAGCAGAAGCTGGGAACGATTTGTGCCCTGTACATCCTCCTTTCCCTGCACAGCATCGCTTCACACCAGCGAGCGCAGCCTGTATTCTCATTTCCTAGATGTATCGCCCTCTAGTTACACCATCAGTTACATGAAAACACATCTCTTTTGGGGTAATGACCATTTAATAATTAGAGTTCAATTATTTGTGTGCCGTCTCATCTATCCATAGAGTTTGCACACTTCATTGGCAAGGATTTTAGCTGGTCATTCCCCACTTACATTACAGTTAAGAAGAGAAAAACCCGATTATTTATTTTGGCATTTCTCAAATTGGGAGCACCTAATGTTGCAGCTTTGGTGGTTCTTGTGCCTGGCTGCTTCACAGTTTCTGCCCGGAAACATAAAATATAAATTGCAATGTCCACGCGAATCTTCTCTCAGCTTCTGCTGCTGACATAAAATCCTGGGATCTGCACGGGGCTCAAACAGCCTCTTCTTCTTTTGCAAGGAGGCTGATGCACAGCAGAGAGAGAAATATTAGCTTTACATTCATTTCATAGAACCGAGGAGGCTTTAGAAAGTACAAACGCCTATTTTAATAAATGGTGTGACTCATGCCTTAAAAATCAGGCTATTTTCATAACTGGCTTTTCCCCCAAATCCCTCCCACCACTTCAGCTCCCCATGTTTTTGGGCGCTGATAATCTGTGTACATCTTTACACCGGTGATTAATGCTTTCTACCAGCCGAAAGCTGCAGTTCCCGGTGGGCCAGGCCCAGCGATGGGCTCCAGCTGCTCCGCACGTCTCCAGACCCACAAGGCTGTCACCAGGAGAGCCCGCGGCTGGAGCCGGGGAACGGCTGCTCCGCGTCGAGGGAGTGGTGGGAAAGAGATCAAAGTTCCCCGAGGAGCCGGCTGAGCAGCTTTTCTCAAGAGAGCGAAGGACATGTTGAAGTGTGCGCTTGTTTGTTTGTGTGAGCATGAGCTTGTGCTGGGGTTAAGAGGAAGAGGTTATAAAAGCATTAGCAGAGTGTATGGAGTTTTCAGCGCTGATATGTCATGTCTTTCCTCACTTAAAGACAAAAGCAGCACTGAACTCTTTCCAGCCGTGCCCAACACATTTCCAAGCCTTTCGCTGCACGAGGCAGCGGCCCCAGCCTATTCGCAAGTATACTTTATCTTTTTACTGAGGTAGTTTCCTCTATTAAAATGACATTAAGCACAGTTCAAAGCTGCAGGCCGAGGGAGGTGATTCTGCCCCCTCTACTCCGCTCTGGTGAGACCCAACCTGGAGTACTGCGTCCAGCTCTGGAGTCCCCAACATAAGAAGGACATGGACCTGTTGGAGCTGGTCCAGAGGAGGGCCATGAAGTTGATCAGAGGGCTGGAGCACCTCCGCTATGAGGACAGGCTGAGAGAGTTGGGACTGTTCAGCCTGGAGAAGAGAAGGCTCGGGGAGACCTTACAGCCCCTTCCAGTACCTGAAGGGGGCCTACAGGAAAGGTGGGGAGGGACTCTTTATCAGGGCATGTAGTGATAGGACAAGGGGTAATGGTTTTAAACAGAAAGAGGGGAGATTTAGATTATATACTAGGAAGCAATTCTTTACTCTGAGGGTGGCGAAACACTGGAACAGGTTGCCCAGGGAAGTTGTGGATGCCCCATCCCTGGAAGTGTTCAAGGCCAGGCTGGATGGGGCTTTGAGCAGCCTGGTCTAGTGGGAGGTGTCCCTGCCCATGGCAGGGGGGTTGGAACTAGATGATCTTTAAGGTCCCTTCCAACCCAAACCGTTCTATGATTCTATGATTCTGGACCTTCACTATCACTGGGTGCAATGGTCTGCACCTTTATATAGCAAGTCACAGATGACCATACCAGTTTTGACCCCTGAAGCAGCAGGACATTGCGCCGAAGGAGGAGGATGCAGGATAAGACACGCTGGTGGGCTGCAGGGAGTGACAGGGGGCTGCTGGTTTATCTGAAGGATGGCACAGCCCGAGCAGCTCCCACCAGTGCCCAAAGCGTGTCCAGGGAAGGGCCGGTCTCCAGTCCCGTGTCCTTCTGCTTCCTTGCTCCCCTCTCCTAAGCAGAACCAGTGCTTAAAAGGGAAGGTAACAAAGCAACACCGTAAAATAACGGTTCCTTAAAATAACGCCTCTGTCCATGGATAGCAGCTTGCTGAGCCCGGCTCCTCTGTGCCTCAGGCCTTTCGCCAGCTCGGTTTCGGTCCCTTGCCAGAGAAACAGTGGAAGTGTGTGTGTCCACTTTGGCTTTCACCGAGGGAGAGTGAGCCCATGAGATTGGAAAACACCGAGCAGCTGCTGAGACCCGCATGGGCTGGCAGCTCGTCCTCACCCCGGCTCCACGCTGCCCACCTCTGCCCCACCACCCACCACTCCTGCGCGTCAATCTTCCACTCCTGCCTCGCACCAACACACGTGCGGCCAGAGGAGTATCACCAACACTTTATTCTGCACTGGACAATGCTTTTCCCACTCCTGTCAGAGCCTTCCTGTTTTTCTAAAGCTAATCTGGCATCTGCAAATGCATTTCAATAATGGCACCTATTCAGATTCGTTTCCTTTTACACATTGATGAATTCCACCTGCTTGGAGCTCCCTCAAATCAAGGAAGAGAGACTACAGATGTTCAGCGAGCACAGGGCCTTGGGTGTTGGATTCCCTGCACCATATAAACACAACACTTGCATTTCCCCCTTTTATGAATGTATATATGCTATGTACACTGTAGATAAGCCCACCTGCGAATGTACTTAACCAGCATGTTAAACTCTTGGCACTGCAGCTGTACTAAATGGTATTGTTTTCTCATTTGTATTACAAGGAATTTGCCTTGAATGGGCAATGGATCTAAGCTTGAATTGCTCTAGTTTCCACCAACCCTGTCATATAAAACAGGGCAGACCCTGGCCCTGAAATACGAAATCCAGAGAGCTGTTCCAGCTCATCCTAGCTAAGGGTGAAGCCAGTAAGCGTGTCCAGAAGTAAGTAGGTCCTCGACCTATAAGTAGGTCCAGAAAAAAAGCTGTGGTATAATTAGAGAAGCATGTCCCCTGAGCTGTTTCAATGAACTGTGGTATATTCACGTAGTGCAAAAAACGTCTAGACAACTTTTATTCTGCCTTTAAAGCATCAGGGTTACGACAGACAACTGCCAGAAGTTCCTTGAGAACTGAAATACGGAGTATCCTGCTCATATTAAAGCAGTATGCTCTGCTCAGTGCATTAACGTTTTATTTCAGCTGCCTTAAAATAGGTATGCAGATAAGTGTTTCTGTACACATTTTCTTTCCAGTAGGTTTGCCATCTATTTGCAGTCTATTTTCAAATACGCGCGACTTACTCTAGCATGAAAAGCCCGTGTTGAATCACACGCATTTCAGCAGTCTTTTCAGTTTGTATATGAGGATTTATCGTCTTTAATTTAGCAAGTTTACAGAACATAGCCAACTGCTTTTCTTTGCTTCCAAATAAAGTATGGAAAGTACAGTCTGTGGCGAGGGAAGCAGAAGATGAAAAGGCCCATCTGGGTATCTTTTTTTTTTCTGTTGCAGCTGTTAAAAACTGAAACTCATTCTCTGTCAGAAAAATAGAATTTGGTAGCTAATATGAAAAGAAGTCTTCACATGTTATTTACATAATGCATAGGGCATGTGGGTCTTTCAAAAACCAAACTCATTCCTGCTTCAGAGAGAGACAACTGCAAGAAGAGCACAATGAGAAGTTGATAGAATCAGAAGCTGGAAGATTATAGAGTCACATGCAAAGTTCTTATTCTCCTACTTTCCTACAAGGGCAAAAACACATAAAATATGCAAAGTGGTCTCCAGATTTGGCATAAGCAGTTGAATTACTGTGGGTGAGGTTACTGTCCCAACGTATGGGAACCGCCGAGGAAGAATTGCCACACAAATAGCCAACCGAGTGCTTCTGCGCGGCATCGGCTCAGGGGGAACAGGGCTTATAATAAAAACAAAGTTGCATTGCAGGACTTCAAAGACTAACTGAAGGCTTGTGTTTTACTGAGATAAATCAAGGCACCATCTGTAAAAATGGGATGTTTTATAATTTTTTGCATGGAGTACACACAATGAATGCTTGGATAGATGCAAAAGCTGATGCAATTCAGGCGTTAGATCAACTACAAAATTCATATTAAAAAATCCACGTGCTAATTTTGGAGGAGAAAACCTATGACCATTTAAGTCAAGGATTTATGGGATGGTTCAATTTCAATGGCACTTATAAATGGCTACCTGCAGTTGATATTTCCAAGAAAACAGGTTCCAAAGAGAAATCTCAAATTAAGGAAGAAGTATATATTTCACATATACAGCAAGTTTTCACTTACAAAGTAAGAAATGTCAGCTAATCATCAGGAACTGGACATCTAAAGTTAACGTAACAACGCATACTTTACAATTTATATAGAGAGAAAGCTTTTCAACAAAAGCAAAAGAAATAACACATTGTTAGGTATTTAATCTACTTTCACAATTACAATAAACTTTCAACTGCATCGTGTAACTTGATGCTTAAAACTAAATGCAGTGACCGCCTTGTTAAGGGCAATTTTGCTGTATGAAGGTACAGAGTCCTTGCAAAGAACAGGGAAAATTAAATATATGTTTTAAGACTTTTCTGCAGAGATAGGGAGATAGCATATGCCAATATTTACTGTTCTCGCTAAGTCACTACAAAATGTTTGTTTCTATCTCTGAAAGTAATTTGCACAGTGGAGTTTTGCTGATAAAAGATTAACTCTGGAGAGGTGGTAAGCACCTGCCTCTGTGCTAAGCCAGCAGAACGTGTGCCTGCCTTGAATACACCAGCTCTGGCCAAGTGCCATTAACTTAATAAAACTTTTTAAAGCTGGAAGGTATTCTAGTTGGGGGTGGGCGCAGAAGAGACCCATGTCATGCCTAAAACACCTTACCCCATATTTGCTACCACTATAAAATCTTAGCACTGATAAAAAGTTTCAAAGATACCTGCTAGCCAGTCATCTCCAAAAGAGATTTTTCCGCCCCTCGCTCATTCAGGAAAGTAAAGTCTACGGCTTTTTCAGGACCCATCACACGTGTTCCTCTGCCGGTCTGAGGTTGGGAACCTGCTTCCCGCCCCCCTGGAGCAGAGTGGGCAGCCGTGCAAACCTCTTCGTGCTGGCCCGTGGTGCGGGCACTGCCTGGGGAAGGTGCTGGAGGGATGTCAGAGAGGAAATAACACCAAGCTCAGGCACTCGAAGGTAAGCAGCAGTTTGGGAAACAGCACCAGCAAAAGAGAGAGGATGTGATCTAGCACGGGAAGGGGAGCAGCTCAGAGCTGCATTTCTCGCAGGCTCAACCGGGAGAGCGGCACATGCCATACTGTCTGCGGTGCAGGGCAATCGCTGCGTGCTTACGCTCCACACAACACATTGAAAAGTGTTTCTAAATGTGCTATGGTTTGGTCGCTGCCACAGAGGAAATGCAAATATTCGTCTTGCAAAGTGCAGGTGCTATCCTAAGAAGGCATAGCTTCCTCTTAACAGCATTAACCAGATTTTAAAATGGAAAGTATTTATCACTTGAGATTCCAGACCTTAAACCTTTCTGCAAGGCGGGCAGATGTTTCTTCACACCCCCAGCTTCCATATCCAGAGAGTCCTCAGAAGAGGAGAGGAGGACTTTGCCTGTCATGTCGGTGGTGTGCTGCTACTGGGGCTGCGGGTGCAGGGTAGGTGCTGCAGGAAGTCCCGTAAGCAAGTATGAGCCAAAAAATGATGCCAGAAGGAGCTCTGTGGATACCCTCTTTCCTCCTTGGGCATCTCGGCATCTCTGTTTTCCAGACTGAGCAAGGGCTGTGACTGTGTGTGGATGTTCATGCTCTCCTCTGCCTGCCCTTAGCCCATCCTCACTTTGGCCTCATCTACTCTGGAGCTGGCAAAGAATTTCCTTCTTCTTTTGCTGCACGTGAATTTTGACCACAGTAGCTAATTGGTCTCACCATTTCCGTATGAGGAAGAACAAGGAAAGATCCAGTCTCCTGGAGGAAAGGCTTATTACAAAGCTCTGCGTACCTCACCATACTAGAAATGGGCTTTTCTACAGCTGAGAAATGTGTTCTGTGCACCTGTTGTCCCAGCCCTTATTGAATGTGCATCACCATGTTTACAGTTCTCCGCGCAATCTTTATTCCTATACTCTGGCGAAGACAGTCAGTGTTCACAAATGCAGAATATCCACTGGCGATTACACTGCCAACGACAGCCTGCAGGAAATGGACAGTGCATAATACCCTGATACTTTTTCTTTTTTTTTTTTTTTATTTTTCCATAGTACCTGGGGGTACCAGTCCATAGGAAAGGACATCTGGCTCCTATTTGTGCAAGTGGTGGTTTGTGGGTTACTGTTCGTATGCGCCAGTGGGATTTTGGAAGGAAGCAATTCAGCACTTAAGCATGTTTCGTCATTTTCATGTATGGCAGGGGAAATACATATAGTTATATATGCCCAAAGAGATCAGGAAGATTATTTTTAAACTGAAACATTTGATGTTTTTACAGCATTTATACAATTCCTCTTAAACCACTGTTTTCCTTTTTAAATTTAGCATCACTGTTTATTTCCTTTGTGAAACCTGGTTTGTGTCTGACCAATTAAAGTGAAGATAAATGTGACAGGAAGCTGTTTTGAATACAGTACCTCAGCTGCAGAAGAGAGCTTCTCTGAGTAATTGAAATGAAAGTCAGTATCAGTAAAAATAAATTGTGCAATTCAGTTGTGGCTGGAAAATTGCTACTGAGATTGGCAACTTGGTGCAACTATTTCTATTACTTTCTATTGCATTAGGTAAGGTAATAAATACTTCATAAGAATAGTAGAGCAAGCTTTATTTTATTCCATATTGTGGATATCAAACAATACTGCTAGCAAAAGATTGCCTTTAGGGCAGAAAAAGGTTTTATTCTCCACTCCTGCACAGTCGAGAGTCTTTCTGCTGGTTCTGCCAACAAGGATGCCAATTAGTGTCAAGTAACATTTTCGTTCTGCTGACGAGATACAAAACAAAGGAAGCATAGTATGGTGAAATGAATTTACTGTACTAAGAGATAGAAAAATACCTTATTCTTTTTTTTTTTTTTTCTAATTAGACCTAGAATTCAGTGAGATGTGGGAGGGGTGGAAAAGAGAATACCACTTCTGCCATTTTACAGTTTATATCCCCAATTCTGTATTGGGAGTTCTCATTTTGAGCTCTCTTCTTAGAGATCATACCCACTTGCTAAGGTGAACCCCAAACCACCTCTGTGTAAATTCTGCTACTGCTTTCATCAATATTCCCAACACTATCTAGACAATTATTTTCAGTGAAATCCAGCGGAGAATGAAATCTCCTGCTTGGGAGCCTGCACAAAGCGTGTCCACTGGTAAAAGTAAATCTCAAGGACTCAGTTTTATTTTACTTCCAGCTTCCCCATCAAGTCAGTGTGAAATCCCCACTGAGTTACCTTTGCCCCAGTAAAAGCTGAGCGAGGAAGACGACGGTACCTTGGAGTGAGAAGGCCACTTCCTCAGCAATCAACCAAGTCCCAGTGCCCCTTTTGTGGTCACTTCAAGAGTTTCAAATCTCTTTCTAAGACAGCCCTTTGGCATGTGATGGACTGCTAGAAGGGGACGGGCAGGGGATAAACCTGCAAAACTGGCCAGGGCAACCCATGAAGGTGAGCAGGTCATCATCGATCGGGAATCCCACCCAGAAACCCGGCTTGACAGAGGCAAAATTATTTCCCTGCCGATGTGCACTGCTGATCATTTGCCTTCATTAGTGAAACAAAGGTTGATCTGCAATAAAAGCCACATCCTGACTTTCTTCACTCTGCAAAGATTGCAATAGCAAAGTAAATCCAGCTTTGCACCAAGTGTCAAGTCCTGACTTTATTTCCTCTGCAAAAGTGTCAATAGCAGCATAAATCTCACTTCTGTCTTTTTTTCTTCCCTCTTTTTTTTTTAAGGAAGGTTTACGTTGTGTATCATACACAAAAAATGCTTGGGTAAAAATAGGAATGAAATCATTGCTGCTATAAAGAGGAGGGGTGGCATACCTTCCCTGTCCGTCAAGCTCCAAGCAGTTGGCACCCTATAAATCATAGGAACCACGGCGTAATTATAGAACTGGAAGCTGATTACTGTAAACATTCAGAAGTAGCTCCTAGTAATTGGAAGCTAAAGATAATGTGAGCATGATTACAACCACGAAGGAACTCTGCAGGTCCCTTATGCCCCCATTTTTCTCTACTCCTTAAAACTAGATTTTCTCACAAAGCAAGAAGCAACCCAGTCAATCTAGCACCTTGTACATTAACAACCTGTTAATACCGTGAATTGTTTGTTGTCTGTCAGAATTAGCCTTGATTTGACAACATTCGGATCACCAGGATCTGATTACTTTCCCGTTGTGTATTAAGCAACATAGCTAACAGCTACTGCCAGCTTGTTCTGTCATCTCCTGGCACCCCTTCATCACTCCCAGAGGCCCTGCAACAGGTTTATGATGGAAAATGCACGGTCAAAGAAGGGCAACTTGCACTGAAAGAAGATGATGACAACATGTAAAATGGGTTTTAGTGCCAGGGTGTTCATTTCTTCACCCTTGGGGCAGTATGGAGAGAAACCTCTGTTTCTTCTGTCTCCTCCACCCTTGGACCTCCTTGGTGAAAGTACATCTGCCAGCCACATTGTGCTGGACCATAAAGAAATTTTCGATTTCTGCCTCAAAGAAGTTACGCCACCAGGACAAATATAATAACACTTCAGCTGAAAGTGATACCCCCTTTCTTACCCGAACATACTAGAATGAGCCTGCAACATGACCAAGAGTAAAGCTGCTTTTCTGGCATCAGGTTGTGCTCTGCGCCTGTCCTCAAACAGGAAGATATAAAGAACCTGTCATTTTCATTCTACATAGAAAATTTGGCTTTTTTACGGCTCTAATCCCTACTTGATCCTTATAAAGCTATTTACCTCAATTATATGTAGTGCTGATAGCAAGTTATATTAGTTACCACAAGTGTTGGAGCTTTGAGTTTCATCCATATCCTGACGTTGCTATTATACAATCCCAAATTCTGCATTTGAGGCAGAATTTTCAGAACTAAGACAACAAGCTCTTGGAAAAAGCGACCCTTTTATTAAATACAGTTACCTAGGCTCCTACGTGAAATCATTTAGAACTTGGACATATTATGACAAGAGCCCCTCCGCATGATTTGACCCGAAGGAAGTGCTAGAAAAGGTGTAGCTTTTGCTACCTGGCAGTAAATTTCTCACCGTGCTGTATAATCCCGTGCTCCAAAAGTCTGCGGCCAAGCTGCTCTGCTTCAGTCCGTGTGGTGGCTTCTCCTTCCTGGATCAGCCAGTCAATAAACTCCGATGCCACGAAGGTCCGTTCATACTTGACTCCTTCCTCTTCCCTGGCTTGCAGAAGAGTATTTTCAGAACTCATCAGCCTGGTATGGGGGAGAAAATCTGGTAGGGAAAATGGTTCTTCAAATAAGCAACTCCAGATTTATTCTGGCAAATCTCACTGATATTAAGCAAACAGATGTGAACCTTTCACTGGCTTACTAAATCATAGAATCATAGAATCATAGAATTGTTGGGATTGGAAGCGATCTTAGAGATCATCTAGTTCCAACCCCCCTGCCATGGCCAGGGACACCTCCCACTAGACCAGGATGCTCAGAGCTCCATCCAGACTGGCCTTGAACACTACCAAGGATGGGGCTTCCACCACCTCTCTGGGCAACCTCTTCCAGTGTCTCACCAGCCCCACAGTGAAGAACTTCTTCCTAACATCCAGTCCAAATCGATCCATCTCTAGTTTTAATCCATTCCCTCTAGTCCTACCATTACCTGACATCCTAAAAAGTCCCTCACCAGCTTTCTTGTAGGCCCCCTTAAGATACTGGCAGGCCACTATAAGGTCTCCTCGGAGCCTTCTTTTCTCCAGACTGAACAACCTCAACTCCCTCAGTCTGTCCTCATAGGAGAGGTGCTCCAGCCCTCTGATCATCCTCGTGGCCCTTCTCTGGACACATTCCAGCACATCCATCTCTCTCTTGTAGCAGGGGCTCCAGAACTGGACGCAGTACTCCAGGTGGGGTCTCATGAGAGTGGAGTAGAGGGGGAGAGTCACCTCCCTCGACCTGCTGGCCACGCTTCTCTTGATGCAGGCCAGGGTACAATTGGCTTTCTGGGCTGCAAGTGCACACTGACGGCTCATGTTGAGCCTCTCGTCCACCAGCACCAGTCACTGCCCAGCCTATATCGGTGCTTGGGATTGCCCTGACCCAGATGGAGGACCTTGCACTTGGTCTTGTTGAACTTCATGAGGTTGGCATGGGCCCACCTTTCCAGCCTGTCAAGGTCCCTCTGGATGGTGTCTCTTCCCTCCAGCGTGTCAGCCGCCCCACACAGCTTGGTGTCGTCGGCAAACTTGCTGAGGGTGCACTCTATGCCACTGTCCATGTCGCTGACGAAGACGTTAAACAAGACCAGTCCCTCAAGCTATCAATCTAAACTTAGGATGTGAATTATAACTGCTTAGTCTAAAAGTTTAGGCTTTATATCCCTGCATGAAGTTAATGCTTTCTCTTTTTTTCCCTAAAAGAAAACAAGGTTTTTCAGTTTCACATTTCCTCTATTTAGTTCTATAGCTTCTCTAAAAGTTAATGTGTTATCAACTTGGAAACAAAATTAGCCCAAAAGCACCAGATCGTGACTAATGTGTTCAAAAATTCCTAATTAATTTTTACAGTTAGCAGGACTGTGCCCCGAAGTCATTTAGATGGTTTTGAAAATTCTCCCCATAAGCTTTAAAACAGCTGCAGAAAAATTCAAGAGGAAGGAAAAGAGGTAGTTCTGTGGTTTGGGTGGCTGATAAATATTTAGCGTCCAACATCCAGTGACGCAGCTGCAATCAGTGAATTACACACCTGAAGACATTGTGACATCTGAGTCTCAGAGTCTCTGTGCCTCAGTTGGCTCCGTGTAACACCAAAGTTCAGAGGAACATCCTGAGGTGTCTCTGAATCTCCTAGTGCCTGGCATGTACCTGGCTTAAATACACTAATAAAATTCTTCTGCATTCAGGTAAGGCACACAAATGATGCAGTATAAAAAAAAGAAAATAACAAGTCTCAGTATTTTGTTAATGCAAAAGTAAGGTTGACAGTTTGAAAGAAGAAATGACAATTGCTCCCTTTCAATACAGAATCCCACTTTTTTGTTGTTGTTGGGAGACCAAGCACCCTAGCATCCTTATTTATTAATTTAATTTTTCTTCATAATTATTTTATTTGTTATAGGCTAATAATAAGACTAGTGGTAAGACTTTCAGAATAATAGCTCAAGAATGGCATGGTTATTTTTAACATGTAAGACTAATAAGTCCCCTCCCTTCACCAACTATTTTGAAATTAAGGGCACAGCTGAACTACAACAGGAATATTCTGGAAGCGCTTAATCTTAGCCCTTCTGATAAAAAAATCTGAATTTCATATAAATCCATACGGGGGCTACCTCTTTCTTAAACTGCCACCATGTCCAGAGTTCATGGTATATAATGTCACCTCCTTTGGGAGGCATCAGAAAAATCTGTGCCATGAGAACACAGAGAAAAGTTTAATTTGAAATTACAATGAGGAGGTTTGGCAGGACCCAGCCCATGTGATTTTACCTCAAAGATTTATTCCCTTGACTTTAACAAGAGCTAATCAGAAGCCTGAACTGACTGGATGTGACCACCAGGCAGCGGATCACCAAACCAGGCGATAGCTGCTCAGCCACAGCTGTATGTCAGCGGCAGATATAACAAACTGCTCGTTTAGACGTTGGTGCGTCATTGCCAGCCCCTCTGAGCTGAGTAAGAGCTACGGAAGTCAAAATTAGCTGAAGTCGGGGGTGAGGCCAAAAGCAAGAGTATGTGCCACAGGAGACAGAATGTTGACTCCAGAACTCTTGCAAAGACTTTATTCTTTTTTCATATTTTGATTTACAAGCGTCTGCATGCAAGGCAACATTTTGTCCCACACTAACCACATGCAACACAGACAGAGCTCCAAGGGACCATCTTTAAATGCGTCTCGTTCACCAGGCTTTTTTCCCCACCTGTACCATCTGCCCCACGGTTACCCAGAATTTGTTACTCAGGCTCTGTGGGCACCAAATAAAAAATCCTTAGGGTTGTGTTAATTGTTCTTTGATAAGTCTATAATTAGTTGACCAGCTCATTGAAGTTGCAGATAGAGAGGTCCTTGAAAAAAAGATGCTAATCGTTAGATTTTTACAGAGACATAAAAGAAATTTGGAAAAATATCAAGTGGAAAAAAACTCGGCTTGACATTTCACACCCTTCTGTGTGTGCCCAGAATAGCACTGCAAAGGATTTGGACTTGTGAACAAACAGACACGACAAATTGATGGTTTAACAAACCCAGAAACAGCAATCCATAGACTTACATCGCTAACTGAAGTAAATCACTGTAACTCCACGGCTGTCAACAAAGCTGTACCAATTTACATCAGCCAAAAACCTGGCCTTTCATTACCCAGGACTGGAAACTGCCTCTATCTCTTCCATTTTATCCTTGTTTCAAAAAAACATGAGGCTATTCATGCCAAAACATATTCTTTGCGAAAAAATGGTGTTATCCCTTAAATACATTAAGGGAATGTATTTAGCCAAATGCTGGGATTCAAACCCTTTTCAAAAGGAAATTTTAGCCTTGTTTTATCTAAATAACTGCACCAGAGGATAAATTAACCACTGATGAGTTAAAACGAAAGCGATTCAAAGAATGCAGTCTCAAAATTATCTGAATGATTTCCTGAAATTACAACCAGAAATCTGCACTTCTTTCACTGTGAAATCTGGTTGAAAAATCTCGGTTGAAGTCAACGCCATGAGATGACTTATAGCTCCTAAACCCGACTGCACCAGAAACAACAATCCTGTGTGCCTGACTGAAACCTACTGAGAACTGCAAACATAAAAATAAGATGCCTGCACAACTTGATTTATTTTTTTTAAAGCTGTGACAGGTCTGTGCTGGTTTTATTTAAGATATGCAGGGAGGGTCTTAATAAACAGGAAACATGTTTATCTCATTTGATCTATCTGGTCAGTCCTGTAGAGTATGAAAACTGATATAATCTTTGGACCTAATAAACTATTTAGCAATTTTCAGACAAGGCTGTAGGAAAACCAGTAGGTTTCACCTCTAGTTATAAACTTGAACATCAGAGCATTTTCACAGAAAGGATTACCAAAATTTGCAATGATGTGCAGGGAATCTGAGCTGATTTATGGTTTTCAGTGCAGACGAAGGGAGAATACAGGCAGAGACTGATTTTAAACCTTCTCATGGCACAAGTACAGCCACCAAAACGTCCACAGTAGGTGAAGGAGGTAATGCCGCAAGAGAGGAGAATCCAGGGTACAAGAAGCTTTGTGGTCACACAGAAGGGAGACAGGCAAGAGCTCCTCACCGTGGGCACAGGCCTAATGTTCCCGTGTCCCAGGGGAGAGCACAGGGCATTTACCCAAAACAGCTGTCTGAGTTCAGGGAACCTGCCTAACGCGTCCATTCCTCTGCCCATGCAACAACCCGCTGATCCTCCTGAAGTATTTTGCTCATTTTGCCCATTGAGGGTACAAACCTGCATGGACTGGTGTTGGATAACACATCTGCAATTTTTGGCCAGCACAAACTATGCTGGCTTCTGAATGTAACGGTACTCCAGCCCTAATGCAGTGGGTGGAGCAGAGCAGGAAATAGTATTATAATGTCTATCTTAAACTAGCAAAGCCTAGTGAAGATCAGCAACATCTACAAAATTAGACACAGATTTTTAAAATATGTTGGATTCAGATAGATTTCCTTTGGCATAGCTGCATTTCTCTTGAAATTAGGCCTACAAGCATTTTGATAAACAAGTTGAATACACTGGTAAGTGATTTCGCATCTGTGCATGAATACTTTTCTCCAGTTGTTGCCATTTAATAAGTATTTGAATTGCACTGAATTAATATTTTCTGTCTTAACCCTATAAGCAAACTGATACAACAGATATATTACACATACACACGTTTCACTGCACAACTCTTTCTGTAGTAGTCTGACTTTCAGTATTAGATTTTGAGTTTAAAATGCATCCAATGAAACTGTGAAGCTGTTGCTAACAAGCACACATGGACAAGCGACCTAACAAAATCTGAGTGCTCTGCGTGCTGGATTTGCTGCAATAAACAAAGTGAAGCCCAGATAGCCCAGGTATGCATTCTTATCTCCCATGAATATAAAATATTTCCGATGATCCATGGAGAATTTTGACTAGCTTTGACTGTCACAGACTGGTTTTGAAATGCCATGTATTTTTAACCTGTACTATATTTACCATTCAGGGCTGGTTTTAAAAGTTTCTGAACCCTTTAGATACGTTGCCTAGGAGCAATCACCTCGTGAGGATGCAGTTATATTTAGACATAGGTGCTGCTTTTGGAATTAACTCCTTTTCCAAGATGGGGACAATCTATACTGTTATGAACATTTTTCTGCTAATACAGCATTGGACAAACTGGACACTAGACACTGGTTTGGAGACAGTTCTTCACTCAGAAATGGGGATGGAAGCAGATGCTGGCAGAAGAGAGTTCTTCTGATCACGGCTCCTCTCATGCAGAGGACTGTTATCAGCCTCACCAACAAAAAATGATTTTGCTCACAGAAGAACAGAAATAGAAATACAGAAATCAAATAGAAAAAAAAGGTTTGCTGCTGTAGACACACTGATTAGCTTTCCATAACATGGGCCAGGCTTGCAGGCACTGTGTGTTACAGAGTCTAAAGGAGCAAATGCTGCGCTTAGTAAAGCGCAGGAGATTTTGGAGATGAGTGATTCAATTCATCTGTCCCAGTGCATCCAATGAAGGATTTTTTTCCAGTGGTGTATTTTCTTATGTCTTATACAATTATTATTTTTCACTTTAAACAGTCACAATCACTGAGTCTCAGGGAATTTTATATGATGGATGCAACAAAAGGAGAGGTGTTTACAGTTATTGGTTTATATTTCAGTTTTATTGCTCTTTCACCAAATTGACCTTCAGAGCCTTCTAACCTTGAAAGCAATATTCAAAACAAGCTTTTAAACTTGGGATTGTCCTGAATACTTTATTCTAATAGGGAAACAAAATTACTCCAGCCAGAAGACACAGCATCTCTCCTGGCTGCTGCATGTTTCTGCTCTAACCAAGCAGGAGAGTGGGTGGGATTCAGTCTGGAGCAATACTTCAAGCTTTTTGGTAAATAACATATCACAACTTTTGCATTAGTTTTTAGCATATGCCAACATGCATTTTATTCACTCTTGCTTGAAAGTACTGTGTCACAGTCTCTACATCCTGAATAAAAATGTCATTAATTATAGATTGGGAAGTATGGTTAAGCTGCCTAGTTATTTGACGGAAGTAATCCAGTGGGATATTCAGTATCTCAGCATAATCATCTGTTTCAAATCTTAATTAGATGTTCTTGGCTGGGATTTTTTTTTAAACTACATTTAATATAACCTTTCTGATGTAGAAGCTTTGCAGACTGGAACACTGAAGATTAATTTCACCTATTATTTAAAACCGTACCTCCTGGTGAAGATACGGAGTCTCAACAGACATGTAGCCACTTGTTCAGTACATGTCGATGTACTAAAGGTTTGGGACTTGTGATTACAATTTTACATGAGAAATCATCCATTAGTAATTATTTTTACAGAATAGGGCTTAAATTCAAGTTCAAGGGCTTAAATTTACACTGAGTTCTCATACAGGATGTATTTACAACCCAGAGAATAAGAAAAAGCAATTTCATTTTAAACAAAATGCTACAACTGAACATGGTAGAAAAGAGAAAGGGAAACGGGAGAGAGAGAAGACTTACCAACTAAAGTCAGGGGAGTACCCAGGCCCATTCCTGCATGATTTGAAAGACTCTGACTATTCAAAAATAGATTAACAAGGATCATTTGCCTCATGTGGTACTATTAGCAACACGTTATGGCTACTGAATGCAACATACTTTTCATACAGTCTTTGTCCTCTCATGAAGACCTTCACCTCATTGTCCAGTGGAAACGTCCCGTCATCTTTTCTGAAGCGGTAAAACAGTTTGACATCCTTGAATTCCTTATGCTCATCACAGACTGAAAGGTAGAAGAATAAAAAAAAAATCATAGGGATGTTAAGGAGTTGAGGATCCATTTAGCAGGTATCACTGCTGAACTTCAAAGCAAGAACATATGGAGCCTAACCCCCTGTATTTCTGAGCATACAACTTTATTCAATTCTAATAACTGATGAAAGGCTGGAGAAAACTTTTAGACCGGTAACCAAATTTCTAGGTGAGGGGGATAGGTGTTTATCAGTTTTGTGAGTATTACTGCAAACATAAAGAGCAAAAAAGCATCCATCTGCCACATACCAGGAAAACCTTCTGATGAAAAGAGTCTGTTAGCCTGTTTGTTTAAAAGGCCAGCACTGTACAACACCCAATAATTTAAAGATTGGCAAACTTATTAAAGATACTTTTATCAATTGAATGATGCTGTAGGAAACTTGAGACAGTCAAAATCAAAGCCTTCTGCCCTCTTAAATTTGTCTCGATGGCTCTGCCGTGCCAGGTAGCAAACGACAGGTACAACAGAAGCACAATGCAAAATGCTAAATAAGGTTTATAAGAGAGCAGCTGACGATAAGCTCCTGTAAACGCAGAACAGAGCTCCAGCAAGGACATAAATAAATGAGAAAGATATCCCAACCAAGCTGCTCCTAGCAGAGCTGTCAGCCACATACACAGGCTCACCTTCTGCACCACAGGAGCAGGAACTGGTACCCCTTTCACTTGACACAGGAGTTGAAAGGATGCTCTGAGCATCCTGCAGAACCTGAATTTGCCCTAGCTCACTTCGCAAATAAATTTACTAAATTTGAGTGCCAGACATGAATTTTTTTAAGAAACACCTGCTCTATGTGTAACATATACACACACGTATATAAAATTTGTATGGAAGTTACAGCGTGCAATTGGATCCTGAGGTAGAAAACATCTGAAGGTTATTAAAGCTTTAAATGAGCATCCAGCAATAAAACATCTATTGCTCAATTAAATTAAGTCACTCAGGCATCCACGCAACTCTTCACTGACATTTTCTCAATAGAGGATTAAGTAGTCAGATTTGACTACCCTATAATTACTTTATTCTTTAACTATCTACCGTGAATCCCAGTTTCCATAACAACCCAGAATTTTAATTTAATAGCCAAGCAGAAGCTGTAGAAGTGGCACTCATTCAATATGTGCATTTCTTACTCTAATTAAGGTGTTGTTAATGTATTGCAGATAGCAGCAGTATTGCTGCACATACAGTGACCCCTGCATAAAGTCAACATTCGTCTGTTTGCAGCTGCTCTGTTTTCTCTTAAGAAAGAAACAAATGGTACATTTTGCCTTTTTGAAACGGGTAATACTATACGCTTGAAATCAAGGCTTTGGATCTTCTTTGTTTGTGTGCTTCCTAGACTTTTTATGCAACAAAAGGCAGCTAAATGCTACCACTGAATTGGAAGTCTCCTTTTCAACAGTGTAAATTGTTATTCAAGAAGCCGAAAGGAACAGATCTCCAGTAGACAACAAGTTTAGGAGAAAATTCATCAGGGCACAGTTGGACCACTAACTTTCTTGCAGCTGTACCAGCACTAATGTTTGTGCAGCTGGTGTGAGGGACAGGGCCAGAGAACTAATCCACGTGAGAAAAATGACCTTTTTTTGCTGGCTGATTTTTCAGATGGGTTTTTCAGCTGGAAAACTGCTCTGGGGAGCCGGGAGGTGAGGGCAGCGGGGCGAGAGGGGACAGGATCCAGCTGGGGCTGCTCTGGAGGTAGGGAAGCAGCAGCACAGTCTCCAGTGCCTTCCCCACCTGTACTGACATGGAGAATGTCACTCCACACCTCTTCAGCCTTTCCGTGTCCCTCGGGACACAGGGGACCTTGCGGAGCAGCACAGTACAAGGGAGATGCTCCCTTTTGGCCTGGGAAAGGATCATACCTGTCCTATCCTTGGTTGCCGACCAGGGGTGGGATTTCCCTTTGTTTCACAACAGTTAATAAAATTTAGCTTAGAACTTTTTAGCAGGTGATATTGCATTTACCGTGGTGGATAATGCTGTGATCCAGTAATTTCTGCACCAGTTTAATTGCCGTCTCTCTGTCGGAGGCCTCTTTATGGTCAATCAGCCAGTCGATCAGCTCTTTGGCAACGAAGCAGTTCGGGTATGTCTTAAGGTGGTGACGCCGATCTTTAATGACCTTCTCTTCATGCAGTCGGAGCCTGGGGGTCAAATCACCGTATGAATATCATGCATGAAGAACCTTTGTAGCTAGCAAGACTGGGACAAGAGTGGAGCAGAGGCCCCCGAGCCCTGCTCACAGGATGGGCTTTGCAGGTGTTGGATGGAAGAGGAAGAGACTTGGTCTAGATGATCTCCAGAGGTCCATTCCAACCCCTACAATTCTGTAATTCTGTGATACTGTGATCACACGTCCAGGGCTGGCGTCTGACCACCAGGAACCATTTCCTTCAACTTTAAACCCCATACTTGGAAAAACTTGTTTTCTGCCCAGTGGAAAAGATTAAAAAATGAAGAACAGCACAGCATACTAACCCCATTAAAATACTTCCTGCAGGTCAATTAAACTGTCAATAATTTGGAATTCATTTTCTCACATTACCACTAATACGTTCCATGTTACTCTTATTTTGTGGTATCACTGATGTAGATATTTTTTTTTTTAATCTCATTCTTTTTTTTTTTATCTGTAGTTTCTTCCTTGGTTGGGTAACTGCATTTTGCCTCCAGCTGTGCAACAAGCACAGCGTTTATGATCTAAAATTCCAACACAACGTTATCTAGCATAAAAAAGTTGCCTCCTACTCTAAATAAAGGGATACTGATTTCTCGCTCAGGAAATTATTGGTAAATAGTATCTATCTGCAAAATCTCCCCCATTGTCTTGAAAGCAAGTTGGTTGGCCAGTTTTGAGACACTTGTGTCAGAATGCAGGATCCTGATTAGAGTATTACCTTGTTAGTTAAGGTTCTGCGTCTTTATTTTTCATCATTTTTTTCCAAATAAACAAAATGAGTAACATCAATAAATGAATGGATAGAGGTTTTCAAAAGTTTTTTAAAGTTTTCTGCTTTCTCGTTTCCATTTGAAGAAACAATTTTAATAATTCTGTTTTTATATAATAAATTTATATAATAAAAACAATTTTAATAATTCTTGTTTTTTATAGTCTATACAACATTTCTGAAGAAAGCATAGAAACTACAACGCTGTCCTGCTATCACAAACAGAAATATTGCCATTCATTTCCAAGTGGCCAGGATCCTACCCTGGAAGAACTCTCACTGACTTCAAAGAAGTTCTGAGTAATGCTGTAATAATTGTAGGGGTACAACCATCTCTATTTCCTAGAGAAGGAGGCAGCACAAAAGGGTGTTAACATGAGCCTCAAGAAGCACAGAACAGGAGCCCAGCCATAAGACCAATTTTCCTTTCAATGTGATTCCAGTATGAAACAATTGTTTCTCTTTGTAATCAAAGAAGGAGGAAATATTTGCTGAAATCAATGAAGAAAATATTACTAGGGCTTTAGGCAAGGATTACGTAGGCTTCTACCTCAAAATAGTACCAAAGCCATGATTTTGTTTTGCAGCATTTAGCCTTGAACTACACTGGAATGCCCAACTGTGATATGAATTCAAACCCAGCTTTGCAAACATCATGAAAAAATGAAGACTTTTATATTAAAAATACTGATAAATCAGATTAGTATTCTGGAAAGAAGTGCTAGTAAATATCCCATGCATTGTGAAATTCTCTGAGCTAAAAGACCTTTTCTTAAAGCATATTTTCCAGATGTGCTCTAACAGCTGTTGCCATACTTAGAAAGAAAAGCCTACACAGTTTTAATTATAGAACATGCAATTATCAGCATGTCTGACTGAGCTTTAAATTTAAAATATATTCCAGGTTCTGTTACTGTTCATCCAGTCTTATGTTGCACAATAATCTGTACAAAACTAGGGAAAGAGCATATAATACATATGCAGACGGCTCCGTCCACCTTTCAGTCATTGGTATAGGTCTAAATGGATGGAGTTCATGTGATACAAGAGGGAAACCTCCTTCTACGAATTTCTTTGTCCAAACACCATGTAGGGGTGTGCCAGAAGGGGTCTGGTATTCCACACACCAGGCAGCAGCCCAGAGCCCCAGAACTGAGTATTTATGTCTTAAATTCTGACTGAAGGCTTTCCTGCACTTGGTGGCCTTATAAATATTTCAATTTCTCTGTCACGTCAAAAGACATGGGTTCCCACTACAACCTTTTTCCTCACTCAGAGCACTTATAGGATCCCACTATATACCTTTTTGCCTATATTCATAAAACTCATGGAAATCTCATTATCTTCATTATCTCCACCCACTTGCTGAAGTGGATCCAAATTTGCAAAGAGGTTATGAAATCATTAAGTCAAACAGAGCATGACCAGATAAGCCCCAAGAAACCTGAAAAACCACATTTACCCACAATGTCCAAATGTAAGTGGGAACTTGTTCTGTAGTCTATAGCAATTGTATCCACACTGAATTATGTCCAGGCTAATTTATTTGGAATAAAGATCAGAAAGGGAATTCAGATTTTCTCCCTGGTGGTGCATGCTGTTCTCTCTGTCATGGCTCCCTCACCTCTACAAACCTGCTAAAAATCAAACTGTGTGGAGAAGAAGTAGCTCAATAAATTGAAATTGTACCTAGTGTAAACTACAAGTATAAATGCCTCAGGTAAAGTTATTGAGCATATATTGCAGTATGCAAATCAAAAGTTTAGGCAGGAATTCTAAAAATGTGTCCTTGTTGAGAAATATTTGCCAGGAGCCAAATCAAATGGGATAAAAAGGGAAAAAATGCAGTGGTGAATGCAATTATACACTGGAACCAACGCTCAAGTGAAGTGGTAAATTCTTTATCCCTTGGCATTGGGAAACAGGCTTCTTACCGAAAGACCTTGATGTTTTGCCTTTAAGTAATGTTAATCACTTTTTGTCAGCTAGTCCCCATGATGACTGGAAAAGACCTAACTTAACAGCAGTCACATTTCTTTCACTAGAAGAAGTTTTTCTCGGGAGCTGCTTAGGAGAATTAGCTCACTGACAAACCCTGATGAGTTTGAGGGGAGAAAGGGGAGAAGAGAGAGGGCGAACAACAAGAGTGATGGGGGGACACCTTGATTCAACAAGCCTTTGAGAAGTTGTCCCTTTTTCTACAATTAATAGCTTAACACCAGGAAACAATCTTGTGTATACCAGTACATCATCCATATGTAATTCCATATATGATTCAAGATTACCTGCCAGATTTTGCACTTGGGGCCACAGTCTCCCCTACCTACAGAAAACAATATGAGAACTAAAGCATTTAAGCAATTGTCTGTGAACTGTAACAGGCATATTCAACCCTTTAATATTCACAAATTGATATCCATGGCTCTTACTCATGCTTACAACAAATCCAGACAGTCTGTATTTGCAAGCATGCGTGCCAGAACACTTTTCTTGGGGGCTTGTCTAAACAGGAGTTGCTCCTAATTAACAACATGTAGGGACTCTTACTCCAAACAGAAGTTCCTTCCTCCTGTGTAGCATGGAACGGACTGACCCGGAACACCCTGCTCCTGCTTTGCAGTAAACGTGTTCAGAGTTAATCAGGAACAATGTTATTTGTCAAGGGGCCATTACGCATTTTCTTTGCCAATTGTCAGAAAAGTCACGATAATAGAAAAATCAAAATCTTTGCCTAGAAATCAAGAAGCAGGCACTAACTTGGGAAGAAATTGCTCTCACAGCTACATGAAACTTGCATTTTGTTTTCCACCAGGGAAATTAGGCATTTTGAAGTTTCTTGCATCTTTTTCTGAACCAATGGGCAAGGATTTTGCAAAGGCAGTGCCTGCACAAGAGTCCAGCTTTCCTTTTAAACCCCGGAAAAGCCCAGGCCACTGTCTGAAGACAGTAATGATGTCACTAACTGGACAACGGTCCAAATATCTCACCCAGCTATTTCCCTCTGTTAAGTCTAGTAGTTTGTGCTTGGCTAACACAGATCTTGCAGAGCACCATCCAGTCCCGATCTCTATGCATGAAAAGACAGAAAGCCTCCTGCTCGTCTTAGTAATTTTCTGAATAATTCATCTACCATTTCCTAGTACATCCTATATCATCCCTATGTTTAGCCTAGCAAGGCTCAGTAAAAATGTGCAGGGAACAGGTTGGCTCCTGATGCTCGACAGACAACATGGTATGAGGACTTTCATATTGTCCTCCACTCATTCTACCATTTTTAACCTTCCTGAAGCAATCATACATACCCATACATCATAAAAACAGAATAGTTTAGGTTGGAAGGGACCTTTGAAGGTCATCTAATCCAATACCCCGGCAATGAGCAGGGACATCTTAAGCCTGATGGGGCTGCTCAGAGCCCCGTCCAACCTGACCTTGAATGTTTCCAGGGATGGGGCATCTACGACCTCTCTGGGCAACCTGTGCCAGTGCCTCACCATTTCTTCCCCATATCTAGTCTAAATCTACCCTTTTTTAGTTTAAAACCATTACCCCTTGTCCTATTGCAACAGGCGCTGCTAAAAAGTCTTTCTCCGTCTTTCTTATAAGCCCCCTTTATGTGCTGGAAGGCCAAAATAAGGTCTCCCTGGAGTCTTCTCTTCTCCAGGCTGAACAACCCCAGCTCTCAGCCTGTCCATAATATTTGTATGATATGATACATTTATATATTAGGTATCATGATATATATCATATATCATATATATTATATATATCATCTATATCACAGAATACATCGTTATAGAACAACTTTTTTTTTAATGGAAGACCAAAATGCCAGTGAAGAGATCATTTAAAATGGATATTCTTAGCAGAATTCACTAATTACTGAACAATACACACTGATGTTGTAATTAGTCACAGCACAAAGCACGTCCTGCCCCAGGGTGCTCAACCGCCACTGATGAGTTCCAGCATGCTCACGGGTTACTGCTGCGTTACACCTCTCTATAGCATATACCCTCTGTTTCAGTGACTATGCCAGCTTGAGCACTGCCCGTCAGCAGGCATTGAACTACTTCAGTTTTATCACCATAAGGTAAACTCTGAACAAAACTGTATTTGATCCCTTGAAAATTAATAGTGATATGCAGAGGAGAAAAGCACTGCAGGTGGCTTCCGCCATCTTCAAATTCATTCACCAGTTTCATATATTTAGAACTTCTGTCAGAGAAGGATTTACTTATTCCCAAGTAACGCAAGTCACGACGTCCTTTGTGACAATAATATATGGGCAGAAAAAAAAAACTTGCCAAAGATAAGGACAATTTATGGTGGCTAAAGAGTATGGGTTTTCCACACCTCTTCTCAAGGGACATCAGAGATGGTCTGCTAGCAGGTAGAATTGCCCCTTTCTGTTGGAAACAGAACAGGTTTGTATCCTCCCAGAAGTCACAAAGTTTAGCTGTTTTCTTAACATAAGTGTATTACCTATCTACAGGTAGATACTTACAGGTAGATGCCATTTTTCAAAGTGTCTCAGCGACACTTTCCCACTGAAAGTGAAAACTCACAGCTCAGCTGCAGACCCAATTCATTACAAAATAAGTGACCATATGGCAGCATTTGTTTACATATACACACCCAGAAAAATCCAGAACTACATGAAATATTCTTTACACTAAAATTTTGCCTTTGCACTGTCAGCAGAAAAAAAAAAATAGGTCAGTGACAGTATAAACTTTGTACAGAGAGGCGGTTGTGAAGGTACTCTGCAAATGCGATGTGTATTGCTGGGACAAGCATTTCCAGCTGGGCTTGCCAAGTCTCAGCTGAAGTGTCAGCGGTTTGCTGCTGCCTGTTCCTCTTTCTATTTATGCTTCAGCTCTGCAATCACTCAGTTCTGTTACTTGATATTCACAGGAGCTAAAATACCCTTTAAAACATGGGGTCATACTGGAAATAGGATGAAGATATTTCTGTGTTGGTAGCTGTAGCAAAGAAGGAATTCTACCATCTGAAACAGGGTTAGAGAGGGTGTCTTCAAAGCAGCTCCTGATATCGGTTCTAATCACTGTGTTTATCTCCACTTTTTTGCCCGCAGCCATGTTGTCAACGTGAGGAGATGCCAGAACACAGAGCCAGATAGAGAGATTTCAGATAAACCATCTCTTGGCACACTGCAGCGGAAAGCCCAAAGCTTCCAAAGAAGTGTCGGTCCACCAGTGCTCCTGTGGCTTTAGATAAAACATTGGGGCTGCGTCTTTTATGAAGTCCTTTTTTATAAATTCAGAAGGTAATAAGGTCACTGAGGGTGCACCCGAGCGTGCACAGAGACATCCCCAATCCTCATAACACCTTACTAACACCAGCGGGGGTCAAAGCAAGCTCTGGGGAACAGACCCAGGCACGGTGCAGGGTCTAGGAAGAAATCCAAATGATGTCTCTTCGAGATACTCTTTCAGTTCACAAAGTCAGGCCAGAAGTTCAGACCCACAGCCTCCCTTGTGAGTACTCCAGACTGCAGAGGAAATTAGATCTGTGTGTTTGTATTGATCTGTCATAAAACTAGAGACCACTTGCAAAACCAACGTTTAGATTTTTAAACCGCAAAGGTGCATAATTTGAGCCTGTGTCTGGTCTTCATTTAAAGCAACACGGCAGACCATTGTTGATCTTGTAAAAGAGTGAATGCAAATAGGATCTTTAGGTGACTTTTATATCAAGTTTTGGAATGTTTATGTTGGCATTTCTCTAGGGATTGACCCCATAAGGAAAGGAATGTGCTCAGTGAACTGCTGACTCCCCTCCACTTTTCTCTTTAGGCTGTGATATACCCACGCGTGAGGGTAGTCTAACCATATCACCAAATCAGAACAATATTTGTTCACCTCTTTTTCAGGAAGCAGGAAAACTCGGTATCTTGTAAGGTTACAGCTCTAATGACGCTTTCTCCTTATGTCCACAGGAAGCTGTGAATCTCCCTGCCCGCCAAGCCATTTCACTTTCATTTCACTTTTCACCAAAATGTGTACGAACATGAATAATATTTCCAACTGCCTGCGCACTTGAACCTTGAGAGCTTCTGTCTCACTGGAAAGCAAAAAACTGAGTTTTACAAAGATGAAAACACAAAATGCAGCCAAGTTATTACTTCACCTGCCCCTAGTCAAAAAGAAAGTGGAGGTCTGCGTGTCTTGCTCCAGCTGCTTGGTTTCTGGGCTGAAGCTGCCAGAATTCACAGTTCTTCTCCTCTATAAGGAAGTCAAATATAATTGTGCTCCTCATTCATGTGCAGGTGAGCTAGGATGCACACATGGGACAAATGCATGCAGGTCAAGATCTATGTGATACTACTATGTGGATCCCCAAAAGAACCGATGCATTTTTTGCTGAAGAACAAGCCATCTTTGCTTATGTCCATCATCCAGGTTTTAGTCACATGATTTTTCTGTGTCTCCATTGCAAGGATATTCTTAGGCTTACTAAATCAATAAATACCGTGAGGACTAATTTTCTCGGGGATGTCTTCCCAAATCTAAGCTGAAGACTTCTACCATAAACCACCAAAATTTCAAAGCGCAAACCAGAAACCATAGGACAACTGTTGTTATAGACATCCCTTGACTGGATTAACACAGTACCCAAAAGCTCACCGACTCTCATGGGCTTATGTGGAAAATCACTCTCAATAAAGGAAGTATTTTATAGATAGAAACCTGCAGTGTAGGTCTCATGGGAGGCCAGTGAAAATCAATGAAATTTGTGTCAGGGAACATATACCTGTTATCTCAGTAATATAGTTGCAAGAGGTGAATGTTCCTTTGAAATACTACACGGGGCAAATACGGGTCAAACAGCCCAAGCCCTACTGCTACAGCTATTCCCACCCATCCATCTCCCGCAGCATATGGGGAAGAGCAGATCCATAACCCCAAGAAAGCACCGCAGTACTGAACAGGTTTGCACTGCAAACAGCAAAAGGTGTTGCTATCTGCTGGAGGTAACCCAAGAAATTCACGGGAGAATTGAAATTAGCCAAGTGCCTTATCTCAAGTGCAGTTGTGATATTTATCCCACCCTGTCAATGAGTGACAACTAGCTTTCCTGAGATGTTTTATGGCTTTGGGTAACCCCCGATCTCAAAGTCCTTCCAGGCATGGCGGCTCTCAGCCTGAGGACCTGCAAGAGCTCTTCGCCACGATAACGCTCCTCAGAGGGGCACCAACTGTTTGCTCTCCTTTCAGTGGTCCTTGGCAACCCTGCTGAAAGCAAGCAGAAGATTTTCTGCCTTCATCATTAAAAATATGTCATACTGCAGTAACATATCAATTGCTTTTCGCAATTGTTTTCCATCTCTACACAAAACTCTTAACCAATTACTGTGCTGTGTAATCATGAGCGTCATTAAGCATAAATAGCCAGTACCTGACAGGTAATAAAATGACTAATAAAATACTTAGCACTATGTACTATTGTTACCAAACAGAATTTTATATTGAGGCTATGATTCAAGACTTTTTCATCACTTCCAACAAATATGTAGGTTCATCTTAAAATGAATGTAGATGCAGTACTCCTTCAACATACAGTGTGTTGTATTAAAACCCTCACACTTTGTTTATCTCCTCCTCTTGTAAATTAATAGCTTCCTTTTTTCATGTTTAGTATAAATGCATTAGTGGGCTTTATTTTTATTTCGAAGGAAGCTGTGAAAGCAGCAAGTTAAAAATGCTGACTAGAAAAGGCACTCTGTATTGAATTTCTTTAAATAAAAAAACTGATTAACATATTTTGGCATCAATTCATGCCTTTTTTTACCTCCTATGTCTAGCAATACCACAATATGCAGGATATTATTCTGACAGAAGACGTGATTCAAGGGAGTTCTTTCCACTATCTTGCAGAAGTCTATTGAAATCCAGTGACTGACCACTAAACTGTAAAATAAAATTAGAACTGATGCAAATTTTTAAACACCAAAAGTAATGATCCATTTGACTGGATCACCTAGAGGTGATTAAATTGTTAGGGGATGACGTTCATGGTGTAAAAATAGAAATGGAGGAACAGGTGAGACTATAAAATGCAGGGTCGTGCAATAGCAACAAAACGCTCTGCTGAAAATTGAGAACTTGGAGGCTGAAAGCAACAGAGAGTAAGAAATAGCTGAATAAGCAGTAGCTAAACTTTCACTGGCTACAGGCTATCAATGGGCTGAGACCATACAAAAACCAAAGGCAATCTTAGGTTGTACTAACAGAGGTGCTTCCACAAACTATGGGAAATCCAGTTGTTTGTGTCATTGTATATGATAGTACATCATCTAAATATTGTGTATCGTTCATGCCATCCTCATTCAAGAACAATAAGCTCAAAGGGATGCAATGAAGCAGCACTATGCTGGTATGAGAAATGATGAACCAGTCCCATGAGCAGAGAGAAAAAGATACTGGCTTGGGGGTCTAGCCTTATCTAAACAAAAAGTGAGAGGAATAGGATTGTCTATAATCTTTCACTTGAGTTAAAAGCAGAGTGTAAGAAAAGCTATTTAAGTGATGCTGAGGGATCCTAACGTAAAAATTAGACAAAGTTTTGGAGTGAAATTTTCTAATTGTTACTTGAGGCAAGAACTTAAATAACTTTTAGAGAACTATAATAAATATACCAAAGGATTATGTGTCATAATAGTCTGCAGAAGACCTTCCCCTCCTGTGTTTTATAACTACATGACTTACACTGATTTCTACAAACAACCTTGGAAACACTACAGGGCAGAGGAATACCAGAGGCCGGCCTTTGAATGCACTTTACCAGGACCTGTAGCCTTTTTAAAGTCCTGTTTTATGTCAGCTAAAAAAAAGAAAAAAAAAAAAAATTCAAGTGATGCCTATTATTAAGATATTTGTTGTTTATATTAAGGTTTTCAGTAAAACTGAGTATGCAGACACATACAGACATTCTTCATGTGCTTGCCAAAGCACAGGAGCTGTAAGTACAATGAGAGACGTCCGTATTTGTGAGCATGCTTCCTTGTTTTCGCAACAGAGTATTACTTGTTTTTCATTTTTACTGTTCAAGCATACAACAGTCCTTACGGGGCTGACAGGAAGGATAAGAATTTAACTGGCCTGTCCTTATCGTACAGTCAACACCAAACTAGTGGCATGTTTTCCCCCAACGTCTGAGGGAAATCCTATGACCTTTGCAATGTACAACTGTGTCAAAAAATGGCTGAAGAAACCCATCAGTTGGCTAGCAGCATGCAGAGAGGCCAAGGGTCTGGTCTGCTTCCTCGCTAAATCAAAGCGCAGAAGCCATAAGGAGCAGCAATGGCAGAGGATCCCTTTGCCAGCTCCACGGCCCAACTCCGCATTTTACCCTTGGGTGAAGTCTCTACATGTCTGTGCTCGGTTGGCTTTCCATGCGCAACACCCACTCATCCCGCTGAAACCCAAATCACCAGGTTTGCAGGAACCTCCAGCCCCTCATCTTAGATCTTGTGAAACTACCGCAAAGAACCTGACTATACAGTCATAGACACCCTGGTCTTTTCAAGCCTGGAATTTGTCTAATTTTATACAGTGGCACATGACTTAGAAAAAAAAATTCTTGAAATAATATAGAGTATGTAATTATTAAAGAAAATAAATCTAAATAGGACGGAAGCCTAAATAGACTCACGTTATAGCCTTTTTCAGTTCCCTTAAGTTGTCATGTTTGCTTAAGAATAACATTGCTTTGAGTGTAAAATATAAGCCAGTATGACCTTCACAGCTAGCTGGAGGCAGCAAATCAGTATATTCTTAATTAACTTTCTGATCATTTATATATGTTTTTCTTAAAGAGAAACCTGTAACACCCAATAAGGTTTCACTGCGAGTGCCAAATGAAAAAGAAGACATGAATCACCATCTACAGAGAAAAAAATGAAAAATGTCTCGGAAAGCTATTGATCGCCCCAAACTACACTGAATGAGTTCCAAATGCATCTATGCCAAATGGTAACAATGATTTTACTTAACAGTTCTGCAACATAATACTACTGTATTCATTTTTAAGCACAGAAAGAATTGCTCTCTGACACAAATGTTTTAATGATAAAGAGCCATCCTATCTGCTTTAAATCTCTTTCTTTATCTAGGTCATACAAACACGTAACATGAAGAATTACGGTATATGAATTTAAAGGGATTACTCAATGGCGTGAAGTTACTCACTGCTTAAACGCTGGCAGGCTAGCAAAGAACTTTATCATTAAGGAAGATGTATTAATAAAAATACTAGTAAAAGCCTAATTCTATTTAAAGTATTTTATTTTTGCAAAAATCTAGCCTGCGTGTGGTTTCTTTGTATGAGCTCAGCATTTTCCTCCATCTGATACATGATATGAACAGATACACAGCTGCTGCATAACCACTCTTTATGAATAGTTCCTTCTGTCAGGATGCTATCAAGGATCTTGTCTAGTTTGATTAGGCCTTGTTAAATGTTCACAAGTAGAGGAGCTTTGAAAAGATAAATATTACAGAAGCATTATTCCTCTGCTCTTAAGATTAAATTGAAGTTTTCCTTTAAAATAATAAATAAGTCAATAAAGTGCCCAGAGAATTTCTGCTGCTCTACTGAACATCTTGCTCCCATTGCTGGGCCATGTGTTTGCCATTTCTCATTCTAAGCAAAATTCGCTCCACACATGCAGAAAGCTTGGTGAACAGGTATTTATGCGCTCTGACAAGAAATTCAACCTGTGACTTCTTACTGCTTTAATAGCTCAGAACATGCACCCTGACCCTTATTCACCAAGTAACGGCATGAGATTTACATACGATATCTGTCTCAGTTGAATGCTGGTAGACTTAGATTACAACAATATGGTTATGTTTACAGCATACTCCAAACTCTGGGTCAGGCCTGAACTTGAATCCAAAACACATGTTGCACAGGCAGTCAGGGAGAGGCTTTAGATGGGCAACAGGACAAGAGGAGGTTAGGGCCTGTGCCGTGCCTTTACACAGGCTCAGATATTCACCTAGCGTCAATGCAAATGGCCCAACACTGTGTGTTAATCCTAAATCCAATCCGTTTACTCAAGATGAGCCTTGACATCACCTGTCCTGAAGAAACGCAGGATCTGTAGGAGCCTGGGTATGATTGCTCCTCAGGTGGTGTCAACGACCACAGTTGGGCAGATGGACCACAGGCACTTCTTGTTGTAGCTACCAAGACACATGGAGGCGTGCTAAAGAGCATGCCAAGGTTTTGTCCATTACTCACCCTGGCTACAAAAGCACAATACAAACAGTGCCAATTAGGTCTTAATTTGAACGTAACTACAATGAGCTTTCTGAATGCTGGACTATACAAGATTTCAGTCCATAGGTAAGTTGGATGTGCATATAAGAACTGCTGAAACTGGAAAAAGGTTTGCGGCTGCTGAAGATATGAAATCATTGATCAAGTGGACAACACCTTTCTGTGCCTTTTTCCACAGGTCTATCATTTTCTGAGGAGGAATACTGATATTTTAGATAAAAAGATGTGCTGTGAACAGTCTTGAGCCAGCCAGAAAAATGTCACAATTTCCAGTCCACTGGAACTTTTCCTTAGCCACTATATGTTTAAATAAATTCTTCTCTCCATGTTTATTGTGCTTCTTCTAAACAGTTTACGCAATCCCTTTTTCTTCCTCCTTTGCCCCAGTAATGTGTTTCCCAAGAGTACCGTTGTTACTGGCCTCATATAAACTCAGATGTTCTATATTCATCAGAAAAGAAACCAACACAGAGTACAAACATATTTCATGCAAAATTATGTAGGATACACTGTTTCAGCTGGTATTGATTTATAGATTTAACCAAAAAAGTCACATGGAGTTCTTAATACATTAGTTTGGAGTAACTCTAGCCCCTCTGTAGCCAAAGTCAATGCAAGCAATTATGTTTCAACCACCACTGTTTGATTCATTACAGTAGGCCCAAAATACAGCACTTGGAAAAAACACCACTTTATAGAAACCTAAAATGTTGGATTTCCCCCCATTTTTAAGCATTTTTAAAGGATCTAGGCCTTGCAGCATTGTGCTGAAGTACAATGGCATACAGAGAAAGCAATAAATCTCACTGCTTTGTGTGTGTTGAAAGAAATATTATTTTCAAAAAGGTGGGATAATGATTGGGCACACACCTGATTTAATCATGTCTTTGATTGCATCTGTAAAGCCAAAAGAATATATCTCGTTACCTTCCAAATGGGTTATTGGATAAGACATACCCCTCCAAGGGAAGAAAGTTCCAGTATCTTCTTCCCTCAACACAGGACTGAAAATCCACTTTCCACAGGCAAAGTTGGAGCTAAAGGACTATGGAAAAACAGGAATTTATGCACATAAACAAACTCCCAAACTGGGCCCTTTGTGCACAGCGTGAGAGGATCTGAGAGCGCTCAATCTGTTTGCTGTATCGCCGTGCAGGCGGTGAGGAGGGAGAAGCAGGTGGCTTGCCCTGAGATTGCTGTTCTTCTTGTAATGCCAACACGACATAGCCAGCAGGATTTCTGGCACTAATGTGATCTACTGGCCTTCCAGCATGCATTACTCTGTGCACTGCCACAATCTCTATTCTCATCCTTCAAGGACCGATACAAAACCGCTATGTCCTAAGTATGCGCACTTTGGTTTCTGTCTCACAAGTTCTTAAGAAATGGATCTACAGATAAACTCACAGATACCTTGAAAAGCTCTCTTGGTGGCAGGAAGAGTTGCAATGTTGGCATCTCATGAATCTCACGTGATCCGGGCTAAAATCCTGGCCTGACTACAGACAGCGCAGTCAAGGAAATCAGGTTCTCACCTTCACATCTGCATAAAAATCTCAGTTGAAACAGAGAGATTTCAAAAGTCCTCAGACATTCGCTTGGAAATGGATGTACTTCTCATCCTTAAATTTGCTTGAAAAGCTGGACAATGTGAAAGGAGTGGTACTGTCAATCACTGCGTCTGTTGTACAAACTAACCCAGCCGATTTTGCACTGAAGTAGGCTAGGAAGTATTCTTACAAGCCCTCCCACCAATGCAACTGAGTGGATAATGATCTCTGGTTACCAGCCAGTAAAAAATGCTGATAACATCAGCCACCACAGCTTAAAGAGACATTACACTATGCCTTCATGAAATACAGAGGAATTCAGGTTGGAAGGGACCTCTGGAGGTCACCTGGTCCAACTTATACTGAAAGTTAGTCCAGTTAGTACAAGTTGCTCAGGGTCATGTCCAGGCAAGGTTTTATATATCTCCAAGCTTCTGTGGGCCCCTATTCCAATTTTTTTTACTTCCCCTCACTATGAATAATTCTTTCCAAATGTCTAATTAGAAATTTCCTTGCAAATTTTGCCTCCTGCCTATTGTCCTATCTCTGTGCACCTTGGAAAAGACTCTCTCTTCCTCTTTCCCTACACCTTCTCATTTAAGTAGTTGCAACCAGCAGCAAGGTCCCCCTGAGCCTCCTCTTCTCTGGGCTGAGCAGACCCTGCCCTCAGCATCTCCTTGTACATCATGTACTCCAGCCCAAAGCCACCCTGAGAACCAGCCCTCCTTGGGGGCTTCTTGTACGAAGACAGCTTTTTGCTGTCTATTTTAGATAATAGCATAATTTTGCATAAATTAAGGTTAAATAAATAAATTGAGCTTATTAAAATAAGCTTTTAACAAACCTCGCTTTATTTCTTTTGTTCAGTGTGCTTTTAAGAACCTACTTTCATCGCCTCATCTAATAGACAAGCAACAATATGATACAAATGGCTCCTATTATAGACTCATTTTTCTTGTCACAGATATCTACTTATTAATTTGAACTCATCTATTTCTACCATTTCCCAAAAGACTTGAAAGGTCTGAGTTTGTCCAAATGCTATTAGTTTTGAAAATACTTTAATTGTCCAAGACAAGTCTTTAAGCTTCTAGCCCCAAATAATTCTCAAAATGGTATTTGCACAATCTCTTTTGGGATTTGCACATGATAATGCTGCTATGAGCTTCTTCACATCACAAACTCCCTCCCTTTGCACTGACCGAGCAGCAAAATAGCCATTTAAGCTAGGAGTTACTCTTTCTACATCTTAGTAAAAATAAATTAATTTCAGCTAGAGGAAAGTATAAGTTAATTACATCCTGAGCATCAGGAAACAATTAACAGCTTTCTGTTATATCGCCCTGATTTCTAAGCTATACAATTATATGCTACTGCAGAAAAGGATGTGAAGGATGTGTAATTATCAAGAGAAGGATCTTTTCTGCAAAAAATGAAAGGAAATTGTTCCCCCACTGACAATCAGCGCTATCAATAATGCTTAGCTAATATCTTTTCAGAAGTCATTTCCATTATTTGCAATCCTAACTTTGAGTGACATGTTGGCCATGTGCTGTCAGGTTCTCCTCTGAAAGAAGATGATTGTAAGTAAGTGCTGGACTCTGGACTCTTGATTCCTCAGACAACCACTCGCAACTTCATCTTCCTGTGAATATCCTGCAATACTCATTGAAATTAAAAATCATTGGTTTTAGGAACTATATTGTAATTATGCCTTGTGTTTGGTTTGTCTCTTAAATCAGAGGTGGGAACAAAACACAAAGGAATACAGGGGCTTGCTTTAAGCAGTCCCAAGGCTTTGAAGACATGAGTAACAATATGGCGAGCAACGGATACAGCATATGAACACTTCTTTTTAACTCCTGCCAATAAACTCATTTGGCCCAATATGCAGGAAAGTGGTGCAAACACAGAGCCAACGGGATGTACAACAGCTCAGCTGAACACTAATGGAAACATTACGGCAATATACCCATTCTGGCAGTGGCCCCTTAGAGTGAGAAGCAGCGAAACAAACCCACATAAAGCTCCACAACTCCAAGTCAATGGCCACTGTGCTAGATGGCTGCTGTGTTACTGAGGGTTGGAGAATCCTCCCAAACCAGGTAGATTATATAAGATCCATAAAGGATAAATATGACGGTGCTAGTGCTGCTTATCAGCAGAACTTTGGTCTCTCAAGATTCCTCAATGCACCTCCAAGACAGCTACACCTCTCCCCCAGAAACTTAAACTTCTGTTCCAAGTTCTCCTTCCCTATTATCTTACACCTCAAGGCTTCTTCTATGCACTATCCTTGACAAATATCATCTTATCTAGCTGGAAAGCTCTTGGAAAGATAGTTTCCACAGCTCTTGAGCTCAATAACATTGTCCATTGCCCTGATTCCTTCCACTGCCTCCTCCTTTTCTGTCACATCAAACATAGTACTGTAATGGTTATTTTCACCTTCAAGCTCCCATCTTTGCTATCACTGTCTCTCAGGTGGTGTTGGCTTTTGCTCTGACTGGCCATTGAGTTCCAATTTTGCCATTCAGTTTTAAATCTTCAGGTGAGCATCTTTGTGCTTGCTGCCTTAATCCACAGGAGTCACCCTCACCCAAACACACACAGAGCTGGATATAGTCCCCCAAATCCTGCCCAGCGTTGCTATGATCTCTATGAAAATCTTGACATCTGAACAGGGGTTGAGCAGAGGAAGAATGGATGAAAGCGGGGAGAAGGGGCTCCTGGACTGGCACAGCTGTACTTTAACATCAGGGTTTGACTCTATGAGAAGCCAATCTTGCTGTGGGGTCCCCCAGTAAAAAGGGGAGTTTGTGGAGCTTGTCACCCCCTGACCCCAGGCCAGCTGACCTTATCTCCTGCACTGTCATTGGCGCTAGTTTGACACAAGGGCAGGCTGGCTGAGCTCCCCAGACTGCTCACCACAGGATCGGACATGCACCAATGCAGATGCACGAGGCCAAGTCTGGTGCAGCCCTAGTCCAAGGGAGTTGGGCGGCCCTTCTGCAGCAGCAGCTAAACACATCGGCTCAACGCTGCTGTAAAACCCACAGCATGACCCACAGTCGCCTGGTTCTCCACAGAAACCAGAAAACTCTCCTCTGCCTGCAAATCCCTGTGACACAGCTGTGGTAGCCCATGTAATTGCCCACACAATTGCAAGGAAATGGAGAATTATGGCCTTGTTATGTGAAAACCAGCTTCTATATTTGCTCGGAATTAGCAAGCCCAATCAGGCATATTTTTTAATTATTTGTAAATGCATCTTTGAGATCTGAATGCATTTACTGGATTGAGGCACTGTTAAGTAGCAAACTACGAAGGCTGTAAAATCATAGGGTTGATAATTAAGGTAGGGGGTTGCATTCTGAAACAGCACTGTGATGTGCTGGTCATATAAATCACATCATAGTACAAATTTCAAAACACATGAAATGTCAGTATTTGTCTCTATTCCTGCACAATACTCTGACGAGAGTGCAGAAGCAAAGTTATAAACCTTGAAAGAGAAATAATATAGGCAAACTGCGAACACAGTTTCTGTTGCTGTCTAGTAACAACATGTGCATTGGGCATTGAAACTCAACATGATTTTTATAGCCTGTCTTCTACCGGAGCCTGAATTTTTTTAATGGGAATCCAGCAAATGTTTGACCCATGTTGAGTTTAGGCAAATTAAGCACCCAGGGGGTGGTCAAGCAAACCCAGCAGTGGCTGCTGCCGCCGTTCCCACTCTCTGTCCTTGACCATGCGTTTCTGCCGGCTCTCTCACCCCAGTGCTGGCACCAGTCTGACCTCACGCTGAGCCTGTTTAGAAAGTTAAATTTATTTTATTTGGCTTCAGCTGCTTTAGTTCCCTGAACTTCTGATCCCAGACGAATGCCAGTGCACAGTGCAAGGGAAGTGATAAGAGCGGGGCAGTAGCAGCCTGCAGTTAGATCCGCTGTATCAGAAAACCACAGTGACGTGGGGTAAACCAGCACCCATCTCTCCCCCTGTATTTCTTCAGAGAAAGCTTTTATGTGGTCATGCGGCAAATCGGTTTGTAAAACTGACCCAACTGAAATATCAGCCACCTAAAAGCCCTGCAGGTCACCATGTGGTGATGGTCCAGAGATGCTTAAGCCACTCCAAAGGAGGGGAAGCACAGAGGAGTGAACCAGGAGGAAGAAACACCTATGTTGGTGTGGGTACAAGCAAGAGAGGACCACTGCTTGCAGTGGCAGTACTAGCATGAAGTTTTAGCCATCCAAACTATTAGCCCTCTCCGCTTCTCTAGCTCCAGGCACACCTGGATCCCTGCGTAGCTGTACCATGATGAAGAGTCAAGCTGAGGAACAGAGAAATATACGTAACAGAAGCAGACCTGCTGATGATCACTGCCTCAGGAGGTTCCTTTGGCTTCACAGGTTTCTCTAGAGCCTGAGTGAGCCTGTGGCACAGTCTGTGCGTTATCTTTTCCCTTTCTCCTTGCTTCCATGCAACTCAATGCTTTAGACTCTTCAAAAAATAAAGGAGCAAGACTGCACATTGCATTACATCCACTCCTGCTATATAGCACTCTGTGCTGTAGGTTTAAATATTTTATTTTTCTTTAACTCTGGGATCAGTTTTATTCTTTCTGCTGTGAGGAATAAAAGCATATGCACAATACAGTCGTTTCTGCTTAAGGGCACAGGAAAAATGTAGGATTCCAGGGAAAGGTCAAACCTCCAAACAGTTAAAAAAAAATAAAAAAATTAAAAGCCATTACTGTTTTTGATATTTATGAAATTGATTAAAAAGCCTTTCTCAGCTTTCCTTCTGCTAGCTAGTGGAGGCAAACTGCCTTTGTAAACCTGTATCTCCATTCTGTTATCATAGAGTCATAGAATCGTTTTGGTTGGAAGAGACCTTTAAGATCACCAAGTCCAAATGTTAACCTAGCGCTGCCAAATTATCACAAAACCATGTCCCTCAGCACCACATCTACACCTCTTTTAAATACCTCCAGGGACGGTGATTCAACCACTTCCCTGGGCAGCCTGTTCCAATGCTTAATAACCCTTTCCATGAAGAAATTTTTCCTAATATCCAATCTAAACCTCCCCTGGCCCAACTTGAGGCCATTTCATCTTGTCCTATCACTTTTTACCACACTACACCCTCCTTTCAGGTAGTTGTAGAGAGCGATAAGGTCTCCCCTCAGCCTCCTTTTCTCCAGGCTGAACAACCCCAGCTCCCTCAGACACTCCTCATAAGACTTGTTCTCCAAACCCCTCACCAGCTTCGTTGCCCTTCTCTGGACCCGCTCCAGCACCTCCAATGTCTGTCTTGTAATGAGGGGCCCAGAACTGAACACAATATTCGAGGTAGGGCCTCATCAGTGCTGAGTACAGGAGGATGATGACTTCCCTCGTCCTGCTGGCCATGCTATTCCTGATACAGGCCAGGATGCTGTTGGCTTTCTTGGCCACCTGGGCACACTGCTGGCTCATATTCAGACAGCAGTCGACCAACACCCCCAGGTCCTTTTCTGCTGGGCAGCTTTCCAGCCCCTCTTCCCCTGGCCTGTAGCGATGCATGGGATTGTTGTGACCCAAGTGCAGGACCCGGCACTTGGCCTTGTTGAACCTCATACAATTGGCCTCAGCCCATCAATCCAGCCTGTCCAGATCCCTCTGTAGAGCCTTCCTACCCTCAAGCAGATCAACACTCCCGCCCAACTTGGTGTCATCTACAAACTTACTGAGGGTGCACTCAATCCCCTTGTCCAGGTCATTGATACAGATATTTAACAGAACCAGCCCCAGAACTGAGCACCAGGGAAACACCACTTGTGAATGGCCGCCAAGTGGATTTAACTCCATTCACCACAACTCTTTGGGCCTCACCATCCAGCCAGTTTTTTGCCCAGAAAAGCGTACCAACAGTTTTAGTCGATCAGTGTAACTACGGTTGTAAGACTGTGCTCAAGTAGGTTTAAGCTGTATTTAACTCCAGGAGTTTATACATTAAAGTAATTTAAAATATATGGTTTCTATGTTCTGCTCTTCCTTAAGAAGAAAAGAACCAACAACCCATGACTAACATGTGAAGCTCATCCTTCACTCAGTGAATGCCAGCGGTTTTGCCGAGACCTGAAGCTTTGCAGTTTCTGCCATATTATTAACCTTTAGAGCCTCAATGCAGTTTTTCTTCAGGAACCAGGTACACAAACCAAACGTGCTTAGCTCTTGCTTCTTACCCAATCTTTCCTCCCCTTTGACAGTTCTTCATGAATTTAATCTCGTCCCACAAGAGCTTATTTTGAGGAGACGACTGTATTGAACCCTGGCCTTGAACACAGGAAAAAAAGTATCTTTCAGTTAACAAAAGTACTCACACAAGCCTGCTCTCCCAGGAAGAAAGAGGCAAAGGAGCTAGCACAGCCACAATACAAGGGTTATGAAAATAAAAAGCAGAATAAGTGGCAAGAAAGGTAGAAGAGCCCAGAGCCTCAGGAGGGAATCTCTGCTCCTGAGAGCAGACCCTAAGCCAAGAACTACCACCCAAGCCAGCACTCAGTGCCTGGACACTTAGTGATGGGGATGAAGTCTATGTCAGGAACTTAGCTGGACTGCGGAGAGGTTACTGTTTGCTGGCTGTGACAATATCCTTCACTTTCTTAAGTTTTACATCACAGAAAGCACTGAAATTCTTAAAATTTTACACTTCAAAATGTACTGGAGTCTACAGATACAAGAAATACCTCAATTAAAGCGAGATGCACTGATTCCTTCCTAGTCCTTGTCCATTTATCCAATAGTGAAAGCCGGTTGGCCTCCCTCCTGGCTTCAGTCTGTCTCTTACTCTACAGATGTGACTTTGGAGGGAGAAAAAACAGATCCTTTCCTGAACACAGTACCCAAGGCTCCCCATCCATTCCGGCACTCACAGCATCACCTCTGCATCTCCACACGGGAGGTATTTTTCTCTGTGCTTTAGGGATGCCACTCCTGGGCTTGGTGCCTGATCTCTCAAACCAGAGATCCCAATCCCGACAGAGTCTCACTTCGGTTCCCAAAGATCTGTGGCTTCACGCAGACCCTCTCTCGCTGGCCAGAGCCCGCTACTGCTGCAAGAAACCGCCACCAATTGCAGCCAAGGTTTCCTTTGCAAACGCTTTATTCTTCTTCTGAGCATACAGTGCCTACCCCTGCCGGGACTTGATAAATAGCTCAAATTCCTAGGCGCTATAGCTAGTAAATAGTAAATAATGACAAGTGACTTGAGGACTTCTCTGCCACAGTGCGAGCCTATGGCCACTGCCCCTCCAGGAGCAGGGATTGTGTAATGACTGCAAAGCTAGATTGCCTTTGGCACATTAATTCTGCCTTCCCTGCAGGAGCATCAATATCAGAACAGTTTCCTTTACCTGTTCATGGGAAATTCCTCTAATGAAAAATAAATAAAAAATATTCTTGCATGTGCTACCCACATCCAGGATCTCTTGCTTGCCTGCTGATTTCTGCTAACCTGAGACAGAAGTTAATGATTCACTTCATCTGGAATGGAATACATAAAATATACAGCACAAACCACTCATACAACATCCGCCTTCTTGTGTAAATAGTGAAAGAGTGATTGCTATTTGCACATGCGTTGTTAACTACTTGATCTCTGAGTTGTGCTTGAGGAAAGCTGCTGATGGGAACGACTGCATTATTAAAAGGCATAGCTTCAAGGAAAGAACTAAGCAAACAAAAACCCTACATCTTGATTTCTAGAAATGTTGAATAGCCACAAACTTTGCTGAAGGACATGAGAAATTGAAATTCCTGGCCCAGGAATCATATATATATGTATGTATCATGTATATATATATACAAATACATATACCATATATTATATGTCATATATCATATATACATGCACGTATGTATCTGCATGCATGCATGCTTATATATACATATGGCATTTGATGTCATTAAAATTAGTACAAACGGGCAAGATTGAAACACGTGAGAAGGTGCATCCGGTCTCAAAGATTCTAGAAAAATGAACATATTAATCTGAGGAACACATGCTTTTTATAAAATTTAAATACTTTGTATTAAATAAAATATATAATTGAAAGTGTTGCGATAGGGTAGAGTTAGCAGGAAAGTTCTTGATTTCAGAGCACTTAATTTTGCAGCTTTACCAACCTTCACGTTCAAACCTTTTCTTTCAGTGTATTTATTACTCTGGTAGAACTTCACAGAAAAGATTGCCAATTTTTTGGTTTCTTGATTTTAGAAAATGAATTAATGAAAGTGAAATTATTTGGACAGAGAGTTCTGGAGCACTCTGTTCCACAGAGATCTGATGATATAATCTCCTGTGTCCTATCCGCCCCAATGAAGTCAGCAGACAAGCGCCTTCCCAAGTGAGACGACTGAAAACTATTTTTTCAGGGCTAGTTTTGAGCCCAATCAGTAGCTCTTGGCTAAGGAAAATGCAACCACTGCTGGAGAACTAAGAAAGTTGCAAAAACATGGTGTAGGGGGTGGAAAAGCACATCAGCCCTTTAGGTGGAAGTATAATATTAGATTGGCTTAGGCAGATCACAAAATCTCATCTAAAAATGGCATATGCACTTGTTTAATACCTGAAGATTGGTCAGGACCTGACTTGAGAGGAACTGACTTCTAGACAACAATATATCTTAAATCCTTAAGTTCCTTTTAGTGAATAATCTTACACAGTTGTAGTAGCGCATCACTAGGGTCTTAATATACTTTCAACCACAGAGATAGCATTTAATAAATTATATAACTATATGGTTAATATATTTCTATATTATAGCAATACATTAACGCAAAGGCTGTTTTGATTACATATCTCTAGAAACATTGTTATGTGTCCTGGGTTCTTTGCACCTTAGAATGCCAATGAACTTTTGAACCCCACCACTGTGAAAAAGGTTGACTATTTGTTGCTCAGAATAAGAAAAAAATTTCTAGACCTGTAGATGCTATCATCCTTCAGAAGTTAATAACTCTGAAAGTTATGCATGTCAATATATTAAGAAGTTTTCTTAAAGTGATAATCTTCCTGAAGTGAGACCTTCGGAAGACCAGTGAAAACTGGTTTTGACTTTTCTCTTGCAGCTTCAAAATGTATAGCTGTTTACCACGTAAAACCTCCTTTGTAAAATGAAACTCATATACAAGCTCTGATAAAAAAGCAAACAAATTTCTGTTGAACTGTATCTTGCATTTTGTCTCTTCTGAAAGAAAGAAAACTCTCTAAGAAACATGCTTCGTATTTCCCTAAGCAGAAAGAAAGAAGATGCTGAATTATAAGAACTACTCTATCAAAATCACTGGCTCATCTAACAAGTTTCCTTGTTTTTATAATTTTCCTAATATTATGTAATAATCTAGGAAATATATAATATTTCCTAATATTATATAATAATTTTACTAATTATTTACTCAACTATTTAACAGAAATGGGAATTGGGAAAGGTGTTGCTTCGTGTAAAGGCTGATCGTAAAGAAGTATCCAAAAGTCTGAAGAGACACTAAATGTCATTCAAGTTAGACCTGCTACAGAGAACCGCACCATATATACAATAGCAATTTCTTATTTAAAAGGGAAAAAAAATGAGCTCTTTAATATTGCTGTTTGGTCAACTGAAGCCTGAAGATACCTTGAATGACTAGGCACATTTTCTGCAAGAAATGAGGGACTCTTGGAAGATATACCAGATTTTGGTGACAATCTGGCATCAGGAAACAATTAGCAGACAAGAAAGATTTCAAGCACCTCTGACTTGTAAGACAGGCAGCCAGCAAGCATATCAAAACACGCCCATTCAGACTGCTTTTGGTTGCAAGATCAGCTCTAACTAAGTTAATGCTCAAACCCAGACAGAGATACTTTAATCCTTCTGCCAAACAGTGCTGAAATGGGCACAGCCTCTTGCCTTTGACCAGGAGAGAAATGAACTTGGAATCGCTCTGCTTCCAATAAAACTCTTATCATCAACTTCAGTAGTGCCGTTATACGTTCCCATTATTAGGCTTCCAATGATGACTATCCAAAGCAGTAAGGCTGTGATCCCTTCCTGCAGGGACACCATGTGAGACCGAGGAAGCTGAGGGACATTCGGTTCCCTGGGGCTGCCCCCAGGCAAGTGTTTGCAGGCAGGGACGTAGCGGGGTGGAGGCTTCGAAGGGCTCTCCCAGCCCCAAGGAAGCTGAAGGCCCCGTGATCCTCTCAAGTGCTGCTCATGGTTACTTCAGGGGACAGGTCCATATGGGTCACTTGTAACCTGTGGAGCCTTTGAAGGGCACCTCCATTGCAGATAACCTCAAAAGACCGAGCTCACCACCAAACAGCTATAGGCTCTCTGGAACTGCAGCAGAACAGGGGGAAGAGCTGGGTTTTTGGGTGGTTGGAGCTGTCAGGCAGCCAGAGCCTTGGCAGTTTGTCCAGAGCTCGTGGTGCCTAAAGAGCCTGCAGCTGGATTGTGCCCATCCCAGCTCTCACCTTGTTCTTCCTAGTCTTCTGCATGGCAGCGAGAACCTGCCAAAGGGCTGTCCTGAAGTGCCATGCTGTTGAGATCTCCAGCTTTGTTTCATCAGGCTCTCAGCCTGATAATTTAAATGCTCATCAAGAACTAAACTTCAGAAGTCCTCACTTTAAAAAAATATGTTTCTATTCACTAAAAGTAAGAGTTAGATATTTGCTTAGCCAGCTACCGGGTATAGAGGCAAAGGACACTACTGGATGTAAAAATTTACCATGTTAGCTAAAATATAGCTCAAGTTCATGGTGGTTTTTTTCCATAAATCACCCCACTCATGGACCAGGATTTACATCATGGCCTCAGCTCCCACAAACTGCTCATGACCGAAGCTGGTAGGTGAAAACCCCAAGCCAGCTTGTGCCAGCAGCGAGCTCCCCAGGTGCCAGCAGCCATGGCACACACCGGGGCAGAGGCTCCTGACCTCACAAAGGAGAAACACAGATCACAAGCAACCGAGGGACAGTGACAAGAAGGAAAAAACTCTTTGGCGTCCTCCTCCTCTCCCTCCCCTAGCCAGCGTGCATTTGCCTGGGGAGGGGAGGGGGCAGAGGGCTTCCATCCCCACCACCAGCACTGCCCCTGTGCAAAGCCAGGCTCACCAAGGCGCTGCTCAGGTGACTTCAGTCCTCACTGCATGAGGAGGTCCCTGCCAGAGAGGGACAGATGTGCACAAAACAGGCCACAGAAAGGGGGGCCATGAGGCAACATGTGAGGCTGAAGCAAGACGGGCAAAAAGAACTTTGTAAAGAATTTAAATCAAGCAGCTCCCATAAGTATTTGAGTTTAGACACACGTGCTGTTTGGTCTAGTACAAGAGTGCTTTAAATACCTACATTTGGTTGGGTTTATGTAAGCAACACCATGCTCGCAGTTTCATTTTACACTTTTACTCCTAAGTTATGCATTCTTCTCGCAGTATGCAACACTTGCTCCTATGCACTTTCACCCAAATACACCCATAATCACCTGTCTGGCTGCATCACTCCCGCTGGGGGCTTATCTTGCATTTGTAAGCATCCCTAAGAATAGAGTACAGTATGTTTCCTTGAATGCATGCGTGTGCTGGTTTTCTATCATCTGTTTGCCTGCCCAAAGGCTGCTGAGATAGCCTGTCTTTGATCCTGAAAACCCTCCACGTTTCCATTTAGCCCTAACAATTATACACTTATCTTGGAGAGGAAAAGGGAAACTTTAAATGCTGGGTTGGCTAAAACTTGTCTACCAGCCAGTTTTCTATCGCATATTTTGTGACTTTTATTGTCTGGAAAACTGAAGAAAACTAACCCTCTGCAGAGCATGCTGACAGAGAAACAGAACGCAATTTTGGGTACAGTTTCACAAGACGGTTCCAGCTGACCCAACAGCTCACTGCTGCCAAAATAGGAGGTGTCGCTTCTTCTCCACTACCTCCTCTTCTTGCTCCTGGCTCCGCATTCCCACCATCTATCTCCTGTGGGTTCTGGCAGTCAGCAGATCAGAAAACTAACCTACCCACTGCTTCACCACATTGGATCTGCTCCAAAGAAGTACAAGAATTACATAAGCAGGCATGACAGAGAAGGAGGGACTACACAGCCGGGAGCGGGGAGTAGGAAGAGGGCTGAAGGGGAGAGCGGATCCCCCCATTCAGCAGTAGCTAAACATGCAGGCTGAGTTGTCCTTGGACCACAGTCCAAGGAGATCTTGGCCACTTCCTACAGATTTGCAAGGGAATGTCCATAGGTAACTTCACGGGATGGGGAATAATTATTTTATATCTGTAGATCATCCTGCCCAAAAATAGCATCATGTTTCATTACCTTAATAAATAAGACAGCAACGCTTATACTTGATTGTGACACTACTGAGCTGATTCTAGGAGCCAGACATGTTGAAGTTTCCCCAGTCTTCTCCTTAGGGAAAGATTGCAAAGCTTGTGCTTTTATGTTTAAGTATGACGCATATAGAAAAACTTCATGTGATCTTAATAGAAATTTTGCATTTGCCTTCAACCTTCATTTTCTAGTGACATAAATTAGGAACAGCAGGGTTCTTACCAGGTACCTGGACAAACAACTCAGCGCTAAGTCCACCATGCAGAGCCTGTGTGCTGGTACACCCTGTCACTTTAGGTTCCCCTTCAGGCTACTTTGAAGAGGAATCTCAAGCTTGCAGCAGACACTGGTGTGTACAGGAGCCAGACCACTACAGCAAAGTTTACTCCCCAAACACAGTATCACTAGTGTGCATCACAGGGTGACAATGGTCCTTACCATATGGATACGACCAGTAACAATGCCAGTGTCTGTACGAGCAGCAATGATGGCACTTCCCAAATCAAACAACGTTTCTATCATTTTGCAGTGTTTGTTTGGCATTTGAGCAAAAAGTTCCAAGAAAATTCAAACAAAAACTAGTGTGAGAATATTTCTACAGTCCCTTTCTAGTTACACATATAACACACAATAATAGGAATTTTCTTCCTGAATCACAAGATGTTCCAACAACAAGCCAAAAGCCTTAAAATTTCTTTTTTTCCTCTGTAGTGCATGGGTACAGATGGCACACTAAACACATCACAGAAATTAAAAATTAACTGAGTCAGGCATTTTTGTTAACGGTTTCTGTGCTGCACACAACTCCAGTCGCACAGCACTGTTAATTACTGCTGGTGCGGCCAGTAGGGATCCCCTTCCATCTGCTGGGACCAGCTGATGCAAAATAAAAACGAGTCCTTCGGAGAAGGAGCCCCCCCTGGAGTGTCACCGCCCGGCACGGCGGCGGGAGCCGGGGACTGCGCGGGAGCGGTTCCCCGCGCTCAGGGCTTGTTTGGGTGGGGTTTTTTAATCTTTAAAGGTGCAAGTCTCCTTCTGCATCGGTTGATCCCTTCAGGGATCCTAGCAGCCTTGCCCCCCAGGCGCCTCCAATTCCACGCAGGGGAGCAAAGGTGCCCGGGGCAGAAGACCCCCGAGGCGGTGACTTACTTCCCCGGGCTCGCAGCGCCGGCTGCCACCTCCCCTCCTCCTCCTCTTCCTCCTCCTCCTCCTCCTCCTGCTCCGCGCTGCGGAAAGCGGGCCGGAGCCCGGGGACGCGCTGGAAGCCGGGCAGGTGCTCCGGTGCAAGGGAAAGCCCGAGGGGACAGACCCTCGCCCTCCGCCACGCAGGGGACAGACCCTCGCCCTCCGCCCCGCAGGTCCCCCCTCCCGCCTTCAGGGAGGCTGCTGCTGTCCCCCGGGGACGTGTCCCCGGCAAAGAGGGGGGACGGCACCGCTTACCGGAGCTGCTCGCCGGTGAGCAGGACCTCGGCCATGTGCTCCAGCTCCGCCGCTTTCTGCTGCATGCTGCTCATGCCCTCCTCCATCGCCGCCGGCCTGCGGGCACAGCACCGCCGGGTGAGGGGGGACCGGGGGGGACCTGCCACCCCCACCCCCCCGTCCGCGCTGCCCCCGCTGGCAGCTCCTCCGAGCGCCTCCCGCCTGGCCCCGGCGGCTGCAGAGCTTGTCACCGGAGGTGTGGGGGACAGCGGCTGCCGTCCCCCGCCGCTTCGGCTCACCTGAGCGGGGCAGGTCACTTTTCCCCTCGGCAAGCTCGGATCCCCCCCACCCCCCGCGCCGCTTCCCGTGTTATTGTGTCACAGGCAGGCGGAGAAACACATGGCTGCAGCCGCCGCAGCCGCAGCCAGCCTCGCCGAGGCAGCAGCGTCCCCCCTCGGCTGTCACACGGCAGGGTCGGCGCTGCCTGGTCCCCGCGGGAAGGGGCCGGCTCCGGTTCCCCGCCGGCCCCGCCGCGGCGAGGGCAGCTCGGCCGCTCCGCCTGCCCCTGGGCGGGAGGGGGGCGGCGGGAAGGGGCCGCGCACGGAGGAGCGCAGCGCTCCCCTCCCGTGCAAAGTCCGCCCTTCAACGCGGGAGGAGAAGCGCGGCCGGGGTGCGGGGGTCGGCGCTGGGCTGCGGGGCTGGGGATGCTGCTGCCGCCCGCTCAGGTAGCGCGCGCTGCGCCTGGCACTTATCCTCAGAGATACGGGGGGGGACCACACAGAGAGGGAGCTATTCGTCCTGATTTTCACCCTCAAAAACTGCTGCTGCTTTCCCACCGTCCCGATTTCTGCTCACCTGCTCCCCAGGGGCTGTTTTCAGACGTTGGTCCCCTTCCCACCTCACCTCTTTGTCTCCAGGCGACAGCGGATGCAGAATTCCTGAAAGGGCAGAGGAGCGTTTCTCTCAGCATTTAGTCCTGGCAGTGGGAAGTAAAGTGCAAGGTCATGATCAGTGTTTGTCAACGGTTTTGATGGGGAAAAAAAACCCAACAGCCTTTTTTTAAAAAAGTACAGGAGGCACCTCCTGCAGAAGACCCCCGAGGCAGCAGTGGTCCTGTAGTGGTCCAGCCATGGTTTTCATTTACAAACGCATGCGATTAAGATATATGTTGATTGCCTACTCATTGCCTTTATTTCTGCCTGCATGTACTCCATGTGCATGGAAATTGCGGATGCTTTAGTGTTTGCAATACATCGATTCAGGACCAAGATGATAACTTCAGAATCAAGAGAAGAACTAAGAGGGAATCAAGTGGACCTAGTAGCAACCAGGCTGCAGACAATGGGAAGAAGGCGGTTCTCTGCACAGCCCATAGTACACTTGTGGGATTTATTACCAAAGGAGGCTCTGGATCTAAAAGAAAGGACTTAAGAGTCAAGATAAAAATCGACAAGTACTTGGAAAAGAAACCTACAGAGGGTTACTAAGCAGGCAGCAGCCACATCCAGCTCAGGAAATTCTCTCCGCTGAAAATAATTGGAAGCTAGGCAAGCACTCACGAGATGTTTCATGTATGCCTTCCCTGCTGCTCCCTAAGCATCTGTTTATAGCCACTGAGGTGAATACTGGACTAGATGGACCTTTGGTTCAACCCAGTAGCGTCGTTTTAATGAGCACCTTTGCAGGTCTCAAAGAGCAGCAGAGATCCATGGGTGGCAAAGGAGAAAACCAGAATCTGCCTTTATTTCATTCATGGAATGGGCCAGGGAGGGCGGATACCTTAAGACTGTAAACACTACAGCTTGAGCTTGCTTGCTGTAAATTCAGAAGTCGTGTTTAAACTGAATACTCGCAAACACCATCTAATTCCACTCATACTGAAAACATACAAAGTACAGATTCACAGAGCTGGAAACAAAAAGGGAATTGAAACAACCATCTCATCTGACCTTATCTTTAGGACAAAGAATTTACACAGTAATTTTTATCAAGCACTTTATCACATGACTGAAGGAAAGACAATTTCAAGAGAACATTATTGTACATTGCAGACCATTTCTGGGTAAGCCCTTGGCTCCATCACCTGGGTTTGGCTAAAAGGGGACACACCGTTCTCTGCTCCAGCGGCACAATCTGCAATGTGTCTTATGCTAGTTTTCCCGCTTTTAAGACCTCTACTTGCTGAAAGTCAATTCACTAAACAGGCAGAAGAGTACCAGAAAGTGGAGAGTTTCTTCTGGGCTAGTGGGCAGAGCTGTCCTGGTGGCTGTGGGGTCCAACAAGCACCAGAGCTGGCCCCGAAGTGCAGCAGTCCTGGGCAGCTTGGAGCAGGAACAAAAGAGGAGGAAGAAGGAGTGGAAAAGAGGGAAGAAGCTGTCTTTAGGCAGTGACAAACTTGACTCCGGGTGCTTGTCTGCAGCCTGAAATGCCTATCTTTCCTTGCACAGTCTTGCAATTGGGAAATGCAGGCCAGCGCAAGCTCCTGCACTGAATTATTTAATGATTATACATGGCCATGTTTGCCTTTGTGCACTGATATCCCATTTTTAATTTGTTCCACATGTTCACACTGAAATCTCTTACAGTTACAGAGTGCCTAAGAGGAGGGAATTGGGTATCAGCCATTCCAAGCCTGCTGTCACCCAAAAATGGTTAATTAACGTAACCCCAAAGGGTCATGTTTCAGCCAAAACCCAGTAATGAGCTATATAAAATAGCCTGTTTATATGTTTGTAGCTTGTTTGTTTTTAATGTACAGACTGCTATAGAACATAAGGTCTAGCAAAAGATTAAATTGTCTTGACCCTTCATCCCAGGGGAGACCAGCCACCAAAACTAAGATGCTCCTCTAAGAGGTGGGACAGCACGTGCAGAGCCTGAAATCCTGACAGAGACATCCCTCTGAGGTAATCTCTGCAAAGTGGATTCATTTCTCTTTTATAAATGCTGGATCAATTTTAGGAGTCGATGTCTATTTTAGATATGAATACACACTTGCATTTTACCTGAGCACGGCCGGAGTTAAGGGAGGTGAAGTTAGTTGGCTAACAGGAAGGCACTGCTCAGCCAGAGCATGACAGAGCTTGAAGCTAGAGCCCTGGGACACTTTAAAATTCATCCTCCACAACATCAAGAGAGCAAGAAGAGCCGCATAGGTCTGGTGGAGAGTCGGTACCGCAGGCATGAGGGGAACATCAAGTATCTTCCAGTGACTTTTGATGACGCTGGAGTCTCTCTGGCATGCAGTAAGGTATTAGGCTACACGTTTGAACCCCCAAGGTCATAACGCTCTGTGGAACATCATGCATGAATAGGGACATTGTATCAGAGTATTGGTTTTAGAAAACATTCTAGTAATTTGTATAAACTTTCTTATCTCACTGAGTAAATGCCCAAGTGCTGAAATGCTAAATGTTTACTTAGTGAAATCAGACTATTGCTTTCACTGCTTTAAAGAATATTGCATGCGATCTACATTTTCACTTGATAAATTAACCTGAGATTTGATAAATTAATTCTGTAGTCTCACTAATTAATTTTCTGCAGGATTATTTTAGCATTAGACATTCACATGAAAAAATTAACAATCATGTGTGCACTTCTTATTTCTCCTATAGTATTGTTTCTGAGCCCCATATAAGGTTATTTGTCTTTCCTTTGCTGGGATGACAAGACCTTTTTAAACAGGAAAATGACAGACAAATCATTAAGTCATTGATCACCTCATGCAAAAGATGGTGAAGCACTTGAGGGAGAAAAGATGTTAGCAGGTAAGCTGTTCGATGGGTTAACAGTTTTGTTTTTCCTAACGTCTTCTGTATAAGAGCCAGCATTATGTAAACATCAAATTTAAAAATACTTGGTCCCTCTTACTGAGGAAGACAAATACAAAATAGGGTTTTGGCTTTTAAGCTGGCCTTTCATTTACGTAGGTGTTGCAACCCTCATGGAAAATGAGCGCGGGGACTATTTTTCTATATTCCCATGCTTATTTGCAAAGAGAGCTCCCTTGTCTTTGTGTTTCAACTGGTTCACTTCCTTAGCACTAAGGGCCTGGCAAGTGGAACCAGAGGAACTACCAGGTATTGTCCAGTCTCCCCTCCTCTTTTCAGGCTACGTACAATAGTGTTTCCCATTCTTGGCGGTGCATGGATTACATTCATTGCTGCTCATTTGCTGCTTGACGTTCCAACAATTTAAGTTGTCTGCTAGAAACCGGTCAGAAGAATCAGTGCTTGTGTGATTCAAAGGATTGAATGCATCTGGCCATGCTAATTTCAGTCTTGTGATAAACCACAGGAAAAGTTAGTAAGTTTTCAGGAAAAAAAAATGGCATGTTTTAAACTTCTCTTTTTCTATTATAACATCCAAGTTCCTGCAAAAGCCACCATGGTGAGATAACAGGAGAAATTTTGCACAACCTGTCCAACATTTCAGCACTACAGTGAGACTCGTATCTGTTTAGATTCTTGCATTTCATGTGACACTGACCTGGTAATTGCTATAATAGTGAGCCGAAGTGCAGAGAAAAAGGCATTTTGATCCTGAGATAGGCAGAGACAATCTGAAAGGGGCTTTCTAAGCCTGTCGTTACTCAGCTTTTCCATTTAGTGTTAAATGTCCTAACACTCATTGGGCCAGAGACAGTGAGATTCTTGTGCAGACTGACGGCTAAAGCACGGCCAAGAGACGGCTACATGTTTTCGTGCTTGCTCCTGTGAACAGATAAATATTTTATGGAAACAAACAGCTTCAATGAGAAAAAAGATCAGAAATTCACATCAGACTAGCAGACCCAACAACTCAAGTTGACAGCATGGTCTGCTAAACCAAACCAAACTGCTAAACCAAAATGCCAGTGATGCCATTTGTTCTATACACTCAAGTCCCTATATTTATCTGTTATACCTGGAACATTTTCCATTTTCTCTTACTTCATATATTCAGTAGTTTTGTAATAATTTCTGATTTTGAGCATCACAAAAATATTTACCTGTCAAAAAGCACCTGTAAAACTGGCAGAAACCTTAACCTTTCAAGATTTCATATGTATTTCCAGTAGTTCTTTTTTGGTTTCTTTTCTCTTTATTTTATTCTGCATTTAACTGATAGCAATTATGAACTTGCTCAGCCTGAGCTGTGTCTACATCGTATATTTAGCCCAGGTTGTAGTCTGGGGCTTTTGTAGTATCCAGCTTAGTGAACAGGCTGGGAGGTGTGAGTCAGCTGGGACGTGTGACTAAGAGCTGCAAAGGAACTGCTTTCTAAACCACATCTCAAGTGTGAAGACAACACCTACTAGCTAAGTGGCAAAAGGCAGCTTCTTAAGCTGTCCCTCCGCTCCATCTGTGTTGATGTCTGGTTGTGAGATCAAAAAGCTTTACTTAAATCACTGTGGCTTGAACTGACGGTTTGACTCTTCACTGTAACCAGCCCTGACCATTCAGGCGCCTTTTTTTTTCTCCCTTGGGAGACAACACCTATGAGCCGAGACTCAGTCTAAGACACTGTTCCTTACTAGTCCTTTGCTACCTATTGCTGCTTCTCAGCCTGAGTTTCTTTTGGCTGTTGCTCTTTCCACGCTGCCCATGATGGAGCACACTCTGCCTCAGGCTATTTGGCTCTTCCATGCCCTAGAGTAAGCGGCACAGCCACAGTTTGGGGTGGGCGGTGGGTGCAAGCATGCAGTGCACACCTATCTGTGGATATGTGGTTCTGGTGGCAGGAACAGACGCAAGCAGCTTGACAGGATGCCAAAACAGCTGCTGCCAAGAGATACAGAATCATACTCCCCTATGATTGATGAGGCTTGCAATAAAGAAAAACTGTCTTTGTCAAACAGTACTCTACAAAGCAGAGGTTTCAGCGTTGTCTCCATCCTTAACCACATCACATCCTGTCGTTAGGTGAGGCTGTGTGGCACACACAGAGACATCCCGCAGCTGAGGAACACCCGCCAGCAAAGCTGCTCCCCAGGCTGACGTTGCAATGATGCCACCATTGCTGCGAGACTTCAGAAACGCTACAAAGCGACAGCATCACTCAGCTCCATTGGGATAATCACCACCAGCAGCTACTCTGGCCTGCCTGACTGCGGTCACAGTTTATGCCTGTGAAATAAACTGTTTCCAGCAGATATCTGTTTAATCGCTCTGCCACCCTGTGGTCCTTTCAAGAATTTAAATATGAAAATGCCTGTTAGAATATTGCTGTGAACTGATGTTCGACAAAAGAAAAGGGCTGTTAAATTAAGCTAATGGTAATTTTATAAGGGAATAATCTTTAGACCATAGAACTTTTGCACAGAATTACAAACACAAACATACTTGACTCCACCATTAATTTCCTGCCACAGCAAACACCAAAGTAACCAGCGAAGCTAGTCAAAATGAAAAATCGAAGCCAGTAAAATACTAGATATGTCAATATTCTCTTTTATGAAAGTTCTTTGCAAGGAAGTGTTTGTCTGGGACCTCCTGGGTTCTCAAAACATTTACAGATTTCTTGGAGTGCTGAAACAATGAGATAAACTCTGCAGAACATGCTTCTAAAATAAATCAGATAGCACATTGTGCTGAAATATATAAAAGCGATTGGATATGACCAGTCCCTTTATTGAACCAAAGATAAGGTATTTTTGTTGTTACAGAGAACCAGAATTCTTTATGGAGAAAGAGCTTTGCTGCAGCTCTGCACCAGGGAAACTGGGTACCAAAGGATCTGGTGGAAGGAGGCACCAACAGACAAGCAAAAGCAAGAAGCAAAGCAAGGTCTTCTCAGAAGAATTTGGGTCTCTTGAAATGCAGAAACTCTTGAACTGCAGTGGGAACACTGTCCTGCTCTCAATGTCTCAGCAGAAAAAAAAAAAAGCATCTGCAAATCAGTCTCTACTTGTGTCTGGGAAGAAAACTTCACCAACGTGCATTCACTGAGGGAAGAGGGGTGAAATGAGGATAAAAAGGTAGAGGAAAGAGCAGTGAACAGAAAAGGAATGCGGAGAAGAGAGTCCTAGTAAGAACAGAAGTGGGACTTGAGCTGAAGAAAAGAGGGGGAGAGAATCAGGAAGGGAAGAGAAGAAGCTGGAAGAAAGACAGCAGCAACAGAGCCAGGCTGAGGTAGGAGGTGGAAGATATAGATTGTCTTTGTGATGTCCCTCAGAGCTTTTCCCTCTGTATTACACTGTCTTTGCAGGTGGATGCTGCCTGTCTCCACAGCAAACAGCAGAGAGACCAGACCTTTCCTCCCTCTCTCTGGAGAGGAGCCGTCCAAATTGTCACTCTTAAAGATGTCAGTATAGAAAACTGGCCTGGCAGCACCTCAGGAGACCCACGTACTGCACGTCCCCACCATGGAATAGGATTGGCTACACCTGTCCTTTTCCTGTCACCCAATTTGGCAGACCCCAGCACCCACTCACCCAGGAATGGAACTTGCGCTGAATTTTTAATTAAAGATTTCTAAGTTTCTTAATTGTCTTTGATGTTTCTGTCATTCAAATTGTTAAATCTGTGGGGGGAAACTCATTTAGCTCTCCAAAGAGGGGTTACAGGGCAGTATCTCCCCTCAAGCCTCACACAACATCTCTTCTGAAGCAGTCCATGATAGAGAACAGCCTCATCATCCACTTACCCAACAATTTCTCGAGGAAAGGCAATTCTGTTAGGTAAGGTCCGTGCCAAAGCTGATGCCCCAGTCTCCAACACCTAGAGGGGAGAAGATGAGAGGACAAGGTTCTCTCCTGACCATATGAGCAATGAATTTATTTTCTGAGTCAAGAGTAACTGGAGATCTGAGAGGCCAAAACATCCATTGAATGGAAAGTTACTTCTGTTGTCCCGGTTATAGCTTACCACATGATGTCGAATTGTTTAGCATCTCAAGACATTAATATCCCTTGCGATATACTCACTACTAATCATTACTCACGGAGTTGTAAGACAAAAATTCCACCTACTCATTGGCACAGTGATCACAATGGAAAAATGTTTGGCCCCATGACAAGCTCCAGTATTCAGCAGCAGGATAAAAAAACCTACAGATGGAGAAGGTTAGGATCTACACAGAAAAAAAAATCAAAAATATAATCAAAAATATAATTGATACAGGACCATTCATGCGTTAGGCACAGGGCCTGGTAATACCTGATGAGGGCGGGTAGATGGAAACCTTCAGAACAAAGTGTTTCTTGCAGAGATGTCTGCAGAGTTTTTTCCACTTTCATGTCAGGCAGATGGTTTGGGACTAAGAAGGACATGGGACTCGAAGGACTCCTAGGTATATTGGGGAGCAGGATGGGAAGGGTCCAGCCTGCTAATCTAACATTTTAGTGCCAGGAGGAAATCTGGGAATGACAAAATTGAGCCAACTGGTAATTCTTGGAAGGGTCCAGCCTGAAATCTCATTATTCAACATGAAGGAGGGTGAGACTAGAAGGCCCTACAAGCAGAAACAAGAGAAACAACTGGAATTTATCAGAATCAGATATGTGTTCTGCAGTTTATAGATCATGCCAACATTGGGGGGTTTGGACAGAATTCTTATGATGTGCTCATTTGTATCGTTTTTTGAATTTTTCCCTGTGTAAGGCTTCTGCTCCTTTTGTTACATGAGCTTTTCCTATATTGGCTTCTTCACTGTCCTCATTTGAATTTTCATACTGCTATTTTTCACTGTCATTTTCCTGCACCACTCTACTCCTCCATTGTATTCCCTTCACAAATAGAAATTTTTATGCATCTTCCTGGTTGTTTCTTTTTTTAAATTTTGCATAATATGACTATGGTTTTCACATTAATTACACTATTTATTTATTTTAGATTCATACTGATATTATAGGTATGTAGTTTGCTGGGATATACTCGTAATGCTTAGCCCTAGCAATACCTCAAAAATAATAGTAGATTAACTGCAAAAAAACTTTCTGAGGTTATTCTATGTAGATACTAGTTAATCAAGCAGTGAGATGATAATTTGCCAGATGACACATACTGATGTCTACTATGTCACTATTAATAAGGTCTCCAGAACAAGCCTTGAAATTAGCCACGAAACACTCTACACAGTATTTTTTAAAAATTACATTTAATTCCATTTACCTGTAGACATTTATCTCCTAAATACTAATGATAACACTGTTTCAAATTATTTTAGCAGCAGGTGTATTATGTGATTAAATTTTAGGGCTCGCAGTAAAGTATTGCTGTTAATTTTGCCGACTAGAAAAATAAGCTGAGTCGGAATTACAATTTTTGCTGTGGTAGAAGCACTCTGGAGATCTATCCAGAAAATGTAGATGGAGCAAAAGATTTTCATGTACTCATGCACTAAATGGCATCCACACCTGTCATATACTGTAAATCTAGAAAGTCCCTATAATTAACGTACTCTTGAAAAAAATGTCCTGCTCTTTCATGCCAAGGTTAAGAAAAAACATAGCACCTTCCCACCCAGTGCACCAGCGTTTACACTTACTCTGTAGCACAGAATGTCCTGGATGACTGGCTGAGACTGGGAGAAGCTATGAATGTAGGCTGGGTACCAGCTTGTTCAGGTTTTACTCTGCCTTATCAGGAATGACATCCGTGTGGCATGACTGATCCTCTGGCTTTGTTTGCAATTGTTTATGCTGTCCTTGCAGAGAAATGACGAAAGAATGAAGCAGGTATCTAAGCATTAGTTGTCCCATAAGTATTTGGGCATCTGGGTTCTTGTTTGTCGCAGCTGTGAAACTCTCAAAGTCATTTCCTAACTGTGGTGATGGTGTTTGTGCCCCTGCTATTTTAGCATGTGCTCTCCAGCTTTGTGCTTCAGTGTTTCTTCTGCGCTGTTTCCAGCACAAAACCAATTTTATGTCACTGAGATACTCCAAGCTGTTGTAGAGTTTACACAAATATTTAGGTTTGGTTCCAACTGTTTATTTTCTCCTAATTTGAATATAACTGAATATAACCCTGTTGGCCTATTAAGAATGACAAGACAGCACTTATCTGAGGTAGCAATGAGCTATCTGGTTATTCTACTAATTGGCTGAAATTCTCCCTGATGGAGTCTTGGACACGTTACCTTCTGCTTTGTGGTGCTTTGCTGGCTGACATCATCAGGTATGGCAGTTTTACTGGGACTACTGGAGCATAAAATATGCAAGTCATTGCTTTGCTATTTTAGCTATTCTTTAAAAAGAAACTTTAAAAAAAGTAAAAATACGTCTAACTCAATAACCAACGGAGAGCAGAAGAGCGTGTGCTCTGATATTTAGAGGATCTGAGTTCATTTAGGGTCCTGAGTTACAACTAAAACCTGAACATTGTGATTAACAGAGACAAGCACATCTAATCTTTATGAATTTGTCTAACTCTTTTGTGGATCACACTCATTTTGACTTCTACCACATATCGCAAGGTCAACGATGTGTTGCACAGAAAGGCCTTCTCTCCTGTTATCCATAACTTTCTGTTCATTTCAGCAGTATTCCCCAGTTCTTACATTTGAGACAGACTAGAAAATCATTATTCAAGATATGTGTGCACCATGGATTTATACAATGTCACAAATATATTTCCTGGGTTTTGTTTGTTGTTTGGTTTTTTCCTCTTTCTTGCTTCCCTAGGAAGGAAATGTAGTACATTCATTGTTGACAGTTATTCTCCCAGTGTCTCACAGGAGTCTGCGATATGCCGAAACGACGTTCAGAGCTCTTGTGCTCTAACTCCAGTCCCACCTACAGGTCCAGCTGCCACGGTCACCTTCTGTGTTGAAACAAAATGGGCACATTCACCGACAGGTATTTCTAGACAGTGAAAATATGTCATTTAATGGGTGAAAACATAACATGCATGCTAATTTTAAATACTGCAGATGCCATTTCAGCTGAAAAAATAAACCCTTGAACTAAGTTTTGTGAGGCTTTAATCAAACTGAGCCTCTCTTGTGGAATAATCTCCAAGAACTGTAACTGTGAATTCTGTAATTATCACCAGGCTGATAACATGTTACAGTATTCAACTTCGGTGCTGTGCCAGTTTTTCCAGTGCTGGCTTTATTATCTTTTCACTTTCACAGCTACCTAGGTTGTGCTTTGAAGGACATTCAGAAGTTTCTAGTGTCTACATCTTTCTTTGACGTTTAAACAGCCCATTTCACGTAGCCCAATTTTCTCACTACATTTTACTGTAGAGCTCCCAAGCTCTTGAACTGAAATCACACCTGGGAAGTCATCCTCCTAACGTGCTGCCTGATGACTAGAGCCTGACACTGGTAACGTGCACTGTTGTAACATATGTTCTGTTATGTTATCTTGCGGTTCATTGTTTTATGTCTTTGTGGAGCTTTGGATTTATTTGAACTTCCTTTCTTTGATTTGTCACAGCTGCCCTTCATTTATTTTGCTGTTCACATCCTTGATGTTTGAGTCCTGGGAAACATTATACAGGACCAGGAACTTCAAAGGCAAGACTATAATAATCTTCAACAATCCATTTTCTGTTATGCTAACATCACTCAACCTTAGTCAACCAGATTCCGTTAACACTAATTTCCATTAACATTAGGCAATTGAAAAACTACACCAAACCTCATCTTTCTTGAGACTTGACTTCATTCCTGGCTCCCCTCCCCAGCCTAGCTGAGGGTACAGGCTGTTTAGCAGTTCAGTCTACCTTATACTGAGACCTGTTAAAAGAAGTGTACCTTTCAGCTGCACGCTCACAGCAGTCACTTAAAGCCTCAAATGTGCACCTGGGGGAACTGACTTCAGTTGGTGATCAGTTAAATTGGGATGGCTGAATTAATTCCTTCCTCAAGTCTTTCTTCCATTCTGCTGCAGGAAAGTTTCATCACAGCTTGTACGAGGATATTACATGCTCCTGAACCCTGACAGTTTCAGCCCATCATACCAGCTCAAAATGCAAACAGTAATCATTTGTGATACAGCAACTCCAGAGCAAATAAATAATCCCATAGCATCATTATAAAATAATTTCAGGATCCTATCAAGCTCCCTTACCATAGCATGTATTTCCTTATAAATTGACAGCAACATTGAGTTCAGTATCTCCTCATTTTCTCTGCAATCCAAATTCATTGCATGATTCTTCAGTATTTCAAGAAACTAACTTCATGAGTTCCTATGCAAACCAGTTTTTGTCAGTTAGGTCGCTGCTCTAGAGCATTCTCAGTGAAAACAGAAGCATAATACAAGTTGTTTCCTGAGAAATTTGACATGTTTCTTATAGATTTATGGCATTCTGGGGTGCATCAAGAAGAGTGTGGCCAGTAGGTGGAGGGAGGTCATCCTCCCCCTCTACTCTGCCTTGGTGAGGCCGCACCTGGAGTACTGTGTCCAGTTCTGGGCTCCCCGGCTCAAGAAGGACAGGGAACTGCTGGAGAGAGTGCAGCAAAGGACTATGAAGATGACTAGGGGACTGGAACATCTCTCTTATGAAGAAAGGCTGAGGGATTTGGGTCTCTTCAGTCTGGAAAAATAACAGCTGAGGGGGGATCTTATCAACACTTATAAATACTTAAAGGGTGGGTGTCAGGAGGACGGGGCCAGGCTCTTTTCAGTGGTGCCCGGGGACAGGACAAGGGGTAATGGGCACAAACTTGAGCATAGGAAGTTCCACCTAAACATGAGGAGGAACTTCTTTCCTTTGAGGGTGGCAGAGCACTGGAACAGGCTGCCCAGAGAGGTGGTGGAGTCTTCATCTCCGGAGACATTCAAAATCTGCCTCGGCGTGTTCCTGTGCAACCTGCTGTAGGTGACCCTGCTCTGGCAGGGGGGTTGGACTAGATGATCTCCAGAGGTCCCTTCCAACCCTATGACTCTATGATTCTATAATTCTGTGCATGTTTTTGCTGATAGGCCAGTTGGCTTCTGCCCCTCAGAATGGATTAGAGCTGCTTTCCCCTAAGTAGGGGCTCCAATATATTGTCCAGCCACTGATTTCCACAAAGCTTCTATGAACTTTACCTGCCAAATTTGCCTGAACTTGAACAGCAACATCCAGAGTGGTAAGTGAGGGACAGGCAGAGAAAGATGTCAGGCAGCACAAGCATGTACGTTTCAGCTCCTTAGGAAACAAGATAAAAAGCATTTACAACCAGAACTACTAAGATAAACAAAACTGGTTGAAAAAATTAATAACTAGTACAAATGTTCCTGACCACAGATCAGTCCCAACTCGTGAATAACATTTAGTGATTTTCTTCTCACTGGGTTTTTGTTACGTAGCACAACTCTTAAGATACAAACTCCATGAATTCATGCCTTGGATTCAGTTCCTTGGCTATATCAGCATATCTTTTTTTATTCCGCAGAATGAAAGTGAGAAAGGAGTAGAAGCAGGCATGCAAGATCATTGGAAAATTGCACACATTAAGGTATAAATTAAAACCAGCATAATTAAGCTGCCATTTAAAGAGTTAATGACTGTGTGAGCATTTACTTGGCAGAACAGTGATTTTCTGGTTTACCTTAGACGTGTGTAGGAACAGATTTACATTAAAACAAAATGTAACATTCTCAAATAAGGCTGTACACATACCAGCTTGCACCTAGACATTAGTAGAAACTAGCCAAAGTCAGAGTGCCTCAGGTTTCCTGTGTACACAATGACTGTATTTTCACCTTCCAATAACTGAAATAAAATATGAAGATATGATACATGTCTGAGTCTTTAAACAAGCCACTGCACATGTGATAGAGGTAACTGCCTCATTACTTCAGTCAGTTTTCTCCAAGGCCAATTGCCTCAATGGTGCCGCTCAGGCAAAGGACTTTCTAAAGGCTGAAGATGCCTGACTCAGTCACATATAACAGCAGCTGCTCTCTGCCAGGTGGGTACAGAACCGAGCCAGCTCCATCCCACTGACTCCCGTTTCTGTTTCCAAAACAAATGTGGTACAACCTCTTTGTCTGGGTCATGTGGTGTTAGGAGCACAAAATAATTATTTTTTATCTAATGCACACAGCAGACTTACACACTACGAGGCTAAGTGTTAATATGCCCTGCAGCAAATCTCAGTGAACGTTTGGGGAGCTCACCATGCTGGATGAGGTGGGGAAGATGCATCCCATGCTGCTCCTTGCAGAGGACTAACTCCCAGTGATGCTGAGCTGCTGTCTTATGAGCCTCCGCTTTTGTTTTTATCTTATGGTTTACAGATGTCAATAGAGCTCCTCTTGAATCTCTGAGCTGTGGGCTATTTCCATTGTAATAATCACGCTTGCCTGTGGTTTTTACTCATCTGTCATAGCTTTAGCTCAGGCACTTCCTCACAGCTTCCTCAAGCAGACGGACCCAGCTGGGCCCCAAGTCACAGGGAGATGAACCCCTCCGTGGAGGCCGTGCAATCCCTTTCCCAGGGATCATGTGGCAACAAGAGGCAGCAGATACTTGTCCTTGGTCAGGCTATCCCCACAGCTGTTGTAACAGACAGAGCAGGGGTGGGTGATGCCGGAGTCCTCCCACCCACAGCCAGGCCCCGTAATGGCAGCTCGGGCAGTCAGCCTCCTGGCTGGAAGGAGGAAAGGGAATACCTAGAGAGTGCTACCTCAGTCAGAGATGGGCAGGGACTCCCATATTGGGCCTGTTTTTGTTGTATTCTATATTTTATTTAGGGCATTTTGTGGATTTTTATGGCATTTTACTGGCATATAGTGGGATTTTATCGCAGCCCAGCCTGGTTCTAGTGCAGCCGGACAGAAATCACAGAATCTTAGAATCATCTGGGTTGGAAGGGACCTTTCAGATCATCAAGTCCAACCATCAACGTAACACTGACAAAACCCGCCACTAAACCATGTCCCTCAGCACCACGTCTACTGGTCTCTTAAATACCTCCAGGCATGGTGACTTCACCACTTCCCTGAGCAGTCTGTTCCAATGTTTGGTAACTCTTTCGGTGAGGAAATTTTTCCTAATATCCAATTTAAACCTCCCCTGGCCCAACTTGAGGCTGTTTCCTCGTGTCCTATCGCTTGTTACTTGGGAGAAGAGACCGACCCCCACCTGGCTACAGCCTCCTTCCAGGCAGTTGTAGAGAGCGATAAGGTTTAGCCTTTTCTCCAGGCTAAACAACCCCAGCTCCCTCAGCTGCTCCTCGTAAGACTTGTTCTCCTGACCCCTCACCAGCTTCGTTGCCCTTCTCTGGTCTTGCTCCAGAATCTCAATGTCTTTTTTGTAGTGAGGGCCCCAAAATTGCACACAGTATTCGAGGTGAGGCCAGGATGTTTGTCCCGGATCAGACCCTCCGGGCTGGGCCGGGCCGCTCCGCTGAGGAAAGCGAGTCCCCTCAGCGTAACCCCAAAAGTGTTGCCGCCCGCCCCGCCGACTACGGCCGGGCGCATCGCAGTCAACCAGAGAATCAACCCAACCGACGCCCGCCTCCCGCGCCGTCCCGCCCCCGGCACCGCCACGCCGCGGGCTTTCGGAGCGGCCGTGAGGCGGCGGCGGGCGCCATGCGGAGCCGGGCAGAGGTGGATGCGACGCTGCAGACGGCCAAACTCAACCCGGCGGAGCTGCTGCCGGCTGTGCATTGCCTCAGCTTCGGCCCGCAGGCCGGCACCGGTGACTGCTGCCTGCTGCAGCTGGAGCCGGGCCTCTGCGCCGAGCTGGAGGCGGGACGCAGGTACGGGTGGTCTGGGGCGCCCCCTGCAGGCCGGTGTGTGTCGCCGCGGGCCGGGACACGTCCCGTCGCCCGTTGTCCCCCCCCCCCCCCAGCGCTGCCCCGTCGCCGTTTGGGGCCTGGTGGCCACCACGGCGACCCGAGGAGGGCCTGAGGGACCGGGACAGGCCCGCCCCGCGGCGGGAGGCTGGAGTTGTCCCCCTTTGCCCGTGCGTGAGGGAGTCGGGTGGAGGTGGGGCAGGGCCTCCCGCTGTCCCGTTTTCAGCGTTAACGTGGCTCTTAAACGTGGCTTTTTCCAGATTTTTATTCTTCTCATCCTGTTCGCATGAAAGTCTGTGACTTGTCCCTTAAACCTGTCTCAGTTTAATTGGAAAACCAGTAACTTCCATAAAAAACCGGACAAAGCAACCATATCCAGCACTTTGTGCTGGATATTTATAACACATCTAGGTTATTTCAGCAAAACAGTTGTTGTGTGCATTGAAAAACAAAAAAAAAAAAGAGGAGATGGGATTTGGGGACGATTTAAGTATTGCTACAGCAATACAAGGCCAGAAAGCAATTTTGGGTCCTGCTCCCAGAGTCTTCAATCTGATGGAGTATTAGAGTACCAACTTCAATAACAAAGTTTCCCACTTCTGGAGGCTGTTGTATTGGTCCCTGTTCTCTCTTTTTGTTTGGTTTTGTTTTGTTTTGTTTTAACATGGAAAAATTGCTCCGGCCAAAACAGAGGACAGTTTCTTGCCAGGCATATGAAGATAGATTCCTAAAAATTTGGGGTTAGGAAAGGAGATTATGTCCTTGAAAGAATCCCACTGACTTTCAGATTTTCCTACTGGAACTCTTGAGGTTGGGTGGGTGGCAGGGTGCCTACAAGTTAGACAAACAGGACAGCAAAGGACATAACCGAATCCTGGGCTGCATCAACAGAAGTGTGGCCAGCAGGTTGAGGGAGATGATTCTGCCCCTCTGCTCTGCTCTCGTGAGACCCCACCTGGAGTACTGCAAACAGCTCTGGAGCCCTCAGCACTGGAAGGACATGGACCGGTTGGAGTGGGTCCAGAGGAGGGTCACGAAGATGATCAGAAAGCTGGAGCACCTCTCCTATGAGGTCAGGCTGAGAGAGTTGGGGTTGTTCAGCCTGGAGAAGAGAAGACTCGGGGAGACCTTGCAGCAGCCTTCCAGTACCTACAGGAAAGCTGGGGAGGGACTCTTTATAAGGGAGTGTAGTGATAGGACAAGGGGTAACGGTTTCAAACTGAAAAAGGGGAGATTTAGATTGGATGTTCGGAAGAAATCCTTTACTGTGAGGGTGATGAGACACTGGAACAGGTTGCCCAGGGAAGTTGTGGATGCCTCATCCCTGGAAGTGTTTAAGGCCAGGCTGGATGGGGCTTTGAGCAACCTGATCTAGTGGGAGGTGTCCCTGCCCATGGCAGGGGGGTTGGAACTAGGTGATCTTTGAGGTCCCTTCCAACCCAAGCCATTCTATGATTTTGTAACAGTATTAGCATAGGCATTTGGTAGGACATCTAACTCTGGACCAAGAATAGATCTATATAAGCTTTTGATACTGTTTTAAAATTTCTGCCTTTGTTGCAATGCCAGTGACATAATATTTAAAATTATACAACATTAGAACTCACTCTAAAGAAAATAGTCCTCAGAGAAGTATGTTATTAAGCCTGTCCATAGTGCAATATTGATAAAGTGTCATTGCTTAGAGGCCTGAATCACGCTGAGGACCACTTGCGGAACAGCTGAGCTTTGTTCATGCATGCAAGCTTTTGGAAGCAAGATGAACAGTTCGATTAAATTGAATCCGAGCACTTAATTTAATGTAGCCTGGGAGGAACTGAATTCCCTCTTGTGGAAGGACCTTCTTCTGGTCCTGCTTCAGTGTTACTATGTTCTCACTAGGAATCTCTGTTTAATCCAATATGTGAGCTCAAAATGGGGGTTTGCATTGATTCTTTGTACTGAAATGCTCTAGACGATGGTTTTCTTTCCTGCTTGGAATTACTTGCAAGAAAATGTGTATGCTCTTTGAGAGGGAATAATCTGAAGGACTCTGCACAATAGACACAATTTCTGTTTGCTTTCTCATTTCACAATGGGCCAGTTTCAGTCTTCATAAAGAATAGAATAGACTGTTTCAGTTTGAAGGGAGCTACAATGATCATCTAGTCCCAACTGCCTGACCACTTCAGGGCTGACCAAGTTAAAGCATGTTATTAAACAACAATTCTAGTTGTAATCTAATTTCTAAGATTAGTTCAGGCTTTAAGCATCACCTAATCAGTGTTTTAGGGGTTTTTGTGTGAAAAGGCAGATTAGGAGGTTTGATTGTGATCTGTATAAAAACCTTTCAAAGTCTTTCAGAGTGGGAAAACTCAAAAAGGAGCGGAAAAACATGTACTTACATTAATAGATATGTATTTTAGATTAATTGACAATTATGTCTTTATATTTTGGTATACTGTGACTGCTGCTACCAAATTGAACTGCAGTTTATAACTTCTTCACCAATGCATAAATGTGAAAAAATATCAGACAAGTTTAACAGGTGTTCATCCTGAAACAGAGGTATAAATACATCTTTATTTTTGGCTATTTTTTTTTCAGCCTGGTAATCCGTGGTGAAAAGGATGAACAAGCAGTGTTGTGCAGCAAAGATAAAACTTATGACATGAAAATAGCAGATACCTCAAATATGTTGCTGTTTATTCCTGGTTGCAAAACTCCGGAAGAGCTGAATGGAGATCAAGCGTCTTGTGATATTATTCATTCACAGGTATGTCTCTCTGGGTTTTTGTTTGTTTGCTTTAATTCTCTACTTTTTTATTCTCTATAATTTCTTGCATTTTATCCAAGATGCTTATGTGAAACCCAGCTGGGATTCAGTTGCCTAAACATAGGCTACTAATGCCATTTTAGATGCCTTGTGGTATTGGTCTAGCTTCGAGCTGCCACTCCAGAAGGACGTGAGTCTCCTGTAATTTCTTTGTATATTGAACAGCCCCAGAAGGATGTCTTTATAAATATGCTTTATACACAGGGGGCACGCTATACCTTAGGGTATCCAAAATGGCTCTAGGGCCCTTCTTTAGGCCACTGAATTTTATCCATAATGTATGATAATTATTGTTTCTAAGAAGTTAAAACTTCAGTTTATTTTCAGTGGATCGTAATTACTTGTGGTAGGTATTGAAAGCTTTCAAAGAAAATCTAATTTGTCAATATTAGCAACTATTTTTAAAATAAGCTGTTTGCAAATTGATTCTTAGGAGTGCTTTAGCCAAAAGACAGATTATACCATGTCATGCCTGAATATTATTTTTTAAATACAGAAATATATTCAGAGGTGACTCTTTCAACCAGCATCTGGAAAGATTTGTTGGAGTTAATGATCTTAGAGTTTTCAGTTTAAAGAATTCATTGTTCTCTGCTCTTCTGAAGCATAGTTAATAAAATTCTGCTAAAAATAGTTAGGCAAAAATTATTATTAAGTCATTATTTGCTGTAATGTATATAATGACATCATTGAGGAGTAATCCTGCTTGTCCTTAGATGAGCGTAATAATCAAACCAGCATAATTTCTTCTGTGAAGTCATCAGTTCAGCTAATAGAAAAAGTTAATTCAAACTAAAGAAATTAATGAGAAAGTAATATTCTTCCATATTCTTTTTTTGCTATGTTTAATGATCTCACTAGTCTTCTGAAGTCACGTGTGTCAACATAATGTAAATGTGATTTTGCTAAGGAATTATTTTTAGAGTTTTATTTCTAAGAGCTTTCTTGATGTTTTCAAAAATGTTACACGGTGTGTTGACATTGCAAATTGTGAAACATAGCATAAGATACTACGTTTACTCAGTATTTTGGGGCTTAACTGCTTTTCTTCTGCAGTCTTGGTGCTGCTCTTTGTACCACTTGCAAGGGTAACACTCATAGTCAAAGCATCTGCCATTTTATTCACTTCAGCTCCAGTTATGAGCTTTGGATTATAAATTAGAATTATTTATCTTCTTTTCTGTGCAGAGTACCTTCTTGTTCATTACCGAATTGCTCAGAAAAGAACTTGGTAGGAAAAAAAAAGTAACACTTTGGTAAATGCTATTTGACATGGAGGAAAAAAAGCTTAGAAGTTTATCAGGAAATTAGTATTTACCTGAATTTTGTGCCAAGCAAGCTACAGAATAGTTAGATTAAAAACTGAGAGCTTTCTCTGTATTAGAATTTGCATAGGACTTCTTCTACATATAAGTCATTTGCTTATGGTTGATTTAAATGGAGAAATGTTTTAAAGATCCGTTTGGGTTTTTTTAATGGATGACTTTAAAAACAAAAAAAAGTAGCCTGGTAAAGCATTTGGGGTACTTTAAAGTACTGTCTGGAGGCTTTTTCATGGAGGCTTTTTTACAAGGGGCTAGTGGTTGGGTCAGGAGTCGCAGACCTCGAGCCTGTTCTGCCTCTGCCATTCTGTACCCACTTCTCTTGGTTTGGTAAATAGCAGAAACAATGCTGAAAGGCCTCTGATACACTGTCCTCTTCAAAGAATGTTCTAGGAAGTCTGAGCTGTACCCCATGAAACACCTCAGGATTACTCTGAAGGTAAAGTTTTATTAGATTAGTGTTTTTGAATCGATTACATCTGTGCTTCCTGTTGCATGCTTTAAATTTGTATGTTGAATTAGAGTAAGGAACAGAGGTGTCTTGTTAGTTGTGTGCAAGTGTAGCTTCCTGTCTCGTTAATGTCTGTTTTACTTGAGCTTAGTGGTATGATGATTCATTAAGGTGGAAAAAGACAATGAAGTAGATCCCAAGCACGGGAAGACGTGGGGAAGATAGAAACAGGGTAATACAGGAGGGGTTTTATGGCAGTAATATAACTTAGTATTAAGAGGAAAAGAAACGTTGATGAGAATTGTGCAGGAATATATCCCATGTTGATATTCTGTCATTTGCATGTAGAGATGAGGTGTTCCCTCTGTCATGTGCACTAGGAACATATTTTTATCAGCCACCAGTGGATTTTTATTCTTCATTGCCTGCGGTAGACTTTTTTATTGAAAATATTACAATGATTGTTTCATCTTTAAAGTAATTACCCTATTAATAAATTCTTGTTCTCAGTGACTAGATTAACACTTTTTGCTGATAATTTTTTGTAAGCTTTGAATCGAAGTGGTAGATTAAGATGTTTAGGAGCCACTGTTTTTTTCTTGTAGATTGCTGGCTTCTCCAATAACTACTGGGAATTAAGGAGATGCCGACCTAAACTGAAGAAATTGAGAAAGCTTTTAATGGAAGATCCGTATGAAGGGCCAGATAGTCGGAAAGATCAGACTTCGACGTTTTCAAAGGTAAGTCAGCTCTGTAAATTACTTTCTTCTAATTGATAATGGGCAAATTAAAGTGAAGATACATTCTTAACTAGAAAAATACCTTTGTTCCCATGTTCCACAGTGCTGCTTTGAGTTAATTTTTTTTAAGCCTACTATTCTAAACAATTTGGTAATTATTAGCACTTCCATGGACTAGCAGGTATAAGCAACCTTTTTTTAAGTACTAATCACCAGTGGAGAGATCTGGACTGTGCAGCATAGGATCTCAGATAAAAGGCTTATAAAAATCCTGTAGTTTTGTTAGTTTGGTTGGTTTTCCTTTTGACTTTAAAAACCAGAAATGGTTGCTCCAAAGTATTTTACACTGAGGCTTGGTTGAAGCTGATACTAACAAACCATCTGTGTGTGCTTGCATGTAGAAGCATAGATGTTACTTTTCTCCCCTGGAGAGAAATGCTGCCTCTCTCTGGATGATTAACAGTCTAATTTCTGATAAGTTTCAGAATCTTTCCCCCAGCATTGCCTTTTCATTTTTCCTACCTACTCTGGTCTAGGTATAGAAGGACATAGCGGCAAAATACAGGATGGCAGAGAGAAAAGGGCTTAAATTGTCCAGAAATTATAAGCATTGACAAAGGCTAGCAACACAAAAAGATGTCATATGCAATAAATAGTATTTATTGATAATATTAAATGACTTTTACAAAAACACGTCAACGTCTCCTCAAACATCAGTGCCTAGTTTGAGGACTGATCTTCTCCATTTGTTTTGAAGGAGAATGTTTCATTTATTGGCTTACTGGAGAACAAGTAGATGTATCTGATAAATGTAGACGAATCTTAGCAATGCCACTAGTGGAACTTTAATTCGAAAGCTCTCCATGAGAAAGTTCTCTTTTTTTGTGGGACTAATTCTCACTCTTTAATCTGTTTGAAAACAAATTACTGTGTTTTGCTGGCTTACTGTAAGCTTCTCATGGTTCTCAGTTCGTACTGTATCATACATGGAGAACTACAGGAAAGGAACCATAAGGAACTATCGCACTATGAGGAATGACTGTAAGGAAGCCTGATGCATAGTGATGCGGGGCTAGTACACAGCTTGCTTAGGATACACCAAATTAAAATCCTGGATTTTTCAGTGAGATGGTAAGGCATATTAAAATGATTGAATGCGTCTGAGTTAGTGTCTTTAATATGTTTCTTATCCGTATCTGGAAATTGCTGGTATGGACATGATGCAAGTCAATCCATTCCACTTTATGTTTGCAAGGTTGATGTTGCTGATAAAAGCATCATAGCTGAGAGCAGTGATTTTTGTAAAAGAGCCGTTGGAGTGCTAGCCCAGCCTCGGAGGGAACAAATGCCAAGGACTCCTGTCTAGGGTGCTATCTGAATGGCAGTATCTAACTTGCAAACACACTTGCATACTGATCTGGTGATATAGTTGCTCTAAATTGCTAGCAGTGTTTTTTAAAATACTGTATAATATGGTCATCACTTGCCGAAAAACTGATGTGAGTTCAGTGCTGCTTAGCCTGATGATGTTTTAACATACTGTCTAATAGGAACGGCATAGCAGGAAGAGGAGACTTTTCTGTATTTATTAAATGCTTTTTTAACATGTGGATGTTCCAGACTTAGCGTTGGTTTGTTCCATTTGTGTTCCCATAGTCTAATACATCTCAAGAACTTAATCAATTTTTTTTTCTTTTCTGATAGGAAATAGTCTTATGCTATTATCAACAAAACCTTAATATTAGAGTTGATTAAAAAGGCTGTAAGGTGAATAAAGGAATTGATGAAGCCCTGTTTCCTATGGATTTAAGTCTGCTGTTCCTTCCCTTTACTTCATTCCTCATGATACCTTCTGTTCCTCCCACGTCTCCTAAACCTTTACCACAGTGTCCACAGCAACCGCCCATCTCTTGGAGTAACTCTGCTCCAGGGAGCTGTATGTACTGTGGCTGGGTCTGTGCTACATGTCTGCTAATTGGTTAGCAAGCGCCAAAACACAACACACAATTGTTGAGGTCATGCTGGAGGAGGCTTGCCCTCACTGGAGGTACTAAGTTGGAGTTCTGACTTCTCTCCAAAAGTGATAAGTGATTCTTGTTTTGCCTTTTCTTCGAATTTCTTTGAAATATGTGATTTAGGAAAGACAGAACACATTCACTTTTCATTCTTGCTGTGATGCTTTACTTATGATGCCTACTTGTGCTAGTTTGACATCCTGGGAATACAGGTATATTACTTATGCATGGCACAAAGACTTCCCTGTAGTTAGACTGGTTTTTATATTGAATAACTCTTTGAGAAAGTGTTGTAAGTTACAGGAAAAGTTTCAGAGAGTGTGGTAAACAGTAGAAAATTCAGAGTCTGGGGAAACAAAGATCAATCTTTTTTCTTTTATTATATCTTATAATGCATTTAGCATCCTTGCTGAAGCAAAGGAGGAGTAAGGATAACCTGTTTTATTTTCTTCTTTTTTTTCCCTTGTTGCAGTATACAACAGAGGATTTGTTAAGTCTGATTCAAGCAAGTGAAGAAGAAATACTGCACCAATTGCAGATTATAGATGCCTGCAAAATTGAAGGTATTTGTCTCTAAAGAATATTATTGCCTAAGAGGAAATAACCCTGCTTTTTTTTTTCCCCCAAAATATCCATGTCTCCTTTTTCTAAGGCCCATTCCACATCCTCGTCTTTCAGTGTGCCAGTTCCTTTGAAGTACTAAGATCTGCTCCCATATTTCCTATATCCTCTGCTACTGTGAAGCTAATCAAAAAGGTAAACCAGCAGGCATCGACCAGTCTGGTTCTTTCCAGGTTAATTCCTTCTTTGCTTCTACAAACACGGGTGTCAGAGTATCTCACCCATAGCATGAATATTTTTTGGATGGTTGCCCTCTTCATGGATGAGTCGTTACTGCTTTCTGCAGTTCTAGAGGCAAAACCAGCTGATCCTTAGGTAACCCCAGCCCTTTCATAGTCCTTTCTTCCTCCCAGACTGGGTTTATCTCAGTAGTCTTCCTACCATATGAGGCAAGGCTGGAGCAAGCGCCTCACCTTGGGACAGGTCCTGTTCATCCTTTACTTGGCCAAGCACAAACCCTTACCTGTACACTTGGTCGCAGCAGTCCTGGAGTTATAGAATAATACAGGGCAGAACTGAGCTCTGGAGGTTATCAGATCTAAACCCCTGCTTTAGAACAGGGCCAACTTGGAGCTGGCTGCTCAGGGCCTCAGTTGGTCAAGGTCTGAGCATTTCCAAGGATGGAGATTGCATAACCTCTGTCCAGGCTGTTCCAGTGTTTGACTATCTGCAAGGGGAGAAAATTCTCCTAATAACCATCTGGGATTTCCCGTGTTGCAGCTGGTGCTTGTTGCCTCCTGCCCCATCACTGAGCACCACTGGGAAGACTCCTGTTCTGTCTTCTCTATACTGTCCCATTAGGTAGGTGAGGAGCTCACAGATTACTTTCCTCGTTGTTTACAGCTGCACAGCACCATTGTACCAGGTCTCTGCTTTGTCATGCCTGGATTTCTGTGGACTTGGCTGGACCTGAACTGCCACTTTGCAGTGCCAGTGCAATCAGTTCTGTTCGTGCAGGTCTATGCCTGAATTAATTATTAGTTTTTCCAGATCTGATTCATCTTGAGATGGGATTTGTAGTGTCTTTGTATCTATGGCAGTCCATCTACATAAACAGTTCTGAATAATTGAGATAATTTTATTTCTGTCTTCTTTACATTTGCTTTTGCTATTCTGTTCTTTTTCTCAGCTTTAATCCTGAAAAGGACAGAATGCTGTCACCGTGCTTTGTAAAGGTGTGACCTAAATGTCCAGAGTCCTGTAATATATCTTCAGGGGAATAGCATTAAAGTGTTAATGTTTTCTTTCTAATGTTTTGTGGTTCTCTATTTCGCAGGATACTGGCGAATTCTAGAATTTGACTATGAGATGAAACTCTTGAATCACGTGACTCAGCTAATAGACTCAGAGTCCTGGTCTTTAAGTAAGGTTCCTTTACGTACCTGCCTTGAGGAACTTGGATCTTTAGAGCCCAGGTAAGCAATTACTTTTAGTGATGAAAATTGTCTACGATCTTTATTAACTATTACTAATTGCAATCATTATTAATTATTTATTAGAATTACAGTCTTATAACTCTAGATTCCAGTTACCATGGTGTTAATGATAGATTTTCTTTTGCTCAAAAATATACAAGGGCACTAATACTTTAGACAGACAGGTTTGTTGATTTTAGTGTCTATTGGTAATATTTCCATTGATTCAATAGTAGAAACATTATTGCTGAATTGTAAATGATGGAGGTAGCATGTACTTAAGCCACAAATTACTGACCATCTTGAAATACTTGTTCTGAAGCTGTAGCTAGCCAAATATGTTTAGTTTACCTCTTGTCTGAGATGGGGTTATATTTTCTGGTATAATACTGAATTCAGATCTCAAGAGTTGAGTTCATTGTATTGCCATTTGGAGTCATGAAGTAATTTAAGATTATCATTCAAACAAAGTCTTACGTTTACAACATGTGGCATTTTCTATTTATTTGGCTTTTGGTTCAAAAAGAAATCTTGCTTTACTATTAGTGTCTGCAGTTAGGCTGTGATTTTATGCTAGAGGTCTAGAAAAATGCCTGCTATTCAGTGAGTGATAAAATTAACTGCCAAATTTGTGACTTGCGTTACTTCTCATTGGAAAGAAGTGATATTGCAAGAGTCTCTCTTTCCCCATTCTCCTTACGCCTTTTAGTCTTTGTTAGTTATAACAAGAAAGTGGAACAGACGTTTGGGGATAACATGCTGAATTAACTCCCGTCTGTCTTTTTTCTCCCTTTTTCTCCTCTTTTAACTTACTTCTAAGTCTGTATCAATTTGTTCATTTCAGCCATGAAGATGTGTCCCATCCTCCATTTTCTTTGACTTATTTTTTCTTACTTTACCTGTTCCTTCATCTTGGTAATTGTTTCTGTAATGTCCTTATGAACATTTTTAAAACTTGATTTCTGAATTTTTTTTCAGAGAGATGATAGAACATATTCTTTTAAGCTATGGAAGGAAATACATTGATGATGGTAAGTTTGGGGAAGCAAGCATATTTTAATTTTGCATAAAGGAAAGAGTTATTCATGAGTAAATGCAGATTTTGTGAGGATGGCCCAAACAAATTAACTTGCTACAATGCCAGTAAAAGAAGGGAGCAAATAATGAGCCAAAAATCAGTAAAATTGTTAGAGAAAGTTTCATAGGAAAAAGGACTATTAAGCTGTACAAGACAGGGGAAAATCAGGAACTATCAGAGGTACCTGAAGTGATTTATTAGATATCCACAAGCCACAATGTTGTGACCAAAGACAGATCACTTGTAAAATTTAGATGTAGTCTCTCTTTAGATACCTTATGAGGTCTCGGATATCACACATCTAAGCAATTAATTGTGCTATTGTGAATAGTCAGTGGCATATAGATCTCCCTGAATTCAGCTTGTCTGAAGTAGACATCTGCTTTTGGTCCCCTGAACAGCACCACAACATCCATCAATTGTATTGATTAATACAATAGTCCCACTATTGGACTGAAGCCCATACAATACTTTGTAGTATATTTAGGCAGGTTTCACAAGGCACAAGTTTGAATTGCAGGAAGCCCAGATAACTGAAAAAGTGGAAGGATGTGTTTATGCCTGACATTGTTCAGAGAATTTTAGCCAAGTCAGTGTGGAAGAAAATAAATTCTCATTATTCCCTTCATCATCTCGTATTATAAGGGCAATTAAGGGAGTGAAGGTTTTGTTTAATTGCTCAACCACGGAGAGCAAACACTTTAATACAAGCCATTCAGAAATAGGAATGAAAGCTGTAGGAGAAACAGTGTTACTGTTGAAGGGGAAAAGATGGGGAGCAAAAACATGTATTGATATGAATAAATACTGTAGCTTGGACAGTGCTGCACACACACGTAATATTCTGCTTAATCTGTTCTTGAGAATGAGAAGATACCATCATTTATCCAAAGTAATACCAAGTTAGGTTACTCCCTGAGGAAAAGAAAAACCAGGATACTTGGTTTGTAGAAGAGTAGAACAGAACGGTAATATGAGGCTGTTCTCTGTTCTTTTATCAAAAAGCAAGCACCCAAGATACACTGTTTTTTGTTTCTCAGCAGGGGAGGTTTACTTTGAAATGCATGAAGACAAAATATGCAGAGCTATAGCACAAATGCTTTTGCAAAATGCAGTTAAATTCAATCTATCAGAGTTCCAAGAAGTCTGGCAACAAAGTGTCCCTGAAGGGATGACAGCAAGGCTTGATCAGCTTAAGGTAAAAACATAAAGAAGCATGGATTTTTTTCGTGGGAAGGCTGCTAACTGACGTGTCATATGTATATTTTATCAATTAATGGGGATTGATTGTGTTATTTCTGTCAGCTTTTGAGTTAAAGTACATTTTATGACATCCTCTAGGAGCATCAGTAGTCTGGAATCGCGACAGCTCAGGTTTCTGTTAGTCTGGCATGTTTCACTGTTTGAAGGAAAGTTGCAGCTGTACAGTTAGTACTTGTAACTAGAACAGAAGCTGAAGCAGTTGTCAAGCAGGCTGTAGTGACAGCCAGTAAAGTAGCAAGCACTGTGGAAATCCTTCTGCTCAAAGGAGACATAGATGTTGGGACTTCATGGATTTCCTCCCCCCTCCTTGTCATAATGGAAATGACAAATACTGCCTGTAAAACAGCACCTTTAAGATACTTTTTCACTCTGCCTCTGCTGCAGTTTTAGGCGGCTTTGGAGGTGCAAAGGGCAACTTGTATGGATTATTGCCAGAAAGAAGGAAGTTTTAATTGTTTTGTCTTTACTTAACACTTTCTCTCTGATGCTTATCTACAGGGCTTGGCTCTTGTGGATAAAACCTCAAGACCAGAGACCATCTTTCTGCTAAAAGTAGAAGACTTACCTGAAGACAATCAGGAAAGATTCAACAGCTTATTCAGCATACGGGAAAAGTGGACAGAAGTGGACATTACCCCTTATATACAGTAAGCATATATTTCTTTATATTAAAATATAATTAGTGTTATACTCTTCCCTTTTTGCATAGCTGACTTCTTAACAGCTTTGATTGCCTCTTTCCTTTTTAAATGAATAAGAATTCTATATGAATAGAATCTAGCTGTGGGAACTGTAGCTGTATTCATTGGATTTAAACTTGTGTAAAATGCTGATCCTACTAAATTTAAATGGGCGATAACTCTGTCTTATTTGATTGAGGGAGACTTGACTCAAAGGATAAACCCCCTGACACAATCAGTCTCTATTTACAACACAAGAACTGTAGAGCAATAGTGCTTCCTATACTGTATCCTTTGCTCTTTTGGTGGTTAACGCACACACTACAGTGCTACCTGGAAGGCCCAGCCAGGGTACATGTGAGCTGATACAGATGGTAACCCAGACGTAACTGCATCAAACCTTTATGAGTGGCTCTAAATTTATTGTAATATAATTAAGTAGTTCAAAGCTAACCATTTTGCTAGATTGGAAACCCTTTAGAGAACCAAAAAAAAAACCAAACAACCCCCAAATCCTTGTTTCTGAAGTAAATGATGTAGTTTTGCCTGTTACTTAAATGTCAAGCCAAGTTCTAAACTTCAGGCAATTTAAAACATTATGTGACAGTTATGGTAGGTTTTTGTTGTGTTTTTTTTTTCTCCCAATACCCTATAATCCAGTTTATTGCTATATTTACAAATATCACAGATTCATTTTGGCTGAGAATATCTCTAATGCCCATGTCATCTGCGTTCTTTCCTCTATAGGGACTTATGTGCAGAGAAGCAGACAGTTGGTGCTCTTCTGACAAAATACGCTCGCTCCTCAACGCAGAATGGTGTTAAAGTGTATAATTCTAGAAGACCCATCTCATAACAAATATTGTTTTAAGAACTGAGAATGCGGAATTGGAGTAACAACAAATGTTGCATCTTGCTGCCTTCTGGGGAAAGTTGTCAACTGGTATCATACAGTGTTCTTGAGTTTAAAGAGCTAAGCTTGCACAAGTTGTGTTTTCTGCTCAGCTAAGTAGAATGTGAGGGCGCTTGCGTCTTCTAAGAAACTATAGCGTAAACAGCCATGCCCCACTTCCTTTGCCCACCTTCTTTTTCCTGTGTGTCTGTAGTTATGCCAGAAGCCAAGCTACTTGAATACACTTCAGCTTTCTATCCATAAACTGAAGTCTGACATTAAAAAATAAAACCTCCTTGATAATAATTAAATCAATCGAATTGATTTCAAGAGCAAAATGGAATGCTTAGTCTTTTACCCATTAGTGAACGTTCTTAAAGATGACCATTTCATTGCAGTGTTGACATTTTGAATGCTGCAGACCTTGACAAGCTCACAAACAAGTTATTCCTGTCTAGGACTACACTAGTCTTAATTTTGGAAGGTGGTTCTTTTTATGGTCATTTCTGTGTATAACATTGGCACAAGCTCTTGACTCTTTAACACTTGGCAGAATTGCCTTTTAAATATTACAAAAAACCAAATTGCAATCAACCGTGAAGATATGAGAGAATAGTTGGACATTGTGTTATGAACTTCCTATAATGGCCATTAGAATGTAGCTGTGGTAAAATGTTTTACAGAAGGCTACCTTTGCTTTTTAAAGAGAACTTATAAAACCTTGTAATATGATTGTTTTTTTTAAAACTTTGTTATGGCAAATAAATGCATGTTTAAATTGTGCCTTGAAAACTTAAGGTGGAATATTATTTTGTGTACAGCAGTGAAACAGGGTATTTTTATAATATTGTCATAAAGTGAAGTGCCTGAAATGGAAATTTTGTAATCATTAGAAATGATTGTTTGCATTTGTCAGTGAACCAGAGTTTAATTGTCAGTTAACCAGAGTGCCAGAGGGACGGGATGTCATCCAAAGGGACCTGGATGAACTAGAGAGGTAGGCCCAAGCAAACTTTATGAAGTTCAACAAGGCCAAGTGCAAGGTCCTACACTTGGGTTGGTACAGCCCTTGTTATCAATACAGGCTGGGGGATGATGTGATACAGAGCAGCCCTGGGGAAAAGGACTTGGAGGTACTGGTGGATGAAAAGCTGGACATGAGCCAACAATGTGTGCTTGCAGCCCAGGCGGCCAATCGCATCCTGGGCTGCATCAAAAGAACTGTGGCCAGCAGATCCAGAGAAGTGATGCTCCCCCTCTACTCTGCTCTTGTGAGACCCCACCTGGAGTACTGTGTCCAGCTTTGGAGTCCTCAGCACAGGAAGGACATGGACCTGTTGGAGTGGGTCCAGAGGAGGGCCACGAAGATGATCTGAAGGCTGGAGCACCTCTCCTATGAAGACAGGCTGAGAGAGTTGGTGGTGTTCAGCCTGGAGAAGCGAAGGCTCCAGGGAGACCTTATAGCAGCCTTCCAGTACCTAAAGGGGGCTTATAAGAAAGCTGCGGAGGGTCTGTTTGCAAGGGCATGTAGTGATAGGACGAGGGCCAATGGTTTTAAACTAGAGCAGGGTAGGTTTAGATTAGACATTAGGAAGAAGTTCTTTACAATGAGGGTGGTGAAACACTGGCACAGGTTGCCCAGAGAGGTGGAGGCCCCATCCCTGGAGACATTCAAGGCCAGGCTGGATAAGGCTCTGAGCAACCTGATCTAGTTGAAGATGTCCCTGCTTACTGCAGGGGGGTTGGACTAGATGGCCTTTAAAGGTCCCTTCCAACCCAACACATTCTATGATTAATATTAGACGTTTTTCAGATTATTTTTTTTAACTTAACAATTGTAGGATTGGTGGGCTTTTTTTAATACAAAAAGCATTTGCTGCATCAAACTGAGATGTAAGGTATGAAAAACCTTGGAATTGCTAACATGCTGAATGTAGGGTGAGCTGGGGGAAAAACTATGAATCAAATGTAACTCATAAGATGGACGTGTGCATCCTTGGAACTTTGTTACATGTAAAAAGCTGAATAAAACCAACTTCCTGAGCTCTGCTTGTTCGTGCCCATGGATGCAAGATCAATTCCCTGTGCTCCACAGCTCCGAGCTGTACGAGTGTGGGGTTTGGCTGGCATGTAACGGCTCTGCTGGGAGGAATTGCCTTGTTCGTGGCCTGGGCTCAACAGCTCAACAGCTGTGATCTCTTCAATAGCGGCAGAAGGTTCCCTCTCACAGAGATCAGCGGTTACATGAATGTGGAAGCCTTGGAATAACTGCTGCCGCACCATCTAAGGTTCCATAGTTGAAATAGACAAGAGAATTACTAGTCTTGTAGTCTGTGATACAAAGGGGTATATTTACATTGGGTTTTGTTGGTGAAACGAATAGTGTATCATAATGCCAAAGTAATGATTCAGGTTTATCTAAATTATTTTTGCACATGTAATCATCCTACGTGTTCACAGTGCTTCTAATTAGTCCTGTTAGATATTCAAAATTGGATGATGGTTTCTAAATTTCTGCTGTTGCCAAAAGGGCTAACTCCATTAACTTCTTTGCAAGTGTTTATTCTAACATAAAATAGGTGAATCAAAACTTGCTTATAATAGAACAAATTAATGATCAGAGGGCTGGAGCACCTCTCCTACGAAGACAGGCTGAGAGCGCTGTTGTTGTTCAGCCTGGAGAAGAGAAGGCTCCAGGGAGACCTTCCAGCAGCTAAAGGGGGCTATAGGAAAGGTGGGGAGAGATTTCTTATCAGGAAATGTAGTGATACGATGAGGGGTAATGGTTTTAAATTGAAAAAGGGAAGATTTAGATTGGATATTTGGAAGAAATTCTTTACTGTGAGGGTGGTGAGACAACCGGAACAGGTTGCCCAGAGAACTTGTGGATGCCCCATCCCTGGAAGTGTTTAAGGCCAGGCTGGATGGGGCTTTGAGCAGCCTGGTCTAGTGGGAGGTGTCCCTGCCCATGGCAGGAGGGTTGGACCTAGATGATCTTTAAGGTCCCTTCCAACCTGAACCATTCTATGAAGCCTAGGTTATGGAGAAACTTCATATTCTGTCCTCCTGAATCTGTAACTACAGACGCTGCCCAGCACCACCAGGATGGGAGGGAAGAAGTTATTGGCCCTAATCCCATTTTGCGGCTCTGTGCCATGTTTCTAGCAGCGTTGTTGTTGTCTGAAATCCTTTTTTGATTCAAAAGTACCTTCCTGTGAGCCTGTGTGGGATGTGCCCGGGCCCCTGAGTAAGTCCAGGTTACTTAGTTCCTGCATCCAGGTGTATTTAACCGTTGTTGGCCACGGAACCCTTGTGAGCGCCAGCGCAGGCAGCGGGAGGCTCAGGTGTGTGTGAGGCGCCGGCGGTGCGCACAGTCCAGGGCCTGGCGGGCGGCCCCCGGCGAGTTTAGCAGCGGCACAGCCGCCATGACGGCGGCGGCCTGTGAGGCGAGGGCCGCGGGGAGCCCCACCGACCGGGAGGGGGGCAGCCGACAGCACCGCTGCGCTTGGCGTCGACCCCAGGCTGTAACCGGGAACCGAGCTGCTGTTCCGCGGCCTCAGGCCCCGCGCTCCGGACGGAGCTACCCCAGGTAGCTGCGACTCCAGCACCAGCCCCGACAGCCCCCTTCCCGCCTCCCTGAGGCGCCGCCCCGCGCCTGCGCTGGCGGCCGGCAGCGCGCATGCGCACGAGTCCATGATCCAGCCCCGTATACCTCCTTTAGATTATTTTTGGTATTTCATTTTCTTAAATGTTTTTTGCCTATGGCTGCCTCTGACATCGTCACACCACCCTTCTGAAAAAAAAAAATCCAAAATACTATCCATCTTTAAAGAAAGAAAGCTCCGTTAAACCGTCTGTGACCTTTCAACCGCCCGGGGTCAGAGGTTGCGAGCAAAATGGCGGCGGCTGCTGAGGGGGAGAGCGTTGGCGGTGCCCGGCGGGCACACTGCTGAGGGGAGCCTGCGCCGTGCCGGTGGGCCGCCTCTGCCCTCCATGCCGGCCGGCCCCAGCCGACTGCCCCGGAGGAGAACCAGCCGCGGGAGCCCCGAGCAGTGCCCGCGCCCGCAGCGACCATAAGGCCCGGGCCGCGGGGGGTTCTGCGGTGCCGCCTGCGCTCCCCTTCCAGGCCCACTCGCCCCCCGGCACCGCCTGTCAGCCGAGGCTGTCTCTGAAGCGGGGACCCCTCGGCCGTGCCCGCCCGGCCGCGGCCTTCCCGAGTCGGTAGCTCCCACCTGCGCTGCCCGTTGAGACGGTTGATTTACGCAGCTTCTGCGGAAGGGGAGCAGGCAGCGCCTCCGAACTGGTATCGTACCCTCAGTGGAGAGAGGGGTTGCGTGCTGCGGTCATAAAAGGTTATGTAGAAAGACTGAATGTTATTTGTCTTATAACTATGGTGCTTACTTGAGCCGAAGATGCCTGGCTGTTGGGAGTCACAGACCCACTGGGGAGATGAGTGATCAAATACAACCTGACACAGGGAAAACTCGAAGGACCCATTGAGTGAGGATGCTGTTGATGCCAGTCTGACAGTCAGCAGTGTGTGACTAGTGCGGCTGTTCAGGATGAATAGGAAGAAAGGAGACAAAGGATTTGAGAGCCCAAGACCGTATAAATTATAAGTATCCATTTTTTTTGAAGTTGCTATACTTGAGACCAGTGCATATTTGAAACAGGCCACAGGCTGATTCGTAATTATTTACCTGAGAAGGTTGGAACTGTTGCTGATGGTGTAGCTTGCATTCAGAAAACATGTGTTGCAGATGTATGTTTTATTTTATTGTGTAAATCAACTCATGGATAGTGAGTCACAGAATCACAGAATGGTGGGGTTGGAGGGACCTCTGGAGATCATCTAGTCCAACCCATCTGCCAGAGCAGGGTCACCTACAGCAGGTTACACAGTCTCAGCTTATAAAGATATTTATATTGTGCTCTTCAAACCTTAGAGATCTCTCCACACAATATCAGCGCTACAGACCATGCCACCACGTTTCGTTCTTACTGCTGTGTCAAACCCTTTTGACTTAAGAGCTTTTTTGTGTATAAAAAATGCTTGCATATGTGCAAGCAGCTTTGTGAAGCAAATTGTCATTTTTACATATCCATTATTTCGGTTTTAACCAAGCTGTAAAGCACTTGGTTCTGGATTTCTGTGGATCTTTATGTATATGTGTTTATACCTCCTTGATTTCTTTATAAATCTGTAACACAAATGTATTTCTAAATAGGATCACTCTTGTCATCATATACATTTCAATGTGTAGGTAATGTTTAAATCCATCATTGGATACTAGATGTTACCATTTTCTTGTAGGAATTTTTAATGACCTTGCTCAACTGAAGCAAAGTCACTTTTTAATGCAGAGGGTACATAAGTATGCATATAATGGGTAAAGGGGCATAAAAGTTGAATTATTACAAGGTTGTATCTTGAGTCAAGAATAGCACTACTCCGAAGTGCGTTGAAGATGCCAGCTACTACACAAAAAACACAGAAATAACTTCTAAAATCTTAAAATAAGTTGGAATTATTATTTTATCTTCCATTTTTTAAATCAGAGTTTAATTTGCCAGGAATTCTAATACATCATTCAAAATTTAAGCAAATGCATTTGACTTGTTTAAAATACCTATCTTGATTAATATATAACAATTATTTAAAATAATAAATTCTTATGACCTACTAATTGTAAAAGCACATACTATATATTTTTTCATATATAGTACCTGCTTACATAGATTATGTCTGAGAGTCAACTCGCCAGATAAATTATCCACAGGTCTCTGATTGCAAATATTACAGCTGCATGCCGTTTGTCATACTGCACATCACTAAAGTGTTAGAATTTGATTCTATGCCATTAGTAATGCTATATTTTTACATACTGTTACATGATGTTTTAGAGCGATGTTATTCTCTTGTGTTACTAGCAATATTCATACTGACATGATAGTATACTTAGATTTTATTGGAACTTTTCTGACCTTGTATGCAATTTCTATTCATTACTTGTTTTGGACCATGTAAGAGATTTAGACCATCATGAATTCTCCCTATATAAATATATGCTATATGCAGTATATATCTATACGTATATACATCCTATATAAGCTCTCAATTTTTTTTTAAACTGGGTTAAAATATGATTTTAAATGCATGCATTTCTGCAATATCTTACTTATTTTAATTTTTTTTTTCCAGCACAACTCACCAAGTAGTTTGTATCAACAACATAAATTTTCAGAGAAAGTCTGTTGTAGTAAGTATTTTTTAATAAAATGTGGAAGTAGAAATTAAAAGTCTGGGTTTTCTTCCTGCTTTTAGAGGATGCAACTGCACGCATAAGCTAATTATGTTGTTCAGCTTCTTTATACTTTCTAATCTGATGCCTCTTACAAGTCTATCATTCCTTGAGATGTGTCAAATAAAATACCTTCTAATTGTGAACACTTTAATCTCTGCAAGGAAGAGCTTTCTAAAAGAAGACCACTGCATTGTAAATAATATTACAAAGCAACTTGCAATGCAAAATTGATGTTCAACACGGTGTTAGCTGATGTTAGGGATAGGGTTATAGAGTTTTCTAGCTTATATGTGAGTTCACTGGGGCTTTGAAGAAGCTTTCGTGATTTCAGGCCTGAAGTCATTGAGTCTTCTTGTGAATTTAGATATCTGCCTAAGTGGAATCTGCTTAGGTTTTAAAAATCATTTTCTCAAGCTTGGATACCAAAACCTAAAACATAGGAATGAAAAGCAGTGATATTAGTAACTTGAAATCTATCCAACAGAGGCAGATAATTTCCAGTTAAACAAGCACGATTGTCAGTCATGCTGAAGTTTTTTGTTTTGTTTTATTTCACCTGTTGAATGGTATGAAAGAAAATGTATTCCAGATATCTAAAAGGGCAAACCATTTTCCTTCTTAAATAAAAAATTAACATTTTTTTACCAATGATTTTCCTTTGAAATGCATCAATAAGATTTTTTTTTTTTATATCTCTATGTTGTGAGTTGGTGAAGATTTTATAGAAGGTTTTGATTTGTGTTTTCATAGGGTTACGTGGAACTGACAATATTTCCCACAGTTGCAAACCTGAATAGAATCAAACTGAACAGTAAACAGTGCCGGATTTACAGAGTAAGAGTCAATGATTTAGAAGCAGCTTTCATCTATAACGATCCAACGCTGGAGGTTTGTCACCATGAGTCAAAGCAGTAAGTGATGTGTTTAAAACTACAGATGTGTAGTGTCTTCTGTTGCTGTTAAGCATGACCTATTTTACTGTACTGGCAAGTTTTACCTGGTGATTTCCTGATGGTAACTTTTGTTTTTGTGACTTAATTTTGGGAAGGTATTTTGGCAGTAATTTTAACTCTTACTCTGTTCTTCTTGAGAATTTCTTTTACGAATATTTCTTCGTATTGTTTTGTAAAAGCATCAGAAACTTTTTAAAAAGTACTTTAGGGGGAAAAAAAGTGGTGGATGCCAGTAGTATCCTCAGTGCTTTAGAAAACCATCCTCCTCGTGTTTTTTCCTTGGTAAGAACGTATCTTTTGCTAAAATGTTTTATCTTTGATGGACTTCAGGTTTATCTATGCCCAACTCTTAGTCTCATTTATTTGAAGAAAATTTGGTTACATTGTTGTGGCAATAGCATTTTGTTTATATTCTCATAGAGAACATTTTACCATGGTGCAACTACATATGAGAGTTCCATATGAGAGGATTGCCCTTAGTTTTTGGGTTTTGTCAGTTTTCTTGTGGTTTCTTTTTTGTTTGTTTTTTTACTCCAGCATAGTTGGTTAAATCACTTTGGTTGCATCAGTATAATATTACGTAGACCAAAACTATCATGTTCTTATAGTTTGTCCTGCAAAAATTGTCCTGATTTTTACGATGTTTAATGTCAGATTGGATGATCAGTTTTGTTCCTTCCTATTTTTAAACCTAAGAATATTCATATAGTATCAAAGTTCTTGGGAATATTTCCCATTTTCCTAATAAGATTTTGTAAGAATTGTTTCTGATTTTATTAAATATGTTTAGATAGCCTTATATATAATTAGCTTATTACTTTGAAACAAATAATAGGAATAAAGCAAATCATGTGTATCACATTAGCTATTGGACTCCTAAATTAAGATGCCTATTACTGTTCTTCAGTTATTTTTTGTGTCCCCTTGGACAGTGATTGCTCTGAGAGATTTGCTGGCTGAAAAGATGGAGAGGGCTCACTCAGCAGCTTTGGAGTGATACCACCTCGGTTAACTCATACAGCTGATGAAGGCAGATAGGAACTAGCTAGACTTATTCTGAAGCAAACTTCATACAGTTCATACAGTCCTGCTAGTTGGATTTGAGAGAACAGTGGCATTCTCAAATGAGGTAGATAGATCTATGAGAGGTTGTCTACCCATTGCCTTGGTGACTAGAGCTTTTTGAGATGTTTCTTAGCCCATCTCAGTTTCAGGTAAAACCTGGCTTAACTTCTCCGACTGTTGTCTGAAAACTAGAGTATTAAAGAGAACTTCTGTTCTTCCATTACTGAGATTCAAGGGCTACTTTTTATGCTAAGTTATGCATCCTTGTATTTCAACTGTTTGTTTATGGCGGGCACTCTCCTTTATTCATCACTTTATTCATCACTCATGCAAGAGTTTCAGTAATTCAGTTTGCAAATACAGTGTTCATTTATATAGGACACTGAATTGGACATCAACAAAGCTGGTGAAGGGCCTGGAGAATAAATTTTATGAGGAGCGATTGAAGGAGCTGGGACTGTTTAGTTTGAGGAAGAGGAGGCTGAGGGGAGACCTCATCACTCTCTACAACTACTTGAAAGGACATCGTAGAGAGATTGGTGCTGGTCTCTTCTCACAGGTAATTAGCGATAGAACAAGAGGGAATGCCTTCAAGCTGCAGCAGGGTAGGTTTAGGCTGGACATTAGGAAAAAATTTTTCACAGAAAGAGTGGTCAGACACTGGGATAGGCTGCCCAGGGAGGTGGTGGAGTCACCATCCCTGAATGTGTTTAAGACTCATTTAGATGTGGTGTTAGGGGATATGGTGTAAGGGAGAACTTTGTAGAGTGGGGTTGATGGTTGGACTCGATGATCCCATTGGTCTTTTCCAACCTAAATGATTCTATGATCAAAGTTTGGAAATTTTGTTTGAGTCCTGATACTGAACCACTTGAGTCTATTAATTCTGTAATTCCTGTCTGGTTTGTGACTTAATTTTTTTTGTTGTTGTTGCTATTGCTCGGTAAGTTAGAAAGCCAGAATTCTCATTGGGGAGATTTTGGTTCTGAAGAGCTAGAAAATAAAGCTTTTGGTCTTTCCTAAGGCATCAAACTTTCATTATACATTAGCATCGCAGATCAGGGTATAAGTCCTAGAATATTATCTAAACTCACGTTGAAATTTGAAACGAAAAGTTTCAAATTTATTCACCATCTGATATTGAAGAGCAAGTTTAAATACATGTAGCTTCCCACATGCTTTGGGGAAATTATGTGGGAAGAGACTTTGGTAAATATCTCATATCTGTTTGTTTTTCGGTAAGAGAAGCACCATGGACAAATGTTTTCACTAAGTGTTCTCTTTTGATTTTACTGAAACTTATGTTCACGTTCTCACACCTTGTTTTGGCTCACTTGGTTGAATTTAGAGTTTGCTGAATTGTTAAAGAACTCCTAGTGAAAGTGCTATACATGTTTAACAGTGGCTGATAGGAAATCAGAGTCCTTTAGGTTGGAAAGGGCCTACTGAGATCACCTAGTCCAATGCCCCTGCTCAAGCAGGGTCAACTAGAGCAGGTTGCACAGGGCTGTGTACAGTTGGGTTTTGAGTATCTCCGAGAGTGGAAACTCTGCAGTCTCTCTTGTCAGCCTGCTCCAGTGTTTGATGACCCTCACAGTAGCAAATAATTTTCTTGTATTCATATGGAATTTCGTGTATTTTAACTTGTGTCCACTGACAGGACCAGAGACAATGAAACACAGGAGGTTCCCTCTGAGCATCAGGAAACATTTTTTTTACTGTGAGGGTGACTGCACACTGGGACGATTTGCCCAGAGAGATTGTGGAGTCTCCATCCTTGGAGATATTAAAAAGCCATCTGGACATGCTTCTGGGCAGCTGGCTCTAGGTGGCCCTGCTTGAGCTGAGGGGTTGGACCAGATGACCTCCAGAGGTCCCTTGCAACCTCAACCGTTCTGTGATTCTGTAACAACTGAATCCTGACTAACTTATGGAAGATGTGAGAAAGAAGCAGCATTGAAAATTTTCAGAGTAAGCGCTCCATTATGTTAAGAAAGGGATCAAGAGAGATAATTCTGTCATTTTGTGGAGAAAGTGAGTTTCTTTGTTTAGCATCCTAGTGGTATAATGGAACATCGTCCTTTTTTTTTTTTTTCATATTATCGTGTTTAAGAGCAGCGAACGAAATTTGAGGACAATGCATGCAAGGTGAAATACTGTCTCACACAGGGTGACAGTGGCCTTTGGTTTTCACTGCTGCAGGTTTTCACGTTGCTATTTGAACTTAATAGAAGGTCTCTGTATTTCATACCTCCTGTGTTACTCATCATTATGAAAGACAGTTCATCAAATATTCCTAACGAAAAACTAGTATGCCTCTTTTCTGTATCTCAGAAATCAAAGTCTTACATGGGTTACGAAGTATTAGATGAGATGTGTATTTTTTCCATTGAAATACTGGTCACAGTTGCATATTGAGCATCATGGTAGCTAAGTTAAAATAGATAAAATACAGCATCTGTGCTTTTAAGACAGGATTATAAACAGAAATGCTAGAAATCTAAAAACTCTGTAATTAGTAGCTTAAAAAAAAAATCATCTGTGGGTTTCCTCTGCCCTTATTTACAAAGAACTGCTTCTAGAAACAGTAGTGATTTGTAGTCTTTATATCTAATCATATGGTCATGTCTTCCATGTTCTTGTTGGTTATGGCAAGTTTAGTGATGATGTCCTTTGTACCCTTGCAGCTGAACTTGGTATGTCAATTATTTTGAACAGAACACAGAGTAATTATAAAGTCTTGTTTGTAATGTTACAGGAATAGTTATCTTTTGCACGGTTTTCTTCAGTGGTCTATTGAACTAATAAATGTGAAGTGAAGATGGCTCTTGGCAATCTGTTTATTTAAAATAATTTGTTTTAGATCTTTACTCTTTACTGGTGTGTAGCAAAAAAAAAATGTAAGTTTTAAGGATTTATGTACAAACATTTTCTTGCTTTTGATAATGCTTTCTGTTTTCTTAAATGTTGATTTCTAAAAGAATGCATAAAGTATGTAGAAAAAGTTGCTAATTTAATGGACTCTTTCCTACCTTTTCTATCAAAGTGAAGTGGTTAATTGTTTATGTTGTACAGATTTTGTCATGCAAGGAAACATAATTAGAAGAGGATTGAGAAAGTCAAGATTAAAGAGAACTTTATGAAATACAAGCAGCACCAGCTGCAATTGTTTCTGTCTCACCATAGTGTTCCCTGTTAATTCTTGGATAAGATCTTCTGTCAGATCAGCTCTTTATATTCTAAATTTGAACATTCAGCTTGTTTTCAGTTCAAGTAATACTTTTGCATTTTATCATCTATTGATGCAAAAATCATTGACACATGGTCTCTGTCATTTCACATTTTCAGCATTGCGGAAGGTAAAACAATTTTTTTTGCTTTGTTTATTGTCACTTCTGCTGAATGACAAAAAAAACTTCACTAAAAATGTAATTAAAAATTGGTGAATTCTGTAGGAAATTTTAGAAACCTTTAATTAGTGCATTAAATATATTTTCAGTTTTGATGCCATTGCCAGTTTATCTGTCAGTCCCAAACCATAATTTCAGGTGACAACTGAAAGAACTTTTACAAGTTTTATCTAGAAATAAAGTCGGTCTTCCATCTTGTAATTTCCTCCTGAGGCTTCAGGACATCATAGCTTTTTCATATTGGAATATATGGATGAACTTAGATAATTTATTCCCTTCCTGCCTGACAGAGCAAACATCTGAACAGTGCTGTAAGCTATAAAACAATTCACATAGTTTTACCATGTGTACACAAGGTGGCAGAGAATCCCATTTTGCTCATACTTCTAGGAAAGAGTTCGAAATCTTGTGAAGACTGCAAATAGTGTTGGAGAATGGGTCTGTTTGGGTCTTGTCTTAGGGCTGCTGTTTTTGAGTGCTGCCTCTGTTCTTCTTATCTTCCCTCTTTTCCGTGTAAATTGTTTCTTTCTCAATTCTGTCAATAAAAGGGAAGTGAGATTTATTTTTCTGGACTATAGCATGCAGAAATCCCACAGCATGTGTTCTGCCTGTATCCCAGCCCCTTTTATGTTCAAATGGGCAAAGGAAATCTCTGTTTTCTTAATCCTAGGGGTAAGATTGTAAACTGTTAAATAGCCGCAGCAAAAATTTTGAGCTCTGATGCAGGGGTTTGATCTGTCATAACTGAAGTTTGTGATGATCCTGCTGTTGCCAGGCTATGGGCTTCACAGGTTTGTGCGATAACTATGGTGCAGGGTTGAGAAGCTATTGCTTTTTATGATTACTTCTGTGTAAAGGAAGACAGGTTTTTGTGTAGCTAGCTAATGTGCACATAATGCTTTCCTGTGCATAGGTTCTCTATTTGGTGTAATTTTAATCTTTGGCAGTGTATACCTGTTCATTCACTAGTTCAGCTTTTTTTTTTTTTTTTAACTTGAAGCATGTCATTTTTAAACATTAAAAATATGAAGAAGTTTTGATATCCTTCAACTTCACTGTTGTTTTAGTTACAAGCATCAGTAAGCTGTGAGAGAGAGCAATATGGGAGCCTTCAGGGCATGTCTTACAATATTCTCTTTTCTGTGAAGTCAGTGATCAAGTCTTTAGCCTATGCACAAAATAGAAAAATTACTGGTGGACTGAGCATGTGTTGTTTTGCTGCAATAAAGAGCCTTCATTTCTACTGGTATGATGCTTATCTAGTTGTAAATTCATGATAGACTTTGTTACAAATAAACAGAGGTGTAGAGAACTTCTGAAGAAAGAGATGTTAAAACTCTTAACCTTGTGCAAGAATGAAAATTTGTTTTTTTCAGTGTGCCAAAGATTCAAATCATTGCCTTATTAATAAATTACCTATATGTGTACATATTTTTTATATATATATATATAAACGCTATATGTAAGATATGCTATATCATAGCCTAACCAAGTGCTAATTGTATCTGGATAGCAAAGTAGAATAGTAAATGAATTACAGGTAATGAAGAGAAGTGAATTGCATATGGGTCAGAGAACTTATTTTGCAAAGTTGAAGTTGATGTTAAGTACCATAGGAAGAAAGTGGTTTATAGACTCTGTGTTTGGGCTGTGTAACAGTTAAGTAGCACCGCTGCAGCTGGTAGTGACAGATGCCATAGGAAGTTGACGTGGAGGTATTTGGAGTCCATGAGTAGCTTTAAAAAATAAGTCTCTGCAGGTTCACTTGTTTCGCGTCAGTCAACACGCATGCACTTGGGCTGTTATTAACAGTGTTTTGGGTGAATTTTGATAATAAAATGTATCTCTACTAAGAAAAAAAACATGAATGCATATTACTTTTTCATTTTCAATCTACACTTAGCATTAGGAAAATTTATCTTTGTTCCTTGGGCTGTAACTTTATGCATGTGCTCTGTTTTTGTTAAAATGGCAATATCCAGTTTATTAAGAATAGTTCAAACTATGAAAAAAATTAATCTTTGGTACTAAGCCTTTAATGGATTCCTTTTACAATGAATCACCCATTTGAATTGGAACACTTCACAAAAATAGAAATATCAGAATAGACTGTTTTCCATAAAATGTTAAGCCCAGTGGAGTCTACCTTTCTTGCTATAAAATCATAACTTTTTCCTGTCTATGAACCCATTGATGTTTAGAATGTAACTACAAGCTCATCACAGTCCTCAAACTTGGAACAAATTCTCACTGATGTATTCGAAAGAGATCCCATATAAGTAATAGTGAATTTTCAGAGCTAGTTCAGATTAAAATTAAAAACTTTGCGATTTAACAGTCTAACAGAATGTTACTGCTGTTTTCTGTTGCTAGTTTCTTTAATTACTAAGACAGTTTTTAGTCATACAGTCTTTTTTTAAAGAGAGTTTTTCCAGTGGTATTTATTTGCCTACCTAGGATGTCATTTGAAGACAGCTTAAAGCAACATTGGTTGGGGTGGTTATGATCCCATTGACAGTCTTCTGTGTCTCAGTCGTAGCACTTCTTTGACCCCTCGGTATGTCAGGGAGCTAAACCAACTGAAAGCTGTCTGACAAAAAAACCCTTTCTTTTTTCCTGTTTGGCACTTTCAGCTGCATCACCACAGGGTCGGATGAACAGTAGTCTCCTTAATGAGTGAGGGCGTAGGAATGTGTGGCTGAGACTAGGAGACAGCACATCAGCTGGAGTTTAAGTTGGTTTGAATTGTTCTGGAACCATAGCTGAAGTTATAGTATATTCCAGTGTGTAAATTCAGCCTTGTGCTTTTAAAACTTGTTGGCATTATATCCTATCTTTAAGTATACTTCAGCTATGAAGAAGGAAAAAACGATTATGTATTAAAACTTGGGATTTGGGTGTTTCTGTGCTCATATGCTCCCATTTACTATTCATGTCCTACTTTCAGAAGCTTCCAAGCAAAGTAGACAAGTTTACTGCTCCTCACATTCTCAGTCTTGGTAGTGGTGCCAGGGAATTTGTGCACTATTATTGCCAAAGATCAAGAACTGCATGAAAATATGTTCTCAATATATTTCAGTGTTTTAGCAAAGTTTTTTAGATGTGGAAGACTAGGAATATAAGCATGGTATTTGACATACTTAGACATAGGATGATGCTGGCATGGTTAAGTACCCTTCATTCTTCCAAGTAAGGTACTGTAATTTGGGTTGAGTGCTGTTTTCTGCGTGGGTGGTGAATAGAGAATGGTTAGATGAAAGTAAAATCCTGAAATGAGATCATGTCTGCTTTATGTGGACTTCAGATTCCACAGAAGAATGGAGCCCGCAGCCAAAAGTTGATTTACTCCATTGTAGTGCAGTAATCCTGCACCCGGGTCAGGGCAACCCCTGGTATCAATACCAGCTGGGGGATGAAGGGATTGAGAGCAACCCTTTCAAGAAGGACGTGGGGGTACTGGTGGATGAAAAGCTGGACGTGATCTGAAAATGTGCGCTCGCAGCCCAGAAGGCCAACCATATCCTGGACTGCATTAAAAGAAGTGTGGCCAGCAGGTCGAGGGAGGTGATTCTGCCCCTTGACTCTGCTGTCATGAGATCCTACCCTGGAGTACAGCTCTGGAGCCCTCAGCACAGGAAAGGCATGTACCTGTTGGAGTGGGTCCAGAGGGGGGCCAAAAAAATGATCAGAAGTCTGGAACATGTCTCCTATGAGGACAGGCTGGAGAAGAGACGGCTCCGGGGAGACCTTATTGCAGCTTTCCAGTAGCTAAAGGAGGCTCACAAGAAAGATGGGGACAAACTTTTTAGCAGGGCCTGTTGCAATAGGTCTGGGCATAATGGTTTTCAACTAAAAGGGTGTATATTTAGACTAAAAATAAGGAAGAATTTTTTTACGATGAGGGTGATGAAACACTGGCACAGGTTGCCCAGAGAGATGGTAGATTCTCCATCCCTGGAAACATTTAAGATCAGGTTGCATGGGACTCTGAGCAACCTGATCTAGTTGAAGATGTCCCTGCTAATTGCAGGGGTGTTGGACTAGATGGCCTTTAGAGCTCCCTTCCAAGCCAAACTATTCTATGATTCTGTGTTAGCTTTATGCTTGATTGTGACTCTGCCCCCATAGTGGTTGGATTCATCAGCGGTACCTAAATTCTGGAAAAAAAGGTGATAAGTAATTCAAACACTTTCTCTTCAGGTATAGAGTTGTGCAAGGTTTTGAAGAACCCTGTGTACTAGACAATTAGAATTAAGAAAGGTTTTGCTCCTATGTTTTACACAGTTTAAAAAATCCATTTTGAACAAGTATAAAAGCTAGAACATAAAGATGCAAAAGCAGGGTTATTTTTGAACTTGACTGATCATCCTCCAATATCTGAACATAATTACATTAAATGATAGGAAGATAACATCCTGCTGGTAACCACTTTATCAGTGGACATATGTGTCTTCTTGCTCATTTCAGTAGAAAATGGTTAATCTACGTCATAACTGAAGTAATGGTATGACTTTGGAATAAAATGTGCAGTCAATTACATCCTACTTGTAGTAGCTTAAGCAGCTCAAACCTGATTACAAAAATTTCTATCTGCATCCTAAATAAATGAATGATGGTAAAACTTCATAAAAATTCTCCTGATTTTTGGAGACTATAAAGTATAATTCATGTTTCTTTGTTTGTGTATTAAGGCCAAAACTCTAGCATTTAATATTTCATGTAATATTTACAAGTGCCTAAAACTATCCCTATCTATCAAGCTAAGAGAGGGAAAAATACGAAGCTAAAATCTTAATATATTTAGAAAAGCAACATAAAAGCAAAACTGCAATATATGAGGAGGCAGATCTTCAAGACAGCTCTTTAGAATAAATATGCAAACTTAATCCAAAATTTAAAAAAAAAAAATTTTTAATTTCTATTCTAATAAATGTAAATATTACTCTTATTTTTAGTCCTTTTAATCATAGGTCACTTCTGTAAAAACCTAGTATTAAGTTCTGGTTTTTGAAACGTAATCTTTGCTCCTTTTTCCCTTCACTTCTGTAAAAACAAAACAAAATACTTGCTTGTACATGCACCATGAAATTCAGTATAGAAATCATATAATTTTAAAAGTTGCTTCTTGTAGTTCAGCTTGTACTTTAAGAATTAACTGGGTATTTCTGACAGGAGGAATCTCAACTATTTTTCCAATGCCTACGCTGCCGCAGTCAGTGCTGTGGACCCAGATGCTGGAAATGGAGAACTCTGCATTAAGGTTCCCTCGGAGCTGTGGAAACACGTTGATGGTAAAGTAAAGAGACCATACCGAAAGCTTAATTTAAGACGCCATAGGGTTGTTAGCTATGAGTTTGCATATGATAGTAGATTTAAATAAACAGAAGTAGCATTACATTATTTTATGAAATGATTGTTACTGTTTCCTTTTTCCTCATACATATCTTTCCAGTTGAAGTCTGAAAAATACCTTTACACTTCTTGGTAATATGGAGAAGTGGTTGCAAGGTTTCTTAACACTCTTTACAAACAAACTCTTGGGTGATCACGAGCCCAGAAGTACACATAACGAAGTGTGTGTAATGGAGTATATTGGGTGCCAAATTGTAACTTTGAAGCTTCTTACAATATATGTGATCCAACAAAGAAAATAATTTACAAGGATATGTCTATATACATCTTTTTTTTTTTTTAAAAGCTATGTTAATTTTTCCCCATCTCACTTTGAAGAGTGGTCGTTTTAAAATTAATTTTGTAGTGACAAACAGACTAATTTTGTAAACTGGTATACTAGATTCTGGAACAAGTAGCTGGTTTAATAAATCACTCTCCAGTGTTGATTATTTTCTTACCTGGGTTTTATTAGTTTCTTGTATTGTTTTCTTACATCGTTTTATCAGTTTTTCTCGTGGATTTGTGAGACCTGTGAGAGAATAATAACAACTGTATCATGAAGCTGACTCACACAGTGTTGTCAGATACACCTTAATGGGAAAGACACTTTCTTTAATTTTTGTTTAAGTTCCTGTTGCCTTACTTGCAAGCATAAAAGGGAAAATGTTCAAACAGGCATAATTTTATTTTCAAAGTTTGAATGCCAAAATATGGTGAGACTTGTTGGATAAATTTGACCATATGCTCAAATTTCTTTTTTTGCCAGTCTATTCATAGGTGAGATTTCTGTGAAACTAAACCAAAGCAAAGACACTTAAGTTACGGGAAAAGCTTTAACTATAATAAGAGGTTTTAAGAAACTGCAAATGACAATAACATGTCTTTTAAGAATGTGCCTATTACTTGCAATTTTTGTAGAAAATTATTTCAGCAAGGTACAAAGGAGATCATGGTTAGAGTACAATCAGTATATAAAGATTCTTTACCATTGGGGAGTTGGAAGACGAAATGTAACTCCAATTGCAGCTTTTATTAATTAATAAATATTCTTATAAATTCATGTCCTGTAAGTTAAGCTTAAGAGGTCAGTTTTGTAAGCTTTTGAGCAGTGCTTTGTAAGTGGACCTGGAAATCCATGAGAATGAAGTAAACACATCATCTTGAAGGAGCAAGCGTCCAAAACTGAATGATTATTCTGAAATAACTTTCATGTAAGTTGTGTATATTTACTCCAATTTCGGTCTTGGTGCTGCAGAGTTAAAAGTCCTGAAGGTGCATATAAACTTTTCTCTGGACCAGCCAAAAGGAGGCCTTCATTTTGTGGTACCCAACATGGAGGGCAGCATGGCAGAAAGAGGGGCTCATGTCTTTTCATGTGGTTATCAAAATTCTACAAGGTAAGAAAACTATCTTTGAATGTTAGACTGTATTTCCTATTTAATCTCAAGGTGTAGGAAATAAAAGAATTCAAATAAATTATTTGTAAGTTTGAAAAAGCCTAAAACTTAACTTGTGCTTGAAAGGAGCTTATCAGTGTGAGCTAATGATTAGGAATTAGGATTTCTAGTCTTTATAGCTCAGCAGGAGGTAATGGCAAGGAAACTTGTAGTGCTTTATAAAATTAATGTATAGTAGGAGCCAGTATGTCAACATTCAAAGAATGTAGTTTGGAACTTGAAAGAAAAATAATATGTGAAAAAGAGAGTATAATTGTTAAGTGTGATTGTTAACCATATTTCCCCCAATCCTAACTTCCCTAGGTTTTGGTTTCCTTGTGTTGATTCATATTCTGAGTTGTGTACCTGGAAACTTGAATATACTGTAGATGCTGCAATGGTGGCTGTTTCAAACGGAGATTTGGTGGAAACTGTATATACCCACGATATGAGAAAGAAGACTTTTCATTACATGCTGACTATTCCAACTGCAGCTTCTAACATCTCCTTGGCAATAGGACCTTTTGAAATCCTTGTTGATCCATACATGCATGAGGTAATAATCTTCATAGAGGCCTTCACTGTGTTTTTTTTAAGAATTAATAACTATTTTTATTTTGCAACTAGTATATAGTGTTCAGATATGTGTGTGTCTAGATATGACATCCATTAGTACAGTTATATGATAAAACTTGTCTAGTAGTGCCTGTATTTAAACTTATCTCCAAAGTAAAGCCCTTGAATGAGCAATAATTCCATTTATGCCTGAATTTGTGGGTCTAATTTCATTGGAGTTGGTAAAAGCATGTTTCTCAAAATAGTTTTAAATGCATCCAGTTGCTGGTAGTAGTACACAATTGAGTAGGTTTCTGAACTAAATTTGATGTTGAGTTTTCATTCTTAACAGACTGTTGCCCTAATGTTGAAGTCCACCAGTTTATATTTACATCTGTAGCTTCAGATTGTGTAAGGATGAACTCGGCAGGCAGGTTGTTACCAGTTTAGCGTAAAGACTGGCTTGTATATTCTTCTTTTGAAAGCATGATAGGAAAATACTGGGAAATAGCTATGTGTTACTTGATCCAAAGGCAAACATCAAATTTTAGTCCTCAGCAATGGTGTTCTGTTGACTTTTACTGGTGGGACATAGTTGTGAAAGATAATGGCTGTTAAAAAAAAAATATATCTGTTGTTGATATTTGAAGAACCCAAACTGATAAATTTCTGTAGAGCTGACTTGAAGTTATGTGTCATTCTCAACTTGGTACCTGTGTCACTGCTGAAGTCAATGTCATTGGCTGCAACATAAGTTTGTGGAAAAACCAGTAATATCAAAGGTTACTTGTAGTTTTAGCTCTAACAAGTCTTCTGAACGTTAGCACTGCTTGATTGATTTGAAATTAGCTAATTCTTTACTGCAGAAAAGAAAAACATTATCTCTAAAAGACATTGGATTGCAAAATCAAAGAAAAATGTCATGTGTTTTTAAATTATAGACATCACTAGGTAGACATTGTTATCGTGCATTGTCTGCTACAAATTATTCTGCTGTTGTTGCTCTCACAATTCAGATGGACATCCTGGTGTACTTTTCTGCCATGATAATCTTTATCACAGCTTGAAAATGTTTTTTTTTCTGTTAAATTTACAGCAGCACAATGATTTGTTGTGTTGTGGGGTGTTTTTTCAGTTATGTAGTATACTTGATATTTATGGATTTAAATGTATTTGTCAATCCTGTACCAAATTTTCCTTTGTAGGTGACTCACTTTTGCTTACCACAACTTCTCCCATTGCTCAAACATACCACGTCATACCTTCATGAGGTGTTTGAATTTTATGAGGAGATTCTTACCTGCCGCTATCCATACTCCTGTTTCAAGACTGTTTTTGTAGATGAAGCTTATGTTGAAGTAGCTGCTTATGCATCCATGAGTATTTTCAGGTTAGTATTTGAGAAAATTACACCTTCTAAATCCACAGGCCTAAAAGCTCTAGATCCAAGAGTATTGAGAAATACCTGAAGCTATTATTATTTTTGTAGCCTGAGTTTTGGGCTCTCTAGTTTGAAAAGAGGCTTTTGTTGACGTTACAGGCTTTTAACACCATTTCCAACTTTATGTTACAAAGATGTTGGATTTTTATCTTCTTTAAGAAAAAATTTGCAGTGGTTTTCTTTCTGAATTAGAAACACCATGTACGAAATACTTAAGATCAAATTAAGTGTGGAAATTTGATGATGTTTTATTCTTCTTCAGCTGCGATAGGGTACCAGGAATCCGAAAGAGTTTCACCAGTTAAAACAAGCTACTTTGGCTCTACACAGACAGATGATAATAGCAGGAGATCTGCCTGAGTTAAGGGCATTAAAAAAAAGATGTTACTATCTCATTGGAAAACCAGTGAAGGAATTATTTGATTTGGTTTGGCATTTAAAGCAAGGTTCTCTGTTCTGTTTCTTTGGAGCTGGTGCTCATACTGTGTTACTTTCTTTTTATGGGGATCCAGCACAAATCTCTTACACAGCGCAATGATTATAGATGAAACTCCACTGACAAGGAGGTGCTTAGCACAGGCCCTGGCCCAGCAGTTCTTTGGATGTTTTATATCCAGAATGTCCTGGTAAGTATTTTACCATTGTACTTCTAGAAAATGGGGAAAATCTAGGAAACTCAAATTTTAATTTGCATGTTGTGTTTTATCAGAAGGATAAGTGAAACAGTAACTGTAGAAGAAAGAAAAAAGGAAAAAAAAAAAAAGGAAAAATAATAAAACCAGCTCAATAAATGAAAATCTATGTGGTGTGGTTTGGTTTGGTTTTTTTTGTTTGAAAGGAGAATCCGAGATATAAAGGTTCCAAAGGCTGTAGAGACTGAATATGTCTCTTCTCAGAAATTATTGCTACTGAATGTTGTAGTGTGCGTTGGCACCTGGAAATTTTAGAAGACAGGCTTTTGTATCATCTGTAAATTTCTGTCAGATGCTTGGGATGAATAAGTGTAGCCTGCATAGGAAGTACTTATGGAGCACAGAACTAATAAATTATGAAGAAGTTTGGGGAGGGGAATGCAGAAATTAGTGTCAAATGGGCATATTCATTGGTATGGTAAGCTTCCTATAACTCCATCTCTCAGAAAATCTCCCTCAACTGGCTCTTGCAGTTCTGATCAATATTTCTTTTAAAGCCTTTTGCATACAGTTTATGTATCGGGGACAAGGAGCCCATTACTTTTTTCATGGCAAAAGTGTATATCCTAGAGTATCCTTGGCTTAAAAAAAAGAAATCAACATGTTTTTAAATTGGGTTTTTACTATTATAATTTCCCTTGCTCTCTTCCTTATTTCTAGCCTATTTCCATGGAGAAGACCATTTTTTCCTCCCTCATAATGACTCCCTTTTTTAATGTTTTTGTTTTATTCACTTCATCGTACCCCGTGTGTCATTCTTACATTTAGAATTCTAGTTCATGATTATTTTGTAGTTTTTGTCCATATTTTTCTGTCTTAGAACATAAGACTCATTTAAACACCTCCTCTGAGAGTCCACCAGATTGTGACATAGATATTTTGTCTTCTTGCTGTCCAAATCTTTTGCTTTGCATTGCATTGAGATGTTTATCAAGAAATTAAGATCATATAGATTAGCAGTTCTTTTAACTTTAGTGTCCATTTTTTATTGTTAGTGTTTCAGCTAAAATAGTTTAGTTTTATATTTTAATCTGGACTTCTCTGGTAAAAGTTCAGTTTTCTCTGGCTTTTCAGTTTCATTGGTCCCATCCAGGTGCCAAGTTACATAAATTGGTTCACAGCTCATCAGACTCCTATTGACTTAGAGAAGTTATATAACTTGCTGAAATTTGTGGCTATTTTGAGCTGGTCAAAAATACCATCCCTTACAAAATACCTTCTGAAGTGCTACAGTTCATGCTTCTTTCTTATTATAGGTCAGATGAATGGGTGCTAAAGGGAATCTCTGGTTATATTTACGGCCTTTGGATGAAAAAAACCTTTGGTGTTAATGAGTATCGCCACTGGATTAAACAGGTAACAACATAATAGTAGTATTTTCTCTATCTTTCAGACATTTTACATCAAAGAAGATGCAATATAAAACTAGACTATAATATAGTTTTGCACTGCAATCTAAAGAAATATTTAGTAGTGACAAAACTTAAAGCTGAAATATTTTTACTACTTGCTGCAAGGAAAAACACCAAACCTGCTAACCAGATTACGTTTCTGTGACTGCTTTAGGATTAATAATTTTCATTGTCTCTCTGTGCAATTAGTTTTCCCCTTTTTGTTTGGGCTTTTGCACAAAACCAGAAAGAAAAAGTCAAAAAAGATTGTACTTTTTTAACACTTAGAATATGAGATTCATAAGGAGATATATTTGGTGAATTTGTTATACTGTGATGGCCATCCATATAGCGCAGAAGGGCTCCAATAGTGGATTCTGTATCTTTTCGTGTCATTTAGGTACTAAATGAAACAGTAAAAAATCCCCATTGAAGGGATCTCTTTTCTTGGAAAGGAAATTTTAGTCTATACCTTACATTTCCAAATATAATGCTCTAAACCAGGTACTTACCAGTGAGAGCAGCAGTGACTCCTCATTCTTTGCCAGTAACTTTCATTTACAAAAAGATGTATAGCTTCTTCCTCTTCCTCTCATCACATTCTCTGACACTTCCTATTGCAAAAACTAGATTCCAAACCCCACGGGCTCCATTCACATCCCTTACTTATGTGGGGACCCAATACCATAGCCTTATCTGCCTAACGTGCGTTCAGCTCACCAGTCGCGTGCTGTCTGTGCTAAAGGTGTGGGTGCTGTAGAGAACAGCAGAACTGGATGAAGTTAGCTAAGTACTTCCACATAGAACTAAGAGGTGCTGCTGTCAGAGCCTCCAGTTCTGCCCTTACTGCTTTGAATGTATTACCAATATATGAAAGTGTTTAAGTTGATACGAATCAATAAATATCAATGCATACCCACATTTGGAAGTTCCTTGAGTATCATTGGGTTGCAGACAGACATCGATTCACTCTCCCTATGCTCGAGCTGACCCGATTTGATTCGAAAGCCATATTGACTGTTGGGTAATAGTGAGCCCATGCAAACATCCTGCCTTGAAGTGTGCTTGTTAACGTGGGCGCACAGCACCACACGAATTCAGACTCATGGTCCGGTTCAAGAGCCGGCTTCTGTCTGGCTTGGGCGTGGGTCAAGGTGAGCTTCTATATGCTGCAGCCTACTGCGTAGGTATACCCAGTATTACCTTACACTGCAAGGATACAGTGATCACCTTTATTTCTTTTGGTCAGAGACAACTAATTTATTGAACAATAACACTCTTTAGATATATTGTAGTGAAATATTGTTGTGTGTTGACCCACAATCCAGACCCAGAACAAGTACTGACTGCTAATTACCACTGTTTTATTGTTTTCCATGCTGAGGAACATCCCTGATTTTAAAATGCTCTTTGTGTTTGTAAACAAATTTAATTAGGAGGCATGGCTTGAACAATGCTATGAAAAGCCTTTGTGTCTTCTTTAAATAATTTCTCTACTTTTCAAAATTATGCTTACTTATGTATGTTGTACTTTTTAGGAGTTAGATCAAATAGTGGCATATGAACTGAAGACTGGTGGAGTTTTACTGCATCCAATATTCGGAGGAGGAAAAGAGAAAGACAAGTATGTTGATTTAAGCCGCAAGTCATTACAGGGTTTGTTTTTACAGGGCCATTAATATATGCCTTGGGTGTGTTGTGTAGCACAAGGCCAAAAGCTGAATATCTTCAGCTGCCCAAGGCATGTATTACCAGTCTCATACAGTACATCTTGAGTATATAGTATCACTGTTGTTTTATTTTTCTTTCACTTAAATCTTGAAGGAAATTAAGTATAATGAATGTTTTTTATGCTGTTATGAAACTACTTTTTAGTAAGAGGATAAGAGAGAATATGGAGCCAGAATTTTGACCTGAGCTATTTCTGGAGTGGTTAGTAATCTTCAGGCTTTTTACAGTATCATCAGTTTTCTTTTTCTTTGCTCTTTTTTCTTTCCACTCTCAGTTACCACCTTGCAATCTTATATTGAGATTTCCTAATCAATTGGGGAAACAAAGTATTAGATCAGTCATCTATGAAGTAACTGTGAACTGGCTGGGTTTGTATTTTCCCAGTAACTGTAGTTTCAGTATTGCTAGCGTAGGAATTTTCCCTTTACCTCTTGTGTGATACTGCTATACTACCCACTGAGTAGCGCTAACCAGTGGAGGTAGAAAAGTATTACTAGAAGTCAGATCAATGAGTTTACCCAGGTTTCAATGACAACCTTTTTCTGGGTTTTTCTTTTCTTAGATAGATTAATCTAGTTATGACAAAGCCTCACAGAGAGTTGCTCTTTGGAAACTCAAAACTGTGAGGTTTAGCATGTGCAGGTGGAGTGGGAGAGTATGTGAATGTCTTAAATCTTTACTTTAGCAGAAGCCCCTGTATTATGAAAATACATCTGAAATTGTCTGTAGCAGTGGTTCTCTTGCATTCGAGTGTGTGCAAGTCCAGGTTTTGTTCATTTAAAATTAAAACTCTGGATTTAGAACCGAATCAAGTATACAAATAACCCATTTAAAATTTCAATAGTCATCTTTTTTTGAGAAATGACAAAAGAAGAAAGTGTTTTCCGAAATCAGGAATAGGACATATTGGCTAGTTTCCAGCCAGGAGAATCCTCAACAACTACCGTGTTGACAATCATAGATGCAGCTGTGTATGTATGCCAAGCCGTTACTCAGTTTTGTCCATGATGGATTTTGATTTAGCTCACTGTACTGTTCTTTCAAGTAGCGAAGCAGACCTGGATGCTTTTGTTACATATACCTCTGAAGAGCAAGCTACAGCTAGCAGCATTCATTTTAGGCATCCTGTTGGTGATGGTGTCTTTTTTCTTTTCTTTTTTTTTTTTTTTAAGGAAAATTTTGGGTACTGAGTTATGTTTTGTGTGTCTTTTTAATTGGCAGCATTACAATTTGGCAACACACTCCCCTATCAAGAAACTAAACTGAGATTGATAGGATCACATAAAATTAGAGAAAAAGGGCACTTGTTAAAAAAAAAAAAAAGGAAATTGATTAAAAGTCAAGTCTCTTTGTAACTGTTATTTTTATTAGTTCTATTGTATGTATTCTAGATTTGAACACAAATAATTGAAAAAATCCAGTTCTGATACTCTTAAATGTATACTTCCTCTATGTGATGTATTACTGTTAGACACTGTTTCTATATCTGTTTCTCTGCTTCATTGTATTATGGCTTGTTAATAATAATCATAATGTCACTTAAATATAAATTACAACTTGCTGTTTCTTGTAGGTTGCAAAGTTCCCCTGTATGTAAATAAAGTATATGTTCCTGACTCAGGGAAACTATTTGTATTTGGGGAGGTATTTTCCTAACCACATCTAGAACATTTCTCTCCAATGTATTTTTTCTTTGTTGTGGTTGTTATGATGTGGTTTCCTGCCAAGCATATTTGCATTACAGCAGTCCCAATTAATAATAATATGAAGAAAAAATTGGGTTAATTAATAATGTCATTTTTCAACTAAATTAGAAGCAGAATATGGAAAGAAATCACTGGGGAAAAAGTAACTTTTTTCAGACACATGATTAATTTCTATGCAAAACACAGGTCTCACAGATTCTTCCTGTTTATGTCTAGTGAAACACAAACACTACTCTCCAGAACATTTATTTTTAAACAAAAAATCCTAGAGCTTGGGAAAATGAAAGCAAGAAAACCGCAGGTTATCTGCTGCATAGATGGCAGTTTCAAAACAAACCTTTGTGTTTGTTACATTTTCATTTTGCGTTCTCCCCTCTCAGATTCTGATTCTCTTCAGTCTTTGATTGTGCTGGTACCACCCTGTTGTAAAAACTAAAACCACTAAGAAATACATGTAGATATATTTCAAAAGGAAGCAGCATATTGACGGGTTTACATTGAAGAACTGGAGTGTGTTCAAGGGTGTGAGCATTATAAATTTCCATAGAAGAGCTAGTTCAATTTTCACTTTGACAAAGATTCTAGGTCCATATTGCTAATTTTAATTCTCATTTGGTGCCAGTTCAATAAAAGTTTTAGAAGTCTAATGATTGAAGAAAAATATAATCAGAATAAAGATATGGATATTGAATGAACTTGTCTCAGTTTTGATTTGCTGTTAAATAATGTAACCAGTACCAAAATCAATCAACACTTAGTAAATTTAAGAAGGCCAAGAATGTGGGTCCTGGCTTGGTTGTAATTTTCAAGAGAAGAATTTTACCAAAGTCAATCAACTGTATAATTTGAAGCTGGATAAATAGTTTTATACTGAAACCAAATTATTATATAATGTCTGAACCACAACCTCAGTTTCCTCCCTTCATTTCAATTGTTTCATGGTTCCTAACCCTTCCCTACCTCAGAATAGAAAAGTATCCAAAATAAAAGGACAATTTTGATAAGAACAACTTTATCAATTGCTTACCAACTAGAAACAGCAAGTAGTAAACCTAAACACCTTCTTATTTATATACTTAGTCTACCTCAGAAGGGTAGTACTTGCTTAAATTTAGAAGTACTTTTCTTTTTGTATCTTAAGATGTTTAAACAGACATTCATGACTAAAGTCAAGGGAGTCTCCCAGTAAACAGAAGGATGGAAAAAAATAATAATGTGTTGCCGCTACCTTGGTTCTTGCCATCTCCTGAAATCTTAAGAGCTGCAGATAAGGAGCCGAGTGCTGGTCCTGTCCTGGTAGAACTCTTCTTGCTGGCATATATCTGTCAACCGCATAGAAAGATTGGTCAGAGTTAAAATGGTTTGCTTCACAGGTCTTTGGAGGTTCTGGAAGATTAGTTTTTTCCTGAGGTAGTTGGTATGAAAGACCAGGCTTATAGTGCTTATCATAAATCATTTTGTTCTATCTTGCAGTGTCTTCTTCTAAAGTCTTTGGACAAATCAAGGGCCTGGTCCATCTTGAAGTGGTTTAGTTAGGTTATCCGTAAGCGAGAATCACGGGGGAAGAATCCCATTTTGAGCTCAGAAATTTTAAGTAGCTAGCGTTTTCTATGTCGCAATGGCTAGTTTGGGATTCTCTACTGACCAGCGTAAAATAAGTCTGGATTTCGGCTTCTGAAGAAGTTGGCCTGACATTGCGTGGGTCCAGTTTCTTAAGATGTTTGTTATTTGTTCATTAAAAACTCTAGTGTCCAGTGGAAAGAACTGAAAGAAAAAATATAGCACAACAAAATACAGTTGCTACAGCCTTGATTCATCAGTAAAGTGAAGTCAGACTTCTAATTATTGCCACTTCTCAAACAATTGGAAAGGGGGAAAAAAGGTCTTGTTTTTCTTGAGAATTACAGTATTGCAGCTAATTTTCTACTTTGAAACTGGGCTAGAAGTCAAAATGTTTGCATTCTGAAATGTAAAGCTTGGTGGAAAAAATTAAGTCTTTTGGTGTTTTATTGCTGTACAGCCACTAAGGCTATCCAGAAATCAGTTCTGTTTTTAAAAGTTTCAGGGTTTCACCATCTCTCTGTCTTCTGATGTGGAATGTAATTTAAACATTTAAAACATTTTGCTTATAGATACAAAGGGTGTGTGTGAAAGAGCACCACAGGTAGTTCAAGTTATGGAAACAGTGTGGCAGCGCTAACACGATGCTCTGCCTAGTCTTCCTTGGCATGTTATCTGATTCAGAAGCCATCAGTTTGCCAAAGTATTGAAACCATACAGTTGCTAACTAAAATAAAACCCAAGCAATTCCTTTGGCTCATCACATGAAAATCTGCTGTGAATTTCAAAACTCTTACTTTTCTTTAATTGCAACAATTACTTATTTAAATATAAAATATTCACGCTGTACAATCACTTTTAGGTGGAAGTGGAGCAACAGAAATGTCAATTCATGAGTAATTTCCAGACTCAAGTCTACACAGCATCTATTACCTGTCGTTATTCTCTGTCCAGTACTTGCTGTATGCCAGGCACATACACCCATGTCACCTTTCTTTACGAGTGTGTGGTCATTTTAAGCATGTTATAAATTATAACTTTAAAGCAGTGAAAGAGATACTAAATAATTGTCGGTGCAGATGTAATCTTGGTTGCTAAGGTATATTTTAAGTTTCGTTCCATAAAATACAAAACGGGGAGCTGGTTTTCTTATTTTATTTTCTTTTTCAGCCCTGCATCGCATTTACATTTTTCTATCAAACACCCTCACACACTGTCCTGGGAATATTACACTATGTTCCAGTGTAAAGCTCATCTTGTTATGAGACTGATTGAGAACAGGATTAGCATGGAGTTCATGTTACAGGTAGGTATTTAAATGATTATGTGGAATATAGAGAACTTTTTGTCATTATTTGCATTTTATTCATTAAATGGTGTTTAAGGAAGAACAAAACAGGTCGTCATAGGATTCCATTTGTATTTTCAATTTTAGCAGGATAGAATAAACATAAAATGTGGGTCATTTGTGTTTGGTAAGGTTAGCTATTATTCTTATACAAAACTTGTAATACTTTTTATATATCGCATATTCTCTTTAATGTTAAGATATTTCATTGGTTTTGGTTATTGTGATTGGTTGTTAACACTGAGAACCTGCTTTACTGACCCCAACTGGTGTTGCTGTGAGCTAATCTACTCAAATTATAAATAATGAAAGTAATGAGAATCTGGCTTCTGCTCCCTGCACTTTATAAAATTTTCAGTGCTAGAGGCAACATAATCCTTATATTAGAAAAAGCAGTTGAATATAAGATTGTCATTTTATTCTAAAATGCTAAGCTTCTGCGGAGTTGTAGTTTTTCTTCTTTACTAAATATGTTTTTTGACGTGCTTTAAAAAAGATAGAGTACTATGAACAAACATCCAGTTAGAAACTGAATGGTACCTTTTTCTATCAGCTAGAGGTTTCTTTGTTTTATTTTATTTGTTTGTTTGGCTTTTTTTAGGTTAACATGTATGTGCTTGTGCTAGAGCTATTATAAGCAGTTGTCTTGTCAGGTTGAAAATACAGCAGATATACCTTTTTTTAAGCTTTCCTTACATAAATTTTTATTATTCTTTGCAATTTTTATAAAGGAATAGCAAAGCAGAGAGCTTGATGACTTTTATTTCTAAAAAGCAGATATAGTTAGTGATCTGTTTTACCGTAGATAATTTTTGAAAGCTGATGGTTCTTTGAAAAAGCTCAGGTGGAAAGAACTGATTAAAAATGTACCCCTTGCCCTCTACGTTATAATTTGGTAAATAAAGGCCACACCTGCTTGCAGTGACGTAACCTCACAAATTGTATGGTTTGGAAGTATAGAGGTGCTTAGAACTAGAAAATGGATGCCAAAAAGTGTTTCTGTATTTGACTTTGAATTCAACTGTGTTTGTTAAAAAGCTGCGTGGTAAGTTGTACCTGTAGCAGTGATGAGCAAATAAGATTTTTAGTTTAATTTTATTACCATTAAACATTTCTCATCTTAAGAACGTGGGGTTTCAGAGCTTTTCGCAGCATCGTGGATGGTTTGCTTTAAGTAAAAATACTTTGTGTCTGCAAATCACAATTTCTGATATGGACAAATAACTTTCTGAAATGTCTTTATTTTGAAAGACTTTTTTTGAGGCCAGTTGTCAGAGAATGAGTTTATTGGCCTTTAGTTGCAATTCAGCTGCAACTAAACAGAAAAACTTATTTTATATATTGAAGTATTTAGTGAAAGTAGTAACTTTTTATCATTTTAGGTTTTCAACAAGTTGTTGAGTCTGGCCAGCACTGCTTCATCTCAGAAGTTCCAGTCACATATGTGGAGTCAGATGTTGGTTTCCACATCTGGGTTTTTGAAATCTATCTCAAATGTCTCTGGCAAAGACATCCAACCTTTAATAAAGCAGTGGGTGTATCCTTTTTATCCTTGGTCTGGATTGTTAATATGGAGAATGAATTTGTTTTTTAATTGGCAGTACTAAAGGAATGTGAAGAGAGGTATGAAATATCTTTGCTTAAAAGTTAGGTACGTTATTCTTTGAATTAGAAATAGATGTGAGCCCCGGGTTCACACTCCTTTCATAGCCATTTAGAGTACGCTGGCTTTTTGGGTGTTCTTTAGTAGAAGGGATTTCATGATTTTAAGTTCTACTTTGAAAGAAGCACAAGAACTCTGCTGGAATTTAAGGCCAAATTATACTAAAGGGATTCCAGAGGACACTGCCCATAGAAATATGCTGAAGTCTGACATGGAAAATGCTATAGTCTGGTGCATTTTAAGATGTGATTTCCAGTAAATCACCGTGAAGTAAGTAATTTAAAGCGCAGATTGATAGTTTAAAATACACTAACATTTAATAGCTTGGTAGCTTGTGTTAATACTGCAATTGCAGGTAAAATAAACCTCTGTGTGTGGATTCTTCACATTTCAGTGATATTAGTCAAGAAATAGGGTTTCTTATTTTGAATTGATATGATGGTAAATTTGAATTTGCTTCATTTAATAGGTTTAATTGGTAGTTTTATTTAACATGACTGCAGGCTAAGCTGATACATGACTGCAGCAAAACCATACCTTAGTTTTCTAACAGAAAACAAAAGTGGGTATTTCTATTTAGACACTATTTATTTGAGCTGACTTAGTAATCTTCATGCATCTGAATATTAACTAAGAAACACTGTATAATTAATATTTATAGAGTAATATGAGAAGTTAGTATTTTATGTGCCTCAAAAGTATTCATAAAGTATAAATACATATTATTCTAATTTCCACACTTAGCTGTGCCAAGCACTTGAGGAGTTCTATGTGTACATACAATTACACTGCAGCTATACCTAAATGTCAGCATTACTGTTGGAGCTGGGTGAATCTTAACTATATCTGTTCTGTAAGGAGAGAAGAATAGTAACTCTCAGATTTGGGGATTTTTCGGCTGCTCTGGATTTTGGCCCCAAGGCCGATCCTGTTAGCTGTAACTTGTGTTTAATCCTATGGTTGCAACCTCCCTACCCTGCTTCAAACACTGTTGCATCTGTGATAGTAGATTTTCCACCTTGCTAGACCACAGGAGGTCTTTGTATCATTTGGGAGGTTACCTTATTACTGCTAACTAGCACTATCTTATGCTATTGAGTGCTGTGTTGATGCTGAGTTCAAGCCTTGTGCTGAAGAAACCACTGAAATGCCTTAAGTTGTACCTGATGACAAAGTCACAGACCTTTATAAAGGCAGCCACTGTGAACAGAACCAGCCTGAGGTATCTAGCCAAATGACGGTATTTTGGGAGAAAAATCAATCACACGTGTATGATAAGAAGTCTCTTTGACTCTGGCAGTTCTTCCCTTAAATGTAAGGACATGAAACAACAGGTTTTTCTTCCCTGCTTTTGTCTTACATTGTCAGAGACTTGGGAGCATGCACTAGACTAAAATACTTCATTCTAGTGTTTCAGTTACTATAAATAAAGTGTAGTAATGGCTGTCATACAAATAAGGAACGATGAAGTTATTCACAGGAACAGATCATTACTTTTTATCAGTCATACTGTATACTCTCATGTAAATGTGAACTTACATACACACACGCACAGGTGAATGCTCACAACGACTCAGTTTGAAAAACTGCAGTAAAATAATTGAGTTAAATGTAGAATGGGTAGAAAACAGAAGCTAATGTCTACATTTTCCCCTGAGTTTTATTTAACTGAAATATATAGTAAAACAAATCATATTGAAATTACTGAAGTCTTACTCGATTACTTTCTCTGAGAGCATGCCAAGGACATTGAATGTAGTGGGGTCCAATATAGTGTTTCATAATGACTTTTCTTACTAGATAATTTTCATTGTACTTCAGTGTTTTTACATAAGGTACATGATTATACATTAAAGAACAGTTGAAAGAAAAAAAAATCTTTAAAAGTTCGTGAATGAACATAAGTGTTTTCATTTGCTCATTTTCTTGGGATGGGAATTTCTAGGAATGAAGCATAAAGCAAGTGTAAAGAGTGAAAACATTGAGAATTATGTTTGTTTATAACTACTGCATTGTGCACTGGAATTCCTATACTGCTTATTAGTGACCAGAGTGGAGTGGTAAAATTTTATGGTAGCTTTGCATTTAATAGAAAACGGAATGTATTGGAATTGGAAATAAAACAAGACTACACGTCTCCTGGGACTCAGAAATACGTGGTAAGGTCCATTTTCCGTATTTTACCTACACATACAAGTATACCTACACATTAATAAGCATAACTTTAATGTTACTAACAAAATCTTTCGAACTTGAAGGGTCCTCTTAAAGTGACAGTGCAAGAACTTGATGGATCATTCAACCACACGTTGCAGATTGAAGAAAACAGTCTTAAACATGATATACCTTGCCATTCTAAAAGCAGAAGGTAAGAATTAAAATACAAACTGCAAATATTTTTAGTATGCATATATGAAAACGTATAGTGCATTGACGATAAATATATGCGTTTTAAATTTAGTGGTTATATTTTGCTAATCTTACTGAATAAGATTTACCTATGATGTAAGAGGAGAAAATATAATTTACTACTGTTTACGGACAGCAGGAAACCTTACATTTTATATGTATTTCTTAATTATAAGGAAAGGCCTTAAATTTTGTAGAAGTTTTATAAAGAGCTTATTCATATAGAATGAGTTGAATTAAGGCTCTAATTAATTAAAGTGTTCAAAATGCCTTTGAATGGGAAAGACAAATTAGAGGGAAGACAAATGTAGGCCGGAGGAGCGCCTCAAGTGAAGGCATATGAATGAAGCACTTGCATAGTTTTCCTTTTCTGTTAAGAGTGCCAGGGCTGTTCGCTAAACCTAATAAGCAAGAAAGGTAATGTACTTCCCAGACAGATTTTTCTCAGTTGCGTAAGGCATGTTGATAACTACTTTCACCTCTACTTCTCAAAGTTGTGTGCTTACATGTAATTGTAAAAATGGTGGGAGTCAAGTTTAAACCAATGTAAAGTATTGTTGATTATTATTTGAACAAAACTAATGCACAGCACAATTTTGTCAATATTTTTTGCTGGAGAGAGCATTACTTTTTGGTGTGAAATACACAGAGTACTTTTGCAGGCTTAAGCTCTATTAAGATATAAACATATCTTTGCTAGTATGATAATTTTTTAATACTTTTTTTTCCTATTTTCTCTTTTTTTAATAGAAATAAGAAGAAGAAGATTCCATTGATGAACGGAGAAGAGGTGGACATGGACCTTTCTGCTATGGAGTAAGTTAACTTGTTGGAGTCTAAAGCATGCTATTTTGAAGGATTTGGTAGTAATCTTGTACTTCATTATGTGACTGGCAAATTTCAGGACTAACTACATTTCTTTGCCTTCTTTGAGACTTCTCTTCTGTAGCTGGGAAAATTCTGGTGACGTGTAAAATGTATGGTTAAACTACTATAATCAGGTTAAAAAAAACTTAGGCATAATAAGATAATAGAATAAATGACTTGATTCTTTCTTGCACATTTCTAATGATATCTTTCATCTGAATTCATAGGTAAAATATAAATAAGAATTTGCGTGAAACAAAGTAAGAGCACTTTTTGTTGGACCTCGATGAAGACCATTTAACTAGCACTAAGTCAGACAAGTTCCTGAAATCTGTGGTCAATTCTGAAAGAATCCTTTTAGATTGAAAATAAGTGATTAAATGCTTCATACTGAAGTTCATACCGGCATTAATTTCAGTTGGAACTGCTTATCTCTTTGGAAGCAAATTCTTGCTCAGTGTAAATATCCGCTTTACCCTCCTTGACTTGGAACCAGTAGTGCTCTCAGAAATCCTGAAGGTGTTGGTACCTTGTTTGCTGACCGAGGGAAGTAAATAATCTGCTCTTGAAAACTAAATGTGTCTTTTTGAAGAATATAGATGGCGTGTCACCTTAAAAGTGTTGGAGATTCTTCTAAATATAACCTCATCTAAAATACGATGAGAAATAATTTTATAGGGGATATTTTCACTGAGCAAGTTACTGTTAATCATTTCTATATGACAGTCGACATATGAATAAATAGTTTTTAATTGTATTTAAGAACAATTCGCATGAATATCTATGAGTAGTTCTGATCAGTTATGTTCAAGTAGCTATTGCATTACACTGAGCTGAGACCTTAACGATTTTCTTACAACTACCTTTGAACTGGTATATGACTCTATGCAAGTCATTTATGCTTTGTTTATCTGCTAACCTTCTAATCAACGATGCTGTCATTCTTCTGTCCAGTTTGGACTCCTCTGCTCCAAGCATATATGATAATGTTTGTTCTTTTCTGTTCTTCTAAATCCTGTGTATACACTCTTCTTTTCACTATCCTTTCTTCTCTAGCTACTGTCTTGACAGTAATTCTAGATATTCTACAGATGTATATAGAAATACACATCATATTTATAATGATGCTCTTTTCATCGTTCTAAACTCTCTCCGAATTCCGTGTCTGTATTTTGCTGTTACCAATTTTGTGTGTAAAACTGAGTAAGAGACTTTATTATATAGTTTGTGCTTGTTGCTCCCATAAATGACTTCTGCAGTCACGGTGCTGTGTGAATACTAAAGTATAAAATGCTTCTTTGGATGGAATACAACTGAGTAATTTTATCTGTAGGACTAAAACTTTAATCCTTTCACTTTTATCATTATTTGGCTTGGCAGGTCTGTGCGTTTGCATGGTTACACTTGTCAGCTTTCAACACCATAGCGTGTGTGTGTTTGTAAAGCACTTTCACGTATATTGATAAAAAAAAGTATATAGAAAACTGGGTGTTTACAACCAGATTTTCTTTGTTGAATTTTTTTTTTTTAGTCTTAAACTGTAAAAGGTCATAAAGTGCTGCTCATCTATGAAATTTATGGTGTCTGAGGAAGTAGAATTTAATGTTTTGAGATTATACAGTAGTTTACTATGAACAGAGATCTGTACATTAAAAATACTAAAACACTGTATTCATTGTAATTCATTGTAACTCATTGTACAGATTGCCCTGGGAGGCTACAGAATTGCCATCCTAGAAGCAGGAGAATGGGCCAGGTGACTTTCAGAAGTCCCCTCTAACTTAGATTCTTTTATGGTTCTTTGGATACTTTTAAAATAACTCATAACAAGTTAGAACATCTTTTGAATTTCTATAGTCTTGAAATGTTGTAAGCTATTAATGTTTTTCATGTCTGTCATAGTGCTGATTCCCCTTTGCTCTGGATAAGAATAGACCCTGATATGTCAGTACTGAGGAAGGTAGAATTTGAACAATCTGATTTCATGTGGCAGTATCAGCTTCGATATGAGAGAGATGTGGTTGCACAAGAAGAAGCCATTCTAGCATTGGAAAAGTTCCCTACTCCAGCATCACGACTTGCACTGACTGATATACTAGAACAGGAGCAATGTTTCTACCGAGTGAGAATGCTGGCCTGCTTCTGCCTTGCAAAGGTGAGGTTGTGTGGATGGGAGTAAGGGAAGAAATCTGCTAGCCATTGTAAGTGTTTGAAAATGGGTCAAAACTCATCGCAGTTCTTAAACTGGCTTGATATTTAGCCTCTCAAAAGTGTTTGCCAAGTATTTTTAACATGACTGATTTGAAAGGAAAGCTGTATTATTTTAGTCTGTAAATGGAGACTGCAGAAGGCTTTCATAATTGTCAAAATTGAGATGTCAGACAGAAAACCACAGGGGATTTTTCCAGATTTCATTAAGTTGCAGAAATAAAAGACTTCTGTTTAATTTTTTTCAGAGCCAAAATGTATTTTTTTTATTTTACTGGGAAGTTCCTTGGCCTGTCCGTTGAGAACTCTGGAGTGCTGAAATTCATGTCTGTCTCATGTGAATTCAGATTGCTGCTCTATATTGCTTCAGATTGAATAGGGGCATAAAAGAAACATCATGTGGCCTCCAATTAAATATTAAAAAGCCAAATAATTGCCTTGAAAAGGGAAAGTAGCTTTTTTTTTAGACACAAAATTAGCTTCAAGAATGAAAATTCGAGAACCCTATAAAACAACTGGGTGGAAACAGAGAAGAATAAGAGTTTCTGAAAAGGCGTGTTGTTGAAACATGTTTATGGACATAAAGGCATACATATTGACAATTTGTAGGGTTCAGATTATTGGCATATAGCTTGCTTTGTGCTGTGTACCTGTTGAGAATAATTCGCTACCTGTATAGAAATAAATCCTTTGGCTATATGTTGAAAATCAAAATCCAAGAAATCTTTGTGACAAAGTATTTTAATATTATGAAACACTGATGTAATACTGCCAGTGCATGTGCTAGTATTGGTATTGCTACCATCTGACTTAAAATCATAATGAATTCACTTGGAATATTTAAAAGTGTATATTCCACAGGTAAATATTAAAAAAGCAGTTGTTACAGTGTTTAAATGCAGTAGTTTTTCTGTCTTTATTTTGAGTTTTCGGGCAATTGGGCTGCAGATAATCATAACCAGTTTTGCTCAGATTTAAGTGTATGAAAAATCTCAGGTCCTCAGATAAGGTTGTTGACTTACAGAAAAAAAGATTATAAAACTAAGCAAAAACTATGGCTGTGAGATTGAATCAAGGTGGAGGAGCATGGCAGGGCAGAGTTGTAGATATGTTTATGTAAGTTATCTAGGAGGAACGTGGAATGTGTTCTGTCACTAGTTCCAACATCAGGGCGTTAATAAGAATCACTTCCTGTAGTCATTAACTTAGTTTAATTTGCACAGCCTGTAAATATTCAGGATTTGTATTCTTTATTGAAAAAATGCCAGGTTTTTTAGGTGAGGATTCTTTTTTGTTGATTTGTGACTTCTAGCTGGATTGAGGTTACAATTGTAAAACGTTCTTGGTGTAGTCATGTTGATACAGAGAAATGATAGGTGATAAAGCAATTATAAAACCGAATTTACTACACTTTCTAAATGTACTGTATACATTAGCACTACAGTCTCTCAGGCATAAAGTATCCAGGCCATATATTAAATCCTCATTGGTAAAGCAGTTAAGAGATGTGTGTGTGTATGTGTGGGTGCACATGCACACACTTTGAGTAGTTCATGACAAATAACCCTACAGAGAAAGGAAAAAACAGTGTCACAATGTTAATTCCTGGGAGTGTGCAGGCTGATTCTTTTGTTCAGACCCATCACAGTGTTGCTGATGTGCTATAAAGTTTAAAAAGTTAGCAACAACATAAACGCCCTCCCCAAACATTGAGGAGGTTCATAGCTGTGCATGACAGTTACATCTTAGGACAGTTTTTTATGCTAATACTGAGTTGAAGGATGCGGAAATAGACCGTACCTGCCATCTTTTTAAGTAGAAATAATGCAAAGCGGGCTGCTTGCTTCGTGCTTTAATTCAGAGTGTGTAGCCTATCAGTAGAATAAGCAGAAAACTTGGATTCTGACGGTATTTAAAGGGAAATGAAAATGAATCAGAACACATTATAAGACTAAAAAATCCTGAAAATATGATTTACTTACTATTGATTTAATTTGAAAATACTGTTGTTCATCTATAGATTTTGCAAAATGAAATGCTTAAAATAAGTAGAAGCTAAAAAATATTTAAAAATTTACACCCCAATTTTAATGAAATAATGAATATCTGGTAAATATAGTAACCTTTGATAAAATTTTGTGGCTTGGGTTTTATGTTACACTGCTACATAAATTTCACATTTGCAGTTTTAAGTTCATCGTCATGGGTTCTAAGCAGTTGTTGGGATTAAGCTGCTTCTGCAGGAAGAGTTGTTGTGTAGTTTACAGAAGCAGCTTATCTGCATCTTTAGTGCGAAGACTTCAGTTATTGCAGAGGGAACATCTAGTCTGACCACAGCATTTTCTCTCTCTGACTTTCCTTTGAAGCCTGAACAGGAAAATGGTTTTTAGTAATAAAGCTCCAACCTTATGTGACAGCAATGGTGAAAGGGATTGCTGCCCATCTTCACATAGCCCCTTGCTTTTCTTCCTCTTACTGCATATGTAATACCCTTTGAAACAGGCTAAATAATTTAGAAGGAAATCATCAAATTCATTTTCTCCTGTGTGAAAACAGATTTTTTCCCTTTGTTTGTGGTGTGTCTGTAGTAATGGAAACTCCTGCTATGTTGTAGGGTGCATTGGCCCCATTTGTTTGTCCAGACACGCGGAGGCAATCTGTCATCAGGTTTAATCTGCCATCAGGCATAGGTGTGTTCTTCTCTGCAGGCTTTCGCGGCTCCAAATGTGTGAAGCTCAGGATGCTGGGAAGGCACAAAAGCAGTTTTGTCTTTGTGGAATCTTTCCGTCTCACACCAAAACAGACTGTAGCAATAAAATTGTCTCAGTGCAACAGTCTCTTTGTGAATTACGATTAAAGTTAGAGGTAGCTGACTTGCCTTTCACTTTAGGGGTGGTCTTTTAATCTTAGGGTGTCTGAGGCCTTCTTAAAGTCTAGGCTGAGGTTACTGGCAGGGTACATTTGGGAAGTTGGTATTGCAAAAGCCTCTTCCATCACTGGCTTCTGTAGAGTCAGAAAACTTGGCTTAATAAACACAGAATTTTCATCTAAAAGATAAAAGAGAAAATAATTAAGAACAGAAGTTTATCATGGAAAGATAATTAGTTGCAGACATCTTCTAAGTGGAACAATTTTAATAAAATTTACCTTTAATGTCGAGCAGATATATTAGGGATGGCAGTGGAAACAGCTAATATAAGATAATACATTAATGAAAATATGTATCTATATGAAGGACACTATGTTCTTGGCAATTACCCTTTTTGATTATGGGAAACGTGTATTTTTCTACAGCCAAACTAAACTTGCAGCAGTGATATTAATATGATTTCCCTTCTCCCCTAATTATGCAGATTGCAAATTCCATGGTAAGTACGTGGACAGGACCACCAGCCATGAAGTCACTCTTTACCCGAATGTTTTGTTGTAAGACTTGTCCAAATATTGTGAAGACCAACAACTTCATGAACTTTCAAAGCTACTTTCTGCAAAAGGTAAAATTGATTTTTTTCACTGAACATTTAAAAAGAAATGTCAAAATACAAAAATGATCATACTGTTGACAACTACAGGAACATGGATTCTTTTTTACCCCTTCATAAAAATCTGAAATAATTCCTTTTTTCTTACATGGCATCCATCTGTTTGTTCCAACTTAGTCAAAAATCAGTTAACAAAATTTTAGCAATTTTTTCTGTGTAGCTGAAGTTAAATTAGCTTTTTCTTCAGAAGAATGGAGTACTTATAATGATTATTTTTAAATATTTGTGAGCTCATTCTTACATGGAATTTATTACACAGTAACAAATTACTCATTTTATCTTTTAGCTGAATTCAGCAGCTGTCTTTGTTCATTAATGGCAATGATACCATGCTGCAAATAAAATCTCATAAATCTTACCTTAAATTGATGGGCTTTTTATTTCAAGGCAGTGCATAATCCTTCTTGCCCCCTCCTTTCTATTAATTGTCAACATCGTGTATTGCTGCAGCTTGTTTTGATGTTAATGCAGGGTTTTTTACTGGGACCTGTAGTTGTTAGTTGTCCTGTGAATAACAAAATGAATGGCAATGGTTTTCTCTCAAGAACCGCTTTATAATTATTGGATGACTTAGTTCTTATTTTATAGATTTCATATTCCCGATTACAGAGAAAACTCAGATTTTGTTTTCTTACTCTGTCCAAAACTGCTTCATCCTTCCTCTCTTTCTTGGACCTTCTTTTGTATTTTTCTGCTCTTTTTGTCATTGTTCATTCTTTCCCACTAAATCTTACACTTTCCTCCCTTTAATCCCATGTCCCAAGTTTATAGATCTAGAGTAAGAATCCTAAATCTTTGTGAGTGGAGCCTAAGAGCTGCTTAGCTGATTCTGAAATAAATACCTAATCAGCCTAATACCTGTCTCCCTAATAATTCTTTAGCCTTCGCTGACTGTATTGGATGTATGCTTCTCAATGGTAATGGAAGCTTAGACATCATGTTCACAGGAAAACACCCAAATTCAGTGTCTGTCGCAGAATTAGTTCCATCATTGGTTTCTGTTTTTCATTATTTTTCATTTATTACCTTTTTGATATTTTCTTGACTTGAGAGTCTTTTCTTGGGTATACAGCTTTTTTCAAATATGTCTGCACTATGCCTAATCATTGAGCAATAATTACATAGTTTATTTTATCTGAAAATTATATAGCATGTGGTGTGGTTTTCAAAAAACATTTAAATACAACTTTTCAGAGATTTTTGCAAAATTGTTAATTGCTCCTTTTCAGGATGTAGCGCTTTTCAGAGTGTAACTATCATTTCACTAATGCATGAATGATGATAGTATTAATTTCATTAAACAGACTATGCCTGTTGCCATGGCCCTTCTGAGGGATGTTCACAACCTCTGTCCTAAGGAGGTTTTAATGTTTATTTTGGATTTGATCAAGTATAACGATAACAGGAAGAATAAGGTAAAGAATGTGCTTATTTTAATCTCTCACTATTTTGTTGAAAAAAGTCTTAGTTAATATACTGTATGATATTTTATGCCATTAATGTAAATATCTGGCTAGGAGAGTTGATAAAAAGGTGATACACTAAACTAAACAGTAAATGTTACAGAATGTGTTCTGTAGCTGACATTTCTGTGGCAGCATTTCTTGGATATTTCTAAGCTCTTTGTGCTTGTTGACTTACTAAGGACCTGCTAGTCTTCATTTGCACACATACTTTTCATGCTTTACTCTTTTTCATTCAAAAGACCCATGTATTTTGAGAAAATGTGCATTAGGGTAACATGTAGCATGCACAGTTAAGCACTGGTTTGTTGGGGCTTTTTTCAACTTGAGAAGAGTATTTGAAAGAGAAAGGAAAGGAAATAATTTTTTTTTTTTTAATGATGTACAGGACTCTGGGATTCAGGGTTCTGAAAGTCAGCACTAGCTCACAGAACTGGATTGTCTTCACCTAGTTAAAAATCAGCTGAAACCCAGGTTAATATTGTTCCATCACTAAATTGAAGCATCTGAGTTGGAAGTGTTGTCATCTAAAGTTCTTTCCCACACAGACCACCTCTGAAGGGTGATTAGACCCTTAAGATCCTGAGACGATACAAAATTCCATCTCCCTAGCTACAGAGGAAGTCTACAACTGTTAGGAGCCTAGCATAATCTTTCCAATTAAGTATCCAAAGTTAAGTGGAACAAACCTGAAGCCTCTTAAGCCTCACTTTCTTGTGTTGTAGAAACACATACTGTAACGAGACACTTTTTTGCAAGATACTGAAATAAGAAGATGATAAAGGTAGAGAGTTAGACATGTGAATGCAAGCACCGGTAGTCACAGAACGCAGTCAGTTGTGTGAACACGCTTATAAATACTTGAAGAGTGGGTGTCAGGAGGATGGGCCAGGCTCTTTTCAGTGGTGCCCAGTGACAGGACAAGAGGTAAAGGGCACAAACTTGAGCATAGGAAGTTCCACCTAAACATGAGGAGGAACTTCTTTCCTTTGAGGGTGGCAGAGCACTGGAACAGGCTGCCCAGAGAGGTGGTGGAGTCTCCAACTCTGGAGATATTCAAAACCCACCTGGACGCGTTCCTGTGCAACCTGCTCTAGGTGACCCTGCTCTGGCAGATGATCTCCAGAGGTCCCTTCCAACCCTGTGATTCTGTGAACATCTGCCTACCACCAAAGGAGAGATCCCGCCTCACTTTTCCAAGTATCCCTTCCACGGATGTATTTGACATCTTCTGCCAGATCTGAGAGATAATGGGTTTGTTTAGATTAAATTAACTAATATTCAAGTCTGGTACTTTTTTCTGCTTTTTAAATTTTATTTTTCTACTTTTTGCTGCTTATTAAATTAACACAACCAACAAAAGCAGCCAACGCAATGGAAGAGGTGAAACTGTGAGCCCAGGCAAAAGGACTGAATGAAGAAGCAAGTTTTTCCTCACTAAGCAGCAGTGAACCCATTAGTTCAACTCAGAAGCTTGTGAAATGGCTCTCTAGATAAACTGTCTGATTTTCTGAGGTGCTAAGCACCCCTTAACCTTGGTAACCTTGGTACTGAATATAGAAACAGGTAGTTTTAGATGCTCACATCTAGAAATACTGGCTTTTATTTTCCATATCTGGAAAATATTCAATGCCTGGTTTTTCCATTTTTATAAAACAATGTATTGTTGTTTATAAAACAATTAATATGCTCATTTTACACAGTGAAGATTAATGATTGATAGTATGCCTGCTTGCTCAATCACTCTCCGGTCCATTTTCAGAACAAATTTATCCCTGTTTTCCTTCCTCATGCAGTTTTTCACATGGTTTTTGTTTTAAGATCTTGTTCTGTAAGAGTGCTTGAACATTTCTTAGCTTTTAAAGACTATATATTGTTATAGTTGCTTGTGTATAAATGCTGTTTTTATCTAGTTTTCAGACAACTACTATCGTGCTGAGCTGATTGATGCCCTAGCCAACTCTGTAACTCCTGCAGTCAGTGTGAACAATGAAGTTCGAACATTGGATAACTTAAATCCTGATGTTCGGCTTATTCTTGAGGAAATTACCCGTTTCCTAAATATGGAGAAGCTTCTTCCCAGTTACAGGCACACCATTACAGTCAGGTGTGGTTTAATAATTGTCGTACATGTGAAGAGAGCAGACACATTAACGCTACTTTTTTGGGTTTTATGTACCCTTCTGTAATTAGTATTTGAAATTTTAGCTTGTCTGTCTTAATCTTAAATGTCAAATCCCTTCCAATTTCCAAAAGCTGATAAACCAAGTTTGTCTTGATTGCTTTATTTTTCAGCTTCAATTTCTATCAATGTAGACTTCTAATAGCAGATATAAGTTGATCATGCTTGTGCCTTTTTAAGAAGAGCATTTATGAAAGTTTTGCAAAAGGTAGCCTTGTAACAGTATCTGTAGAGTACATAACATAATCCAAGCTGTGTTTTCTCTGTAAATTTGTACAATTCTACTGAAACCAAACAAGGGATTTGACATGGTGGAGAATTTTGATTGTGTTTCTGCCTAATTCAGAGGTAGTGAGAGCTATGTGTTAATGTATGGAGGTAATTGTAACATGTTAATATGGATAATGTAATTCTAGAAAAATTGCAGTACTTGATTTTGAAAAAAACAATGTTGTTCTTCTTGGCTGACATTCCATAAACCTAATGTAAATTTCCTCTTTCTACCTCATCTAGCTGTTTAAAAGCTATTCGGGTGCTGCAGAAGAATGGTCATGTCCCAAGTGATCCTGCTCTCTTCAAGTCATATGCAGAATATGGGCACTTCATAGATGTCCGAATAGCAGCATTGGAGGCTGTTGTTGATTACACAAAAGGTACTTTTTTTCAAGTATTTTAACACTTCATAACACTTGTGATATAGTAGAAAAATGTAATACTTACCTCATCGGTACTAGGTTGAAATAGTGTCCACCAGAAGAGCTTGTATGGTGACAAATGTATTGATAAGAACCTGAGATTTCTGTGAATGTTTTATCCTAGAGAATGCAAGCTTAATGAAGATATGGCGAGCATTGTTTCTCAGTGTCTTGCAAATTGAATCAGATACCTAAGTTTTGAAATAATAAGTAGACAGCACAATGAGTAGTGGTAAGGGCTTTTGATAATTTCTTTTTAACACTTAATTTTCAGTGATTTTGATTCAGTTGAGTTCAGCCATAATTGCCAGTCAAAGTTCTTGGTTTTACTTTACCTTCTTGCTAATCTCTTTAGTTTGCGTTTTGCGTGCATCTTACCGTTATAGATTTTTGAAACTTAAAAATCAACCAGTAATCCTTAAAATAATCTGCTTCGTCATTCCTTATACATAGCTTATGTTTGTGAGATGTTTCCATTCTTTTAGTATTGTCTTTATCTTAGTTGACTGTTGCAGGTTCTTGAAAAAAATACTGGGTAGCTGTCTTAAATGCCATTTGAAATTGAAATCCAATCCTGACAGATTTTTCTAGAGGTAGTTAGAAATTATAGGTTTAATGATTTGCATTTTATAAAATGAACTTAGTGCTACATTGGCCTGTTCATTTATTTGTGTTAGTCTTTCTCTGTTCAGTAGATTTGTGGCAGTTCTTGTGTTTGAAGGGTTATTCCCATCAAAGTCGCCAAATCCTTCAATTCTTCCTCTGTGAGCAGACTGGTGATTCTAGATGTCTGATTATTCTGCCTCAAATTTCATGTTTTCATTTTCAGGATAATGGAGAGTTTCCTTTGCTTTTTGCATGAATAATTGTTTTCTCTTTCTTTGTAAGGGCTTTATTACTTTGGTAATGACTGCTGTCATTCTGTCCAAAGACTTCTCAAACTAGATGGGCAATAGGAGGTTTTAAGGCAACTGGAGTCTTTGAGTGAATGCATCTGACAGAATTTGGACATACACTTACGGACTGAAACCAGACTGTCATACAGAAAACCCAGTGACTTCAAGGGAGGCTGTGTGCTGAGTGTCAGTCTCAGGCTCAGTCCTCAGTCTTCTAATTCACCAGGCATTATGGATCCATGACCCACAGCCTATGTATCATTTGGTGACTCTGTGAGTGATCACAGATTCATAGGATCATAGGGTTGGAAGGGACCTCTGGAGATCATCTAGTCCAACCCCCCTGCCCAGATCAGGGTCACCTAGAGCAGGTTGCACAGGAATGCGTCCAGGTGGGTTTGGAATGTCTCCAGAGTCGGAGACTCCACCACCTCTCTGGGCAGCCTGTTCCAGTGCTCTGCCACCCTCAAAGGAAAGAAGTTCCTCCTTATGTTTAGGTGGAACTTCCTATGCTCAAGTTTGTGCCCATTACCTCTTGTCCTGTCGCTGGGCACCACTGAAAAGAGCCTGGCCTCATCCTCCTGACACCCACCCGTTAAGTATTTATAAGTGTTGATAAGGTTCCCCCCTCAGCTGTCTTTTTTCCAGACTGAAGAGACCCAAATCCCTCAGTCTTTCTTCATAAGAGAGGTGTTTGAGTCCCCTAATCATCTTCGTAGCTCTCTGCTGCACCCTCTCCAGCAGTTCCCTGTCCCTCTTGATACCCAGCTAGAATTCAGAGCTCTGAACTCTACTGGTGCCATGCATCTCTCTGTTAGGCTGCTCACTTTGTTCCTCTCTTCAGAGGGTGTTAGTGGAAAGATTTGCTGGAGAATGGAAAGCTTACTCATCAGCCTGCTTCCTTTAGAATAATCTCCTCGCTAATTCATCCCACCCTTTGGAAAGACAAACCGATAGAAATAATGTTTTCTCATTAAATTCTTGACCTTTTATGGATGGTGTTCACAGTTAATAACTGACTTGGAAAGAAAGTGTTTGTACTGCAAAGTAATATATCTTTAAAACAGCTGATCAAATGGGTTGCTGTATAAGCAAGATAGGGTAAGTTGCTTGAAGTACTCTATAGGAAAGTAAAACTTGAATGGTAAAAAGTAGTAGAAAGAATACTTGAAGAAATCAGTGATTGAGCGGAAGGTAATTTTTGGCAGAGCTCACCGTGAGATCTGGAAATGATGGATTAGAGTATTACTGTACCTAACCACCTTGACCCGTGCCAACAGCTTTTTTTCTGATGCGGAGGTAGCAGATACAAATACTTATCTGCTATAAAGTCACTACAATTCACAATACAGCCTACTATCTAACTAGTCGTCAGTACCATTTCTCAAATACAGCCTTCCAGCACTGAACACATTAGCTTCTGCTCCTGCTGTATGACTGGTAAGTTTTTGGTGGAGGGGTAGATCGGGAAGCTCAGCGTACTAACTGACCTCTTCAGCTACTTGAAGTTAGCAGTGCTTGTCTCGCAGAGCCCTAAACCGGGCTTTGGAAGGCAAAATGATTGGCCGTCTATTGCCAAGAGGTCTGATTCCAGTTGTTCCTGGTTACCTGGTTTCCAGTTCATACTGGATGTAAACCAGCAGCTATCAAATGCCTGTTGCTTGTGCCAAAGCTGGCTTTTTAACAGTTCTTGTAAAGGAAGCTGACAGATTTTGTAATTTCCATAAAAAGCAAAGTCTGTATTTTCTGGGGCAGTGTGGAACTCCCATGTTTTTCTATCAACTCTTAGGGTAGGAATAGCACTGCCTTTTTTAAGTTACTTTAAAAGAAATAATTTCTCCATGGAACTGAATAAGTTGTTTTCTTTGCTGTTAATAGCAAGGCTTTTTTTGAGACACGGTAACTCTGTAAAATGCTTGAGGCAGCATATAAGGACGTGGACCATTGATCTAAACTGGCTTGAAGTGAACAGACGTTATTAACTTTTTAAAGTTAGCTTTTGATAGTTATATGTATACAACAAAGAAGTTGCATGTTTATAAGGCCTAACAGCAAACTGTTCTAAATAAATATTCATAATTATCTAATCATCTCATGAATTTTAAAGTTTAGGGTCACAGAGATGCTCTGCTGTAATTGAGAACTGATACACCATCTCTTGTAATTTGAAAAAATCTCAAGAGGATTTTTACTTCAGAAAGCAATTATTTGTTTTTATGACTACCAGAAGTATGAAAATATACACATCTTTCTTTTCCTATAGCTGTCTCCTAGACAAACTGGCAAGACACAGACAGGATGGGTGATCTGTGAGATGGGTAGGAAATTGGGTCATGGGTTACACTCAGAGGATGATGATCAATGGTTTTTATTCAGGCTGGCAGCCTGTCACAAGTGGGGTGCCCTGGAGACATCTGCATAAATTATCTGGACAACAGCATTGAAAGCAGCCTCACCAGGTTTGCTGATGACACTAAACTGGGTGGTGAGGTGGACACGTCAGAAGGAGAGCCATCATATGGAGAGACCTGGACAGGCTAGAAGAGTGGGCAAGCAAAAACTGCATGAAGTTCAATAAAGAGAAGTGCAAGGTCCTGCATCTGGTACAACATCACCAAAAAGCCCAGCACTGGCTAGGATCTGAGGGCTGGAGAACCTGCCCTGTGAGGGAAGACTGGAGGAGTTAGTCTCTTCTCTCTGGAGAAGAGGCTCAGGGGGACCTCATCAAAATACTCCAGTACTTCAAGGGCAGCTACAAAGAGAATGGAGGCACTCTCTTCACAAGTAGCTACATGGAGAGGATAAGGGGCAACAGGTACCAGTTGCACCAGGAGAGGTTTCATCTTGATATAAGAAATAAATTATTTTATGGTGAGAGCCAATCAGTCAGTGGAACAGCCTCGCCAGGGACAATGGTGGAGTCCCCATTGCTGGAAGTTTTCAATATGTAATTGGACAGGGTGCACTATAAGGAAAAAGCAGGGAAGACTTACGTTATTTCAAGCACAAATAAGTTTAAGAAGCAAAAAGACTTTTTTTTTTTTTTACACAAAAGTATGGTGTTTTTTGGTTCTGTTTTCCAGTAATATCAGCCTCTAAAAGCTTAATCTCCTAGACTTTTCACTTTCTAATCAAAAACCATTTTAAAATCCCTTTTGTTAGCAGTCGAAATAATTGCAGCTTGCTTACGATTGTGACTGAATGTCTTCACCGTGTTGTGAGTCTTTGCTGCATGGTTATATAATATTATTTTTCTTTCACACAAAACAACTTTTGTATGCACTGTTCTAGGTGCCTTCTATCCCAAGCAAGGGAGCTGCCAGGGAAAGCAGCTGTGCATGGAGTTGAGCACAGGCAGTCACTAATCCCTTAAAAGTATGTCCTAGGCATAGCTTTTCAATGATTTCTCCGGTTTTTAAGGCAAATCTGAGATTGCAGTTCTGGTCTGTATGGATACATCTGATCTGGAATCATCCAGGACTGTGTAGCCATGGTCTAAACGGTGCAGAACATGAGCTAATACATTCTGCCTCTAAACAGGGCTTGTCAGCCTAGTTCAGTGTCTCACCAGGATAACCAGTTCTGGTCTGGTTGCATTGCAGGAAGAACAGAGCTGACTTGCAAGTGGCCTGCAAAAGACTATTCATCCATCCTTTAAGCAATACTGTAATGTAGTTTTTAATTGCTTGGCTGCCTCCTCCCAATACAGGAAGAGATATTATGTTATAGCCATCCAAAGTATTTAAGAACTTCTAATAGAACTGAAGTGGTAGTTCTCATAATATAATTTATATAATTGCCTCTTCCTTTAAAAGCAGTTTACCCTAGTGAAATAACAGGGGAATAATAGGTATTAGAATTGATTGGACTAAAAAAAATTATGTTTAAAAATTGTTGACTGAAAACTGACTGAGATCAGGAAGGAAAGTTGATCTTGAGGTATTTAGAACTGAAAATACAGTAGGCTGTACAGGGGAAGAAAGAAATACATTGCTAGGACCACAAAGTGGAAAGCAACAGAAATGTTTTTGGAGCTGTCCATACAGGAATGATTATTACACCCCAAATTCTGAAGTAAAGCAAAGCCTAAGCAAGCTCTTCATTGTTTTGAGGAAATGAGACGGGAATACTGCTTTAAAATCTTAACAATTATGCACCTGAGAAAAACATTACATAAAAATTCTTTGATTTTTTTTGTGTAATCAGTGATGATGATATCCTGTGTTGTTTCCTGTTTTGCAATGTTACTCTGACAATCGAAGGAATTTTGCCAATGTAATTTAAATTTTAAACTAACAAGCTGATTTTGTTTCCAACAATGTCAGGCAGCAATTTTCTGTAAGCATCTGCTGATAAGTTTCAAAATACATTTTAATTGCAGAGTATACTGATTAAAAAAACTAAAGAAGGCTTCTGAGAGGAGCATGCTTGCAGTTTTCTATAACCCCTGTAGTCTTCCTCTTTCTATCCTATTTATAGATAATAGTCTTTCACAGATTGCTGTGTATGAGCATTGTATATTCTCTGTTCCCTATAGAAAATAGTATAATTGTGATTGTTGAAGGAATATTTGAATATGTTAATTTTAGGAAGGACACAATACCAAGATGATCGTTTACTTTGTGATCTTCCCAGTCAACGCTCACAAGTGACAATTATCTGCTAATAGTTAAGTTGGTGGTTATTGAACAGTTGAAGGATGAAGAAGTTTTTGTGCACATTTCTATTTCAATGTAAAGTAAACCACCTTTTATTTTGAATTTGTGATGTAATTAAGGAGGTCCCTCCGATTGCAGTGATTCAAGCTAATTCAGGAATTTGTGATTGTCTTGATCAAAATCCTTACACTTCATATATATTTATAGGCATTTTATTTTATTTTTTTTTCCAGTTGATAGGAGCTATGAAGAACTACAGTGGCTGCTTACTATGGTTCAGAATGATCCTGTACCCTACATAAGGTTAGTGAGTTAAAAAAGAGCCAGTATTTTTACTAATGCTGGAACTAAATAAATTCTTGGCCCAGAATTGCTAGATTAGATTAAACGCCTAACTGCTTAATACTTCTTCACAAGACTGTTTTTTCTGCTTGTTATTTTATATAAATTGAAACTTGTTCTGATGTTTCAACAGCTTACCTCTCAAAAACTAATATACTCTGTTCTTATTCTCCATTATATGATTTTTGTCTTTTATGTTCCACCCCTGTTGTGGAAGTCTGAAGTTAGAGGTCATTTCCTGATCATAAATAAAGTATATAAATCTGATGTTGCATATGTCAAAAAGTCTTTGTAATATTTAGAAAAGACAAAGGTTGACACATAGTGCACACAATGTTTTGCCAGCAAGGAGTGTAGAGCAATTGTTAGACTGTAGATGGGGTGAAAGGATAACGTGAAAATATGGTGTAATTTCTAGTATTGCCTGTTTCAACTTTGTTTCACCAATGAGGGATTGTGTATTTTAACATGTTCATTATAAACCCTTGAACAGCGAGGTTCATAATCATTGTTTTTTTCCCTAACACTTTTTTCTTATGGCCACCATTAGAATACTGAGTTTCAAAGATTAATAATAATAATTTTACTCTCTATAGGTGATTTCTTACAAAGATCATAGCTGCAAGATTGTTCTCCATTTTATTTTTGTCATTCTTGTTAATGAAAGCAGATACAGTTAGACTTACTGGAGAAGATTTAGCTTCAATCTTGGAAGGAGATTTAGTATGATTTGTATCTTTTTAAAGAGGAGTTTAAATTTTGTATTCAGTGCTATACATAAGCCTCTTCTAAAAGAAAATATAAAAAAAATCTGTAAGAGTTTTCTTGTCCAAAATGAGCAAGACAGCAAGGGGAAGGCTGGCTGTGCAGGAAAATGGTTAAAATAATAAGTAATGGAACAAATAATTATTCTCATTCATTAAATGTTTTCAAGGCCAAGTTTAAAGTCAGAAAGTGGGGAAAAATGTGTCTGCATTCAGCTCAGTGTATAAATATTGTAAGCAAACATGGTAAGTGCAGAATTTTTATACAGCAATGTAACTTAAGAGGTGACAGTGTTCCTTTCCAGAAGTCACTGGGTTTGGTCCTGTCATTTTGTATCAGTCATAAACATTAAAAGTTATTTAAAAATTCTTTGGTGTCAGTATGTAAGGAGTTTATATGACAATGTTGCTCCTTCTTGGTAATTATAAAGTTAGTGCGCAAAAAAAGATTGTTACTAAACAGAAGAGCATAATCACGGAATCACGGAATCTTCAGAGTTGGAAGGGACCTCTAGAGATCATCTAGTCCAACTCCCCTGCTAGAGCAGGATTGCCTAAAGCACATCCCTCAGGGCTGCATCCAGGCGGGTCTTGAAAATCTCCAGAGAAGGGGACTCCACAACCTCCCTGGGCAGCCTGTTCCAGTGCTCTGTCACCCTCACCGTAAAGAAGTTTTTCCGTGTATTTGAACGGAACTTCCTATGTTCTAGCTTGTGCCCATTGCCCCTTGTCCTGTCGCTGGGAACCATTGAAAAAAGCCTGGCTCCGTCCTCCTTAAACCCACCCTTTAGGTACTTGTAAACATTAATCAGGTCCCCCCTCAACCTTCTCTTCTCCAGGCTAAAGAGTCCCAGCTCTTTCAGCCTTTCCTCATAAGGGAGGTGCTCCAGTCCCACAATCATCTTGGTTGCCCTACGCTGGACTCGCTCCAGTAGTTCCCTGTCCCTCTTGAACTGGGGAGCCCAAAACTGGACACAGTACTCCAGTTGTGGCCTCACCAGTGCAGAGTAGAGGGGAAGAATGACCTCCCTCGACCTACTGGCCATGCTCTTCCCTATGCAGCCCAGGGAATGTAGCTTACAGTTTCGTACCTAACTGTTAAAATTCATGTCTAATAACTTCCTGCTGCTTTGCACCTTACTTTCTATCTTTAATTTATATTGCTGATGGTAAATCTGTGTCTATCCCTGTTGAGGACAGAAAGAAGAGCTAAAAGCCTATCATTGGTTAAAATTTTGGAAGAAATCCTATATTTGAATAATTTTGTAAGAATATTGCAAACTGAACAGGCTTTGTAGTCTTAGTGTATTCACTTGGATTTAATAAAGGTGATCTTTCCTATTTCTTTTTCAGGCATAAGATTCTGGATATGCTCACTAAGAATCCACCTTTTACGAAGAACATGGAGTCCCCTTTATGTAATGAAGCTTTGGTAGATCAGCTTTGGAAACTGATGAATTCAGGTTGGTTTTTGGTTTGGTTGCGGTTTGGTTGTTTTGGGGGTTTTTGTGTTGTAAGGTTTTTTGAAATAAGTGTTGAAGACTTGCTTCAGAATGTTGCCAAGAGCTCTCTTAGTTTCGATAGTTAGAAATTGAAAATTCAGTCTCAGAAGTTCAATGTCACGCATGTACCTCCAGAACTTTCTCAGTGACACAGGGTACCAAACCTCCTTGTTTTTCGTTATTTTGTCTACTGCTGCAGTGTGCTTTGATGTTCTTTGGCATAGAATGATTCTTTGACCCAGATTTTGAAAGCAAATGTTTCCTCAAATGATGATATCTGTGATACCTTTTTCTTTATAGTTTGCTTTAGATTAGATAGTCTCTCTTTGTCCCCTTTTACTAAACTCTGAAAGAATATGAGAGGATAACATTTGTATAGATAATTTAAATGAGATTTTTAGAAGTGTATTATAAATCTAAGACTCAATTTGCCTTGTGTGATTAGGAAAGATCCTAATGAGAGAAGGGCTTGCATCTTTACCATTGACCTGGTTTTCGTTACTGAAGCAGTTTTATCCAGTCCTGACAAACTGCCCTTTAACATCTGGCACATTACTACATTGATTACGTATAAACGTTTATATAGCTTTTTTAGGTCATTGAAGGCTGTCTGTTCTCTGTGTATCATTATTTTTAGTGTTTAAAAGTTTACAGCTACACTCCAGGGGCTGAAGTGGAGAGACTACTAGTAGTTCAGTTTTGTAGGATTTGCCAAGTGTCAGGCACGGAAAATAAACAATTTTGATGTTCCCATCAGAGAGTTTGTTTTTCCTTTTTCTTGAGAGAAGAGCGCGTGCGGTGTTACTTACAACCATTACCTCTTTTTGCAAGTAACAAATAGGGTATACATTTTTATTATGATTCATGGGGCTTTAAGTACTTAAATTTCTATGCATCGGGATGACATAATGTTTCAATTTATTTTCTGTAAGGGATAACTGCAGCATTCCAGGGTGCCTTGGAAAAATGTTTCTTAATGTGAGACAAGTTAGTAGCCAGGTTTAAAGCTGCATGATTCTAGACTCATGAGTTGCTTTCTTTTAACATAAGCACATGCAATATAAAACAGACTCTGATGGAAATCTGTAATCTTTTTCTTTTTTTTTTTTTTTTTTTCCCCTGTGTTAATCTGCCTTAAATTGATAATGCTCACAAATTCCAAAGGTTGCAGAGAAATTCAGCAACCAATTGTGTTTAAGCTTAGCTGTTCCACTGGAAAAAGAGGGAGATACTGAAGGGCAATTCATCATGTAATTTTAAGATGTACTAGTTTAAGAAGTTTAGTAAATTATTTATAGTTTTAAAATTAATATTTGTGAATGTGTCATTCTCTGGACAGTATTTTAATGTTAGAAATGTCCAGATTAATATTCATATCCCTTTCACTTGTAACTAGGCAAGTGTAGGTACAGCTAAGCATATGCAAAACAGTATTTAGCCCCATGAAACTTACAGGGATAGATCTTGTAATTTTATTTTGTGCTAAGTCTTGCACAGCCACATTAACATGGCAGTTGGCACATCTGTGTCTTGTTTACCAGATACAGTTCTATTCCTGCTGTGGAACAATATGTTCAATAAACTTGCAATCAGTCAAGAGCTGGGCTGAGTTAACACCAGAATCGCTGTATTTGCAGCATTGCACCAGATGTTCGATGTCTTTCTGGTGTGATTGGTGCCAAACGTGCTTTGACCATTTGTGTATGAAGATATAAAAGCAGCACACAGTTTGCAGGGAAAAAGAAAATTGATGCATTGCTTTGTGCAATAAGAATACATATCTCCATTATGAATACAAATTAAAGTATGGAGTATCCAGTGAAGTATGTGACGTAGTGGTGATATCAAAAAGCATGTTTCTGCATTGCTGGTTTGTGTTATCAGTGCAGTTTCCAGAGGTTACAGTTCTCAGTCAAGCTTAAGGCTCCTACCCTATTTCATGGAATACATAGGCAAGTGTGACCAAATCCATTGATAGGGCAACTCAGTTTGGTAACAAAACATTCTATTTAATTGTTGGATAGTAAAAATAAAAGTGAAACTTTAAAAATAAAAGCATATGGTTGTGATTATTTTCCTTTTATTTTTCATTATGTTGTTATAGCACTTAGTTTCCCAGCTTTGTTCTATGAAACATGCCTGGCTTACAACCCAAACAACTTAAAGCCTTCCTTTTAAACTGGATGTGTCAGGTGAGTTTGAGTCAGTAGGAGGTAGGAATAATGAGGGAAGTGTATCTTAAGCAAAGAAAAAGTCATACTCTGGTGGATCCAGATTGCTTAAACTGTCTTATTTGTGGGGGAGAAGAAGATTGTATCTCTGTATTAACAATAATCTCTTTTGGACTTTAGGAACTTCACATGACTGGAGATTACGATGTGGTGCTGTGGACCTCTATTTCACACTTTTTGGCCTCAGCAGACCTTCTTGTTTACCATTACCAGAGCTTGGACTTGTTCTTAATCTGAAAGAAAAGAAGGCTGTACTTAATCCAACGATTATCCCCGAATCAGTTGCAAATAATCAGGAACCTGTGAATAGTACTAACAATCACGGACAGTCAGTAGGATTTCAGAACACCGTAAGCACAAACCATCTGCATACGTCCCATTCAGCTGGCTCTGAGTCCTTGCATTGGTTGCTGATTTAATTTTGTAATGTGTTCAAGCTTCTCATGCTTTTACCTAAGCTACCTTGATACCTTGTTACTCTTTATTCCTTTCACTTGAAAAACTGGCATATACCTTAACTTTTTTTACTTTTTTTAAAACTGCTTTGCATAGCGTATGCAAGCTTTTTACTTGTTTTTTCTAGTCTCATCATTTCTGTTCTTTATAAAACTTTACTTTTTCTGTATTGCTTATGAGACATGAAGTGATTCACAGAAATGTTTGATGCTGTGATGAAAACTTTTTTTCATTAGACTAAGAATATTGCTTATAGGCAAGTTATGCAATTTTCCAAAACAAAACCTTTTATAAGTAAATTTATTACACCTTAAAATACATAGATATACCTCTTTATAAACAACTTTAAGAGATGTTAAAGTTGGAACTTTAGCACATCTTTATTGAACACTTAAATCCGACTACTTAGCACTGTGCTCTGAAGGATTTGTAACAACTTCTGAAAAATCACATACATTAAGTTTGATATCTTTCTGGCTTTGGAGGCTTCAGTCCATTGTGTGGTTAGAAAGCTATTCAAGCTTACAAGCTATTCAAGTCATAACTTTTCTTAAGAATAACCGTCACTGCTGCAAGACCAAGTCTTTTTGTTGGACAAATTTAATTATGAGGGGAAGGGGGGACAGTGTAAGGAACGGGAAGAGGACAAATTTAATTACGAGGGGAAAAAACTCAACAGACACGGAAACTATGAGTAACGTCCTTAACAGTTTCAAAAACTACATTTGATTGAAACTGCTTAGGAGAAGATCCTGAAAGAGAATGTGAACATGTTGTTAGCACGTTTGGCACTGTTTACACCCTTTTAAATGAGATGGTTCACTGTTACTTTATCAATCTCATAGTTAATTTCTAAATCGTTTTTATTCAGAAGTATACTGAGAGTGCAAATTATCACAGTACTTTGCAGACTATTTCCAGTAGGGGGAGAAAATGATGATGGAGTCCAATATCATTAGAGCTATCCTACATCTTTCCAGAATATGTAGCAAGTCCTAGTTTGCTGTGCACAGACATCAGAATTAAATAGCAGGAGACATTTTGTTGGCAGAATTTTAGGCTGCAGTTCAGTGACCATCCAAACCTTTTTAGCAGCCAGACTACCTTAATCAAAAGATTTTGTCTTAACTCTTCTTTTTCTTATACTGTTCTCTCCCTTATGCTAGCACAGTTGTTGTTGCTGCATAGTGAGCTGGATCAGGGGAGGATCTATTTGAAAAATGCCTTTTTTTTTTTTTCTTTTATATCAGTTTCCTGGTGTAGTTCATCATGTAGTTATGCAAATCCTTGTGGTGGCTCAGGACAGATATGTGTAAGGAAGGGGAAGAGGCTGCTTCTTTTAGCAGCAGTACTGGTTTACACTACTCTGAAAATGCATCATTAGTATAAGCCTCAATTCACACTTCATCCCTTGTATCTTCTCCTATGCCTCATCTCCATCCTCCTACCCCTTACTTTGTTAAGGTTAACATTTAACCTTAACATAGGTTAATAAGGTTACCTTACCATAAGGTTACCATTAACTCGCCCAAAATTCAGGGAACTGGTTTTCCTTTTAAAAAAACCAAACCAGTAATAGAAAGCAAAGGCTGCTTCTCATATCAGCCAAAGTTTATCCAGAAGTGTTTCACAACAGCAGTGTGTTGGCTTAAATAATAGGGATGAAAAAAGGGAAATATGTATTTGGGGGGAAAAAAGACTTAACCGGTGATAGAATACATCAGATTAACTAGATTCTTTAAAGCAGACTGTATATTCTGAGAGCATAAACATGTTAAAATCGGTACTAATAGACCTGTAGCATTGAATTTGCTGAGGATGCTAAAAATTACCCACTTGAATTTGAATTGTTCAGGGCACGAGTTTGTGGGGCTACAGTGCCCTTTGTAGAACAGAGGAAGAACAGTTTAGTGGAGCAGCATGTGCTCTTGAGAATCTACGATACGGCTTTTATCTAGTTTTTAGTATATCTAGTTTTTAGTGGACTTTTAATTATGTTTGCTTCCTTAGGTACTTTATTTTTCCTTCTATATTTTGTGTATTGGGCTTCTTGAAACCACCTGTCTCCTGTTTTAATGACTCTATGTGTAACTTCGTAGACTCTCCTGCTATTTTTATATTCCTTTGACCCTGCTTTTGTTGATAATCTAGGTAATTTACAAAACAGTTTAACTCTTCTTAGTAAACATTGTTGTGAAATCAAAAAGACCCCACCCCATGTTATATATAAGTGCTTGTTATGATTTGTATTCAGCAAAGTAAGCATTAGCTTTTAAAGCTAACTAAAAGAAGATTTAGCTAAATCTCCTGTGTAGATCAGAGGCTATCACAGTTTTTCAACTGAGATTTGGACTGAGGAGAGTCTGCAAGGCACAGATTTATAGAAAGGCTATTCAGAGGCAGCAAATGTTGTTGCACACCAACAGTACCATGATTGTGAGAAGGGACAGCAAAGATGCCAATGCTAGATATGCAGAGGGAGCAGGGACAGAAGTAAAGAGAAACTATGTTTGTAGGAGAGGTTGGCACAAATCCATACAGGGTTTTAGAAAATACTTTTTGCCAGAACTACAGGGAAAACTTTGTTCAAATCACCCACTTTACTCAGAAGTGTTTTCAGCTATCAGGTCTCTTTTAAGCTGAAACATGGCTCTTGCTATCTTCTAATTTTGGTCTTTTAATGCTGCTTCAGGAGGATGATCATCTTATTAAGGAAACAGCATCCAGCATTTCTGGTCATCAGCAGGGGGTGAAGAGGAAGGCTGATATGCCACTCGGGTCTCCATTGGAGCCAGGGCAAATACTAGAGAAGAATGAAGACAGTAAAGTCAAACTCAAAATCAGAGTAAGAAATGGAAATTCAACTTGCACAATATGTAGGGTGTTCAGAATAACAGCAGTGGCTTCTGCTGACTTCCCTTAAAGCTGTGTTCAAACAAAAGACATGTTGTGTATATGTGTACAGTAGCTGTTACGCTTACTTTGGCAAAATCATTTCCCATCAGATTCTTCATTGGCTGGCAAGAACTAAAGTTGACAGCTAATGCTCTTGTTCACACAGCTTCACGGTAAATTAGAAAGAAGACACAACACTGACCCTTTTTAATTTTACTGAATTTTTATTCCTTTGCAGTGGTAGATATCACTTCCTTTCCCTCTCACCCCCAATTTACCTCAGAAATAAAATATTTTAAGATATGTTTAGTGATATTTCTATGAATTATTAGCATCTGCTTATTTTTTTTCCTGATATCTTAGTTCTCAAACTCTCAAGAAGAGGAGGAAATTGATATGGACACGGTTCATGACAGTCAAGCCTTTATTTACCATCATTTGAATATGTTGGAGAGGCCATCCACACCAGGTATGAGTAAATTTATTTGCAAAATGATAGTATGAATTTTTCAACTGTTTCAGTTGTGGGGACTTTTTTTGCTACTGCTTATTCCTGTACATGCAATGCTGGTAAGTGTTAAATGTTAACTGAATTCAAGAAAGTATGTAAAGGGTGTGTAAAAACATTTCTTTAGCTTCCAGTATATTTATAGATAACTGTGTACATGTGTGTTTTCATACATATCTGAGTAAGGTAACTATGTATTGTGTTTATAAAAGTGAAAAGCTAAGAAATGAATAACATAAAGCTGAAATACAACCACATGAGCAATTACGTAAAACTTATTTTGATGTAGTTGTCATTGAGAAAATAATAATTTTTAAGATTAACTTTAAAAAAACATGTCAAGACTATTCAGGTTAAAAAAGAATCTCTAATCTTCATGATTTATAACATAACATTAGTAGTTAAAAAACATGCAAGCCTCAAAGATGCTTAGAAGGGCTTTTTGAAGCTGAAAAGATTGCATCTATGAGTACAATGGTTTAATTTCAATCACTTTTCTGTTACTGCTTCTCTTAATATCTTTTTCATAAAATATTTGGCAAAATTTCTTCTCAAAGAATAGTTTTCTTAAAAACCTTAAGGCAGGCTGAACTCCATTGATGAACTTCCACCTTCTTCGTTTATCTGTCACTAGCAAAGAAATTCAGTGGTTAGTCTCATTTCCTCAAAATATTTTAACCACATTTCTTAAGTTTAATTCCAGAATGTGCCAGTGGAGCTAAGCTGAGGTAGTGTGGCTGTGTAAGAAACATTTTGAGAGATCTTCGATACACATCCAAAATGAGGTTTTAGGGTTGCAATACTGCAATGCTTAAAAGTGAAGTATTTGGCCTTAGAAGTAGGATTCAGAGTAATTACGCTCTTGCTTGTTTTTCTGTTTTTATCCAGTGGTTGCCTAATGTAAAACAGAAGTAGACCTTAGCAGCAGGAACTGGAACGTCGGTTCCGTCCTCAGTGCCCTGGGTCCTGAGCTGCGCTGACAGGCGACCTCAATTGCATTTCCTGTGACCTGGCAATTTAGTGGCCCCATTTAAGAGAAGGGCTGGTGGATGTTCCTGCTCTGAGTATCCTGCTGAGGCTGGTGCCTTGGTGCTGGCTGGGGGTGTGGAAACTGTAGGCTCATACTCCCTTAGGGCCTAGGACTTACGTTTTTACTTCTTTGGCAGATGCTCTAGCCACTTAGGGGTTTTGTTGTTTTGTTGTTTGTTTTTGTTTTTGTTTTTTATAAAAGGTAACTGCTGTCATTGCTCAGCTACAAATTAAGTTCATGTGGGGACATAAAACACAGGGAGGTCTAGTTTCTGGATTCCAGATGGCCTTTGGTTAATGACATGTGCCAGCTCCACCAGGATGGATTTGTTGTTGGATACGTGGAGTAGCAAAACTCACAACTTTTTGCCTAAATCATAGGCATTTCAGCAGAGCGAAGGAGAAGGCTTGCATATAGGTTGCTGTCATGAACTTAGGTGCCTAATTCCACACAGCCTTTAAACCTCTCAGAGCTGCTTTGAATTTTGTCCTCAGTATTATCATCAACCATCACATTTCTGTTACAGCAAAGAATGACATATCCAGGGCATGCAAGTGTGAAGCTGATCCGCTGAGGATTAGTATTTATAACTCTTACGTGATATTTTGCAATGAATATTTTTTTACTAGATTTACACACTCTATGGAATATAAAGTCAAAAAAACCCAAAAGTCTGCCAAATACTTCACAAATGGGACTTACGGGACCCTCTGTACGCCAGCTCTGTGCTCCAGGACTGTTGCATATTCAGTTTCCACTAGAGTTCAGAAAGGGTAAGGTCTGAGCGGAGTAATGGCCAGTTGACTGCTGCTTTTGTAGACCTACAGCAGACAGAAGCTACTTTGAGTTTCACTTGTGTGCAGAGTGACCTTCTCACCTCTGCCGTTTAGGCATTCAGCACACTGCAATACATTTTCTTTCCTAGGTAATAAATGAGACAAATCCTGGGGTTTGCTACAGAATTCATTTTAAATAATAAGCCTTCGAAAAGCATTATTTGGAAACACTTCAGATTAATTTAATTTTCTTTGGTTTGTGTGGTTAGAAACAGCTCCACTTCAGATATTCTTTGCTTCTAAAATTTCACCTGTTTCTTATTCATAGCATTTTTCTTAGAAGCAGAGATGTATGAATTTCAGACCGAGTAAACGAAGACAGTTCAATCTTTAGGAAATGGCATACTTCTGAGAAGAAATGCCAAACAGATGGGGAAGAATAAAAGCATACGTAAATAAAATTGTTCGCACATAGGAGTGTTCTGTTTTACAAAGGAATTGCGGATAATATTTCCTGAGGGGTTTTGAGTTTTTGCAGCAATGACGGAGGATGGGCGCACTTCAGTGAGTGATTATTGTGAAATAGATTGACAACAGGTTCTGAAATGGTCTCAGTATCTTGTTAGTAAATCGTAAGATCATGTATCTGCCTCAGTTCTGTGACTCTTACTTGGAACGCAGTGAGCTCTTAGTCCATACTCAGTTTTCCTCTCACAGCTGTGGGTTATGTCCCCACATGTCACATGAAGTGTTAGGTCATCAGCCAAACACAGCCTGCGAACAGCAGCTGCCAGGAGGAGGTTCATGTTGGGTCTAAATTGTGCTGTATCTGTGTATTCTCTTCTTTTTTTACACCCCCCACACCACCCCAAATGGTAACTTGGATTTGTTCAAGTTGTTGTAACCCCCATAAAGCCAGGAAAATATTATTTTTTGTTTAAAACCTTTTTTTTTCTATATGCTTCTGCTCATAGACGTGAAAGGTTAGGGTTGAGACATGCTGCAAAGGCAAGAAAAGAATTCTTGTGCTGCAACTCTTGCAGGATTACAGATTTCAGTACTATAATTACAGCACCTTTCATAGTTGTTCATATAGAAAATGTTTTAAATCCTACTAAAGGATCATGTGTACGATAATAGAACTGTGGACTCCGGTAGCTATAAGGGATTCTGAGCATTTTTCAAGAAGTTATTTAAACAAACAACACATCAGTTGTGAACTGCCTGAAGAATGCTGTTGATTATTCATCTGCCCTAAGGACTAGAAACATGGTAGCCTCCTTTGAGCCTCTAAAGCTGTGCAAGGTCACGTTTCTAATGCAAGACTAGATTTTTATTTGCTACTAAATCATCAAGAATAGTAGTAATGCTCCTTACTCTTATCTAAAGATCAAAAGAATTTCAAGATCAAATTTTGTGTAAGCAGTAGGTTTAAACTCTCACTTCAGGCTGTAAGGTGACTTGTTGTGCATTGTTGGCTTCAGTGAAAGCAAATTAAGATACACTTCTTTATTTACTTTATCCTTTCACATGAGTGAGATATTAATACTTCAAAATTAACCTTGAAAAAGTTCTGCTGTATGTGTCAGTGGTTATTGAATGGCCTGTACTTTTCTACTTCCAAAATAAATGCCTGGCTGTAGCCTGTGTGATCTAGAAGTTATACATCATTATGGCTTAACAGGTCATCACTGATAAACATTTAATTAGAATTTTCCCAACTATTTTTGGTAGTTTGATAGTTGATACAAAGCAGTATCCAATTCTCTCTTCTCTTTATTTCTACAAAAGGAAGAAAAAGTAAATATGGCCATGTTCTCTCTGTGCCCTGGCAGACCTTTTTCTGATCACATTCAGGAGCAGTGGGGCTTTGTGGACACATCCTGAGCATTCCAGCTCACATCGGAAAAAAATCTTTGGCCATTGTATTAATCCATTTGTTGTTTTCCAGGATAATCAAACTGGAAATTTCCACTGCTGACCTTGTTGGTCACTCTCTTTACCATGTAGATGTACATGAAACTTGGAAGGTCTAGGCTACCCTCATACATGTTGATTGGATTGTGGTCTTGTTTATCACATTTACTGTCTGCAGTTTCAAGAAATAATGGTTTAACTGGATTGAATTGTTTCTGGAATGATTTGAAACTGGATACAGCACGTATTTCCGTAAAGTGTAGAGCGAAACTACTGTAGTTACTATGTTTAAACAGTACATTGGAGCCTGTGGTGCAAATCACTGCATTTCAAGCGTGAATACAGTAGTTAATAAGAATTCAGTCGGAACTGTGTAAAAAGTCTGGTCCTCTGCAGCTCAAGGGAATTACCCAAGTTAGCGATAGGAGCAGCAGTACCTCAGTGTTCAGCCATTAGTTAGTGGCTCCCTGTTAAAAAGCATTACTGAAGCATCGGCACACAGACAAATATATAAACGAACGCTTCTCGGATACCACTGACAATGATGGATTTTTGCTTCACTTTTTAAGGAGGGAAAAGCTGTTAGAACTGTTCTGTTCGACTATCCTTTAATTACATACAATATTAACATAATATCTGTTTGATAGTATCCATTATGTTGGATACAACACATATGTTGACTTTATTACCTAAAATATAACTGCTTCCAAACTGGTAACTCATAGGCTCTGAGGTTCTGTAGATACTTTTGCCTCACTGAAATAGTACGTGGTCAATTGTACCCTTCGTAAGGAAGGGTGTTTTCAAGTGCTTTATCCTAAAGTGCATGAAAGCACTTTAAAGAAACATAAGCTCAACATATAAAGTGACAACATAAATGAGAATTGCATCAGTGCGTGGCTGCAATGTGTCAACTACATGATTTAATAAAAGCAACATAATATTGTAGCTGTGACTGTCTCTGAGAAAACAACTGAGCGTTCTCAAACCCCTAAGATGGATAAGGCTGGCAACTAAATTTTCAGGTGGACTACCTGAAGCTGTTAAGAGGCACCAGGTATTCTGAATTGACCTACTGATTTAAATGTTCTTTTTCTCTACAGTAGGGAATACTCTAGAATTTTTGAGAACATTAAAGTAAATATAGTAAAAATAACACCACAGTTAAGCTGTTATTTTAATGTAAGGACAAAGTTAAATGAAAGCAAAATGAGGAAATTAGTAAAACTGGTTAAAAGTATATTTTAGTTAAATCACCAGCTCATCTTTACAATAGTTTAACGGAGGCTATCCTTTGGTATAGGTATAAGGACTTATCTATCTGGATATAAATCCCACTAAAAAATATGAAGCCAAGTGAATTGGTAATTGGAACTAGTCAAGTTTTTATGTTGGAGCCAAATTAACTGATTTATTTAGCGCATCCTCAGAAAAGTTTTGGGTGGTTTTGTTTTTAACTAGACCTTTACTTCTCACTCTCAAACTTTAAATTTTGTCATATGGTCCTTAAAAGAACACCCTATTAGACCGAAAATTGGTAACTTTTTTTCAGAGATATATAATTTTGAAATTCTGCTTCTTAAGACAAATGACAGGACACTCGCACTCTGGAAGTTTGGGATTATTTATGCTTGGTGACTTTCTGTGTGTGCTTTGTTGATGGTGCAACAGATGCATAAACACAGCATTAAATAAACAAATAGTGTGTCTTAGATGTTTCCAGGGTAATATTAAAAAAGAAAAGCAGAAATAAGGAAAAACAGGGTAATTGTCAGAACAGTTTTTAAGATCTTTTCAGCTTTTTTTAGTGTTTTCTCTTTAGAGAAAAAGCTAGCCAGAGCTACAGTTCAACTGTTAGGCAAAGAGAGTGCATTATTTTTCTCATTAGCAACCTTTCTTTGGGTTCTGGGAGAAATACAGTAAGTGTTCGCATGCTCGTGTTGGTGTCCCCTTCTTCCCAGAGGTGGTCGGCATCAGGTTCTGGAGCACCCGCCTCTCCTCAGCCGAAAGACTGGACCCATGGGCCTTACCCTTTGCTGTGATTTATGAAGTTGTTTTCTCCCTCTCTGACATTTGGATAAATCAGGGTGCGAATGGGGTCATTTTTAACAAGTATCGATTTGGAAAAGTCCTACATAAGCCAGCTGTTTTAAAAAATAGATTGTGCATGCGAAGAAACAGAGACTTGTAAGTCTGTCGTGTCCCACGACACATGTCACACAAAATCAGAAATGTAAGAGAGACCATATGGAAGATCTTATGAAAGTTTGTTGGCGTGTTAAAGTCTCGAGTTACATGTTCCCAAATTGTAAAGGTTCAATAAATAAGAGTAAAATAAGTAAAACACTGTACCCAACAACATTGGTTGATGTTCATGCACCGATGATTCTCAAAAACGATTTGTCCTGGATAATTGATGAACAGGATGATACAGTTATCTGACAGCGATTTTTCTTGTGACAGAAAATGTTACTTTAAAGCTTATCAAGATCCTGAACCCTTTTCATTCTAAAACTAAACTATGAGATCTGTGGGTAGTGGGTTGGAACTAGATGATGTTTAAGGCCTCTTCCAACTCTAACCGTCCTATGATTTTGTTCTCTCTCATGATATCTACAGCATTTGTATCGGTCCCAGTGACGAGGTGTGCACATAGTTTCTGAGCTTTGTCCTGTGGGTTAGTAATTGTGTCTAATTTTAAACACGTACCCAGTCAGCTGGAACACTGCAAAGCCAATAATTACATTGGAATCTCCACATCCCAAACAGAAGGAGATCCAAGTGGATAGACACGCGTATGTGCATTTTCTTCCAAGGAATGCTACTAACCACTTCAGAAGCGAGCTCCTGGGCTCACCCTCCACTTTTTGTGTGTTTCTGTGATTTGAGAAACCCGGGTTCCAGTCCTGCTCCCTCCGCCAGGAGGAAGTGGGTTCCCTGCAGGAAGAGGGAGTGCTCCGTGCCTCCTTGCAGCAGTCCTGCTATCCCTGTTGACATGAGGATGATATTAATGCCCTGGAAAGCAACTCCTCTGTAGCGTTGCTTTTCTAGTTTGGCAAGATCCTGGCATGGGCTTTAAGTAGATCTTAATTAAAATGAAGAAGTGTTCTGCAAGTTTAATGGTGAATTTTACAGGTACAAAGCTGTAAAATTTTTTATAGACCTTTTACATGTCTGTCCATTTTACAGACAACTGAGTTCAGTAGTCTGTGTACATTCTTTCTGAGACATCGTCCAGGATCAATATATTTGATTCCTGATTTCAAAGCGCTCTTTAGCAGTAGGAGGAAATTTTCTGGATAGTTGTTATTTTTCATTTAAAAAACCAACAGCTTATAGCTATCATTGACCTCTATGAAGGAAGTGCATGTGTACTCCTAGTACCGGCTCAGTAAATGTAGATTTTATTTTTTTTTTGTAATGACTTTCTTTCATTTCGCATTGACATTTGTGACATATTACGAATATTGACTGCCTCCTTAAGCATTAAAGTAGCCCTTGAGTTGCAGTTGGATCTAATGGCCCGAGTCAGATATGCCCCTTTTTCCACCGTTTTTTCTTCTGTTTCATGGCTGGTTTTGCATGCTTGCAACTGCTAAGGAAAATTTTCTTACTTGTTGAAAAGCTGTATGCTCTAGAGGAATGAGCTCAGGTTCTGGGGATAGATTTAGGTACAGGTAGGAGTTCCTTAACAGAAATATAGTTGAAAATTGTTAAATTGTGAAGCAATCTTTTTGCATCAAATACAGTATACTTGCATGCTGTCTGCAATGTCAAGAACTGCTTCAGGTAACAATGTAAAAAAGTTGTAACTGCATTGAAGTCAACAAGTGGAAGTTTTAATTTGTGTGCATATCTTCTATCTGCCATCATATGCATAAAAAAGTAAAGTAGTTGTGAGTTCTAACAATAAATCTTTGCATTGATAACATGAGCTTGCTACTGCACAGTTCTGATGAAATAAAAATTAAAGTTGTTTTTTTTTAAAAAATACTTGCATATTAGAGATTTTAAGTCTATAGGAAACTATTGTACTCTAGTCTAGCCTCCTTCCTAACATCAGCAGAATTTTATGTGGCACCATATTCACATCTTGCAGTCGACCCTAAACATATTTCTAGAAGACATCACTTCTGCTGTTTAAGACTTTAAGCGATAGGGATTCCACCATGTCCCACAGTAAGTCATTGGTCATCCTCACTGTAAAAATGTTTTGTATTTCTATTCTGACTTCTAAACACTGCTTACAGATGTAGGTTTTGTTATTTCCAGCCATATTTAAAAACAAACAAAAAACCAGAACAGCTGTACTGTCTAGAAACTTTCCTATAGATGTGCTTGATTGAATCAGTTCTTAATCTTTTGGATAAGGATAGAAAGATTGCTTGGAAATCTTTCTTGGTGCTTGTTTGTCATACTACAGGGAGCTGGCTCTTCAGACTTCCAGGAATCATTACCATAGGCCAGTCATTCTTGCCTTTAAAGATACAAAACCAACCAACCAAAATGATGTACTGGGAAAATATCCATTTTCAAATATACAGAAAAAGATAATTACAAAGCCCAACGTTTATAGCAGCTGTGAAGAAAATCCATTTTAAGTAATACTTAATGGAATAGCTGCCTTCAAAAATCTGATGGTGCTTTTCTACATTTGCCTAGTAGTTAAAGCACATTCTTGCAATGTAAGTGATTTGATTCAATTTCTGTCTAAAGGAATTTAAGCTTTCCTGCCTTCCAGTGTTTGCCCACATTAAGATGTTATTCTTAGATTATTGCCCTTTAATCCCTACTATTGAAGCTTGTGTGAAACAACAAAGTATTAAATGAGCCAAAGAGAGAATGAGAAAGTGAACCAGGGATTAAGAGATCACGGATCAGATTTTCTCTCCTCAGATACCAGGTTTACTAAATATATAAGTAGTTCTAGTGCATTTGTGAAATATATACTTGATAAAGATAGTATAATTGTCTTTATTGGAATTTGCTATTTGTTTAAGAACAAAACTTTGTGTAATCTTTCAAATAGGCTAATAGCTTGTAAGATGCAATCTTTGGAAAAAGCAGTTTAATTCTTCTGTTCACTATCAAAAAGTTTGTATGTTCTTGCAGGGAGCTTTAGCTCCTGACTAATAGGCGTTCACATTCCAAAATTGCACTTTAATTCACGCCAGTTCTGCGCTATCATAATTTTCATAAGCAGTTAGATTTTTATTATTCATGGTATAGTGGCCTTCCTACTCTGTTTAAAAATGAATTTCTGGAAACTAGTATAACTTGCAGCTCCTTAGCTCTCTACAATTCCTAATTTTCTGGGATACTTTTATACTTTTGAGGGAGGAAGGAGTTCGTCTGTAAAAAGTGTCAGTAGTATGGGAGCTTTAATGGCATGTCCAGAGCCTTTTCTGAAAAAAAAAAAAACAAAACCCAAAAAAACCAAAAACAACAAAAAACCCAAAAACCCCCCAAACCCCAAAAAGCTAATGGTACAAGTATAGTAACAGATTCTGTGTTTGCATGTTTAAAGGATAATGTAGGTTTGATCTAATATTTCAGAATTTCTTATGTTTCAAAACAATGCAAGTTAAACATTTATTAATCCCACTATATCCATTTTTTAGGTAAAGAACAGTCTTCGGGAGAGATGAACATGCACCCGGTCTCAGCAGCGCCGATGTCTGTGTTTAGCAAAGAATCAAACTCCTCAAAACATAGTGATCACCATCACCATCACCACCATGAGCACAAGAAAAAGAAGAAGAAACACAAGCATAAGCACAAGCATAAACATAAACATGATAATAAAGAAAAGGAAAAGGATCCCTTTGCTTTCTCTAACAGTCCAGCCAGTGCACGATCAATCTGTTCCCCGTCACTTTCAGACTGATGTCGGTGGCTTCTCTGGAGTTCAACTTGCAATATTCCCTGAATACTTAGAAGGATGTATATAACTAAAGCTTCTATCTTTTTTTATGGAAATAAGAATATGTGAATTGCCTTAGCAATTCAGAAGCTCTGCCACCATCCTTGTTTGAAGCCTTCTATTTGCATATGCGGTTGTTGAAATAATCTGATTCAAAAAATATGTTTTATGATTCTGAGTCATTTTGTATTTCACTCTTCTCCACACCCCTCACACTTTTTTCCATTTTAAACAAAGAAAACAGCCCTTTATGTAAGGGCCCCGTGTCCACTGGCAACCCCCTGCACATCGTGCTGACCATGTGTACTGCCAGAATCAATTATGTTTTAATCCTTTGAAGAATGTTATGAGGCAGGGTATGTTTTAAGCAGAAGCCAATTGCCAGACCTTTGGTGAAGTGCTGTTTCCAGCGTAGTATTGTATAACCAAGCGTAGACCTCCTGAGAAGACAGGGATTTTCTGTAGTCTACAGTTGAGCTGTTTCTTGCTTTAACCATTGCAATGTAATGTCAGAATTTTAAGAACAGTATACGGAACATTTGCCTTTTTCAGGTACTAAAACTCTTCAAAAATTCCAAGCTGCTTTTAAGCTGCAGGTATTTATTATGAACATGACCCTTCGAATATAATGACATTCTGCAATTATGTTTTTGGAATTTTAGCAAAATGCTTAATGCATGTTTTGTCCTGTAATCAGGCTTTTAAAAATCCAATAAAGTTTGCAAATTATTTTGACAGAGGCAGATTTTTTTCTTCAAGCTTGACATTGGAATATAATTCTGAAAGATGGCTTTGCTAAAAGTAAAAAAATATTTTTGAAAAGCTTAAAAATTAAAAGATTGAAAAAAATACATATTTCCTCCTGCTGAGGGGTGGTTTTTTCAGAAGCGTTCTATACGATCAGCTCATGAATCCACAGGAGAAATACATTAGTAGATTAACCTAGGTCTGGGACTTTGAATGACGGATACATTTAAATTTCTTCAGCTGTGTTTTATGCAGTGTACTCTTTACATCCAGCATTTTTTTTTATTTAAAAACTTAAGTTTTTAGAAGTTTTGATAATGGAGAGAAATCATCTCTGCCACTTTTTATGTGTTTTCTTTATTTGTGTGTAGAGGCAGGGGTTTTATTTCCATGCACTGGTTGACTTCTGTTGCCCAGAGTTCACTTCACGTTTAGCTTTCTAGAAGATGGTATTCGGGTTAAACGTTTTTTAAATTTTTTTTTCCCAAATTCCTGTGTGAGACTGATTCTCCTTCTTAGGGTAAAGAGAGAAAGTTCAACAGGGACCCAAGAAGACTTTTTTAAGCCATATTCTATTTCATGAAAGTTAATAAATACTTTTATATTATATACCTGCTGTTGAATCCTGTAGTTTTTGTAATAACAAATTACCTGTAGAATGGAAAGCTGATAGACTGAGGTGTTTTGTAATACGCATATACTTTGTTATTCAAACGCCATATGCCTTTATTACTGTTGTGCTACTAGTTGTGCTAATCGTTGTACTCGGAACACGTGTTAAGGTGTATTTGGGCTGGATTCGGGCGTGCTGGACCTGGGCAGCATCGCAGCCTCTCTCCTCGGTGGATGTGGTGCCCATCTGCTGCCACGCCAGCAGCTCTTCGCCCTAGGCAAAGCCCACCTTGGTGGGATCTCTTTCCTCTCTGCAGTGACTGTGAGCTCTTACAGCTTAGATGAGCTGAAGGTGCAGCAGGAAGAGGACACCCAAGCGTGGGTAGAAGGAGGAACTGATGTGTGTTGGGTAGACCAGCCATGTGTGCAGCTTAGTTTGCCACCTCCCTTGGGCCAGCGGACCGTGAATCACAGGGAGAGGTGGGGAGGCTACAGCAATAGCTCCGTGGAAATATTTCTAGGTGTTTTTCCCTTGGCTAAGGAGTGAAGTAATGCTGCCAAAGGTGTTTGTGGGAGACCTGGGCTAGTAAGCAATGAAAGCTGGCATTGTTTGGGAGAGCGAAGGCAAATGCGTTTATGTTTTAAAAATGAGGTCATGGATAATTTAGGCTGGTGTAGTTTCTGCTTTTGGAGACGGGGATTTACACTCTTAGGCTGAGGGGAAACATTGTCTAGTGATACAGGCACAGAACGGAAGCAGAGCTGTAACGTGGTAATTCCACCATCGTATATTTGGCTGTATGACTTTTAAGTGAACTATTGAATATATGTAAAGGAAATAAGTTGAAGACACCGTTAAGAGAAAATTGGAGGGGAAAAAAAAAATCTGAAAAGACTTTTCCAGTGCAATTTCTGAGGTTATGTCATGGTTCAGAATATCCCTTAATGTGTTTGCTGGACTACAAAGTCAGTTTGAGGTCTGCAGGTGGTACGGCGTGGACAGGCAGCGCTCGCAGGCTGGCGGGTGTGCTCACGATTCGCAACAGCTGGGCAGATTGCACAGGTGATCCTAAAGCAACAAACTAAAATTCAGTAGGAGTGAACGTGAAATACTGAACTTGAGGGAAAATTAAACGCGTGAAAGCAAGCCGTTCCCCCCCCAACCTTGCAAGACACAGTGAGGAAAAAGAGCGTGGGGCTGCACAGAGGCGAGCAACGTGGGGCTATGGCAGAAAGCAAAATTCACCTAAGGGTTAGCAGGAATTTTTTATGTAAGATATGAAAGTGCCAGGGATTTTGGGCAACACATTTTGAGAAATGGCTGGGCAAATTCCCCCAAATGGAAACAACAGATAACATTGCATGTAAGAAAAAAAGAAAAAAAAAAAAACAACAACAAGGGGAACTGCGTGTTCTCGGTCTAGAATAAAAGAAGTCCGAAGAGGGAACTCTCCCTTCTAATACCTAAAAGATTGCTACAAGAAATGTTTATCGATTGTTCTCGGTGTTTCCTGTGGGAAGGCAGGGATCAGCTTTATTTGCAAAAAAAGATAGTCTTGTTCAATGTTAAGATGGAAAATATAACAGGCACCTAATTGTGATGTAAAAGCTCTTTTCTTGTAGATTTTTGAGCAGCAGGTTGCAGAGGTCTGCAGGGGATGTTTAGGGGATGCTGCGCCCTGCCACAGCGCGGGGACCTCACTGCTTTAGTTCCTTTTCGCGATTCCTTTGATCTTCCAGGTTTGTCGGCGCAATTACTGCGGTGGCTCCCGGGGTGTGACGGACACTCGTGGGAGCCTTAGGAAACAGAGGTCCTCGCACCCATTGCACCGTAGCTTGGGTTTTTCTTCTACTGAGAAATCAATTGATGACTATTTACAAGTTATAACCTGACAGCAGCTCAAGTTTAAACTTTATCTGGGCGGTGGATTAAGCTCTTTATCCTCGCCACCTTCACAGCTCGCAGGCTGGCTGTAACCCGTGCAGTTGATTTTGGTCCAAGTTCTGAGTTTCAGTTAAGACTTCTGGTGTATAGCGCGCTGTCCTTGAAACAAAAGGAGAAATAATTGATTTAGGTGGGATAGTAACTAAATGCTGGAAGAAGACGCGTTACACATACAAAGCAGAAATGCATGTGTTGTTGAAAATGTGCAAAGAGGTCAAAGTCTGGAGATTTTATTTTGACATCTCAGTTCATGAATTCCTTTATTTTGTTCGTTATAAACACTATAATGCACACAAGTGTAGGGCACATATCTAGTATTAAAAGACCTATATGCATTTTTAATGCAGACTCTTCATTTATCTTGGGGTTCTTTTCTTTATTTCTCAGCATAATTATAGAATAAAATGTCCATGAAGTAACTGCCGCATCCCTTAGATTTGTAGACATGCTCACGTCTCTAATTAGGATGCGGCTTCTTTCCTTGGGTGTCCGAGTAAGCCTTTGCGCTTTGGTGGGTTGGCTGCCAGGCGCTGTGGGTCTGTCCTGGAGCTGTGGCGGAAGGACAGCAGGACGCGACTTCCCCGCGTGCTTGGGTGAGCTGGTGCTCTCCTCCCAGCCTGAACTGGGCCGTCCCGTAAAGCGGTTCATATCAGTGACAGCGAGGTATCCTCACACCGTCTGCCTCTTCAGGGTATACAAGCTGTTCAGTTTTAGTTGATTGCACATTTCCAGGGATCGGGTAATTTGTGTGAATTTTAATATAAGGAATTTTTAGTCCTGTCAATATATTTTGAGTTCCTTAAGACAGTTAAGTCACAGAAAATTAGGAACCTGATTTTTAATGCAGCAGCAGTATTGCATAGAGGCCCTTAAAATGCACACCATATATATGAAAGTTTGGCGTAAGATTTAACTATTTTTATCTATTTTTATATGTGTGTAAATACATATATTATTTATTAAATATATTTATATTTTGTTTCCTGCCTTTATAATTTAAAAGGCAATAATAAGATATGAGTGTCTGCACGCACGTTAAGCCATGGCAGCTAATGTATAAAGCCTGTGTTATTCCATAGTCACCTGATATCCTAAATATAGTTTTGCTAAAGGCTTTTCCAAGGTTTTATTATTATTTTTGTCCAGATAAATCTACAGTGTTAGTAACCTTTGCTGATGCAGATGAGCCAGGATTTCATTTGAAGGACTTTGTATTTTGTCGAAGCACACTTTGCCTGGTGTGAATATGAATGTTTTTGTGGTGAACATCATAAAGTGACAGCAGAAATTGAAAGTGTATTTAGCTATGTTATTTTTTTTCATTTCTGAGTAGAAGTGAAACTGCATGGGTGGCCGCTTTGGGCTGACCTAACAACTTGCCATGGGGGAAGGAGCCATTTCTCCCCCCAGCCCCTGACCCCGCAGTCCCACGTGGGACGTTCTGGGTGCAAACCGGGCTCTTCGGGGGCTCCGTTCAACTCTCTCAAACTTTGGGGGAGAGGCTGGGGGACGGCGAGGCCGATGCTGGGCTGGTGGAGCCGGAGAGTGGAGTGGGGAGAAGGAGGGCGGGGGGCGCAAGTAGGGACAAAACCCTCTTTGGCTGCAGCCGCTGATTCCTTTGGCTCCGCTGCTCCTTGCGACTTCATGCCGAGAAAACGGCACGATAGGGTGAATTCAAGTGCTTACATCTGCGCCTCTCTGGGACTCTTCATTTTGTCGTGAGTTGGTTCAGTGAATGTTTTGAATCGGATTCACTTTGGGAATTTTGGCAGGTCGGAGCGAGATGAGCGTGCGTGACTGGCGGTTGGTTTTTTCTTTGCTGTGTTATAAATAAAAAAAGGAACGGTCTCAACAATAACGGGCAAAAGAAACTCTTCAAAAATTACTTCAAAGGTCATATCAGGTCAAATAAGGCTTTTTTAAAATTCTTTTTATTCTTTTTTATGTATTATTATTCTATTTTGTTCTATTCTATTTTACTTTTATCTACAGAATTGAATTTCAGAAGTGTTAATATGAAGCATTTTGTTCTGAAAACGCACTTTTCATTTTCTAAATCTTCCTATATCTTATAAATAAATCACACTGTAAAATCTAAGTAACGGATAAAACTTCTAAATGAAAATATGCCCTAAAAAGAAGGAAAAGGCTTGACAGCACATTAGGAATGAAAGCATTTTTCAAGACCTGATTGACTTCGCCCCTTTTCAAAAACTTATTTCTGGAAAAAAGTCCCTTCTGGAAGTTATCTGTTCCTCACCTTTCCAGGAAAAGGAGGGATGACTCACAAACTTGCTGCCGATTTAAAAGCTGTTTGAATCCATGTGAGTAACCCTCTGTTCCTGGTGGATGCTGGAAGGGCTCGTGCCAAGCCTCGCTGGGTCTGCCCGGGTGTGGGATTCAGTGCCGGACCCCAGGGGACACCGTGGGAGCAACGGAAACGTGGCCACAGTCTTCCTTCAGCGCCCAGCTACAGCCGATGTAGAAGCGGTCCTCGACCTGTTTTTCCTTACGCTACTGGTTCTGCTCAGCTTCTAGACACTTTGTTAAATCTTTCAAGTTTGTTTAGTGCCTTAAACTTTGGCATTATAGAATCATAGAATTGTCAGGGTTGGAAGGGACCTTAAAGATCATGCAGTTCCAACCCCCCTGCCATGGCCAGGGACACCTCCCACTAGATCAGGTTGCTCAGAGCCCCATCCAGCCTGGCCTTGAACACTTCCAGGGATGGGGCTTCCACCGCCTCTCTGGGCAACCTGTTCCAGTGTCTCACCACCCTCATGGTGAAGAACTTCTTCCTAACATCCAGTCTGCATCGTCCCATCTCTAGTTTTAATCCATTCCCTCTAGTCCTACCATTACCTGACATCCTAAAAAGTCCCTCACCAGCTTTCTTGTAGGCCCCCTTAAGATACTGGCAGGCCACTATAAGGTCTCCTTGGAGCCTTCTTTTCTCCAGACTGAACAACCCCAACTCCCTCAGTCTGTCCTCACAGGAGAGGTGCTCCAGCCCTCTGAGCATCCTCATGGCCCTTCTCTGGACACCTTCCAGCATGTCCATATCTTTCTTGTAGTAGAAAAGACTTTGGTCTTTTGGTAGCTCATCTCCCACTCAGGAAATTGAATTGAAGGACATGTGGGAAGAAGGGGTTTTAGCAGTATTGGAAATATTTGACATCAGCTTTTCAAGCTGATATGAAAGTTATTGACAGTGCATCCTTGTTTTGCTAGTTCTAATTACTTAATTCCTAATTTTTCTGTACGCTGAAGAACTGGAGGTATGGAAGAAGGAAGAGGAGGGACTGAGATGATCTGTCACCACAATGAAGAGAGACTTGGAGAGATTAAAGGTGTTCCGTTAGTTCTATCACTCGCCTTCCTAAGGCAGTTTCTACTGCTTTTAGGTATTTAGCACTCACCCATGGAGTTGCTTTCATCTTCACTTGTTTTCCTCCATTATTTCTTTACCTTCAATTCTTATTCCAGCATATTGATGTAATAGTCGCCTCAGAGATGTCCAAGCTTCAAGAAAGGCAGATCACTCAGAGACGTCCCCCAAAGCAGAGGGTTTAAACTGCTTTGGAGCAGGATGATGCCCTGTGCTGGGGATTTGAGTCTCTTCTCTTGTTTTTCCATCGACTGTTCCCAGCTCTGTGGCCAGCAGGCTACTACAGCTTATTTCTCCTCCAGACATAGATGTTCCTTATGGACATCGTACAGTTCCAGAGTCTGGGCAAGCATCCTTCTTACTTTTTCTTGTTCTTGGAGCAGTATGGATAGAAAATATTTCTCTATCTCAAATGCTTTTATCAAAGGATGCGGTCATTTTAAAATGTTGGAATTGATGTGTTTGTTATTGAGTACTTGACAAATTTCAAAACACTGAACACTTTCAGTTGCTTTAATTTTAAGACTGAGATTTTTAAAAATAGACGTTTGTTTTTACAGTGCTGAAAATCTTCCAGGTACTTAATAAAACACTCAGCACTTACAAGCTAGGACAAGACATAGAGGAGGGAAGAGAACAAAGGGGGTTTGTACGTCTCTTCAGGGAAGAGAGAAGTGCAATTGTAAGAGAATTGATAAAGGACTTCAAGGAATTGCTAGTCGACTACTGCTGTAATGTAGGAGTTATGGAAACCTAAATAAAACAGTGTGGAGAGGGCAGCTGAATACAATACTCTTTTTTTTTCAATAAAAGTTCAACAATTCGATTGGAGAAAAATGCATTTATAAAATGAAAACAAGACACTGATAACTTGTGTAACATGTTAACAGCTGCTTAATTTTTGACTGTTGTCCTTGAGCGCTGTATTCCGTAGTGTTAATTGAGAATATAGCAAGAGCAACTTTTCTTTTCCAGAGTCCAGCAATTTAGCATGACTGAATACCTGTCATGTACCTGAAATTTTCTCTTTTAATTTTCCTTTAATGATTTATTCTATTAAGAATAGGGAAAGCTTCTAAATATGTGATTTACAGTTGTTTTACAAAAATCAAACCGGATTTCCCTGTTCTATAATTACGAATGTAAGATGTACTTGGGCTGCACAGAAATGCCATTGGGAATTGGCCTTTGTGCTCAGAGGAGCTGGAGTTTTACCAGTGTGTATTTCTGGTCGGGGTTCTGAGTTGAGCCAATGATTTGTACCCGTCCCTAGAGTCTGGTCCGGTTTTAGGTAATCGGTGCCACCAGTTGGAGCAGATATTACCAGACCATTGCAAGCCCTTCCACTTTCCCCAGTTGGACTACTGGTTTTTCTCATTCATCTACCTTTCTCGTACTTCAATATGATGCAGGCTTCACCCGAGGATGATCGGGAGATTCAGTCTGGGCAGACTTTCAGGATGGGATGATCCTGCTCCACACACTGGGCTCCTGAAGAAACTCCTGAGGGTTACCTGGGAAAAACAGGCAATCTGTGGAACTTAGGGCATTTTTTGAAACTCCTATTTAAAGCAAAAGTGAATTAGTATAAGGTATCCACAGTGCCTTATACTGTTAAAAGAAGCTCCAGGTGGTGAGATGTTGCATGTCTAGTAGCTAATATTCTTGGGGCTTTGACATTGATTAAGGGACGTGACTGTCCCAGCTTTTTGGATCCTGGTATCATTCAGGCTGGGTTTTTTGGGTTTTTCTTGCATCTGCAGAGCTCCTCTCTGTCAAGGCAACTTCCCTCTTTTCTTTCAAATTACAGCTCAACTCCTCTATTTGCGTGCAAATGACTTCTCTGCCCTTTCGAGGAGACCAGATAAGATAGACAAGAAATACTTGAGCTCACCCGAGCTGCAGTTGTAACTGTCGGGACTTTTTCTCCAAGCCCTCCTGCATGGTGACCAGGCTGTCCGTCAGCCACATCTGCCGTTTAGGTGAGTCGTTTAGGACATTTCGTCCCCTGCTTATGCTGTACTACCACCTTGCCAGGCTAGGGAAGGGGGAGAGACTGGAAGGGGAAGTGTTGTGTAGCTCTCACAAGCTGAATTCACTGCATGGACAAGGGCCACCTCACACCACGTCAGTTCTCAGGCTTCTTCTCTTCTCCGTGTCCCCGTCCCCTTGCTTTTGTGTCTCCCCATTTCCTTCTCCCCGTTTTCTTTTCCTCTCCTATTTTTATTTCTTTTTTCTTTTCTACAGCCTCAGACATGAGCTGCTCGGGGTGTCGAGGCTTCAAACTCCACTGGGATGAAGAGTAGAACCAAGAGATGGAAGTATATTCACGCAGAAGGTATCAGTCCATGCCACCAAACAGTCTTTCATGCCCTTGAGACAATTACAGAGATGGATAAAACTGTATGAGCGTGCCTGCCGGTGAGGGCAGTCTGCTAATTAGCGGCTGTGTACGCCCACAGCTCGTTGTTTTACTTTTTCAGAGGTTTTGACTTTCTCCTGTGTGTTTCCGACCGCTCGGATGGATACCGTTCTGCCCTCAGCTGCCCGGCGCAGCTCCGGCGTGTTGGAGCCCATCGGGGAGAGGGTCGGTGCCGCTGCCTGGCGTGGCTCTGCTTGCTGGGCGGGGGGTCACACTGTCACTCCGGCCGCAATAACCCCCTTGTTTGGTCAAGATGTAAGCAGCGATTCGCCTCCGCACGCCGCTTGCCTCCATCACCGTGTTTACAGGCCGGCCTGTGAACAGGCAGCTGAGCAGCATTTTCAACTTGGAGGAAAACAAGTAGTTTTGTTTAGGATCGGGTATCTTTTCTTTCTTTTTAAAAGGCTAGCCTTCTGTTAAACATATTAAGCACGTTAAGTTGAGCTGATCATTTACCATGCCCTTTCCATTCACAGACTGTAGATTTTTTCATATAAAATTTGTTTTGAATGATTGCAGAAATTTTATATAAATTGACTTTATATGGCACCGGTCACATCCTTTGGAGCTAATAATGCTCATATTAAGGTTTGATTCTGAAATATAGCAAAACCTCAGTAGGGCATATGGAAATGAGAGGCCCCGTTGTGAGCTAATGACCTCTGTGAATGAACGAACATGTCAGCACCGTAAAATGAGATACACTTAATAGCTTTTTACAATGGATGCTTGTATACGATACACATCAGCGTACTGTGAAGTGGCTTGTTATGATAAGACCATAATATAGAACTTTTCTGTTGAAATGGTTCTCTCTCTCCGCTTCTTGGGAAATATTTGTTCAAATAAATATGTGGGTTAGTGAGGCAACAGATAGTTATTTGTCTCTCAAGTGTGAGTAATGTAATATGAACAACCATTAATGACCTAACTCCTTAATTCAACAGGAGATCCTTATTTTTCTTACACGCTATCTTATTTCTTAATATTTTGGAATCCATTGCTCAGTGTGTGTTGTGTGTTCCCAGGGGAGCTGAGCACAAGCTACAAGCTTTGGATAACTCTCAGTTCTGCTCAACTTTATCATCTCTTGGACACTCTCTTAGACTTCTTCATCTCAATGGCTGGCAACTATGTGTATCTGCTCCCTGAATCATCCACTAACATCTGCCTGAAATAATGAAAAGTCTTGCAGTTTTCAGTAGACATGAGAGGCAGAATTGGCCAAACAGTCCATGTGATTTAGAAGCCTTTGCCCGATTTCCAGGAGAGGCTCCAGCATGGTGAAATCAAAGCCCTGTGAATTTCTGTGAGACTTACCACTGCGATACATGGCTGAAGCATCTCGCAAAATTGCTGCCCCCAGGGCAGAGGCAGCAGGAGAGAACGGGCGCTTTGGGCTCAGCCGCTCCACACTGAAGTCTGGTGGTTTAGACTGACCCCCGATGAAGGTGAGTCAAATGTAAAATAGAAAGTTAAGCTAGCCCAGGGAGTGAGGGAACTAAGTAAATGGATCAAGAACTGGAACAAGGAACAAGTGATAGAGAATAAAGTCAACGGAAGATCTGAGAGGGAACGGCAACAAGGAGGAGAAGCTGGGCATTGAGGCACAATGGGCAAAAATGACAAGAAAAAATCCCTTTGAACCACAATCCCCTCCAGAAGTTGGGTTGTAATCAGAGGTTCAGGAGTCTCGTTGCTCCTGGGCAACAGGTTTTGTAGCCGTTTGCTAAAGTGCACACTTTATTCCTCTGTAGGTATCAGTTACCAAAAGGATGGCAATCTACAACATCTCTTAGTTGCCAGTCCCTCGCCTTGTGCGAGCCCAATGTTTTCCAGTGCTGCTGTTGAACCACAAAAGAGTCAATGTGCACCACATCATCGACACACTAGAAATTATTCTTCGAATTCAGTACTTTTTAAAGAAAACAAACCACTGAGTATTCTTTTTGGAGAATATGATTAAGGTTGCAATTCAACTGGAGATAAGACCATCTGGGCAATTTTACTCAGCTCCTTGGCATCCAAGTATGATTCTGTGTTCTCAAAGCAGTGCCTCGAGTGGGGAATGGGGCTGCAGGAGGAATCAGGTCGTGCTCAGATCAGCTCAGTCTTGTTCTGGAGGGCTGAATGCTGTTTCTGTGTCTCCATAGACAGAATTATTATGGGATACTGCCAGGTCATTTCAGCTATAATTTTCAGAAAAGGTCATTTTTAACTTCTCTGCTCAGCACTCAGCTTGAGACGCACAGCTCTGATTAGGAGAACTGCTGAGTCTTGATGGCTTCAGCTGGAGATGACAGGGGTCTGTGCTGCGCACACCCAGTACAGCAAGTCTCTGGTAGCGCCTATTACAGACTGTGGTAGTAGTGCTATATAATGCTGTGAATTCTAAAAATTAGGATTCTTGAAGTCTTAAGGCAGGCTCTTAAAATTAGTGGAAATAGTTTGTTAATGTCTCACCTGAAAATAGTGATAATGCTGCCTTTACCTCAAAGGAGTGTTATCACAATATTTTGGAAACTGCTTGGACACCACCGCAAGGACATCTCTTGATCATCTTGTCCAGAGAACAGTTTTGGATGCTGCTCCGTAAATAAAGAAGTCAGGAATGCGTATGCGGTGTCTGTGCTGGGCTTCTCTGTGTTGCCGTTGGTATCACTGGCAGACCTGGAAGATTCAGCTGGTCCGGCAGCCCCAACGTGCAGCCGTGGAGCATACGATCAGCAAGGCTGGGGTGCTGTGCCCCTTTCTTCTCAACACTTAACACTGGATCTGAGAGAGCAAGCTGGCTCAAAACTTCTGATCTGGAACAGCTGCCTGGCTTGGTTTGCAGCGTGGTGGTGATGTGGGGAAGCAGATGGAGCAAGGGTGCTGTAAGACCATCTGCTTGTTGCTGTGGATGATGTAGTTTGAAACAAGGATCTGCAGCCCCAGGACCAGTGCAGAAAGCACTTGAATAAACAGGACACACTGGAGTCAGAGCAGCAGAGCCATGGCTTGCCAGAGGACACGCTCCAGTGGGAGTGGGAATCTACCCTGGTTTGAGTCACTCGGAGTGCATTTTGGGAGATGTATTTTGCATTTAGGTGACTATGTTGATACCGCTAAGGGCACGGTGAAGCTGGTGGTTGCAGAGATATAAATATACAAAAAAGCCCAGGAGAAATGTTGGCCTGCATTGGCATCTTCTGAACACAAAATTGGTCTCTGTCTTGATCAGGTCCTCAGTAGAAAACACACAACCAGCTGGGAGCTCCTTCTGTAGAAGGCAGGAGGCTGTCCCTTAGCCATACTGCAAGCTCCCTTCAACCTTGTACTGCATGTTGGACACCATGTGTCTTCTCAGTATTTGATCACCATTTGTATTTGACAAGCGACCTTGGAGCTGGGATGGAATATAATTCCCATCAGTGGCTACTTGCCATCCCTTGTTATATCTGCCTGCTTTAAGGTCATTGCAAAACATTAGATGGACTTCTGGTAAAAATAATTGGTTTTCTCTTTGGACAATGTTCCAAATTTAGCACATCCTCTCCGAAGCTTAGCAAAGCACTTTCCTGGAGCTGCATCAATCCCCAGTGTTCAGTGTTTAAAGCTTAGTGTTAATGCCTGTTGGAGATGATGTTGTAACAGTTAGAAGCCCCTGTCACACTTTGAGTGATGGTCTTGTTTTCTGGAAAGCTCTCTAGCATCTTGGAGATGTCAAATTTTGGAATCAAACGCTGACTTTAATGCAGAAATGTTCCCCATGGGCCCTGATGTTTTATCCAAAAATCCAAACCTTTGTATACAGTTGTTGCTGTTGATTTCCAGTCTAGGGGATTGTCTCAAATTCCCCCCAAGTTTGGTGTCACCAAAAAAGCTCACATTTCTTCGCAGCTAATCAGAGAGAGGGGCTGGGCATTAGAAAATCATCTGAATTTGAAGACATTGAAGGAACCCTGGATTACTAGCTCTGGAGCTGAAGATTTATAAAGTGATTTTATGTATTGTATTCCTTTTCCTGGAGGGACTGAATCCCTCTCTTGACAAAATGAGACATCCCTTTTCTGCTTCTCTCCATTCTGCACAGTTCACACTCCCTGGGGATGGGAGGAGTTCCTTCAATGAAATATAAACAAAAAAATCAAGATTCAGTTGCTACATGGAGAATAGCAATTAGCATTTTCACTGCGAACATTTAAAACCCTTCACATGTTTTAACCCTCTTGTTCTTGTTTTCCAGGTGAGGAAATTGATTTGGCTTAAAGCTCTCCAGAAAGGCCTGGGCAGTCCTGTCACTGAAACACAGGATTTCTTTGTGTAATGGATAGAGCGTGAGATTAGGAGCCAGAAAGTGCCAGCTCCTGGATTGTTTCCTCAAGCATTCATAGTGGGCATGGATTCATTCAGGCAACCTCTCAGTTTTGTCATGAAGTGTGAACTCTGCCATCACATTGTTGCATCTCCAGCTCAAAAGTATTTTGATGGGAGTGAGCTCCAGGTAAAATTCACGTCCAAGTTGCTTCGTGGCACCACGTGGAGGGTAAGAATTAGTGTCAGGTAGAGGAAGGAATCCCTTTTCTGAATGAACATCCCAGCTGTGCGTTACTGCTCTGCCTGTTGCTAACGTTATTTCTGATGAGGCGTGTTTACTTACTTTCACCATGACTGTCCAGAAATCCCATGGCAAGGAGCGTCAGAACATTTGCCAAATCACTACTTCACCCATCAAGCTGATTGTTTCATGTTATTCGGTCTGGTTCACATTAAGGCTTTGCTCCATCGCTGCCTTTGCTCTTTGGGGGTATATTGATTACTGCTGGTGGGTTTTATAACAAACAGCCCTTTTTGAGGGATTGCTCCCCCCTTCTCTCACTGAGCCTGTGGCGTGTTAGTAAATATAGTACTAATCTCTTCTACTTCAGCCACGGTCTCTCTAAGGCAATTCATCCAAAGGAATCAAAAGCAAACTCTTTCTACTGGTTAATTATTATTGTAATGTCTTTTGCAAAGCAAACAAGAAAGAAACAGCCTACCTATAAAACGGAAGGAATGTAATAAAACTGAAAGGGGCTTAATTTCTTCTCCTGACAGGTATCTTATTTTTCCATACATCGAAACTGGTGTAAGAAAGAGAACTCCTGCAAGCAGAGGGAGGCCGGTGCTGCGTGAGAGCCAACTGGCTACGTGAAGGGAAAGTCTGGCAGCCTGGAGCCCGGCTGGCTGGGGGAGCACACCGCCGAGCCCCCTCGCGCCAGCACAACCCGGGGGGCTGAAGCCTCTCCAGGGGGCTCCTCCAGAGCAAAAGAGGAGATCTGGCTGATAAAGGCAGGCCTGAGAAGGCTGTCTCAGACCTGTTCTCTGCAGTCCCTGTAAAACTCCGCAACAGACAGAGGGGGCCTTTCACAGCCCGGGCTTGGAAGCCTGGCGTACTCCCCAGCCTCTGATTTAACAATTTCGTCTTACTTCCAACCTTAGATGAATGGCGAAAGCATAAGTGATCAGAGAGAGAAGACTGTTGCTTTGCAAGAGAGAGGCAACACCTTCTTGGAACCCTTTGCAAGTTACATTATTGCTCCTCTTATTTATTTGCACAGTTCCACATTGATCCTGCTGTTTTTACCTATTGGTAAAGAATGAGCTGAATTAATAGAGGGGTGAAACTCTGCTGGAGAGTACATGCTCCAATAATTAGCTTTAAAAATGGGTTTCTTGTTTTATTTCTGCTATGCGCGTGTTGTGTTTATACCTAAGTTGGCTTTTCATTGTGCTTCAAGAATTCCTGAGTGTCTTACAGGTAACTAGAGAAGGAAACAAGATGGGATTGTGCTCTGCAAATCCTTTAAAATGTAGGAAGGCACCTTGGAAAGCTGTTTTTTAAAGTATATTTTGTGCTTAATTTTACTTTTGAGATTCCTATTTGTCCCCTGTGAGGGCTGATAGTTCAAACAGCAAAATTCTACTTCTGTAGTAATTACCTGTTTTCTGAAGGTGCTGTGAGCACTTTGTAAAAGGTGAAATGTGTTTTTTTGCACCAAGGTGTTTATATGCTAAACATTTTATGGAAATGACTGTCAATGGGGCAAGAAAAGAAAGTGGAGGAAGGACGGGCGCTGTCACCCGTTAATTTGGCTCAGGCTTCCCTAGGCTTGTTTTGTGAAATGCTTCTCTCTCTCTCTCTGAAGAAATGAATTTATGGGTGGGATGATAATAAGAGGCATATATGGCATGATAATAAGAGCCTGGAGGTTTGTCCACCTTTTGAGCCAAAAGGGGTGGTAAGAATATCAACACTGGTACTAAGAATAAAGGACCTGGAGGAATGGAGTTACTGAACCTTAGAGAGGAACCAAAGAAATCTAACCTTAAATTAGGCTGTGATGGAGAGCTTTTTGGAGTTTTCTGAGCCAGTTCAACAGCTCTTAATTAATTGTCTAACATATGTTGATTTCAGTATTGTGGTCCATAGCAGCAAAACCCAAATGGAAGCCCAAAGCCAAAACTCAGCTTAACACAACTCGTCAAGTTGCTGTGGTGTTTGAGTTGTAAACCTCTCTTGGCTACATGGATACGTTGCAGAAGAGGTTACAACAACTTAAACTGGAAATGCTCACAGCCCTGATGAAAGCTTTGATATTTGAAACATGGAGGAAGATTATGCTTTGGGCACATGCCAAAAAAATGAGAGGGAGGAGCTGACACCACCTTAGCTGGATTTGAGCTTTCATCGGCTGAGGAGAAATCAGCTGGGAGAAGAATTAAGAAAAAAATGCACCTCTGGTGAAAGGAAACTGTGTTCTTAGACATGCTGTCCCATTCCCCAGCGTGCCTGTTGTGAAAGTGGCTAAAAGCTGTCAAAAAGCACAGTGCCAAGAGACATCATGTAAAGAAAATATGGATGTTCAGCTCCTACCTGCCCCAGGCCTCTTCCTTGACATCCTCTCTCTGTTCCAGCCTCACAAGTCCTGTGCACATGGACTGGAGAAGAAAATAAAAAATAAAAAAAATAAAAGGAAAAAAAAGCCTGAAGAAACATCTTTCAAACCCCTTGTTTAATAAAAGGTGGCTAAACAAGTCAACCTGATCACCAGCTTAAATTCACATGTCTCTGCTGGCAAGTTTGGGAGTCCAGTTGAAAAAGAATAGACAGAAGTAGCATTGATGGTAAGAGATCCTGCAAGAACTAAAGCAAAACCTCAGGACATGCAAATAAACATCCATTTCTTGGTATTTCTAGACAGTGACTTGCTGCTGCTTGTGAGCAGCATGGCGCAGCTGAGAAATCTGATCTCATTCCTTGGGTCCCGCTTACTCTTCACCCTCCTCAGAAAGGATACGGTGCCATTGACTTGCCTCCCTCATTTAGGCCACCATTCTGCAGTATTTCATCTCATCGTACAGCTAATTAAATATGCAAGCACTTATTATAAATTATGGCCTATCAGTGGGAACATTCTGTCACAGATAAGTCTCCAAATTCGCTGCTGTAAATCTTGAATGGCTCATTGACGCGTGGTTAGAACACAGCCGTAAATCTCTTTGTGAGACATGCGGTGAGGAAGGAAACACACGGGGGTTTTTCATGACAGCAGTTACAAGGAAAAAGCTCAGAACTCCTCGTTGCTGCCAATCCCACCCTATCCGTGTCCGAAGTAATTAACGGATTCCTGGTTTTGTACCACGGCTGGAAAGTGATAAAAAGAAACAATCAAGTCGCTTTTACCTTGATTCCTGTCACTGAGAAATGCAAACACCCATAAAAGCCTTCAGGTGTTTTCACTTGAGTTCAAGTCAAACATTGCGAAGTTTAAGGTTCCCACCCCCCGGTTTTTGATCTGGAGTATGATGTAATCAAACTGTTTGCATCTTTAACTTAAAAGTAGGTGTATAGCTAACATATACCAGCTCTGAAATATGCTTAGCTGCTGCTGCAAATCCGTCCAGGTGCTAAAATTGCCATTGTTTTCAGGAAATCTACACTAAAATATGTTCTCATATTTTTGTATTGTAAAATGCAGACACAAAGGAGAAGGTACATGGAGATAGATAGACTCTGGGAAGGTTATATGGAGCTGCTGCTGTCTCTTTTCTAATTAGGGTGTGATTCTACAATTAGTTAATCCAGGACTGCTGAACTCCTGTCCTCCTCCCACTCCGCATCTGGGGATTCCCATGCCTCAGCCCAGAGGCTCACCTTGGTGGGGTCGGTCAGCCAGAAACCAAATCCAACCAAAATCAAGGGGGGAAAAGTGTTTTGTGCCTTTTGGGGACCTAAATTAAATCCCCTAGGGGGCCAAGTGAGGGCCAGGGGTGGTAGAAGGAGGGGGCAGTGGTGCCAGCTGGGGGTGAGACCCCTCTCCTGGGAACCAAGGGGGACCGAACCCCGTGGGGGCTTAAGCACTTGGTGGTGTCCAGCACTAAATGGTACTTGGCATTTACACATTTACATACACTACACATTTACACATTACCATCGTGTAAAGGACAACGGTGCAAAGCTGTGAGCCGGAGGCAGCTGGGACGCAGTGGATTTTGCGAGGGGATTTGGAGGAGAAAGCCAGCGTGTTTGGGAACTACAAGTGGGAGGCTGTTCCCTGCGTGTAGCGCGGGGACGCAGCTATATGAAAGGAGGCATTAACGGGAGTGCGGCTGCAGCACCAGTTCAGGAAAGCTGCTCGGTGCTCGCTTACGTCCCTTCCATTCCATCAAAGCTCGAGCACTTCGCTGAATAAAGGCATATGGGAGCAATAAAGCAGATTTAAGGAGATGGAGTCCAGGTGGCAAAAGGGTATAATGGGAAGTGACTTATGGGAAAATGTTGCATTCAAAACTCTTCTGTTGGTTTAGGTGACCCTGTAAATCCAGGCCCTGCTTTTAGTCAATGGGACTACTCATGAGAGCTAAATTGCTTATGTTGCAGGATTGAGCCTACTGAAAGGAAGACTTTTCAAGGAGGTCCAAATAAATGTTGTAACTCATGCTCATAGTGCTCTTGTTTTTTAGCACTAACCCAGTTGTGAACACAGCCAACCAATTTGCCATAATTTGTATATTTGGTTGGCATGTGTTTACAGAGGGGAGATCTGGATTTATTTTAAAGAACTACTTTGCCCCTGGTTTCCGTATCCTTACCTTAATCCCTCTCCACAAAAGAAGTTCAAACAAAACCCCCAAAACATCCCTCCCCCCCACTTAACTGAAAACTTGAAAGCAAACCCTGCACAGTGTACCTTTCATATGCACATAGGTACCTTGCAGTGAAATGAGAAACAGCAGAAGAGCTTTGTAATATCCATGACAGAGCGGGCAAGGAAAAAACAAAAAGCCTTCAGTAAAATACTGCTTTGTTAGATCTTAATAACAGAAAAAGTCCCCCTAGAAATAAATCCTCAACATGATTGTCATATGAAAGAGAATCCTTCCACGTTGAAACCAAATGTTCAAAAGCTCTGTGCTTTGTTTTATTAATGCCCATAATTTATTCTTCTTAGAAAACATCCCTCGCAGGCTGCCAGAGCACTCAGTGTGGTGTACATCATAATAAAAACAACTTAGAAGGCAAAAACGTTAGAACAAAAACAAAACTCTGAAAGCTTTAGTGAATAAAACCATGCAGGGGGGTCTGGGAAAAGGACACAGATGTTGTGAGGAATCAAAAGCAGAAGATAAATTATAAGCAGGAATATAAACTGAGCTTTGCAAACAAACGAGTCATTTTAGAAGTCTCAAATAGTTATATGTAAAACTCAAGTCAGAGATCATTTGTGTAGCCCAAAAACCTTCACTGCACAGTGGCTCCTCTCTGCAACCTCCAAAACCCAACAGGCCAGTTTGGTCTCATTTCTTTCCCCAAAACTGAGTGCATTTTGATGCAGGAGCAGCCGTCACCATCATCGATACCTGCTCAGTCTAGCACTTAGAAGGCCCTAATCTTCATTGCAGTTGGGCTTTTGTCTTCCTTTCCCAATGGATTTTATATGAGCTTCACTCGAAATGCAAGGATTAATTGTTCACTCACTTGAAGTAGCTTTTATACCCTAATTGCAGGTGATAAGAAATAATTATTATTTTTTTATTCCAAAAAAATCAACCAATTTCTCCAACCCCCAAAAGATTGAAATCATTGGATCACAGAATTGCCTATGTTGGAAGGGACCTTTCAGATCGAGTCCGACCATCAACCTAACACTGACGAAAACCCGTCTTTTAAATACTTCCAGGGATGACGATTCCACGTGTTTATGTTCTCTCCAGATTATAACTTTCTTTTCAGGGAGATGAAAATCCAGGCACTACACTAATGGTGGCCAACCTGTTGGTCTTGCATTACAAGTGCTGCCTGAACAACCCAAGTCATACCACAGCTGTTGGACCAACAGCTTCTTGCTGGCGCAGCAGCTGGTGAGGGGTTGAAATTCCTCACTGTGCTTCAAAGGCTGGACCTGCAAATCCACCTGTGTGTCCAGCCCCTGTCCTGCAGTGGGACCCCTTGGAAGTCATCACTCCTTCCTCTGTAAGCCTTTTCTGGAGTTTTCTGGCTTCTCAGTTCTCTAGGGTACGTTGGCTGTATTTGTGGCTGCGTTTGTGGGCTACTCTCACTTAGGGATCAGTGTTGTCATCCGGTGCATTGCTTTTTGGTGAAAAGGGTACAATTCATGGGGAGTGTGTAGTTATCATATGGGTTCATCTCTTTTTTTTAATTCTTTTTTTAAAAATTATCTACATATCCCTTGTCGCTGGTGGAATATCTCTTTTTAAGCCTTTACCAGCCAGGTTTCAACACTGAATTTTCTGTAGCAGATGATAAGAGCACCCTCAAGATTTGTGGTGTTTCCTGTTGGGGCATATATACATATTAAGTTTCTTGAAGGATTTTATTAACTTGGTCCCTAGTTACAATTTTTGAATTACTGTTTCGTTTAACAAATTTGTACGTCTTGTTTCAAATGTGGAATTTGACATAACTTGTACGTACTGTGCAAGACTCAGAACTTCAAAATGAGCTGGAGCTGTATCTGTCTTAGATTACAGAGATGATGTTTGGGATAGGGCATAGGGACTGGCTTTGGGCAAGAAAACCAGTAGGAGAAGAGGAGGCTAGGAGGTGTAAAAAGCAGTGTTTCAGTGATATGGCAAGTAGGTAAAGTATCTGTGGTGTCAGCCCTCAAGCCAAGGAGCAGGATCTTGTGTGATGTTGGTGACTGTGCTCTCCCCTATGGCCCTTTTTGGGACTTATCCAGGATCTGGAGCGCCCTGCGTGATGGCTCAAGTGATAAAGCTTTAAGCTGTGTCAGCAAGTTCGTGCTCTCTCAGTGGAAACCTTCAGCCCACGCAGAGCCTTTTCATGCTGGTCAGGGAGAACTGAGCTTTACCTAAGATCTTTATGATTCTTCATGTATCCATGCTTCGTCTCCCAGCGCACGTTTACCCAGAACTCCAGTTTATGGCCATTTCTCTTCCACCCCGTGGTAGATACCCTCAAGGAGGTGAATCCTGCTGGTGCAGGTTTGTAAAGCTGTGCTATCTTATAGCTGCTCGTAGCCTGGGTATACAGTGGTCAACAGAGCTTGTTGAGAGGGGGAAGAATGATTTTTTGATGGAGGCTCTTTAGAAGTTCTGGATCTGATGACTTTTCAAAGTGAAGATACGTTTTTGCATAAACTGAGGATAAAGGATACCCTAACATCTTTGCTGGTGGCTGAAGTCTATTACAAAAAAAAAAAATTCATGGCAGCAAAAATGTTGTTGAATAGAAGCGGTAAACATTTGGAGTTTGAGCAAAACTGTTATCCAGCCCAAATACTGTAAACTAAGGGTTAAGAAAAGGAAAATATGTCAAAGCAAAGCCAGAGATACAAGACCACATCATCCATTCAGATTGCAGAAGGGGTAACACCAGCCATGCCTAGAAGGTAGCCAGACAAAGTATGTTTTTTCCATTAGCTCAGCTCATGCAATTATGCTTGTACAGAATTACATATTTCTGCACAATTCTGGCCACAGAGGCCATTTCTTCATGCTCAGACCTGTTTGCAGGAGGTGAAACTGAGCCGGGACATTGGAGCTGCAGAGAAACTCCTAATGAAGCAAAACCGCATGAGGTTGTACTTTGCAGGGGGTGGATGGTTGGATTAGGCGGTATACTAAGTAATCCCCCGGGATATTTTTCAACTGTAATTCACACTCAATCATAAAATATGGAACAGATTAACAGGAGGAGGGGTTGTATATTTCTTGTAAGTCACAATCTCCTTTTATTCATGACTATCTACAGTGCAATTTTTTTGAAGTGCTGTTTTTTATGGTTGATTTTGGTGCTGTACTACCCGTGGCATATTTAACTGCCAGTATAATTTTCTGATGAATGTATTTGCAACAATACTGTTTAAAAATGAATGCAGAAAATGAAGGGATTAAAAGGACTAATGTTCAAAAGGTCTTTATTTCTAGCAGGCTGGGGCATCTGTAAACACAGCTTTTAAAAATAGGATCTTAATGTTAGCTCCGGAAATCCATATATAGGTGCTCAATGTGTGGCCTGATTTAAGTATATAGCTACTCCCTCTAATTGCACAAGATCAAGAGATGTTCAGATTTCTTATTCTGATGAGGAGAACAGCTGCTTTAAACGTGAGCCTGTATAATCTTTTCTCCTATGTTGCTGCAGAGGTTCAGTCTTACCCACTATCATCTCCTTAAACACTGAATATTGAAAAAGAAATAATATTTTTGATAGTTTAACATTGCAGTATAGCCTGGCCTGTGCTACATATGAAAGCATGGAATCATAGAATGATTCAGGTTAGAAGGGACCTTAAAGATCATCTAGTTCCAACGCCCCTGCCCTGGGCAGGGACACCTCCCACTAGACCAGGCTGCTCAAAGCCCCATCCAGCCTGGCCTTGAACACTTCCAGGGATGGGGCATCCACAAGTTCTCTGGGCAACCTGTTCCAGTGTCTCACCACCCTCACAGTAAAGAATTCCTTCCTGATAAAGAATTCCTTCCTGATATTTAATCTCAGTCTCCCCTCTTTCAGTTTAAAACGATTACCCCTCGTCCTATCGGTCTACTCCCTGTTAAAGAGCCCATCCTCATCTTTCCTGTAGGTCCCCTTTAGGTACTGGAAGGCTGCTATAAGGTCTCCTTGGAGCCTCCTCTTCTCCAGTCTGAACAACCCCAACTCTCTCAGCCTGTCCTCATAGGAGCGGTGCTCCAGCCCTCTGATCATCTTTATGGCCCTCCGCTGGACCCATTCCAACAGGTCCATGTTCTTCTTGTGCTGAGGAATTCAGAGCTGTTTGCAGTACTCCAGGTGGGGTCTCACCAGAGCAGAGCAGAGGGGCAGAATCACCTCCCTCAACCTGCTGGCCACACTTCTTTTGATGTAGCCCAGGATGCAGTTGGCTTTCTGGGCTGCAAGTGTGCATTGCTGGCTCATGTTGAGCTTCTCGTCCACCACAACTCCCAAGTCCTTCTCCTCAGGGCTGCTCTCAAGCCATTCTCCACCCAACCTGTATTTGTGCCTGGGGTTGCCACGACCCAGGTGCTGTTTCTATGGAACTATGCCCCTCAGTACTTCTCTCTCCTCATTTACAAGAATGCATTTGTAAAATCAAATTCCTGAATACCCATTTCTGAACCTAGGGTATCTGGAAACTTGTCATTTTGGTTTTCATTAGACTGGATGTTTTGCATGATCAAAATAGGACTTTGGTGGATTTTTAATTCCTTATCCAAGACTTGCAATCCACTGTGTGTCCAGCTGAGCTGTTCCTTCATATGGGAAGTGTCTGCCTGCCACACCTGGAAATTTCTGAAGAGCAGCAGCTATATTCCTGTGCATGTCCAGCCCTGCCCTGATCTGAGCAGCTTGTGCCTCGCTGCTGCCTAAAGCCAAGGCCAGAAAGCAGATCTGACAGCTCTGGCCATAGCTCACGGGAGATACACCGCAGGGAGAGGATGTTCGATAAAATGCAGTGACGGCCACAGTCTGTAAGAGAGTGGTGGTGGCACTGCACAGATGCCCTCTTAGGGGTCTTCACTACCTGTTTAGATTTATACGCATACGAAGCATGTGTTTATGGATAGAAATCCATTCCTAAAGCCCTTCCTGTGCTTTTTGGGCCCTTAAGGATGGGCACTGGCTTCCACTTGCAGCATTGTGTACTCCTCTCACCCTGCTCTGCCCCTGCCTGAACTGTGCAAGTTGCTGTGCGTTAATTCTGACGAAGCATTATCTAAAGCATTACCCACCGCTCCCCATGACATCTAGGGACAGCAGCGTCTGTTTTGCTAAATAGCCGGAGTTTGTTTATACAGACTGAGAGAGAGTTGACTAAGATTTATTTGAACTGAGTATGACTCAAAGAAGTTGATAGCCATATGAGCTGTGGTGTTAAACAGGGGTAAAGATCTACCAAAATATTTTTAGATTGCAATGAATATATTAGGAAATACTAAATCATGCTAGCATGCTAGTTCCTGTGAACCATGCTGAAATGAGACTAAGTGGGGAAGCTCGTGCTTGTCTCCAGATACAGGTAATATATAAACTCTGTCAATGTGGAGAAATCATTTATTTTGCTATGTAAACATGTCTTTATTCAGCAGAGCACTTGCAACGAGTTTAAGCCCCTCTGCTGTAGAACGGATATATTTTCCTGGGGCAAAAAATAATTAGAAGTGATAAGCTGAAATTAAAAAAAACCCAAAAAATTATATTAAAGTCAGATGGGGATCAAAGGATAAAGAATTGTCAACGGCGCGGCAGGCTGCACATTAGCTTCTAAGGGAAGTGAGAAGCATCTTCTTTTAAATAGAATCCAAAGAAGTGCTAGGGAGCACAATGCTGGGAACAGCCTGCTGTGAGGTGGGGAGACCTTCTGTGAGTTTGCTAATTTGTTCCTTCTTCAGTACTCTTTTTGCTCCCTTGTGTTCAGATGCTCAGATATTTTGCTCCTAGATATTGCAGAATATTTATTTTTTTAAAAAAAATTACTTGCATTTAGTACTTATATAACTGCATTTGTACCTAAAATTCTTTGACCTGACATGCAAAAATATTGACATCGGGTTTTAAGATTTCTAAATCAAACATTTGAAATCTGGCTGCTCCTGTGGTCTCTGTGCATTATCACGTACTCTGTGCTGTCTTTCCAACAGTAGCCCTGTTTCCTTTACCATGCAGGACCCACCACCTATTCAGCAGCTCCTCTGAGCTTTGATTTTGTCCTCCTTTCCAATGTTCCTTCTCTCGAGGGACCGATGGCGAGGGAAGGGGCTCTAGGGAGCGTGGAGGATGGATGAGGAGTCTGTGGGGAGATTTCACAGTGGGGTTTGATTTTGTCTGGGAGATGGGACAGGATTTATTTCAGGACAAGGAATCTCCTTCCCCAATATGCACTTTTTACGGGAGAGATGTGGGCTCTGTGTGCAGCTGTGCTGGGAGGGGGGAGGGTGTATGACTGGCGGACAGATGGACATGACCCCACTCCTGGATCCCCTTGTGACTGTGAGCACCTTTTAAAACTCCTTTCCCTTGAAATAAACCTACAGCGCGACCCGTGGTCTGTTAGGGGCTCAAAGACACCCGGAGAAGATGATCTTCAGAGAGCTCAGCCGTCAAGTGTGAGCAAGTTGCACACAGTGCTGAGCACACACAAAGATCTCTTAAAGATTTATAACTTGACCAAATCTGGCTGGAATTTGATAGGGATGGATGAACGTATTCACTTAACAAAGGCCGTTCTTCCCTGGTCCCTGAAATCCAATCTGTTGCTCCAGGGTATTGAAGCCTGAGATCTGTTTATGGAAAAGACAGAGAAATTTGTTTAACGTCAGTAGCACAGCAAAGTATTTACCTTTGGTTTTATTCTCAAAAATGGTTGGTATATCTTGCCTTAAATTAAAAATAGATTAAAAAACGCCACGCTTTCCAGCACAAAAATGGTCAGTGCAAATGTTAATTTGTCAGAGTAATAAAGAGCAAAAATCAAGATCTTACAAAGGAAAACGTTGACTAACCTTAAAGAGGCACACTGCTATTAACCTTCCCTTGTAGGACCTTCCTATGACCTGATGTAGCTGCAGCGTTTGCTACCGTAACCCCGTGTACGGGTGATAAAGCCCATGTCCCCCCCACCTCCTGCCTATCTATAGTGACATTTGGATTTCCTGTACGCTACCTTCCGACAGCTTCTGTCTTCTATTCAGTCAAGTAGGGAGCCTTCAAAATACTTAAAAATAAAACTACAACGAAAGAATTTATACAAAATAAATAAATAAATGAATAGTCCCTACAATCCATTAAAAGTTCAAAAGCTCTGCTGTTTTCATCTGGATGCATCAATTTAAAACTATACGCTCTCTAGCAAAGGTGGCTTGAGCTTGGAGACAGCTCATAGGCTGGCTCAGGACATGGGATGGAGAGATAGGATACTCTGGTTTTGTAGTTAAATTGCTAAAAGCAGACAAAACCACTCCAGTTAGTAGATTCTGGTGAAGACCTTTGAAAGCAAAGAAAATAATCCTATCTGTTACTGAATAGCTCTATTAAATGATCAGAAAGAGCTCGGCACCACCTTGTTATCTGCACATGACCTCTCCTGAGGCATCTGTCGCCAAAAAAAAAAGAAAAGGGAAAAAAAAGAGGACAAATTAAGCAAGCGCCTCAGACCGCTGCATTTGAAAGCAGATCTTCAGGACAGGGACGCTTTCCATAGAGTCATTTCAGGCAAAGGTCACATGTGTGCATATAAAATAATTCCTGAAAGCAGCGCCTTTGTCCTCCAGCCATCTCCCAATGGAGCCATTGTCCCGCCGGGGCAGCTGTCACCCTGACTTCAGCCGCGCGGCATTGGGATCCCAGGCCCAGGGTGGCCAGGCATCCCCCCGGGAGCCGGCCCGGGGCCGAGGCAGCCCGCGACCTCCCCGGACAAGTGCATCTGCTGGGAGCCGCTGCCGGGGCCAGGGTGAACTGAAGTTTCCGCATCAAACTTCAGTCATGGAGAAAAAAGATCCACTGGTACGGTAGGAGCATCTTCCCTCCCCTTCCGTCCCATGTGTTTTTCTGGCTTGTTGAAGTAGTCTTAAATAAACACAATTACAAGCAAAGTCAGGCTATGAAGTAGCGTGAATGTGTTTTTGCCAAGTGCAACTTGGATTGGGATTTGGCAAGTTGGAAGTCTTTTCAATATGCATTCAGGGGTGATGTTGGAAGTGCTCTGATTCATAAGTAAAGTAGAAAGTATTATTTAATGCACAGAGAAGAAACTATGTTTAAAAAATGATAGTAGATCTCTTATAGCTTGTTTTGCCTTCTGGAGATGCCTTCTTTCAACATTTTTAATATAAACTGCCTTTCATATGTATTGTTTTCTTATAGCAATGTTAAAATTGGCATCCAGCACAGACACAAGCAAAGTATCTTGCTTTCTGTTTGTATTTACCTCCTACAATATTAATATTAGGCAAATATGTAATTACAAGTTTAAAACTCACACGTCACTTAGCTTTTGATTTATATTAAAATTTCCAGTGTCTGGAGCTTCACTGGCAAAGTCTTGGGCTTAAAGTCAATCTGTTTAAATAAGGTTCCTATTACAGGGACTTCTACCTAAGCCTTTTTATCCAAAGGAAATATATGAATTTCTTTAATCAGGGCAGTAACACCTCAAGGATCTGTAATTTTTTTTCATAACCCCTTATGCCACAAATGTAAAGTGCTAATTAAAGAGGCAAGTTGATAAGGAGTTAATAAAGCAGTGTATGCCCTGTAGTTTCCCCTCCATATGTTTGGACTCATAATGGTTTTGATTACTCTGATTTTGAAGTATTAATCATCGCGTCCCTCTTTTGAGTCTCTTTTGCTTCTGATTTGCTTAGATTTTAATTGTGATTTGCTTCTAATTACTACTGATCTGCGTAAGCTTCCCGTCAGCATGCGCCGGTGCTGCGCAGGCTGCTCCTTCTTGCCACCGCATCTGTGAGGGAAACGCTGAGCTCTGCAAGTCAAAGCGGGGCGCTGACTCGTCAAATTAAAAAATAGAGCATTTCTGTGGCAAAGCAGGTATTGCTCCCCTTGTTTGAAAGGCTTGCGTTACCGAAGCGGTGTCAAAGCTCTTGTCTGCAGCTTACAGGAGTGCCCCAGACCCCCTCGGTGGACCTGCCGTGGGGAGGTGGTCTGGGGGCCAGCAGAGTAGGGCCCAGTGGGTAGGGAGAGGTAGCAGGAGGATGCCTGTACCTGAAAGAAAGAAGAGGTTGACTCTGCCCCTACCAGCGGCTGCCCACAAGTGACCTGCCGAATTGTTCAGGGGCAGCTACGGACATTTTTAGATTAAGAAAGAGCTTCTCTTGAAGTCCAAGGCTGTGGAACTATTTCCTCCTAGCAGGCCTGTATAGGATGTTAAAAAAACAAAACAGTACTCCATTTGTGTTGCAACATTTATTCTACAAAATCTTGCCTTATTTCAGAGGATGTAATAAGATGGTTAAACCATGAGTTTAAAGTCACTGCAGCAGGGAGGTTTCCAATTATTCATAAAGGATGCCAGTGGGGTTTGAATGCCAGGTAGCTAACGATATGTTAGCATCATTCTTGAAAGATGGAGCTGTTAATAACAGCACTCGGAAGCAGCCTTTACCCAGGAATGCCAGATGTAATCCTTTGACATCAGTTGAACTGGAAATGGAGGTAATGAATATTTCTGAGAGCTGAATGAAAGGTGGTGGCATGAGACTGTTCCTGGCAATGCTGGGGCTAGCACCACCTTGTCCGAACTCCCGTGCGCTATTGTAAGTGCTCATCTATGGCGCTTCACCAAATTAATGGTTCACTGATGGAAATGGAGGAAAACGTGTTATTGCTGACACACCAATAACACAAACTGGTTTTCATGTGCTTGCAAAGCTGGAGGAATCCTTGACCTCTGGCACACCTTGCGGGACGGGGGCTTTTGAACCTCCCAGCACCGCTCTCCCCATGCCGCCCACGCCAGCCCAGCTGGGATGCACAGTCCCTCGGCCTCACCACCAGGTGAAATGGTGACTATGTCTGCGGGGTGTTAGACCAAGTGACCTCACAGGCTTTCTTTGTCTCAAAAGCCATGAAACTGTGTGCACTCCATGCATTTAGAGTAAAGGAGAACAGGGTCACTGTCACTTTGATACACAAAGAAAAGTAAACACATATATAAATACATATAGGCCCTGTCAGCATTGGAGAACTATTTTGCTGTTGTGTACTGTTTAAATTGTGTTGCTTAGAAGTTCCAGTTGCTAGTGCTGTACATGAAAAATTGGATTAAAAGAGATTAAAAATACAAAATAATAGCAGGTGCTATTAGGCTCAGCTCCTGTCTTCTCGCCCTAAGACAGACTGAGCTTTTCTCCTGTTGCAGATGGACCATTTTGCTCCTAGATATTGCAGAATATTTATTTTTTTTTAAAAAAATTACTTGTATTTAGTACTTATATAACTGCATTTGTACCTAAAATTCTTTGACCTGACATGCAAAAATATTGACACCGGGTTTTAAGATTTCTAAATCAAACATTTGAAATCTGGCTGCTCCTGTGGTCTCTGTGCGTTATCACGTACTCTGTGCTGTCTTTCCAACAGTAGCCCTGTTTCCTTTACCTTCTTACATCTGTGACTGGGAGATAAATTGTGTCCTCAGATGCCTCCTCTTCTAACACAATTCCTGTCCAGCCAGGACAATTCCAGCCAATTCCTTTCTGTGTGAGACTTCATGACCTCCTTCCACTCTTTTTATTGGGAAGTACCTCACAAGTTTAATCTATAAGCATGCTCCTTTGTTTATCTAATTTCATAATATCTTGTTGAGATTTTTAATAGAAAGCTGTGGTGGGTTGACCTTGCCTGGCTGCCAGATGTCCATCCAGCCACCCTCTCACTCCCCTTCCTCAACAGGACAGGGGGAGGGAGAAAACAAGAGAGAAAAGCTCGTGGGTTGAGATAAAGACCGATTAGTGTCATGGGCGAAATAGATTCAACTTGTGGAAAATTAATTTAATTTATTGCCAATTAAAATAGATTTAGGTGGTGAGAAGCAAAGACAAAAATTAAAACAGCGCCTTTCCCCCACCCTCCCCCTTTTTCCAGGCTCAACTTCACTCCTTCATTCCTGACTCCACCACTTCCTCCCCACCACCCCGGGTATCCCACCCCGGGTTGTGATCCATCCATAACAGCCCCTCTCTGCTGCTCCTCCCTCCTCACACATTTCCCTGCTCCAGTGCGGACCCTTTCCCCGGGCTGCAGTCCTTCAGGATAAACCCACTCCACTGGGGTCCCTTCCATGGGCTGCTGGGGAATGTCTGCTCTGGCACCTGGAGCACCTCCTCCCCTCCTTCTTCATGACCATGGTGTTTGCAGGGCTGTTTCTCACACTTTTTCCCACATTCCTCACTACCTGCACAGCGATCTTCACCCTTTCTTCAATGTGTTTTACCAGAGGCAGCCATCTTGGCTTCAGTGGGTCAGTTGGAGCCGACTGGGACCAGCTGGAGCCGGCTACGTCCAGCCCAGGACAGCCCCGGCCGCTCCTCACAGAGGCTGCCCAGCGGACCCCACTGCCAGCGCCTGGGCATGGACACCCAATACAGAAGCCTTAAATCTTGACCTCATATCTACAAAAATAATGGACTCACAGCCTCTGATCTTCTGTTTCCATGTATTTTTTGACTATTTAAAGATTTTAACCTGAAAGCCTTCTAGTTTTAGAAGACATGTCTGGCTTTACTATCACTCACCTCTTCACTGGCTTTCTCTTTTTTTTTTTTTTTTTTCTGAGGACTTCTTGGGAACTCATCCTTGAACATGACCTTATTTTTCCCTCCCATGTCCATCTGGTGTAAAAACCTGTACATCATTTGTGGAACACGGTCAGAGTTCCTCCTGTTCTTCTCCTGAAACCCTCCCTTCCATGGCAGCTACCTCACACCCCCATCACTGCAATTTCCCATTTTATTCTCCTCGCAGCTCTTTTTTTCTTGCTGCCTGTTGTTAAATAGGATGTTTGGCCGAGATCCTTCCTCTCACCCCTGTGGTGCTCAAAGAACTTGGGAAATATTCACTAGCCTGGGTGATACCACTTTGTTCATACAGGCTTTTTGATTTAACGCCAAATTTCAAGCTTCTGTCTTTGTATTGGCGTGTGTTGAAGTGCAGGTGGCCATTGGGACAAGGCAGGGTGTGCTTCCTAGTGTGACAGGCCACACGTGCGCTTAGCCAGGACTAACGCATGAGGAGATGCTCCCAGACAGGTCCATGCACTTGTGTTTACCCACAAACCAACCCACCAGGTCATTCTTCTGCCAGACATGGACAATTTGCAAGGGGGGAACGCGTGGACTTGAAGAAAGGATGATTTTACTGCTCTGTGCAAAAGTTGTCAGAGTCAGCGCAGACTGGGCTCCCCCAGGAATCACTCCAGGTTTTACAGAGAGCGCCGTGCAAACCTGGCACAGGATTTGAAGACTTCCCTCAGCACTTTGCAAACAGCGTAGCAAAGCAGAGGGGAGGAATACAGCCCAGGGATGCTCCATCCCACACTCTGTGTTTTCAATGACTTCACTCCAGCAGCTCAGCTCTGCAGAATTGCTTCAAACTGCCCTATTCAAGTGCAAGTCCTTGAGGCAGGATTTTGGTGCAGCACTCCTGACAAATAGCAGTAAAAGGGGCAAAGAGAATAATATATAAAGGGCAAAGAGAAAAAATTTCAAGGTAGAAGTTACTACGTAGAGAATATTTGCTTACTTATTGCTGTATATTTCCCCTTACAGAAAAACCTTTTCAGTCCTATTAGCTGTATGTGCCTGGTGCCATTGATGAATATGACAGCTGAAAAAGTTTTCTGGCCACAGCAGGAGAACAGGGAACGGGCCAAGGGCTGGTGGGGGTTACTGGAGCTGGGACAGGATGGTGGTGAGGATCCCGTGTTGTGGCAGCAGCAGAGGGACTGGGGGATCAGCCCTGCATCAAATTCAGTGTTAGGGCTACCAAAAGCCGGGATAGAGAAACTCTGATTACAGCTGCAGGGACTGTTACAAATTGCCACTCCTTCAGTTGCTCCAGTCTGCAGTTTGGTATGTCAGCACAGCCTCTGACACGAGTGGGATGGTGGGAAGAGGCCAAAGGCAGCCTGGTCCTCATCTACATCAGCATCAGTGCAGAATGTTAGGTGCAATACTTTCATTTCTAAGATTTAACAGGTTGTATAAAGAGAAAGTATGAGTTGTTTCAGCCATCTTTGGAGAAAGAAGAGAATGAGCTTGTGGCTGGGGTCTGGTACCTGCAGCAGGTGACCCATGACGGGATCTGAAAGATGGGGATGAGGGCTGCTCCGTCCAGCCTGAGTGTGTGGCTCAGGCCTGGAAAGTCATTCCTCAACGCGTCTCTTGCCACCCCCAAAAGGAATTTGGGCTGAGACAACAAAAAACATCCTGTGGATGAAAATACAGCACTATAAGGGGGGGAGGAGAAATGTCCAGGTGAAACAACACTTTGTAGATTATGAAGTTGCTATCACCTGTAAATACTTTCTTTCCTTTCTTTCCATGCTGAGGCTGCACAGCTAAGGTGGCAGTGAAGACAACAGGCGAACCCGAAACAAGGTCACCCCTTTGGGGTGGGACAGAGGGAAGGGATCACTACTATAAAATTGGGTGAAATTCCCTTGGAGCTGATGGCCCTTCATTCAGTATAAATGTAAGCAGCTCTTAAATGCCTCATGGATAGCCAAAACAATAGGATTCCTTTCCCTGCTCAGGGAAACAGCATTTTTTTGTACATTCTTTGTAAACGACAGGATTGTACTAAAGAATCGATTGATGCCACTATCTTAAAAATGCCTCTCTTAAAGAAATCAACCCGAAGGGTCTCAATCTCAGCTGGCTGCCAAGTCCAGAAGGATTCATTACTCAGGTCATTTGTGCTTGACCACATAAATTCAATGCATCTAAATAGGCTCTAATTTTTCAGTGTCCTTGAATGTATATTGCACTTGTGCGGTACAACTGAAACAGAGCATTAACAATAGACTAGAGCTCGTGAGGACGGTTTCCTCCCCCCAAAGCCCCACAACAGGGGGAACAAGAAGGAAGGATTCCCTTTGGAATCTCCAAAACTCCACTCTCCTCATATATTTTTTTGGGGGGTTGGACTAGATGATCTCCAGAGGTCCCTTCCAACCCTATGATTCTATGATTTTGTCTCTTTTCACCCCCAACACTGAGATGTCTTTTTCTGCACTTCCGTTGCTCTGCCCAGTCAGACTAGTGTTCCCTACAGACGGTAGGAGATGGCTGTGACAGTCATGGGATCTCGGGTGCCCTTCAGCCACCGTGCTATCCTGGCAGCTGCTGCTGGCAGTGTCAGGCCTGGTTTATTTTGCTGAAGCTGCCGCCTCCCCAAAAGCCCCGTGTCTGCTCTGTGCCCTCTGTCCTGCAGCCTGACTGTGTCCTGCAGCCTGACTGTGTCCTGCAGCCTGACCGTGCTTCCACCTGCCCTTATACCATGGGGCTTTGGGGTTGGCTTCTTTGTTTTATTTATAACGAGTCAGAGTAGTAAGCAATGAAAGCAGTTTTTCTAGTGTTGTTTTTTTAATCCAATATCTTCAAAAACCATGCCGAATTATCTGCAGAATCAAGCAGATGCTTCAGCAGGCTTAGGCTGCCTACCAGCAGGGGTATGAACATGAGGTTATAGTCCCATATTCATTTGCAAAACAGCTGACGTGGCCTAAGCTACCACAGAGGAAGCCTGTACGTGCTCCTGCTCTGTCTCTGCAAAGTGAACCTCGTTTGCCCCAGGGGTAGGGGTGCTCCTCCTCTCCTGAGTTCACCTGTGTCGCCGGAAGATACTGCTTCTCCCTGCCTGCTTCCATCGCCCATACTGGCTTCTTTACTCAAAGTCTGTCGGTTTTTGCTTTGGTTTGGTTTTTGGTTTGGTTTGTTGTTGTTGTTTTTAAATGAGATTTAATCACAGTATTCCTCAGCACCAGGCTGGAGGAAGATCACGCAAGCAATGAAACTCCAGTGGTCGGTCGGGTGCAGTGCAGAGGAGGAGGAGGAGGAGAGGCAGTCGGGCAGGGCAGCTCCTCACCTGAAAGGTTGAAATATTGAATTCACAGGCCTGAGCGGCGACACCAGGCACTGGAGGCCTTTCCTTAGGCTGGCAAAGCTATGGCTGGAAAAGGAGGTGTCTCCACCCTCTTCACCAGAGAGGTAGTTTATTCAAGTCCTTTTTTATATGGGTTGGATCAGACGTTGCCTTCAAAAGTGCTTGGTTGCAGTGTGTTGGAGAAGGGGCAGCAGCGGACAGTGGAAGGGCACTAAATTAAATAGCCACAGCTGTTTTTCTGGCTCTCTGTGGATGCTCAGCAACATCTGTCTCTGCCCTGAGAAACTTCAACATATATAATTACAAGCTGACTTTAGTCTTGTCTGATGTGAAAAAGGGATTTACTGGGGTGGGGAGGAGATATATCTCTTTTCTGTGAAGGCCGAGCAAAGCAGAGCTGCTTTTGTTTTACAGCAGTCGGCAATCATTAAACCAAGGAGCCGAATATTTCTGAAAATCTTGTATCGCTAGATGAAAAAAAAAAAGACGAGCTAGAGAATCAAAACTTAACTCAGTAAACTATTTGCTTTAAAATACTGAAGTAATCTATTAATATTAAATTGGACAGTTTCCCTACAGTCTGCTTGTTTAATCCATTAGAAGAAATGATTCTTTATTCCTTTCCAAAGTTTTATGCTGAAAAGGTAAAAAAGTACTTGCATCAAAAAACTTTTGATAATCCTTATGCAAACCCATGCTAGCACAGAGCTGCATACTTTTTATTTCTAGCACTTTCCTTCATTTTTTTATATTGCATTCCTGCAGAGCTTGAAATTTATTCTGTCACACATTATGATATGGCTTTAACAAAAAACTTCCAGCAATGGATCACATTGTTTTGTTGTTAAAATGTCGCTTTTACTTTTCTCACCCGGGGAAAACAGGGAGTACTGTTCCAACAGGATGTTTTTCCCTTTGTACTTATATTTGTCATCTTTGCACTTGGCTGTAATCAGAAAAAAAAAAAAAGCTGGCATTTAACTCAAGTGGTGGTGACACAGTTCAACTTAGGAAAATTTGTGATGCTTGGAAAGTGGCCCATCTGTCCTAAATGACCTAAAAAAGTAATATGCGATTGTTTTAAGCTTTTGTGCTTTGCCATTAAAACAGGCGGCAGCAGATGCATGTTCAGAAATGCGGCGAGCTGAGCGTACGCTTCGGTGACAGTGACACCACTCCCCTGGGAGCAGCAGCGAGAGGCGGGGGGAGAGAAAAGCCTGTCTGTGCTCTGCCCCCTGCTCCCCTGGCCGTGGGGTGCTGCTTATTTACAGTGCTCGGCTTGGGGTTCAGAAGCGGTAGCAGTTTTCAGCTCACTGTATCTCACAGGCACGCTGCTTCCAGGCCTGAGGACCAGGGAGCTCCTCCAACTGCAAACCCTGTAAAAGAAAGGGAAAATTTTAACCTGTTTTGACCCACAGCGTGGCCCTGGGAGTGGTTGGTTGGGGTGAGGGGGATGGGAGTGACAAGGACGAGCCAGTCTGCCAGGACTGCTTGTACACAGTGTATCTGGACTGTACCTGCTGGTTTTATTTCTGTTCTGAAGGAAAAGGGCAGAAAATCCAGTTATTTCCAAGCTATTCAGGTACCTTACTCCTCCCAACAGCTGTGATGTGTCTTTCAAATAAGAGCTAAATCAGTACCCCCAAAAAGGAGTTGCAGATGGGGCTAAGTCTGTGACAGCGTTAACTGTGTCCTCATTCTATGCATTTTTCTTTGGCAGAAGCCTGTGCCGTTCCTATTGTGCACTCCTCCACATACGAGTTCATGGGGCCACTCGGTCAATCAGATCAGGGAGTTTAGTCGGCTTTTAATAATTGTTTTTTGTTTTTTGGTTTTTTTCAGAGGTCATCTGAAAAAGATGTCCTGATTTCTTCAGGATTTTATTTAATAGAGGATTTCCTTCTCTTTATGCTGGCCTGGTTGCATCTAGTGGTGCAGTCTTGCAGTCCTTATGCAAATAAAATAGCTCTTGCACTTGAATTGGACTTGCGTCAAGTAGGTTCATGCCCCAGGAGGCCCACAGCCTTTTTAAATCTTAACTACAACACTGTCGCGGCTTGTCCTACGTTCGTGCATTCGTTTACCGCGCCAAAAAAGCTTTCGTAGGTACAGGCACCATAACAGCAGCCAATTCTTTAGTCTTGAGATGCCTCCTTGTGCGTAGGAACAGGTGGAAAATGTGCCCACCTGAGGACCTGTGGGGGAATCCTCTGTTTCCAGCCTCATCCCGCTTCCCTTCTTCCCCAAAAGAAGTATGAGTGCTGCAGAGAATGGATGGCCAAAGCCTCAACTGCAGGCAAGCTGACAACAATATTCATAGTGGCATATCTCTTTAAACTGAAATCAAATAGAGTTTTGCTGTTTAGAAAATACCAGGGTTTTTTTTTTTTTTAGATTAGCGAGAAGAAAAATATTAATTAAAATACTTCTTTTTTTTTTGATCAAAGTGCCAAAAACATTAAAAAAAAGAGATTTAAAGCAAACAAACAGAACTCTTGTTTGGCAAAGAAAACAAACTCAAAGTAAACAAAACGGTATTAATTATATCCACATTTTACTTGTAGGGAAGAGATTAGCACTTGGAAATTTTTTAATCATAACCAAGCCTTGAGCTTGAAAAGTGTGCCAAAACAGAGTTTGGGGCGAGGATAAATATGATTAAGTAAGAGAGATGTGGTACAGGATTATTGTAGAAGTCCCCACAAGAAGCTTTATATACTCAGGAAATTCAAAGCTAATATTCTACTGAGAAAGGTTCGAATGAGGGAAACGATGTACATACAAGTTACACAACGAAACTAGGAACGTGAAGTCTCAAAAACCTGCTTTATTGCATCTTTAAGTAGCTTTCCCATCTTTGTTCTGTTTGATTTTGTTTGGGTTTTTTTCTCTTTTCACTTTAACTTATTGTTTTTAAAGGGTTATGGTTTTTGCGGAATGGAATAGGTTGTATCACTTGTAAAATCCAAATAAATTAACAGGGATTGTATGTGGCACATACAAGGTATCCTTGAGGCCTCCAGGCTACTGGTAGAGTAGGTGGGTGATTTTCACACCATGGAAGCCTACAGCTTTTTTAAAAAGATGCCTCTAAAGCCATTGATGGGCATCTGTGATACCTGTCACCATCTCAAACAGAGGAAAGCAAGGATGAGGACCTGAAGACATACTTAGCCTCGCATGGACTGCATTAAAAACACATATGGGCTCTTTGGCTCCATGTTTTGCTCATTCATCCCCTCCACGAGAGGTGATTTTTCATCATGGAACGGTTATAATTCTGCAGCATGCTAAAATTTTTATATACGGCTATCTTAAGAAATATAATTCTGAACTCAGTGCATTTTGGTGAAGTAATTGTGTTCCTTCATAATAATAATATTGTCCAGAAACTGAACTGGGAAAACGTTAGTTTCTTTGAAGGTTATGAAGGTATGCATTGTTAATGCTGTTATGTCATATATGTGGTTCACAGGGAGAGGTGTAATACCCTGTGTTGGAGCAGTTGGTCTGTTAGCTGTAGTACTGCTGGGAGGAGGGAGACGGGCATTCAGATGCGCAAAGCTTTCTTCACGTCACTGAAAACCTGTCTCCTTTTTCCAGCTACCCTAGCTACTCTGACAAAAGAGGTGACCTTGCTTCTAAGTCTTGCTTTTTCTTGCGTGTGGATGCAAATGGTGATTGCACGTGTAGGACACACTTAAGCTAAAGCCCTTCCTCAGGCATCAGAGGCAGCTTCAGGAGCTGCAGTGCTCTCACCAAATCCACAGCCCTTGTTTAGCCACCCAAACTGCCATATCTGACATGGGGTGTGGGAGAATTTATTCCCGTACTGCATAAACCCATCCTTTTTTTCAGCAGGCTGCCCAGTGGGGTTTCAGTCCTCATCCCAGTGAGTATACAAGTGTTTTGCATCAGTAGAGCAGAGACTGGGACTCGGGTCCTCCCTTGGCTGGGGGTTCCTCTTCTCTTTTTGGGTAGGCAGAGCATGTAGGCCCAGTCTCGGACAGCTGTACACCCAAGACACCTGTGTTTGGTGCAGGACGTGGTTTGGTAGCCATCCTGGAAGGGCATTTACAGGAGGGTGAGGCAAGGAGGGATGCGACGTGCTTTTCTGGTTGACGTGCTTTGTTGGTCATCCTCCGTGAAGTTTGGGTTAGATCTGGGCGCTCACCTCCCGGCCCTGTGAACCCTGCAGGCGTTATGTAGGGTGCTCAGAAATGTTGATGGGCCTATAGGTGCCTAAGGCACTTGGTGCCTCAGGGGCTGGGCTGTAGTAAACTGTAATTTTGAAGACTTTAATTTGTCCGTGATCGTCCCTGAGGGTCTGGCACCCCTTTATGGATCTTTCTGGCCAAGAAAGTGATCCTCAGCAGACTCCTTCAGCACACCAGGCACTACAGTTTGCATACCTCTCCCCTCAGGGCGGAGATGAGCAGACAGATAATTGGTGACTGTTGTCAAGCCTCGAGGTGTTGTCAGGTGGTGTTTTGAGGCACTGTGGTGAGGATGGTGTACTTTCATGAGCACAGCCTGATTTGTGGGTCTTCTGTGGGATCTGTGGGTCTTCTGTGGGGTACCCAGTCTCATGGGTAGCTGCACGGTGGTGCAGCTGCTCTGCAGTCGGTCCTGTGCCCTCTGCCAGGGAAATCGCCTCCTTGCCAAATGCAGTTTTACATGTGTAAGAACAAAAGAAACTGGCAGAAGCTGCTGCAACTCTCACATGTCCTAAGCCCAAGGAAGGGACGGTCTGACCCTTGTCTCTGCTAATAGCTTCTTTTCCCCTATACCCTGCCTGCCCCCTTAACACACCCATGAGAACATCTGTATCCTCTCCTACCCGTTATGGTCAGATTGTAATTTTTTGTTTCCAAACCAGCTTGCCAGACATTTGAAATCTATCACTTGCTGAAGTCTTTTGCCTCCATCAGGTAAAGAGGAATTCTCAGCGACCCTCTTTTGGGGTCTTCAGTAGTACCATCACAAGCTGAGCAGATATAGGTCCTTCATCCTTTGGTAACTCTTGTGTATTTTTTCTGGCATACCCAAGCTGTGCAGTCACTTTTCTGGGCTCCTGTATGTGGCTATAGCCTGGATCCAGGGCTGATCTCTGCTGAGGGACGGCTCATCACAGGTTGTCACCCTCCTGTACTGACTCTTACTCTTCTCATCTCTCTTTTTATCATCAGACTGCTGACCCTGGCTGGCTTTGCTGTCCTTTTGCTGTCCTTTTGCTGTCCTTGCCCTCACACACTCGCCTTCCCTTCCCTCTCCTTCTTGTTTATGAGTCACTGTACTGGCTGAGTGCTGAAGATATTTGGTTTTGATCTATAAAGTCCTATAAAAACATGGTTTAAAGTCCTTTATACACAGGAGTCAGCTTTTCTTGGTATGTCATGCCTGTTTCGGTTTGCTAAGAAGCCTCAGGGTGTTTTCAGCTTTCAGAGAGTGTTTTCATCTTCCCATGTTCACTTTGGCTGCTGGGAATTTATTTGGCTTCACAGTGCTTGTATCTGAGGAGACTCGATGTGGACACTGCTTGAATTTCTATAGTTTATCAAAAGGTTTTGTTCCTTGAAGTTGCTACTTCATGTACCTGACTAACTGTTTTTCTTGGCCACAACTATATGTGGAAGCTGTGTTTGGGGGGTGAGAGTTCCTGGACATTTTGGAGAAGTCCTTCACCTTTCTGCCTTTCATGCTTCTGTTGAGGATACTGAAGGCTTTCACCTTGGCTGATGTGGCTGCATCCAGCAGTGCAAAGTGGAGATGAATAGCTGAAAAGGCTTATTTCTTTCGAGCCCACTCCATCCCCCACCTCTGACTCAGCCAATATATTTGATTTCTCTGCATTTTCTTTTCTCATTTAAAAAAAATGCTCAAGAAAAATCAGGTTTATGTAACACTGCAAATATTGCCTTTCTTCTATTAACGCTGTGGAATAGCAGAACAGGAATGCTTTTAACTGTGGAAACGTTACAGTATGAACTTCTCATTTAAAGTGTCACCTAGTGGCTGGTTGGCAGTTTTGCATCCCGAGTTAAATAATAATCAGTATGATCATATAAGCCAGAAAAGCCAAAACCCAGTTCTTTTGCACAATAACTGATGAAGAGGCATTTCATATTCTGTTCATCTTGGTAAAATTCCTTTTTAATTTGTTTAATCAAGGCCTAAAACTTCTACTGTACCGCTGCATTCTTGGGCCTGGAATACGTTATTTTAGCTTTAGTCTTTCCTATTCTGATGACTATCACGGCAATCAGTTGCTGAAAGAGTTAATTGCCAGTGATCCCAGCAGTGAAATTTTGCCTGAACAAAATCATTATACCTCGTTTATGCTAATAAGTTCCTTGTGCATCTGTGGGGTAGCTTCAGGCAGAGTCCTTGTGACAAAAAGATGATTGTGCATCTGAGTATGCGGTCAGTTCAGAGCTACTGGAAAATGTGTCTACATAACACATATGAAAAAGATTAGCGGTTTCAGAGTCGTCATCATCTAGAGTTCTAAAGGATATTACAAAGGAGGTTAATTACTCGTAGCATGGACCAGGAAACATAAAACGATCTCCTCCATTTATGTGAAATTGTGCAGTTTATAAGCTCCAGAGAGGTTACATGAAGGGAAAAATGAAATATGTGTTTTAAAATCAGTAGAGGTCATCCATGATGCAGTACTTTTGGGTTTTGTTTCTTGCTTTATTTTTCTGGGAGCCCATTTTTAACTTACGTAGGGACTTTCTTTCAAAAGAACCGAGCACCTGTGTGTTAGGAAGATATGCAGGAACAGCAGAGGCTCAGCATCTCTGTAAATGAGGCTGGACTTATTGATTGGGCACTCAAAATTGGCCAACAGATTTGAAAATTCGGTTGTGTTTTGCCTGGGTCATTCGCTGACCCAAGGGTCCCAGGCTAGAGGAGAGTTTGGGGCTGCTGATTCCCTTGTTTTGCCCATGAAACCATGAACTTCATTACTTGAGACACATAGGCAATCCCGTTGAGCAATTTTGTTTGTGACATGTTTGGTTTCCCTTCTGCTGTCGCACTCTGCTGTACTTACCTGGTGCTTAGGGGTGAAGTTGTTTAACCACAGGATATAGCAGAGGCTAAGGGTGAAGAATTTTATAGGAACAGCTAGTAAAAGCTTTAGTGACTACTTTTCTCTATACCTCTGTGCAGTTTTTTTACTAGAAAAATATTGCCTATTGCAACCCATGTCCTTTTCAACCCAGCTAGTGATGAGGAGCACGTTAGAAGATGGGTCTTACCTTCACAGTCCTGGTCTGTGCAAAGGAGAGGAATACGATGTAGGCCTTCTCAGGCTAATTACTTTTCCCTGAGGCTTGCAGTGCAAAGATGCAGCTGCACAATGGAGCCACTTTGGGTTAAGAAACTGCATAAAAAAGGATCAGGTCCTAGCAAAGGCTGGCAGACTGATAAAATGCAGGCAGCAAAGAGGAGGGCTTTTTAGCCTCTGCCTTATGAAGCTACACGGTGGGGAAGGAGAGATATTGGAGCAGGTAAAAGGTACCTCTAAACAAAGCTCAAAATTGTACATGTTTAATATTGCAAGATAGTTTAAAGAAAACTGTACTGTTTCTTAATGCCATATAGAGTATGGGACAGGTCACAAGGAAAGCTCAGTCCATCTGAGAGCTTATGAACCTTGACTCTGTCCCTTTAAATATAATTATTAGTAAACACTTTAATGAAAGAAGCTTTATTCAGAGAAAAAAAGTGGCAAACTACACTGGTAAATAATTTGCCTTGGCAAATAATATTTAAGCCCCTGATTGGAACAGTAATTCTGCTCAGCATTATCATTTGCTTTGTAAATAGACGTGCTTATCCAAACAGCCGAGCTTTCTGTTGTTGTTGATGAAAATGGGAAAATGTGGGGCAGAGGGAATGTGTCACTTCCCTTCCTTTCTGGAAGTCTGTGGTTTCCAGCTATTCAGATAAAGCTGCTTGCGTTTCCATTGATCCGAGCCTTGCACCGCCACAGCAGGGCGGGAGAACAGCGTGGAAAAATAACCCCCGCTCTGAAGGTGTCCCCAGTTTGGGGGGACTCTGCTCCGTGACCGAGTTAGAAACTTCAGGAGCAAACTGGGAGAATGAGATGGGCTCCCAAGGTGCCAAAGCCGCCCCGTCCGTGGCAAGGCCAGCAGCTGGGGCTCTGTGCTCGCCCCATGCACCAAGCCCACTGCGCAGGGTGACGTTTGAGGGTGGCATGGGGAGATTTTCAGCTCGCAGCCTCAAGTGAGCTTCCCCCCCTTCTCCTCGGAGCCAGATGGAGATGCATTTGGTTTCTCTTTTAACCATGTTACTTTTGCGAGGAGAATAAAACAAGCAGGAACAGCTATTGGCCGCAGCAACACAAGAAAGCCCTGCTTTGCCAGAGGAAACCACATAAAAGCGTGCGTGTGTGTGTTTGGGGGGAGGGCGCAGCGAGGGATGATGCCTGGAGCTTCTTGCACTCGGAGCTGTGATTTGTGAGTGAAACATGATGAAATCACCCCCTGGACAAATCACACGAGCCTGTCAACCTCACCAGGTGGGATTACTTGTAGCTAATAGCCCGAACTCCCAGAGCAAACAGAGCTCTGTGCTCACTATAAAGAAAAGGCGACGGTGCCGCGCAGGCTTTTCAAGAATTCTCTAGTATGGCTAAGAAGGGCTGCGTCCACTCACACCAGGTAGGGGAGGAGAGGAGCATGTTTGCTTTTAGAGGAGGAGTAGCCCGTCTCTCCTGAATAAGTTCCTACAAAAAGGAGCGTTTCAGCTTCGGAGAGAGATGTTTTATTCATAAACCCCTTCTGGTTTGTGTTACTCTCCAACGGTGACGCTGTCAGCTGCTGCTCCAGTGATGGGAACTGCAGTGCTGGGGAGCTTGAACGTATAGAGGACCATCTCTGCCCCTTTAATCGTAATGCTCTTAGCACCGAAGCCCTGCTTTTTGCACAGTTTGCTCACTTTGCTGTTTTACTTTTGCAGGTTATATCTTTATTTGCTTTTGCCTTTGGAGTAAATGTCTGCATGGGATTTACAACAAATCGATTTAGGAGATCTGAAGAATGGGATGAGGGCCCGGTCTCAGGTACAGTAATGAATGTAAATTGTACATCGCAATACCCTTATGTTATATACTGTGGCTAGAAACCACTCCTACTCCGAAACAGTAGTTTGCTTGTTCCTTTTCCCTGTAGGATATAGAGAAGAATAAATAACTCGGCGAGCCCGAGTCAGTTGACCTTTGGGACTCACCTATAGGTCTCCTATTTACTTAAACTTTTGCTCTGTGTGCATGTGACTATGGAAAATCTAGCTTATTTTAGGACTGAGCACTGTCAGTCTCACAGAGACCGATCTCATCAGCTCCTACGTAGGATTTGCTGTGTTTTGTGCTCTGCACAGTTTCCTTCTAGAGCTCTAAGAGACACTCCCCCATGGGTTTAAGGGTTTTATTTTGGTAGCTATTGAAGCGGTTTCTTGCAACTTGATTAGTGCTTTCAAGAGGCACTGGTGAGAAAAGCTTTTGGGATTTCTGTGGCTCCTGAGGTCATGCTGGTTTGTGAACAGTAGACGGCAGACATCTGACGGCGGAGAGGGCCGGGGAGAGGAGAGCAGGTGTTCGCCCAGATGTGCTGTCACCGAGTCGTCTCTTTTTCTTTCACCTCCTACTTTTTTCTTTGGAGGAAAACAAGAACATGCCACAGAAGGGACTGTTGTTTGTGTTCTGGGGCAGTATAGGGTTTTGTGAGCTCAGGCATAGTCCGAGTGGAAAAATATATAAAATGGAAAACTAGTCTTTTTTTTTTCTTAAAAAAAAAAAAAAAGTAGGCTTGACTTGTGTCTCTGTTCCTTCTTTTGGCAGGAGAAAGAAAACTTGTGGTCATTGACTTAGAGCTAGTTAATACAGCTGAAGTGAAAGGGTTGCATTTGCAATACTCGTCTGTAAGGATAGCTTGTGAATTTCAATTATAAAATTGTTTACCATGGCCTGAATTTGTTGTGTTCCTGGTAATGAATTTGTGTCCCTCCCTCCCTCCCACCCCCCCCTCCCACCCCTGGCTCCGTGTTTCACAGGAATTGATGTCTAATCACAGCCGTAATCAGGGCTGCTGATCATTGAGCAGAGGCATTTTAGTTAACCAAAAAGACAGCAGCTCTTGCTTTTGATCTTTATACAACAATTAAAAAAAAATTGCTTGAAAACCAGATTGATTTCTATTTTTATCTTCTAGTGCATTAACTGTAGAGCAGTTGTGTAGTGTGTGTAATATTGACGGGAAGGATTTGCATTTCACGTCTTCAACACCTGAATGCCCATTGCTTTGCTTTCACTGTTGACTGTCTAGGCTTTAGGGCAGGGCTGTTCAGCTGATTTTTGCTGAAGCCCCAAAGCTCTGATATTGGGGACCCATTGCAGCTCACCAGTGCTAACTCTGCTGAGCCAACCAGCACTGGTCAACACCACCAGGGCTGGCGTTGGTAGCTGCCTGCTGTTTCCAATAGCAGGAGCTTTAGCTCAGTGTTCCAGGAAAATCGGAAGAAATACAGGATCACTTGAAAGAGGGCAGGACATGGGGTACTTTTGGCAGTCTCTTGAGAATTTGCTTACAGGTGGGATTGGAGCGGCACCTGGCATAGAAGTAGTCCAGTCCAGGGTGCAACAATGAGAGTCAGAAAAGTAATGGAGGGGTTTGTGCCTTCTGTGTTTACGCAGCTCGGTTATTTTTATTGCAGTAAAAAAAAAAGGATGTGATAGCAACGAATAAAGTATTATAGTCACATCTGTCTAAATGAGAAAGTAAAAGGTTACACTGGAGAGGTGCTTTTCTTAACAAAATCAAAGCACTGTGATGAAAGAACCTATTTAGGCTCTTCTGGTTGCACGACTTGCAGTTGTACTTCTTCAGAAGCCCAGTGCAATGAAATATCTAGAATAAAAGATTGTTATAAATTCTTTTTCAACTCCACTCTGCTTTGGCTTATTTATTTCCAAGTTTTTTGGTGTTCAGAGTTAATTATTTTGGGTTGAAAAAACACTGTCTCTTTACCATTACTGTATATGACCAATTTGTTCTTTCTCCAGGGGTATGCCATGATTTGCAAATTGCAAATTTTAGTTTTCATCTAGCATAGAACTCATCTACAAGTCAAAAACAATATGGGTTTTTTGCCAGTCTCTTATAAATGCATGTCAAAGAAGTACCATAATGCCTAAACCCCTCTTGTTCTCTTTTGATGTATGTGTACATATATATGCCTTTATACATTTAGAATGTTTAATAGTTGTACCCAACAAATTATTTCATTGAAAAACATTTTTTACTTAAAATTTCTAAAAGGCATTAGAGAACCAAGGCTCCCATTTTTTTATATCCTTGCCTTTGTAAATTGTTTACTTTGTGAGCTTCCTAGACATCTTTGTGAGCACTTTCAGGGGGCACTTAGTAGTTTCTTGAAGCATGTTCCTTGGTCATGATAGGATGATATCTTAAATTTTGGAAGGAGACACACTGAAAATTTTCTATCGCTTCTCACTGTATTTCTAAGTATGTCATTGAAAAGGGAGTCCTATCTTTCTTGCATTGGTACAGTTAGGACGTATTTTTAAGTTTATGTGACCTTTCGTTGAAATTTTACTCATTGCAATGGCATTCTATAAAATGAAATTCAGGTTCATAATATAAATATCATCTACCAAAACTGGTGTTCCAGATGTTTTTTGTAGGTATTTGGTTGATCCATATATGTTCCATATAGGATCCATAAGATCCAAAATGGCAAATTCTTACCAGATAGTCTCCTTCCTGTAATGACTATGTAAGCATGTCTATATTGTGTAGTCCTATGATTGAAATACTGCTGGAAGTGAACGGATTTGATTTTTTTTTTTTAAATATTGTAATCAGATAGAATCAGAGCAAGTAGTTCGATATGGCGCTTTCCAAGGTAAACATAACACATTTACAACGGAAATGTAACAACCTCCATGGACTGAATCAGGAAGGCACTATTGTCCTGTGTAACTCTTCTGTCTCTAACCTATGACATAAGAGACAATCCTTGGGTGGTTGTTTTGAGTTTAGTTGGCCAAAAAAAAGAATGCGTGGGAAAAGATGTAAAAAGCTTTATGTATTAAGTAAGCAGGGGAGGATCTTCATGTTGAGATCCCTCTGCCTGCTGCATGGTCTGATTGCAGGAGCTGTGGAGGGACGCAGGAATTTGTGTACATTTGTTCTGTACAGGGGCTTCTGTTAATTTGAAAATGCTCAGCAGGGATGGAGCTCCTGGTGATATATTTTCAAACTATTCTGCATGCACCAGTACCCGTGCCATGGCATTGTGCACGACCTGAAAATCATGGTCTGGCTGCAAAGGCAAGGTCAAGCATGATAAACAAAGGAAGGATCTTAATGTGTTCAGAGATCAGAGGAATTAAACCAAGTCCTCTTTTGTGTTGCTAAATGGAAAGTGTCCTACACTGACTCACAAGGTGTGACTTGAATTTGCTAAGTAATTTGGGATAATTTGTTACATCAGTAATGAAGCGGTTGTCAAGAGATGTGAAAAAAATAACTGACAAGGTAGCTGGGGTAAACCTTTCTTATGTGAAACGGAAACCCTACTTGCAATTATAGAAGACGGAGCTAGAGAGGAGCTTGAACAGCTATGTAGACCTTCCCTGTATCCCAAGACGTGGTCAGTTATTACTGAAGTGCTCCTGACAGATCTTGGTTTAACCTGTTCTTCAAAATCTCCAAGATTAGAGATTGCACAGCCTCTGTGGGCAATTTGTTCCAGTGGTTTCTTGATAAATGAGCTGCTCTTAACAACCCCTAGACATTCCTTGAGCTGCAGTTGACTCTGTCCCTTATGTAATCTGCAGCCAGATTTACACCTTCTCTTTCCTAAACGCTTGTTGACATGTGGTTTTTGACCTTCTGAAATCATCTCCCTCTCATTCCTTTGAAATGGAGAGGGCAGTGCCAGTCTAAGGGATATATGGTGTATGTTACTATGTAATACCTTTGAGTCCGTAATGCCTGTGATTTGCATCTTACTGGATCTGTGATTATGTATTACCTGGCTTCCAAAAAGGAAAGCAGTGGAAGAGGTTAAATAACATGGAAATATTATTTAGTAACAGATTTTCAGAAGCATTTGGCAGGAAACAGCTGTCATTAAAAATAAGGAACAAGACTTCATATCTCTGAAAATCTGAGAGCTTTGAAACAAAAGTCTGTGTGCTTTGAAACAATTCTCATGCGATTAATTTCTAGCATAGCTTTGTGGCCTATTTATGTAAGCAAAAAAAAATACTGATCTGTGTGTTGCCAGCATAGATACATGAACTTTAGCTTCTTGGAAATGCAGATGGCCAAAATATTGATGGCTTATTAAAAGCATGCTTGTGGGGTATATACCTATAGAGCGAAACTTCACTCTGTGTGTGATGTTACTTGCTCTGAGCATTACTCAACTGATGACAAAAACACAAAAGCAGAGAAAGACACAGTTGTCTACTACTACCTTTTCCAGCAGTCCAGAGTGAGCCTTGCCACTGCCATGATCCATGACTGCGTCCGTGGTAGGTTTGGTTTTCTTACCCATTATCGTGTTGTAGAGCAGATTCACTGCCAGGTTTGCCCCTGAAGTGGTTTATGCTGGTGTCCAACCAGTGCCAGTGGCACTCCAAGGGAAGTAGTGGAGCAGTAGTACTGGGGATGGGAGCTGGTGGGACACCAGCTACTCCAATGTCACTTCCGCACTCCCCCTTCATCTACTTTTCCATCCATTCTCACGGTGCTGGGATAATGCTGTCTCGTTTGGGAAGAGATTTGCCCTCAGTTTATGTGGAGACTAAACTCTCAGCTATGTAAAAGAGTTGGGGAAAAATATATAAGAAAAGATCAGAGCAACTGTTTCCCAAAAGTGCCATTGCATCAGTCCTCTTAAAATCGTACTGCTAATCATGGTGAGGTTTGCCAAAACCAAAACCAAACCCAAACCGTGGTCTAAAAGAAAACAAACCCCAAGACAATTGTAAAGACCTAATTTTAATAGGTCTCTCAAGGAACAAGAGGCATTGTGAAATGTTCCTTGGAACACCTCTGTTTTAAAGAATAACTTACATTCATTATTTTATTTCATAAAATATTATTAAGCCTAGAGAGCAGCACACAATTTTCCTGCTTCATATAAGCTGCTATGTAGGATTCTCTTATAGGAAAAATGTATAAAATGTATGAAAAAGTAAGTTTTGAGAAAAGAGCAGAGAAGTACATGTCTGCTTTGACAGTAAGGGCCCTTACTAATAAACATAATTATTGAAGTATAATACATTATTCATGGTTTTCAGACTGGCAGCCCTCCATTTAGTTATACACATCAAATATATTGTACTTTTGTATTTTCTTAAGGTTTTATAATTTAATGCTCTGCAGAAGCCCACCAAAAAGCCTTGCTTTACTTCTCCGTTAATTTATAGAGCATCTTACAGTTTTCTTTCACACTTGACATTGATTTGGCGCCTTCCAGTATACCAAACCAAGCCCTGCTGACTGCATGTAGATTAATCGCAGTCCTTTCCTATGCAAACGGCCCAGCCAGCCATGAAAATGTCACTTGGTTTCTGAAAACAAAGGCCTGCTGCTTCTGAGGAATAGCTGCAGCTCCTGGAATGGGGCCTTGGAGACTTCAATACATTTCTGCTAATGATCTCTTGATTGCTACAGAGGTAAAGCCAGAGCTGTTTCTTTGCAGGACGTTATCACAGCACGCTGCTTCCTTCTTTTTTTTTTTTTTTTTTTTTCCCTCCCCCAAAAGAGCAACCATTTTGGAATTTGTTCTTTTGTGTTGTTTTTCTGGTTTTTGTTTCTTCAAGCAACCTTTCTCCTCTTCCTGCTCCCTTCCCTTCCCCAGAGCAGGGCAGCTGAGGTTTTGCTCATCCGAGTGGCTCAGGGCTGAGCCGCCCGTCCCACCGCTGCTGGCCTGACAGATGTTGCCCTGTTTCTTGTTCCACACAGTCCTGTCAGATTCCCCCTGGATCAGTACCTCTGGCTCCTGCAAAAACAGATGCTTTGAACTTCAAGAGGCAGAGCCTCCTGGCTGCCGCTGTGACAACCTGTGCAAGAGCTACAACAGCTGCTGCTTCGACTTTGATGAGCTGTGCTTAAAGACAGGTACGATGGGTCTCCTGTCCCGCACTGCCAGGCGCTGCTGACACCTGGTTTCTGCCAGAGGTCGGGACCTGCCTGATAAACCGTTGCTCCCTGCCATAACCTGCATCTCCTCCGCACCTCACCTCGCCGGGCAGGCTTGGCTCAGCCCAAAATGCAGCCCAAGTTTCCTTGCAAGGAGCAGTAGGGATGTGCACCTATCGCTCCTCACTGCTGGGCTTTGGCCATGGCTTCCAGGGCAGAAAAAGCAGGGTACTGTTCATACTACATGAAAAGTGGATCTTCTGATACTCAATTAAAAGCAATAATCAGTGTTCAGGCACCAGTTTGACCTCCAGGTTGCAATGAAAAGAGACATGGTAAAGGCTGGAGGTTGGTCATTCCACGTCAGCCATCCTTTTTTCTCCCACGTGATAACTTGATACTGGAGGAATTAATGCTCACCTGTGGGCTGTGCATTGCGGTCACTCATGAAGGCGCCTCTGAACCTGGGTGCATTGAAGCGGTGTGGGTCCTCTTGGAGTAAGCTGCAGGTGACAGGCTGGGCTTGTTATCCTTGCCCCAGACTCCAATTTCTACATGTCAGGATGCATATAACACACTGGTAAAAATGTTTGACTCCAATTCATTGGACCCTGGGGGATGGAAATACAGCACTGGGTTCATTTTCTTTTTGGTTTTTTCATGAGTCCTAGGCAAGGAAAACTTCAAAGAGGGCCATGAGTTATGTTTTACTTCTTAGCATAGTGCATTTAAATTATTAGTTGTACCCATCTCCTTGAGTGTTTACACAGTGGTCAAAGTTGACACAGGTGCTTTCTACTTTTGCCATTAAATATTTTCTTGCTTTATCAAAGAATTACACTTACTAAGCAGCCAGAAGAGAAGTCTAATGATTAAAAATATCATTGCCAATGGTTGTGCCATACTTGAGGGTCCCGAATCCCTTGGTTCTGTTTATGATGATATAATTTTAATGGTTTGGTACCAAAAAATGGTGAGCTAATCTGGTATGAAAAACTACTATGGTTCCAGGCCAAAAATGTCTGACTTCTATGCTAACGCTGGTGTAAATGACTGCAGAATGAGAGGCTCTTTTTGAAGTCTTTCAGCACAATACAAGATGTTTGCTACCAAAGGGCAAGTTTTCAGTTCCTCAGCCTCCTGTCCGCAGCGCACCATGTCCACATATGTGTATGGATACCCACGTTGCCCTTGGGACTGTTGTGTGAATTGTCATATACTCCCACAGGCATTTATTAAGGCAATTATCACATGTACAACCTCTAAATATTACATATTTATAGAAAAAAGCCACAAATGAATGAGAAAAGGGTATAAAAGGTGTTGATCTGGTGTGGTGTGTTTTTTACTGGGTGCATGTTTTCTAAAGTGATTTTTAAAGTTTCTTGTTGGTTGGGCCAGGACATGGAAAACCATATGCTTACATCTTTAAGCCTTATTCCAAAGTGTAGCAATGTACCACCTTTGAGAGAGCACCCTAATTTAGTCAAGCCCTTCCATCCTACCTTCATGCACAAGATGAGAAGAGCTGGAGTGTTTTACAGCAGCTGTGCCATGTTTTTCCTTAGAACAGCAGCTCTTGTTCCCATAACTTTGCAGTTGATTCTGAATCTCACCCTGTGGGTATGGAACTGATGGGAGTAAAGCACCAATTTACATCCACATAGTCTCTTTTCAGCTTTCTCTTATTTCCTATGGATTGAACTGGGGACTCAAATAGTTGGGAGAAAAAGAATGGATTTACTCAAGAAACACCAGAATTCTTAGTTTGTGCTCCAGGCCCCGCCATTTATCTCTCAAAATACTTTCTTGTCTTCTCCTTTACACACTTTTTGTGACATTCAGGTTGTACAAACCCTGGAGTACAGCACCTGAGGGTAGCAGAAGCACTTGAGTGTGGGTGGAGGAACCCTCCTGCACCTGCGGGACACAGGAGTCTTTTTTTGTTTCTGGTTGACGTACCTACTTCAGAGGTCTTGAAATCACTAAAATGGGCCCATAAAATTTACATCCAACTTTAACGACTAGATTGTTGTCATTATGGCTTGAGTACTTTTTGTTTTGATTATTATCTCTCATTCTTGCTTACCTTGTGAATGATTTAGCTCGGGGCTGGGAATGTACCAAAGATCGTTGTGGAGAAACCAGGAATGATGACAATGCTTGTCACTGCTCTGAAGACTGCTTAAGTAGAGGAGATTGTTGTACTAATTACCAAGTCATTTGCAAAGGTACGACTTTGGTCTTTCTACCTCTTATCTTTCCAAACCTGACATAGGACAGCCCTGTGGGTATAGAATTTTCTTCTAAAGAAGGAACCCTCTCCTTGTTTGGTTCTGATTTTTGGGAGGAGGGGGGAAGAATGGGGAATTACATTTGTAATTTTTTTGGGCACTAGCAGAGGTGAATAATTCTAATTTGTTGATGGTAGAAGGGTGTTGTCTTTGCCTGTAGAGATACTGATGGAAAGAGAAGAGGCGTGGGTGGTGAAGAGTTTAGAGTAAAACAAAATTGTTCAGATGCGCTTGTCCGCATCACAGGGAAAGCAGGGATATCTGATGGTCTTGAAGAAATGGAGCATTCCTAGATATGCTATCTCCATCTCAAAGACCTCTCGACACCCCCACCACAAAAGCTCCTGCTCAAACTACTTGGCCTAACACCTGTAGGTTTTATTTCTTGTGGGAAAGGGATTTTGAGAATACAAGGGCTGTATTTCACAGATGGGATGTACAGGCTTCAGAGGACATGTTGGTTGGGGATGACCATGCCACCTTCTCGACGCACCATGGCTGGAGTACAGCCTGCACTGGTTGGTGGGTGGATGGGCTGTGAAGGCTTAATTTTCATCCTCTACCCCAATCTTCTGGAGCCAATCTTCGGCCTTGTGTAATGTATCTCCCATTCAGAGCAGATCTTCTGATCCTTGGTAATGAGCTCTACAGTTTCTCACTTTTGTATCTCAGCTAGTTCTTAGTTTTTTCATTCGTTAACTTTACTGGTGGAAGGGTTACAGTTTGAAATTTTTTTCCACACCATTTTGGCCAACTGCATATGTTAAGAAAATTATAACAGTCCAGATCCATACACTGAAAATGGACTTTTCTTCTTTACTTGAGGTTTGCTGTTGGGAATCCAAACGATATATGTATCTTCCAGCAAGTCCCCATAGATTAGGTTCTTCCCCTTCCCAAAGAAACCCCTTATGTGAGACCACTTAAATAGTGGTATAATTTTCAGTTCCTGCCTTTTTTGTGAGCTCCCTCTTACAAGGGTCAAGACAGAGGAATTTACATGTCTCCAGTTTTAATGTACATAATCTTTGTTTAATTGGCTAATAACAAATGATCTCAATGACCCTGGCACTCTGACAGAAGTAAGCCTTATGTGAGAACAGTGTTTCCTCTTTATTCATGCCTTTGCCTATCTGGGGATAGTGTGTTGGGTTGGGTTTTTTTTTGGTTTTTTTTGTTTTTTTTTCTTGGAAATTGTCCCTCCACCTCCTGTCATGGTCAGTTGGAATTGCTGCAGGACACATTTCCTGCAGATCTTTTCTATGGCGTTTTTTGTTTTGTTCTTTTAATTGAACTGCAGTTCCTTTAAGAGTGCCAGGTCAGGAAGCAAGCCTCATTAGCTAATAATTTGGTTTTAAATTGACCTGTGAAAGTGCAAGTCATAAGCCACTCTATGGTGGGCATTCAGCAGTGAAAACCTAAAGAAAATGATTACATAAAGTAATTTTAACTAATATAGCTCTGAAACAGTATTAATGCTTTTTTTAGCTGTGTCTGAGTCTCACCTGATCCATGAGCTGATCAGCTCTATAAACCAGCTGGAAACTATTTAGAGTTGTTTTTCTTCCCCAGAATGAATTTTGTTTTGTGTCTTTAGCCAGCTGAATCAGCTCATGGAGACATCAGAGCTGGTGGGGAGGAGGGTGGGAATTCACAGCCAGAAGCAGCACCTACCTGTTTTTGACAGATCGAAAATAAAAAAATTTAAATAGATGGCCACTGTGCCTAAAGCATTACCACTGTCTTCTGTGGTCAAAAGGACACTTTTAACTCCAGTTTTAACAGCTACTTCTAGGAGTGCTAGTTTGGCTATTCTCGTTGAATAGAATATAACCAGATCATTTGTTCAGCTTTGTGAAAAGACCTCCTCATTATTCATGGGAAGAAGGACAAGACAGTTCATTAACTGCAGCTAGACTTTTTTTTTTTTCATCATTTTTTGTGAAACCTGTAGCTGTGTCCACAGACTTTTATTTTTTTATTTTTTTTTAAACTCCAATGTGACTTTTCTGGTAGGAGAAACCCACTGGGTGGATGATGACTGTGAAGACATAAAGGCTCCTGAATGTCCAGCAGGGTAAGTGTTTTGCATGCAACTGCAAAGTCAGATGTAGCAAGGCCAATGGTCCTGGCTCTGCCCTGGACCTCTGAACACCACATTTCTGCACTGGCCCTGTCACACAGCCTGGATGCTTGTGGGTTGGATGCTTTCCTGTGCTTCACCATGTGTACAATGAGGCAGATAGATAGATAATATTGTAACACATTTGCCTTTGAGCTGCTGCACGAGTAGTGGTGTATGTGTTGGGCTGAACTCTTGGTCTTTGATCACCTGCCGATGGGTTTGCCTGCTTCACTTACCCATATAGGGAAGGTAACCAAACTCCCTTGAAGTCAGTGGAAAGGTTTAGGTTTTTCTGATTTCAATAAAATTCAAGTTGAGTCATATGTGAGCACAGTTCGGGCCATTTTTTTTAAATTTAATTTTGTACTTTTAGTGTTGTCTTCCTAAATGAAAGGATTTCTAAATTGCAGTTGACTTAGTGAGGTATTTGAGCACATGAGTAACATTGAAAAGTAAGCGGTTTTGAAACCAGTTGGCTCACTATTATCCTAAAAGGTCAGCATCTGCTCAGGTGCTGTGTCGGCTTGCAGCTCAGTCTGTGCTATTAGGAGGAGAGTTTGGAGGAGATAGGAGCCCCTGCTTCTCCTGGTGACAGTGATGGCTGCTTACCCCCGCAGCAGGTGACTAACGTTAAAAGTCCAGGTGTGTCCATCCAGGACACACCTCTGCCAGCTTAGGGTCAACTCCCAGTAGCAGTAGTAAATAAAAATGTAATAAAATAACATAAAATACTGACATTTTGAGTATGTGAGGATGAGTTCTGACTCACAGAGCTCACTCAAAATGCCACGTGAACTTTTGTTTGAGAAGAGAGGAGACCAGCTGTCATGAGACATGTGGTTTTTAACTACAGATTGTATGCTAGGGTGGGTACTCATGCATACTATTTTTTTCCCTTCTCCATCTCCTTCTATAAGCACTTGCCTTTTGGGGCTATATGTTTTTAGCTATGCAGGGAAGATGTCTTTTGTGTTGGAGCTCAGCTCTTTCGCTGAGTGAACACTGGATGTTACTAAGCGTGAAGATAATCAATTTGTGCTTCTCTGTTAAGTAAGCAAAAAAATTATAGACCTATAACACACGCACTAACTGTAATTTAGATTCTGTGGAGTCTCAGTGAGCAAGTGGGAGAAAAAGAATCATTTTGAAATGCTGCCTAACACTCCCGCTGCTTTTGGTTTTAGATTTGTTCGTCCTCCTTTGATCATCTTCTCTGTTGATGGTTTCCGTGCATCATATATGAAGAAAGGGAACAAGGTCATGCCCAATATTGAAAAACTGAGTGAGTACATCTGTTTCCTTACAATAAACGAAAGACAAACTCTTGCAGCCTAGTTGTTGTCATTGTTCATTGAGTAACAGTAGTCAGCATGGAGCTCGCGGGTAGAAGGGCTGCACCAAATGTAGTGTTCCTCTGCCTGAAAGGTCTAACAAAGATTAAGTCTTTTTTTTTCTATGCAAGCGAAATGGCAGAAGTCCCCTTTGGTTTAGATGGTATCAGCTGGTGGCTTGAAAGCACCCTGGCTAAAGCAGCACACAGCAGTTGGGGAGGGGGGAGAGAACTGCTGCTTTGGGGAACACTGCTTAGAATCGGTGACCTTCATATGGTTTTGTCAGCACAGAAATGCATCGTCAGTACGTGGTCTGTATCATGCACCCTTATAGGCCAGTTGGGAGGGGCCCACAAAATTTTCCACCTGATTCATTTGATGTTGAAGATATGGGTAAGTGGGTGCGGGAGCTGCAGTGAGTGTGTGATAACTGGCTGGGGACGTGCCCCAGCCATGAGCAGCCCCCCACTCGCCTCTGGGGGAGTGGGCATCCACCTGGGTTTGTGGAGTATGGGATGCAATGCATATTTGAGCTTCCCAGAATAGCATGGGAGTTTGTCTGCGTGCCCAGAACCTTGAAAGGTGGTTTTTGGTTGTTTTTTTTTTTTTTTCCCCTCCTATGTGTGTGCACAGTCCCTCGTATTTGTGTAGCCATCTGGGGAGCTGTGGCCAAAGCCCATTGTGAAACTGCAACTTTAGTATATTCATCACTTAAAATTAGCCTGCATTTTCTCATGTTGTATTACTTGGCGAGATACTTCCAATGACTCTGGATTCTGGAAGGAGGCTAGCTCAGAAAGGAGAACAGTCTACAGAAATGTAGCTGGTTCTGTAGTCCTCTGGCTGCATTATTTCAGTTGTTTATTGTGAAGTACAAAGAGCGCGCGAGTGGATTTACTACTGTTTCACAGAAGACCTGCCAATGTTAAGCAGCAGAATGTTCATTTAAATTAGTTAAAATTTAACCAGTTTCTGCAGCATTCTGAGTCACAGCAAATGATTTTTTTTTTTTGTTGTTTTTGTTTTCTGTGTCTGAGCTTCACTTCCTAATGTTTGCATGCCCTATCGATTTTTCAGGATCTTGTGGAACACATTCTCCTTACATGAGACCTGTCTACCCTACAAAAACCTTCCCCAACCTGTACACCCTTGCTACCGTAAGTCCCTGGGAAGGATTCTTTTAATGATAAAATGTTGCATTGCAGTAGAAATGTGGGTTGTGGGAAGCAAGATATATATATATATATATATATATATAAAAAAATATAATATTATTAATATAATATATATATTAATAAAACTGCTTCACTGACTTCAGTTGGCCTTCAGTTATGCTAAGTATTTTCTTCAGCATTTTGAAGTTCTGAGATAAAGTGTATCTCACCACTACACACTGTGTTACAGCTTTCCTGTTTTCGCATGCCTGCTTTTGCAGTTATTTGTACTGCTGTGTAATTATAGTTCGCAGTTTTTCTGGGGAGGGCAGGGGGGGAAGGCCATTGAAACCCACCCAGGATACAACCAGCAGTTGTTCCTTCCTTGCAGTAGTTGAAGTCAGAGGGGCTGACTTAGCAGCTGACTTAACAATTTACAGCTGCTGAGCACATCTGGATGCTGCGTTGGCCCTGCTGGAAGACAAACCATCACTTTGGCACTCTGGTGGCACGGCTGGTGGCCAGGCTGTCCCCACCCTGGGATGCAAATGCTCCTGTGTGACAGTGATCCCAAAGCTGGGCTAAGGGACTTCATACCTGCAGCTGTATTTTTTCCCTGTTCTTTTTTTCTTCCTGCAGCCTCTGCACAAAGGTTAAATGGGAAGTGAAAGGGGGGGATGAGAGAAATGAATAGCTGGGGATGGGGGAAGGGCAAGAGAAAGGGAGAAGAGCAGAAACCTCTTACATTGCCTTTACTGCTGGACAAATTGTGATATAAGGCCATGGCTTTGGGTGACTTGCCTCGTTTGTTTTTTCTTGGAAATAACTCTTATCTCACAGAGGCTCTGGTGAAGATAAAACATTATAAAATGGAAATGCTAAGTGTTACTCGTGTAACCAGAGAATGAATTACTGTTTCCGGAAAGGGAATTCATGAAGAGTAACTGAAAGTTCAAATCAATTTTCTTTTCATAAATTTTTGCTTACTTTAGATGGCCTCAAACTAACTTTTAACCAGTGTGAAAATACTTCAAAGTATCAAGTAACAGGAGTTCTTGTGCTCTTTAGCACAATTCAATCATCTCCTACTGGTTTCATTACTACAGCCAGTTTTAAATTTGCTTATCTTAAAGTTACAACCTTTTCTGGTCTGCAGTTACAAAGATACCTATTTTAAAATAATTTAGTGATATTTGCAGGTAGCTATGAAGAACTGGATTCGTGTGCGTTAGGGTCTTACTAATTAATCTACTTCTGCACAAAGGGACTCTATCCTGAATCACACGGAATCGTTGGCAATTCGATGTATGACCCAGTGTTTGATGCCAGCTTCAGCCTTCGAGGGCGAGAGAAATTCAATCACAGATGGTGGGGAGGTCAACCGGTAAGTTTCAGGTTCCCTCCTCCTCCTTTCCTCCCCCCTCTCCTCCCCTCCCTCTGTGCTGTGGAACATAGCCAATAATAATAATTAAAAAAATACATCTGTGAACAATTTGTACCTAATCTCCCCCCCCGGCTGGCCCTGAGTCTATCAATTTAATGTAACGTTTTGAGTTGGCTTGGGCTTTTCAGAATAATAAAGCCATTGATTATGGAAAGGTCCTTGCATTGATAAGTATAAATTAGACGTGGCTAGGAAAAAAAAACCTCACTTAGGCAGCAGTTTAACACGAATTACTATATTTTTGTCACCATGGCATAACGTTTCCTTTTCATTCTGGGTTTCTCAGGTTTTTCTCCTAGTAATGTTCTTGTGGCAGTTTTAGTATTAATGTTCTGTCAGAGTAGCATGGCACAGCTTCATAATTATCATTTGTTAAGTCCACAAGCAAGCGCTGTTACCTGACTTGCTGCAGAAGCTGTAGAAGTTTGTGAATTCATTTCTGCCTTGAGCACAGCAGCTGTGGCTGAACTAGGTCCTCTCTCTTAGATTAGTGTGGGACTTGTTGGTTTCTCTAGCTCTGAATCCTTATTCTGGGCAAGGAAATGGCCTCCTTCAAAGTATTCTGCATGACTACAGCTCAGACGGTCCCCTTGCTTCTGCTGCAATTTCCCCTATTAGTGCACACGGTTGTGGCTTGCTTTGCCAACAAAAGTGGGTTTAAATTAAACTAATAAGTTTTACATGCAAGCAGCTAAGGTACGTGCACATTTCATTGCACTGCTTCTTTAGGGAACTATGGTTTAAAAGCTCACTGACCAGTTAACCCCACAAGAGAGTGGGAGAAAGAGACGGGGAAATCAGAAGGGCTTTGGGAACATCATCATTGCCGTTTGCTAAAGTGATCAGCGTCATCCCCCAAATCTCTTAAAACAGAAATATCCCAAGAGACTAAAGGAAGTTACTCAGATGGTTTTAGGCTTAGCGAGTGTGTGTGTTATTTGTCTGCATGTGGGTTTAGTCCACAACAAATGCAAGACAAGGCAATTTAGAGCCGCAGGCAGATGCGTGACAGGCAGATGTGTCTGGCTGTAGCTGAGCCAGAATGAGGTATTCGTGCTCTTGTAAAATTTGTCAGCGTAACAGGGAGCGCAGTCGCTCCCTCGCCCAGCTATGACCCGGGTTAGCTGTTAGCATGGGCTGCCAGGAGAGGAGGGGGTGAGGAACGTGCCTGGCTGTTATCCCCCCCAGATGTGAGCGAAGAAGCAGGATCAAAACTAGGAGCAGTGGAAGGGCAGCAGCGGGTAACATCTCCCTCCATCTCAGTTACAGCCAGACCCACGCGGCTAACAAACTGTGCCGGCAGCAGCCAGGCATCGAGCTCATAGACAATATTGTGGCTCAACTCCTGTGTGAAAACTTGTTAAGCAGCTGTAATTTAATTATGCATTGCAAATTTAATTATGCATCTTACCTTAATCATAATTGGGTAGGAGTTAGTGGGGAACTAACTTTTGGGGACTGTACAAATGTCTCTATTTTTAAACGACGATATTTTAAAAGTAAAATACAAGTCTAAATACTTCATCACCTGCTGTGGTGAGTGGGGAATATTGGTAATTCCCACATCCATCCACTAGAAACACCTATGCTGCTCCAGAGAATAAAAGTCACTCCGGATTGTAAACAAGGGTCAGGAAGAATGTCAGCTGAGAAGAGTTCAAGAAAGTTACACAACAGTGGATGACCATACGCTGGATGAAATCCTCAGAGGACAAGGGGGGAGTGTTGTGTACACAAATAAGGATGATAAAATAAACCATCTGATCTGAAGAAGTGTTAAAAAGGAAAACCACACAAATACTGTAATAAACTGGAAATGTCTTTGGAGAATTGGAAACAAATGCATCGAGGAAGGGCTATAATTCAATCCTCTCACGCTTCTCATGAGGGAAACCTGTAAATTCGGCAAGCCTGATAAGAGTGGCCATAATGGTTGGGTGACAATGTGGTAGATCTCGTGCAGAAGTATAATATAAATTACACGCTCTCTCTGCATGTGAAAGATTTGCACATTTGATAAGAGAATTGCAGATTTTTGTAAGAAAAAAATTTATTTCCATCTATATACAGATTAGATACAGTCAGTTTCTAACTTCTTTTTATAATTTTCTCTAAATATCACATTGACATAGACTGCCAAAAATAGCTGGGAATTGAAAGATGAAGCAGTAAAACTAAGGGGGGAGGAAAGGAAATATGCTCAGCATGTCATATTACATATTCATCCGGTTCTTTTTAGGTCTTGGGGCTCAAACTGGAGTACACCCTGGAGGTGTTTAAAAAAAGGGTAGATGGGGCACTTAGGGACATGGTTTAGAAGTGGCTCTTGTCAGGGTAGGCTAAAGGTTGGACTCGATGATCTTAAAGGTCCCTTCCAACCTCAACAATTCTATGATTCTACTTAAACAATTGCAGAGTGGTACCTGGTATGCAGAGAGTTGGGAATTATTATTTTCCTGCCCAGGAAGGCAGAAAAAGTGTCTGAGACCCCCAGCCTCGTATTATGGCTAAAACTGCCTAGAAAAGAATGTCACGTAATGTTGTTAATTTCTGAAATACTTTCTTGCTCCTGGAAACTGGCTTATTATATTTGGCTTTGTTAATTTTTCCCCCCCCCTTTTTTTTTTTTAAATTGTTTAAATACTCGGCATCTTGCTCGGAAACAGCCGGATTACCATGGACATCAGTGGGATTTGGCAGATGAGTAGCTGAATGTTTCTACACCGGGAACTATGAGAAATTAATTTTAAGATCATTAGGAAAGGAGAAGGGGGGAGATGGTAGCTTGGAAGTGTTTCGATGTGCTCCGGCTGGTTGTGTGACTTCCTGAAACCCAGTCTTCTGATTTAGTATACAACCTTGATTTATTATATGAACTTAAAACCACCTTGTTTTCAGAACAGAAGCGTTGACAGGAAACAGCCACAAATCCACTCCTCGTATTGCTACAGCGTCTCCCCATCAGGGCCCATGGTCTCAAAAGGGAAACGAAGTTTACTGCTCATTTTTCTTGGCACTGAGACTCTGTTTTCATCCCATGTAACTTTAAGCACTGAAGCCCTGGCTGCCTTTGGCTTCTGTTAAGCAGTAGTTTTTCATGTCTTGATTTGATGTAGTGAGCTTAAGTTTATACAACAGACAATGCACTGGGATTTTTTTAGTGATATTTCGTGATCCTTAGAAATAATCCATTCGCCTCCCCAAGGTCAGAAGATGACAGGTCTAAAACTGCTGGTCTGTGGTTAATGGGGACCGAGAGGCTCCTTCAGAAGGTAAAACCAGCTTGGATCAGAGTTTGGCTCCAAAGATGCCTATCTCCAGAAATATCTTAATTATAAAAGTACTGAAGGTTGTTTAGGGCACCTTGTATGCAGCTTTATTTTCACTATTAACTTTTTAAAGAGAATACAACCCTCAAAAAGGGCCCAGCTTGAGATGCTGAGATAATCCTTAAAAAGGGCCATGTTGTTCCTAGGTAAGTGACAACATGTCATGAAGCTGTCTTTAGAGCCTACAAGGTATGCCTGTAGACACTAGGCATCATCGCTATACATCTTAACTGGATATTCCTGATTTTAACTAAATTTCACATTCTATATCAACCTTTGGGATAAAACCATTTTGCTCTCCTGTTTATTGGATTTTTGTTGATTTTTACTATCTGATGATTACAGAAAGAAATTATTATTTTCATTTTCTCGCCTAGTCAGCCTGAGCACTGGCAGGATAGTTACATCTGGGGAGCCCAGGCTCTGCAGAAATCTGCCTTTTTGTCCCGAACACATTTCGCAATCACCTTGTTGATTGGTGGGGGAAGCAGAAGGAGCATGTCTGTAATTTCTTTTTATAAGTATTTCTTTTCATCTAGCTTGAGCCATGAACAAGCAACAGGGACCTTTAACTCTGCCTAATTATTCAATAGGTTTCTTATACCAAAATATTCTGTTTGGGCAAGAAGGCAATGCTTAGTTGTCAAGGCTGTGAGATCGTTTTGTGTCCTGTTAAAGAGTAAGGAGTGTGTAAGGGGCATTTTACCTTGTTGTCAGGACAAATTGCAAATGGCGCAGGAGTGTAACATTTGGCACCACCCTGGTATTAATTCTGCATGCTTGCACCAATCTTGTATGTGTTTCTTTGCCTGGGAAATGCCATGATTTCCCCCCTTCCCCCTTTTCCCTGGGCGTGGAAGGGATTTCCCACTCCTGCATTACCAGCTCTCTCTAACACTCTGAGGGGTGTTAGAACACAAGGGGGTTTATCTTTTGCCAAAACCGCTTGGCCCCGTTTCACACAACAGGCTGCAGTGGGTGCGTGTGATTCCTCTGCTCCTGACATGAATCTCCTTCCCTGGTTGACAAGTGGGAGCATGTTTGCGCAATTTGGCCCAAGGGCTGGACTTCAGATCCGTCCCTCCCATCAGCCCTGACCTGAGATGTGCTGCTGCCAGTCCTTTCATAGTGCAACAAATACGGGGCAGCCTTGGCAAAGTTACGGGCTCTTATTTATTCATGGGAGATTAAAAGTAGGGAGGTGCCCCACTTACTGTGCAGGTTTTCAAAGACAACTCAACAGCTATCTTCAATAACTCTGTACATAGCATTTGCGTGCAAACCTGTCTAACAGTCAAAAGAAGGGAGGGCTTGGGACTTCCATGTTCCGTATGGCATTGCCACCTGAACTATTGCTTAGCTAGTCTATTTTTATCCATAAATAAAGGAGAAGAATCACGGAATCACGGAATCTTCAGAGTTGGAAGGGACCTCTAGAGATCATCTAGTCCAACTCCCCTGCTAGAGCAGGGTTGCCTAAAGCACATCCCTCAGGGCTGCATCCAGGCGGGTCTTGAAAATCTCCAGAGAAGGGGACTCCACAACCTCCCTGGGCAGCCTGTTCCAGTGCTCTGTCACCCTCACTGTAAAGAAGTTTTTCCGTGTATTTGAACGGAACTTCCTATGTTCTAGCTTGTGCCCATTGCCCCTTGTCCTGTCGCTGGGAACCATTGAAAAGAGCCTGGCTCCGTCCTCCTTAAACCCACCCTTTAGGTACTTGTAAACATTAATCAGGTCCCCCCTCAACCTTCTCTTCTCCAGGCTAAAGAGTCCCAGCTCTTTCAGCCTTTCCTCATAAGGGAGGTGCTCCAGTCCCACAATCATCTTGGTTGCCCTTCGCTGGACTCGCTCCAGTAGTTCCCTGTCCCTATGAAATGAAATATAGTCATTCAACACAGAGGGTATGAAAATGACAGTAATTCAACTTACAGGATATGTTTCATATACATCTAGAAAAACATGTATATTATTCCTTGGGCCATTTGCCAGTGTACTAAGGTTGAATGTGTGCGTCCATAATTTAACAGATCTTTTTGCATTGGCGAAGTTAAATATTCTCTAATTCCTGTGGCATGGTATGAAGACAGAGCGGTTAATCTTTGATTTTTATTATTATTTTTTTAATATTTATTCCCTTCTTCTCTGCTTACGCAAATTAATTCAGAAATAGGCCTTTATATAGCTTGCAATAGAATAAGGCTTGTACCATATGCAACCCAAGGGTGCACATCTGACACAGTTAAACAGCTGACTATAAAGTTCTAACATATTAACAGTGAAAACTCATGTATTTACATATAGCAAATAAATTACATAAGCTCACAAATGGTACTGACCTTGCAACGCCTAACACAGCAAACTTTATGATAAGTGACCTGAACAGATGAGACCGGCCACAGAGTGTATATAATGCATTACATTTACATGCTCAGTACTGGAACATCTAGGATTAATTAAGACTGTGGCTCTAACCAACAGAAAGGAAATGGAACAATAGCCCTTATTCCCTTCCGAAAGGCATCAGCTGAGGTGGTTTTTTTTCCTATCCTACATTGACTGAAGCGTGGACTCATGTTGGCCTGTAGGAGGCATGACTTGTAGTCTGCTTTGAAAGACAATGAATTTAATTTAAGGACAGTGAGGGATGCTCACTGGTGATTAGGCTGCAGGAAAACACGCTGGAAACTTGATTTAAAGCTTGCTAAGTGCAGATAGAAATTCTTCCATCTAGATGGCTGCTGCTTCTCTGCATGCTTAAAGACATCTCTGCAAACGTATTTTTATGAGTAGCAGCTTTAGGTACGATGCTGAATAGTGTTGTATTTTCTTATTTTGGTTTTAAATAAAAAACAAAGGCTTTTTTTTTTTTTCCCCCCCTTAAAAAATAGGAGGGGGGAGGTCCAGTAGTACTTTGTTGTAACCTTGAGTTGAACCAGGCCCTGCCTGGCAAAGTCAGGATGGAGTCATTGAGACTCACTTCTCGGATGTTGTGGTCAGATATGGGCCTTCTGATTTGCTGGTCTTTGACTGCAACAGATCATTGTCTTAGCTGTTGAGCTTATTCCAAGTGCAGCAGACACATGTCCTCCTCCAAACAGTGAATGCCAATGTAAATGGCTGCATTCCTGAGGTGAAATACTTGGGAGCAGAGAGGGCGTGCTTGGGAATGTGCAACTAGGAGTGATCTCTGCTTCCTTGTGTTACTCCCTGTTCAGAAAGGTGTTGATGCTGCTTTCACGTGACCCTCGTGAAACACACTGTATGCTCAACAGGAATAAAAAATAGCTACCACCTTCTTGCAGGCATGCTGGGTACCTTGGCAATGTACATAGGGCTTAATTATTCCTCTGTCAAGTTGACTACTATTTTATTTCCTTGGCCAGAGGGAGGACACGTCTTTTGGCACATGTTTAAAATCTCTGCCTAAAATAGACAGAGTCACGGGTGATTTCAGCAGCACTAACAGTCAGGAGCAGCATAGGACAGCTTCAGCTGCTGAGGGTGGAACTCGGCTGGGCTGATTTGGCCAACCAGGCAGGCTGGACCACTTGGACCTGTGCAGGCCAAAGCACTAGAAAGTCAAACTAGAGTTAACAGATGGTAAAATCCAAATACTGAATTCCCCTGGACTTAGTTTGTTGGTACCTTCCCAAAGATATCTGCAAAATTATTTAAACTTTGCAGGAACACAAACACTTTCAAAGAAAAATAAATCTGCTGCAGCTCTGCAGGGACAATTGTTTTCCAAGTACATCAAGACCAAAGAGCATAACAGCAGTGGAGCTGACACTCCTCATCCTGAATTTGTATTTGACCTCTTTTCTCTGCCATGCCAGGGTTCTGCTCTAGGAATAACTCTGCAATGCAAAGAAAAATGTAATTGCTTTAAGCGTGGGCCCTTTTTCACCCGGGATGACCATGAACCACCAATGAGTAGTTCCTGCCTTAGTTAGACACAGGGTTCAGGCTGAAGTTATGCACCCTGTGCTGATTTAGATGACACAAACGAGCCTGCGGATGTATCTTTGCATTGCAGTCGCACCTCTGACGACTGCAGCAAGTGGGCTCAGCGACATGATCAGTGGATTGCAGGCACGCTTCCTCATCTCTCCTGTTTACCTGCATCCTTCTGTCCCATCCTGGCAGGCCTAGTATCGTGCGAGCGTTTGAAAACAATATCCCTGTTATTCAATGATTCAAAATCAAACTCCAATATAAATTCAAAGCCTTTTCTTTTTTTTCTTTGTTTTTGGGGAGTTACTTTGCAGTCATATCATCTTGTGGTCATCGTCACCATACAGACCCCAGGGCTGGTGGAAGACTGGGGCTGCAGAGGCTGGGGGAGATGCCTGGGGACTCCCCATTTGATAGCAGCTTGAGCATAGGTTAATACGAACCAACCCTGAAATCGGACTCTTGAGGAGAGGCAGCTGAAAACAGAGAAGGGTGCAAGTCCATGGGTGTTCTGCTCCTGCTCTTGCTGCATTTATTTAGAAACTCACCATTTTAATAGAGTTACCATGGATGCATTCTTCCCTGGAATAGGGGATACATTACCAAAAAGTTAGAATACAATGAAAACAAATGATCTTTTGTAACTGTGATTTTAATTTAACTGGATTGAGACTGTGCCAAATTTATTTCAATTAAGACTGACTCATAAATAGTTCAGGTTTGGCACTGGAATAATGCACGCCCAGATGACAGTGTGTAAGTGCCGTTTTAAGCAAGGTAGAGGCGCCTTGAACGTATTTTCAAAAAGTTGTTTTAAAGTAAACCAAAGATTTTGCAATTATTAAATAGAGGAACTATGTTTTGGCTTAACTGCTCGTGAAATGGATAAATTGCAGTATGCATAAATAATGGGAAGAAATAATTTAGATGTAAACGTAATGGTGGCCTTTAAGCCATTGCCACTTTTGAAATGAGTTTTGAGATAATTTGGATAGCTCCTTACAAGACAAATTTAGTTCTGTAGGGCTACAAGTTCATATTATTTGCTTTCCTTGATTGTGGACCTTTCTGATGTTTGGTCATTCTCATTCCCCTGCCTTGCATAGATATCCATAGAATAGAAAAGAGAAAAAGGGTGAAGGGGGAGAGAGACAGAAGGGTAATGAGGATAACCAGGGGTACGGTATGGCATTCATTAGAGAAAAATCAAACAAACCAAGGCTACTCTTGCTCAAAAAGAAATAAATAGAGGGGAATACCATGAATGTTGTATAGAAGCAGGAAGAGACAGGATTAATAACCTGTTTTCCAAGTATGAGAACAGTACCCTAACCCCAGTGAAACTGGCAGGTTTAAACCAAACACAAAGAAAAACACAGTCATGCAGTGTGTGACTACATTGTGGAACTCGCTGCTACAAACTGATTTATAGCCAGAAAAAAATATGGAATTTGAAGCATTGAAAAAAGAATTTGAAAAATTCACGGAGATTGTTTCCATCATTTCCATCAATCACTTCAGGTGAGCCCAAAAAGCTCTTAAATGTCTATGGAGGAAGGTGTCCCTCCCTGCTTTCTGCAGGGTACACCCCTGCTCACTCATCTGTGCCCTTTTTTGGGTACATTTTCTGGCTACTGATGGTAGAATATGGGGAAAGAGGGACATCTATGCAGACACTGATTAGTCTTGAGCAATGTTCTTTCCTAACTGAGTATCCTCCAAAGCTTGAACGCTAAGAAGGCTCAGGTTAGATATGGCTGGCTTTTGAAAATTAAATTGGGTGCTGGAGAAATTCCTGGCCGTGAATCTTAAAGCTTTGCATTAAAAGCAACACAGAGATTTAGGGGTGAAAGTCTACAGCACAGCGGCTGATCCGCTGCTACAGAATTTGCATGAGTTTGTCACTCCCTGCGTTCAAGTTAGGGGCACGGATGAAGACTGCAATTTTTGCTTCTAGGCTCAGGGTAGAAGAATGTGTCTTGAAAACATTTTCTTTTGATTTCAGAGGGTCATTAAAGATCTAAACACATTCTAATCCTCTTATATTTTCCTCATTAGATTTGGATTACGGCAGCTAAGCAAGGGGTGAAAGCTGGCACGTTCTTCTGGTCTGTGTAAGTGCCCTCTGTTTTTTTGAGATTTGTAGCTAATAATTCAGAATTAATTTGATGCAAGTGTTTATTAAGTCATTTTCCTTACTTTAAGCATTTGGTAGCTTGGAGACCGTACCTGTAACCCTCCCTTGTTTCATTTGCGCAATGTTTCTGATAACTAAAACTAATGCTACAGTTGGCTGCTCTAAGTTCATGCACTGATTTTTAGAAGTTGTCTGAAGAAAAGACGTGTGGCTATGTAAAAAATTACTTTCTTTGATCTCATGGTGTGTTGTTTTGCCTTATTAGTATTGCTAGAAATGTTTCCTAGTCCTCTGAGTGTTTGTGGAAGACTTTTATTGTTCTTTTATGTCATCTGACATCAACAGCCTAATTGACTCAAAAGCCTGACTGACTCACTCATTATACAATCCAGTCTGACCTTTGAGTAAGATATCCAGTTCCCTTTCCTAAAAGACAGCCTTGAGGATCTTTGCTGTTTATTCTTTTGTTTAATGGTTCCAAATGATTTTCCCTTGTCCCAGCTAAGATGTAGCTTCCTAACTAAAAATGAATGAATTTTTGATCATTTCTGAGTTCCAAGGAATTTATGTGGATCAATCTCTATTTCATTTTAGTAGCAGGATTGCAGGAGCAAAAAAAAATGGGCAAACTGTCAAGATTGAAGTACTAAGGGGGTTTGCCTATTTTTTTTTTTTTTTTTTTTTTGTGATTCCATTAGGAATAATGCTCTTTGCTACTCCAAATATTATATAGCATATGGAGGGAATAATAACATGTACAACATACAAAGCTAATGACAGGTTTAGGCTTGCAAGCCGGTTATCTGACACAGCTGCAGCCTCGTGCTCTACGAAACAACAGTACAAAATGGTAACAATGGACGAGGAGAAGGCAGAGGTACTCCACAGCTCTTTTGCCTCAGTTTTCACTGGCAACCTCTCTTCCCACACCCCTCGAGTGGATGGACGGCAAGGCAGGGACTGGGGGAGCCAAAGTCCCTCCCACTGTAAGAGAAGATCAGGTTTGGTGACCACCTGAGGAACCCGAACATACAGAAATCTATGGGACCTGTCGAGATGCATCCCAGAGTCCTGAGGGAATTGGCTGATGTAGTTGCCAAGCCACCCCCCGTGATATTTGAAAAAGTCATGGCAGTCAGGTGAAGTCCCTGGGGACTGGAAAAAGGGAAACATTGCACCCGTTTTTTAAAAAGGGTAGAAAGGAGGACCTGGGGAACTATGAGTCTGTCAGCCTCACCTCTGTGCCTGGGAAGACCATGGAACAGATCCTCCTAGAAGGTACGCTAAGGCTCATTGCAGGGGGGTTGGACTAGATGACCCTTAGAGGTCTCTTCCAACCCAAACTATTCTATGATTCTTCTAAACACAGAAATTAATGTGATTCCCAAGTCCTACAACTACATAGTCACCATAAACACCCTGGCCAATGCATGCTTGGGGATGTAAAATGTTGTGGAATGTAACCAAGGATATGTCACATGACTGGCAATAGTAAGGGAGTGAGATGGCCACTTTATGTATGAATTAAATATGTATACCTTAAATCTGTATTATTTAAGTTGAGACACAGAATGTTTTTTTGGGAGAATGCAGGCAAACTCTTTTAGGAAAACAGAATTGTTAAAGACATCTTAGTCATAAATGACAATTAAAATAAGGGATTTTTTTTTCATATTGCACAATTAATAAAAATTTCAAAACTGGGCAAACCCCAAGATCATTATTCTGCTTTATGATATTGCCTTGTTTGCAAATTTTAGCATAAACGGTCTTTTTTATAGTTGTTTTGCCACCAAAAGTTCTCTGTGTAGTTGGAGACTGAGGACCACCGTTCTACAAGGCATTAAAAACTAACTTACTTCAAAATGGGTGTTGGCATCTCTCTCTCTCTGTCAGATGTTCCCAAAGGGTGCTGTATTTAATTCAGCAGGGTGAATCCAAGGTGGTTGTATTTGATTCCCACCCTGGGATTCTGCTGTTCATCTAATGGAATCTGGACTGACTAAGCTGTTGTATTAAAATAACTGCGTGGTCAGTGACCAGCGGAGCTTTCCAAAGAAGAGATACTTGGAAGTTTAACAGCTGTTTATAAAATTAGTCATTCTCATAGCATGAACTTGGCCTCCGCAGCCAAGTGAGAAGTCTCAGGATACAAACAGTGAAACAGGAGGAGTCTGTTCCGCAGAGTGAGAAGCTTTCAAAGCTGTGCAAGTCAGCGTGCTGATGGCCTGGTGTTTCAGATGGCTCTGTTTTGATTGATTTACACCAGCCTAGCCCTCAGTTTGGCTACTATTAAGTCAATGGGAACTTTTCCAGTGTCTTCAAGACTACCAGAGCGTGGTGGTCATTTAAACTCGTACTGATGTGAGCAATTTAACGGCTTTTATTCACGCCAGCTATCCAGTGGCAGCACGATTGTGCATAAAAAAAGGTTAATCTGGGTTAAAGCTACCAGAATGGATCTTTACTCTCTCCTGTTTAGAACAGTTAGATTTACTGCCTTGAGTTCTGACTGCAGTTACAAACTTTTAATCATCTTTCTTTTGGAGTATGTGGACATCCAGGAGACCTGAAGTGACTCTGTTTGCAAAATAAGAATCAGTATTAAGCAAGAAAGAAGATACAGCCCACTCAAAGCAAATGATGTTATTATGATTGATTTTAATCATGTTAGAATCAGTTCATAGCAAGACTTTGTAGGTGCTTTTTGTATTCTATGATAACAAGACATATTTTTGTATTTTGTCATCCAGCGTCATCCCCCATGAGCGCAGAATATTAACAATACTGCAGTGGCTAACGCTTCCAGACAATGAAAGGTAATTCACTTATTGTTGTTACCTACTGTTGGGTAACCACTAGCTTGTCGTGTCCCTAAAAGTAGCTGAAAGAGCAAGGGGAAATTTAATTCTAAAAAGTATTTTTGTCTGTTACACGCTATCACTGATTTAAGGATTTGCTGGGCGGTTGTGTTTGGGGTTTTTTTGTTTGGGTTTTTTTTTTCTGATCTCAGCTTTTAACCATCAGCATTTTGATTCTTCTCAGTAACTGGTATGAATTTATTTCTTATCAAGAAGCATTTAGTTACATGGATTAACTCGGATTGTTTTTATCCTACTGAGTCTAATATGGTTTAACAACCTTACAGGCAAAGCCAGTTGCAGAACTGGACCCTGAGGACTGGGAAAATGTTAAGATTTTAATTATGAGTATTTTTTAGTACACAAGTTCCCACATGCTGCTGGCTGCAAAGCTCAGGCGAGCCGCTGTTGTGATCTCTCCTACCAGACTTAGAACAAGCGTGTGTCCTCAGATGGTACCCCGTGTGCCTCCCTGCATGTGTTCTTGGATTTAATAAAACTGTTGAACAACTAATTGCTTCATCGTACCACAGAAACATGACTGAGAAACAGTTCTTTTTCCATAAAGTCAACTCTCATTGGAAAGTCGACTTGATTTGACTTGACCTAACAGGTCCGGGGCTTTCGTTGTTGTCAAAGGAAAGCTATCCTGAACCAGACCTTTCTTTCTTTCAGGCCTTATGTTTATGCTTTCTACTCTGAACAACCCGATGCTGCTGGCCACAGATATGGTCCTTTCAACTCAGAGGTTAGTATAGATTTTCTTCTGCAGAAAAAGCACAGGGCTCAAATACATTTTTGGAATAATTGTCACTGCTCAGGGATAACATTTTTAGCACCTTTTTTTTCATCTATTTCTGCAGAATGCTTTCCTGCTGCCAGAGAAAGCAAAGTTATTGTCTTAAAGATATATCATGTGAGACTCACTTCTGAGAGAAGGAACTGCCTGTGCCTTTCAGGAGGTTATTTCTCTGTGTGATATAATAATGCAAATGGAAAGATTTATTTGGCAAAGACAGGAGTATATTTGGGTGCAACAGCATAACTGAACTTTCCTCAAATAATTTATCCTTATTAAAAGTGATAAAAATATAATGCAGAAAGCATTGAGGAAATATGCAGAGAAGAAAAAGCTTTGTTTAAAGCTGACAGCCTGCAGTAGCCAAAGTAATAATTCCAGTCTGTCATGAACTGTAAAAAGCTGCTATTTCCAGTTTCATATAGGCCCTGCAGGCGTTCAGAAAGCTTTGCCAGTACTGTTCCCTCAGGACTGCACTGCTGAGCCTGGAAAAAGTTTTGAAGCAGCGTAAGGTATTTTAATGAAAAATTATGTGCAACACACTACAGTCGTTAACCCCTTGTTTGAGCTTTGCATAGCCGGCTGGGACTGACGAGTACGGCTTAGCTGCCAACACTGTCCAGGGGACACGAATTTAAAGACGATGCACTTGTCTGGGAGTTGTGGGGAGGGGAAGAAAATTCTGTCCCAAATATCCTACTACTTCAGGTGGCTGGGATCTGGCATCTCAGATGATCTCTGACATCTGGCAAAGGTCCCCTCATTTCAGTGCAAATGTATGCCTGCAGATTGCCAGCACAAGACTTCAGGAGTTGTTATACGTGCTTCTTAAAAAGTAAACAAATGAGTGTATCAGATACCTACTCTATGGAAGGTGATACAAATCTCCCCAAGCAGCCAGGTACCCAGCAGTAGTTTCTTACTTGTTTGGTATACATCTGATAGCTGTTCTCTGGTGGAGGAGAGAGCAAAGACAAAAGCAGCATTAATCTTTTTAATATGCTTGAGTTATTTGGGCTCTTTAAATAAGTTTGCAGCGGTTATGAACTTGCTGTGGGTAGCATCCCTGTTGGAGCGCTTTGAGCCACGGTCCCAGAGCAGCAGGTGTGAGGAATTATTCCAAACCAGCACTGAAACATCATGCTGTATAGGAAGAAGGTAGTCCTTTTTCTGGATAAGCAGCGGTTAAAATCTGCCAACACTCTCACTAGATTGACAGGCATTGATATGTCTCCGTGTTGTCATTTGGCTCAGAACAGGAGGGATGTCTGACTCAGTCACGCAAGGTATCGGTAACGAGGGCTCTCTGATTCAAGGATTCATTACTCAATGATGCTTTATAGTTCCTCTTATTGGAGTGTTGCAAATATTTTGTGTGACTTATGGATGACGACTCTAATTTTGTTTATCTGTAGACAACCACTTCCTTCTGAACAGAGTTGTTTGGGCTCTTTCTGTGGACTTAAAGGAGAATATGAAGATGATGACATTGAATTTGTTCTTTAAATTGTAGTCTTTAACAAACCAGTTTAGCATCCAATGCGGTAATCTAGTTTCAGGTTAATCATAAGTGTCTAAAAAATGAAGCGTAATTGTATTATCATAGGAAAAGTCATTATAAAAGCAAAAAGCCCCCAAAGGCTCTTATTGTTTCGGTGTTCTTCTGGATGGTTATCTGAAGGTTGACCTCTAATTGCAAGGCAAAGCTTAGGCTCTTAATAAGTGTGAATTATTAGCTTATGAAAGTTTTACAAATAAATTTAATTATGTTATTTGTGTAAAACACAAGAAGAGTGTGAAATTGATTTTTTTGCAAATTGAGAACAGACGAGTTAGCAGATGAGCATGTATGGGTTTGCAGTTCAAACAGTGGCCATAACTTTGTGAATGGAAATTTAAATAAATGAGTACAGCTGTGTAAGTACACAGATGCTGAGATTTGGTAGGGGCGTGGTTTCAGGATAGAAAAGCTAGGAAGTATTTTATATTGTTTCTCTTGACACTGTTTTCAATATAATTTTTAGGAGCTATGAAATTTATATAAATCAGCTGGGAAAAAAGTCCTCAAAGGGATCCCTTTCAGCTGCTTCCTTGATAGCAAGAGCATGACCTCCCTGTGAAATCATTTTTTTCTTTTATACAGCTGGCAGCCGTTAGACAGCTGGAGTAGTACTGACCACTTCATTTTTCTTCATGCAAAGGCAGATCAGCCAAACAATAATGTCTGAAAACAAGCTCTTAACAATTTTGTGTTATATTTAAGATGGGCTGCTTATTCCTCTTTTGGAGAAGATTTTATGCTGAGTTTTTCTTGCTGCATTTAGTATCTTGAGCAATAGTTTTATACCTTGAAAACCTCCAAATCTTACAAATGTCCATTAAAGTGAATGTTTGCTAGAGCTTATTGTAACAATTAATCTTCTAAATGTATTTTAAATGTATAATCTTAAGGGTCTAATGGCATCCACTACTGATAATTTTCAGCTTCCAGACTTCAGCAGATGGCACTTAGAGCTTCACAGGACATGCACAACAGCCTATGCGGAGAGCGTCTTAAAAGCTAGAAATAAAGGGACTTAGATGCACTTAAACTTAAATGGTGAATTGCCAGTGTTGTTGATACAAATGCAATACAGATGATGGCCAGTGTCCACTAGTGTAACTTTGTGTGTCCTCTGACATTATGAATTTCAGTGTAAATGAGTGGGTTGTCTAGGTTTTGGGGTTTTTTTCTGGCTTTGGGTTTGTTTTTGTTTTTGTTTTTTTTTTTTTTTTTTGTGGGACATGAATAAACTCCTTAGGAAGTATTTCAGTGGGTACCATTATGTTTCCAGGAGTAGTTACGGGAGTTATCAAATATGTGCTTGCTCTTGATTTACTTCCGCATTTTTTTTTCTTTCCCTCTGTGCTTCTGCAGTTGAACTCTGGTAGGTTGGTCCGTCCGGGTCAAGAAGCAGAGCTTTGGCTGGCTAGTTACTCTTGTGATGTTACAGTTCCCTTCTGTAAGCGGGGAGGGATTTGTTTCCCTCCTCCATAACTCCGTTCTGACTCTTCTCAAGCAAGACTAAGATTTGGCTGGTTAAGAACTTGGCTTTTTTTTTTTTCTCCTAGCTAACTTTTTTTTTTTAAATAAAATATTCTAGAAATATACTACCATAAGAGCTCTAAAACATATCGAAATCTGGCATTGCTAAGCCATTCCTGCTGCTCCTCTAACATGCTGTCTTGAGACGGCCATTTCCAGTATTCAGACCTGGGTCTCCTGCGCTCGCGTGTTTCTGGCATTGTGGAGCTCTGTCTGAGCCGATTCAGAGACAGTAAAACGAGAATCCTTCCTTTCCCTGCCGCTCCTCTCATCAGGACTGCACAAAGCTTGAAGCGTTTTAAAAACAGAAAACTCTGGTGCTGCTTTATTAAAATGCCTTTCTGGAGAGAGACGAATGAGACTGGACTAGAATCTCCTTTCCAGCTGCTTGCCTTGGAAGCAATGAAACAGCATGGCAGATGGTAACATCCCCTTCCTTCCCTTCCCTGTTTACATAGCTCCATAACTGAACAACTGTGAGAAGCTGCCTAAGTACGTAGAAGTAAAATATCATCATAAATCTCCGACTCTTCTCAAACCCACTCAGCGTGCTCCATTACACGCAGCATAGTGTAGTTACTGTCTCCTGGCAGGCGTCATTGTCACTGCTTCACACGCCATCCCGCGCAGTGCCAAGAGCCTGCAATTTGTGTTAAAGTCAGTGAGAGCGGTACACTTTAAAATTATGAGCAAGTTGACTAATGGGATACTAGTTTTTCCAGTTAAGTGTTCAAATTTTTTTCCCTTCTGTAAGCCTTCCTCGGGTACTATTTGTGCATTTATGAACAATAATATTACCCAAGAAGACACCATCCTGAAAGTGCTAGGAAATTAAATTGCCCCTAAAGGTGGTAATAAGGCAGGTGGCAGTGCAGCTTTCTGATGCACTGCCACTTAATAAATACGGCCTGCTGAGCTCATTTGAAGGATACAAGCTCCATGCTAATTGAGTCTCACCTTTGTAGCTCTGTCCTGCAGACCTGCAGTCCCCAAATAGTGGCTAGTGGGGTTTTGGTGATTTCAGTGGGGTGCATAGCCTGGCACATGATGGTGGCACCTGCTAATGATACTGATGAGAGTGCCTAGTGTCACTGATTCAGCCAAAAAGTGTATGTGGGAAACCTTTGCAGAAAGTCATTTGGACTGGCCAGGCTCTAGTACTCATAACTGAAACGTCATCCAAGTGAAAAATTGTGTTTCCACCAGCACTCTACCCCAGACACTCATTAGATTGCATGCAATGAATTTTACTTAAATTGAAATTAAGTTTACTTAACTTTTGATAATATTAATAGACCAATTAATAGACCAATATTTGAGCAATAAAAACCCCACCAAACTGTATATTTTCAAAACCAGAAGCCCCACCTATCTTCTGAAACGCCAATTTCATTTGCTTTTATGCTGTCCGCTCTCGTAACTGCTGTTCTGCTTTCAGTACAATTTGGTGGAGTCCTCCTTAAAGAGAGACAGATCCTAAATTGTCCAAATGCCTAAATTTTTTAAAAGGCCACAGTAGTTATACTTCAGAATTAGCTGGCATAGGTACTATATCTGATGTGAGTCGAGACAGGCTTTTTTTTCTGAGTCCAGACATCTCTCCCCGCCAGTACAGGAGAGTAGTTATGGCTCCCCTCTTACTCCGCCCAAGAGACCTAAGAGAAAGCTTCCTCCTAAGAGGAGACAGGAAAGACCAGTTGCAGCTCCAAAGAAAAAAAGAAGAAAAGTACATAGAGTGGATCAATATGCTGCGGAAACTCATCGGAAGAAAGTAAGTTTACATATGTTCCAAAATTTTATGATGGAAGTGCCACTTTTTAGGCACTACTCTAGCTTTGTTTTTTTCAACTTGGGAGTTCACTCCATGCTTCAGGTTGGGATTTTGCAGACAAAACTTCTATAAATGTACTGAAGGACACAAAGGAAAGCAGCCAAACCAGACCAAGTCTTCTGGGAGCTATCTATGTGTTATGTATGTGCCATCAGCTGGAGGCAATGTCGGATAAATCCCTGAGAAGATACCACCAATGTTATTAACCCTTCTGAGCTATTACAAACTCTGCAATATGTTGTAGCCTCCTCAGCTCCCCAGCTCTTGGGAGCCTGGTGATTATTTGAGATTCTGTGTCTAGTCATTGTGGTTGTGGAAAAGTCCTGAAAATGTGACTCATGAAATCTAAAAGGGAAAGAACTTTGAAAACTTGTAAAAAAAAAAAAAATTTTAAAGCCAGTTTGTGACTTTAGAGGGTAGAGGATTCTTGATTACATGATTTCTGAATGCTGTATTTGCAATAGAAGTGGTGCGGGCTGTTTTCACAAGAAAAAGGTCAAACAGAAATTGCTTTACTAGAAAAAGGTGCAAGTGGAGGAAAAGGGTATTTCTTAGTGTATTGTCTTTCTCCACATGGCACTAACTACACACTAGGAGGGGTTATAGACCACTTCAGTATAATTTTTGTTTCAGAGATTTAACTAAATAATTCAAAACCTCTTCAAATAAGCAAGGTAAATATTTCTCCTTTAGGCTTTAAACAAAAGCCTTGACACTGCACTGTATCCTGCAAGAGGCTATAAACACTCTTCTCAATAGCTTCTGTTGGGGGTGTTTTTTGATTTGTTGCATGAGCCAACTTACAACGGTTACTTTGAGACTGACTCTTTAAGTGTAAAGACATGGCAGACAGGGACATGCAAAAAATTATCAGTTATAATAAAACAAGAATTTTTGAAAGAAATTTTAACACAAATTTACCTGAGAGGAAAACCGATAACTGGTATGGATGATATTGCTATTACTTATTAACTTGCCATTCCAAGTTATACCATTCGAACACCTCTCTCATGAAGAAAAGCTGAGGGATTTGGGTCTCTTCAGTCTGGAAAAAAGACGGCTGAGGGGGCACCTCATCAACACTTATAAATACTTAAAGGGTGGGTGTCAGGAGGATGGGGCCAGGCTCTTTTCAGTGGTGCCCGGGGACAGGACAAGAGGTAATGGGCACAAACTTGAGCATAGGAAGTTCCACCTAAACATGAGGAGGAACTTCTTTCCTTTGAGGGTGGCAGAGCACTGGAACAGGCTGCCCAGAGAGGTGGTAGAGTCTCCATCTCTGGAGACATTCCAAACCCGCCTGGACGCGTTCCTGTGCAACCTGCTCTGGGTGACCCTGCTCTGGCAGGGGGGTTGGACTAGATGATCTCCAGAGGTCCCTTCCAACCCTGTGATTCTATGATTCTGGCAGGAAGTATAGTAGGTAGCTTGTAACATTCCTACCGATGTGAGTATACATGATTCTTTCTTTTTTTTTTTTTTTCTTTTCTTTCTCTGGATGAAAAGGTCATCCAAACTTATCCAAAATCCTCCTGATAGGTCAACTTTGAAAATTTATCACTTTTTATCAACTCTGAAAATTTATCACTTTGAAAATTTATCACTTTTCTGATTTTCAGAAAAAACATCCTAATGTTACGCAGTAGTTCCTATCATACCTGCAAGTTGCTCTAAATTCTTTCTTCCTTCTAATCAAGTTTCTTCTAAGGTAAAACTCAGGAGATAATCCAATTGTGGTCCATATGTCTCGGATCCCATACGCAATGCTGTCACGGTAGTAACAATTGGTTATTGTAGCACCACCTTAGAGCTCCATGTATCTTGAAAGATTAAATGTTTCTGTACAGCCTTCCAAAGTCTCCATATCAACATATTAGGTGAAGAAAGGTATATGCAAGAGTTTTATTTGTTTACGAATACCTCTTTGGAAGTTGCATCTGGGAAAGAACATGATCTGTGAGAGCAGCATGTCCACACAAAAAATCCCTGCCTGAATATGCCACCTACAGCCGCCAGCCTTAGGCTCTGAAGACCACTTGGGGAAAAACTTGAACGTCGTAAAGAATAACAAAAGACAGCTGAATTCACAAATTGAAGAGAGACAGAATGTAATGAGATGAAGAAATACTGGTGAAGGCCTTTTTAAGAGCTGCTTTGAACACAGTCAAGTAGTGAAAACTAAGTTGAAGAGGGTTTTTTTTGTGGTTTTCTGTGTGAGTTGTTTCTTTCAAAACCAGGATTTTTCATTTATATTGACTTTCTTACAGTTTCAGAAATGTCTCTGCAGGTTTATGGCTTAAATTGTTGAAGAGAGTAGCTAAACAAAATTACTATAACTTGAAATTCTTGAAATCTCTGCAAGTATTGTTGCTCTTTTAAAAAAATTATTATTATTTTTTAAAAGAATCCTCAAGCCTCCTGACAAAAGTAAACATTAATGGGAAAACCATCTGTATTTCCAGCTTCCTTGAATAAGCTTTGGGTTCTGAGTAAAAGTTGTATTTCCTTAGTGATTGATGTTATACAAATAGAGTTTCATAAAAATGGAATTCCCACTCGTTGAAAAAATTCTTTGTATTTGAGAGTGGAAGAATGCTGAAACAGACAATTTTCTTTATTTTCTAAACTCAAAATGTTCCAAAGTTTTAACTAAACTGGCTACTTAGGCTTTCCTGAATTAAAATATCTGTAAATTTCACCCTTTGCCTGAACCACTTCCATATGTTGCAGAAACTGTTCCTCCTGTTCCCCACCATGATTCCATCTCTCATGAGCCGCTTCTCCGTGTATTTATAGTGCCACAAGGGAGATGACATTTCCTGTCTCATAACTTATCAGACTCGTTTAACATCCATCCCTTAATGACTCAGGCAGAGGGAGAATTTCTGAACCATCTCTTTCTGGGTCACGCTAACGTGGTGTTTATTTTTTCTTCTCTGAAATTTCTGCCAAAATCTAGTTTTTTCTCATCCAAAATTTGTTAGCATTCTGTTTGTCACTGGGAGGATGTTTTGTTGCAGATACTTGGACCAGCCAAATCAAACAGACAAGCAAGGAGGAAGTTGGCATATAGTGAAAAAAAATGTTTTCTTCTCAAAACCAAAACAAAATCTGACTTCTCTGCCTAAAATCTTACTTTAAAATGTTTCTCTTCTCTGTGCCATCTGGTAGAAAATGTTTCATTTTTATATAGCTGAAAACACAATTCTGTGAACATGTCTTGGTGTTTTCTGTTTTATTTCTTAATGAAAAGGAAACTTAAATGAATAAATCACAGTACTGTATCCGTGTCTTCTGGGACCTGCTGACAATTTTGCCAAAACTGTCATTTGAGATGTTGGAAACTCTTGGCTTTGAAGCTGAAGAACACTCCCTTCCGGCCCCATGTGCTACTCAAGTGACTTGCATGTTGTCATCCTAGTATCAGATGTCCTTTGAAGTGAATTTCATTAAGTGACTTGGTATATACATCCCAAGTCCAAAGCTTCATTTCATTTTCATGTTTTGACTAAATCATTCACATAAAATAGCCTTTTAAAAGTATTGACATTTATCTATTTATAGTTCAGTATCTATCCTGAACACCAAAGTCACCTGCATTTTTCTAATATCTATAATTTGTTTTACCAAATGTACGCGTGTCTGTGGGAGGCCTGGGATCAACCATAAAGATCTTTTGCTGTCTTGTGTCAGCATCTCAGCGGGGCTTTCTTATGGCGAAATCACAGTGAGGACACAGGAAAGGAAATGGTACGATAACTGTAGGTGTAACAGCTCAGCCAAGGCTTTGCCTCTTGACCTGGATGGTTATCCTAGCAGTTTTGCCAAAGAACCTCCATTTGTAGAAGGGGGAACATTGCAATGCCAGAAATAATAACTTTTTTTTCCTTTCTGCATATTTATACAGATGATGGTGAATCCCCTTAGAGAGATTGACAAGACAGTAGGACAGCTAATGGACGGATTGAAACAGTTGAAACTACATCGATGTGTCAATGTCATTTTTGTTGGTGATCATGGTAAAATAATAAGTATTCTTTACCAGCATATAAATGCTTGAGCAATGTAGCTGTACATATAATAGGTGGCTTAACTGAAAGGTCCATTTAAGATATTTTTGTGCTGATTTTTTCTGGTAGTTAAAAGCCCCCAAACCAGCCAGTGGGTGCAGATTGGCCACTCAGCTCATCTATTAGTTGTCATTGAAGGACACTTCTCTTTCATAACAGTGATCTGGGTATTTACATCTCACTTTGAGTTTTTCAAAGTTTGGCATTTTGGATATCACATCCAAGTGCATCTCTCTTTGCATGTATTGGAAGGCTATAATGTGCCTAGAGTAATCTTTTTGGCAGTTTTTATGAAAGGAAACAATTTAGTAGCACTAAATAAAGGATTAGGACTTTAGAGCAAGATGTTTCCATGGCAATTAGTGGGTCGGGTTATCCTACTAAGAGAAAGACTGGAATATCTGTAAGGGACTGTGTCCAGATTTGGCAGAAAATGTCATCAAAATAATGGAAGGAAGGAGGAAAATGGTAAAAAGATATTTTAGGGTGAGATAGAGAGTCTGCCAAATGCAGAGATACTATTTGGTAGGTCTCATTCTTTCAGACATCAAAAGAAACTTTACACTAGAAGAAATAGTAAATACTAGCAAAGACAAAAAGAAAAAGAAAGTTCTACTAAAGAAAAATGAGACCATGTTTGAGTGTCCTGGTTTTGCATAACTTTTTAATGATGCTACCATGCTACCAAAGGTCCTGTTCTGTTTAGATCTTTGTTTATGGAAGTCTCACAACTGCTACATTAGCAGTAAAATGGAATATGCCTCCTTTCTGGCTGCAGGGAGAGAAGGGTAAGGGGCAGGAAGGATTTCCAGGGGAGGCAGTTTTCTACTGAGAACTGCCTGTGACTGGCAATACATTCCTCCTCGCCACAAACGGCTGTAGGAGAGAATTGTTTATCTGTGGCTGCCTTAGAACAGACCACCAACAGACAATACCTTTTGTGTGCAACTTCTCTTAAAATCCTTTGTTTAAAAAAAAATAATCCCAAAGTAGTACACTAAACTGGAAACAGACTTTGATTTTTCCATGAGCTTAGTTTGGAGATGTGTCAGTGTGGACATGGTACATGTGGTGACTGCTTCTATGAGGTCGAGAGTGGCATTTCTCTAGTGTAGGCAAATGCAAAAATCACCCCTAGTTAGGTTCTTAATGAGTGCCTGATATTGGAATTAGATGACTGGAAAGAACAAGAATAAGATTTGTCATCCAAAAGAACAGAACACATAAGCTGTTTGGGGTCTCTTTCTGTGCTGTTTTGGAAAACATGTTCATTTGCAAACTGGATTAATTTTGCATTTTCCTTCTGCAGGGATGGAAGACACTACTTGTGAAAGAACTGAATTTTTAAGCAACTATCTGACTAATGTGGAAGATATTATTTTGCTGCCTGGATCTTTAGGGCGAATTCGCCCTAGGTCTAGCAATAACCTAAAATGTAAGTTAATTCAATTGTACCCCTTATGGCCTGAGAACTAGATTCTGACCCTTCCTTGGGCTGACCTTGTACGAAGGGTGTAAGTTTGCAGTGTGTCAGCGGGACATTCAGAGGGAAGCCCACTAAAGGCCAGCTGCTCGCCCCCTTCCCAGTCTGTAGCTCACAGATCCCAGAGTGGCAGAGCTGTGGGAAGTGGATGGCTGAAGCGTTCTGGGCTGAACCCCACCCTTTTCTGGCAAGGAGAAGTGGAAACTCCTGAAGCTAGTTTTGCGTGGCAGCATGCATGCCCTGAGTTTACTCACACACTTCGCTCCTCTGTCAATGAAAATGAGACTTGAGGGACCTCAGCACTGCACGGATTGGATATAAAAAAAAAATCATCTGATCCCTCTTCTGAGCTAATGGGGGAAAAAAGCGAATTTTTAATTTCATAGCTTCTTCATGCTTTTGGCAGAGATGAGAAGCAGCACAGATGAGAAGTGGGTTGCTAAACAGCAACAGGCTGGGGATGCTGAAGGATATAATGGAGCTGTAGAGCATGCATTCAGGACCAATGCTGATAGTAAAGCTTGCTGATTTTTTGTACCGTGCTGTTAGAAAATCACCCTGACAGTGTTTGAGATTAGCTGATCTTTGGTGAGAGCACACGGGGCTCAGGCAGGAGTCCTCTGGCAAAGCTAACCCTATGATTTAAAGCATTACAGACCCAGTTGGCCCCTAGTGCTCCGCTGAGGACTACCACCTCCAGGGCAGCAGCACCAGGATGGGGCTTGTGCCGTCACCGTGGCTGCTCTGGTTCAGCGTACCAGGGCATGCCTGGCTTTGCCAGCAGTTTAAGCTATCATGCAAACCATGAAACTCAAACTAACCATACGCACCTATGGTTTTTGCAGTCCATGCTACAAGGACGATAACTTTTTGTAGAGGGGAAGATCAGATAGTTGGGACAGCCAACTGCCCCCTTGTAACACCTGGGGCTTACTTTGGCTGAGGACAGATTTCACAAAAAATTGGTTTTTGAAGACTGAAAATTTCTAGAATAGCAGCAGAAATCATAAGAATGTGGTAAAACTTTCTTAGTTTTATGTATGTATTTATTTTACTATAAGCGAATTTACCTGGGTATTTATGCTGTAGGAATATGGGATGAGTGTGTAAAGCTTGGTTGAAAGTAGTGCATACGTTGACACAACTTGCTAGACTATCATAAAGACTGAATTTCCTGCACTTCACAGTCTACTGAAAACTTATATTTCGGTTCTTCTAAGAAGATTTTTTTTTTAAGATCTTTCAATCCTTCAATTCCCAAATTGCTGAGAAAAATTAGTTTTCTTTGGAGGATGAATGGCAACATCTTCCAAAAAGACCAGCTAGCCTGACTGACCTCTGAGTCATACTACTGGTTTCCCCACAATACCATTTTCCTCTTCTGGCCTCTGTCCACAGCTTCCTAGTGTGAATATTTGCGATTGCTTATAAATCAGCAGTTTGAACATAGAACAAAGAAGCATATTCCTTAGTTTTAGAACCGGGGTTTGCCCCCTTAAATAGCAAATTACCAGCTTTTTTATTCCTCCTCCATTTTCCTATTGATATCACTGCCTCAAGGCCTGCAGACACACCTTTGCAATGGGTAAGCCTGTAGCTTGTGTTTTGAGATTCAGTACAGCTCATCTCAAGCTCAGCAATATTGTGCCTTAAGCAATGAAGACAATATTTACTAAGCAAAAGATTTTCAATTCCTAAGATTTTCTCTTAGCCTGTTTTTTCTCTCAGGACTGAAAAATGCTTCCCCCACACACGCTCTGCAGGAAGAGTTAGTGTGGACTGTTGCTGGTTTTGGGCTTTCTACATCTTGCATGTACCTTTAAAGCCCAAAGACGTATCCAGAATATTTTACTGTGGCTTTTCAGTTACTCTGTAGTAGCCTATCAAATGTTAAAAGAGACAAAAAAATGCTACGTATTTTTCTTACTGCTTCTAAGGAAGTCCATTCAAATGTGCTTTCAAAATATTTCAAGGAAAGTCTCTGTGCTTGGGGACGATTTTTTATTTTAGCGGAAAACAGTCAAAAGGCTTGAAATTATATGTTTTCAGAAAAGAGAATAAATATTAAGCTAAGGCCCTAATCATAAAACAGTGAGCAACTCTACCTCAACAACTAAAATATCACTAAGTAAAGGGTATACAGTCAAACTTTAGTTCATTTTCAGGGTATCTTATCTGATATATACAGTGTAGTTTTAGTAACAATCAGCTAACTTTTAATAAGATCACTTCTGTAAAACTACGTTATTACCTTGTGTTTTCTTGTGCTAATTGTTCATCTTTTGTATTTTTGTCTTTTTTTCTTTGCTTAACAGATGACCCTAAAGTGATTGTTGCCAACCTTACAGTAAGTATGTAGGACTGGGAGGTATCTCTGTCTATGCTGGATTGCTCACTTCACATCTTAATTTGGGGCATTATTCAGCATTCTCTCTTCACTCTTCAGGCAGGAAAACCAACCATTAACATGAATAAAGAGTGTTAAATGGTGCCCTTCATGAGTACAGATTAATGTTTGTCATAAATTCCACTGTTTGCTGCTGTAGTAGCTTTTATAACCTTTTTGGGCAGTGCAGAGCCAGAATCTCTCTGACCGTCTTGACTCCCTGAATTGAGTCTATTTATTCGTTCCTTCAGAAATGGAAAGTAATCTTTTAGGGTAAATATTTTATTAGTACTTTGAAGACGCTGAAAAAGTTCATTTGATAGCCTTCAACTAGAACCTTGCTTTTAATGGAAAAAAAGTGTTTAAAATAAAAGCTGATTAAAAAAAAATCAAATTTTGTAACCAGATGGCTTTAAATATATCTGCAGATGAGATGTATTTTGAGCATTCAGCTTTCCTCTGAAACTTAAACTTTGGTCCAGTTAGAATAAAATTCTTCATCTGTGAGCTAAGTAAGTGTGATGTTTTGCATGATGCTTTCAAAAAGACTGTCATGAGAATGAAGCTTTCCAAATACATCTTTGAATGACTCCCTGGGCCCTGGTCTTACGTAAATACTGCACGGAAAGGGATGGACCACGTACGCTACATGTACACGTTGTTTTCAAGACATCATCAATAATGACCTTAACAGCTTGATTTCTGTAGTTCAAGGTTTTATGCTTGTCTAAGCTAACTGACAGCAGTGTCATGTTTAACCATTTATTTTTCAGTGTAGAAAGCCAGACCAGCACTTCAAGCCTTACTTGAAACAGCACCTGCCTAAACGCTTGCACTATGCTTACAACCGAAGAATTGAGGATGTCCATTTACTGGTGGATCGCAAATGGCACGTGGCAAGGTAAACTCTTGCTTTTGCTTCCGTCCTGTTTTTCAGCCTTTTTTTTTTTTTTTTCTGAGGAAATGAGACACTTGGGATCGCCCTGTCTGTCAGCATCCCGCGCCTCTACCCCATGAGCAAGGGGTGTTTTGAGGTTCTCTCATATTTGGTGCGGGTGGATGTGGCTCAGGACACAAAATGGTTTTAAAGTTTGGGAAAATCAGTAGCTGTATAGAGGGTAGAAACCCAGACTGGTTTCCTCAAGCAGCTATGTGGTTTTTGACTGATTAGCTCAAGTGTAGGAGCTGATAAGCTTTTTTTTTATGAGGTGCAAGGTTCCTTCCAACCAGGAAGCAGGGAATATGGTAGGAAAGTGAAGGCATGTGTGATCAGGGGATGCTGGGGAGCAAGAGGCTGAGTGGATGCAATAGGTGAATGGAAAGAAAAGATACTGGCAGAGTGGGTGAATGCCTGAGAACATGTGGAAGGGTATGACAGGGTGGCCATCAAAGTGCTGGCAGTGTATTATGTTGCAAAACAAATCCACAGAAAACCAGGATGCTTTAGCTCAGAGAAAACCCTGTTTTGGGTTGTTTTTCCCCATATGGCTCTGAATTTTCAATTAGAAAAAATGGGCAGTTTTTAATATTCCTAGCTAAAAACTGAGTGAGGAAAAACAAGTTGGCACATATATGTATAGAGTGATCAGGGGAGGAGCAGCTTTTTTTTATGAATTGTGCACCCCTTTCTGTTCTGTTTTAATATATATTCTTTTTCTTGCTTTGATCTTTTGACACATGTTGTACATTACAGTACGGGAACAAGCTGGGTCTTTATGCATAAAGTTGACTCAGTGGTTCTTGGAAGATGACACAGCTTTTGGCTCATGGCGGTCAGTGATGAGCTTTAAATTATGGTAGGCTTTTTTGCCCATGTAGCTGCCAGGCAAACACACGGTGTGTTGTAAGTGCCTTTTGACATCTGTGCTTATCTTTCTGTGAATTATGCAAGGATCGCTGTGCTGAAGCAGTGAATGAGAAACCCCAATTGGTTTCTTGCATAACTCCACTTGCTGGCTGGCCAGTTGCCCCGTGCAGTTTCTGTGGCTAGGGTTCATGTACGTTTCAAAGACTCACACCCTGAGTTTATGCCTATAAATGTTTTCATTTTAAGAATTTTACTGGAACTGATGGGATGGCCCGAGTTGATTGACATTTAGTAATTCCATATAAATTACATCAGACTCTTTGGCTTATTTATTCATTGGATTTTCTGAAATCTCATTCACCAATAATTTATTTGTTAATGTAACCTTAATTCATTGTACATTCACAGCCAGGAAAATGGTAGTTAAAGACCTGATTGCTGTAACTAGTTATTTACAAGGCCAAAATAAAACTCTGGCTGAACATCATTTTATTGCGGATGAAGAAATTAATTTATAGGATAATCTGGTCCACTGCATGTATTGCCTACACGTGGCCCTCATAAAAATGTACTCTGGAACAAGCTGGTAATCAATTATTATAACAAAACACTTATTTTTCCACATATTTTGTAAAAAAAACCAACTCAGTAACAAGCTGATGATTAGCGTTCCTATGATACAGCACTTATTTTCTCAGCTATTTATCTTCATTATTCTTTTCCCTCCAGCTTCGTTTCTGTTCCCCATTTTTGTTTATTGGGTGGAAGGCAAACAGGTGAAAGCACTTTCCAGCATTTTATGACATTTGCAGCATTGTAACATCCCTAAAGTGCTTTCTTAGAAGCCTCTGTTGGCCTTTTGAGGATTGGAAGAGTATGGTCCAAAATATCTCCAGCCTGTAGGAAACAATGTGATATGAGAAAGTCTGAGAAAGTAAGCGAGTAGATGCTAACGTTGTTATCAATTAGTTAGAGTTGGCTCTTAGGTTTGTGTCCTCTTATAGTGGGAGCAGAGGGGAAAAACCCTAGGGTGGTTGGATGAGCCTGCAGTCCCCACTACTGCCACTCAAGAAAGATGAGCCTTGTAACTGCCTTGTAACTTTATCCCTCCTACCCCCAAAGTATGTTGTCAGGTCAGCTGCCGTATCTACACCTTTGAGGAAATTTTCTAATATTTTTTCAATATAGGAAAGCTGTGGACGTTTACAAGAAACCAACGGGAAAATGTTTCTTCCATGGAGACCATGGCTATGACAACAAGATAAACAGCATGCAGGTATGAGCTATGCAGTAACATTTGTGGGAAGGTTGCTGAAGGCAGAAGAAATTGGAGGTCTCTAAAATATATTAAAAAACCCTATCTTTTAATGCTCTTCTTTTGTATGCTTTTTTTTTTTTTAAGACTGTCTTTATAGGTTATGGTCCTACATTCAAATACAAGACCAAAGTACCTCCTTTTGAAAATATTGAACTTTACAATGTCATGTGTGGTAAGTTACCTGCTTGAGAAAATGCAAGAGAAACGCGCTGTTTTACCTAATAGGACTGCGCTTAGGCACCCGTGAGCTCATTTCCTGATTCCCTCCCAGTGTCCCTTCCCCAGTCCCCCTTTCCAAGTCATACGAGGAGAGGCTGAGGGAGCTGGGCATGTTTAGCTTGGAGAAGAGGAGGCTGAGGGGAGACCTCATTGCCCTCTACAACTCCCTGAAAGGCGGCTGTAGAGAGGTGGGGGTTGGCCTCTTCTCCCAGGTGAATAATGACAGAACCAGAGGAAATGGTCTGAAGCTGCGGCAGGGGAGGTTTAGGTTAGATATTAGGAAGAATTACTTTACTGAAAGAGTGGTCAGGCACTGGAACAGCCTGCCCAGGGAGGTGGTTGAGTCACCATCCCTAGAGGTGTTTAAGAAACGTCTAGATGTGGCACTTCAGGGCATGCTCTAGTGGCAGAGATTGTAGGGGTTTGGGTTTTTTTGTGTCTGTATGGTTGGACTCGATGATCTCAAAGGTCCTTTCCAACCACGAAGATTCTATGATTCTATGATTCCCAAGCACTTGCCTTTTGGTCAGGAGGGCTGAAGCACTTCTCAGGGTCCTCAGTTTGCTATACTCTAGCAACTGGCCAGTAAAGGGGGTTACCATAGTTTTGGTGCGTGCAGCTTGGCAGAGATCGAATAAGCACCACTACAGTGCGTGGTGCCCACACCTCAGCAGCCGAGGAAGGAGGTTTCTGTTCAGAGACTGCTTCTGCACTTGCACGACTCATGGAGCAGCTCAGGGGTATCACTTAGTTTTCTATGGCATCTCCTGGTATGATTATGTTTCCTACACACCTACTGTGGCCATGAAGCAGAATCTGACGATGTATACAGATATTCTTTATGATCTTTTCTTTAATACCAATTTCCCAGGGTAAAAAAAACTTTATAGCTGAAGGTGTAATTCACTTATTTAATTTTTTTTTTCAAACATGAAATACCAAAAAGGTGACTAGCCCTTGTGTCTAAAGCAGGTGACTAATAACACTGTGTTCTGGGTGGCTGCCGTAGAGTCAAAATATTGACTGTAGGTTTGCACTGGAAGCTGCAGGAGTAGTTACAATAAAACTGCTTTCCAGTGTCTTGATGCAAATTAACCTTCTTGTCATAAAGACCACCATACTATTCAGAGAGAGTTTGCAATTTTGTGATTTGGAAAAAAGGTCAGGATTTTTATTATATTAAAAGCATTCATTCGCATGTCATGAGTGTAAACAGTATTGAAAATAAATGTCTTAACTCAGTAGAGATGCTGCTGCATACATGTTTGCAATCTAACCGTCCTTCATTTATCCTTGGTGTTTTCATAGATCTGCTTGGATTAAAGCCTGCTCCCAATAATGGCACCCATGGAAGTTTAAATCACTTGCTGAGAGCCAACTTTTATAAACCAACTGTGCCAGATGAAGTTGCTAAACCACTCTATCCTGTTGCTCTGCCATCTGCATCAGATTTTGATATAGGATGTACATGTGATGATAAGGTAGGTGTTCAGGATCTGCTGATGCTTCCCCTGTTAGCAGCAGTTGCCGAGTAAAGTTGAAGCCATTTTATCTATTTTGAGAGGGTTTGATCTGTAAGAACTTCCAGATCCTTCCTATGAAGTGTTTGTGCCCTTTTGGAGCAATTATAGCTTTTTGTAAAACAGGAAACAAAAAAATTGTCGGTGTTTTATAGCACTAGTTTTGTTTTGCTAGATGCCTAGTAAAACGAGATGTCAGAATGCTCCAGTGGTCCTAATCTTGTTCCTTTTTTCTATTCTTGAGAAGAACAAGTTGGATGAACTCAACAAGCGCTTTCATGTCAAGGGAACAGAAGGTAAGAGCCTGGCATCAGAGTCAATAAAATAAAAATAAAAAAGTTAGTTTGCATCATTGATACCAGAATACTCCTGCTTTGGTTTCGTTAATGGGTAGTAAACCGTCTTTTCAAGTAACTGTCAAAATAGCACGTGGACATACATGCGATATATGGGCAAGAATAAGTGCTGCTCATGTCAGGAAGTGCACGCTATCTTTCACTGTAACCAGGACTAAAGTGTCACGCAAAGAGACAGGAGTTTTAGCTCTTCCTTTCCATCGCTGTTAGGAGGTTTAAGCTCCACTGTGGAAGCGGAGAGATGAGGAAAAGAGAAGGAGCATGAGGCAGTGCCCCACTCAACCACAGGCGATAGATGGGGTGAAAAACATAGATGACATCTGTGCACTGTGTTTTACCAGTACTGTTCAGGCTGAGGTTTCACCAGGTCAGTGTTACAAAGGACGGTACAGCTGCTTTGACAATCCCTGACTGGGTCATTAATGCTTGGGGTTCAGGGTGCAGGTTACCCACTGAAACAAGTGCAGAAATGCTCTGCTGGTTCAGGGATGCTCAGCACCGTTCTGTCCCTCATCAGCGGTCAAGTCAATGTTACTCCCAAGAGAAGGCACCTGCTGCTCTCCTGGACACTAGTTGCCGCAGCCTCCCTGCTGTGTTCCAGCGCTGACTTCTGTGTGTCTGCGCTCCCAGCCGCGGCAGGGCTGTGGTCCAGGTTAAAAGGGAGCAGTAGGAGCAGAGGGGAGGGGAAGGGAACTGCTTTTCTGAGCAGCAACACTGACTGGAAGGCACACCAAAGCAGAGCTTTCCTTCTCCCAGCTGTGATCCCGTTCAGCATGACAATTCACAGCGTTCCCCTCACCAATTGCCAAATTAGCAGATTCTGAAGTGTTGAGTTTAGACATGGACTTTTGAGATGCTTCAAATCATAGTGCTCAGATGAGTAAGGAGATTTTTTTTTTTTAATTCCCTTGTGAAGCTACTTCTTCAGTTTTTCTGTTGTGAACAGGGCATGCGGCCTAGCCTTTAGTTTCTAGAGGTGAAATTATTCCTTTTCTTTGAGTTAAATGGCCTTTCTGCAGCTTTCACCTTGTTAAACTGATTTTTCCAATTAGTGAAGAGCTACTCCCTGCTGTGGCAATTTCTGGCATCAGGAAAAAACACCCTCACCATTGTACTCATAGATATCTCAATATCTTTATTTTCATTTAAGGTTTTGATGCTTCTTCACTTCAGTAGTATAAAAATAGTATTTTTGATATATTTTAAGATATAAGCATTTAAACCAATTTCACTTGCTTGTTTGTAAGTTGTCTGTTAAGTGGAATGAAGTGCCCCTTATTTAAGCAATAAGCAGTTCTGCTATGCGCAAGTTATTTTGTTGTATTTTATGGCAGGCTGTAGCACCAGTTTATGGATTTTCCTGCATTTAGTTAGTAATTCCCTTCTCCCACATAGTGGACCATGTATATTTAGCTGATGCTGTTATTCACATGCAAAAGAAAAAGATTCCTTCAGCTTTTTACTAAAGCAAGTTTATCATGTTTGTCCTTAGACAAGGCTTTTTGTACTTTTCTTTCTTGTATCCTATAAAAATATCCTCTATTTGGGCTCAAACACTAACAGAACATGCCCTTTTCTTTCAGATTAAAAGCCTATCTGAATAGTGTTAGGCCATTTTCCTTGTTTCTATGTTTTGATTTCCAAAAGCGAGCCAAGCCTGTTTGCCGAATGGTTATCAAAAGCAATGAACTGTGCAGCACAATGAAGAATTAGCCAGGAAATTTATTTTTCTTTTATCTCTTTCAATGATGTTCTGGTCTTTTTATAAGCAAACTTATCAGAGGTATCTAACAACATTTAACCATAACAGATCACCAAGACAGAAGAAAAGCAAGTTTTGCAGAGTTGGAAGTACCTTTTTGTAGCCAAAGTTAAGAAAAGGGTTTGTTTGTTTGTTTCTTTTCTTTGATATCACTGACAGAAAATAGCACATCAGTTTTCAGAACATCATCTGTATCAGCCAAGTGGAAAAAAAATACTCTTTTAGTGAGTGAGCATTTTTGCAAGTGACTTCACAAAAAACATAGGAAGGAGAGAAAGTCTGGAGAAGACTGGCAGGAGTGGTAGGATAGGGGCTGATTTACAGCTACAAAAACCAAAAATGCTTATGACCTCATGTGTGACTGAAATGCGGACACAAAGATCCTTGTGGAGTCCCTTATGTTTGTAGAAACACCCTCTCTCCATGCTATGACCCCAGCAAGCTATCAAGTGCAGAAAGGACTTTTAACCTCCAAGTGGGTTGTGAGTCTGGAATGGGATCCCAACAAAAATATTAGAAGAACTGCTGCTTTCTCTGTTACAAGATTTCCTTAGCAGTTATTCAGGGTTAGTACCCCATTAAGGATTACTGTGAAACCGGCATGTGCTGGAAAGCCAACCCCTCTTTTTTTTCATCTTTAAGGCTTTCAGTAATAAATGTAAATATAATTTCTTCTGATCTGTAGAGAAGCATCTACTATACGGGCGCCCCGCAGTACTGTACCGCACAAAATACAATATCTTGCATCACCATGACTTTGAAAGTGGCTACAGTGAAACATTCCTGATGCCTCTCTGGACATCCTACACTATTTCCAAACAGGTCAGTGCTGTCGTTGCCTTTGGAAAGTGCTTAAAAAGTCCTGGGAAAATCTGTTCCTTTAGTCCTAAAATTCCTCTTGCCCAAGTAGAGTTTCCCACTGGTAATTATGTCAAATACCATTGAAAACTATGCCAAAATCCTTTTTTCCCTTCATGAGAAAAGAGTTTTAAGGCAGAAGGGCTGTATATGTCTGTTCCTGTTTGCATTTTCTTTCTATATTTTGCTCGATGGGTGTTCGGTTTATGATGATAGCATAATCAGTGACTTCATTTGAATTATTTCCCATGGTGACTTCTGCTACCTGAAGGAGGGGCTCTGCAGTAGGCAGAGGAGCAGGACTTGGTTGTGCAGCTGAGTAGTTTATTGTACTCCACACAAGGCCTCCCATCTAATCTGTTGACTATATGAAATTGTTTTCTTTTGGCTATAAATGCTGGACTTAACTTTCTGGTCATTTCTGTGTATGTTCCTCCATGCAGGCAGAGGTATCAGGTGTCCCCGAGCACCTGGCCAACTGTGTGAGGCCCGACCTCCGCATTTCTCCAGGAAACAGCCAGAGCTGCGCAGCCTACAGAGGCGACAAACAGCTCTCCTACGGCTTCCTTTTCCCTCCTCGTAAGTTCAGATAGCTTTTTAATACCTAGAGGTTTTGTAATTTTCTTTTTTGTCAGGGAAAACCTTAGGTACAAAAAAACCTTCCTACCAGATATCAACAAAGTGTTCTTTTGAGATTGTTAGGAAAGAATATAGGTAGGAATTGTTTCATTTCCCCTGCTCTGGGCTGATTTCTTCATCCATGATGGCTTCTCAGAGGAGCTGCTTCTGTACCAGTGCCACACAGGGGGCTAAATGGGATGGATACGTTATTCTTGCTGCACTCGCTGAGGACCAAGGGCCCAATGCCACAAGTTGCCCTCACGGCTCTGGTCCCTCAACTCCGCAAGAGCTGCTCCAAACTGGTGCCCACCTTCGCGCACCATAACAGTGAAGTGTCCCAGTTTAGTTAATAAAAATAAAGGAGAGCGAAGAATTGCACTGAGTAGGAGTACAACCTAGAAGACAATGTTCAAAAACTGTCCCTTTAAAGTCAATTAATAGATACTAGCTTATATGAACTGGGAAACTAGCCAGAGGTTTTTAATTTTTAATTCCAACATCCGAAAGGTAAACATGTATTTAATTTATAAATCCATTTAGACTCTTGCACACTATGGTAATTTCTGACATCCTATAGAAACAGTGCTAGTAGAAAACCTGTGTAAATGAGTTTCCTGGATTCTCCTGGTGCAGTCTTGGAGCAGCGATCTGGGACTAGTAAATGTTCAAGGGACACCACTGTCTCACAGCTGTGAACTTCATTGCTCTGCCTTCCTCACTCAGTGGCTGAAATATTTTATGGTGGGTTTCTGATATGGAATTGGTGGCGCAGAGGCTTGCTCAGAACTAGAAGTCGATCCTGCAGTCTGCTCCCTGGAAATTGCGTGCCTATTTTGTAAAAGCCTGCAGAGAATCTCTCTGACTTCTGACAGTGCAAAAATAGATGAACTATAAAAATATTTTGAAATGGTTGACAGTTGGAGCAAAGATAAAATCCTTACCTTCCATGTCCAGCTGCCACATTAAAGTAAGAATAAATGTTAGGCATATAATGTGCACTTGTGAATATAGGATTCAGATTGCTGTTTAGGTTACAGTATTCCTTTTGATTACTCTCTGAAGTAATTTTTATGTTTCTTGAATAAAACATAAAACATTGTTATGTTTCTTGAATTTCTGATATTTCATTTTATTAATATTTTCCTGTTTTATTGTTTTCAGAATTAAGTTCCTCTGCAGAAGCAAAATATGATGCTTTTCTAATAACAAATATCATTCCAATGTATCCTGCTTTCAAAAGTAAGTGCCCATTCCATGGCTTTATTCTCTTTCCCAACATTTTTTTTTTTAATGATACGTGTGTTGGACAATGGAATGGATTGATGGGAGAGGTTTAGAACATAAAGTTCAGTTACCTGTAGCCAGCAGATAATACGTGTGGGCACCAGTATATTTCTAGGAATGGGCAGGCAAAATACCACAAGAAAGGTTTAAGCTTTAAGAAAGGCTTATTTCCCTTGGTGCTGGGCTAAGATAAGAGCATCAGATGTGCTGTAGTTCAGCAATTTTGCTTCACGCCACAGTAATTCAGTTTGTGCGAGACTGCCGAGATTTCCTTGTCTGTAGCCCAAGTTAGTGCAGCACATACTCAAACAACATGTTTTTACTTCTCAACACAAGCCTGGGAGTGTGCACTTAGCATGTTGTTGTAGTTCAGGAACAAGTGATTATTTTTTATTTTCTATTTATACCCTTAAGAGGGAGACCAAACGTATTTATTACCTATAAAGAAAAAGGAAGAGAAAACCAATTTATGGAAAATGAGCAATGACTTAAAGCTGGCTGAAACTTTCAGTGCTGGAGGGATATAGTATTAACTTTTCTTTTGTCTGCACATCCCTTTTCTCTCTAGTTTTGCCAAGAGGTAGGAAAACCATCAGACTATTCTGGTGGCATTTTTGGCTTGGCAGGAATTGAGAAGCCTTGGAAGAATCTCAAGAGCCTGTTCTTGTGAGATTTCCAATTCAGATTTTAGGCCAGAGAGGTTTGGATAAACATCAAAGCCTACGGGAGGCTTTTTCTTTTTAACCAGAAAAGAGTGTTTTTAACTGAAAAACCTCTGAGTAGGAACAAGTGGTGATGTTTGCTGGAAATTGGAGCAAAGGCACTTAACTGATTACAGAGTGCAAAATTATTGGGGATTTCCCACTCTCAAATCACTTCATAAAAATGCTCTTTATGCTAATGTTAGTCTAAGCAAATTAGCCGAGATGCTGATCGCAGGAGAACAACACACCACCAGCAGCTCATTTTGGCTAGTGGCCTGTATCTTTATCACAAGTGGGTGAAAGATTCCCTGAGAACAAATGCTGGAACTAAGACAATTCCTGGGGAGTCATGAACCACTACACGTGTGCAGGTTGCAGTGTAGAGAGCTAATTGTAAGATCATTATACAGAGCTTTTTCCACAGCAGGGAAAGTACAAAGTGACAGCTTTATGCTGTGCTGGCTTTGGGGGCAGTGCTGGCTGCAGAGAACCCCTCCTCTGCTTTGTTGTTTCTTTTTTTTTAATTCACTGTCCCATCCCATCCTCCAAGGCAATAATTCTGTGTCCATCTTTTCTGTAGCGAGTCTGGCTTAAGCAGCTCCCACTTTGCTGGAGCTGCAAGATGACGCCCCTGGGCTGGCCCCTCCATTGCACTGGTGTTTCTGTCTGTGTGGCTGCAGTGGGAACCCAAGTGGGGAACTGGTCCAGCTGGAAAACTCGGGGCGGGGCGGGGGGGCAGAACTTTCCTTTTGGGGCTATTTTTATTCTTATTGCTAAGGCTGATGCATTGGAGGAGCGAGCAGCTGGAGGAGTGGTACTGCCAAGTGGTTCCCACAGCTGTGGTTCTTGTTAGAGCATTGCTGGTGGGGCCCTCTGCATCAGCCTGAGCGGGGAGCTCAGGTGGCACCGGGCAAGTCGCAGGACAAGGCATACGGGGGAACTTGCTGAGGCTGGCATTGCTGTCAGTGCCGGGGAACCACGGACTCAACGCACTGAGCTGGCAAGACAAAAGTTAAACTTTTACAAGCTTGAGTTGCTTTGTTTACACAGACTTCTGTTAGTGTTAAAATAAAAACATGAAAAATAAAAAAGGAAAAGAATGATGTAATTGGAGATTACAGTGTGTTTCCTGTCTCCGCAAGCATCTGAATTTGTTACGGTTGAGGCGGGTGTGTTGGGATGAAGTGCAATGCTCTTCCCAAAAGTCGCCGTAATGAGATGCCAGACCATAGTTTGGTCATCCTTGACGCACCTAATGTAAAAGTTAGGCATTTTGTGTCCAAGGAAAATTTAACTGGAAGAATATGGCTTTTGTGCTTCCCTTTCTTTTAAAATGTTTGTGTTTTGCTTTTAAACATGGTGCTGTTTCCTTTCTAGAATTAAAAAAACCCCATAGCATCATTCTCTGTAACTAGATAAGAAAGACAAAGGAAGTGTTTACAGGGACATCAAAAGTGTGTGAATAGCTGTTTCTACTGCTTGGTGAAGGAACAGGGAGCTCTCTGTGCTGTGTCTATGGCAATGCCAGCCTGGGAGTGGTACCGTGCATTTTCTTTATCACTGGTTGGGGAAAAAAATCAACAGAGAACAAAGAAGTCTGAATAGGCTTTATTGACCAAACTGAATGAAGCTGCAGTAAATCTGTAATGCTTAGTCTTTGATTTCCCCTAACATTGTGTAAATGATGTCCACTGGATTTTTATTTTCAGGAAAAAATATTGTTTACAATCTTGACATATTTTAGCTTATCTGAATTTGGGGGTGTTTTATTTTTTCTTGCTTTTTTTCCCTCACAGAGGTATGGAACTATTTCCAAAGGGTTTTGGTGAAGAGATACGCCACTGAACGAAACGGAGTCAATGTTATAAGTGGACCAATCTTTGACTATGACTATGATGGTTTACATGACACACCTGACAAAATAAAACAGTAAGAGTTTGTCTTTACATTGGTTTGGTGTTGCTTCTCTTAATGGTGGCTTTATCTTAAACAATTCATTATGTGCGCTTTATTCAATTTTGGGGAGGAGATGTAATTTTCTAGCTCTTTCTAAACTTATTGTTCATCAGGACTGTATTGTTCATCAGGACTGCCCCTGTAGGTAGGACAGTGGTAAAACTAAGGAAATGGCAATTCAGCAGTTAACTGCTCACCTTGACTTTGAAATTAAGTGTTCATTCATCTTTGAGATTAAGCTGAATTATGTTCCAAAGAATCTATTTTCTCTAAAACTCTCCAGAACTTAAGAGTTGACAACTGGATACCAGAGCAAATCGTAGCAGTGCTATTGAGTTAGATACTCAATTTTGTTAATTCAGTAATGTTTTCTCGCTATGTCCCTGAACCGAAGAAGCCTTTCAGCACTGGTGTGTGGTATTTCTATAACATGGTATCAAAACATGAACTAATTGAATGCTCATTTTCAGACCGTGCCTAGGAATCAAACACATCTCAACAACGTATGTGTGTCCTCACATGTAGGGGAGGGAAGACCATGTTGTTTGTGTAACCTTCCTCCAAACAGGTTTATCCTTTGTGGATAAATGTTTGCTTTATTCCGCCAGGTTTGTGGAAGGCAGTGCCATCCCCGTTCCTACTCATTACTATGCCATCATAACCAGCTGCTTAGATTTCACTCAGCCAGCTGACAAGTGTGATGGACCACTCTCCGTTCTCTCATACATCCTTCCCCACCGGCCTGACAATGACGAGAGCTGCAATGTAAGTTCTGCTGCACTACTGTAGCCCCATGGCAAATATGTCCCTGGGACACGTGAAACCCCATTACAGTTAGATACTAGTGCTCGCTGATGTCTTGAATAAAAGCATAGGATAGGAGTCTATTAAGTGTCATGTTCAACTCATTAGACAAAAGCACTCCTCCATAATATCAGAGAAAATATGGAACTGTTAGTGCATCTAAAATTGTCTGGAAGATCTGACATAGAGCAGGTTGGCAGTAAACAACCTGTGGTTTCTATGTTTTGGCAGAGACTGTCAGTGTAACCTCAGAGCAGATTGGGGGGAGGCCGTGTGCGTAGATGCATTGTGCTGGCAGCCAGCCGGCTGTTTTTATTGAGGTCTGTTTCCATATGCAGGTACAATGTAGTCTGTCTGTTATGGCAGTCTGAGTGCATCAGACAGCGTGATTACATCCAACCCACACAGTATTAAAACTATATGCTAAAACCTGCCGAGGGCAGAGTGCCAGCTCTTGCTACTTCCAGAATGTGTCTTGATTCATGGGAAAAGTTTGGATTCTCATTACCAGAGATGACCAGACACCTTCCTGGTTCCTTTCCTATCTCCCTTTAGGATGCAAGATCCTATAGTGTAAGAATCTTGGTGAAGTATAAAGGCTTCAGTCTGATCAGCATTGCACACTCGGCAGCTGATCGTGCGGCAGGAGAACGGTCAGGTCCCCATGGGCTCCAGCGTTCTGCAAGGACAGACGTCCGTCCAGGCAGCTGTATTTAGACTTGTCCTTCCGCCTGAACTTGTTCTCCCATTACACAGCTGTGCGGATTCCTGCACACAGACACTTCACTATAGGCTGCCAGGAGACCGTTTCCTGAATGAACGCATTAATGTTATGAATTTTGTATTGGCACAAAAAGTTAAGACTCCTATTCCAGCTACAGGCAGAAATAGTCATTCCAACTCTGTACACAATTCACCTGGAACACTGTCTCTTTCTCATTCATCAAACATCGCCTGCTTTCAGGTCCCTCTTTTTAAAACCACGCTTTTGGAGCGGTATCCCTCTCTATTGAGCAGGTCTGGCTTCCCCCTGTTTGGACTCTTAACTGCTTTGGGCAGAGATGTCTTCCACCAGAAGTCTCGGAAAGTCCTACATATATATTTCATCGTGGTTTCTCTCTGGACTGCTTTCATCTGAATCAAGATCCAGTTGGTGATCTGGAAGTTACTAATCTGGCAGTTATTAGTGCCTCTGTCCTTGTATCTCTGCCCATATGTAATTTTATGACAAAGTCAATTTTTTTTCCTCCCTATATTGAATGTCACGGTCCTCTTAAACTGCTGAAATCTTTTTTATGAACTATTTAGAATAATGGCCTCTTTTACTCTTTGATTTCCTATATTCCAACCCAGGCTTCTTTTCTCTGTAGGTCATGCTACTTATGGTGTATGTATTTACGGTTCTGGGATGAACTTCAGGTCATCAGCAGATATTGGTCTATGCTTTTTACATTGCAAAGAACCACTCCAAAAATATTTAAATGTAGCTCTTGAACGAAAATGCAGTTAGGCAAAATTTTGCCATTCAAATACAGTGTCAGTCTTACTTTTGCACATTGTGTTCCATCTTATTTGTTCAAAGAAGTGATTGTGTAAAACCTCACATACTTCATGGATGAAATGCATGGATAATATAGGAATTTTTCCTTAACATCTCCACAGCTTTCTTTTAAGATCTGAAGAAATATTAGCTTTCCCTCCACTCTGCTCTTGTTGCACACACTTTCTCTCTCTTCACACGGCTGTTGGAGAACACCACTACTCTTCTCATTTGAATTTGTTCCATTTCCAAACTGTGTTTATTCATGGTGAGGTTATACCCATTTATTCTTGTGTCAACATTTTTCTATGGCTTAAATAGCCCTTCACTGAGCTTCTTTGGGATTTACCCTAGTGATGATTTATGATGAATCTCAAGGCATATACTTCTCTCTATTCATGGGAGACCCAGGATCTTTTTTGCTCCTCTTGTAAGAGAGGATGAGCATTTTAGTACCTTCCTATGCATCTGTTCCGGTCTGAATATTATTATTTTTTTTTGGAACATGAATGAGATAAAATTCTCCATCTGAGATCTCAAAATGAAAATTATTTTCTTTCCACTGGACACAACTTGTCTGGTACTATCTAGGATTTGCTTTTTCCATAGCTGTTTTATAATGGTGGCCCACAATCATACATAACTAGTAAACCCAGGTCCTTCTCTTCTATCTGCTGTTTCACTTGAGAAGCTCCCAGCTTAGCAAAAACTTTTGCTGTCAATGCGGATAACCCAATTTCATACTATTCCAGGGACTTCCCCATCTGCATCCTCTGATATGCTATTTCAGTCTTCCTCTGTATTGACACGGGCTCCCAATTGTTTGGGGTTTTTTTGGTGGGTTTTTTTTTTGGTGTTTTGTGGCTTTTTTTTTTTTACTAGCACACTTATGACCTTGGCACAAAAACCATGTATGAAAACATTACAACAAAATCCTTTCCAAGGCCAAAGCTGGAGGAACCCTACTAGAAACTTCCTCCAGGCCTCCATTTTCTCTTTCAGCAAAACCTTTAAATTTCTCTTTTAATAAGCGAGTTCCTCACCCACCTGTCTACACTCTGACCATGTTCAGCTTTCCAAATAATAATTTGATATGCAGAGAGATTCTTTTGTCCAGAATGTCTGGTATCTTCTCCAGTTGATTTTAGGCAAGTCTCCTAATTGATTGCCTATTTCTATTTACTTGCATGTTTTCAATTGTTATTTTCTCCTTCTGAGACTCACTGTGCTGTTGAGGTGAGACTAACCAACACAGATGGATAAAACTATAATTTTGAATGTGTACACTTCATTCGTTGTTCTGCGGTAATATAAAACCACCTTAGCTGATCACAGTGTTTATAATCCTTGCTGCTGGACCTGAGGTTTTATGGGCCAGTTGTGGAATGGAAAAACTTAAAACCTAGATCAGTTGATTGATTTTCTGGGGTCACGCAAATCCTGTCTCGTTGGACTTGGTTTAAAAGCAATCTCACAGTCCTGTGATTTACTCATATTGCAGATCTCTTGCAAACTCTTAGGAGTCCTCCCTGTATTCAAAAAAGTGAGCTTTGTGTAGCAATAGGACTTCCCTCTGAGCTCTGTAAAATGCAAATTTCCTGCTCAGAAGGACGGCTTGTAGACAATGGAAATGTGACAGTGATTGCGTTTTGCAGTAATAACCCTGCTGAGGCCCGTTTGCAGACAAGCAACCTGATGGCCAGGCTGAAGGCTGAGCTAGAGGCTTCCTGCAGCCACCGCATGGCACCAGGGGCGAAGGGGAGCAAGCAGGGCATGTTCCCTTCTTTTCCCTCTTAAGCTGTACCTCTCTTTCCATGCTCCAGACCTGGTTTTGGGCCTCGTGTTGCTAGCGTCATGAAGAAGAAAGGGGTTCTAGAGCTGAAAATCTTCAAAACAGACGAGTTCTAACAGGGTCACGGACGTTTGCTTTAGAGCAGCCAGCTGTGACCTAGCTGGTACTTCGTGTCCTCTCTGTGCAAACGATCACACTCACCCTCCTGGCCTTTGCCGGGAGGCCCACTGCCTGTGGCACATATGCTGCCTTGGGTAGGCTTCTGGCATTGCTGAAGCTTAGTCTTGATCAGTGAAAGAATCTTGCTGAGACCGTCAGAAAAGGTCTCATTTTCAGGAGTAAGCCCAGAAATAGATTTTTACTAGCAAGATTTCCAAGTAACACATGGAGTGCAAATGCCCGGAGGCACAACCCTCCATTCCTGACTTGCTTCCCCGACAGCGCTGTAGATGTACCAGCCGGAGAGGCCAAAGGGGGAAAAGTCCTGTTTGCTCTCTCCTTTTCCCACGTCTGCTCCCCGCCGTGCAGTCCCCGGAGCTGGCTGCAATGCTCATGGGACATGTCGCTGGGCTGGTTCATGCACTCAAGCAGCCAGTAACTGCAGTGTTTTGCAGAGCTGATTTTCTGATGCGTTAGTGAGTTACATTAGTTTGTGGATGGCTCCAAAAAGCACCAGAGCTGGCACAAGGCATGCAGCAGGAGCAGTCCCTCAGAGAGATTACACGCATGCAACCCAACCGCGATCAGTCTGGCAGCATCACCTTCCTGATTTACTTTTTCTTTTCTTCCCATATTGGTAAATGGTTAGTCAAAGTCTTTTTTTCAGTGAATAGTATGTATGGTCTACTAACAGGTTTTTACAGGTACCAACATAAACCATAGTCCCAACCGTGTAATGAATCGTAATGGTCTCCTAACAGTAAAGTGGAAAGATTAAATTAATATTGTGTTAGACGAGATGCTGGTCAGATGAGAACAATGCATAAGGCTAGGGTTCAAAGCTAAACAGTGCAGAGTTTGGGCTTTGGTAATACACAACTGATTAAAATGGAGCTCCTTCTGTAAGATAAAATAATATGTAGTGGCCAGTGGATCTTCCGAAAGCATATGGCTGTTCTTTTGAAACACCTGCAACATGGGGACAGCTTTTCCTAGATGACTATGGTCATTGTCTCAACCCCATCCTAAAATGGGTCCTGAAATAAATTATTTTACATGTTAAGTTTCAAATCTGTTTTCTTGGAACTTGTTTACCTTAGTCATTCTCGACTAGGGCACAGAGATTCTTCAAATGGACCCAGTGTTTAGAAAAGTCACATTTGCTCTTGGAGCAGATTTTTTAACATGGCATGTTATAAAACTTTTTTTTTTATTTTTTATTCTTTTACATTTCAGAGCTTGGAGGATGAATCAAAATGGGTTGAAGATCTTCTTAAGATGCACACTGCACGTGTGCGTGACATCGAACAGCTCACAAGCTTGGACTTCTTCCGAAAGACCAGTCGCAGCTACACAGAAATCCTCTCCCTAAAGACATACCTGCATACGTTTGAAAGTGAAATTTAGCTTTCTAACCTTACTCAGTGCATCCTTTTATCATCTGGTGTATATTTTTATATTGTTTTTATATTTATTAATTTGAAACCAGGACATTAAAAATATTAGTATTTTAGTCCTGTATCAAATCTTAAATATTAAACCCTTGTGTCATTTGTTTTGTTTCTCTAATGTTTAACATAGCTATGTCTCTTGGTTTATTTAGTAGCGCTTGTAATACTGCAGCTTGAGTCCTTACTCCGAGCTTTTAAGTGGTGCTGCAGGATTTGATACGTGCGTCAAGGAAATATTAATTTCCCATGCTCCTTTACCACACTTGTAGTCCTGTACTGTGTATCAAAATACTGAACATGTAAAATTACATTAATTTACTGTTAACTATGTGACAAACATATTTAAACCCTATAGGCAAATAGCATCTTAAATATAATAAACCACACGTTCAGGTTTTATAATGTGTTTTGATTTCCTTTCACAGGGACATTTGGAGGGACTTGCGGGCAGCTGAGTGCTGCCAGATCTCTCGTGTGGATCTGAAGGCAGAGCCCTTCTCAAGAGCTTAGGTTTGCTGGTAAGGGGACTGCCAGGAGCTCAGGTGCCCTGCCCCAGTACTCAGCAGTCAGGCCATAAAACAGACGGCCACAGTAGTCATTACTGGTTAGGTTTTGCCATAGGGACAGAGCTGCTGGGGGAGAGGAGGTTGGTTGGTTGGCTTGAGGCCACTTGGTACTGCTCTAGAACTGTGGGGAGGATGCAAGGTGACATCTGCTGTCACCAGTCAGGCTGCGTCGCATTCTTTCTCCACCGCTGCTGCTCTGGGCTGGTTCCTGGGAATACCTGTTCCATCATCTTTTGGTTTGGCTTTAAGGGAAGCTGAGATAAGGCAGATGCTGAAGGAGGTGACATTGCTAAATACCCAGCAGTGGACTTTTACCCGGAAGGAGAAAATCTGATTTTCATCTTCTTGGCCAGAATTTGCGGATTTTTTCCCCTCGTCTGAGTCTGAGGCTTAATGCCAGCCCTCATCCTCAAAGGAAGCCCCTGGGCCTGGTTGCACGTATAGAAATTCTGGTACTGTGAACCCCATACGGTGCACATGGTTTACAACCATCACCTACCTGCTCAAATGGGTATCTAGACAGTGACCTGATTTGGCTCGGACAGCTTTTATAGAAGGCATATGGTATGGAGTATAAGCCTTAATGTAGTTAGATGATGTAAAAGATAAATTATTGTTTGGAATGCCTCTTGAGGCTGAAGCCACTAGTGGCACTATTACGAAGCCATCAGGTGGGGTTACAGATTTTCTTCTCTCTGCCCAAGTGGTTTGTGTCTGTTTTCTCTTCGAGGGTTGCAAATGCTGGAGGGAAGCGGGAAGGGCTGGAAAGCATCTCAGCCATGTACACAGACGAATATCCGGGTCTCTTCAGTAAAATTATTCTGGCACAATTTTAGCAGCTTGCATCCCTGTAGCACCATCTAAGAGGAATTAGCAAACTGGAATTAATCATGTTAACACTGATAATAAAGTTCTTGTGACTGGTAGACAAAATTTTGTTATTCTAGGTGCCAAATTCTGTTGAAGTTAGAAGAGCGTAAAACTTGAATGCTTTAAATTCCCCCCAAAATGTTAGGATGGAAATTCTAATAACTGCACAAAGCTCTGGGAAACATCCTATTCTTGCAACTTAAAAATTGTCTCTTGTGGTTGTCTGGTAGCACAGAAACATTTTTCTGTAAGCTTTTGGCAGGGCTTCCTGCCATGATAAACTTTATGTTCTTACATGTGCTACAAAAGGGTATTTCCTCTGGATTTAAAACAGTTTTCAGTTAAGACCTAATTTCTCTAACACTGACTTTAGCAATGATGTAATATGGTTGTTCATAAACTAAACCAAAGACCACCACTACTGTGTTGCTTTAACATTCGTCTGTTGCTTTGTTTGTTTGTTTGTTTGAATTAAAGCTAACAAATGATGTAATTATTTTATTTTCTCCCAAAGTAAGATGACATTTATAGCAAAGGAACATTTAATCTCTGAAAGATACTCTTGTTCTTGTGTTCAAAGAAGTTTGCTTTTGAAATGCAATTAGTGATGATTGTTGAGAGAGACAGTTTATCTCAGTTTCGCTAAAAAATGATTAGTGTGTAGGGAAATGTGATTTTTTTGCTCAGCTGCCTACTGTGAGAATAAATACTTGTAATTTACTTCTACTTACTTGTCTTCAGCCCTTGGCCCCGTGCTCTGGGATGGTACTGCTGTTTTATTTTACCGTGCTGGCAGAAGTGGCTGTGTTGGGGAATGTTTGTGGCGACTTCTGTGAATTGCATGGAGATTTTTTTTCCTGTTGAAAGATGCCTTATCAACACAAAAGCTGCAGTGCAAAACTAAAGCCTTGTAAATCCCTCTAAGCAACATGAGCTCTGCAGGAACAACAGATGTTTTTAAGGAAACTTATAATTTCCCTTTGGTATTCATCAGGGTGAATGTTAGCTTAGGGCAGTGTGTAGCAAGGAACCCCTCTGCTTTCCATTCCTGTTTGGCCATTTAGAAAATATGAAATACCGCTTGCTTCTGTTACATGTTTCCTTTTCTTGATATTACTCTGGCTTCTGCAAGAGGTCCATTGAGGAGAACAAGCGCTGGCTTTTTCTCTCGAGCAAACACCCGTTTTGAGGGTTTGGGTAATTACTGTTTGCAATTGGTGATGTAAATTTGAGGCATGTTTAATGAGTTAGAGGCAGTTCAGTTGAGCAATTTGCAAGGCAACAAAAGCTGTAGGTGCCCTGCACACCTAACAAAGTCCTTTTGCTCTGGGAAAAATCCTCCAGAGGTAGTTATGCAACTGGAACATCCCTGCTACAGGAAACTGTTACTTTTTTTAACCCCTTTTTCACAGTCACGTACCAGAACAAAATCCTTAATAGATAAGCACTGAAAGCAGGTCAAGTAACCTGACCAACAGCATGGTTGTTACGGCAAAATTATAGCAAAAGGCACCATCCGATACTGGCAGTACTGACATACTTAATTGCCACTGATTATTTCCTGTCCTGGTCAGCTAAGAGCTTGATTAGATTGATACTTTCTGCTCGCTGCTACTTCCCTGTTCTTCATTTCCAGCCTTTAGTCCCTTTATGGCGTCACGTGCGGCATTCACCAGTTTCTGCTCTCCCTTGGACATTGGCGGTGTTTTGGTAATAGCAGATCAGTTTGTATGGTGTTATAAAGCACTTCCAGCTCCCGATGAACTAGAAAATTAAAAAATATAATTCTCAGGTCTATGCTGTCTTGTGATGGTTTTCCAGTATTCACAGGGATATCGTGGCAGTAAATTTAAATACCCGTGTTTAATTAGGCCAATCTTGCTGTGTCCCTGGAGGCTGCTCCAAAACAATCCTGCCCTAGTCCCCAGCTTCTCAGTGCTTTATATGAAAACAGTCAATCGAAAGATTGTGTGAAGGTTTTGACAAATGAAAACATGCACTTCTTCTAGGAGAGACCAGAAAACAAAAGCAGTGATAAAGCGATAAGAAAGTTTCCCACTTCAGGAGACAGAAGAGGCTGAACAGGTTGAAGGTCTAGGAGATGCTGCCAGAAAGGAACCGGGACTGGAGAAGATTTATTTGGCAGGTTTATGAAGTCTCTGTTTCCCCTGCATCCGGCTTCTTCTGAGAGATCAGTCCTTCACATACAACAGACGGAATAGTTCCCTACTTTCTGCACACAGCCAGGAAACAGAAGACTTCTTAGGAAAGTTGAAGGAGTTGCCCTCTGAAGGTGTTGCGGGTTGCAGGAGCAGCACATGAACTCTGGAAGCGTCAGGGCCCGTACAGTGAGGATAGAGTGCAGGATCTGACCTGAAAGAAACAAATTCATAGCAGCTGGAGCTGATGTTCCAGCGGTCCTTCCCTTCAGTCTCACCTCCATCCCAAACACCTTTAATAACTTTAAATTTGCATTACAGAGCTGTGCAGCTTACCTCAGCTGCTCTCTGCAGGAGACAGGAGATGTTGCTGGTGGTGCTAAGCAGCATGAGAAAATTCCTTTTTTTTTTTTTTTTTCCCAAACTGCAAGTCCCTTCCTACAGGAGGGCAAATGCACTTGTTCTGCCCTACGCGAGAGATGGGAGAAACCCAGGCTGTCCCAGGGCAGGGGAGTGTGTGGGTGCTGCAGACCTGCCGCCTCCCCTCCACTTCAGCGTGATGCTCTTCAAACCCATTTTGCACTTATGGCGGTGGTGTTTATTCTGCTGTTTTGGCCCAGAGGAGAAACAAACCTTCGCAGCCTTCCTGGGAAGTGTCAGTTCTCACAGGCGTGGATGAAACTGTGGCATGCAGAGGTTGAATAATATGTTTAAGGGTGTGCGTATGATAAGCCCAGTAAAGATGGTCACAGCACTCCTGCATGGGGTTTTAAAAACACTTCTGGTAGTGATACCAGTGGTGGGAGGGCACAGGGTGAGTTTTGTAAAGTAGAAGCCTCAGAATTCACGTGGCTGAAATAAAATTTGAATACAGGGCTGTAGAAGCAAAAGTCCTTTGGGGACTATAAATCATGCTGAATTAGTTTTCTGTCAATCCCATCCATCAAAATGCCTGTGATAGGCCTGGTTCCTTACCAGAGTCCTCCCCACATCTGCCCATCCTGTCCATCGTTCCAGTCCAGCTTGGTTTTGTGACTCTAGTTTCTATTTCCCTTGCTGCGGTCCCAGGCAGCCTTTGCACTTGACCTGAGACACACGGTATAGTCATGGTAATACAAGTATACTCTGATCAGGTCTATCCTGCCAGCAAATGATTACTACCACGTTAACTGTACATCTTCCAAGTGGGGCCATATGTGTTTGAAATGTTTAAAGTTCAGCCCTTGTTCAAGACAGGAGAAGAAAAAAAGGCATTTGAAACATTGTGGAAAAATACCTAATCTCCTTTCTTTGCACTTGTTGTGTAAATATAAGATAAGAGCGGTATTCCCAAGGTTACTGCAAACAGCCCGTCACTACAGAGTACAAGCTAACATTTACTAAAATGTATGTTGACATAAAAAGCAGCATTGCTGCAGTCAGCTGTGGTAAACAAAACCACAGGTTTCTTTGCCTTTACACATCAAAAGTTTGGGATGTAACCTATTCAGACCTGCCCTCACAAAGGAAAACCCCTGCCCTGCTATAGCATCCACAGCATGTGCACAGTTGTTCTACCTTACCCGCTCTTTTATACATGTGGTAGGGAAAGGCAGATGGAGGTCACCCTGGTTTCATCTGCAGTTTTCACCATGGAGAGATCAGCAGGCAAAGTTAGTAATTGTGGATCAGCACAGCTGTAACTGATTGACCCTAAAACTGGAATTTACTAGAAAAGAGGTGGGATTATTTGTCATCATAAACCCTCAACAGAAAAGGATGAAATCCATTTCAGGGGGTGTTTTCCTGAAAAGTTTTCTGTTTCCTGGCTGTGTGCAGAAAGTAAGGAGCTATTTCATCTGTTGTATGTGAAAGCCTGATCTATCAGAAGAGGCTGGATGCAGGGGAAACAAGGATTTCACAAACCTGTCAAACCAATCTCCAGCCCCAGTTCCCCCCTGGCAGCATCTCCTGGACCTTCAACCTGTTCAGCCTCTTCTGTCTCCTGAAGTGGGAAGCTTCCTCTCTTATCTCTTTATCGATGGTTGTTGTTTTGGTTTTGATTTTTTTTTTTTCTAGCCTCACTGGTTTTTTTTTTCCAGCTTTGATCTGCTCGTCGTCTCCAAATAGTTCTAGCATTAGTCTAGCCAGTGCAAGTTCTGTGCACATGTGTATCTCTGCAGCTTGCACTGCCGCCAGCTCTCCCAGCTCTTAGCTCTGTCAGGCCTTACACATTCCTCCTGCAGAAGAGAGGACTTGAAAGATCCTGATATATTCCCAGTTACTTCTCCAGTACAGTTAAAACCCCAGGGCCAGCTTTTGCTGGTAAAAACCCTCTTCAGAGTATTTAAGGTAGTGACCTTTAGCTGTGAGCGTGGCTTTGTATGGAGGCATTTAATGTCATTGAGGGTAGGACGTCAAAGATCTGGTGTATCAACCAGAAATTTTCCACATAGGCCACAATTGACTAGACCATTACTAACAACTGAGAAAATTAGCTATTAATAATGTCAGTATTTTCTCCTCTGGGCCTGGGAAGTCCAGACCCAACCCAGACATATCAGAGGTCAGGATCTGTCTCAGCATTGACTTCAGTGGGAATTGTGGCAGACCGTCTTCTCTGCTAATCTGACCCTTTTCAACTAACAAAGTCCCTAGGACGATGGTGGTGGCTGTAGTTTCACCTGCTCCCTTCCTGACGCACACTGTAATTTTTATGTCTAGTCTTTTTTGTGTTTCTAGCTGGCTGTTGGGATCTGTTTTGGAGTGCACGCAAGTGGCGTTCTGGGTCAACAGCAACTGTACCTTCCTCTTACTCCCCCATTGTGCAACCACACGAACAGTTGTCCCTACCCACCGTACTTAATCAGATGCTCATCTGCCGTGACCACCGTTGCCTCCCCATGCCCAGGGGCCTGTGGCTGAACTCAGGGTCTGTAGTCCGGTTACTGGCCGCATCTGCAGAGTTTAGTGAAAAAGGCAGGTGATAGATGATGTGTTACATTCTGGCGGGCTGTATCTAATCTGTGTGGGCCGCAGCCTGGTCAGATGTTGACAGTCTTTTCCCGTGTGAGAAAAATTGAATCCCCAAACGTTATTCACGAGAAAAATCCCTTTAATTGCAAAGGTTCTCCTCACTGGTAATACCAGAAGAAACGCTGCTGCTTCAGGGATCCAACACCTGACATTTTTTATAATGATTCTTTTATGGCAGTAGAGAAAAAGAAGTTTGCAGAAAAACACTTCCTTTTGTTTCTGTATTTAGTTGAAGACAAAAGCCATTATATGTAGTGTTCTGAGACGGCCCAGCAGATGTCCAGCCTGAACTAAGGGTGCAAGTCCATGGCTTTCATCTTCCATGCCTCACCATCTATTTCTAGCTTTCCTCAGAAGGTTTCCATATGCATTCATGAAACCTGGGAGCCCTCCTGTGGTCAAAATCATGGGCTATTTTCTAGTTGTTACCCCAAATCTGATGGAGTCAATCCAGTTTTAAACCTTATTGTTGGAGTAGTCATCAAGAAAAGTTTCAATCAATTAAAAAAAAAATAATAGATAGTTTCCTGGGTCTTTGTGGGCAGTGACCTCATTACACCTCACTCCCCTTAGCCATGCTTTCCACATCTCTTTTCCAAGGTTGGGGGATTTCCTGGCAAGCTGCCTATTACTTCATCTTTCTTCCCTCCATACTCCTCCTCCCTGTTTGCTGCTCTTCATAGGCTTCTTCTGTTCTGCTCTGATCTGGACAGGTTCTCACCACAAATCTGTCTAAGGACCTTCCAGTTGTGCATTAAATAATGTAATTAACATAAATTCCACGTTTATTGTCTCATTGTCTTCCAAGTTGGAGAAGTATGTGATTTAGAGGGCTTTGGTGTGCTTAATTTTAATGTTGTGCTGAAGTTTGAGAAAAGGTTTTATGTTTCCTCAGGGAGTTCATTTTGTGGTCTTTACCCAGCCTCTGAGGAAAATTTTGTTTCCAGATGGACAGTCGCTTGCTTTTTAACAGTGTTTCATTGTGCAGGAGAAGAAAAATTGTCAGTTATCTGGAGCAGGTTTATGAGGGAGGAGGAACGGGTGAGGTGAAAATTAAGAAGGGCAAGAGGAGCAATAGCCTCTTTGCTTTTGGCTTTAAAGGGGCTGATGCTGCGTGTTCTTCCCTGCTGTACAACTAAAGAGGAGAACAGGCACACAGTTGTGTATCTAACACCGGGGACATCGTGGCTGCTTGTGGTCTACATCGCAGATCCCAGCAGGATGGTCCATTGGAGATGTTGGATTCACTACACAACAGAGTGACTAGCAGAGAGGGTCTGAGATCCTCAGCTCTTCCTTGTAACCTCTCTGCCTCAGAATATGTAAATGCAGATGGGTATTCATGAGGGTAAATACTTCAAGGCTTGTCATTTGTAACATAATACAGCACATACCACAAGAGCCTGGAAAAGGTTTGAGGCTTCTAGCCTGTGTGACTGTTAACAACATTTGAAGATATGGAGATGCACAGAAAATCCCATCCACAATTTCAGCATCAAGTATGAACTGAGTAGGTCTCACAAGGCCAGCCTAGGATGAAGCAGAGCTTGGAGCTTTGCTTACATCATAAGCATTACCTGACAGAGAAACAAGTAGCCAAAACTCCACAGTCTTAGAGTCTTCACTTCTGAACTTCACTCAAAAGAGTGCACAAATATTTTCAGAAGTGAGACTTTTTCAGACCACTGCGTCCCAACTTGACACTGAAGGCAACTGGTCTAGGAAACTGCTAGTAAAAACCTTAACAAGCCGTAGGGCGGGTGGAGTTGAGCTGTTGGCCTCACTGCTCTAACTGGAAGCTAGATCCAGAGCTGTAATGCTAAAAAATGACAAGCCTAAGTGTGTTCATGGTCAGTTTATATCTTCTTATCCCTTTTGTGTTAACATCATTCTTATCTTAACAAGCTCGCCTTCCTCTCTGGTATTTAAATAATCCACCCACTCCTTCCCAAGTTTGGTTTTGTTTTTTGTTTTTTTTTTTGAAGCTGCAAGCACAGTTCTTCCGAATAAGAAAAGAAACTGTTGCAACTGATTCCTGGAAAAGAGGCTTGTTTAAATTTTGTATTTTATGCCTTTAGATTTATGGGAGTACATGTCTACTTTTTATGCCATGGGTACCTTTGCTTAATTCTAGTTTTACAATATGGATGTCATAGAGAGGACTGTGTTTCCCATTCTCATAATTAAATGTACACCAGCAAATAAAGCTTGCACAAAGATAATCATTCTCCAGCAGCCACTTAGTCCATCCCCACAGAATTTAGTGTTGGTTTTTGCCTAAGGATATATTCTTGTGGGACTTTCTGGAATGGTTTAACAAGTCACCGCCTCCACCAGAAGGTTAAATTTCTTGGCGTTGCAGAAGCAGATCGTGTGATGTTCCCGGGCTTTGGACACAGACTTTCAGCTGCACTGAGTTGGCTGAAGAAATTATCGCCTCCTCTCCTTGCAGGGATTATTGTTTCCTCGGGGCCTGCAGAATTGCTCCCCACTAACCCATGCCAGTTGGAGTGACAGATTATTTCACTGAACAGTTTAAACACTAGAGATCTATGCGTGTGGCTCATTTTACTTGGGAATGAGTTGGGAAGCAACCCATGTATGGTTACCCCCATATGGGTATGGGCAAGGATGTGCCTAGTTAGAAAACCAAAAAGAGTGGTAATTAGTGATGGAGGGACTGAGTTGATCTAGTGGGGACTATAGATATTTTCATGTGAGACAGCTGGAATTAGGAAAGATGATCCTTCACAGCCCTTGTGTAGCAATGCCTGTTAAACAACACATTGCTACCTAAAGGAATGGCCGTACCCACCTTAAGCATCTGCGTGCTCTCAGCTCAGCTCAGCCCATCTCCCAGCACATCATCCTGGGGCTGCTCTCAAAAGCCATAGTTGGGGGCACCACTATGGGCCTGTCAGGTGTTAACAAAGTAAACTGCTACTGCTGTTCATGAAAAGTAAAAATTAATGAGTCTGTAGAGTATATCCATGTATCAAAGAGTATGCCCTTAGCTGCAGTGTGGCAGAGTTAAGCAACTTTCTTTTTCCACTATGCTTTCTTCTAACTACCTCTTGCTTAAGAGAGCTTCAGTCCAAAGCATGAGGACCTTGCATGTGCTGAGGTTGTTATTTTACAGTAGGTAAAATAAGGTAGCTGCCTAACTACATTTTGTTCAAGTAGCCACACAACTTCATTTTTAATGGTGCTGGCAGTTTCTGTTGACTGCAGTAGGATTCATTCCTTTCTCATAAATCTTGAAAATAAGGCCCTGACTTTGCTGAGCTCTCCCTTCAGCAAAGCATTTCAGGAGCTGCCCAGGTCCATGTATGTAAATATGCTCCTTTCTGGAGCGCCAAGTATTTCTGGCCCGGTGGCCTGATCATGCCATTTGTGTGATCTCCTCCCTTCAACAACCTTTGTCTTTGTGGGACTATTTCAACCCACATAACTATTGGGCAAAGGTCTGAAAAATCTGGGTCCAACAAGTGCCACAAATACGAGTGATGGTCTGGCCAGTGCTCTCCTTGGGAGGGGACCTTTGCAAATTGACGTGCAGACAGTGGCAAATCACAGACCTGCAGTCAGGAGGAAGCAGAAGAGACAAACACTGGCAGTACATTTTGGCATCTATACATTTTTTTATGTCCTGTACATGCCACTTTTCTGAAAGGAAACAACCAGCCATGAGGTGAGAGGGGTCTGATAGGATCCAATGTCAGCCTGTTCTACTGTACCAGGCTCTATTCCTGGAAAAATCCCCATTAGATGATCTTATTCTTGCCCTGCAGTGTGTTCTCGTTTCACTTCAAATGACCCGAGGGCTGGGGTTTAACCACTTCATGGGTGGCCTGTTGCCCCTCCCCACAGGCCTCCTTCTTGGGACTTTTTCATCCTGCACCCAACATTTTCTTCACTGGTTCACACCTTGCTTCCAGTTGAAGATCTTCTTGCTGAACCCCTTCAAGTCCCTTTTAGGCAATGAGATTTTTTTCTGTTCACTCAGTTTACTTTCTCAGTAGGTACATTTGCAAGGCTGAAAGAACATCAGAAGCCATTTTTGCAGCACTTCACTACAAGAGTCAGTGTATGCAGGATCTCTTCTTCAAAGTGTGCTTAACATTTGAATGAAAAAGCTCCTATTATTATCTGATGCACCAGGTGTTTTCTTTGATACCCTCTATTTGCAATGTAAAGAGCAGTGTTTCCCTCTGAAAGGTGCTTAATCTCTTTCTGCCTTTCACCTTGGTTTTATACTGATTTATGTTTAGATCATGAAATCTCCACTGCGAATTATTTTTTTGTCCTCTCTGCCCAGGTAGATCATTGCCAAGCCATTTAGTAACCACATTTATTAAGAGAACAAGGAGATTAGTTTTACATTGGGCCCTACATGTGGTTAAAACTTGGGATTCTCCTGGTTACCCACGTTGTAGAAATTAGTAAATTTAAAAGTGTAAAACAGTTCCAAGAATTTCCTTTCCAACGAAGGGGAATTTCTGCGCTCCCAACCTTTCCATGAAAAGAAAAGGCCTACATCCCAGGGCTCCGGATCAGATGCACAAGATGAGCATGGCACATCTACCTTCCGCTCGGACCAGAGCTGCTTCCAGAGCCTCTGAAAGCCACGACTGAGAGGCAGCAGTAACTGAGTCTTCAGCATGGAACCTGCCTGGACAAACTTCCCAGCTGGAAAAAGCAGAGGCGCTGCAGGAATCATGGCCTCAGGGTAGCTCTGATTAAACTGAAATTAAAAATGTATGTTTTTCTAGATAAAGCAGGATGTTAGCAAGGGAGAAAACTCTTCTCAGTGACTTTACTCTTTCGTACAGACACCTGGCCCTTCGCAGAACAGCTCCTGGGCAAAATACTGGGGTACTGTACAATGGGTATGTGGTACTGCCTTGGCTTTAAAAAAACGCCTGTTACTGGACTGTGGATTTGCTCAGTCACATCAAATCTGTGTCGGTGTGTAATGCAGCAGGATGCTTAAGTGTATGCTTAGCTCACATCTGTATACTTAAACCCTTTTGATTTTTGATGGCACTTGAGAATGTGTTTAAAGCTGTAAAGTGTTTTTCTACGTTGGGTTTTACTTTGGGGGAGGAGCACTTTTGGGGTGTCCGAAAAAAATATTTATAAACTGCAAATCCTTTTGTACCTTTTGGCTTGCCTGCTGTGTCTGCCTTCCCCTCTGCAAAGCAGAGTAATAATCTTATGTACATTTGCTAGAGCAGTGTGAGGATTAGACAGTGCCACACTGTGCTTTCAAGTGTAGAATGCTGTGTCCTACTGTGGTCCCAGGCTTGACTAAAGTCTGCTCAAGGATAATTCTTGTTACTGTGGCAATAGGAGGCTTTGTACTAAAATGTGTTTGGTCTCTTACACCATGAATTATAGGACCGAACTCTTCTACATAGTGATACCAGCTGTGACTATGATACATGTTCCCTTTGGAAAGAAATCACAGTTTCCAGTTTTCCAAGTCTGTCTAACCATGTCCTTGGCAAATCACTCAATCATTACTCCAGTTCCTAACCTGTACTAAAAATAATGTAGATTGATTTTCCAGAAGTGGTAATGTATGGTTGAAAACAACCTTGATCTTTATAAGTAAGTATTATGTCTGTCATCTGCAAATTATATGTGTAAATTTACTTGCCCGTTGCATTTCTGTATAACTTCTACATGCTGGACCAGTAATTGTTTGCTCCATTAGCTTGAGTTTATTCCAAAATGCATGGGGTTGGAGGGTTTCTTGTTTGTTTATTTTGTTGTTCTTTAAGTATGCTGAACTGCAGTGAATTCTTATATTCATTGATTACGCAAAATAGCATAGAAAAGGAAATGAAAAAATAATTATGTATCTCGAAGACTGCCTGCAAAACAGCAATGATTAAAAGGCTGATTAGTGTGCAGTATTTCATGGCCTACCAGGTAGTGAGGTTTTAGTAAAAACAAACAAAGAAAGCAATCTTTATCTGTTGATGAGATGTTTGGTATTTTAAGTTATTGAACAAAGTAAAAATTGCCTTTTATTTTGGTTAGATAAATTGCCCTGACCTGAGGTTGTCCAGGAAGTTGAGAAAAGTGGGAGGAGGGAAAAACAAAATGGATTTTGGCATTTTGACATCTGGCTTGATGTGGGCTGTTGACTACCCTGTAGTGTTTGTGCTCGTGCTGGTTTGGCGCACAAGTTTCAAAGCTTAATAATTTCTTTAACTCTTCTAAAAACACACACTTCACTTGCAAGCGCCTTTCAAAATATGGGGTTTTTCCTTGTATTTTTTAAGTGGTACATTCATCTCAACTGATTTCATCTCAGTATGGATGAAATTTTAAATGTTGAGCCATGGAAGATTTGTAAGCACTTAACACTCAAAATAGTTCTTAAATAGTCTATAAAATGTTAAATTAAAATCTCTCTTTACAGGGAGGTAAAAGATAAAACACATACGTAACAGGTATTAAAGTTATAAGATGTTAAGTAGCATCCAGGCCACAAATACCAAGCTAACATCTTTTCACACATCGATTAACCTGGTTTACATATATATATACAGTCTATTTTTGACCTGTTGTGTTAAATCTGTCCAAATATATCAGTAAAGCTAATGTGTTAAGAAAAGAAGTTGACCACAAAACATGAAAAATGAAGCAGCAGCTCATGGAGTTTTTTCTTGGTGGGGAGGCTCAAATCAAGTGCATTTTCTTTCCCCGGGTTAAAAGATTAATTCAGAACACAAAAATCCTTAGTGTTTCTAAACTTTTTAGCAAAGTGAGCTTCTCAGCTAAGATTTTCTTAAGCAATGCAGGGCATAATTTAAAGCAGTAAGTTTTCATTGAGCACCATTCCTTGAAATAACTGCTAGGGTGAGAGATAACTGTATGCTTAAATAGGACTTAAATCTGGGAGCATGTCTGAACAGTTTCCAAAGAGATGCCCAACTATTTTGTTCCCCCATCTCGTTGTCTTTCTCCAGGAAATGCTGTTGCAGCCATCTCGGCAAGGTAAGAGGGTGAGATGAGAGAGCTCACAAAAAAGACCGGTCATCAAATAATCTAAGAAGCGAAGAAAACCCCAAGGGGTGAGGGAGGCCCCTGCAGAGGACCCCACCAGCAGCATCACTCCTTGAAGCAACACAGTGGTTGCAAATAAAAGCTCAGTGAGCTTTTTCTCTAGTCTCTATTTCTGTGTAGAAATATATAGAAATAGGGTTATATTTCCAGTCCCCCTTGCTTCCAGGGCTTGCATGCCTCTCCAAGTAGTTTCCCCACTGCCCTCCGAGGGTCCCCGCTGTGGAGGGAGCACTGGGAGCAGCCCCGGCTCCCCAACCAGCTGGGCACCAAGGCAGGGAGGAGGCGCATCAAGCCGTGCTTCCCTTATGTGTCGCAGTTTATTTCTACGGGTACCGGCACGATGGTTTGGGAATCCCATCTCATCGGCAAAAGAAAAAAGGACCTCACATCTGACCTGGATGAAATTCTCAGCTCCTGGCTGGCATTGCCCGAGGGCATTTCCATGGTGGGAGCCAGCTCAGTGGCTCCAGCCAGCCACAGCCTCAGCATGGCTTTGCGAGGTCACAGAATCATAGAATTATTTGCGTTGGAAGGGACCTTTAAGGTCATTGAGTCCAACATACTGGTCATTTCCCAGTAGCTCTTTCCTCTCTGGGCTGTCCCTTAAATGTGGCAGAAAAATGCAGCAAAGCCCCATTTTGCTGAAATGTGTCTGTGGTTGCATTTCTTCCTTTTCTAGCCAGCAACTGTCTTAATGCTCCTTCAGTCTTCAGTTGTTCATCTTTTTTTTTTTTTTTTTTTTTTGTTCCTCAGGAGGATGGGCCAGAAAAATATTATTTTAAGGCTTCCCATAGAAGGAAGCAATACTAACGTTTTGATTTTTTTTTTTTCCCTTTTGAGTAATATTCAATGCAAAAAACTTGTCTGGAGGGGGTGGAATTGTGGCAATGGGCTAAAAGCCCTCCGGCTGGTTTTGAGCCTTGGCTCTGGGTGATGTGGGCTCTGAGAAGAGCAGGCGATACCCAGCAGTCTCAGGAGGGTCTGTGCCTTTTCCTGACAGCGAGCATGCCTGGACACTGGAGCAACTTGTGAACTCAATGGCCAGGCTTTACTGGAAGAGAAATTACAAGAAAGCTTCAAGGAAATTTGGGATTAAATTAAGAAGTTTTGTAAACAAATCTCAGTCCTGCTCACTGTGTCCTTACAGAAAGATCCTTTCCTTCAAGCCTGAGCTTAGTCTTTCCACCTCGTGTCGGCTTCTCCAATTGCATCCAGCCCTCCCAGTCCCCTCTGGGCATCTGGGAGAAATACCTCCATCAAAGGGCTCGCTCTTTGCCAAAGGAGGGACGTTCCCTCTGCTCACCGCATCCTCATGCCTGACAGTTTTCTCCCCTTCCCAGGATTTTCAGGGCAGATGCCATCTCCCTTCCCCACGGACGACTCCGCCTGAGCCGCAGCGCAGCAGCCAGGACGAGGCAAACTGGTAGCCTTTCTCTCTGTTGCTCGGCCAAATCCTTTCAAAAGAACATAACGCATTCACATACAACCAGCTGTGAGCAAAACACATACCATCTGTCGCAGCAATCTAAAACCGCTGTTCTCATGGCCTGACTTCTTGGAAGTCATCGTAAATGCCATGGATCAAGTTAGCATAGGAGTCTGGACTTTGCAGTCACTTTAAGGATGCCTCTCGTAGGGCAGATGAGCATATTTCCAGCGAGCACTAGCACTGACGTCAATAATCTTTCAATGGTGGGGTGTGAGGCTGCATTATGGGCTAAAGGAACTGGCAGAAAGCCTACAAAACCCAAGAGATTGTGTGCCTGTGAAAGGTCCCAGGCCCCGCCAAGTCGGAGACTGTGGGAGCTGGACATGGAGGGTGAAGGACGCTTTCTGCTGGCTCCGCTCATGCCTGATCAATTGCTACTGGCTGTGGGGACCAGACATTGGCAAGAAATTCAGAGGCCTGGATTAAGTGTTTAACATGTATGGCCTTGGGTAGGTCATACTTGCTTTTTGGGCTCCTGAGTTATTCAGAGACTAGCTTTGTAACTAAGCACACAGTCAGTGCTGCCGTGGGTATGGTGCATAAAGGTGGACAAATCTGCAGCATGGGAGAGGGATCTCCTGCAGAACGACTCCATCAGCTTGTAAAGCTGGGTAGCGTGGCCTTCTCCTCCTAATGTGCATCCTCCGAGACCCCAGGGGCACCGTATGCCTGACTTGGGATCCGTGGCAGGAAAGGGATACAAAAGGTCCATCTTCACACCTTCCCTGCCATGCTCTGTCCCCTGGATCCCGCTGCCTGTCTCAGAGGAACTGGACTGTGCTACTTTGGGTAGGCTCTGTTGAACACGTTTAATGAGCACCAAAACGAATTTCTGCCGTTGCATTACTTCTTGCCTGTTCTTCAGTTCTAAATCGAAATCTCCTTATGGAGATTTAAGTACATAGTGGCAACATTATGACCTTTATCAACAACATTTGTAACCTCGAAAGAAAGAAGATATGTGTTTGTTTGACAAGGTCTGTTTCTCATGTATCTGTTGCCACCAACTGTGTTTTCTGCCTCCCCTTCGCTCCCAGTTCTTTACTAACTCAGCCCCATCACAGCTATTCTGTTATTTTGCCTGTGCTCAGCGCCAGTCAGATAAGTCTGTGATTCCTTCGGTTGCCCTTGGTCATCTCCTCTGAAATTTGGCCAAACCTGAACTCTTCTTACTGTCCTGTAAGTTTCTTGATCACTATTTAAAAACTTAACTCATGGGTGAGACACTTGATTGGAAGTGATGTAGGCTTGCCACTTTATTTACATCTATTTTTCATAACCTTGTCATTGTTGCATTTCACCAGCACCCCAGTCAGCACAGTACAGAGCTAAACTAAGAAGTTTGTTGTTCTGCAGATGGAAAAAAATAAAAATAAAAAGACAAAAAAAAATCCTAAAACTATGATTCATAGTTCTTCCACTTTTACCATCTAACAGTGAAAAGTGAGTGCTCTTAGGAGGCCTTTTTCTTCTGCAACACTTAAGAGAAAAAGTCCCTTCCCACTGTCATTCCGATGGCCCTTTGTATCCCGTTGCTTCCCGTTCCCGTCATCTACCTTTGCTGGCGGCTGACACACAGTTGTTATCAGCAGTTCCTTCCTTATTCGTTATGATATATGTGGTTTTGGTTTGTTTAATATTTTGTTGCTGGGAGAATGGTGGAGGGGGATTGTTTGTGGAGGTTTTTACAAAAGCTGATTTAATTTCCTCTCTACGCCAGCATGTGCTTTTGTTTTGTTTTGCTTTTGTTTTTAGCTCCACTTGACCTCTTTTGTGCAATGTGAGAATGTGCCTTTTGGGGCACTTAGTAAATTGTGTTTAAATAGTTCCCAATTATCACTCACATTTTTCCTGTTTAAATTCTTTCGCTGAAATAATTTGGCTCATAATTGTTTTCAGCTTTGTGTAATTTGACTTCTTGAAAGCACTAAGTATATAGAACTGCTGGTTTGGATTTCATTCTGGTTGAATGCAATTAATGTAAACCAGCCTCTCGGATTCCTTCCTTTGTAACTGCCAAGACAAGGCTAATATTAGTACTACCTCGAGGTGGGTGCCATATTTCTATGTAAGAATTTCTGTAGGTGTTGTTACACGTCCATTCCTGTAAAAACTGTGTGCTCTCTAGGCCTTCATATCATATTTTCCTACTTATCCTTGGAGATTCCCCTTCTTCCTTCTCAAGCTGAATGTGTTTCTTGATGCTGTTGACTAGGATCAAGAGAGTAAGAAATACCCTTCCTCCTGCCTTTTTTCCACTGTCGGTAAGGAGCACCGCGAAAAGAATGGATAATCTGTAATAAAAACCAAATTAATGTTTCTCCTTGCCTTACTCTGGTCAAAGTAGAAGAGGAATTGTGAATCTGTGATTCGCTGCTTTTCATAAGAGAGCTCCAGTTTTGCACAGCCCTATGCTGCATGGGAGTAGGGCCTGCTGTGAGAATCACCAAAGTGATTAGTATCATTATTCTTTAATCCACTAACCTGGTTTGATTTTGGGACTGAACCTTCTCCCCATCCCCATTTTGAGCACCTGTCACAAGAGGAACAACAGAAAGTATGGTCTTGGGCCCACGTGAGGCAGGAAAGGGTTCAGTATGGGAGCCTGTTCCCATGGATTGGCGGTGGGCACACCTGTAGAGGTGGTGAGGACTCACATTCAATTCACTCTTCCAATTGAGGAGCTCTGTACCTCTGTACCCTCTGTATAGATGCCTCTCCAGGTACATACACCGGCCCTTGTGGTATGGGCAGACCACTCCGGGATGTCCCCTGTGCTCCTGCTGATGCTGGCTCCCACTGCAGGTATTCCTACAGTAGCTTAGTAGTTGTGGTTACTTGGTTTCCAGCCGTAGTGAGTATTTCAGCAAAATAAATTGACATGTTTTTAAAGAGAAGATGAGACCCCGTTCCAGAGCTCCATGTGGTTGCCTCTGAGTTAGAAGGGAATTTAAATTGGCTCTCCTATGCCCATATTGGACTTACGTCCCTGGATGTTCCTGAAGGCTAACACAACATAACATTTATCCAGCCACAAAGTATTTATTTGCTTATTCTTTTTGCCAAGTGATTTGATTGTTTCTTGTGTGTTTTAAAACTTCTCTCCTCAGCCATATTTCATTGCCAAGCATCCAGGATTTTAATTTAATGGTCCTAATTTGGTCCATAAAAATCTGCATGTTTCATGGGAGAAAAATTTTATGCCAACAGGGCCACTAATGAAAGATGATAACAGCCTTGCACAATGAAAGGAGGTATGGTACAGGGTGAACAAAAAGCCCTTTTACAACATTATAAGGTTGTTCCCTTCTGTTTTGCTTAAGGCTCTATTCATTTTAAACTGAATGGTGTCTCTAATTCCACACTCTCTAATTTTTCCTCCTCCGGGAAGGCATTGATCAGTATCATTGCCTGGGTCACCACATCGGATCTCAAGCACTGCTACTGTTTACTCCTTCCCCAGAATGCTAACTTTGGTTTATTTACCCATCATTAGTAATCCCTGAGGTTTGGGTATTTTTTCCAAACTGTATGATGAAAGTAATTTTCAGTCTGCTTGGAGTAAGAAGTCCACAATGTCTTTAAAAGCACAGCTGCTGAAACAATCTATCCTACATTTGCAAAGATGAATTTGTATAGTTTAAACATCATTACACAGCAACGGCAATTGTCGTAATAGCTGCAAGTTGATCTGTCTCAGAGTTTGTTCTTGGTTTCAAGTTTCTGGACATAGCTGCCTATGACAAGTAAAAATATATAAATAATCATTCAAGCACATGCTAGGGAAACCTTCAGTGCTTGCTAAAGACAAATATCGTTGGCAGTAGCTTTTTAGAGAGTGGGTTAAATAAGCGACAGCTAATATGAACCACGATAAAGGGAACTGTGAAAAAAATCTGTGTGGTTTAAGAAACGTCTCAGTTATGACCGTCTCTGTTTCAGAAAAAGCCTTCGGTTCCCAGTCACCAAATGTCCCCATGTCCTGATAAGGGTGGTGCAGATAGGCAAAATCTGCTATGAGCTGTGATTTCCTCCTGACCAGTTTGGTTTCAGGCAGGGGTGAGCTGAACCAATGTAAATTGTGGTTTCAAGCACATTTTCCTGTGTAATTAAAAAGATGGTTTAGCCACAGCAGCTGCAGGGGCTGAATCTTGGCTTTTGAGTCCCTGACTGGCCACCAGGCCAACCCTGGCAGTAGCAGGAGCTGCTGAACTCTTCTGCCTGGCCTGGTGAAACAGGCCACCACTGCTGTTTCTGGAGAAGGCATGGAGGGATGAGTCCTCAGTGGTGCCCAAGGTCCTTCCCTGCTGCCTTATGCTGCCACAGGCCCACAGTGAGATGCAAGGTGAGGACAAATGCAAGACAATGGGGGCAGCCTGGGGACAAACTGCCTTGCAACCGCTGCCCAGGGCTTTACTTGGTGAGCCCAGCCCAAGCGATGTCAAATCCCCAAGGTGGCCGTTCGACTGCAGCATCTCTCCTGGATGCATGGACTGAGGGGTATTTCTGCAATTTAATATACAGAAGGAGGTAAGTGTAAGCAAGGCCTGAGCAGTACATGTGGTGAGGTGTTCTGACCTCGGTAGGTTTTCTTGGCTGTTCTGCCTGGGTGGTGTGCCTCAGTCTGCCTTCAGTAAATCAGTAGAATGGGTTGAAACCTTTCCAGAGAAAGGCTTTTATCATTTTCCGAATTTCAAAATCAAAAATGTTCCCCGAGAACGTGACTGTATTGAAAAAGTTTTGCTTTGGGGAAATATAAATTAATATACATAAGATAAAGCTTGAAATCTATTGCTTAACCTTCTTGGAAGGGAGCATTTTACTTCTTAGTTTAAAAAAGACTGCTTTAACATCGATACCATGTATTTAAATTGTGGTATGCCATTATTAATCAAATGAAGCAATGTGATCTTGTTGAAAAGAAATATCTTATGGTTCCAGAATGATTTTCTAAAAATGTTTTTTTCAAATAAATATTAATTATTTTTTCATAATATGGAAAGAAAACTGATTTCCAGATGTCAAAACACTCCTTGGACTAGGCACTTATTGACTTTACATGGTTGTACATTACAGTTTACACCAATTCTCTTTAATTATTGTAATACAAGACTGTTTTTTCATATTTACTATAACTTATTTTCACAAGAGAAATGGCAAGACAGTAGTGCATTTTTTTGATTCCATTGTCTTTGGGATTCTTTCCTTTTTTATTAGAAAAAAATCAGCTGAAGCTTACTGCTATTTCTCAGCAATTAATTGTTGTAGGCTTTTATTTTTTAGTACATTTAGCCAAACCCCTGCTCTCCAAACTTCAAAATATTCAAACAAAATGTTGTTTTTTTTAAGCAGCAGTTGATTTGAAGCCAATATGAAAACTCATGGATGGGAAAAAAATAGTAGGTTTAGCATGGGAAAAAGAGCCTTTCACTTTTAGGTCACTGGTTCAGATCCTGCAAAGAATAGACTGCCCTCAGCTCTGAGTCAATTAAATGAAGACTGATGATGCCTCACTTATCTGAGCCAGGTGCCTGGCCCATATGGCTTGTCATAGCCTGCCATACTTCATAACATATTATAATATGTTCTGGTCTGATCTCTAGTCACAGACATCACTGCGTGCCATTGCGCTTCCCACAACTGTGGGTGTGAGGGCTGTAGCTTGGTGAAGAAGACCACATTGCACACGATCTTCAGCCTCCTGCTCTTCCACAGGCCTCATGTGTGACCCTCAGCACATCTGCTGAGGTTCCAGCAAGCCACGGCCAGGCCAAGCGGCTTGCCCAGGACTGATGATGAAAACCCAGATGGGTGTTCAAGCTCCTTCGTCAGTGGAGGGAGAGAGCAAATGACCTCAGAACACAGTGCATGGAGTGGGGAGCAGCCTTTGAAGCCTTTGGAGAGCAGACAACCATTCTGGGTCTAATACTGGATGAAGGCTCTCTGCTGAACGGAGACCTGCAAGGCTGGTCTTTCCATTCATTCAAACCTAGCACGCTGATTGTGAGCAGAGGTGACTTCAGGAAGTTGCCATAGTTTTCAGGATGATCTCAGGGTGACTGCTTTTCAGTAGGAGCTCTGGGTTTGCATCATTTCCAATTGAGGAAGGTCTCCAGCCTCAACTCCCACTTCCTGTGCATGTGCCTTGTCCTCTAGACAGAGAAGGTGGGTTATGTTTGCACCCCATGCTCCAGCTGCTTCTTCAGAAAAAGTGATTTAGCTGCATGTTGTGAAAGGCCTAATCCTGCTGGTGTGCATCAGAGCCCAGATGGCCCTGCTGAAGGGGCCTCAGAAAGAGCTGTCCCATCCAGGTGACTGTGTTTTTTGGTTCCCAGTAGGGTTTATGGAGGAGCTTGGTGACTTGGTGTGGAGCAAGCAGAGCTCTGAGGTGCCAAGTGGCAGAGCCTGGGCAGATCTCTCACCAAACAGGAAAGCTGCTGACTCGAGGAGTTACTCAAATTGGGATTTTGGATTTAAGGACAGAATTCTCTCTGCCAAGATGGGAGAATTCTATAAGGAGTCTCAAAGATGGCCTTTGCTTTTCAGTTGTCCTGTGGAGTGGGGATGGGTATTTCCCTAACTCACAGGCATACACTCATTCCACAGGGAGCAGAGAGATGAGGATTCATGACAATATGCTGTCCCCTATATGAATATCTCCCTGTTCTCGTGTTAGGGGCTGGAGGTGTAACTGAAGATCTCTGTCTACACTAATGGGGACAGATAAGTCCCACAGAGGGAATTTAAAACTAAGAGTTCTTTGTTAGCTCCCCAGTGGAGTGAAAACTAACTGCACCTTGGGAGTTCAATCCCTTTCTTCTTCTGAAATAATTTTTTTTTTTCCTGGATTAAAACTGATTCAAGAGGAAACTACTGTGAAAATTTGTGGCAGGCCTCAGAGGCACTGTTCGTGGAGGAGAAAGTGTGGGGAGACCCCACTGTATACAAAATCAACTGCTGGGACAAGTTGGAGGATGACTCTTTTTTTTTTCCTTTTTTTCCTTTCCTGAAAGTCTCTGAATTTGCAGGCCGCTTCTTAATCTGACTCCCTCTAAATAATCCCTTTTTCAGCAGCTGAACCTCCAGATGTGCTGTGACTGGATAATGCCACTGCTATTTTATGGGCATATGACTTTCAGATATGCCCATTAAATGCACTGAAACATGAGATTTTTTCATTAGAAAGTGGGTAGTCGTAACAGGCTTAGTTGAAGGATGAAAACAACAGTGTGATCATTTGCTTTACATTGTCAAGAACAGTATCAGTACCTCGTACTTGACTTTGGTCATTTGAAAAATAAGGGAATGGAAACTTAAGCTTTCTTTTGGAAAACAGAGTGAACATTTGCATCCAAAACCTGCCGTGAAATGAGGAGATCAAGTCACAGAGTGAAAAACTAGGCTGTAAGTCACTTTATCCTGAAAGGCCACGATGGGTGTAGTCAGAGATGGATGGAGTTACTGGTCAGGCAGATGGGAAAAGTAAATAAGAGGAAGAATGCAAAGGGATAGAGATGAACTAAATACGCACCACTTAGTGCCCTAACAAATGGCAAACATAGTTTATGTAGCTCTGTGAGCCATAAGACATCTGAGGAAATAGCTCAGTGAGCAGTGCTATGCAGTTGAGAAACATGTGTTTAGGGGAAACCCAAATAAAGCAGGATTTCTTTGTCTGTGGGTTTCTCTTCTTTTCTTTTGCTGTTTTTTTTTGTTTTGTTTTGGGTTTTTTTGTTTTTGTTTTTTTTTTTTTTGTATTTGTTTTTCCCTGTAGGCTTTTCAAATTCCTTAAGGAGCTTCCAGAATGAAATAAGATGAGATCAGGTCTGGTCTTCTTGCCATACTTCCTGCCATACTTCCTGCAAGCAGGATCTGAGGTATCATGAGAAAAACCTCAGGTTTTTTCAGACCTCAGGTTATTTCAGACCCATAAGCTCCCAGATTCCAAAAAAACATTCCGTGAAAAACATGAAAAAAATATATGTATAAATGCTAGTTCACATGCATATCCCCATCAGGAAGCAAAGAGCTGGCTATCTCCTCCCAGAGAGCTGCAAACCTGCGGAAGAAGGCAGAGCCACTGCATCCCTGGAAGGTTTGCTGCCTTGCCTTCAGCTTCCTGGTGGCAGAGTGCTGGCCCAGTGTGCGGGAGCTGGCGAGAAATTATCTTTTTTTTTTTTTTTTTTAACCAGAGGGATTTAGGATTGCTTCATTAGATGTCACGGTAATTTCTCAGTCACGAAGGCTGAGCAGCGTTGGAACAGCGCATCGTGGTGGGGTGCTGTGGGCAATGGCAAGCATTAGCATCAGCGTGTTTGTCTAAACCTAGTATATCTGCATGATCTTCCTTGTATAAGAAAACAAATCTCCATGCCTCTTCCAACTCATGAAGCCATGTGCTGCTGATGTTTTTTTCCCAGAGTACAGCTTTACCCAGCTCTACTTCCTTTTTTTTTTTTCCCCAATAAAAGGTCAGGGATAAAGCAGAATAAGGCAAGTTTCTGCTACGAGCAAACAAAAATGAGTTGGTTTACTGGCTCAAGTCCATTCTTGAAGTAACTTTGTCTCTTTCCTTCACTAATGTTGCACAAGAGATAAATTTGTCTCCACAGGCTTGGCCTGGGAGAGCTGCTGCTGTTTCCATGTGACAAACAGCTTTTTAGGGGTGGTATGCAGCGTCTTCCTCCCTGCAATCTCTTTTGCAGATTTTTAATCTTACTCTTCTTTTGCTCCCTCCCTCTTCTGTGCTTGCCTAAGTGAGAGATGCCTTTTGCAGCAGTGGGATGCAGGCGTAGGGTCAAGAGAGCAGAACGTGTAATCAGCACTCCTCGCCTTGGTTTTTGGCCCTGCCACTGCTTTGCTGTGCAATTTAGAGCAACTGACCCAACCTTTCTGTATCCAAATGATAACATGCCATTTGCTTCCCAAGCAGCCTTAATTACTGTCCAACCAGCCCTACCAAGTCCAAATCAGAAAGTGCCAAAGATGAATTTTGCATAAAAATACCTTTTGATCCTTTAAATGCCTTTGCAAGGGTTTACCTTAGGAATAGTTAAGGAGCTCTGAAGAGGCTTGCTCATCCCTTCTGGTGGCTTGAAATCCTCCCTTTGTGCTTTCTTGGACTTTGCATATTGTAACAAGCCTGTTGCCACCTGGGGACTTTGCAGCTTCACGGTGCTTATTCACCTCTCCACGAGAGAGGGAGGATTGAATGTGAGTTTTCGTTTCCAAAGGCACCACAGAAGCCTGTAAGCATGTTGGTAGTAAAGAATATATCTCTCACAATATGCCTTCACTGCTCCATGAGGTCGTGGCTACACTATTTGTAGTATCTGAGTAAGCTTACTTAGAGACAACTTGGGCTTCTCTACCTTGTGGTATCCACCAACACCAGAAATGAAAAGGCTTGCCTTTAAGGTCCTCTGGGTTTCTGAGCACGGCTCTATGCCGTGCTGTGCAGTCCTCAGCAAGGTCATTTAGAGATAGTTAAGGCATTTTTGCACAGCACCTCACTGTCCTGTAGATAAACCCTCTGTGTATGTGTGTACGTGTATGTACATGTATATTACAGCAGGTTAAACAAGTATCTGCTATTCAAAGATCAATGTGTATTTAGAGTTTGGATGGACCTAAAAACATAAACCAAGAATTCAAGAATGCCCAAAACATATAAGAAAACTGTATTTGGGCAAGACTGGAAGTAGTCATTTGTGGCTAGAGATCTCTGGTTTGTACTGCTCCACCTCCTCTATGTGAGGAGGAGAACCAGGCCTTAAAATACAGACCCACAAGACTCCGGGACTTTGAAAAAGCAGCTCAGGCCCGTAACTAGTTAAAGAATGAGGCAAACAAGAAGGAGCCCAATTAAACTATTTTATTAGACGTAGGAGAATCATCGGTTGTGAAATTTACTGGTAGCCAAGTTTTCCTCCCCGCCCTACCACATATAATTATGCCTTAATTGTAGCTACTGGCTGTGGCACAAAGCTCATGCATATAAACAAGTCCCAGGATGTGCTGCAAAAAATACACTGTATGGGAGGCATTAGCAGAAGACAATCAGGAGCTGGAATTGCGTTCCCACATGGAAAGCTGCGGGTGGTATAAAGAGCTCCGTATCCATATGGTTAGTTATGTGTAATGTATTTGTAATGACATTAGTACCCCACCATTGCTTTTTCTGGCACATTTCTAGCCTTGAGTCATTTGGACCGCTAGTTACCAAACTGTGGTTTGCAGACCACTGGTGGTCCACAAGCATATGGTAAGTGGTCCACAGCTGGGCTGCAGAACTAAACTGAGCAGCTTTCAGCCGTGTTTTTAATTAAAAGTGTGATGATATAGGGTACATGAGAGGGTCTTAGCACTAATGGTGGTCCCATTACCCTAAAAGTTTGGAAACACTGGCTTAAACAACCATGCAGATCAACAGCCTATTTGTGTTATATTGTTTGAAGTTAAGTGTTACAGCATGCCCTCTCTTTTCATGTATTAGGGGCTGCATTGCCTTCCCTGCTTGTCAGTTTTAAAAACAAAAATATCATGAAGTAATGACAAATAATGCTTAGTGGCCTGGTCTTTCCAGTTTATGTTTTATTTAGCTCATCATTTCATATATTTTACTGTAGTCACGTATCAGAAATATTTGCCCACAGTATTGTGGGAGGAAAACAAGGGGTGTTTTTCATGTTTCACTCAATGAAGTGGGAGTTGGCAGATGTGGGGGTAGAGCTGAGTAGCAGAGAGACTTTGGAGAGACAGTCATTGCAGTCTGTTCCCGGAGATTGAGCTGAGCTAAGTAAATAAGGAGATGAACTTTATTTTCTTTGGGAATTTTTTGTTGGTCCTTTCATTGCTTCATTAAGTTAAAAACTGGGAAATTCCCTAAAAGGAAAGTACCTCAGTTTAGGCTGAATATTTAGGATTATGCAAAGGAAAGTGTCTGTTCATAAGGTTTGTTTGATCTGTATAAGCTCTGGCTAGAGGCTTACTTACATCTTTTAAAGAAAGCTGTTTACAGATTTGTCAGCTAGCAAGTAGGAGCAGCCCAAGGCTATATAAAGGGCAGTTCCCCTCCCATATACCTGGAGGCAAGCTCCAGGAGCACCACAGGAGCATTATGGAGAAGACACCTGTGGCCATGCTTTAGCCAGCAGTGCTGGATTTAGGTGGGACAGGCTGCTTCATTGCTGGGCCCTTCCACATTGGGTTTCCTAATGCTGCCACAGCAGAAAGTCCTGTTGAGATCCCTGTGTACTCCAGGGAATGGTGACTTTCAGCCTCATGGAGCAATGTCACTTCAGATGAGTACGCCCCATTCGTGGCAACCAGTAGGATGTGCTGAGGACAGGGTCATGTCAGAAATCCCACTCTTCTCTGAGGGTTATCCTGGAAAAACTTTCCAGCTTGTTTGTGATCCTCAGCCTAGAAACCCTCACAAGGATTATTATCTCTGAGACCAGTGTGGCTCAGCTCCACCCAGGCAGACATGGCCATGGTAAGGCTGCAGAGATGCTGCGGGACATGGCCTGACTGCATCACTTGTCCCACAGCATAGATCTGCTGATGAAGAAAGGAGTGTTAGGAGTATATCCATGCTTGCTTTTGGTGGTTACAGCAGTTGTCCATCATTTGAAACCATGGCTCCCCTCAAACAGCAGCCTCTTAGTCACTAGCTCTAGACTAATCTGGACGGGGCAAGCTGCATTGATCTTGGGGAAAATGCAGGGAAGTATTCAGCATGCATTGGAGGAGAGGAGGAACGCAAACATGAACTTTTAGTTCAGGGCACAGGGCATTTAGCTGGGAAGGAAGTGGCCTGGCTTCTCCTCTCTGCTCCCAGAGCTGTTTTCATGTCTTATCCAAAGTCTGGTAACGTTACAGAGAGACTCCCGGGAGCAGGGACAGGACCTATGGCTCCTTCTGCCCACAGAGTTCTGACCTCCTCTTGCCTTCTCTGTCGCGCTGAGCCATGTGGTCCTTATCCCCTGCTGAATGTGGGTCAGGGTGAGTTCCCACCAGGTCCATGTATCCTGTTTCCCAGACAAATATTTTCACTGCTAAGACGTAACACGCAGGAGAGCAGCAGCCCTGCTGTTGTCACCTCATGGAAAGCAGAATGGCAACTGTGTGTATAGGTGGATGATCCTGCTGGCTGGTGATCCTAGAGCAAGGCTGATGCCTCAGCCTGAATCTCTGAACTGATTTAGGGGGAGTAAAAGACCAATTTTGGCATGCCCGTGAAGTTCAGGTGTCAGTGAAGAGCCCAGCTGCTTCCTCTGGTATGACTGTGCATAGCCAGGACTGGGCAATGTCTCTGTAATCCAACCTCAAACTCAAGTCCTTTGCCACTGCAGTAAAACAGATGGTTCAAATGAATTTAACAAGCGCTGTCCTAGAAATAAATTGGGTTTTGTGCTTTTTCCCATCCTATTGGAATATGCTGCTTTCTCCATTAGGAGTCCCTTTTAAATTTCCAGCCTAAACTTCTTCATTGCCACTCTGTGCCCATGTCTTCTTGGACAAGCTTTTCTAGTTTACTTTATTAGCTCTTTTCCTTCTCTGTTTTTGGTCTGCTTTTCTATGTTTATAGAGAGTAATCACAGCTTTTCTCCATGGCTGTTTGCTTCAGGCTAATCCAGACTGTTCTAACAGTCTCCTGTAAGGCAGGCATTGCCCTCCCCTGTTTTCTCCCTAGTTACTCTAGCTTGAATTCACCTTTATTGAAAATGGGTATTTAAGAAAAAAACCCCACATATAAAATACTGTTCCTCACAAAATATCCTTTGCCTGTTCCAGGCAAATCCTGGAACATCAGGTATATTCTGTACTCACAGAAATATCTCTCCTTGTGTATGCCATGACACATTCCTGCTGCCTCACTGCGGCAGCTGGCATACGTGTCAGTCATTCTCCTCTGATGTTCTCAAATCACAATCCTTTGTTTTCTGTCAAATATTCATCTTAGTTCCCAAAATGCGCAGCTTTGAATGCAAATATTCCATAAAGTTTCATCATCCTGTTTCTGCTCCTCCAGCCCTCGGGTTCATCCAAGTCTCCCTTGGTACTGCTCTGCTGTTCCTGTAGGCTGATGGGGGCCGCTGCCTCCGAGCCACCAGCCAGGTTCACTGTCACACTCCCCACGCTGCTGTGAGCCAGGGCCAGATGCACTGAGCATCTTCACCTTACTGCCATGAAAAGAGTGGCGTGTCCTAACAGTGTTAGGATTTGGGGATGGTAAAGCAAGGCAGTATGAAATCACTTTATAGGGACTCCCTGCGCAGACCAGTATCCTATTTTAATTTGGCTCAGACCAGAATGCTCTTTGGTTCACCAACAACGTGAAAGGTTGGCCAAAACATAGTGGTTTTCTTGCTGGATCTGAATGGCTTTGCAACTTGCAAACTCCCAGAGGCCGGATCGTTTCAGTTTTTGGTTAGGCACAAGTGCTATCCCAGTTGCAAGAGCTCTAGGTGCTTGCATGGAGGTTAATTCCACATTTCATCTATTATTATTATAATTTATCATGGTCTATATTCCATCTGACCTATAAGTACGAGCACCATCATGCTAGGCAGAAGTAACTAGGTTTGTTTCCAAGTGGTGAGATAAATATTTGAAAAAATACCTGGAGAAAGTTTATGGTGAGATTTTCATCTCTCTCTTATTCAAAAACTGTGAGTCTTACAATTTTTGTTTCAGGTAAGCACCTGCTTTGTGCGTGCTGCTTGATACTGTTTCTTGACAGAGGGGGCTGAAACACTAAAACTCGGAACAGAAACAGTAAAACCGGAAACTGAAGCAGTAAAACTCAAGAGCCAAAGTGGTTCAAAGTTTAGAAGTGTCTACAACATGGTCATGATAGGGGCAATTTTCACCTGGTGACAATTTCATTGCAGCCTGTGAGATGCTGGGGATCTTTCTTTTGGCTAAATCTTACAGGTATATTTTAACAGAACACAGAATTTTGTTGAGATTTTGCATTTTTTGTGTTTTTTTTCTCGTTTGTTTTGCTTTGTTTTGTTTTGTTTTTAATGATGTTTCTTTAGCTCTACTACAATCAAAATACTGACTTGTTCTATGAAGAAGCAAGTTTTTTTTTTTGTACAGTTGGCTTTTATTTAGAGCTCTTTGAGACCTACAGGAAGCAGATCAAAATGGTGCCGCTCTGCAGAGAGATCATAAGCTGCAGCGGCAGGATGGTGCTCAGGCTGGCTCGCTACCCACAGCACTCTGTGGGCATCACAAATCAAGTTTTACATTGGCTTTTGATGTCGGTCAGACTGAACAACACAGTCTTTAGAGGCTGGGGCTGGGCTACATCATGTTGGAGGTGATTTCACAACCCTGTTTCTTATTTATATATGCAATATGATTCTGGGACTTGGGAGGTGGAGAGAAGGACTGCCTGGAAAAAATAAAGTGTATTAAAACACATCTTGATACAATTCTCTGGTAATGATTTTCTGGATGCAAATATCAAACAACTTCAAAAACATTAAATCAAACAGTGGAAAACAGACCTGCAAATGGCATACAACAGAGAGAGCCCTGAAGGCTGGAGGCCTGGTCCTCACTACTTGCATCTCAGCTGCCGAAGTCATTTAGGGGAAGTGTCCCCTGTGCAGAGCTCCTCTATGCACGCAGGACAATTTGTGAGGATTCCTGTGGTCCTTGGGATCCTTTCCAGCGAGTGATGACCCAGATACCTCGTTAATACCTCTCTATCACTTCTAGCTTCCCAGCCTCCTGTTCTTGTCTTATGCTGCCCTGTTGTATTCCTAGAAGTGAAACGTAAATGACTTCTTAATCTGAAACATAGAAACATCTAAAAATGACCTTGTAAAAACAAAGGTCCCAGGCCGGCCCTATGAAGAACTCATATCAAAAAAAGCAAGAATGTAAAAAGAGAGTCTGAGGGATCACAGGCACTAAGATGTGACTGACATTACAAGTAACGGGAAGCACTTCCTGTGACACAAGCCATCGGATTACAGTCCATATAACCCCTGCCTATTTTAAAGATTGTCAATCACTGCAAGTAATTTTGGCTATTTAAAGGCAATAAAACTATCTAAAGTTACTTAATTCATTCATTTTTCCAAAGGGACAAATTCAAGCCATAATTCATACTTCCATGAGAGAACATACATCTCAAAGCTGTAGAAACTAGAAGTGCTTTGAAGAGGTCCCAGTGTTGTGCCAAGATCTAGCTCGCTGTTGTCCCATGTTCCTACGTGCCATCTGCATGCCCTTTGCCCTTGACTGCATCCTGCTCTTCCCCACAGGCTTCCTGCAAATTCCTCTCTCTGTGGTTGTGTATACCTCCACCAGAAATTGGGCTGGATGCAGGATTTTCATTTTGCGGTAATATGGGAAATGACTGTGCCTAGTGGGATGAGACCTTGCCAAGTGACATTATAGATCTGCACGAGGGTCTGAGAATTTTTTCCAAGATTTCTTTTCTGTGAAATTGAGTTTACCCCAGGCCGTGAGACACCGTCTGTAAACCGCATGGGTCACAGGGGGCATAAAATGCGCATAGTCTGGGGTTGGCTTTGCTGCAGACTGTGTCACGTAACTGCGGGGTTGAAGATACCTCTTCAGTGGTGACATATTACAGAGGTTACACAGTTGTTCCCCATCGTAGCTGCCATATGATACGGTCCCGGTTCTCTGCAGCTCAGCGGGCTGCTCCTACAGCTGCGGCTTGAGCAACTCACGGTCACTAATGGGTGGAAAACAGAGTGAGGCAGCCCCGCAGGGTGCTGAGGGAGCACAATCCCTCGTCCAACAACCTTGTTAGTGCTGTGCTGTGCAACGTGGCCTCGGGCTCCTGGGATGGGGTCCTGCTGTGCGGTGTCCCCTCACCATGCTGCTCGACATGCAGGCACGCCAGCTTCCTGCAGTTAAGAGCCACATCTTCCAGCAATCGCTTCATCCACAGAGTCAGGCTGGTCTGAAAGCCATCTTTCCCTGCCAGGAGTCCTAGGAACTCAAAAATACATGATGGTGAACATCTAGAAACTATCACTTTTGACAGCGGTTACCCCCCTTGACCTGGCGGTGTGCGAGCAGCCCTGCTCTGGGCTGTGCAGCATCGTCCTGCGCTGCAGCACTGTTGCAATCCCTGATTTTTTACGCTGTGGAAACTGAGGCAAACAAAGGCAGAGTAAGTAGACCAGTGCTACACAGCGAGCCTGTGGCAGAGCTGGGAACCAAAGGCAGACTTTCTGACTCCCCGTCCTGGGCTTTAGCTACCCACTGAGCTCTGACGTGGGACGAAGTGAATCTCACCAGAGACATCAGATAACCACAGTTTAATTTGGTTTCTCTGTGCTCCGTACCCTGGGGAGATAGCAGCCCTCTGGCCACGAAAGGCAAGTTATTGAGAGATTTACTGTTAATTCCTCCTTATGAGGTCCATCTTGTTATGTTTGGAGTTGCCATAGGTTTCTGTTTGTTTTGTCTGTTTTTTTGCGTGTGGGGCTTGTGTATTTTATTAAGCCTTTGGCTAGTATCTTGTGCAAGTTTAAGATTTTATAAGGGTTTCTTTTGAGGTTATTCATTATAGCTTTCAAAGGTGGCCTATTCTGCAGGCTTGCTATTGAATGCCAATCTTTGATAGACTGGTGTCTCACACAGGGGAGAAGACCGTTTCTCATATGCTCATAATTAGTGTTCCCAAAGGGTTCCCCAGCTGCTTTTCATAGCTCTACACGCACGTTGACCTTGGACTTTGAATTCTCCATGGCTTGTTGAAGTACAGTCATCAGAGAGACAGACTGAGAGAGAAACCTCCTTTTATTTTCATCACTTAAAAAAGAAAAGCCATCCAAGACATACCTTGCTAGTACCTCGTATTTTTGGATCTGCCACTGATCTGCTGGAGACCATGGGGAAGGGAGCTGACCTCTCTCTGCCTCATCTGGCTTTTTCCTCTGCCTTTTTTCTCTGCCTTTTCTGCTGGTGCTGGGGGCAGTGGAAGGTTTTTGGTGACCTTAGTTATCGCTCTAAGACTTTTCATGTTCTTGGGTTTTGGTAGTTTGTCCTTAAAAATTCTGTTTCAGACGCACAGCAAAATTAATTATGTTGGGAAACAGATTTAGAGTGTGTAGGATATTCCATTGGAAGACAAAACAGCTGCTTTTTTAGTACAAGTATGTATTTTTTGATTCAATGTGTAGTATAATACACCTGAAATTAGAAATATTTTTTCTTTGATCTACTTCATATTAAACATGCAGCATGTGTTTGCTGATTCATTTAAATTCTGGAGAAACTATTTGTACTATTTCACTCCATATACAGAAGCAAGAGCATCGTTTCCTTTATCAGATTTCCTTCCTCTGGGAAATGCTGAATTTTATTCTAACTGCAATTAATGAGATTTAAAAACCCCAAACCTTACTTAAAAGGATATGAATTGATACCAGCCATGAAAAGGTTAATATTTTCTCTAAGCCTGAAGAGAGATTTGCTTAAACTCTTTTTGTGGATGTCCCTGTGTTGTTCACAAACCCCCCTAGAGTTTTAAGAATGGGTGTCGGATAATTTTTCAGCTGCCTCCCCCTCGTGGTAAATCTGAAAAACCTCTTTTCAAGGAAATACTGAAAAGCTGGGTAAAGCTCAGCACTTGCATTTCAACAATTTTGGGATTGTTTTTTGTTTTTTTTTTTTTTGAGGGGGCTAGTGTGCTGGCTTTAAAATGCTGAACAAATGTGAATTAAGGCAAGAATGCATCAGCTCTTTCCACGAACCAAAAACCCAAATCAGCTTAAATAGAAGAGCATAGATACCTCAAAGAACTTGGTGTAACAGCTGCAACTGTCTTGAGGCTTTTTCTATCTCTCAAAACTATGCTCTCGCCCTTTCCTCTCCCCTCCTACTTCAGGCCGGCCTGAAGGTTGCAGCAGAAACTTCTCTCTTCTTTTTTTGTGTGCCAAGTGCCTGGGGAGCAGGGCAGGGACTCACTCCCCAGCCCTGGAGTTCCTGGTCATCCTTGTCTCTCTTCAGAGTCATGGTTCTGCCGCTGTACATGTGCTGCAAATACTGATCCATAGGCTTTTTATGTTTTCATACTAACATGGAAGCTAAAACATTCACTACAGCCTGGAGGAGGAAAGATTCAGCATCCGCGTTGAATAATGGTCAGTGCAAGTGAGAGATGAGCATTTCCTCCCCAACATCTCAAGGAAGAAAGATGCAAAGCCATATTCCACCAGGCAATGTGTAACCCAAAACGTGGTGGTTTGCAATCAAAGGAAGTAAGACTGTCTTAAGTACATTTGTGTATCATAAACAGAAAGCAGCCTCTTAACGATGGAGCAAACAGTCACCATTCCCGAGACCATCATTTTCCCTGACCTCATGGTCCTTCTAGTCTATACAGGTCTTCCATGGTGCCTGAGACCCCTCTGTCTCTCTAAAAAGAAAGCCTATTGCTTCGTTTCCTCTGCAACGTGATCCTCTGAGGTGCAGGATGGACTTGAAAGGATAAAGTTAAAAGGAGGAGGACAGCCTTTGCGGTCACGGCTGTAGATGGTGACTTAAGAGAAATGGGCTCATTTTCTGGTTTTACCACAAATGGTGTGTGGTGGGGAGGAAGCTGCTCATATATTCTGAGCTTTTAGTGCCTTGTGTGCTAACCAGAGAAAAGGGCCTTTCCTTCCCTTCATCCTCTGTGTCTTTCCCACTTAACTGGAAAGTCTCTGGGATGAGAAACTTTCTTTTGCACTGTATATCTACACCGAGCCAAAGGAGGTCCCCGGTGGGGCTGGGGCCTGATATAATGCTAATAATAATTTGAATACATTTAAAAATAGGACAGCTGTCCAGGCTTCTGCCCTACCTCGCTGTTAATGTCCCACAACCAGTGAGAGTTGCCATAACTAACACCATTTGGCCTCTTCTTTCCAGATGCATCCCTACTTTCAGGAGCATGCCCAAAGAAAGTGTATCATTGACAAGACAAAATGGCCTGTAGCCACCAGGTGTCCCCCTTCTCCATGGTTTGGAGAAGAACTGGGACAACCCACTGAAACCCATCTATTACTGTAAATTTGAACCCAAGTGCTGCTTCTAGTTCTGGCTCCGAGTGATGGGCTCTCCCTTCCTCCCTCTAAGCCCCGCAGAGGTGGCAGAGGCGGCCTTTAGCATGCCCCTTAGCATCGTCCTGCTATGAGAGCCAAAGAGCTTAACGTACCATCACAAACTCACATCCCACAGAGTGACAACACTAGCTGCAGCCTGCTGACGGTACATACTTCCAAAATGTTGAAAGTCTGATTCTTTTCCCCAAAGAGGTGCATTGTCTTGGTGAACTGGCTGGCCTAACATGCTGCAGGTACAAACTGAAGGTACAGTTTTTGCAGAGTGGCGAAGGTACAACTTTTCAAGCATTTCAGTAATTGCTGTTGTTTACAAATGCAGCTCAGAGGATTGAATTCTGCCTCAATCTATGCAAGGATTTCTGGGATTTGTTTCTTTTTGCACACACGCCCCCCCAGTCAGCTTTCTATTTATGTGCAATTCTTTAATTAAAAACAGAGGGAGGAAAAAGCAAAACAACTCAAACTAGCAATCCTCCCACAGGGGCTAACGTGCTTATATTTTTGTCCTGATTGTCAGAGCACAGTCCTGGGTTATGTGCAGGCTCAAGTCTCTGTATGGCCCAATGCATAGATTCTTTCTTTCTGAATTTCTCCGAATCAGGCAAGACGAGGTGCTGAGCCCGGGTTTCTGAAGAGCCAGACCCAGTGGTGCAGGAGAGCAAATCTCCCTTAACGCATCTTTTCCTCTTTAAAAGATCCTTGCAAATGGCTAGCTTTCAGCAAAATTAAATTATGCGTAAGCTTCTGATGAGCTCCTAGCAAATGTTTTCACAGCCACAATGGACGTAACACGTACCCTTGAGGGCTGCAAGACTCCTCCAGACCAGGAGAAGGAAGGATGCTCAGGGTGCACAGCGTTTGTGGGGGAGGCCTCTGGCAATGGGACGTGCACGTTTAATTTACCACTTGAGGGCACTGTAGAAGTGAAAAATAAGGAGCTGGCTTCGAGAACTGGGATAAAAAGAGTGTTTTGTGGAGGAAAGCATAGAAAAAATATGGAAGAGGGTGGGAAGCAGATCCAGCACACACTGATAGAATGAGAGGGTAAAGAAGAGGACAGACAACTTAGGAGACCAGAGACACAGGTGTCCCTGTTTAACTGAAATGCAATGTTTTGGGGGCAATATTTTATTCTGACTTTCAGAATAACAACCACCAGGTTAACATCCACACTGAAGCATTTTAGGTCATTATTTTAATGTGACTACTTGCATGTCCAGGGCAGATAAATCTACTTCTTGGGATCTAAAGAAGTACATTTTTTTTTTCTGTTTGCTAATCTACAAAACAACAGATCAGCAATGGCTATTCCCTACTGTTTCTCTGAGTGGAGAGGCCTAACGTGAGATTGATTTTATGTTATCCCAGCAAATTCACTGGGCAGATATCCCAGTGTCCGTGAGATTTTAAAGATGTGCTTGACCATAAACAGGCTGTTAGCTCTAACTTCGCACATTTAATTAACACTTTGCACAATGTTAACTGCAGGGATTTAAGTCAATATAAATCATATTTACTAGACATTTGTAAAGCGTAAGACTTTGTGTATTACATAAATAAAGTGCAAGTAAACTGTTCCTCTCACAGCTGCGTGGTAGGTCTCTTGACTGATATCAGCGTAGCATCTTCTGGCCATAGAACAGGTGTTCGTCCCTGTGTCATGCATAAACTGGGATCGGTAATGGGAAAATCGGAGCAGAAATTCCCGCAGGTCACACTAAATGTGATGCCTGCACCAGAGAGCTCATATTACAGAATTTGCATGGTAGACATAACTAGAATGGCTTTTTGAAACGTCTGTTAATGCAGAGGGCTTCGGTACAAAAAAGATTATTTTATTATTCCTTCAAAAATTAAGAATAAAAATAAATTTCAAGCTAGTAAATAGTCAGAGGAGAGAAATAAAAACCTATTTCATGAAGTTCAGATTTGTCATAAAATATAAATACTAGGGCTAGAAATAGTAATTAAATTCCTTCCTGTTCATGTCCCCACACACCTGTAAGTTAATAAAAGCAAAGCGAAGACAAATTATAGCTTGGACTAGAAAGAAAAAAAATAGGGACATTCTATTTTTCCTGAAGTTTTTATTGTACTACTCCTGGAATTATACTGGAAAACAGAAAGGGTGAAGCCATGATCTTACTGAAATTAATTGTGCAATTTTTCTTATTGTGAGGTTTTCAGTCTAGTGTCAGGCATCCAGCTGACGAGGCTGCCAGCTGCTCTCCTTACAGTCAGTGAAGGCAAAAGAAAGAGACATATTTGCAATATGTCTTTGATGGCTCCATTAGAGAAATTCGAAGCAGATTAAATGCAAGCAGCATGTTGCTGTAGTGAAGTCCTAGAGATGAAACAGTCTTAGAAGTAGCTACAAACATCCCTGCTGGGTATATGTGCTGTAGGGGGTAACACTGGCTGTCGTCAGCATCACTTACTGAAGGTGCACTTAGCCTATCAGTTGCTAACACCAGAAGCTGTTAAATTAAGTGAATAAATATTTTTTTTAAAAAAAAGGTTTCTAACCAACTTCTTTTTAGGACAGTCCTTGATTGGTACTAGCACAGAAAAGGTAAATTTGTTCACAGAGTACGGGATGAATGAGTCAACCAGCATATTTTGTGCTCGTTCCATCAACATATCATGCTCAGGACATATTGCTGTATGGACCCGTACATTGAATTTCAAGTTATATTCCCTGAAATGCTCAGTTGGGAATCCTGGGCAATCTGAAAACGAATTGCTGACATTTGAATAATTTAATTTTGCTCAATCTGAGTAATTTAACTTTGGGGTTTTTTTGGGGAAAATCACAGCCCTAAACCAGGAAAGTTCAGGATTTTATCATTGGAGTTTACTTATACAAATGTCACAGGTTTGACACACCACTGTTGTGTTTTACTTAAATCAGCATCACGACCTTTTGCAGGAACATGCTGAAATTGGCCCAAAGTTTAAGCTAGTAGTTGTCTGTATTAAAGTAAAACAATTGAATATAACAAAACTGATACCATATGAAAAGCTGTATCAACTGAGTTGAGGTAAAAATAGCCACTGAATTGGTATTATGTATATAGTCTAAAAGACAGTGGAGAACTTTTGCTCCTTTTTTTCCAGAGGAAACCTTTGTGTTCCTTTCCAAAAGATATTTGTCCTGCTGAAATGCTACAACATTGTAAGATGACATTGAGATGGCAAGAGTTCTGGTGTTAATAAAAGTAGCTAATAAGGATTTGAACACTGTAGCACTTTTCTTTCGTGAAGGTTGTATTGCTCCTAACAATGCAACTCCTTTCTCACAAAATGGGTTGAAGACGTGGAGATCACGTCGAGCAGCACTAAGGTTATTGGAGGCATTTTGGCACTGGATGTGCTGAAGTGGAGACCACAGTTTAAAGTGCTGGGGAAAGGTCTATAGACAAAAGGAGTTACTGGAGTTACAATTGAACTCATACGCCATGGTGCACACAGTCTTCTTTTCAAAGGAAGTGACGGACGAGCCACAAGAAGTGTCTCAGCAAGAAGCTGGGCTTATGTCTCTTTGAAAATATTGGAAATTAAACTCCTGCCTTTGGAGGGGAAAAACCCACAAACTTAAAAGTAGTGAATGATCTTAATGTACAAGGGATTGTGGGTTCATATCCCAGAGAAGCTCTTCAACTTGCTTGCAAAGGGCAGGCTACCTGCTGAAGAGCTTGGCTTTGCTTGTAAGATCCAATAAAAGGAAAATATGAGGAATTCTGTGAAAATCCAGATAACATGAAGGGAAAGCAGAGAGATAAGGGAGAAGCAATGCAACAACGATAAGCTGATGCACAAGTATAAATAACTTTGGGTGTGAAAGAAGTAGACAAACTGTAAAAATAAAGTAATTGAGTGAACCATTTTGCTTCTTAGGAAATCAGTGGTTGACTGCATTCCTCTCTAACTACACCTGGCTCAGGATTAGCTGGGTTTTATTAATCCAAAGACTGTTTAAATTTGTCCAGACAGTCAAATGCTGCATTGCTCAGTAGTTTATGTGTCTCTTGCAAATCAAGATGCATGTAATTTGCAAGATGATCCCGAGAAATACTCAATAGCTTACGTTATATTAGAAAAGCATTGCACAAACCAATCTTGGGGATGGGGGTGGGGGCAGTTAGAGATGTGGGGTGAAGGTAGTTGTGAATAATCCTTCTTCCATCTCTCCTAGAATCTAGCCTGCTACTTAACCACTCCTCAGCCACTTAGAGGAGGCCTGGCCTAGTACTCTCCAGCACTCGGCATTTCCTAGCGCATGAGGTTGCTGGGTGCAAAACCAGGAAGAACTTTACAAACTCTCTACATTAGAGAGACATGGACCTGTTGGAGCAGGTGCAGAGGAGGGCCACAAAAATGACCAGAGGGATGGAACAGCTCTCCTATGAGGACAGGCTGAGAGTTAGGGTTGTTTACCCTGGAGAAGGCTCCGGGGAGGCCTTTCTGTAGTTAAAGGGGGCCTACAGGAAAAGATGTAGCAGGGCCTGTTACGATAGGACAAAGGGTAATGGTTTTAAACTGAAAGAGAGTAGATTCAGAATAGATATAAGGAAGAATTTTTTTTACAATGAGGGTGGTGGGGCACTGGCACGGGTTGCCCAGAGAGGTGGTAGATGCCCCATCCCTGGAAACATTCAAGATCAGGTTGGACGGGGCTCTGAGCAACCTGATCTAGTGGAAGATGTCCCTGCCAATTGCAGGGGGGTTGGACTAGATGGCCTTTAAAGGTCCCTTCCAACCCAAACTATGCTATGATTCTATGATTAGGAATTAACCAGTGCAAAGGCAGGGAGAGTGCGTGTGTTCATGAGCACATGCCTGATGAAGGACAAGACTAGTCTGCTTCCAGCTGTTTGAACAGCACAACAGCTGATAACAACAGCAATGACTACAAAGAAATGTATCATTGGCACAATTAGTGGGGAAAACCACGCTAGAGTCCAGTTGAGGACGCAAGGTCTATCTAACCTTAACTGAACCAGTTAGCACCAGGCCCTCATACTTTCAAGGCTGACTTAGAAGTTACTAAAAAATTTCAGCTGTTGATGCTTGCTCGCAGCCAACTTCATTTTGGGCTCCATTGGCTAAAATGGACATTTAGATGTCTACATGTAGACACCAAATTTTGGAGACTTAACCTAGAGCTGAATTCCACCCTGTGAGTATCTCAGGAATTGCCAAACTGGAAGTTGCTAGCTCCTACAGAAGACGCTTGGCCATATATGCCGAGATTTGGCCTTCTGCCTTTTTTTCTCTAGAGAGGGCTGTTTCCTACCACATGGTTATAGAATGGTTGCAGCGTTAAGTACTCCTCTGGTATCTCTAGCAGAGACACACACTGAGCTAAGCTTGGGCCTACAGTCTAGGCAGCTGAATGTCTGCACAACTGTACTTCTGACCTGTTTGCACAATCCTGTTATATACATGATTTCATATATGTGAAACTGCCACCCTCAGGCTCTATATTCCTTGGGGATGTTGCCATACCATACGCAGCAGAAGCAGGGTTACAGGCTGCTTTTATGAGGCAGAAATGCTGCAAGACACAACTAAACACTTCATCAGTACTTCAGACCCAAACCCAATCTCCAGATCACATAATCATTCTTCCCCACCACCACTATGTCTCAGGGCACACTGCATCCAAACCTAACTATTTACATCACCCTGTCTCCTGGGCGACTTTGCTCTGAAAGAAACCTCCCTTCTAATGTGTGCCTCACAAATTAGTCATCCTTTCCTGCACCAAGACACTGCATACCCGTTAGGGCAGCGATTAGGATGAGGTACACTAAGAACATCACAAGACAGGGTCTTTTGATTTTAGGAGTCTGCAAACCCTTTTTTCTTACCATTGCTTTTAGCTGCTAGAAGTTTGTAGTTTAAAAAAAAACAACTTTAGGGAAAAGATATTTTGAATCATATTAAGTTTATTTACTTAGTAAAGTTATATTACAATATATACAGTTTCTATTTACATATACACCTTTCTAAGAAATGAAGCACCATATGATACAGTTATATTTTAGAGGAATTTACAGAAATTTTATTTTTGCATCCAATAATTATATCTACAGACACACATAGTTTTCCTAAGACGCTGACTTCAGTGGGTTTTGGATTAGACTGCTAGTGAAGTTACCAAAGAGAAATTTAATTGCTGTGAGCTATCAATCTGCTATGCTTCGGGATAGGAGATCTTAGCTATGTCATTCAGGGGCTACGTGCAAACTTAATCCTCAGAGAAATTTGGAGGTACAGATAGAAGGTATTTTACAAGACAGAAGAACACAACACTTCCATCAGTAAGATTTTTACTGTCATCAGAAACAGAGTTTCATTAGAACGGAAAACGAACACTGCTTAAATGTTTATACACATTATGCGAAGTGAAGAACCTGGAAGCTTATGTGATATGGTGATACGGTATCACGCACTCCCCAAGGAATCCATTTACTCTTGAAGAGCCCAGTCTTACAGCTACCGAAGCTCATGGCATGATCGCCTTAAGTCAAGGAGAAAGACTAGCTGTTCACTTTGTAATCTTCACGCCACCATCAAGAAAAAAAGGCAGCTCTGTCCAAGGCACGCAATTTCCTTCAAGTGAATAAAAGAAGTTTGGAGGGGGAAAATGTAAAATGAGGTATTTAATAAACTACAAGAAAAAAGAAAGCTCCAAGACTGTTTTGAAAAACATCTTAGATATTTTACATATGTCATTGTTACATTCATCTGATTGTGGGTCAAGTTTTGTATAAACTATTTATACCTTTTGCTCTACCTAATTAATGCCTTTCATATTTTTGCTTCACTAGATGTTGGATCTAACGGTGTGAAGAAAGCATTGTTACTCTGAGGACAGTTATTATGACAGACACAGGAGTTGATCAACATCATTGGCTTTTTTAGGACTTTGCCCTGAGGACAGCGGAACTCAATTTGAATCGTTTTGGTGTTGTGTGGGGTACAGCATCGCCCATCATTGCAGACGCCACAGTAACGAGGTTTGTATGTCTGCATACTAGTGCAGTTCTTGTATTCAAAGCGAACAGCTTTCAGGGACTTCTTTGTTCGGATACACTTCTTCCCTTTCTAAGAAACATATGAAAAGACATTAGATACATCATTGCATGATACAGAAAGCAGTTAAAAAATGACATGCAAGGATATAGGCCTATTCTGAAAACTTAAATCTGTTGTCTTTGCTTGTTCAACAGCAATAAGACTCTGTAGCTACTTCAGTACTTACTTACAGGTAACTCCTGCAAGATCAGCCCTTTGACACCAGTGTGTTATTGGGTGAGTAACAAAAGACAATTAACGCCCACTCGTGTTATCTGAGACAAGCCAAACCAACATTCATTACAAAACTATACTCTACTGGAAAACTTCTCAGGCTAGTGTAGTTCCATCACAGAATCAAGAAGCCAAATGAGCAAGTTACAGGACTAGATTCAGGGGAAAAAAACTGGGCTAAAACGAACCTCAGAAGTCATCACCCATTCTTGTGACCCAAGGCAGAAGCAGCTTTACCCATGTTATTCTTAACAGTTGGTTGTCTAACTTGTCCTTGGAAGTTTTCAGTGACACAGACTCCACATCTGCCCCAGACAATCCTAACAGTTCACTATTCTTACTGCTTAGAAGGTTTTCACTCATATCTTAATTTTTATGCAGTCTATTTCTTCTTGTATCCCCCATGGACTCAGAACAGGCTGCAATATCTGAACACAGTTAGGAGAACGCATCTCTATTCTTTTGCATTCAGAAAAAGTTCAGTTCAATCAATTTTTCCTTAGCAGCACATGTTTTCTAGACCTCTGATCATTCTTGTGAATGATCATCTCATCATCTCATTTCCTTTTCAAAACACAGTATTTAAAACTGCAGAGTATTCAGCAACGGCCTTGGCAATGCTTTCCAACACTCAGAACATTATGCGAAGTGATGGTCCTCTTACCTAGCTACATGTTATTCTCTCTGATGGCAACACTTGTATAATGTGTAGAAGCAGCAAAAAAGTCAGCCCTTAGATAAACATTTATTGCACCTGAGGTGTCAGTGTTGGATTTGCTTTTGGAAAAAGCATCATAAGGATTAAAATAAGGTTTAGTTTACGCAAGCAGATTTTGCAGGATTTCACAGATTTCCCTGCAGTTCCAGATGCTCAACAGACTAGAAATCTGATACATCCATTCTGCATGACTGGAGCAACTCTGAAGTATACATAAAGGTAGTACAATTGCATTTGTGGGACAAGTTAGACCGCATGAACTGTCAAAATAGTCTGCACATGCAGTATATCTGATCTACGTGGGATGGCCCAAATTATCAAAGAATCATAGAATAGTTTGGGTTGGAAGGGACCTTTAAAGGCCATCTAGTCCAACGCCCCTGCAATGAGCAGGGACATCTTCCACTAGATCAGGTTGCTCAGAGCCCCGTCCAACCTGACCTTGAACGTTTCCAGGGATGGGGCATCTACCACCCCTCTGGACAACCTGTTCCAGTGTTTCACCACCCTCATTGTAAAAAATTTCTTCCTTGTATCTATTCTGAATCTACTCTCTTTTATTTTAAAACTGTTATCCCTTTGCCTATCGTAACAGCCCCTGCTAAAAAGTCTGTCTCCATCTTTCTTATAAGCTTCCTTTAAATACTACAAGGCCACAATAAGGTCTCTCCAGAGCCTTCTCTTCTCCAGGCTGAACAACCCCAACTCTCTCAGTCTTTCCTCATAGGAGAGTTGTTCCAGCCCTCTGATCTTCTTTGTGGCCCTCCTCTGGACTCACCAGAGGGGAGCAGAGCAGCAGAATCACCTCCCTTGACCTGCTGGAGGTGTAGCACAAAGCTACTAAGCAAATGCAGCAAGTCTAATTCTTTCCAAAAGCCCTGGGCTTGCTGCACGTATTCTAAAAGGTCTATTTATGTACACTTGCATCTGGAGTATTCTACACCATAATATTGCAACCTTGGAATTACAGCTGAAGAGACCCTGCTCCCATGCCACTCTTTGGAGCATACCTTATCAGATGGCTCTTCATTTTCACAAGGTCTTATGATGCAAAGCCGTGTCTGCTTCACCATCTCACACTGTTGATTTCTGTTGGTAACACGGGTGGAAAAGCCCATTCCACAGCTTTTGGAACAAGCACTCCATTCTGTTGTTTGCTCAATACAATTAGCACTTGAATCCGACACATCGATCCCGAGTGTGGCCTCTTGTCTGTAGGCTGAAGACAAAACCCCACAGAACTGTATTACAAGAAAAACTAATGTGAAAACCCAGTACCTAATTGAGCTCTACCACAACTGGGAAGAAACATGTGAGACAAAAAAAAAAAAAAGGTCCAAAATCCACGCTTTTGACAGGATTCAGGAATTTTAAAAGCTGCCTTTTTAGGAGCCCTGCATGGCAACTTCCTACATCTAAAAATAACAAAAGGTGCCAAGGATTCAGATTCAGGTCGCTCAAGTCCACAGCTGGCAGAATTACTGCCATTTTTTTAACCAGTTCAGAACTCTAATAACTGTTTATTCCTCACTCTTTCCAATGGAAATACATCAGAAATCTGTTATAAAGCTATGTCATAAAAATATTTATATTAAATATGATTTGAAAGAGGCTGAATGATTTATCTAAACTAATAAACCGCATGGAAGTAAAGTCCTTTACTCCAGAGTCATCAAGTCACACGATCTTGTCAATTATTGACAGATTATAGCCAGGGTGATGGTGGGGAGGGAGGAAGGAAGTAATTTCCAGGAGTTAGCACAGCTACTCAAAGCCATAGCCAACTCTGATCATCGTCCTGCCCTCATCGCAGTGTTAAGCTGTATTATGCAAATATTGCTAACTGTATAGTTTGGTTCAGCAGTTATCACAGTAGTAAACAGAATGAGGCAACGTGACTGAGCTGTCGGCCACAGCTCTTGCTGTTAAGCTCCTCTACAACAGCGTTTTTGCCTTTTGCATGGTAAAGCTCCCAAAAGGTAGCCCCCCAAGAGGGATGGCCACTGGTAGACAGAATAGAGATAATCCACCTGTAGGCATTTTACAGATCAGCCTGTCACTGTCAAACAAGTCAAAGAAAAGGAAAAACAGTAGAAAGGTGGCAAGTTTTTTGTTTATACCTCATGTGCCTTATAACTGACACTTTATAGCACTCTGACAAGTTATTAGAGCTTTTCTTCCTGGATCTCTCCTTCCTTGTTTTTCAAATGGATTAGCTGTGTTTCAGCATAACTAACTGCTTAAGACCACAAAAAGCAGTGACTGGAAGAGAATGCTGTGCCCTCAACTCCCATAAAAGTGGCTTATGAAAATCCATGTTGAACTAATAGTCTAATTTAAAGGGGATGGTGACATAACTCAGTAAGAAATCAGGGGGGAAATATTATGTAGCTTTATTTTTTCAATTACAAAAGCAGTTTATGAGTTCTGCGTTTTGGAATGGGATTTTCGTTTTTCAGATCCACTCACTGTGTTTATAACCACTGCTTCTCCAAGTACTTTGTAATGCTTTGATGCCAACAATAATGATGAGAGCTCTAGCATAGACTGGCAGGAATTTGTTGGCATTTTAGCTACCATGCTGACCACTTGTAATAACTAGGGAATTTAAGGGGAAAAAAAAGTCTCTTGTAGACTAAGCTCCTAGAATAGTATTTATGATGCAACATACTTTTGCGGAGCAACTAGCAAGACTGCAGCTTTGATCTGGGGGTGGAGATAATGTTTGGAGGATTATGAACTTGCCCCTGTTTTATTCCCCTCACTGAACTACCCTGCACCAGATAAACAGCAATTTCAGAATTGGGAAGTAACTCAAGTTAAGTACCTTTTAAAACTGCTATGCACATTCATCCTTAGAATATCATCTCTTACCTATCAGGCTCTGCTTTTATTCATAACCAGTGGTATACTTACTGGTGACTCTAGATGAGAAAAAAGAGCAGAAAAAATGATCACACAAAGCAATGTGTCTTAGATTTTGTAAACCCATGGATGTTTCCAGTATGATATAACCTCCTCCTCACAACGACTGCAATAATTAGTTTTAGTTTCCTCACCAGCCATTGCAAAACCTCCCAAAATCACTTCATCTTTAGGGTCACAGATCCACTTCTCGCAGCACTCCCCGGGGACTTCGATCTTTCTGGGGAAGGGGCAGTCAGGGCCGGGGAGCAGCAGGTCCAGGTTACAGCGGGGCAGGCAGCCGATCTGTCCGTCTCGGCAGGTGCACTGGTACTTGCAGCTGGGCTGGAAGGTTTCCCCGTTGCGATAAATCATCCCGTCAAACACGCAGTTGTCTCCCTCCAGCACTAGCGAGAAAAGAGAATGAATTTCACTGAAGCTGAGGGGGCTGTGGCAGGTTTCCCTCACAGTCCCAGAGCCGGCCACAGGGGACGCCCCTCCGGCAGCAGCCAGAGCGCCCTGGGCCTGAGGAGGAGCCGCTTCCCCTGAGGGAAGGGTGAGAGAAGCGGGACAGCGACTCCCTCGAGCGGACACCGCGGCGGGCCCGGCCCGGGGAGGGTCTCCCCACCGCCCCGGGGGAGGCTGCCTCCGGCCCTGCCGGCCCACCCGCCCCGGCGTCCCCCCACCGGCCCGCCCGCCGCCACCTACCCATGCAGATGCCGGCGGCTCCGCCGCCGTCCTCGGGGCCGCGGTCGCAGTAGAGGCCGCTGCTCTCGTCGCAGGGCAGCAGCGGGGAGCAGCTCTCGCCGCGCTGCCGGGCGCAGACCAGGCAGCAGGAACAGCCGTCCAGCACGGCCGGCACCCCCGGGGCGCAGCGCGGCGGCTCGGCCGGGCAGCGCCCGCCGCAGGGCCGCGGACACGCCGGCTCCCGGCCGCTCACCTGCGGGGACAAAGCGGCCCCCGAGGGGCCAGGTCACGGGGCCGGCCCGGCCGCCGGCTCCCCCCAACCCGCCGGCCCCCGCCGGGCGCCCCGCACTTGCCTGGCACAGCCAGAGGAGGAGGAGCAGCAGGGCGGGCAGGCCCTGCCCGCCGCCCGTCGCCATGGTCCCGGCCACCGCCTCCCCGCCGCGCCGCTCGGCTCTGCCGGCAGAGCCATTGCAGCCGCTTATATAGACGCCGTCGGGGACCCCCCTCCACCGCTACCCCCGCTCCCCCCGCGGCGGGCAGCGCGGGCCGGAGGCGGGGAGCTGGAGCCGGGCCGGGCGCTCCGCTCCCCCCGCTCCTCCCGCCACCTGCCCCGGCGGGCCCGCACGGCCCTGCCCGGCCCGGCTGCCGGCGGCACAAACGGGAGCCCTCTCACCCCCGAGGCATTACATGGAGGGGGGACCGCAGCCCCGCGGGCAGAGCCGGCCCCTTCCCGGGGGTCGGGCCGGCCCAGCGCCCAAGGCGAGGGGCTCCCGCGGGCGGGGGCTGCCGCCCTCAGCCCGACCCCACGGGCCCCCTCACCCGTCTGTTGTCCTGCAGGCAGCTCCCACACGAGCTAGAAACTGTAGGGGAGCACCACGGCCCGCTCTGCTCTTGAGGGGCTATGCCATGAGCTCTGGCACGGCCAACATGGGCGTTAGAGACCTGCCACCCCAAACACACGCACCTCTTGGGGCTGTGCTGCTTCTGGCCCAGGCCTGAGGCCTCTTGAGCTTTGTAGGGATTCGGGAGGCCGCAAATGGGCCCCATGAATACCTGGGGCTGTGTGGTGATCACAGAATCACAGAATGGCAAGGGTTGGAAGGGACCTTCGCAGATCATCTAGTCCAACCCCCTGCCAAAGCAGGTTCACCTGGAGCAGGCTGGACAGGAACACGTCCAGGTGGGTATGGAATATTTCGGGAGAAGGAGACTCCACCACCTCTCTGGGCAGCCTGTTCCAGTGTGCTGCCACCCTCAAAGAAGTTTTTCCTCATGTTGAGATGAAAATTCCTGTGTTCCAGCTTGCGTCTGTTGCCCCTTGTCCTGTTGCTGGGCACCACTGAAAAGGGTCTGGCCCCATCCTTTTGACACCCGCCCTTTAGATATTAATAAGCGTTGATAAAATCCCCTCTCAGTCTTCTCCAGGCTAAACAGACCCAGGTCTCTCAGCCTTTCCTCATAAGAGAGCTGCTCCATTCCCTTGATCATCTTCGTAGCCCTCCGCTGGACTTTCTCCAGTAGTTCCCTGTCCTTCTTGAACCGGGGAGCCCAGAACTGGACACAGTGCTCCGGATGTGGCGTCACCAGGGCAGGGTAGAGGGGGAGGATGACCTCCCTCGACCCGCTGGCCATGTTCTTTTTAATGACGTGTGCTCCTCAGTAAACTCTCAGTTTCAAGTCACGGGCACTGTTTGTTACCAGAGGGGTGTGGGTGCATCAGCTGGTAGGACACAGAAATGGCACAGGGAGCTCTGTCAGGCCTGTGCACCGTGAAGCTCCTGTGATGAGCTGAAAAGGCAACAGACTCCCCAATTCTCGTGTGGCCTGTGCAGCCGTGGGAGATGCAGAGCCGACATGTCAGGCCTCAGGAGTGCTTTGGAGAAGTAACTCCAGAGCTCTCTGCTGTGCAGTTTAGTGTGTGCAGGATGGATTTAGGCCAAGTGTAAGGGAGACTAAATCTGTTAACGGGTTTTACTTGTCAGGAATTGCCTTCTGCCCAAGGCAGGCCTTCTTGGGTCTTGCTAGTATACAGATATTCTCTCTCCCCGGTTGTCTGGGGCAGATAATATGCACTAGATTCTGTTGTGGCTTGTTAAAGAGGAAATATTTGAAAAATAAACAAAAGTTGTAGACAGACTAGTGAAAACAAGATGCCTCTTAAGCTTAAGACATGAGACAAGTGGTACTTATGAATTTACAAGGCTGCTGTAGCTCTAAGCCAAAGAAATACTCGGCACAAAAACAAATCACCAGATAAAAGTTTTGTTTTGGATAAAAGTCACCATTCCTTCCTTGATGCTGAATGGCAACAGCAGGCTTTCTGGAGAAGCCTGTGCTTCTAGCCAAAGCAGACTTTACCAGTCGCATATTGGCCCTTCGTTTTCTCATTCACAAACAGCAGGACCAGACAAGGGGAACTTTGGGTTGTTCAAACCTTATTAGCAGCTGGGGCATGGGTTTGGGGTTATTTCAGTCATCCACTGCCTTACAGGTCATTTCACTTTCCTTACCTCCTTTTTTTTTTTTTTCTTTTTCTGTTTTTCCCTTGCTTCTTTGCCTCTTGCTTCTGATTTAGGCAGTCAGCACAAAGGCACTTTCTGCAGTACCTTGCTTGTGAGCAGAATGACCAATGTTCTTGTCAGCTTGCTAAGATTTGCTGAAGAGAAGCAAGGCTGATGCTGTAGTTTTCCCAGAAGCAGGACTGCAAGCCAGAGGGGCACATACAAGATCTGGTTTTGCCTATCCTTCCGTATGTGAATCTGATGAGGTTTTCAGTGCCGATAATCATTCACAGCCATGGAAAGTTGCCTTTCCTTTCAATGAGATTACTTCACACCACTTTTAAGTATCTTCAGGTCTATAAAAAGGGTTTCGCCACATAAATCTGCAGAGAGAATCAAAGAAATGAACATTTACCAGTGTACTTAATTTCGAAAAAATAGCTAGTTTCCATGCATTTAATAAATTTATTAAGTCACTGTTTGTTTATAAAATGCCAGTTATGAAAATAAGGTGATGCTGCACTTTAGTACAATAGGGACAAATACCTTTTCCCAGACATTTCAGTCCCTCCAAAGCATGCATAGTTTGGAATCCATTGGAACTATCAGTTCTAGGATGCTGCTTCATCTTCCTAACAGTGAATCTTTTTGTCTGTACTTGTTTTACAACTTTTTTAAGGGTGACATTCTTTTCTTATTACATGAAAGTGCTCTTTGTTAATCCTCACAGAGTAAAATAATGATCAGGTGGAGGGGTTTCTTGCTGGCTTAGCTGGCAATGAATAGTATTTATTCATGATATAAAATTAGTAGGTACAAATAAATATTTTAGTTTCTCTGGGTTTGCTTTTTTAAAAGAACTGTATTTAAGTGAGTTAACCTTGGCTCTAGCTGTTGCAAAGAGTAATCCCTCCTAATATGTAAATAAATTAACCTCTGCTCTTCAGTTTGCAGGAAGACAGAGTCGAAGAACAGTGTCGAGAGGTGTGAGTTCAGGAACAGAGTCCAGCAGCGGGGTCTTGAGATTAAGAATATACTTAAGGGCTTTCCTGCATCAGGGTCGCAGGCAAGAAAAGGGTTGCATGGTACCCAGTAAGAGGAAAACAGGTCAGTAATCTGTAATTTCTGACCGTTAGGGACATTACCTTTGTAGGTATATAAAAGGTTAACTAGGGGCTGTGGAGGAGAACACACACTGAAGTGTTCTCTAGCCTTAGCTTTAAAATTCAGCTTCTAATTGCTGTGAATGCTTAAGGAAGCCAGGTAAAGTGTCCCATGCTGCTCTTAAGCATTGTCAAGCCACCAAGTGCTTTTCAGATATCTTTTCCTTCAGCTTTGTACTTAACTGCAGGGATCGTATACCCAAAGTCAGCAGCAGCTGATATGAGCTCCTACATGGGCCAGCTATCAGCCTTTGCAGTCGAAGATTTCTCACTCTGGATTTCCATAAGTCTGCATTGGGCTAAATCTCTGGCATGATCTTTGTCTGGACATGATCTTTATTCAGATCTTTACCTCCATAGAGCTAATAACCCTAAACGTGTCACTCGTGCCCATCCTGTTTACTTCTACACCACCATATGGGTTATGTATGTTTTACCATCGGAACGCCAAAGGAAGCTCTATCTAAAAGACTGGAAGCAGAAGTTACAAATAAAACTGGCTTAACTTTTAGGGGATTTCTAGTTGTTGATCCTGTTCTTATCCAGAGGTGTTTAGGTATGTATCAAGCATTACAAAAAATCAAGCATTCATGGTAAGATCCCTCTGTTTAAAGCCAACCTCCTGTCCAGCCTCCTGTGAAGGCCACTGCTTCACAACACGCAGCCCCACAGAATTCTCTTCCATTTTTTGTGTATGGCAAATGATGCAATTTTAGAGAATAAATTCATCATAAATACCACGTTCTTCTCTTTCTGTTCTTTTGTCCTGCCATTTTTTACCGATACAAGTGTAAGGTGGGTGATTCATCCCTTGCCCTGCACTGTCTCGTAAATTTATGCCCTCTTTGGTAGTCTACCTCACAAATCACAATATTTTTCTTAAACATATATTGTAAATTTGGATTTTTAGCTAGTCCTTCTCAACCTAGATGACAGTTGTAAATTTCTAACATCTTTTGGGGCTGTTAATGTTCCACACAACCTAAATATGGAACAAACTAAAATTATATAAGCACCCTATTAAATTCATAATTTCAGTAATGTTATCAGCTTTCCATGCATATGGAGATATCAATAGCAAGCCATCAGACTTGGTAACAAACTGCATTGGTTCCTCCCTCAATGTATGGTAGCAGCATAAGAGATTCTCCAGCTACAGATGAAATGGCTATAACTAAACCAGTCCTACCTGTCTGGGCTGGTAGAGATGCTGGAAGAAGATTTGTGAGGTGTGAATTGTGTTGCTCACTTGGATGTCTGGGTACCTAAACTAATATTTAGGGTCATCCTGACGGTCATTCTCACCTAGCCTGAGCCATTCAAATCAACCCTCCCTGACTACAGCGTGCTCTGAGGTACGTCCCACAGCCATTGTTGTTCAGAAGGGATCTATCCAAGGTGCAAGTGAACTCTCCTACAGTTGCCTCTGCTTATATGACTAGTCTGTAAGTACTGTGGAGTTTTGAAGTTGCTGTTTGACTTCATGAGGTTTTAGCCTTCTGCCTCCTTGACTTCTGTACATGCAACAAGAAGAGCTAATCCAGACATGAACATTTAACTGGGCTTTTGAGTTCATCCTCAACATTTATGGCTTCAGTATTGATGAATGGTGTGATTAATCTTGAAAATGGTACCTGAACTACAAGTATAAGACTCATGACATTACTTCTGTTGTCAGTGTTTATGAACTGTTTTATTTCTCATCATGCTATTGAGAAAAGATTAGACGATTGTTTCCTATGAAGATCTATGCAAATTTGTGAACAGTCCCGGCAGCTTTGAATCAAGACTCAGTGCTTCCTATTCATAGTAGGATGCCTGTTCCCATCAGGCATCAGAACTGTGTTCACAGAAGAGGTTCTGTATCTTGATGTATACATCCTTTTCAGCAGGACCAAGTGGACAGCATCGATACCCAGAAGGTACCCCAAGTACCCCACTAGAAAGATTCTGAGAAAGAAAACAGACCTAAAAAAAGTCTAGTCCACTTGAAAACTATCAACGGAGCAACAGTAGTTCACCATGAGTAAGACAATCTGTTTCTGAAAAGATCTGTTTATGCTGAGACAGTTTACTGGTAATCCTGTTGCGTATGTCGTGATAGGGATGATGAAGATACTGCTGGCCATTGGAGATCAATAAGATCATGTGTGCTCTTGCTGAGTAGAGCAGGCCAGTGAATTTTCCCCACTAGTGCATGCACTGGACCCAATGACTTCTCTCTTCAAAACACATTCTGCATCAGCTGAAAGATGGATATTCCAGGAAAGCAGCTGGTTTGTTCAATGATAACATTATTTTAAGTAGGATTTAAGGTGTGATCATTTTTAATGGCTATATTATCAGAATCAATCCCCTAGACTTAATCATGGCTGTGTTTTTGAGTTGAAATTCAGAATGAATTATCCTTTTGCCTGTAGAATAATTCTTATGTTTTTTATTTTGTACAGTGTTTGCTGTGTTTTACAATTCCATTGAGCCTATGCAACAATACCATTAGTTTTGCAATACTTGAGAGTTATGCAAGTGACAGTGATTTGGATTTCATTTTTTTGAGATATGCCTTGTGTGTCATCCAAAAAGAACAGTTTTGGCAAATTAGAGATTTGGGGAAAAAGTGTTGGAAGCAAAATATTTTAGAGAGTTTTTTAAGAAATATTTTTACATACAATTGAAGAAAACTTTGGAATGAAATAGCATTTCATTTAAAATTGAAACATCATTTAGAAAATGTCAGAATGAATTATGTGGGGTAGGGACCTGCATCATTAGTTTTGACTCAGACAATTCTATGTGCTCAAAAGAAATTCACAAAATGTTCCAGTTTATTCCAATCTGCATGTTCCACCAAAAAAGTTTCATCGGTTTATTTTCTCCAGACCTGTTTCAGCAATAGAGCTTCCTGTGAATGCTGATAGCACAAGTCACCAAGTGAAGTTAATACATATGGCTTTGTTACTACATTTGGCTTTGTTTGAACATAAGAGGAATTTTAGGTTTCTAAGAAAGCCTCTATTATTATTTTCTCATTTATAATTGGTTCTAATGTCTAAAAAGCTATGGTGAACAGCGGGAACATTTGTCCTTTGTAGTCAGAAGAGTGCAGGTGGAAGTGTTTGCTGTGGTTTCGTGCAGGCTGAGATTTTTAGAACAGAGAGCCAAGAAGCACTAACATAGTATCCATACTGCTACACATAGTGCAAGTAGTAGGGTAGGAATGGCTCATGTCCACACTGCTTAGGGCTGTCATTCTTTAGAGCAGATGCTCTTTGTACATACTAACTAGCTTTTAATTTTTCACCCCCTGGGATTCTCTGTACCTGTATGGCCATAAAACATAACTACTATTTTGGGGAGGGGGGATGACTGCACCAAGTGCTTGAAGTAACATAAGGGCTATGCTGCAGCCCACCAAAACGATGTTTTTATACGAGGAATCTGAGGGTAGGTGCAGCATACCATGGGCTGTGGTATGGATGCCTCCTCCTGCTCAGGGCGTGTGTATATTTAGTAACTCGCATTCTGTAGTGCTGATTTCTGCTACACTGGAAAGCAAAAGGATGAGACTTGTGTCAGAAAAAGGGCCATTAGTATTTGCTCTCAAAGAAAATGAGGTAGCCTTTATTTGCTTATTTAATTCTATTTTAAAGTTTATTAACCCTGAATGTATAATTATGCTTTGTATCTGAAATTACCAGATTGACATTACTGAGGACCTAATTTGGGTCTATTTTACTGCATTTACTGATAATGGATAAACAGAATTGGGAAAATTTTCCTTTCTTTATTCACTGGGTGAGACTCATTTTGGTGGAGAGAGCCAATAAGGTCTTTGAGGAACGTATCACCTAATTTTTATTTCAAGAGCTTCAGGAAGAAGTACATGAATAGGTCATGAGGAACATACGCAGTTTTTTGGCTCTTCCTGGATGAAACAACTGTTACGTCGTTGCCTCTCAGATTGCTTTTGAGAATAAGAATACCTGCATGAGTAAGGGCAGGAAGAGGCTGGCAATTTGAAGAACGTAATGGTGGTAAAACAGGTGTTCTGCAATCAGAAAGTTAGTTGAGCAGAGTGGGGTTCCCCCATCTTTTTTTCCTCTCTAAAGAGCAGCCGTTCTTCAGGGCATGTCTGAGAGAAAGGGGTATGGCTAATGAGATCCTAAATCAGCTAATTGACAGTTCGTGATGTTTCCAAGTAAGCGTGATTACCAAACGGTATGATTTAGGGCTGTCCTTTGTGCCTGTTTCCCATATCCTTATTGGTCTCTGCCAAGTGCTGAATAATCTGGCCATAAGTAGTGAAAACATATTTTATAGTTTTCATTTCATTTTCCAATATGCTTTTGTCCTATTCTTTTGTGGCCATAACTGAAAAAGAAAAAAAACTTGGGAGAATAAACAAAAACTTACCGTGTGTCCTGGGAACGAGGAGTTCGAGAGGTTTTGAACTGGGACAACTCTGAAATAGAAACTGTAAACTGCTGAGAATGCAAGGCAAGGAAAACAAATGAAGTACAATTAAATTGGACCCTTTTCGCTTAAGCACTTTCTATAATGTCTGTTGTTGCTGTGCTACAGGTGCAGAGGAGGTCTCAGGAGTAACTCTTACCATTGAAGGTTTTTTAAGGTTAAAACTGTCTTTTGCTCCTAGAGCAAACGACTAGCCATTGAAGACAGAGACGTACAAGAATAATAGGTTTCCTGCAGAGGAATACCCCATGACAAGCTGCCTGACCCACTGTGTAGCAGCTGCACTCTGCGAGGGGCCCTAGGAGTGCGTGGCAGCCAGCCTGTCTCAGAGCGAGAAGGGCAGGGACCCTGAGTACACATAAAGAGGGTTGTACAGGGACATACCTGGTATGAGGTGTGCCTTTCTTCTAGCTGGAATAATTTTGAAGACAGTACATTTCCGTTCAGATATGAGCATCTGTCATTTCTCTCAGTCATTAATATATCTGCATTTTCTTCATCATCTGTTCTGAGTTCCTGCATTGTCTGCGAGTAACACATTTTGGGCTGGCAAACTGGATGCCCTTCCAGGGAACTGTTTCCAGCCATAGTTCCTGGACCAATTCTCTGATCTTCCCAAAATCTCCTTGCTGTTTCTGTAAGCTAGGGCATAAAAATACTCATAAGGAAATACTGAAATTTCGGTCTTGTGGTAGCCAAGCCTTTACTGCTGGCACTCCGAAGAGATTTTTTCTCCTTTAGACAGCCATATGATATCAGCATAGCATACCATTTAACTGCATGTACTGCTTCTCGCCAAAGGAAACATGCTGCATTGAGCTTCACCCACCCAAAGGAGTCACAGAGCCCGAGCACTTTATCAGCCATCCAGCAAAGAAATTGAAGGCATGAGAGATGGAAGAAACGATTGGCCATCTAATCTCATTTTCTGTTTTTGCTGGTCTGGTTGCCAGGGAGACACTGTATTAAAAGGAGTGGTCCACATATTCACTTCACTTATAAGCTGTCTCGTTGTAAAAACAGCATTTAAAAATAAAGTTTAAAAATACTTGTGGACTGAAAATGTTATTGTGTCATTGTTTAGCCAAGCTGAAATAATTTAATACTTTCAATATTCCTTGTAAACGATCCATTCAGGCTTTTTTCTGTGTTTCTCTAAATTCTATCCAGGTTTTCCCACTGAAATCCATAGAGCAGAAAGTCTATTCAAACCAACATGCCATTTTTTCTAAATCAAAGTCAGGGGCTTGTTTACAGAGTGCTTTAACACAATTCATTCCCTTTTCCCAGTTTCTTTTCTTTGGTCCCTGTAAGAACTTCCAGGACAGACTCCCTCTGTTTTCCCTTTTGTGGAAATGGAAGCTGGATATGAATTCAAATAACTTATTTTTCCCAAATGACACATGTCCTTAGGACACATGTCCTTGCTGATACATATGTTTTTAAATTTGAAATAAACTCAGTGCAAATATTCCCTGAGGATAGCGGGACATTCACTTGCCCCATAAACATTCCCAAATTTGAGGAACGGATGGAAGATCCAGCTTTCTATGAGTAAAATTTGGGATTACTTTTTAGTCTTGTCTTCAAAGAGGAGATTTGGTAGGGGTGCAGGAGGTCCTGGAAGAGAAGCGGTCCTGCCCCATATGAAAAGGGAAGCTCCATTCCTGGGCAGGAATAGTATGTACCGTACATCACTTCGGCTCGAGCAGCTGGGGAGCGGTGGCAAAGAGGATGGTGTAGCTACTAGGGGAAAACTCCAACCCAGATGGTTATTTTGTAAGTTAAGTTCTAGAGGTGGTGTATCAAGAAGCTCCAGGGCAGAGTTTCTAACTTCAAACTTCAAAATTTACCAAGGGGAAAGGACTATACAGGTGGTCGCCACCTGATCCGGCACGTAACGGTGGGTCTTGTGAGAGTTTAGAAACTTCTTCAAGCCTTGAAAGAAACTGGTAGCCTAGCAGACTAAGTGCTAGACACACAAAACCATCTGTTTTGGAACACTACAACGTCAACATTTTTGCAGAGGCACATGGAGTAAGACGTAACTCTTCTGAAACTGGAACATCATCCCATTTGCTTAATGAGTTTGTTAACAGATAGCTATAAATAAAAGCAAAAGTTAAGCAAATATGAATGTGAAGTTTTCTAGATTATTACTGCATATAGATGTATATTTTGTGATGTGCTGGAAGCGTTACTGGCCATTATCTTCTGCGAGTCCACACAGCTGAGGAAGCAGATTCTTGATATTGTAGAAAACGACAGGCACTGATTTTCATTACCGACACATTACCTTCTGTTTCACAATTTCCCAGTGACAGGACGAGGGGCAACAGGCACATGCCGGAACATAGGAAGTTCCGTTCAAATACACGGAAAAACTTCTTTACAGTGAGGGTGACAGAGCACTGGAACAGGCTGCCCAGGGAGGTTGTGGAGTCCCCTTCTCTGGAGATTTTCAAGACCTGCCTGGATGCAGTCCTGAGTAATGTGCTCTAGGCAATCCTGCTCTAGCAGGGGAGTTGGACTAGATGATCTCTAGAGGTCCCTTCCAACTCTGAAGTTTCTGTGATTCTGTGATTTTTGAACATTTGTGTGAAGTATTGACGGGAAAATTTACAGAAGGCTGGAGCACCCAGCATTAATATTCATACACATTCGAATTCATGGGCATTTGCACTATAATCATATCTTTCTGCCACATTGAAAAGGTCTCAAGACTATTCAGGTAATGTACAAAGCAGCTGGAACTTTTATGGTGATGTGCAAACAACTGCAGAACAGGAGTCCCATTGGGAGGTTCAGTGATTGGCTCTTTAATGTCCAGATTATGAATAAATCTAGATTGCAAGCAAAAAAAAAAAGAGGACATCTCCAAATAAATATTAGCAAGACAGTAATTTGATGTGGGTCAAAGATCTTAGACCCATGAGAAGTACTATACTGGACATCCTGTGGCAGTTTTGTTGGAAGAAATTAGGGACTCTAAAGTGTAGATGGTGTCAGAAGATCCAAGAATGGAAAATCATACCCTCTATATCAAACCAGATTGTCAGCGATTGCTTTCTGTACCATCCCACTGCCACAATGAAACAGTAATTCAGAACTCGATCCGTAGGGATGTAGCCGTCACTACAGTGATCTGAATGTAGATTTCCTTGCTCTTAGAAAAGTGTGGAACTTCAGATCCGCTAATGGATGATACTGTTTGCCCTTAATAGCTACTGACTTTAGCGAATGATGGTTCTTCAACAAACATAAATCTAGATGAAGGCCAAAGTACTACAACAGTTTCAAGGGTGAAAAGCGAGAGATGGTGACAGGAGGGAATTGTAGTTGGATGCGGCAGAGAACAGAGTACGTTCACCACTGATACTCGGGCTTCAATATGTGAAGTCTTTATGTGGAGCAAGCGTAGCTGCATAATTCCTGTAGCGTAGCACCAGCATGCTGTGAACGCAGCTGGCCAGGAGTTAAGAAGCCTCTGCCTGGGGAGGAAGACTGAAACATTTGGTCAACAAATACCCCCTGTTCACTCGTTTGTTTAATGAAAGGAAAAGCACCTTCTCCAGGCTGCTTGCCATCTGTGCACAACTGGATTTTCCTGTGCATCAGTCTACAAAAAAAAGGAGGAGAGAGGAAAGGAGGCTAGTAAAGCAAAGCAGAGCTGTGCTCTCATCCCTTTCCTTTCGTTTCATTCTGCAGCAGCTCGTGTAGGTGTTAACAGGACTGGCTGTTGGTATGTCCTACCTACTGACAGCCCTTCGTCCTTCAGTACCAATGCCAGGCAATTATAAATGGCTGTAAAGTTCTTTTAGTTCATAAAAATTTTCAGAAATATTTTCTCTAGTATAGCTTTTCAGCTGAAATGCTGCGCAGACGGCAGGCTGGGTATGTGAAATCCACGGCTACAGAAGTATGTTTTAAAGTCTCTACGCCGCAAGTTTGTTCCTCTTGCCAAGAGGAGAGGAAAATTTTTATAAACTGGAAACAGAAATAAAAGGAGGTCAGGGACAAACCAGGAGAAAGTAAAAGAGAAGCTATAGAAATACAGGCAGAAAGAGACACATATATTATAGTAATAATGCAACTTTTTAATCAGTTGTTATGGCACTCAAACCTTAGCTCCAAAAATAGTCATGACCAAACTGGAGGCTAATACTGGGATCTTAGCAAGCTCAGTAAAGCAAATTTTAAAACGTAGTGCTTGGCAGAAGTAGTTCACTGATATGGTACATATGGCAATTATTAATGGATAACTGTGTTATAGCTTTTGTAATAGATATTATTGTAGATTCCTAGAATAGTGTGTGGTAGGCACAATATGGGTACAGAAAAAGACAGAATCCCTGCCTGATCCTGACACCTTTGGACCTAAATAAAATTCACAAGCTTATTTTATTGTAAGGATGTATGGATATTAGTAGAAGCTGAAAGCAGAAGCTATATTATCTGTGTTCATACTAAATATTTTCTGCAAGACATTCTTAAACTGATGTATTCATCAGTCCACGTTTCATAACGTAAGATAAAAAAATGTGTGCCCTGCACCGTCCAAATATTGCTCATACAAATATTCTCAGCAATATCAGCTTGTTTTTAACAAATGTGAGTTTTTTGTTGGGTAGATTATCTATTTTCTTTTCCTCTTTTTGATAAAACTATATGCCTTCTTCCCTGTATAACATGATAACTCTGATTCAGTTTTTGTGACTAAAATTATTTTCATTTGAGTAATTTGATTGCATCATCTCCTGTTAACGTAATGCAGGGCATTTAATATACATGTAAGAATAATAGATTTTAATGTAAAGTCTAAATTAAACCTTTAAAACCTTTCTTGTGAGCAGATAGAAACTGGCAGCATTTTAAGAGGACAACACTTTTTCTCAAAACCAGGTTTGTCAAAAACCGTCAAACTAGGCTCTAAAACATTTACTGAAGAGATAACAGTAGTTCCAGTGAATTGGTGGAAAGGTAGCGCCAGGTTGTATAAAAATTAGTAGCCTACGTTATGTAAATTTTACATTTAAAGTTAACAAGCCAATTAATAACTAAAATGTCTTCTTTAGTAAATAAGGATTCTACTGGCAATTAAACAGATTACTTACACAAAGGCTTAACAGAATAGCAATCTGAAAGAAAAATGTGCAGTCATTTTCATGGTTTTAATGTTTAACAGAAAAATACAGGCGTTAACTGTTTTATGCATGATTAGTAGATGTAGTTCAAAACTAAGTTTTGATCATGTTGGATGCTCTTGCTTAGTGGATTATAATGATTATGAAGGAAGATATGATTTTGCAATGTAGACAAACCTCTAGTTCAGCATCCATGGAACAACTGATGATATCACAGATATCGTTACAATAAATGGTATCACAACTGGCAGCGTCAGAACAGAGAAGAGGGAGCAAAGGAGTGGGAGGCAGATGAAGGAGCTTAATACGTGGGCTGAGTAGCAGTGAAAACTCTGTACTCTTTCTGATACAGTGATTATTCAGGAACATTCCAATTGTGACTTATAATAAAGGAAGGGAGAGAAGCTCCTCTCATGGAGGTATGAGCTCCTCTCATATAAGGTATTAAAATCTCTAAAACGCAGGTATTAAAACATTTATGAACATGTTAAATATGAATGGAGAAACAGCTCATCGTCAACCAATGAGTTTGTCTCGCAGAAGAGTGAAAAACAGCTCCCCAGGGTGGTTCAAAACCAGTGGCTTGCTTGATCTGTTTCACATCTCAGCTCAACTTTCAGCCATGGGCACAAGAAAGGAGGGATGTGAGTCTTCATCTGTGTGTTTTCATAGTGAGCGTGCTCAGTGCTGTTTCACCCAGATGTTTCTGTACTGTGGTACGGGTGGAAAGTTGACAAGGTCCACTGGGCTTCAAAGATCTACAGTTTAATATCAGCAACCCACTAGCTGAAGTGCTCACCTGTTGTAACACCACTTGATCTCCTTGGGGAGATTTTCTTCACGATCAGATTTTGCTGAATATAGTCCTTCTTGGGTTTCTTGGTCTTTATTCCCTAGAAAGCAAGCTTTGAATATGTTAAAGAAACACTTAGAGGAGATGAAACAGTCAGGGATGAAAACAGTGTAGGCAAAGCCTGAAAATGTCTGTCTAGATTTCAGCAGTTCACTATACTGAAAAGATGCCTTTTGTTTCGTAAAGACACCTTGTTTCATCACCGAAACAAGGTGAACTTGCTCTTGGAGACAAAAAGAAGATACCGGAGGGTATAGATTTCTAATCTGTATTTCCCCAAATCCAGCAGAATGGGTTACAACACTGATGTTGCGTGGCTTTCTTTAAATGCAGACAGTGATCCAAAACTAGATGCACCTGAAGATTTTCACTGCCCCAGAGGTGGTAGTGCCCTGGCTGCCCAGCTGCCTGGGAATTTCAGGAACAATAAACAGAATTTTCCATAAATATTCTTTTATTCAGGGAATTTGTGTATGATAAAGTTTTTCAATTATGTGATCGGTGCCTTAGTTCTATTCTGTCAGCTCAGTTTTTGATTCTGCATCAAGTAGAGCTCAAAAGCATTGGGGTTTTTTGCTCCAAGTAAAAATACGCTTTTTTCTCAAACAAAGTATGTGGTGGCTTGAATATTTTGATAGCTTTAAAAAATATCAGTGCTTGATTTCATACAAGAGAAATCTTTCTGTGAAGTTAAAGAAGCTGCTTTTCAAATAGCAGAAACTTGATGAAGCTGTATTTACTTAAAATTTAACTAGATTTAAAGTATCCTGGTTTATAACAACTGCCAATTTTTAACAGTCCCAACTGCAAAAATATAAATACACCATGCTTGACATTGCTTCTGTAGCATGCAGTTATTAGGGGAAATATTTTTCTTTTTAATGATATTAATTTCTGCATTTTCCAACTCCATTCCATTTCCAAAACCCAGAATACTCTGCGTTAAGGACCAGTGGTTTTAAGGTCCTCATGTTATAACTTTCCAAATTAACCAAGATTTTTCACAACCTGTTTTGTTCTTTCTACTTTTCAGATTTTAACATTAACCAAATAGACATTTTTCTCACAGTACTTCTATTCAAGTAGGTTTCATGGGGGAGGAATGGCTAAAGTATTATTATATCTTACTGGGAATGTTTTGGTTATCCAAATCTCACTCTAAGTTTCAAAGCTGCTGGAAAAATTTAGATATGGAAATCCTCTATAGCTGTCCTGTGGATTTAACGCTGCTCCCAGTGAAGTCAGTACTGGTCTTGTTCCCAATCTCAGTGTGAGCACTCAAGCCAATACATCTCGAATTAGCCCAGCCTGGGGAGCTTAACACCTTGGTCACCCACATTAACAAGGAGATCTTTGCATCAGAGGGAGAGACAGGCTTTGTTGAAAACAAAAGGATGAGATATTTGAGCCTAGAGGAAGGAGGAGGAGGAAAGTAAGGAAAAAGGAGGTTAAAAATAAGGGAGGACAAAAAGAAGGGCAATGGGGAGAATTAACCTAGTTCATCACTGGTTTTGCTTATGTGCAAACACTTGGGTGCAGCTGGGAAGTCCTTTCCCGGAGTCAGCATGAAAACTAACTCCGGCTCAGGGCTCCATCGAGCATGTCCCTCGGCTGGCTGACTTGCTTCTGTGTGAGCCAAACCACTGAAGTGTAGCTGAGGGAAAGAGATGGAGATGCCAAATATTGGGATGCAGCTGTCTGAGTTTTCCATATAAAAGTCAGCAAAATAGAGATCTACATATTTTGTAAAACTCATGCCAGTTTCCAAACGAAGGTCATAGAATTAAAACAAAAACATCCCAAAGCATTTACAAATAATGACTGGATTGGGCTTTGAAGTTCTTTCTTACCTGACAGATGGCAAGCCCAGCGTGTTGGCTGATCTGGGGAAAATCAGGATCTCTCCCCGCCAACAGTGGAGAGTATCGTTCGTACTCTTTAACTATGTTTCTTAATTGACTACTTTAAGGTACTTAAGCCTAGAACTCTCTTTGTTAGTTTTTTTACTTCTCAGGATTCGGTCGTTTTGTAATTCTTTGATTAACTTCATGACCTCTCTTCATGTTTTCTTTTCTCTTTCCTGACTGATATTTCAGTCATTTCATATTTCATTCAAAAATATTGCTTTCCTGAATTCTTTGACTTTCTGCTTTTTTTGCTTCATAGCAGTCTTGTCTCCGCTCCCACTCTGACTCTTATCCAATACCTGTTGGTGTTAATAGAAAAATATTCCATCAAAATCAGCAGATTTGGGCCAGGCTTGTTCTCTAGGGTATTAAATAACAGCAGGTAGGAGGCACATGTATGGACCACAACTATTAGACCGAGGGGAAAATCCTGACTTTTCCAGATTTCCTGTGATCGTGAGCAAATCACTTAAAATCTTGGCACCCTGAACTCCTCCATCTCTCATACTAATGGTGATGCTCACCAATACAAAGCAATACAAATAAGAAGAGTTATACAACTTGTGGGCAATATTATTCCTCCTGAGGATAGTCCCATAGCATGACATAGGAAACTGGAAGTTTGTCAACTCTTATGTGGACCACAGAAGACTTTTTAAAAGTTGGTGCGCTGTATTGCTTTTCAGACTAGTCATTATACAATACCTAGCTGAAGTCCAAGTTCGTGGCCTTCCAAAACTTCAAGAGCCTCTGTTCTAGGGGAAAGCAGTCTGGTGTCAGTGAGTGGAAGGGAGTGAGGAGTAATGCTGACAGATGTCTCAGGGTAATATCAGATAGCAAATTAGGCAGAACATGAAGAAAAAAAAAGGTTCTTAGTGGTTTAGAGGTAAGTTATGCAGCAGCTTTGGGTAGGAAATCAAGGAGTTACTCTTTTCTCTGTGGAGGTGATGGTGGTATAGAGGTGTATCACACCACAGCTTACAGGGCTGCACAGACCTCCCCAACGTGGCTCTGGAGCTGGAAGGAGCTGATCTCTGGATCAATCCACTTTTCAATCTGCTGGAGCTTCCATGTAAATGTAGAGCAGCTCCTTGTTTTCCCCAGGACAATGATCTCAATTCAATGAGAAAGGCCCTCGTGGACCTTTGGCTGTCCAATTGTTCAGAGGAAGGGACCATTCTATAATGTTATTATCAGAAGGTGGCAAAAGAAAAAAGCAAGATTTTGACAAGAGTTTGCTAAAATCCATTTGCTGCTCAAGAGATGTCATTTGAGTCCAGGTATCCATTACAATGCTTTTCCAATAGAATGCCTGGTCAGGGGAAAAATAGGTAAAGTGGCTCTCAGCAGGACAGTAAAGTTCTTTTTGTTTTCTTTCCCTTTTTTCTTCAGAATGGTTTCTTTCTGTAAGAATGCAAAGTAAAGCCAAAAGTCTCTAAGGTATCTTTTCACCAGACTTCCAATCTGTAATGATGGCTCCAATTGCCAAAATATTTAAAAGGCCTCTGAAAGTCAGACAGTGCAGATATAAAATCCTTTCTCAGGCCTGAAGAACTAGATTATAGTATTTTTATGGAAACCTTTAGAAACCTTTAGTATAGGACCATAAAAAAAGGCAGGGATGAAATCCTGCCTCTTCTTCTGCTAAATAATCCCTCTCAGGAAGTCCTGAAATGCAACTTGCATTTAAAACTATTTTGGCGCCTGCCTATAGCATTTATCTAATTTTCCTTCAATTTGCTTCTGTCAGTTGAAAAAAAGACTTTCTGCTGCCTGAAACTGGACTAGATTCATTAGCCTCTGTGTTAATGCCAAACCAGTTTTTGAAGATCCTTTCTCCTGCCTCAGCTTTTTAGTGGACCTGATTGAGAATTTTTTTGATCTTTCAATCTGAAGCTATATTTTGTGGATGGCAGAGTGAAGGCAGCATAGGGTTACTGGTTTCCTTGTGCAGAGATCTGTTTGATAAAGAGGTTAAGAATATAAATAAGCCAGTGTACTAATAGGAAGAGGGAGAGGTGTTTCTCTTATTGCTTCCCTCATTGCCACACCTGGGCTGTGGGCCTGGCTGGTGCTACTTACCTGCTTTGATTTGCGTGCACAGCCGTGCCTTGGCTACATGTAGGAATGATACTTTTCTCCCCTTTTCTTCTGTTTTTAGTGGGAAAAAAAATTTCCAGGTTTTTGGGTCAGAAGCTTATTGAGCTCCAGCAAACCCCTTGGCTCAAATGGTCAGGAGACCTGATCTACCCTGTGGTATTCACCTGACCTGAAATTTAGACAAAGACTGTGAGGTTAATGCTAACTCTCCTTTCAGGGATAGAAGACCAGAAATACCTTTTCTACCTCTCCTATCTCTCTAGCCTCTTAGGTGACCTCTCTGTTGATTGTGCTCTTCACCAGACTGATCCCAGCACTGACAAACCCATTTTAGTGAAGGGGGAAGAGGAAGAGCTTGAACCTGATGAAAGTGAGAGATTGGAAGCCACTGAAGATGAAGATGACTGCAGTTAGGTAAGGCTGGAGATGTAGTCTTTACTTTTGGGATGTTGCTGTTAAAGTCCAGCATATGCTCATACCAGCCTGTTTAGAGGTTGCGTTTTTTAATATGACTCTTTCCTATAGAAATTTTCCTATTAAATCTTTACTATGTTTGTCCTAGTTTGTTTTCTTTACAAATTAACCTGGTGTACAAACAGCAGAAGCACCACTTTTGGTACAGGACTAAAAGAAATGAGTACTGGCTACACTTTGTTAAAACCGATCTCTTAAAAGACTTTCAATGGAAGTGTCAAAGCTTTATAGGAGGCTTTGTTTAGACAGATAAAAGACATACTATATTGTTTTCATGTGGTTTTGTAAAATATGCAAAAACAGGGAAGCAGTCCTGAGCATAAGAGTATAAATACAATACCTATTCAATTACAGCTATATGGGAATGTCACCTTTTACTATTAGGTCTGTTGTCTGACATTTTAGTACATACACGTGGAGTGGATAGTTAACTAGACTAGATAATCCCACTAACAGTTCTATAGAAAAGAGTGGAACATTATGATATCCACAGTTGACAACTGTTTATAAAACTAGGTTCTCATGACAGAAGGGAATTAAGTCATCCATGGGAGAAGCTCTTCTGGTTTCGATTCTAATTAAAAGCTGGTTATCAATGTGAAGGAGGGATGCAGCAAGCGTGGCAAGGAGGTGGTGAGTTCCCTCCTCTTAGGAAAAGGAGAGTCTTCCTGAGAGCAGGAATCAATAAACTCGGGATTAGTAGGTAAGACTTCATAAAGATATAACCGAAGGTAAAGGTATCAGTATGTTGAGTGAAATCTTCAATACTGGAATAAATGACTTGAGTCATGGAGCAGAGAACTGTGGTATTAAGCCAAAGATAAGCAGCTGGGAGAGACTTCAGGAATGCTGGAAGACAGGATGAAGATTCAAAGAAATTGTGAAAAATCAGAGAAATTGTCAAAACGATGGCCTGAAATTCAATGGAATCAGTGTAGATCATCACCAGGAACAACCAATTGCATGAATCTGTGTTAGAAACAGCTGGATAGGTGTCTGCTCTATAAAAATGGAACAGAGTCTTAAAATGAACGTGGCCCAAAAGTGTCATGATGTTGGGAAGAAGGCAAACCTCGTTCCGAGATGTATAAACAAGAGTGTGGCCTCCAAAACGTAATGATCCAGGTGCTGTGTTCAGCAAGGGGCATACAGTGTCCAGTGTTGGGGACCACCTTGGAAGAAATGTATAGGTAACTGGAGGAAGTTCAGAGCAGCAAGGATTTATCATAGGGCTAGAAACAAAGATGTTTAAGGGTAGGATAACTTATTTGGGATTCTTTAACTGAAAGCAGACAAGGCTGAGTGTGGAGGTAGATTAACCGTCTTCCAAGTAGGTAAAGATCAGTTCCAAAGAGTAAGGTAGTATCTCTAGTGAACAGGGCAAGAAATGATCAGTTTAAATCACAGCAAGAAAGAGTCTGGCTTAACATGGGCATAAACTTTATAACAGGAAGGATTGTGAAGCATTGGGACAGATTGCCTCAGCAAACTGTGACATTGCAGTCAGTGGTGGTCTTTACAAACAAGCCGTAATAGGCATTTATCTCCTCAGGCCTTTCCTCCTTGTGCTCAGGCTTTGCCTTGCTTACAGCTTGATCTTATTTTTGAAGTTGTAACCAGAAAAAGAATTTCTCAGCCACTGCAATAAATTGTTAAACAGTTGTGGCAGGTTAAGTGCAGAAATAAAATAGAAAGTAAAGTGGGGAAATACAGGAAAATCAAATGAGGATAAATATTAGGTTGTTGCATGTTTTTTCTAACACCTTTCATTCCCAAAGCATGACAGACTAAAGGAGAGAAGATCTGTAACATCACTGCAGTTAGAGTCCAGGAAAAGAAAGGGGCTTGAGAGGGAGTTTTTTCACTTGTGACTGAGGTGTCAGTAACTGATATTTGTCCACAAATGTGCTCTGTGGCAGAGATACCTGGAAACATAAGATGAAGTTAGGAAATCTTGTACTTGTTGACATTTTCTCAAGAGGACCTGACACTGCCTCCAAGTACTAAGCCTCCAGTTGTTGTACCTGCAGTCCCTACGTCTGCCTCTCGCTCGGAGCGCTCAGCCGTGCTCTCAGCTTTTGCGGTCCCTGCTTCTCTCCCCAGTTTTGGCCAAAATGCTGCCTGTTGAGTAACTTCATCCTCAGTGCCGTAAATGCTGTAGATCTTATTCCGTGTTGGATGAAAGCAAAGAGAGTGTATTCTTTTGAAGAATTTCATGCTAGGCTTGGCTGTTCTCTGTATTGTGATAAATGACAGAGCCAATGCCCATTTGAGGGCATATTTATGAGAATTCTCATCGCATCAATGTGCTGATTGAATTCAAAGAACGTTTCTTATGATCCGTTCACAAGCTGGAAGGAGCAAGACGGGGACGATTTCTTCTGTGTTTGTACAACTCAGAGCATGCATACGTTATACATTATACATAACTAATAACTTTAAAAGCCTAGTACATCAAACTCAATGTCTAAGCTAGGAGTTTCTCACTTGCTTTATATTTAATGTATCAGAACCTGTCTTCTAATATACTGAAAATATAAATCTTGTACCTTTTTTCTGCCCTGTCTGCCAGACGTCTCTCTAGCATCAGCTATGCTTACAGGTGTGCTGCTGCTGATAAAATTCTAACCGTATTGCATAGAGACGATGAGTAGAAGATGTCGCTTTCCTGAGAAACCTGTTTCTGAAAGGGTATCACTTTCAGTGCATAGAAACTTCCGCAAAACAATTTCATTCCACGTTGGTTATAGAATTATGGTAGCAGAAATCGTGACAGTGAAATAAGAGTCTTAGTGATGAAGACATGTATAATTAAAGATGCAAAGGATGCATATTTTTAGCTGCTTCCATATCACTGCTTATTAACATTGGACATAATCTCATTCTTGGAATTAATTTTTTTATATAATACAATTTACTGTTTAGCAAATTCTAGTGAGAAATCCACTGCTAAACAACATTGCATCAATAATTTAATCAAAATCACTCCCTGCTATATGTTTATATTTTAGTTCTGAGTACTTAATCTCTAGATATGCATAATCTGTAAAGAGAAGGGGACACAAAGTACTTGTAATTTAAGGCCATAGTGGCCAGTGCATGTGAGGTGCTTCTGGTGGGATCCAAAAACGGGGGCAGGTAATGTACAGGATCCAAACTCAGTTGCAAAGTACTGCAAGAAAACTTTGCTGTACCAGCTTTCTCTTGACAAGCTATACAAGACAGAGATATAATGGTTACAGTCATTTTCTTTTAGTTATGTGACTAATCTTTGTTCATTTAGATCTCATTTCCCTGCTTTTTATTTCAAAGATTGATTAAAAGATTGAAAGAAAAAGGGAATAGATCTTGAACTAAGTTAAAACAAAAGATGATTTATGCTGTCTTGTGAGTCGGGCTTTTTTTTTATTGGCTCTGATTATAACATTTTTTCCTGATGTTCTGACTAGCAAAATGCCACTACCAGTTTGAAGAGAGACAAACTCATTCTGTTATGACACAGCAGCTATGACAACCTTTTTTATTGTTGCTTAATGGTGTGTTCAAGAATGTCAAAACAGCTTGCAAATATTTCTGGGTTTGCTGTTTCAGGGACATGAAAACAGCAGCTTCAATGGTATTGAAATATTATTCAGAACAGCTTAATACTTTGGGAGCATTTCTTGGCATCAGTGTGCTTGCCCATATTTCCAGTGATAAATTGTCCACTAGTCTTTGAAAAGTTTGCTTAAAACTCTTTAATACTGTCAAGTGAGCTATGATCAATAAAATAGAAGTGACATTTAGTTGGATGTGGAGACTAAATACTTGGTGGTGACTATTTAAATTTTCATTTCTCATTCACAAAAATCAGAGAATGGCCCAGCTCATCATGACCTGTCGTTTCCATTTGAAATGACTGCGTATGATCGCCACTTTGATATGAAATGGCTTCTGAATGGTTTTTGTGAAAGTGGTGCCAAATCATAAAAATCGTCATAATAAATGACACACTTATCAGCCATTTTGTCAGTCAGAGGAAGGAATTTGCTGGACAAGGTAGGTGAAATTTGTTGCTGGAAACAGAGTTAAAAAAGATTAGGCAAAACTGTTACCTGCTCTCTCAAATGTATAGTTTGGGAAAAATGTAATAAATCATAGAATCACAGGAAAATTCATGTTGGAAGGGAACTTAGGAGGTCTCTATCCCAACCTCCTGCTCAAAGCAGGCTCAGCTCTGAGATGAGACCGGATTGCTGAAGGCTTTGAGCAAGCCCAGTCAGGGTCGAACCCCCCCCAAGGAAGGAGACTGCACAGCTCTGGGTAACCTGCTCCAGTGCCTGACTGCCCTCAGGGAGGAAAAGTCCAGAGGTCTGAACATCTCCTTCAGCTTATGTACACCCAGAGTCTCTCATCCACCCACCAGGCACAGCTGTGAAGACCCTGACTCCCTATATTCTTGACGGCCTCCTAATGGGCACTGGCTGGGGGCTGCTGTTAGGTCCTCCCAAAGCCATCCATCCTCTAGACTGAACCAGCCCAGCTCCCTCAGCCCCTCCTCAAGGACAAGTGCTCCTTGGTGCACCTTGGTGGCTCTCAACTGAATTCGCTCCAGTTTCCCAATGTCTTTCGTGTGTTGGGGTCCCCACATTTGGATCTCAGTAATATATCTCAAACTCGGAAAATGATTTCTGCCTTCGTCTTCCCCACTGTAGAAGAGCAGTTCATGAGGTCACCCTCTGGAAATTTCGTAAGGCAAATCAGGTCTCAGGTGGGGTACCACAGGCTTTGATTCTAGGTCTAGAGTAATGATTTCCTTTTATTCCCGCACTGATATTTCTTTTCCAGTTCTTAACACTCGCACTGTTTTTTCCCCCAGACCTGTATGATAAAATCAGGTCAGATTTCTGTCTACCAGTGGTACTGCAAATGTCCATTTTCAATTTTCTTTTCATTAACCTGCCCCCCTGATCCCAGTGTGAATCTTGCTCTCTCATCATGCATCAACTCCCCTTGAGAACGGCAGAAACAGCAGTAGCCAAACAATATTGCTTTGCTTCCAGACTGTCTGCAGAGGAACAGGACCTTTATTCTGTTGCCAGAACTCAGTGTTCAGTATCCTAACGCTGGCCTGACTTTTGCTGTCTTTACAGGTAGTGGAGGGTAGAAGGGAAGAAAATTAGATTGAGCAAGACTTGTTTAATCAGAAGTACTTCAGGATTTTAATAAAAAATCAGTAGAAGCAACACTATCATGACTGCTTCAAAATAAAAGCAGTCCAAATTTGTCCACTTTTTAAGTGCTGTGCCTCCAAAACATGCTTATTTCAGAGTCATTCTTTACTTCTTGGTCTTTCAATGTCAAAAAAAAAACCCAAAACAACTATGTAAGGTCACTAATTGCGTTGACTAACTCCATGCGATGGAGAACACACTAAGTTTCTGTAGCTGGACAGGCCAAACCTGTCCCTGACCTGCTGAAGTGGCTTGGCACATGCTGCCTGGACTTGCTTTCCCCAACCCATGTGGCGGGAGGAGATGCACCTTCAAAAAGCTGTAGGACCGAGGGCAGATCTCAAACTCGCAGCAGGAAAGTGCAAGCAGCTTGTGATGGGCATTGTGGGAAAGGAGGCCAAGGAAAATCCCTCTCTGAAATCAATAGGACTGGAAGGAGCCTAAAATTTCACCTGTGGGTGAAGGGGCTGGGTACAGCATGGGGCTCTGTCACAGCGTTGATCCCTGCCATGCTGTCTCAAGCCGTCGTAATTTCATAGAATCATAGGATCATAGAATGGTGTGGGTTGGAAGGGACCTTAAGGATCATCTAGTTCCAACCCCCCTGCCATGGCCAGGGACACCTCCCTCCAGACCAGGCTGCTCAAAGCCCCATCCAGCCTGGCCTTGAACGCTTCCAGAGACGGGGCATCCACAGCTTCTCTGGGCAACCTGTTCCAGTGTCTCACCACCCTCATAGTAAAGAATTTCTTCCTAATATCTAATCTAAATCTACCCTCTTCCAGTTTAAAGCCTTTACCCCTTGTCCCATCACTACATGCCTTTGTAAAAAGTCCCTCCCCAGCTTTCCTGTAGGCCCCCTTTAGGTACTGGAAGGCTGCTATAAGGTCTCCCCAGAGCCTTCTCTTCTCCAGACTGAACAGCCCCAACTCTCTCAGCCTGTCCTCATAGGAGAGGTGCTCCAGCCCTCTGATCATCTTCATGGCCCTCTGCTAGACCTGCTCCAACAGGTCCATGTCCTTCTTGTGTTGGGGGCTCCCGAGCTGGACACAGTACTGCCGGTGGGGTCTCACCAGAGCGGAGTAGAGGGGCAGAATCATGTCCCTCAACCTGCTGGTCGTACTTCTTTTGATGCAGCCCAGGATGCAGTTGGCTTTCTGGGCTGTGAGCGCACATTGCCAGGTCATGTTGAGCTTCTCATCAACAAAAAATTTGTCCCTCTGGATTACAGAAGGACCCTCAAGTAGGGTTGACTTCAGTAAATGGAGGTAAAGGTAATACAATCTACTCCACTAATTTTGTTGTATTTTAAGCTGCAGAGGAGCATTATTGTCATCTGATCTGGCCTCCTGAATAGCCATGAGGGAGAAAAGCTGACTGAAAACAGTGCGACGCTAGTCTGAGGGGTGAGAAACGACCGCTCTTCATCGGATCGACGCAAACTGAACCTGAACCTTTTCACATTTCTCCATGACTATCGTAATTAATATTTTGTAACTTTCTATTTTTTCAAAGCAAACTAGAAATAGAAGAGCTGCATGGGGAGCTCAGTGTATGCCCCACTGGTGACTGAGCTAGCTGCACTTCTTTCATGTGGCCGTGCTGCCAGCCCACTGTCCAGAGCTCTACAGTAGAGAGGTTTCTTTTCTTGGCCCCCCACAGGGATGGTTTAGCCTGCAGGATTTTCCTAATCTTGATGCATTTATAGTCATAGAAGTGGAAAAGAAATTCTTTGAAAAGGGAAAGGGGAATGTTATTTCATACTGTGGTGCAAACCATAAAAAGCCTCCTATCTCTGCATATATAGAGAGATGATAATCTTTGCATGAACAGGGAAATTTTTAAAGATCTGTGGAAGAACAACTTTCTACCTATGACAGCAGTTTACAGCTGTTATATTTTTATTAGCACTCTGGTGTAAGTGCATTTCCTCCCCACCCCAAAATTGTCTACAACTAGAAACTCAAATCTGAATCTTCCGTTCACACAGAGGTTTTCGTAGGATCCTGAGCTTGGACTCCCATGCAATTCCCATTTCCATCTGACACCGTGCGCTGGAGAGAGGCTGGGGTGAAGAGGGTGCTGTGAGGAGAAGATTCAGCACTGCCATCCTCTAGGCGTAAATGATAAATAATCACTATCCGTTCACCAACCATGTAAGTGACTTTTGAATGGTCACTAGAAAATGTGTTTATTCGTTACCTTCTTATACAATCGTCTTTTAGATTCACATTTTCACGTGACCGTACTGGTTAGCGAATGATCCCATGAACCCAGCTGTCCCAGAAGCTGTGCCTTTGGGGGAAAAGAAGCAAATGTTGGGTGACCAGTGATAAAACTGCATTTGCCTGAGCTCTGGAGTGAGGCTGCTCTTCGTGCGGTCCCGGACTCCTGGTGCAGAGGGAGAGTGAACCTGCCGCCTCTCCTCCAGCACGGGGACTTTGGCTTCCGCGTTCTGGAAGTGAGGCGGGGGGATGGACATGCATCCCGGGTCTCATCGCGGCACAGAATGCAGTCATGGCCGGGTTGGACGTGTGGCCTCAGGGGTGAATCAGAGTCCTGAGAAAGACATAGTCTAGGAGCAGGAATACTTGTCACCTGAGTTCAAGCGACGTGTATAGAGTTAGGAAATAAAGGTTACATGATGGACTGCAATAAAATCATTTTCAGGTTCCCAAACGAGAAAATGAAAAGACTGTGGAACATAAATGTCAGCCTTCTTGGGAAATAAATGCCTAACAGTATATAACAGGTTAGTCTTATTTTAATTTCAACAGTCTTTGATGGATTTTCCTTTGTTATGTTAAGAAGTGAACATAGGTATTTCCCAATTCCCTTTACCTGATTTAAGTGCCTTGAGGATTACATACAAGCTCAGGAGTACTGTGTTCCAGGTCCGTAGTTAAATATTGGTCTGGTTCTAGTTATATTCTTCCATATTCCACCAGCAGGAAAATTTACCCTCCACAATTGCAACCAACAGATACATGAGAAAAAGAACTTCCTGTCCAATATGGACCTTGCCTGTCTCCTTTAATTTATTCTTTTTTTTTTTTTTTAAATATGGTATGGTATACAGTGACACCCACTTTGAACATGTTTTCCCATCACTGCTCTACCAGCTCTGAAAACTGCTTTTGTTTGGATATTGTTATTATCTGCTAGAGACTGATAGGAATGCGGAGTCACTCACGGGGAAAGGGAAACATGGTTCTCATTCAGAAGGAATGCAGCTTCATCCACGCAGTTTACAGCACAGTTGTATTTGAAGTCGAGCCGCGGGATCTTGTGGCAGTAAAAATCATTGTGATTTATAGGAAAATGTCACTCTGGCTGTCTCCTCTATAAAAGCTTTTTACTACTCTTGTTGAATATAAATCAGAATAATGTGGCCAACAAAATGATGGTTTTGGCAAAATGTTGTGAAGACAAAAAATAAACGGGTTTGAATTGTCTTGGCTTTATTATGCAGAGAGATATTACTGGAATTTATTGCCTTGCCAAGATCAATATCCTTGTCCTTAAAAATAGGTGTGTGTAACTGTATGTCTAAATTCATATGCAAATTAATTTAAGGATGTTCACCATGAAGTTTACCTTCAAACCGCAATAACGGTAGATCTTAAGTGCTTGAAATGAAGCTGATGATAGAATTTAAAAATCTCACTCTGGCCATATTTGTAGCATCAGACTTCGAACTCTTTGGGGTTTTTGTCTCCTTCTAGGGGGAAATGTGATCGGTCTCAGCATATCTGACTCAAGGTTATCAAACTTCACCCAGGAATTTAAGTAGGAGATGGACCTCCCCTTCTGCATTGCCTATGAGTTTCATTTCTAAGGAAAAATATGTGAGAAGAAATAAATGATCAATGAATTCCGCTGCTTGTCACAGTTCAGCGTTTCTGCCTCTGGAGTGAAGCCCGTGGAAATGGATGAGCATTAGGGGAAGGTGACAGAGGCCAAAGAGAGGCAACAAAGAGTTTGGGGCCCGTCCTGCACCACCTCTCTCAAAGGCATGGTGTTAGGAGGGGTTGCCAGCCTGTGGCATTTAAGCCACACAGGGTTCCCGGGTGTGTAGTCGGAGTCGTCTGAACCTGGCTGTGGGCAGACTCGGGCTATGGGCACTGCGGGTACAGCATCTCCAGCTTGCCCTGGGATCCCAGCAAAGTCCCAGCTCAAGCCCATTCCTGAGTGGAGCAGAAGGATTCATGGAGACCCAGGGACACCTCTTGCTCTTAATTGTTTCTTGACTCCTCTGGGGATGGTGAGTCTCGGCCAAATGAGGACAGGGGGGCAAAAGGGTTAGCTTCACCTTTAATTGCTCTACCAGCACTTAGGCACGATGTGAATAATGTTTGGAGAAACTCTGCTCTAGCAGCATACAGGAGCCTGGGCTAGACAGCAATTGTAACACTCCCTTCTGGCCTGTATGAATTTATGAGTTCACAGATCCTTCCTTGTACTTAAAAGACCTCTGCTGCTGGTAGCCGAGCACCTGTGCCTGTCGTCTGCTCGTAATTAGTTGTACAGCAGTTGGAACAGACAGCGCTCTCCTGACTGGTAAATTACTCAGCATATCCAGTTCAGAGTGGTGCCCTGATCAGAGGCACCGGCAGAGATGTACAAACCGCAGAAGAGCTTGGGTGTGCAATGGGAGGGCACACAAGCGACTCTCCTGTCCTACAGAACCAACTCCTTGTTTCTTAGAAGTCCACATCTCAAAGAATATTGAGCAATATGGTACAGGGCTGTAGAGGGGCCAGATAAACCACCACTTCCTTCTGTATCAATGTTAATAATGTTCTAAAAAGTGACACGTAAGGAGTAGCCCCAGGCTGGGCATAACCTTGTTCTAAGGCTTTGTTCTTTGTTGGATAAAGGATCATCTAATCCTAACTAGTTGAAAGAGTGCTCCACAGGTAGCTCACAAATGGCACAAAGCATATTTCCATCTCAAGTCATAAATAAAAATGGACTGCAGGATGATTTAATCAGAACTGCAAATCCTAATGCACTTCAATCTGCATAATCCAGGTTGGACATGGACTTCAGAAGTAGTGTATAATAGCTATAGTATTTAGAAGTGTCAATATATGTGCTAATGATCCGTGATGTACTTCTATTCCATTCTATTCGCTGTGCATGAAAAATGCTGGTAGATCTCTATGAAGAGTCATTATGGCATTCCCAAAATATACTGGTCAGTTTTGATCACTCTGCTGAATATTCAGGATTAAGTGATACAGATTTGGGACTTCTGAATTACAGGTATGTTGCGTGATGTGTTACATTTCTGCCTCAGTCTTCCCATCTGTGCAATGGAGGTAAAGCTATCTACTATCTTCCTTCAAGGAAGCACTGGTAGGATTAACCAATTAATATTAGGATTTTAAAAATGGAAAAGATGAGACAACCACAAATTGCATTTATTATAACCATGCCTTTCTTGCCTTACACCGTGAAAGGTGTTTCCCTTTGCCTCAATTATCAGAAGATTGCGACAGCCCAGAACATTCAGCAAAAGCAGTCCCAGATGTTGACTACACCCACATATTTCTGAAGCTTTTGGTGATAAGTACGCAGTCTGCATACCTACAGGAATAAGCACGTACTGGTTCCCATAGAAAATTAAGATCCAGCGATTTAAATCAAGTGCTGATGAATTGTGTCTATCCCCCTCTAGCTATTTGCTGCAATAAAAAAAAAATAATTAAATCAGTACTTTTACTTCTTCCTCCATAAGACAATAGGCTTTCATTCCTCTTTCTTGGAGCATGCCAATGTGTCAAAAATGTCAGTGTGGTATCTTTCAAAGTCACTTCCGTGGGATCAGGTATTGAAGATCAAAGTGAGAAAGAAACTGGAATGAAAATCATGTTGAAATTTGAATAATACAGAGAAGTTTAAATGTTAAAACTGTTCAACTCCTGGAGGTTTATAGTTCGCTACTGTATTCTTCTGAGGACTGCTGTATACACAGATTGTTAGCCAACACTTCTGGCAGGAGGGGAAGCAGGAATATGGAAAACTATTATAACATGGAGACCTATTATAAGAATTTCTTCAGTGTTTTCAGAGACAGGTTCATGCTTAAATTTGGAGTATGATACACATGATGGATTAATATGAGCACACAAAATGTTCAAGTTTTGGTCTGTAAAATCCAGCTTTTCAAATAGAAGGTTTTAAGTCTCCAGGCAAGCAGATTTCATTGGTTTGGAGGAATCAGTCGTTCTTAGACTCTGAAATTCAGAATGTATGTTTACTTAGTAATTAATTCCTGGGTTTGGGAAGAAGATGTTACTCTCCAAAATACAAAAACACTTGGCCATAACATAAAATGCATATGTTGTTTTCTCTATAACTGTCCTTGCTTTCAAGTCTCATCAGTGACAAGAGCCACATGAAACCAGTAACTCAAATAAGCTTTCTAGAACAGGAGTTTTGTGACCACTGAGCCCTTATTCTGCTGATAGGTCGCAAGGTCCCAGGTTCTTGTAGTCAGTTGCAGCCCTGGTCGAGCTTACTTTGCTCCTGTCTTTGCCCTGGCATTTATTAATCTGTTTTGGGCACACAGTTACATTCCTTATGTTTTAAAACTCCTTCAAGTAGAAGAACCACGGCTCTAGTTTGTGGTTGCTGTCAGATTGCAGAACCTCTTTCTTCCTTCTGAGGGTGGAGAGCCCAAGATTAAACCATTTTCAGGAGCAATGTCTAACTGTGTAAAGGAATGTGACAGCAGAACTAAATGAATTTATCAAAACGACTACTCTGACTACCAAAAGAAATGTACATATGCAGGTAAAATAACAAATGCAGAGGTGTCATCATAGGTCTAGTTTCTTTGCCATTGGAGAGTGTTTGGGGATTTTGAATTAACACACATTACAGAGCTTAGAATCCCTCCCCTTCCCAATATGTTATAAATGGATTTTCTGGTAACATCCCCCTTGGTCCAAAAGGTCAGATGAAGAATATTTTAGAAGAATTTCTCTTATGCCTACGTCAACATTATACCTAAACTATCCGGTCTAGAAACAAGCCTACAGCCCACTGTGCTTCCAAGACCTACAAATTCTTATATATTCATGTATATATATGGATATACATATTTATATCTATATACACTGCTTTTGATTTAATCTCTGTTTATGAGACATAGGAAACCTGAATAGAGGCTTCAGCAATCTAGGTGTCTTAGCGCTGGGTGTCAGGGAGGTGTCCTAAGAAAGATTTCCCCACTCCAGCTCTTCAGTGGGTGATCTTTCTGTCTGCTCTCAGCCATGAGGTATCACTGCAGGGGGGAAAAGCGCAGAGGAAGGGCGCACCGAAGGCTGATGCCCATTACCTTCAGTGTACCTGAAAGCAGAGCAAATAGCCAGGGAGTGGCACACTTAAAAGAATCCAATGAATTATCTCAGAAAGACCTCTGAAATACTCCCGAGGGCAAAAAATGAGGATGGGTGTTGAGTTTGGCCTGAAGCCCAGCCTTCTGAGTTCTCTTGGGCAAGAGAACAGATGTAACCAATAAGTCTGTGGCTGCTCACAATCTTAAGTGCTTCGTGTTTAAGGAAATGGTAGAAGAAACAGTGAGAATGTAGACTGTCAAGATTCATGGTGTCTAATATTTGTAGAGTTTTAACAGAATTTGGGTTACTAGCAGATGACACCAGGATCTTCCAACTAACACTGAGGCAGGTATGAAGATACAGATGGAATAGGAAACAACGATTTTTGCACAAAGTGCTAAGAAAGAAGAGAAATCACTGTGGTACCCTGGCTCTGGCCAGGTTTAGAAATGGCTAATAAATATCGGTAAGCACCTTATATTTTTTTGCTTGACCTTTTGGTGGGTCACATAATTGCAGTGCTTTCAGCTGTCCTGGCATTCCATGCAGGGCTGGGTAGGGTACACGTATGTTTTGCCATTAAAAATAGCCTTATGAGAAAGAAAATAACCTTTTGGAATCTGAACTGAAAGAAAAATACATGGTTTTTGCCATAAGTTGACATAATTTGGCTATCTTATTAATCTTCATAAATCAAGTTCTACAAATAGATTAGCAACATGATTCTGCTGGTCGAGGCAGTCTGGCGTGTGCTTGATAAGCATCCGATCTAGAGCCCTGTGTTTTCAGTGCCTTCTTAATTAGTGACTCAGTTTTTCATGCCTCCAATTACGCGAGCTGTGGCTGGGAGGAGTTCTGCCAGTGCTGGGGGCAAAATGTCAGAAGCGACAGCATGACTTCAGCTGTACCTACAGAAATCCGCACGTACAACCACACCCACATCCGTCTTTCACAGCACAGGTGATGGAATTGCAAAATGCATTACCTGGTCTGTTCTCAGGCCGGACATGAAAATAGGAGCCAGAATCTGAAAAGACGAAGACAGTAAACTCTGCAAAGCCAGGTTCCGTCTTTAGGCATAGGCTGTGAGATGGCCCATAACTTCAGTTTCCCTGAGGATCTCAGAGCAGGAGCCATTTCCTCAAGGTCTTATGGGTACGTAGCAAGCTTATTCTGCTGTCATGCTGACTTACCTTCGTGGCCAAAACCCTGGAAGCAGGGTCGAGACTGCACCTACTGCCACAGATCTTTTATCAGCAAACAAGGAGCTGAGAGGACCGAGGGGGGTGGTTGTGCCTCCCCTGCTCTCTCCTCATTCACCGCCTACTATTGAGATTTGGAGACACAGTACAGGAAAGTGTCTGTGTAGTTTATGCCCCTTCGTGTCCCTGCAGGCTCTCAAAAGCAGCAGCCACAATATAATTCCAGGTTAAAATGCCATCTTAGAGATATTTGGCGAGAACTCTCAGGTGCTGCTGAGTCGCTTGACTTAATTCTGCCACCAATTCAAATGGAGTGCTGGGCTGCTTTCCTGTCTCTGTTTGGATTTTAAATCCTCTCTGGATCCTGCTGAAATAATCTCTGCCAGAGACAACTTATCACTAGGTATTACTGAAATACTCCCAAGGAGCACATTTCTTTCTTTCTTATTCTTGGCCTAGACCAGGTCACAAAAAATGGCAGGAATTTTGAAGAAAATTCCCAGAAGTGGACGCCAAAAATACCCCTCTTTTTGCCCCCAAGTCTCATCTTCCCCAGGTTTAGGGTAAGCAAGCCAAGCATGGCTTTGCTTCACCCGTATCCCTGGTCTGTTTTCCAGGAACAAAACAGGCAGCAGTGTGCTTTGTGCAGGTAAGATCACCTCCCTGCCCCGGGACAGAAGTGACAGCATTCAGACGATGTGGAAGGCTGAATAGGCTCTCCGTTCTCCCGGACAGCCTGGGTAAAAACAGACGGATTGTTGCTGGGAATTCCCTTGTTTAAGATGTTGGCAGTAGGCTTCTACAGTGTTGAGATGGGGGGTGTGTGTATATATATATCTATATATGCGTATATAAAATAAGTATTCCACCTGCTGCATTTTTTAAAGGCTTTATGGTAACTAGTTCCATCTTCCTGTCTCCTCCACGACAAGTCCATGGCCAGGAAGCCTGTGCGATACAGGAATTTAAGCACTTTTCCATAGCTGCCTCTTGCAGCGGCTTTTGCCAGCTCTGACCGTTCAGCAGATCCTTCCTCCAGGGCAGGACCCCAGGGACAGCTGGTGTCGGCTCCACCACCCATCCTACCTCCGCTCCAAATCCCTGGACCCATAGGTGCGAGCGATTTGTTTCCTCTTCCAGCCTTGTCAAGCAGCTGGCTTACAGCTCAGAGTTTGTGTACTGAGCACTTAACCAGAATCCAGGATAAAGTATTAAATATTTGTGATACATGGTGAATGAATATAAAAGTAGGCGAGGGAGGACCATTAACAAACCTTCCTCTCGACTAGCGGAAAGAAAACGGCAAGGGTGAGTGGAGGATTTTCCTAGAGCCAGTACCAAAAAGCCAGAAAGTGTTTAAAGTAAATTAGTGATAAAGGGCTCATTATAGATACTGGAGAAATGTTATTAAAATGAATGTGGAAAATTCCAGCTCTTCCATTTTGAGTTAACTCCTGCAGGAATACTTAGGTTTTTATCTCCTTTAGTATTTATCAGGATATACTGTATTTACAATGAACAGAGGTTTGTGTTCCTTGTAAAGTAGAAGGTGTTTAATTTGTTGAGAAAATTTGTTCTCAGAAAAATAACTATATGTGGTTTTATAAAAAAAAGAGGTGATGTTTTTCTTTACACGTAGTAAACCAGAGTCATTAGGAGCAGCTGACATGTCCCATTTTCCCCACCATGTTTCTCAGTTCTTGAGGTTCCAGATGCTCCTATCAAAGAGCAGGAAAATGTGCCAAACTTACTGTTTGGGATGCCAGCTGGTAAATTCCCCCTGCCAGGAGCAATCAGGGATTCAGTCCCGGGGTCTGATCCTTGCACAGGGACTCGCTGCCCCTTTCAGAGCTCCGTGGAAAGCAGCAGGGAACTCTGCGGTTGCGAAGGTTTGGCATCACTTCTGATCTTAGACTTGCATTTCAGATAGTCTAAAACTGTGTAAGGCTGTTGTTTGGGAAATTAGCGCTATCTACCCACGAAACTGAAAGCAGTGATGCACATACCCTATTCAAAGTGGCAGGGGAAAAGGAGTTGCTAACTATTTTAAAGAAATTTAACCGTAGAAACACCACATTCTTGATTATTCTGTGGCATTCCTGTTCTTCCCCAATAAATAAACTAAGCTTTAATCCATATAAAATAGATTTTACTAGAATGTAAGAATGCATGGGAAAGTATAAACCATTTACTGAAGGAAACTTGAACTTCCTGTGAAATGGAAACAATTTGAGAGCAGAACATTAAGATCATTCATTGATTATATTCATTGGCCTTAGACTCTTTATTTATGGACAGGCAGAAAAGATGGGAGAGGTGCTAGACATATCCCAGCCACAGTGTATATATTTCCATTATTGATGCTAAAATCCAAGTTATTTTAAAGAGGATTGGTGCCTTCAGCTCACCTTCTGCTTTTAATAAAAATAGCGTTTTCATAGAAAAAGTAATAATGGCTTCCCTTCATTCCTCCAGATTCGAATTTTGATGTAGACTTCAGTGTTGGAGTAGGCACAAGGTACAAGGTAAGACTTCCTAACGATTTCTTTTATGCCTAGCCATGGCAGTAAAATCATACTGCTTTTATATATGTGTGTATATATATACGTAAAATGTACCATATACTCTTTAAAGGTTAGGAGAACATTCCACGAGTTATTGATGTGGTGGAGATACACTACATACTCTGTGTATGTGCTCCAGACATATGAAAGTCAGTGGAAAGACTATGATGTTCCTCAGAGAGAACTGGATCAGGCCCCACATGATTAAAGAAATAGGTTAAATATTTCTGTTGCCCTAACTCACTGGCTGTCAAGAATACAGAAAATGCGTTTCAGTATTTTTCTTTGGTTAAATTTCACTTCATTAGTGGACATCTAACACAAAGCCTCTGAGTATTTTGTAGTTACTGCAAGAGATTAAATGCTTACACCTGAAGAAAAGCCTTCTAGTAAAAGACTGGGACAGACAAATTGTATTTTTGGTGATACGATCCCAACTTGATCAAAAAAGGGAGGAAAAACCCTCCATGGTAGAGATTTGGAAAAACTAAAAGAAAGAACCCCCAAAAATACTCAAAGAATGATGAATCACTTGAAATTAATATGGCTTGCAATGCACTCTGAGGGCAACAGTAGGACATATGGGTGGGAAATTTCCATTAGCATCCAGACCCAAAGCTGCATCCAGCAGTTCCTGGACTTTGCAGAGAGTATCTTGCTGTGATGAGAGACGATCCTTTAGTAGATCAGGTTTCCTAAGTCCCATCCAACATGACCTTGAACACTTCCAATGATGGGGCATCCATGGTCAACTTGGTGTCCACCAGGATCCCCAGGGCCTTTTCTGCAAAGCTTGCTTTCCAGCCAGTTGACCACCAGAGTGCACTGGTGCCTGGGATTATTCCTCCCTGGGGGCAGGGTTTTGCATTTCCCTTTGTTGAACCTCATGAGGTTCCTGTCTGCCTGACTCCCCAGCCAGTCCAGGTTCCTCTGCATGGCAACATGACCCTCTGGGACACCAGCCTCTCCTCCCAGTTTTGTATGATCTGCAAACTTGCTGAGGGTGCACTCTGTCCCATCATCCCAGCAGGTCATTAACGAAGATGTTAAAAAGCCTACCAAGCTGTGATTGCTTTCCCAAATGATCAATCAGGTGACAAGACACTTAGGACATGCATCGATAATCTGTGATTCTAGGGATCAAATAGCACTTCACAGGCTCCTTGACAGAAGTCTCCAGACTCTCTTGCAGGGGGTTGGTAGCCTTAGCACCCCCCAGTATGCTCAGGGTTGACAATAGGAGCAGTGTCCCCTTCAAAGAAATACACCCACAGTGCTGAGTCCACCTTGAGTGACGCTGCAAACGGCAGGGCCGAGCGGACCCAAGCAGAACCTCAGGGCCGGGTGATGGTAACCAGCAGGGGAGGAGATGGAGAGCTGCACCTTGTGTGTGTCAGAGAGGCTTTTTGAGATGTTGCGTTTTCAAGGCAGTAGAAATGTAACTGGTGTGTTGGAGACAGGCAGCCAGTCACTGGGACAGTGAAAGTAAAGGGAAGGAGAGGAGTAAAGAGGTGCAGGAAGAGGAGCAAAGAAGAGGAGGAAAGAGGTGCAGGTTTTTGAGCCCAGAGCTTGCTGCAGGGTAGATTTTGGTGGGGGGTAGTTGACTGTTGCTATTTATTTCAGTTGTGACGTTAGTGAAAATAAGCTTTTTTAAAAAAACCTATTTTTTATAAATACACTTTTTTTTTTTTTCTTTTCTGAGCACTTACTTGAATCTTATTAACAGTTTCTCATTCTAAGGGAAATGAACCTTTGTGGCCCTAAGTATTGGCTAAGCACTCGGACTAAAAAAAAAAAAAGTTTTAAATTGTTTAGGAAAATGAATAGGATGGAGGATGAAACCTTACTGAAAAATAAACTGTAAATGGTAGCCTCTTGCCATAAATCTACTTCCCCAGAGGATTTTCTTCACAGTAGCCTCTAAAGACATTAGCAAATGCCAAGGACTTCATCTGTAGTTATTGGACGCTGTTTCCTGCTGTCACCTGGCTTGGAGGTCCTCTGCCTCTGCCACGCCATCCATGTAGGAAACAGGTTATCTGGCATTTTTCTCAACAGCCCTCTGGAATTGCACTTGACCAAATAGCAAATCCTGACCTTTGCTTTGTGGGAGGTGGGAGAGCATCAGCTCTTCCATTCCCAGGTGTCAGGCCCACCCGGCAAGGGGGGTACTCACACGGGCTGCAATGATGGGATGGGAGCGTCATTGCTACTGTGCAGAGCTGGCTCAGGTTGTGTAAACCTCATCTGGCCTGTCAGTTATGGCCTCTATAAATTTTAGATTTTTTAATCTGTAACTAGAATCATAGAATCATAGAATGTGTTGGGTTGGAAGGGACCTTTAAAGGTCATCTAGTCCAACCCCCCTGCAGTAAGCAGGGACATCTTCAACTAGATCAGGTTGCTCAGAGCCTCGTCCAGCCTGGCCTTGAATGTCTCCAGGGATGGGGTCTCCACCCCCTCTCTGGGCAACCGGTGCCGGTGTCTCACCACCCTCATTTTAACTTCCTAATGTGTAATCTAAACCTACCCTGCTCTAGTTTAAAACCATTGCCCCTCGTCCTATCACTACATGCCCTTGCAAACAGCCCCTCCCCAGGTTTCCTGGAGGCCCCCTTCGAGTACTGGAAGGGGCTGTAAGGTCTCCCCGGAGCCTTCTCTTCTCCAGGCTGAACAACCCCAACTCTCTCAGCCTGTCCTCATAGAAGAGGTGCTCTGCTATTACTGTACTTAATGCTAAGGAGCTGTGAAATACCAGGTGATTTCAGCAAACGCCATGTGGGAACGGAATAATGTTGGAACCGGGAGTCGGTTTTGTTCTGACTTGCGTGCAGAGCTGTCGGTGTCAGCCCCAGCGTGAGCGCTTGGCAGGGAAATTGCACAAAAAGGACTTGCCAGAGGCTTGCAGTTTATGCCTGCATACATTTCTGTGGTGAAATTTCACGCCTGCTAGCCAAGCCGACTTGTACTCAGCACTTCATCGGGAAGACTCCTCGCAGAGGCCTGTCGCCTTCCCGAGACGCCTGTGCCGGAGCCTTTGCCATGGGCTTCCCAGTGCTGCTTTTCATCCTGGGACACTCAGTGCCTCGGAGCATCATAAAGTGAAGTGATGATCATGATCATCAAGTGATCAACAGAAATGTCTTTTTGGCATTCCAGAGCGACATGATATTGCACGGGTTTACAGTACATAAGCGCTGAGCCTTAGAGCAGAAAATTCTTAAAGAAACTCCTTGTGGAAATGCACTTCACTAGCCCTCTTTCCCTCTCATGGCTTCTGATTAACCTAAATTGGGAGATGCTTTGGGAAAGCCAGAGTACATTAATGAATGGATTTGCAAGCCTAATTTCTGTCCCTAATAATAAAAAAATTTCCCTGTAATGTCTAAAGGCTGGCTGTGCATTGGGAACTCAAACTAAGCTCAACTAAAAATCACAAAAAGATCATTTCTGGGGCTCACTGAATACTCTGCAAAAGAGCAATGAGGTGTCAGGGGACAGAGTGCGATGCACTCCATGGGGAGATCTTCCTCTCATCACCGTGAGGTCCTGCAGCTGTCAGAGAGCTTGCAGCCATCCTCCGAGATAGTCCTAAGGGATTTCATGGTCTGCTTCCTACTGAGTCAACAGAGTCCATCCACAGAGCAGCAGGGCAGGCATGAGCTCAGTCTTTATTAATGGAATAAGGTGAATAAATATCTTGTGCCTTGCTTGGTAGTGCAAAACTTCTCACAGCAAGTCGCACAACTCACTGCAGGTAGCCTCTGAGATGGGGTTGCTTGCCTTGAGAGAATCGTTCCCCATAAGGGCTGTCTGTAGATACAGCCCACGAGTTGTCCCACAGCACGATGTAATCCTCCACCAGGGAGTTCTGCAACAGCCTGAGGGAAGAATTTGCTTCATTTAGCACCGGTCTCTGCTCCAGGTCTTCCAGTATTGCTCGAAACCACATGAAATTCAAAAGCTGGACCAGATGCCAACAGGGAAAGTGAAATGGGGTATTTCCTACTGTGCTGCACCTCAGCATCACTGCTGGGTGCTGGTGAGGGAGTGGGGACGGCTGCCCTGGGCATAGAAATATATGCACCATCCCTGTTTGCAAGCAGGGGCATGATAAGGGTGAAACACTATGGGAGGGAACTCCTCTTGAGATTAAAGGGAAACACTGCACAGGTCTGTTCAAATTGGGAATAGAAAGGGAAGCGCAAGTAGCAGCAATTGCCTTTTAGTCATTTGGTGTGTGCTTCCTCATCTCTTGGAGCCTTTTCCGGTGCATTTTGTCACCTGGTACCTTTAAAATGAAGTGGAAATTCACTGTAAGCACAGCAGCGTCTCCCGGACACCTTACCTGCCCCGCACTCTGAATTCAGTTGGGAAACTCCAGTTTGGGCACTGAGCACCTGTATCTAGGTATGGAAATGTGCACAGCAGTCATAATTCAGGCCTCTGAGGAGCTGGCCCTTCATGACTTAAAAAAGCAGTGGGATTTTTAGGCTTTCACATCACATGGTTTTAAAAATATGCTCCCCATTTAACTCGCATGGCACGTTGCTACCGCTAATGCGCTGCATTTTCTTGGTAAAGTTTTCTGCTCCTGTGGATAAAAGCTGCGAAGGACTGCTTGAAAGATGAGCTACAGTCTGCTCTCCTCGTGGCAGCGTAGCTCTCTTCCAGCATCTTAGAAAAAAAAGCAGCAGTAAATCTCAGGCCAAGTGTCATGTGAGGTAACAGAGTCTATCTGACATAATTTCTTTCTTAGAAACTTCCAGTGTTGAAAGTCTTTAAACTTCGGCACTTTGCCAAAATCCACAAGCCCCACCACAAAATTAGAAGATATCTAAAAAAGAAGTCCCTTTCCAGGAATGACACAAACAGAAATGAATACAGTGAGAGGAAAAAATCTCCCACTGTTCAGGACAGATTAGACAGAACACTTCCCTTTTAACTTAAAGGGCACCGGGGATTTGGACATATATTTTAGCGAGTCTTAGAGAAATTATTATTTTCCAATTGCAATTCTCAGACCTGAGTTCTGCTCTTCCCACAACTGATTATTTCCCAGAAGTCACATTTTTCATATTTCAGTTTGGTTTCTTTGATACTGAACTAGCTGAAACCAAGAGTCTGAATAGAATTAAAAACTAAGACACTTAGCTCTGAAGGAAGTCTTTTTCCCTTTTCTGCACTTACCAAAATGCAGTAATTTATCAAAACGGCTCATAAACACAATTTCTACCCAGCTAAATTCCATCAAGATTGACCATCACTCTGTTTGGTTGAATTTTACAGTATTCTTTTAGGCCACTTACTGTAAAAGAATCTGCTGCTGCAGAAACCATGATACAGCTTCAGTTCACATTTCCATTTCATTTGTTCGTGGCTTTCAAAGAGACGAGCTGTTTTTCTTTTCTTTGGTGAAGTTTATTATACTGTGGGCAAAACATCAAAGGGGAGAGCTGGACTGAGCTGTAGAGTAAGCCACAAGGGGCACACTATAACATTGGAACAGTCAATATTTTTCAAATGCTAAAGATAGGAAATATTTTAAATCCTTTTTTCCCCTTCCTGCTGGATGTGCTGCTCAGAACACCCTGCCCGTGTTGATGGAGAGAGCTCCCTTTGGGAGAGGTCCCCTCCGTGGGGCCAGCAGGCCGGGGGGGGCACGCAGCAGCATCCCTGGCACGGGAGCAGCAGTCAGGGATGGCCGAAACTGCTGTTGGAGGCAAGCTCCCCTGAGACGGTATTGAGGGAGACAGATCTCAGCACGCCCTGTGCTGTGAGAAGAATGGAACATTCATCCAGGCTGAGAGCGGCTACGGGCGCAAGAATTTGACCATGTTCTGCAGCTATTGAAGTTTTAAGCTGTAGCCTTGTCAGGGATCTTCGACAGCTGTTTGGTAACGGAAGACAAGGACCCAACAGGAAAATGGTCATCCTCTGAAGTTAATCATGGCTGTCGCCATGTGAATGCAACACCCCTTTATTCACTACGGTGCAACTCCAGCGTGCGTGTGTGTATGTGAGCCTTTTCATCCTTGGGAGTGGGGTGTTTAAGGATCTCTTTTGACGGTGGGAGAGGTGAGGTTAAACCCCTTAGGGGAAGGGAGGACGAAAACAACGGTCACCAGGGGGAGAGCTTTTACCACAAGAGTGTTAATATGAAAAGGTAAAAAGAACTTCTCCTTGGACCTTGTTTTCGGTGAAATTCTTCCCCTCTAGCTACAGGCTTTGTTTATGTGTGTTACCAGCACAATAGCAGGAGCTAGAAGGTCACTTGTCTCCCTTTGGATTTACATGACATTATTGCTAAAGCCAGCAGGCTGGAAAATGGAAAGCTTTCCAGGTCTGCCTCGTCTCCTGTTAAAGACAATCCAGGAAGCTGCGCAGCCTCTCTGCTGAACACTCGGAGTTATACTGAATCCCATGCTACTTGCTACCCTTTAATGCATATTCAAACAAAAGATACTCTCCGAGGGAAGCGTGTTATTGTGAACCTCTCTGAAACACTGGTATTGGAAGGCTGTTCCCCTCACCTGCCCCCATACGCTTGTGTCTCTCTGGGAGAAATGTTGCTCTCATCCTCAGAGTTGTCCCTCACCCTCCTGGTGGCTGCTGGGTAAAGAAAAACAAAACATAAAGGTTAAAAAAGAACTTTAGTTAAAGACTAGGTTGGATGCTCAGCTGATATTGGATGGGGCCAGGTTGGATGGGGCTTTGAGGAGCCTGGTCTAGTGGGAGGTGTCCCTGCCCATGGCAGGGGGGTTGGAACTAGAGGATCTTTAAGGTCCCTTCCAACTCTAACCATTCTGGGATTCCATGATCCTATGATGTGAGCTGGCTCAGATGGACAAGCCAAGAGAGCTGCCCCACAGCAGTAGGAGGGGAGGCCTCAGCTTCAGACCTCCAGGAGAGCAGTAGTACGTATGCTCAGGGAAGGGGGGGGACACTTTAAAAGTGGCAAATACTTCTCTCACTCAGACAGTCTGAAAAACAAACCGCATTCTCATTTACTTCAGGAAAATGCCATTTAGACTGTAATTGAGAAAATTTGGTTGTAACAATGCAAGCATTTTTCAGTGATGATCATACAGCTGATATTTTGTCCAAAAAAGGCAGTGTTCCTTCAGTGTCAAGGGAACTTTTTTGGTGTGAAGGGTTAAAGAGGCTATGGCTAGAGCAGGAAGCATGGCCTATCATTAAGGAAACATAACACTTTTATTTGAAAGACTTTTTCAATTGCTTTGTGATTTGCCAGATTTTAAACCAATTAAGGTGAAATTCTCCATGCTGGTTGCTTATTTTCTGCTGAACTGTATGGGAAAGGTTTCATCAGAAGTCATTCAATCCTTTCTAAAAGAACAACTGGGAAAAACTGCACTGCTTTGCCTATAGTGGAAAAACAATCCTGTAACTATATTACTAAGCAGCTGCATGTTTTGCAAGGGAAAGGCAGATACCTGATGGCTTCCGAGGTCCATCACTCAACACTTGGCGCCAGTGGCATGCCCAGCGGCAGAGTGTAAGTCAGTCCTTGGTTACCTGAAGTCCCACAGCCACCTGGAGGACTACATCCCTGTCTTGTGTCCAACACAAGCAATGAGTTGGCCAAGGTTGACAGCAGGGAAAATTAAAAAAAGGAGACGAGGAACATGCAACGAGGCAGGGATGAAACACCAGCAAGGCATACTGGGACTGAAAACACTACACAGAGGAAACTGGGACTGTATTAAAAAAAAAAAAAGATGGAGCAAAGGGAATGGCTGAACCAGGATGCTGCAGGAGACAGGGAAGGGAATTAGATGGTGAAAACTGCAAGTGGGATGAGGAAGTGTGTGTGTGCATGCGAGCGTTTCCGTGCATGAGCGTGTGCATACAGGCAGCCCAGCCCTTGCAGAACTGTAGAAGGAAAGGTAATGAACGGGGGGAGAAAAACAGTAGCTAGGAAGCAAACAAGAAAATGTTGTTAATCTTCTTTTTCAATAACTTTGTACATATACTTAGTTTTGACAATTAGCTTTCAGCTTGTCACTGCTGAAAAATGTGTTTGAGAAAAGTCTGAAGAGCAGTAAAAGGGAGAACTTTCTCAGCTGACTTGGACATCTTGTGTTGTATCCATTTACTGTTCCCAAAACTGCGTGTAGGAGCATGACCTGATCTTACCTCTTGATCTTCAATTGCCTTGTGGAGGACCAAGAGCCAACACTGTTATTCATTTGTACCAAATTAAGCAGCTCTGTTTACACTAGGACACACAAGTTCTACCTTTTCCTAAAAAAATCTTAATTTGGCTGGCCTGATTTGAAACTATCAGCTGGCCTCAGGCCCGAGCCTGAGGATGAACTCAGCTTTTTGGTGATGTGGGAGGGACTGAGGGTGTGGGTGTGGCTGTATCCCACAATGGAACTTCGCCATTTGGAAGAAGTCACAAGCTGCGGATAAGAGGTGGCCCATAGGTCACACCGGAGAGCCGTCTAGCCCACTGCTCTGTCTCCAGTGGTGGCGAGAGGAGATGCTGATTAGGACGAACACATGAGGCTGGTTGTTATGTGCAGCCCTTTCCCCTAGTACACAGCATCCACAACTGCTGGATTAAGGATACTAGAGGGTACATTCCTGCCTCATCCTTTTAGCATACAGACCCATCGTTCGTTAATTTGTCTAAGCCCTTTTTGAACATGCTGATACTGTCTGCCTCCAAAAGCTCCTGTGGCAGCAAGCTGCAGAGAGTCACTCCCCACTGTGTAAGCAAGCACCTTCTTTTATCTCTTTTACACTGATCTTTTGCCGGTTGCCTGAAGTGGCCCCTACATCCCATACCAGGTTCTGTAGGCAACAGTTATATGTTTGGTTTAACCAGCACATTCATCGTTTCATAAACCATGATTACATCCCTCCATCGCTTCCTTTGCTCCAGAGCAGAGTCCCAGTGTTTCCAGTCTTTGTAAAACAGCAGTTCCAACACCTCAACCATTTTTGCTGACCATTAACTCTACCACAAGAATGCACCATTTTTTTTCATGTAGCAGCAACATTACACCCTCTGTCCTGTTCCTAATAACTTTCTTATGATTCCAGTATTTTACTGGATTTTGTTTGCCATTGCATACTGAGCTGGCGATTTCAGGGAACCATCAGCAATGGCTCAAGGATCTCATTCTTAAGTTGTAACTCTCAGTTCCACGTCTGATATTGATAATTTCTTCCTAGATGCATTGCCCTGGACTTATCTATATTAAAGTGCATCTGCCACCTTTGAGCCAACTCAGTTTGGTGAAGTCCTCATGGCCTGCGCAGAACTTGACTGTCTGAAAGAACTTGGTATCATCTGCATACTCTCCAGCAGCACTGACTCCATGGTATGAGGTGGTTCAGCTGCCATTTTAAATGAGTTGACTTGGTTAACTTTCATAACTCCCTAGCAAACAGAAATCCCTGCAAAATCTCTTCAAGGTTTGAAGGCTACTTTCCACTTCTCTAACCTAGTGGAGCTCCATGGATTTCACTCACAAATGATTTGTACAGGTCAATAAAGCCAACTGTGTCCTGTCGGGAGAAGATTGAAGGGTATTGTCTTCAGCTGACTCTTAGCTCCTCAGAAAAGGGACTTTGCTTTATATTAGCGTCCTGGGGTTGTTCTTGATAAATTTGAAATTTGCAGTATAACCATACTGACAGAAGTATGAAGTAGTGCCTGGCGCTAAGTTCTTGCTATAAGTTCTTGCTTAGAAAAAAAAAGATAAAAATGCGAGCCCCGTCCTTTCAGATGAGTCACATAAGTTATAATGCGCATTCCTAATTGCACTCCTGAGAGCTTTGCTTATTTATAACTTAGGGTATGTGGAAGCCCTGAAGTATGAGTGGGGAAGGGTGTCCCTACAGCGGGAGTGTGGAGGCAGTGAAGGGCTTTCTGTGGTTGTAGCTCCATCTACCGGTACTACTTGGCCTGAACTTCACCTTTTAGTCACAGGCTACAAGGAACCTGTTCTCTTTGGAGGTCTTCTCTAATGAAAAAAATTATGGTATTCAGGAAGGAGATAAATTGCCGTGACTCTCTTCTCCTGATACCTTTTCATCCAGCAGAGCACTCAGACCTCTGAGAGATCCTTGTAACTTGGTGGTACCGAGTAAGTGGTGATACTGTAGCAGTTCTTCAATTTTAGGAGTTTTATGTGACCTTACACCTCATACACCCTGTCCAACATTGCCAACCCTAAACCAATCACAACCCATGAGTCAGGTCCTCCAAAATAAAGAGACCTGACAAATGCTGGATTTTTATCTTGGTGCATTCACAATTTCTAAGTCTGCCATGGCCACAAAGGTTATTTTTCCCTTAATGGCAGAAGCTATTCCAGCAATAACTGATCCCAGCACCAGGATCCTTAAAAGAAAAAGCAAATGACACAAGGCCAAGGAAATTGTAATACCATTTGTTTCAAAGGTCAGCTCTATTTGGTGCTGAGGGAAAATTCTGTTCTTCCTTCCATTAGTGAAATTCCTCGCTGCTGACTGGACCTCAAAAGAAGTTGCATTTATATAACTAAAAGCAAAATTTGGCCTCTTGTTCATGATAAAATTTCTCTCTGAGGTAGCTCTGTCTTTTTCTAAGAACACTGGCTCCAGCTAACACTGGAGCTTGTTGTTTGACCATTTCGTTATTGGATATATTTACTTTTTACACTAGGTCAGGGACTGAACCTTGGGCTTTGGCCCAGGTACAGCTGTCACTGCTGTGGGCCAGTTCAGGCATGTCTTAGCACTCAGATGACACCTCTGTCCAAGACCTCCTGCTCGTCCAAGCCCCATCCTGATTGGAGTCAGGGAACAGAGAGGAAGACAAGAAGTACTCCTGCCCTTCTTCCAACTCTTAGAGCTGGTACCAAATGGACCTGGGAAGTGGAGAACATTTCCCCTTCCCCTCCGCTCCTGAATTGGGGCTTAAGGCACCTGATGATGATTCACCTTCCCTCTTATTCAAACTGCCCAAGGCTCTAAGCTGGCCCTGCAGGTTCCCCAGGGCTTCAGATCCCCGGCCAAGGTATTTACAGTTTGAAAAACAGGTATATTAAGGAGTCAAGTGCTGGATTCAACGCCAGATTTAATACAGGGGATGATTGTAGCCAAGTACGAAGGTCTTAATCTCCTTTTCTAATCAGCAGGCCTCCCACTCCATTTCCTCATTTGCCATAACTTTGTATGTTATCTTGGTGGAACCACCTTAAGACCATCTGTGCCCTTTAGTGCTACTTAATCATATCCCAATACACCACTTCAGTTCCTGGGTTGTCCAGCCTGTCCAGATCATGCTGCAGCTCCCTGCTTTCTTTCCAAAAATAGGGAAGAGACAGGGAGAAGAGGCACAGAGCATAGAGCTGGACAGTGTTCACCTGGACCCAGGAGACTGGAAATATTTCCAGGTTATGCAATTTGGGAATAGTAAAACCTATAATATCATTAATTACATTATTTGTTTATGCTACATTATGTTTTCCTCTTGAAAAGTAAATCACAAAGAAAAATGGCTATGGTCTTTCTGTGGGACAAAAAAAGAGGCAGCACTGTTTATAGAAACAAAACACTTTTTGCCTCGTTGGTTTGTCTCGTAAAGCCTATTGAACCGAAAACAACACATGTAACAAGGTAATATTAAAAGCTAATAATTTGTGGGCACTGCGAGTGGAACTGCCCAAGCATGTAATCGGATCACTAGGAAACCCCAGCACCTTTGTACAGGCAACGGGCCTGCGTGAGGTCCTGGCTCCACAGCAAGAGGAGTGCAGAAGGAGCCTTTTCTCTCCAAGGAGCCCCTCTGGGCTTCTTCTGGTCTGCTCTTTATTGTGCCACACCACTGGCCCAGTGACACAGGCCACACTTTGCTGAGATGGCCAGGAAAAGGTGTTTGGATGAGATTAAAATCTCCAGTAATTCTTTTAAGATTAGTAGTAATGCTGCAATCACGTATGGATCCACAGGGCTCAGTCCCTGCACAAGGGCCTCCCTGGAGCCAGGCACAAGAGGTCTGACGCTCGATGTGCTGGGCATAAGTGTATGAATATTTTGTCCATAATTTCCAGAATCCTTACAGATATTTGCAGTAATCACACAGCACGAAAGGTACTAAAACCACACCTAGACACCATCTGACTTGATCATTGTGTTCCCTTGAAAGGTAGCTCGACAAGTTAGATGCCAAAACTGAGCTCAGGTTTCTGAACTGAAAGGTGCTGTGTCCTGGCAGGCTTAAGGCAGGTAATATTTTGCTAACAACAAGAATTTAGGGCTTAAACATGTTGTATAGGAGGAAGTAGCTGAAACCTGCAGATTCCTGAGGACCTGGTTCCTTTCTTCAGACGCAGGATGTAGAACAACACCTCAAACAGGAACTCTAAGTAGCCTATTTACAATCGAACAATCAAAATTTAAGGTCAGAACACCCAGAAACTACGTTTCATGTAGGAATGCCGATTTGGCATGTTAAACCTCCCTTTGACTCATAATCCTTCACAAACAGTCATTCTACCTTTAAACCCTGTGTACCTAATTGGCAGAGCAATACCACCGCGCCAGAGACAGAAGTGGGACAGGTCACATAGAGTCCCCGCTATACTGCTCCCTTCCTGCCCACAGCTGGGCAGGGCACCGACCTCTCACTTGAGAAACCAGGTAGAAACCAGGTTTCCTTTTCCCGCTCCACCACAGACCTCCTGTGTGAGGCCTTCAGCAAACAAGTTGCTTAGTGTCTCACTGTGTCCGAGTCTCCCACCTGTGCAATGACAATAGCACTTCTGCTCTTTCCAGGAGCACCCTGAGGATAAACAGTGAATGCTGTTCAGGTTAGGAGGGGGTTTAGATAAGCACCATAATGCACCACAAGAAACTTAACCCAGCGGGAGAAAGGGGAACAGTCATGCTGAACTCAACTTCTAAAAAAAAATTTAAATACTTTCCATTACTGTTTACTGATTTTAATACATCACATTTGCTTTTTCTTCTGATGGTTTTCTTTGTGTCTCGACAAAGACCAACGTGTCGTGACTAACTGTACAACATACAGCTAAGAAAGAAATACAACATCCTCTCACTTTCACCTCAGTTTGAGAACTCGTGGTTCACTGTTAACCCACAGACGAGACCCGGGAAGCCTTTCGGTGCAGCTTGGACAGCCTGGCAATGGAGTGTGAAATGCATCAGGACACCAGTGTTCAGAGACCAGTTACACAGTATAAAAATGAAACCAGAACAAACAAGCTAAGAGTTTAAAGCTCTCTCAACACTATTTTTTAAAATACAGATGGGAAAATGATGAATGTCAACATTTTCTAAAGTTATAAAGCAAATGCAAAAATACAATGATTAAAGGAAGTGCAAAAGGAGTCAGCATAGTCATCTGGTTTTGGAAGCTAAAGTCAAAGACAACACTGGTCTAGTAATTTTCCAGCGCTTTTTCTTTAACTTTCTATGCAGCGCACAGATTTGTGTCATCACTGGTTCTGCCTCTCACCTTTTACAGATGTTTTACAGCTGCATTTTAAAGCAGATTTTACAGCAGCCTAACTTGACTCACTTTAGCAGTTATGACCAATGTACACAGCCAGAGAAATCATGAGAATCTGAAGTAAGTATTAATAATCACTGCAGGACCTGTGTCACTTTATTTCCGGGGTTATTTCCAGGCATTCTAGCAATAAGCAACAAAATGTTGCTTCTCTCTGTACCCTTTGAAGGAAAGTCTCCTTAGAGAGAACTGATTTACCAGCAGCTACTACAGTTGTATCCAAAATACTATGAAATATCTTCTGATTCTAAGACTAGAGACCTGCATGGTATTTTAGATATTCCTGCACTGTAGCTTCACATCAAATAGAGAATTTTGATGAAAACACTATTTGGCATCGGTGGTCTCATTCCTTTCACCTTAATTTCATTGAGATAATTATCTCCCTATGCCCTCCCCAACTCCTTCCATTCTTTGGAGAGGTCTAAGCTTGCGTTCTTCAAGGTCATAGGCTTGGGGGAATTTTTGTACAGGGAAGAGTGAAACTTATTAGAACCAACTTGCATATATTGCCTATAATACCTATCACAAGGATTACGTGTTATTCCCGTAGCCGTATTTGCATCCCAGCACGCACATACCATTTCTGAGTCACACCTATCTTTTTAGCTCCCTGTATGAAGTAATACAAAATTAACTGCTGGCCTTCCCCTCCCCCCCCCCTCCTTTTTTTTTTCTTGAAAGAATGCAGCTGCTTGTTCTGGTGTGTCCTTCTTTAGATCTTCCTCAAAGTAGAGCAAAATTCCTTGCATACTAGCAGAAAATTTCCATTCTTTCACTCCTTTTTAGCTATGAAAGCCGTTCTACTGTAGTTTTTACCTTTATCTCTTCCCTGGCCTTTGTTTGTCTTTGATACTTAAGAGGGAAGTTCAGCCTTTCCTCACTACACAAACAGTTTCCATGTTACGCTAACCACACTCTGCTATCTGGACTTCAACAAGTAGCTTAAGAGACTTGAAGAGACTGATCAATCATCATCTTTACACCTTGGGTTTGAACTCAGAGGTTAGATACAAATGCCAACTAAACATGGGCCGCTTTTTAATTGACAGCATGTGTGGGATTCATACTCTGTAGGCTTAAATAGGCAAAAAATTAAGATCTTTCCCCCATCGTCCCAGCTGGCTGCAGACTGTAGCTGTGGCATGCGTAGTCTGTGGTGTGCAGTGCACATCCAGGTTGCAGGATGAAGGCGAATCCACACCAAAGATCAGCGCCCATTTGCAATGTCGTCATAGCCGACCTTACTCTTCTCCTCACTAATATTCATGCTGTGTCACACGGCAAACCGCTACACAAAACTAGCACCAATGTAATTGTGCCTTCTCAAGAAATCTTAGCCTTAATTTTATATGGCTAGCATCAGGTCAGTCAAAGCTGCAAGGTAGTTTTTTGATACTCTCTGAAGACAGAATTAATAACCAGACTACTGCCATAAATATATTAAGTAACTTTAATGCTGCTTAGCATAAGTCTTTGTAATATACTTTCATTCATATACTCCAGTGTAAATGCATTTTATACAATACGAAGTATTTTTAAAAGTCTATGGCTCTAGGTAAAACGTCCACAAAACAAGTTTTAATGCAAGTAGAGAATCAGAAAAAAAAAATACATCAGCCAGTGTACAAAATCTTTGGAAGATAAAAATTTCAGAAAACAAGATATACAAAAAGATCCCATTGCAGTAATTCAGGATGACCGAGTGGTTCCAGTAGTCGGAAGGGCTGCCACTCACTGCTATGTCATCCATAAGAACCTGTCCTGGGTCAGCAGGGACTGCAGGGTGCTACTAGGGGTGGCTGGCTCTCAGAGATCCTTGTACCTGACAAGTTTGACAAAGGAACCTTCATAGCAGACACCCTTGTTGTCTCAAGGAGAATGAGTAGGCCTGGGAATGAAGAAAGTCCTGTCTTCCCTCACCCAACCACCACTGGTCTTTACAAAATATTCAGATGCACTGTCAAGATGTGGTGAGCAAGTTGTTCTATGAATGACAAGGAGCCTTCATTCCACCAGGTTATCAATTTGGCACTATTTCACAAGAGCAAAAATTATTTACTAGCATTATAAGAAAAAGTTTCACCATCTGCAAAATGGCATGACTGTTAGGGAGCAGACTGCAATGCTATTGTTAATTTTTGTTAAATTAATTTTCTATATGTAATATTGCATGTAATTATACAACAGGGGTATTCAAGAGAGGCTCAATTAAACTTCATTTGTGCCGAAAGCAAACTCCATAGTGGGCGGATCACTTTACATTCCACTGCTTTCAGTAAGATGTTGCATAGGCATCTGTCCAAATAAAAACACCTTTACAACATTGCAGGTCTAGAACGCAACAAATAACACACTGCAAGAATCGAGGTCAGACATTATTCCCCATTTGGTAACATTCCATTCAAATTATATTGACTCACATAATAAGTAACAAATGCAGAACTTGAAGTAACAAAAACAAAGCTGTACTCCAACAAAGTAAAACAGTGCAAATATTCCTGTTAAACAAAAATATACCATGTATATACACACACAACACAAATGCACTGTTTTGTTTTGCAGTATAAATAGATCTGATTGAGCTAAATTCCTAAAACTAATGAACTACTGACTGACAGTCCCAAACAGTTTCCATTTACTAAGGAATACAGTAAGCCTTAAGGACCAAATGACGCGAGCTGGATATGGCTATAAAAGAGTATCAGAAGATTTCACTGGGTGGATATTTAAAGTATTTTCTCTGTACATCAAAGCCAATAATATATATACTAAGGTGGTATCACAAAGTCAGCTTCGGCTTTGGTCACGCAAGGAGCAGCACACGGAAAACCCGTGAGTCCACAAGGAGCCTCAAGGCTCTACCTGTGAGGAATGCACCGTAACGCTGCAAAACACTGAAGGCCCAATGCCAGGACTTAACAAGGGGGGAGCTTTTTAGCTGCCTATGCAGTTAACATGTTTGTTTAGTTTCCATTTTCTTCCTCTTCTGATTCAGCACTAGAATTCTGTTATCTGCTAATGACACATCTGTCTATCCCTGAACTCTATAATACCATACAATTAGTGTGCTTCTAATGAGGACACAATAAAAGTAAAAAACTAGGAAGGGAAGAGATGGAAACTTGTTTTCTGTTAAGGAAATCCTGATTATGGGTTATTTGCATTTCAGCACTTTAAAACAGATTTTAAGCAAAAAAAAAAAGTCCTTTTGGAATTAGATTACAGTAAAACAGACAAGTAGCACTTAATTTGATCTGAAGTGGAACACTCAGGCATTAACCTCTCTTCAACTGCTATAGCCTCCATCTCCTTAATGCCAGGGCTGTGCTGCAACCATAACAAACAGCTGTTGCAAAGGCAAAAATCTAGAGGAGCAGCAAGGAAAAAAAGAAGAAAAAAAGAAAAAAGTGAACAACACATTATATTGTTCGACATTTTTTTTCTATTATAAATGCATACAGGAACACAAATGATTCAAAAGTTACCTCCCCCAACCAAAAGGTAAAGATTAAGGCAAAGTTTTCTCATGAACCTCTCTGTTATAACCCCATGTTATCGCTTTTAACTTGCTTGCTTCAGAAGACATTTTGAAATACAATCTGAAACAGAATGTCTGCATAAGTTATGGTACAAAGTAATCATGCGTGTATGTAAAACACATTCAGTTTTCTCTTATGTAGACTGATGAAACATTAATCTTAGATTTGTTTCCAAATGAATGCCTTTACCGGCAAACAACTAAGATGACATCCCTCTGAACAGCAGAACTCTTACTCGCAGAAATACAGAAACAGCTTCAAATCTGGCCTCCTTGACCAGATAACCAGCCATTAGAACAACTTCCTGAGAAATGAAAAATGCCAGGAAGTTGCTATTGCTCAAGGGCTGAACTGAATAGGTTTGAACTGAAGGTCATGCCACAGCAATCTTGAATATATAATGTAAAACAGAAGGAAGAAACGAGAAACTGAATTGCTGAAAAAAATAGTTTCTCATATTGTCCATCGCTAATGATGGATTCTGTCTCTTACAACAGAGAGATTCAGACATAACAACCTATCCCTTGCTTTCCATATAAGAGTTAATTTGACAATTAAAGTTTTGAATAGGTGCTACGCCTTAGAACTATCACTCATCTAAAATGAACATACATACTTTTAATCACAGTATACAACAGTAATTTTCAAAGACAAAAAGGTAGCAACCTTTTGGATTTTTCCATGTAGATCACAGGACCGTTTTAATGAAGTATTTCAAAGGATTATATTTTTTTTTCTGTATGTCCTGACTTTCTAATTATATACTTTTGGAAAAAATGCAAAGACACTAAAGACTACAGTTACCTGATTCACCATTTCCCAGCACCTCTTAATTAAGAATACTGAGGCAAGAGGCAAATTACAAGAGAGTCTCTTCCTCCCCTATCTTGACAGGGATTTGAGGGGCTTGAAGAACTGAATTCTCTCTTGGAAAAATAGTATGGAAGGGGGAAAGGATCCCTTGGAGCCCCCAGTACCCTGTTGTCAGACAAAATGACTGAAGTGAACGTATATTTAGTGGGATCTGAACACACTGAACAAGGACTGAAGACCTACACTTAAGGGTAGAATTTCAGAGACTTGCTTAGTATAAAGCTCTCCCTCAGTTCAGGCACAGCTAACGAGACACCATGTCTGTCCTTGTGCCATATGGCCATACAGGGATCAGATGTGCTCGAGTGTGTTACTGGCAACTGGATAATGGTGATGCACTCTGGACTTGGAGACTGACAAGCTCACCTCACCCCTTCAGGGACTTGTTTGCTAAAGCAAAAGGCCTTTCCTTTTTATTCTCCTCTTGCAGAGGGAATGCGAACCTTACACCTTATGTTCATCTGGTTTTATCTTAAGATGAACTTAAGGTGTTTACTGTGCAAAATTTATAGTGTATTTAGTTTTAAGGACAACAGATACCCACAGAGGGTTTTAGAAGCTATTAAGCTTCCAAATACATACATACAGTGATTAGGTTTCTTAATACATACAGTTCCCTGAGGTATGCAAGACCCTCGGAATGGTAGAAAAAAATAAGAGCAGTAGTTTCAGTTAAGTTAAGCCTCCTGGCACACCTCTACTTGTCCTTCAGGAGTCCAGCAGGGAGAAAGATAGACTGACTCAGCCATGCACACCCACAGCACCAGATACAGTGATTCAGTGATGATGCAACTACAGTGAGAAAAATGCAGTCTGAGCTTAGGCTATCAATAAAAGCGCTCTAATCCTTGCCATAAAAGACAACAGGGCCCTTACAGATAACTTTTATGCCTGATGTAGTTAAGTATATATCTGGAGCTTCACAAGGACCTAGTCCAAGGTTTTTTCCCCATGGCATGTTCAGGACTATCTAAATGGTATAAATAAAAAGGCAACGGAAAGTTTGAGCACAGAAGCATAAATTCACATCTGGTGCTTTCATGAAGGCTCAGTTGTTATCCTTTTCTTTTATTCTACTAACCAACATTGCTTTTACAAAATATCTCATCTAAAAATTATAAGCTGCAGTAATCATATATTTAAAACACTCTAGTGAAGAGTAGCAAATGAGCACCTATGACATTACCATTAGCTTATTTCAATATTTTTTGCATGTCGCTGTTAGACACTATCTGATGCTCTCAAAGACAATCCTTTCTCTCACAGCTCCCCTTTCTATTCCAGCTTGCTGTTCAGTTCCCAAGTTGAATGGTTGGCTACAAGGGCTTACAACAGACTTCCGTTCCCCAGATACAAATATTTGAAATACATACCGAGGCTGCTATGCTTATGTTATATTCATGATCATCTAGAATCTTCTCTTGTGTGGTGGAATTGAATTTGCGGGGAAAGTGATGCAGAGATGTAGTTGCTGCTTGCAGTAGAAAAGCTCCAAAATAAAAGACAAAAGTAGCCCCATGGAAAAGAAAATCCTGAAAAACAAATAAACAGAATCAGTCTCGGCTGCAATACATGTTTAATTCTTCTGGTCTCAGTACAAACGAAACCCAACATTGAAACATGAAACGAGCACTGATAACAATAACTTTAGATAAGCAGGGTTAAATCCATCCGAGAGCTTAACCTGGACAAGTTTTCATAGCTGCGTGCCATTATAAGCAATTCACTAACATAATTAGTGACAAAGGGCAACTCTCCCTCTCCCCAAACCCTACATTCTTTCAAATTAAGAGGCACATGCTCATCTATATGTATATATGCTGACCTTTTAGATCTCTTCAAAGCTATTAGAGCTTACAGAACTCTCCCTTCTTATGGCTTAGATAAAAAATAGGGGACATACAGGCCAACTTTATCATAATTCATGCAATACAATACAAGCTTGCAGTCCCCCCACATCCCTTCTCAGCTATAACCTAAGCTCCAGAAGTCCTCCTCCACGCTTAAATTTTGCTTCTGTAAATACCCAGAAACACCTCAGCCTTGACACAGCTGAAGTTTACTTCCTGATACAATCAGAATCCGAGAATTGAGGCATTTCCCCAACTCTCTCTGACTTGGCTCTACCCAAAATACAGGAATTCAGAAGTACTTCATGATACTGTGGAATAAAATGTCTGAGACTTGAGATGACAACAGTTAGGATTTACTTTAAATATGCTTCTCTCTTGGCCTTCTCTAGGCGACTCCCTCCTCTGTGGTGAATCCTAGCTGAACACAAGGTTTAGACATCTAACTCTCATTTCTGGATTCCATTCCTGGAGCACATGAAAAAGCAGCTCTGGTGCCTAAATCTCTTTGCAGGTTTTATTTCAAAGTCCAGTGTTCCACACAGTAAGACCCAAGATATGGTCCAGTACAGTTTTAAAATGTCTAAGATATTCTTCCAATATCATCTTCTGTTGTTGAGTCTGCAAAGCTGACATTTGCACTGCACTTAGCTCCTGAGTCCATACAACATATACTGGGTTCTGTAACTATACCTATGCAGATCCGCAAAAGCCATAGACACAATTTTTAAAATTATACATAAGTATATATACGGGTTTTGATGATATCCACATTATATAGTCTATCTCCAGCAGTAATTAACTCCTTCTTCGCTTTTACTCCACTTGAGTGCAATGGACTACCTGTATGCCAAGAGTGAGAATCCAGGGTACACCATGTGAGTCCATCACAACAGCAGACAGCATTCATACGCACTAGAAACTACTGTTCAACATTCTTACCTACTGACTGACTGATATCAAAGTGAGAATGTGCTGCATTTCCTTGTTTAGAGAATTGTTTCTTCGTAGATGTGAAATTTTTCTTTTTATCGAATTTTCTTTTCAAACCCATCAGTTGTTCCATGTTTGATAGCAGCTAAAGCTACTTAAATCACACCTAGTCAGTTTTGATAAGTTACAATATAAGCTGTTACTACTGTTTCCCATTCCACTTAGATCAGAAAATAATTTTCTCTTAATTAAGAATCATTTGAGGTTAGGTCATAGTGTGTACTGCTTTTCTTAATAACTGCTCATTAGTGGGAATCCAAGTTTTGGCAAAAGAGCTGCAGTAATTTCAAATTTCTGGTTTTCCATCCTTGCTGGGTTGTTGGGGTTTATTTTCCATTTTTTAAAAACAACTACTTCCTCTTGGAGTATCACCAGGAGGCCCCACTTACATCAACAGAACTGAGAAGGGGACAGAGGGTGGCTTCCTGACCTAGCTAGATAGCCTTCATGTGCTAGCCTTGACAGATCTCAAGCTTTGGGCATAAGACACGCTCCCTCAGGCTCCAGCTCTGCTGTATGTCTGTACCTCATAGAAAAAAACAGCATGAGAGTGCTGAAGCATCAGAGAAGCTGCACTGCTCTGCTGCAGCTGGGGGAGGCACTTCTCCCCACCAGACGCTTACTATGGTGGCTTCCCCCACTCACTGGCGCCAGCAGACAGACACACACACACATTTCATGTCACCGCCTACGTGCACCATGTCAGACTGTGTGCAGGTGTGTGTTCACTGCGTGACAAACACTGGACCTCCTGTCATGGCCTGACATAAACATTTCATAGCACAGGATTTCAGCAGCTTGAAAGGTCTGCGTAAACCCATAGGTAATCAGGACAACCATTATTCTTGGGCTGCTAAATACCTAGCATGCAACTATGTCAGTGTCACCGGCTGTACGCTTTTGCCACCACTGCTCATGAAGGAGCACAAATAGCTCCATGAGGAAGACAGTGGTGATTGCATACAGGAGAGGTATTTTCAGAAGACAAACTCTTTCATTTCCTTCATTCTCACGCCAAACCCTCTAATTTCCTTCTCCTGGCAGCAATTATAGTGAAGCTATGTAGCATCAGTAAGGTTTCATGCTCATACGTTGATGGTTTCTGTGACCAAAAAACCCCAAGATCTTACAAGGGAGGTTTTTTGGTTTTTTAGTAATTGTTTGCGTGGTGCCTAACTCCTCCCTGCCTCCACACTTGTATAATCACTGAAATCTCATACAAAGTGTATGTAAAACACTACCAGATCTGCATGATAGGTTAGTTCACATCTAATTTTGTAAATGAGTGTGTTGTGAGTCAGGCTATAAAGGACAGTATTTGTCATACCATCTGGCTTAATACAGTGATGTAGAGTGATGTATCTCCATAAGGTCCGTATTTCCCCCCATCTTTTCACTCCGTACCATCTTATTTTTTAAGTACCTGTATTAGAATCAATGGAGCTACTTATGATGTTAGGTATTACTAAATGCAGGGCTGTTAGAATCCCATGCTATTTTTCGAATTTACATTTAAACTCCTGGAGTCTTAAACCACATTTGTTCATGAATCTCTAAATGAAGCTATAATGGTCCAATATAACTAAGTCATCACTCTTCCCATTTTTGACCTAATCTAATGACCTATAGCTTCTGAGTTCTATTGTAAATTCAATTTATATAATAGCAAAACCCACGTATTTATCCAAATAAATGCCAACCTAAAACAATCAGGTACACCTTTTTATTTTTAGTAATAAAAATAGTTTTAGTGTTTCTAGTAATTATTTATTTGCAACAGAAGGTAAAAAATCCTTTTGAAGTGCTGCAAAAGAGTTTACTGCCAGCAAGTTACAGAACATTTGGGTACCTGAAAATAGTGGTCAAATGATCTATCTAGTGTCATTTTTGTTGACAGCTGGAAGGGACTGGATTTCCGCTACCATGTTAGAGATAAAACGATTCACTCTGCATTTATTTAAGATGTTGACTTAGTTATGACAGCTTTTTAAATTAAGTTACAGAGTCCCACAGATGCAGCTTTTATACAAGCCATGTAGCAATTTCCTGACATGGGAAGTCTTTCAGTAATTTATCATATACAAGGGGACAAAATTAACTGCACAACAAATCACTGCCAGCATCAAGTAGCCAATGTGTAAGGCAGGCTTACACAACTGCTATAAGATCACCATTTGTATAGCATTTTTAATCTCTAAAAGGCTATGCCCTCACCCAGCAACTCTTAAATAGATGCATGATTGTAAATTGGCAAACAGTTTCAATGAAACCCAGGACACTATTAATTTACTTAAGTTATGCACATGCTCAAGGGTTTTGTTGCATCATAACTTATGAGGATGTTGCAGCATAAGTCTCTGTAAAGGCCTCTGTAATTGTAACTCATTATTAGCCTCATTACTGCCTGTATTGTGCTGGAAAGCTGACACTGTATGTATGTGTATTCACTATCAAAGTGCAAAGTTTGTTCCAATAGAATCCAGTCTGTTACCACTGATGGGCTTTGAAGTTATCAGTTAGAGCACCAAACTCATGAAGCTCTTTGATTTGCTTTGAAAACCTTTTGTTTTAAGGGACTGCCTGTGAATAACTTGAACAGATAAATAACCACAGATGTTGATACTGAAGCATGCACTTCCAGCTATGATCAATAGAAACAGGAAAACCAAGCTGCACAGGAGGAAGGTGAAGGTGATCAGCAGTTACGAACAGCCATACTCTAATATTTTAGAAGTTCTGTTCCTTTTGGAAGATTTTTTTGGATGTTCCCATTCTGATCACAGTTTTACCACCTCTTATTACTCACTTCCAGTAATATAATAGAGAGCGATACCATCTCGTACTCAACTACTGAAGTGCTAAAAACTCAAAAGTAAAAAACAATTAACGACAACAGAAGAGTACACATATTAGCAGTCAATAATCTGAGGTATCCATGTTGTTGGTAAAAACTAGAGTCAACGTTTCCCTTTTTTTATAGGAAGGTTTAGCCTGTGAGAACTACTGGCACAAGCTGTAACAATCCATTACAGCAAAAATCAAGTTTTGTCTTCACAACAAAGAAAGGCTGAGCAGAGTATAATGGTATCTGTAGTCTCACTAGTCTTCCTCTAAGATAAATGTTAAGTTTCCTAAAAAGATGTTAAGCTATATCATACTGTAGGTGATGCTGTCTTTGACTGCCTAAGGTCTAACAGCCACCCACCAATGCTGCCCTAGCTTTAAAGAACTGACTCAGAAGTCAGCAGAAGACTTTCTTAGGAACTAGAGGAGACTTCCTGGGTGCTTTAGTCCAGTCTGTGCAATCTCAGACAAACACCACCACGCAATGTGTTCACAAATGTATCACTTCCTTTACAACATTAGATGTATCTTTCTATCCCCCATTATTCACAGGGTGTTACTACCACTTCTCTAATAGTCAGAAAATATTTTCTGATTTCCAGTCCACAATTATTTCTAGCCATTTAAACCAATTTGTTGTGATGCCTTGTTAAACTAGTCCTCTTCCTGCTGCTCATGCATTTCGTGTGCTCATAGAGGACAAGTATACTCCTTCAATCAAAAGTTTCAAAAGCTGGTCTCTTCCAGCTTCCATCATCAAACAGGTCCTGTAGTTCCTCTGTCATCCCTGTACTCTTTCCAGTTTTGAATTTCTCTGTTTTGAAAAACTTTTTCCTAAAACAGAAGTCTGGGCATTAAGACTTAGGATCTCATGAAATGATTTTCAGTTTATAAAACAAAGGGAATCCTTAAATAAAGAAAAAAATCTTACCGTCTGGTTCCAGTTGACAGCAATTCTATTTGCATAACCAAAGAGGAACACACAGAGGAACACAATGGACAGGAACCACGAAGTCACCGCTACAAACATTACCCATCCCTGCAGCAGCGGCAGTGGAACGTGAGTAGAAGCTACCAAAATCCAGACTATCGTTCCAAACAGCTGCAAAGAAAGGAATACAGACGATCAACTGAAAGATAACTTTTATTCAGTCCTTTCTGCCTAAGAATTAATATCACACATCAACATGTCCTCAGATTACTTTTAGGAACCAAGAGGAAGCACTTCAAAAGTACTCAGAGAGCCCAAGTGCAGTTCTCAGAAACAATAGGCACTAAGTGGCAGTAAGAGAAGCCACTCTGAAATTCTTAAAAGCTCTTAAAATAGTCTTGAATATGGGATTTACAAACCTAGGTGACTTGCGTGCTGATGCTGAAAATTTTACCCTTGCTCTCATTTTGAGGGAAATAGAAGAGATGTGAAAACACGGCTCACACACACAAACATTTATATATGTAATCTCTTTATATATGCTAAAGTTAGCATGACAAGGACGTACACCAGATTTGGATTCAGTCTCATACTGTTTAGCTTTGTAGTCCTAATTAGATGAGATACAGAAAAGAGAAGAAACTGCATTCTCTTTTTCCATGCATTTGTAATAAAAAGCTGACAGAGAACACATTAAGCAATAAAGAGAAAACTGGAATACAGAATAAGGCAAATTGTAAATTATGTTGTAATGGCTAGAAAAACACACAGCTTTCCAGAATTTTCATAACCCAGGGAAGAATTCAGGACTGCCAATTTTCTTTTCAGCATACCGATTGCAGTGCATGAGTGGTGGGGATGCTGTGCTATGATGGGCTGATGGAGAATTTACACACTCTAAGGCTTGCCTGGTTTAATCAACTCTTGGCCTAATAGTTGGTACCATTTCTCCCTGCAAATCCTGCCTCTTTATAAAAAAGGATAACTGGAGAAAATCATAATTGCCTCTGAAGTATGTTCATTTATAACAAAAAGGTTTAACTTCATAATCCAACCTGCTGTGTAGTGACAGCCACGATCAATTTCCAAGCAATTTACTACTTTCCTGTTTAAATCCTACAGATTTACAACTACAAAGTCAGAGGTTACATTTTCAGCTTCAGAGAACTTTCTTTTGACTCAAGGTTGGATGAAAGATACCTTTCAAAAGATACCTGCTTGTAAAACTAGTTGGTTCCTCTCTCATGTTACACTGCAGTAGCATGTATGTAAAGATGCATTGCTAGTCTCAGTTCAAAGCTCCCAAAGGTTTATGTATTAGCCTTCAAGTTGTTCTCTAGAATTCCTTTTTTAGCTGCTGTAAAGAATCAAACTTTCTCTCATTTCACAAGACTGCGGGTGCCAGTCTGTTACTCAGAGACCAGATAGTGATGGGCAGTGAGGAAGCTGAAGGGATAGCAGAAAGTGTCTGTTAAACAAAAAGCAAAGACACGTGGAATGTTTTCAGTATTTTGAATATGCAATCTTTCTTAAAAATAGATTTAGAAATACAGCGTAGAGACAGCTAATCTCAGCACTCACCGTCATGCCATTTCCCTCACACTACACCTGTCCACTTCAGCTGTATAATAAGTTGGCCAACCTAATTAACCTTTTGTTCCTCCTGACTCAGGGCCTGATTTAGCGCCCGGACCTGTGCTCGGAGCTCTTTGCCCGGGTGCAGTTTTCCAGCTGGCAGGGTGGGATCCATCTCACAGACTGGGACCTGAGCAGCATTCAGCTTCGACACCCAAAACAACCAATATTAATAAAATCAGGCCCATAACACACGCACACAGTCAAAAACCGGTGTAACGCTCCATGGGTCTGGGGCTTTGTGTGGCTCAGAGCCCTCAACAGGTGAAACAACCCCGCTGAAACCCATCTCCACGGGCCTCCTCGCTGCCGCCCCTCCAGGGCCGCCGCCGCCCGGCCCGAGGGGAGCAAACAGGCCGGAGGGAGCGCAGACGGGTCCCCTCTGTCCTTCCCGGCACAGCCCCGCGTCCCAGACACCGGCGCCGGAGCGGGGCGGCCCGGGGTCTCCCCGCTGCCGCCGCCTCGGTCGCCCGCACCTTTCCCGCTCACAAAATGGCAGGTGAGGAGCGCGGGCGACGCGGGGCTGCTGCCCGGCCGGCCCCGGGCAGAGGCACGTCGTCGGGTGTCCCCCGTCCCCGGGCGCCGGGGGAAGGAGACGGGCGCCAGGCAGCCGGGCGCGGAGCCGCGTCGGGGCGCTGAGGGGAGGGAAAAGCGCGGGAAGGCCAGTGGCCGCTGCCCCCCCGCCGCCGCCTCCTCCCGTCCCCGCACTCACGATCTCCAGGAAGATGACGGCTCCCGAGTAGGTGCGCAGTATGTCCAGGCCGGAGGGCAAAGTGACTCGGGGCGGCGGGAAGTAGGCGGCGGGGTTGGGAGGCGGCGGCATGGACGAGGCTTCCCTGGGCAACATGTTGCTGTGGCGGCGGCTGCCGAGCGCGGCGGGGACGGCCGAGCGGCGGCCAGGTGGGCGAGGAGGAGGAGGAGGCGGCGGCGGCGGCGGCGGAGGGAGCAGGTGCGGGCGGGCCTGTGCGCGCCGCCCCGGCCGCCTCCCTCCTGCCCGCCCCAGCGCCGGGCCCGCCCCGCCTCGCCCGGGCCTGGGCGGGCGGCCCCGGGGTACCGGGCACCGGCCCGGCCCCGCTTTACCGCGCCCGGAGGGAGGCGGTGTGCGGGCAGGGGCAGTCTCTCCCCAAAGGAGCTGGGCCGCGGCCGGCCGGTGGCTCCCGGCTTCCCCCGGAGCGCTGTGAGTGTCGGCAGCGGTGTGCAGCCCTCCTCCTTCACAAGCCCTGAGTCGAATCCAGACAAACTTAACGGCGTTATTTCTTAAAGCCAGTTTGCGAAAGGTTGCGATTTACCTTCTTTACTGAGATTCTGGAGCGCGTCCAGAGAAGGGCAACGAAGCTGGTGAGGGGTCTAGAGCATAAGTCTTATGAGGAGCGGCTGAGGTTGTTTAGCCTGGAGAAAAGGAGTCTGAGGGGAGACCTTAACGCTCTCTACAACTACCTGAAAGGAGGGTGTGGAGAGGTGGGGGTCGGTCTCTTCTCCCAAGTAACAAGTGACAGGACAAGAAGACATGGCTCAAGTTGCGCCAGGGGAGGTTTAAACTGGATATTAGGAAAAATTTTGTTATGGAAAGGGTTATCAAGCCTTGGAACAGGCTGCCCAGGGAAGTGGTGGAATCGCCATCCCTGGAGGTATTTAAAAGATGTGTAGACGTGGTGCTGAGGGACATCGTTTAGTGGTGTTTTTTTCAGTGTTAGGCTGATGGTTGGACTCCATGATCTGAAAGGTCCCTTCCAACCCAGACGATTCTATGATTCTGCTTACAGATATTTGAGGCTTCGAAATTACAAGGTTACGCCTTTTTTTTTTTTTCCTTTAAAGGAACTTAATAGGTCACCCATTCAAAATACCCAAACTATTTAATGCGTATATTCTTTTCATTCAATCTGACTCAACCATGCACAACTACTTAAAAGTAATAGAAAATGTTTGTCTGATGTAAAAAGTTTTGGGTAGGTGCAAATCTAGAAAGGTATGTGTTCATCAGACCACTTACAATTCATTTTCTCATGCTTCTTAGTGTAAATATCTTCTCTGAATGCAGGAATTGTTATCATCCAGCATTTTTGCTATTTCTCCTTGTGTGGCTTAGGATGGAGTGTCCTGTCACTGCGACGACTAAGCACAGCTTCAGCCTGTGTTATCCCATGCAGTGTTTCTGAGTGTTTATCCTCAACTATTTTAAAGATTACATTTTAAGAAGGTTTCATGCAAATGTATGCAGCTGCTCTGGAGGCTGAAACAGCTGGGGCGTTAACACTGTATTCCTTTATTTTTAGTTGTGTGATGTCTCTCGGTTTTTCTTTAATGATGACAAGAAACACCCCGGCCTGCGATGCCTGCCATCCCCACCCCAATCCGAGCTCTAGGTGGGGAGCAGCTCCTCTAAACACAATACATTCGTGCTTCCAGCACACCTTGTACATAAATAGGTTTGGGACACTTCTAAAATGCAGTAATTGACACTTAACTTTTAAATCATGGCTGCTCAAGGATGTCCTAGTTTGCCCAAACCACAACAAAGGAGGGAGAAGCAACAATTTGTATTCTTTCTTGTGCTCTCTCCTCAGCCCTACACCCCTTGCAGCTGGATGCACTCTTAAGAAGTGGGAGATGTGGGATTGAATCCCTGTTAGGCTAAGGAAGGCACCGAGCCTGGCCTCCCCTGAGTGCCTTACCCCATCGGTTATCAGATAAGAAGATGGATACCACTTATTCCTCCTCTAGACCTATTTTAAAAGTGAACCTTGTGTCCCATCCATTTATCTTCAGGGAAGGGCTCCAGGCTCTGGAAGCACGTGCCTACAGGTCCTGACTTGGGGGCGTTTTGGAAGGGAATGGGATTCAGACTTGTGCCTAAGTGATGAGGTGTAGGCGGTTCATTCTTGGGGGTGCATTCTGGAGACCATATGTCCAATTAACTTCACAGTCTGGCCCTAAATCTGTTGAGACTGCCCTGCAGAGGGAGAAATCTGAGTGGGTGAAAAACTGGGTGGATCAGTTTATGATTTGGAACAAGAAATATGATTATCCTTATCTTATACAGAGGAAGTACAAATAACACTTGGTCATAAAGATTTCCAGTTTTATTATCCAGCCACGCAATTAATCTGTGTGAACTCCAGCAACAGTGGATTTTACTGATGATTACATACCGTGTGCAGTCATTTTTTCTTGCTTGTAAATACCATTCCTTTTAACTTGTACATTCCTTTTAACACTGATTTTCTTGAATTTTATGAGGTTTTCACAGTAAAGTCTAAGTTTCACTGTTAGATGTATGTATATACAAAAAGCCTTAAAGTAGGTTTATGGCAATACTTTTTCCTAAATCCTGATTGTTTAAATGAAAGTAGCTGTTTAAATTATTTTTAGTGGTAGGATTTGCTTCAATTCCATGTGGGATTCTTCATATACTGTTTGAATCTTTAAAAATCTGGATTCTTTAAGAGACTGGTATCAGGATTGCATTTTTAAGTTTCCATGGCAAAAACACATGTTTGTGTTGGACTGCTTTTTAATAGCATTTTTATGGAAGTAATTGCATCTTGGCATGTTACAGGGTAAACTAATGATGCTGCTTCAAGTCCACCAGAGTCAACAAGTAGACAGGAGTATATTGATTCACTGTACATAGAAAGGTCTGTCTATACAACCAGAAGGACTAAAAAGTCTCTTAAATGACTGTTACATAAAGTTCAGTCTTTTTCCCTTTCATGTTCTTATGCTTTTGGCAGCCTAACATACAGTTGGCATTGTAGCAGAACTGCAAAACACAGTTGCTATCATTTTTAGAAAATAAAAATTATTGATGATTTAAATTCCAAGTGTAGTGATATAATATGTGCATATCTTCAATATATATTGAAATTAAAATACCTGGTTCTGAATGTTGTAATTTTTCCCTTCCCCCAAATGACTAATTGTTAGAAAAATGCATTAAATTATGAAAATCTGTGGTCAGCTATTAACCGTCACATATAGACTCAAGGGATTAGAAGTGATAAATTAATATTTTGAGAAAACAGACGTACATCATGCTGGATATGAAAATTACTTATACAGCAGTCCAACGTTGCAAGATTCAGGCTACCTTTTGTGATGTATGGCATGATACTTGTGGAAGAGCTGAGTGTTTTTAAGGACAGTAGAGTTACAGGTGAAAGTAACGTCAATATAAGAATTCATGGTCCCTAACACCGTATCTGAGTGTGTTACCAGAAGCACCTCTGGAAGCAGATGTAACTGTGCTCATCTCATGTCTGGTGTTGCAGCGTGCACAAGGGTGGTCTGTCAAAATAGCCAAAGGGGTGGAAAGTTTAAAAACAATAAATGACAGTAACTCTATTCTCTACCCATGTGGCTCTGTTTGCTCACAGGCAGATCTGCACAAACAGATCTCCCTAAGCCAGAGCAGAGCTGAGCAAGGCTTTTCTGATAGTATCATGATCTGCTTCTTTCTTCCAGTTACTTTCTTGATCTGGAGGAAGCTGCCCCCAAAAGCCCTATGTGTTTCTTTTAGATTTGCAAAGCTGCTCTTTCTTAAGAAAGAACACAGACTCTCTTAATCCCCTAGTTAGTTATATATCAAAAATAGAAAGCCTGAAGTTGATTATGTAAAACACAGAGTGTTTTGTTTAAGGATGAATTAATTTAATGTGCTCCTGGAAATTGCATGTAGGAGTCTAATCTCATACTGGTGCAATCTCAGGAGTTATTCCTCTTTAGCCAGTGAAATTAAATAGGCATAAAACTGGTTTGCATAAAGTGAATGATAAGGAAACCCTTTAGCGTCATTTATATAGTGTATTGACTCAGTGGTAACAGAATTTCAGTGTCATGGTTGGACCAGTGCATATTATGAATTAGAGTGCAAATACCACCACACTGTTGAGGTTTCTTGGGAGGCAGCATGACAGTTTTCACTTCAACAGGCAGGGCCAGGCTTTTGATTGCATGCTGCCCCTTTCTGCATCATCAAACTAAGGGAAAAATAACTGTTGAAATCACTTGCTTGATCCAGTTAAACCAAGCTTGGGATGCCTGCCAGAAAGAGGAGATGAAGATAAATGTGCCACCTGTTTGGTCCACCAGCCCCAGGGATGGCTGGTTACCAAATCGGTCCCCAGAGTAGCTTAAAGTGGTCTCAGAGCTGCTCTAAGGAGTGATTTTTGGCTGGCGCATTATCCTGTGGTGGTACTTTGGATGTGGCCTCTTCCTGCAGAAGTGTCTTCTATGCCTAGAGCTGTGAGAGGAAAGGCATTGACTTGGCTACTTTGGCTCTCCATGGTCTCAGGGTGCCTTTTAAAGCAGGGAATCCTTTGCTGGCTGGTTAAGGGAGTCTGAGGGTCCTTTCACACAGGCACCACGCAGCCAAGAGGCTGACATCGAGCCAGAGACCCTCCTTGTTGGAGCAGGCTTGTGTTACTGAGAACAAAACGAAATCTCTGACCTGTTCCGATAATGCCGTTTCTATGTTTCTAAGGATGCCAATACTTCATTTGTTTGACTTGTTGGCACTGCAGTTCTCTAACAGTATAGCAGTCTGTATAATATGCAGTCAGTGGGCCAGTTCGCCTCTCATTTACACCAAGAAATTCCTCTTACACGTGTGCAGCAAAGGTAAACATGCAAAATCTCATCATAGCAGAGAGGGGGATCCTGAACTCACATGGTGCACGAGGCTGGGTGGGTGGGGAGGGACAGGACAGAGCAGAGCAAAGTCACCAAGTGGGAAAATGTTGCAAGTCAATGTGCTGCTCTTGGCACAGGTGAGCCAGAAGGAAAAATGGGTTGCATGGATCGTCCCCAGCAGGGAATGTGAAAGTCTCGGAACTACAGACAGGAGTGTAACATTCTTGTAGGTGAGGGATGAGTAAGTGCCAGTGGTTGTTTAAGACAAAAATGCACAGGGAAGGCAGTAGACTTGCACAGCAGCAATACTTACTGTTTTTTCTGCTCTGTCCCCCTCCTGCTCCATGGTGTAAGAGGGGAACAGTTCACCTGGTCGCAGAAGAACCCAAATCCAGTAGCGCAGGCAGGAGGACCTGCTGTCTAAGTGCTGCCAAGGCAGGAGGCAGCACAGCACTGTGCCATTAGTACTGCTGGTAGCATGGGGTTCTTCTCACTCTGTCATCAGTCAGGTCTTGATGTACGAATCTTTAATCATAACGCGTTGGCTTCCGATCTTATCTCTTGCTGGTCGGGAGTACGTATCTAGTGTTTTGATGAACTATCAGTGCTGACAGGGAGTCACTTTTTTTCCTCCATTGCAGTTTGTTTGCTTTTTGGGGGCTGTTTGTTTTATTGAGCGAATTCCTGGCTAAAAATCCAATAAAAGGCAAAGGATAATCAGGCAAAAGAGAGTGATGGCTTCTTTCTGTGATGAATGAATTCAGGAAGGAGAAGCGGGGAGACAAATTAAAATATGCTTGCATACAAATACTCTGTTATGCTTTGAAATAGCATAAAACCATTGTTGCAAAAGGAGCAAGTCTATAGTTTCAACTCACTCTGAGTTGTAAATTCAGTTGTAAATAAAAAGGATGTATCTTAGTTTTAGAATATATACACATAATTAGGCCTTATCTGATGACTGGTAGTAGGATGGTAAAGAGCTATTTGAATTTAAGTACAGGCATCATTAAGTGAATCATAAATAGCCTCTGTATATTTGTAGTTAGTTTCAGTTTGCTTACAATAGCAGGGTGTTATTTTACTGGCATCTGTTGCTACTTACAGTAACTATTCGAGTTACAAGGCTGAGAGGAAGCTCTTCAACAACAAAATCGCTGTCAGGGCAGACCTGTAATCCTTTTACTGACTATGCTTCATCTCAAAACTGTCTTTGACCCCAGCCTCTGAGAATACTGTGCCGCTGGTGTTTATGAGCTTTCTCGTGGTAGTTAAAGCCACACATAAGCGGGTGTAACTGAGCTGCTGCCAAATTAAATGATCCTCTTCCCCCAGCTGTGGTTTCCCTCTGCATCCTTTGCATCAGAGCTAGTCAAAGTGAGGGTACAGAGTGGGGCAGACCAAAGCAAAACTGTTCCTTTTTTCTCTTTGATTGGTTAGCCTTGTGCGGAAATTAATTAATTTTCAGTACTAACAGATCAGTTTAAAAAAAAACACAAAACTTGTGATCCAGATACACTGCCATGTGCTATGTTCTTTATGGAATGTACAGCACACGGACTTTGTTTCTCTTTTAAGATGATATATGGAACACCATTATTATGATTTTTCTTTTAGATAGAAAGGCTGACGTAGCCTCTAGAAGCCTTCTTGTGGTGTGAGCTGCGCTTCTGCACCTGTAGACACCTTGTGCTGCTGTGCCCATATTAAATAAAGGGAAAAATCAGATAATCACAGTGATTATCTGTTTATACTGAAAGAATGTTGATTTCTTTATGAAATTCAAATGGTTCAATTGAAGATTCAAGGTGTTTGAATGTTCTTATGTACAGGCGGGTTTTGGGAAATTAGTATCTGGAATGTATTTTATTGAGTCAAGTTTACAGCGTTTTACATCCTGGCAGACTCCAAGAGTCTCAATAGAGATGAATGGGTCACAATATATCAGCATTTGTCTCATTTTTTGTTACTTAGATTAAGCATAAATACGTGTTCTGTAACCTTGAATTTTAGATTATGAGCTTGCCTGTCCTCTGCAATGATAAACTCCCATAGGGCACTCAGATGTTTGCAGGAGCTGGATGCCCCTTACAGAACACAAACCCTATTTCTAATGCACAATTTTCTGATGTCAGATTGAGAAATGTCACCCGCTGCTGTGCTTACATCCTCCGAGAACCAGTCCTTCTACTGATGGCAAGTTCTAAAGCGTAACTGTTTCTGATTCACCAAGTGCTGAAACAACATCAGAAGTTAGTATAACACGTGAGAACAATGTATTTAAAAAAAACATGAGTTTGTGAAAATCCGTGGTTACTCCCACCTGCATGAGATTCCCATTCTGGGGAAGAGGCTGGAAGAATCTCAGCTGCAAATGCAATGAACTGACAAGTATTTATAAACAGGGAATTCCTGTGAATATATTTCTTCAGGCCTACCTCAGCCACTCAGTTCCTACTGAACCCAGCCTCAGGTTCTTTCACAATGTTTTAGTAAGTTTAAGCATTTGATCAAGTAGGTTTTGATTCACAGGAAAGCAAATAGGCTTGAGGTTTTTTTCCTTTCTTTCATAAATCCTAAACCAGTTAAACTGCATTCCTGTTAGCCTGGCGTTCTTAGTGAAGAAATATTACACAGATTATGTATGCAATTTCTGCATAGAAAACAACCTGTGGTTCTGCTAGCATCCTTTAACTTACGAATCATTAAGGAAGGTGGTTTGTGCTGTCCTCACGCTGCTAAGTTGTGGTTTAGACTATGAAAAATAAGTTAAAGACCAACTATCTCACTTTCCCTTTATGATTTTCAGTGTGACAACCACAGAATTTACTCACACAGATAATGTTAATGAATATTTTAATTCAGTCACAGCTGCTAATTGTTCCTTGTGTTCATTAGTGTCTGACTTTGTGCTTTGTTTCCTGATATCTATCCAATTCATGCTCTTCTTATGTAGTGAGTGTTTTCATCCTCTACAGTAACTAACTCCTCACAGTGGACTTGCACATTGTTCTGAGAGATGCTGGATGAGGGGGGGGAAAGGGATGATGAATTAGCTACCAGGAAAATTTTGTCGTTTATCTACAGGGCAGTAATTAAAAAATAAAACCAAACAAACTGAAAACAGCAGCCTCCCTGCAACTTTAAACAAACTTAACTCTGCTACTCTGGAATCTGATTTGGGATGGGATCTTATGTTCACATATCCTTCCGAGTGTTTACAGTATGTAGCAGTGCATTTCAAATACTTGCCTTGCCATTTTCTGCCTAACAGTAATTTTGTGGAGCTGTTTAACTAGCTTAAATTTTAATCCACAGGTATTTGGAAGAAGGATGAATCAGTGGTCAAAAAACACAGCTCATTAATTTTACCTAATAGCAAAAGAATAAATAGGTCAGTATTCAGTGCATTATTTTACTGATAGTATATTCTGATTGCTGTGTATTTAGTGTTTATGTGGCACTTTGAAGATGTAATTTTTTGTACAGGACTAATGTTGTCTTCATACACTTCTAAATCTAGCTATACTTGGAAAGAAATAATTAACCTTGCTTGCAGTCCCTTTGGGTTTCTGGTGCACAGTGAAAGAGATCAGGGTGGGATTCAGCTGACCAAGTGCCTATGTGTATCGCTGAGCTACCTGGCTAGACCCCAGGTAAGAAATAGCCACCTTTGAGAAACAATTTATTTTCTACTAAAGTAAGTATAGAAAATAGATCCTTGAATCATTTGTGTCTGCTTTTTGACTGCAAAAGAAGTTTGTGGTGGCTGGGCCTGATGTGCACGTCTACTTTATAGATAACTAAAGTTAGGTAAGAGAAATCCCTGGACTAAACTAGTTCAGTGTTTTCTGTAGTGATTTGGAAGTAAATATAAAGGCTGCTTAAAATGACTCAAATAACAGTCTGGGCTGTGTTTGTCTTTCTTTCAAAGCCTAGCAGGGTAACTTCCTAGAGCAAACCTATCCAGGCTTGAAGCCATATCAGCCTGCCCTAGCTTCCTTCCAGAGACTTCTGAGCTCCTCAGCCTCTCACGCCAGTCAGTAGTGCAGGTGGTATCTCTAAAGCTGAGTCACAGTCTCACGTGATCTGTGGTAAGGTAAACACAAAGTAAATATAAGACCTTCCTTCCTTCTTGGATCTATGGTGGATACAAAACTCTCTCCAGCCTCCCGCGCACCAAACTGATTGTCTTCTGCCGAGAGTCCTTCCAGCCCCACAAAGCAGTTGTTCAGGGGATCAGTGGCATCCACATCTACCCACGTTTTGGTTGCCTGATACTGAATGGCAACTTTACCTCAAGCCTAAACAACCTGTTTTCTTCCAGGGACATCTTTGCATGTCCCAGTCTGGCTGTTCTATAGAAAATTTTTATTTTCATGTTTTTGCTAACCTTATTAGCAAAATTCAAAACATCTTATCATAGAATCATAGAATGGTTCAGGTTAGAAGGGACCTTAAAGATCATCTAGTTCCAACCCCCCTGCCATGGGCAGGGACACCTCCCACTGGACTAGGCTGCTCAAAGCCCCATCCAGCCTGGCCTTGAACACTTCCAGGGATGGGGCATCCACAACTTCTCTGGGCAACCTGTTCCAGTGCCTCACCACCCTCACAGTAAAGAATTTCTTCCTAATATCTAATCTAAATCTCCCCTCTTTTAGTTTAAAACTGTTACCCCTCATCCTGTCGATCCAGTCCCGTATTCCCTCCCCATCTTTCTCAGTGTAGGATTGTGTTGTGTTCCTGCAAGGTTTTCTATACCTCCTTCCCCCAGCATTGGTCTCTGGACCAATGCTGGGCTGTGCTTCTCAGGGTCTCTCTTCAATGTTTTCCAAATCTCTCCTCTAGTTTCCATTTTGTTCCAACTAGTACAAGCTGCTGGCCCTCATTCCCAGCTTTTCTAGCAAGCCTCAGCTGCATTGGACTAGGAACAGGCTAATACCCTTTTCCATGCACACAGAAAATTACCTGTCTGTAATGACCAAAAGAGGATGAATATAGGGACTGATGATAGAATATGCACTGTGACATCTCCGTTACGAATCAGATCCTTATGTGTTGGGAGGAACCACGGCCTGAATCCTCAGAAGTTAATGAGATACATGTAATTAGAACAACTGGGGATGATAAGCAAGGATACCTGTCTTTATTCTATAACCTTCCCTCCTCTGTTTCCGAAACTCTCTTGGCTACTTGGATAGTTTTGATGTAGAGTTCTTCTGCTATTATTCTTACTGTTCTGTTATTTTCTCTTTTATGAGAGTCTTTTAGTGGCATGGCATGCACGGTCTCTGCCATCTGTCACACACTGTGCTGTCCAAGGAGAAAACAGTGCAGTGCAGTGATATACATTCTTTGCTTAAACTTTAGTGGGTCTACTGGTATGCGTCTGCACCGGAAAAGGTTCATATCTGAGAAAGCAGGAGTGGAAAAAGCCTGCCTTTCACAAGGAAAGGCTTGTAATTGTCCTTGGTTTTGCAGAAAATGTATTCTACTTCTTCAGGTCCTGATAAACTGCTTTCTCTTGCATACGGGAACTTGCAGAAAGCTCTGGGGTTCCTAAGCTATTGAATTAAGATTTCTGTTTGGATCTACTGACAACCTTTTAGATTTCCTCTGACAAGATTTAAAGCATTTTCAAGACCTAGAAACTGGCTCACAGTGGGAAATAAATTCCACAGTTCACATGCCAGGCATCCGCCAACTCTGTATTCACATTTTTCTGCACAGTTTTACTTAATCTTCTACTGACTGATCATCATTGTTGCTCCTTCCACCCTCCACATGGTAGAGTACCCCACGTGCTCAGGGAATGTTGTGGGGCAACTGATATAAAGACTTCTGTTGTATGAAGTTGGGAAAATTAGCATCTCTTGCTAGACAATTCACTGCTGAGAGGTTAATAAGATAGAAAAGGCTTGAAACATCTACTCAGGGGAAAAAATAAACAGGGGATTCATGACTGAAATCTGTTTCCAAAAAAACATTACTTTTATTTGTTGTACTTTTAAGGATTGAACTATGTCTGAAAGTAAGACCAAAGTAATAACTGGCATCTGGCTACTTTAAGAAAAAAACACGTAAGCAAAGACAAATGCAGTTTGTGTCTGGGTGGACAGAGGAAGATATATACTGAAATCGCACAGTATGAGAAGGTCATGGCTCTGCAGATGTGCTCATGCTGTACTGCATCGTACCAATGAAGAGCTACAGCCCCTTTACTGCCCCAACATCTGTAGATTTGCACTTGATTAGGTGCAGGAATTCCATGGGATTTAAGCGTAGGTATAGCACCGAGGATGTTAATGGTCTTGGGGATTCAGAACTCAGAAATGCACGTGATCACACACACTTCCCAGCCACAATGATTTTTGTGTGGTTAGCGACTATGCTTCGGTAGGCTGCTATTGCTGCCTGCAAAACAGGGCGATGCAAGTTCCTGGTCCCACCCACTTAACAAAAATCAAGTGAAACTTTTCCTCCCTGTGTTGAAATCTCTGCATGGAGAAACCTTTCCAGGCCAGGAGCGGGTGGAGCCCTGGACGCACTGCACACAGCAGGTAGGCAGAGAATTCTTCTACCATTTGCTGTTCTCCCTTACCACACAAGCATAAAAGCGGCCCACATTAAGCCGTTGCTTTGATCTTGCTCATTCTTTCTTATGCATGTTGAGTAGGTTACGTATGACTTTAATAAATAAGAAAAGAGAGAGGAAAAAAGAAATGACAATTCATGGCTTTTGTACCTGTGCAAACGTATTAAGACAATCTAGAGCAATGCTTTCCAAATAACCATAAATTATAACCATATGTAACCTCTCTCTGTGACACGTTTACTATTTTTATCATCATACACAGTGTCAAATTACATCTCTTAATAACCATTTCAGCCAGTTGAACTACAACTACAATTTAAGACTGAATGTGAAACTAAATATACTCGTGTGATTATGATCAGGACTGTGGCACTCCATTGCTCTCTAGATGCTAATTTATTTTTTTTAAGGTGATTGATTTAAGGTGATTAAATGCAGTGAGAGAAGTGGATTTGCTTAATGCCTGAGTGGCATTGTTTGAAATGTTTGAGGAAAATACATTCTTAATGGGATATATTGATTCTGTGATCATTTTTATTAGAATTACTTTTAAAAACATTATATTTACCATGAGCATCTGTATTTTATGTGCATTCTGGACCTGGGGAGGGCAGGAGTTACTGCTTGCACTGAGTGAAGTTACAATCTTCAGAATATAGGAGATCATAAAAACCTGTCTCTCCAAGAGCAGGAAGAACACTGAAGATCAGGAAGAACACTGAAGTATTCCTGCTATGTCAAAGCAAGATCTTATGCAGCTGTTTTGTGTTCACTGTACATCTACAAGCAGATTTATCTGTAGACTGGCGTGGCTAAGCAGGAAGCTGGTGGAGCTCTAATGTAAAAAGGCAGTATGGAGGAGATGGAAGCAGGGACAGGCTGCAGTGGAAGAATTTAGAAACATTGCTTGAGTATGTAGTGGTAGCCTCAGGAAATCCAAAGCTTAAATGCAGTTGAGACTTGGATGGGAAGCACAACAATCATTGAGAGCAGCCCTGCCGAGAAGGACTTGGGGGTACTGGGGGATGAAAACCTGCACATGAGCTGACAATGTGCACTTGCAGCCCAGAAGGCCAACCGTACCCTGGGCTGCATCAAAAGAACGTGTCCAGCAGGTCGGAGGAGGTGATTCTGCCCTTCTGCTCCACTCTGGTAATACCCCACCTGAAGTACTGCACTCAGCTCTGGAGTCCTCAGCATAGGAAAGACATGGACCTGTTGAAGGGGGGCCCAGATGAGTGCCACAAAAATGATCAGAGGTCTGGAGCACCTCTCCTCTGAGGACAGGCTGGGAGAGTTGGGGTTGTTCAGCCTGGATAAGGCAAGGCTCTGGGGAGACCTTATTGCGGCCTTTCAGGACTTAAAGGGGGCTTATAAGAAAGATGGAGACATTTTAGCAGGGCCTGTAGCGATAGGACAAGGGGTAATGGTTTTGAACTCAAAGAGGGTAGATTCAGACTAGGTATAAGGAGGAAATTTTTTACAATGAGGGTGGTGGGGCACTGGAACAGGTTGCCCATAGAGGTGGTAGATGTCCTATCCCTGGAAGCACTCAAGGTCAGGTTGGATGGGGCTCTGAGCAAGCTGATCTAGTGGAAAATGTCCCTGCCGATTGCAGGGGGGTTGGGCTAGATGACGGTCCCTTCCAACAAAAACTGTTCTATGAACAAGAAGAGCTTACACTGCTATATTAGTGTAAAAAGGCCAAGAAAGGGAAACACACAGAATCACAGAATCTTCATGGTTGGCAAGGACCTTTGAGATCATCAAGTCCAACCAAACCCCTACAATCTCTGCCACTAGAGCATGCCCTGAAGTGCCACATCTAGATGTTTCTTAAACACCTCTAGGGATGGTGACTCAACCACCTCCCTGGGCAGGCTGTTCCAGTGCCTGACCACTCTTTCAGTAAAGTAATTCTTCCTAATATCTAACCTAAACCTGCCCTGCCGCAACTTCAGACCATTTCCTCTGGTCCTGTCATTATTCACCTGGGAGAAGAGGCCAACACCCACCTCTCTACAGCCTCCTTTCAGGGAGTTGTAGAGGGCAATGAGGTCTCCCCTCAGCCTCCTCTTCTCCAAGCTAAACATGCCCAGCTCCCTCAGCGTCTCCTCATATGACCTGGTCTCCAGACCCCTCACCAGCCTGGTAGCTCTCCTCTGGACCCGCTCCAGCACTTCAATGTCCCTCTTGTACAGAGGGGCCCAGAACTGAACGCAGTACTCGAGGTGAGGCCTCACCAGTGCCGAGTACAGAGGCACGATCGCTTTGCTGCTGCTGCTGGCCACGCTATTCCTGATACAAGCCAGAATGCTGTTGGCCTTCTTGGCCACCTGGGCACACTGCTGGCTCATGTTAAGCTGGCCGTCCACCAGCACCCCCAGGTCCTTTTCTGCCAAGCAGCTTTCCAGCCACTCTTCCCCAAGCCTGTAGCGTTGCTTGGAGTTGTTGTGACCAAAATGCAGGACCCGGCACTTGGCCTTATTAAACCTCATACAGTTGGCCTTGGCCCATCGATCCAGCCTGTCCAGGTCCCTCTGTAGAGCCTTCCTGCCCTCAAGCAGAGCAACACTCCCACCTAGTTTTTGGTGTCATCTGCAAACTCACTGAGGGTGCACTCAATCCCCTCATCCAGATCATTGATAAAGATTTTAAACAAAACTGGCCCCAAAACTGAGCCCTGAGGGACACCACTGGTGACCGGCCGCCAAGAGGATTTCACCCCATTAATCACAACTCTCTGGGCACGGCCATCCAGCCAGTTTTTAACCCAGCAAAGAGTACACTTGTCTATGCCATGATTCGCCAGCTTCTCCAGGAGAATGCTCTGGGGGACGGTGTCAAAGGCCTTACCAAAGCCGAGACAGACAACGTCACAGCCTTCCCCGCATCCAGAAGATGGATCACATGGTCATAGAAAGAGATCAGGTTGGTTAAGCAGGACCTCCCTTGCCTAAACCCATGCTGGCTGGCCCTGATCCCTTGGCTGCCCTGCACTTGCCGTGAGAGCTCACTCAAGATGATCCTCTCCATGATCTTTCCTGGTACCGAGGTCAGGCTGACAGGCCTGTAGTTCCCCGGATCCTCCTTCTGACCCTTCTTGGAGGTGGGCGTCACATTAGCCACCCTCCAGTCATCTGGCACCTGCCCTGTTGACCAGGATTGTTGATAAATGATGGAGAGAGGCTTGGTGAGCTCTCCTGCCAGCTCCCTGAGTACTCTTGGGTGAATCCCATCCAGCCCCATAGACTTATGTACGTCCAGGTGCAGAAGCAGATCACTGACTAATTCCTCCTGGATTATGGGTGGGTTGTTCTGCTCTCCATCCTTATCTTCCAGCTCTGGAGGCTGAGCACCCTGGGGATAGCTGGTCTGACTATTGAAGACGGAGGCAAAGAAGGCATTAGGTATCTCAGCCTTCTCCTCGTCCTTGGTTGCAACTTTCCCCCCCAGCATCCAGTGAGGGATGGAGATTCTCCCTGGCTTTCTTTTTGTTGATGTATTTATAAAAGCTTTTTTTGTTGTCCTTAATGTTAGTGGCCAAGTTGAGCTCCAGCTGGGCTTTTGCCTTCCTAATCTTCTCCATGTATAACCTAACAAGATCTCTGAGAGAGATCTCGAGATCTAACGAGATCTCGAGATCTGACATGACCATTGCTGGACAGAGGAGGTGATATAGTGACAGCAGACACAGATATAGCTGAAGTATTCAATGATTTCTTTGCTGCCTTTACCAACAGGCTATCCCATTCCTCTGTGCTTAGGGAAAGGGCTCAAAGAGAACTACCAGCAGTAGCTGAGGCTTGAGTAGGGGATTACTTGAGAGAGTGACTGGAAAGCTCCATGGGATCAGACAGACCACATCCAAGGTGCCAAGAGAACTGGTTGATGTCTCTGCATGGCCACTCTATCATCTTTGAAAGTTTATGGCAATCATGGGAGGTTCCTAATGGCTGGAAATAGGTAAATGTTGCAGCCTTCAAAAAGGCAACTAGGGAACTATAAGATGATCAACAGTGCTTTGCTCCTCATGGAACTTAATGGAGCAGGTCCTCTTGGAGCACATTTCTGGGCATATGAAGGAGAAGGTGACTGGAAACAACCAGCATGGCTCTACCAAGGGGAAGTCGTGCTTGACCAGCCTGATTGTGTTCTATGATAAAATGTCTGGGTTTGTGGATAAGGGAAGAGCAGTGGATATCATTTACCTCAACTTTAGCAAGGCTTTTGACACTGTCTCCAACAACATTCTTGCATCTGAGTTAGGATTTTATAGTCTGGATGGCTAAAAATTGGTTGGATGGTTGGGCTTGGAGGAGAGTGGTTAATGAGTTGCTCTCTACCAGGGGACAAGTAGAGTGCTACAGGGGTCTATATACTGGGACTGTCCTGTTTAACATCTTTACCAATAACCTGGAGGAGGTGATGAAGTCCACTTTCATCAGGTTTGCAGATGACACCAAATTGGAGGGAACAGTAAATAAGCTGGCAGGCAGGGGTGCCATACAGAGGGACCGAGGCAGGCTGGAGGAATGCGCCAACAGGAACCTTGTGAAATTCAGCAAGGACAAACACAAAGTTTCCTTTGTCTGGGAATGCCGAGCCCTTGCATCAGTACAGGCTGGGGCTGACTGGCTTTACTGAGAAGGCTCTTTCCTGGCAGACAGCACGCTGCCCGTGCATCAGGAGCGTGCCCTGGCAGCGAAGAAGGCTAACAGCATCCTGACTGTGCTAGGGGGAGCACAGACAGGAGCTTGAGGGAAGGGATTATCCTCCTGCTTAACACGTGTTGGACCATGTCTAGACACTGTGTCCTTTTGAGCCCCCAGTACAGGAAAGGCATTGAAAAATTGGAGCCAAGTTCAGCCGAGGGCCCGCAAGATGGTTGGAGCCAGAGCCATGTAAAGAGGAGCTCAGGGAACCGGATGGCTAAGGAAGCCACCTGGAGAAGTGGTGGCTTCAGGTGGACCTCATAGCAGGACCTTCTAGGACCTATGAGGGTGTCTTCGAGAAGACAAAGCCAGGCTTTTCACAGTGGTGACAGGTAGGTGGACAAGAAGCAGTGGGCATAAACTGAAACAAGAAAGGTTCAGACTGGAAATACTGAAAAGAAAAAACATGGGAAAAACATAATATTGCGATTGGGTAAAATGGTTTGGGTGCCGAGCTGTAACAGACCATAAATCCTAAATAGTCAGACACCATTTCCTGTGCTCCTGGCTCCATCCATTTCATGTAGAAACCAAAGGTACTTTACCCACCACAGTGAATTTTCATTGGCTAACAGTGAAACCTGTGATACAGCCCAAGTTCTTAATTATAACATGAATATTTTTTCTGCAAAACACAGCTATAATATTTGAGTTAGCGCAGGCTCAAGCTTGTGTCTGCATGGCATGGTGCAGAGCTGTATGGACCTACCTGCCAGGTTTCCTGTGTGGGATAGCCTCTTTTATTTGGCTTGGCCTGTGAGTTAGGCTTCTTGGCAAAATTTATTAACTAGGACCCAGTGCTGCAGGAAGGGGTTGCATGAACACCTGATCTCACTTATGCCTGGCTAGGTCGAACATCTGTGCTGTGCTTCTTTCCTGCCCCTCTTCTGTAGTTAGCAAAGGAACAGCCACGCCAGGTCTGCTTGTTCCAGCTGGTATAGCTTTGCCCAATGTTACATGAGCACATAGTGGGTAAAAAGGTTGGTTTTGTCTATTTTTTCTGTTTAAGAAAGGATGAAGCTGGTGTGGTCGGAGAGGTGAAGGATGGAAGAAATGGGCAGTTCCCACCTTTCCATTGCAGAAACCCAACAGAAGTTATTTGCTTTCCTCAGCCATGCAGCGAGAGACTGCAACAGTCATTCCTTCCTAAAAGAGACCAGAGTTTCAATTTAGACATGTATTCCCTGATATTGTACATGCAAGAAAGTGCCTGGTCCAATCTCGGGCAGACCTTGGTCTATTGCTCCTCTTCCACTTTCTCCCAGCTCTGAGTTTCCTCCTAAAGATCAGGAAAACAGCCTGTTTGTGACAATTATAGCATTAAGGACACCTCTGGATTTTGTCAGCCAGTGGTCTTGGTGTGTCCAGAGGGTTCCAGAACTTGGACCCCTGGTCTGGCAAGCATATTTTAGTGACTTTTGGGGACAGAAGTAAAGATGAGGGATGGAGAAGGTATCAGTGTGATTGTGCCTACCCACAGGGATGTTACCGTGCCACTTCTGTAGGACTAGTAAGAACTGACCCGCTGTGAGTGAGGCTAGCAGCCCTAGGCTTGAACTTCTAAAAAGCATTGCATTTCCTCAAGAAACTGTGCCTTGAATTAGTCATTAAATCTTTACCCATTAATGATTCTAACACCAAAGTGTTTAGCTTAAATGAGTTTATTACTATAGATCATAAAAAGTGTAATTCTGCTTAATTTTGGGGAATATCAATTCCTAGGAAGGGAACAATTCAGGGTGAGTTATGTTGTGCTAAGTGAATCTCTTTACCCAAATACTGTCATAGCATAGTAGAGGAGTGATAAAAAGAAATGTGGTCCCACCCCGTCATTCATGGGTCTGATTAGTTCCCTGGAGGGTGTGTAGCAACACAGATAATTTACTGCTGGTAGAAACAAGTGGTTTTCTGGAGGAACAAGTAGCAGAGAAACTGGATTACAAGAGTCGTTATGAGTCACAGAGTCTCCTGGGATACTCCTGCGTTGGTCATTGCTCAGAGATGAGCTTGGAGTCAAACTAACAATGAGCTAAATGGTTTGGAGGATTTTCCTGTTGAGGTTGAGCTTGAGGAAGTATGACTGTTGTCTAGTTGCCATTGCAGTGCTAGGCAAGTGTAGAAGGGAGACTTTGAGCTGACCCTCTGCATTACTAGCTGATGGCATGTCCAGCTTTTCACATACCCAGAGGAAGACTATGTGCAACTGGCGCTCAGAGTGAACCGCAGGGTACATTGCTGCACCGTGCCTAGTGTCTAGCATTCTCCTTAGCCTCCAGGTATCATTCCTTCATTTTTAGTGTCAAGTGGAAAAGAAAATCTTTAGACCTTCATTGCAGGAGCCCTACGGTTTCTCCTGACATCTCCTGCTGTGAGGAAAGGTGAACCATGACTAAGAACAGGCTCACTTCTGAAGGCAAAATAGTTATGTCTGAAGAAAAGAGCTCCTTCAGTATTATCAAAGATAGGAAAACGTAGGCATAGTGGAAATTGTGGGCATAGTGACATGGAGATCTGAGTATCTGGGCAGTGACAGTAAAGCGTTCATGCTTACTGCTCATCATTTGTGGAGAGTCCTGCTGAAGTTCATGACCAAGTTGCTCAACCACACCTGAATCTGGATTCTTGGGGATAAAGCCTATTCTGTAGCTGCTTCCTGTTTCACAAAGGTGCAGGTGATTTTAGCATTAGACATGAAACTTCACTGGCTACTGAGTTAGGGAGTTAACGTGTTCCTAGAATCACTTCTTAAATGAGCAATGCACATTGTTGCAACTGAAACTACATGTGCCTACACTACCTACAGCAATAGTGTTGCTCCCTTTGCACTGTTCTCTTTGTGCTATACTTTTCTATATTTTTCACAGATTTTGGGGTACATCAGAGGCTGGAACTGCTCCATCTGTTCTCAAGTTGCCTAAAATCTGCGCAGTCTTGCATGCAGAAGTGCCGTTGCTAAGTTAATTCCTCACACCTCAGACCAGCCTGATGGACGATGGAGTGGGAAGCAGAGATAAGTGAGTCCTTCCCTGCATATCAGGCAATGTAATTGCACAGCCAAATTAAGGAGGGTATAACGACTTCTAAGTTTGAAGTTGTCCCTGCTTTGCATAGAAGATTCTACCAGATGACCTCCAGAGATCCCTCCCAACTTAAATTACTCTATGATTCTAACAAGGATATTTTCAAGAGAAACTACAAATTTGCTCTTCCAGCTCTGAATTCACCAGAGAAATTACTGGGACTTCCTTTGTAGGTCAAAGATGAGTAAAGATCACACTCTTTCCATCTGTGGACTTTGCGAAGCACATCAGTAAGTAATACACCAGTGAGTTTACTATTTCTGGCATTAGTGAAATCTTATTCACCTCTACGTGCTCTGAATTTGCCCCTAAATTACACATAGACATGCCCACCCAAAATTACACACAGAAATGAAATAAAACTTCACAACTGTCTGGATGCCCCCTGCAGACCTGTGCTGACTTTATGGTCACTACCATCTTAACAGTAATCACTCTTGCTTAACTCGGTGAGGTGAAGCCCTGTACTTGTGATTGAGGGGCTCAAGTGATTGAGCCCTGTACTTGGTTGTCTGCTCTCCCTACAGTGCATGAACGAGGAGGTGTTGTATGTACAGCAGGTGCCAGGCACATTCTGTGGCACTTTTATTTCCTCTTCTTGAGGAATTCACAGACGAAGTAGATGGTAACTTGGCACTCAGAGTCATTCCACTCTCCCGTGCTGAGCATTTCCACGCAGTCCTCGCGGCCAGCTGTGTCATGAGGCTCTCCTTCCTTCCAGTTACTGTAGTTCTGCATTGGGCTGTTGTCTGCATACACAAACTGTCCTTCTTTTTCCATGTCGTTCAGGCCAATGAAGGCTCGGAAGAGGCCGCTGCTGGAGATGTAGTCAGCAATCAGGGCGTTGGTTGCTTCATCTTTAGGCATGGCCAGTGTTCCTCCTCTGTCCCTGCAGTGGATCAAGGCTTCTCTATAATTCTTCTCTTCTTTCACAATGTAATAGAATTTCTCGTCTGTCTCCCTGATACCTGCTATAACTTTAAAAGGGGGGAAAAAAAAAGCTCAATGGCATGTCAACAGATACTGAAGGTGCTTCTGTTCCAATATGACAATGAGATGATTTTTACATTTGAATTAATAAAAGGGAGAGAGGAAAAGTATTCCCACCACTGCATTTGTGATGAATGATGAGAACATGATCAGAGACTGATGCTACTAATGGGCCCGACAAGCACCTTGCACACGTTAGGACAAGAACTATTCAGTCCTGATTGGCATGTGTCTCCTGTGACACTTAAGTTTTACTTCACAGGTATCTAGTACAAATCAAATTTAGGCGTGCTAAATGGGCAAAGCAATGTCTAATTCTCGATCACTCCCATTGCTTTGCATGTTTTTCAATACAGATTGTGAAAGAATGCCCTGGGACAGAAACACAGGGGTGTAGGTAGCTTTTCAGGCCCTTTCCATGTAGAGGAAAATCAATGTGACTGCTAAAATAAGACATTTTAAATACAGCCTGGTATTCAGAGCTGCTGTAGCCACTAAGTGGAATTGTCTAGGAACAAAACTGTGGCTGCTCAGCATCTCTAAAAGGCAAACTTCTCAACCAGCATATATCCTAGTGAATTAAGCAGTGCCAAGGCGCATGCCTGGGCAACTGGAAGTTGATTGTCCCTGCTTATGGATCGCTGGAATAGTCTTGAGCAGAACTTTGGCCTGGGGCAACTAACACTCACCCAAACAATTCAGGAGTTACTCCAGGCACAGTTTAGGAGTTAGCAGAGGGACACTCCTGACAATATGGCATTCAGTTTTGTAGGATTTAATATTATAGATGAGGGCCGTTCTGTGCTGGTTGCCCACAGTGCCAGAGAACAGTCTCAAACACATTAAATTTACTGATACAGACGTAGTCCTAGAAGCAGTGGTGGAGCCTTCTCAAAATCTCTGCGATGCAGGGAAACGCGCTTCCTTCCTTGCAGTGGGTGCAGTTTTCACTGTCCACCTGCCAGCGCTCTCTGCAAACATGGCTTCTTATAACCCATGTGTTGGTCCCTTGTTACGGGACAATGATGCTCGCACTGAGGGGAGCACTCGGAGTGCCGTGTCTGCAGCCTTCCAGTGCAGCAGAAAGACCAAGAGATTCTTATTGCTTTTCCCACCTTTCTGGAGCAGATTTGCACAAGCGTTTTCCTTTCATTGCCTGAGTGGCCGCTGAGCCTGAGCAGACTGACAGCGGTGGTTAGCAAGCTGTGCCTTGTGCTTTTCACAATTCTTTATGTTGTGCTGTTGATCACTTCTGTATTGTTCTTGCTTTTAGTCATCTGCCGCTTATATCCTTACATGTGCAAGACTTTTCTGTGTGTTCTCGGAGTGCTTTGCACAGTGGGACCCTCTCTCTGGGTCATCTATGGATGCTGCCACAGAGCAGCAATGGTAGAACAGCAGCACTGATAAATGTTATAGGAGCCAAATAAATCACATCAAATGCATAATGATTCTTACCGTTCTTTAGAAACTTGATGGATGTGTTAAGTCGAGCAACATTGATAGTCATTTGTCCAACAACTCTGCGGTATCTTCCACAGTCACAGACCGTGCCTGATACAATGCAAAGGACAGAGGATTTATCTCTTCAGAAGCGTGTGTGTGTGTGTGTGTGTGTGTGTGTAGAGGGTTGGCTGTAGCCCACTTCCAAACCTTCTGAAAACTTGGCCTCCACTTGTGGAGAGCCAGTCTCACCCTGTCCCGCTGGCCATACTTCTGTTGATCAAAACACTTTATATTTTGTCTCTGTACACTCCCATGCTAACTGGCTTAAAGGTCCCTACTTTAAAAAAAATGAATGGAAGAGTTTGCCATCTTCCTTCCACCCCCATCAGTGTAGGATTTGCACATCCTCTGCCCCTCTCGTCATTGATTCCATCTAGCTGTGGAGATGTGGCTTGTCATGGTCATCACTACAGTGTTACATCTGAATGCCAAAGGTCTACCTTTGTAACCACAAACAGCGCTGGTTCCCCGGCCTTTTCATAGGAACAACAGCCTCCATGAAATGGGGAACTGCTGTTTTCTCAGTGAAGGAGTTCTGTGAGTATGCACAGAGGTGGGACTGGCAAAACTTTGGTAGAAGGACCATGTTAGTGAACTGCTGCATGCAGCTGTGGCACAGCAGAAATAGTTGATACCAACTCAAATAATCAATAGATTTCAAGCACTGAAGTCTCAGTTATATTTTTGTTGGTAAACTGAAATTTGGCTTGGTATGGGGCTTTTTTGTTCCTCTGTTATTCTCAGGAAGAAAATTTGTTGCTGATGGTTTCCCATTAAGAACTAAACTGGCATTGGATATGAAATCTCTTAAAAACAGAACATTCAAGGCAGGAAAACATGCAAGGTTATTAGGACTGAGAAGAACTTTCTGGGTCATCAGATCCAATTCTCTTTCTGTAAGCAAATGCTCTATCTACAGTCACTTATTTTTTTGTCCCCATGCTCCTATTAGGAAACTCTTAGAGGACTTCATTGCTTTGGTATTGAGACACTTTCTTCTAGTTTCCAGTATAAATGTACTGCCGGCCTGTCTATGTGTTAGTTTTTACAATGTCAAACATTGCCCATTAATTTAGGTAACTCTTTTCCATATTTTGTGTGTGTTGGTATATTCATAGGCATCAGTCATGTCCCTACCCAAGCCTTCATTTTGCTAAACAAAACTTTTTCAGTCTCTTCTTGTTTGTTTCATCTATTCTCAGATTTGTCCATGGGCCTCAAAATTTTATGAAACTCCAGACAAACCAATCCTGAAATCAAAGACCCAGCAGACTTGACCAATCTGCAGAGAAGGATACGTAGCATACCTGCTTTTCCCTTTTTTCCAGAAACCCCCGATAAGCCTTTAGCTCCTTTGTCACCTGAATAAAGAGGAAAATATAAGCTCAGATCTCAGACAGTGCACATGTCAGGGGAGCATATCTGAAAAACCTGTTTAATAATATATTAACAGCGTGCTTCCGACAGGAAGGCCTGATGTATTGTACTGGCAGATGTGCCAAGTCAAACAAACCGTGATTAATTCTGGTGTATGAAAGTAAGGAGAACCCTTTAATAGCTAACTCACTGATAACACAGGCATCTCGTGTGCTGCTGGTTCCTGGTACCACTTGCTTAAAATATAAACTGCACAATGATCCTGAGAGGCTCAAAGCACTCAAGAAATCTACGGGAGGTGAGACCTGGGTTTTCTCATTGCCTTGCAGGACAGAGCCCTTCCCTGGCTTCAGTAGCCCCGTGATGGGATGAAGCACCAGATGAGGCTGATGTGCAGTAAGCCAGTGAATTCACGTGTGCAGCAGGTTACGTGTGCGGGCAGCAGGTAACACCTGCACAAAATGAGGTCAGTCAGGAGCAGCGTTTCATTTCAGATATACTTCATGGAAATGTGATTTATTGTCATCCAACTGCTTTCCCCTTCTTCTATCAATCATAAAAATGATAGAAATACTTCTCCAAATGTTGCGCTTCTATGTAAGTGGAGATGACCAGCTTTTTAAAAAATCTCAGCTGTAATTTGGATCAGCAACAGCTGGACTTCATCTGAAATTCATGTTAGCTCTTTCTTTATGAATTAAAACCTTCAGAGGTCAAAAAACGCTAATGTTTGCTCTGCCTTTTTGATGGCTGTGTTTTGATGTGCCTTTTCCTTTATGTGGTTGCCTTTTTTTAAAAGAAGTTAGGAGTTGGCTGTCACTTTAATTAATATTGTTTGGCACTCTGCACACTTATAAGCTGAAATTTCAGGGTTGCTTCATTAACAAATTGAATATTTAATGGTAGATTTAAACAGTGACTTAGTGACCTTTGCTTCTGCAAATAAAGAAAGAAAATGACGAAAACTACAAGGGGACAATAAATTGTACATTTGAGTCGAGAGAAAGCTTGATTTAAGGGCTCAGAGCATTGGTTTACTACAGATAAAGATAAGCAATTTGTGGCATTCTTAAATTCTAGTCTCCTTTGGTGATTGAAGATATCTTAGGAGATAACAGTGTTTTCAGTCGTCTAGGTACTTCTGAAAATGAGTCCCTCAAGCCAAATTCTTTTGTTCTGCTCTGATATTGAGGCTGGCTAGAGGCCATCAGAGGTTCATTAAAAACACTGGCTTGAGAAGCTCTCAGGAGAGATGGTTCCACCCACTCACCCACATGCCTGGGTTGATGCGCTGGTTACAGACCACAGAGTTCCCCTGGGGATGGTGGAGTCCCTGCTCTGCTTTCAAGGCAGGTCTCCTTGTGGCAGAAGTAATATTCCTTCTTAAGTACCTCTTTAGGAATACCGGAAAGGAATGGCTGAGTCTCTTCTCAGACAACCAGAGGATAATTTCATGAAATTATTGTCCAGGTAGATTTGGAGTCTATATTGATTTGCAAGGAGTAGTTGTCCCTGGCTATGTGAGTGCTGTCTTAAAACTCTTAAAATCCTTTCCTTTCCTTACCTAGCTGTCCTGTGCATTGCTTGCTCCTGTCTCCCACAGCAGTGCAGGTGACAAGGTGTGGCATCCTGAACAGCAGCAGAATATTGACTTAGGCCTTCAGTGTCCAAAGCAAAGGCAAAAATTTGGCTTTCTCTTTGATAGCATTCAGAGAACTTACTTCACAAGGGCCAGATTTCTCCCTACCTCTTTTACCATCAAATATGATTGATATCTTAACACATAAAGCAAATTATTTTAGCCAAATAAGTATATTGCACGTGGGAAATAAGAATATCTCAGTTAACTCTCATCACCTATCTTTATGCATAACTTTACTTGGAGAGAGCATTGGTCACAGCTGTTATTTGATATTACTCCATACATGGAACGCTCACAAAACACATATTTACCTTGAGGGAAAAAACAAGAAAATTCCCAGACCAGAGCTTACCCTTTCCACCAATTGGACCGATTTTCCCAAGCATTCCCTGGTCACCAATATCCCCCACAGGTCCTTTGTTTCCTGAGAGAAGAAATAAGAGGAAAAGAGTCTCAGTTTGCACACTGAATTTAACATCATTAAGATGCTTCGTAAATGGTTGGTTACCTGATTCCCTTCTATGTTATCTGATCTTCTTTTTAAGGTAAGAAGCAAAGTCATATGAATGCACTTAAAAATTGAAAAGTTTTTTTTATTCTAACAATAGTAACAGGGTGATTTTGAAGTTTCTATAAAAGTAAAAACTTTCCTGATTAGTCTTTAATGCGTATCCATGGTCTTTCTTCGTTGACAGTATCATTAAACTCTAATGACAAATTAAGCTTTTGAGTTACAGTATGCAAACAAGGCTGACACCATTGCATCTGGTGCCTCCAAATGGTCTGCCCAGCTCACTCTTCATATGGATATGGGGTATGTTTAATAGGGCTGAGTCCTGAGACATCTGCAACTCCTTGTTCTCAGTTCAGATGCTGCTTGATCAGAGGAACTTTGTTTCTCAGTGTATGCCTCTGTTTGCTTTTCTGCAAAATAGGGACAACTGAGACTGAAATTTGTTGAGCATCCTGATGTATTACTAGGAAGTAACTCGAAATTCAGTTTCAAATAAAGGATCATTTCAGTAAAAGAGCAGTAATCTTTCTGATTATACTTATGAGCTGGGTAATGATTATACATATGATCTGGGTCTTCTGGATCTCACTTATGACAGCCACTTGGGAGAGCAGCAATAAATGTACTAGTTTATTACATGACTCTAAATTTATTGCTATATATAACTGTCTTATGTATTGGTAGGAGTTGCATCAAGCTCTCTGAGTATTGTTGGGTTCACTGATTAATGTTTGACAGGATTGTGAAATCTACTGATGCAACAGGAATGAAAAGCATTAAACACCAATGATCATATGCACCAGTAGAGTGGTGTATAATGATATTCATATACCAGTAATAGCCAACAAACTGTCATAAATACCTTTTGGTCCTTTTGGTCCAACCTTCCCTTGTTTCCCCACTTCTCCTCTATCTCCTTTTTCTCCTTCATCCCCTTCCAAAAAAACAGAAAATAAAGCATCATGGTACATTTCTCTCAGAGCAGTAAGTACTATATGTCCTCAGAAAGTAAAGTTCTCAGGTTTTTTTTCTACTCATTTCTTTTTATTTCACATTGAAGATACAGTAGCCGTGGGATAAATTTCCAGAGAAGAGCTGATGGATCTGGCCATCAGCAGGAAAAAGTAAAACTTTCAGAGAGGCTGTTCCAACATAAGAATTATACAATACCAACTTCTATTCCTGCCCTTTAAACCCTATTAGCCATAAAGCAGATAAATAAGCCAGTCTTCCTCTGTTGGGACACCTGTACACACATGGGAGAACTGCCAGGGGAGGCAATAGGAATTCAGTAATTGTTCCTAGTGACTCTGTTTGTAGTGACTCTGTGTTCAAGGTATGCAGATGCTTTTGGAATGGGAGGAATGTAAATATGTTGAAATAGGTCTTAATGTAGACCTTAGCACATGGTATAGAAGTCTTGCCTTCAGGTTTTGACAGGTGAGATTTATACGTTGATATGGCAAATGTGTTTTGCAATTACTCCAATGCTTTATTTTCAAGATATCATACACAGAGTATCTGTAAGAGGTAAATCATTGCTCTCATTTGAGAAATCTCTCTTGCTCTCACTTGGAGAAATCTCTGCACTACTGTAATAATAGAATCATAGAATCTTCATGGTTGGAAGGGACCTTTGAGATCATTGAGTCCAACCATACACACACTAAAAAAAACCAACCCCAAAAACAAACAAACAAAAAAACCCCACAAAAAACCCCCACAAACAAACAACCTACAATCTCTGTCACTGGAGCATGCCCGGAAGTGCCACATCTAGACGTTTCTTAAATACTTCTAGGGATGGTGACTCAACCACCTCCCTGGGCAGGCTGTTCCAGTGCCTGACCACTCTTTCAGTAAAGTCATTCTTCCTAATATCTAACCTAAACCTCCCCTGCCGCAACTTCAGACCATTTCCTCTGGTCCTGTCATTATTCACCTGGGAGAAGAGGCCAACACCCACCTCTCTACAGCCTCCTTTCAGGGAGTTGTAGAGGGCAATGAGGTCTCCCCTCAGCCTCCTCTTCTCCAAGCTAAACATGCCCAGCTCCCTCAGCCTCTCCTCATATGACCTGGTCTCCAGACCCCTCACCACCTGGTAGCTCTCCTCTGGACACACTCCAGCACTTCAATGTCCCTCTTGTACAGAGGGGCCCAGAACTGAACACAGTACTCGAGGTGAGGCCTCACCAGTGCCGAGTACAGAGGCACCATCACCTCCCTGCTCCTGCTGGCCACGCTATTCCTGATGCAAGCCAGAATGCTGTTGGCCTTCTTGGCCACCTGGGCACACTGCTGGCTTATGTTAAGCTGGCCGTCCACCAGCACCCCCAGGTCCTTTTCTGCCGGGCAGCTTTCCAGCCACTCTTCCCCAAGCCTGTAGCGTTGCTTGGGGTTGTTGTGACCGAAATGCAGGACCCGGCACTTGGCCTTATTAAACCTCGTACAGTTGGCCTTGGCCCATCGATCCAGCCTGTCCAGGTCCCTCTGTAGAGCCTTCCTCCCCTCAAGCAGATCAACACTCCCACCCAGTTTGGTGTCATCTGCAAACTTACTGAGGGTGCACTCAATCCCCTCATCCAGATCATCGATAAAGATATTAAACAAAACCGGCCCCAAAACTGAGCCCTGAGGGACACCACTGGTGACCAGCCGCCAAGAGGATTTCACCCCATTAATCACAACTCTCTGGGCACGGCCATCCAGCCAGTTTTTAACCCAGCGAAGAGTACACTTGTCTATGCCATGATTCGCCAGCTTCTCCAGGAGAATGCTGTGGGGGACGGTGTCAAAGGCCTTACCAAAGCCCAGACAGACAACGTCCACAGCCTTGTGCCTTTTAAACCGCTTTATATTTTTGGCCCCTATAATATCCTCTGTGAAAGAGGTTGATGATTTAACTATGTGCTGAGGGTAATCATTCCTGATTTACCTTCTCCTACTTCTGTAGCCATAGGTAGCATACCATGGGCTGTTCTGTGGGGTGATGACAGATGAGAAGTGGTGCATATTAATTGCAGCATATAAAATGTAGTATTAGCTGTTTGGCTCCTTTCCATGTCAGTTATGGGGCCTGAGCTGAGTCTTTCCCTGTATGTCAAAAGAACATTCAGTGTTGGGACTGTTTCGTGGAGGACACTCATGGCGTCAGTCAGGATGCCCTTTGGGGGGGATGGTCAGTGGTCCAAGCTGAGGAAGATAAAGGGCTGGACTTCAGTCTGTGTTAGAGGGAGGAAGCATTTGCTAGAGGGATGGCCAAGGCGAAAACAAGACACGGTTTGTGTGCTGGCTCACTCAGGTGCTTTGGTTGTTTTTAACACCAGCTGCTATGGGACAAAGTAGGAAGGGAAAAGGCTATAAGCAGTCAGCAACAGAAGTTTTAAAGATCTCTGTTTTCAATGGTTCTTAAAAATACTGGAAAAGTCAGTATCTATTTCCAAAAGCCAAGCTCCATAAATATCCAGCTGAAGCTGTGGGTCTGAGCCTGGAGCTGATGGAAGGATGCCTGCTTGTACTGGGTTCTTGTCTACAGATCATCAGAGAGAGAGACAGAGAATGTACGGTTTAATTTTGCTGTTGACCTCTGTGCTAACAACATTTACAACTGAGAAACCAAGAAATTGTCCTTTCCAAACCCATCTAGGAAACCCTTGAGAAAAGTGTAAAAGTCACTTCTCGGTAGTTCAGAAATTCAGAAAAGATTCCCAGAGGCTGACAAAGGGCTTGTGAAATGAAATTCCAGGAGAAGGTTAAGAGCTGATCTGCTCACAGTCTGCAAACCCATACAGGGGGAGAAATGTGTGATAATAGAAAGGAAGCAGGGTGTGATTCAAAGGCTGGAAAAGCTGGATGAGTCCTGACTAGAATGCAACATGGGGATATTTAACAAATGGACTACACTCTCCAGAGGGAAGGGAGACGTAGGAGGCTTTTCATGTCCAGCCTTTTGCAGCGCAGTGAATTCCATTGTGTAAGATACGCCGTAACTCTGGGTCTGGTGTAGAAACTTCTGAGGGAGTTTCTTTGGCCTGTGTCATGCAGGAGAGCAAACCAGAGTCCTGCTGATGTTCCAAATCAGGGCTTGTCACTCTGGCAGTTCTCATCACCTCTCTCAGGCTAGCTAATACGTTCCCTGGGGCTTGCAGGCTGCTCTGTTTGGTTAAAGGCTCTAGAGAGACTGTTATTTGCTGCAGAAGGAAGACAGACCTCTTTGCAAGAAAGATGCCTTTTTTGGGGGTAAAAAACACTGTTTAGACAGTTAATCTTAGATATAGAGCCAAGGAGAGAAAGTCAATATACGAGTGGAGAAGCTGTGATTACTTTCCAAAGATGGTCTCTTCTAATCTCAGTTTCAACATTTCGAGCCACTGAAAGCTACAGTGTCTTTTCCTGAGAGACTTTGGAGCAAGCTTTTCACGCACAGGGCTGCTGGAGATGAAGCTAGGGGTTGCCCGGTGTGGGCCATCAGGCTGAGAGTCGACACATAAAAGGGCTAAAAGGTGTCGGAATGTTTGTTTTGGAGATTTTGAGACATTAGGGAGTGTCTCAATTTTTATTGCTAACACCTTATGTAGTTCCAATTTTTGCTCAAGCCCTCTAAAGGCCTAAAGGAGAGGGAAGGAAGATCTGTTACCTGTTTCATCTTGGTGTAAAGCAGCCTACCACACTCTGCCTTAGTTTCCCTACTTAGGAAAATGGGAAGAAGAATAATTTGCCTATCTGTAAGGGAGGGAAATCTGCTTTTCTCCCCATATTGCAGCTGAGAATGCGTAGGCCATTACAAAGCACGGGTAGAAGCAAGTGTTAATTTAAGACTGGATTAAGCCCAATGCTTGATAATATGGTGGTGTAATTACAAAAGCATGGTGTCCCCTTTTAGCTGTTGTTTGAGGCGATCTCAATTTTTTGCAAGAAACGTGAACTCTTGGGTTATGCTCCCCCCTTGTGGTCTCTCTATGATTTGCAACGAAGTCGGAGCGATCGTGAGAGCTTGGTTGACTTTGTTTTGGGCAGGGGTTGATTTGGCTCCGTCTCTAATTTATAAGAAGTATTTCTCCCTTTCCTCTGGGACTTCATGTGGACAGACAATCCTACTATATTAGCCACTCTTTTGTAATCTGCCAGCAAAAAAATCTAATTCCTGCCAGCACTCGGGACTGGGTTTTTGAATTTTGTACTACTGTGCTTTGTGCAACAGGAGTTTTCTTACAGGAAAAAAAACCCAAACCTCTGATCCCTGACCTCATATGCTTGTAGTCTATACCTAGAGGTTAACCTCTCCTTTGTGCTGCTTTACACTTGGATCAGTGTCAGGTTAAGTTTTAACCTAATTAGCAGATTGTCACCTTAAAAACTGTGGTTGCAAGGATGTCAGATAATGCACTTCACTGGCATTTGAAGCATGGGTGAAGCACTTGGAGCCAGTAGCTGAAGCAAGAACATTTCTCAACCTTGTTAGTATTCCCTCAAGCTGATTCACTTCTTCTGTGTCACTGATTTAAAATACCAGACTATTAAAATGAACACATGGAACAATAAATTACTAGACTCTTGCAGCTTGGGACTGTGCAAGACAGAAGGAAAGCAGAAGCCATACGCGGTAAATGACTTTTGCAGCCATTAGAGAATTTTAATTGTAATTGAGAGGGAACCCCAGTCCTTCCTTATCTTATAAACAAGCTCAGGAAAATGCTGAAGGTCTAATAATCAGCAGGATTTTTAAGCAGTTGAAAGGGGCTCTGCCTTTTTAGGAGTTTCACTAAACAACACGATGTTGAGAGCTTACATTTGGTAAGAATTTAATTAGTAAGAATTTACTGACCTTCAAGTGACTTCGATTTCCCTGCTGAATCTTTTGTAGGCAATTTATCTAGTTTGTATTCATGAATGGAGGAAGTTTTCAGGTTAAATTGTTCACATATGTTTAGTGACTCTCCAAGTCTTGTGATCAAGGGCTGACCCTGGTCCTTGGAGAATCAGGGTGTAATTTTGGAGGATTACGGAGTCCACACTTGCCTGTAGAGGCAGCCCCGCATCAGGATGAGAGCATGTCTGCAGACTGCCTAAGGGCTAAAGCTGGGAGGAGGCTCCTAGCTGGGTTTACGCATGTGTTTCTCTGTGAGCATGTAGCCTTTTCACTTGGCATTCAGCTGAGAGACTCCCTGGCTCCACTCAGGGTTTTACTGAGATACTTTGCCAGGTGTGCTGGCAAGTCATGGCCTCAGGTCAGCCCCAGTTCCTGTCTCCTGACCAAAAATACTGCAGAAATGTTAATGCTCTCTCAGCCTCTCTTCTGCAGGTAGACCTTCCTCCACGCTCCAGGGCATCCCCACCCTTTCAAATGATAGAAACACCACTTATGCTGGGCTACAGCACAGTTGTCCTCCTACATCAGATACTCTGAATTCAAAAAAGCCCACCACCGGCCAAAAAGTCCTTGAGAAGCCCTGGGGGCATGACTGATTTGCTGTGATGGAGGGAAGGAGGGTTAATCTTGACTAGTATGCACATGGATGCTTTTCACTGCTTGCCTTGGGATGCATTTAGCACTCCTAGGCATAGCCAATGCCCCACCACAGAGGCTTTGTATGGAATCCGTTACATGGTTTTACCCTCTGATCATGCATGACAGTTCTGCTGAGCTCCATGTTTCATGCTTGTAGTTCCACCTGAGGTGGCACAGGGACCCTCCCCATCTCCACAGACAGAAGCTGAAGAGCGCAGGTGATTCTGTCCATCCTGGATATTAAACTAAAGGGATAAGGACATGTGCGTAATTCTGAAGCTTTGAGAGTCCTCCAGGAGCAACTGAATGCCTTGCCCTCCTGGAAGAGGCCTGCAGATAGCCACAGGATTAGCTCTGCAGCCTATGGACACGGAGTGACCCTGAGCACAGTGAACCTTTGCAGCATTTGCACATGCACAATCTCTGTTGAGAGGTTTTGTCACCAGAGGGAGTTGCAGACTCCCAAGAAATAAGCAAATACAGCCCAATTCGCCTTTCCCCTGTACGAGCACGTCACAGCTACATCAATGGAAAGACTCAAAATTTCCTCTAATTTCACTTTCAGTGTCCTTTAGATCCTTGGCAAATTTCCCATGGCAGTGGGGATTCTTGCTTTCAAGCTATATATGGCTAGTGAGGACAGGATTTCTTGACATCTGCCTATCTGACACGACGTCTTCTTCCCTGTCCTTCCTCCTCCCTTCAGCCCCCAACTGGCCTGCACGCCTCCCTCCCCTCTGCCTGATGTTGAGCACTCTTCTGACCCTGTGTTGAAGGAATTCAACTCATTCATCAGAGGAATATCAGTAAGGCAAACACGTTTTTAGTGAGTGAGATGAATCAGCTCAGTGAAAAGTCTGGTGAGTAAACAGCCGAGCCAGCACAAGGTGAAAGAAGGACCACATGGTCAGATGGCCAAAAACCCTCACAGAAGCGTGCAGCTGTAGGGTGCAACTGCACCTATAGCCACTCTCCAGGTGTCCTGAAGGAACATGCAGGGCTCCACAAATTCCAATGCAAGAAATGAAGCATTTTGCTCACAAGTTCTTGGACATGCCATTTTTTTCACCCAGCTCCAAATTAGACAACAGGGGCTCAGTCGCCTTCCCTGGTGAAATGGAAAGAATCATCAAGAATAAACTGGATTCTCTGCTTGCTTTTCCACTTTCCACTTATAAATATATATTGACTTCAGTAGAAATACCCTCTTCTATTGCATTGCATGAGCCAGACCCAAGCCTTCAGTAGGCTCAGTGAAGCCCTGATGACTTGTATTATTTGAAAGTCTGGGCCTTTGTGCATGAGTGGGACATACATTATTTCTTTAATAAAATAGAAATAATTTAAATTGCTCCTGATTCTCTTTTCATTTGGTCTGCCCAATTTAATTTTCCCAGCCTGTTCTTCTGCCATTCTGACATGATCTCAGAGACCCGTGGATTACAGTGGCTTCAGTGAGGAATCAGACTGACTCCCCCCCAGTATCTTTTGAATTTATGTATTGAAGTCTCCACATACATGCTTTGTAACTCAGTCTGATAAACTTCAGAAACTTAACATACGCTAAAATGAGGAAGTCTAAAAGACATGAAAAATAGAATTATGTGTTGAAATTAAAGGGCTTTTCAGATCAAATGTGAGGCGCTAAGAGGGAAGTTTAGTTATAGGTTTGAACAGCCTATAGGATGTGGTAAGGCATTTTATATTTTCAGAAGGAAAATGCGGATAGCAGCATATCTGGTTTCTGAGAGAGCTTGAGATTTTCCAGGAGTGGAATTGCGTAAGCGCAATTAAAGCTGAGAGATGGACAGCTATACCGGAGACCACAGTAAATGCTATTTTGAGGTGCCAGCCAATGTCATGGAGTTTATAAGCATCATTTGTCAGAAATAATAATAAGGAAACGCTTTACATCTAAATTGGTATGGGAAACTCCCAGTATTCTTCAGATGTCATCTCATTCCAGTTTCTCAACCTGGATCTGATTTGACATTTGAAATTCCTGTGCCTGGATTTCAAAGGAAATGAGCCGGGACCTGGGACAGATAGCAAGATCTAGAGCGAGTCTTCTGAAGCACTGAGCTCCCAGGAAGCCACGTGAAATCAGCTGTAGCCTTGCTCCACACTTCTGCAGAGCCAGCCCCTGCCCCAATCATCTTCTCCCCCTGCTCATGCTTTTAATGGGAGTTTTGGGCCCTCTGCTTATTTCTGCCCTCATGTTGTTGCTTATTGATTTACTCAGACCAGCTCAAATCCCATCTCATCTATGTCAACAGCCCACTTAAAACTTTCTGTGCAGGTTAGACAATACTGAGCTTGCAGTCTCCAGGCGAGTGCAAGCAATAAGAAAGGACAGAGCTGGGACACCGGTTGAAGGGAGAGCCCAGGGGAGCAGACCTTGGTGTTCCTGACGCTGCCAGGGCATGGACCAACAACTGGGGCTTTTGATTTCACCACAGTAGCTGCTGCCCCCCCACAGACCCAGTTCCCCTCTTAGCAGCAGCAACAGCCAGCCTGCTTACAGGTTTATAAGGGTGGAAAGGAAGCAACAGGGCCATGACTAATTTTGCTAGGCCAAGCACTTGGCTGCCGTGGGAAATTCGTTGTTTTGTTTATGTTTGATCTGGTTCTCTTTGGTCCCAAGAAGTCGACGGAGTACAGGGCTTAGCCTTTATTGTCCTCATTACTCATCTGTGGATCAGCGTTACCTAATGTAAGTTTTCAGATATCCTGTGCCAAAGCACTCCAGCAAAGACCAAGCTGTTCCTAAACATCTCAGGTCAAACACCAAAGATCACTAGTTCTGAATATCAAAATGTGGTTTGGTCCAAAGTACAGATTTGTTTCTTTTTTGTTTTCCTAGGGTATTTCAGTAAGGGTCCTAGAAAATACCTCGCATATTTCTGTTTTTAACGGCTATATAGGCCAGCTTGCTGTGTACCTTAGAAGCTTTTTCAGAAGGCAGAACAAGACAGCTATTGCACTAGGATTGTTCATTGAAAATAATCCCCTCTTTTTGAGAAGAGACTTGAGCATTGCCTGGGAAAGGAAACTGGGAGATGAGTGCTGGCTTTTTGTTTTCTCTTATTCTTTTTTTCCTTTTTTCTAGAGTACGTGTTTAGAAAATTTCTTTGGATTCTTTACAGACAGACTTTAACTTCCATTTACTTGCACCAGCGATGGAAAAGCAGCAGGTAGATGGAGGGGATTGCAAGGCACCTGGTTTGCATCACGCAGAACCACCAGAGGTCAGACTTAAACTCCTGTTTGTTTCTAGATGCTGAGCAGTTTAATTCAGACTGACTTCTACCATTGCAACAGAAAGTGCCAAAGGCTTACAGGACATTTACTGCATTCCTTCGGTTCTTGGGAGACTGCATCCTTCCAGAGTATTTTCTAGCTCTTTGTGTTATGTACAAAGGCCTCTGGTTTTGCCTTATGCTTTTTGAGAGCTGGTGGGACTGTCACAACCAGTTTGAAGACTTTCCTGATAATCAGCCTGGAATTACCCTTTCTTTTCATCCCATCACTCATATCATACTTCTCTTGTGACACCTCAGGTATGAGCATAACAAAGATTATATTTTTGAAGGGGAAGAATTTGGCTTGCACAAATTAACTTGGACAAGTTATAAGTGGCTTGTACAAGAAGTGGCCAATTTTCACAACACTAATGACCCTTTTTGAACAGGTGATTTTCAGGGTGAGCATGCGGAGAGGTTGCGTGCTTGCTTCTGTAGCAACTATGAATGCCTGGATGATGAAGTGAGTAATGCAACCTCCAACCGCAAGACATAAAGGGTTATGAGTTCTGCGCCTCTCCAAACAATCCTGCTTCTCCCTCAGATTTCTCCTGTGTGATGGGAACAGCAGTATTGCTGCTGCATAGCACTGGCAACCATCCCACTTGTAGCCCACAGACTGGATCTAGCCTACAGGACAATTTTTGCCTTGCACTGGGATAGGTGAGGTGGGACAGTGTAGGAAGTCTTACAGCTTTTGAATATCTTTTACTTCCTTGCACTTCTAGGTGCTTTGGCCATTAGATGCTCCCATGTTCATATGGAAGGAGGAAGTTGCCACAACAGGGATCTGGCCTGTGGTGGTAGAAAAGGCTGGCCAACACACTGTGCGAGCTCAGCATCTCTGTCTTGTGTTCAACCATAGCAGAAGATGCTGAACAGATTGGGGTGAGGGGTGAAACTTGTGCAGGGTGCGTCAAACGCCATTTTTGGGAGAATGGTGGACAAAGGGGCACAACCGGTTTAGCACAGAAAATGAAATTTACAACAACAAAAGTCAGAGGCTTGTCCATTGTCAGGGCTAAAATTTGAGCAGAAAACTGTTGCCTGTGGCTGTGGTGTGGTCCTAGGCTGGGGATCATGTGCTCTGAGTCCCTAGACACAAGATGGATAGAGGAAGTCTGGCAGCAGGACAGACTTTCTTCTGCCATATTAGGTCAGCATGCTTCATCCTTGACTTCAAGGGATGCCTGCGGAGTAACAGGACAGTTCACGCACCCAGCATGCTCAGTCTTTAATTGCCCAGCTGACTGGCAATGAAAACAATCAGTGCCATTGAGAGCTGCTTGTAACTGTCCTGGATGAGCTCAACTCTGGTAGGAACTGAAATTAGTCCATAGGATCACATCACATAGACTACAAAATGTATTTGATAACCTGCAATGGATGTGAGCCAGTAATTTGGAGGTGATTTACTCAATACTCCTTTTACCAATCATGGATCCTGGGCATGGTAATCTAATTTTAAAGCAGTAGTGAGGACCGTGCCAACATACTGCCTGGCTCCTCTTGTGTCTTGGTGTCAGCTGGGAGGCAGTAGGACTGGCAATGACTAAATCCTGGCTTTCTCAGTATCACACTTGCAAAGAACCATAATATCTAACCTTTAAATGCTTCCTATACAAGCTAGACCACAGAAACCAGCTGGAGTCCCAGCTACTCTCGTGTTGTCACCAGACCACCTCATTAGCCTTGTGACTTGTTAAACACAATCCTGTCAAACTTTGTTCTCCAGCCTGCCATTATTCAGATACTAACTAAACAAACTCCCACTGGCTCCCTTGGGGATCATTACATCTCTCTGCATTTATGCTGTGGCAGCAAAAGTTTAAGCTTGGATTGTAATCATAAAGAAATTAACTTGCTGATTAAAAATGGTCCTTTAAGCAACATGCATTTGAATAATCCATCATAAAAACAAATGAGTCTGTAGCGGTGCTTTTGACTTGATAATCTTTTTTTCTGCTTAAAATTTAAATCAGTTGCATTTTTTGCTCTCAGTCTGTAGCCTATAGAAAAATACAATGAATTACTAAAAAGAAAGCAATAGTTTGAACTGCAGTAGCCATGGTGTGGAATATATATTTTAGATCTGTCATTACAAGATAGATTTGTACGTCATGGACCTAATTTTTGGCTGATGTACCCTCCAGGCAGTTCCATTTACGTTAGTTGTGTTACACAAAAAGTAAGTTAATGCAGAAAATTTGGTTTCAGATATTTGCAAAGTGTTTTAAAGATAAAAGAACTGCACATGCCAGAGCTGATCTAGTTCTCATTGAAATCCGTAGTGAAGGTCCTGTTTAATTCAACAGGAGCTGATGGATCAGGTCTGATGAACGCAGCAGAGCTGCGTTTAAAAGTAAGCATTTGTAAATAATGACAGTTCAGTCATTTTAAATATTGTATATCTCTCCCTCTACCTATAGGTGCAAAGTGAACCATTACCAGTTCACAATAGGTGCTTACTTTTAGACAAAGTCACTCAATTTATGGCTGCTAGCTGTACTGGTTGTGTCATGAATACAAAAAGTAAGAGAAGATTTACGTGGCTGGAGAAAGATGCAAAAGGACAACTCTAACTTATATGAGAGTATGTGACGCTGCTCCTGAAACTGAACAAAAGCAAATTCAAATCTCCTTGCTTCATCGCTTTACCCCATCGCAGTTCTGCTTTTCTAGATGCTTGTACAGTCCGCAATAATTCACATCTTTCATCCCCAGCCCACGCCATAAGCCCTCCATGTCTCTATTTTTAAAAATCAGCCTTTATCAGCACTGGTCTCAGCATTAGCAACCTGATATTCCTCACCTTTTGGTCCAGGTAAAATTGTGTGTGTCGAGCAGACATCTGTTGTAGGTCGATTGTCAACATCAAAACCAAAAATCTGAACTTGGAAGATAAAAAGCACTACTAGGGTCCCGTATTTCCTTAGCTGTTGTTCTTTCTTGCTGCTCATCCTTGCAGCCTCTCAGGAAATGCCTTTCGTTGTTACAGTCTTAACAAATGCAGCTGATTCAAAAATAAATGCTCCGCTAACTGAAGCAGTGCAAAGTTGGGAGCTACATGCAAGAACAGCTAAATAAAGTGAAGAAAGGAGTTTGACGATGCTGTAGTTATTTCTGTCCTGCACATTATCCAGGATATTTATTTAACACTGACAGCTGTTTATTCCAATTTATCTCTTATCTGTGAGATGTTTAGCTGCTTTTGCCATGGAAAATTTCTTCAATATATGGGGATATCTCTTTTGTCATTTTTTGTTCCTTTCGGCACTAACTCTTCATGCCCAGCTTTTCACTTACTGAAGAGACAAAAGACTTCAGTATAGTATCCAAGTGAGTACTAATTAGTTATAGGATACTTGTGGCTGGTTTTGTGCTGGAAGAGTAATGTAGACTCCATAAAACATGTGGAGAGGCTTTTCCACAAAAGCTTTCCTCCAAGGAGACTGTTAGTGACAACAGATGAACTGCCAGTCTGCTGTGGGTGGAAGTCATTGGTCCTATCTCACACCTATTGGGTGCCATGTACCCGTAGCTCCCACAGCAGGGAATGAAAAGCTGGTATTGTCAATGGGTGTTTGAGCCAGAAACCCACAAATGATAGTTTTATGCTTACAGATTGCTCCACTATAGTTGCTCCAAACCCAGATTATATTGATAGACACAGTACCGAAGGGCAGACTTCAGGACTGAAGCCACAGAGTAGGATGAGCTTGAATCACTGCAATAGCTCCTCCCAGACCACCTTTCTCTTCTCCTTGCTAACTGGGAGAGACCATACATCAGGACAGTGGTATAGCGTAGGTCCCAGTGCAATGTCGTCTTTGGGTCATCCAGGAAGCTACTTCTGGTTCATATCTGCATGAGGGAGCTGCCATGTTTGCAGTTGGGTGCTGGGGTTTTGAAACCACATGTAGGAGGCCTCCTGGATGGAGGAACAGGTAGCATGCAAAACTGCTATATATCGTTTTGGAAGGAGCTGTAACAGATATCCATCCATGTGCAAACCCTTCCTAGAAAAAACTCTAGCTTTCTCTCAGGGAAAGTACAGTAACCAGGGACAGCAGACCGTTTGAGGTAGCCTGTCAGCAAAGAAAGGGGAGATGAGTATTTGTAATCTTTCCAGGAATTTTGTCAACTTCTGGTTTCTTACACAATGAAGGAGACAGCTACTTAAAAAGCTGAACTATGCTTTCGAACTGCCTAGTGTGTGAGAGCGCATGTTTGCTTTCCATTGTAGGCAAAAAATATATTTTCTCTAATAGCTTTGAGATGCTTTCCTCATTATTCAAGATAGCATCAGTTCCTTAGCCCTACAATGTTTCTGCCTGTTGGTAGACAGAAAAAGTAGCAGCACTGATGTAAAAGGGAGTACCTTTTCTTAAAGGCTGAAGGAAGGCTCTGATTTCAAGCTTTCATCTGGGATGAAATGTTGGCCAAAGTCCCAAGAGGGGCCAAGACACTCCTCTCCCTTTTTCTCTCTAGCCTGGTCACAGACTGTCCCACTTTTCAAAACACTTTTCTTTTTTGTTAAACTGTATACAGTACTTTTCAGAAATAAATAGCGGTCTCTCTCCTAAAGAATGTCATCTAACTAACACCCTCAAATGTGGCCTTAATAACAGATACACCACAGCTAGAGGGGGAGGAAAGAGAAAGCTGGGATTATAGATGGATAGAGTTGTACCAGGAATAAACTTGTTCCTCTGTGATTTGCGTTGGGCACTGTGCCTCTGACTTGTACACTGTAAATCTGTTTTATTTATCTTTTTCTTCTCTTCACTTTCCATTTTGTGAGCAGGAGGTCAATGTAAGAGCAAGAATAGAGAGCGTAGGAGTGGGAAGCTAGTGTACTTAGCTTTGGAGGAGGCATTTTGGGAAATGTTGCTGAACTGACGTGAATGATGCTATCTGTTCCACAGTACTGAGAGACTTACAGTGACTTCTTTGTTATTTATCAGGGATAAAGAGGGGTAAGTGAAAGTGAGAGAGGAAATCATTTGTTTTAACCACTTCAGTCACTGACCAGGACTAAGCAGGGAACATTTTTCTAATACTACTGTTGCTGTGATCATCTACAAATGTTCTCATTCCACATTAGAAAATAAATCAAGAACGTCCTTTCTTTTTTTTTCCTCCATGACAATCACAAAAACCCTAAACACGCAGTGACAAATGAAGTTTAATATATCCAAGAACTTGGTAATGAAGGCACTTACTTAAAATGTAGGAGATCCAGATTCAAATTCTTTCTCTGCATAATTCAAACCAGTGTTTGCACGAGAGCCTTAAGGTTATATTGCCTTATTACAAGGCTGTTTGCTAATCAGTTATGTCTTCTTGTATGTTGGACCAGGAATCCTGTCCTGGAGGTAGGAAACCTGCCTTAACAGGCAATCCATCAAAACTGATATACTAGCACAAAAAGCTTGTGTTTTGGCAAAACGGTATTTATCAAACCAGTTTCATTGAAAAATCTTCAAGCAGCTTCACTGCTGATGGAGATTTAATGAGGCACGTTGCCTATTGTGCATGTTAATTCTCATTGAATCAGGCTTAGAGAAAAGTCTGTAGGCAAGAGAGAAAAACAAACTAGGCAGCGTTGTCCAGACGTAAAAGACATAGAGCAAATATTTCCTAGGGCATGAATGTTTTACAAGGAAACCCTGAGAAGACACAAAAGAAAATCCTGAAAGATTCCGTTCCTTTGAGATAAGCAGTAGTCAGGTAACCTTTGTGTAATGCATTGCCTCCTTGGAGTCCAAGTACTTCCTTGGTAATTTGTATTACCTTCACTTGCTTATTCTTCAGACGTTAGTAGTTAAATGTCAATAGACTATAAGGAGTACAGACAACATCCTGAAATAGTGTTCATCAAAAGGTGTCTACAGCCAACTTTAATAATTCTTAGAGTCCTAGATCCTGTGTCAGAGTCCAGGTTAATACGTCCTGCTTATAACCATGGGCTGATCAGCCAGAAGTGCTGAGAGTGCACTGGCATCCTTTCTAGCCCCAATTTAGTATTAAGGAGAACTTTCCTCTTCTGTACCTTACTGTACTGAATAAATATGTGAGCATCTGAAGTAAAAAAAAAAAAAAGAAAAAGCGCAATATTTCTCTGCTTGGGATCCTAGATGGTTTCAGTTCTCCTGGTATCAGAAGTCCTGACAATTTGGAGTGTTTCAGCCTGTCGTACCTGATACATCAATCACGGTGGCAAAGCTTAGGGAGAATGGAAGAGGAAAAGCAGTAATGTGTGGTTTGCCAAGTGTAGGGAGGAAAGTAATCCTAGAGCTATTTTTTAAAACGTCATTTTTGGTTTTGACACCACACTTGAGTCTGTAAACAAAGTCTCCACCAGTTGTTGTTTCTCTGAGTAAGATATAAACAATGACTAGACCTTGATGTGCCTGCAAATAACTGACAAAACCAACCAAACTAAGGACAAAATTCTCCATAATCTCCTTGCTTCTATGTTCAGTACACAGAGCTTGTAGGACTCTATAATGATTTTAGGTAATTCTTTTTGGATATTTCAGGGGCTTCATCAGCCTCGGCAGTGTAGAAATACATGTTCCCCTATCAACTATGATCTCCCTGGTTTCCTGCTGGTGAGTTTGACTCTCTGTTGAGTTCAGTACCTTGAGGGATGGGCATGAGTGTTCCCTGGTCTGACACAGGGATGGTGCTCTAGGAGAACCTTAGGTCTGCTTTAGAGCTTACAACCCCATCTTGGGATACTCCTACTCTCCTTTCCCACTCCAGTCCCCCTCAGCTTTTAGCCCTTAAACAGAAAAGCTAACCCAGATTCCAGCTGGAAGTGTCTGCTGCGAGGCATGAGGGATTCGGAGACAGCTGGTGCCCAGGGAGCAGAATGACTGCTCAGCACCGAAATCTCAGACGGAGCTCGTGTTGCAGACCACAGATTCAGAGAGCTGCTGGACGCTTTATGAGGTGCAGCACTGAACCCTGTACCCTGTTTTTTAAACAGACCTCAGTTCTGTGTAACTTCTGCTCACTCAGGTAGCCCTGTAACATTACAACTTTGCATTTCTATCTTTTGCACTTTGCAAGAATTTACTGGCTCACAGTGAATGTGTTATAAGCACTTTTATTGTGAACATTTTCATTGAGAATACTTCTCTGACAGTTAGCCTGCAGGCTTTCCGTTCTACTGAAGACGCCTTTGACTTTACTCATATGGCATCAGCCTTCCTGAGAGGCCTGAGACAGACACCTTTTGCTATTGTTTTCCATGCAACCACTCACAGAAGCTGTCCAAAAAAGTAAGGCATTCACATATGCATTCAGAGATGCGATACAAAGTGAAATGCTCAGTGTGGTTTGTAATTGTGTTTATGTAAGTGCAGCCTCTTCCTGTGTCAGAACAGATTTTTGCAAACAAGAGGGCAATGATTCAGTTCCAGGGGAAGACTGACAAAATAAACCCCTGCTTCTGCTGACCTGATGCAGTGCTGAACAGTGTCCTACCCTGGGAAAATATTTCCTGCTTCATTTTCATAAATATTTATGTAATTCCTTCTGGGAAACATGTCTTCTTCAGAAAACTGAACATGCTGCTCCCTGACACAAATTTAACTGTTTGTTTACACATGAGAGATTATAGGCATGTACTCAGCCTCGGATTTTTACATTCTTATCTCAGGCGTTTCTGACTTTCAATCTCCTCCTAGAGATCACATCATGTCTTGAGCCACAGAGCTTAGTTCTGGCTCTGGAATTTGAACATCCCCAATGCTCTTTGGCGAGTTGTTATTTTGGGCTGCAGAAATAGGGAACAAATGTAATGTTCTGCCTGGAATCGCACTTCTGTCCTGCCCAGTTTTGCCCTTCCTATTCTGGTTTGAGGCTCCTCTCTAAAAAAAATAATAAAATCATGTAAGCAATTAAACAGAGGATTGCATGGCTAATGAAAGTGTTTATATTTAGAAACAGACCTAAACACACTGCTGTGAACTGAAATAGAACTGGCATGCAGTCTTTTGAGTTTGCTTTCTAAGTTTATAGTAGGGCTTAGCGGCAAAGTTATGCACGAGTTGCCCCAAGAGAATAGGCATACTCCCCACCACAACAAACTGAAAACGGTTGATCCTGCTCTCTTTGCCATTTTTTGAGAACAGAAACGTCACTGACAGAAAAGCACAGACTGACAGAGCCTTGTATGAAGCCTTGTATTAGTGCAAAGCTGAGCTGTGCTTGCAGACGTGCTCACGACCCTTCCCTGAAGGGGTGAACTGTGTGGGGTGCTCTGGAGAAAGCCGTGTGATGGGTGGGGGGCGTAGTCACAAGAGATGGCAGACGCTAAGCTTGTGCCCAGGATAAAACACACAAATGACTAAGTGGTACCTAAGTGATATGCTGGCCTGTGGATTTTATATGAAACCTGTTCCTTGCGCAGAGCAACGGCAAAACTTGAAAGTACAAGCTCTATCGGTCCTACAGGGTCTTAGTCTCCTGGTCCTAGCATTCAGCTGCTGTGCCTTACATTACCTGTTTGACCTTCAGGTTGAACACACGTATTTATAGATTGTGTAGATTTATAATTAGTTTCTCCTTTTTTTCTTCTTCTTTAGTCCAAACTCTGCTGCACACTTTCCAGACAGAGCCAGAGCCAAACAGCTTTTAGGATGTTCTTCAGCATTTTGCAAAAGGAGCCTCAACAAACCAGGAGACAGCTACCTGCCCTGGAGCATTTACCAGTTCATCCAGGAAAATGGGAAGTCAAGGATGCAAGGAAGCTGGAAAGCGAAACACAGTGAAAAGGGAAGGCTCTCTAGGAAGTCAGAGAAAGCTTGAAGAGCTCCCTCTTAGCCCATAGATATGTGATAATATGTGCATAGTCTAAAAAAGGCATTCCAGGTTTCTGTTTTTTTTTTTTTGATGTGGTGCTAAACAGCATCAGTGATGACAGTGGCTGCTCACTGCTTCGAAGGGGCTGACTTGCTGCTTGGAGTTGCTGGCCCTGGTCACTGCCCGAACCCTGCTAGCAAATGTGTCTCCAGACATCAGCCCTGCTCAGTGAACTCTGTCTTACCTCCTGAGTTGCTTCCCTGGTGCTTGGGGACGCACAGTGTTGTGTAATGTGTATCATAACGTTGGTTTCATGTCTGCGTGGGTGTCTTTCTGGCAAGAAAAAGAAAGCTTTGAACCTCATTCTCCCACCTTCCTAGTTGTTGTCTGCCAGAATGTTTGCTAGTGAAAGGGAGGGAGGGTGATGGTGGTGGCATATTTTCTGCTTGACAGCCTAACAAAACCAAAGGAAAAAACTACCCTTCACTCAGTCTAGGCTCAGAAAGCTGTTTGTTTTGGGTTTTTTTAACCTGATAATGAATGAAACATTCTACAACTTCATGTTTTGTGTAATGAAGAAAGATAAAAAAATGAAGGTGTTTTTCTGCTCAATTTTGATTATTGCTAGTACCTTTGGAGCTTTTGATCTGTGATTGGAAAACTGGAAGGCTGGATTCCAGTCTACACTTCATATGCGTGTCTCTGAATTGTGGATGCTTCCTTAGGTATACAGTGTGGTGTCATTACGGCTGGGTTTTAGTTTAACAGTAGTTTAACATCTAAAATACAGCACTAGCACAGACTGGATAAAAAGAACTGCTGTGATTTCTACCATTTGGAGTAATTCACATCACTTGGAACTACTGCTGAGCCACCCCTGGCAAGGAAAAAATTGAGCTACGGGGCTTATAGAAAGATTTCTGAATAGTAATTATTTTGCCATCGATGGGAACTGTTGGGAACCAATGAGCTTTCAGCGTTTTTCCCCAAGGTAGGATTCCCCCAAACTTCAAGTTGTTGTTAGTCTCATCCCCACATAGGAAATGACCCCTGCTTGGGTGCTTTGCTTTTTAATCTACCTGCTCTCTGGCTGCAGCAATATAAGCATAGATATAGAAGAAAGGCTCATAAATCAGCACAGTATTTCTCATCACCAAAAATTGGTGCACGGTTTTGTTTAATGTGTGGGCTTTTATGACAGCATTCAAGAGAATTTATGAGTTTAGAAGTAACATTTAGAAGTAACATTAAATCAGCTCCAAGGACAGCGTCGGACTATGTCCAACGCTGTCAGTAAAACATTATGTGGCATTGTTGTTTCTCCAAGGGTTTTAGAAATTCCAGCTTTATTCTGGGATTCACAGTCACTTTCGGTCTAAGGGACCAGAGATTGCCACAATCTGCCAGGTGCTTGCAGTTTCGTCAGAGGAGCATGTGGTGGGAGGAAACAGTAGATCCTGGCAGGTTTTTGTCCTATGTTTTGGTGGAGAGGTCTTACCCCTTGGACCATAACCAGCCAGAAGCAGTTAAGAATAAACCTGAACTTGTGAGCTGATGGATTAATGGGGAAAGGTTCCTCTAACTTGGCTTTATAACACAGAAGATATTTGCCATGCAAAGCATCCACAGTGCTGCATCACTGATCAGATGTTTTCTTTCCAAAGACCAATGACCTGATCAAAAGAATAAGGACTATGCAAAGGGCAGGAAGAGCTTGAATGCACAACCCATCATTAAGAAATCTCCAATTGCTCTTCTCCTTCCTCTCCTCCTTCTTTGCTTGTGCAATATATGTCCTGATCCCTTGGTGATAAAAATGACTTCACACCGTGGAGGAGGCTGTTCTGGCTGATCTCTGAGGTGATTCCAGCTTCATGCTGTTGACACGGTCCATTAACTGTTGAATCTGTGCAGAGGCTCCAGCCATGCTGTTGCATCCACATTCTTGGGCTTGGATTCGTGCCCTTCTTGCCCACAGTCAGTGCGTGCGCATGATTGCTTGGCTGCCATGCAGTAGGATGGCGCGGTGCCTGCTCACAGAGGTGGGAAGCTAATTTCACAAGGGTACAGATGAGCACTGGAAGTGGATTTAGACTGACATCCTGCTCAATGCTGCCTATGCCAGTTCCCCAGCTGGAACTGGCCTCTTTACAATGATAACTTTTTTTTTTTTTTTTTTTCTAGACTTAATCGATCTGGAATTGAATTACTGCCTGTTAGCACTAGGAAGAGATTCACAGACAGCACGTGTTTTCCTTTGAGGAGGATCTGTGGCGGGGAATGAGTCAGTAACTGTGAGTCTTCCCCTGTGTGCAGATGCCAGTGTGTCCTCAGCGCTGACTCCCTCAGATGTGATGACCATACGCGCCGTCATCCTGTGCCATGCCGACAGGCGCAAGTTCAGTGAGTGTCTCTCCATGCTGTGGTGGGGAGGGTGATGGAGGCACAAACTGAATGCTGAGCTGCACTTTTTCTAGGAGGCAAAGGGTGAGACTAGGGCCCTTAAACATCATGGCAAACACGATGGCTTTATACCTCCGAAGATTTGCATCAACCATCACTTAATAAATAGTAAGTAACAGGGACACACAGTAATAGAGCAAGGAAACAAAGGAATTGAGCGATCTTAAAAAGAAAGCAGGGATGAGAAAATGAGAAGTTATGATTTATCTGTTATTCTAATTACATAGGATTAGAACCAGACTAGAAACATCTGCTTTGATTTTGCTGCCCCTGGGACTCCTCAGCCCTTTCTTCTTAAATGGAGCATTTCGAGTGAGCAGGATCTGGCCTGAAGAAATCCATAAAGCTGTATTCATTACGTAGGTTTTGTGCTGATTTAAAGATTTGGCCATTTTGATTTTCTTTGGATTAGCTAAGCTCAAGGGAACTCTCCAAAGGAATGGGCCATTGGTTTTCTGTTGGTTGCTTTTTATGTGATGCAATGCATTAAAACTTTCATGCAGGCAGTCATTAATTGTCAAAACCAAAAATACCCCTAAACCCCTGTCTGCAATTATCCATACTGTGCTATATTTGGGACACATTATGGTTTCTATCATTAAGAAGGCCTCCTTGTAATGCCCCATCATGGATAAAACATAGCCACAAAAATGATGCATATGAGAAAATATAAAGTGAAATTACGGGTTTCTGTGCTGAAATGGAATTACTGATGATGCATATGCCAGACACGAATGACACACAGAACAGAACTGTTAGTAAACAGAGGGAAAACTATAAATATGCTTAAGACGAGACATCGCACATTGTTTCAAGTGACAAACTTTGTACTAAAAGAAAGAAAAAAGATCACAAATCTAGACAGACAGCACTGCTAAAAGTCATATAGCTGTATGATTCATTCCCCAAAGAAATCAATGTCAGGATGACATTTTTCTTCAGGCAATACTGGCAACTGCTCGTAATTTGGGTAAACTTTCTCTGCCCTATAAAAACAAACCATCAAACCAAAAGGTAACCACTGAAACAGCTACCACTCAACCAAAAAAAAATAGTATTTTAAACAGAGCACAACATAAAACTGCATGAGTCAATCTACCGTAAACTTTCGGCAAATAGGATGTGTCATAGAGATCAACTTTGGTGTTTCCAAAGAGCACAGGCTTATACAGCAGGCTTTTTAGAAACAGACTTCGCTCCAAATAGTAATTCCCTACTTTCAATAAACCCTGACTGGCTGCAACTAGTTATTTCTCCTGATACAGACAGCCAAAATAACTGACTCGTAAACAGAAGCCTATGGAGCTAGATTAATTACAGGGATTACATATAGCATTCAGAGCTTTTAAAACCAGAGGGGATCATTATGATGATCCTGACTGGCCTCCTACATAACATAAGCCCTGGTACTTCACTAGCAATTCCTGCTCATAGCTGCTGGTGGTGATGGGAAGATGTATCATCTCTATTTAACTACTTCAAGTGAGTAAAAACGCAACAACTCAACAACTACCCCGTTCCAGTGGCTACTTACCCTTGTCTTGTAACCTGCTGGATCTTCTGCAGTGTATATTTAGTAAAGTATATTTAATATGTGTGCCTGTTTAAATAAACACTTGCATTTGAAGTATTCGTAACTTATATCATTTTTAGGCCCAAATGCCAACTAGTTCTACACCCTATATCTTAAAAGCTGATTTATGATGCGGTGTATCTCAGTTAAAGAGTATCTTTCATCCCGAAGTGTTACACTTCTTACCAGTGAAATTTTTTGGCACACAGCAATACATTTCTTGGTTTGCTTTCCATTAGATAACAGTCCTGAGGTCTCCTAAGCTTGTTGCAGTATATAGTGTTCTTGACAAACTCCACGGCTATTTAAGTTGGAGGCTTTTTAGTCTTACCTCTGTCTTTGATGTAGGGAGGTGGCTGAGTTGTTGCCTGGTTGTCCTTAGTGACCTTGATTGTTCTAATTTGATGCTCCTTAATGTCTCTCAAGAAAAAACTGAGTTCAGATATTTGCAATAAAACCTCAACATTTTGCCTGAATAACCTTTTAGATGAGACAGCCAATTTGCTTGATAAAGCAAAGAGTCATCTCTCCATTATGCATGGGAAGATGATTTGGTTTGCAGATCAAGCAGTGCAGTGGTTACAGAGAGAGCTAAGATGATCCTGTGTGAGTCAGCTTGGGCCCAGCAATACTAAGGAGTTTAGGCACAACGCCACAACGTTGCTTATGCTGTTGTTCCTGGGAACAGTTTGGGTCCAGAAGGAGCTGTGCCTGTATTTTTCCTTTGGCTGTGGTATCTCATAACTCTGGAGAGTGGACAGCTGATTCCAATAGATTTCCACAAAGCATTTGTTTTTATACCTATATGTGGGGGAAACAAATTCCACCGTGAATGAGAATAAGAAAGCCAGGTAGAAATTTCAGTCCTACCTTGTTATACTGGACAGGCATCTGGCAAGATTTTAAGAAGGATGCATGATGCAATTGCGAAAGAGATGGGAGCAACAGAGGAAGGAGGAAAGGAGGAAACTGGGTAAAGAGAAATATATAGGGAAGCTACAGAACTGGAATGAGCTTCTCCACTGGTTCTTTGAATGCAAACGAATGAAAAAGCATGACTCCAAGGAAGCAGTTTTACAGGTGAAAGGTCAGAAAGACAATGAAGGGTTAAAGATCTGTGATGGAGAAGTAGAAAAACTCACATTACCTTCCCTCAGTTTTGTACCAAATCCTTTGTGAATTATACAGCATGGAAAATCAAGTGTTTAAATATGAAGAACCCACTCCACCTCTTCACCAAGTTCATTTCAACAGAATGACATAAACTCACAAAGGGAACAGGTATATGTAGAAGAACATAAGAATGGATGTATCAAAGGTCCTTCCATTCCATGTGATTGTTTTTCACTTACTTTGGAAAGCAGAAAAAGTACAGGGTGAATTCACGTGACAAATAATATGATAAAGATAGTGAGATTTATGCAGAAACATTTGTAGTGAAGATAATTCTGTGCTTTTGCCCAACGATACAATTTTGTGTCCATGTGTGCTTTCCTTTTGGCATGGCTCATCAATCTGCATTAAGTTTGGTTCAGAAGTTTCTGAGGTTTGCAAAAAGGAGAAATCACAAAGAAGGGTTGTTACGTTTAATGTTGATGAACAGCTTATCTATTATCAACATCCCAACAAGGAAGCAAGGAAGCAATTTATTCTACTACTGCTGGAGCAAAGCTACATATGGGATTATTCAGTGAATCGTGCTGGAGAGCAGGAAAATGGGCCGTCATTCTCAGGATTTAGTCAAGTGCATAGAATTTTAGTAATTTGACTTGATTTTTTCTTAAGACAGAAAATTTAATAAAAAAGAAAAAATGCCTAAATGCCAGATTCAACTACAGAATATGTCTGAATGTCAGAAGATCAGAAATTTGGTACTGTTCCTTCAAGTGAAAGAATTTTTTTTAAGTCATAGATGTGTTTACTCACCAAAGGACTTTTCAGCTCTGATGGAAAATTCCTTACTACCTCACTATGACTATTACAGTAGGTGTCTGTCAGAGAATGTGATGAATGTTACCAATAATTCAAAGAATCACCTAAGAATCAGTTGTTGATTTGGCTTTATAGATACAAGTTTTACAAATCGTTATCTTCTGGGCAGTTTCACAAACCCGGGCTGTGTCTTCCCTGAGCTTCCTGAGAAAATCTACTGTCATCTGCATCAGAGACTGAAACTGCATGCTCTTGATGGTCACTTGGGAACTATTAGCATAACCTCTGTTTTTCTGTCCTTTATTTTTGTAATGCTCACTGACTGGAAAAATGAATAAACATGTAACTGTAAACGGCCATTTGGAAAATCCAGAACTTTCACAGAAGAGTTACGTGGACGATCACTTGTTCTCCGTCTCTCAACTTTGTGGTGGCCTGGGACGCAAAAAAGACCTTCCTCTGGCAACCCCCAAAGATGAACAAGTTTTAGAAAAATAGTTGTACTTGGGTATTTTGTTTCCTGACATCAAAGCTTCTTGGGAGAGATATGTGCCATTACGTGACATTATTCTTTTTGTCTTCCTGTAATAGCTGTGGCAGACACTCAGCATTTGCTTTGTACATTTAAAATTCTGATTTATTCAGGGAGACCAGGTAAGAAACCTGCTGAGGGTTCCTCTCATCCTGAAGTCAGTGGTAGCACTTTTATTGGGATAATCTGGACCAACAACGGGCACCCCATACGTGGGTCTGCACTGGAGGAAAGGAGGAAATGAAGGAGGAAATTTTTCTCCAACCTGATGCACTGTGGTAGGCTGTATCTTACATTGCTTTAATCATCGGGGTGGCAGCTGGCCTACCTGCACGCCTGGGAGCCCTGGCCCATTTCAGCATAAAAGGATCTTGTTATTTCATCCTGAGCAGTTTTAACATCTTTGGTGCTTCCAACAGGGCTTTGAAATATGGCTATGTGAGGAGTGTGTGCATATTCCTCAGGCAGGACAAAAGGAGGGAGCTCTTAGTGGAGAAAAAAATACATCTATTTTGTCTCACAAAATTGTTTTTCCAGAGATGTTTCCCACCTTTCCTTACCAGAGCTCAGGGGTGCCGTGGCAGCTTGCCAGCACCACAAGCTGATGCCAGCGTGCCAATAGCTCCCTGGCAGCCAGCACAGCAGGAGAGGTTATGGGGATGCTGGAGCTGCTCTCTGGGGAAAGGGGGCTGGGAGAGCCTCCCTCCTTTGCCCCTTTGCTCTAGGAGCTCTGTCCACCCCCTCTTCCACCAGTTCTCTTCACTGGGAATAGGGTGTGTGGCTGGTAGTTGAGGGTGTTCATCTGGTTTCTGCAGCAGCTGGCTTCTGTGTAGCTATCAAGCAGTCAGCATTGATGTCCCATCGATGATCATAGAATCATAGAATGGTTTGGGTTGGAAGGGATCTTAAAGATCATCTAGTTCCACCCCCCCTGCCATGGGCAGGGACACCTCCCACTAGACCACGTTGCTCAAAGCCCCATCCAGCCTGGCCTTGGACACTTCCAGGGATGGGGCATCCACAACTTCTCTGGACGATGATGAAGAGCTGGCTGCGTGTGAACAGAGTAGGCTTTCTTTAAAAAATAAATTAGCACCGCACACTTGAAACTCACTCTTCTTTTTTTTAGGTGGAAAATCAAGTCCTCTGAAGTTGGGAAATGCCAGATATTTGTCTGGCCAACCCAAATGCAGTTTGTGTGTTCTGCTACAATGTTCAGCTGCCTTTGTCATGGCCTCTTTCTTCCCCAGGGCCCTGATTCCTATGAAGTTAGATCTGGTTATGAAATCAACACTTTGAAATTAGGAAGTACCAAGCCTTGGGTTTCCCAAGTATCCTTCATTCTGCAGCGTTGCAGAATGTTCTCCATTTCATGCCTAGCCTGAACACAAAGTGTCAAAATTTAGGCTATCTGGGCAAATGCAAATGTGTTATTTCCTAACTTCTGAAAGTTTGATTTTGCCAGTGTTGCAATCTGTTAACGCTCTTTCTTCAGTAAGTAATAAACAGTGTAGAAAAAAGCCCATTGAATCCAATAACCTGAAAGGATCAGTGATGTAAATGGGCTGTGGGCTACCAATACAGCAGTACGGCACTTAATGGATCCAATTCATCCATTCATATGTACCTGCCACTTTTCACGTACCTAAATTAAAGGCTAGTATAAACTCCAAGGCATAGGAAGGAGAAAAGCAAATAATGTGTGGGCTGTAAGCAGAAATTCAGCCTTTGTACTTAACAGTAGAGCAGGATTGTGAGAAAACTGGCAGATATTTTAAAATCAATAGGAAGATAACCCTTCTAGCCCCCGAAACAAATTATGAAGAACTTTTAAAAAACAACTTCAGCCATAAAGAAGACTAAATATTATAGACACATTTTCTTATTTTGGGTCTTGCAGCAGGCTGCTGAGCTGAGGCTTGGCAAACCTACACCTTGTTTTTGGTTTTGTCGCTGACCTGCTGCATCACACAAGCAGACGCAGACATCCAGCGTTTTGCTTAGTTACCGAGTAGGCTTTTATGGCAGATTGTCTCTTTCCTATGAATTTTCCTTCATGTGGATGTCTAGCCCTAAGATTAATCTAATAACAATATATTACAGGTTTTCAGCCCTACTTTGTTTTCCTTTTCCATAAAGGATCTTTTTCTGACGTTTTGTGTATTGCAGTGTCAGTGGAGGTGAACAGATGCAGCTGAACTGTTAAGACAGAGTCCTTCCCCAAGATGGAATTGAATTGTTTAGACAGAGCCCTTCCCAAATGGCTCTTGTTCGTGGTAACACGCTGACTAAATATGACACAGTTTTCTGCATTGGCAGTGCTTTGCTGGATCTGAGTGTGTTGACCCCTTCTCAGTAAAAGCTTTTTGACGCGAGTGCCCAAAGGCATGTGCATTCCTGTTGTTTGTAACTATGAACTACTGGTTAAAAGCGACTTAAGTTTTGAGAAGATACTGCTGTAAAATATTTCTTTGTCTGAAGCAGCATGGCACTTGACAACATTTTCAGACTGAATGTGCCTAAGCACCATTTTGATATATTTGAGTATTAAAGAAACAGCATTGTCCCTCCATAGGAAAAACTGTTAGGAGGTTTTTTTTGTTCATCAGAGTGTCCTAAGGTAGTTTATTGGTTATTTCAGCAAAATGAGTGCAACCCTGTGTTCTTTTGGGGATGCATCCAGTCCTGGTCCTGGGTGCCGAAGATGCACAAAGCACTCAGGCTATTGCATTTCTACTGTGTAAAAGGGATGAGGCTTTACCCAGGCGCTTGCCTTATGCTTCAGATGAACTCTTACAAGTTGTGACTTTAGTCACTTCAGCAGGCATGTTTGGTACAAGATGAAAGTAGGTAGTTTTCTTCCTGGGAGAAACATATACCATGGCAAGAGAGGTAGCGCTGCTTCCAGTGTATATAATAGGTACAACATGCATAAAATCTCTGTGTGACTTTTGCTAAGCCAGCATTTGAAGTGAAGTTAAGGGTCAGAAGGAGGATCCGGGGAACTACAGGCCTGTCAGCCTGACCTCAGTACCAGGAAAGATCACGGAGAGGATCATCTTGAGCGAGCTCTCACGGCAAGTGCAGGGCAGCCAAGGGATCAGGGCCAGCCAGCATGGGTTTAGGCAAGGGAGGTCCTGCTTAACCAACCTGATCTCCTTCTATGACCATGTGACCCGCCTTCTGGATGCGGGGAAGGCTGTGGACGTTGTCTGTCTGGACTTTGGTAAGGCCTTTGACACCGTCCCCCACAGCATTCTCCTGGAGAAGCTGGCGAATCATGGCATAGACAAGTGTACTCTTTGCTGGGTTAAAAACTGGCTGGATGGCCGTGCCCAGAGAGTTGTGATTAATGGGGTGAAATCCTCTTGGCGGCCGGTCACCAGTGGTGTCCCTCAGGGCTCAGTTTTGGGGCCGGTTTTGTTTAATATCTTTATCGATGATCTGGATGAGGGGATTGAGTGCACCCTCAGTGAGTTTGCAGACGACACCAAAAACTACGTGGGAGTGTTGTTCTGCTTGAGGGTAGGAAGGCTCTACAGAGGGACCTGGACAGGCTGGATCGATGGGCCAAGGCCAACTGTATGAGGCTTAATAAGGCCAAGTGCCGGGTCCTGCATTTCGGTCACAACAACCCCAAGCAACGCTACAGGCTTGGGGAAGAGTGGCTGGAAAGCTGCCCGGCAGAAAAGGACCTGGGGGTGCAGGTGGACGGCCAGCTTAACATGAGCCAGCAGTGTGCCCAGGTGGCCAAGAAGGCCAACAGCATCCTGGTTTGTATCAGGAATAGCATGGCCAGCAGGAGCAGGGAGGTGATGGTGCCTCTGTACTCGGCACTGGTGAGGCCTCACCTCGAGTACTGTGTTCAGTTCTGGGCCCCTCTGTACAAGAGGGACATTGAAGTGCTGGAGCGTGTCCAGAGGAGAGCTACCAGGCTGGTGAGGGGTCTGGAGACCAGGTCATATGAGGAGAGGCTGAGGGAGCTGGGCATGTTTAGCTTGGAGAAGAGGAGGCTGAGGGGAGACCTCATTGCCCTCTACAACTCCCTGAAAGGTGGCTGTAGAGAGGTGGGTGTTGGCCTCTTCTCCCAGGTGAATAATGACAGGACCAGAGGAAATGGTCTGAAGTTGCGGCAGGGGAGGTTTAGGTTAGATATTAGGAAGAATGACTTTACTGAAAGAGTGGTCAGGCACTGGAACAGCCTGCCCAGGGAGGAGGTTGAGTCACCATCCCTAGAGGTGTTTAAGAAACGTCTAGATGTGGCACTTCAGGGCATGCTCTAGTGGCAGAGATTGTAGGTTGTTTGGTTGGACTCGATGATCTCAAAGGTCCTTTCCAACCATGAAGATTCTGTGATTCTAAGTTGGCGCTGAAGTGACATCCCCTTAGGAAGTTCAGGTGGAAAGCCTGCGACACCTTTATTCTACCTAACTGAAGGAAATAAAAACTTGTCAGTCCAGTGTCACAGCTGCCTGATTTCACAGACTGTCAAGGATGGGTTGGTGTGTTCAGCCTTGAACGACTCTTCCTTATCAGCGTTATTATTTGTTTTGCTCTTACTTTCAGTTTTCCCTTAGCTAAAAAGGTGAGCTGAAAAAATTGATTATTTATTAAGGCATCTCTTTCTATCTTGGAGAGCTCCTATAGAAATTTCTCAGGTGACTCTCACTTCCCTGAACATCTCTAGTAAACTCTCCAGCAAACTCGGACTCCGATAGGAAACAAGAGCAGGTTTAGATAAATTTGTTTTAAATTTGATATTCCTCAGCCACTCAAGCTTATATGTTAAACAAGAAATATGAGTCAATCCTGATACACTTAAAACACAGCACCATAGTCTGTGTGCCCATAACGCTTCTTCATACCCTGTCCCCAAGAGTTTTACCTGTGGAGCTACCACTGTTACTTGTAGCCTTGCCTTGCCTTGCCTTGCCTTGCCTTGCCTTGCCTTGCCTTGCCTTCATACTGTGGGTCTTTTATAAGTTTATTCAAAATTATTTGCCAGTAACTACTACAACTAACTTTTGTGGTAACTCAAACCTTGCAGGCCAAACATATGAAAAAGATTGTTTCAGTAAGGTGTCTGTAAGTTTGATCAAAGCCTGCTACAATTGAACTTGAAGAGCAGTTTGGTCAGGATCTGAGTTGGAGAAAACTCTACTTTTCCCCATTCTAGTATATGAAGAACTGGATCATTTCTCTTGGGAATTAAAAAGAAAAGAAAGGTTAAGTTTCAGCATGCCATATTATGTAACAGTTTTGCCAAACTATATACTGATTTTATACTAAAACTGGGTACTTTTAAAGATAATTCACGGAATGAGATTGAAGTATGAGAGCCGATAGATGCAGCATTAAGAGGAAGGCTGAGAGGAGCAGGTCTGTCTGCAGTCATTTCCTCATTTCGCTCAGGAAGTAAATATTAAACCCACCTAAATGGGTAATTAAAGTGTGCTGTAGTGTTTTATTATGCTCGGGGTGTTCTTATTCTGATATTTCCTTAGATAAAATGGACCACACAGAAAAAAAAGAAAATCATTGTCAAAATGTGGTTTAATGGATGCTGTTGAAAATGGGATTTTTGTTTTTGATATGACTGCTGTTGTGTATCATTATATACATCTCAATTCAATAGGAGAGGAGATGCTAAAATGTTGGTACACTTGCTTGTCAAAAACCTTGTTCTTTGATTTCCACAGACTTATGCCTTTGGCCTACAGCTCACTAAATCTGTTGGATATGGCAGGTTTTTTGAATATTGGATGTGTGTTTGTTTGCTTTTCAATCAGTTTCTCTTGATCTCTACTTCTTGCAAGGTCTATAGTTATGATGTTAACATTCAGGAAATATTTTTTCACTATCTGTTTTGTATCCCATCTCTTAGTTTTATCTTTAAGTTATATTGTGCATTTGTTACACCTACATTTTTGTAGTATGTCTTATACAATTTTTGTAGCTACAGTAGACAAAATAAATATTTTACTATATCCATTAGATATATAATTTTGCTGATAATTATGATTGCAATTATCCTCTTAATAAGTAAGAGTTTCAGCTCTTCTTTAACATACTACATACACAGTAAAATTTCTGTTAGTAAGTAGCTCTGTGTATCGGAAGACAATAGTTTCAGGCTTTATTGTAAGTCTGCCTCTACCTGCATCACCTGATTGTGCAGATACAGTTCTGTTAGATTTGTGTAGGGAAATACTTTTGACAAAAAAGATACCGTTTTGTGAGCGTGTTAATGAGAGAAGGAACAATTTCTACTGCTGAAATGCTGGATTAGAGTTCTAGCCTCAGCAGAAGAATTGGTTATCTACAGAAACATCATTCAGTTTCTCTCTGTGACATAAGTCTTCTTCCAGTAACTGGAATCTGTAATGCCTATTGTATCTATGTAAGATAGATATTATGAGCAGGTAGAAGGAAGAGGGATTATCAAACCTATCTCCTTCAGAGCGTAGGAGACAATCTTCTTTCTGAACATCTTGAGTTCCTTATAGTTGAACAAGAGCAGAGGGTACAAACCACACCTGAAATTCATTACACAACTGAGACGGCACTATTTTCTGTAATAGGATTGCAATCTTTGTCCTTTTTTCTATGGGCAGATGTGGCTCTTGCATGAATGCTAAGCATATGTATGATGTCTGCTTATTTATTTATTTTGTTTATTAATTGTTTTTAACAACTATTAATTACTCTGGTCCCTTATTTAAAATGTAAACAAAGCTCTAGAACTCAATGAAATTCCTCAGGTGCTTAAAACCAAGCATTTGACATTCTTTTCAGAATCAATTCCTTAGTCTTTTCCCTGTGTTCTGCTCTGCTATAACAATTTTTGACACTTAAACTCACCTTCCTTCAGCAGAGAATCCATGCAGAGTATATTTCTGCCATAAGAATATGTTTTTATTGCAATGATAAATCCCTGAAAGAGGAGTTCGTAATGGAAACACTGACTGCTCCTTAAATTACTATGGTACCGGAAGGCTAGACAACACTTAACAAAAACAAGGGCATATTTTAAAATTAGACCTACCATTTCTACCTTTGTAAGGACTAGAGGAAATTAAATGGTTCAGCCTCAACCCGGAGGCAAAGCCAGCAATGCTGACTGTATTGCACAGGGCACAAACTTGGTCCGAGACCTTAGAAATATTCAGCTTTCTAAAAATCTTAGCATCTACCTAGTATCAGGCAGCCAGGGGAATCCTGAAAGGAAAAACAAAGTGCCACAGGAGGTGGCATTGTGATTCAGAAGATGGCATTCTTCACCCTGAGTCACTCGTGCCCTGCTGGGGTGCTCTCCTGCAGGTAAATCCCAGCCCTGAGGCCCTGACTCCTGACCGCTCCACGCCACAAAATATTGAATGACACTTGTCACAAGAATAGCAGCATCTCTCCTGGCTTCTGACTATATTACAAACTGAGTAATTGCCTTAAAGTTCTGATCGCTTTAATTGCCTATGTTTCTTTCTTCTGTACTCCTTTCCCTTGGTCTGTGTCATGTTGCTGCCACTGTTAAAACAGCTGCTGTGTTTCTAGGCTTTGCATGATGCCCAAGAGGACCTGGCTAGATTTCAGTGATTTCTGAGTTGCTGCTTCTGTGTCGTGCCTTTTTAGCTTGTGACACTGCTGAAACAAAAGCTGAACTGCTTTCCTGTTTGGAAACTGCCCAACCTACTGGGGTGCATATCCAAATAAGAATACTGCTCGCCCGAGGAGCACTGGAAATTTGTGCTACGCCAGTAAATAAGCATCACAGGCACCAAAAAGCACAAAGCACAATAGGCAGAAGACGCCATTCCCACATAGAGGACATACTTGGCTTGAGTCAGTTATTATACTTTATTTCTAGTGCATATTTTAAAACTACCAGCAAATTGTCAGCCACATGTATCTACAGGAGTACTTAGCACATACTCATAAAGAATGAGTACTAAAGAATGACTACTCCTTTGCAGTTTATTTTTAAAATAAGGAAGCTCTTTCTTACAATTATGGAATAATAAGCATTGCAATTAATGTTTAGGACCAAAGTTTGCTAGGTAATAAAAGCACAAATAAACTTAATTCTCCTTAACTTCAGTTGAATTTTTATCTAGGATGCCATAATAATAACTGATTTGATTTCTTTTCAGTGGAAACTGCTTTAGAATACAAATTTTAGAATGACTCTGAGGCTCCAAACCATACACCAAATATCTGCTTTCAGTAAATTTTTATGGTGGCTTATAATGGAAAAGCTGATAGAACTTTATCCATCGCCTTGCTATCAAATGCTGCTGTAATTCCAAATTAACATGCCTCGTTATCTGCTAGCTCAGCTGCTTGCTTTGCATTCATTACGGTATGAGAAATGCTGGTTCCTCGGTAATTTTATTAATTTTGATGTCTGAGAGTGGGTGTTTTGAGTTTCTTCTTCCATTCAAAGCATATAGCAGAAAACACTCTTTTACTGATTTCTTAGAAACCTGATCTCGGTAGGTACTGAGTGTCTTTTGACTTGGTTCTGTTGATTTCAAAGAGCTGAGAGTACACAGTGACTCACAAGACACGTTGGCACCTGGCAGAATCATGTCCTAATCGATCTGTGTGGTGCTCGGTGGTTTCAGTTGGCAAGGAGTCATGCAGACTATTGCCTTTTATTGTATTATACATTCCAACCTAAGTGGTTTTGCAAGCCTTGAAGTTTGCTTTGAGCTCCAGATTCAAGTGTTTCTGAAGCATTAATGTAAAAATCCTTCAAGGTATCACATTTCCTGACTTTCATAATGCAAACATGCTAACTGTAAATTTCATAAAATTTTGGTGAAGGGAAATGAGGCAGTGTTATTAAGTTTGCAACTCAGAGCAGGTTCAAAAGCTCTGTGAGTCTTAATGGACCTTTTGATATATGTGCTGTGAGTTAGGGGTCTCTTTCTAAGCCCCAAACACAACACACTTCATGTGAAACCTAAAAGAAATACAGCTGATATTGCCATGATCAGCAATTATTTCATTCAGTTCTCTTTAGTAAGGGGCCAGCCTGCCGTTAGCTTTTGCCAAAACTTCCACTAAAGTCAACAGACTATTTAAGCACTCAGCAAGCATATCCTTTTACGTTATTTCCTTGGTTATTTTTGAACATTTACAGCCTTCTAATGCATGTACCTGTGCACTTATATATGTCCTTTTAATACCTTAATCTGAACTGGTTTTATACAGTCCTTTGGCAACGATAGGAGAACTAAGTTGCTCGTTTTGTACAAAGATAACAAAGGATGCAGATGAAACTAGATCTTAAGACAAGAACTAAAGAAAAGCCTTAAGAATGTCTTAAGAAATGCCAAATTTTAAAAAGGAACCTGAGTTCCCATTTCAGGTACATTTTTTTCTGGAGATGGGGCTTGCCTGCATTGCAGAGCTGATTTCAGTTATCCTTTTATAGTTGATGTTAAACCCAAATCTATATTATATCCCTACATTATGCATGATGGTGCTTTTAACTTGAGATATTGATCTACCAGAGGGGTTAATCTAAGCTTCAGCTAATGCAACTCTTCAGTTATTAACAGGACACAAGCTATCTCCTCTTCTGTGCTCCCAGTCTTTTACTGTTTGCCAAAACTTCTCCCTTGCACCAAAAAGGCCTGGAAGTTCCCTCCCAATTCACACAGGAGCGTTTCAGACCCACAGTTCAGCTGTCTGAGGACCGAGGACAAGTACCGCAGTCCCAAAGGGTTTCACGCCACGCACAGGTGACTCCAGTTCAAACTAAGCAGTTCAGGTGTCACTTCACAGCGTGGCCACCTCCATTAGCACGAGGCTAAATTGAGCTTAGGTAACGTAACACTGAAGTCAAGTTGTTCTCCCATATTCTTCAAAGTGTTACTGAAAGGTCAGCGAGACTTACATCCTTCCATGCTTTTTGGCACCTATAAAAACCAGACCATGGCTCATTTTTTGCATTCATTCGTGATGGATCAAAATTCAATGTTTTTCAACAGCAACCTCTAAGTGACGAATGGACACAGGAAAGTATGTATGCCAGGGCCTCATCTACAGGTTGCATATTAAACAGTTTATAAATGAAAAGGTGGTTTGCTGTGCTATAAAATAAAGTCATCTTTCTGCAGACCTACAGCCCACTGGAACAAGGGGGCAGGATGGAGTGTGCCTTTTCCAGTATTCCCCACCCACTGACCCAGAGCATGAAACCCACAGAGTTCTTGGAACTGCAGACAGTGTTTGAATTCAGACTAAAACTGGAAAACAGAAACTGGCCTTTTTTTTGCCCTTTTTTTTTTTTTGAGTCACATCAGTCAATGCTATTTACAAAATCGGTTTATGGAGACCACAGGTGGACATTCTGACTCATTACACATGAATACTAAATATATCCAAGACAATCTTGGAAAATCCCATAAAGAAAGAGGGAATAACCGTCTGATTTTTATATTTATAACATTGGGTTTTGGATGCCAGTAATGGAAATTATATTGTTTTCACAAAAAGCAGGTGAGGGACAGTAAGGGACTGAATGATTGCCAGGCTGCGTGTGGCTGGAAGAAGAAGAAGGCTCTAAGCTAGACACGGAGGAAGGTTTGTCATGCTGCCGTAGGTTGCCGTTCGCATTTGTGGCAGGCTGTGGTGAGGTTAGCAATGCATTCCACAATTGTCAGGAGTTAAGCAAATGTTATGTCCTTTAGCCAGGGTGAAAAGCACACCTGCCCAGGAAGCTGGCGTAAAATTTGGTACTGCCACAGCCTACTTCAGTGCTACATGGAGAATTTGAGTAGTACTTACGGCCTCACATCCTGCCACATATTTTAGTCTCTCTGATCTTGAAAACCAGGGAGGTCCAAGGTCTGTAATACATACAGGAAAGCAGATAATGGATCCCTTTATGTTTGTCATCACTGAATTCTGTTTTGATGGATGTGTCGGTGCCAAGGCTTCTCTTATTCTCACCACTGAAGGAAAGCTATTGCTGGACTCCGTGCAGTCCCTCGCTTTGCCCTGAGAAATGTAACAGGGTGAAACTGAAACAAGACATAGCAGTTCTAGCCTGAAAGCTTACCTTATGCATAAGCTGAGAAACAACAGCTTCTGTTCAGAGGAACTGAGGAATGAGTTAGCGATTCTAATTTATACCCTTTCCTGAATGACCAGTAAAGTGAATGAACTAGATGCCAAAATGCAATTTTTTTACTTATAGATCACCCAAACCTGTATTGTGGGTTTATGATATTTCTTATTACTAAGATCCCAAGACAAATTCTGTCTAGGCAGTGCAGATCTGTTCCCCACTACTCCAGTCTTTGAAACAGTCTCAAGACTAGAAAGAACTTCTCTGTTGCTACTGTCTTGCTGGAAGTAGCAATGTGTGGGCGGCTGTGAACGTAGACGCAATGAGAAACTACCAATGCAAAGTCAGAATAAGTAGTCATAATGTTGTGGTTGAAGGTGTATGGCAGAAGTGGTGTCACTTCTTTGTGAAGGCAGTTTGTATCAAGTGGTTCGTTGGCTGAGCAGATGTAGTGGGGATTTGCTTGTGGACTTTCTTCCTACTAAGATTTGCTAATTTGGCTCAACCTGCCGATCCCTTAGCAAGATAGATACAAGTTCAGAAAAGTCGTTCTGGTACCCTGAATGACTAAAGTTCAGGAGCTGGAGCTGGAAATAGCCAACCAGCCTATCTGCTTGGCTCGCTGCAGTCAGTTTCTAATGAGCTCTCCCTTTGTTCTGTCTGTCTCTGTAATGCTCCTTCCAGCCTGCTACTAAAGTACTTTAAATGGCAATTTCGGTTTCTTCAGTGCTTGGAAAGGAGTTAATTCTTCAGCGTATTACGCTCATTTCCATCCATTCACCTTTAATACAATCTACTTCAATAGACTTGAACCAAAATAAAGTATTGCTTGAAATGTTCAGGATGTTGTTGTCGTTGTCTGTTGAATTTAACTCATCACCAGTACAGAAGACACAAACAGCACAGCACAAACGGAAAAGTTTATTGCAAAACCAGAGGGAGGGCAAAGTAGTATCCCTTTTTTTTCCCCCTAGAAGAATGAGCGTCTTTGTTTTAACCTGAGGTCCAGCAATTTCTACCAGCTCACTGTCTGCAAATCTTGGTTCTGCATTGATCGTCATAGTCATATGAAATTATTTAGCAGGTATTTTGTTGCCAAGGTCACATGAAATTAGTTAACGAAAACTTAAAAGTGAATTCTCCAGGTCATCTCTCATTGAAACACTCTTTTGGCTTAAAAGAACCTGCTGAGTTGTAAGAATGAGCAGGATTGGGCGTTTTCCCAATAATAAGATGGCAATAACAGGAAGGAATGCTTGGCTATGTTGTGTGGTAAGCGAACAATGCACCCATGAATTTTATATGTTGATATTCTTAGACACTTCATGATGACTTAGATCTGGGACTCGTTTAGTTTTAAATTACCCGGTGCAGGAAAATCACATGGGTGGTCTGCAGCCATCGCTAAGACTTTTGTAACTATCCCCAACAAAAGTAAAGGGAAATGTAGATTTTTTTCTGGGGGCAGGTGGAAAGGAAACTTTTGCAGGATAAAGGATAATTTTATGATCCTATGTTTCATTTAAAGCTTTGCAATGACTCTTCTCTGCAATCCAGTTCCACTCAGAGCACACTTTGGTCTCCGTTACAAAGAAGCAGCACTACTGGAAGATTTGCTCTCTTTCATGAGGTAAAAGGGTCAAAAGACAAAAAAAGTTTGAGTGTTTTGATACTGAACACCTGAAAGCTAAGCCCTGCTTCAGAAGCAGAGCTCCCTCACTGCTGAGTTACCAGCTGTAGGTCTCCTCATTGCTGTCTCTCTAGACTCATGGATCTCAAATTCAGGTTGCAGTGTCCCGATTTCAATGGGAAGTGATACTGTAATCCTTACTCAGAGTGTCCTATGGCTTGATGGTTAGGCTCTCTCCTGTGAAGCAAGAGCTGTGGACTCGGGCACTATCATCCTAGAAGATCCACAAGCCAAGTCTCCTGCTTAGGCGAGTACCATAACCTCTGGGTTACTGTGTGGCTCGCCTCTTCCCACTATCTTTAAATGAAGGTGGCCATGGCCGCAGGTCTCAGCGCACTCTGCTCGTGTTGTGAGCACACCCAATGAATCAAGCAATTTATGGCTGCAGTTTCACCTTGTATGAATCCCAAACAGCGCTAGGCAGGAGAACGCCTTCTGAATGCTGTGCTCAGCCAAGGTACTGGTTCTTGTGAGCAGAAGTAATGACTGCAGGTGCCCATCCACAGCACAGGTGTATTAAACGCAGCTTTCCTGCATCACTTGGAGTCAAAACCATGCATTTAATTGCATGTTAGGAGTCAGTTTCATTGCAAAGGAGGTTTGTCACTGAATGTGTGAATTGTATCCGTTCACCTTGTTTAGATGCTAAACCACAAAATTTTACAGGCCTTCTGAGGCCCAGAGTTCATCTATGTGAGTAAGAAATGTTCTGTATTTTGAAAAACAAGGGATGAGGCCTTTCAAGAAAGAATCAAGCCTGTTCTTGTCTTAAAGGCAATTGTTCTTTGACTGTTCTGGCTGCTCTGCATCCTTCAAAGGAGACCACACTGTCAGCTAAATGATTGAAAAAATAGATTTTTTACCAGACAGCGTAAAGTTGGACTCTCCAAAGTGTTTTAAACAAAGTTGAGACACCACAAAGCTTCAGTTCGGTACGAATTGTTCTTTGTGCTGCTTCCACTAAGGAAAAATGCACAAGGTATTTCCTTTGCTGAACACAAAAATTCTTCTCACTTTTGCTGCAGGAGATTTGGGTTTAGTTCAAAGGTTTTGCTTTTTAAACCATAAGAATTTCTTGCTAGACACTGTGTATGTGAGCCTGTGTATACCTTTATGATTTTAAAATAAATATATTAAAATTTTAACCTTTTAAAATTCCCCACAGCAGCATTCTACTTTAATTCCTTTAACTCCATTCCCAAACCAGGCCAACCAAAAGTCTTTCTTGACCTTATAAGAACCTGAATAAAGTCCTCCTTTGCCTAATTTAATTAAATCTGGGAGAAGGAAGGTTTGGATTTGTCTTTGGGTTTTTTTCCCCAGTAGTAAAGGCAGAGTTATTTGGCGACACACAGAATCACAGAATCTTCATGGTTGGAAAGGACCTTTGAGATCATCGAGTCCAACCAAACAACCTACAATCTCTGTCACTGGAGCATGCCCTGAAGTGCCACATCTAGACGTTTCTTAAATACTTCTAGGGATGGTGACTCAACCCCCTCCCTGGGCAGGCTGTTCCAGTGCCTGACCACTCTTTCAGTAAAGTCATTCTTCCTAATATCTAACCTAAACCTCCCCTGCCGCAGCTTCAGACCATTTCCTCTGGTCCTGTCATTATTCACCTGGGAGAAGAGGCCAACACCCACCTCTCTACAGCCTCCTTTCAGGTAGTTGTAGAGGGCAATGAGGTCTCCCCTCAGCCTCCTCTTCTCCAAGCTAAACATGCCCAGCTCCCTCAGCCTCTCCTCATATGACCTGGTCTCCAGACCCCTCACCAGCCTGGTAGCTCTCCTCTGGACCCGCTCCAGCACTTCAATGTCCCTCTTGTACAGAGGGGCCCAGAACTGAACACAGTACTCGAGGTGAGGCCTCACCAGTGCCGAGTACAGAGGCACGATCACTTCCCTGCTCCTGCTGGCCATGCTATTCCTGATACAAGCCAGAATGCTGTTGGCCTTCTTGGCCACCTGGGCACACTGCTGGCTCATGTTAAGCTGGCCGTCCACCAGCACCCCCAGGTCCTTTTCTGCCGGGCAGCCTTCCAGCCACTCTTCAGCACTTCCTTGCATTCCCCAAGGTCATACAGAGAAAATGTTGCAGGAAGAAACCTTTGGTTTCTGGTCCCATAATATAACCATTGTATCACTGGGAAGGAAAAGGGAAAAACCTAACAATTCTTCTAACAGAAGAAGAGCCTTGGGGCATCTGAGCATTTGCCAATATCTATTGACTCCATTATGACCAACAACGTAGACAAGAGAGGACTTGTAACAGATCTTATGGTTGCCTGCTCTTCTAAGCAAAGGTTTAGCCACAAAAATTAGTGGGAAAAGGGAAAGGGTGAACATCTGTACAAGAACCTAACTGTTCACAGCAGAAAATTTTAGGTAACTTTAAAATCTTGAAGGAGTTTGAGAATCGATCCAATAGGAACCAGACACCATTTCCTCTGACTTAGGACATCCTATTGGAGAAGACTCCAGCTGCAAAGAAGTCTGTGGCTTCCCTCCTTATAAGTAAATGCTTAAAGCAGTTGCTGCTGCAGATATCCTCATGCCAGTCCTGCAGTGAATTCTCTTTCCAAGCAGTGCTCCAGGTCCATAGGAGCTGCCACTGTTTGAAGGCATGGTATGGCCATCAAAGGCTTCCAGACTGCTCCCTGACTGCCTGTGGGGCTTCAGCCAGGTGGGCTGCTCTGCACAGAAGCAGGGTATGGCTGAGCAAAGCAGTGCCTCTGTGGTCTTGCCAGTGATGTCCAGTGGGCTGGATCTCCATTGTCTTCTCCAAAGCCAGAATATGCTCAGCTGTGAGAGGAATATAGTCAGAGCTGGGAGCCGTTGCCTTGCTGTGTTTGCACAAGGAAGTGGCTACTGCTGAGGCTGGAATGACACCCTCCTTTTTCTCCTCTCTCTTTACTTAGACCACTGGTCTCAAGCCATGAATCAGGAAAAGGACATACTACCGAAAAGCAAAGAGTGTACGTAACCCATGAACATTGAATTCCAGAAATTCCCTCGGCTCGAATCCTAGCTCCAGTGGTAATGACAAGAAACTAGCACAGCCAAAACCAGAGCCTGAGGACTAGGAAACGAGCTGATCAGATCTGCAGTGTCTGTCATCCCCTGTTGTCCCCCTCGGGCAGCTATTAAATATCATTAGGCTGAAATTTCATGGGACAGGGCCTGATTACCGTTTTCCCAGAATATACAGGTATCTCCTAATTGAAATACAATAATGTAACGCTGTTCATTCTTACAGAGCCTGCTGAACACTACCTTCTTGAGTATACTGCACACTTTGAGTTATTTACTCAAGTTTATTGGTGACATTGGAGAAACGCTGCACCTTTTTTCTAATCAAATGTTTTTGCATGTGCTGTAGTTGGCAATGATTAACAGCTTACGTGTCTCAGCAGTTTCTTTTTTCTTCCTTACATTTTAAATAGAATGCAATGGAAATTCAATACTCTGATCCATATTCTCCCTTCTATCCACATAATTTCTCAGAACTGTCAGATCTCATTCGCAAGCCTTCCTTCTTCTGTCATCAGAAAATTATGTCGATATTCCACACCACCTAATGCATCCTCTTGCCACTTTTTCTAAAGATCAGAGAAAACATGTGTAAAGTACTAACCACAGTGTGAACAATTATAATCGTTGCACCTGGAAACAATGCAGTTTGCAAAACATGTTGTCTTTATTATAACTTACACAAATAGTCTCAAAGTGAAAAGGCTGGGTGTGTGCAATGATCTCACACACCAGTTATTACCTCTAAAATATAAATATTGAAGGAGCTCTGGAAATGCCCCGTTTCCCCTGAGTATTGGAAAGAGTACAAGCATAAAAAAGTCTGAATCCAAGACCACACTTAGGGTTTTCCTGTAAGGTATATATTATGAAGAACACTGAGAAGGCTGAGAACTTGTCTCTGAGCTGGTAACTGCACTGATTAAAAAAAACCACAAACACAAACAAACAAAAAGGAAAAAAACAACACACCAAACCTCTTAAAATGCAGTGGAATGCATCATCTTCATTTATTTGTCTCTCCAGTTCCATGGAATGCAGCTGAGTTGATTCACAATTAAGAGAGTCTTCAACTGGAAAGACTGAAGGTCCATTAAGTTTCTTTACTGGAAAACCCTGTCATCAGTCAAAACTTTGCACAGGAAAGGAGAAGGCTGTTGTGATTCCAGCGTGAATTCCACTGTTTCATGAATTTAAATCCCTGACCGTTACTGGTGAAATTTAACCTTGGGATACCTTGTTCAATACTTGTAGATAATGAATGCCTGAAGAGAAACATTTTATATGCAGTCTTAATATCTTTAGTACCAAATTCATTGTGGTGCGCTAGAACTGTGGCAAATGTAGTAAACCAGAAAAAAGGGGCCACAATTACCCGTCCAATTCTTAGTTGTGGCTATTGGCGAGAACTTGCAATGGCTACAGCGATACTGCCAGCCATTCTTGGAAGAAACACCACCACAGAGGGCAATTAATACTGCTTGTTTATTTTCTGGCAGCCTGCAATACGTACTGGGCCACTGAGGGAGAGCCAGAGGCTGCTTTAATCTTCAAGAATTAGCAATAACATGCTGTGGCAGAATTTTCGAGATCGGACTGAATCCATTTTAGCTTTATTGCACTCACAAAACATTGAGGCCACATGGACGCAAGTATTTTCCTGTGCGCTCATAAATGCCACTCAGATTCTGGCATTGAACATCTGATTTTATTTTATTTTATTTTATTTTATTTTATTTTATTTTATTTTATTTTATTGTTTTATTTTATTTTATTTTATTTTATTTTATTTTATTTTATTTTTCATTTCATTTCATTTCATTTATTTTATGTTTTATTGTTTCCCTTCTTGAGTTACTTCCCCTCTCCTCAAGCCTGTCCCCTGAATTTCCTGTGACAGAAGAACACATTTCCTTCTATCTCCTGTCTCTGACTGTTTGGTAGAAACAGCCTCAAATGATCAAGAAACAGACGGATGGACTGTTCTTGGTGTTTCTCCCAGGAATGAAGCTTTGGTTGCCAGTGGCTTTAGTTTCATTGGAAGAGGCTGCTGCTAACCCACAGCCAAATGGGAAGATTAAATGATTTGGGGACAGTGAGTTCACCCAGGAGAGAAGGGGTGGAGAAGACAGTGTTTTGGCACAGTGATACGCTTTTGTGTTGGGAGAGCAAGTGCCTGGACTAGGCTGTGCTGGGAGGTTACAGACTAACCCAGAAATTACTAAAACAAATGGTCCTTGAAACACAATTTGGAGCAGAGCCTACAGCACGTCTGCAGCGCACATGAGATGAATCCTAGAAATGGTTGGAAGGGACGTCTGACTGCAACAAAAGGCTGAGTCTTACCTTAAAGTACTCAGAAAGGATGAAAAGGTCCACTAGAAAAATTGTGTGCTAAGAATGACAGACACTAAATGATTGCTGGGAAATTTAGTACCTGATACTGCCGGTGGGATGGGCAGAGGATGTGCCTTGCTTAGGTAAAAGCACTGTGGTGTATTTAAGAGCCTCAACCATGCTTGAACTTGCTTCCTGATTCCCCAGAAGGGATTGCTGTAGCCAGGGAAAAGACTGTTGTTCCAGATGTGCATCTGGGTTTCTCTCAGCCTCTCAAGGCCTCCCCTGAACAAAGGGTCTATTAGAAGATGCTCCCCTGCCATTGCAAAGCTGCTCAGAGGATTTAAGCACATTAATTTTATAGTGATAAGAGTCCACAGGTGTATTCCCTTGCTCTTCCTCACCTGGTTGGCATGAATGCTTCCCCCACTTTCTTAGAATAGTCATAGAATCATAGAATAGTTTGGGTTGGAAGGGACCTTTAAAGGTCATCTAGTCCAACTTCCCCTGCAGGGACATTTTCAACTAGATCAGGTTGCTCAGAGCCCCGTCCAACCTGACCTTGAATGTTTCCAGGGATGGGGCATCTACCACCTCTCTGGGAAACCCTCATGGTAAAACTTTTCATCCTTATATAATCTAAATCTACCCTCTTTTAGTTTAAAACCATTACCCCTTTACAGGCCCTGCTAAAAAGTCTGTCTCCATCTTTCTTATAAGTCCCCTTTAGGTACTGAAAGGCCACAATAAGGTCTCCCTGAAGCTGTCTATTCTTCAGGCTGAACAACCCCAACTCTCTCAGCCTGTCTTCATCAGTGCTGCAGACCTCTGATCACTTTTGTGGCCCTCCTCTGGACCTGCTCCAACAGGTCCATTTCTTTCTTGTGCTGAGGACTCCAGAGCTGCACGCAGTACTCCAGGTGGGGTCTCACAAGAGCGCAACAGAAGGGCAGAATCACCTCCCTCAACCTGCTGGCCACGTGTCTTTTGATGCAGCCCAGGATATGGTTGGCTCTCTGGGCTGTGAATGTACAACATTGTTGGCTCAAGTCCAGCTTTTCGACCACCAGTGCCCCCAAGTCCTCAGCAGGACTACTCTCAGACCCTTCATCCCCCAGCCCATATTGATACTGGGGGTTGATCCAACCTATGTGCAGGACCCTGCACTTGGCCTTGTTGAACTTCATGAAGTTCATATAGAGAACAGACCCCAAACTCAGCCCTGCGCTTTAAGCTCCTTGAAAATCTGAGCTTTGCCACTTCCCCTGTATCTAATCAAGCATTTCAAACCTATTCTGCACCTACTTGCTGCTTCTTATACCTCGTACACAAGCACTGTCAGGGAGACAGGAAAAGAAGCTCTACCAGGAGAGATTTTTCTTCTCTGTTTTCTGAAAAAGGCCTCAGGCCAGTATTAGGAGAAAGTAATTTTCTGTGTGTAAGCCTTCTTCCTGGTGTTACTGGCAAAAACAAGGGACGGGTTTAAATAGCTCTTGGGTGGATTTCCTTTTGAAACCAACATCCCCAGACTGTGTGCCCTCCTGATGTGCCCCTAACACACAACACATCTTTGCCACCAAGTACAAGAATTTATAGGAGACTGGTGGAACTGCATTGGGAGGATAAGGTACACAGGCTTAGCAGGAGAAAACAGCAATACGTCTATATAAATGATAAATAAAAAGCTCTCCCCTGGTAACTCTGCCAAAAGTTTGTTAATTTGGTTTCCTGTCTGCTGGTGTAAACATCCAATAGCAAATGTCCTCTAACCACATGACTTCATCCCTCCACCTCTGCTAACCCTCTCTCCCAGTGTGGTGGCAGTGGGTATAATAGGCCTAAAGTCTTCAGGTGTACTTGGAAAGGCTCTCCCTAAACCTTTCGGAAATGTTGCCTGGTTCTTTCCTGAGGCTTTCACACCTACTGCAGCTCTTGTGATTTCAGCGTCAGTTGATGGGGAGCAGAAGTTGACGGAGTTTGTTCAGGACTGCTGCTGTTCCCTAGAAAGGACCCTGAGAAGCCAGTGGAGACCTTCTGCTGTCTCCAGATAAAATCAGCTGTTGCTGACAAAGGTTTATCTAACCTCTCCTCACACAACCCTAATGACACTGAAGCCATAGCTTCTCCACACAGTCTCTTCCAGTATTTAACTCTCTTCCAAGCAGAAAGTATTTTTCCAGAGTCCAGCCTACATCTCTCTTGCTGTCATTTTACTTGATCTCTTCCTCTTCTGTGCTCAGCATGGGTAGGGAACAGCTAATTTTGCTGTTACTTTTCACTTTTTTAGGAGACTTTCTCCCTTCTCCAGACTACGTCATCCCTGTTCTTTCGTTCCTTTCTTTGCATAATGCTGCATTCCTCTCTCTTTCATTTGTCCATTTGGTTTCTGTTTTGAGTAGATAAATAGCTACAAAAATGCTCAAAATGACCCTTGAGGGATTCTGAATAAAAATCTTGTAATCTCTGTAGTCATCATCTCCTTTATCCATACTAATAAGGCAGGATGAGGTATGGGTAAAAAAACAAGCCTAAGGCACAGATAATACAAAACATGTGTAAACGAGATGGTTAAGTCTCTGTTTTGTAGCTCTGGAGCTGTTTCAGCAGTACAGCTATTTTAGTAAACAGATTTTCACAGAGAAGAGCAGCAACTCTGAAATAGAGTGAGAGCACCTGAGTCTAGTACAACTGGCGTGCAGTCTCCTCCGCACGCTCTCTGGCACCTCACCGTGCTCAAGAGTGAGGGAAAAGTGGGGCTCAGTGCACCCAAAGATAACTACGAGTAAATGCCATTTCCCATTCTTCATTCACTTTAGCTCAGAGCTTATGTTTGTGTACAGTGGTGGATGCCTCTGTGGCATCAACCCCTCAGCCCCTTCAGGGGTATCTCAGCGTCCTCTACAGCAACAGACTCAAAATTTTATTGGCCTGAGACAATACTAACTGCAACTATGTTCTGGAGCAACATCTTTTATTCTCCTTATCAGCTTGGGTTTTGGTAGTAGCAGTTGTGCCTGGCTACACCTAGCGCTGGAAGTTGGAGAGTCCGTAATATGGCCCGTAAGCCACTTCTCTAAAGCTTCAGGCTGCAGAACTTGCATATCATGTGCTAGGATGGCACGGCCTTCTGAAGCTGTTCCCCGTGACATTAGGTTTAGCCACTGGCATAAATATAGATATTTGGCAAGGTATATTTCTGGTTAAGACTCTGAAGATGTAAAGAATTAAATGCTTTCCAAGCCCGAATATATAAAATGTGCCATGCTGTATTTAGCATAGCTGCGGAGAGGAAGAAAGAACATTTACCAGCAGACTGGGTGAATCAAAATGCCAGGGTAGTTTTTGACAAACATTATTTAACTTGCATCATTGCTTATATGCATTTTCAGTGTAGTACGAGAAATGCAAACTGGTCATATTTCAGTGTAACCCTCTATTAGGGAAACATTTATAATTTCAACCGAGAGTACGTGGGTAACAAGATAGCCTTGTTAGCAAGCCGCGTGTCTGAATGAGTCACAAGCCTCTTACACCATCATACGTGTCAGAGAGGATGCAAATCTGGGAATATTTCCCTTTGGATCTGTGGATTTTCTGCAGGTGCATCTTTCTATTTACCACCATCAGATCTCTTCATAGAATGGAAATTCGAGGTCTCTCATCTTCCCCAAAGTGGGCCTTACCTGATAACTTTGCCAGACACCTACTCCGCATGAGTCTTTTGAGAGGGATTAAAAAGGTAAACTTGCTTAGCCAGTCTGAATCTTCTTCTTGTGCAGACATGTACCAAGAAGATATTTACCCTGCTTTGGTCTACACAGCAATATTAAGAGTCATAAGCTTTTCTTGTCCTGTTTCTTTTCTGATGCAATTGGTTTGGGAAGGGACACAGGGATATGTTCAAGTGATCTTTTGAATATGGTTTTATGTGTGAGTTGACTCCTGAAGCCCAGAAAACTGTTACAGAGAAATGGAGGAGAAAAAATATTTACAGTGTATTTTTATTCTACCTTTATTCTGACATTTTAAAGTTGCTTAGCATAACGTACAATGTTGGCACCAGAGAGAGAGAGAGAGATGAGTGACTGGGGAAGCCTGGACTCTCACTTTCTCCAGGACACTCAAGAGTGGTAAAATCCAGTCTGCGCTCAGAGGGATGCATCTGGTTCACTGGGATAGAAGTGACAGAAGGTTTTCCTCCCCGAGACCAACTGGAAACCAGAATTAGTCTGCTGCCGTTCATCCCACCACAGCATTATAACCTACCCCAAAATAAAGTACTTTGAAATGTGTTGAATACTCAGATTTGGGTTTTAGCCTTAGTATTACCAGACTGAAATTTCCCAGTCCTGTTTTGACAAAATGGGTAAGTTGTATCATTCACAATGTGCTAAGGGTGAAGTTCCCCTTTCAGTGCAATAACTTGAGGAGTTACCCCCCCCCATCGGAAATAAAGCTTATTTTACATTAGGTTGTCATGACTACACCTCTAACTATTAAGAAATACCATTGTGGAGCCAAAGCCATTATTTTTTTTTTTTTAAAGTCTCCATTAAAATAAAAATCCTTTGAGTAACACCTGTTGGGAAGATCCATCTGTAAAATTAAGATATACTTTGTCAGTGGGGTTATAAAATGCTGACTGAAAGACAGACAGATATCTTCCAGTGAGAAGTGAAGGAGAAATATTCAAGCACTTAAGAATGAGAGAGATTTAACCTTCACAAACTGCCAAAGGGAGAGGGAAATTCTCAACATCTTCACACCAGTGCTTTCCTGGAGGATTATGCTATAGTCAAGTCTAAATTGTTGGCAGTAATTAGGTGAACTATAAGGACTCATGTTATGCAGGAGACAAGGCTACATGACCTAATGGTATATTCTGGCCTATGAATTGTTTAAATATAACTAGTTATTTCATGCTTCTTTTTTTTTTCCAATTTAACATAGTTTAGTAGTTAGTCAAGATAGAATGTTGTTATTCCTAGTAAGGAAGTGATAGATAAATGTGGGTGATGCTTACTTGAAGATTTCAATGGTCTGCACATCTTGATGTGGTTTCTTTCATGGTTTTGCACATGAAGGACTCCGCAGAATGTGGGACATGACTGAACTCATGGTCTGAGGTTATACGGTATGATAACCAGTTCTTACCAAAAAATAGGCGGCTTCTTTGAATAGGCTGCAGGAATCCTTTTCCAGGGAGATCACGACATGGGGTCTTCTCCTTTGATGTCATGCTTTCCATTGTGAAATTTCAATTGGTCATGAAGATAATAAAGGTCAAATTATCAATGGGGCAGAGAGTGCACATGGAGGGCACGGAAGACCAACAGCAGCTCTGGTCTTGTGGTTAGTTTTGTAGCTGCCCTGGGCTTTGCATACGCTGGATATGTTGGGTAGGCTGGATACGTTCCATACTGCTCAACAGCTACCAAGGATGTGTAGGAAGCTTGCAGTCACTTTGTACCTATTTCTGTTCCTTTATACATGCACAGGAGATTACTCATTTGGAGGGGAAAAAGATTCCAGTAATTTGGGTACACACGGCTGAACTGACTTGCTCTTAAACTAGGAAAGTTCTTCCTGTACCTCCTGCTCAGGACTTCTCCAGCAGGAGAAGCATGGTGTGTGAAACAGTTCACCTGGAGAATGGATGAGTCCTCATGCCGGGAACATACGAGGTTCCAGTTTCAGGAAGGGGGAACAAAATGAGTACCCAGCTGCATCCCAGCCAGCTTCAGCTTACAAAGCTGTTTGGAAAACAGTGATCCTAAACTTGTCTCTTGCTTCACCCTTTCTCCTTGTGCTTCATTACCTCCACGTCTGCCATTAATGGGCTGTGTTTTCAGTGCTTTTATGTCATTTATCGTGGCAGAAAGCGATGCCTGTTGCAAATTTGCCTTTCAGTGCAATAGGTAAAAGAGAGCAGATCAGCATGTAGCAGCCTAAAAATATTATTTTTGTATTTTTAATATATTATGAGAACACATTCATCCATAAAACCATGAGAGGGCAGCATTCTCTCTATCATTTATATTCTCTTTCTGCTGGAAAATTAAGAGACACTTTCTTTAACATTCATCTCATAAACCACAGAGAAGTGTTATATATAATTCAGAGCTTGGTTCAATATTCTTTGTAATCAATAGGAATGTTTCCCTTGATTTAAATAGGTGTTGGACTAAGGCTTCAGTTGTTCAAAATGACATCAGGAAGAACTGTCTGCATAATTTAAATCAGAAGATACTGAAAATAAACAGTCAGGAAATAATTTTGGTGGTGGTTAACCATTGGAACAAAATACCAAGAATACTGGTGTATTCTCCACTTCTTTGAATACAGAGTAGATGTCTCTTTGGAAAAAGTGGACGAAAGCTGCTGGGTTCAATACTGAGGTGGCAGAGCTGTGTTCTGTGAACTGCATGGCATAAAAGAGAAGTTGATGCTATACGTGTGCTGACAAGATAGGCCAAACTTTTTTTTTTTATGCTGTTCGTAATTAATCAGTGGAACACCACCTTAAGTTTTCAGGGAGTGATTTTACAGACAAAACAAGATGTACGTCCACATGATCTTTGAAGTCAGCTCAGAGTTTCAGTGCAAAATTTTAAGCTGTCATGTGATCCTTTGAGCAACGTGCTAGACATTATTGTAGCAATAAAAGATTGCATTTTTTAGAAGAATTAATTGTGCATTTTTGGCAAAATTAGAACAGCTTAAGATGGAGAGAGAGGTTTTGAAAAGGGGACGCAGAATTGTTTACCTCCAAATAATTGCTTCAGAAATAACTTAGGTCGCAAGAAACTACAGTTTTTTAGCCAGATGAATATTTAGACATCTCACAATGTTGTTCCAAGGTAGAGTGGCAAGTGCTAATTAGCATTCTTGCTTGCAGTTTCAGCAGAGAGGAGTATTTAATGAACATGGAAACCAAGCTCTTCTTTCTATACTGCTTTACATGGTGACCCAACTCCGACCTCCGTGGGTTTGTGATGAAATGGTATTTTCTTATTTGTTTACTTCATCTCCTGCTGGTGAGGGAAATTCCTGTATGTCTCTTATTCACTGTATTTCAGTCATTTCAACACCCCTAAAATGATGCACAAAGTTTTCACTGTGAATACCCTTAGGAGGTACCACAAGCTATGGTTTCACAGAAAAGTCATTGGGACAAATGCAATGGTGCGCAAACGTACACAATTCAGAAAGAGTGACATGCCCCAGGCAACCATCCAGCATGTGAGAAAGCGAAGGATCTCCAGAAGGGTCGACACTAAAAGAAACAAAAATGTTATTTGATCAGAAACCTACCTACCTTTACATTTCACTTGCATTTTCTTTCTTTGATATGCACTACTTAAAAAGGTTTCCCATTGTTTCAGTGCGAAAGAAGTTGTGCCTATCTGTGATTTTTAATTAGGACCATCATAAGGAAAAATGTTAATTTTCTAGTTATGTTTTGAAGACTACTTAAGGGTGTTAGCATTTGTTAACTTGAAATATTTTCACATTGTTTCCATAACAAAGAAAAATGTGAGGTATTATTTAATTTCCCGTAACTTGCAGTATAAAAATGAATTCAATAACAGATGAGCTTTGCCAAGCCAGCTGTATATTTTTTTTTTGAGAAATAATGTAGCTGGTTCAGACTAGCCCACATTTTACATGGGGTTTGAATTAGCACTTTTTTCAACAGATCTTAAAAGGTTTTTTCTCTGCTGTTCAACTTAATACTGAAGCTCCAGTTCAGGAAGATGCTTCACAGTGTGAGTAACCCTATTCAAAGCAGTGGGCTACTGACACACTGAAGAGTTGGACGTGTACATATCTCAGGAATGAGGGCTTGGCATACAATGAAACTAGCTGGTGTGTGTGGGACCCGCACATGATTTGAGTCTCACCAAAGTTTTGACTTGATGTCCAAGATAGTGTCTGCTGCTCTTAATTGGTGTGTGGGATGCCGCTGTCTCATGCTTGACTTTGTCTTGATCTTATTTATTCCGGTAACATCAAAAGGCCACAGCCCCACTCTAAGTAGTGTAAAACAGGGAAGTATAAGATGCAAATAGTCAAGACAAGCCCCAAAAGAAATGTCACAACCTGCAAGGAAAACGAATATAGTAGTAGCAGCAAACAACATAATAGCTTTATGCCTCTTCCTTTTTGGATGGAAGATGGGGTAAAGTTGGGGAGGGAGGGGTGAGATGAGGGAAAGGCAGCAAGGCTGCTTGAAGATGTGGAGACAGAGATAAGGAGTGGAAAAAACCCAGCTCGTCACTGTAGGGCAATGGAAATCCACTCAAGAGTGCTCAGAGGTCCTTGATCTGGGTTCTGCTCCAAACAGACGGTTTCACTCTCCCCTTCTCGTTGAATCCAGCCCCTACCGCTGCATGGCAGGGAGGGGGGAGATGGGGAGATAACCATCACTGTCTGGCTTTTGCTGCTGCCAGAGTGGCTGATGAATCTCCTTCGCCATCCCTTCTCGTCTGCCTGTCTGGCTTTAGTTTGCTTTTCTTTTTTTTATGTGCAACGCTGTTGTGGAAGGCCGTGGGTTTTGACTCATTTTAACAGTCAGCTGATGTATTCAACAGGGAGCTTATTTTGCTAAGTAAGCTACAAAGCAAAACACCAAGAAGCGTATTGGAGTGAAATAAAATACGGACTCTAACTGACGCAGTAGTTTTGAATAAATCTTTCCATTGTCACAGTCAGCGCACTAAATGCCAAGGCCTGTCAGCACCACTTCTTAGTTACCTACCCAAGGTAACTATATAGCTCTTCTCACTGGAGAATCCAACTGCATCTCAATTTGAGGTATTAATCTGTTAGCAATCCCAGTTTATGGCTTTTTATGCAAACAGAATAAAAAAACAAGGCAAAAAATAAACGACAGCCTCCATCTTGCAAGATAGTCAGATCCCATCTCTGCTTGCAGAGCCAAAATAACTTGGAGATCACTGTAGATGTCTTGCTGGGAGCGCGTGGGCGAGGCGGTGCCACAGCAGAGAACTGAAGTCAGCTCTTTCAAGAACCTCACACTGGGCTACCCATCCTTTTGTGGAGAAATGGCCTTGGGGAAGTAATGTGCAATTTCTGCCTTCTCCTTTTACGTCCATACTCCCAGGCAGTCCCAGTCCCAGTGGGCACAAGGCCGAACATTCAATTTAGCAAACATTTGCAAACAGCCCAATGCCACCCACACGCAAGGTTTACAAATAGTAAATTTTCTGCGTTTAGTTATGGAACTGTGATGCTTTTCATCCCTTTTCAACTGCAGACTCCGCGTATGAGCAGGAACAGCAGCCGCTTTGTCCTCGGAGTTGCTCGCGTCTATACAGAAGAGAGGCATCCAATGCATACTTCTGCTGAAATTTTACATCTGTCCTTCTGGGTGGCTACCCAAGTGTATTTCCACTCTGAACACATAAAATCATTTTATAGGTGGAATGAGAGGAAAAACGAACCCCCAATTTACGAGAAGTATGAGGCGGAGGGAGCAGAAAAGGAAACTCACTGATTGCAGTCTTCTGCTATTGCAGGCCAGACATCACACGGTCCCTTTCACAAAATTAATGGTTTAGTGAAAAAAAAATATGTTCTGATACCAGTGTGGGCCCAAACTTTGTCCTGTGCACCTCACGGACTTCAGCTGTCATCTCCGGGTTGTATGTCAGATTGCAACGAGACCTTTGAAATGAGAGGAAAAATAAAGGCCTTTTGCGGCATTTTGTGCAGAATAGGTTTAAATAATCTAAGTATTTAGGCCTCCAGAACTGCTATTATATTTGCGGTGAAAAAAAAGTCAATTTTTTATTTTCTCAAAAAAGTCAATTTTCTTCTGTTTTTCACAGGTGGCCCCTTTCTGTTCTCCTCCTGAACTAAAGGGCCAAAATTTGTCCTGGTAAATTTATCTGTAAAAAATCTATTTAGTTCAAGATTCTGCTATTGTGAAGAAATCCCATTGTATTTAACAAGAGGTAATAAGGAAGGTCCTATAAAAAAGTATTATTCGTCTGCAAAATCCACCCTTAAAACCTTTTAGAATTCATTCGTGATAGTCTGTAGGGTTTTTTTTTTTTTTTCCCCAAACTACAATATGGCAAGAATATAATTTTGTATTAAATCCTAACAGCTCAAAAAGTGTATGAAAAGATAATAATTTTCTATTAAATGCTAAAGGACTTTCCTCCGTGAGGATACAAGCAAGCCCTACAGGAACTGGTAGTTATGCTGCAGAAGGATTTTTCAGGCTTAGAGAGCTTGGGGGAGGGTGTTTGAGCGCATTAGTATTCACTCCACATTCTTGCCTGCTGTTCCACATGCACTGTTTTGTGCCTCCATAAACTGCTCTGGATGCAGATCAAAATTACTTAAAAGAATTCACAGGGAAGAAAAAAAAAAACAACAGAGGAGCAGTTTCTATGTATTTCCACATCGCCGTCATTTTCGTTGACGTTTACTGTTAGCCTTTTTATAGCAATATGAGAAAAGATGGCAGGCGCAGAGAAGGGAAAGGCTTTCTCTGATAAGAAAGGTTTTTACATTTTAGAGAGAAGTTCTCACAACAAATCAGAGCGCTGTTAACTTGCCTTGTGCAGTCAGCATCAACCATTTAAAGTAGCAGCACTGAATTCTTTAACTGAAAGAGCACTTTACAATTATTATTATTATTCTTTCTTGCTTGCAATATCTCCATAGGAAAAAAGTATGTTCATCTCTGCTGCGTTAATCCTTTTTAATAGGGTCAGCCTTCACTTCCTCTCTTTTTATTTTTTTCTTCCCCAGACTCTTGAGTGCTAAGCCAGTCCAAGAGCAGACCTAGTCAAGGAGCCGTGCTTCTGGCTCCCCGAGCCCCGAATCGTAGCTGCAGGAACGTTCATTGCAAAATTTCATGAATGATCAAGCGGGCAGGATCACCTGCAACACATGGCTTTATCAAGCAAGTTCTGCTTTGCTTCTGCTAGAAAGATATCTGCTTCTTATTAATAGCTTTGAGGGAGGAGCCTTTAATTTGTTTTTCACTGAGACAAGCCCACCACCATTGACTGTGGGCTCCTTCCTTAATATTTCTCCTAGTAGTGATATTCTCGGATCCTGATTCATAAGGAACGTGGTGATACGCAAACTCATCTCACAGTACAAAGCTGTGGTGCTTACTCAGATAGCAGGCCAGAAGAATTCTAGCTTCTCTAGAAATATGAATGTATATGGAGATTTCTGTGCAAAAGAAAGAGAGCAGAGGCTAGAAAGTTGAGGGGAAACATCAAAAGCAAAATCCCCCAAACACTGGGAGCAGACAAGCTTAGAAGAAAGCTGAGAGCAAACCTTAGAATTTTTTAGAAGGCTGAATAAAAGTGGATTCAGGGAAGAGGTGCACCTTGCACGCACACATACACACAGAGAAGTCAAACATCCAATGTTTAGAATTCACATTGCATGAAATACAGCAAACCCACGGTTCTAACTGAGGCACAGTACGGTAGATGCAAAATCTTTAAATCAACAGCATTCCCCTGTGAACAATAATCACTTGTCTCTGAGCAATCTCTTTAAAGGCCCCCTGGTCCCTGCTGGGTGCAGCGCTGGAATTTGTGTTGCTGCTCTCAGGGTGCCACCCTGCTGTGCATATGGTGATGGAGAATAAATATGCATGAAGTCGACAGCTAGTTTGGCTTCCACCAAAGCTTAATTTAGCTCACTTGTCAGTGCTGAATAAGAGAAATTAATAACAATAATTAATAGTTCTTTTAACACAGTGAGTAAAGAGCAGCATGTGATAAAAATGGTAAATCTGGGGAAACTTCAGAGCTAGGAGACAAGGGCTGTGCAATGCACTCCACATTGCTGAAGAGGTAAAACATACTTTGCAGGGCTCTGATGGACTAAACAAAAGAAAATGTCTGGTCAGAGGGAACAAAGGAATGTGCTGGAGCATCCAGGGAGGATGTAGCACAGTCCACGCCGGCTGGAATGCATCTCCTGAGGAGGCTGAAATTCCTTCCACCTTCTCCCCCCTCTTTTTTTTTTTGGTTTTCAACCTTCTTTGCCAAGAAAAGGACAAAAGCGTTATTATGCCTGAAGTTTGGCATAAGCAAAAGTACCTAAAAGGTGCTTCAGAGCATTTAGTGCATGAGTGTGTGCTATTTCTGCAGGGACGTGGCAAGCTTTCTGAGTGACTTTTGCCATCATCCACAAATTGCATATTCCCTCTGTGTTACTTCATGAAGGTCCCTCCTTTTTTTCTTGGCTTGCACCACTGCACTTCCTTTGAAGCCAGAAACTGAAGAGCTGACATTGTACAAGGAATTTCAAATAAATTCTGATAGCCGTTTTGGGGAGGAAACATCGGGTGTTCATTATTGATTTTGTTACTTTATTGTGATTGTTTCTGTGTGTAGTCATAAGTGGGGCTTTTTGTGGGTGGTGCTGCACAAAGTCCGAGGACGGCAGCATATTTTCTTAAGAAACTTTAAAAAGTTTTTAAAAGCACAGCAAGTAGACAGCAGAGAAGTGCATCCAATTTTTATAATATGCCTACGCACATATATTACATAGACTTTAAAAAAATCTTTTTTTATACTAGCCTGGCCTGCCCCTCAGACACTCATCTCCCACAGGCAGTGGGTTGCTCCCAGAGAGGGTGGATGGACTAGAAAGTCTCCAAACTTCATTCAAGAAGGGTGACCTATGAACAGAGGACAGTACTGAAGAAGACACAGAGATGGCTGGGGGAAAATGGGCAAGCTGAGTCCAGCCTCAGTGGCCTGGTGAAGGAAACAAGCCACGTGCAAAGAAACATGAAGATAATTAGGAATGGAAAGGACCATGGATCTCTCAAAGGTGTGGACAAGATGCTTTAACTCAATTCAATAGGAAAAGGAGAGGCTGTTGGAGAAGTTCAAAGGAGCATGGTACTGATATGCCAGAGGGCAAGGTCAGAAACTTTTTAAAAATAAGGGAAAAAGCAGGGCTATGTGTGTCTGAAATTACTGGATTTGTAATTTTATCTACATACCTCACAGGACTGACATACAGATTGCTTGATATTTGCAGCTGGAAGATACTGCTTTTGTACCCAGTATTCTTAATTTGGTTGATTTCCTTAAAAGGCAGCACTCCCTCACAGCGCTTTTTCTCTCCAAGATCAGTAAAGTTTACACTTGAGGTTCGATCTCTTATCTCACCCGTGTTTCAGATTCCTCAGCGTTCAAAATCTCATGCTGTACTGTAGAGGTTTAGTGCCACAAGAAGCAGTCAAGGTCCTGTACCAAGGAGCAGTCAGCTTCTTCTCATAGACCATAGCTGCCTTTAACTACTTTCCTGGTTGGAAGGGGAGAGCCTAGCAATCCACAGGTAGTGAAACCGTTTGGGTGTAAATGATACAGGCTGTCCATCAAGCTGCACAAGCCAATAGCTGGTTCACAGTTGAGCGAACCCAGTGTTTGAGAGATTTAAATTCAGAGCATGTAGCAAAAAACCCTCAGATGTCCATGCAAAATTCATTGAAGGCCGAGCACAGCATCGTTGCTGGCCTGACATCCTTGTGTATGTGGAAAGCCAGAAGGAGGGAAAATTGGTGCTATGTTAATACCACCCAAATATACACAATGAAGTCAGACTGAAAGCAATGAAATTACAGCCGCTCCTCATGAGCTAACGGGACCATTTTCCTTAACCAGTGACCTTCAATTACAGAGTAGCAAGCAAATTAGTAGAGACAAAAAAGAAAAACCTGTTAGCCAGAAAATCTTACTGGCTAAAGCTTGTCTTGTTTCAGTTCCAGTTTCCGTAGCTTTCGGTAAAGTATGCGCTGTCTCTTTTGGAGTACTGGTGTTAACTGGAAATGTTGATTCTCGGAACAACAAATTCTTTCTTATCAAATGGTTGGGGCTTACGACTGGGTTTTATCAGAAGACCTTAAAGCTTACTGAGTGCTTGAAGGACCGGAATCATTGCAAGAAGCCACAGAGATCAAGTTAGGAAGAAATTCAAGGCTAAAAAAGGCCAAGGCAGGAATGACTGAATGAAACGGCCATTTCTCAGTTCCCAGACCTCCAGCATCCCTTATACTCAAGGTTGTTTGCCTGTAGGCCGGAGTGACTGGGAAGCAGGCTGGGGTGCAAATTTACAGTGCAGCAGTTTGGTGGCCCCCATACAGAGGTAAAGAGCTTACTCTCGACTACAGATATCTGAAAGGTAGGAGTCTGATCCTACCTGGTCCAGGTTGCTTACACAGCCTCAAAAATTCACAAATCCAGATGAGTGATGTGGTATGAATCCACTTGGAAAGGGGACTAGAGAAGATAATGTTATCTGCAAGCTCGGGGTGTCCACATAGGAAACCAACACTTTTCAGATTCACAAGCTGACTTAATTCGCTAGGTAGGCAAGCCCGAACAGCAAAGAATATATGGCCGCCTTCATTTTGAAGTTGGAGGAGATCTTTGTAATTAATTGTTTATGGCTGGTAACTTCATACATTCAGTGACTAATTTTTCAGTTCCTCCATTGCAGCCTTCAAATCCTTGAATCCAAATCAAGTTCGGTTTTGATAGGACAAGCTCCGTCTTTCCCTCTCTGGACACGTAGTTTGACAAGTGAGGTTTTCCTTATGGTATATTAGCACCTTGTATCTGCCTCAGATTTACAAAATGAGCCAAGGTCTCAATCAAAAAAATGAGGCAAAACCATTTACAAGATAAAACAAGCCACGCAGTTAAAACAAAGGTAGCCACTTAGGTGTAAGTTTTCTTTTGACAACACTATTAGCTAAATACCTTTTCTCTTCCTTCAGTATGTGTTGGCGTGAAATCTCTTCCCCAGGGTTTCTGATTATATGAGAGAAATGGGATGGGGAAATACCTTCAGCAAAATCTGAAATGTACTTTCCTGCTACCTGCACCACCACACTGTCTACAGATTAATGGGTTTCCTTAAGCCTCCATTTTCAAAGTTTTCCCTGGATAGTTTAGATCATCAGCTCTTACAATTTAAACAGAGAGATTAATTTCTAAGGGACTGCTGTAACAGCATGGTAGAATGCCAGCTTGTTTCATTCTTGCAGCTACTAACATGTTTGCTTTCAGAGGCAATCGATCCTTTTGAGATCCCTCTTCCCCTTAGTTTGACAGAAATCTGTTAATGACGAAGCTCTGAGTGTTCTCTAAATGCAATGTGTGGTGAACTTTGAGTCCCAAACCTGAAGCCACAGTCTTCCCACTGTTTGTTGCTCAAAAAACATCACACTGATATATTGAGATGACTCAGCTACACAGCGTTCACCTGCCAGCACCAACTCACTGGTCGGGACTTGTGAGTTTTTCCAGATAGTAGACAGGCTGAAAGAGCAAAGCCATTTATAGACCTGGTGATTATAATGATGCATGGGAACAAAAATAGATTTATAACAATCATAACATCCAGGACAGCAATACAAATAGTGAGGATAAAAACCAGGGAAAGATAAATACCTGTCTGGAAATATGACTACTACTGAATCAATAAGCTGATGTCCTACCAAAAGCACGTCATTACAAATTGAAAGCAATGTGGTATCAGTAACTTTAAGTCTGCCCAGTGAAAGTGATCCTTTTTCTCCAGTTTTGTGTACTGTTACAAGTTGCAATGAACCATTTCTGTTAACTACAGGACTGTTCCTGCATCACTTTTACCTAATGATTTTTAAAACAAGCTAGTCATATTCCTGTAACATGGAACTACTTAATGCCTGTATCCACCACTTTAGGTTTGTTAGCGAAAGAAGAAACCCTGATTTATTTTTAGTTTCTTTTCTTATTACATCTGGTAAACTATGTTACAAATAATGAATAATTAAAGGGACTTAACTTTTAAAAAACAAATTCAGGCTGCGTCCCTTCCCTGTTATGGCATGTAATCACAAACTTGGTTCTTTTAAACACTGCTGAGAACAACTTGGTTGTAGCATGGACAAGTGTTTATTACAGGGTTTACTGCCTTGTCCTATGATTCCATGCTTTGCAAAGCACATCTTAACTAATTCCCAAAGGCAAAGTGGCAACACTGCAAAGCACTTGTGAAAACATTCAAACTGCAGTTTAAACCTTGTTAAAGTGCAGTTCTTCTCTGAAAAATGACACTAAAAATGGCAGTGTGGGATCCTGTATTTATTGTCTATTTGTGATTTCCAGCTCAAACATGTAAGTACAACTATATTGTTCCCTCCTAACATCCACGGCCAGCTCCACAAGCTCCAATGAGATTAGATAGTTGAAACTTTCATGTTCATGTATCATTAAGATGATGGTCTCCTTAGCATCTGTCCAAACCTGCTGTCCTCACTGAAACAGATACACCTTGGCCCCCTTCCATTGAGCTGAATAAGCTCAAGGAGGATCTGTTTTCTTCTCATTAACCTGTGTCAGTTTTTTCACTGCTTATGGGAGTAAAATGTCTTTTCAGGCAAATCTAACTGAACAAAAATATACACAAAGCAGATGTGTCGAAGAAGATGCCACTTCTTAACCATCCCACATTTTCAGCTAAAGAATTTGAATGGCTTTTTAATTTGTTTTCTGGTCTGTTTCACGGCACAAAATATTTTGATCTCTGATATGAACAATATTCTCCCTTCACATTAACCTGTTTAAACACAGGCTTTTGAGCTACAGTTATATTTCCCTAGAGAGCCAGCTGTTGTGTATTTATGGCTGGCACTGGCAATGAGAAGACACAGCCCAATCCAAAGCCCGCTGAAATTCAGTTGCACTGTTCCATTAATCACGGGGAGCTTGCTATAGGTTTGGTACTTTTCTTTCTGCTGTGTCTGAGCAGGAAGCAATGAATCAGCCTCAGGCACCTCCCAGGGACCTCTGGGTTGACACTGGAGCTTGCTGTTCCCAGTCAGGAGAAGAGACAAGTTGCCATGTCCAGCTCTTGACCTCTAAGGGAATAAAGCTTGTTTGGCTTAAATAACTTCTGCTGATGGAGTTGATATATCAATCTGGTTCACAGTTAAACTTGGTCCCCTTATGGAGAATACAGTACACATGCATAGCTAGCCTGAGACGGTCAAAGATGGCCAAAACCAAAGATGGACAAACTCAAAAATAGTCCTTCCCCCTACCCCACAACAAAAATGTAGAAATGTAGAGGTAGATCCTGTTTATTGGTACTACTGTGCCTTTACCTGGGCAGGATATTCTAAGAATAGATGCTAAATACTAAAAGGCTCTGAAAAGATTACGAGAACAGTTACAGCATCCATTCAAGGTGCAATAGTAATCGAGTGGTGACTGCTACCCACCAGATGCCAGCAATACTCCCTTGGGTTGTAAGGTATCTGTGCTAGTTGTCACGTCACCACTTACAAAGAACTCATCACTAATTCAAGGGTGTCGAATTTTTACTGTCCTGATGAGTGTAATGAGTGTCTGTTTCAATCTTAGGTTATGCTTGATGGGTGTTCAAACGGTTACAGATGTGTAAGGAGGAATGTGCCTAGGCTGTCCTTCTTTAAGATGATGGTTTCCTGACTTAGCGTAGCTGAATTTTTGTGAAACAATATGCAGGCTTTTTCCACCTCACTCTTTTGCCAATCCCGCACAGCCTTGTGACTCAAAGGGGCAAAACTGCACAACCCAGAGCCAACATGGGCCCCAGATTTCAAGTGCTCGAGAGCTGGAATATCCAGAGCTGAGGTTTTGGTCTGGCCTGTGAAAAAGGAGAGAAAACCATCTGTGAAAACTGGAGGCACATCTGGGTTTGGCTTCTACCCCAGGATCCCACAGCCTCCCATAACCACTTTCCGAACATCTGCAGGTTGGGAGAAGAAATCCTTTCTCCACACCTTTGCCTGGGAAGCCGAGCTCAGCTCTGCGCCTGGTACATGCAGGTTCCCTGGGGCTTCCAGGGAGCCCTCCGAGAAATCCTGGGAGGCAAGACGAGCAGGGTTTGATCCTTATGGCTATAGAAAAATGCCCATTGCTAACTAAAAGCACTGCATGGCAAGTGGGGGAAGGAAGAACAGGCGCCTGAGTGGGCCCTCTACTGTGGACAAGGGCTTGCTGAAAACACTAAGCCTTCCTCTTTTCTGGAGACTGGATGTCACTGGAAAATCACAACCACACGTGCAAAAGCGTTCCCACAGATCTCTCCTCCTCACAAAGCCCCTCCGGGCCAGTGCTGGCCGGTGGCGGCCCAGGCAGCCGGACGCTCATCATGTCGCACAGGCCTGCCTTAGAAGAAGACAGGGGCAATGGGGCCATTCCTCGCATTCCTGCCTCAGCAGGAAAGGGAAACCAGCAGGGATCCTCCTTCCCCTCAGCCTCCCCCTCCCTGGCCTTTGCTTCCCAGCCAACGCCGCTCCTGGAAAGCCCTGGGGAGCTGAGCCAAAAGGAGCCCTCTTCCTCCCGGGGAAATGGCAGCCCCGGGTGCGCTGGAGGGCCCTGTGAGCGGGGGCCGTGGGCCCTGGGGCTGAGATTTTTAACCATGTCTCCCGTGAGCCTGGAATGCTGAGGGAGCTCCTGTCATCCCCGGACATGTGTCCCCTCCAGTTCTTGGACTAGATGACCTTTAAAGGTCTCTTCCGACCCAAGCTATTCTATGATTCTCTAAGCCAGCTGCTGAGGGAAGAGGAGGGGGGGACAGACAGCCAGCCAGACAGAGCCCAATTAAACCCTCCCCTGGCCCAGCCCCTGACACTCCCTCCTGCATTTTCCAGTCTGTGGTTACAGCACTCAAAGGGTTCCATTAAGTCATCAAGTTTTACAGGTTCCTTTAAAAAAAAAAAAAAAAAAAGAGGGGGAGAGAGAGAGCGAGAGAGAAAAGTTTGGTCATGGTAGGGAATGAGTGATCAAAGCTGAGCCAAAGCTTCCTGTTACACCGGGACTATATATATATCGTGTCTTTAATGTTGGGGGATGTAAGCAGGCTGCTAGGAGACTGGAGCGGACGCTGACTCTCTGCCTGATTTCCCAGCTCGCTGAGGTTTCTTACACCGACCACAATGAACAAGTTCCTGTGCTGCACGCTTGTGGTAAGTCCCTTCAGAGAGGTAGATAGGCTTTAAGATGCATTGCAGCTTCAGAGATCAGGCTGTAAAGACATATGGCTTTTCTTCTGGGGTGGTTTTTTTTTGTGTTTTGTTTTTTTTTTTGCTTGGTTTTTTTGGGTTTTGGGGTTTTTTTTGCCTTCTCTCTGTTTTCTTGGTAAACGCTTTTCATTTCATCACGCCGAGCTTTCCTGGTGAGGTTTGGAGTGCAATGGACACGTCCAGCTCCAGGGAGGCAGCAGGGATTTTCATCCCATTCTTAAGGTAGTGGCATGGTTTGCTTTTCTTTTGTCTTTTTTCCTCTCTTTCTCTCTCCTTCTATAAGGCTTCATTATACTGGGCTGACACAAAACACTGTATCTAGGAATGAATTTAGAAACTGTAGGCTGGGATGTTTGTTTTTGATTAACAAAAGCTCCATCACTGCCCGTCTCTGTAATCTCTGCTGCACTGGCACTGGTCAGTTATCTCAGATACTGGGCTGGCTTTCTTACCCAGCAAAACCACTGTGAACTTCAGAAAAAAGCACAAGTGTGTGGTGCTTGTTTTGGCTTAGAAAATTCAGCTTCCTGTGCGAGAAAGTAATGAATTAGTAACTGTGTCAGTAGCTATTACAGAAAAAGTTGTGTTATTAAATCCAGTGCAAGCCCTCACTTCAATAAGTTTTTGTTTATTTGGTGATTTAGCAAGATACTTCCAGATGCAAATTTAGAGATGTTAGCAGTGCAGTAAATCTTTCAAAGTGTTATTTAATCCATTTAGCCGTATGGAATTGTATATGGTGTCAGAATAATTAAAACCTGCGTACAGACAAATACTGTGTAACATCTATTTGGAGGCTATTAATCTTATGGAGAAGAAAACATTCAAAGAAACACATTAAGAAATAATATCCATAACAGGCTGTCATGCATGCCTGCGCGGTAACTTGTTCCTGGGTTGTTTGGGTGAGTACAGTGGCATTAATGTTGTGGGAGAATGTTAGAACTGAGATCCATTTATTTTGAAAGCTCTTTATAAATGCAACGAGATTTCCAGGATCCGATGAGTAATGCATGTTTATTACTCTCTGTACGCCTTTCTGAAAGAGCTTTTTGAGAAACGAACCCAAAGTAATTAATGGTGCAAGGGAAGCAAAAATTGTCACCGTGTGGTCAGTGAATTGAAACGCGGGACAACTTTTTCATCTCACATTTGATGTTGTGCCTTCTTTGTCTATATGAAAGCATGGGAAGTTAATCTGGGAATTTCAGCAATAGCCTGTTATCGGCTTGGCGTCTTATCTGTGGCTGTCATAAAATAATCACATCAGTATTTTGATTTTGATTAAATGTAATGTGCCTGTTCATGTTCTCCCACAAAGTAATAGCGTTTGGTGAAGTTCAGCATAATCCCCTGGCAGATGAGTCTCAGAGCTGAAATACGTCAGTGGCAGGGGTACATACCAGAGAGCTTCATCATTCAACTCTTTCTTTAAATTATTATTTAAAAGCAGTTTATTTAAAGTTATTGTGAAGTTTAAGTACTGCCAGAGAAGTTTAAGTACTGTCAGATGTGCTAGAGCTCAGAAAAGTAGTTTTAGTACCTGTTTTATAAGAACACTTGTAAGAGGCACAACAGCAGTTCAAAGTTGTGTGCATTTGGCTCACACACCTTAAGCCTAGTTTGGAGATACCATAGCTAAAAAAGGCTCTCTGGACGTGATGTTCTTTCAGTCTTGGCCTCTTTGCTAAGGTTTCAGAAAGGGGACCTGCTGTGGTGGTACACACATGTGCGTGTTGTTTGCTGGAACGCTAAAACTGCTTACAAACAGACAAGCGTTATGAAATCAGACTGCATTGAAAGAAATTCCCCAGAGCTGGATCTCGTTACTTGTCACGTAACTATCTTGACCCTTAAACTTGACCTTTCTCTATTTTGGATCTCTGGACGCATGTGACATTCTTTTTCTGGCCTGCCTGTTGGGTTTGCTGTGTGTAGGCAGCAGTGGCTTTGCAGCCCGCGAGGGTAGGAGTTATCTTTCTGTCTGACTTTCCTTCTGTCTGTCTGCATGTGTGTTGGTTAAAAATAAAACACCAAGGTTACCAGAAGGATTTTTAAAAGATATTGTCACAATTTAAGTAACGCCCATTGTTCAAATCTCACAGAAACTTTAATTTTGTTCCTTCTCTATTTAACTTTTATACTAGGAGATTTACTACTCTGATGGTCTTCCTGGAGAAAAACACCTGTTTGCTTGTAATACTGGATGTACTGTTTCTCTTGCTAGATGGTCAGTTGTTAGTAATTCTGTTCAGTGCAAAAGCAGATTGTAGGCATGGCGGTAACATCCCGGGTTTGGATGATCTCTAAATCTCACTGTCAGTCTGGTTAATATGTTCCAAAATAGGAATTACGGATAGGACGTATCTTTTAGTGAGTAGCTGGTTAGTCTTTTCTTCTTTCCACAAGCTTCCGGGCAAACGTAGCTCATATAAACGAAGATATTCAATTTAACACTTCTTTGATAAGATGCAAAACTGCTCTTCTGTTGAATGTAATTTTCCTACCACTGAAAATGAAACAATATCTTAGATCCCTAAATTGCTTTGAGAGTCCTAAATTGCTTTGTGAGTGGCAACTAACAGCGTCACAAAGTCTCTAAAAGATTTGAATTGTTGACGTATTGCTTTACTGACAGAGAAATGGAGACAGTGGTTGATATCCTCAGTTAGGAATACAGGTTGCTTGAAATATATTCACTGGTTATATTTGTGATATAAAAGAGCAGCCTCCACTTTACAAAGCAGAAGACTTACTTCACAAAAGTAACTCTCGTTATGTCCAAAGTGAGTGGATTGCACTGAAGCAGTTGGCAGAGTGGTGGAACAGCATTATGAGCGAAACTCAAAGCAGTGAAAAAGACTCTGATTTAGGTTTCGTGGTGTACCTGATGCTCAGCTGCGGTCTGCCGAGAGGTCCTTCGTCTGGGCTGTGCTCTCAGTGAGCCTGAGCGACTCATGGGGTAAGCTGTTCTGCGTGGCTGTCAGCCCAAAGAGGTTAAATTCTGCGATTGCATGGGGCCCCCCAGAACAGTAAGGTGAGGAGGATGAGGTTTGAGTATCTCCCAGATGGATGGGAGTAATTTTTTTGACAAATATTTTGCAATGGTTATTTGCCATAGACAGCCGTGGATCTGTTCCAGCATCACACTGTCATGTACTGGATCTAGAGATGCTGTTTTGATTTGACAAGCTATTGATTAGGAGGACTTCTTCAATATCATCAGTGCTATATTTTGCCACTGAGATTTCTTTGGGGTCTGTGCACGGTTTCAGTGAGGCATTCTGCCTAAGGGCTGAGGGTAAATGAAGGCCTCCTGCCTTAGCTTTGTCCAAATACTTTGTATAGAAAGCAAAGTAGGAGAGTTGTGAGGTTTTACTTTGAACCCAATGCAAACACTAGGAGCAATCTGACAGATGCCTTGAGCGATTATTTATCACGCAGGAAAATATGCTTCAGAATAGTTGTGGAATGCAAAACAGAAACAGATTTATCTTTCTCAGCAAATTAAACATTCTCCTTTGGTCTACAACCCAAAACCACAAACCCAAGCTATATAATAATATTTTCATATGCTGAAAAGCCACTTTCTCTTCTCTAACAAAGCAGTGATTTAAGGGGATGATGCTTGAAGGATTTTTGCTTTATGTGCTTTGTCTTCCAGTTCATTTTAATTCAACAAGAAAAAGCAAGTGGCTCTTTGCCTTACATTTAAAGATGAAAGAAGAGGGCGTGTACTTTTTTCATGCCCAAGATCTGAAATGAAATTTTACAATCACATTATTTCCCTTTCAAAAGCATCTTCCAAGGGCTCAAATAAATGGACTGCACAGGCCTTTTATGTTAGCATTGACTATTTTGTGTGTCCTGACATGAAGAGGTTATTGAAAAATATAGCTTTAGGTCTAACATGTTGAGTGACACAATCAAAGAACTCCTTTTTAACCTTGGGTAACTCATTTTTTAATAAGTTCTCAGTATTTACTTGCATGACACTGACTTACACTAGACTTATATTTCAGTATTTACAGTTCATCCCAACTCCTTGCATGGAGGTGGCCATCCTGAAAGGTACCCAGGATTTGGCCCAGGGAGATGGACGAGGACTGAGTTTTTCAGTCCTTTCAGAACTGAGCCCATGACACTAGAGGTAAATGTCACCCCGTAGGTTGATAGATGCAGTTAATGATACTGGGTGTATTTCAGTGCCACTAAGAAAATGCTTTGCAACTGAGTGCTCTCTGAATCAGAGTAAGAGTTAGTTTGTTGAGATGAAGAACAAGATCTTGAGTATCACTGGCTTCCATTGGTATTGGGATATAAAGGATATGCTTAGGGTTTAAAACTGATAGAAACTGCCTAGATCTTTTCAGTTTGTTCCCCAGCTCTTCCAGGAAACCAAATGATATATTTGCTTTCAGAAACGCATGGGAGTTATATTTAAACTACTTGGGTTTCTTGCACGTGCTTCTCAGTAAAAGGCTGTTCCCAAACTTCCTCTGATGAGAGAATCCCCTTTTCATTTGCCAGCATTATCCTTTAACAGAGAAAGTTCTTTCTGTGTGCGTTTACTGTCTACCTGTACTGAATCTATAGGTACTGTTTTGAATTGCCAAGATACTGAACAAGTCAAGATCCTCTTCAAGATGAGGCTCTCTATATCCTTCTAATTTTTCTTGGTACCTCTTCTGGGCTGAAATAACCTTTCCTAAACAAGGACGAACAGAATTTTACGCAATCATCTGAATGACAAATCCGTAACTTGGTCAAGTGTAGTACTGGTAGACTCCAGTTTTGGTTTCTTAAGGGCTAAAGGCTAAACATGCTCATTGTCTTTACTTCTGATTCCAGTAAACGGAAGCCAGACTTGTAGTTTCTTCCTTCTTTCAAACTGGAACATGCCTTCTTCTCCAGCAAGTTCAAAACAGGCCAGTACCAGCAGAATTAGGGAGAAATCCTGCTTTCTGTGAAGCTTTGAGGAAGACCAACATTCAGAACTAGTAAGTTCTGATCACTCGTTTTCATGTACTTAAATAGTGGTATTACTTACCGCAGAGATTAAGGTGTTTAGTACATTTCCCACCTCTAACTATTGGCATTCAGGTCAATCAGAGGTTTTATGTAACTGAGAATTTGCTAACAAGTTGGTCATAGCATGGCTTAGGAGGAGAAATGTCAGGAATGACTCAAAATGCATTGAATTAGCATTTTAATTTGATTCAGGAACATGCTTTTGAAGGGCCTCTCCTGATCATCCTTATTTACTGTATTTTAGTTTGCACATCAGAGTGGACATGGAGTGCACAAAGTGGATTTACAAAAGTGAACTGCTTTGATGAAAGTAAATCCAGAGACAGACGCCAGAGGCACACCAGGTGCACTGTAACCACTAACGCATGCTGAGTCCATGAGAGCAGACTGAAGTTAGTCCAAAATAGCCCCCCCGAATCACGCATAATGTGGATGTCAGGTGCTCAGCACCATCTGTTTTGCTCTAAAAATCTACTGTAGTGGGTGACCCAGCTTGCTAATCTAAGCACAAATTCAATGTGTCTTAGGCCAGTAGAAAGGACAATTTAGTGACGTTGCCCTCTAGCTTATTCTGTGAGCTTGGGGACAAGAAGGGTCTTTTCATTCTCTTCATGTCAAGTTGCTGCAGTAAAACTAGTAAAAATCATACTTAATTACCTTCCACCATTCTTCCTGCATTTTTGCAAAACTTCTGAAAAATAGATTGCTTCTACTTTGGCACTTGATGTAGGTTCAAGGATAACTTCTCATTTTCAGGTTGCGTATTAATATTCAGAATACTTATGTGTGCTAGGTGGTTTTGGTCTGCATGGAAGACAATTTTGCTGATCTATTCTGTAAGTATTATTAAGTGACCTACAGTAGTCTTATGAAGAAGTGTGGAATTGGGGGTTGTAGTCTGGAAACGTAGTTAACAACATACTAATGGCTGTACTGGGTCTAAGAAAAAATTAATTCAGACAAAAAGCCCTAAAAAGGCAGAGGTTGATGAGTCCTATGGCAGAGGTTGATAACTGATGCATAGAGGACATGGAAGAAAAAGGCAGAAAAATAGTGATATTTTTCCAAAATACTCCTACAGACTCAAACAGTTTGTGGTTTGGGATTTCCTGATCTAAAGGTGATGTTTCTGTTTAATAGCCCTTTATTAGAATTTTCTTCCATTACTATGACCAGTTGCATTTTGAACTCAACTGTTTACAATGTCCTGTGGCAATGAGTTGCACAGCTCACTGTACCGATAGGATCACAGTAGTCAAAAAGTAACAGTAACGGTAACCTAGCTCTATGTTTAAAATGATGTGTTATATGTTCTGGTAAAATACTGAGATATTGCATTTATAGCTTTAGTTTGACTGAAGAGCTTTTTCTCATAATTGTTTACTAAATAAAAGAGTTGGATCCTGCATACATTTGGCTTAGCCACTGATGGATGGACGGCTGGATTATTGCAGCTACATAATGTGTGTTTCTGGGAAGGAAGGGAAGACAGGTGTGATGCACTTTTCTTTTAAAAACACACAGAAAAAATCAAATGCAAAGTCTGATTGTCCTTTTAGCGATACTGATTTATTAATCCTATATTATGGTTATTGGTTGTGCTGATTTAGATTAGTAGCATTCTGGTTGTCATTAACGGTTCATAGCTATTGGCACTTCCAAAGGCAAAACTTTGCATGGTCTCACACATGTATTGTCCAAGTATTTTTACTCAATTTTTAAAATCAGTTCCTCTCAAATTGTGTTGAATTACTTTCAGTTTTTATTGGTTTGCTTCACATAGCTGTAGGTTCTTCAGGAAGCAAGTGTCTCCATTTTTCCCTACAAAACCATGCTCTCATAGCCCTGATTGCTGGATTTAAATTATTATTTGAATTATTTCTAATCCTCAATCATCCCTTGCAGCAAAACTTCTCACTTGCCTCGTATGTGATTTCCAATGTAAATTGTTGAGTGGGGAAAACAGAGAAAATCTTGCTGCTTTTACTCCTGCATGTTGCAGAGGGGACCTGAGCAGTCTTAAAATGGTCCAACTAACACATTTGGGACCTGAAAATGTGTCACCAAGGGCAGAGGCATGACCTAGAGGAGCAGATTCTGCTGCAGTGACAGCTTCGGGTTTGTTGTGGGTTGTGCACTGCAGAGAAGGAAAACTGGTGTTTCTGCACTAGGACGTGCTGTCAGCATGTTTGCTTGCTGTCCCTAATCATTTTCATGGTGTCAGATTTTCATCTGTGCTGGGTATTGTCCTGGGTTTCCGCAGACGTCTGCATGAAATGTGGGTTGATGCTTTTCTTTGTAGCTTCAGTGCCGCATGTTGCAGTCTGTTCTGTGAAGGGAATGCGTGTGTCCATGCAAGCCTTGGATTCTTGGATGCTGTATTATCTATTACTGAATAAAAACTGTAGGAGAAAATCAGACCACATCAACAATTAATGGTATTACCAGGAATTCCTTATTACTAAAGTAATAGCTGTAGATTTACCAAGGGTGGGCGCATTTTTCATCAATGGAAAGCCATTCACCATTAAAAAATGTGCTACACCTTCTTGTTAAATAGATGGCATGAAACAGATCCAGTCATTTAAGAAAAATGGAGTGGTACATCAAACTTCAATGAGTAATAAGGAATTTCTCACAGTGGAAGAGATTGTGCATTGAGACCACAAGAAAAAGTGAGATCTCCACCTGTAGAAATCACAGACCGGCTAAGTTACAGGGCTTAGTGAAGGGTAACTAGAAGAGGCCTTGGGGAATATCCATACTATCTGCATTTCATTCTTCAGCCTAAGTATAGCTCTGTAAAAAGTGGGATCATAGACAGGCTACAGAAGAATGCACTTAAGAATATTTTCTTAAGCAGTAAGAGTTCCTAATTTAGGCACCCAGTATTACTTGGTGCAAACGCTGGGACTTGTGTTAATGCAGATGTACCATTATATTACGCTTTCCAACCTTAATAAGACTATCACTTAAGAAGTGCCATGCTGTGGCAGAAGTGAGGCCCTTAGATGAAACCTCTTTAAGCAATGTAGAGTCTGAATGAAAAAAAAGAGTTAATTCCACTTACACTTTGGGGACATCTGCATTGGAAAAGAGGAAAATATGTTCTTACAATTGATTTGGCAACACCATATTAACTGACTGGGATTAAAATAGCAACAAAGACAAGTCAGCTGGATCTGTAATTTGAATGGATATATTAAAAATCTTAATTCAGAGCCAGTTTACTTCATTGTTATAAAATGTACAAGTTATAGAAGAGAAGTGGCATGTCGGTCAGGCAGCACTGGGACAGAGACAAGTTCTCAGTCGGGAGAGTGAGCTGCAGGTGGACCCTGAGGGGCTCAGGGCAGTATGTAGGGAGTAAACTCCAGAGTTATTTTTTTACTAGGCTGGTGGAATCATGGAACCAGATTTTCAGTTAGAAGACCAAAATGACGTGAGAGGGAGGTTGTCTCTACAGAAGAGGAGGGCCATCTTGGCTCTTTAGACCCCAAATGACACCAGCAAAGCAGAGCATTGCAGGAAGCAGAGTGTAGGGGTCATGACGTGTGCCGGTACTGACCCAGGTCCTCACGACAGCCCTAAGTCTGTGGTTTTAGATAGGAAGGGAAAGCATTAGCCGGCCTCTGCCAGCTCATGCGACCAAGTCATGGAATCATAGCATCATAGAATGGTTCGGGTTGGAAGGGACCTATTATCTAGTTCCAGCCCCCGCTGCCATGGCCAGGGACACCTCCCACGAGACCAGGTTGCTCAAAGCCCCATCCAGCCTGGCCTTGAACACTTCCAGGGATGGGGCATCCACAACTTCCCTGGGCAACCTGTTCCAGTGTCTCACCACCCTCAGAGTAAAGAATTTCTTCTTAATATCTAGTCTCAATCTCCCCTCTTTTAGTTTAAAACTGTTTTACCTCTCATCCTATTGCTACACTTCCCACCTCTCCTTATTGTGCCTTAATGTACCTTAAATCCTTAATGGACCCTTCATAAACTGCAGCATTCTTTACCTCTGTCTGAAGCTGCATCTTCAAACTCAATGTAGCTGCCATGTTTTATGCCCAGAACTGCTGCATTTCAGTGCAAGGTTAAATGGAAGACATTAAAAAGTACCCTGTATTGTTCTAGCCATTCGTTGCTAGTAAAAAGAAATATTGTAAGGAATCACCTTTGAAGGTATGTGTGGTCATGGTGCAGTACACTGGACAGATTTGTAAGTTTGGGTACCATTTCTTTTCCATCTGAAGTACTTGATACTTAAGAACACAGGAGTGCATAATCCCCGCCTTGCTGTTCATCAAGCCTGCTGCCGATGAAATTAATAGGCCAGGTTCTGTGGTGCCAGGCAGTAAAAAGTCATTACCCGGTGATATTAAAAGGGTGTAAATGGGAGAAGAACAGGATCTACAACTCTGGAAGAACAAGGAAGTACTTACGTTGGGAAGATCCTAAAATTTTCCCGTTCTAAGACAGACATGGGAGCGTCCAGGAACTGGCTAATATTTCACAAATTTCTAACGCAAACATTTTTTTGAAGATAGCAACATGATTAGAGTCATAAACTTGTTAAAATGAAGGCTTCTTTGTGACCCCGGTGCTCCCCAGAACTAAAGCGAGCGATGTTTTATTTTCCTGTTGCTAGCTCTTGGACATTTCTGTGAAGTGGACCATCCAGGACGACTCTCCCCGCAAGTATCCCCATTATGACCCAGGGACATCTCGCCAACTGCTGTGTGACCAGTGCCCTCCTGGGAGCTATGTAAAGCAGCACTGCACGGCCACCAGCCCGACGCAGTGTGCCCCGTGTCCGGATCAGTACTACGCCGAAGAGTGGAACAGCAACGACGAATGCCAGTACTGCAGCGCCGTTTGCAAAGAGCTGCAGTACATCAAGCAGGAGTGCACCCCCACGCAAGACCGCCTCTGCCAGTGCGTCGAAGGCAGATACCTGGAGCTCGAGTTTTGTTTAAAGCACACGGAGTGTCCTCCCGGATTCGGCGTTGCGCAGCCAGGTATGTACCGCTTGTCAATACGCACAGACTTAATTAGAGCTCTACTGCACGTCGACGGCTCGTGTGGCACGTACAAGATTAGGAAAGAGGCTCGTCCAGATGAAATTCCAGGACAGTAAATTGTAAAGCCAATTGAACCTGTTCCTAGCCTGCATCATTTGGACGGTCGCCAAAGGAACGTTTCTCAGTGGAATACCCTGCTCCTACAGTAATATATAACTTAATGGCAGTAGCAAATGTAGCAAATTGCACTCTAATGAGAAACATGATGGATTGCCTCTTTTAAAGGAACATTATCTGGAATGTAGTATTTGTGTGTGCGATAAATAATAATGTTTTTTCATTTTGAAATCTGCTGTTTCAAGCAACTGTATATCTTGACAAACACCAGGAGCACTACGTATTTGACACCAAGTGTATAATTACAACAATATTAATATAGCTCTAGCATCGCAGCAATATGTGGTAATAATTAATTATCAGCGTCCTAAGTGGAATTCTTAGGGAAACTGTTACTATTACCAAACAAACAACTGTTTCTTTGTCAAGCAGTTTGGCATTGTGCTGTAGGTCTGGTGGGGTTACAGAGCGAAGCGGCGCTTTTCAGTGGAGTGTATTCTTCATTTAAGACAACATAAATTGTTAAACCAATAATAAGTTCTTCTCTCAAAACAAAGTACATCATTTATCATTTGGCAAATGTCATGGCCCAGTTTAGCTCCCATATTTAATACAGCCTGAAAGAATTGTAAACTGTCATTGGAGCAGAGACTGATAACTGCCCAGAAAAGAGCACTGAGGAAGTGAATCAAAGCACCTCAGACACGAACTCTTAGGCAACCAGTCTCCAGACTGCAGAATTACTTCCCTAGGAATTCCATATACATGGTGAGAAACACCAGCGCTGGCCTGTACAATTCAGAGCTACGCTGAATGACAGGTCGGGAGTCCTTTCTTGGGTTATGGACGTCTCATTGGAGAACAACTTTGAGGTAAGGAGTAATGTTGCTGCTGTAGCTGCTCACTAGTCCCCGAGTAATTGGTTAACTAAGCATTATTCTAATGCCCTTGCCGCTGTTAAGCATCTCCACCGGCAGCTACCACATTTCCATATTATAAACCTTCATTAACCTAAATCGTTATACCCAGGGGCTTGGGTTAATGAGGTTCCACTGTACCTCAGCAGCAAGTCAAACGGGGATAGAAACAAAGTTCTCAGAAAGACGTTTGGGATACAAAGACGTATAAATTGTCTGAGCAACCAGCCTGCTGCATCCCTGCGAGCATAGTGAAATGGTGGCAGACAAATTTGAATCCCTCAGTTCAAAATGAAACAAACTTTGGAAGAAGATAAATCGTCTGATCGTGTAATTTATTGGAAAGTTGGTTTCCAAAAGACCATCAGAATGAACCAGCTAAACCCAAGCAGACCTCAAACAAGGAATGAAAACACTGTAAAAATAATTGCATCCCTCTGTGTCAATAGTCAGTTTTTGAGATGAGGCATCGACGAAGAATTTAATGAGCATGGCCCACACTGTGTTCCCGGTTTCTGCCATATGATAGCTTTGAACTTTGTAACAATGTAAATTCAGGTGAAATAAAACCTAAGTGTAGAGAAATATGCTTCCACTGCCACACAGGGAGATGACGTGGTCCAGTGTCTGATTCGAAGCTTAAAACATTAGAAATCCATTTCCCCACTGCCGGTCACTCATGATTACATTGGGCAGATCACTTTACTTCGGTAGTCCCCTTTTGTGAGTGCAGATTAAGGTTTTGTTCCTTTCTGCCCGGTCGGCCCTGTATGTGCCAGAGTTTTTAGCAGCACTGTGCTGGGGAAGCAGAGCTGCTACGAGGCTGCACCACCTCCCCGGCGGCGGCTGCCGTTTCCCTGGGGAGAATGGGGGATTCCAGGAGAGTTGGAGGGAGCGGCGGAAGGGCAGCCGGGTCCTGAGCGGCCAGATAAGCAGGGAAGAAGAAGCTGGCAAAGCTGGGAGGTCACTTTATGCTCAACCCTGTGAACACTGATGAATTACCCGGTTTATTCCCTTCTTGTGCCGCAAAGGTTATACAGGAAGCTCTGAGCAGAACGACGCACCGTTTGCAGGGACTCTCCTTTCTTCCCCTTCCTCACTGCCAGAACACAACAGCCGCGCGTCTGTAGCAGGGAAAGTTGCTAAAAATTCAGACTTCTCAGCAAAGCTAATTGCTGCCCGCTCAGGCGCAGGTGTTGGCTGGGGTTTGGTACAGCCCAGAGCCACAGGCAGCGCACGTTGTGCAAGAACGCGCAAAGGCAGACGCTGCTGCTGGGGGCTGGGCACTGGCGGCAGAGGGCGGAGGATTTGGAGGGTCTGGCAATATACAGGGTCTCTGATTTTCAGATGCACAACTGAAAAATTCTCCTTTGTTTCCACTTGATGTCTGATGAAAGAAGTGCGAGGTTGCGTGTATGCAAGTATTATACTTTATGCACGGCTGGTTGAAAACTGGAGATTCGTACTCTTTTTCTCTAAGGAAATGTCCCAAATAAATAAAATTTACTTAAAAGCTAGCATTAAAAGAAGGATCCACATGTAAATACTTCCAAAATACACTAGATGGAGGCATTTTCTTATTCAAACATAATTTCCATTTTTTTCCAAAGAATTTTAAGCACGTGCTTAAGTTCATGTTCAATAATGAAATATTAGATATTAGACTTTAGGCACTTGCTTAAATGTTGGCTGAATAAAGATTGATTAAGAGTGAATATACAGCATTTATTGGTGCTGTTATTTTCCTGCCACTGGTGGTTAGACTGTTTGCATTGTTCCCCATTTCATGCATTAGTTTTTTCCTCTTTGTCAATGCAGTAGAAACATACATTGCCATTCTATTGTTATATTATATATTTCATCCTGAAGTAAAACTATGCCTTATAAAATTAAAACACCAAGTAAAACTTTTGCATGTATATTAAATATTTTTGCTATATTGGATGATCTACTTTTTTTGCTTTTAATAATCTTTTATTCAAGCCCAGAAAAAAGTTCAAAAATTCTATTTTCCTGTATAATTTAATATTTAAGCAGGGACAGTACTTTTCAGAGGTTCTTTAGTTGATATTTAGTTAGGTTATATTTTTAGCTAGAACTAAAGTAACCTGTTTGAGTAAGGTTCTGGGCAGATAGTAGAGTAAAATTTAGAGCAGTTTCTTGGGCCATTTAGTAATTTTACAGAATATTTGTACAGTTGAAGGGTGAAGGTCAGACATCATGTAACGTCTGAATATACTCAAGTAATTACTGATTTAAAGATATTACCTTACTAAATTACTGATTTAACCAGTAATTGCTGATTTTAAAGTTGGTAACAAGTGTATGTAAGAGTGCTATTTACTCTATTACTCCAGCAGGAACATCACTCTCTTCAAGAAACGTTTTTGGTTTTAAAAATTAAAGTGTGGGGTTTTTTTCTAAATGTGATTCCTTCATACATCAGAAATGTGAAAAGCAGAAGCATGACAATTTGGGGAGGAATATGTTCTTTTATTTTTGTATTTTTGTATTTTTTTAAAGTTGAGGTTACATGCAATTGGATGCATTGTTCTCCCATTTCCACAGGTACCCCTGAGAGTGACACTGTGTGTAAGAGATGTCCAGAAGGATTTTTCTCGAATGAAACGTCATCCAAAGCAGCCTGTCTAAAGCACACAAACTGCAGTGCACTGGGTTTCAAAATAGCCTTGAAGGGGAATGCAGTTCGTGACAACGTCTGTCAGGAAAATACAGATACAACACCTCAAAAATGTGGAATAGGTATGTATCATATTAAGGAAGACTGAAAACATACCTGCTCTGAAAACGTACCTTTAATTACAGTTAAAATTAACGTATCAGCATTTATGATAAAAATATCTAGCTTGGTAACCATTTGCCTGCTATGGTGATGGCCTTAGTAGAGTTTTAATTATTGTAGATTAGAACAAATGGAATTCAAGCACAGAGAGCGACAGCACTATAAAAACCACTTAGTTTGTTTTTTAAGCCTTTTTTTCTTATCATCCTTGCTACTTGCTTTTTTTTTTTCAGAGATAAGCAGGGTAACAGAGATCAGAACAATTGACATATTCTGTTTCTCTTTCTCATTTCAGATGTAACCCTGTGCGAGGAGGCCTTTTTCAGGTTTGCTGTTCCTACTTTTCTCACACCTAACTGGCTGAACATTCTAGCAGACAGTTTGCCTGGGACAAAGGTTGGCACAGAAAATATCGAAAGGATTAAACAAAGGCACGGTACTCAAGAGCAGACCTTCCAGCTTTTGAAGTTATGGAAGCAGCAAAACAAAGAACAGGATATGGTCAAGAAGATTATTCAAGGTACCTTATCTTGATAACACTTATATTAAAAGCAACATTCTGAATGGCATTTTAAAATTTGCTTGGGATCAAATACCTCCTGTTGATGTGTTATGCTCTGAGAAGGACCTGCAGGGCTTAACTGAGATTTACTGATGCAGTAAGCACAGTGAAGTTGAGAGGAAGCAGGAAGAGAATTCAGCTTCTCCTGATCAGTCGCAGACTGAACTCTTCTCAGACTTGTATCCCCTTTGGGAGCTGGTCACAGCCAAGATCCCCTTTTGAGACTGCACAACATATGAAGAATTTTGATCAAGTGGGGAAAATTTTTCCCATTGTCACATCTGAGCAGTGGCTGTTGAAGTTAGAGGAAGCTGGATGCCTGCAACTGAGGGTGCAATTTGTTTTCTATAAAGTGGAGATTGACAGCTCGGACTACGACATCTATTCATGGAATGGGGACGCATGGGAGTGAGGAATACACAGACAGGCTTTCCTTTCTTTTTCCCTTCTGGTACCTATTTGTCATGCCAATTCACCGCTTTGTTTGTGCTGAATCTGCCAAGACAGGTGTCAAAGGTGAAACAGTGCTGCAATGTTAACACCGAGGTTTTTACGAGAGTCAGGCCAGCTCTTTTCATGTAAGCCACCATCAGCAACTGCCACATTAGAATGACCTTTTGTCCACTCGGAACAGATTTGAAAAATGCTGCAGAAATTGTTTTTTCTCCCTCTTCTTTTTTAATATGCATGCTTATGTTAGACTCTGAAGTGTCTAGAATACTTCAAAACCAAAAATTTTTATTTTAGCAAAGCTTGCCTAGACATTTCGGAAGAAGAGAACCAAGTGTTAGGATTCCTTTCACATGCATAATATTTTACAAGATAGATGAAACAAGCATACAGCAATAAATACTTGTTACTAACTTTCTTTGTAATTTGGCGTTGTTTGTATTTGCAAAGTTAATTAAATTTTTAAGTGCTTTTCATCAGCCTAAAAAATAGCATTGCTGATAGGATGATTTGAAATAACGTAAAAAAGGAAGGAGTATTCACCTGGAAATGTGGAAGGTTTTGTGTAGGCCATGGTAAAGATGTAATGCATCGTACTTATCTCTCTTGCCTTTTCCCTTCCTATAGATATCGATCTTTGTGAAAACAGTGTCTTAAGGCATATTGGCCACCCGAACCTCACCTTTGAACATCTCAACACGCTGATGGCAAGCTTACCAGGCAAGAAAGTGGGAAAAGAAGACATCGAGCGCACAATGAAACTATGTCAACCTACAGAGCGAGTTCTGAAGCTTCTCAATCTGTGGAGAATAAAGAATGGTGACCAAGACACCATTAAAGGTTTAATGTATGGACTGAAGCACCTGAAAACATACCACTTTCCAAAACCAACCATCCAAAGTCTGAAGAAGGTGATTAAGTTTCTTCACAGATTTACAATGTATAGATTACACCAGAAACTCCTTTCAGAAATGGTAAGGAACCAAGTTAAATCAGTGAAAGTAAGATGTGTCTAATTCAAGATATTTTTCATTCTCCACTGACTATTTTTCCCTAATTACTGCCAGCAGTAATTAAACTGGAACGTTGTTTTCCTACATTATGTCTTACTATTTATAGAAATGCCTGACTGGAATAGCTCTAAGTCTTTTGCAGTGTTTTTGGAAGTTTTTTTTTTAATAAAATCACTTTTGTAAAAGCTATTAACCTGTTGATAACACTAAGAGCCTGATTCTGCATTTTTGCACATTCAGAGTTGAAAAGCCCCACTATAGTCACTGGATGAGAAAAGAATGCCGGACCAGGCTCTACTACAGTATTTGCTATTTATATTCTTTGAGGTATAAACATTTTTGTTGTACATATTTATTAAGTTAAATGGAAATTGTATGAGACTGAATTTTAGGAAGAGAAATGAAAAGCACACTGTATATTTTCTAGTTAAACAAAAATGATTCCATATATTTTTCTGGCAAAGTTTTGTAGCATGCTCTAAGAGTTATTAATTTCTTTACATTTTGTATTTAAAAAAATATTATTGCTTAGTTTTATTTGTATAAGTTGTGGTATCTTTTGGTAGGGATGTTTTAATTTATCCAATGATTTTAATTCAAATATGGTGAAAATATAGCATACGTGACCTGAATATTTAAATATTCTGTGAGGAAGTGAATGTACCATATTTAAGAAGCTGGATTTTTACATAGAATTCCATAATCTTATTTTATAAAACAATTAAATTTTTCAGTTTACTTTTTGACTGGTGTTCTACTCTTGTCTCCGAAGTAGGAACTAATAAGAAAGACAGACCATGTGGGTTTCACTCCTTATCTTGGGCTTGGCTCTCTGCTACTCCCTCTCTGGTCTAGGAGTTAATATGTGAGCCAAGTAAATATTGGCCAGCCCTGGATTTTCATGATCACTGTAGAGGTGTAAAAGAAGGTAAAAAGTATTAAAGGTTCTAGTTGCAGTGGGCCCAGGCAGTCGTGTTACAACTGATTGTAACTCCACAGAGACATTTGGCCCAGTATCACTCTTGGCCCGGCCTCATTCTTGGAGAGCTCACAACCTTTGCCCTAACCACAGCTTGTAATTTCATGGAGGAAAGATGATGCAGGGCCCTGCTGGGCTTGGAAAGCCTCACATATTGCCACTATGTTTAAAGGAAGGGAGCACAGAGAGGTCACATAAAAAAAAATAAAAATCATTTACCATTGCCCTCAGCTGCAGCATGAGGCACCTGCAAAGACATGGGTCCCCCAAAAAAGGGAACAGAGTGTATGAGTGTTGTTATCAGAAGCTCACATAATTTTAAGGACCAGTGATCACTCATTGCACACCAAAGGCTTCAGTGGCTGCAGAGAGAGACTGTGCTCGTGTTTTTTTCTTTAAACCACATGAACAGAGCTTGAGTATTCAACATATTCTTTTCCCTTGTGTAAAGGGCGGAAAAGCCATCAGCATTTAGCCTTGTATGACAAATATTCCTCTATTACAGATGAGAGGATCTTAAGTAAAGAACGAGAAAAACGTTCCTGGTAGATATGATAGGTGCTCATCAGAAGTGCTCTCCTTACAGAGAGTACAAATGGGACATACTGCTTTAAAATACTCGGGTTTCATTTTTCACTGAATTCTCACATCACTTTTTGTATCAAAAAGAATAAATTCCCTTTTATATTTCCAATTCTATATATTAGTATCTCATTCATCAGTGTAGCTGAGAAATGACGCTGAATGCACACAAAAAATTCCTAGTTTTGTGTTGAAGTAATTTACATACTTTTACTACAGAAACTGGTTTTACATATAATTAAAAGGCTTAAAAGATTATAACAACAGAGTCTCAAATGTGCAAAATAGAGACCAGATGTTTCCATGACTCTGACAGATGTGGAGGTTTGGGGTGTTGGAGGTATTAGAATGAGAATAATCATCTTACGAGCAGCAAAAAGAAGAAGAATCCCACATACCTCTTCTGAGCATTTCCATCCCAATCCTTCCCACATTAGCTCTATTTAATACAACAATTTAGCAATTGGTAGCACAGTTATAGTATCAAGTAGGAATATAGTTAAAATGTGTATCGGTGGAATCACTTTAACAGAGCTATTGGCTAGGGAGAAACACAGTTGCCTCTTAGTACATGACACCATTTTTAATTTATACACTTATGCTTCCATATTCCAGCTAATGATATGTAAATGTCATTGTAAATAACACCATGAATGTTTGTGGTCCTTCATGAATGACGACACTGAAGAAGGTGCTCAGAACCACAGAGTATAGTTTATGCTATGGCTACCATGTGAATATGCTGTACTTCACTGCAGTAGAGTACAGGATTTCCTCTGAAACTTTAGCGTTAAACTATTACCTGTGCCTTTTAAAGTAGGATTATTTTTTTTTTCCTAAACATAAAGTTACACCTGTTCAACGAATTACACCTTTTAAAGCTGATTCAGCTAACCAAGTGCCCACGCTCAGGTAGACACTTCTCAGCCAGTTTATGCCTCATTTATCAATCCAGCTGTGCTCAGCTGGAAGGAATCGAACGCTTCACATCCTGAGCAGGCGACACTTAAACCGTATTCCCTTCCCCAAAGAGCCTCCGGCCCAAAAATAGCCAAGACAAACAAAAGCGAGACCCGGGATAATGAGGGAGAGGGTGAGGCAAACAGAAAGTGGGAGGGTTGCTTGGAAAAAATGTGGGTTTTGGGGGTGGAGGTTTGTTTTTCAGAGAAGGCTGCAGGAGGAAAGACGAGCTGTGCGGTGGGGCAGCAGGTGGGAGAGGGGTCCCCGCGTCCAAGGCACGGAGGAAATGCTGCTGCTGGGGGGACAGAGGGAGGCATGAGGGCTGGGGACAACCAGCCAGAGCTGGGCCTTAGGGGTGACACGAAGAGGGATGCTGTGCTGGGGGGACCCTGACCTGCCGGGGTACCAGTGCCTGCCCTCCTCCCAGCCTGGATGTGGACCAGAATCAGGGGAAGGAAACTGTTTTGCTAGCCCTTGGCTAGCGGCGAGGCTGCCCCTGCCTCGGGTTGGAAAGGAGGAGAGGAACAGGGAGGAGAGAGGACTGTGCTGTCTCTGTGGCCTCGGCTGCCCCGGGCAGGGGCAGGGGTTGTCCCACCATGTCGGCTTCTCCTTTGCTGAGAAAAAGGAAACGCAGTTTCAGGAATATTTGAGGGAAGTGGTGAGATTGGCTCTAAGGCAGGTTTTTCAGCTGTCATCTGCCCAGCCGTGCTCTCAAAGAGTGGAAACAACCCTCAGTCACCAAAAAGTACCATGGGTTTAAAGTAGAACCTTAACAGCTTCAAAATCTTCTACAAAGCCGTTTTTTAGATCCTTTTTTGTACGCACTTGTCCTTCAGCAAGGCAGTCTCTCGGGTCCCAGAAAATACACGATGTTTTGGAGTAGGAGGGAAATTGAAGAAGAAAGTAGATAATAAGCACTTTAATCATCTTTCTTTACGCTATGCACATCACCAAGAACAATAGATGCCTGGTCCCTGACTGTGACTCATGGATGCTCTCATATAAAATTACCAATCAATAATATAGTCTGTTACAGACAGAAGATTTTGAAATAAAGCATGGTATTATACAGTTTTTAAATTGTCTAGAGAGCTGGATAACAAAATTTCGAAGAATTGGTTAGGGATGCACACACGTCTGTAACCAAGCACCACACACACACTCTGACACTCACACACACCACAAACACAGCTTGTCCTGGGGGCTTCCACGGGCTCTGGAGATGAATTCAATTCAACCAAACCCTTCATCGCCCTCAGCCACCCGTCCTGCCCATCCTGGTACGGGTCAACATTGCCACCTCCAAGGCAAAGGTGTCTGGTTTGCTTGTGAATCACCTTCAAAGTGCCTGGATTTTCAGCCTTGAAGTAATTCAAAACTGTGGCTCGGAAATAAGTAAATATTTATAGAAAAAAGAACCAGCAATTTCTGCAGAGTATCAGAAACTATTCAATTTTGGACAAATGTCAAATATAGGATGTACCCACCCTCCAAAATATTTCTTTGTTGAAATAATGTGGAGAAGCAAAAAAAAAAATTGACAAAAATAGCCCAATAAAAAGAGTAGAGAGTGTTTCATTTTTCTTCCTTCACCTTAATTAGATGGTAGAACCAATATTGGCAATAAGCTCAGTAGTGAGGATGGATAAAAATACCTACAAAGTTAAGGCTGCAGTCGTGTGACTACTCCCAGTAGAGTCGAAGGACAAATCTATGGGAAAGGGCTACAAGAGTGGACTCAGAATTGCAATTAATTAATTCTATTTTTATACTGGAGTTTTGAACTGAACAAAGCTTGAGACAAAGTAGAACAGGTGAACGCAATGTGAACGTAGTTTATTCCACTCATCATCATCCTCATCCCTTGTATTTATGGTAAGTTTGCGTAGGATTCCTCTGTTTGTCTTTTTGCATTTAAAAAAAGTTCTTTCATACTACCAGGTTATTTTTTTAAAATCATCCTGACCTTTAGTACCTAGGAGGTTATTTAAAAGGAACCACATGATGAAAGACTGTGGCTTTGGCAATATTTCGTATATAAAGAGGACAGGGCGTGGTTCAATAACGGTGAAGACAGAACTTTCTGGAGAATATTTTTCTCCTTTTTTCTTTATCTATGAATGAAAGCCTACATACACTTTAAATAAACAAATAAACTTTCTGGCAACTAGGACATATATCATCCTGGATGTGCAGAACTTTGTCAGCACACAAAACAAGATTTCTGTCTGCTGACAGTATCGATGGTGAGGCATTGGTATTGTGCTTCAGCTCTGCCTGTGGCACTTAAGATGAGTGAAATGATACGTCCTAAAGGATTATTAGTCCTACGTAACGTGATGGAAACTCAGTGTCGGTAAAAGATGGATCACGCCTTTGTGTTCTTTGAAGGGGAGAGACATCAAAGATCTAGGTGCCTAAATACCAGAAGGGTTGCAGGAGCCTTTCTTGGCCGGAGGTAGGGAAGACGAACACAGACCCACGTTTTCGGGAAGGGTGTCCACACCTGGGAAATGTGTCAATGCTTGAAGAAGGGTGTGTTTTTTGGATTGCAACAAAACAAGCTGAGAGTGGCTGGCAGGCCGGTGAAGCCAGCGGGAAACCGGGCTATTCCCGTCTCCCGGAGGTAGAGAAGAGCAGCTTGGTTTTATGCCGCGTGGGTTGGGAGCCAGCTCAGGGATACAAGGAATGGGTATTTACTGCTGTTGAGAAGTGTTTTGAAAGTCTAACAAGACTGACATGCTGAAACCTCAAGAAGACAGAAGAACAATGCAGGAAAACTACACTTTGTGCCTCAAAATCAGACTTTCTCTCTTGAAATAATCACCAAAACCAAGACTCAGAAAACAAATCCCTCTTCTTTGAAAGGAAGAGATTTCTTTGGCAGGTAATGACCAAGACCCTGTAGCAGTGTTTGGGTGATTTTGTGTTGACCGAGGCTACTCACAGGCAAGCAATGGCAGCACCACAGTAGCTCAATGCCTAGCTGCAGAAGTGGTGACCCAGTGATGCTCCCAGGCTCCCTCTGTACCCTGCAAGGGCTCGGACACTTGAAACAGCACAAAGATGCTCACCCCACCAAGGAAATTGCTGCAAAGGTCTGTGTGCTGAAACTGGGTCCCTTGCTCCCCACCCCATCACTGGCTTAGATGCCTCTGTGAAACATGGTCTCGTAGCTTGCCTCTCCACTGTGGTACGATGCACCCAAGTCATCCCTTTGGGTGCCCACCTCTCGTTGCCCATGCAGGGAGGTGGCGGCAGCAGGAGTGGACTCCCTCCACCCCAGCCACAGGGGCTGCTACCCACTGGCTGCCGAGGAGAGGCCCTGAGTCAGCCTGGAGACAGGGCAGGATGCACCGGTATCCAGCGTCCAGCCTGGAATGGGGCCACACCGGTGGCCAAGTGCTTATTAAACAGCCGTGGAGAATGGGCAGGCAGGGACTGCATTTCCATTAAGCGGGCATAGAAAAAAGTGCAAGCAGAGGATGCATTTGTATTAAACTGGCATAGAAGGAAGCACCTACTGGGACAGAAAGTGATGGCCAGGACCCTCCCTCCTCTTCCCCAGGCTCTGAGGAGAGCAGACGTATCTGCAGGATATGAGATGTCCCACCCCACATAACCCAACACTTGGGCATGTACCACCTGTGCGGTGGCTCAGCCTCCACGAGGGCGGATGGAGAGCTGTGGCCGCTGACCCATGGTGAGGACGCGGCATTCTGCCCCTGCAGCCCGAGGATGGACTCGAGCCATGGGGCTGGCGGGTGCAGAGCGAGCCCGTGGGGGGACGGTGGGTGCATGGGGAGGTGTGTGCTTGCCCAAAACACTTTGCATCTGCGAAATGTTGCTCACCCCCTGGGTGCCACCAGAGGCCATGGGCCTGGTTCCTCCGCAGTTTGTGTCTGCACAAATCAGGGTGACTCCGCAGAAATCAGTGGAAAAAGAAAAACATGTGAAGCAGAAATCTTATCCCAGAGAACCCGGGCAGCCAGCGGTTCTTCAGAGGCAGGAAAGATATCTTTCACTCAAGGCGGGGTGGATTCATTTGTCAGCCAGAGTAAACAGTTGATTCTGTAGCTAATTTTGTAACCTTAATATGACAGTAAATCTGAAACTACGCCACATTCAATTTTTATTAATAATTCCATGACATACAGCATATCCTTTTCGAGGGAGACTGTGAAGTTGTACTCAATACACAGAGGAATTCTTATATCCTAACTCAGGCATTTGCAGCAAGGGTGGCAAATGCTATATTTTGCCAATTGCAAACTGCACAGATCTGGGAGGAATTTAAGGCCTACAGGTTTGCCCTTTTTCTTTAAATGATGAAGGAAAAAAATAATCTCTTTTTATTTTAACTATAGTAACCTCAGAATAACTCCAGAAAGTTCTTAGAAGACTCTTTCCTTGCAATAATGTGGGACATCAAACTCATCCCAGCACAATCTGCAGGCACTTGTCTGACAGACTAAGCACGCAGTACTGGGAGAGCCTGTAATGAGGCCCGAGGTTTAATTGTAGGAGTTCTGCCCAAGGAATTATCAAACCCCCTCTGTACAGCGCTGCGAGTTCAAAGTGCAAGTCAGCTACCATTAGATTAGGGTTCTCTTCAATTAAACGGATTGTAGCATGTTTCTACATGCACAAAGAGAAGCATTTCAAAAAGAAGGATGTTGGGTGAAGCACAGAGAGGTCTGACTGTTCACGTCCCATCCTCCTTGTTCCCTTCCTACCGTTGTGATCACACAATAGCCCCATTACCGCTGTTTCTGCTTTCTTGCTGCTCACAGGTTATTGATGTAATTCCTTCCTCTCCGCTGGCGCTGGCGGGGTAAATGGCTCTGCCTTTCCCCTGCCTTTCCCCCCTCCGCCATCCCGCCACACTGTCCTCCTCCTGTCCCCATGCAGAAAACCTGCAAGGCACAACCTGAGGCTGCAAGGAGCACCGCTAGCCCCCGAGCCACCCCACCTTAAATAACTGACCCTACTAGAAATGTTTTGTCAGTGCAAAGGCTCCATCAGTGGCGAACGGGACGGCGCAGCACCCTGCGCTGCATTTACAAGCTGCTTTGGAACTGCAGAAATTGCACCTAAGTCCCACACAAATCTCCCTGCCCCCTCTGACACCGTGGTGAGAGGGTGGTTGCTGCGACATCCCACAGTGTAATCCTGCAGGGTATCGGACAAACTCAGACACCCACAGAATACAGAATAAAAGAACTCTGACAACAAGAAAGCCTGGGTTATATGGAGGGTAATGACTAGGAAAACCCTTAAGCTAGGAAAATACAGTCCTGTGAAGAATCATCATTGCTCCCACGGTGCAGGTATTATAAGACACATGCTCCAGTTTTGCTGGAGCAACAATAAATCTGACACACACAAAAAAAACATCAGTCCTGTTGCCTGGTTAGCCTTGCTTAAGGCTAAAATACCTACAAGCCCATTCAGCACGGGAAGTACTTAATCAGCAGTTTCCTGGATTTGCTCTCATGCCCCAGAGACACCATTCATACAGTAAGTCTAACTGTAGAAATAAATGTATACTTCCAGAGCTGGCTAATTAAACAGTAAATTAAAATAATTACAATAATAAGAATGAAAATTTCTACAGTTCTTTAATAGCCACCTGAGTTCCCCTTTTGTAGGTGAACACTGGATTTCAGATTCAGCCCTGGAGATATTATTCAGTCTTGGTTCAGAGTAAGTTAATGTTCAATTCAGAGATGCCTGGAGGGAACCTCTCGCCAGCACTGGAGGGAGGCTCCGAGTAATTTCCCCACCCCCTGAGCAGTTTACTACCTTCTTGGTAAGGTATCCTTTGGGGAGATAATGGGTCCTTGGCCGTCATCTACATAACACTCAGCGGTGGTTTTTTAATGTTCCAAATGTAAGGTGTTTTCCAAAAAAATTCCCATTGAGGCATAACAAGCTGGCGGTGTTTCCCTGAAAAATCCCAAGTACTGAATCTTGTGGGAAAGGATGCTGACTCACCGATACCGATGGCTCAATACTGAGCTCTGATACAAAGAAGTAGGACAGTTGCATTATTCAGGCAGGAAAAAGAAAAGTATAGAAATGGGAAAGCAAGAGGGAGGAAAGACAATTTTATGTTTCCTTATGATTGAAGACGTACTGTAAGAAGGGTGAGTTTAGACTGATTTGTCATACATAAGTTTAGCTGATCTGCATGAATGTGTTTTATTCAGATCCTCTGTGCTGTGCCGAAGGAATACAAATTCAACATTAAATTTTAATTTGGGGGGCATCTAGCTCTGTTCTTAACCCAAGCCATGAAGACAGTCTTCCTTTCATTTCTCTCCCCCAGACTTTGAGAACCATGTAATCCTCCTTTCTCTGAGTAAAACCCGAAAAGGATAAGAAAACACTAATTTATAATGGACATTTTAGAATTGCCCTTTGTGGGAGGGCATCTGATTTATGACGCGCGTCATTTGTGACTTCAGTAGAACAGCTTATGCCTGAAAGTATAAGGGAATCGTCGGCCCCATGTCAGGCATGAAAACGTGTCTGAATTATTACATTCTTTTTAATTATGATTTAAGGTTTATGCCTGGCATTCTTCACATGTCTAAGGCTTACTTGTTTCTGTTGGATTTCTAAATGCTTTAAGGAAAAGAGCTACTGAAAAATTAAATGGCCACAGGCAAGTAAGATGGAGCCAGTCTGCACCACTGCCAGCACTGACAGTCATTGCTGCGAAAGGAAATACTTTCAGTATGACAGCCACAGTCTTCTTCAGACAAAGAATTATAAGGAAAAATGCTATTTTGGTGTTTATTCAGGGTAAGAAAATCTTGCTTCTGGAAAATGGTCTGAGGAGAAATGAATACCACTTCGTTTGAGTTCAGCTAAACCGTGCGGGATTACCCGAGGAAGAACCGCAGCTGCTGGGAGCCAACCCAGCCACCCGACATCCTGCCTCGCGGCCATTTTAATCCCCCGAATACAGCGCTGAGCACCAACCAGAGAAATTCTTGTGGAAGCTCAGATTGCAGATCCACTGGCTTTTCACTTCTGCCTCCCAGGCAAGCATTTGCTGGTTGTGCTGGAGGGGAATTTTGAGCCTGCAGAGACAGACACCTGATTGCCCAAAGACTTTCTGGGTTACGCTAATGTGTCTGGTTTCAGTCTGGTCTCCGCAGATTTTCTGCGAACCCTGTTTCGGTTCCTCTTTTCTTGTGACTTTCTCTGTGAAGAGAAATTGAATTTCTCAGTGGACGCCTGATTCTGGTCTTGCTTGGACTGGTGTTGCACAGCCGTGTATCTTGATTTGGAGTTTTATTTTATTTACTGAAAGCATAAGAAAATGACGGGGCTCTGCAGCCTACCCCAGACCAACCTCTCTCTCCACGCTGCTACAACTCCTCCAGTGGAAAGAGGCCACAGAAAATATGAAAGAGTAGGAAACAAGGTACCTAGTTCCTGGAGATGCATTTCCAGCTAAAGGAGAAAACAGGGGCTACCCCTATGGGCAGCAATCTGGTGACTCCTATTACCAAGGCTTACTTGCTACTGGAAACAGCAGGAAGCTCAAGGGAAATGGTTAGTGCCTGCTTGCTCATGGAAAGAGGAGAGGAAAAAAAAATAATCTCAGATTAAGTCCATGGGTCATTTCTCCAAAGTTACCTTGAGACAACAGGTTGGTTTCCTCTTAAATGCTTGATTAAAATAACACAAATATGCTACAAAGAGGAGAAGCAAAGTATTTCATATTGTCACTGTTGACTACTCTGTCCAATGCCTTTGTGCTCCGAAAGATTTGACACCGCGGTTTGTTTGAATACGGCAAGAGAGCGAGCTTTGGCTTGGTTGTTGGCTAACTGCATCTGTCTGGCAGGATGCTCCGCTCCTCTCCCATGGCCACGAAGCCACCTCCTGTGCAGATCCTGCTGCAGCCACGGACGGGGAGAGCCCAGAGGGGCTTAAGCATTTCATCCCACGTGAAACTTCCCCTTACCCTGTCAGGAAGGGCTGAGGGAACCCCAGCTGAGAAAGTCAAAGGGTTTAGATCATTCACATGGGAAAATTTGAAAGCAATCTCGAATTCAAAGCCAGGGGTTAAACTAAGCTTTTCCTTCTGAAGAGACTCATTTATTTGTAAGTCAAGCACTCAATTCTCTCTCTCCCCCTCTCAAACCAAACAAAAGCAAATGTAATATGTTCAACTTAAAGCATTTTAAATTAAAACAAAAGAAAAAAAATGCTTTCCATAATCCTGTTTTTATTTTCTAAGCATAAAAGAGCTGAGCTAACACGGATGTCAACCCCACTTGAGCGCAGTAAGTGGAATGTTTCCAGTTCACACAAAAGCTGTATATGCCTGTAAAATCAGGAAAAACATGTATTTAAACCTTCAGAAATAATTAAATCATGTGTTTATGGTTATACAACAAATGGTTAGATCTGATTGCTTAGAGGGCTGGGGGACAGAAAATAAAGTGTTATCTTACACTGTGTATAAATATATTGTGGATAGATTTTCTGAGATTAAGTGGATGCAGAAAACAGGAACCTGTCACAAACAATTTCTGTGGCAGGGACAGAATCACTTGGTTCATCTGTGTAAAAAGGGCAAAAAGCACTGGCTTAAAACTGCCTGCTGTGAAGAAGGACTACAGAAAACAGAGACTGCAGGCATCTTTACGTTCCTGACTGCAGCAGCCCTCTTCTATCGGTTGCCTCCATCTTCTGCCTGAGATGATGGCAAAGTACAAAACAAATCTTATTTTCCCCTTGGCTTAGATCTGTCGTGTTAAAAAGGCCCCAATTTGTTACATTATGGTACATTCAACTTGTATAAGTCCCCTGTCCCCCTTTCTGCCCTGGCACGTCCCTGGCTTTCTCTGTCTTGCAGGCTGTTCTTTGCGGGATAGCTCTGTACAGCCGCTTAATAGTCAGATTAGCAAATCAAACTCACTAATCATCACATCCAAAACAAATAGGACCCAACGTTGCAAAGTAAGAAGGATTTTGCCTGCACTCCTGCATCTCTTCAGAAGAGAAGCCAAACTTTTGAGTTGGCAGAAGGTATTAAAAGGAGGTTTTTTTACCAAGTGAGAGCAACAGCCGGGTGTTGAAGTGATTGCCTTCAAAACAGCTCAAAGACAGACATACTTATTTGGCTTTTTTTCACCTGGGTTATCCATTACTTTTTCTCAGACAAAAATTACTTGATTCATGTTCAACAAACAGTGAAAGCAGCTTTTATTTGACATTGTATAAGATCGTCTGTTACTCAGAAGCGTAGCTCTTTTTTATGGCACAAATGAATAATTGTGACTTCTGTGGAAATTCTGGAAAGAGCATGCAAGGAAGAAATCAGTTATTTAGCCCTTTCTGGAAGAAAGGCCCTTCATTTCTTAATAATTGCTGATGTTCCTGCTTTAGCAGCCTACGTGCATTCATATGGCCCTGAATCAAAAAGGGCCTTTACACTTGGTGATTGTTACTTGTCCTTCTTCCTGTGGGGCTGGAATGGATGGTGAGGAATGATGTAATGAGGAAAGGCTTCAGAAGAGCCGACACACTAAAGAGAGTTGAGCCCAGACCTGTATCCTGGATCTGAGCCACCTTTTGATTCCGGCACAAATGTGATTAGGGTCCAGGCTTTCAGCTCTGCCCCGGTGCCTATGACCGAGTACACCAAGCCATCTCCCTTTTCTTTCCCACCGATCCTCTCCTCAGTGTGGGGAAAGAAAAAAATCCATATTTCTAGTCTGAAGCCTCTTTGGATTCACAGACAGGGAGAAGCAGTGTGAGATGTGTCTTCTGCAGGCACTTCATCCAACTGCCCACGTTGAGCAGCAGCTCCATGGCTAAATAATCTCCTCTTATAAAACGGCCGAGAAGCAAATGAGGTCTGAGGGAAGTGGGGGAGTGTAGGACTGCAAAAAGAGGGATTCAGAAAGAGGAGTAGGCAATGGTGAAGGAGTAAGTAGGATAAAATAGAAAACAGTATAATTAAAGGAGCAGTTTGGTGTAGTATGCTGTGTCCTAGCTCTCACAAGGGACATCTCATGCATGTTAGATATCCTGCATTTCTGTGCCTGGTTTTATGTTGGTCATAAAAGAGCTGTTCCTAAGCGGGCTGTTGGTGACCTGCGTGCTTAGAGGTGAAAACCACAACTTCACCCTGAGAAGGAAAATCTGGAAGAAAGCAGAAGCGACACGTACTGACAAACTGAAACAGAATCCAAGCAGAAGGAAGAAAGCAGCAAATTTCACCTTCTTTCACCAAAAATACACAAGCTGAATATGTATTGACTTTATACCTACTCATTTATGATATGACTCCTGGTTTTCTGAAGGTTTAGCATCCACTCAGGAAATCAGAAAAGTTTTTTATTGCCCTACAGTGTGTCAAACATCAGAAATCACCTTCCTTTAATAGCTGAGATTACTCAAAGTCTACACAATAGCAAAATACCAGACAGACTGTCCCAGTGGGCAACAGGCACAAACTGAAACACAGGAGATTCCCTCTGAACACCAGGAAACACTTTTTTTACTGTGCTGGTGACTGAACCCTGAACAGGTTACGCGCACAGGTTGTGTAGCCTCCATTCTTAGAGACATTTGAAATGTCCAAGGCAACTGGCTCTAGGTGGCCCTGTTTGAGCAGGGGGGTTGGACAAGATGACCTCCAGAGGTGACTTTAAACCTCAACCAACCTGTGATTCTGTGATCCTGTGAATGCCACAAGGTATGTTCATGCTCTGAAACCTGTTAGACCTTGGCTAGAAGGAGCAGAGGCCATAAATGGTGTAAGCAATGTCACCAAGGCCCATATCACCTGGGACCATCTCCAAAGAGATCAGGGCATATGTTTCAAAGCCCTCATCCTACTGTGGAAGCAATCGTACAACAAGGCATTGAAGGTGTCTGGACTCTGTGACTGGTTTTCCTTTCCTCAGGAAAGCCGCTTGCATTTGCTTTTAAAGTCTGTACTTGAGGAAAAGTTCATCTGTTTATTATAACAAAGCGAACTTGAAAATAGATGGTGTGTGTGTATGCTTAGGTCAGAAGTGCACTTGCCTCAGCTGATAATTACTCTGTATTTTTAGCATCAGGGTGGGCAATTCTTTCTATTTTCTCCATTGTACAAAAAAAATATATTTATTTCCTTCCTGCTACACGCCCAGAACTCACAATGATTGCTATGCTGACGGCACTGTCCACTTCGTTAACGCATGCGCAAAAGTTGCTTTACAGACAATGGATAAATACAGCCTGGCTTTATTTTAAGCTTTTCACTTTTTTACTAATGTGAAATTTTAGCATGGCTGGAGTGATTGCTAAACTTTGCAGTCCATAATCCTTCAGTTCAAATGCTGCTATTCTAACGTAGAACTAATGCGTTCAGCTCAACATTCAGAAATACACACTTAGGTATATTGTTTGTCTTGATTTTGTTATTAAATAATCCTCAATTTTTCAGTTTTGGTGAGTATAATTTACAAGAAAATCCCTCATTTACTTACATAAAACAAGGTTAAGTATATATCTTTAAACTACTTTCATGTTTTCTTTATTTTATTAAGATAAAGTAGTGATAAAAAAGAATTAAGACTTAAATAATTCCTCACAAAAGCCTTTTTTTCCAGACAGTGGAAGCTTCTAGAGATTTAAGATGAAGGGATTCTTCCTCATTAGGCAGCTAAGTCTTGCCAATCTGTTTACACGGAGAACAAATGAAATACAAGAATTAAGATGGTTTAAGAATTCAAGTGAAACAGCTCTGTAAGATGCTACAGAAAGCAATGTTGTTGGGGCTTTTGTTGAAATTTCTATTTATTAAGATGTGACAAATCCTGTTATCTGGCAAAGTGACCCCAAATCCAAAGCTCTCCAATCTGGTGGCACGGATTTCTCTCACTTAACCAGCTATGGCAAGTGTGACCTTGATCGGCCTGAAGCCCTCTGCAACGGCCATGGGACAGTGCCGAATGACCACACGGCTCGTGCCAGCCCTTTGATCGGCACACATGGACCAGGTGGATGTGAGGAGTCTGGAGCTCTGCCCTGTCCTGCCTACAGGCTCAGACATTGGAAGAAAATTAGATCACCTCCCCCTTCCCCTAGGTATATTAGTCTTTCCTCCATTTCTCACCAGCTCTCCTTATGAGTTGTATTTAATAACACCCCTGGATGGTTTTTAAAAACATGCTGTTTTAATGTTTCTTTAACAAAACACAAATTCCCATCAGACATAATTTTATGGTCTTATTACTCATACAAATGTTGAATTCCCCTCATTATTCCTATTGACCTTGGCTTTACTTAAATCCTGTGGCTGTGCATTAGTGCTTCTGCATAATATAAAATCATTTCCCTTTGGTAAGATTTACACTACACTGCTTTAAATATGATTGAATATCTCCTTGTTCTTGCAAGAAAGCAAATAAGGTGTCCTTTACCTGGCTGCCCGTTCTTATTTGTTTCCAAATTAAACAGGCCTCTGATTATTTGCTCTTATGCTGTAGCGCTTTGCATAGCCCGTGAAGATCATTTGCAGATTAGAGCAGTGGAGTCAGGCAGGAGAAGAGGAAAATGGAGTGGAGAGAGAAGGAGCATGGAGGAGAAAGGCTGCGACTGTTCCTTAAAACTGTTTTTCCCCATATGTTCTTTCGGCATAAAATAGGTTTGTAGGTGTCAGTGCATGGATGCCCCCCAACCCAAGCAGCAGGTAGCCTCTGGTGAGGGGGACAGAGAAGCAGAGCAAAGAAAAATTGGATCAGAAATTAGAAAACTGGGAAATCAAAAAGGGAGGACAGAAAGATCTGCTGCCTGCCTGCTGCAGAAGGACCTAAGGATCTGGTCACCAAGCTGTTGCAAAGGGACCACTGACAAACAAGGATGGGAACAGACAAACGCTATGTGATTTTGTTCATCAGAAGTGAGCATGAAGTTCTGACAGAAGAGTGACTTGTCACCTTGGTTAAGAGCTTAACCACAACGCTCTTGGCTCTGCGTGTTATGAATGCTGCATCTGCATTTCATTTTTTTTCTTTTTTGGAGTTGTTTTTTTTTTTTAATTCTTCTCACTTTCATGAGGTGCTGGGCACTAATGCACTGTCTGCTCAAGCAAACTGCACTTAAATGGCATCTCTGCAAGTACAGGACAGGCATGGAATTTTCCATTTTGTTAGAAAGTGTGTATTTGTCAAAAACAGCCAATTTCAGTGGGAGCACATATGCCAGCTTCCTCAGGAAAAATTTCACAGCGCCTACCTGGAATTTCCAGTGAAAACAGCCTGCTCAGTCTCCACGACAGCCTGTTTGTCAAGACACATACCTGGGGTGTGAGAGATCCAGAGCAGAGTTCTTGGCTCCGAGAAGGATACCAGTGGTGATATAAACCTAAATAGCTCTGAAAGGAGAGATGACAGAGCCCTAACTGGAGAAAGTCAACAGTGTGGCATGAAGACACTTACAGTGGAGAAGAACAAGCTTCAGTTCCATGGTCTGAATACAAAATACAGCCCCATCTCATGTGTGCTTCCTGGGCTCCAAGGCGTTGAGTTATGGTAGTCCATTTCAGCAAAGAACATTAAAAAAAACCTCAATACCCCCTATAATTCTGGATTAACTGACCTCCGTGGGCATGAGTAGCATGAAAAATAATGCTTGAGTTATGCAAAGTGACCGTATGAACACATATCTACACACTACCAATATAACCTTCCCCCATATTCCTTGATGGTGTCTACTCTGCACTACCACTTTTGGATTTAATGTCTTTTCTACGCAAGAACAGAACTCAAGTGAGCAACAAAACAGACTACAGTTAAAATTCCTCCTGTCTGAGAAGGCAAGACTTCAGAAACGGTATACGCTGAGAGCCAAGAGCTAGATGTATTTGTGATGACAAAGCTTTTATGTCATCCTTGATGTTACTAACATCGTCTTTTTAGTTAGGAAGTCCTTAAACGGCGTGTTTCACAAAGAACTGATTTAAATTTAATTGAACTTAACGGCATAGCTGCCAATTAGTACTGATGTTCATTTAGTTTCTATTGAGTTGCCCTCAAGAAATGCAGCATGGCTTAATTCGCTGTGCCCGTCTCAGACTGAGTTGGTTGTGTCTGCATGTTTCTCAGATCCTTCCAAAAGATAATCCAGTCAGCTCTTCCAACAGCCAAACCATGCAGAGGCCATGATGTTACCTTTCACGCTTGTGCTATTGTACTCAGCTCCCAGGAAAGGACTGATTACTGTTGACGAAGCACCACATGCCTGCACAGAGACACAAAGAGCTTGTTGCAGATCCATTTATTACAACAGCAAAACAGAAGTCTATTAAATTTTCTTCACATGCAAATGATTATCCGTCTACTCACCACCACAAAATTTTCCTTTAACGTGAAGGGCTACGCAATCTGTTGACTCCACCATATTGTCCACTGCATTATCTCCTTAAAATAGACACACCTGAACGCTTAAAGAAGTAAGTGGGACCTGCAACCACCATTAAGCTGAAGGTAGACATCAAGCTTTATGTCCTGAGAAAACCCAAAACAATGACTGGGGGTCTTTTGCAGTTTCCTGCTTTCACTCATTTCTCTCATCCTCCCTTTGCCACTTCTGTCTATCTCATCCACTTTGTCAGATTCTTTGAAACAACAGAATTGCTACAGCAAGAAGGAAACAAATAAAACCATTTTCTGAGCTGCTGATGGCTCTGTTCCTTCTGTGGACCTGGAAAAATCAAGCTATACACATATTCCTTCTTTGTCCTCTTGATACTCAAAACTGGTGTTCAGAGAGTATGCCAATTACTATTGCATGAAGGTCTGATGACAAAGTCATGCTTTGAGCCATCCTGCAAAACAAATCTGCCTTCTCCCAGGAAAAAAGTATTTATTTCTTCCGTCTGATTCTCTCTCTCTTGATCTCTTATCATGACAAAATCTTCTCTTTGAAAAGGTACAGAAGGTGCATCTTTCTGGGAACACTTGGACCATACTGGAATCAAGATACGCTCCTAGCAGCAGACAATTTCTCCCACTCTGTGTCTTCCATCAGTGATGAGAGACTGGTCTGAACATCAATTTAAACTGTATTTTGGAACTATAATGGAGAGTATGGTTTTCTTAATGGCACGTCATACTCGCCTATGACTGAGTATCATATTGCAAGAAGACTGAAGGTTATTCCTTGAAGCATCGCCAAAACATGACTAAATACCCTCTTTCACTGTATTTCCTGAAATACAAATGGGCTTAGTTATGATTTCACTGTAAGTAAGTCACCAGTAGTGCTTCTGAAATCATTGGGATAAGACCCTAAAGGAGGAGGAGGTGCTGTGTTAATAACGTACGTGACCTGTCTCATCCTTTTTTCAGAAGGCTCTCTTTTGTAAATGAAAACCCCTGTAATAGCATAATCTCCTACTCATATAATTTCCTTTTTTTTGCATTGCAGTGTGCCTGGACTTAACAATGGTGGAAGAGGATATGGCAAGCTTTTAACCTTACTGAACCTAACGTGAGACTGACGTTGAAACACTGAGTTACTCGGCTTGCCCATTAACTGAAGAATACGCAGACATATGTGTGTGTTGTACAGTAACTCTGAATGCAACTGACAGAGTAAAATACCCCAGAAAGGGAAGTTATTTTCATGGCTTTCCATGTTCCAGGTGGCAGCATAGCATGGCTTCCAGCTCCACACTTCATCTCTCTACCATAGAGGCTGAAGGGATTGAATGTTTCTCACGGCCTTTGTGTGTTCAGTCCGTTGGCAATAACCATGGACAGGTGCAAATACCAAGGAATTTCTGTTAAAATTAACGAACGCCCTAAGGCTCCACCCAGACTCCTGGGAAAATTAGATATTTTCCTCAGACACCATAACAGGCTATACTTCCCCTCTCATAAGCTCGAAGCCTGCCTATAAACAAAAGGGATGCTATTGAGGAGAAAAAGGAACCCAGAATTAATTTGGGAGAATAGAGTGGTGATAAACAAATATTTGACCAATGTTTTGTACATTCCCATCCTCCAGCATCTTGGCCAGTTGGCTTTTTTTTTCCCCTCACCAGATTGTGTGGATCGAGAGCTGGCTGAGTGACAGAACTCAGAGGGTTGTGATCAGCGGCACAGAGTCCAGTTGGAGGCCTGTAACCAGTGGTGTCCCTCAGGGGTCAATACTTGGTCCAATTTTGTTCAATATATTCATTAATGACCTAGATGAGGGGACAGAGTGTATCCTCAGCAAGTTTGCTGATGATACCAAGCTGGGAGGGGTGGCCGACACTCCAGAGGGCCGTGCTGCCATCCAGCGTGACCTGGACAGGCTGGAGAGCTGGGCAGAGAAGAACCAAATGAGGTTCAACAAAAGCAAGTGTAGGGTCCTGCACCTGGGAAGGAAGAATGCCAAACACCAGTATACGTTAGGGGCGGACATGCCGGGAAGCAGCTCTGAGGAGAAGGACCTGGGGGTCCTGGTAGACAGCAAATCATCCATGAGCCAGCAGTGTGCCCTTGTCGCCAAGAAGGCCAATGGCATCCTGGGCTGCATAGGAAAGACTGTGGCCAGTAGGTCGAGGGAGGTCATTCTCCCCCTCTACTCTGCACTGGTGAGGCCACAACTGGAGTACTGTGTCCAGTTTTGGGCTCCCCAGTTCAAGAGGGACAGGGAACTACTGGAGCGAGTCCAGCGTAGGGAACCAAGATGATTATGGGACTGGAGCACCTCCCTTATGAGGAAAGGCTGAAAGAGCTGGGACTCTTTAGCCTGGAGAAGAGAAGGTTGAGGGGGGACCTGATTAATGTTTACAAGTACCTAAAGGGTGGGTTTAAGGAGGACGGAGCCAGGCTCTTTTCAATGGTTCCCAGCGACAGGACAAGGGGCAATGGGCACAAGCGAGAACATAGGAAGTTCCGTTCAAATACACGGAAAAACTTCTTTACAGTGAGGGTGACAGAGCACTGGAACAGGCTGCCCAGGGAGGTTGTGGAGTCCCCTTCTCTGGAGATTTTCAAGACCCGCCTGGATGCAGCCCTGAGGGATGTGCTCTAGGCAATCCTGCTCTAGCAGGGGAGTTGGACTAGATGATCTCTAGAGGTCCCTTCCAACTCTGAAGATTCCGTGATTCTGTGATTCCGTGATTCCGTGTGAACCTCCATTAGAAAAATGCTCTCTCACAGATGCTGTTTCTTGCCTTTCCACATCCCATTCAGTTTCTCATCAGATCCAGACATTTTTATCTTCTATGGAAATGGTGTCTAATCTATGACAGGTCCTTTGCCCTGTCCGTTGTCAAGCAATTGCTGCCCAAATGAGCCTGAGGCCACCTGAGTTGGTCTGGAAGAACCTCATAATCATAGAATCATCGAATGATCCAGGTGGTACCTCAGTCGAAGAAGCTAGATTGAAGGTGACACCTCAGTTGCTACTTCTAACAGCAATGCCTGGACCTAACCTGGCACAATTAAAGCTGTAGAGTTGTAAAGTAAAGGAAGTTCAAAATTTCTGCCCGTTTCCCACCGTGATGTCATACTCGAATCATCTGCTTCCTAACTCAGCTGGGAAAAATGGCAAGAACCCACATCCTCACTGGCTTTCTTGCAGGTGTCACCAACTTGTAAAGACACCATGCACAGGCAAGAAGAACCATTAAATAGAGTTCCTGCATCAAAAATGCAACTGTTCATGTCTAACAAAGCTAAACAGATAAAATATTTGCATGGACAGAAGGGAAGGTCACCTGTTAAATGGAGAATGCTTCATTGTCCAGGGCACCACGAGGGAACAACAAAGACTGTGAGCTCCTTTCCTGTGAGCTCAACAAAGGTCACTAAAGGTGCTTGTTTTTTGCCTGATAATGTACATTTCCAGGTGGCAGTAGAAGCAGACATGGCTCCACACCAGGCCCAAGAAGGCTGGCAGTTCTTCAGAGGCATTTTTCTCTGCCAGTGCCTGACACATTTCCCCTTCACTCCTGCAATCCTTTGACACAAATTCAGCAGCAAAATCCCAGAGGAAAAGCAGAAGCAATGAAAACATCTAGAACAATGAAGAACACACACTCAAAAATCAAAGTCCGTACCCTGCCCTTCTAGGCTGTGCTCAGCCCTTCTGTTGTTGCCGCCGCCGGTGACCCAGCCACAGCCCCTGAGCTCCACTCGTGTGCCAACATGTGTCCTGGCCCTGTATGGTCATGGCTTCTGGCAGCACTGGCCTCTGAGCTGTGCCCTGGCTAACCCCATGCTGAGGACACCGTGAGCAGTGGGAACAACAACATCCTGGTGTCCAAGCCCTACTGATTTCCCCACACAGCCTGAGGGTGCTCTGCATTGTGGGTGCCTTGGCCAGCTCCGCATCCCCGCTTGCCCTGTCCCACCCGCACACCCTGGTTTCTTTCTTCCCATCCTATAGCACAGGTACTTAGTTGCAAAGTCAGTCCGCAAGCCCAGATGAACTCCACACACCTCACCCCTCTCTCCTCTTTCATTTTTCCCTCCTAACACACTACCTGGCAACCAAACCCCCAGTCCCAACTGAATAAACTAATCTGAGTTTGTGGTAATAGTGGTAAATCAGATAAACTAACCCAAAATCCTCCCCAAAAATATGACTTTCCACAACACTTCTTATCTTCCAGCTGCCTCCTCTCTACCACTGGCCCTCAGCCTGCACCAGAGAGAGGGCTGCACTCTGTATCGCCACTGGAGATCCTGCCCACCCATGCAACCCCTGGGATCAATATGAGGACAAGTAGTCAAGCACCACCCAAACATACTGCCTTTTCCACACTTATTTCTCAATTCAGCCGAAATAGTCCCCAAGTGCTCAGTGAGCACCACGCTTGGTGGAGCTGCCGCAGGACAGGGCTGCTGCTTGGCCCTGCTTGTGTCTGCTCTCCCCGGGGTGCAGCAGGTCTGCATCCCACCATGCCTATCTTAGGGATGTGCCTGGGTGTGTGAATGTATGATCAAGGTGAACAAGGACACAGCGTGAACGGACATTTTGGCTGGGCAGCCAAAATCACCCCTTTCTGCAGAGTGCTGGTTATGGAGTCAGTGGTCACCATGGGGGGGTGCTCACCTCTACAGAATCTGTAGGCCAAAATTTAGACGTTCCCCCTACCTACAGCTGTAAAACCCCTCTCTTATTTCTTGTTTTCTACAAAGGACTGAAGAATTGCTATTTGGACCAAAATTTAATCCCAGTGTTGCAACAATGGACCATAATGACCTGAAGGTGTTTGGGATTTGTTTTTTTGCTGTAGCAAGCCAGATGGACAGAGAATAGTGATTTTTCCTTGAGGATCTCAAAGGAAAAATCAAATTTTATTAAAGATACCATAGAGAATGATTGCTTCTTTCACATTTTATTGTTCCACTCCACAACAACAAAATATATGAAACTAGCCCAACCACATATCTGGTCATACAGGCAATCAAAAGCACATTACAAATAATATATGATTCAACACAGTGCAATATCGTTCATAATACAATTCTAATAATCCCAGAAAAAATGGAATTCCACAGCCTATGAGATTTTCCTGACCTGTGTGTAACAATGATTGGATTAGTTTTCATCCAGCATTGCTTCTATAAGGCTGAAACAAAACAATATTAAGTTAGTTCTGGGAGGAAGCAGGACTTAGAGACTTAGAGTCTCTATATCTACACTTACTGTTGTAAACTGTGTACAATAAAGTAAAGAAAAATAAATTTAGATTCAAAAGAAAATTAGCAGAATAAGGAGGCCTGACCGTAAATCAGCAAGTTAGTAGTTTTAGTAAATTCAAATGTGTGTTATAGCCCAAAAAAATTAAAATCTGAAAGTAGTGGAAAGTGTTCGTGTTTGCCATCTGGCAAGTCTGGGGTCCAAAGACAATCCTAGACCTTATTACAGTCAGTGGTCTGGCTGGATCATCTTACAGGTACAGCAGAACAGCTTGGGTAAAAATCAAATGGATGAAAACAGTTACAGATCCATAAATAAATATGAATCCACAAGTTATTGTAGAAATTCTTTAGAAATTAGAATCTCTGAAACGCTTCATGTTTTCTTTGAACCAAGCAGTAAATTGAGACAACTCTTCATTTGACAAGTCTATGTTGCTCATTTCCCGTGCTGGCAAAAAAAATCATGAATAGGCACAATTTCATGGCTACAGGCCCATGATTGCATTTGAGCAACATCATATACGACCTGTTGGTTACAAGGGCCTGTAGAGAAATGGCTTTATAAATTAGGAAATGCATGGCAGAGAACAGTGGTTCAATAAGACGGGCAGGCAGCACGAGCACACGTTTGAGCAGATTTGTGTTTAATGTCCAGCTCTGCCCAATCTGGTGAACCAGTGAGATGGATGCTCAGGGAACCTGTCATGTGCTCTACCAGCAGCCTGCAGATCCTCAGGTGGGACATTTTCTGGATGCAGTAATTAAGTATGTAAACGCAAAGGCACTGTGAATTTTTTTCACTGTCTCATTGCCAACCCAACTTCTGCTACCCAGCCCTTCTGTGGTGGTCCAATGACTTGGAGTGCTGGGTCAAACTGTGAGATGGTCTGTCACGGGCAATCAGCTGAAACCCACATCCCTCGTGTAAGGGGAAAAACCTGAAAGATCTCTAAGAGACACTGGGGAGATGGAGGGAAAATAATAGCAGAAGGCAACATCTCCAGGGAAAGTTGAAACGTGGCCGAACTTTGTCATAAGACGTATCAGTGATCCTTGTAACCTCTAAAAACATCCCAACGTGTTCCTTCAGGCTATGGCTGGATCCAGCAGAGTCGGCAGTGCCTGACTGCATGACGCAGCTGGACCAAGGCCGGTGTGCTGGGGCACATGGGTGCCAAGCTGGGACCAGCCGGGAGGGGTAGGTGGGGGTGACATTTGTGGCTGGCTGCCCTGAGGCCCCCGTTTCATTCCTTGCGCCAAGGTCCGTGCCAATCATGCTGCAAGACTACCCGGAAAATTATGTTTTGAAGCAAGAATAGAGCCTGCTTAATCCTGGTTAACGCAAAGCCTCTGTTAAAAATGATGTGCACATTTTTAAGAGTTTGTTTCAAGCTGACTAAACCACAAAAAGGGGACATTCTTTATTACCATTTCTCTTGAAGCAAATTAATTTCCATTCCCCCTGAAGCGAACCTTAGGGAGTGAGGAAGAATCACAAGAGCTAATGGGGAAGGCGTCGCCTATGTAACACCACCAAAAATATTCAGTTACTCTTTCCCCACAAAGCCACTGGGTAATTTAAAATAATAAAACATCAGAAAACAGGGCAGCTTGCTTCTCTGTAATTTAGAAGCATAAAAGGGAACTGATGCTGTAATTACAGACTGAAAAACCAAAAGCCCCATTTTTTAAAGTTGTTTTAGTGGACTTTTTTTTTTTTAATTGCTATTAGGTCCTTCAAAGCAGGGGACAAAACCTCCAGTCAAGGGCTTTGTCCAAATCTGAAGAGACCGAGGAAAACCAATGTACCCCAAAAGGTGGTGGAAGGGACTCCGGCAGACCAGCCGTGGTTAGTGTGCCGCAAGGCAGATATCCGTGCTGAGACTAGGATTTGCTGCAGGCAGAGGTAAGCGAACAAGGGGAGCTGTAGCACGGCTGTGGTATTTTCCATCAGTATCCTCACTTCACAGACCAGCCACTTGAGGCACAGAAATAATAAGACTGGTAAAAAAGAGGCTGCTGAAGAGACAAAAATAACGCTAAGTTAACATGCCTTCTGCATTTTTCGTAAAACTATTAATCCTTTGGGTTCTGATGTAGTTAGTATATATACAGTATAGTTAGTTATATATGGGTAGTGTAGTTAGTTATATGTATGCATGTATGGTATAGTTAGTTACTCTCCAAAGCTAGCAATTTTAAGCTCAAATGCTGTAGGGCCATCATGGCCATGTGAGAGATCAGGTGCCATCTCTTCAAACAAATGGAAGGAAACCCATAGTGGAAGAGACTTTTTCAGTGAACCTTTTCAGAGAAGTGGAGAGAGACAACATAACTTCAAGAATAGTGTGGCTATTCCAATGAATTTCCTTGTTCCGAGGTTAAGAGAAGCCAATTCCAGCAGCTCTGCGTCCTTTCTTGGCAATTCAGGCTGATGCTGTTGGTCATTGTCTGTTCCACTTGGATAGTCAAAAGAGATGGTCTCCTCCCTTGCCTTGGGAATGCGCTGTCTCCTGCCTGTGCCAGAACACATTTGCAGGCAAGGCTTCTGACTTTCTCATTTCCTTTCCTGTTTTGTTGTGCAGGGATTTTAAGCTCTCGGCTCCAAGCTTTCTTTTTATAGGCCTTTTTCCTTTGTTTATTGTCATTTAGTTTTCAGTTGTTTTTGTTAAGACGCCCAGTATCCTTCAGGAGCGGATGCCCATAAATTAGAATGCATCATTATTATAATAAAGTTGCATCACAGCACAGCCAACATAGACCTCTAAATAGAGGGCTAAGTGAGAAGTTGGATGGTATTGACCTCTACAGTAGTTCCTTGCAGAAGGTATCTAATCTGGGAGGTGGAAAATATGGAAAGGAAGTGCACAAAAGGGTGTTCACATAAGCTTCTGGTGGCCTGAAAAGTTCATCTTTGAAAATTCGGATGACCATGAAAATCCTTAAAATTTTCATAGGGAACTGAGATGAATTATATGCTTATAAGACTGTGGTTCTAAACTATTGGGATTAAATGCTATAACAGGCAGCATGCTTTGACTCCCATCTCAGATGAGCCAACCAGCTGAGAGAGCAGTGACTGTGCACTACCACAATTACAGGGAGGGTTTACTTATTGCAGCAGCCACCTATGAAATGAAGAGTTCAATGATGAAATAAAACAGACTGCTCTTTTTTCAAGCTTTTCTTTGAATATTCAAATGAAAAATTTTCACTTTAGGTCTTTGAAATCAGAAAAAAATACTCCAGGTGTTATTGCTTGTCATTTCTGTGCTGTGATCAGCCCAACTCACAGACAAACATTCAAAGACTTTGCAGTTCTCTTTGTAAGTGTGAAAACACTGGGTAGAATCATAGAATCATAGAATGGTTAGAGTTGGAAGGAACCTCAAAGATCACCTAGTTCCAACCCCCCTGCCATGGGCAGGGACACCTCCCACTAGACCAGGATTCTTAAAGCCCCATCCAGCCTGGCCTTGGACACTTCCAGGGATGGGGCATCCACAGCTTCTCTGGGCAACCTGTTCCAGTGTCTCACCATGCTCACAGTAAAGAATTTCTTCCTAATATCTAATCTCAGTCTCCCCTCTTTCAGTTTAAAACGATTACCCCTCGTCCTATCGGTCTACTCCCTATTAAAGAGCCCATCCTCATCTTTCCTGCAGGCCCCCTTCAAGTACTGGCAGGCCACTATAAGGTCTCCCTGGAGTCTTCTCTTCTCCAGGCTGAATAACCCCACCTCTCTCAGTCTGTCCTCACAGGACAAGTGCTCCAGCCCTCTGATCATTTTTGTGGCCCTCCTCTGGACCCACTTGAACAGGTCCATGTCTTCCTTGTGCTGGGTGCCTCAGATCTGGGTGCAGTACTCCAGGTGGAGTCTCATGAGAGCAGAGTGAAGGACAGAATCACCTCCCTCAACCTGCTGGCCATGCTTCTTCTTATGCAGCCCAGCATGCGGTTGACAGGACCTTGCACTTGGCCTTGTTGAACTTCATGAGGTTTGCACAGGCCCACCTCTCAAGCCTGTCAAGGTCCCTCTGGATGGCAACCCTTCCCTCCCGCATGTCGAACTGCTCCACACAGCTTGGTGTTGTTGGCAAACTTTCTGAGGGTGCGCTTGATCCCACTGTCCATGTCAACGACAAAGATGTTAAAGAGTATTGCCACTTGTCACTGCTCGCCACTTGGACATTGAGCTGTAGTTCCTGCCCAACTTGGAAACCTTGAAATTGTTCTACAATTTTAGCACCTAAAAAAGCTATCCCTTAAGCATCTAAATTGTCCATTAATTAAAGGAGATGCCTTGGAAGGCTTGCAGAAGAAAATTCTTCCATCTGATATAGATGGACAATTTTAAGCAAGGAAGACCTCCATCCAAGGGGCCTTCAAAACCCTGCTTCTTTCCATTTACTGTACAGGGAATGTTGTCACATAAAATGTATTAGATTCCAAAATTTAGCCACAGGTTAGTTGCCCAAGTTAGGTGAGTTGGATCCAATTCATAACATTTGTCTTTCTAGCTACACTTTTACTCTCAAGTGCCCCCCATATGAAGACTGTAAAGGTGTTCTTATATATAAAATGCACGACAATCCTGTGAAGAAAGCAGATGTTATTTCCATTTCCCCATAAGAAAACTGACCCACATAAAAGGCACAAAATGACTTAGGTTAGGTATGCAATGCATACTTATGAACTCATAACTGTCCCTTGTCTTTCATTTCCATGACTGCAAAGGAATGAAACCCACACCCGTGGTCAAATGCCATCTGCAAAAGGCTGAAAACACAGCTGCTAAAATGCATCCTCCAAGCTTACATCAAACTCTATTTTAGCAAAAAAACCCCTCTTAGAACCTAAGTTCTACTGCCCACAATCTCTCACGTTAATGTGTCTTTTTAATTTATAGTTTATTGGTCTTATTCATGCTCCTCTACTTTATGTAAAAACCCATGAACCTCCAGTAATTTCTGCCTTCTAGTTGCCTTTATGTCTGAAATATTTTCTTACCATTTCTGGGCTGGTTTGATTTTTTAGCCTTTTCCAATTGAAAAATTATGGGTCCTGGTTTTTGTTTGGTTTTGTTTTGTTTGTAAAATATCTGATGATCTAACAAACAGAAAACCTTACAAGAAAAATCTTCCCTTGGAAAGAAGTTCTACAAGTCATGTCAGATTTGTCATAGGTTTTCCCCTGGATATAAACAACATTTATTTTAGCCAGTAGGAATCAACACAGCAGATATTAGAGGGCTGATCTAAAATTATATGATAATGACATTTGAACTCCTGCTGTCATTACTTTAATGTAAAGTCCTGCTTTCAGTTTTGCCAACCGGGAGACAGGTAGAACTAGGTACTTCTTTAAAAGCTACAGTTGCAAAATTTCTACAGGAGAAAGTCCTTCTTCTATTTTTATTTCTGAAAAGGTACACGGTCCTTTACACATACACAGATGCCTTGCATTGCCATACGATGAGAGAGAATGACAGTAAACATCCCTTTTTGCTGAGATGGGAAAAGTCATAGCACCAGCAATCCCTCACTTCACATTTTAAATATAAAAGCAACTGAGTGGTATTATTAAAATAGATATTGAAACTGACTGAAAAAATACCAGTAGCTTCTTCAAGAGAAATGAGAATCGTGGCTGATTTTACTGTTGCTCATTCTGTTACGTGCTGCACTCGGGAGTTTGCCTGTAGCCTTCTGTCAGAACCTGGCCATATTTCAAACTCAAAGGGTCCGTCCTTCTGGCTAATATTAACTTTGATGCAAGTCTGGTCAGCTTGCTATCTCCCTCCCTCCCTCATTGCAAAGGGATCTGGAATGTGCAGTAGGTTTTGCTCTTGAATAACTCCTCCCCTCTGGACCACTGCTGCTGCGTGGGTCCTACTAAAGCATAGCTAAAAGCTGGAAGAATTGGAGTTCTATGGTCCTGGCTCAGATCTGGTTAAACTCACATAAAATTCATGAGGGTTAAAATTCTAATAAATATTTTGGGGTAAGACAATTTCAGCCACATTAACTGAATCATCTGCCATGATATTTTCCCCCTCTACTGAAGTACAATTCAGTTATTCATGTGTGTTAATTAATAATCCTTCAAGAGCCAAAGCATTAGTACATCATTTATTCCTCGCTGCCAGGAAAATTATACAAGGGACTTTGTATTCATTGCTCTGTTGCCAGAAGAACTATACTCAAGAAATGGAAAAACGGGGAAAGACAGGCTGCCCATTCTGTAAAAGCAGTGAAGGCGTACATCAGACTCTGCTTATCATCTCCTTGAGCAAAAATATACAGCCTTGATAGTCAAATCAGAGACTTCAACAAATAAATCGCAAATAAACTGCCAGCTCGTTTGGAAAAAAACCAAGTGCTTCCCAGGACACTTTTCTTTCTTATCTGATACCAGAGCTTTATAACTGCTCTGTTCCCTTAACCACAAGACTCGTTAATGGGGGCTACTCGGCACTGGCTACATCACAGCTTTGAGATAACGTCCCCAGCTGTGATTTAACAAGGGAAAATACATCTCTCCTGCAAAGATAAACAATGTGAAACTTTCCCAGCATTATCTGTTCCAGTCTGGTGGAGAGGACATAGTTCAGCGCCGATGACACTGCCCTGCTGCTGCAGGCGCCTCTCAGATGGAGCAGCTGAGCTGAGCACACAGTGTCCAGGGTGCTCAGAAAGCTTACCTTCATACACAGGCCGTGTAGCTAACTAACATTTACAGAACTTCTTTCAACTGTTCTCATCTCACCATTCTTGAATAGAATGGCTGTGTGCTCTAAACGGCCTGTTTGGTTTATACACACCTTTTCTACCCACGTGTCACTGCAAAATTAATCAAATGGAAAACTCGCCTAAACATTTATTAAAATGTTCATTTTTATTCAGCAAAGCTATCTATTTATCAAAGTAATCTGTTTTCTCATACACAATGATCTTATCCGTCCACATGAGGAGCCCTAAGAGATAGCAAAACATAATTAATGTAGAGGTTTATGAATTCATTATATAAAATTCTTGCCTGTCAACGGAGAAGAATAGCTCATCCCCATCCCAAGATGTTTATTTCTGTCTCCCTTGTCTTCAGATAAGGCACAAAGATAGCATTTGGTTTGAGAAGGTTTTACTTCTATGTCCAAGTGACGACTTGGATATATAAATATATGGGTCGTTCCTCAAGAAAACATTTTCCCCTACAAGATTGTGTAGTATTTGGAAAGCACCCAAGTAAGATCTTCATAAAACTGTCTGGTTTTCTGGTGGTTTTGTCCTCAAACAAAACAGATGTGCTCAGGTTTTGCTGCCCTCTGCCAGTGCAGGCACAAGTACTGTGGTAAAGAAAAAAAAAATCTGGTAACCAAGCCTTTGATATAGAAAAACCACACAGAGTTGAGTCATAAACTGTGGACGCGAGACAACTAATTATGGGTTATGTTAGGCATGGGGAACAGGTTAACTGCTACATAATTACAATTGAGATCGCTGTGGACACAGTCAAGGAAACCCAGTTAATAGAAAGAAGTAAATGAAAATGTATTGGTATCTATGAAGGAAAACAAGTCCTGGCTGTTTTCTTTAGCTTCTTCAGTGATTTCAGATGTTCTCGATGCTTTACCGCTGCTTAAGCATTATACTTATGAAGCCTAAAAAGGGGTTTATATTTCACATTCTGCTGTTTTTCATGAGAACAGCAGGGAAGGAGTTAGTGAAGGTTTCTTTAATAAGTGCCCTGCACAGGCTGCATTGCCAGTTGAGTGAAACTCCAGTCAAGCGACACAATGCAAACTGGAAATCTGTGAAATGGAAACTCCTGTGAAATAGATCACTGAGTGGTGGAAAGGAGATGGGTGATCATACCAAAAGTGTTGGTAGTCAAAGGGCTATGGGGAAAGGAGAGACACTGGAAGCAGAACTCGTAGCAGGATGCCTTGGGCAGCAAGAGGCCTGTGGCTGCCCTGGGCTCCCTGACAGCCAGGGCTCAGGCAGAGCCGCCTGCTCCAGGGCCACCTCTTGTGGAGAAAAACCTTCTTCTGACAACAACAATGGAGCAAGAAAGGTGAGGTGAGCCTCCAGACGGGCTGCATCCCCAAGGCTTCCCTGAAGGCCTGACTCAGACTGGTTTGCAGGCTTCCCCATTTCCTCTGAGCTTGGTGGAAACTTTTATCCCGGTTCCTTGAACTCGCCCTCCAAAAGTACACACCATTTCTGAGTACACACCTATATATAGCCTCCTTCTGCAATGCCACCTCACTGTCAGAGGCTGTTTCCCGTTGACACCAGCTAAATGTGGCATTGAAGTTTGAGGTTGAGGTGATGGGTCTCTACCTGAGTGAGTAGGCAGGCAGCCAAACGGGCATCCAGTTTGCTTGACCTTCCTGTGGCGTCGCAACTTGCACAGTGAAGTTGCAGGCAAACACTGTGGCTCTTTGGGTTTCTCTGTTTGCCATGATGATTCCGCTTTTGGTGCCATTGCGGGGATGCCATGGGTAAGCCCAGGTGGTGTGGTGCATGCCGGCAGCTACCCACACAGGGTATCCCTCTGCCCCACCAGGCATTTCCTTCCAGCTCTGCAGCTGGGGACGTGCTCTTGTGCAAGAGACCCAGGTGTGCTCCTGGTCTTTCAGGCACGCAGGTTTTGCAGGATCTGCAGTATCTGCAGCTGTAAAGGCACAGGTCTCCTCTTCAGATCATCAAGGAGGATGTCACAATGTCCTTGAGCTTTTCCGTAAGAAATCCTGGCAGTTTCTGGGTCCTATACATACTGGAGAAGGTGTTTCTGTTTAAAGCACATCGACATCAATATGTTTACACGAGTTAATCATGTGGGAAATATCCAGTGTGTATAAATCCATCTAGCATCTCACAAGCTTCCGTAGTTTTTATTACTGAAAACACCTTAGTCATCATCAGACTTCAATTAGCTGCCTGCCTGCTTCCTCCCACAGATCGTCAGTGCCTGAGATACCCCTGGCTTTACACCGCGATTCATTTCTTTTCTGTGCTAAGGAACAGACCTCTTCTTGTGTAACCAATTCTAAAGTCTTTGCCAAGACTTTGCTTCTTGCCCCATGGATACTTGTACTCCAACTGTTCGCACTGTGGGTATTTGGAGTGCCTATTAAAAAATTATGAAGGGCTTTTTTGAACACTAATGTAAATTGTGTTTTCCGGATCACCTTTTCTGCAACTCACCTTCAGGTTGTACTATTCCAGTCGCTGACAAATTGCTGCTCCCGGCTCACCAAACCTATGATTTAGAAAGACAGAAGCACTTGTGATTCCTCTCCGCACAAAGAGATGTCCTGTCTCAAGACCTCAGCCGTGAGTTATGAGCACGGGGAGTTTTGCAGCCACTGCATATTAGAAATAACAACTAATTACAAAACTCCAGAAAGTGAAACATAATTACTAAGGAAGAGTATTTAAATGCCACCGTAGTTTATTTTGACAGATGAGCCTGTCTTGAAAATGAAGGATTTCCTGCGGGAGAAATTAAGATTCTCAAGTTGCTTTTTGATCTAAAGGCAATTTCTATACTTTCCTTTGTATTGCTTCCTTTGAAGGGAATCATGACGCAGAGAGGCACAGGGTTAAGGGTGGAATGAACATTAAAGGCTCCTGTCACTGTGGCAAGACTCTGAAAATGATTTTGAGGTTCTCCAAACCTATGATATTTTTTTGCTGTTTCTCCTGGCAGTGGTGTGATAGGGTTTAAAGCAAATTTGGGCCCTGATGGATGACAATTGCTGCTCCAAGGGAAAAAACAGAAGAGATGATTTCAGAATGCCTTTATGTATCATCAAGTAAGGACCATATACATCAAGGTTCAGGGATCCATTTCCAAGTAATCTGACTAGAAAAAAAAGGAAAAAAGGGAAAAAAAAAAAGCAATAAAGCCAGCACTGTGGGGCACCTGAGAAATGTTAGATTATCCAGGCTACTTACTGCACAAGAAGGGGAAAGCAACAATGTAGCTTTGGTGATTGCTATAGTCATTTCTATAGCTAAAGTACCTGCTTTTGTGTGTCTCTAGCTGCTGCTGGCTGGGTAAATTATTCCAGCTTTCGTGATAGGCAGGTGGTCACTCCCAGCTGTGTGCTGTGCCCCTAACTTCGCTGCTCTTCTCCTGGAAAAACATCTTGAAATTACACTCAACCGTAAACATATCCTTTTGATTTCATTAATTTAGGGACCTGGGGTATCATATAGGCCATTCAATGTCTTGATTGAACCAGTACATGTTTACACACTGGAGTCAACTGACTTAAACATCCATCCTTATCCACCAAAACTGAATTCAGTATGTGTGCCTTCTACATTTATTCCATGAACCAGCTCTCACACAACAGTTCACATAAGCTAAACTCGAAGTTTCATATCCACTTCAGAAATCCTGCTCAGAAATTGCTGCTCAAGTTTAGTGAGAATACCTCTGTCTAATCCACAAGCGTTGTCCTTTTTTTTTTCCCCTTTTTTTTTTAACTTTAAAGCTTCTCTCCTTTTACAGTCTTATTTTTATTGCAGGCACCCATTTCCTTCATGTCCAATTTAGGTATGGGCCACTTTCCCAGAACTACAATGACGGCATGAGTAAGGAAAATGGTATGCAGAGCATGAGAACTGGTGAGGAGTAGATGCCCTCCATTAGTACCAGTGAAGCCTTATTATCAACATGACGCACCAGTTCAGAGCTGCCATTAAGGCAGCTTTATTTTGGCATAGGAGGAAATAATCCATCATTTTTTAAATTGAGTTTCAACTTTATAGACTCACACCAAGGAATGAAAAAATTACCTCTTTATTTATTTGGGCCGGACACATGGAAGGACCATTCATCTGTGCGGCACAGATCTGTCACTGAGCACTGTTTAATCATGAGGCCTCCTCCAAACCCTCTGGAAATCAGCAGGATTGACTTCATCAGGGTTTTTTGGCCTCAACGCAAGTGTGCCCATGCGACTGGCAATGCCACAGCAATAATTCTAGCCCTTTTTACTTGCATGGAGCAGCATCACATTATATTGCTCTCTGTTGCCTAGATGAGCAAGTTTATCACCTGGGCCCCAAAGCCACAGCAGCACAGAAGCAGCCACCCATATTTCATACCCCTGGACAGAGAATAGATACCTTGGCATGTATAAAAAGTACTGCCAGTTCTGCATCCAGCTAACATCTTCCTGTGGTGGTTTGTTTTCTCTGTGGAATATTTTTACTTTTCTTCCCATTAGCCATATCATCAGGTTCCACATAAGCCTGGTGACCAATTCTATAAAGCAAAACAGTGGCAAATGTTGACATTATATCAGTGAAGCTAAACTGTGCGATTCCTAAGGAAGTTGAAAACTGAAAGAATGCTTAGGGGCTGACTTGCTTTTTCTTCCCGTCTTGCAGTAATATGTATCGTGTTGAAATTTGAAAACAAGGAGTGAGCATGCATTAAAAAAAAGGTCCTAATTCTTTTTCCAAGCGTATTTTCTTATTTACCAAAACAAATTGGTAAAACTATCGTCAGGAAAACATTGTTACATGACCATCACCCGAAGTGTATTCTTACCACCAGATCATAATTCCCTTTCTTTCCATTCCTTAAAAGTTCATTCAGTTCTAACTTCTACAGTAATGTTTATCTAGAGTACCTAATTATATAGTGCAACCTGCATCTGGAGTGCTGGTTCAAGGTTATTATAGTTTTCCACAGACATAACAAAAATATTGTTTTAAACTTATCCATTGAGGAAAAATGGCTGCATTTTACCTCTGAATTACTGATAGAAATATATGGATGTAAAATACAGTTATTAGAACTTCATAAACGTAAGAGTGTTGCCTATTCAGGTGACTGAACTTCCTCCATGGCACTCGCTGTCACAGAAGTATCTCCTTTTTGTTTCTGCTGCAGACATAAAATCTGACAAAATTAAACTAAATATAGTAGATGGGTAAATGACAGATTGTAGTGATAAGCAAACAAGAAAGGTGAATTTTATGAATGCTTGTCAGTAAATGTTTCTCGTTGGAATATTTGATAATATTAATGAAATATGAATAATGGAGTAGGAAAAAATAATTTAATAGTTTTTCAGTACTAAATACCTGAAAAAGAAGCTTCTACTTAATCTATATCATAGTGATTATGTGAAGAACACCATTACTTTTACTACAAAGAAGAAAACTTCTTCTTTGGCAGCAGTAAAAGTAAAGTGGGTAGATAAAACAAACTCTTTAATTCATATGTCCTTACTCATAGGTTTCCCGTCAAGCATGGTTTCTTCTTTATTTAGAATCAATACTAAGTAAGGAAAGGATAAATATATAAATCGCAAAACTCTTTCTGTGGGTGTATTGGTAGCCAAAGTAAATTGTCTGAGGTTTGGAGAGACCGTGCTCTTGTTCTGTATTTGCTCTAAAATTCAGAAGTGATGAAGAAATATTTTGTTTCAATCCCTAGAATGAGGGCCGCCAGCCGTGCCAGGAGCGCTGGCCATGTTTATGACACACGGCATTCCTGATGGATCCCTCGCTCCTCACTTCCATAGTATTCCTGGTCTCTGTGGAGAGGGGGAAATCTCACATGCAGTCAAAAATGAGAAGTCAGGAGCCTTTCGCTGGGGCCCAGCCATTGTTTCTGCCGTGCCAAGCGAGTGCGAGGCGAGAACGCTGTACGACCCTCTCCTAAGGGATTTACACTGTGGATGGAAGCCCGATCCTGCTAACCACTCAGGCAGCTACGTGAGTGCAAAGATAAAAGTAATCCCTTTAAAGTAAGCAATGACTTTAATATAAAGTATGTGATTAATTATTTTACCAACAGTGAAATAAATTAATTGTACTTTTACACACACCCACCCCCACACACACACAAAAAGGATTTCACTGTTACCAGGCAAGTCACTCACTTACACTTCCCTTGTGTCAATGCCCTTTTGTGAAATGGATGCCGTAAAATGCCCAGGTGATGGTGTGATAGCATGGTGGAAGTTCACATTTGCGGCATATCCTAAGAACTTCAGAAAAAAAGTGAGTCAGAGTGCACAAACTCTTTGTTTTTTAAATGTTGCTAGTTAGTTGCTTGGGTAAGACAGTCCTCAGATAATGACATCAGCTGAGAGAAATCACAAGTTTATTAAACGTGTGATTTAATATTACTTGAAAGTTCCTGGGGTTTTAAATGCATGCCAATATTTTTTACTCTTCTTAATGATCAGGAAGAGCCTTCACTTTTACCTGGGTAAAAAATAGTATCAATATTAAAATAAGTTTGAGAACATGGGAATTGATCCTTCTAGGTATTTGAAGCAAAGTAAGTTTAAAAAATAGGAAGGTAGGAAATACATGTGTATGACATAGGTACTTCTATGCAGCAGGCTTCTTCAAAGCTGTGAGGCTGTTAAACCCACAACCACTTAAGCGCTACCTTTAAAATCAGGCATGTTCACTCTCAACACTATCTGGGCAGATAAGCCTAGTGAAGTACTGTAGAAAACTCCTTCACTCTTCGTAAAAGATTTCAAGCCATGAGAGGTTAAACATCTCCTCAAAACATCCGAACGCAGCCAGCTAGCAGGGGCCAACTCTTGCTCCATAAAAGTTGCCAGAAGTGGGTCAATATCCTGAAGAATTATTGCTTGCATTATGTTACCGTTTGATCAAACTCCCTTCCTACTTCCTTCCATTCCTCCTTCCTTCCTTCCTTCCTTCCTTCCTTCCTTCCTTCCTTCCTTCCTTCCTTCCTTCCTTCCTCTGCCCATTCTGGAAATGGCAAGGAAACGATCTGAGCACTCAAGACGACCATGACAAACGGAGGGAGAGGCTTTATTGGCTCAGCTCCAAAGGAAATGAAGTTCCTTTGAGGAATTTTCAGATTTTTGCATAAAATTAGCTGGATGCCAACCCACATGTTTAGATGTGGGTCAGATGAAAATTACTGTCACAGGAGATGTGGAAGGTCAAATGATGAGACAACCCGCTCCTTGTGCTTCTGTCCAACAATGACAAAAATCTGGACGGAAGTGGTGACATAAAGGGGGCTATCTGGAATTACAGGCTGCCAGCACTGGTGCAGTGTTTTTCTTGCATGTCCATTCAGAATTAAGAGACATAGCAAAAAAATGCCATAAGGTTGATCCTTACGCATATACAAAAGGTTCAAATAAATGTAGTTCTGGAGTCATTTGGTTTCAGGGGGACTAAGACCAAGTTTGCAGAAGAATAATCTCTTTAAGAGAAAGACTGCTGATATATGAATGGAGATGACATGAAAGTAGTGTTGGGGCAGCTGGGATGGTGGTGTGGGTGGCCCAGACCTTAGACGACATGCCTCAAGCATTGGATTGTGAGGTGTTGGGAGAAGGCTGCAGAAAATCTCTGCTCAGATTTCTAATGGAATAAACACAAGAAATAATTCATCATTTCAGAGTAGAAATTCTGGGAGAAGATGACAGCCTTTCCAACCTTCTTTTCATTGTTTATTTCGACCTTTAGAAATATTAGGAAAGGTATTTGCTCTCCACACTACAGTTTACAGTACCCAGAACAGGGCAAATAAAGGGCATGATGATGTTTTAGGCATAACAGAATACTAACGATGGTCTCTTGTTTGACATCTAAGACCCCAGCTGAATAGTACAAGATGTAAAAGCCTCACAGGTCATAGAGACAACAAAGAAAGAGGAAAGCAGGAAGAGCTCCAGCAGTGAGATTAGCAGCCAAAGGGAAGTGGAGTCCATTTGTCTCTTCAAGCCTGGATTTCTTGGAGCTGGGGAGGAGCCTGATTAGAAATGCCAGGAAAGAAAGGAAGTTTTACAGCCCTGACACGCAGTATGGCTTGTGGACGCAGGCCAGGCTGGAGCAGGCAGGAGCTAGGGATGAATTCGTCGGTGCAACTGGATCCATGAAAGAAAACATTTCAGGCTCTTAGTCCTAAGAAGGTGGGAGAATTTCACTCCCACCAAATTAATCACAGGAGACCTTGGGGTGAGATCATTATTTACCTAGAGGGTCGGGTAGGATCTCGACCAAGCAAGGTGCTCTCAGCCTGGGGCTCCATCCACAGAAAGATCACCACAAAGCCAAGCGGGGAAAGCAAACAGCAGCAGAACGGGGGCCAGACAGATCCATCGGATACAAGCACTTAAACCCAGAGGTACCTCACATTTTTCCAGACTGCCATCAATGCCATTATAGAGTGGATTGTGAGAACTGGCAAATTGTTGCTACGAGATGATGCTCCTGCTGAGCCCAAGTTAAAGGAAAACATTATCTAAAAATTTTGGAAAATCCTTTGTTGCGCTCCCAGTACAGAATTAAGGGAAAGCTGAAGCAACCGATGCAATGCAGTACTATAGCAGGAGCTCCTCTTAGTCTGAGTGAAACCTCTACCATTCATACACTGAACTAGCTATCAGTATTTTTTTCACCCCATGGAAAATTACTTCTCATATGAGATGAATGCTCAGACGACAGCAAAATACTCCCAAGTACACTGGGAAGGATAAACAGAATAGCTTATAGTTTCACACCCCAGAGCTCCTCCAGGCCTCCCTGCCAAGCCAGCGGAGTGCAATGGATGTGATGCTCCTTTGGGAGTTGCACTTCAGTTGTGTATCTGGCTGGTTTTAGTGTGCGTCCCCTGCTCTCCTCTTCACACCCGTGCTCAAAAGCTCCCGAGAACCATCACTCAATTCCCCTGAATGCAAAGCTGAAAAAAGAGAAAGAAAAAAAAAAGAAAGGAAAGGGATGAAACACCTGCCTTTTTTCCCCCATGCATTCCTATTTCCAGTATTATCAAAGTATACGAGAACCACTGGTCCCAAAGAAGAAGCAAAGTACACGATAAATTTTGTCTTACTTCAACCTAGGGGACAGTAGGCTTACCGTGGAAAATTTGCCCCAGTCCTTTGTTTTTTCTTGAGTTCCACTACTAAAAAAGAAAAAATAAAAATTAGAATTTGCTTTTTTTCAATTTCAAATGCTTGAAAAGTTTTCACTCACAAAACACAACACAAACCGTAAAGCATGTGGGTGCATTGGCAACCCATTTGGGTTTTAATGAGCATCATGTATATTTTTACTGGGGAGAAAGGAGTTCCTGTGTTTTTTTTCCAATATACCATTGCTTCAGTGGGAGTCAAAAGTGAAGTGAAACCATCGTGTTAACCGAGAGGATACCAAGATGATAGTGTTCTTCGGTTGTTCCCAGCACTAATACCCACTTGAAAGAAGTAAGGAGACCTTATTTCCTTTTGGGGGGTTTATTTTAGCATTCGAAATATGGCAGATAGCATAATTGGATTTTAAATATCTGATCCAAATTTATTTCAGGGGATTGAGTCAAAACAAATACAAATTCAAGTTTGCCTAGTGCATTTAAAAACTGGCAGCACATGCATTTCAGGACCTCACCAATTACAGCACTTCACTTATTTCTGAAGCAGTTGGCTGTATATTATTTCTATCTAAAACCGTGTCCCACACTTTCAGGCTTAGTTGCGGGTTCGTAAGTGTTTGTTCTATTATTCAATCATATTATAAAATGAACCACATTTTCCAATAGCTACTTCATGTTCCCTATTTCATTTTTAATTGCGGCATTTCTTCAAACATCACTTGTCCCACAGGATTTCATTTTTGGACCACTTTTGCAAGCCACTAAAAATGATGAATTCTTAAAGCTTGCAATCTGAGCTCCGTTTAAGCCCACATACCAAAATCTTATCCAAAACCATGTCAAAGAAGCCAAAACCAACCCCATACCACTTCCTAGGTCTAAGTTGCATAACGAATAGGTCTGTACCCTCCCATAAGAAAATAAAGGCCCCTGGCCTGCTGTATTTTTCATGGACAGAGAGTTACCTCAATATCCACAAGGCATCAGTATTCTCTTGCACCATGTAAATATGAGCTTTGTGTCATTTGTATATGCTTTTAACTTGTGAATTTTAAGTCCTCTGATTTCCTGTGTTCTGATGACATTGTTTGTCACTCAAATACAGAGAAAAAGAGTTTGGGATTACTGACAGGTTATTTTTCATCAGCTAAACCATCTTTTTAATCTTTGAATGTCTAAAACTGCCCAAATATTGCTGGTGCTTGTTGTCTCATACCCATTTGTCCCTTTAAGGACCCTTCTTTGCCCTGTGTTGTAACCACTAGGACATCCCACACTCTTTCAGATAAGTACAGGGGTCTTTCAATGTGACCCTAAAGAATTTACAGAAAAATCTCAGGCCAGTAATCCAGCTTTCTGAGGAAAAAGACAGCCATTATTATGAAGTCCACATGTGAAGAAAACAATCAATCACCATCTTCTGGTGGAATGACAAAAAAAATGCTGGTGAGGATGGGGTTGCTGCCATATAACTAATGATGGTTGGGATCCAAGCAATCATCACATGTCAAGCACGTCAAAAAGGACAGGCACCTTCAGCTACATCTCCTGTCACCATTCCTGTCATAACTTCTTGTTACACCACCAAAATGATCAAATTTTAATTTTGCATGTATTATACGTTGCAAAGGACTTTGAGTGAAATTACTTCTTTTACCTAAATTCTCCCGAAAGGTTTTTGCTCTGGGACTGCAGTAATGAGTTTGCTGCTGGGGTGCATCCAAAAAGACTCAAACATAAGATGCACAGCCAGTCTCACTTGCTGCTGGAGATGCAGCAGCCAGAGACACAAGATAAGGGGCTGCAGCCTCTTCCAGGTGTCACCAACTACTGCTGATCTCTGGTCCTGTAAGCTGCCGAGCAGCCTGGGGGGGCATGTAGGGAGCAGTGAGGTGGTGGCAGTGCTACCCCGCAGCTACCAGCTCTGCCACCTCCAGTGTCTTTGTGCTCACTGAGCAGCACGTCTCTGGCTCCAGGTTGCTGCCGTTATCTTTCCCGTGACAAGGAGTCCGTGTACTGGAGGCATCCCCTGCATCCAGGCTGGGGAGCTCTTGTGAACACTGGAAGAAGAGAAACTGGGGAGGTTTGTTGAAGGTCTGGTAGCCATCTAACCTGGCGCCCGTGTAACATGGCAAAGCAAAAGCTGGCCCAGTCTTTGCTTAGCAAGCCAAGTTTGCAGTTCATGTTTCCATACAGTACTTGAAACCCCTAGTGTCTCCACCGCTGTTCATCATGGTTATAGGCTTCTTAAATTTCCTTTCTGTCACACAGTTGCTCATAAACTTATCTTGTTATTACACAGGTCATTCCTGCTTCTTTTAGGACAAGAATCCTCAGGTCTTTCAGGAAGGCCAAGCAGGGCAAGATGAGGCTGCGTGTTTTGCTTTCACATCCAGTGAGAAACCAGAAATATTTCTTCCTAAACCATAAGGAAGAACATGGTACCATTGCTAGAAGCAAGGCCTGGGCTAGATCCTCCTTTCTCCCATTCTGAAATGCTTCTTTTGGGAACTCTAGTCCACAAACAGCAGATGAATAAAGATGTCTGTGAGGCATGAAAGAAATGTCTCAGAATATAAAAAAAGTCTATGCCCATGAGTTTAAGAAGCAAGCAGATCCACATGCACGTTCTGATCTCTCACTAAGGAATCTTTAGAGCCCCTCAGCTTGGAAGAGTCATGGGAAAAGTCTGTAAATCGAAGACATAGAAAGAAAAATCAAGAAAAAAGCAGAGTATAGAGAAATAGAGTGTAAGGATGGACCTACACTCTGGTTCAGCACTTAGCTCGTAAGCCTTTAGTATATACCTCCGTTCAATGGGCCTCAGCATTCTTCATAACCTTCAGCTTATTTATGATTCCATATCAGAGGAATGTTACAACAACCTAATTTTGTGTGGCCAACAAGTTGATGATTGTGACAGGTTTACATCTAGCAGAAAAGGTCATATTTGCCTTGACATGAGCAGAAAAATTGCTCTTGGACAGAGTTGCTCCTGGAGAGTCCAGGTACAGAACTGGAATGTGCTGAATGCTGTGTTACTCCATCCTACAAGTATCAGTTATGCTTTCTCAAGGAGGAGTGCTGGTATAAATTCTGCCAGCTCTTCTGGCTGCCTTCCCTACCCATTTCATCCTGTCTGGCATGAATGGTGAGATCTCAGCCAGAGCTTAAGCTCATCAAAGTGGTCCATCACTCATCATTCATATCAGAAATGACAGTGATGTAGAAGCTGAAAGTCACCAGTGAATTGGATGCACCAAAGTCCATGTTCCTCCCTAATCTGTCCAGTGTCTTCAAACAAACGCTAAGCCAGAATCAAGAGGATATAAATTAACAGAGGAATACAAATTGACTCTGGACTATCCTGCTAATCTCCTCTCCCCAAAGAAACACTGGAACTGAAAGTTGTTATCAGAGGTACTTTCCGAAGATTTCTTCACTCTTACAGTACTTCTATGTGAACTTCTAAATACAGGTATAACATCACACACTACTGTGTTCTATAATGGACAGTATAAACTAGTGCTCAGTAAAATTATTCTTCCATGCTTATTCACTTTTTAATTATCTATAGCCCAAAGTTCCTTATGACCTGTATATATACATCTGTATCTGGTTGAGTCTTGGAAATGAAAGTAAGAAAGCAAATTCCAAATAGAGACATTCTGCGTGCAGCTATGCAGGTGGACATTACATTAAGATTACAGTCAGTACGTGTAATTTTAATGCTTCTTAACGTCTGAGAGCCTGTCTTGCAGCTAGTTTTCTTTGTATGGAGGGTTTGGGTTTTTTTCGAAAAGCCAACAAAATCCTCTCAGCAGTTCCTCCATGTGGAATCATATTGACAGCATAGAGAGGTCATTGACAGGGCTGGAATTTCTACCCAGAGAAAGTAACACCGGACCGTCACCTTTTGGGCGCACCAGCTTTCTAAGGGAACATGAGACACAGCCTGAAAGTAAACTTCCCAGATACTTTGTAGATGCAGACAAGTAGCAAGTCTCAGCAACTGGGTATAATTTCAAGTCTTGATGGTCACAGATCCTGTGTGCTGATTCACAAGTCTTTCTTTTCTTATTTTTCTTTTCTCCCTTGACACATTCATGACATTTTTCGCTTTATTCCCTGTAGTCCTTTCTTATCTCAAAGCTTCTCTTTCCTGTCTGTCTGCATAGGAAGTCCCATACTCAAACATTATTCCACATAACACTAAACTTTCTCTTCCCGTCCACAGACCCCCCTGTTTCTGCTTTTTGTCCCCAATTTCCTTGTTCTTCTTTTCTTCCACATACACAATCCTGCCTCCACATCCAGCCTCTCCAAATCAGTTCTCTATCTAGTGAGCCTGCTTATTTCCCACATGGGGGTCTTCATTTCAATCTCTCTGTTCTTCCAATCAGTTCTCACTAATTCCCATAGATAACTCTGGGGCTGCTCAGTCATCTCTCCCTCCTCAGTCTCTCTTCATCCAGACTGGCTTCTCATCCAATCTGGTCTCCTTTGTTACTACCTCCTCATCCCAACAGCGTATAAAGGTGACATATATCCTTGGTCTCATCTTTCCTTGTGGTTTTTCATCTAGTCAGCATGAGTTTTTTCATCCCTGCCTTTGTTCTGCTCTACTTTTGCCAGTCTCACTTTTTCGTATTGCCCGTGTTCTTCCTTACTGATTTTAGATTATGGTCTCTGTGTCCAACTAGCTTCTCCCTTTATTTTCTTTTTTGACAAAACCTAGAAGCTCCTATGCTTTTTCAGCACAGCCTCTTGGTCCTCTCTGTCCACACATCTGAAATCTCAGTCTTTTCTTGCCTGGACACAAGTTAGATGGTTTCTTGCTCTCTGTTGATCTGGTGGTGTGTGGGCACACGAGGCACGAATCATGCTCTGGCTTGCTGCTACTTTAAAAAGCATCTGCAAGGAAATCCTGGGTTGGTAAGGATGCAGAAGGCTCAGTTCACTCTGTGGAGATGATGGGTGCAGTTGGCGTGGAAAAGGTAGCACATGCTCAGGACAGGCAGGAATTTTGAGGAATTTATCTGCCAAACTCTACCATATTACTAATGAATAGGGTTTAAAACCCAGCCAAATATGGGCAAACGCTTATGTGTCTGGCACCAGGATGCCTCCAGTCTGCCAACCTTCAAGTCAAAGCATGGAGAAGCTAGCATTTCCAAAAAAGAATTCTTACAACCAATTCACTAACATTGGCAAAACAATGTCTTTTTTCCTAATCTTTTTTCTGGGAAACAGCATAACCATTTTTGCTGAAACTTTCCAAAAAAAATCTAAGCAGAGGCAGACACCCAGCATAAAATTCACAAAGTTATAAATAACCAGAATAAGGATTTATAATTAGAAGCATCAGGCAAATTTATAGTATTGGGTAGCATAGTATCGATAACAACCATTCTTGTTACTGTAGCCCCAAAAATGCTGCTCAGGGACCACAACCCCACTGTGTTAAAGGTGTACAAACGTGAAACAGGGATATGCCTACGATATTGTTGTCCCAAAGAGCTTATAAATGAAATTTTCGACAATAGAAAACAGATAGATCCAGACACATGGGAAGTGCAAGGAAAGAATATGAAAATAGTAGTTAGTGTGACTGGCAAAACATCTCGAGGTACCATCAGTCTATGTACTGTCAAGCTTTTCGTAAGTGTTTGGAAAAATAAGAGCTTTTAAGGAAAATGAGGCTTGATCAGAGGATGAAGGAGTAGTTTTGCAGATACTTAGAGAGACATGGGGTCAGGATAGGGAAAAGCATGGAGGAATTTAAGAGAAACTAATCAGCCACGCTGTGGACCTCTGTGCAGGTGACATCCAGCAGTGAGAAAGGGCCAATAAGTAGAGTGAGAACGGACTGGAAAGCAAGCCAGAATCAAGGACGGCACACAAGAGGTTACCCTAATTATTGAGATTGCCACGTGTGCCCATCTTTGTGCAGGGAAGAGACTGTACGACACCTTCTTGCTACTTGGTTGGAAATAAAACAAAACTCACCGATAGCTCTAATTAAAGTGGGGTTTTTTTGGGTGTGGGACAGAAGTGACTTTATCAGCTTGATTTCAAAGCCTGAAAGTCTCCGCCATCCTGCGTGCTGCTCTGCAGCCTCCTCCTCTGCAACACAGGAGGCGGCTGCAGCCCCGGGGCTGTTTTGCACAGGCGGGTGGGTGTTCAAGGCTGCGAAGGTTTGTTCCCCTTTCCCAGCAAGAGGATTGCAACACAGCAGGGAGAAATTTCCCCCCAGATGAAGGGGGCCTCCCTTGAGGCAACCAACCTCGAGCCTGCCCGGCCAGGTTGGCCATACCTACACCCCAAGAGTACAGCTGTAGTAGAGCTGTGGAGCTCTGAGAGTGGAGACCGGCATTTTGGCAGCTGGTGGAGGGCCGGGACACTGAAACTGTATGCCTTGCAGGAAAGTCGATCATCTGGGTGAAGCTGCAAACAGCCGTGGCTCTCAGCACCGGGGAAAAACAAGTCTGGGAAGCGAGCTGTCTTGCTTGTCGCCCCGGTGGCGACAGGGATGCTCCGTGGGCAGTTGCCGGGCGGGATGGCCGAGGTTTCTGCAGGCCGTGTCCCGCAGCGTGGGGCGATGCACGGTGGGACCGTGCGATGTGAGTGCCATCTGCTGGGCCGGGGAGCAGCGTGGAGGAGCCAGGCACCACCACGGCCCTGCAACAAGCACCCAGCATTGCCTGACATCACCCACCTTCACCCCACAACCTGTGCCCAACATCACCTGACATCGCCCCATGACAAGTGCCTGACTTCATCCACCATCGTGCCACAACGTGCACCCGCCATCACCTGCCATCACCCACCATCGCCTCACAACATGTGCCTGCTATTCCCACCATCGCCCACCATCGCCTGCCATCGCCCTGTGACGTGCAGCTGACATCACCCACTGTGGCCCCACAATGTGCGTCCAACACCACCTGACAACACCCACCATCGCCCTCCGACACGTGCCCACCATCACCCTCCATCGTGCTGCGACAAGTAGCCACCATCACCTGCCATCGCCCACCATTGCCCCACAACATGCACCTGCCATTGCCTGCAATCGCCCACCACCGCCCCACACCTCCCATGGTGTGGGTGGGCAGCAGATCTCCCCCCCCACCCCCTGGCAAGGCTGGCTGTCCGCAATTGTAATGGGCGATGGAACAGCTTGTGCCCTGCATGTTATCCTGAGGGGCAATGGCGGTGGAGGTCCCACTCCGAGCATGACGCTGGCACAGCCATCTCCAGCATCCCAGCTCCAGTCCCTGCGAGCTGCTGAGACAAAGGGGTGCTGAGCCTTCCTTGCCGTGACTTCTCTGCTGTGTGAGCCACCCTGGTCCCACTGGTCCCCCAGGCCAAGCTCAGTGCTGTATTCACACCCACCGACATACCCACAGTTTATGCTGCCCAGCTCTTGTTTGCTCTTGCAGGTGGCTTCAAGCTGATTTCAGAGCTTTGCCTGCAAACCTGCAGCATCTTAAGTACCAATAATTTAGATTTGAGTGAGACATCCACAGTGGACACTGCAGTTTGCCTCCCCCTGCAGAAAACATCCCTTGCTCTGTGTTGGGTTTATCATCTTTGGCAAGAAGATGAGTTCTTCCAAAAGCTTAAGCCTCCTCTCCAGAAGAAATTGTGGGGCTCATCTTCCCAAAACAGTCATTCATCAGTGCCTGGACCTTGGTTGAGAGCATGCAGTCTCCCACTAGCCCCACAAAGCTGTCTCTGTGGGCCATAAATATTCTCTCCTACAGCAATCAGCATCTGTGACCCGAGTGGCTGGCCAAGGTGAGAGTGGATCATTGGAGGGGATGGAGCAGCATGAGATAATCTCAGCTGTTTGTTCGTGTTGGAAAACTGCTGGAGAAATAATACCACCGTTCCAGTGCCAGTGGCCTGGTGTGACCTGCTTTGCTGCAAATGCTTCTTTTTGGCTCTCACTTTCAGCTTCTCTCCACCACGCACTCATAAAGTTTCAGGGGAAAAAGATTCAGATTATTTCCTGATGGATTTCACCATTATCTTCATACTGAGTTCACTGAGAAAAGGAAGCCCTTCAAGAAGGATCAAGAGGTGAAGGATCCATAACTTCTCCTGGCAATTTGTTCCAAGGACTAATTACCCTCTCAGTTAAATTTTTATTACTGATTCCTAATTTCCATTTGTCTGGCTTTATCATCAGTTCTGTCTTTTTTTTTTTTCTTTTTTTTTAACCAGTTGGTAGAAACTCAATCACATATTTTCTCAGTCTTTTTTTTTTATTAGCTAAACTGACTGAGCCTATTACAGTTGTGACAGTAAGGAATGTCTCTAGAGCTTTGGCAATTTTTATTCTTTCCGATATCTTCTCCAATTTTTCAACATCCCCTCTGAAATGTGAAGACTTGATCTGTACAAATATATTCCAGTTCCAGTCCGATCAGGAAGACTATGAACAGAGGAAAATCTGAAGACCCATGACTCCCATGATGACATATCTAGACACATCTATGACCATATTGGCCCTTTTCTTGAGAATTCACACTGAAAACTTGCACTGCTCTCTTTTCCTGCTTTCCAGCACTCTTGCAACCATTCCCTAATTTCTTCTTCTCGACATACTATTTTCACTTGATTTTAATAAAAGTCAATTGATTTGAAAAGACGCGGCTTAAGAAATTATCTTCTTTGCCCTATAAACATTACTTTTTACCACAAGAAAGACCCCGTTTGATGGTAATTCCCAATGACAGCTACTTTATGAGATTTGCAGTGGCAATATGTGAAGTCAATATGTGTGCATTTCAGGTAGACATGAGCATATTTTCTAACCTCATTGTCAGAGGCTGAGGGCTGAGGCACAGCAGCGGTCTAACAATTTACGGCATAATGAGTTTTGATGGCTAGATGTGTGCATGTCCTTAGTCCATAGCAAACATGAGATAAAGCATTTCAACTTAAACCTCAGTAGAAGACATGCACATCACTTTGCATGTGTACTTTTAAACCATTGGGAATTCATTCATTAATTCCTTAACCCATGAGAAGTCACTTATTTGTCTGAGTCCTGAGTTAGGGATGTGGTCTCAGAAGCTCTTCCCTTAGCACATCTCCAGGACTCTGATTTCTCTGGAACCACCAATGTGAAATAGCACAGAAGTTATTAAAAATAGAGGGAAAATGTATTTGAAAATAGCCAAAAAAGAAGATTTGAATGACATCCACATCCACATTTCAAGAGAAGTGAATTGCTTACATCTGTCTCTTTGGCCATTTTTTTGGGTCAGGTCTGCCAATAACTCCTGTTATCTAGGCACAGACAATCTCTGTGTTGTGGCCAGAGGTCTTCCTTTTCAAATCCATGCTAAGCGCAAAGGCTGATTCTGCTTTGCAAGCCAGTTTTCTCCAGTTACTTACACACTGAGTGTTTGTGACAAAGTTTAACTGTTTCCAAGAAGGGCATATAAAACTGCCTTATGCCAGCGGAGGTGACTCGCTTTATTGGAGTAATGGTGCACGCTCCTGGGAATTGCACTCTTTTAACTAGGTTGATTTCAGATTAAATTAATTAAAGCTGCACACAAAAAAAGTATGTAGATGAGTGCTAAAAAATCCCACTGAGATTTTAAAGACTCTTAACAATGATTAACTGATATCTTAAAACCACTTAACTATTCACTTCTGAGACCTTACCCTACAGATCCTTCTGCATACAGAAGACGAACCCAAACCTCCACTTTCAATCCCCTCTTTTTATTAATGTTCCCTCAAAGCACCTTTTGGAAAATATATGAATGGTGGTTTCAGACCATCTGTAATGATCTTGCGCTTCATCAGAGTCTCTGTAATCCTTCCACCATACTTTGAGATAAAAGCGTGTCACGAATCTCTTGTAAATCAAACAAGGCAGCAGAGGTGAAACCGAGAGCTTGGGACAAAGGCTGAACTCTTGGTAGGACATTCCTTCCCAGTAACAGAAATTAAAGCTGGCATGTAAAAGCTTGCCTTTTTTTTTTTTTTCTTTTCTTTTTCTCTTTTTAGAAATAACTAAGTATTTAGCCATTACTGGTACAGCTAGCACAATAATGGGTTAGGGCTGGCAGAGTACAAACAGTGTTACTACCTAACTGCGTGTTCCCAGTTTGACCCTTTCCAGCTTCAGTAGTGTGGTTAAAATGACCGTTTCTTGTCTGCGCTCCGAGTCCTATCAGTCATATCCCTGCCTTCAGTGGATCTGCACCCCTAGGAATATGAAAGTGGGAAACTATCCAAATAGATGTAAAAAAATTGAAGCCAAAAGGTCATTCTTCTCTTTCAAAATGTGTCATTCTGAAATCTTTTATAAGAAGGCATTATCCAAGTGATAAGCAGGGTGAATTAACCTAGACTTTCTCCTTGGAGAGAACTAGATCAATTATTTCTTGTTATGAAGAGAATTTTGTGTTACATTAGTCCAGCTTTTGTCAACTTTGCCGCAGTCCGCCCAAGGCTGCGGGCATAGGTTGAGGGTAGGGGCAGCAACACACTGCTCGCTTCTGTTGGGTGCACCATGACTTCATTGCTTCATTCAAGAAGACTCTCTACAGCTCCCTGTAGGACCAATTTTGAGGAGAAAACACCACTCTCCTGAGGAAAATAACAAAACTGCCACTGACTTCTGGGAAACTGAGCCTTCTTGTTTCTCAACATCGGGTGCCATCAACTAATTTAAATTTCTTCATTACTGAGGATCTTTTAATATTGTCCTGTGGGGACAACGATATTCCTGCTTTACGTCCTGGTTGCATGCTTCCTCAAGAAAACGTTTCTCTGCCTCTTCCCTTTCTTCCCTTTTGTGTTGGGGTAGTCTACCGAGTTTATTGTGAATGGCTATAGATAGCACTATTTGAACCTTCCTCATTGCCTTAATCCTGATTCCCAGGAGTCCCTATATGCACATAGCACCTACATTGACCCAAAGAGTTTAATCTAAGCTGGATGTATTGCATCTTTCAATACCTTATGATAAAGCTGACCACAAGCTGTTGTGGACCATGCCTGGAGCTGCCAGAGGTGAGGCAGCTTTGGGTGGTGTCTCCTGCCAGGGTGAGGGGGGGATCCAGGAGGAAGGAGAGGAGCCATCCTGATGCCGAACACTGCATTTTTGACCACTTGGAAGCATTAAGCAACCTGACAGCTTGTCCATAATTAAAAGGTTTACTAAGATAGCTCTGTGATAGAGTGACTGCAACGCTGAGACACAACTGTAATTTTTTTTTGCTGCTATCATTTATATTAACTCCCAGAGGAAAATCAGTTGTGATAATTAGTACTTGTAATTCTAAATGTCAATATGTAACTGCAGAGTACAGAGGAAAAAGTTCTTCGGGAATAATGTCTTCGCTGTACAGAGGAACATCCAGCAAAACATTTGTGCAAAAGGTTAGTCTGAAGCCCGTGGAAGGGCAGGAACCAACCATTTTAAAAATGCCTTTGTTAACATTTGGCTGTTGTAGAATGAATTTTGGACATTGTCTTCTCTTGAACAAACACTCATTACTCTTCATTTCAAAATAACCTGCAGTAAATCCGAGTCTGTGTTGTTCATATCAATAGGGAAGAGAAAACAACAGAGAAGTAAAAGACATCTTAACTAATTCAAATCTTAAAGGTTAGACATTCAAGAACGCAGATATTTGACTTTTTTTCTCCCTGAACTCTTTACCTTTCCATGCAATTGAGATATAAAATAAATTACTTAAGAATAGTAAGATAAAAATAACTTCTGGTAAACTGCATTTTCATGAAGTGGTTGGTTAGAAAAATATCGATGTTTAAACAACTGTAGAAAGAAAATCAATAATGAATGCAGCAGTTTGGAGGAAATTCTTTAAAAAATATAATTCCTTTTAATGTCAATAGTGAAGGAGAAAAACCGGTGATATTATTACCTATCCAGAATAGCCAGTTTATAGCTAATTTATTTTGTTTGATTAAATATGAACTTGAACAAGTTATTTGTCCTTTATTTGATATGACATAGCTTTAAGTCAGTATCTATAGAGCGTGACACGTCAGGAAAGCATGGGGGGCACGGATTTAAACCAGCAGCAACTATGGCCCAGGAAACATGGTGGAACTACAATGTGCACGGAGCCCTCTAAAGCTGTGCAGCACTACATTCACCTACAGCCCTGAAAAATAACTGTGACCTGCAGGTTATTTGCAAAATGCTACTGTAAAGACTCATGCAACTAGATCAAATGTTCCTTTAGTGTTATGAAATTTGGAATTTAGATTTCTAGAAACGTGTCTCACATCCATGAGTCTGCTCCTCACGCACATACTTCACTGCTCACGGAATCCGGGCTCTCACCTGTGTTGGCCTCAGCCATTAATTTTCTCCAGTGAAGCATGCAAAACTTGCTGACCCCGGTTTGGGTACGCTTTAATTCAAGATGGATTTACCACAATTAATAACCTGGTAATATAGTAATATAGACCTTCTCAGCTCACTGTGAAAACCCTGCTGTGTCTCAAAAGATAACACACCTGGACACTGAAGGAATGTGAAGCCAGCCAGGTTATGGTAATATATGTTGCCCTTTGTTGTCCATCCTAATGTAGGTTAACCTAGATATTCAAAACTAGGTGTCTGTCATACAAGTGAGAGCTGAGTTATGACTCACTCTTGTCTTCCACCTGAAAATTGTCAAGCGCTGTAGGAAAGGACTGTGTCAGAGGATTTGATTCTCAAGAAAAATACCGAGTTGAAATCTGTATTTATTTGTAGCTGTGACCTAACAGATCTATAACCTGGCAGATAAGAGTTTGTTATTACAACTTGGGCCCTAGCAGGGTGGCAACTTCCAGTTGGAATGATACAAATATTTTCTTGGCAAAATAGAGGCATTTTATGGTGAAAATACCAACTTCCTTAGAAAACAGAATTGTTTTTCTATTGAGCAAAAATGAAAATGAAATATTGGGTTTCGAGTTGGCTTGGGCAAAATTGTTTTGTTAACCAACAGCGTGTTCCAGCATTCATGCCCAGGACCCACGGCTGCCGACGTGCAGGCAGCAGTTCTGACCGCAGATGCCAGTCCTCTGTCCCAGGGCAGAAGGGAGGTGTTTAATTCCACAGAGGAAGCGCGATGTTGGACATGGTGTTCTCAGTGTTGTTCCTGTTGGCTAGCTTGTGGTCTCTCCTCCTCCTTCCTCCTCTGTCCAATGCTGTCAATCCTATTCTGGGCTTCTGGGCTCTTCCCAGCCCAAGCGTCCAGTGCCCAAGCAACTCCCTTGGGTTTCTGGATTCCTTCCTCAAAAATGGGGCTTTCCTTGCCAATCTGCATCCAAATCTCCCGATCTTTCCACCCTGTTTGCTTACCCTAGGTTTTAACCTATCATTTCTGCTCTTGCTCAATTTCCTCTTTGTACTTCTGCTCTTCCCTTGGCTGGTACTCCATTCAGCACCTTCTGGGCATAGTTATTTCCTCATTTGTGTTGACAGTCCGGCAGTCAGCTTTGTACCACCAGAAAGCTATATGCCGTTTATGCACATGCCTTCTTTCAGGTCATCAGTACGCAATGGAGGCGGTCTGGCTAATACTAATCCCTGGGTAACCGAAGCTGGGATTCAGCCTGTCAGAACTTAAAGGACAGGAGACACTTGAGGAGAGAGCTGACAACAGCAGAAAGGGAAAGACCGGAGATCTAAAACATCTCTTGTAAATGCAGGAGAGAAAAAAATGGAAAAAAAAAAGAGTGAGAGAATCAGTGGTTTCAAACTGACTTTGATACCATGTCATGAAAATCTAAAATGAAGAAATAATACAGGCTTACCCTTCCAGCTTCCCTGATGCAGAGGATCAAAATGGTGAGACATTTCTTGCCAGTTTTGGGCACCTCAATACAAGAGAGATATCAAAGTGCTGGAGCGAGTGCAGAGCAGGGCAACGAAGCTGGCGAAGGGCCTGGAGAATAAATCTTATGAGGAGCGATTGAAGGAGCTGGGGCTGTTTAGTTTGAGGAAGAGGGTGCTGAGGGGAGACCTCATCACTCTCTACAACTACTTGAAAGGACATTGTAGAGAGTCGGTGCCGGTCTCTTCTCACAGGTAATTAGCGATAGAACAAGAGAGAATGGCTTCAAGCTGCAGCAGGGTAGGTTTAGACTGGCCATTAGGAAAAAATTCTTCCCAGAAAGAGTGGTCAGACACTGGGATAGGCTGCCCAGGGAGGTGGTGGAGTCACCATCCCTGAATGTGTTTGAGTCGTTTAGATGTGGTATTAGGGGATATGGTGTAGGGGAGAACTTTGTAGGGTGGGGTTGATGTTTGGACTTGATGATCCCATTGGTCTTTTCCAACCTAAATGATTCTTTGATTCTATGATTCTCACTGTTGTGACACTTCGTCTTTTGCATATACACCTCTCTAATCAGCCTGAGACTCCCCACTTTAGGAAGACATTGGAGATTTCTGAAGATCTTCTTGAGCTCAAAGTCACTGTTGTCAAAATAATATCTCATACCCACAAGTACTGTCAGCACATGGACTTTCAGCCTGCAGCAAATGTGTAAAAAATGAAGTAATTAAGCTAGTTTAACCCTCTGCGTTGAGGCTAACCTAATTCCAATATCTTTGCATTTGTGGTGAGTTAAAAACCGCGCGCAGCTGCTGAGATGAGGATGACACGGAGTGCCCCACCCATGGTGTGCCATTTCCATGGGTGCACTTGCTGTCTTTCTGAGGGTCAACAGGCACCTGGTCCAGGCTTTCTAGACCCCATGGGATTTTTTTCCTTGATGTGAATGGTCCTTGGGATCAGTCCTGTAATGACAGAAGAGGCCACCTTCTGGCTAATTATCCCCTTGACAAAATACTTATTATCTTCCTATTCCAAATACAAAATCACTGGGATGGGAGACTGCTTCAGATGCTAACGTGATTAATAATATCACTAAATGACTTCTGCACACTTCTGCTCTGCAAGCGCTGTGCTGCCGATACTGGTCAATAACAAGACTATCCCAAAACAAATACATGATATCTGCACATGGTAAGCTCCAGGTCTGGTCTAAGTAGAGCAAGTAATTACAAAGGAAAACAATTTCTCCTTCAGATATTTTTTAGGAGCACGAGGGATGAGTCAACTCTGGCAGGGTTGATTTAGCAGGAATCTGGTGGACCTCAGTAAAGGAAGAATGTTATCCCTCCTGCCTCCGGGCTGGTGGTAGAATTTTAACAAGGGTTTCCTAAGAGACCCCTCAAAGCACATCACTCCATATAATTCATTAGCTCAGCTGCACCTGAGGTCTTGGATTTTCTGGACAGGGTGTGCTTCTACAAAGTGACTATAAAAAATAGAGACCATGCACAAGCTCAAATCTCCAGAGGAAGTCCAGATGGCTATTCTAAAAATGCAATCAAAAACGGCCTCTGGCCTTGGTGGTTTGTAGACTGATTTTAATAAGAATTACCGGAGCATTTTCTCTCACAAATTGGGAGAAGATTTTTCAGTACCAAAATAACAGTCTGTCACTCAATTAAAATTTGTTTATACCACAAACCACATGGAACTCAAATGGTACAGGATAGAAAGTGCCACTGACAACCCAGTTTGTCAATTTTCTTCTTCAGTTTTGGTTTAACAACCTATCTTTGCACTAACATCTTTTATAAATGTGAATAAATGTTACAATAGTTGTGGGAAGGTTAGAGGACGAATAATTTTAACTAGATTTGAGGAAGCCAGGGTCTGAGCAATTAACACTTCAGTCAAGGCTGGCTGAAGATATAATTTCAAAAGTCTTAGTAGACGCGAAGCGATGCTATGTGGGGAGGTGGTATGTTTTCTCTGCTGTGATACTACAGTGTCTGGACACTTTCTAATGAACACAGAGATGAAATTTGGAGATAACAAGTAATGAGCATTGGCATAAATTTTGAGAAACGGTCGCTTAAGAGATTATTTTCTAATGTTCATGCACACTCAAGGCAGCAAGGAACACTCTTAACCAAAAGAAAAAGAGTAAATATCAATATCTTGTCTTTCACGATGTATAATTAAGCTATGAAACTCATTTTTACAAAATACTGAGATCAAGAGTTTAGTGGCATTAAAAGAAAGATTACATACTATAAGGATAATACTAAATCAAATGGTGTGGAAAAAAAATTGCAGGTAATACAGAACCTCCCTGCTGCAGGCGCAGACAATCCCTGATTAATAATAATAAGACAAACTTTCCCCTTGGCAGGTTATGCTGTAAGTGTTCACCACTGGGTTTACTGATGCTCCTTCCCTCTGACAGGAACAAAATTCCTGAGACAATGAACCCACAATCCACCAGGATGCTCCCAGTCCCAGAATACTTCTTGAAAGGATATCACCCAAAGAAATGCCCATCAAAATTACAGTGACTTTAAGTGAAAAAGACTGTCTCGAGCATGACCGGGAAGTTATGTCCCATTCTTGTATTGCCCATTTTGTCTGAAAGATTGCCATTTTATTCTGAAAAGGGCCAAACTAGGTGGGTAACCCCTGGTAGGGGATGGGACAAACAGTGGGAGGGATCTTGCCAGCACAAGGGGGCTAGCAAAAATAGAGAGACAGAGTATTCAGGTCTCTGAAGTGTTAACTGACCCACATGGAGAGACAAATTGTTCTTTAGCTTCTTCCACTGTTGCCCTAAGAAATTTGAGGTCATCAGAAAAGACAATGTTCTGCACCAGATTGTCATAAAATATGGTTTCTTTCTATAGGAATAAAAATTAAAGCAATTATCTGAGGAATTTTGCATACAGAAAGAGCTGTGCATAGGTGGACTCCAACAAAGAGTGTCACAGGGAGGAGAAGAAAGCAATCTAAATAAATAAAATCATGTTTTTTTTCAAAGCAGCTTCTTTTGAAAACAAAACAAACAAACAAACAAAAAAGGGCCAAAACATGGTCCCATCAGGCATAAAAAAAAAAGAAACTGATTTTAAAACGGAAAAATTCCTGTGAAATATTTCCATTAGCTCTATGTACAGTTATGTTCCCAGGTAGAGAGGCTGGTAATGAAGACTGGAAACAGAAGAGCGTGCTGAATGAGGGGCATTGGGTCAGTCTGTGAGACCCGGTCTCATCTGTAGCTGTTGATCCACTGACTTCACACATGGATACAACTCCTTGCCAATGCCCAGGATCCTAACAGTCGCACTTCTAATTAACTTGGACCCTTGTTTCATATTCCCCTATGACAACAGCATTATAACAAATTCCAGGGATTATGTTTTGAGCACAAGGCTCACTGGGGAGCTGCCTGTGAGATGAAATTGCGACAAGTAGCGCAGGAGGCTTCAGTGGAAGATGAGATACTCTACCTGGGAATAAAAGCAAGGCCAGCAGTTACAGCTCCAAGGAGAAAATTCAATGGGCCACAAAACATTATATTTGAGGGTGTTAAATTGATTGCTAAGTGGGTTAAGAGAGAAGTTCCCCTCTTCCATTCAGCATGGCCGAGGTGGAAGATTGAAGCAGCTGCCTGACAAAGACTGTGCTTTTCTCTGAAGCCCCCGGCACTGCCTGTGAGAAAGGCAGGGGGAGGCCCGCTGCAGTGGTCCAGTGACATTTTAGAAGCCCAGAGAAAACCCAGCTGCCTCTTCAGAGTGTTCAGGCATCAGGTCACATCCGCCAGCCCCATCTGGATGTCTCAGATGCTCCATTAGACACCCCTAGACCCTGATGTTCAGGAACCTGAACTGAGACCCAGAGCTCCATTGACCATGGGAGCTCCATGGGAGCTGAGACATCTAAATTTAGACACAGACGTCACCATCTAGAGCTGAACCTGGGCCCTGTAATGTGTTATCAGTGGCTGAGTATTACCTGCTCTGTAATTAAAGGATATATGCTCCTAACAGAACAGGTTGCTGCAAACCAGAGCACAGGATCTCAAATGCCCTCAAATTTTTATGAAAAGGAACAGTAAATATTTGGTCTGTAAATGAGATTCTGTAAAAAGTAATGATAGGGCGGCTAAACATACCCTTTGAATCTTATATTGTGAATCTCAGAAGACCTGAGTCAGCAGTCTTTTCTCCGTCACAATTCCCACTGCTGCACTTGGGATGATGGACTGTGGCTGTGAGTACTGCTGCAGGCAGGGTGGGAAGGAGGAGAGGTGGGCTCTTCCTATAGGCATGGGGCAAACCCAGCGAGCCCGACACTCCATCCACGCAGTGAGCTGGGCCTCCACGCTCCCTTCGGTCAAGGAGAATCCACTCTGGCCTCCCCCGCGCTGCAGAGCCGGCTCTTTTCTGCCTCCTCTTCGCCATTTACTGGAGCACAAGGAATTGGATTACGTTAACCTCTGTGCTCACGCAAGGCGGGAGGAAAGACTCTCATTTCTCTTCTTCCCTGCTGCTCAGGTCCAATGACATCCTCGCCCCGGGGTGCTGGCCTGGCTTGATTAAATCCCGAATAAGCACAGACAGATTTGGCTCAAAGCTTTTGCTACTTAAAACAATTTTCTAGAAAGGGTTAATCAGCAAGTTAAAAATCCTGTATCAAAGACATATGGCTATATGCCTGGAATAATGCAGAATGTTTTCTTTTCAGATGGGTTTGCTCCATTCTATTTAAATTCTGTGACCTTCAGGGAATCAAGTTAGTTCTAGCTCTTAGTTTATAGATTTTGTGTTTGGTATTCAAGGTTAACTTTCTTGCTTGATTAGACACAGGCAAATGCTAGCAGCTGCAGTACCACAGTGGAAATGAAATCCTGTACTGTATTTGGTCAGAAATGTCAAGAACCTGGTAGTTAACTACAAAGTACTCATTTTGTCTTCCATTAGCAGCATTAAGGTAAGTTAGATGCTCTTTTGTTTTCATGTTGCAAAACATAAAAATGTTATCATTTTGGATATATGCTATGATTTGAAGACGACTGTCCTTATTTCCACAGGGCATGCTACTCTCTTTTTAATTCATTATCACTATCATCACAGAACCAGCAGATGAAAGTTCAAGCAATTTGGAAAAATATTTGCCTGCTGAAGGAGCCGTGCACGGTGTCCCGGTAACACTGTGAATGCACGCCAAAAATTCAACAGGATTGAACAACGTAGAATTCGTATTATGTAGCACACAAGGACAAAAGAAAATAAAGCAAATACGCAGGACAAAGACAGGTTCCGATAAAACCCGAGCGTTGTGTTTGCCCCAGATTAGGTGCGTAGTATGCACTGGTACTGGCCCGAGTTGGTCTCCTGTTTCACCAGCTGCCTGTGCCAGTCTCTGCACCCTCTCATTTCCATACCCCTGAGTCTTTCCAGCCTGTAGGGACATGGTGCATATACTTTGACGAGCTAATAGCCACCATGGGTTGTGAGACACCTTTTGCAAACAGTGTGTCAGAAGCATAGAACAAGACTGCGCCACCTAAGAAACTGAGGTGCTCCAGCTAGGACCTGCTGGCTGCTGTCAGGGGCTGCCAAAGCTGAGGGCATTCTCAGATCCAGCTTATGAAAGACTCCATTCAAGACTGATTTCAGGCTGCTTCAGGTCTCATTTGCCTTGGCACCAGGCTGTGTCAGGGCTCTCTCTTCTAGGGAGGGGCCATGGATGGGTCTGCTCATGGGCAGTGACATGAAGCCAGGCCAGAAGAGATAGGTGTAGGCGTCAGGCCAGGCACTGAGTGCCACCCGTGGGCAGGCAGGGCAGACCTTGAAGAGGCTCTAGTGTTGACCAGGGAGGTATCACTAGCTTGCCCCCAAGACATTTCCCAAGGCCTTGCCTCTGAACTTGGCCTTCGTTTTATAGCCATGGCCAGCATCTCCAGGGAGATATCACTGTTAGGCAGCTGTTTCATGCTCCCAGATCCAACATGAGCATCAGCTTCAAGTCAGACCTTTGCCTTACGATGTTTGGTTTACAAATATTACCGACTTTATCTCTGAGTGAAGAGAGATGAATTTAGTTTGCAGTCAAAGTAAACACCTTTGAAATGACCTTGGGTAGTACACAGCTGTTATGCATCAGTCTGGAATGAGCTTGACAAGAGAATACACATTGGCTGCTGCTTTTGATTCACAGCTCAAGTGCAGACTTGAGAGCTTGTTGACTGGGAACATTCAGATATGGATCAGGGAAAGAATGTTTTCACATACAGCTTCCTCCTCCACCTTTTCTCTGCTTTTCTTCCTTTAATAAAATTTACAGATATTTCCGCAAGGCATCGGCAATAGTAGTTGCTAAGTGGTGAAGAAACTCTGTTTAGAGTCTTTACAAGTCATTCTAGACACGCATTCAAAAGATTTTTTGATGCTAAAGGAACATGACTATTTTTTTCACTTATTAAGTCAGGGTTCAATCACCATTTCTCTTTAGGAATTGCCAGTGCAAACTGTAATGAAGAAATACAAATTAGTGCCCTAAATATATGCCTTTGTATTTGAAGAGATCTGATGGTACTAAGGTACACAGTGCCCTGAACTTTCAGCAAGATACATAAAGCAAGCAGTAATCTTTGTAGAGAAAGGTCCTAAAAGCTGTTATCAGAATTAGAGCATCTCTCAGAGGTCTCCTCAGTGTGGGAATGCAAGGGATCTTCAGATCCACTTTTTTTCTTGAGGAAGGTGGGGGAGATAAAGAGTTAGCTAGGACTCCGCTGTGGCGTAGCTATTCAGAAAAGAGTTGTAACTCAAAATTGTCTGCATGCATCATGGAGCCCGTACCAGAGCTGAGACTGTCCTGTGCCCATTAGAGGTGGTCATCGGTGGGATCAGGTAGGCTGTAGGCTCTGAGATGTGAAGCACATGGCTCTCCTAACACTTGTCCTACCACCATGGACACAGCCTGGTGTAACTGTTTCCTTCTCTTTGTATTACTTTGTTCACCAACACCCTTCCCACCTCTAAAGATTCACGTATCTCTCCGCCGTGGTGACTGAGGGATTTCTCCCTGTTCGGGGGACTGAATGTCTGCCAGCTCAGAGCCACCTTTGCAGGACCCCAAGGAGCAGAGGCTGCTCCAGGGCAGGTTGCTGTACAAATGTACCCTGGTTGCACTGTATGCTTCAAAGGGTTAAGGGACAGACGTGACTTAGTGTTGCTTCTGGTCTACTCTAACCAGCATTAGCCTCCTCACAGCCCCCGAGAAAGATGCAAATTGCCTTATCCTGTGCTGTTCCTGGGCAGGGGGTGTCAGTTGTTTGTGCTCCACCAACACGTCTCACACAATCCTGGTGAAAAGGAGCCAAAGCCTCCTTACTCCCCAGGTGCAGCTGAGCAGTTGTTAATGGCAATGTGGACAACCCTGCTCAGCTGGTGGCACGAACAGGGTCCTGACTGGGAGGGAGAGCTTGGCCAAACTCCTGTAGGGTGAGCTGGACCCCATGGCACTATGTTTGCTGTGCAAAACATATAGTCCCTCTGCAGGACTACAGTGGGAGCTACTCATCTAGAGCACCATGAAGATGCAGAGAAAGAAATCCACCAAAAGACCATGTGGTCTGGAGGCTTCTCTCACTGGACCATATCCATCATTCCCTGTGGGGGCACCATCTCCCCATCATGATGGAGGGTTGGCTTCACCTCTGGGCAGCTGCCAGGCACAAGGAACAACCACCTTCCTTCTGCCTGCCCATGACTCTCCTCTTAAAGCAGAATCATGCACAGCAGTCTGCAAACAAACAATCCAAACAATTCTTGAAACAACTGTGTTGAATGTGGCAGTAACACAGGTAGAGCAAAACAGCAGCTTCCTTTCTTAGAGCTGTCTTAAATGACAGACAGATTTTTGTGATTAGCAGAACCCACACAAGCTCATGCCACCGTTCAAAACTGATGTCCACTCAAAATACGAACAACGTGCGTGTTGTAATTTTGCAGGACAATTGCCTGAAGTAAAGTGAGGAATAGGAGATTAAAGGCACAAAGTGTCACAGCACAGGTGAGGAAGCCCAGGCACGGAGTCAGGGGTAAAATGCTTGCTTTTGTGAAAAGCCTGAAGGACGACCAGGATTTGGGGCTACAAGTTGGTAAAAAGGAGCAGGAGAAAAGCAGCTATGCCATAACATTTAATCCTTCTGGGAAAAGAAGTGGGGATTTAGTAGCAACAGATGAAATTTCGCAACAAAAATGTTTCATGGGACCTAGCGTTGCCTAACCCATGGACCAAAGCTTTTTGGAATATTGGCTTGCGGTTGGTGGCCTACTGTGTGCGTTTCCTGGATGGCCCAATCTACTGGCTTTGTGCCTGGTAGTTTAACTGCATCTTGTTTAAAATGTGGCACGCAGCTCTTAGATTTAAGTGATTACTGGCTGATTTATATAAATGTTAATATGAATACAGAGCTGAGGGCTTTCCTTTTCCCCACAGAAGACTGCAAAATAAATCATAGATGCTAATGTTGATGTTTTGGAAATAAAAGCTAAAGTAAACTGTCAATGAGACTTACGTAAATGACTCTAATAATTTTGTTTTGAAGAGAACTCAAACTCTTAGCATCAGCCAGCTGGCATGTTCAAAGTCTGTCTGTAAATATTAAAAGCTTTTCTTTGGCAAGAATACCAAAATATTACTGGTATCTCTGGCACGTAATTAAAATAAAAATGAAGTCAACTGTAAATGTTATCACAAACCTTAAATAGTCTTGATATCTACTAAGTGGAGAGCTTCATTATGCCAGGCTGACATAACCTCAAGTAGTGCTTGAACAAGGAAGGACGGTGTTGGGTGATTCCCTGTTATGTACATGAAGTGTTTTAATAAGAAGTATGTTTTCCTATACAACTTGGAACCTTTTCTTTGACGTTGCTGACTTTGCAGTGATACCCTCTCTCCCCCCGCCCGCGGCTCTTTCCAGAGCAAGCCCCAGGCTGGACCGCTGCATAACCTGGTTAGGGGTTCCTCAGTCTAGTCCCTGACGTTTGAGACCTCCAGAGCCTTTTGCATGTGACCAAACAGCACATGTGCCAAGTATCCTGTGCCTTTTAGAGAAGGTCGACCTGGCAGCACATGCACTGAAGGCTGGTGCTGTGGATGCACTGGGGATTTCTGGATGCGTGGTGGCTCTTGATGGATGTGCCTGGCCTGTTGTGTGAGCACTTTGTGCGGCTGCCCAATGCACAGATAGAGGCCCCGGCGCTCAGGAGAGGACTACCACACAACTGGAAAACCCGTAGAAGTAAAGCAGTTGTCCAAAGTACAGCCACAGAAGATTTGAGGAAGAAGGTGCTGTGAGAGGCTAGCTATCCACTGGCCTTATCTTTTGCTGATTCCTGGACAATGTGTCTCTTGCAGCCAGAGGTAATGGTGTCCTGCTTGTTACCCTTGCTTCTATTGATTAAGCCTGGTATGTTTGCAAAGATGACAGTTTGCCCACTAACGCACAGGTCATTTCTGTAGTCTGAGGCTAAGAATAAGCTGCAAAACCCTGTTTGGCGGCTGCTTCCCAAAGCTTTCACACAGTGGGGAGGAAAACCAGAGAAGCCACTGGCTGCCCGCAGGCTGTGCTGTGCCGTCTGTGCCCTCATCAGCACCAAACCTGTCTGAACTGCATGAACAAGAGCTTGGGTCCATGCAAAGGTACCTTGGGCACCTGGGTTCCTCCTCCTTCTCCCCTCAGCCCTCCCAGATTAGCCCTATGTCCTTGCCTGAGGCACAAGCATGCTTGTATACAAACAACATGGTGAGTCTGGAACGGAGAACCGTCAAATTAAGAAAAGCACGGAGATGCCCACCCTGTTAGGTCGTCCAGGGACTGTGGCAACGTCGCTAATTGCATGCGCTCAAAGACTGGGAGTCCCACGCGAGCAGCTGCATCTTTGCAGCAACCTGGCAAACCCCAGCAGAGCTCTCGTGGCACAGCACTTCGCCTGGGTGTACCGAGACCCACAGGACTTGGAATTTAATTTTTACAGCTCTGTGATACAGAATGATGGGTCTAGAAAAAAATTACAATTTTGTATTGTTGACATACGAAAGAAAAAAAAAAAGAATACATTGCCAGGCACAATTAGTTTTAGATAAAAAGCAATAGGAGTTGTTGTAAGATATAGACTTTCATTTTTCCTGTCTTTTCGAACATCAACTTGGCAAAGGGTTAGATATACGTAATGCAATATTCCATGGTTATGCAGGAGATGCAATATGCCATCATATTTTTCAAGGCTATCTAATGAAAGAGGGCAAAAGTATGTCTAGATTCTTTTTTTCCCACAAATCAGTAATGTGGAAGATAATAAAATATTTATCTTACATAACAGGAACCCTCTGGTCATGCTTTATTTTTGGAAATGTTAAAAAAAATCTGCAAGGGTTTCTCTGAAATGAGTGTTTACTAATTTAATGGTGACTGTGACGCGGATTTAGCAGAAGCCATGAACAAAAGCAGCAGGCTGAGGTAGCAAGTGGAGTGCTCCGGAGTTTTGTTGCATTGTGCTTGCTACAAGCTGCCGTCACGTGGAGGATTATGTTCTTACTGCATTTGCCAGGAGGGCAGTTTTTCTCTTTTCCCCCACACAAATGTGTGTCTCGTGTATGCTTCTGAGGCTTTTAACTGAGATGGCGTGTGTTTCCACACTGAATTAGTGGTGAGGAGTTTATACTCTGCCAGGGAGCGATACGAGAGAGGGAAACAGAGCCCAGCCTAAGGGCATGGGCGATGCCCACACCGTCTAAGCAAGGCTGGAGCCTGGTTTTGCTGAACTACCACAAACGAGGAGGGTCAGGATCACCTGCTGCTGGTGATGTTGGGGTTAAAGTGCTTGTCTCTCCCAGTGTTAACTCTCTGAGTGCAAAATAGGTGTTGAAACGTTCTCTGATAACATCACATCACAGGCAGACTTGGCCTTTCCCAAAATGATGCAAAAATACCACAGAAAGATAAATACAATGTTCCTGACATGCTGCCTAGATACTTCATCATAGCATTGCTCCATAACGATGTGGTACTACACCATGCCATTGCCTACCTTCTGCCAGGGTGTTATCCTAGGTAAGGGTTCAGGTATCCTGCAGATAAATTTGGTAAGTGAACAGATGCAGAAAAAAAAAAGAAAAGAACACTTAGTGGAGAAAAGGTTGGCAGAGAGCCTGAACCTCAAAATTGCAGCTCTGTTGGTGATCAGGTCGGGGAAAATGGACTCACACACACAGTCCTGCGCCGTGTTACTCGTCTTATTTATTCAATTAATAGTCCTGCAATCAAACCAGCCTAATTATTTGTTATACATATGCTTGTATGAAAAGACTATGCAAGACTAAGTGGTTTTTAGTGCTAGCCGGTGGGGTTTTTTCCCCTCTGCTTTAGCAGCTGTTTGTCTGAGGGCTGTTTGCACCAGACTGTGACTGGCCAAATGGGCAGTGGTCAGTGGGAAACCCTGATTTTGCATCTTCTCTGGCCAAGGCTATCATGCTGGGTACCGATAGTCAGGCTGTGCAGAGCTGCTTTTAGGAATCACATTGGATAATGGTGAAGAGACAGGATTATTAGATACTGCTCAAGATTTTATATTAAGTTTTTTGCTTCGTACATTTGTGGATGTACGTTGCCTGCTGGGGCCAATGTGGTTCCTTCCACAGCTCCTGTTTTGGGATTCAAGCAGCAAAGTATGGGGAAGGTGAGTGACTGGGGACAGGGTACTTTTGCTGGGTCTGGTGTAGTTTGTGCTTCCCAGCAGCTGGAGAAGACGCTGTAGATTTTCTGATTATTCTCTGAGACCCTGGAAAAGTCAAAATGCCTGCAAAAAGCCAAATGTGTATCCCAGTGTTACAGAAGCAACACAATGCAAAGCAAGCATCAGCTCGGATCAGGACCGTGTTAGATTTTCTGAGTCCATGAGGAGCATTTAGCTCTTAGTGGTTAATATCTGCCAAATATTACAAGAGATGAAACTCAGAAAATTTGCCAAAAGCAGAGTTGTCAATCGCTGCCCCTGGCTGTTGGCAGATGGAGGGTGTGTGGCAGTACCTGGGCAGGGACAGGACAAGGACAGGCCATTAACTGCTTTGCTGCTGGAAGCCGTCACACCATGCACCCTCGCTTCTCTGCAGTCACTCAAACCTGCCACTGGCAGCAGCCCATGCAGATGTTTCAAAGGCTGATGAAACACAACACACATCTGTATTCGCTCCGCACAGAGGGACAGTGATGAAGGGGAAACTCTTATTAATATATAAGGATGCCGAAAATCATGCAACTATTGAAATTTGGGGGGCATGCTGGAAAAGTGATTTGTAACATCCAGAGTAGGAAGATAATTAGCTGTCATGTTGGGCTTCTCATACAATATAAAGACCACTAGGCATCCACATGGCTGTGGGCATGATGTTTTCTGACGAGGCTATCAGTGGTTGAAAAAAGATTAAGGGAACGTGTGATTGCAGGATCCTACTTTGTATCTGCTACTGCAGTGCTGGGCAGTAAAGGAGAGAAGAGAGCGCCCCACTCTCCAAATACATAGAGTGTCACGTGAAGCAATATACTTAATTGGTACGCAAGAAACAGCTTGAAAAATTCCCAAGCAGCTGAATTTGCTTCTAAAATTTCCAAACGACGCAAAATCAGTACACCCCAGGCATGCCATGCCCTTTCCTCAGCTTTCTGCCCGTCACCAGTACTTCCCATTTAAGACCATTCACCGCCCTTCTCAGCAAGGGCTACCTGCATTCCTGCTGTCAGCGGTACGCCAGCGTGTGCCTTCAGCCTTACGCAGTTAAAAGTTTAAGAGGCTTGTGATGCAGAAGGCAAGTTCCTAAATCAAATAAAAACGTTCTCCATTTGCTTCAGACTCTACAATAATTTGTTCCAAATTTCGTGCTCTCCATTGGTCCAATTTACACAAACTCACACTAATTAGCTGCAGAGCTTCTTTTAAATTTACAAAAGCAATCTTTCTCTGTGATAGCTCTATGCTATGCCCAACTCCCTCTGAATAGACTTTAATGACACAGTAACCATGGTTACAGTATATAAAATATGCAGCCACAAAATGTGGAAATGTAACAGTGTAATATAATTTTCTCTGGAAAATAAAGGTTTTTTGGCATATTTGCATTAATTAGGACATTGCATTAAGTATTTCATGTCTGCATTCTTTATGAATATAAAAGTCATAACAGGCAAAATGATTCCTGAATTCTATTCAGTAGCAAACAGTACCATTGGGAAAGCATTTTCCCTGATAAAACCGGACATTTTAGCTGGACATCTATAAGTGCCATTCTGGTAAATTGGAGCTATAGTGCACTGGAAACAAGCCCAGAGATCCACTGCCATCGGAGCAGCCATATGTCACAGAGCTCGGGCTTTTAATCCGAGCAGTGGCGACTGGGAGGAAGCAGCAGAACGTCTGCAGAACGGAGCAGATAACGGGGGAAATCCATGGCCCAACACAGCAAACCAAGACTCGCTGCATCACGTTTTCGGGATTTTTGCTCTTCTGTTGCTATTTTTCATTGCATCTGTTTAACTGGTACAAAACAACCTATTATTGCATGTAATTCAAGCCTGCAGCTAAGTGATACTCCGTACATTTTGTGAATGCTGCAGCCCCCTCCAGCAATGTTTCATATACCACGAAACTCTTTTGGATGAGGGTTGAGGATCCTCAGATCTCCCTTCTCTTGATGATCTGCCTCTTTGCAGCAGATCTAATTGGACTGGTGGGTTGGGTTGTGATCTAGAGCATTTTATCCCTCCAACTTACGCATTTAATGTCTCCACTTTGGCACTGTGTTGGAAAAAGGGAGAAGGGCGGCCATCCCAGGGAAATGGAGAGGCAAAACGCAGCCTTGCTCTAACATTTGCTCTAACGGTATTGCGTTCTACCATATACATGTAAAATGCAACAGGGTGGGTGCATGGTCCATCACTAGTTTGGAGTGTAGAGAAAACTTGAACCAACTTGGCTGTGGTGACCAAAACTCAAAGGCTCTCTTCCAAAGTAGATGCTACTCGCTGCTCTGTATCCTCCAGGGGACAACTGCAGAGTGGTCCCAATACGTCCGTCTGCTTATTCCTATTTGCAGCAGCCATCAAGAACGAGTGGCAAATAGCCTTCAAGTGACAGTTTTCAAGCAATACAAAGGCAGTTACTTTATTTTCTCTTGAAGTATTCATCAAATGACATTAGATGAGGAATGTATTTATAAAACCCAGTCTCTTCATGATAAACTGATGTGCAAAAGAAAAGATGAAATTAATTGAAAAACATTTATTATGAATAGGTCATTTAGTTCCAGCCTGAAGCAAACCACCTCCTTATCAGCTGGACATGGAAAGATGCTCCGAGTTCAGCTCTACCTCTTGTTCTCTCAGCTGCAGCCTAGTGAGCGCAGCACAAAGGAAGGAAGATTAACTTTAGAAAACACAAAAGGATGAAAGGTTGATGAAAATCCTTCAGTTCCATTTAGGTCAGGCTGGCATTCAGCAACGACTCAGTCCAATTAGACAACTGGAGCGGATTTGCTCTTTGTCCCCGTGTCTTGTGCACCCTTGTTTCAGAAACAGAAGTGAAGGATCACATTTTTATTCCAGTTCCAAAATACAGATATAACAATATTCGATTTAGGGAAATGATACAGGATTTCTTTTTTGTTAGAGTCTTACCCCTTTTTTGATTTCTTTTGGTTACTTTTTTTTCACCATGCAGACAAGATCAAATTTGGAACCTCAGTTTTGCTTAGCCAGATCTTGTTTTCTTTAATACAATCCTCTGATCAGGACTTTCAAATCCAGTCAGAAACAACACAGAAAATGCAATTAAAATTGACAAATATATGTTCTTTATAACCTTGGACTCAATTTCTGAGGCATTGTGTCTGTGCAGAAGGGACAAAAAGAGCAGGGCTCCTTTCTGAATCTTGTGCATTTTGAAAATATTTCTCCTCACAGCACAGAGCATCTCTCTCAGATATTTACAAAGCAGCTGTCACCATGGGAACAAAATTAAACATCAGAAAAGGAAAGGAAAAAAAAGTATTTTCTACTCTTCTGTATGCTTCTGAAGAAAAAGAAGGACCAGTAGAGCACCAGCTCCCAACTTCAGCCTAGGTTTAAGTTCATTTCCAGCAAAAAGTACCAATGACAACACCATCTCCCTCCTCCCTCTGCTCTGAAGAGCATATCAGCACCAACAAAATCAAAGAACATACTCAAGAAGGTATATGACTATGCCCCAGTCTACATAGTGTCATTCTCTTAAAAAACTTGGCAATATCCATGTCCTCACTGAGGCAATGCGAAAGCTAGCATGGATTTAAATTCAGGGTTTTGTAAAAAATGAAAGACAGGTTCAACATGCTCTCCAACACTTGGGCATGACGTAAGTACTTCATGACTGCTGGCCATCCAGGCAGAACTGTTAGCCAGAGGAGCAGACTTGGGATGATAACAGCCAGGATTTCATGTCCCCTCTGAAGTCTCAATGACAGACTGATGTTGGCTCCTGCTCTGTGATATGTCCTGGCCCAGCTCTGCACCCCATGGAGAGCGGTGACAAAGCACGTCTCACCCTACTCTTACCCAAACGCCCAGCGCTGACATGCCCGCTCACTGAATAATGTGTCCTCAAAATATTCTGACGTTCTGAATAATTCAAACCTACTAAAAATATATGTCATTTTAAGAGTAATTACAGACTACTATTATCCTTTGAAACTGAGTAAGTATATTTAAATTATAATAAAAAAGGACAAAGATATAGAGCTATGAGTCCCTTCTTAGTTTTTACTGCTATGTTTTTGCGCTATACTTTTCCACATGCATTGGGTTCTGCACCCAATAGCGACTTGTGGTATCACATCTTGTGATTTATTCTCCAGTTACACTTCCATGCAGAAACGCCAGCTAGGCACATCTTGGAAGCTGGCTGTCTAAAGGCTAATATACATGATTTGATATTATTAACATATGATACTTGGTTTTTATGGTCAAAACCTGTGCTGACCTCATCAGGAGTGTTTCCTGAGTAAGGGCTGCCACCCAGAATTTGACCCACAGAATTACTGAGTAGACCCTGAGAAGTTCAGTCAAAGCAGTAAACACCACATCCAGACCTGCAGTTCTGTTTAAATTCTCCCTCCTTTCCAGCCCATGTTGAACTGCATTTATCCTTTTTTTAAAAATAACTCTGCAGGCAGATTTTTTCAGTTGCTTGGAAGGGAGAAAGTCCTTGCTTAAAAATGCTGCATTGCAACATCGCTACTCCCAGCTACTCAACATCCCATGGCATTGCACGAAACACCATGTCCACACAGGCTTACCTTAGTGGGTGTTCCAGCCGAGCGCAAAGTGAGTCATCTTCTGACCTTCAGCTGGCTGACTTGCGAGGAATTTGCAGGTGTGTGTTTGTTTGGATTACAAGGAGACTATTTCAAGTGGAGACGGAATGTTTCGTTCCTGCTCCTCACTCCCATATGCGCATTCTATTTGTCACTCCTGTCAACAAACATTTGTAAACTAAAAATAATGTGTTAAATACACATACTATATCACAGTGCTTTGGAAGACATCGAGACATCTCTGCTTCCGACTTGCATGTTGTCTCTTGGCTGTCTCCCTCCTTTGCTAGACACCACTCTCACTGTGCCAGTTGGAAAGAAAGACCCATCCCTCTCCCCTCAGCCCTTCTCACTTTACTCACCATTACTTTCCTACATTCAAGGTCAGGTTGGATGGGGCTCTGAGCAACCTGATCTGGTTGAAGATGTCCCTGCTCATTGCCAGGGGGGTTGGACTAGATGGCCTTTAAAGGTCCCTTCCAACCCAAACTATTCTATGATTCTATGATCTTCTGAACAGCCTTGGGAAACATGGCTTGAATCATCTTTGTGAGACCACAAATGGAAGTTACATGCAAGCAAATGACAGCCTAACCAGGAGCCCCTTGGGTTAAACAAACTCAGTCTTCATTTCCAGCAGGGTCTTTCTGCTTGCTCTGTGTCAATTTTGCTGAATAGTTCAGAGTCTCCTGGAATAATTGTCTCATTAGGTATACAGGATACAAGTTGTAAACTGCATTCTGTCATCTCAAGAATAAATTATACCCAAACAGCTACTGAACAGTGAGTGCGAATAGAGTCTGGCACATGCATTTTGCATGACTCTTAGGACAAGCAATAACTACATGGAATCATTACTATTCAGGTAGCAAGGTCAAAGTCAAATCCTTTGCATTGCTTGATCTCTTCCAAAGGCCATGCAAAAAGGAGCGCAATCATTATTCAGCATCACCTGACATTGCATCCAAATATTTTTATGAAAGTCAGATCTGATTATTCACAAGGTCTCCCCCGTGGTCTTTCACAGATGCACGTGAGACAGGCAAAAAGACAGGTGGAACAGGCAAAGAAGGAAAAAAGTCTATAGAAAGCAAGGGAAAAGGAAGCAGAAAAAAAACCAAAACCAAACTACTACATGAATGCTAGCTGAGAATTAAAAATGGGATAAATATGTAAAAATTCAAGCCAAAAAAGAAAAAGAAGTGTAGAAGTACAGAATGCAAAGACGGTAAATAAAATAGTATCAGATGATCATTATTATAGACGGCTTTCTTCAGCTCAGCACAGGCGCCAAGAATCTTCACTTCTGAAATTGTCTGACCTCAATTTAATTGTACATCAAGCATCCAACTAGGTGTCACAAGTGGAAACACAATACACAATTATTTTCATTTTTCTTAATTAAAGCAAAATGACATTCTATTTATATTCCTTTTTCTTTTCTATTAACACTTAAAGAAGAAGATAGCCAAAGTGATGGGACCTTTTTGTCCTTGATTGCATCTTTCCCTCTCAAAGAAGATAATTTTCCCTTAGGTGGTTTAAGTGTTCGGTTAATTAGGGACCCCAGATGTAGAAACGCACTGGATCCTCATTAGCAGAACAGAATGAGAATTAAGGAATTTAGTGGTGATTTTCCTGCAATGGACAGTGCTAGCAAGTGCTTTACGGGCTGTAACAGGAGTGCTGCATCTTTAATAAATGAGTAGTGTTGGCAATGTCAGGAGTCATACAGTGATATGTCATTTTGCTCTGAGGCACTGGTTCCACCTATCCAATTTTCTTAATGGTTCTGATAAGCCATTAGGACCTTCTTCCTCATTCCTGCTTGTCAAAAACTGTCACTGAGCTCCGATGGAGTTAGACCATGCACTAAGACGTGGCATGGGAACATGCGTGGGCATACTCAGCTCTTCTCTCATGGTGCCTCAGACAACTGTATTCTGATTCTTTGAGTTGTCACCAGCTCAGTTGTCACCAGCTCAGTTGTCACCAGACTACAGGTAGCCACTTGCTTATTTTCTCAAGGGAAGTTAATAATTTTTTGTTTCTTTTTGAATTTTTTACTTTCTTTCTTAGGACTTTTTGGTAGGATGTGTCAATTTGGGATAGCATTAATGTGTTCTTGATTCTAGCTATGCCACTGCTATTGAAGATAGCATATAAAGGCATATAAAGGCATATAAAATTAAGGCTAGTTTTTAAGACCTCCTAAAATCATACTTAGATGCTAGCGTGGTTTCCTGATCCTGTAATTGGCTCTACATTGGCAAACCAAAAGGCTGGGATAAAGCTTGCCCTACTTTGAAGGATGAGTGCGTTGCAGAGCCGTGGTCAGAGTGGTCCGGGTCTTACAAGTGCTGCCAATGAGGGCAATGCTCAGCTGCAGGGATGTTCATGTGATGTGCTTCATGAGGGGGTAATTGAATGAGGGCCTGTGCCCTAAAAGCCAGGCTCCTGTTGTTGAATCTTTTGGCCATGGAGCTATTATGCCTCACGAGAACAGGGATTTTCCCTTTGGCTAATATCCTTCCACCTTCCTGAGATGCTTCTGATTGAGGATGACATGTGGGAGGAGTCGGAGGAGAAAGCTCAGGAAATCTTTTTGAATAAACCAGCCACTAGAAAAACACTTGCAGAAGATCATCTCTTACAGCAAAGATGCATAATTTAGAAATAATGATTTGCAATGCAGATTATTCACACAGTTATGCAGAAAGAAAGAAAATTTTACAAATGAAAGGAATGAAACTCTACTACTGTGGGATTAATGGAAAACACCAAGGAGACATTAACTCTGCCTGCAAAAGGTAGCAGCCAAGTAGCATGCTGAAAAGCATTTCTATATTATTTTAAAGGAGCAGCAAAAAATATTGACAGAATAAGCAAAGGGGATTGAAGATTAGATTTGACATGTAATAGTCATAGCCAGAGAAAATAGCTATTATTATTTATGTAGGAAAGACAGACAACACAGGATTCTTGTGGACATCCAGCAATGTTGTTTAATAATGAGAAGTAATTTCAATCTTGCTGCAATCGCAGACAAATTAATCTCAAGTATTTCTAATACTCAGCTGAAAAATAATGAACAAACAACAGATCTAACCCACACACATACAGAAACACACACAAACACTCACTACTGCATCCTAATCTCCAAGGACTGAGAAGATTTTGGTTTGTGACCCAGCACTCAGGCTGTATTTGGAGTTGTCCCTGCAGACAGGCTGAGCACATTTGGGCCACACTGGGCCACCCTGGCCTGCCAATGGCCCGGCTGTGAGACTCCGAGGGAAGGAGACCAGTGATGGACAGGCAAGGCTCAGCCAAGGAGCCTGGTTCACAGGGAAGCATAAGAAAGAAGACATCTAGAATATAGGTCCTTAGGTCACTGTGTTTTCATGTCCACACCTTTTTTTTTCTTAGGGAATTTGAAGTTGAAAATTGATTCTTGAACTCTCATTCTTCCAGTCCCTGCCTTTGTCTTCTGCGACTTGGGCGGTGTGGTTAGAGCACTTGCCAGTGAAGACTGAGGCAAAAAAGTCATTCAGTACCTCAGCCTTCTCCATATCACGGATGACCAGGTCTGCCATTTCCTTCCAGAGAGGGCCCACTTTTTGCCTAGTCTTCCTTTTATCACTGACATATCTGCAGAAGCTCTTCTTGTTGCCCTTGACATACCTGGCCAGATTAAATTCTACCAGGGCTTTAGCTTCCTAACAGGATCCCTGGCTTCTTGGACAATTTCTCTGTATTCTGCCCAGGCTACCTGTCCTTGCTTCCACCCTCTGTAGCCTTCCTTTTTGTATTTGAGTTTTTCCAGGAGCATCCATGCAGGTCTCCTGGCATTTTTGCCTGACTTCCTCTTTGTTGGGATGGATTGCTCCTGAGCTTGGAGCATCCTTGAATATGAACCAACTTTCTTGGGCCCCTCTTCTCTGCAGGGCTTTATCCCATGGTACTCTACCAAGCAGATCCCTGAAGAGGCCAAAGTTTGCTCTCCTGAAGTCCAGGGTAGTGAGCTTGCTGTACACCCTCCTTGCTGCTCTAAGGATCTTGAACTCCACCACTTCATGGTCACTGCAGTCAAGGCTGCCCTTGACCTTCACATTCCTCACTAGCCCCTCCTCGTTGGTGAGAACAAGGTCCAGCATGGCACCTCTCCTCATTGGCTCCTCTATCATTTGGAGAAGTTATCATCAACACATGCCGGGAACCTCCTGGATTGCTTATGCCCTGCTGTGTTGTCCCTCCAACAAATATCGGAGTGGTTGAAGTCCCCCATGAGGACGAGGGCTTGTGAACATGAGGCTGCTCCTATCTGTCTATAGAGGGCCTCATCCGCTCGCCCTTCCTTGTTGGGTGGCCTATAGCAGACCCCCACTGTAATGTCACCTGTCCCTGCCTTCCCTTTAATCCTGACCCATATGCTCATCCACCCCCAGGCAGAGTTCCATGCACTCCAGCTGGTCATTGACACACAGGGTGACACCCCCTCCTCATCTGCCCTGCCTGTCTTTCCTAAAGAGCCTGTATCCTTCAATTCCAACACTCCAGTCATTGGAAAGGTCAATATTGTCCTTCCCAGTTTCCTTGAGGGAGACACGCCAGGTATGTGGCTGAGAGGCCAGGAGGTGCTGGGCATTTTGCAGCTGGGTGACTGGACATGATGCACAGTTCAGCACTCAGGCAGGCAAAGAGATGGCAAAGGGGAAAAAACTTGGGGCTGGATGAATTGCTGTGGGAAAGCTGAGTAGTACCTGAAATCATGTTTCCCATTCTTACGTGGAAATATTCAATGACAAGCACGTTTAGGACAGCAGAGGGAGTTCAAAATGTGGAGGGATCAGAGAATTATCGATAGATAAAATATATGTCTTCTGTATGTCATGAATTGAAATCCGCTGTCACTGCTCACAGAGAGGGGCTGAATCATCATTTCTGCCTTTGGGGTTTTATTAAATGCATTCTTTAATACAGTTTAAGCCACCAGTGAAAATTATTGAACACCTGAAATGAAGATTTGAGATGGTACAGTTCATGGGTACAGACCCTCCCTTTTGCACGCACGCTGGCCCTCCGGCAAGCTGCTGAGAGTGAAGGCCTTCTGAAAATCAAGTCACTTTGTTGGGTGCTTGGGATAAGGTTTTCCTTGGAAATCTTCATTATGCACCTAAGTTCATACTAGATGAGAACATGGCTGAATTTCCTTCCTGTATAAGGATTTACTGACAACATGCATGAAACATGAGAATGGTTCAGGCCATTTTTTACTAGGTTGGTATCTCTATCACAAAACCCACGATCAAAGTTGATCCTTTGATTTGCTCAGAGCTACATGAGTATCAATTAAAATGACTCCTCCAACTGAAACCATTTGTTACTGGAGAAAGTTACATACCCCAAAATAGGAAAAAAACTGTGAGAATGAATAATGAATAGAGTTTATAAAACCTGTAACAAAATTCTAATAGAAAATACATGGTATTTTATCACAGAAATCCTAGATGATTGCATTTTATGCCAAACAAAAACCAACATTTATGTTAAAGCCTCAGAAAATGAGGACTTAGTAAGAAATTAGTGCCCAATTTCCTTTTGTCGTGTGTGCTACAAAATTAAATTAAAGACTATGTACAACAGTCTAAACCAGGCTTGTAGCAGCTGCAGGGCTAGGAAAGTTCTGTAAAATTAGTGACATTTTGACTGTAAAAAAATAAAGGTGAAATGCTATTGTTAAACCAGAATGTCTTTGGGAAAATCACTATGGTAAAGGAAGCATTCTAAGTATAGTAAAAGAGACTTATGAAAATGCAGCTTTTGACAGCAATGTGGATTATACTCTTTACAAAATAACAGGTGAAATAACTATCAGTGCAAATTGTATAAGATCATATAATTCTTGAATTTCCCAACATCAATTGTTTGGAAACTTCTAGCAGTAAAGGTCTGAACAGGGTGGAATAGCGATTTATTTACTAAATGGTCAATGAATCAATAGGAAGTGGTGGTGATTTGGACTCTGTTTCAGCGGGTGTGAAGCTCTCGCAGAAGCAATGGCTATAAAGATAACTATGGATAGGTTGAGTTCTTCATGTTAAATTCCAATATGAACAAATGCAAATCTGTAATTAAGTTAGAGCATTAGGGCTTCCAATTTCCATGATGGAAACAAAACGTAGACCATTTAATGTAATAAAATCCAGGATGTAGGAAATTCCTATTCCAGACCATCAAAAGAACTGGAATGTGAAATGGCAGTAGGAGGGACTTAGTGAAACTGTAAATGTTGTCTAGAAGGTTGTAAATGCGGTACCTAACTTCAGAGAAGGAGGAAAAAGTTATTCTGAGCAACACTAGGCCTTTTGACGTGACTTTGACTCTGCAAAATTTTAGAACAGATTTTGGAAGAACGCATAAGTAAGAACAGAGAGGCAATAGAAAGCAGACTAAATTGCAGCATGGTTTTATCAAAGAGAGCTCATGACAGACTAATGTAATAACTTTTTTTGGTAATAAAATCAGTGATTTCCTACACAAAGGTCATGCAGCGGATATAATCTAGATAGATTTAAGTTAAGCATTTCTTACAACACTTTATAGGAAATAATTATTTAAGTTGAACATATTAGAGATTAATCGGAAGTGGATAGAGAGCTGTTTAAGGAAAAATTTGTCCTAAATCATGTTTTAAAAAGAGTTGTGAGAATGACAGTGGTTACTGCCTCAATGACCAGCACTGGGACCTATGCTGCTTAATATATTAGTGGCCAAGGAGGCTGAATGAAACTATTTGCTAATGAAATCTGCAGATGACACAAAGTTGAGACATATTACCAACAGCAAGAAAGTAGAGGGTCACCACAAGAAAAACTTTTTGCACAAGACACTGAAATACTTTGGAATGTCGTGTTCTGTTCTGCTCACCTATGTTCAAAGAAAACAAAATCAAATTGGAATAAGAACACGGAAGGCTTTGGAAAATGGAGTATCCATTTTATGTGGAAAAATTGAAAGATCATGGTTTATTTAGCCTAGGCAAATGAAGGTTTGGAGGGGACTGACAGTTCCTCATATTCAGGGGAAATTGTTAAAAAGGGAGCAGAACCGTTTAGGTGAAATAATAATGCTGTCCTAAAATCAAATGGTATAAATCAATAATGAGTATTTATTAGCCTAGAAATTCAGCAGACGAGTTTTAGACATCCCAGAAATTAAATTCAGGCAGAGTTTTTAAAAAAAAAAAAAGTGACAAGATATAGAGTCTGAACCTATTTTCCCAGAGAGGTGGTAGGAGAGGAGGATCATTCTTAGTAGGAGAAAGGAAAATGTTATCCTTGATAAATATAATTCAACTTCTGAGATGGAATGAGTGAGAAAGAAGAATATTTCATATTTTTATGAAACTCTGGATGTTGAACAACCTAAGAGAATGTAAATTGCAAATGGAACATAGTGGTGGCTCTAGAGTCATTAAATTCTTAGGTGATTGATTGGTATACCCTGTTCCCCTCTTCAGTGTTAAAACAGCTACCAGATTTGGGGTCACACTGGTGGTCTGGGGAATTTGAGGTATTGCTCTTTCTTCTGTCCTTTCTGTAACACAATGTAGTAAACCACTTCCTGGCATAATTTAAGAGTTTTATTTAATACTTTCCTTCCAGGGACATTGATGAGGTCCTTGAATTCTTCTATTTTTCCTATCGCCCATTATAGTGGAACTTTTCATTCATCTAATGGAGTTGGAGTTTGTTTTAAGATGCTGGTATACATTCTTATACTTTAGGGTATAGCCTGGTGTAGATTAGAAACAGTTATTCCATGGTTTCCCCAACTGGACGAAACAGAACTGAGTGACCCATGTGCGTCTTCATTGTTATTTGTTTCTTTATCCCACGATTCTGCAATTGTACAGATGTTCGGACAGTAGCAAGGGGAATGGGTGGGTGGGTTGGCTGCCATTCCAGAAATAGCTTGAGTTGTGTTCCTCTAATACTCTTTCTTTTCATGTAACTATGTTCAAGAGCCATTCGACAATTATGGCTTCTAAAGACACTGTATAAAAGACATTTGATACACATCCTAAGTGCAGAACATGACTGATCTCACAATCCAAGGCACACTTTAGAGAGGGTCCAACTTCTTAAAGATTCCCCAGACAAGCACCATAGGCAGATGGAAGAACTGTGTATTGACAGAAAAATCCTCTTGCCTGAAAAAGAGCACAATCTCCATCCACTTCTATAGATACCATACATAAATGTATAGGTATCACTGGCACATGGTTTTGGGGGATGAGAGAGACCAGCAATGACATGACTGTGTTTTTTTAAGGAGAAGCATTCTCTGTGTGGAAGTGCTAGACTGTAGAAAAGCCATTAAGTTTAAGCCTCGTGTTCTCATCCTAAAGCTGTAGGAGCTCCTGGTTCTCTGAAAAATCAGATGTGACAAAATAAGAAGCTCAGATACTGCATTTGAACTCCTCTCTTACTGGAACATGGAGAATGAACAGGGTGTTCAGCCTCATAAAGTTATGCAGGTGTCCTGTGTATCCTGGAAAGCTACCCATATTTTAATGCAGAAGGTTTTTCTTGATGGACGGAAGTCAGCCTTTGCTATGCTGCAAGTATACATAAAGAATAGCCACAGAAGATTATAGTGTATCACCAGGAGATCTAGTAGAAGTGCTTGCCGCAGTAGGCACCTTCCATTCTCTATTTCTGGACACACTCCAGTTGTTCTTTGCCCCCAAACCTGTAACTATCAATGCTCTTAGCATGAACCCCACAGTCACATGCCAGATGGGTGCTGTGAGATGGGTACCAGTGAGACTAGTTGCATGCCAAGCAGCTTCACAGCTTTAATTACTACTGTAGGCTATACCCACGCAGATACTTGCTGGTATGATTAGCGAGAGAAACAATATTAGAAAGGTTAACAAAACTGGTCACAATGCTCATGGCATTGTTATTGAGGTAGACAATTGAGAGGACAGATGTCCGAGTCTTACTTATCTTAGAAATTGCTAATATGCGTTGGCAGTATTTCAGGACCAACCAGATGGACCAAATGCAGTGTCTTTGCCCTCCTGTAATATTTTATACTCATAAATATTTATTCCAGCAAATGAATGCTTGGGTTTTACAAACACCTATTCTATAGAATAGGTCGTCTTCTACCCACAGTAGAAGGAGGTGAACTTCTCTTTCCCTAGGAGTTCATGCAAATTTTTGCTGGAGAATTCAGGAGCACAGAGTTTCTCTGAGTCTTACATTCCTTTTATCAGCAGGATGTCACATGCTCTGCCAATCCCATATTCATGTAAATCCATAAGCCTAAAGGGGGAGATTTACAGAGAAGTCTGTGAAAGCAACTTTGCAATACTTGCCTGGTTCTGTATCTTATTAGCTTCTGCAGGCAATGGGCCAATCCAGCTCACAGTTACTGCAGTATTCAACTAAATAACGGTCTTAATAACATAGCGAAATATATTCAGAGCCCTATGGTGCAAAATATATTAGATTATTTCAAAGACAGGACAATCTGAGTCTCTGGAGAAAAGCAAATGTAATTAAAATTATTTCTACTCCAAAAATTCACTTCTCATTACAAATGTTGCCACAGAGTATTCCCAATGCAATTTTTATTCAGAGTTAGAGAAAGAGATATTAGCCTTCCTGAAAACTGTGTTATCTTGAATAAGACAGTGTATGCATTGCCTTGAGTGAAAGAGGAATGGAAATTAGATGCTAGATTGTGTCAGATGACTTTCAGTCTTCAAATTTATATGGTCTAGGTAGGAAAATGTAGTATTTGCTGAGACAGAGATGGAAGACTTAATCACATGTGACTTCAGAGTCCAATTATATGGTATTAAATGTAGTTATTAAACATTTGTGGAAAACACTGCACAGGCTATATAGAAATATAGACATAAAAAGTGATGAACACTAAATAAAATCCTCAGGTTACTTACCTAATTGAGAATACTTTATTACGTGGAGTCAGGGCCATCAGCAGCAGGTCGTCTTACCTGACTTATCTTTAATTCACTCATATTTCAGTTTCTTAATTTAAATATTCAGAGAAAACTAGAATGAATTAAATAGATTCACAGGGACTATGAATACAAAACATATGATGCTTTTTGCTGATTTATAACAAAAGAGAAAGTTTGCTGAGGAAGAAATGTGCTTATGCCTTTTACTTGGACAGGATACTTAGACACCAGTAGGTAGAAGCACCACTTGAAGATATAGCTTTACAAACACTTAGTTTTGCTCCTTCAGCAAATAACACATGGAGAGTTCTTCCTCTGGGTGACAGGAACAAGATCATGATTTCTCTAAAAAGAGGCTACAAAAGGGGTGTTGATGCAGCAGGGAAAAGCTACAAGGCAATAATTACAGAACAGTTGATACAACTATAATTGAAATAGTTAAAAATACTTCGCCTGTGGGAACTCTGAATAGGCTTGAGATAGACAGATGGCTGTCTTTAAAAAACAAAACAAAAAAGCCAACTCTGTCATTTCTAGATAAGGCCAACAGACTTAGATTTTTGATGCATAGCTGAAAAAGTGAACTATATCCAAACATACTAAAAATACCATATATTGATGCAGAGTGATGTCATACAGGTCCTTGACAGCAATTCACTGAGGGACTGGCAACAATCCAGCAGTAAATGTAAATAGAAACATTAGCAAAAAGAATTGCCAGAGGTCGAACAGGGGACTTATATTTCCCTGTTCCCCAGCCAGTCTTGTCCAGTCAACCACACCTGCTCTCAAATTCTACAGTCCTACCTCTGCGTTTCTTGACCTTTATCATCTCTCTGCTAAGCAATGAGTAAGCAATGTCTGCACCCTGCCATAGAATTTGTCAAGGGGATTCATAGAAATGCTTCCCCCTTTTCCACTTCTCCCTCATTCTCCAAGCAGCAAGATGAAAAGATGCTCCATAACCCCCACTGTCAAATGCCTCCCACAGATATCGCAGCCCAGTAAGTCCTTAGTGGTTCTACATTCCTGGTATTTCTGTCCTTTCCTCCTTTCTGGAGGAAGACTGAGAATGTGAAAGAACAGCAAATGAGAGTCCTTCACAGTGATTGGGGAAAGCTGTCTTCACTAAGAGCAGCACAGCATCCTTCAGATCAAAAGGGTGGAAGTAAATGTTGTCTAGGCTCATGCAGCTTCGTGCAGAGAGCCAAGTCTCCTCTTGCAGGAGGATCAAAGCCTACGTTATTTCATCTTTCACTGTAGCTTTCTAATAGCTGCCATCGGACATATAAATCAGATAATCTACAAGGAGAAGACAGCCCAGCAGTTCCTATTATATGTGGTGGACTATATGCACTTAGCATCCCTTGGAAAGGTGCAGTTGGTGTTGCCCTGCTGTGGAAGGCACTGACCAGGCACCCCTGGGCAGGGAGGGAAGTACAGACCCCCTTCTCCTGGCTGCCCTCCCTCTGCGGGCTTGGTGTCAGACTCCTTCTGTTGTGCAATTACTGTAGCCACGTTACGTCAGTACTTTTGTGCATCTAGAATAAGCACTGTAAAACCTGGATTTACCTTCTGTCAAGGTGCTCAACCATTTAGCAAAAAGAACATCAGTGCAAATCATAGAATCATAGAATCATAGAATCTTCATGGTTGGAAAGGACCTTTGAGATCATCGAGTCTAACCATACACACACCAAAAAAACCAAAAACCCATCTGCACCATTCCTCCAAAAGCTGTGAAAACCTTGAATTCCTGAACATTTGAAAAACAGATACTTACAATAATCTTGCAACAGAGAAAAAGACCCGTTCTGCTTATGCGCTAAGCTGGAATGGGGGGAAGAGGCTCTGAGCCCTTTTGCTTTTAGAGAACCGGCTGCTTTGTGCATTGCTGCTTCATGGCAAGCGCTGGTCTCAGGTGAGTTTGCAAACATGGCAGGTGAAACACTGAGAGACCTGCTTGTAGGAGAACATCTAAACCTTGCTGCAGAGAACTGCAGCTTGAACACACTGCTTGAACAAGACCTGACATTAAAGAAGGGCAGAGACATTACCATTCAGACCGAGCTGGTGACAGCAGGAGTAAGCGAGTAGGTGATGTACAGCTCACGCTGTTTGAGCTGTAGGAGCACTACAAACACGGCTTAAAGTATGGCCAAGAGAAAATTACAGTACTGCAAACACAACCCCCAAACTCCGGGAAAGGCAGAGGTGCAGCAGGAACCAGGATGCTGCTGGTGTCCCACAGAATCCTCTTTATATGGCTTGATGTTTTTGTGAGGAAAGTTGGAGAGGAACACTGCAAAAAAACAGTGGTGGCACATTTGGGTGACACACATCAGTGTGCACCACCCAAGCGATAGTTCCCTGAAGTGCCAGCGTTACTGTTTGGCATTTGGACAGAAGCAACCTCAAATACAGCGAAGACACAACACCGTTGACTGTCAGTGTTTCTGTTGTGCCATTAGGGAGACAAGAAGTCTATTTAAGTACTGTTGGATGCAGATTTTTTTACTTTCCATAACATAAGACCGCTTACTTGCAATGTTTTAAGACTTGTACAGCTTATGTGTAGTTTGTTACCTGAAGATGAAATTCCTGAGATGGTTGTTTGCATATAGATGTGACTATGGGTATGATTTGTGTACCTGCAGAACTCTCTACTAGAAAAGCACACACGTCCAGTACTGCTACAATAAATATGCAAATACATAATGGGAACTGGGCTTCATTACCATCAGATCTTAATGCAGTGCAGAGTCCAGACATTTATTATGGGAGTCACTGATGAAGGAAACTCTGCCGAAGGATTTGTGCACAGAGTTAAAATTCAGCTTAATCTGATCCCACGTAACAGAAGTTACTTCCACTATCATTTACAGCAAGAGATATCAATCACAGAAACTTGTGTGATTTTTTAGGAGAAACTCAATCTTCTGAATGACAACATATGATCTGCAATGACAACAAAGTCGTTGACAAAGTCAGTGAGAACAAAGTCACAGAGCACCAGGTGAGGCCTTTGTGACCAATAGGGTTCAAGTCCGTGGGGCTAGCAGGGCTAGGAGGGGTATTTGTGAAACTCTGTTGTACAGAAATATACTCTGGACTGAATGAGTAACACCAATATCTATTGCCTGGGCATAAGAGACCCCTCCCAGCATTTATTACAGGGAATAAACTTTTACATTTTAAATGTGTCTATATGAGTTTGTGTCAGTAAAGAGTCACAGAACCATGTGGGCTGGAAGAGACTTTGGGGGTTTCTACTCCAGCCGCCTGCTGAAAGCAGGGTCAACACTGAATTCAGATTGGGTTGTTCAGGGCCCTGTTGGGTCTTGAAAACCTCCAAGGATGGAGCTTTGCAACTCCCCAGGGCAGTACTAGAGTATTGTCATTCAGGAGAAAGGCTTGTCACACTGGCTCTGCCAGAGCCTGCCTTGTCCTGCCTGGAGCTTTGCTTTCACCTGGTTTAGCTGTGATGGCAATTGTTCTTCTGAGCAGGTGGCTGTGCCTTATTTGTTTTACTTTCGCTTATCTTTTGCTTAATTGTTATTTAAAATAACAATTTAAAAAGTATTATTATTATTATTATTATTGACACTTCCTTTCTGTATAAAATATTCATTTTTATTATTCTTTTTTTCTTTTTCTGCAATACATAAATTTGAGCCAATAGTGATTGCTGGACAAATCTATTAAGATTTCAATTTTAAAAACACTAAATTCTTGACTTTACATATAAGGCGTGTTTCCTTTTTGTCCATAGACAAGATTTTGAATCTAATTAATTGCAGAGCCTTTTTGGACAATTGTTTGAATGCTTCTCAGAAATGGTATCCATGTTTTTCAATAACTAGTCCAAAATCCACTATTGCTTGGAATTTTTATTTTATTTTATTTTACTTTATTTTATTTTATTTTACTTTATTTTATTTTTAATTTATTTTATTTTTAATTTATTTTATTTCTTCACTTTATTAGAAAAGAATACAGAAGCACAAGTAGTAGAGGCACAGACCATCTTATACTGCATCAACTCAGCAGGACAGAAGCTGAACTTTGCCAGATGACAGTTCAGATGGAAAGAGTCATCTTTTCTTAGGAATATAATTTTTCCAGTAGGACCATAATCTAACCTGGGTCTTAGAAAGAAATAGCTTGCAGGTATCAAAGTTTAGAACTGCCAGAAAAATGACAGGCATACTGTTTATTTCATAGGCTTATTTCTTGTGTATTGTTAAAGAAACTTTGTCCTTCTCTCTACTTGAGGTGTAGATCAGCACCACTGCAGAGAATCTCAAGCCTGCCCTGGGCAGACCTTGCAGAAACCCGCAGAAACCGTGAAATCCTGGATCATAAGTAGCACAACACCTACCTTATTTCATCTTGTGCTACTGCAGCTCTGATTCCTGATGCCTCAGACTATGAAGTCAAAGCTCTGCTTACTTATGCCCTTTGGGATAATAGTAAGGCCACTATATTTGAGGCAAGAACACTTAATAAAACCAAGAGAGAGTATATTGCTGTTGAAAGACTCTTGTACATAAAAACAGAGAAACTACCCTTCAAGCTATAGATGCAAACAGCATACAAATTATTTTGTTCTATGAACAACAGAAGGATTCAAATGAGCAGAGATATAAAACGCCTAATGGTCAGTGAGATAACTTCAATTTACAGGCGTAAATTCAAATCTTTACCGACATAAAAAGCAGATCAGAAACTGAACACAGGACACATGTTTCACCAGTCTTTATCTTCACTAGGTGGCTGCAGAATAACAAGCAATTGTCAGGAGTACTGGAATGGTTAGTGCAATTATTTTAAAGAGATTCCTCATCACATCTGATTCAACAAATCTTAAGTGGCTTTCCGGCAACAAGATGGCCTAACAATCCTAAGCATCTTAATCTGAGTTTTCAAATGAATTTTTTCCAAATGCAGTTGTGCAGTGTAAGTTACTCACTATTTTGTTATTCTATTAAAATGATAGGCAAATTATGTACAATTGGCTTATGCAAAACTTCAACTCATTTTCAGAAGAAAAACCTGACAATGGAGTGTGTATTAGATGCTCTAGTTTGAAATAATATGAAATATTCAATTACTTGCAGAATTCCTAAGAAGGTAACAGTGACCAATACACTGCACTTCCGTGCCTTACCGAAGCATGGCTGGTTGACATGACGGGCCCATCAGCTCACACACCATTTATGTGTTGCTCTGCTTCCCTCCTGGTAGGAAATGCCCAGAAATAGCACTAATGTCACAAGTTGCACCTGCTACTATAGCTCACTTTTCTCTCTATTTTTTTCAGCCAGGAAGAAAATCTCAGAGCATCAATATCTGACCAAGGATTGCAATTCACCGTCCTAGGATTTGAACGTCTTCTTAAGGGAGAAAAGCACGATGCAGGGGCATCACTGGAAGCTTACCTTCAAACAAACCAGGGAACCTGAAAACATCAGTAGAATTTTGAAAGAAACTACTAACTGAAGGAAAACAGGAAAATCTTCACTGGAGACTTTCTATAAACCCTTTTATGGCATCACAGTAAGAACATGTTAAGATGTGGCTTGCCAAACATTTTTGAAAGACCTATTCAGCCCACAGTCAGTGAAAGACTCCTTGCTTCTGACATGGGGTGAACTCAGCACAGGGCAGAAGGCTACCACAAAGCAGTATTGATTGCTCGTTTGGAGGCCTTATTAAAGGCACATCATTGCGCAGGCTCTCAGCAAAAGAGTAGATTTCATTTTGCAGGAGATACTGCGTCTTTCCATGTTTGTGAGATTTATAGTACTTTTCTCACACCATATTGCCATGTACTGCTTTGCCTTTCTGATACGGTGTCATCAGATAAGAAAAGACACTGCTGTAAAAGAGGCACGCTGGCAAGCATCATCCATGTTGTGGTAGGAAACTTGTGTCTACATTCTGCAGCTAATAAGAATTTACCTCTAAAGACTTTTTAGAGTAGTTCTGGAATAGGTAGAGGTGAAATACAGAATTAAGGACTTAAAACTTACGCTAAGATGACTTAAGAATTCACTCGAACTAAAAACAGCAGCAGCAAGAGAGGAGCAGTTCAGAGCACAAAGGAAAAGTGGAGCAGTCTTATGAGAGAAACTGAAGGAGGCAGATGGCAATTAGGTGTCGGTAAGTTCTCATTAAAAGTGGATGGTTTCCAGACTCAATTAAAAGAAAACTCTTCGAAAAGATCTTTTGGAGTAGTAGAGAGAAAAAGTAGACAAATTAAAACCCTTACAAGGCTGGTGTGTATTGCTTTTGTTGTTGTTTGGGAAAAGGGTGAAAAAGTCGTATTTGGAATCTGTAGTTCTGTCACATAACAACTCAGATTTCTGATGCTACAACTTTACAAAACAGATGTGTTCAAACTAGTAGAAAAAGGAATAAAATGTAAAAATAAAAGCCTAACAAAAACATTGTGCTTTGTTTTCTTCCTGTGTGTTGAAAATAATGAACTCATTACAACTTATATTCTTAAATATAACCTACAGTAGGAATCTTAGGAGAAAGCACAGATTTCTTACCTGTAAGACACACAGTAGAAGACTAGTTTTGCCTGCTACCTTGGAGAAATAATGCTGTGAAAGCCATTAGGCTCAGAGCTCGGCTGCTTACTGCCCTCGGCAGTCACACCAGTCACACCAGCTCAGGCTACAGTTCCTTGAGATGTGTGGGTTGAACCAATAGCATTCCCATGGCTGACTGCAGTTCATTCCTGGTCTGCAAACCTGCACTCACAATATATTCCTCGGGGCTGAGCGTGGGTCAGAACTGTGCCCGTGTGCACCGTGACCCCCAGCAGGTTTTGCCAATGCGTGGCCACATTGAATGCACCTTTACTGCCCCGGCGCAGGGGATGAGCGTGGCCTCCAGCTCTTCAGAGACGCACGTGGGGTGGAGTGCAGGCTGACAAGGCTGAAGGCTACCTCCACCTTCCACACAGGGCTGAGGAGGAGAGGGTTGAGCCGTTCCCCGGTCTCTGTTATTCCTGGCAGACATTTCCACGCAGCTGGGACAACAAACAGAAGTACACAACTGCTGGGTGTAGTCTCTGTCCCAGAGCCCAAGAGGACAGTCGCACCAGCTCCCGCTGGTCGGTAGGAAGCCAGACTGTGATGGAAAAGTCCACCGCAAGGCCTGTCCTGTCAGAGATGTCACTGAAAGAATTTCAAAGGGCACCAGACACTTGTGTTTAGACAGCTGAATTGATGCTGGAACATCTACACGCCAGAGTCACAAACATCACTTGCATTTCTGGGCTTACTGCATGTTTCAGAGCTTCTCCATTGCAACGTGTCAGAGAAGGGCACTTGGGGACATCTACACCCAGTTTGGTACAACTGCATAATGTCTGCAAGGGCACTTAAGTAACGTACTCAGCCTGCAATGCTGTCTGGCACTGCTGACTTCCATGGTTTCCTTCTTTTTTCCTCTTCTCTTCTTTTCCCTAAGGCTTCTCAGCAGCTCAGGCAAAGCCACTTGCAAAGATGAGCACCCTGTCCCCAAACAGACCCTGTTCTCCATATAACCATGGGGACAGAGAGAGAGACAGCGGGCTTCTTTGGCCACAGGGAAACATGAAACGGGGCCAGAGCTGAAGTGAAAGCTCAGAAGAGTCCTGGCGAGCTGGGCTTGTTGCTTCTGCTGTTGGGCGACAGTGGGAAAGGTGCACTGCCCCTAGAAACCAATATTTCTCACATCCCTTTTCTCACCCTTGCAGCAGTAATCCTTTAGCTGGGCATGTAGCTATGTGCTGTTCCCAAACTGGTGTTTTCTCCTGCTAGGCCAGGCAAGTAAGTATCACAGGGCATTATTCAGGTTGATTAACTACCCTTAGCAGTCTGTTACCAATCCTTGGCCTTGGCATCAAGACCCATGCACAGCCACTTCAGCCAGTGTGGACAGAGATTTCTGTTTTCCTGAGCTGTGGGTCAACCGAGTCATGCTGGATATTGCAGTCGGATCTTCTCCTTGCTTCTACCCCAACTTAATCCAAAATAATGCCATTCGCTTTCCTGGAACGATGCTTGTGGGTGTGAGAAAGTAGGAATTGAGAACTTGGCACTTCCAAAGCTTGTCTTCGTTTGCAATCATTATTTTCAGTTAATACACCTGAATGACTTCATTTGCGCTTAGCTCAGTTTTAGCGAGTGCCGGCATTCAGGGAAACACCACTCCAGCTACTGGAGTGATTTGATTAGCAGTGCTGAGTGATTAGATTAGCAGAGTGGCTGGACAGAGCCGATAATTACTTGTTGTCACTCCAGCTGATGTATCCCCACTGCACCAGCAGCTCGAGCTATGTATTTGCATAGATAAAACCTGTGCATGCTTATATCCCGTTGTTCATTTGCAATTTACAATCTTGCCTCCTGTCAGTGCTTCTAGTCCCTTAGATTACATGGTAGAGGTCTGTACTAGGCTGTAAGCTCTGTTGTTAGCCCCACTGGAGATCACTGTATGGTACTGAAAATGTCAGCGAGAGAAACTATTGGTTCTCTGTCATAACTCCAGCAGAGATGTATGTCAGATTCTCTGGGTAATGCTCTTTCTGGAGTGGTGTTTCTTGGCATACAACGATGCCCCATTGCAGAAACACTATAGTTTTGCAATGCTGTAGTTTTCACTGTCTCTTAAGCTCTGTTGAGTTCCACATTGTGGCAGGAAAAGCTTCCTGGGAAATAACCTTAGTTTTAAGGCTGAAGCTCCAGAGACATAGGTGCCCACAAGTGTGAGCATTTGTGTTCAAGGACAAATGAAAATATAACAAGTGGGCAGTGAGAGTAGGATTTCTCTTTGCAAACCTAGTTCCCTATGAGTCACCTGTTTAAGCTCGCTGGTCATCTGGGCTAGTGCTGCTGTCAGGAGAGAGGATGACAAGCAGCTTCAACAAATGCTGCTTTTCCTCCCCTTGGTGGCTTCTAGGAAATGTAGTCTTATTGAGTGCTCGATGCTTTGCTAGATAAAGTTCAGTGAGATGAATCCTACCCTTCCTGCTCCTTGCCAAGAGGAAGCAGACCTATGCTGCTGCTCCTCTGCCAAGAAATAGCAGACGTTACGTTTGCCCATATGGAGCAGCGCTCTGAATTCTTGTGCTTGGAATACATGTGGAATTCCCTTTCTATTAAAAAGCAAAACCAAACAACCTGCTCAGAAATAAGTGGAAGGCTTTTAGGAATGTGGAATAGGTGTTCTTTCCTGGATGCCAGGGACAATTTAATGTTCTGTTGGGTCACTAGCAATTCCCTTGTCTCTCTGGGTAGTAAAAACATGCAAAATACAAAGGGAAAACATAAAGCAATGCTGTGTGGAATGATCTTAATATATAACACTGATGGGGAACAGTAACATAAGAAAGGGGATAGAGCTGTGATGCTTTGCATTGCTGATAACAGTTGATGTTTGCATAGTAACAGCGCCAAATCCTTCAATTCTGGACCTACACCTCCTCTGCACTGGGAATTTTCACTATATGAGGTGTGAGGCAATGAAAAATCAGGGTCATGATATCCCACTGAGTTTCTGAGTCATCTTATTGCACCGAAATAAAAGCACTTTAGAAAATACAAGCCATCTGTGATGTTAAAGGCAATTATCCGATTTGCCTTAATAAATGCTCACAAATCACCGCCAACCACTTGAATTTTTCAACGCTGTTCTGAGTCATTCATAAGCAGGTAAAGGTCATCAAGCTAAGACATTATCAACTCTGATCATTCTCAAGTTATTATTATCTGCAATAACACAATTGCTTCCATCCAAATCCAGCACATAAAAGACTTTTAAAGAAAGAGACAAGTAATTTTTTTAGCTCTGACCTTCAGAGGATCACACTAGGTATGTTATTACACTGAAGTCTACACAGTATCGATTATCACTTATAGCTTCATCCTACTGGCACTGAGGTAAATGACAAACAGTACTGTTGTTAAAGGTCAAATCCCAAACTCTGTGTTCCAGATTCCCCATGGCTGGAGCTTCTCTACACCAGGAATTGCCCAGGTATTTCCTTTTTTTCTATTTGCCCAATAATTTTGCCCAAGCATGATAGGGCCACTGTGACTGTTCAAATTAAATATTCTGGTTGTAAGTGCACTATGCTCAGGATGTAGCAGCCCTACTGTGCATACACAGATCACGTTCTAGATGGGCTCTGTACAGATGCCCATGTCCCACACTGCACGGGTTCATGTATTTCTCTCTGGGGAGACCCAGAAGAGCTATGGTAATGCTCTCTGAGACTTTGTTTCTCAGATGTTATTTACACCTGTAACAAAAGCTACCAATATGAATTTAAAATCTATTTTGCATAATTGTAAAGGTTTCTAGCTGCCCATCAGGAAAAGCTGCATGCATGTGTGTTACCCAAATCTGAGCACACTGAGGCTGCACAATGCAAACATCAGAGCACACACTATGTCCAATGTGTGAGTGTAGCAGGAGGGGTCTGAATGCTCGGCCAGTAAAAATCAGCATAGAAGTGCCAAAATAAGGACCCTACAGAAGCAGAGTTGACTTAGCTCCACAGCAGACCAGTATCCAGAGGCCCAGGAGCCTCCAAACAGTGGAGAAGAAATTTGTTATAACTGGGAGGAATACAGAGACATGGTCCAAGCTTGCAGGGAAGGTGTTAGGAAAGCCAAACCCCACCTGGAGATGTGTCTGGTGGAGGACATGAAGGGCAACAAGAAGAGCTTCTACAGTTACATCAGCAGCAATAGGAAGACTAGGGAAAATGCTGCCCCACTGGAGAATTGGATGGGGGCCCTAGTGACAAAGGAAATGGAAAAACCCATCACTTCCTCTATAGAGGTAAGATCAGCCTTGAGGAATCCCAGGCCCCTGAGAACAGTGGGAAAGTCTGGGTCAGGGAAGACGTACCCTTGATGGATGCGGATCAGGTTAGGGAACATCTAAACAAACTGGACATATATAAACCTACAGGAACTGATCGGATGCACCCAGCAAGTGATGAGGGAGCTGGCTGACACCATTGCAAGGTGACTCTCAACAACTACCTTTGAAAGGTCATGGTAATCTTGGAAGATTCCTGATGACTGGAACAGAGCAAATGTCACTTCAAGAAGTGCAAGGAGGACCTGGAGAACTACAGGCCAATCAGCCTTGCCTTGATCTCTGTGAAGGTGATGGAGCAACTAATCCTGGAAACCATTTTCCATATTTAGCATGGGAATGCCATTGGGATGGAATCCATAGTCAAAATGGATTTACACAAGGGAAACCATGCCTGTCTAACCTGAGAGCCTTCTACAATGAAATTACTAGCTTGATGGACAAGCAAGGCTTTCAACACTGTGTCCCATAACACTTTCTTAGAAAAACTGATGAAATACAGACTCAGTAAGTGGTTGGTGAGGGGGACTGAAAACTGGTTGATACGCTGGGCTCAAAGGGTTGCGATCAGCAGCACAAAGTCCATTTGGAAGTCAGTGGTCTACCCCAGGGGTTGATACTGAGTTCGATACTGTTCTGTCATCTTCATTAATTACCTACTGGGATGACGGGACAGTGTGCACCCTCAGCAAGACTGTTGATAACACAAAACTGGGAGGAGTGGATGATATACTGGATGGTTGTACTGCTATTCAGAGGAAACTAGACAAACTGGAGAACATGGACATACTGGAGTGTGTCCATTGAAGGGCCACGAAGATGATTAAGGGATCAGAGTATCTTTCATACAAGGAAAGGAAAGAAGTTGTTTGAGGAAAAGGAGGCTGAGGGGAGACCTCATCGCTCTCTACAACTACTTGAAAGGACATTGTAGAGAGGTTGGTGCTGGTCCCTTCTCACAGGTAATTAGCGATAGAACAAGAGGGAATGGCTTCAAGCTGCAGCAGGGTAGGTTTAGGCTGGACATTAGGAAAAAATTCTTCACAGAAAGAGTGGTTAGACACTGGAATAGGCTGCCCAGGGAGGTGGTGGAGTCACCATCCCTGGATGTGTTTAAGACTCGTTTAGATGTGGTGTTAAGGGATATGGTGTAAAGGAGAACTTTGTAGAGTGGAGATGATGGTTGGACTTGATGATCCCAAGGGTCTTTTCCAACCTAAATGATTCTATGATTCTATGAGAGTCAGAGAGAGCTGGGCCTGTTCAGCTTACAGAAGAAAAGGCTCGGGGGATCTCATCAATGTGTATAAATACCCAATGCAGGGGAGTAAAGAAGATGGAGCCAGACTCTTCTCAGCAGTGCCCAGTGAAAAGAAACAAGGCAATGGCCACAAACTGAAATAACAGGAAATTCCATTTAGATGGAAAAAGAAACTATGAGAAGTCACCAATCACTGGAGCAGGTTGCCCAGAGAGATTGTGAAGTCTCCACCCTTTGTATTCAAACATGACTGAACACGACGCCGAGCAACTTGCTCTCATTGCCCCTGCTCTGAGCAGGGGGTTGGACTAGATGATCCCTAGGGCTGCCTTCCAGCCCCAATGACTCTGTGATTCCAGGATTGCGGGTTACTGAGAGCATTAAATTGTTCCAGCCCACAGCAAGTTGCAGTTCAGTAAATAATAGCAGAAGTCAGGATTGTTTAAACAAGTTACCCAACTGTTTGCCAACTGGTCACATGGACCTACTATGGTAGACTGTTTCTCCAGGTCTGTTTACATATACATCCTCTATTAGGTATGGTTCTTTCATTTCCTATGAGGAATGCTTATGCCGTAAGGCTCAGTGATTCACTCCCTCCAATCAAGAGTAAGGCGGGCACTCAATGTTTTACTTTTCTCTGAAGAAAAGGGACCCAACCATTTTTCAGGAAACCCTAAATCTTATTCACTGCTCTCAGATCTCCATTAAAAACTCATCTGAGGCTATCACTGAAACAGCCAAGTTCTGCACCAGTGACACTACCCTCACTTGCTTATTCCCACCTCATACTGCCCAGTTCCTTGTGCTACCCCTTGTGTTTGGGCAGTCACCGGTGAATGAGAGCAGGTAACTGATGGGGGTAACACTCAACAGGCTTTGTGCCAGATTTTTTTTTTAAGTAAAAAGGAAGGCTGCTTGAGGCTAATGATAGCAGTAAAGAGCAGGAAGGTAAACCACTGCTTTAGATAGCAGTGCTAGCCCAGGGTAGCTGGTATTTAAAAAGACGTGTAGATGTGGTGCTTAGGGACATGGTTTAGTGGTGGACTTGGCAGTGCTAGGCTGATGGTTGAACTCCATGATATTAAAGGTCCCTTCCAACCTAAACGATCCTATGATTCTATGATTATGGATTATCATGCAAGATATTTTTGACAACAAGGGAATATAGGTGTGTTAGATAAACAATACTCAAAGTATACTTCAGCAATAGTATAGACAAGGAAAATTAATTACACAATTACACTACTACACTATTAAAACCTGCTTTTCAGTGCCTTAATGGCATACTGTCGAAATCATATTACATATATTCTAAATACATTTATAATATTTTGGGGCAGACTACAGCCTCCCTGACTAATAGCTCTTCTGAAGTCATTCTCAGCCCCCAAAAAACTGCTTCTGAATATTAGTATTTACTTTTCAACACATAGCGTACCTTGTTTCATTTTGTGATGGTAGGATTGGATCCACACAAGCATAAGAATCTGTTTCAATGGATCAGAGCATGGGACTTAAACTCGGTTTCTCCCCTTTTTTCAGTATATGCTTAGTTGAATTACAGAGCACCTTTTCCTTTTAAAATCAGACCCCTGCAGAACATTAATAACATACGTTTGGATATTGGAAAAAATTCCCAATGCATTTCTCCCCACACCTTTCAGGTATTTGCGTGAGACTCAGTAGGTCTTCTTCTCAGGAAATGCCACTTTCTACAGCAAAAACGAGAATGCATAGAAACTCCCCACCCTCCTCCTCTTACTCCAGATCTAGCACCCAGTATCCCTGAGGCTGTTTTTCCAGTCATGTGGCTGCCTCTGACTAAGGGAGGGGAATCGGACAGGAATTCTCTACTTACAGCTTTCACACCTGAACTTCCAGCTACCTCCTACGCTGTAGTGTCCATAAAATTTCTGCTGAAACTTCCTTGTTTTTCATTACAGTGCACCTCATGGCCTTGGGCGTGTGCTGAAAGTGTTCCTGAACCACCGTACAACCCTTCTTTCTTCCTCCTCCAGATCTCAGTAATGGCAGAGGTACCGAAGTGGAAAACCCCACTTCTTCTTCCCCATCAATATCAAGTCTGTATAGTCCTATGCACACTCCTCCCACACCTTCCCCCAATCTAAATGCACAAATCATCAGTTACCTTTGAAAAATACACTCATTTCAACGTACTGATTCCCAGCAATACACAAGGGAATGTAAAAGTCTGGATACCGAGTTGTTAGGCAGGTGGGATGGTCCTGTGATAGGGCTATTTGTGTCACACTTGCATTTGCTGACAAACTTTGAATGGTTTTCATTTCACCATCACAGCAGAGGCCCATTCAGCTAAGCGAATCACAGCCAAAAACGTGCAGTCGTGGCTGTGATGCTGCTCGCCACTGGAGACACTTGGTGCCTGACTTGAGGTCAATTATTCTAAGATGTTTCTTCCACTGTCCCGGAAAGATGGCTCCATGTATGTGTTTGGGCACCCAAAATAATTAACCATGTTTGAAAATCCTGGGTCACAAGAATACGGTAGAAGTACCTTGGTAACAATGTCATCAGGTGAAGATGAGTGAGAATTTCACTGTTTTATAGAAAGACTTAAGAGCACAAAGGGCTGCATAGAGCTTAATGACTGTTGAATTTCTCTAAGGTAAAAAGGAGAATAAAAAGGGGAAAATGATGATGGATGATAGTGAAGTATACAAGCACAACATCTTGTTTAGACTTCAGAACTCTTCTAGTAGAGCTACGCTGTAGAAGGATGTACTTTCATCTAACGTTAGCTGGCAGAAGTCCTACCTAGAAATAATTCGAATGGCTAAGGAGCTTCTGGTCAGTATTGCCTATTTCATCTGCTGACCTAGGGCAAAGCACACAGCAAATTGACTTTGGCTGTGACAAACCCAGTCTGTTTAAAGGGAGTTTGCTACACTTTTAAGAGCAAGTTTAGAAGAAACCTATCTGGAGAGAGACAAGGTAAAAAGAGAAGCAAGAAGGCAAGGAAGCGTGACGAGATAGCTCTTTCTGAGCAGAGGAAGATGGTCTTTTTCTACTCTATAATTTAGCAGGGTGTTTTTAGAAAGTTAGCTCGCTCTCACTGATGTTTTTGAAAGCTCTGCTCAAAACAGATTGTACTTTACCATAGATTAATTGAATCAATTTACAACCTCTTTTCTCTAATGAGTGACATACATTACATTCCAATTTGCCTAGTCTTGACCAGAATTTGAGAAGTTTCTGATGTTTTCAGATACTGTTAAATACTAGGTTTCACTACCTATCATGTAACATTAGGTATCAAACACTACACCTTTTTAACATCTGTCATGGCCTATTTGCTATCTAGTCACAGCCATAATTTTGCTGTTCTTCAGCAGGCACAAAGTCGTAATTAAAAACTACAGGGCTGTTCAAAGGGCTTTGTAAAATTGTACTCACTGGGGATGTCCTCAGGGCCCACAGCTGGAATATAGTTACCAGTCAGAAATTCAGCATACTAATGGGGATAGGACTCCAGCTCTCCACATCCATGCCACTTGAACTCTGAGTTTGATTTCTTCTCTCTGTGGCTTCTAAATCATTCTAACTGAGAAAGCACTGCTTCACAAATGTGTTCGCCAGGTAATTACTCTAACATACCTCCAAATATTGTCATGACCAAATAAATGATTAATGATTAATTGAACACATCAGCTTAATCAAAATGTCATCAAAATCACAAAAGTTTATGTAGTGATGTTGAGAACACACTGCTGAAGGTTGTATGTGTGTATTACATATATTTGAAATCTGTGAAATCTAGGAACACCCTATTTTCATGACAGAAAGTATGTGAGGATCAGCCCATTTCACCCAGCGTATGGAATCAGCTGTGTGATTGCATTGTGCTTGGGAATACCAGCATACCCTCTCAATCGTTATAATAGACTGTGAGTTTGCCTACCACTTTGTAAACATGTGAAAGACAAGGCTGCTGCTCCAGGGAGCTTGTATCTTGACTCATATGCAACACAAAGGCTAATAGTTCAAATGCATATGAGAGCAAAGAACAAGTGAGGTCTTCAGGGCAAAGTCGGTAATAGAAGGCTTCAGGAAAGAGTTGGGCTTTAAGGCCGTTCTGTACAGGGTCTGGTTTTCCTTCATGAAATAAATAATGAAGACCCCAATTTATTTTAATTCCTTCAGATATGTCAAAATTCCTGGGGTTTATGAAGACCTTATTCATTTGCTTATTGTATGTGCTTGCACTCTAATTTGAACTCATGGAGATTTGTTTTGCAAAAATAACCTGTCATGAATAACACTTCTTAGCCGCAATAACCACCGCTGACAAACAAAAAGAACATGTGAAAATGTTTTCATGCCCTATCTGTATTTCTATACCCGGTTCCTCTGCTGTTCCTCTCAATTTTAGTAATGATATAACTGTGGTGAGTGAAGGAACTCATGGACTCTTTCTGAGTAGGTTAATATTGGTTGATGCATGTAAAACGTGTTATGATAGGACAAGGGGTAACGGCCTCAAAATGAAAGAGGGTAGATTTAGATTGGATATCAGGAAGAAATTCTTTACTCTGAGGGTGGTGAGACACTGGAACAGGTTGCCCAGGGAAGTTGTGGATGCCCCATCCCTGGAGGTGTTCAAGGCCAGGCTGGATGGGGCTTTGAGCAGCCTGGTCTAGTGGGAGGTGTCCCTGCCCATGGCAGGGCGGTTGGAACTAGGTGATCTTTAAGGTCCCTTCTAACCCGAACCATTCTGTGATTTTGTGATTCTGTATAAAACAAAAAAAAATCAGTATTTTTTACAGAGAAAAATCTTCAAAATCTTTTTTGATATCTCATAATGAAACTGAAAAGGATACAAACATGTAACTGTTTTTTGAACATCAATCATTTTAGGACAGATCTTGAGGGTGCCAGGTTGTTTGGTGTAAGATTTGCGAGGACTTAAAGTAAAGGCTCCGTCACTGTGTCCCTACTTGCCTCCATTTTCGGGATTTTTTGGACAATCTGTCAGATTGGACAGGACAAAGATAAAGAACAGAGAAAGGCATTGGGCCGCACTCCGGGGTGAGGCGCTGACGGGGTTCCTGATGCTCCTTGTGCGTCTTCCTCCTTCCCTGCGGAAAACCTCCGGCCGCCCTGGGGAGAGCGGCGGGACAGGCTGACACCCGAGTCCCCTGGAGCCATCAGGCTGGTAGTCGCAGGGACTGAGCAACACCCTGTGCACCTGAGAAACGGCGTTTTCTGTGGGCAGGGTACCCGCTCAGCCCCGTCCCTCCCACACCTTGAGGTGGTTACCATCCCTCCAGCCTCCCACAGCCCAGCCCACGCCGCCTGCCCCGCAGCTAAACGCGAAGCCTTCCGACGCCGCCAAGTCCCCGCAGTGTCCCGCCGGGCCTCTCCGGCGGTGGGGGCGGCCGGTGCCCCTGCGGGCGCCGCGCTTCCCCCGCTGAGAGCGGGCCGGAGCCTGGCCGGCGGCGCCGGGCCGGGACTACATTTCCCAGGGTGCGGTGGGGCGGGCGCGCGGCCCCGCCCGTCTGTCAGCGGCCGCGCGGCAGGTTGATCGCGGCGGCTGCAGATGAGCCCAGCCCGCGCGCGCGGGCGGGGGGGGGGCGGCCGGGGCAGCGCCGGCGGCGGGGCCGGGGCCGGGTCGGCGGCCGGCGCACTATGCGAGGCCGGGAGGATGGCGGTGGAAGGTAAGGGCTCCGCGTCCCCTGCCCGCCGCCCCCGCCGTCCTTGTCTCCTCCCCCCCGGGCACTCACCTGCGCCGCGGCGGGGCCGGCCCGGCTTGGCCCCGGGGCGGGGAGGGGGGGGAGCTGTGCCCGCCGGTGAGGCGGAGCGGGGCCGCTCTGCCGCCCGCCGCGCCGGCCTCGCCAGCGGAGCGCCCGGCCGCCCCCCTCGGCCCGGCCGCCCCCGGGCCAGGTGGTGCGGGGCCGGGGCCGCTCGCCCGTGGGGGGCTGCGGGGGCTCTGCCCGAGCCGCTTGCGGCAGCCGGAGGCTTCAGTCCGGCAACTTCCCGGCGGGCCCGGAGGTGCCGCCTCTCCCGGCCGGGGCGGCCGGACCTGCGCCGCCTCCCGCCGAAGTGTCCCCGGCGGTCCCGCTCAGCCGGCCGGGCGCCATCTCCGCCCCGCCGCCGCTGGAGCTGGGGCGCCGCCATCGCTCGGTGCCGCCCCGATCCCCGAAGCGCCCCGAGGCCGCGATACCCACGAAGCTCAAACAGCTGCCGGGGTGTCCTCGGCCCCTCCGCCCCGTAGGAGATGCAGAAGCCCAAGCGCCGAGGTGCCCCGGAGCTACGAGGTGTTCGTGAGGTGCCCACCGAGAACCTCTGAGAGGTTCGCCAGGTGCCCGCTCCTGGGGAAGCGCCTGGTGACTCAGGTGGTGCCTACCAAGAACTGGAAAGGTGGATGTTTTGCTGAGGTCTTCCAATAGATGCTGGGCTCCTGCGGCAGTGTGGCACTGGCTGTGTGTTCCCTTTCCGTGGGGCTTTCAGGAAGTTGGAGGAGAGATGTGAGTAGGTGTATAGGAAATGGCAAATCCCTTTTCTTGCTGTCGGCTTCCAAAATTCATTCTGTTTTCACAGAATCATAGAATGGTTTAGGTTGGAAGGGACCTTAAAGATCATCTAGTTCTGCCTCCCTGCCATGGACAGGAACACCTCCCACTAGACCAGGTTTTCTATCACTGTAGAGCAAGGCACTGGGAATCCTGGTGTTTGGGTCCCATCTTGCTTTCTTCTGTGCCCTTGGGAAAATTTCAGAAGTCCGTGGTGTGAAAATTAGCCATCTGACCCCTGACCTGTGCTTAATGTGGGGTATGTTGGGGTTTTTTGGGGGTGCTCGTCTTGAGACAGCCTTGAGCTTTGTTTCTCAGGTATGCTGAGATCTACAGTTCCATCAAAGACCACTTACTTTATTGCTGAAAATCATGCTGAAGCTGTCTTTTGCTGAGTACCCAAGTGAGCGGCGCAAGCAATAGTCCAGCAAAACCTTGGGCTTACTGAAGGCAGTGGGCAGCTTAACATCCTTGAAAAACCGCTTCCTAAGCAAACTCAATTTAAGGTAAACAAACCCACTATGTCTCAAAAGGTGTTTGTGTGTGTCCAAAGCTGTCCATCCTAAGCCGTAAGCCTCACGATGAGTCAAACAGATTTCTTATGCATAGGCTGCTTTACTGAATGGCAGTTTTGAAAACTATTGATGTAAAGAAGGAAGGTAGTGGTTGTTAATAAAAGCATTGCTTCTTTGGTGGTGAAAACTGAACAACGTGAAGCGGGCATGCATGCCCAGTAGTGGGTAAGTAAGTAAATGAAATGGACTGCCATGCACCAGATGGTTCATATGCCAGCAGCAACCCCTATTTCAGTGTGCTCTCTCATGTCATCCTCCTTTATTCACGTGAAGTCCTTCTCAGTCTGTTTGCTAGATCTTTTCAGGTCTGTAATAATATCTGTCATATCTGCAGTGCCTTCCATCTGAGAATCTCTAAAAGCTTTGTAAATATTAATGAAGGAAAGCTCTGCTAAAGCTTTGGGAAGCAGTGCCTTTCCCTTCTCCTGAGAAGGGATTTTTTTTCTTTAACTCCTTCTTCCCACTTCCTTCCCCCAGGTTGCATCCCTGCTGCGGTCTCTCAGAACAGGCATTCTTGTCTGTATGTTCTGCTTTCCTCCCATTTTGGGTTTTTCTCCCTCAACTTCCTTGCCTTTGCATAATTCTGTCACCCTCACACTAGCACAGCAAGATGACTACTTACATCTTCAGTGCGAGTAGCCATGTGGCTGTGACTGCTTTGTATGAGTGTAGTGCATGCACATTTAAGGCCTTTTCTTATCCATCATTTTCTGTTGGAACTATGTTTCTTTGTGTGACTGTGCTTAAAAGCATGCTTTTATCTTAATGCATCTTCTGCCGTATTCGAGGCCTGGGCGTGAGTCGTCTTCTTTTCGTGAACTGTGACTTTTGGCAGGTAACGTGTGGCATTACAGCTTCTGTTTGGGAAGCTGAGAGGTTACATGTCCCTCATGGCTTTGATCCCCATGGTGTGCAGATTATACTCTAGTCAAAAGTAAAGTTGCTGTGGAACCTTCTAAATTGATAGTTTTGTAGAAAAATACCAATTTGCTGAACTCAAAATGTCTTGGACTCAGGAAACACAGACTGTTTTGATTTTTTTTTTTCCTAGTTGTTTGATTTTTTTTGTTGTTGTTGTTTTCATTGGAAAAAAAACACTTTCCTGGTTTGCTGCTTGGGATCTTGAGAGCATAATCTACTGTACATCATCACTGGAAGCTAGGAAATAAGGAAAGCCCTGAAAACCAGGTTTAAGCTGAGGTTGTCTGGCCTTCTAGTCTCTGTGGTGGTGGCTGGGACCTTGGCTAGGATGGTCTTCCTGGGTCTTCGGATCTTTTTATAGAGTGTAGCAATGCTCGTGGATGGCTGGGACAACTGGCTTCTTTTGTGAACTCTCAAGTGGCTGGCTCTGGGATGCAACTGGCAGGGAGTGGAGAGGTCCCTGGGGCACAAGGGAACCACAGATCCTGGAGCATGGAAGTTCCTGGCCAGAGCCAACATCCGGTGCCCCACCAGCTCTGCCACGGCTATTGTTCTGTGGAAGCTATCCGTTTGTCAGCCTCGGCCACGAACCCGGGGACTCTTTGTTTCTCTTTTCTGAAATGCTCTGTGTGACCAAAGTGAAAATATTTTGTTAATTCTAGTTTATGGAGAATCTTTGAAAAATTCTGATCTCACTTTATTCCTCAAACTTGATTCTTTTTAATGGTGTTATAGCATGGAGTGCTGGAGTTTAGTTATGGCAACAATTGTCCAGCAGTTTACTTAAGGAAAATATACCAAATTTTTTACTGGGATAGCTGATAGCAATGGATTTGCAAATGCAGAATAGGAATTTGGAGGATACTACAGTTCCTTGCCAGCTATATATAATCAATACCTGAGTGTCCCAAAAGAGATTATGTGGACCTTGGAGGTCCTTTGGGCTGCATAGTACCAGTGCTTCCAGTTGATGAAAGGATTGGTGTGTGTATGGGGAAAATGAGTTTGCACTCCTTAATATGAGCCCATCTAGATGGGAGCACTGCCAAGGTAAGTCTATTTTTAGACCTAACAGTTTTGACAATGTTCCTTTAAGTGTTGTTTTTTTTTTTTCCCTCTAGTAAGAATGAAAGAACTAGGTCAGAGCCAGTAGAAAAAGGCTTTTGATCTCTGCAACAGTGTTGTGAAATTTATTTTTTTTCTTTTTGCTCTTGTGCAGCAGAGGTAAAGGGGAAGAGAAATGATGATTTCTTCCCCCTCAGTGTTTATTGCACAAGAAAGTGAGAGACTGACAGCACCCACCAGATAATGTATGCCTGCGGATAATCCCACACAGTTCTGTCGGATCCCCTGCCGCTTTGACCTGTGGTGTCTTTGAGATTCATGAGCAAAAAAGCGCTAATTATATCATGGAGTTCTTTCATAGTAAGTGTTTAGTGAAGTTTAGTCTAAGGCCTTTCCTTCTGTGTATAGGCTTTGGAAAGTGCATACGTACAGTTGTTGCTAGTCTCTTCCTGAAAGTTAATGTAAAATTCTACTGTCCTGTGGCTCTTCTGTAGGGGGCTCATGCTACTGACGCTCTGGATCTGCCTCCTGAGAATAGTTTTTACTAAGAAGTGGAGTCTTGCTGGCATAAAATGACAATGACTCTGGCTTTACCCCTTGGTAATCCTCAAGGGGACCAGAGACTCAAAGGACATTAGGGCATTCTGGGGTGTGGTGTCAAGGTTAACTGCTGGAAGACTGAAGTTATTTGTAGTGTGTAACCAACTTCTGTCAAAGCGATCTGAATTTCAGCAATGAGATACACCTGGGTGGAAAGCCTTCAGTGCCTAATGAACTCCAGCAGATATTGAATGTGTTTCCTCAAAGACTTGAGATGCGGTGACCTCGTAGAATGTTAAACTGAGTGACGAATGTTAAAGCGAATTCAAGACCATCCGAAGGAGAGCTTTGAAGCAGGTCCAGTGTAGGTACCTATCATGCTGTTCCAGGGTGTGCCCAAAAGTGCAACTCTTTTGACAGATACTCAGTTACTCAACTTTGTCTTATTCCTACACCCACTCCAGGCTCAGACTAGATGTCTCCACATCTACGTTTCCAGGGGATGTGATCTAATAGATGGGTTTTCAGCACACTTAATTGCCTGCGGAGCAAAGAAGTAACAAACTCTGTCATTCAAAACTAGCATGTGCTTCCATCAATGCCCTTGTTTTCTTCAGTAGTTTCCAACCCTTAGCTTGAGGGACTCCGACATGTAGCTAAGAAAAAGATGTCAGTTGTAAGCAGGGCTGAGATACGCATCTACCGCTCTAGTTGAAACTGTCACATTGGGTCATAGCAGAGGAGATGGATAAGACCAGTGGTGGAGGTGCACATAGGATAGAGAGAAGTAAGACCTGAACTCTAGCCTTTGGTCTTGGTACCAGTTCTGTATGTTATTTAGTGACCATTTATTGCAAAAATGCATCAGCAATCATGATTTTCCAGACTGGAATGTAGATCTTCTCCCATCTACATTCATGCGTGAGTCTTCCTGTTGAGCTGTAGCATCTATACCCTTCTTTATTGCTCAGCAACAGCACAACTTCAGAAGATGGGGCTTTCTTGACACACCACCACCACCCTCCACCTCCCTGCTAGTGTGCGTACAGCTTGGTGGCAGCGTGTCCTCCCCTGCTTTGAACCACTACATAGAGCTTTCCTAGCTAGGTTGCTACATCTGAAAAAGTCTGCTCCATCACAGTTTATTGCATCTGTCTTTAACAAGATAGATAGCCAATCATCCCTCTCCCAAGGAATAATGCAGCTATCTAAGGCCAGGAGTCTGTTTTGCACTGCAAGTTCTCATTTTGAACAGCCACACTGTGCTCCTCAGGCATCTTACAGGGAGACTGGGAGCTGAAGTTCAGAAGGTGCATTCCACTGTGGGAACTGGAGACCCCAAAATGAAGCTGTGGCAACAAAGAATGTTTTGTACTGAAGTCTCATTGGGTGTATTTAGACTGAGTGGGGAGTCGATACGCTTGCAGGTTGTATGGTCATTTTCCCCTCCCTGCTTTCAGAAATGAACACATATTAGGCAGGAATCAACATACAGTATAGACTTGGTGTGTCGCTGCGTTTCCCTTGGGTGAAATTTGATTGTAGGATACGAGCGTACCTGGAAACTTAGAAGTGCTTTCAGGTCAGCCAATTTAGATACAATTCCATAAGTATTTGGCCTTACCTTTTAAAATACCTGGAAGACTCAGAAGCTCCAGGAGGATATTGATTAGCACAAATTGGCTGTTTCAATGCAATCAAATCCCATCATAAGGATAAAACTTGTCAGGTGGTGGTGATGCGTGTGCAAGGGTGCTTTGAAAGTTCATGTGCTTTGTCCACGAAGAAGAGAAGGCAAGTGAGCAAATGATGAGAGTTAGACATTAAGTACATTTTCTAACATACTACTGGAAGTTACTGACAACGTCTGTAGTGAAGCAAGATCCCATGTTTACTGCTTAAATGGAAAATATAAAATAGAATTCTTGAGAGTTTTGTTGTTTTTTTTTTTTTTTCTTGAGATGTCCAAGTATGGCAGGTAACATCCAAGGAGGTCATGTAGCTTTGTTCTTCTCATTTACAACTCAGTGTACCAGGCCAAGGCAAGCTGTTTGTAGCCAGTCTTGTGCTTTCCATTCCCAGTATTGGTGTGTCACAAGGGTTATGGCAGGAGAGCAGCAATGAGAAGCTCAGAGTAAGGCAGCGTAGTCAGGTGGTGTCAGAGTTGCAGATTGGTGCAGGTTGTTCAGCTGATAACCACAGAGAGGTTTCTGTCCCAAACATCATCTGTGCTGGCTTGCCAATAAGTCCGGACCTAGGTGTTTGGATAGAATCATAGAATTGTTGAGGTTGGAAGGGACCTTTAAGATCATCGAGTCCAACCTTTAGCCTACCCTGACAAGAGCCACTTCTAAACCATGTCCCTAAGTGCCCCATCTACCCTTTTTTTAAACACCTCCAGGGATGGTGAATCCACCACCTCCCTGGGCAGCCTATTCCAATGTTTAATAACCCTTTCAGTGAAAAAATGTTTCCTAATATCTAATCTAAACCTCCCCTGATGTAACTTGAACCCGTTTCCCCTCGTCCTATTACTTGTCACCAGGGAGAAGAGGTCAGCCCCCATCTCTCTACAACCTCCTTTCAGGTAGTTGTAGAGGGTGATAAGGTCTCCCCTCAGCCTCCTCTTCTCCAGGCTAAACAACCCCAGCTCCCTCAGTCGTTCTTCATAAGGTTTGTCCTCCAGACCCCTCACCAGCTTTGTAGCCCTTCTCGGGACACGCTCCGACACCTCAATGTCCCTCTTGTAGCGAGGGGCCCAAAACTGAACGCAGTACTCGAGGTGGGGCCTCACCAGTGCCGAGTACGGGGGGATGATCACTTCCCTAGTCCGGCTCACCACACTATTCCTGATACAGGCTAGGATGCTCTTGGCCTTCTTGGCCACCTCGGCACACTGCTGGCTCATATTCAGCCGGCTGTCAACCAACACTCCCAAGTCCTTTTCTGTCGGGCTGCTTTCGAGCCACTCTGCCCCAATCCTGTAGCGCTGCATGGGGTTGTTGTGACCCAAGTGCAGGACCCGGCACTTGGCCTTGTTGAACCTCATACCATTGGTCTCAGCCCATCGGTCCAGCCTGTCCAGATCCCTCTGCAGAGCCAACCTACCCTCAAGCAGATCAACACGCCCGCCATCCAATAACTTATGGATAGCACCATAAGTTTTTGTTTTGCCCATTGGACTCTGAAAGTACTACAGCTAATTTACAGAGGTAGTAAAGCTGTTGGGCTACTGCTCAGCACACTCAGTATTGAGTTTCTGGGTTTGCTGGGGATACTCTGTGTGGTTCTGGTGCCAATTTTCTCTGCTGTCCTGGCTGAGACAGCTTTATCCTCTCATGCTCTGTCCCATCTCTCTGGTGTCTTTCTTTTTTGTCCAAACTATATGATTTCTGAGGCAAGGACTCCCCTGTCTGTCCACAGAAGATACTTGGAGGTTGTGACTAAGCAATGCTATTGTGGGTTATTTCTCATGCAAGCTGTTGCCTTTGAATGGATACAGGTATTTACCCTTGCAGATTAACAGTTGAACAACTCAGCCCTCAATTATTTGCTCAAAGCATGCAGAGAATGTTGAGGGAGTAGTTCTGGAAGATGCCAAAGGTGGAGGAAAATGGCCAGAAAATGGAGTAATTTTTGAAGTCTTTTGAAACAGTCTGGTTGGTGGTGGTCAAAAGAGCAAATAGGATTTCAGGAACCATCAGGAAGAGCTCAAAAGAAGGCAAGAAACATCTTTGTTTCTGTATCACTGCATATTGCTCTTGTATTTTAAATGCTCCCTGCGGTTTTGCTCACCATGCCCCAAAAAAGGCACAGGACTGGAAGGAATACAGGAGAGGGCAGTCAGAGATGTGGTATGTTCTGTGAGGGCAGGTTACAAAGATTTGGATTCTTTAGCTTGGAAAAGAGATGACCATGAAGAGAACTCTTTGACATTGAGGAGTGGTTTGGAGAAGGTGAAAAAGGAACTAGTTCACAAGGCAGAACAATGAAGCTGTAGGGTTTTGTGCTTAAAATAAGAAAAACTATTTCCTTTTTTTTAAATAACACACAGTTCCCCACGTGCAGCTTTTAACCTTGGGTCATTCCTGGCCTGCCAAGGGAGGATCAATTCGTGTATGCCCTGCTCTCACACTGTTTCCTTAAGCAGCGGCATAAAGGGCTAGACTTTTAGTCTGATCCAGCCTGATCACTTTTGTAACAAAGTCTAGCCCATCTTGTGTGCATCCAGAACAATTTCACTCACCACAACAGGTTGATTTGCATCAAGTAACTGAGAGGAGAAATTGGCCAGGGCAACCTAGAAACACAGAGAGGAGAGGGAATTGGGCACTGAGCTATAAAAATGTTAACAGACAGGGTCATGATGTACGATAGCAGCTCTCTTTTCCCCAACATATAAGAACTGATACTGTTCTGTAGGAGGAACTGTCTGCTATGTCAGGTCAATGGGACTGGGGGAGAAGAAGGGGCCCAGCATTAGGCTGCAGCTGTAGAAATGCCACTCTAGAAAATGCCAGCTCCCCACAGCAGGTAGGGCTGGAAACTACAGTATTGCCCTGCATAAATGAGGTGAAATGTGGTCTGAGAGAGACCTTCAGGAGAGCCCGAAGCAGATCAGATTTACAGATCTCACCCTTAGTGGCTTCTGCCTCGGCTAGGTTGTATGTTTCCTCACCTTTGCGTAGGGTGGTCTTTCTCTCTGGAGATGTGTCCTGTGGCAGAAGGACTACAAAGAGAATGATGAGGGAGTTGCTGTCATTAGCTGCATGTTCTGTGTGCAGCATGAGCTAAACTTGGCATCAAAGAGCAGGTTCATCACTTGGAACAGCAAGAATTGACCCTAATATGTGCTGCGCCTGGATGAAGCAAGCAGGTGGGCAGGGGGACTGAAGTGAACTCTGCATTCCATTACAGGATCTGATATGCTTGCAGGGAGTATGTGACTGAACAGGAAAAGGGCATTAGGAAGACATTTGGGGTGAATTGTAGCCTGTATTTAGTGCAGTCCTGTTTGTCTCCATATAACATGGAACCTTGCTAGCTCATATTGTTCAGCTGAACATTCAAATCATTACTTCTCTCCATTCCCCCGCTCATTTGCTCTCCTCTGCCCTGTTTTTGTGCTTCCCCCCCACCCTGAGGGGGTTTTAGTTGAGTTGATTTTCTTCGCTGCAAATAACCTAGTAAAAGCAAGAAAGAGACTTTTAATAATGCTGTTTCAGAAACATAAAGAAAGAAGAATTGTAATGTGTGTAAATAGAAGCTTTCTCCTGGATTTTCTTCTAGCAAAATAATTGCATGCTCTCAGCTAATAGTTTGTCGCTACACAAATCAGCTGGGGTACTAGAGTGAGTAGGATACAGTGGTATGAGTAAGCAGTAGGAGGTGAAGAATTTTACTGGGGGAAGGACAGAAGGCATTTCCAGGCTCTTCAGTCAAACGTGCAAGGGAAGGCGTAGCCTTGAACAATGATAAAGCAGGTAGCTTTTAGGCAGTTGAGAGAAAGCCAGGGCTGAAAACAAGTCAGCTGCCAGGTTGCAAACTAGTTATGCTAGTGAGAATGAATAAATGTATTTTCCTTTGCATTTTGATGACTTTGTGCATCATTCATGGGACAAGAAAGAGAGCCTGGATCCACAGCTGAATTGCAGCCATCTCTGTGCCACGTGTTCAGCGGACGCCAGCTTTCATGAGTAGGGCGAAGGCAGAGGTCTGGGACAGTGCACCTTTGATGCCATAGTAAAGAATTAACTTGTGTGTGTCTGAGCCATTCTTTGTATGCTGGGTAGGCTTACTAGTATTTAGAAAAGATTTCTGATGTAATGTTCGTTGATGATAGAATTGAATAGTAGTGCTATTAGGACCTGAAATGAGGCATTCTTCAAGTATAATTTGTGGTGAACCGTGACTAGCTAATCTCCTAAGCAGTGATTGCAAGACAAGTTTCTTCCAGGAATAGTGGAATAATGAAGACTTGTTTCTTACCCTGATGTGTTCTTTATCTTTTCTGTCTACTTCCTCTCCATATTCACTGTGAAATCCTCAGAGGGCAACAGTGGTACCTAGTCTGGAGTTTGCCTAAGTCAGTTGGTGACTGACAATTGCAGTGTATGCTGGATACTTTTCCTTCAGAGAGCGCGTTATTTTAGGTCTCTTCCTCTCTGTCTACTCATTGATTATTTTTTTTTTTTCTTACTTATCTCCTGTAGCACCCTCTTTGGTTGCAAGTCTGTGCATCTCACAAACTTGATTTCATTTTTCAGGAGAAGCTTTGTAGATGCTTGCACAAGCCTTCTTATTAACAGAGGATGAAATTAGTTTGCAAAACAAATGACTATTTTGTACTGTAATCCATTGCTCAAATTATGTTCCTGTATACATATGATGATGTAACTTAACTGACCTTTATTACTTTGTTCACTAAGATCCATTTTGCTCTGAGATAATTGCATAGCTCACTAGTCCCCTTCTTTGCCAGTATTCTCCTCTTCCTTTGTACCTGTGCAGGATTTGTGGTAGACTTGCCTTACTTACTGACTGAATTGGTCCTCTTTTCAATGAGCCTCTCTGTTGCCACTGTGAGTTCAAGAGCTGCTTGTACCAACTGTACATTTATTAAAACAGAATGAGAAAATGCTTCAGAAATAATTTGGCTGTCCAGTCACTGTGCCTGCTTTTTAGCAAGAAATCCTGTTGCTGTAACAAAGGCAGAACCTGCATTGCTGAGGCTCCAAAGTCTATGTAGCATAGTGATAATGTGCATCTGTCTCCTAAAGAGCAGGTGTAACAGAAACTGTCTTTTATGTTTACTGCGTTTGTTAAAGTCTGTGAGATAAGGGATGGCAAGTGGATATTGCCATACATAAACTAAGTAGTTTCCAGTAGGAAAATTGTCAAAAATGCACAAGTAAATTCCTTAGCTGAGTAAACTTAAGTGAGTAAGTATCCTGGTGGGGTGAGGATCTTAAAAAGCAAACTTAACCCATACAAGAAGAGGACTTCTTATTCTGGGCTTAGTGTTTCTGTCCTGTAGACAACTAAGGAGTCTTTGTTCTCTCTGTTCACTCAAGATTTGCATAGCGTTCAACCAAATTATGAGTTTAGTTTGATTCTGAATGAAATTCCTAAGTTACTCATTCTGGTTTCTGGATATACTTCTGATGCTAAACAAGGCTTGCTATCATCAGCTGCCTCCAACAGCTGAGGTGTGTGTAAGAGATGTATGTGGAGTGTAGTAGATTGTCTCACATTTTTTCTCTTTCTGTGTTTGGCTTTAGTTTTGGGTGCTTTTTCATTGTTTCTGGAGACAGCGAATGGCTTGTAGTAGTAATTGGCTTGGTACTGTGGGATGGCTACCCAGTTGCCCATCTAGGGAGATCCAGAGATAGCCGCAGCAGGAGCGCAGTTACTTTGAATTTTGTCTTGCTGATGATAATTCTGAAGGGGTAAAAAAGGTAAAAGCCCCATAATTTACAGTTAGAAGCTAAAATGAACATCCCTCCTATAAATGCTTTATCCCCTTCTGCCTGTATCCTCTTCCTACACCCGTCTCCCCTCTGCTCTGCCCTCCCTGCCCATCCTGACCTGGTTCAATGCTCACTTCCTTGCTGCAGAGCTGTCTCTTATCTTGCCCTTCAAGATACCTCCCAGCTGGAGGGCATGTCCCACTGCTTGAACACTCTTGATTGTAAAATTCATATGTTATAAGAAGTTTATTGTTTGTTAAATTGATTAATCCAGTAGATGATGAATAGTTGTGATAAAGAGAGGCTAGAAAGACAAGCAGCTCTCTGGAGGAACCTGATGGTACAGCAGTGTGCTGCTGTGTCTGCCAGGCCTTGCTGTCTATTTCTATCTGAGCTTTGAACTCAAACCTATGGGTTCAGCTCATCAGTAGCAGTTTACAGAGAACCTCACAGCTCAGCACTGGCTTGGCTTTTGGCACAGCCTATTTGTAATCACTTAATGCTGATTTTTGTTACTGACCAACAGAAGCAGATAGCTAGACACCAGTGTAACTTCAGCTAAGTGCTTTGAGACTTCAGCCTTAGGGGAGGTTTCTGGTAAATTCATGTTATCTTTACTGAAGTAGAACAGGTCCTGACTGATTTGGTGGGCTGCTTTGCTCTGTGCGAATGCTGCTAATGTGGTGGCCATTAGATAGGCAGATTCAAGAAACAGACTGGGCAAAATCTTGAAGGTACTTCCTCAGCAGGTTGCCAGCAGTATTTATGAGGTAGCAACATAATCAGCAGGTTGGGCTCACGTGAAACTTTGCAGTTTTGGCTGGTCCAAAGTGATGGGTTGGGGGAACTGTGCTGATTTACATTAGCTGAAGATAGGCCTATATGGAGAAGTAATTCCTATAGGCAAAAGCCAGACAGTTTCTCAAAGCTAGAAACTGGTTGATGAGGCAGATAGACCATCCACAGGAGTTACAGAAACAGATTACTGTGGAAAAACTTTCTGCCAGATAAGTAGTCAAAATAATCCCGCATTTTATGGTACAGATTAAGGTCATCTTTATTAGCTGTTTTTAATCTGTTTTTTTTAGTATTGTAGAGGTGGTACTAACTGCTCAGGTCAGACATAATCTTTGAAATAATCCCACATTTTCTAGGAATATTCAGAGTAACTAATGAAGAACGAGCTTCTGGAAGTACAGGAAGGGCTTTGCAGTACGGATCCTTCTTGGTCGTTTGGTCAGTGTCAGCAGCCATCTCAGTCTGGAACGAGATCTCAGTGCTCTCAATGTGAATGTCTCCCTGAATCTGATCAGCCCAGTTAAAGTGGATTGTGAACGATGGCAAGGAAAAAGCCCCAGGGATGTTGTTCGACTACTTGGTCTTGAAATACAGCACCTGGAAGCCCGACTGAAAGAGCTGACTGCAGAATTTTGTGTGGTTGGAGATTTGGTTGGCTTTTGACAAGAACTTGGCAGAAATGGAAGGAATAGTTCCAGTGAGAGCTGCTGTCCAAAGGTTTTGCAGGATCTCCTTTCCGGGAAAGACCTGTTAAATCTTCATAACCTTTATGAGGACTTGAGGAGATTGAAAAGATATCTGGATCCTTTTTATAAGGTCCCTGCTATGTCCAGCCTGAGTTTGTTAATGTTCCATCTCTATGGACTAACTTCTGTCTGTATTTTTAAACAATATGGCATTTTATGCTTGGAGTAGCAGGTGAATTGCATGGATTTACCTCCTAGTATTGTGCAGCTAAGTCTGTGGCCTGAATACATAAAATGGAGCTTGCATGTTTACCAGTATTTGACACATGAAAGTTTTCTATGCATTGTTAGAGGTTGGATGGGTATCTCCCATGCCTGCGTTTTGTCTCTGAATAGCAAAAGCTAGCATATGACTGTGATGCACACAGAACAGGGCAGATGAGTAAGAAGATGCTATTTTTACTCGATCGCTTTTCAGAATAGAGCAATTGTTATTGCATGTAACTCAAGTACTTGCCAAATATGCTTTAATGTAGCCTTAATTGATCTGCTTAAAATTTCAAGCAGCCAGCAGTATTCCCACTGAAACAAGTAGTTATGAAACGTTTGACACGGCAGGCAGTAGAGAGCACAGAGGTAGCGTTTGATCATAGGTTTGATCTGCTAAGCCTTGAGCCTACAGATGGAGAGACAAAGACCTTCCATCTGCCCATCCGAAACTTTGGATATATCAAGGCTGTGTTTTGAAGAGTGCCTTCAGGCTTTTCTCAAGAAGGATTCGCAAAGTACCCTCTAGTAAAAGGCAAGGCTTGCTCCCAGATGCCAGTAACTTACTATGGCTCTTGGTGACTCTTGTGTACCATCAAGCGTGCTCAGACAAGCTGTCTCTTGGCTGCTTGCCATCTGGGAGGCAGGCGTCTATGGGAGGGAGGTAGTGAGGGGAGCAGAGCATTCACGTTGCCCTGCGAGCTTTCTTTTTGAGCTGCATATGCATGCTGTAAGGGATCTGCGTGGGCACAGATCTCAGCTCACACGTGTCAGCTTCTGCAGGACAACAAATTCTCTTGCTCTGTCTACATGGACAGGACTTGGGTTTGTGTTCTAGCATGTGGAAAAAATACGCTCTGTATTGCATTAATTTTGTTCCTTCCCAAGTTTTTTAGGACAGACATGGTCATTTTTCCATTTTGGGTGCTCCACTTACTATTTTCTCACAGAGCTTTTGACTCTCATAACTTGGCAGATCTCAGCAGTCTTTTCTTTAATGTTCATGGAAAAGTGGATATTTTCCCGCAGATTCAGCTCTGCTATTGAGCTAGGAGTACAAGAGCACTTAGGAACCTTTGTTTTAAATAATAGTTTGTTTCATAAATGTAATCTGTGGATCTGTGTTATTATGTTTGCCAGCACCATTTTTCATGTGCTTGTTGCTGTGCAGTCAGAGCTGTACAGAACATCCACCCTCCCTCCCCAAAAGAAAACAAATTCCCACCACAGAAAGCTTTCAGTCCAATTTAAGTGACAATTGTTGGGAAGCATGAAGAGAGACATGGCATTAATCAACTCTTAGGTGGGGTTTTCAGCAGCGAAAGAAAAATGTAAGTGCTGCAACTGGATGAAGAGTTGTATTACTGAGACATATGGATGATATATGAATAATGAGATGGTACGGAAGAGGTGCTGTTTCAAAATCTAATGATGCCATTGATATCTAGTGGTATTAGGCTGATACTGTCAGCTGATTTGGAGGTAAGGTTTGGTGTCTTGATGGACTGCTAAAGTCTGGGAATGATGAGATGGATTTAATTTGGTAGAGTGAAGAGGTGCTGAGACAGTAGGGGTATTGTCAAAGCAGTGGTGTGGGAAAATGGTTTGAATGCAGAGGGTGGGGTGAGCTAGCATTAGCTAATACTAGGGTAATGAGAAGTAAGAGCCTGAACAAGTATTTTAGCAAGAAACTGCTTTGTAGGTAGAATCTTTTCCAGATGAATGCCGTTAAGTCCTGAAGAGATTTAAGGAAAGTGAGCTAAGAGGGTCAGAGCAGTTAGGGTGTGATAATGTTGGTGATTTGTGATTCTTTTGTAAGAGCTGCTTAGACTCAGTTCTACAGGACCTTAACCCTGGGTGCTGTCAGCCCCCTGGCCTCCTTAGTTTTGCATAGTTGATCCCGAGTTTAGAGCTGGTCTTATCTAGCTAAAATTATATAAGGTGCTGATTTAAGAAGAGAATATGTTGTTGACAAAATCTGGACCTCTTTCCCTGCTTTTAAAAAAATCTTGAAAGGGAGTAATTATGGTTTATATTGACATTTAAAAGGAAGAAAGAGCTCCACCTCTGTCTGCCACAGAGATGGAAATATGTATTCCTGTGTGGTAACAGGAAATAACAGACCTATGCAAGCAAATATTCTTTCCTTATTACCCTCTGTGTAGCTGAGAGTTGGAGGCAGCATTAGGGGAAAACAATAGAGCTGGTTACCTGAAGATGGCTCATGACAAAGATTAGCTTTGCCAAGTGACTGAGATACTTACCCTCACCTCTGCTTTTTATCCTCCTGCCCCTCCCCGTGCTGAGGCTCTCGTTCTAGGTTTGTCTTTCTTAAGGAACAGGTTCAGTCCAGGTAAGCCAAGACTGTGATGAGGGTGAAGAAGAGAGATGAACTCTTTCCTTCTCCCTCTACCCCTAGGAAATAAAAAAAGTTGTTCCCCCCACCCCCAATGTCAGCAACTTTGGAAAAGTCTTTCCTGAAGCAGCCTGTGTTTCTTTCCACCTGTTGCCTCTCTTCAATAAAAAGCTAATGGGTGTTTATGTAATTGCTAGCAGCCTCTCCAATTTTTTCTCTTTTGTGTCCTGAAGGAGCCCAGTATAAAGCATTGCTGAAACAGCACTAACATTCATTACTTCTGAAAGAATGATGGGCTAAGAGTCAAGCAGCATCTTAACGTGTGGTTTATTTCTTTTTTGAGCCATCCAGCTGATGCTTATGCTACCACGTTACCAGAAATCTGGATCATTTGCTCCCTGTAATGCATAGTAAATCAATGCTGACCCAGAAGGCTTTCCTACCATCCCCTACCACCCTCCTGTATTGTCTGGGGGCACTGGGAAGGGAGGAGGCGCACTCCACAGGAAGCTCGCTGCTGGCATTGTTCTTCCAGGCGGTGTTAAGTCCCACTGTGCTTTGTGATTTCTCTCTATTGAGCACTGGAAGGGGTCTGACAGCCAAAACCTGCCTGTTTCTGGATGCTGCTCAGGTGTGTTAATGTTGTAAAGGTGTATGCAGAAGTCTTTCTGTTCAGCTAGGCAAGATCCTCGCAGAAGACAGTTGAAGGGATTTTTATGGACTGCCTTCCATCACAAGTGTCTTTCACTTGCTGGAGCAGGGGTGTGCTGGGGGTACTTTTACAGGTGTTTTAGAACATCTCTCATTTTTTTGTGAAGGAGGGAGTTAGTCTGGCTACCAACAGAACAGTTTCCATCCTCATTAGGCTGCAAAAAAGTCTCTCTTGGTGGATCACATCCATCTTTTTTTGTGGTCTGACAAATAAGTAAAGTAGTCATTAGTAATTACTTGTTTTTTTCAGGTAGGTAAATATGATCAAGAGGAGATAGATAATGATAGCTGGATATGATCCAGGGGGGAGAGAGAATTTCTTTGAGAGAATTTCTTTGTGTCTTAAGACACACTGATGTATGTATAAACCACAAAATAATATCTCTTTGAAACCTCTCATGGGAGCTTAAAAGCCCTAAAGACTCCCTTCATCATAACAGCTTGTTAGGCTCTGGATACTTCCCCATAACGGCCATACAGCCAGAACAGGTGAAGCCTGTGAGCTTCACTGCAGAAGTAAAAAAAATTTTGCATTTTCTCTGACACAGAAGGAGGTCCTGCAAGGGAAAAATCAAGCAGCAGCTGTGTTCAAGTTCAATTCCATTGCAGTCTTGTACATGAAAAAAGCAGAATCCAGGAAGTGGTAGATATGGAATATACCTAGAAATAAAGGACTCAAAAGTTAGGAAGGGCTTCTACTAACGTTATTAAGATTTAAGTATTTATGTTTTGGATTGACTCAGTTGTGTGGCTGGGAAAACCAGTAGGAGAAAAGGACTGACTTGAAGACAGTCATCTATTTTTTTCCCTCTGCACCAGTGAGATGCAATGCCAGAACGTTGGGATTTGGTTTTGCATTGCCTTCAGCCAACTTACAGAATTGGTTTGAACCAGGGAAGAAAGAGACTTGCAAGAAGTGCTGCAGCAAGACTTAGGAAAAAGCTCCTTAGAGTTGGTTTGGGAAAGAAGGCTCTGTAGCAGCTCTCTAGGTATCAGGAAGAAATTGCAGAGCTTGCCCTACTAAAATGAGACAGAAAGATGACAGATAAGAACAACAGCCACACAGACCGCTACAGACCCCTTTTCCTCATGTACTTTTTCCCCTATTAAAATAAAAAATGCTTTTGTGTTTGAGAAACAAAAGGGGAAACCCAGGAGTTCTCAAAAAATCTGTCAGAGGGTTTTCAGTGCTTTTAAAGCAAAACCACAACTCCCTATGCAAGGCCTAAGCAGATGGAGGATCCCTTTTGAGAAAGAAAGGATTTTTAGGTGGAAATCCTCCTCCTGTGGTAGTCCCTGGGGTAGCTGGTAGAAACCCTGCCTCACCTCCAGAAGCTCTGCATCATTCGCCTCTTCTGTTCCCTTCCCCAGAAGCAGGTCCCTGCAGGGCTCAGCTCTGGACATGATGTAGTCTAGTGATGCCTCCTCCTCTCATGCTGTCTGCTAAAGAATTGACTATTTGGAGAGGGGTCTCTGTCTCTTTTACATACTTGTAAAAGCATTCCAGGACTAATCCCCTACAGCTATTCATAGGGAGACTGAAATTTAGTTCCCTTCCCATTTTTAGTTTCATTTACTAGTTTTCTGTGGGCTGGTGACATATTTTTCTGTTCTTCTATACAAAATGGCTGCAATTTGTAATAAAACATGTTGCAATTCATTACTGCTTTCTGTCACTCAGTGTTGTTAATGAATTATCCTTCATAACGTTCCTATGACTTGAAGATAGCAGGTATTTCCATCCCTAGCTTGCAGATGTAGGTATTGTAGTGCTTGGACAGTTCACTTACCTTTTATAAATATTTCAATGTTTTTAAAAACCCCAAGGAGAAAAGGCCAACTTTTTGGCCTCTGCTTTTATTCTGCACCAAGGAATTGCTGCAATTTAGGCTCCAAGTTTCCAATTAAGACCCTCAGATTTAAGGTGAATGGATTTTCAAAAGGTGCTGTAGTTGAAGGACCCTTTGCCTTCTCTGACAGCTTGAGCCTGTTTCCGATGAGAGTCTTTCAAGGGCTGATCCGTAGCTGGTAGAAACTGGCAGTTCTGATTCCTTCCCCTGCTCCCCACCCTTTGCTTCAAAGCCAAGCAAGAGTAAAAGGGCAGCTTTTATTTTGGCTTTATATTGTGTTTTGGGTTTCTATTCAGGTCTGTCAAACACTGCACCACAGTATCTGAGCAAAGTTCTTTTGCGTACAGGGGAAGTTGGGACCATTAATCATGAGTAATGCTAAAAGTAGCAGTTACCCAGGAGCATGAATGCAAAAATCGGATAGTTGCATGAAGGGGAAGTTGCCTCAGGATCCACAACTTTTAAAATTGCTACACGTGCCACGAAGGTTGTTAGGGCTACTCTCTTTGTAAATGTGAAACTTTGGACAGAAAACAATTAAACTACTGCAATAGTTCTAAATGTGCATTTCTGTGGTATGGTTTGCATTTGTTTTATTTTTTTTTCCCTCCATCTGCTTTCCTTGTTCTGCTGTCATTAGTCCACACCTCATTATATGCTCCTAGAGAGTACATCCCTCTTGCTTATTAGGATGGTGTAGGTGGTAATTTGCAGTGGTACAAAGTGCTGAAGGAGAGATAATCAGCTGGGTAAGTCATTACTCTCTGCAGAGACCGACTTGCTGACTCGCTGCGCACAGCTTACTTGTCCTACATAGTTTAGGGCCTAGAATGTTGTAGTAATAGAAAATGTAATAGAAAAACTTTAACTCGCTTGCCTAGAAAAGAAAAAAGGTATGGTTGAATGATAAATACATGGGATATATTGTTCTACCCTAGTAAAAGCTGTAGGTTGAGGGTCTTGGATGCTGTAATGAATACAGTAGAGCACAGTTCAACATAGTAGCCTGCACTAAATAGCCTTATACAGTGCTGCATTGCCTCTCATTTTCTTTCTCGAATATCTCGCCCTGAATCCACGTCAAGGTACAGACAGTTCATTTGCTGTGATCTGACATAGGTCTGGTTACCTTGTGGCACTTCTTAGTACTTTGTGATAAATGTTTGTAACGTTGGGTTCTTCTTTCCTAAGCTCTTTCTCATATTTTTTTCCCCAGCTATCCATTGCAATCTGAATCCAAATGGTATTGATCACCCTGTCCCCACAGAAGGTATTAATCTGCAACTTGAAGGTGAAGGAGTTGAATCGCCCTCTGTTAAGAACACTAGTGCTCCAAAACCGCCTGAGTCAAAAGAGACACCCAAGAGGCAACAAGTGGAGCCAGAAATATCTAAGGTAGGTAGGACTGGGTTCTTCTTTATTTTGGTGAGTCTTAAAGAACCCACACTCCTTGAAGTCCTGGCTACTGCTTAAAAAGCATTTATCATCCTGTTAAAGACATACAAAGGTGCAAAAGTAACAGCCTGAGGAAGTGGGTATTACAGCAGCAAGGCATTGCCGTGGAGTTTTACCCACCACACATCTTGGACGTTGCACTGTTTTATTTTTCTCTAGATGAAGGTAATTAAAATAATGGGATCTGCCTTTTTCAGGCACTGTGGAGACTTTTTTTCCAAATGACTTGGGTAACAACCAGAATGGGAATAAATATGTTGTTCTTGAGTGTTTTTTGTTTGCTTGTTTATTTTTTCCTGTGGTAGGTAAAGGAAGTGAAAGGTTCTATGGATATATGAATATATGGATTTTTATATGGGTGACTGAGTTTGGTAAACTCCTAAATAATTTTAGGTAAAATACCAGGTTAGTTCTTCCGTGTCTGGTATATCAGTGAATAAACATACTTCAGAGGTGAATTTCTAAAGACAAATGAAGTGTCTGTTCCCATTCATAAGCTGCTATTTCTTGTTTGTGTGCAGCAGACATGACTACCAAGTGTATGTGGATGTGTGTGCTCCAGACACTTCGGGTATAGGATAATAATTTATCATATTAGGTAAGTTTTTAACTAGAATGAAAAATAAGAGAATGTTGAAAAAAAAAAAAAATGGGAGAGATTCTTTAAAAGCCTTATCAGTCTTTTTGATCTTTAAAGGCCTAAATCCAGCATTTTGAGGGTGATTTCTGCAGAGTGGAAAATTGAGTTTTTACTGAATCAGACACTTTAGGAATTAATAGAGCAAATAAAATGAGTATCCTTTTTTCTTTAAAGATCTAAAAAAGGCAGTAACAATTAATTCAGTGACTGAACAAATAAGAACATTTCTTACTGTCCTCAGTACAATAAATCTAACAGATAATATGCATACAGTTGTGATGTGTTTCACTTTTAGAATAAAAGAGCATTAAACATTTTGAGCAGTAGCCTTGACAATGAATGTTTGGTATGAATTCTCCATTCTGATTTTTATCTAAAATATCTAGTTTTAAATGAGTACAATTTAAACTGATTTCATTCTGTCTTAAGTCACTGAACTAGATCCAGTACACGTTGGCATTGATCAAAATCACTGCTACTTGCAGTCTGTTTTGTGGCCAATTATCAAGCAAGTTGTTGATTTCCTCTTGAAGCCTTGGAGAACAGGTTTGTGCTTATTGCTTTGAATCATCCATATGGTAACAAGACTACCAAATTTTGGATGGGCTTTGAGTCGAAGCGCAGCTAATAATGCATTTACCCAGCTTTTTGCAGACAAAAGCAAGGTAACCCTGCCTCTGTTTCAACATCACCAGATGAAAATCTGCCCCGTACTGAAAGCTAAGGAGGTGTGTTAAGCTCAGAGGAGATCTTACAAGCTTGGACGTGAAGAAGCTAAATGACGCAATGGGGCTTCCAATTGAGAATGGGCTCATGTGTAGCTGACGTGGAACGCAAGCAGATCAAGCTTGTCTTTGCTTGCAAAAGACTTATCCTAGTGGAAAATCAGGGTGAAATACCTTAGTGATTTAATGTAATGGAGCCTGTTTCCACTGTCTGAGCTGTACTTGTTGGACTGATGAATAGCAAACCATTTCCAAGGCTGTCCCTGCTGGAGAAGAGGGGAAGCATGGTGCTCTCAAAGAATTCAAATCAGCTGTTGGTTTCCTACATCTGATTGCAGTAGCTTAATTTAGAAAGTTGGGCATGCTTCAGATTTAAAACCAAACAAACCACCACTAAATGTTTTCCTTGATGGAGTAAGCTTTGTATGGTAGCATCAAGCTAATGAAGTGGGTTGTTTTTCTGAATGTATTGCTGCCTTGTTAGTAACTTTGTTTTTTACATGTTGTATTAACTTAGTGATAGTTTTCATCTGGCTTCATACGTTATAGCCTGAGGTGGCCTGTCTTTTCTGGCTTGCAATGCCTTAAATTTAAAAATCGTGTTGCGTTGTCCTCTAAAATGTGAATACAGAGTTGGGTTTGTAGCTTGTGTGGCTTTAAAAGTTGAATTAAGCTGTCATTATGAAACTTTCTCCATGCAAACATATCTGTACAGTGGGAAGATAAGCAGGAATAGAGGAAAGTACAGTAAATAAAACATCATGGACAGATCTATTTGTTTTATATTTCCTCATTGCTCAGTTGTTTTTAAAAAGGTTTCTTTGCAATCCTATGTATTCAAATATTACCAACGTGTACCTTATATCCACAGTAGTGAGATTTACATTGCACAAAGCAATGCAATGTATTGAATGCAATTTAATATGCCTTACAGACCATCTTCTCTGCTTTCAGCATTTGTCATCATTGGGACGAATTCCAGCACTTTAAAATCCTGGCTGCTTTAAGGTTTTGCTGTCCAAAGAAACACACAAAATCTCCTTTCTAATGAAGTATGTTCTTTTCTGTCCTCAGCTATGGACTTGCAGAACAGTAGTAACTCGTGGGCTACAAATAGATTTAAAAGTTCCTTTTTATGCAGCTACTCTAAGGTGAATAGGGGAATACAAGTGTTTGTTTCTATATTTGGGATGCAGACAACAGAAAGTGTAGCGTGAGTGAAGGATCATTCATTTAGAAGTTCTTGATGAGTATGCAATCTAAATTTATAGGCTGACTGAGGTAGAATTTTAAGGGAAAATGGAACAATGATCTTAGCCTCCCTCGGCTGGTTCCCTAAGGAACCACCTTGTTACAAATGTGAGCAAGTCCAGAAAAGGTGAAGATTTTCCATATCTAAACTGATGTGCATAATGCAGTGAGACTCTGATAATGTACAGGATATAATGCAAATTAAGAAAATTACATGAAGTATAAAAATACTTTGATTTTTGTTTTATATATTAAAGTGTCTATTTATGTATATCAATATACATGCTTTTTGGTCAGTAATTGATTTTTCAGTATTGGAATCACAGAATCATAGAATCGTCTAGGTTGGTAGGGACCTTTCAGATCATCTAGTCCAACCATCAACCTAACTCTGACAAAAACCATCACTAAACCATATCGCTAAGCACTATGAATACCTGTCTTTTAAATACCTCCGGGGATGGTGCCTCAACCACTTCCCTGGGCAGCCTGTTCCAATGCTTGATAATCTTTTCAGTGTAAAAATTTTTTCCTAATATCTAATCTAAACCTCTCCTGGTTTACTTGAGGCTATTTCCTCTTGTCTTATTACTTGGGACAAGAGACCGATCCCCACCTGGCTACAACCTCCTTTCAGGTAGTTGTAGAGAGCGATAAGGTCTCCCCTCAGCCTTCTTTTCTCCAGGCTAAACAACCCCAGCTCCCTCGGCCACTCCTCGTAAGACTTGTTGTGTAGACCCCTCACCAGCTTCGTTGCCCTTCTCTGGATCTGCTCCAGCACCTCCAATGTCTTTCTTGTAGTGAGGGACCCAAAACTGGACACAATATTCGAGGTGGGGCCTCACCAGTGCCGAGTACAGGATGATCACTTCCCTAGTCCTGCTGGCCACACTATTCCTGATACAGGCCAGGATGCTGTTGGCCGCCTTGGCCACCTGGGCACACTGCTGGCTCATATTCGCTGGCAGTTGACCAACACCCCCAGGTCCTTTTCTGTGGGGCAGCTTTCCAGCCACTCTTCCCCAAGCCTGTAGCGTAGCTTGGGGTTGTTGTGACCCAAGTGCAGGGCCTGGCTCTTGGCCTTGTTGTACCTCATACTATTGGCCATATATTCATGGTATATACAAAAAATAAATAGAAAATCCAGGCAGTTGGATGGACACTTGTACAGAGCAGAAAACTTCATTGGAGAAAGCAAGGATGGTTTTAATATATATTTTTAATATATATTATTTCTTTAACATTTCTGTTGTGTCAGTTTTCTGAAATTCTTATTTTTTTTTTCTGAAATTCTTATTTTTTTTCTGAAATTCTTATTTTTTTTTCTGAAATTCTTATTTTTTTTTCTGAAATTCTTATTTTTTTTCTGAAATTCTTATTTTTTTTTCTGAAATTCTTATTTTTTTTTTCTGAAATTCTTATTTTTTTTTCTGAAATTCTTATTCTTTTTTCTGAAATTCTTATTCTTTTTTCTGAAATTCTTATTCTTTTTTCTGAAATTCTTATTCTTTTTTCTGAAATTCTTATTCTTTTTTCTGAAATTCTTATTCTTTTTTCTGAAATTCTTATTTTTTTTCATTAAAATGCTACTTCTGGCTCTTATGTCTGGTCTGTTTGGTTTTCGTATCATAGTTATCTCTAGATAAACACAATGAGTTAGGACATTTGGAGTTGGAGCAGAGTTCTATTAAAAAAAAAAAAAATAGAAGTTTTACTCTACATAAGGAATGAGCAGACACAGAAGGCAAATAATTGGCCTGCTGTTAAACAGGAGAGATTAATTAGTCACCAACAGCACAGAAAAGACAGAGATTGTCAACCCTTTCTTCACCTCTGTCTTTACCAGTGCTGTTGCGCCCCTGGTCTTGGGAACAAAAATCCAGGTTGATGCAACCACAACCCACTGTCAGTGAAGGAAGAGTTGGTATGCCAACTATTACCGGAGCTTGACTGCTACGAATCAGTGTGCCCTGATGCATCTCCATAATCTTTGAAAAGTTGTGGAGAATGGGTGATGTCCCAGAAGAGTGGAAGAAGACTAATGTCATCCTCATCTATAAGAAGGGCTTAAAGGAGGATCCAAGAAATTACAGGCCCATCAGTCTTCAGTCCCTGGGAAAGTTATGGAATGAATCCACCTGGGGGGCTATCACAAGTCAAATGAAGCACATAATTGTGAAAAGCCAGCACGGATTCACCAAGGGCAAATCACACTTGACAAACCTGGCCCCCTTCTATGGCAATGTAACCTGCTCGGTTGATGAGGGGTGAGCAGTGAACATGGTCTACCTGGATTTGTCCGAGGCTTTTGACACAGTTCCCCACAGCCTCCTCCTAGAGAAACTCAGCCGTTATGGTCCAGACAAGCGATCTGTGTGGTGGGTAGCGAACTGGCTCACAGGCTGCACACAGAGCATGGTGGTAAATAGCTCCTCTTCAAACTGGCAACCTGTCACAAGTGGGATCCCCCAGGGATTGATACTGGGCCCAACGCTGTTTAATATCTTCATAAGTGATCTGGATAATAGGATCAAGCGTACCCTGATGAAGTTTGTTGATGACACCAGACTGAGTGGGGAAGTGGACACTTTGGAAGGGAAGGCCACCCTGCAGGAAGACCGCGATAGGCTGTAAGAGTGGGCTAATAAGGACATTATGAAGTTCAACAAGGACAAGTGTGATTTGATTTCCGAAGGGCAGACTTTAGCCTGTTTAGGAGCATGGTTGAGAGTGTCCCTTGGGAGGCAGTTTTGAAGAGCAAAGGTGCCCAGGAAAGCTGGTCATACTTCAAGCAGGTGCTCTTAGAAGCACAGGTGAAGGCCATCCCCATGTCCCGAAAGACGAGCCGACGGGGAAGAAGGCCAGCCTGGCTAAATAGAGAGCTTTGGCTGGACCTCAGGAAAAAAAGGAAGGCTTACATTCTCTGGAAAAGGGGCTTAGCAACTTATGAGGATTATCAAGATATAACAAAGCTATGCAGGGGGAAAATTAGAAGGGCCAAAGCTCAATCAGAACTCAGCTTGGCCACTGCAGTTAAAGATAACAAGAAGAGATTTTTCCAGTATATCAACAGAAAAAGGAAAACTAGGGAAAATATAGGTCCACTGATGAATGAGACGGGTGCCCTAGTGGTGGAAGACACAGAGAAGGCAGAGTTACTGAATGCCTTCTTTTCTTCGGTCTTCACTGATAAAGCCGTCCCTCACACATCCCATACCCTGGAGGCAAGGGGGAAGGTCTGGAGAGAGGAAGATTTTCCCTTAGTTGAGGAGGACCGGGTCAGAGACCACTTGGCCAAGCTGGACATTCATAAATCCATGGGCCCTGACGGGATGCACCCGCGAGTGCTGAGAGAGCTGGCAGATGTTATCGCTAGACCACTCTCCATCGTCTTTGAGAAGTCATGGGGAACAGGAGAGGTGCCTGAGGACTGGAGGAAGGCTGACATCACTCCAATCTTCAAAAAGGGCAAGAAGGAGGACCCAGGGAACTACAGGCCGGTTAGTCTCACCTCTGTCCCTGGGAAGGTAATGGAGCGACTCATTCTGGATGTCGTCTCCAAACATGTAGAGGAACAGGAAGTTATTGGAAGTGGTCAGCATGGATTTACCAAGGGTAAATCATGCCTAACCAATCTGATAGCTTTCTGTGATGTTATAATGGGTTGGCTGGATGAGGGGAGAGCCATAGATGTCATCTACCTTGACCTTAGCAAGGCTTTTGACACTGTCTCCCATAACATCCTCATTAGGAAGCTGAGGAAGTATGGGCTAGACGAGGTGACAGTGAGGTGGATCGAGAGCTGGCTGAGTGACAGAACTCAAGAGGGTTGTGATCAGCGGCACAGGGTCCAGTTGGAGGCCTGTAACCAGTGGTGTACCTCAGGGGTCAATACTTGGACCAATTTTGCTCAATATATTCATTAATGACCTAGATGAGGGGACAGAGTGTATCCTCAGCAAGTTTGCTGATGATACCAAGCTGGGAGGGGTGGCCGACACTCCAGAGGGCCGTGCTGCCATCCAGCGTGACCTGGACAGGCTGGAGAGCGGGGCAGAGAAGAACCTAATGAGGTTCAACAAAAGCAAGTGTAGGGTCCTGCACCTGGGAAGGAAGAATGCCAAACACCAGTATATGTTAGGGGCGGACATGCTGGGAAGCAGCTCTGAGGAGAAGGACCTGGGGGTCCTGGTAGACAGCAAATTATCCATGAGCCAGCAGTGTGCCCTTGTCGCCAAGAAGGCCAATGGCATCCTGGGCTGCATAGGAAAGACTGTGGCCAGTAGGTCGAGGGAGGTCATTCTCCCCCTCTACTCTGCACTGGTGAGGCCACAACTGGAATACTGTGTCCAGTTTTGGGCTCCCCAGTTCAAGAGGGACAGGAAACTACTGGAGCGAGTCCAGCGTAGGGCAACCAAGATGATTATGGGACTGGAGCACCTCCCTTATGAGGAAAGGCTGAAAGAGCTGGGACTCTTTAGCCTGGAGAAGAGAAGGTTGAGGGGGGACCTGATTAATGTTTACAAGTATCTAAAGGGTGGGTTTAAGGAGGACGGAGCCAGGCTCTTTTCAATGGTTCCCAGCGACAGGACAAGGGGCAACGGGCACAAGCGAGAACATAGGAAGTTCCGTTCAAATACACAGAAAAACTTCTTTACAGTGAGGGTGACAGAGCACTGGAACAGGCTGCCCAGGGAGGTTGTGGAGTCCCCTTCTCTGGAGATTTTCAAGACCCGCCTGGATGCAGCCCTGAGGGATGTGCTTTAGGCAATCCTGCTCTAGCAGGGGAGTTGGACTAGATGATCTCTAGAGGTCCCTTCCAACTCTGAAGATTCCGTGATTCCGTGACAAGTGTAAGGTCTTGCACCTGGGAAAATATAACCCAGGAGTGCAGCACAGGCTGGGATCTACCCATTTGGGGAGCAGCTCTGTGGAAAGGGACCTGGGATTCATGGTGGACAAGCAGCTCAATATGAGAGAATAGTGTGCTGCTGCGTCAAAGAAAGGCAACAGGATGCTGGGTTGCATCAAGAAGGCCATCACCAGCAGAGACAAAGAAGTCATCATCCCACTCTACTCAGCGCTTGTCAGGTCACACCTGGAATACTGTGTTCAGTTTTGGTCCCCGCTACACAAAAAAGATGAGGACAGGCTGGAGAGGGTCCAGAGATGACCAAAGAACTGGGAAGCCTGCCATATGAGGGAAGGCTGAGAGAACTGGATTTGTTCAGCCTTGAGAAAGGAAGGCTTGGGGGGAGACCTTATCACTACGTTCGCATATTTAAAGGGTGGCTACAAAGATGGGGACTCCCTTTTTACAAGGAGTCACATGGAAAAGATGAGGGGTAATGGGTACAAATTACTTCTGGGGAGATTCCGACTGGACACAAGAGGAAAATTTTTCACATTGAGAACAATCAGCCATTGGAATGTTCTCCCCAGGGAAGTGGTGGATTCCCCAACATTGGACATTTTTAAGATTCAGCTGGACAGGTAGCTGGGCCATCTTGTCCAGATCGTGCTTTTGCCAAGAAAGGTTGGACCAGATGATCCTTGAGGTCCCTTCCAACCTGCTATTCTATGATTCTGTACTTTTGAAGTCCTGTACTTCTCTGAGTATAGGCTTTAACAGAAGGTGACTTTCCTAACAGAATTCAGAAAATCATCTCTTACAGAAATATTAACTTTTATCAAGGCTTCCCACATGTTGCATTCGTAAAGTCCTGTTCATTGTGAGCGTGGGACCCAAATCTGGTCTTTCACTTATTAGAAGATTATTCATTCAGGTAGTTTTGATTCTTAAATAAGGCGTGCATATCTGGTGACATGCTTTGTCTCATTATGTGGTAGCAAATAATAAAGGCTTTTTAATGGCAACCACTACAGTTAGACTTTTTATCTTGTGTTAGCAATGGCAGTTTTTTTATCGGACTCAGACACAAATTAACAGTCCTTTTAAATGTTCATGAAAACTATGAAAAGAAACTGGTAAAAGAAGTGAGAAGTTTTTTATCTTGCCTTCTGTTGAGAAGTGCTATATAAACACCAGTAGACTATATTTCTTTGTTGCACTGTAGCTCATTAATTCTTTTGCTTAATTGTGCTTTCTTAAAAAAAATACTTTTTTTTTAAATTTCATCGAACAACACTGAAGGGCTGACTGAACTTGATAACAAGAGGATGAGAATTTATCTCGGCTTACTGAGCCCCGTTCAGGACCGATTGGGGTGGAAGCATCTCCTCTGGCTTCCTGGGGAGTTCTGCTCTGCTCGGGAAGTATTTGGTGTGTGTGTCAAGTGTGTGATGAAATGTCCAAGCACAGAAGAGTGAGGCTTCTGAGTAATAAGGGCGTTATAGAATTCCTCTTAGAAATATAAAAGTGTCTTGTCAGTTATTTTAAAAAATAAAAATATTCTGGTACTGTTCTCTGTTCCTTCTGACAAGAGAATAGTAAAAGTAATTTTCTAGAAGAATTTTTTTGCAATTGATTGCAAATCTGCTCTACTCTGCTCTTGTGAGACCCCACCTGGAGTACTGCGTCCAGCTCTGGAGCCCTCAGCACAAGAAGGACATGGACCTGTTGGAGCGGGTCCAGAGGAGTGTCACGAAGATGATCAAAGAGTTGGAGCACCTCTCCTATGAGGACAGGCTGAGAGAGTTGGGGTTGTTCAGCCTGGAGAAGGGAAGGCTCCGGGGAGACTTTATAGCAGCCTTCCAGTACCCGAAGGGGGCCTGTAAGAAAGCTGGGGAGGGGCTGTTTGCAAGGGCATGTAGTGATAGGACGAGGGGCAATGGTTTTAAACTAGAGCAGGGTAGGTTTAGATTAGACATTAGGATGAAGTTCTTTACAATGAGGGTGGTGAAACACTGGCACAGGTTGCCCAGAGAGGTGGTGGAGGCCCCATCCCTGGAGACGTTCAAGGCCAGGCTGGATGAGGCTCTGAGCAGCTTGATCTAGTTGAAGATGTCCCTGCTTACTGCAGGGGGGTTGGACTAGATGACCTTTAAAGGTCCCTTCCAACCCAACACATTCTATGATTCTATGATTGAGAAACGCCAACAGCCACTGAACTGGGGCAATGAGATTTTACCATTTTGCTTTGTTTTCCAACTATCCCACTCTTCTGAAACTTCAACAACTTCCTGTTGAAGCGAAGGCTCAGCATAACCCCAGCTGGGCTGTTCCGCTCCCCCAGGTATTGGTTTAAAATTTTGTGGAGGGTGGGAGGATGTTTTTTTACAGACCTCTGCATGTTATCCCAGTGGAGGTGCAGATCCTGGATGGTGAAATGTTACTTTACTGACAGAAAGTTTGCTTTTCTTAGTTGATTTTTGTGGAGAAGTAGTTAACAGATTACCAACGTTCACATACATCAGGAGTGGTCGAGTCACCATCCCTGGAGGTGTTTAAAAGATGTAGAGCTGGTGCTGAGGGACATGGTTTAGTGGTGGACTTGGCAGTGTTAACAGTTGGACTTAATGATCTTAAAGGTCTTTTCCAACCTGAACAGTTCTATGATTCTGTTCTATGATCAGATCACCACAATGAAAGCCAATATGAGTGTGATTTATTATTTTGTTTAATTCTTTTTTTTTCTCTCCCCACTCTTTGACTACAATAGTGACAAACACCACTTACTGCACTGGGTCTTTTTTATGAGTAGCAAAAATAGGTACAGAATCTGGGTGTACAATATGTCTGAAGTGGATTTAAAAATATTTGGTAATTGTTGATATCAAATAGCTAAAATAATTACACTTCAGGGTAACATGCCTTTCTAATGTCTCATTCTGTGACTATTAGTAATATGCAATATCATCTTCATCTACTGTCTTCATTTTCAATAGACGTTTTCTTTCGTGTGTTGCACAGTTAGAAGTATGCATGTTGTCTTGCTTTCAGGTGTCTAAATTGGTGGCTGAAATGTTTGATGCGTTTCTGTCTTTGCCTCTCTCAGCCTGTCATTCATGCTTGTGACCTCTGGCTGAAGTCTGAAGTTTCAGAACAGTGCAGTGACCAAACCTTCTATCCTGAGCAGTGAAACAGGAGTTCTGTGTGACCCTGTACATCCCAAGCATTTGAAGCTGATGTTTTGTTTATCGCTCTGGGGTTCTACTGTTGTTAATGAAGTGCTGGAATAACCCTACCTGTAGTGCAGAATATAGCTGCTCAGTTCGGAATTTGTCATGAGCCAGAAAAACAAGAAACCTCTCTCTCCGTTGGGGTCCCGTAAGCCAGTTTATCACCGGAGGACAAATGCCTGATTCAGAATCCAAGTGTATTCTTGCTGTAGCGTGTTTTTCCCCATTGCTGTATCATCCATTGCTGTTATAAATAGTGTAATATGAAGGCCCACATTTTTGCAGCGTGGTTTCTACATTCAGCGTAAAAGATCTGGCTTCTCCTGTTCATCCTGTTTGCCCCGACTGCATGCCTGGGGATTCTGAAATATCATCTGCCCTGACAGCAGCCACGTGTAAGTGGGAGATCGTGCCTGAGTTAGTTTGTTGTGCTCTGCCCAGGACAGTGAGGGGAAAAGAAGGGCATCTGGCAAAGGGCCAGTATTCATTTCCTTCTCTTTCACCCCCCGTCACAAGGTGGGATTATTTTCCTGTTGCTTCTCTTCTTTCTCCCCATAGGAAGTCAAAGTAATTAGCTCAGACTGATACTCTTTAGATGGGTTTAAGTAGAACAGATGAAGTTTGCTCACTAAGACCACAGTTCATTGACCTTCCAAACTATTTAAAGGGATTCTTTATGAAATTCACCTGTACAAGCATGCCCTTTCTGTGACTCCAGTCCATCAGGTGATAACAGGAAGAGAAATTTCTGTTTGTCGGGCTTTTTGCAGTTGGACTTTTCACCAAAAAATCAAGGATGAAAACATTTTCAGTGGTGGCATGCACACGGTGGGGGATGGGAAGGTGCTGGCCCGCGGGAAACGGTGCAGCGTGACCCTGCGTGTGCCTGGGGCTGCACAAATGCACAGCAGAGCGGTGGCTTGTGCTGCAGGGAGCGAGAGCGGTCCTCGTCTAGGACAGGTGAGAGCAGATGGTGGCAGAGAGGCAGCTGAGGGAGCATAAGGAGAGAAACGTAGTCTGATCTGGCTCCTGTTGCCCCGTGAAAGCTATCAATGTGAAATTCGTGTTCTTTCCCATTACACTAGTGTGAAGAGGAGCAGCAATTGCAGCACGTATTAGCAAACATAAGCAGTAAAAGCCGTGGTAGTACTCTAGAAATAAGTGGGATGTCTAATACTACAGACACATGTAGACACAGACACATTATTGAAAAGAACTACTTCTCTTTGGGGAAAAAGAAATATAGATAAAAAGATGGAGCGGCTTTTAGAGGAAAAAGCAATTCCATACAGCGTGTGGATGCATAATGTACTTATAGTGCCAGTTCTGCTGCTTGCCTCATTCCAAAGCTCCTCCACAAAGCCATCCAAACCCTCTGCTTTCACTTTGAAGCTACTTTAAAGGCTTCATCGAGATTGCTGCAAAAATAAAGCAGTATTTTAATGACATAGCTGCCTTGATAGGGAAGGAAAAGTATAGAATCAGCCGGTAAAGAAAATAGTAGCATTGTGATTAGAGGGATTACAAAATGTATTATACAACCAATTTAGCATTTAAAATGGGAAAGCAGTTTGATGCTCCACTGCTGGCACTGCAGGTTCTGCAAATAGTGCATCTCATCTGAGTTACAACAATAATTTCATTAATCTGCCACATGTGTTTGCTGGGCACTTCTGACAAAACTGATTAGCAGTTGCTGTAGTCTACCTTTCTCTCGACAAGTGGGAACTTTTTTCTTTTCCATTTTGAAAAAATATAATTGCTGAGCACTGGGAGTGAAATGTGTCACAATCACAAAAGGGGTGTGGGACTGTAATAGCCTTGATAATGTCTGAAGGGTGTTTCTTGTGTTATCGACCTGTCAAGCTTTCCCTCAGTGCAGAGGTGTGCTAAGGAGGAAAAAGGATTTCATTAGGAGAGTCTGGAAAAGGGTGGCCTGGGGCAGAGTGGAGTCTGTCTTTCTCTCAGTTACCATGGCTGGAATTGAGTTTGCTGATGAGGGCAACTTAATTTAAGTGTCTATGTGTAAGCTAGGTGTCTAAACTCCTATTACATTTGGTGGAGATCTAGTCAGCACATTCAGAAGAGCGTAGAATGGGATCAGACTCCATCTGAAGAGAGCAACGCTCAGATGAATCTGTCAAGGCTTTGGGGACCGCATTGACACTTGAGTTTAGGTATTTGGATCTCAAACTCAGTTCTGTCCTCTGCCTTACTAGCTAGCCGGCCTCTGCGTTTGATGTTGAAATGATTATTAATGACTGATGGAGGTGAAACCTTGCATTAGGAGACTATTTCAGAAACTGCATTTACCTCAAATCATACTTTGAACACTTAGGATAGACTAGTCCCATGTATATGGCTATGTCCAAGATGATCTTTTAGCAAACAAAGACTGCTTAATCTGAAAAAAAAGTCTGTTTTACGGATTAAAAGGAAATGATTGGTGTGTGTGTGTGTTTCATTTTCCCCCTTTCTTTTAATTGGTCTTGGACTTCAGAAGCCAGGCACGCTTTACTAGAAGTGAAGTTCTTGCTCTGTGGCTCAGTTTTTCCAGCTGTAGAAGAGTTATGATAATTAGGACCTGTTAAAATGGTGGTTTGAGTAGCAAACTGAGATTTGGAATAAATTTGCTACCAAAATATTGTCTTTTGCATGTGTATGTATGTAAAATTGACTGTCCAAAATCTCTGCAATGTGTCCCTGAAAACTGGGAAACGTTGGCTTGGTCAGGCTGCCCGAGAATAACAAATGCAGCAGCTCGTTTGCTGCCTGTTCCTGTTCCTCTCCATGGGACAGATTCTCCAGCTCTTTTCCGTGGTGGGTAGTGATGAAGGCCTCCACTGCTGCTTTGTCTGTGTCATGCTTCTGATTTTGATTGGAAGCGTTTGGTGGACGGGGACTAGATAGAGTGTGCATGGTGCTTGTCTCTCAGGAATATCTTGTCTCATTTAGGGCCTCTAGGCACTGCAAAAATGCCAACAATAATGATTTCTGAAATCAAGGAGGCTTTTCAGTATGCTTTCATTTCACACTTTGCAAATACTAGTTCTTTTTAGCTATTTCTGAATGTGGACTTCAGTCAGAAGTGTTTCTGTTTTATCTCTATTCCACAGTCAGCTGCAGATTACTGTGCAGCTGATGTGCCACTGCAGGGAGCAGGGAAACAACTCCCAAGTGTTAAAGCAGACATTTTCTATGATGCTGTGTGTTATCAGTGGGGCAAGCAGAAGGTAAGGAAAATGTAGTGTTTAATGAGAGACAATTCTTCCCTTTCCCTCTTTAATTTTTTTGACCAACTGATCTGTAAGTAGCGTGGGGTTTCCTTGGCTGTGATGCCATTAAGTGAACCTTTGATATAATGATTCAGCCTGGGGATGGCTTTAAGTGCCCGTGTCCTACTTCTGGTACTTCTGTACTTCTAGTTATGTTGACAAGGGTGCTTTTATTTTGTCATTAACCACTCTGGGCATTTTCAGAGTTAGTTCAAAACTAAGAATGATACCCAAGTATGACAGACTCTTAAACTAAAAGAAGTGTTGTAAGTTTGCAATGGGAGAGCAGAGGGAGGGAGGAAGCAGTACAACAGTATGTTTCTTTGAATTTGAGAGGTGTCAGTGTTAATGTGCAGGTGAGGCCTTTGGCACTTGGAAAACACAAATGCTGTTGGCGATAGTGGCATCAAACATCACAAGTAATTTCCCTTGAAGAGATTAAGCAACATGAATCCAATTTCTTCAACAAATCCGCAGTTTAAGACGAGAAAAGAGATTACCTTCTGTTTTTAGGCTAATTTACTTATTGTAGCTTTTGAACTGTCTCTTGTTCTGTTCATGCAAACTTGTGATGTTTTCCCATTCTCTAAGTATGCCAGCTGTCATCTTTGGTCTACCAGCCCTGTGAGACCCTACAGACCGACACATATCCGCCGACCAGTTCAGTCTTCACCTCACCTCCCAAATTGATCTTGTTACCCCTGTGTCATGGTAAACCTGTATCTTTTCACCTCTCCCTCTACAGAGACCAAAGAGTTCACTAGAGTCAAAGAATTAGCTACAACCAGTTAAGACTGATGTTGTATTCAATCTTGCTTGGCGAACTTTTGCCTGAAATGGGAGATGCTGATCCTGGTCCCTGTGGTGCAGTGCTACTAAAGCCCACCTATGCCTGATTCAGATTGAATAACCAGCAGAATCTGTTTAGGGCTTCCCTCTAGTCTGACTGAGAGCGTGCAGCAGGAGAAGCTCAACGTGAGTCCCACAGCAGCTCACAGATGTGACCCTTCTTACAACTTCAAGAGGTGCAACGGTAGAAGCAGCTAGAGCATGCAGCCAGGCTGTTGGGGAGAGGGGGTGAGGCTTTTGGTTATAGGAAGATGTTAAATTGACCATTTCTTACAACATAAACATTGCATTTCCTGCCTACCTGGAGGTTGACACACAACTGCTAGCAGTCATTAACATGGTCTGGAGCATCAGTTCTTCCATTTTCCTTACCTCCTACCTCCTCACCCAGAGATCGTAGTTATTACTGGTAGGGGCTGTTCTCAGAAGATGTCCTTGGTAGAATGAACATCTCTAATTCTACCAATGTCTAGGAATGAATATTGTAATGACGCATCAAGCTGCACTTCTAGAGTTAAATGTGTCCTTGACATGCATATCTAAAAATAGAAAACCTTCAGCTCTGAAGAAGGTAGAGTTACTGCATATCTTGAGGCCTTTTTTCTATCCTTAACATAGAGAATCTCATAAGTGGGTATTATGTTCTGCCTATTTTCCTTTTTTCTCTAATGTCTGTAAGTGCATCCATCAACTACTGATGACTTTGCTGACCTAGACACCCTCTACATTTTTTGCCTTTTTTTCCTTGCTTTAAACAAAAGCATGACAATAGAGTCTGTATCTAATGGTTTTAGAACTGCTATTAATTCGTCTTTCATTCAAGGCTGATTGCTTTCAATCTTAGCAGTACACTTTAGATTGTGAAGGATTTTGTGAATGTGTTTTCATTATGAAAACATGAATGTGACTGAACTGCAGCATACCTATGCTGGTAGTAGTCTTTTATCTAAATAAAGCTTGTGTATAGGATTGAAGATGTATTTTTAAATAATCAGTGTCCTTGCAGATGAAATATAAAACTTTTTCTGGAGATAAAGACTATGACAATTGTACATTCTCCTTCAGATATAAGACTGTCTCAAACATACTTCTATTTTGGTGACTCAGAATTTTTGCTTTTTTTTAGGTTTGTCCTAAAGAACAAATAGCTTAATTGTCAACACTTCAGCATTAGACAGTGATTTGTGAAGTTGATGAGGAAAACTGAGAGTGTTATTCCATGTACTGAGCTTTCCTGAAACCTTGATTGTTGACTGTAGAAGAAGAATCTGAAGTGCTTGTTAAGGTTCATGCTTATTAAACTGTCACTGCTGTTTTCTTTTTCTCGAGGGAAGGCTACTTTATGGTTTGCAAACTATAGTTAATTGTCCATACTAACTGGTAGCAGATTATTTTGGAAAAGTTTTTTTGCCTGAATAATTATCAGCTTTGTTTGCCATAGCTGTTGTTTCATGTTCCCTTACTCTCTGTTGAAATAATTTAGTATTGGAAGGGTTTTATTTTTAAACAGTATTTTTGAAGGGGAGAAAACAATAAAGAACTGTGCCAAATGAAACGCTCAGATCAGGTAAGTGTTCAGCATGTTGATTCAGCTCTCAAATTCAGATGAAATTCAATTAGTTGTATGTGTCCATTAGTCCAAATTGCCCCTTCTGTCTTTTGCCATGAAGAAAAAATAAAAGATATTACCTTTCTTTTTTATTTTTTTTTCCTGCTGACTTTTTGTCCCCCGCCCTGGTTTCCAGGTTCCAAAGGAGACAAAAATGCTGATGAAAGCCAAAAAGAAGAATAATTGGAAAGGAAGTTGTCTTAGTTTTTGATTCCAAAAAGAATACTGTAGAATGTAGTCGGGTTACATGAACTGGCCAGACATCTGGGGGGGGAAAAAACACATCAGAGCACATCCTATTGTTGTGCTCTAAAGTATTTAAAGCAAATTGCAAATGATTCTAAAAACACAAAATAAACTAAACAGATGAAACTGAACTTGGAAACTAAATGAGCTCATGTACACATGGCACAATGATGGCAAATAAAACCGGGTCATTGTTGATTAAATTTTTAAATTCTTACTGAACTCTTACCTGCATGTTCATCATCGTCTTCTTCTGATATCCCTCTCCCATGGTTAGGTTTTTGTTTTGGGTTTGTGGGTTGCTTTGCCGCCCCTCCCCTTTTTTATTTTTCCACAAACCTGGTTCCCTTGAGGATTTTACAAAGACTTCTACCAGGTTGGAGAGGGGGCAGGATGGAGTGGAAGTACAAGCGTGTCCTAGCTGAACTGAGCTGATGATGGAGCATCCCACTTAGTGGTTTATTTCCTGCAGCACGTTTCAGTCCCCAACCCCTACTTTCTCTCATTTTATTGAGTTGACTGCTCAGTTCGTTGACTTCAGTGAGTTGATGATCAATTTATCATTCACCTGAATTATCTCACTCTGGCTTTTATTAGTGATAGAGTACTCTGTACTAGTTGGTCAAGAGCAACCAATGAGAACTGTCCCCTTTGGCAGCATTTCCTTGTTAATTTGTCTTATTTTAATCACTTTGCCATGCTGGCAGCAGTTAGGGAAAGGATTGCTTTGCTGCTTTTGCTGCTGAGAGAACAGTCTGTGGAAGTGCAGTCTAAATCGAGCTGGGGGAAACTGAATCAGATTAGGAGGAACGGGAGTTCCAATCTAAAAGAGTAGTAACCTTAATAAGCAAATGTGTTTTAATTTTACACTACTTCAGCAGCTTTACCAAATGCTTCACTTTGTCCTAACGTATAAGAGATGAGAATTGGGAGATCTTACAGTGAAACAGGAGATTGCAAACATTTTTTTTTGTTCAGAGAAATGTAGCAGCCCTCTGTGTCCAGTGCTATAATTACATGAACAATAGAATGGGGAGCAGTGAAATTATCCATCTTGTAGCCTGGGGTATATGATTGAGCTCAAAGGATTAAAAGAAAAAGCCGAGGAAGGCATAGGCTGCAAGGATAGTAGGTGGATGGTGGAGATCAGGTAAAGTAGTAGAATATGTGCAGCAAAAGGGAATTTGACTGCAGAAGATGAAATATAGTGCAAAGGAAGAATAATTTCTAGGATGAGTCTGAACATCCCACTGTATTTATAAATTTGAGAATTAAGGAAGAGGTAAAACCAGAAAATTGTTGCTGCCGTATGCAAATACACTAGAAGAATAAAACTTCGGTGCTGACGCAAGCAAGTACGGCTGTAAAACAAGGTAGAGGTTGAAACTTTCTTACCTATTAGAAAGTTCCTCTCATAATTTTATTAATGGGTATAATCTGCCACATGTATAAACAGATTGACTACAACCTCTCCCTTAGCAAAGTCTGTATCGGTTGTTTCTCTTCTAATCCTGTTAGGATTATTTAATCAAATAGATTGACAAGGGCATAATTTACTGTATAAAAAATTTACTGTATAAAAAGAGTAAATTGAGTTTCATTGACCTTTGGAATATATGTGAAATATAAAAACATAAGTGATGAGCTTTAGTTGTATTATTGATGTTTTAATCAGTGAAGCAACACAAAGCAAAAACCGTATGTGAATATTTCTTCTCTGCTTTCACTTTTGAGATTAATTATCGCAAGTGGTTCTTATGGCCTTTAGCCCTTAAGGCCTGTAGGACCAGTGAATTTTGACCAATTTGTTAGAAAAGTTATTCTAATTTCCTATTTTTATTCTCCCCAAACATATATAAAAAATAATCTAGCTCCTATTGTGTTGCAACACAAATCTTACACAGTAAGTAATTGCGATAGTGCTAGCAAGTACTTTCAAACAACATGCCATAATAGTTCAGTGCCTTTCTACTGTGTATTATGCCTGGGTTTAGAAGTGATCAAGATGTTAAATAGCATCCCTAAAGGTTATTTCTGCTTATACTAGCCAAGAGAATAGCATCAGAACCATTTGTGGATATTGACAGTATTTTCTCCTCTGTCAGGAAACAGCCTTTTTCTTATCTGCATCTGCTAATATTTTTGTGGAGTAAAATAATAAAAGGTACTGTGTTCAAAGAAATAACACAGCAGTAGGATAAAAGTGAGGAAGAAACCTCCACGTCCATGTAATCTCTTCCGTGAGAACATAGAAAGGTATTTAATCTCATGAAGTAAACCGTGAAGCTTTCAGTAATCACGAGGTGATTGCATCTCGTCTAGGGACAGCACAAAGTCTTCCACTTCAGTAGAAAAGCCTTGTTGACTAAGGAGGCTTTGGAAACCTCCTCATAAACAGGTGGTAATGAAATGTTAATTTATTATTGTAAAATGGTAGCGTAGCAGTTATGTACAAGTGGTGAGCAGCTCCATGTGGAAAGCGTCCCTGACAAAGTGAAATGGAAATGGGAAGACGGGGGGCTGACCGCTGGAGCTGCGCTGCTGCGGCTCGGAGCGAGTGGGCTGTCTCGTGAGCCGTGAGCACAAGAACAGCTCAAAGGGTGAAGAAGAGACAGGGCAGCTGAGAAAGAAAATGTGAAAAGTACTACACGTTTCCAAGAGAAAGCTGAATTCCTTAAAAGCTAGATTATCTGGAAGCCCCACGCAGTGTCTTGCAAAACTGTCTAGGTCTGTCAAAATGCTGCCTGTCAGTAGATGGTGCTCTTTATATCAGCTATTTACTCATGCTGCCTGTGTTTGACTGTGTTTTCATGTAAAAGGTCTGGTAACATTCCTTAACAGTTCATTTCTCTGAATTCTGATGTCTGGGAGATTAGAAAACGGAGGCTTTTGAGGGACTGCCAGAAAAAAAGAAAAAAAAAAAGAAGCGTTGATTAGGTTCCTTTGAAACATCCTTCATCCTTGAATTTTTTCAACAACTTCTTTTGCTTGTGAACCTGTATTGTTTTGAACTTGGACAAATTCAGAAGCTTCCAGTATAAAAACCTTGAACAAACAGTGTGGACTGGAGAAAATATAGCAGACTAACTCAGTTTGGCAACTGACCTGTAAAACGCTGCAATAACGTGGTGTAAAATAAAACTGCAAAGCAGATTTGGCAAGTCATTTGCAGTTCTAAAGTTTTCTTTTGCGTATTAACTTTGCAGTTTTACCTGCTGTTTCTGGATAGATAGGAATTAGTTTATTTTTAAATGTAATGCTTCTTAAAAAGGAGTTAAATGAATCAATGCAATTGTGAGTTTTACCTGGAGTCCTCGGTAGTTGGATGGATATAAAAAGCTTCATAAAAATGAAGATTTCCTTAGTAATGTGATTGAAGTATTATTGGACCTGCCTGCATTTTTTATTATTCAGAAAATTTGCCAGCTCTGGAGGAAAAAAGTTAAAGGTGTTAACTGTGTAAAAATATCACTTGCCAAAGGCTGCTGTTGAGACGAAAGCTCTGATCTGGGCAGCAGAACAGCATGGCAGACCTAATGGGGAACTGGAGATGCTTAAAGTTATGTGTGTCTTTATGCAGTGCTCTGTGTATAGAACATCAGCTACTTAACCAAGAGTTAAATTTTGGCTTCTGAGATGAATTTACCCCTGGAGTGAATCTTGAGAACTGCTGGCTGTTTGCTGCCTGACACTACTGGTCTTTCTGCAAACAGAAACTGAAGGATTAGCGTGAATTTTTCATGTAATCTTAAACTGCGAGCAAATGATCCAAGAAAGAGAAGAGAACTGGGTTCCTTTTAAAAATGTAATTAAAATATTTCTACTTCTTATTTAGGGACAGTTTGTCTTCCCAGCACATGGATTTAGAGAGCCCTTCACAGATCTCTCTCCAGAAAGGATATATATTGTGTGTACTCAACACGTTACAGCAGATGAATATCGTTCCTCACAATGCTTAATTTACCTTCTCTCAGCCCTTCTTTCACATTCATCTTCTTAGGACCCAAGTTCCTTATATTGAAGTCAGGCTGGCATAATATTTTTGTTGAAAATCTCAACTCCAAATTTCTAGGGACATCTCGCAGCCGCCCTCCCCAGGAGGATGTTGCTGGGACATTTTGGGCTGGATTTGCAAATGGTACCTGGAACTGAAGATGCAAAACTTCACTTGACTGGCATTCCTCTCTGCTTAGCCTCCCCGTGGTGCCTGCCGGGGTGTTCCAGGGAAAGTCCCATTTTCCCATGAATGGCCTTATCTAGGAGATACCTTCAGACCATGGCAACAATATTAACCTCTGCCTTCCTCCCCCTACCCCCTTGCCACCCCTTGAACCTGGTCTGCCGAGTTCCATCTATGTGGCCTTTATAGCTCCAAATCGTCAGGTTTTTGATCAGAGATGGTGCTGCTGCTACATCCTTCTGTTTCCTTATAAAATATGGGCAAGCTTCTGACCTTTCTTTTGCTTTCAAGTTTATTTGCTGAACTACAAGAAGAGATGTTTCCTGTGAGTGAGAAGAGATGTCTCCCTTTGTCCTGGGCTGGCCGTGATGTGAATGTGGGACTTGTGCTCTGTGGCTTTTTCTGTATCATCTTCTTGGCTAGCTTAGAGTGCTTCCTAGCCAGGAGGGGCTGGCCTTCATGAATCTCGGTTTGAGGCTTTTTGCTTTGAGGGGATAAAAGGGTATTGTAGTGCTTAAGCTCTTCTTATGAATATAGGACTTCATAGGGATGATGAGAGAATACAGGAATTCCCTTATTAGGAAGAGAAGACTAGTTTCTCAAAAGTAATTAGCAAGAAATTACATTGATGTCAGAAGTGCCCTGCTTTTTTTGAAAAATAAGTAGTGTACCTGCTTTCTAGGTATTTATTTAAATCGATAAATCCATTATGACCTTCTACAGAGGCACAGCAACACTATTGCATGAATCAGATGTCTGTGCTAATCTGCCTCTTCTATCAACATTTGCCTTTTTTCTCTCGCCTTTGCTGGAAGTGGATGCAATGTCTTACTGGGAAGCAAGAGGTTGACCTGTCAGCCGAGGCTCAGAGACCTTTTCTTATTCATACCCTGCACACATCTGGCTATAAAGTTGTTCTCCTCAAAATGTATTTGGCTCAAGAGAACATAGTTAAGAGTCAACTGGCAAAGATATCTAGAAAACTTTGATTGCTGTTGGGGTATGAAATGCCTTGGCTGCTGCACTTGCCTTCTGCATATGAATGAGCCTATCCATAAAGACTGAAAGTTGGCATGGAAAGGTTATACTACTTCTTACAGTACAAGCTTCTTAATTGGCACATCTGCTGGAAACAAAGTGCCAAAAATGTGATTCACTCAGAAGGAGTAAACCTTGTAAGAAAGCAACCTGTCATTATTTAATAGGGATTAAGATCCTCTCAGGATGTTAGATGTTCTCCTTGTACAAATGTACTGTTGTTGAGCTAATGACAGAATTAACCTCACTACCTGCTAACGCTGAAGTAACAGTTTCTTTTATAGTTCTTCTTACATAGAAATGCTTCACTGTCCATGTCTTTAAGATCAAAAGCCAGACTGTACCCTTCACCTCTGACATATAGCAGCTATTAAAAAAAATACACAGCTACTTCTCAAACCCTAGGTTGTGACACGTCAAGTATCTTCTTGGCAGAATACTGTAATTAGAAATGGAAGGATCGAGGTGTGGTCTCTGCTGGACAGATTTATTATGTCAGGGTAACTCCACCAGTAAATTCCAAGTATAAAAAAAATCCGACGGTATCATTGATGACAACTCCCCCAGAGAAAGCTACACTGCCTTGGCAAAAGCAATATTATGCCATAGATATGTTTTTCTTTAAAACGCGTGTCACCAAAAAGCATGTAACTCCCACTGACACTGTTAGGTACATGTTTCTAAGATTACGCTTATTTGTATTTGAATAACCTTTTTATTAGAATATCCTGAACATTTAGAAACACAGGGAAGATTTTTATTTTTTTTTTAAATTCAATTTGTAAGGAGATGGACTTGGGATTTTAGATATACATTTATGTTTTGCTACTAGTATTACCTGAAATCTCTGGGAAGACCAGAGGAAAGACCTCTGTACAACCTCTTTTTTCCCCCCCTTCCATTAAATAAAGACCTATTAGTATTATAGTAGTGTTCCTAGTAAAGAAAATTAATTTTTATAAGCCTTAGAAAATTCTATCATTAAGCTACACGTCATAATTTTTAATTGAGACATTTCAGTTCATATCCATGTTACTATAGATAATTGAATATGAACCAGCTACATTTAAAACAGTCATGGTCCTGTCTAGTTCTTCTTATTTCAAGGCAGCCTGTTTTGTGATTCTTATTGCTAACTATTGATGATTGAGCTGTTTTTGAAAGAATACAATTAAGTGACTGAAGAATTACAGATAAAGCATCACCAAATAGATGTGCTTATGAGTCAGAAAGATTTTCATGACCTACAAAACAAATACAGGCTGACCGACTTCTTTTTAACTTTTATTAAAGAATTTGCAAGTATAAAATCAGAACTTTGTGCTGTCCTTCAGATCTTTACGTTTTTAGCTCTCGTCTTTTGCTGTTTACTGTTCTGTAATTAAAGAGCAACAAAATTTCAGTGTATTATTTATATTTTCATGCAAATTAAACATTTTTCCAGTCTCGTCTGGCCAGTTGATTTTGTTACTGCTACAGATTGTATTTTAGCTAAATTCTTCTATATGACCATCTTTAAATAAGTATGTGAGAAATTCCAAGAAAATCAGTGAACCTTATACGCCTGATTTGTATTTATTTTAATGGAATTCCTAATAAGCAGGCTTGGTTTAGTTCAACTGTAGATGTAACTGCCTAAGATGCAACTTCCAGAGGTGCCAGGATTGGTTTAACAAGAAAAAAAAGTGGGAATGGAGACTCCTTCGTAATTGTCAGTTTTGTAGTATATGTAGGTTTTGGGTGGCGTTATTTTTTTAATTTTTATTTTAATCTAGACCTGGAGAAAATATTTTTGGCAAATACTGAACTTCCTCAAAAGTGCAATTTCAATTGCTCTACTTCAGGCCAAACTGTTGGAAAAGGAGGAGCTACATTTCATCACTGTCTTACTGCTCGCTAAGAATGGGAAAACCCTATCCCAAAAGGGGAAAAGGGTATTAGGCCAAGAGTTAGCAAGGCTCATGGACAGGGCTTTAAACTAGAATCAAAGGGCGAAGGGGATAAAACCAGGCCCACTAGTAATGAGCCTAGGGATAAAGGGCCAAGGATGGGAGTGAAATCGGTAGGCCAGCTCAAGTGCATCTACACGAATGCACGTAGCGTGGGCAACAAACGGGATGAGCTGGAAGCCATTGTGCAGCAGGACAGCTATGATGTAGTTGCCATCATGGAAACGTGGTGGGATGACTGTCACAACTGGAATGCTGCGATGAATGGCTATAAGCTCTTCAGAAGGGATAGGCAAGGAAGGAGAGGTGGGAGTGTGGCTCTGTACATTAGGGAGTGTTTTGATTGTATAGAGCTAGATTCCAGTGATGATAAAGTCGAGTGTTTATGGGTAAGGTTGAAGGAGAAGGCAAATAAGGGAGATGTTGTGCTGGGAGTATGCTACAGACCACCTGGCCAGGATGAGGAGACGGATGAAGTATTCTATAAGTGGCTGGCTGACATCTTGCAATCGCCAGCCCTTGTTCTGGTTGGGGACTTCAACCTGCCGGGTATCTGCTGGAAATATAACACAGCAGAGAGCAGGCAGGCTAGGAGATTCCTCGAGTGCATGGAAGATAACTTCCTGACACAACTGGTAGGTGAGCCTACCAGGGGAGGTGCCTCGCTAGACCTACTGTTCACAAACAGAGAAGGACTAGTGGGAGATGTGGTGATCAGAGGTCATCTTGGGTTTAGTGATCATGAAGTGGTCAAGTTTTCAATTCGTAGTGATGTAAGGAGGGGGGTTAGCAAAACCTCCACCTTGGACTTCCGGAGGGCAGACTTTGGCTTGTTCAGGACACTGGTTGAGAGAGTCCCTTGGGAGATAGTCCTGAAGGGCAAAGGGGTCCAGGAAGGCTGGACACTCTTCAAGAAGGAAATCTTAAAGACCCAGGAGCAGGCTGGCCCCAAGTGTCACAAGTTTAAAGGGCGGAGAAAATGGCCAGTCTGGATGAATAAGGAACTTCTGATGGGACGTAGGAATAAAAGGAGGGTTTATCACCTTTGGGAGAAGGGACGGGCAACTCAGGAGGAGTACAGAGATCTCATTAGATTATACAGAGAAAAGATTAGGAAGGCAAAAGCCGAGATGGAGCTCAACTTGGCCACTAACATTAAGAACAACAAAAAAAAGCTTTTATAAATACATCAACAAAAAGAAAGCCAGGGAGAATCTCCATCCCTTACTGGATGCTGGGGGGAAAGTTGCAACCAAGGACGAGGAGAAGGCTGAGATACCGAATGCCTTCTTTGCCTCCGTCTTCAATAGTCAGACCAGCTATCCGCAGGGTGCTTAGCCTCCTGAGCTGGAAGATAAGGATGGAGAGCAGAACAACCCACCCATAATCCAGGAGGAAGTAGTCAGTGATCTGCTTCTGCACCTGGACGTACATAAGTCTATGGGGCCGGATGGGATTCACCCAAGAGTACTCAGGGAGCTGGTGGGAGAGCTCACCAAGACTCTCTCCATCGTTTATCAACAATCCTGGTCAACAGGGCAGGTGCCAGATGACTGGAGGGTGGCTAATGTGACGCCCATCTACAAGAAGGGTCGGAAGGAGGATCCGGGGAACTACAGGCCTGTCAGCCTGACCTCGGTACCAGGAAAGATCATGGAGAGGATCATCTTGAGTGAGCTCTCACGGCAAGCGCAGGGCAGCCAAGGGATCAGGGCCAGCCAGCATGAGTTTAGGCAAGGGAGGTCCTGCTTAACCAACCTGATCTCTTTCTATGACCATGTGACTCGCCTTCTGGATGCGGGGAAGGCTGTGGACGTTGTCTGTCTGGACTTTGGTAAGGCCTTTGACACCGTCCCCCACAGCATTCTCCTGGAGAAGCTGGCGAATCATGGCCTAGACAAGTGTACTCTTCGCTGGGTTAAAAACTGGCTGGATGGCCGTGCGCAGAGAGTTGTGATTAATGGGGTGAAATCCTCTTGGCGGCCGGTCACCAGTGGTGTCCCTCAGGGCTCAGTTTTGGGGCCAGTTTTGTTTAATATCTTTATCGATGATCTGGATGAGGGGATTGAGTGCACCCTCAGTGAGTTTGCAGACGACACCAAACTAGGTGGGAGTGTAGATCTGCTTGAGGGTAGGAAGGCTCTACAGAGGGACCTGGACAGGCTGGATCGCTGGGCCAAGGCCAACTGTATGAGGCTTAATAAGGCCAAGTGCCGGGTCCTGCATTTCAGTCACAACAACCCCAAGCAACGCTACAGGCTTGGGGAAGAGTGGCTGGAAAGCTGCCCAGCAGAAAAGGACCTGGGAGTGCTGGTGGACGGCCAGCTTAACATGAGCCAGCAGTGTGCCCAGGTGGCCAAGAAGGCCAACAGCATCCTGGCTTGTATCAGGAATAGCGTGGCCAGCAGGAGCAGGGAGGTGATCGTGCCTCTGTACTCGGCACTGGTGAGGCCTCACCTCGAGTACTGTGTTCAGTTCTGGGCTCCTCTGTACAAGAGGGACATGGAAGTGCTGGAGCGTGTCCAGAGGAGAGCTGCCAGGCTGGTGAGGGGTCTGGAGACCAGGTCATATGACGAGAGGCTGAGGGAGCTGGGCTTCTCTTAGCTTGGAGAAGAGGAGGCTGAGGGGAGACCTCATTGCCCTCTACAACTCCCTGAAAGGAGGCTGTAGAGAGGTGGGTGTTGGCCTCTTCTCCCAGGTGAATAATGACAGGACCAGAGGAAATGGTCTGAAGTTGCGGCAGGGGAGGTTTAGGTTAGATATTAGGAAGAATGACTTTACTGAAAGAGTGGTCAGGCACTGGAACAGCCTGCCCAGGGAGGTGGTTGAGTCACCATCCCTCGAGGTATTTAAGAAACGTGTAGTTTTGGCACTTCAGGGCATGCTCTAGTGACAGAGACTGTAGTTTGTTTGAGGTTTTTTGGGTTTGTTTTTTTTGTGTGTCTGGTTGGACTCGATGATCTCAAAGGTCCTTTCCAACCATGAAGATTCTATGATTCTGTGATTCCCTGATTATTAGATATTCCTGTTTGCTTTCGTATGTGTACCTGAATGGATCTGAACTTCCAGCTTTCACCAAGATGGGACACTCTCCTGTGCCTATTACCTGTCTGAATGGAGTATTCTGTGATGAAGACTCATGCCATCAGTCTTCTTTGTAGTGAGTGTAGTACTTAGTCCTTAAGACAGGATAAAAGATGAACTAAACTGCAAGTTATGAGCGCCATGCCAAGGATGAATGTCTCAAATTTCTATTCTTGTTGTAGTGGATGGTTAAGTGCAATAAAGAACATGTGCTTTTAATAAAGTTTAGTTATTTACTTGGAAGTTGCTGTTAACACAGGACTGTTAATTGAAATGAATTCTGTTTCTTCTTTGACTCAATAGTGGTAACAAGCAGGCTAGAGAAGTTCAAGGAGGAACCTTTTATCTTCATAGCTGCACAAGGCATGCTAGCAGGGCACCTGCTGTGTGAACAGAAATCGTCTGTTCTCCAGATCTAGGCAGGATACAGAGTCGCCTTCTCTTTGTAAAAGCAGGAGGATTTGTATTTACTTGTGAAGACTCTATCTGTGATATAAGATAGTGATGGGTAGAGCCCAGACTTGGACAGGTTTGAATTGTCTCAGGTAGAGAAGGGGAATCAAAACCACATCAGTGGAGAGGTATCAAACAATTGATGTATCTTGTGAAGTAGGAAACCTCAGCTGGATAGAGCAGCTCTCCCTCTCTGCATTTTCTCTGCAAATATCCAAAAGCAAATATTTAATTTTTGGACTGGAAGGAATCTTCTGTACTGTGTGAAATGGATCTTTAGTTTGGCAAGATTAAAAATGCAATGTTTTTAGATGAAGTGAATTTTAAAACATTACACTCTTTCTTTGATTTGGATTTGGCTGTCAAAACCTAAAATTGGTTGCGTTCCTGGTCCTTCTTGTGGTTTTTATTCTAAGCATTGTTTGCCTGTCTGTCCCAGTTGTGGCTTTCAAGATTTTTGATTGCAATTAGAATGATGTCAGGCAAGCTTCTCAACAGTGCTGAGGAGTGCTCTGTCTTCTCCGTTCTCGCCCTGACATTTCAGTTCTTCATAGTTTGCTGATAGTGCCACTGCCATTTATCTCAACACCGGCATCTGCCAGTCATGATTCTTGCTTTCAGAGTGCAATATCTCATTGAAAGTGAGTACTCTCACAGGAAATGAGTCACCCTGTTTATCCTTGCTTGTTTGGATACTGTCTTTATCCTGATAAGGATAATGCTCAGTGATATTTGTTTGGACAACTTTATCGTTTCCTGTTGATGGTTATACCCGTGACAGCCTTAAGAGGGAGTTAACTCCCTCTAACAACTTCTTACTTTCCAGATCAATCTCGTTATTTTTAATAATTGTTTCCTTTTTCCCCCTTTGCAGTTTGTTTGTAGTACATCTAAGCTTGTGGCACCGGTACAGAAGGTACTAGATTGGTTCATTCCCAGTATTGCTTGAAAGCCAGGTAAAACCTCCCTCTTTGTTTGTCGGTCTTTGAACAAGTGGTGGTGCTACAGTGATTTGGGACCCTGGGGCAGAAGTTTCTGCTTGTGCAGAGCTGGCTTTAAGCACTGCCAGAGCAATCTCTTGGTAGGGACAGCAATGTGCAGCAGCCTGCTGGAGGAAACAAAAAGGAGCCGGTGGCTGACTTGGCCCTTGGGGTTGTGAAAGGGTGAAGAGACTCTGTGAGAGAGACAGGAGGCTGCGGACCGCTGCTGCTAATTGAGGACGGAGGCCCTCGTAGAAGTGACATTTGTTCCTCTCCTTTTCCTCCAGAAAGTGGGAAGATTGGAATAGCAAATCTACTTTACAGGACCTTTTCCACTTCTCCTGCACCTTCCATGACTTCCCTACCAGTCTCCAGTGTTTACCCTGCTTGGATAAGGCTTCCCCTTCCTGGAGAGGACTGACTCAGCCCTGTTCACCTTGTGCTCAGAGCCCTAAGCTGGTGCTGCTCAGGTGTCCTCATCTCCCTCATTAACTCTGTTCCCTTCTCTCTCCCTGCTGATGCCAGAGGACCGTCCCCATCTGTTCAGTGGCTGGATTGAGGGGGCAGTGATCTCTCTGTGGGTCTGGTTTGCGTCTCTCCTTGGGCTTCAGGTGTGTTTGAACTAGCTCAGAGTCAGTGAGGACGTGGTTCACCTGGGGCCTTGGGTACCTTATCTTGACTTCATTTGTGCTCCTGCAAGACACAGTGAGCTAGCTGCACTGAGTTGCTTCTCTTAAAAAGCCAATATATTCTGAGAATGTGGATTTAGGTGAACCAGAAGGTATTATAGCTCTACTCTGATCCTTCTGCCAACGGGTGGTGGGAAATAAGTCCCTCTTGCATGTATTTGTAACTGGTCTTGTCTTTTGTGGGAAACCGTATGTGGATCCTGATGTCAGGCAGCATGGTGTGGCCATGTGCCAGCAGACTGGACCAGGGAAGGAGGGACTACATGTAGGACAACATACATGGGAATGATGGGCAAGGGCTCAGATGCAGGTTGGGTGACGATTCCAGCAGCTTGCTGTGAGTGCCCTGGGAGCTGCACAGCCTCCAAGTCTTGCCCATAGCATCATTATATGAGACCCTGCCATGCTCAGTGGGGTCATAGATAAGGCAAACCAGTTGCATTTTGCACCTTGTGGAGCAAGTAAGTTTGGGGCTGCAAGCGTGAGATACAAGCTTGCAACTCAGGGAAGGCAAGGCGCTAGCTGACCATGTGTCAAGCACAATTTGGAGTCTCCTGTGTCCCTGTAGTTTTCATTCAAAGTGGACATTGTGTGTTGATCAGTCAGAGGTGTATGACTTGCACGATAGCTGCTGTAGTGTCTCTGTTTGAATCCTTCCTGCATGGCATTAGGGTTTATGTCTTGGCTAAAGCAAAGTTGGTGCAAATTTGGCCTTGAAAGTGTGCTTTAAACTAAATTGCAATGACTTTTTTTTAAAAAATATATTATTTGCCATACTGATTTTTTGTTTTTCACAATGATTTAAGTAAAAAATTTTACTTAAGTAAAAAAAAGTGATTGTTTGAATTTCTGATCCAATTGAAGTTTGAAACATTCAGTCTTTTATCAACACAAAAGAGAATGTGTCTTACAGTATTTTCCTTTTTTTTTTTTGGTTTTGTAAATAAACACATTTCCTTTGGTTTGTCATTTTCATCTTTTCTTAGTGTTAAAATTCTCAATAACACAGATAGGAATCCAACACAGCGGAGGTTTCAGTGGTTTTATGGGGTGTCTGCTTATTACTGTAATTTTCTTTAGTCTTTGCTGGAAAGATCTGTAAGTATGACTATCTGAGAAAGTGTATTTCTAAACCAAAATGTGTCCTTTCCAGAGTCTTGAATATTTTAAGATATTATATAAAAACACATTCACAAACCTGGCTCATTTCTTCTGTTCTTTACAGAATTGAAACCATCTTTTATGTTAGTCATTGATTCTGAATTCTATATAGGCAGTTTATTATTGGAGAAGTAATTTGGAATATATGAAAAAGATTCTTATTTTCTCAGTTTTAGAAATATAAGCCAAGCATGTTTGAAAAAATTCATGCTTTTGAAATTCGTACTGGGCATTGCTGCTCCTGCTGCTTCTTGTCATAATCGATGAAGATGATGCTGTTAGTCTTGCTTCTGGAGCAGCCTGAAAGATTTGATAATAACTTAGATAGCTTTTGGAGCTGTGTAGCGTAAGTTCTCTGATATATGTATCTATATCAGATACACATAACATTTTATTTTTCTAATTTTTAAATATATCATTGGCCCTTTACAGATTGCTTGCAGAAGCCATTATGTTTTATTTCACAAATATTTCCTTCTCAGCTTCACACATGAAGTGGTACCATTTCTTTCATCCCAGTCTCTCTCTGATCACAGGCCCATCAATGGCTTCCTGACAGGTTTTAATGTTTCCTGCTCCAGCTGACTCTGCATTATTTTAGGGGTGACAGTCACCCATCTCACTCTCTCTGTCCCTGCTAGGTGACAGTGACCTTATTACTTCTTTCCTTTGCTCTTCCCGTACCTCCCCTCACAGCTATCAGCCCCCTTTTCTCTCGAAGTGCCGAACTGGGTTAGCATCGTGGTTCAACACTGAGCAGTTGTACTCCACGTCTGCTCTGTGTGAAGATTTCTTTGTGTCTGAAACACAGCTGGCAGAGCTGCATGCTGCTGGTCTAATAAATGACGGTGCTTCTGCTTGCAGCCTTGCCTTGCTTACGTCCTTTGACCAACACGGCCGTAATAAAATTGGTCCTGCTTTGTCTTTTTCTAGTTAAACTGTAAACTCCGGAACAGAATCTCTCGTGATGTGTGTTGGAGCACGATCTGCCCTAATGCTTTGAGCAGTGCCTCTTTTATCCATCTCTGTTTCATACAATTTTTTTTGCAGGCAGAAACTGCAGGGTCTGACGTGGGATAAATTTGAATGTAAATATGCATTGACTTTGCCTATATGTCAGGATCAGTATGTTGGCAAATTGGATGTTACAAATGGTATCAGACAGCCTTCTTCCAGCAGACCCGCAGCCCTGTTTGACTGAGGACCTTGATTGCCACAGTCCCCGGATTTTGTAATCTGAGCAGATTTCTAAATGCACAAAATGTTTGGGTTGGAGAAGCTCTTTTAAATAGCTTGGCTCATAGTATGTAGTTTTAATAATAAGATTGGATCCTCCATCACTCAAAATACAGAAGCCTTTCTTTCTTTTCTGGAATAAAATACAATAAATAAAGACAAAGAAATTCTGGTGAGTAAACTGACCTTCAAAATTGGCAGGCTTGGTCACCTGCACCTGGAAGGCTGAAGAGATAACTTGTACTTCATTGCTTAGGAAGAGCAGGGCTTGGTTGCTCATGCTATTCTGAACACTGAAATACACTCTCTAGTAGTGCGCAGGCTGTAAGTTTGATTTGTTTATTTATTCTTGAGTTGGAGATTCTAAGTATTGTCTTCTCTGCACCATGGGACAAAGCATGAAATTGTGTCACATCTTAAATATGCTGATTTTTTCTTGTTCTTAGAAGTCATTTTTGTAGTTTGAGATACGCATACCAAAAAGTGGTGTTAGGCAATTTAGAAGAAAGTGTTTGACACAAAATACTGAAGAAACAGGTATTCCTTCAAATATACAAGAAAAGATCAGAATACTGAAGACTTTTATTCTCCTTAGATCTATAGCTGGCACATGAGTTGGCGTAGACTTTGGCAGGATTAAACCTATCAAAGTGTTGCCAGCAAAGGGTGATCTTAGGATGAGTTTATGTCAGGGAAATGAAAGGGAAGGCTGGACTTTTATGTATATATTATTTTATTTTAATTGGTTTAGGCCTATAGTTTGACTGAGCTGATTGACAGAAAGAAAGTAAAACATAATATATTTTCCACTTGTCTAGGTAGTTTATATATAGTTAGTGGCAGGGGACTCATTTGGTAGGTTTGTTTATGGTAAGGGTAATTTTCCTTGGTTTACTGGGAATTTTTTTAGTCTAAGATCTAGCTTTTGAGCAGGGAAGAAACTAACAAATGAATTTTGTGGGAGGGAAGCATATTTTTCTAATAGCCTTTCGTTTAGAGCATCTGGTTGGAAAATATTTTGGGTATGATGTTCCAAAAGTGAGAGTGACAACATTATACTTTTTATAGCCATTGCTTTAAAAACCCTGTATTCCTGTAACTCATCGAGTCCTTATGAATTGGAAAATTAAACACAATGCTTGATGGTGTCAATATAAAAATGTCCCCTTTGGACTGCAGTTGTAAGTTTAAGTCAAACATGTTTCAATCATAATTCTGAACATTGGACAGTAAAAAATCAGCTCATATGTTTGGTGCGTAGCGATCTGTATGTTGCCCAGCATAATAGCTACATTTGAAACTGTCTTTCCGTTGGACAGGCACAGAGGGAAATGTTAAATTTGTACTGTATGTGCTGATAAACTTGTTCTTCAGATATTTAGCATGATGGTGCTTAAAGCTTTTATAAGGAGAATAGTTGCTGAACTGAAAAGAGCAACCGTTTAGTTATAACAAACATTGGCACTACATGTGTGCTTTCAGCTAGGAATAAATAGTTTGTAAATCTATAGCTATCTCTCTATATATCTGTATACAAATATTTTTAAGTATTTTTATGATGTACATGAAAAACCATTAACAATTTATGTTTCAAGGGCTGACAGACTTTCTTCTATTCTTCAAAAATTACATTGCCTAAGAAATATCTTTATATGAGTTACTGCTTAAATTTAAAGATACGCATTGAAGTCTTGACCCTGTTGTTCAGGGATTTCTGTGGAATCAGAGAGACTGCTTGTGTTATATGGCTATTTTTACTTGTTTTTTTTTTTCTTTGATGTGTTTGTGAAGGACACGCATTTATATAGGCGTGTAATAAAAATCAGCTAACTGATACCATGGTATTGGGCTCTTCACTGAAATTCAGTTTCTTCTTTGACTCAAATTGCAGTAACAAGTAGGCTAGAGAAGTTCAAAGAGGGGCCTTTGATCTTCCTGGTTGCATGAGGAACAGTTACAGGGCTCTTGCTGTCCCTGAAGAGGTTGTCCTTTCTCCAGACCTATGCACTGTCCAGAGCAGGTCTCTGTATCTGCAGAAGACTGACCAGCTGCTCGGAAAGGACAGTGGTAGAGCAAGCGCTGTCCTGGTTATAGGGAACCATCGCCACCTTTTTTTGTGGATGTCAGGTCGGTCTGTGAGGCTTCTGCCTGCTGCAGGTTGGTGGGTGGCAGCAAAAGATGTGAATCAATTCTTTGGGAGTTTTGTGCATTATTGTGATACCTCTAAATGTGGATGGTGCTTATTCGTGTGTTTGAAATAGGATTCATGTGTCTCCTGAGTGTATTTTTGTTCAAAAAAAAAAAGGCTGAGCTAAGGGATGCGCACTGTATTATATATTCAACTATAACTGTCCTGCTGTTTCTTTAACTTCTACCCATGCAATGAAAAAGAGATGGGGAAATCGGACATGAGAAATTCAAAACATGTTTGCCTGTTAGAATTTTAGCTCTGCCGTATTCCCTATCCCTAACTTAATACCTTTGCATGATGTAGTTTATGAACTTAATAGGACGTGCAAAGCCCTAGTGTAAAACTGCTTTGGTCTTTTGGGCTTCCAGTATTGAAAAATTTCAAAGCAACTTTGAAAAGGTCTGTCTGACAATGCGCAACTGCACAAATGCTGGGATAAACCCTGGCTGGCAATGTCGAGGGAATCCACCATGAGGTCTAATGGGGAAGAATGGTTGAGATGACATTCTCCTTCACCTCAAATTTGTGCAGAAAAACTTCTCTTGAACCTTCTACACTGGCAAAGAGCTGGGGGACAGGTATTCTGGATCCACAGCGTGGGAACAAAGATACTATGATTTTATTTCATGGACTCAGTTTTTTGACAAAATCATGAAGTAAATCAATGCCTTTGTGTTCACACCCACTTATATCAGCAACGTCCAATGTTTAACATTTATTGTTGGTAATAACTGCCCATCTATTTAAGATTTTCTTAGTCTCCTGGGCAGACTGTGTTGCAAAATAAAGATAAAATCGCTTTGAATATATTTTTTGTTGTTGTTGTTTTGTGTACTTTGACAAGATGCTTTAAATCCCTGCAGTTCAGGTCGTCTAGAACTCAGCATTTTTATATGGTTAAAAAAAGTGTATATGCAAAGGTGAACTTTTTGATGAAATGAAATGTGACTTTATACATATGATAATGCAGTTGACTTAATTTATGAATGTTTTATGTATAAACCGATAATCTGTTCAGATAATCTATTACAAAACTGATTTTTCAGGAAAGCATTGAACAGTATTGAAGTATTTTTTATTTATTTATAAAGAAGCGACTGTTGTAAGCAGGAGTCGTAATTATTTCACATAATGGTGATTGTAGGAGGGTTAAAGGTAAAAAGGAAGCAGAAAAACTAAAAACATCACTCAAACTAGGAATGATGTCAGCTGAAATGCTCTCTGTGAACTGATACCACCAGCTCCACGTCTATTGGTGTGTAGTCTCCTTTTCCCAGGCAGAACCAGTCTTTAAGCTTGTTTGCACTAAAGGGCTTTACTGCAAGATCTTTTCTAATTGTAGTTGAGGAACGTGCCTGTCCTGAGGATACTCCTGGTCTTCCATGGTCATATCCAAACTGGGACACAAACGTACATCCCTCTTGTGAATTTGGCTTCAAAGGCTGCAACTATTGCCCTTGGGGGGCAGTCAGAGCTGGTCACTCTTTAAACTGTTATTCAAGTAAGCCATGGTGCAATATATTTCTGTGATGCAAGGAACATGTATGTAATGCAAAATAATGTTAAAGAACCTCTCACTGTGTGGGATTCCTCCATGATATATTTGAAGAGCTGCGTCTTGTGTAATCTGCTGGTGATTATTTGATATCTGCCAGTCAGAGCAGCTCTTATCTTGCATCTATTATTTTAATATCCTATATGGATATCAGAGATTAATATTTCTGAAACTTGTGTGCTGACTTAACATCATTTCTGTTCTTCATTCTGTATTTCTAGTCCGGGACTGTGAAGCTGACCAAGCCTGTGGCGTTATGGACCCAGCAGGATGTCTGCAAATGGCTGAAGAAACATTGCCCTAATCAGTATCAAATCTACAGTGAGTCATTCAAACAGCATGACATAACTGGTAAAGTATGCACTATCAGAAATATTTTACTTACTTAAAATGTGGCAAATGGTTTTACTTTGTTGTGTCTGTGCACTGAGGGCTTTTTGTTGATTGTATGACTAGAGAGTTGCAAGGTTTACAGCCGGGGAAATACACCAGCTTTCATAGGATGTGGTAAGTGATTTCCCCATCTGTCTAAAAGCTAAATTTCAGATTATTCATCGTTAATACAATGAGGAAAGAAGCCAGTCTGCATGTGGGTAAGGGCCACATCTTGTTCGTTCCAAATAAATAAAAAAAATACCCCAAACTTAAAGAAATGTCCTGTGAGGAAAAGTGTAAATGAGTTTGTTTCATTGAGATGTTTCACCTTGTGTTCATATTCTTTTTTGCCTTTTTTTTTTAATTGAACTTAGAGTCCTTAACATGTAGGATGGGAAGCAAACCCAATTGAGCTCTTCCCTAGGGCTGAAGCAGCATCAATACAGCAAGTTCATTTCTGACAGATGTTTGTCTAACTTTGTTCTGGAAAACTTGCAATGGAGGAGATTTTTACATCTCTCCATTCCAGTATTTTATGATCCTTAAAGTTGGTAATTTCCTAGTATCAATCTAAACTATTATTTCAGCCAATGAAACTGACTTCTGCCCCAAGTGTAGCTCAAGTACAGTCGTTCTTTCTTGCAGTCTTTTCTCTGTTGGATAGGGGGCTTCCCACTTGCACATACTTTCCTTGTCTAGTCTGAAAAATATTTATTTGTTCTATCATGGTTTGTCCCCCAAAATAGCCGCAGAACCTCCAGACCTTCAACACGCGCTGTCTTGTCTTAGAAGAAGAATATATTAAAACACATCATTGTAGAAGTATTTTATTTTAGAAGTTGTTTTGTTGATCTGCTTGACTTGTTAACTCCTATTCAGTTTGCTGTAGTGGTAAGACAGGCTGAGAGAGCTGGGGCGGTTCAGCCTGGAGAAGTGAAGGGTCTGGGGAGGCCTTCCAGTACCTAAAGGGGGCCTACAGGAAAGCTGGGGAGGGACTCTTTATCAGGGAGTGTAGCGATGGGACGAGGGGTAACGGTTTTAAACTGAAAGAAGGGAGATTTAGATTAGATATTAGGAAGAAATTCTTTCCTGTGAGGGTGGTGAGGCACTGGAACAGGTTGCCCAGAGAAGCTGTGGATGCCCCATCTGTGGAAGTGTTCAAGGCCAGGCTGGATGGGGCTTTGAGCAGCCTGGTCTGGAGGGAGGTGTCCCTGCCCATGGCAGGGGGGTTGGAACTAGATGATCTTTAAGGTCCCTTCCGACTCCCAATGATTCTATGATTCATTCTATTTTAGCTGGACACTTTGAAGGGACATCAGTTTGGTAGAGTAACTGGATCAATATAAAGACAGATGTGACTTTGGAGTTAAATAGCATTTTTACTCATATGCCAGACAGTAATTAATCTGTAAAAAGTTTAATGTGGAACACTAATTTGTTCTCTGAAGTGGTGGTATACAAAACTAGGAATTGGCATTCAGCCATTCAGTATCAAGCAAAGATTTGAGTTTCACATACAAATCTCAGTCTTAACAATAACTAATGCATGTTTCAATCAGTATCTGTTTGTATATGGGTACTTGTGGTGTTTCAGATTTTCCATTGATTCCTGTTGCCGTTCTTTCCTTTCTGATAATGTACAAATGATTGCAAACACGGCAAGCTAAAATACAGATATTTGTTTACTGTGTAGCCATGAATACGCATACACACTTACATGTGAGAGGTGGTTTGTATGGGTTTGGTAAGCGTTGAGTGTTAGTACATGACCATTGTGCCCATTTCCTCTAAGTCATCATGTGTTGAATGCAGTCCGTAGGAATGCAGTCTGTGTCTCCACCCATGTGTACACAGCTGACTGTATCCAGAGCGCTACCGGAAAAAAATGAAGCTATTTTTTAATTTTTTCTAGTACCATTTTACTATCAAATTGTCTCTTTTTAGAATTAAGGCACTGTGAGATGAAGATGAAAGGAAGAAAAAGTTATTTTCATTTCAACATAAACATAGATGGAAACCTTGTAGTTTCATTGCAGATGTGCAAAACTTCAAACTTTATAGACCTCTGTGAAAAAGAAGAATCTGGATCAATCTTTCTTACTTTACACAAAAGAGGTATAAGGAAAATATTAGTGCAAGTGTTAGAAAGTAAGTCTGCAGGAAAGAAAATAACTTCAATTCAGTAACTACCAAAGAAAAGAAGAAACACAATCAATATTTGTACAGATTTTATGAAAGTATATTGTGATAATATTATGAGTGAAATCAATAACTCAGGAGGATATTTCCAGTGCTGTTGGTCCCTGTGACTCCGATTATTTGAAATCTAATAAGGGGATAGAACAGTGGATTTGTGGCTCAGAGAAAAGTAGAGCATGAAAGAGGCATGGAAACTAATGTGACGATTAAGCCAAGGTGGTGTAAGCCAGATATGGCTATGGAAAAGTGATGTGATTGTTGAAAATTTTTCAGGAATTAAAGTGACTTTACAGGCTGCTTTGATATGGAAAAATACGATGGAAAAGAAGAAACTGACATGAAAAGGATATTTAAACTTTATTTGAAGATAAAATCTAAGGCATGGTCATAAGCCAGGAAAATAGTCTTGGGCAAACATATCTAGCAGTTGTTAACCATAGGTGTTGAAGAGTGTGGCATTTTACTTTGGGCTATTAGTTGCTGATTACAGTTTATTGAGTTGGGGAGAAAACGGCAACCCAAAATGTCCATTCCTTTGTGGAGATTTTATACCTTTTTACTACTCCTGACAAAGAGCAGCTGCAGATACATAAGAAAAAAATGCTTAATCTGGTGATTTGCCTAGTAAGAAAAAAGATCTTCATATTAACAGTGATCTTGAGGATGCCATGGGACAGAGTGTACTCTCAGCACATTTGCAGATGACACCAACTTAGGGGTAACAGTCAATAGACTTAAGGCTGCCATTCGTAGGGACCTGGGCATTGGGACCAGACATAGGCTGGAGGAATACGTTAACAGGAACCTTATGAAATTCAGCAAGGACAAATGAGCAGTTCTGCAGCTGGGGAGGCCGAGCACCTTGTACCCTATTCAGCCTGGGGCTGGCTGGCTGGGGAGCGCCTTTGGTGAAGAGGACCTGTGGTCTTGATAGTCAGGAAGATTAAATGAACCAGTATTGTGCCTTAGCAGGAAAGAATGCTAACAGAATCATGGGCAGTATTAACAGAAGCTTAGTGAGCTGATCAAGGATGGTCATTATTCCCCTTTACTCTGCACTTTTTAGACTCCAGTTCTTGGCTATCCAGTGCTGGAACCTGCACTCCAGTGCAAGTTCAGGTGAGGGCCACCAAGATTCCCAGGGCTGGAGCACTTGCCCTGTGAGCAGGGGATGGAGGGAGCTGGGGTTGTTCAGCCTGGGGAAGAGGCAGCTTGCTGGGGTGGGATGGGGGGAACTAGCAGCAGCCCCCAGTGTGCAGAAGGAAGGCATCAAAAAGATGGAGCCAAGATCCTTCATGTATGAGAGGCATCAGACTTGAAACAAGAGGCTGAGGCTGAACATAAGGAGAAACTTTTTTCCCATGAGGACAGTTGGGCATTGGAACAGGTTGCTTAGAGAGGTTGCGCAGCCTCTGTCTTGGGAAGGTTTCAAGCCCCAGCTAGATAAAACCTTGAGAAACCTGATCCGATCTCATAGCTGACCCTGCTTTGAGCAGGTGGTTGCGCTAGAAATCTGCTGAGGTCCCTTCCAACCTGAATGCTTCTGTGGTCCTATGATTTGCTGAGTACTTACTGAATACCTCAGAACCAGTGAAATGCATTTTGCAGCCAGTTAGCGAGAATTAAATATGGAAAGATCTAGTAAGAAACTGGGAGACTTTTCTTATACACAAAATCCTTAACTTCAGGGAGTGGAATATTTGGTTAAGTTGAGTTATTCAGCAACAGCTCAAAGGTCATTTTCACGGTGTTGGACCCAGAGCCAGAACCAAAAGAAATTGAAGGACTAATACTGAGCGAGATCTAAAGGCAACTGATAGGATTTAGCAGTGGTAGGAAAAATAAGACCATAAAAAGGGGGAACAAAGATGACAGTGGCCTGAACAACCAAGAAAGCAATGTAATGGTAGAGCCTTGTCACTGGAGGCTCCACAACTGGTGTTGGCTTTTACACCATTGTGAGGGGACATAGAAAGTTGCTCTGACTGGCCATTTTTTTTATACTCCTTTTTTACCAGTATAATCTAGTGGGCAAACCTGAGAAATGGACCTTGCTTTCAGTGTGCATTTGTAGCTCTGAATTTGCCAGGCAGCAATACTTCTAAAAGACTAGGGAGTTCTTGAGAGATGAGCTGTTCTTTGACAGTCTTATCCTCTACCATTTAAACATTCATTTAAACAAATGAAGATTCTTGCAATGTCTCAGTGTTAACAGGAGCAAGACCGCGTGTAGAATGACTAAGGATTAACCATTTGGGGGAAAATGGTCCATTGACAAACTAATAAAGAACATGTCTAAGTAACTGCTTATTGATGTGTGATTTGTTGAAAGAAAGGAAGGAAGGAAGGAAAGAAACTCTGCTTCACCTCTTGTTTTTACGCCGTGTTCCCCAGTGTGCTAATGCACGTCTTCAGAGCATGAGGTTTTAATGCTGTGATCATTAAACAAACCTCATTCTGTCAAAGTAATACCCAAGAGGTACCTTGGTCCAAGTGAAGGAATCTGATAGGAGGTACTTGAAAGGACTCAAGCCTTTTTAAATTAAACTTTTAAGGAGGAAAGGAACAGGACTCAAGAAAACCTCTTTTTAGTTTTAGAAGGGCCCAGAACTTATGAATATTCATTAAATACCAAATGGGATCTCGGAAAATGAAATATGAACTGCTACTGAAAACCTGCTGCAAATAGCCTTAAAATCTGGCTAATTCTATAACCTCTAAAGATGCTTGCATTAAATCAGCTAAATTGTCACATATTTGTATGAAATTCATATAAAATCTTGCTTCTAAAATCTGAATTGATTTTTTTTTCACTTCAGTAATATATTTGCAAATGTTAGGGGTTTGTCATATCAGATGAAATGCTCAAGTTATTTAGCATGTTGGTGAAGGGATGGTCTCGTGGTCTGGGATACTACCCTGGAATTTGGAGAAATCTTGGCTCTGTTTCAGGTTATTCTGATATTTGTAGGAAGCACACTGAATTCTCAGGGTCTAAGTTACTCTCTCCATATGGAGAAAGGGCTTGGGCTTCTTTTTTCTTACCAAAGCATTTCCAGATAGCTTTCCAATTTCCGGAACATATATAGTTTAATTATGCTCTTTGTTTCACGGAACTCAGCTGAGTTTTGTGCTGCAACCACAGCAGCACGAGGGGGATGAAAGTTGTGCAGTGGAGTGCAGGAGGCCTGGGTTTCATTCCTACCTCTGGGGCAGGAAGGGTGACCAAAACCAGGTGGCTTTATTCACCATGTTGCGACGTCCTGATTGTGTTCATCCTCCCTGTATATGTTTTGGTGTTTGTACAACAGAGACAAAGATACCAGTGTTGTTAAATGTGTTGTGCTTTGTGTATAAAAGACGTTGTTTGAGCCAGATGAATCTTCCTGTTAACAGGTCCGTTTCATTTGGAACAACTTCTGCTCACTTCCTGATCCCTCCAACTTTGTTACCCTTCATCCTTCCATTATGGATGAGTATCACATTGACCCAAAATATCTCTCATGACAGTGACACAGCACACCTGATGTGAGGCCTGATGCAAGAAGCAAAATGAGGTGTTCTGTAAGGTGACCTCAGTAGGTGTTCTCCCCGGTGCTTCCCTGGCTCTATTGCCTGACTCCTGGCCCTCCAGAGTCTTCTCACAAATCCTACTGTCGTTACAGTGCAGAAGACTACACAAACCAGCACCTTTTCTTAGCTTATTTTATTGGCCATTGTTTTATTGTCCCTTATAAACTGGTCACAGCCTACCCTCTAGGTTGTTATTGGTAGAGGACTATTTTCATGATCAGGTGTAGGACTGGTACCAAGTGAAGAAGGTCCTGGGTAAGGGCAAGGTGTTGTAGGAAGTACTTTAGCCTCCTTGAAAGCATTATTAAAGTTTTGCTTGCCACTTTTTTCTCTCTTTGGTCCCAAACCAGTAGCAAGTTTTTAGCGTTCCACAGCACTGTCGTATATCTCAGAAAGCATCTAGTTTATTCACAGAAGAGTTTTTTTGTAGAGGCAAAAAGAACCTTCATTGTGTCCAAATGGAGGGTATTTCTGATAAAACGTTAGTTATCTTCCTTGTTTTGCATGTGACAGTGCTCTTGAGCACAATAGATCTCTCCTCCCAAGCAGTGTTCATCTGGTAGTGGTGTTGTAAAAGCAATTTCCATCTCCAGCCATCTCTGTGGAGCCCTTCCCTTCTCCGTGCTGCAAAGCTTAAGCCAGCCATGCCCACGGTCCTTATTTGCGCCACTTTTCCCTGCTCTTTCTTTGAGGTCTTAACAGCAATATTGGTTCATGGGCTGTCAGATCAATCCTGACTACATCTGTCTGCGGTTTAAAAAAATAAAATCACTGCTTTGCCTTGGAGAGAGCCTTTAGTCTTCTGCCTGGATAAGGTCAGACTTATTTGCAGCATTCTTTGTTGAGCTGTGATGCTCGTGTTGGAAAATGTGAGGGACTAAAGAGTTTTCCCTGTTTCATACTTGCCTGCTCTCAAATTTTTAACATGTGGAACACATCAAAGAGTGATGGGCGTTGGGATAAGGCTCCTGTTTGCATAATATGTGGCAACTGTTCTTTTTGCATGGAAAATAATATCAGGAATATATTAATGTAACCCTGTGTTTATATAGCATAGAATTGAAAGTTGGATGAGCCAAAGAGTTAGAAAATGGAAATCTTTTTTTCATTATTCAACCTCTTACCGATAAAGAAAATTTTACATGAAAGTAATCTTCTCTCATATCTCAGCAATGGTTCCTGGGTTTTTTCCTTTTCAGTCAGGTTATAGCTCATGCGATATATAGCGAACTCACACAACAGGAGGCCAAACCGTAATAGCTCAGGAAAGAATCTGGTGTGACCAGGAAGGCTCACCTGCAGTTGAAAAGGGGACAATGAGGCACTTGAACAATTCAAGGAAGTTGTAACTTAAGTATTAACAAGTTGATTATTTTCTGATAAATTGGCTTTTCTGTGAAAAAGAATCTGTGGAGCATTATGGCAGAAAGACATCTTTTTTTATGAGAGTTTTTTTTTAATCTGGAACAGCAGAACGTTTTCTAACCAGCTGCCGTGACCAAGTCTTGCTAAACCAACTTGCTGCTTGTCCGTAGGAGAACTGGGCCCTATATGAGTAAGAAGAAATCGAGTTGATTAGTCCTAAAGTGGTGCTATCTTCTCTTCTGTGTGCAAACCTGTGAGGAGTGTCTAATGCCATTATTTGTTACATAAAATCCAGCGTGGAGGAAGTGATATTATCATCTGTTCTGTTTACTAGGAAAGGGAACTTGCTGAAGGGCGATTGAGGCATTTTTGGCCTTGCTTGCCAATGACATATTAATGTTATTGCTTCTATATCTACTAAATTCAGAATGAACAGTTTCCACGTGCCTGCGCCATTATCAGCTGTGAGATCTGCTGCGCAAGTAGCTGATGAATGTTTTACACTGTTTCCTGTCTTATTGGATATTTCGTGGGTCTTGTTGCTTTTCCTTGGTGTGCTCTCTCCACTTGTAACTACCTGGAAGATCTCTCGTGGTTTCAATAAACGATTGCTCTACAGCATACTCGGAAGTGAATTGCACTCCAGCTGCCTTTTTCTTTACTCTGTTACTGTATAAGAATTCAGTAAAAGCCATGGTAGCCAGATTTGCTGTAGCTTTTACTCCTACCTGATGTATAACACAGAATCCAAATCATCTTTGAACTGAAAAGTGTAATTCCTGTCCTTCAGCTTCAGATTTGAAATTCCCTGTCAGCTCAGCTTAGATAAGTTCTTCTGTCCTGTGTGAGTATTTCGGTGACAGGAGAAAAAGGTATATTGCTCTTCGTTTGAAGCAGTGTTTACTTGCTCTCAGTACTTACCCCTCAAGTGCTGTCAGATGTTGGGGAATTAATGTTTCATAATTACATGCAATGATAATTGGATTATTCCTTCCCTCTAACACAAGGGGGTTTTGCATTTTTAATTTAATCTTGTTCTATTTATTTTAGTCAACTTTTACTAACTAGAGATCATCTCATCTTTTACCTTTCTCCTTGAAAAGATCCTTGTTGTACAGTCTTTGTAAACCTGATCCGCGGTATTCTCTACAAAACACTGATTCGCATCAGTATCATGTAAAACTCACCCCCAGAACCTCTCACCCTGGCAGCCAGTTTCAAAGTCAATTTCTGTTTTCTACTCAGAGGGGAGCTAAAAATGTGAATTAGGGTAAGATATGGAAAACTATCAAATGTCTGAGCAAAGCCTGTTTCAGGAATTCTCAAGCCATATTGTAAAGCTTTGTAATATTTCCTAGTTTGCTGATAAGGCTGCGTAGTATGCCTGCAAGAACTCCTGAACAGTGATTGTGATCCACTGACAGAGCCAAAAAGCTTAGGAGCTACTGATTTAGCCTTTGGGTGCTTACCCTATCTATCTTAGGTGACTCAGGCATCCAGCTTAAGTGGGATTTGTAAGACCAAGGGTAAGAGAGTGAATTGCTGAAGTAATCAAGGGAGGAGCGAGGGATGCCTCCAAGCAGATTAATTTAGTGGACTTAATATAGCTAACAAAAGATGTTATGAATATACTGCTTTTATGTTTACCCTGTTGCCTTTGTCCACCTTCTTTTCTTTTGCAACTTTTCACATGTTCTTGACAAAGCGTGCTTTTTATCAAATATTTTTTCTTCAGCCACTTTACAAGGGTATTGATTACTTTATTAACAGTTCTAACACTTTGCCAAATATTGAAGCTCTGTGCTCTCATTTTACTTCTCAGGAATTTTCTACAGGTTTTTGGAACCATCACCTATTGCTAGTGATTACATTATTGCTTTACCGTGTTCCTTGATCGATCACTGGCCCGTGTGATCCCATTATAGAATCATAGAATCTTCATGGTTGGAAAGGACCTTTGAAATCATCAAGTCCAACCAAACCCCTACAATCTCTGCCACTAGAGCATGCCCTGAAGTGCCACATCTAGACATTTCTTGAATACCTCTAGGGATGGTGACTCAACCACCTCCCTGGGCAGGCTGTTCCAGTGCCTGACCACTCTTTCAGTAAAGTCATTCTTCCTAATATCTAACCTAAACCTCCCCTGCCGCAGCTTCAGACCATTTCCTCTGGTCCTGTCATTATTCACCTGGGAGAAGAGGCCAACACCCACCTCTCTACAGCCTCCTTTCAGGGAGTTGTAGAGGGCAATGAGGTCTCCCCTCAGCCTCCTCTTCTCCAAGCTAACCATGCCCAGCTCCCTCAGCCTCTCCTCATATGACCTGGTCTCCAGACCCCTCACCAGCCTGGTAGCTCTCCTCTGGACCCGCTCCAGCACTTCAATGTCCCTCTTGTACAGAGGGGCCCAGAACTGAACGCAGTACTCGAGGTGAGGCCTCACCAGTGCCGAGTACAGAGGCACCATCACCTCCCTGCTCCTGCTGGCCATGCTATTCCTGATACAAACCAGGATGCTGTTGGCCTTCTTGGCCACCTGGGCACACTGCTGGCTCATGTTAAGCTGGCCGTCCACCAGCACCCCCAGGTCCTTTTCTGCTGGGCAGCTTTCCAGCCACTCTTCCCCAAGCCTGTAGCGTTGCTTGGGGTTGTTGTGACTGAAATGCAGGACCCAGCACTTGGCCTTATTAAACCTCATACAGTTGGCCTTGGCCCAGCGATCCAGCCTGTCCAGGTCCCTCTGTAGAGCCTTCCTACCCTCAAGCAGATCAACACTCCCACCTAGTTTGGTGTCATCTGCAAACTCACTGAGGGTGCACTCAATCCCCTCATCCAGATCATCGATAAAGATATTAAACAAAACTGGCCCCAAAACTGAGCCCTGAGGGACACCACTGGTGACCGGCCGCCAAGAGGATTTCAGCCCATTAATCACAACTCTCTGGGCACGGCCATCCAGCCAGTTTTTAACCCAGCGAAGAGTACACTTGTCTAGGCCATGATTCGCCAGCTTCTCCAGGAGAATGCTGTGGGGGACGGTGTCAAAGGCCTTACCAAAGTCCAGACAGACAACGTCCACAGCCTTCCCCGCATCCAGAAGGTGGGTCACATGGTCATAGAAGGAGATCAGGTTGGTTAAGCAGGACCTCCCTTGCCTAAACCCATGCTGGCTGGCCCTGATCCCTTGGCTGCCCTGCACTTGCCGTGAGAGCTCACTCAAGATGATCCTCTCCATGATCTTTCCTGGTACCGAGGTCAGGCTGACAGGCCTGTAGTTCCCCGGATCCTCCTTCTGACCCTTCTTGTAGATGGGCGTCACATTAGCCACCCTCCAGTCATCTGGCACCTGCCCTGTTGACCAGGATTGCTGATAAATGATGGAGAGAGTCTTGGTGAGCTCTCCCGCCAGCTCCCTGAGTACTCTTGGGTGAATCCCATCCGGCCCCATAGACTTATGTGCGTCCAGGTGCAGAAGCAGATCACTGACTACTTCCTCCTGGATTATGGGTGGGTTGTTCTGCTCTCCATCCTTATCTTCCAGCTCAGGAGGCTGAGCACCCTGGGGATAGCTGGTCTGACTATTGAAGACGGAGGCAAAGAAGGCATTCGGTATCTCAGCCTTCTCCTCGTCCTTGGTTGCAACTTTCCCCCCCACATCCAGTAAGGGATGGAGATTCTCCCTGGCTTTCTTTTTGTTGATGTATTTATAAAAGCGAGGCAGGGTGAAGCACTGCTTTTACTTGGAGACCTCCAAGGAATAGCTTGAAGCCATAGGATGTTGCATTGTTAACCCTGATGGCACTTCTTTGTTTCCTTTTTTCCCCCCCCACTTGATTAATACTGATAAACTACTTCAGTATGGTGCATAAGAGTCTGGAGTCTTCCTGTTCAAAGGACGAGGTCCTTAGTTTAGAACTGGCCATTGAATATTTAGGCCTTCTATGAATTGTGCTGATTCCAAGTAGTATGCCCTGACCAAAGTCTCATTAAGCTGTAATTCTATGTTGCTTTTTTAAAACTTCTGCTGTGTCTATTGAGTCTGGAACTTATTTTTTCAGCTCGGTTAAACTGCTGGTTAGCAGTTTAAAGCAGGTTAAACTGCTGGCTTCTCATTTCCCACCAAGTCAGGCTTCACTGCAGCGCTTCAGAAGTTCTGGTTCCCATTCTGGTGGGAACCGGGACAAAAATGGGAGGTATTGGAGGGTCTCCTTTCAGATTACTCGTGCAGATTACTGTCTGTCTGGGAAGGAGTACTTGTCGTCTTTGCTGTGCGGACACGAAGTCAATTTTATGGCTTAGTTGTAGGTAAGGAAAACTGAGAAGGGGAAAACTTCAGTGATTAAGCGGAGGAGTTGTTAGAGGACCTTACAGTTCTTCACTTTGAAGAAGTGAATTAATTTGCTGCTTAGTGGGTGTGTGTTTGTGATATCAGTGAGGAGCTAGAGCTGATTCTTTTTATTTCAGCTTGTTGCTTGCCAGCGTGTGCTATTCATGATATGGGGATTTAGTCTTAGTGTAATCTTATAATTATTTGGCAGTTTTCCCCGGTCTAATAACACAACTAACCTAATGATGAAATGCAGAAGGAAGCTCGCCTGAAATCTGAACCTGGAGGAAGCCACAGCCAAGAGTCTGACTTCTGTTTTGTGACACGAACAAGCGAGAGCGTATCTAATACCTCTCATCTGATCGGTCTGCAATTCCTTGCGCTCCTTCTCTCACCTCCGACTCTCGCCATTGTCTAATCCCCTGCGATTCTTCCCAAGCCAGACACCCTCTGTCGATTTTGCTGTGATTCCAGCTTCTTCACAGTCTCTCATTTTTTAGGATATATGTAGACAGCAAATCCACTCTTGCACCCGTCTGACAAATGGGTTAACTCATATCCTGAATGTTGCCCTCTGTGGCGGCCCCGTGTTCTCCGCTGCTTTCTGCCGAGACCCGGGACCCCGTGGCCGGCCCCACGGCGTTGCCAGCCGGAGCCGGGCTCTCCCTGTGCCGGTGCCCGCACCCCCAGCTCCCCGCTGCTGCTCAGCCAAGGCCAACAGCCGCCTGCGCTCACCAGCACTTCCCGGGTGTCGCCGGGTCGGTGCTTAGAAAAAATTGGGAACGCACTTGGGAAAAGCGTGGGTTTTTTTACCCGTGTGTGGCGGCCGAGGCGCGTTTTGGGGGTGCAGTACCGCGCGTCCCCTCGGGGGGGAGCCGGCACACAGGCTAACGCGGCCGGCAGCCCGCTCGCCAGCCCGGCGGTGACGGTGGCAGCCCCTCCGCCGTGCTGCGGGAGGCTTCATCCCGGCACGGCACCGGCGCCTGGGTAATCAGGGGCCGCTGCGCTCAGTCGCTCAGCGGGACAAGCCAGCCCTTACCCCTAGCTTTCAGTCTCTTCGAATCACCTTGTCAGTTCGTAATTTTTTCGTGTCCCTCTCTGAAAACGATTCCGGTTTTGGAAATACCACCTTTTACAGAGAGCAAAAAGACTGAAGGGGAAAGCCCTCCTCTCTTCCCTACCTCCCCTGTATTATAATAAAAATAAAATCCGAAGCTGCTCTTTTTTTTTTTTTTAACTACTCAAGTGCTGAAACAGCTGGCCTTTGAAAGTCAAGATTTGCCAAGGGAATAGCCTTCAGTAAAAAAAGAAGTGCCCCCCAGTGCTCCAGTGAAAATTATTATTTGATTTGATATAGTTAATTGAACAGGTTGAAAGTCTGACAGGGTCCAGTACAGTGCACTTGACACTGAGCTTTATCCTTGTTATTGTAGAATGCGCAGTGGAGGGAGGTCGCAAATACCTGGCTCTTTTAGCAGAGATTGAAGGATCTAGCTCCAGCATTTTCTTCTGAATTCAGTGGAAGGAGCTCCCGGAACAGAGAAAAAAAAAAAAAAGGAAGAAAAAAAAAAGCTGCTGGCTTCTGTTCAAGCCCTTACTGCATTCAGGAATTGATTTTCAGCCCTTCACCCAACAAGGATCTCCACGCCCTGTGAAGGGTTTATCTGATTCCTCAGATCCTGGTGGTGATCAACACTTAACTGATGCAGGAGAAGGCTTTCTGTCCTTCTGTGTGCAGCCAGAGAATTGCTTGCTACTCAAAAAGAGGAATCCACTGTGAGATACTTGCATCTTTTAATTGATTTTGTTATCTGTGAACAGAAACTCTATACTTACAAATGTGAGCCTAGAGACAAAAAATAGCAGGATCTTAATAAGCCACTTTGGTCTGAAACGTGAACATGCAGATTAATCCATGAACCTTCTTAACAAGGTGTGCTAAAGGCATGACTCCTTAAAAAAACCCAACAAAATAGTCTTCCATCCCCTGAGGTTTCATTAACCTTTCTGAGCCCCAAAGTACTTATCAGAGGCAAACTCTGTTATACAGCAATCAGCATTAAGTGGTTAACCTCAGATAAAACTTGGGGGACTCCTGTTCTAACGGCTTATTATTAACTACAGCTACTATCTAACATAATCCAGTACGTGAATGCATACATTTGAGAGCTGTGTTGGTGCTGAAAATCAGGTGCTCTGCACTTCCGGAACTTCAGTGGCTGCTATTACAGTCCGCTGTGGATTTTAGTCTTTCAGTACTACATTGCTGCACATTTACAGCAGAAGCAGGGTTGAAGGATTAAAAAAACCCACACAAACCCAAATAAAAAACCCCAAAAGAAACCCCAAAATCATGTCAGAACATGAGCTATCCCACAGAAGTCTTCAGAACCTCAAGAGCCTGCAACCCATCAGGCTGTGCAGACCTCACCCTGTTCCCCAGTAGCTCTGCTTGGAACGCAGAGGAATTCCTGCCCACCACGTTGGTAAGAGAAGCCTCCAAGTCCCACAGACAAAAATGTTGCTTCTTAATCACTGACTAAAAAAATGCTGAATGCTCCCCCAAGGGGAATTTGAGGTTTTGTTCTGTTTTGTGAAATGCCCAACAATGATACCCTGGAGGAAATGTGTCTCTTTTGTCAGCGTACCATGTATTTGAGACAAGCCATCAATGTAATCCCAGCCCTGTCAACTGTACTGACAGGGCACCTGCGTTGCACAGGGCCTGGTGACATTGTGCTGCGATTAGAGGGAGGTCTTTTACACAACCATTTGATCCCCCAAACGAGTTTATGTGTATAAACCCCAGTCACTTTCTCTGCAGGTTCTGTTAGGTGCAGTGAATTGCAGAATTGAAATTACTTACCTGTTCGCATATCAAAATCACCAAATCCTGGAGTTATTTAGGTTGGAAGGGCCCTTTTGAGATCATCTAGTCCAACCCCCCTGCTCAGGCAGGGTCGGCTAGAACAGATTGTCCAGGACCGTGTCCAGTTGGGTTTTGAATATTGGCGCAGATGTTCTCTTTAGTCAAGGTTTTCTTGACTAGCATTTTGAATGTACACTTTTTAATGTTTGTTATGTATAGGTTGTGTAGATTTTATCGTGCAGTACATGTTCTTGATCTAAATATAACAAATCTAACAATCCATCTTCAAAACCTGAGGATGGATTAATAATGTTATTCAAAAAACAGTGCCAAATGTGGAATAATCCCAAATGGCCTATAAGGAAATGTTTGTTACGTGTTCTAATTTTTTGTTGCTGTTGTTAGGTATAAACACTGTCTGGAGAAATGCCAGGAATGTGACAATCTCTTATGAGCATATCAAATCTATGAAGTAGTGCAATCCAATCCGCTGTCAAGTGCTAGTTAAATTGCAGTGCTAAAATGCTTGTGTCCATTGGTTTATGGATGTTATACACATGTAGATAAAGCTTGTCATATATTGGCTTATCAAAAACAAAAAAAAGACAGCTTGATTGTGATGGATGTCACCTGTAACCTTTATCCTAAACTAATCTACTTCTGAATTTGCCGTTCACAGATGTGTACAGTCCTTTTTTATGTCACGTTTAGCCATATTCAGACCTGTATCAGTCTGACTCATTCCAAGTCAGTCTCCTGGAGAAAGCTTCTTTCTGTTAAAAAATGATGTTCTGAGGTTTTTTTTCTTTTCGTTACACTCAATACAAGGAGCTACAGACCTGTTAGCCTCTTGCCCATTCTGCCAAAATAATGGAACGGTTAATTTGTGTTTCTGTTGACAAAGAACTGCATTGTATAGTTAATACCAGTCATCTTGATGCCCAGCCTGTCAAACTAACCTGGTACTTTTTTTCTTTCTGTATTTTTTTTTTTTCTTTTCCATTGGCAAGGGTACAAGTTTAGTAGTTAATAGCTACCATGTGGAATACAGTATCATTTTTTGCCCCCAAAGTATACAGCTTAGGATCACATGACATCTTAATTAAAGATGTGCCTTTTAATTCCGTATGCTGCATGCTGGAGTCAGGTTGGTTCATTGACAGATGCCCGTACGCAGTAGGGAGACATTAATGAAAGGGGCCTTTAGTGGTGTCCCCTGGTTCAGCTGGTTGTGCAGCATCGTTCAGACGTCCTGTGTTGGTTGCCTACGTGTTGCGGTTGATGTGGTAGCAAACAATTAGCAGGACAGGTTAATGGTACAAGTGTGGTATAAATAATCTAGTTAAATGGTTCTGACGAAATTTGCTTCCTTGTAGCCAAATGTAGTGCAATATATGAGAAATCCCTTCATCCCGCAGGTATGGCCTCTTCTCCCTTGGAAAGCAGGCTGGCAAAGAAGAGAATGAGTTGGGAGTTGCTGTAGGTGGCCACGTTACGTGTACTCTAAACGCAAAGCTAATGGGACTAACGTAATCTCTGGTTATGAAAGTTGTATTGAATAGCAGGGACTGTTGTAACATACACAGGTCAGGTCGCTTAAGTCTCCTACTAGGATACTGTGTCCAATTGTGATGTTTTAATTCTAAGAATAGCGTAGAAGTAGATGAAAGGCGGAGCCCAGCCTTTTCCCAAGCCTGGAAGATGAGCCTTGTGTTGTCATGTTACAGGAGATGAAGCTGCTGAAAGGAAGGTTGATAGGTGACTTGATAACTGGGTATGGGGATTTAGCAGGACAACAGCTTGTGTTCAAAAGCTGAAATTGGAAACTTGAGTGATTCAGTAATCGGAAAATGAATCCTGGCTTTGCAGGTCATTCAGCAGTGCAAGCGCTTACTAGGAAAAGGGTAGATGCTGACAGAGTTGAGTTTTTAAAAGGTGAGAAAGGTGGGTGGAAAAATATGTGGTACATGCAGCACTCAGGCTGCCTGGTCACAGTGGTCCTTTAGCAGAAACATCTGCAATCTCTAGATGCTGCTATACTCTACGACCTCCTTGTGTGAATTTGGGTAGGAGGTGACTTGTATCTGCATTTTTCTTTTTCTACTTCTTGTAACGTAGGCCTTCAGAAGCCAAGGCGCCTGGGAGGCTCAAATGAGCCTTGAACTAGGCACCCCACATAGCAGGAGAAACTAATTAGCAAAACTACAGAGAAAATAATCTGCCAGTTACCCAGCTGTTCTTGTGCTCTACAAGTGGCTTTTCCTACTTGCTCAATCAGTATGTCTGACTAGGTCTGGGGTAAAACATTTCATATAAGGGTAACTTACCTTTGTATTCCCACTTCGAGCTGGATGTGAGCTCGAATGAGTTTACAACAGGTACCCCTGTTGTAAACATCACATTTGGGTAGATGCTTGTACTTAGGAAACTACATGGTAAAACCACTTAGTAATTTATATGTGTAATGTGTATTTTTCTGACAGCTCTCCTAGGGTTTGAATCTATTATATTTTCCTGTGTTTGAGCAGGCAGCACGTTAGGCTAGATTCGCGTAATACAGAAAGGCGAACTCTGAGATTTAAAGTCCTCCTCTGTCTTCTTTTAGAATTCCCCCGTGACTTGAATTTTACAAATGTACCAAATGTGACATATGCAAAGATGACGTCTGTAAACAATCTATTACACATTTCTCATGAGTCCAGTGGGATGCTGATGCATGCTTACATACCTGCCATTCCTTTAATTCTCTTCTTAGGTATAATTCCTCTACAAGATTCCCCACATAGCCTATTAATACCATCTGGTTTCCACGTCTATTTACACATTCTTTCTAGATCAGATAAACTTTTCTTGGTGAAGCTGCATATGATGCTCTCTTGCTGGACAGGTACCAAAACCTACAGCCTGGTAGGAGACTCTGATTTCTAGAGCTGTTGCCTGGGAATTGCTGTAAAAAGCACTATAGGGTGTTATCTAATTCTTATGTCATACTGTGCATTTCCTTACATTTGCAACATCAGAAGTGGCTCTTGCACTGTCACAAAAATGGTAATGAAAATAACTATTTGAAGACCATTTACTCCAAAGGCATAACACCTCAAGTATTTTTTCCGATTCAGAAACGTGTGGCCATCAGTTGATGTAGCCTGGATCAGATCAATTGAAGGATTCTAACTGTGGAGCTATCTGTGACCTCCATATGCTGCATAAAGTAGTGCCATAAGGTTTCCTGATCCAATGCTGTGTTGCTGGGATGGGACTCAAAGCTGTGGACATCAAATCAATCTAAAGGAAAGGAGGGTTCACGCTGGCTGTCCTTGTCCCATTTTTAGGCAAGAGTATATTCTACTTCTGCAAATGCCATTGTTTTGTTTTTTCTGTGCTTACAGCTTATTTAGGTTTAAACAGACTACCTAATCTCAGGGTCTGAGATTTTGCGAAAGCTCTTGAAGGATTCAGACTGTGTAGTTCAGGTGTTCTCTGGTGTCCATTCAGAAAAGTAATTCAAGGACTGTAGGCTTCCAGGAGATTTTTATCTTGGTGCATGAATTTTCTTTAACAAACGCAGAAACAGCTACCTACTCAGGTGGAAAGAATACACTGGCTGTAGAACTGTACAAGACTTTTTTTTGACAAGGCTAAATCTTAAACTACTGTGTGAATGGTACAAAGAGAAATACTGACACTGGATCGTCTGAGCCTAATTTCCTGCACCTTTACTATCTATCTCTTTCATAATTTGTAGATCTGCACTGCTGCAGGCAGACACAGCTTTGCCTGAGCACAGCTCTCAGGCTAGATGAAAGATTGCGTGGAGTATCCATGAGCAGTCTTTTCTCTGGGACACGAGCGAGGTAGAGCCTTATGAGGGAACGGTCTGTGATACTGCAATGGAGGAGTGCATATTTCAATGCGTATGCACCCACAGACTGCAGCTTTGGCTCACGGTGTTGAACTGCATTGACTCCCACATTGCTCGTCACCAAAGCTGAATTCAGTGGAGCTATCCCTGACTGCTTATGGCGATCACAGATGTATGCCATAGTTTCTAATCTTCTACAGGGACCAGTCACTGGAGGACAATGAGGGCTTCATTTTGCCAGCAACTGGCTGACAGCAGAGGAAGTCTTCAGAGTCTTCTTTTTCAGGTACTGGTGAATGTCCATTCGAAAGACTGCAAATTCAGGCTCTGTTTTGGTCACATGTAACTGGGACCATCATTTTCTTGCCTTCGTCTTAGTCTTTTCAAAATTTTTGTTTCTTCTGTTTTCAGATTTTTGGTCCTCCATTTGAACAGTCTTCTTTTCCAGTAGTGGAAACCTTTAGAAGTACAGGAGGAACAGTTTTCTTCTCTTCTTGTATCTGGCTCCACAAAGGCACTACCTGGCTTGGATGACTCTGTCCCTTAGCCTGGGGTTGGAGCATGCACAGTCTCTTGAAATGACTTTTCGAGTGGGTCTGTTAAGTGGTTGCAGACTGAAATGCTTTAAAGGTTCTAACATTAACAAATTTAGGTTGATCTTCATGAAGACAGCTGTTGGCACAAAGGCTTAAACTTAAGTTGTACTTTCCAACTAGAAACCGTGGGGTTTTTTTCTTCCTCCCAATAGTTATTTAATTCTTTTAACTGAACTGCAAGTATTTTCCTTGACCTCGTATTGAAAACCATTGAAATTTTGGCAACAACAATTAGCCTACCAAAAATCAGTCTGATGAAAAATAACTGACATGGAAATTTTCAGCCTCAGTGATTGTGGTTCAGCAACACTTGATGGTTATGAAAGGTGTCAAGCGGCTCTAATCATAGTTATCAACACCTGTGCTGTATGTGTGTACCGAAACATGTATTTTTTCTCCTTTGTTAGGAATATGTGCAGTGCCTAATTGTTGTGAGTCTCTCTATTGGCTGCATTGCACATTTCTCTGTGTAAAGGGAATGTCTGTTTAGAGGGTCTGCTGCTATTCTGTGAATCAAGAGTGTACCTTTATGGAAGCTTTCATTTTCTTCTCTTACTGCTTTGTTTAAAAATGAATTTGTTGAACTAGAAGAATACACTATAATTCCTTATATAGAAAATAATTATCAGGAAGTTTCATTTCTTACAAATAATATGTTGCCTATGCAGTTTCAATGTGTTGTAATAATTTTCAGGGATTCTCAGATTTCTCATGGAACCACAGTACACATGGTTTTCAAATATATTCTATATACATCTTTAAAGCAGTGAAGTAGCTGTGGTTAGGAGTGAGCTACGTTCAGGCCAAAGATGTATCTAGCCTAGAATCCTCCCTTTGTCCAAAAGTAGTGCTTAGGGAGGAGCGTGAGTACAGGACAAGCAATATTTCCTCCTAATACCCTTCTGCCTACCAACAGTTTGTTGTTCGTGGTCTTCCACAAGACAGGATAACTCGTGTTTGAGCAGCCACTATATGAACACGTAGGTGAAGTCTCTGTGGTAATATGTATGAGTAAAGGACAGAGATAAGAGTGCTCATGCAACCTGAAAGCTGACATTTCCAGATTTCAGAGATCTGAGCAGTGCAGCTTTAATATTGACTTTTTGTGTGCTCTGTGATGGTGTTGGGTTTTGTACTAGAAAAGATGAACATTTTAAGGTGTGAGAGGGAGTAATAAGGGTATTTAAAAAAACCCACAAAACACACACAAAAACCACCAGGCTGATAAAGTAGAAAACTGTGTGCCTCTTGAGCTTGTAGTTTTTACTGGTACTTATTTAATATTTTAGTTTAAAAATGAATTCTCTGGCTTACTTGATGGCACAAATACTTTCACGTCAGGAAAATGCAACCTAAATGACCACAATATATGCCCATGGGAGTCTGTTTTAGTTTTCGTACATGATCCAGACTTGTGGTGTTTGAATCATGGCATAGTTTGGGTTGGAAGGGACCTTTCACGGTCGTTTAGTCCAACACCCCCTGCAATGAGCAGGGACGTCTTCCACTAGACCAGGTTGCTCAGAGCCCCGTCCAGCCTGACGTTGAACGCTTCCAGGGATGGGGTATCTACCTCCTCTCTGGGCAACCTGTTCCAGTGCCTCACCACCCTCATCACAAAAAATTTCTTCGTTATATCTAGTCTAAATCTACCCTCTTTTAGTTTAAAGCCATTGCACTTTGTCCTATTGCAACAAGACAAAAGGGTTGTCCCCATCTTTCCTGTACACCCCCTTTATGTACCGGAAGGCTGCAATTAGGTCTCTCCAGAGCCTTCTCTTCTCCAGGTTGAACAACCCCAGTTTCAGATATTTCTATCAACATTGATGGAAGTCTGCTTTGAAAAACTTGTAGTATTTACTTACAGATACCCAGTGCTGCAATACAGTTCTGACCTTCGGAGACACCACTTCTGAAGAACTCACAGAGCCTTTTTATTTTGTTGCATTTGATGAATGACGCCTGGCTTTCGTTTCCCTGACAGACTGTTTATTTTCACCAGGTGTGCTTCAGGACTGACTCTTTGTTTGTTTGTTTTTCCCCTTTATTAGAGAGCTAGTTAGTTGTCAGTAAAATAACAATTACAGTATCTGAGCATTTATTACTTGTTCTGGAATGCCATATGTCAGAATACAACTTACAGGAAAAGATAGAAACTTCATCTCATCTTGGTTGTTGTAGTCTTGAAAATTTAAGGCAAAGTAGAATATGATTTTTTATATCCCATCTGAGTGAATCCATCAGTAGTAAGCAAGTATTTGCATACTCTCTATGTAAGCAAGCTCTAGCTAAACAGCATCCACTAAATCTTGTACAGTCTATTGCTGACTTGCAAAAATTGCTGGGAACTGTTATACCAATATGATCATCCATCTGGCAGAAAAAAAATGCTGTAAACTGCAGTGCCATTAACACTTTTGTGTGGCAAGAGCTCTGATGTGCTGGATCTGTTCTGTACCTCGATGAATTACCCACAGTAAAAGAATAGTATAAACAATCGTAGTCTGAAACACTCACTTGTACAAACCTGCAATTATAATTGGTAGTGAGAGACTGTGGGAAGCAGTATCTTTTGATAGTATCTCTCAAAAACATATCAAAATGATGAAACAGCTTTCCCAAGAATTTGAGGACTTGCTAATTCTAGACTGATACGTGAGTTTAAAAAGAAATGAATCTTGCTTTTTTTCAATAATTTATGGCTTTCTCTGAATGCAGAAAAGTGAAGTTGCCAAATTTGACCTTGGACGAGAATCATAGGTGGAATATTGAAATTTTTTTGTTGTATGTAAACCACAGTGACCAGTCATGTAATTGTCCTCTGTGGGAGGTTGTTGAAAGGCCCTGGAACTGATTGCAACTGCAGTGGCCCAACATGGACAACAGATTAGTTTGACTTGACTTCAAGTTGTTTTGCACTAACATGCCTTCTGTCCATAAACTTTGTATGTCATCTGGTTGTCAAACCACATTGGAAGTGGGTTAACTTAGAAGTGGGTTGGATTTGCCCTCAACAAAGTAGGCATGGATGCCCTTGTGTCCTCTTGCAGTTCTTGCAAGCATACTAAGTTTTCTAAGTAGTTCCTTATGACTCATACAGCCAGGAACACAGTATTTCTTTGCTGACTGAGTGTTCTCTCCGGCTCCAGGGGCATCCAGGCAGGATTTCATCTCTGGTTTTAAATATTGGTGTGTGCCTGTTACCATCCTGTGCAATTTTAGTTTGTGGGGAGATCACATATCTTTGTCCCGATTACTCCCCAGTCATGCCTCAGGCGACTGTATTGTGGTCATGTACTGGAAATGCTCAGTGTAATTGACCCCTGGAGAGGGGAGCTTTATCTTTGCCAGCTGTCAGGCAGTAGCTTAACAGAGCTATTAAAGCAGAAGTCAGGGCAGGTTCCAAGTAAGGGGACAACCAGGACTCTCTCCAGTGCCTTTGTAAAACAAAATAGCTGTGGTCAAACTATGTTGTATCGACTATTGCCTCTCCACAATACGATGAGGGGTGTGATGCTGGAACTTAGAAATCTTCTGCGAATCTTGTTAGGTGTGCCGCATTGCTTTCAAAACTTGCGGTGGTGTGAGTAATACAACTCATACCCAAACCCGTGTGCTGCTAACCCACTGAACCAGGCGGGCTCATAGAAATCTCCAATGAGTCCAAGTTAAAACAAGAGAAATCTGGACCATAGATCTCCACCTCTACCGATCATGTTTCCAATTCCTGTAGGTGTTTAAGACTATATAGAAATAGAACTTAATAGATGGCGAAATAATGTACTTGCTGCCTTCCTGCCACACCGCTGCTGGACTGAATGTAGCAGTTAGAGATGACGCAAATTCTTTATTCCTCTTTTAGGGTGATAAGAAAGCTCAGGAAAAATTATACTTATTTGTCTTTCCACTTGTGTGGGTTTGTACCACAATCCAAAAATAAGAATAAAGAATAAAAAATAACGGTATCACCTGACTAAAGGAGTTTGAAGAAAGGCACCAGAGATAACCTGTGTTTTATTTTCATTGTAGTATCAGTGTGAGAAGACAGAGAGAAACTTAGCTGGTAGAGAAGCAATTTATCCTCCTTAAGCAAATGCTGTTCTAGCTTTGCACAGCCTTATGACTCTACAATAAAAATGCTTTAATGTGATCAACTTTCATCTTCGTATACTATTGAGGTTTTATTATTAAAAATAATAAATAATATCCCAAAATTTCATTGCATTTGTCATTTGATGGCTTTGTACTCCTCTCTTTCTGCACTGAAGCACTACTGCGTAAGGCCAGGCCGGCCTTATAACAAATTCAGAACAAGGGCTATGTGAAAATAACTTTGTAATAAACAGCTTATTAAAATTGAAGATATAAAATACAGATGAAAGCATGAATACCTCAGTTTAGAGTAACACTTTGCATGAGTTCACACTCAAGTAGGTAAGTGTATATGGGGCAATATTTTACTTTATCACACAAATAAAATTTCTTATCTAAGAGCATGGATTTCACACAAACTGCCCCTGGATTTGTTATGAGTCTCTCTATTTCTCTTTCTTAAATCACTTTGTTTCACAGAGGCTGTTTCATGTAACTGAGATTATCTGATACTCCATATTGAAGTGCAGGTCTCTCTTGCTTTCAGAAAACGCTTGATTGTGTTGCAGAAGTCAGTTGTAGCAAGAAACATTTCCATGTTAAGAGGCTGGTTAGCTGGGTGCTGGTCTATCCTTCAGCTCTCTAAAAGCTGTTTCTCCCAATTGTTCTGGGACTTCTTGAGGCAGACTTGAATTGATTCTCTTTTCTAGGCAAGTGTTTAGTGAAAGGTTTTGCAAGCTTGAGGAGGGCATTGAATGGCTGGCAATTCCACAGTGCTGCAAATCAGGACTCGTCTCAGGAGATGGTCCTCTATCTGTGGATGCAAATGTGTGTGAATGTAAGTATAGGACCTTTCTAAAATCCTGGCTTTGTGGCTCTTTCTAACCTCTTCCATCACCTCTCCAGGTAAACCATTCACAATGTTCAGTACAGTGGGTTGAAGCCCGATGAAAGTATCTATGGAGAATCTCAAAACTTAAAGTGGGAAGTGGCAATAAGAATGGTTCTTATTAACAGCTTTGTACCATCCGGGAACCCCAACAGTACAAACCATTAGTAACTGTCTTCATATCAACCACCTTTGTGACAGCAGAGTAGTCTTCTTGATATCTGTGCGTGCTTCTGTTACAGCAGTCCTGTAACAGCTCTGCTACTACCCAGCCACTCTGCAACAGCAGGAGACTCTTGGCTAGCAATAAGAAGGTGCTTTCCGATACTGGGCAAGTTACTTTGCAGAAGGTGTTCAGTCTGCAGAGTTGTAGGAAGGTGGTTTATTTTTTTCACGTGGTGTTTATCCCAAGTCTGAAATGATACCTTATCCCATTGATTATTGTCGGTAGGTAAAGACCAAAACCTGGTAACTATCATGAGAAGTATCAGATTTTTGTCAGTCTTCCTTTCTTTCTTGCCTGCTCTTATTCCCTTGCTTTAAAGCTGTTCCTGTGGAGTCTGGGCCATCAGTCTCATTGTACTTGCAGGTGGGAGGAGACCAATCTTCGTTAGCATTTTTTCTGTGTGACCTGACAGTATGACCTTCAGAAGCAGTACTGGCTCAGAGGTCAGGATTGCAGAATGCATTAAGGGTGTGCCCAAGAAATGCAAGTGAACAGACACAGACATACCCTACAACTATAACGAATGGTCCCTGTGAAGCAGGCAGAACATGTGTGTAAAAATCCTTGACAGCTCTTCTGACTTGTGCAATGTGATATGTAGCATGTTGCCCTTCAGAAGTAATCCAAAACTGGATTTGAGATTACTGCTTTTGGGGATTTTTCACACATTGTCTCTTACAGGACTTCACAGAAACAGCATTCCTTGGAGAGATGTGATGTTGCTTTCCTCAAACACAGTGTCCAGTCATTTGCACCTCTTCTCTTTCTCCTCCTCATTACCAGTGTTTGGAAACGTTGGAACATCTTTCTCATGTGGCATAAGTAAGAGCTGAGACAGGTTTGAAAACAGCAGAATCCTTCATATGCCTAGAAGTGAAAATAATCTAAATAAAATTGTCATAGTCATTAAAAACTTAACCAAACATATCCTTCCCATTGCTTTTCCTTATTTCCACTGTTGAGAGAGAACTAAGTTATTTAGTAGTTTAGAACAGGTAAGAAACAGCGGAGGAAATCTTTTCCAACTGCTCTGACTTGTGCCAATAGACACATAGAATTCACAAGGGAGGAAATAATTTTGTCTCACCTCTGAATCTCTGATTTCTGAGAAACCAGCTTATGCTTTTACTTTTCAGGAAGAGATAATGAAACCTGGAAGTCCTCTTGGTTTTTACGATTGAACAGACTCTTATGTAGCAGATGTACTATGTTAGTAGAGCTGGCTGGGTTTTGCCAACAGAACTTGTGGCTCGGTAATGTTGCCATGTTGGTGTCAGTGATGTTTCCTCAAACATCTTTTGGTACTGAGGCTAATTAGTAAGGAATAGCTTGTGCCCGTGCTGCTTACGGCTTCTCCTCTTCAGGACAGGATGGCTGTATTCACACTATCTATGGGGAACAGCCCCCAGTCTCTGCTCATTCCTGAACCATACCTGGGAGTTTCTGGGGAAGTGTTAAGTGGCCCAGGCCAGAATCATCCCAGGAACTGCTGGGGTGATTTGGTAGTAGAAACAACGAGTTCCAGGGCCTGGACAATGGTGGCACTGGTTAATTTACTGGAATGCACAGCAGTGGAGACTGCACATACTTGGAACCAGCTGCAGCCCTGTTTTCAGAGCGTGGGACATCAGGTGAGTTTCAAAGGGCTGAAAGAAACCACGTTTTACATGCTTAATAGCCCCCATCCTTCTGCCTTTCTACCCTTCCTGGTCATAGCATTTCCTTTAGAGAAATACAGTGTCCTACTGAAGGATACTGCAAGCCGTGTACACTAGTATATGAACAATTTTGTGGCAGATTCCAAGTAGCTAGGTACTTTTTCACCTGTCTCCTTGGTTTGCACATTTCAATTGAATATATTGATATACAAATTATGTAAGACTCTCGTGTTCAGTATCTGCTAATTGTGACCTTGCTAACTCTTGAAGTTCAGGCAGACAGATTTGCTGCTCCATATCTTCATGGAATAGAATCAGAGAGTCACTGAAGTGGGAAGGCAGCTCTGGAGGTTATCTTGTCCAGCCCCCTGCTCAAAGCACCGTCAGCTAGAGCATATTGTCCAGGGCTGTGTCCCGTCAGTTTTAGGTATCTCCAAGAGTGGAAACTCTGCAACTTTTCTGAACTATGTTCTAGTATTCTAGCACACTCATAATAAAAACGATTCTTTAAGTTTAAATGTAACTTCCTGTGCTTCGGTTTGTGCCCATTGCCTCTTTACTCCTTCTATCAGGTATTCACACACATTGAAAAGCTCCCCGCTGAGCCTTCTCTTCTGCTGGCTGAGCAGTCTCAGCTCTCTCAGCCTTTCCTATCTGACAGATGCTCCAATCCATTAATTGTCTTCATGGCCCTTTGCTGGACTTGCTCCAGTATGTCCATGTCTCTCATGTACTGAGGATCCCAGAACTGGCCACAGTACTCCAGATGTGGCTTCATCAGGGTCAAGTAGAGGGCAAGGATGACCTCCTTCAACCTGCTGGAATCGTTCTGCCCTACTGCAGCCCAGGAGGCTGTTGGCTTTCTTTGCTGCAAGGACACATTGCTGGTTTATGTTCAACTTGGTATCCGCCAGGACCCCAGGTCGTTTTCTTGCTAGCTGAATAACAAAAATGTTTCCTACACCACTACGAATGGACCTTATGCGATCTCCTCCTTATCATTTAAGTAGCTCCTGGCTGCTGAGAGCAGATACAAGGTCCTGAGGACATGGCTGGGAGTGTCCATGGCTCGCTGTATGTTGCAGAAAGAATCTTGGCCTGCCTGTCTTCAAAGGTCATCAGAAAATTGCATGGGAGCAGGCTAGAAATAACTTGATTTAGATCAACTTCTTATGCAACTGGGCTGAAGGATTTGTAGTTGATACTTCAATCTATAGACAGCTGTGATCCTACTTACCATCCAGCTGATTTACTTCTGGGGTATTGACAGGAGTTCATACTGTCAGTGCTCACGTGGTGCACAACATTTTCCTTAATCAGGGAAGCTTTGCAGTCTGAGAAAACTGCAGAAAATAGCTTGTTCCAGTAGGAAGAAAACAGTAAAACACTGGTGAGGAAAACCAAGCAAAATGTGTATTGTGAAGAGGACTCATAGGAGAACATTACAGAAGAAATATAAGTGAATTGAGCAAAAAGTATTTACAGATCAGGATATTTGTTTTAGAATTTTAATTATACACTGGCAGGTGAAGTAAATAATTTCTTAGTATCTGTTGTCACTTTTTGCGTTTGTATTGCTGCTATTCAGATCTTGCTACATGAATATTATTGTTTGCTGGAGTTTCACAAGACATGAGCCTACAAGCCAGGGAAGAGTGTTAAACCTAAATGTTTATTTATTATGTAGACACAAGAAGTTGTGTTTTGTGCATAACCAAAACTATGTTTGAAACTAACCCTGAAATGATTTGGCTTTTGTGTGGAAGACTGAGTCCAAGCTAATGAATGGACATGAAGATAAACAATTTAGTGCTTGACTGGAAACACCAGTGAAATACCTCACAGGAATTAAGGGGTCTTCCTCTAGAAAGGTGATAGAGGGATTGAGAGTAGCCCTGCTGAGAAGGACTTGGGGGTACTGGTAGATCAAAAGCCGACATTAGCCGACAATGTGTGCGCGCAGCCCAGAAGGCCAACCGTACCCTGAGCTGCATCAAAAGAAGCATGGCCAGCAGGTCGAGGGAGGTGATTCTGCCCCTCTGCTCTGCTCTGGTGAGACCCCACCTGGAGTACTGCGTGCAGCTCTGGAGCCCTCAGCACAGGAAAGACATGGACCTGTTGGAGCGGATCCAGAGGAGGGTCACAAAAATGATCAGAGGGATGGAACGCTTCTGTGATGAACGTTGGGGTTCTTCAACCTGGAGAAGGCTCTGGGGAGACCTTAATTGCAGCCTTTCAATAATGAAAGGGGCTTACAAGAAAGATGGAAAGAGACTTTTTACCAGGGCCCATAGTGACAAGACGAGGGTAATGCTTTTAAACTACAGGAGGGTAGATTTAGACTAGATATAAGGAAGAATTTTTTTATGATGAGGGTGGTGAAACAGTGGCACAAGTTGCCCAGAGAGGTGGTAGATGCCCCATCCCTGGAAACATTCAAGGTCAGGTTGGACAGGGCTCTGAGCAACCTGATCTAGTGGAAGATGTCCCTGCTCATTGCAGGGGGGTTGGACTAGATGTTCTTTGAAGGTCCCTTCCAACCCAAACTACTCTATGATTCTCCAGTTCTAATAATTAAATTTGTGGCTCAGTGTTAACGCCCAGAAAACATTCTCTTTCTCTAGACTCTTGTGGTTTAGGAAAGTTTTGCCAGGCTGAAAATGATGTATTTCTTTTCTTTGTTTGCTGTGTGTGTCTAAATCAGTGGAAAAATGATTTTGTGTATTTGTGTCTGAGCTCTGATGTGAATGGATGCATCTTCATTGAATGAGAATAGTCACTCTTTGCACCAGGAAAGGATCTGGCCCTAGACTTAACCAGTGTGTCACTGATACCTAATGCATATTCTGTAAGTAAAAGCACTGTGCTTAAACAGTGTGTCATCTGCTCTTTCGGTCCGCTTAGAGAGCTAGTCTTCAGTATTACCATAGGTAATCTCTGTGATGATACTTTCCAGTCTTCTTCTTTTGTATAAATTATTATATACAAATTGTTGATAAGGGTTATAATACATTCACTATCCACAGTTGTTGCTTTTTCTCTAATCTGATTTTATTGGTTGATTAGTGTTTGTTCAACTCAGCGCCTCTTTAACAAAAAGACTTAAAGGTGGATCATGTCATGTTTTCAAATGTGTCCTCTCTAAATACTCTTTCTTAAAAACAAGATGTAGCTGAAGATTCATAAATAATATGGTGCTTTTCTGCTATTCTGAAGTGATGCAGGCTCTCTGAGAGGGAAAAAGTTTAATTTACAGTGGAAGGAAAACCCACTGAAGCTATCAGAAAGACAATGTAATATAAAGCAAAAAACCCCACCCTATTTTCTAAGGCTTGGGAGTTTACTAGTACTTTTTTGGTTTATCTACATTTCTTTTTCTTCCTCTTCCTCTTTCCCACACCTTTTTCCAAGACTTTTTGGAATGCTGGATGTCATGCAGAGGTAAAGAACTCCCCCAGTACTGCTGCCTCCCTCACCCCTATAACCTGAGCTCCTCTGAACTGTCTTTTACAAAAACTTCATTTGAAGACAGCGAAGACCTGGGACTTGCCCGTTTCACTGTTAGATGGCTCTGGTTGTGGATTAGCCTCATTACTGAACTCATTTCTCATTTTAGTTAGTTTAGGTTTACCTTGCAGCACTTGTTTCTTGTTTTGCCCCTTCCCGCTAGATCAAATCACATTGGGAATGGGAGAATTGTTCTGCCGTTTTAAGTTGTTGGTGAGGTTCCTCTCGCAAGCGGCTCTAAAGTATTGCTATAGTCACTGGAAGCCATCCGCTGACCTTAGGCTCAGCTGTAGCTCAAACTAGCCAGCTCTATTTTTGTTAGTTAGTCCCTAACTACAAGCTTTTGGAGGCTGAGAGAGTATTTTGGGAAAGTGCTGTTACATTCTTGCTTTGCTCCCAAGCTCCTTTCTAGGCATCTGCTGCTGAGCAGCCAGAGAGCGAGCAACGCACAGATCCCGTTACGCCTAACGCAGGACCTGGGTGCAATGCTCTGGATTGCAAGCTGAACTCCTGAATTATCATCCAGAACAGTCCCTTCTGTGGTTGCTGAAAAAGCCTGGAGGTGCCTGAACATCCTATTTCCCGTTTTATTTTAGCTGTGAAATTTACCTCGGTTCATGGTGTTGCTTCTTTATGCGTGCCCCAAATTGTCCCATCTGAGCAGAAGAGCAGAAGGGAAAAATAAGTCTGTCTTCCCCCTCATCTTGAGGACTTTCAAATCCTGCCTCCAAGATAACCACCTGCCTGGGCTTTCCCTGGCGTGCAGGGAAGGGAGGGCTGTGTAACGCCACCGCCGCCGCTGGGATGCTCCCCCCGATGGCTGGAGTGGGTTCCCTGTGTCTGCTGTTGGAAACAGGCTGGAAGTTGGCAGAGGTTTGTGCCCTTGCATCTCACGTACGGTGCTGCAAGGTCAGTGCAGCCTTTTCTCGGGAGTCTTGGGGCCCCTGGCTCGGAGGAGGAGCTGGGCTTCGGCACGTTCCCCTGCAAGTTTGGAGATGAGGTTCTCCCTCTTTTTGGGAGAGCTCCCTTGCTCCTACCTATTATAGTTATTTTTATGAAAAAAGGCCACACAACGTCTTCCTCCTGTTCTGTTCCTTGTTGGGAAAATGAACTTTTATGTTTCTTTGGGAGAGTGAGACCCAAAGCCCAAGCGGGGATCTGGGCTCCATGTTCCGTTTGGACTGCAGTGCAGGCTGCAGCCTCTGGTAAGGCTCCTGGACATTAGGCTTATATATTATTATTATTATTATTGGTCCTGCTTCTGTATGCATGGTGGAATGTCTTGTTGAGTCAAATGCATGGAGTATCAGTAGCAGAATTCCAAAAAATATGGTCTGGATTCTGTTACAGAGACCATTTACTTACAAGTTAGGTAAAATATGTCATTGCTTCGGTATCTGTTTTATTTCTGATCCAAAATGGCTGTGTTCCCACAACTGGTTGAACGTAAGGAGAAAAAGCCAGCAGAATAAAATCCTTATGTCCTGATTCTCCTTACAGCTACGGGAACAAAAGTTGGAAGAAACGCAGAGGAGCTCTGCAAAGTTTATTGCATTACTGCACCAGCAATGTCGCAACAGATTAGTGCCTGCATCTGCGGAACTGTGCATATAATTGAGTAGAGGTGACTCTTACAGTAGGAAAATTTTGTTACATTATTATTTTATTACAATAGGTTATAAAATGGGCAGCATAAACTGTAAGTTTAGGGCCCATCAGAGGTGGTGTGTGCAGCCTGACAGGTGCCAAGCTTCTAGTTAAAGCCCTCAAAGAGAAATGGTAGAGCAAAAAGTGCATCAGGAGAGATGTGGCTGATTCTTCCTTGAGGTTAGGAGAGTTGAAGCAGTCTACGGTGCTTAACCTATAAGCATGCTGCTTTTAATTTTCCATTTTTATTAACATGAATTATTAACATCATGAATATTAACACAAAACCTTTCTCAATTTCATTTTTTATTAAAAAACGAAGGGTAAAGCTGGCACAGGCATGGAAGAAGTCACCACTGAAAGCTGCTTGGAGATAAGGATGTGGAGCAGGAGGGAGGTAGGGGTAGAGATTGGGAAATGTTGTAGTACTGTATGTACCTCAGCATTGGGATGTGAAAGCTAATTTTAATATTTAATAAAATTTTAATTTTGCTCTTTTTAAAAAAAAGAAAGCCGTTATTGCAAGATCTTAGTAGAAAATGTAAGTTCTCAAATTCTGCTCCAGTGAAACCTATGATGGCTCACAGAGCTTTCGTAATGCAGTACAGTAAGCTGTCTGGTCATGTTATGTTGGTCCCCCTTGCTTCCCCCAAGTTTGGCATTAAAAGAAACTCAGAAAATTAATTAAGCATGTTCCAAATACTTCTTTATGTAGTTTTTTGCCTGAATGCCGTGTGGTGGTTAGAGCAATCAAGAGGAAGAAGGGACAGCCTTCCTCAGCATCGCAGAACGAGTGAGGTGGCCCCCAGGATCGCCTTCTGAGTCATTGCAAAAACATGAAATATATTGCATATAACTGATTCGTCTTTCCTCATCCTTCCATATACTGCATACTGAAGTACTGTGACCTTGGTGTGTATTTTGTGGCATAGCACCTTTGGGTTATTGATTGGATTGATTAGTAGCAAATAAGAGCGAGCAGCAATATTTACTGACAATTTCTGTCCCTTGGATGGGGGAGGCAGGCTCCCAGAGCCTGGTATTCAGCCACGGGAGTGTTTCATACTGGTGCAGTTCAAATTGCTCAGTGAGTACATTTGTGTGTGATAGGAGCAGGTGTTGTTACTCAATTGAATGGCAGCTTTTTTTGAATTCACATGGGTACTTCCTGGGGCTCGCCCCCTTCGCTGGATGCACAAACCAGTTCTATTTTGAGGCAGAACTGCAGAACCCCTTTTGCTTTAGAAATGTCAGAAGGTAAGACAGTCTTCTGTGTGATTTCAAGGATTTCCCAGTTCCAATTGAGTTGGGCACATCAAGAATGAGCGCTGGTTTTTTTTGTGTGCATGCGTGTGTGGTTATTTTTCTTGTGTTAATAAATGAGCCTTTTGTTGTGGAAGAAAACTGATTTTTGTAAGGTCCACCATTAGGAGTTACAGGAAAGGCTCTTGTTTGAGTTTGCTGTAAAGAGTTCAGTCGATTCTAATGCTTTCCAAATTGGCTTTCTCTTTCCTAATCTGTTCTGTGTAGAAGCTGTGCGTTGTAATATATGAATGTGTGTTTACTCCTGAATAAATTAACAGGGGTTTTGCCAGCAGGCATGATGTAATGTGATTTTTTTTTTAATTAATAAAGAAATGGGATATGTAATGCATAATGGGTTGCACACTGAGCGACATTAGATTAACTAGGAATTGAAGAACTGTGTGTCCTGCTGATGGTGGACAAAATCAAAGGTGTTGACGGATTCTCTCACTCCATCACAAATAAAAAAGACCTTGAGGTTGTTTATTTGAACAGAGGGAACATAAATCTAGCACACAGATACCAGTAAGCAATAGTCCTGGATTTTGTTTCTTAAAAAATACGATGTGCAATATAATAGAAGTCCATTATTATATGTCTTTATATCGTTATATATAGCTGTAGATAATATATAATTTTGTATGGCCAGGAAGGAGGTTGGCAAATGTATATACAACAAGCAATGTGGATTTATAGACTGCCTGCTAAAGGTTTACATTTATCCTTAATTTACTTTGTGGGTCCTATCGGGTCCTTCCTGAGAGCACTAAAAATGGTTGTCTCACATTTTACAGTACATTTGAAAAGTGGCGTAATATGATTTGTGCCTGAATTTATATTTCAGAGGGGAATTCAAGTTATTACTATTTCCTCCTATTAAAATCATCAGGTCCTGAATATGTTCAGCTGAAAAACAGGACTGTCTAACAGTCTTTTACTCAAGACCTGTAAGGAATCAATATAGTTCCCATCAGTACAGTAAATTACTTACTGAGCCACTTACAGTAATCACGATGCACAATTTCTCATTAACCCCTTCCCTTCACTGTATAGAACCAATACTGTCTTAGAATGAAGTTATTTTGGAACATATTTGTAAATCATTAGACACTGGAGTAATTAGTTCAAAATTTGGTTACTAAGGCTGCTACTTATCTGTAACAGTTCTGTCTAATATCTGTATCAATGACCTGGATGAGGGGATCGACTGCACCCTCAGTAAGTTTGCAGATTACACCCAGTTGGGTGGGAGTGTTGATCTGCTTGAGGGTAGGAAGGCTCTACAGAGGGATCAGGACAGGCTGGATCGATGGGCTGAGGCTCATCGTTCAACAAGGCCAAGTCACAACAACCCCATGCAGTGCTACAGGCTTGGGGAAGAGTGGCTGGAGAGCTGCCCTGCACCTGGGGGTGGTGGTCGACTGCTGGCTGAATATGAGCCAGCAGTGTGCCCAGGTGGCCAAGAAGGCCAACAGCATCCTGGCCTGTATCAGAACTACTGTGGCCAGCAGCACTAATGAAGACATTGTACGTCTGTACTCAAGACTGGTGAAGCCCAACCTCAAGACAAGAGAGACACTGAGATTCTGGAGCGAGTCCAGAGAACGGCGACGAAGCGTATGAGGGTTCTGGAGAACAAGTCTTATTAGGAGCAGCTGAGGGAGCTGGTGTTGTTTAGCCTGGAGAAAAGGAGGCTGAGGGGAGACCTTATCGCTCTCTACAACTACCTGAAAGGAGGTTGTAGCCAGGTGGGGGTCCGTCTCTTCTCCCAAGTAACAGATGACAGGACAAGAGGAAACGGCCTCAAGTTGTAACAGGGGACGTTTATATTGGATATAAGGAAAAATTTCTTCTCTGAAAGGGTTATCAAGCCTTGGAACAGTCCGCCCAGGGAAGTGGTTGAGTCACCATCCCTGGAGGTATTTAAAAGATGGGTAGACGTGGTGCTGAGGGACATGGTTTAGTAGTGGATTTAGAATCATAGAGTCATAGAATTGTTTACGTTGGAAAAGACCTTTAAGATCATCAAGTCCAACTGTTAACCTAGCACTGCCAAGTCCACCACAGTCCCTAAAATGAATATTCAGGATCAATGCTCTGTTAACTCACTGTCTTTTAGTATTTTTACATGACTTCACCATTAGTGCAGGTTTATTGTTTTCTTTCAATAGGATAAATCCAACATCGTTGTGACTGAGCAGATGGACACGCTTGAGCCTGTGTAGCAGGGCGTAGGAGCTCCAAAGGTAGTGGTGGCTGGGGAGAAGCAGCTGGGGGTTGCTACCTGGAAGAGGTGCTTGGGAAGAGCCAGGGTAAAACTGAGTGCCAGAAAGACATCCCCTAACTTGGTGCATTTTCGGAGACCATTGTTGCGTAGGACATACATAGCTCAAAGGCCTGTGTCAGAATTGAGAGAACAGAAAATGACAGCATTATTTGATGGAACATGGAGAGAATTGGGAAAGGCAGTGCTAAGGTGAGAGGAAATTCTGCCAAATTAAATACCTATGCCAAGTTAAATAGCTTCACAGATATATTACTGACAACTTAATAAATTTGTCAAAAACACACAATAAGTTTGTCAAAACCAGACAAATTTAGAAACAAAGTAATGTCTTGGTTGTTGCTAATTTTGTATTTGAAAATGCAGCTAAGTTAAAGGTTGCCTTTTCTTTCATATCCTGTTCATGCTTGTGGTTCAGAAGTGTGGAGGAAGGGCAGAAAGGTGCAAGAGAACTGTGACCTGAGAGGGGGTTTATGGAAATAAACTGATTTTATTGTAGATTTATTGACAGCAGTAAGAACAGTCATCACTTCTTGTCAGAACTATAAACAGACACAATGTGAAGACAAAGGATGCAGATAATGTTCAAAAAGTGCCTTTGTTTACATAGCTGGTTTTTTGAGTTTGATCAGACATTAATTGACCAGTATGACCGTGTTTTCTTTTAGGAACTTTACTGTAGAGCTGGTCTCATCCAGATCCAGGAAATAATGAATGAGAAAGAGCCAGAAAATCATCTTATTCTTCTGTGATGATGTTAACAAATAAAGGCGTGTCCACAGCTAATTTGATAGATAAGCAAATGCCTTGCTGTGCTTTCCTGTGCTTCCACTGGAGACATACTGGAGTCATGGGCCTCTCCCATTCCTGTGACTTAACCAGAAAGTAATTCCTACAGCTCCATGGAGGTTTGCTGCATTTGTTAACAGGATGAGAAAGCACAAGAATGCTGGCTCTGATGTTCAAGAACTTCCTCAGTTGGAGATCTCTGATATTCATCAAAGTTAAATAGTCTTCTTTGCTCCTTCTGGTCCCTATCATTAGAAACTGTTGTTCCCTCTGCTTTATTTCCGTACCAGTGTCCCTCGTGTCTCCTGTCTGTCTAAGTTGGTCCCCAGTTGAGAGTTGTTCATCGTGTTGGAAGTACCAGCCAGCTACCAATAGCAATTCTGGGAGCTAATTCTCCTCCTAGGCTGGCAGCTGCCATAATGCTAGAAGGTAGATCAATAAAGCATTTACTGCTATGGTGGGTCTCATGAAAAACGAATGCATTTTTATTTTTGAAGCAAGTGAGTCTTCTCTGATTAGTGAGATATTAGATAGCTGAAGTGGGGCAAAGAGGGTGGTAATGCAAGCTGCAGTTTACCAAGAGTCTGCACCAGTCTTATGGCTAAAATGATTTGTAAGATGAGCCAGATCCAACTCTTTTGCAAGAAAAGCTGTAGATTTGCTACAAGGCATTGATGACAAAGTGGCTGATGTGTCTGGTTGACTGGTGATGAGATTGGCATGAGAAGGACAGACGTGCTCATGAATTCTCATGTGGAAAGCAGAAAATCTAGGATTGTAGATCTGATGGGCTAGCAAGAACAGCGTCATGAAGTTTGCTCTGAAAATTTGATCGATTTCTGGTTTGTGCTTCTTTTACAAGATGTTTCTGAACCCAGCGTCCTCAATTGTATTCATATCCATTTGTTCTCTTTTCAACATAGTTCCTTAGTTTAGTAGTTCTTCTCTTTGCCCGACGTTCATCTCCTTTCACTACCCTTGTGAGGCCGTTTTCATTCTGTAAGTGACTATTCCTTTCTCACCTCCTCTCATAATTTCACCATTCCTCACTATGTAGTCATAGCTTCTCTCTTTGCCTATTCTTGTTTGAATTCTTCTTGCCTGAGTACATGATGAGAATGTTATACTTGTGTCTCACCAGCACCTGAACAATGATATTAATGTCTGTGTCTCTGTCATGGAAATTTCTTACTTGATAAGTCCTAGGAGGCTTGTTTTTAAGCACTGAAGTGAAGAGAAGCCAACAATCAGCCTATATAAGCAAGAGGAAAGCTGTGATCAGACTATTTGAAGTAGAAAAATCCAGTGAACTAGAATTATGAAACTGTTCTACCCCGAAACTAGAGAAGCACATTACTGTCAATTAAGTAAGAATATCCTTTCGTGTCAAGAACAATCTAAAATGGTGTTTGCACCATTTAAGTATAAACTTGAAAAAGTTTTCATCTTGCATAATTTAGGGGCTTAGTGAATCCCATGGTCCTGTTTTTCTAGGTTTGTCAGCTGGATCCATCCAGAAATATGATTAAAAGGCTGAAGTTTACAAATCATGGAAGCAACAGATAACAGAACTGTTAACCAAATAATGCAATGCAAGAACTAGAGAACACTTGAAGCAATTAGTAAGAAATAAATATAAAACAGACAAAAATGGGCAGGGAGCTTCTGGAATTTGCTACCCCAGGAGGCTGCAGAGGCAGACGGTACCAGGAAGATCAAAAAGACAAATTTATGGACATCAGGAAAATAAGTAGGTGCTAAAAATGCTGTACTCTCTAATAACCCTAGTATAACGGCTCTGGATGCTGGCACGATGCAAAGGAATGACTTCAGAAAGTTGGCCTCCCAGTAGCTCTCCCAAAATGTCTCTCCTACTGCCACTCTGAATACCGGGCTGGGTGAGCTGTTGATCTGGCATTAGGGCAATTTTTAATGTCCTTGTGTTCTCCACCCTGTTCTTTCTTTTCTAGATTCGGTGCCCCATGGTAGGTGAACTGAATTTCTTGTCTTGATATTCAGGTATACCTATCATATTGTACCCAGGAGACAGGATCACCTTTCTTGGCCATATTTTGCACACATCATTTGTTCCCACTAGTGGTTTATCATTTTCATCAACTTTAAATTAGTCTTAGTTTTCTTCAGGGTTTTGCGTGAGACCAGCCTTTTACTAACTATCTGCTCTCACTTACCTTTATTTCTTCAGTTTTTTCTACGCATTTAATAAGTCCTTTCTTACCTATTCATTCACCTTCATTATAAGAGTACTTTCAAGGCTTCTCCCATGGTGTCCCTCTGGGTGTCTGTCTGTGAACTGGCAGTTGGCACGGCTTCACAGGCTCGGGGAGAAGAGCAGTAGGCTATAGCAGTGCAGAGAGCTACGAGCATTTCTGATTAGGTGCATCAGGCTGTGCCACATTCCTTGCTCTAGGGCCAATGCCAACCTCATCGGACCAATGCTTACACTCATATTAATGTTCTGTGGCATGCAATGTTTCTCCCTCCATTCAAATTTTCATCTAATCCCAGCTTGATCAAATGCGATCTGCAGCAGCTAAGTCATATTAGAAAAAATTAGGCCATCAATCCATTATTAAGCTGGAAAGTATTTTATAGCCTGTGTCTGGCCTCGGGGTGTCTCAGAACGTTCCACGGCTGATCTGTCCTGAGTATAAGAGGGCTGGGGTTTAGGTGCTAAAAGATGCATACAGATATTTAGGGAGTTGGGGGGATTTTTTTAAAGCATTTGGTTTCCAGCCTTGCAATTAGCTAAAGCCAAGGCCTGGGTGTTTGTGACTGCGGTCTTTATGGTTCTGATGGTCAAGGTGCTTTTGAAAAAATTCTCCTGGTCTCTTTTATGCATGTAGCTGCTACATCTAAGAGGGAGTGTCAGTTCTGTAGGGTTGGGAAATTTTCCTGAGATGTAGGTACAGTTCTTTTACTTGTGTCCTGGCAAAGATCAGCGTACACTCTTAGAAAATTTTACCTGTGTTACATGTTCTGCTCTAGATAATATAGTCTATCCAGGACTCTCTGAAAAAGAAAAATCTGTCCCCAGTTTTTACTGTATAGCTGTCTCTCTGTTTTAACCATGATGCTTGCCAAAATGACCATCTTCTGTGTATGCTTATTCATTTCCTTCGTTAATCTTCTCTTTTTCAAAGAAAATAGATCTTTGTCTTGAGCTCCTTAATGCAGGTTGTTTCACAGAATCACAGAACAGCTGATGCTGGAAGGCACCTCTGGAGATCACCTAGTCCAACCCCCTACTCAAAGCAGGGGCAACTACAGCAGGTTGCTCAGGACATTGTTAGTCAGGTTTTGAATGTTTCCAAAGACAGAGACTCCACAACCTCTCTGGACAACTGGTTTCAATGTTCAAATAACCCTTAGAGAGTTCTTAGCACCAACTGATAACTCTTTCAGATATGTACAGTACAGGAAGCAAGACTGTGAAGCATCTGAAGTCATTAGCTGATTGTCAGGACCTTGGCCTTAGTAACTAATTGGCTTTGGTGAGGATCCAGGCATTAGCGATATCTTTTCAAAGGCGTGACTTAGTACCAGAGTAGATAATTATTCCAGTTCTGACTGGGATGTTGTTGTTCTGAGTGTTGAGGGGGAAGAAAGTATGGGGAGGATTGAATTTGCTTTAGTTCAGGTCACTTACTGCATTTTTGGAATGCCACATTTGGATGTTTGCCTTCTCGCCTCATCACTGCCTCAACGTGTCACATTGGATTTGGTGCAAGAAAGAGTTAATTTAAGGCAACTCGTGCAAGCTGCTGCAGATAGTATGAGTCAAAGACAATTTTTTCCAATGGCATTGTGCTTTGAGCCTAAGCTGCAGAGGACCTGGCATGCCAGGAGTTGAAAAGAGACATCTCTTGTGCACACTCGACTTCCACAGGCGGTGACTGGGGTAGAAAACCGATTTGAATATGAAATAAGGAGCTGCCCAGAGGAAGTAAAGAGTAATGACTATATCCATGGCCAAAAAGAGGTGGAGGGCACTGGATGAAATGCATGGCCTCTGTCTGTCCTTTCTTATTACTGTTGCTGACTCCCTGCCCTAAGATGACATGTGTGTTGGCGCTCTTTAAAAGGATGACTTGTTTAGTTTTTGTTTGCTTTCAGTTGCTAGATTGACATTACAGACCAGATTGCTGCATATCCTTTATAAATTGCTTTAAGATGTTTTAGTGTGATAAGATGATATAAAAATTGAAGTCATTACTACTATCTGTATCACCAGGGGAATTGGACAGCTGGCATTGATCTGTAAGAGACTAATTTCCATATTTTGTTATTACATTAACCCATAGAATTATTCTTGTTTATGATTTCAAAGAAAGTTTTCCTAATCAAAAGGTCATCCTGTGTAGCATGTAATGCTTGAGAGACATGGAAGGGCAGAAAACTCATGAACCCTGTCATTTTTTATCTGATCAATAACATCTTGCTTTGTTAATAGTAATATCCCAGTATTTTACATTACATCATATCAAGATCCCACCAACTGCTTCACAGAACTGCTTGTGAGGGAAATCAAGCAGTTAGTGAAGAGTCCACCGCTAACTGCTTGGTTTGGGGCAAATATTATGCACCCCTTTAAATTCTTGGCATTTATCTTAAAATTTTTAATTAAAATAATCATAAAAATTCTGTACTCGTTGCTGTTTTGGAAGGAAAGAGATTGAATAAGACCCTTATCTTGCTGTGTTGAGTAACGCTTTATGATGAGCTCAATTGTACCATTCATCCAAAAGCCACAGTAATGGTAGCACAGAGGCTGCGGTGTTGCAGAGGGAGTAACTTGCTCTTCACTGTTATCTTCTGGTTTCCTAATAAAGCCTGAGAAATCAAAGAAGAGATTTTTAATTATTAAAAAGCACTTACAGTCAGGACTAGAGGAGGTAAAAAGTTGAGTCTGTTTAAAAAAGTGTTACAAACAACATCCCATTTTCCAAGGTAGTATCAATGTAGCTCCAGTGTGATTTGCCAGTATTGGTCAGGGCACCTTTGGACAGCAAATGTATATGTTGGGAATCAAGGGTCAGTAGAGGGCTGCAGGGCACTTCTCCCTGTTCTAGCTCACAGCAGTGGTGACGACCAGAGAAACTTAAGTTTTGGGTTTCTTCATAAGGTAAAGCTCTGCTTGATGCTTTGGTTGTCTCCTCGGTCCAAATACTTCCTTAATGTTGGCTCAGCCAGTGTGCTGCCTTCCTCCTACTTACTTATAGCATAGAGATGCCCAAAAGATGGAGTCAGAGTTCCACTAGCACAGTCTGGGGATTGTGGATTGTTTGATTTTTTTTAGTATCTACGATCTGTGCGGGACTGTGGTTCAACATTACCCTAATGGTAAAGATAAGTCACGAACTGGGAGTAATTGCCTGCAAAGACCATAGACTCCTTATAGTTGGGCAAATGCTCTTTTATAATTGGGCAAACATCTTTTCCAGGGATGGTTTGGATATAACTGCTCATGCGAAGGGAAATCTCTGGCTCTTCTGTTTTGCTGTGATAGGTTGCTGTTGAGAGGGATTTGAAAGGCTGGACCACAAAGTACAGGTCCTCCTGAGAAAAGGTGCTCTTACACTATAGACACGTCTGAATTGCAACAATATTCATCCTCAGTATATCTTAAATTGATTAAATTGGTCAAATTCACTTTCACTTGTGGTTTCTAGAAGTAATTTAGATGCTTGAGAATAGACGAGGGTCTATTTAGACACCTGGACCAATTGTAGACTTGTGGGGGTTGTCCCACTTCTGGGAGACCAGCTGGCATTCAAGAACAGCAATTTGTTGCCTAAATGGCACAAGATACCTATTTTACATGCTTAAATGTCTCACAAAGCATCAGAACAATATATAAAATCAAAAGAAAAGGGGGGAGTGGAACACAGATGTCTGACAGTAAGGAAATACCTAACCAATGAAACAGTATCTTCTCAGACTGAGGTATTTCAGGTCTGAGACTTTTTAGTGTAGCAAATTAGCCTGTTAGAGTGAGAATATCACTTTAGTGGATATCCCTGGGTGATTTTTCTTTTTGACTTTTGCATCCAGGCCGTGCTTTGCTGAGACTTACTGACAAAAAGCTTGAACGAATGGGCATTGCCCAGGAAAGCCTGAGACAGCACATTCTGCAGCAAGTCCTTCAGCTGAAGGTGAGAGAAGAAGTCCGAAACCTCCAGCTGCTTACACAAGGTATGAAAAATAATTTTGATATGGGCAGTTATTGAGATCAGGTAGAAGAAGTTTGCCTGAGGGCATAAAAGGTGACTTGACGTTCTCCTGCAAGAAATGATGCGTGAAAATGCCTCATAGATTCCACATGCTTTCCAAGCTGGGAACAAAAGGTAAAATACTGCATAAATAAATAGAGATGTTCAGCTGCCTGTTTTGCATGATGAATAGGCTCCATCTACAGCTTGATGGTAGTCTTACTTAACTGTCTGCTTACTAGGATGAAAATAATTACATATAAAGGGCACAAGTAGTGAACATGCTGTCTTTACAGACATTGTACATTTTGCGTTAATTGTTTACTTTCAGTGTTGGATAAAAGAGTAATCTCTGTAACCTGTTTTATGGTAGGAGCTGTCAGTGGAAAATTACCTGTTAGACTCTGTTTTTTGCAGATGGCTGATTCCTTTTTTTATGTTGGAGTAATTTTATTGACTTGAATAGAGTTGCTTCTAATTTATGCTGCTAAGAAAACGCAAAACTGGGCTCAATATGGAGATCTTGATTAGAAGACAGGGAAGAAAGAGTAACAACAGAGCTCGTACATATTTTCCAAATGAGGTTAAGATGTTTTATAATGACTTGTGATATTAGCTCTATATTAAGGTTTTTTAACAGCTGTGGTAACACGGAAGAAAAGCACTCATTATGGTGACATCCTCTGCTATGTATTTGCAATACTTTCTCAGCGTCAAATGTTGCTTGGTAGTCCGGTGAGATAGTATAAACCACATACTTCTGTGGTGTTTTGGTTCAGTGCCTGTTATATGTCACATCGTATGAAAAAAATAGACTTCTTCAGTACATGCAGTGTATTTTTAACAAAATGTCCTTCACACATGACATTGTGTTCCTGATTAAGACTTGCTCACTGTGTTTGGGGAAAAGCTCTCTGATTAGAAGAGTAAGCTGCATTTTATCTGAAAGAGCCAATGTCTCAACTGAATTGTTTTTTCAGGCTTAGTGTCACGCGGATTGTGATGAGGAGCTTTAGGCCTCCTTCATTTTGCCATGACCTGTGAATATGACCTCACCTCATCTTGTGATATGTCAAAAGCGGTGCACATGCTGAAGCATCGGTGTCTTCCCCAGATGTTTAGAGCTCTTCCTTTTCCCTTCATCCATTCATCCTTTCCCCTTCATCCATTCATCCTTTCATCCATTATTCCTACGTCCTTTTCTTCAGTGTTGTCTGGGTTGTCTCTTCCCCTACATCTGGAGTGGTACTTGAGAGACTGCCAGACTGCGAAGTTCTGGTCACCAACCATCACTGTTTTAGGTCTGCTTACAGAAGTTGGGAATTTATTGATATGGGACAATGAAGACCCACTAGCTATAAATTTGTGTCAGTTGATCGCTGATTTCTCCATAAACCTGTATTTGGCATTGAGGACTATGTGTTTCCAGGCTTGTCCTTCGTTATTTCTCTCTGTTTCCCCTCTGGACACATCAACTGGTGGATGAGTCATGATCAGTCAGACAGTGGCGACTGACATTTCAAGGAATTCAGGGCAGCATCCTTTGAGATTTATTCCTTGCCCATGCAGCTGAGGATACAATTTTGGACTTTGGGAAGAGGATAAATAAACACATGCTGGACTATGAAGGACAGGCTAGTGATAGACATATGGATGACTGTTTAATGCAGCCTCTCTCTGCCATGTAGAGAGAACTTTGTTATTTACTCTGATCATATAAAGGCATGCCATCATATGCTTTATGAAAGCCAGCACAAGCTTACCAAAAATGGTGCTCTGCAGCTCCTGCTGCCTTCCACGACAGTGGTGCTGGCCATGGCGCTGCACTTCAGCTCCACTCCGTCCTTCTTAAATAGAGCTGAAGTTACGGGGCAGCACAACAGTCCATAAAACATCGCCCCGTGCAGCAGAGCTGTGGTGATCGCGTGATCCCAGAGCAGGGGGACAGCGAGTGGTAGGGTGACAGCAGTATTCCTATCCCTTATCACCTCATTTACACCAAGTCGCAGTGTGTCTGTTGCAAGTGCCTGTTTGCAAGCACTCTGGTTAAGATACAATTTCTCAACTACAGTGCTGCGTGTAAAGCTGTGTGCGTGTCAGTTGTTCTCTGAAACTGGTTCTGTCTCCTTGCCCAGCTTCTTCAAACTGTCCGCACGTATTCTTGTTATGGTTGATACGTTCCTAATCTAGGTTGGTACCGGAATAGCTTTCTGTAAGTGCTTTTCTGTTTTGGAGAACATTTGGAGAACGTTTTTTCTCTGAAAAGTAACACATTTGCATGCCAGCAGTTTCTGCCTTTTGGAAATTCCGCTTGCGAAATGCAGGTCACAGCGTAGCCGTTGCTACATTGTGCTTTGCTGTCCTCCAAAATGTCCTCCAAAAAGGGGAAAAAAAAGCCCTCTGTCTCTCAGTGCACAACTCAGGAGATCGTTAGGTGAAAGAGCCATTAAAACTCCTTTCTGAATTAATTTAGCACACAAGCTGGGTTGGAAGCAATGAGGTCCTAATTCAGAGCCCATTGATGTCAGTAAAAAGACTTCCACTTGACTTTATTTCATACCCCAATTGAAGCTGGAGCAAACGGGGAAAGTTTTAAAAAAGCATTATGTAATACTTATCAGATATTTTAAGTGTTTTTGTGTTCTGTTGTCCACAGAGAAAGTTAACCTCATTTTAAAAACTCAACAGAGAGCTAGCATTCTTTTCTACTCCTGTTTCAGAAAATGGCTTAAAACTGTTTCATTCTTCTCCATTCAGGACACACCATCCAGTCTGTTCAGGGGATCTTAAAGTCAGAATAGTATGTGATTGTGTAATTGAAGGCTTGTCTTGAGTTTTAGGAAGACTCTTCTTTGGAGTAAGAACTGCCTGATTGAGGCTATTATCAGCAGAAACGCTATTCCAACCTCCACTAGGATAGAAGGGCACAGGCCCAACTACTGATGTGTGCTTTTTTCCCCAGACTTAGTGATGTTGAGGAACTAATTTGACAAAATATCTTCCAGTGTCTCTTGGGGAGAGCTGCACACTGTTGGAAACACCATTATTGTACTGTTACCACGGCAAGCCTGAGTTGAAAGATCATTTCTTTAAAAAAGCCTTACATAACTACACAGAGGAGAAGTTATTTTGAGATTTTTCAATGCGAGTCCTGCTTTTGGCTAGCATAGAGGAGACTGTCCTCAAAGTGGTAGAACTGTGCCATGTGTGATTCTGAGCAAAGCATCCATAGACAGCAACCTGCTGATAGGGCTGAGTTTAAGAAGCATTTTTGGGTTGGGATTAAATGATACCTGCGTTTAAGATGACGTTGGGCCCCCTCCTAAGCTCCTCTGTGAGTTTCATACAGGGCAAAATGCTACTTAAATATACTGCCAGGCCACAGAATGTGCCAAATTTTCTTCAAAAAAAACCCTTCTGCTAGCAAAATGTGTTAGAATAAGGCTTTATGCTTCATTGAAGATCATCACAGCTGTTGATACCTGTTGAAAGTATTTCTTCAATAAGTTTTCTGCTCATGCTGGTGCTCAGCTACTGATAAATGTACGTGCCCAGTGATAACCACAAGAACAATTTTTTTCCTGCCTTCAATTTCCAAAATAGTCCCATTGAAAACCTGTTACAGTATCCTAGCACTGTATTCTTCCAGGAAGGGAACCAGAGGGCCTTCAAAGATGTATCTCATCTTCTGAGGGAAGAAGAAAAGCCATGTATTCTAGTGATGGATCGTTCACTGGGTTTTAGAGGAACCTTATAACAGAAACATTGCCTTCAGGGTCCACGTCGTGAGTAAACCAGGACCGTGAAACCCCCCACAGCTGAAATGTGTTATAAGGATTTTTACAGCTTTATCAGCCTCTTAATACTAGAGTAAAGTCAGGCTTGATCAAAATTTGAGCTGTTTGGCACTGAGCCCTCCCAGGTTGTCAGAAACATGATGTTAGTTCCTGTTCACCTTGTCTGCTTCTTAGAATCATAGAATCGTTTAGGTTGGAAAAGTCCCTTAAGAGCATCAAGTCCAACCGCAAACCTAACACTGCCAAGTTCACCAGGCCAGGGCGAAGGGAGATTTGTGTGTGCTGCGTGTTGAGGGGCTGGGGGCGGCTTGCTTTGTTGTATTTTTATAAGAAAGCCATGGACCAATTGTGGGAGGAACCTGGGCGCTGCCATTCCAGCTTACATCACTGCGTGTGAGGAGATTTGTGGTCATTTTCCATAATCAAAGCCTTGAAGTACTAGACTGATTCCCATCTTCTGAATTCCCACATATGAAGACCTTCCCTGCTGGGGTGGCTCTAGTACACAGCATGAATGATTGGGAGTTACACACCTGCCTAAAAAGGGACTTGAGTGGTCAGGAAATTTGACAACATGGGACCTTGCAAAGCGCAGAACTAGAAGATCATTTGGAGTTAAGAGAATACGACTGCAGCTTGCTGTCTCCCTGCTGTGTAGGCTTTACGGATACAGTAGTATCCGAACCGCCATTGCCTGCTGTCTTTCATGTCCCTTGAAGAAGCATTGCTTCAGATCAACACATTTCTTTGTCCACCCTGTAAAGAAGTCAGAACAACTGAAGCTTGTGATAGAAGGTCATCCTGTTATACTTCCAGGATGTACTGTTTTCTTTCCTGGGTACATTCTGGACTTGAGGTTTTGGCACCCAAGGAATCATGAGTTCCTTCCGCCAGAAATACTCTTTTTCTTGTCTCTAAAAAACAGCAGATGTTGCCTCCGCGAGCGCTCCAGGTAGGCAGTGTGTTCGCCTTCCCAGGCAGCTGGCGGGGGAAGTGTGTAACACTTGAGGAATCTCGGTTTCACGTCCCTGTGGTGGTGTTCAGAGGCGTGCGTGGCATTTGAAATGTTGACTGTCCTCTTACCAGGCACCCGTTCTTTTGTTTTCATTGTCTTGATCTCACCTTTTTGTTTTCCCTAACCCTGAAGCTTCCAGCTAGTCAGGAAGGGCCTTTGTTCTTATAGCACAAATTGCTATGCAAATGTTTCTTGCATATGCTGCATATATGGCATCTATCCAAGGCACAGAAAAAAACACTGGATATTTCAGAAGAGCTCCGGCAAACTTAATTCTCAGCTGATTTCCTTTGCTCTGTGCTCCTGGTATGCTCCAAAATCTCTGAGAGACCTTGGGAGTTGAACAGAAAGTGTAGCATGGAAACACTGACAGAAATGACCCAAAAGCAGTCCTTTATCCCTTATCATAGGGATAAGTGATACTGTGCTCCAGGACTCAACATGCTAAATTGCCTGATTATAAGTACAGAAATCTTAAGCTTCTTCTTGGTATGGGTTTATTTTCACTATACGTCCATGTCCCTTTTAGTCCTTTCCATCGTATGTCCTTTTTTCCTGTACCACTGTAGGAATCGTAGAACTTGTAGTTAACACTGCTCTTCCAAGACTGCAAAATGACTTTGCTACCATCCGTTAGACTACAAAAGAGCAGTCTTTGTTGTATTTTTCCCACTCCCAGTCAAGGACATTTTCAGCGCTTACAGAGGACGTAGGCTCTGGAGTCAGAAGCTGTGGTTGTTCCTGAGAGGTTTTTCAGACTTTAGGCACTATTAAGACTTCTGAAAATCAATTTTTTCAGGTTACAAGTATGCACTGAGGGGTTCTCTGTAGTTTCATTTGTTTTAGCTGAAGCAGAATATTGTATGTGGAGTGTGTATCTGAGCGCAGATAAAATGTTTAAAATACATGCATCAGTGACGATAAATATCAAATTCCATCTATGGCATCAGTTATTTTAATTTCACGTGGCTGGTTTCTAACCTGAAGAATGTGCTTTGCAGTGCAATCAATGGTCCCTGGTAGACCATTGAATTACTATAGTTCTGTTAGTTACCTTTTAGCTATTGCTGTGATGCTAATACATATTCATATCAAATAACTGGGTGATTCGACTGACAGGTAAAATAAGTTCCAATACACTGGACAATTCATTGCAACACACTCTGGATAGGTTTAGCCCAGAATTGTCCTTTAATATGCATAGTATATTAGTTTGGAGTATGAATAAGGAAACACGTATGCAACTATGAAATTTGTATTGATGAACTTCTACGGCAAGATTTTAGCTGTATAATATTACAATGTGCTTGCATTTTTATGTGTTTCTATAAATAATATTGCAACTCAGTCTACTGGGAATGTAATATTGGCTGTTTTGTATGATTGCAAGGACATGATTGCAGTTGTCTGGTTTTATTATTATTATATTAATGTTGATTTTTTTTCATTCCTGTTTTTCAAAATTCTCAGAAGTCAGTCTACTGGAAAATTTGGTCTGGAAAGTTTAGTCCTTCTGAGTTAATGCATACCCCAAACTGTCTTACATGTGTGATGAATAGATATTACATATACACACACACACATATATATATGTACCCATGTGTAAGTTGGAAAGAGAAGAAACAATTTTGCTTAAGGTTTAAGAAAAAAATTAAAATATTGCTGTTTGTGCTGCAGCCAGTCATGAAAGACTTTCAACTAAATAGGAAAGTTTGGAGCAGTCAGAGGCTGTGATTTAACAACAGCTGTTTGTGATCAGTGCCAGTAGAAATCACTTGTTTTCACCCAGCCGAAAAGAACAGGCTGGTAAAAGGGATTCCAGGAATAGGTACAGTCTTTCACACAGAGTTTAAATAAATCAAGCCTACATATTGTAAGATGGTGCCATTTACAACGTAACATATTTGTCATTTCTAATGAGATTTTTCCAGAAATCAGATTTGGAATAAAGTTAGGGTTGATAGTTGTTTTATAAAAGAATTGAGGAAGTCGGAGCCCTAACTGTACTTCTGACCTCTTAGAAGGTACATAGAAATTTTCACTGCTGGGCTTCTGGTTCAAAACCTGACTGTCTTCATCAGCTAACACACTTATGGTCAGACTGGGTGGATGGCGTTGGAAAGAAGAAGATAAGGAATGCTATTCTCAGTCAGATCCAGTATCCCTCTGTCCCAGTACTCTGACAGTAGCAGATGCTGTTTAGGCAGAGCCCAGAACCCTGTCCCCTCTCTGTGGTCCCATCCCTTTGGGCTCCCCAGCTTCCAGAATTGCTGCATTAGGAAGAGTACTTCCCTGCCTAATTCTTTTAGTATCCATTGAGTATCTGTCTCACTCTGTCATGAAACAAGTTGTTCACAAGTTTTTTTTTACAAACGAGAATATAGTCACCGGCAGCCTGAGCGGTGCCAAAAGCGCCAAAGCCTGACTTGGCATGCCTTCAGTTGGGTATCTTCTGCCTTCCACAGAGGCTCTAAGCAATCCTGCTGTCATGCGCGTGCCGTAGTAGCTGCACGTCCTCTGTATTTCAGATATACCAGTCACACCTCAGACATGTCAGATGAATTGTGCCTGTTGCTTTCCATTGATTATCACAGAAGCTCAGGATAGATGCCAGATGTATTTGTCTACATGGTAGACAACTAAACTTAGGTGAGATCAGTTTGCACTTGCTATGCCTAGATGTAAACTCCTCCTGAAATAAGTTGGTCTGAAAGCTGGATGAATTGCCCTCTTCACTTAGATGGGTTTTGGTAGCACCATCTTTCTGATTTTATGAACCTGGTGTTGCTGATGGCCTGTATAAATGCGTTCTGTTTACAGTGTTTCTCCATATTGGCACTTTTAAGAAATGTGAAAGTCACTTAAACCCTTTTTGAAAATATAAAATTGTTGTTAAAAAAAAAGTTGTGCTGTTTTGAATCCCTGAAGGTGAATCTTGCCAAATGGTTCAAAAGCATTTTTCTTCCTGTTGTTACTAGTGTTTATGGCCTGTGCAATAAAGATTTATAATTACTGGAAAGATTTAAGGGAGGAGGGAGAAAAACCCTGTCCGTTTTATGCCTTTGTAAAGTTGCGTTTCTAAGTTGTGTAAAAAGAACCTGTTTTATTTAAAAGCTTCTCTTTTTTTCTTTCACATACTTTAAAAGCCTTTCTGTAATGTAATTTTAAAAATGAATGTGGTTCTATTCAAATAAAAGTTTACTCTTAATGGCTTTTATGCTTCATATGATAGAGCACCTTCATTTACTTTGTTATACATAGGCAGTCAGCAGTGTTATGAACTGTTTCTTTATTACTAAGCAGTATGCAGATCTCTGGCATCTTCCACAAAGGAAAGGGTGGGTTTTTTAAACGCTTTATTTGACAGGATCATAAAGCATGGGTACTAGCCCAGTGTTTTATGACATGCTCAAGTATGATTAATAATTTTAACTATGCTGGTTCCCACTTAAGATCAATATTATAGAATTTTTCCAGTCACTATTTGAATGGATTTTAATTGAAATTGATTCTCTATAAAATAATGAATTGAAGTGTATTAACAATGATCTTGTGGTCCTTGATGTAAGGAGTTCTGAACTCTAACAAAATTCTGAACAGTTCTCAAAAAATACCTGGTTTTCCTCTGTGAAGCCTAAGTACTCATAAAGCACCTGTAGGGTTTTTTATTTAAGTGCTAATTCCAACAGATGACAGCATGAGTGCAGCAGCCTTGATTTTAACATGAATTTGAACAGAAATGCGGTGAGGAATTATTGCTTTTAAAATAAATCAATTTTTCTGTTTGCAGTTCAGCTACAGCTGTATTGTGTGATCCTAACATTTAAGTATATACGGCTATGCATAGTATTACCTTTAAGGTTTTTATCAGTAAAAACACCTCCCAGTCACCTGACATTAGAAGTTACCCATACAGAGAAAAGATACATTGAGAAAATCTGCGGTGAGCAGCTCAGTAAGAACTTCAGTGTTTTTCCACAGCTAGTACCTGTAAGGGCATGGAGTCAGTGTCACTTTTTTCTCAGTGTAACGGTGACGGGTTGAGTTTTAGGAAAGTGTGTACATGGCAACACCACGCAGTTCTGAAGCTCCTCAACCGCACTAAAGTTTCATCCACATCCTAGAGCTTATTCTCAGTTAGGCTTATCCACATCGTTGGAAAAGTAGTTGGTTTACATACATTTGGCTTGTACAATGACTTTGACGTGAAGACAACCTGATTAGAAAATAGCCAGACTCAGGAACGTGCACATCATTTTGTATCCAGACAGCCTGGTATAAAACGTCAGGATTCTTGCTTGGCATACTCATTCAACTCTACAAGAGGGACAGAGCTCTCGTCCTCAGGAGCTGTTTGGATAAGCAAGTTAGAGACTTTTGCATGTGAACAAAAAGTCATGTCGAGGTTCCCCTTCAAGATTGAGTGCAGTCTGAAGGCATATGCATTGACATGGTCTTAGAGTTTTGAGTCCTCTCCGCTAGAAATAGGATTCAGACCATCCCAGTCAGTTCATCTGGGACACCCAGCTGCCATCAGCTGGCATTTGATGATGTGAGATGGAGTTGAAACAACTGCCACACCTGGGCCTTAAAACGAGTAATTTTGCCACATTCCTTCATTCTTTACTGAGACCAGTTGGGAGGCTTTCTGTCAATAACCTCAGTCGGCAAACTCTGGAGTTCAGTTCTTGTTTTTTTGTGTTGAGCGCGCTCTGTTGTGTAGGACTTTCAGGAGCTGGGTTTTGAGAGAAAGACCTGAAAGAAGAAAAGGTCTGGCACAGCAAAAAGAGAAGGTTCTTACTAACTGGTTATGCCTTTGTTCAGGGAACAGAATGCAAAGCTTCTGTTGTTAAAATTTACTCTCCAAAGTCCTCCAAGCTGGATGGTTTTTGGTTTCTTTCCTCTTCAGCATATGTCAGAGGTAGAGGTGGAGAGGGAATGGTAATCACATTTCCTTCTTTCTTTAAAGTGTTAGGTCGTTCCAGTCTTCTTGAGAAATGAAGAGGAAAGCCTTCTTTCTTACTCTGGGTTTTTTTTTGTGTCTTTCATTCCTTTAAGAACTCCTGAGTAACTGAGGATCATTGTTAAAGTTGGGCCAAGAGATTAAATCTCCTGCTTTAGTTTTCTTTTTTGATTTTCCTTTAGCCTGAGTATTTAAGGGATGATTAGGCTACAGTTGTCTGGTGAAGAATTTCTTTACCTTGTTCCAAAGCGTGTGGCTATGTGAAACACTTTTCAGCCTTTCCTTGTGATTTTCTGTCCTTAGGTGCCAAGGTGGTCCAGCCGTATTCAAAGAGTCTTGGATGTCAGAAGGAGCAATCAGCATCGTCTTAGACAATGGACCAGCTTTTAAAAATGTCAGGCAATTAAGGATGCCGATAGACTTTTGAAAATTCCCTATGCTGATCACTCCCACAGTGTCACAGCAGTTACAATTCTTGGTCCAAACTTTAAAGACTTTGAAGCAAACGAACTATATTTCAGCTGAAAGGGACAGGAAAGAGGAAGGGAGGGATAGTCCTACCTCTAAAGCTCCACTGACAAATCAGTTGTCACCTGTGTAGTTTCTGAATGCGTCTTTCTTTAAGCTGAAGAATTATTTTCATGTGTCCAGCAGTGCAGCTGCCATCCATTCTGTTACAGCTGTTGACTGTGACACTAACCACTGATATTGTTGACTTTTGTAGATCTCTACTTAAACCTGGAGCATGGTTTTTTGAGGGTCATAGAAAAGCAGCCAGCCCTTGCAGCCCATCAAGGTAATGAATGTCTTTTTGCTGGGATGTACCTTCATAAAATGAGACATCTATGAGCTTTTTTTGTCCTTTTCTGTAAATGTTTCCTTTAGGTGTAGAGTTTTTTTCAGCTATTGTCGTGAAAATAGTGTTTTGTTTTCGTCTAATCCTAATGAGCTATTATTATTGTTTACTGATATTTACTTGCTAGAATTGTTTGTTAAGTTTTCTTTCTCCCTTCTTAAATATCAGCTGCTGTGGTAAGCACTAAATTGCTTTGACCATTGCTTTGTCAGCAACTCATGTTTTCCTTTATTATACCATTACTGCTGTTCTTGAGATCTCTTTGGTTCCCTCTGGTAATGGGAATGTCGTTGTTGGAATTTTACTGTACCTCTACATGGCTTAACTGATCACATGATAATTCTGGTCTAAGAATATATGTTTTACTGATTTCTTCAGTGATTTCTCTTGATCCAGATGATCAGAACCCGGGGTATTTGGGTGAGGAATGTAAACAGGTGCTGGGACCAGAAGAGAGGAATGCTTTTATCAAGGATGTCTCCAGGAATTAGGAGCACCTAAAGCTAGTCTCCAGGAATTAGGAGCACCTAAAGCTAGTCTCTTCTTTAAGTTTCTGCTAGAGTCTTTGGGAAAGCCTTTAGCTGACTTAAAACTGGAGCCGTAGTCATCATGGACACATACTATATCAATTCTAGCATGGTGAGCAAATACAGAAGTAGCTAGTGTACTAAGAAGAATGTAAATTTATGTCTTACCACCAGCTATGGGTTGGTTTTATCCCAGTTATCTTCCTTTGAAAATCTGAGACCTCAACTTTGCTCTTCGTTCTGGGAGGGCAAATGAAGGAGTAATGCTCCATTGATTTCAGCGAAATGTGAAACTAGTTAAAATGAGAACAGGACCAACCCCATTTTTCCTCTACAGCATGAGACTATAAAGCCCATTCTAATCAATGAAGGGTACCAATGACTTTGCTGACCTTTGGATCAAATCCATAAACCTTTTTAGTAACTTAATTAAAACAACAAATACATAAACATAAGTGTTTTGTTCTCTAGCCCGATATAGGCCGCTCTAAAATTGAAGAATATGATGTCTTGCCAATTTTATTGTATCAAAAATACAATTTGGATATTTTATTCTCTTTAGAATTTTTTCTATATAAATTTTTTCTGTATAAAGCCTATTTTTCACTTGGTCTCAAAATCTCTTTTAATGGTGTGCACTGCCCATGCTATTCACAATCCTAATTTTATAATCACTGTTGAAAATGAAACCCACAAAACTTGCCTTTATCTTGCTCTTTTTATTCATGTTTTTTACTAAAATGGCATAATCAGAGATAAAAACCAGTATACTTCTTTTAGCGTTAAGCAGTTTGAGGTGTCTTTGTTGTATCTTACATTAGCCAGCTAAAAGTTAGGTGTCTGGTTGAACTCATTGCTCTCATTCCTCAAATACCGAATGAGGAACGACAGCCACCTCCAAAGGTAATCCGTGCCCTTCTAAAACAGATGCCCATGATAGGTGCAACACATTGTCCTCCAGAGGTTCCTGCCTCTGTCAGCTGGAGGACTTGCCATCTAATTTGGGATCGCTAAAATTAAATAGAGGAAAAATAGGCAGTAGCTTTTCCCATTTTTTGCTTCTCAGCATGAAGCATATAACAAGTGACATTACCCACTTTTAATTTGCCACCAATCTTCCACTGCCTTAGTATATTAATTTTATTGCCTTTATATGTACCGGTTAGCAAAATTTTGTTATACTATGCCCTTAAATTGTTTTGGGGTTTTTTTTGACTACAATTGATAAGATTGTCTTTCATATTCTATTACTTTCTATGAACATTTTTTTAACTGAGCTAACTACTGCTCAGTGGTAGTAGAATTAAAGCACCAACCAAAAAGGCTAAAATTAATGAATTACAAGTTCTGGGTTAAGAGGTTTTGAGGCTTTTTCTTACTTGTAATTTAAATAGTCCTTTAGTCAGAAGCAGACAAGGACTCATTTTATATATTGTCTTGGGATAAGGTTATAACTTACCTGTGCTTTGGCAATTTTTGTCAGACATGAGTGCTTTAATAACTGCTGTTAGACAGGTCCTAGTCCTCTGAGTTCTTCCTTTCATCTGGATGTGGTTGAGTCCGATACAAATATTAAACCATTATTATTATTATTTTGTGATCGTGGGTTTTGTTGCCTCTGTGGAGCTGGGTCCAGTCTTACACAGGAAGGCCAGGACCAGCCTGAGAGCCCCAGACAAAATGCTCATTGAGAACTCAACTTTTGCTTTGTAATTGAGAAAAGTTACTGAAAACTTCTTGCCTTTCATGTAATTGATTAGTACAGTTAATGAAGGTCTAAGTCTCTTGAAAACCATGAACTGCATAGTTTCAATTAAATAGAAAGTGGTAAAACCTATCAAAAAATTACTTGAAATAATAACAGAGAAGAGTGAAAAAACAAGCTGCTTCATATGTCTTCTGTTGGGGCTTTCTAGATCTCCCTTAAAGTTCTCTTACATTCTCATGCGGCTCGTTCGTTTTGTTAAATGCTAAAGCCTTTTACCATCTGCCAAAAGGTTTTATTTTGGGGTTTCCTCTTATGTGGGAGGGTGGTTTCCTCTTTCCCTTCGTGCTAGTTTCATTGCTATCTTTAGGACTCGGAGCTTACTGGAGACCTTCCTGTCTCCCTTTTATTACACAGTCTCCTCCTTCCTCACCGCGAGTTCCTGCTCCCAGGGGCAAAGAAGAAAACAAGAACTGAAGCCGCCTCTTTGAGCTGCCTGGCTGATGCTGACGGCTTTTGTTTTAAACACAGGAGTCCGGTTCCTGGAGTGCAGGGCTGCGTGTGCTCAGCAGACACGTTCCCCGGAGTTGTGTTTTTAGGAATGGTTCCTGCGGGAAGGTGTGCCCGACTGCCCAGCGCTTTGGCTACAGAGTGCAATGGGCTTCTGAAAAAGGGCGCTGTAACCTGGAGCGTTTAATCTAAAAGCAGTTTACTCCTCTCTGTTTGTTAGTCTTTTACCTCAGCACATTAATCCAACCTGTTCTGTCGCTGTTAAGACATCTGTAGCCATAGCCCTTTAGTTTCTTCCTTTCATGAGAACTTGTAAATGTTTATTTTTTCTATGAACATATCCATTTCCTATCTTTACCTTTCTTCTGCTGTAGAAAAAAAGAAGTGAAATTGGAGGTGTTATATTTGCAGAGGGACAGAATTGTGTCTTTTGCTTTTTTTCTTTTTTTTTCCTGGGAGCAAAATAAAGTGGACGCCAGTCTGGGTTTTTCAGAATAGCTCTCAAGGATGCAGGGAATACAGCCGCAGTGGGATGGGAGTGTCCATGTGCCAAGCCACGAACACGGCAGGAGGAGGCAGCAAGCCCCCCGAGGTCAGGCACCTCCTTTTAAATCTCTGCTGTGGAGCTCTTCAGGTACCTGCCACCATCGCTCCTTGAAGGAGATGCTACACCAGGGAAACAAAGGGCTGTGCCTTTTCCCTGCAGCCTCTGCCTGTTGGTGGGAGAGCAGCCGGTGTCTGTGGGGGGTGCAGTCCTGTTACTGCCCGTCCTGATCGGAGGTACAGCTGAGCCTGTGGCCGGCGGCAGGCACAGGGATTTGCACTGGGTGTCAGATCACCTCCGAGAGCTCTGCCAGGACGCAGGTCAACCACATTATGCCTCTGCTGAGTGCGTTTCTGGCTTTGCTTTTTTGATATTTTTTTTTTTTATCACTGGCATTACACCAACCAGTATGTCAGGTAATAGCAGGAATGGAAGATTATTTTATTTGTGATTAGCTCATCTCTAGGACTCTGAGATGTTCTAATCTCTATCCTTCCATCATCTCCCAGCTCTCTTTGAAGCTCCATCCTTCTTTGGTTTATTTACTCTCCCTCTGTAATTGAGAACTTTCGTGTTGATTGCCATGCAAAATTGTCAGTGCTTAAAAATAAATGATCCATCTTCCATCCCTTTAGTGCATCCCATTTTTATGACTATAGGAATCTAATGAAAGGTTGAAATGGGGATGAGGAGGATGAGGGTGTCCCAGGGTGTTACCTGAATGTCTGATATACAGATGAAAAAAGGGTGCTGGGATTTGTGTTTGGGAAAGTACCAGTAAAACTGCCTGTTTCTTAGCACTGGATATTTTAATGACATTCAATTCCAAACTCCGAGTACAGCATTGCAGAGAGAGGTCAGTGATGCCCATGTCTAACAGCAGAATGGTGCAACATAACACAACAGCCTGAGATGGCATTCTCCTGAAAAATGAGAGTCCTGTGTGAAAAAAATTCAAGCAGGAGACAAATGTACCTCCTCATTTAGAAAGCAGGGCATTGTATTCCTGAATAAACAGTTTTCCAAGTTCTCTCCATCACATAGATACATACACATGTACACACTCTAATTGGATAAAAATGTAAACAGTAAATTAAGGATATGATTAAAAATTAAACAGCCACTGCAGAAATCATCAATAGTAAGTGCTTATTAACTTGCATATAACATCCTGCTGGTGTGATAGCTTCGGATTGGCTGCTGAAACTGATTTGCAGCAAATAAGGCCAGCTTTCCAAAAGGATATTTCTGGGTTTCGGTAATCAGACCCTCAGCTCTGATTGCTTGTTTTGTTCCTTCACAACTTTTGCCAGCCTTTTCAAGTAACTGATAATATGCATGACTTTCTTGAACTATAGTGAGTGACATGCTTAATCCTTCGCCCCTGGTACTTAGCAAGGATGAGACAGTATGGGTCTGCCCCAGCTTTGTCTGAAGCTGAAGGGCAAAGTTGATTTATACATATTTAATACATATTTACCTGCCCATCCTAGTGCCACCTCCCCACCTGTGATCGGAAGACCAACCCCATCTGGCACTGCATGGCAGAGGCTACCGTTTCTGCAGAGATGGTCCCTTTCCATCCCCTCTCGTAGCATTAGTGCCCTACTGTCTTGTGTGACTGGCACATGGAGTCCTCAGAGAATGAGAAGTTTGGCCGTCTTGCTTCGAAGTTAGAGTCAGCGTGGTTTTGAGCTGGAGGAAGTCATTTTCAGTAGAAGTGTTACAGCCTGGATTCAACACTGGCAGCTCAGTGTTAGCTTTAAACATTTAGGAGGAAATTGAAAGAAGGTTAAAGACTTCTCAAAATTGGGGCTAATCTGGCAGGGCTGAGCAAAGCAGGACCTTTTCCAGTGAGCTCTGTCTTCTTGGATGTTTGCTTTTCAGATAGGTTGGATAACACGGATATTTGACCAGTATGTGGTACAAAGGACCTTTTGCATACTTGTTTCCCGCCGTCATATGGCCAAATCTGAGTGCTGCTCACTCCAGAAAGCAGCTGAGCTTTCGGTTTGTTATCTGTGTCTCCTGTGTTCATTTAGGCTGGGGACCTCCTTCCCTCTTTACTCCTGTCAGTCAAAAGCGAGAAATGAGTGGGTGTTAACTTGAGTTAAAGATCTGTAGCCAGCCCAATGTCAGAGTTGTATGGATCCTGTAAAAAACCCCAACTTTACTCGAATTCTACCTTCCTGTGAGAAAGTAGCACGTCCCCTGAATGGCTGCCAAACTCTTTGAATGTGGCTGCAGGTGGCTCAAACGTGGTTTTTGTTAAAACACAGCTGGAAGATGATTCTTGTCATGAACACCTCAGCCCTGTCAGCTCTTTCTGTGCTTGTTCTGCTCCAGTTGGTGTGGTCCGTATCTGGAGCCATACAACGGGTGGCTCTTTGGTAGCTGCTAGCGTTGTAGTTCAACGTTGGCTTCAGCTGGTTTTTGGTGACCTGGACAAATGAGTGGCAAATACTGGAGCGGCTGTTGTCTGTTCAGGGTTGCCTTCAGTCACCTAAACCACCGGCTTGTGAGAGATATGAAGGCTGCCCTGATTGGAGTATTCACAGTGGGAGTTTTTGGATGCAGCAGGGGAATAGTATGAGAAGGGATGCTGTATCTCTAAGAAACTGGAGGACATAGTGGGTGTTCACCAGGTCTTGGATGCAGAGCAGCATGCCTGCAGCTGCTGGGAGCCACTGCTGGAGCCAGGAGTCTGGGTTAGGTGGACTCAGTACAGGCTTCACTCTTGCTGTCTGTGTTTTGTTTCATGACTTTGACAAAGCCTTTCCAGTATAGTTGCACCCCCATCCCAGCCACCGATTCTCAGACTGCAGAGAGAAGGGAGAGGAAGCCAAGGGTGCATGGCGTGCCCAGGCGGAACACGGGGAACAAGGTTGGAAGCCCACTGGCTTGGGCTGGTAGAGCTGAACTGCTGTCAGCAGCAGAGGGAAATCTCTCCAGAGCGGTCTCAAGTGTACAGAATACCTCAGGGAGCAATGCCTTTTCTTCTCCATATCCTGAAGAACAGATGGATCTGACATGTTTATTGCCTTAAGCTGTCTTGTTTTATCAGCACATCAGATCTAGGTGCTTGACAGACGTGCCAAACACAAAATAAAATTAATCCATGCCCAGTTGTAAAGGTTTTAGCATCTCTAGTTCTTATTTAGAACTATTCTCTTTATTGTCAAACTTAGGCTGTGTATAAATGAGGAGGCATTTTCATTTAAAATTAAGGGAAGACAGAGACAAATAAACTGTTACAAGTGCTAACTGATCTTGTGGACTTTCAAAGCACTGTATCGCATCTCCAGCATTTTGGTTCGGAGCTGTGTCTGAGATAGGTAGCAAAAACGTCAAACTCAATGCAAAGAGGCCAGGTTGAACCACACTGGCAGTAGTGAAGCAAGATTGTGCACATGTTATAGCTTGAATAGCTTGAAATTTTAAAACCTGTGTTACAATTGCAGAAGCATGAAATAAAAGCTTTTTGAAGCCAGCAACATGTTTGCTCAAACGTTATTGCAACACGGTTTTGAATATCAAAAGCTGATTTTATTCACATCTACCCCGTTCCTGTTTCTTCCCCCCAGCACACACTTGGATTCTCTGGGGGATGAGGCAGCAAGTGCTTCTGCATCTTTTTTTACAGCACAGTCTCTGTCGTGTTTTTTGGTTTTTTTACTTCCTCTTCAAAAAAATCAAAGAACTAGAAATTGTGTTAACATACTGTGGTATTTCCAACAGTTGCAAACCGGGTATGAAATATTAATGGTGATTTTAAGTTAAAACTGTGCTACATATTTACTTTGTTAAAGAAAAGCACATTGGATTTATTTGAACTTCAGACAGCACAGTAAAGTTAGATCTTACAGGTTCCTTGCAATTATTTAAATTCATATTTTTCAATGTATAGCAGTGAGTATTTGCTACTGAAATGCAAAGGAAGTCAGACAACAGAATTGGTGAAAGTCACTGGTTAAACACCTGTTGTTGAAGAGCTAAACTCTTTTTTTACTTCTGCAGGTGCAGAGATAATATCTTTTTCATGTTTGTTCAGCTATTTCAATTCAGTGACTAGTTCATTCAAAAGTAAGAACCCACTTGGGAGAGAAAAAAGCTGAAAAGCTTGTTTTCCTCTTTTAATCTATGAACAAAATCTGTGTAGTAGAGGATAAGATCTACCAGTTCTGCGATCTTGAGAAATATGGCAACCAGAACTGGCGTTCAGTTCACCAAGGTAATGCTTCCTGGCTTAATGAGACTGATTACTTAAAAAGTATAACGATAAGCTTATTTTTGCCTTGATTATGTAGCTTATTTGGAAAATACTGTTCTTAAACAATTTTATTACATTTCACTTTTTACACTAAGTCTGTTTTATAATTAAAACTTAACATGAATCATGAATAAAAAAACCCACTACCTAGCATAGTCTATCATTACTCATGCCCAAATATAATGAGAACATAAGGAATGAAAATCAGTCAAGAGTTGTGCATAAAAGTGCCGATCATGTAAACGAACATGTGTGGGTTGTATTTACTGAAAAAGAAATGCCATATTTATTGATACATGCTATATTTAAATTTATGTCAACAAGCTGACAAGTTCAGTATTACATCTGGAGTCTACTGCCCGCAAGCTTAGGACAAGTAGCTTCTGTATTTTTTGAATAGCTAAGAGAAGCATTGGTAGGAAGGGTCCAAGGGGTAAGGAGCATTTTAACTATCAAGGACTATTAGCAGAAAGCAGTTGTATGGAGGCCACAGAGGAGCAAGGAGTCTTTTCTGGTGTAGAGGTCCAGGCACACAAAGGACGAGGAGGTAGCTGGGAGAAGCCAACGCGGATTTACTAAGGGCAAAACACCCCGATTGCTTTCTGTGATGAAAGAACTGGCTGTGTAGACAAGGAGGGAACAGTGCATGTTGTATACCTTGATTTTCCAAACACCTTTGACGTGATCTCCCATGGCGTCCTTGTAACCAGATTGCTGGTTTATGGAATGGATAAGGAGACAACAAGTGGATGGAGAACATCGTAGCATCCCTAAGGGATTGATACAGGGCACAACACTGTCCAAATACCTTTTTTTAGTGACCATGATGATGAGACAGGGTGCACCCTCAGCAGGTTTGTGGGATGATGACAAATTGGGGACAGCACTTGATGTGCTGGAGGGCAGCACTGTCACTCAAAGCGATCTGGACAGACTAGAGAAGTGGGCTGACAGAGACCCTAGGAAGTTCAACAAACACACATGCAGCATCCTGCATCTGTGATGGAATAAACCCCTGGACCAGTACAGGCTGGGGACTGACTGACTGGGGAGCACTTGGCTGAAAAATACCTCGGGGTCTTGATAAACAGCAACTTGAAGGCAAACAAACAGTGTGCCTTTGCTGCAAAGGAGGACAACATCCTGGGCCGTACAAGGAGCAGAGTAGCCAGCAGGTCAAGGGAACTGATCGTTCCCTTCCGTTTGGCACTAGTGAGGTGACATCTTGAGCAGTCTGTGCAGTTTTGCGCTCAGTACAAGGAAGACATTGACAGACTGGAGCAAGTCAATGGATAGGTCACCAAGATGGTCAGGGGCTGGAGTACCTGATGTAGGAAAAGAGGCGGAGGGCTGGGTTTGTTCAGCCTGGAGAATGTGAGGCTTGGTGGCTCTTAACTGCTGTCTGTGACTGCTGTTTGGGAGGGTGCCGAAAAGACAGAACCAGGTTCTTCTCAGACATCCACGGGGCCAGATCAAGAGGTGCCAGGCACAGCCTGCAATACTGAAAATGCTAACTAAATCCAAGGGGGGAAAAAAGTGTGGTCAAGCAGTGGAATGGGCCCAGAGGTGTGGATCTCCATCCTTGCAGATATTCCAAATTTGACTGGACACGGCCCAGGGCAGCCTGCTCTAACACTAACCCTGCTCCGAGCAGGAGGTTGAACTAGAGACCTCCAAAGGTGCCTTCCATCCTGCACGGTTCTGTGATCTGATAGATGCCAGTGTGGGGGCGAATTGCCAGAGCTTCCCTTTGTGGGTCGCTGTAGGGAAACAGGAACCATTAGAGGTGTTGTATGTGATTTGCATTAGGCATCTACTGGGGTGTAGGTTGAATCTCACTGGGAGATCCTGATCTCCTCTCTGGAGTGACAAGCTTAACAGGTGCCTACCTCTGGATCTTGTCTAGGCTGTCTAATAAAAGTTAAAATCTAAAAAGGGTTACTTGTGTTTCTGAGGGCAAAGGAAATTAGTGAAGGAATTTACTTTATGCTTTATTCTGAGTCATCAGAAGGAAGAGGTTGAGAATTTGAAGGCAGAAGGCAATGAGAGTGAAAATGATCACAAAAGAATTTCTGCTCTGAAGGAGAGAAAGGAATGAGTAAAAGCAGTTGAATAATGTCAAAAGACTTTAAAAGAGATAGTTTCTTTGAACTTTGGAAGGGATAGGTAATGGATAGGTATTTTCCCTCCTTTCCCTGGCAAAGGAGGGAAAAAAAAGTTCAAGGGAACTGACAGTTTTTTGAAAGACAAGATACTGCAGACACGGCAGCACATTGTCCCATTGAAGGAGAAAACAAAAAAATATCACAACTACTTCAGGACTGCTGCAATTACTTGAAAATCAGGAATACTATAACTAATGGGAACAGGAGAATGCATTGCTAAGGGAAAAAATTTAAAAGTAGCACAAACACCTAGTTTAATGAGTTGCAACTACAAGCGGTGTTAAAATCTGTGTTTCTCAAGACTTTAGAATTAAGGGAAAGATAAAGGAAATTAGAATTCTGTTAATTTGTGGACAAGGAGGGGAAAGCTGGTCACAAAGAGGAGGATGAACACCAGCCTTTCTTGGATTCAGTTTTCCCAAACAGATTAATCATGACGATGTGCTTGTAACATTAATTTAAATAGAGGGAAAAACACAAGCTGGATTGGGGGCAGCGGTGAAATATATGGAGGGAAGATGGATGCAGTCAAGCCATCGGGGTCTCTTTAAATTGACCCCTGGGTACCTGGGAGTCAGATGAGACCATCCCTGAACTGTGGCTTTTATCTTTAAAACCTTTTGAAGGACGAGGAAGGGCAAACTTAAACACTAAAATGAGGAAGCCTGTCAGCTTAACTTTGATTCAAGGTAAAATGATTAATCAATTTGTAAACACCTAGAAGATAATAAGCTGATAGAAAAACAGCCGGTGTGGATTTGTTAAGAGAAAAATGTGTCAAACCTCTCTAATTTCCTTTCTGAATGGAATAGAAGTAGTGGGTATGTCTTTAGTAAGGCTTTTGGCAGTTGTTGTTTTACAAGTAAAAAAGGAAATATCATCTAGGTGAAATCACTGCAAGGTAGGTGCCGGGCTGGTTGAATACTGTGTTCAAGGAATAGCGGTTGTTTGCTCGGCAGGTGGGGAGGGAGCCTGCAGCGCAGCGCAGCGCTGTTAGATTCTGCCGCGGGTCGGGTGCTGCTCCTGGTTTTCATTAGTGTCTTGGACGATGGACAGGAGAGCGCAGCACGCGGGGGGCTGTCGGCTCCCATAGGCTTTGGGTGTCATGGAGGGTGGGCTTGGAGTCCAAAGTGATCTTGATAAAATGCAGAAATGGTTGAAATGAGTAAGAAAGATGGGAATTCAGCAAATGTAAGTAAGAAGGCCTGCAGCGAGGAAGGGAAAAGGAGCGTATGAATGCAGACGAGGGATATCTGAGTAAGTAACGGTACTGTGAGAGAGCACGTGGTGTTGGGATATCACAAGCTGACTATGAGTCAGCACTGTGATACAGCTGGGGGAGAAAATGGGGAAGAGACCAGACTTCAGCGTAAGTGGGAGCCTTGCGTGTAAGCCATAGGATATCCTTAATTCTTTTCTTTTGGCTCTCTGTCGCTCTGCTGGGATAGTGTCCAGAGCAGGCTTCACACCATGAAAACACTATAGACAAACTGGAGGAGAGCTGTAGGAGTGAGCAGAGATTTAGAAAAGACCAGTGTGGAAATACGGAAGGAGTTGGGTCCAGAATGCAAGGATCAAGTTGGAAGAGAGACACAATCTTTCAGATATATTAAAGGATTTGTAATATAGATTTGTAGTGGTGTTTACCCATGCCCTCTCTACCTACCCAAAGGTAAGATGGAAGGTAATTAGTTCAGTTTGCACCTAAGGAAGTTTCATTGGGATATTAGAAACTTAGCCAAAGCATATCAGAGTGTAATATTTGGGGGAATGAAGTAGAGGAGGGTTGTAGGTGTAACAAAAGGTAAGAATCACCTGTGAGGATATTTGTCTGTGCCTCAAGTGGAGGGGTAGACTAGATGATCTTTTTGATGTCCACTTCAGTTCAATCTATGGTTCTGGCCACCAAAGGAAAAGACAAATTAAAAATGCAAAACAAGAATAAATTTTGTTAATTTGAACTGTGATTGTATTCAGCAGTTTAAATAACCCTGGTTTAAATTAATCCCTTATGTTGCAGTGTTAGCATCTTTTATTTATGGAGGTCTTTTACAATGCCTTTTTGTTTATTAAAAAAAAAAAACCTCCTTGGTGTGATAATCTCTTTGCGAGTATGAGTTATACAAGTAATGATGAAGAGACTAAGATGTTCTTAAAACTGTTCTGAGGTATTTGCTTTAATGCTTTCATTTTTCAGTAAATTGGCTGAATCTGTACTGTAAAAACTAGACATCTTGTGAGACAATATTGTCCTAATAAATACCAATTTCTTAAATAGGTAACACTTGCATAAAGAAATTACTCCCCTCTAAAAATGAACTACTCTCCAAACACACAGCTCATCCAGGCAGTAGCCTTGGATATCTTTCTTTCTCCAGTGCCGTACTGGGGACACTCCTCAATGAGGAGACCAGAATGGGAGCCTGCTAGTTATTTTTCATGTTTGATTTTCTTCTCTATGAATTTAATATTAAGATGGTTATGGTAAGATAATTATACCTTGGCTTTTTATTTTCCGCTGCTGAGTGAAATCATGTAGAAGGATTATTTTTTTCGTTTTCTCTGAAGAATGGAACATTTGACCACAATTACCATATTTTACATTAGATAGAGCACCTTGCTGTCTATTACCACAAGTGATTTATTAGTACGTAGGGCACACTGTTTGACAAACAGTGTCTGGCTAGCCAATGGGACGTAGAAATCACACAACGCAGTGCCTGCAGAATCAAATTATGTTTGACATTTAATATAAACCCAAACTGCGAAATAAGACTTAAAACAAACAACAAAAAAAGTCTTCAAAAAAGGAAAGCCCAAAAGAAAACAGAAGCCAGGTAATTGCTGGGATAAATTTTCTTCTTACAGGAAATCTGTGCTGAGCAGAGCGTCCAAGGCAAGAGAAGAGCTGCTTTCTGCCCTTTCGCATTCTGCTGTCCCCGGCTCTCCTGCTTCCTCTCTCTGTCTCTCTGCACATATGTGCCACCCACCTAAGGAAACAAATAGAAATGACTGGTCCCAGTGTGGCCCTGCAATCCTTCAAGTTGATTCTGACCAGGAAGATTTCTTGTGTATAATAATAGGTTATACACGCTCAAGACTCGGGCTTTTGTCAGTGTGGAGGGCACACGCTCACTCGCTGGCACAGAAGCACTATCATCCACTGAGCTCCGTTTAGCCAGGTGCTGAGCACCTTTCATCTGAGAAAAAAAAATTCTTAACAGCCATGGCTAAAGATGTTTCTGACTGGTGTAACGTATTAACAGCAGGGATGAAAGAGTTAATTCATTTTCCATCCATAATTTTTTTCTTTGTAGAACCGATTTGACACAGTCTAGCAGGGTGCTGTTATTGAAAAATTGAAGCACCAGGTGTGATTAAATAAGATCACACGTTTCATTCCCTCTTTAATTTCACATCACCCTTCAGCAGCTGTATCCCTTTCCTCTCCTATAGCTGGGGAACGCGTTGCATTTACAGCAGGCACCTTGCCGCATTGGTAGCATGCACCGTTGGGCTGTTGTGAATCGAATCTGTTTGTGCACACAAATTATTTATTGTTTGATGGACCAAACTTATTAATCTGTTTATTTCTCAAGAGCAGAAATTGCAGACTGCATTTGGGTAATGGAGGCAAACCTAGCCTGGTTCCACACTATTTCCAGAGGTTCGTGCGTGCAGCAGAACAGGTTACATTCCACTGCAAAGCGAGTAAAAAGGTAGATTATAAAGACAGCGGTGGACTTGGGATCCTTTTTCTGTTCTTACCAAGCATAGCTCTATAGGATCTGACAAAGTCACCTGCTTTCCTGAGATTTCATGGCTTGCCACCAACACAAGGAGACTGAACCGCTGCCCTCCTGGCCACTGCAGAGCGGCAGCGCTGGCACTGTGCACAGACTGGACCCTCGTCCCCTTGCTGCTGGATCAGAAAAGTGACACTGGGGCCACAATTGCTATTTGCAGTTAGAACATAATGCCAGAAAAATAAAACAATCAGGTTTTTAACTTTCCATTGGTTTAGAATAGTGTTCCTATGAAAAACTGAATTGGATTCTCTAGAATATTGCTGGTAGTTATTCCAGGCAATTCCACTTCCAAACTCTGGCTGGCCTCACTGCTCAGTCAAAAGCAACTCAAAACAAAGAGATTTCTCTTTTTATTTTTTTCCAGTCTTTGGTGGAAGACGGGTTTGTTTGCCATACTCTGACAGAGTTACCTGTGGTAAAAAGTTTGTGCGGATGGGACAGTGCCCTGGCCTGAGATGTTCCTGTGCAGCTCTGCCAGAATTAACCCAAAGAACAGACGTCTGTGCTCTGCTGTGCATCAGTGTATGATCTGATGGATTAGCATCCTGTGGTGTCAGCACCAACGGGTTTGGCTGTTTCTGAAGAGCTCTACTGCTGTTGCTTTGGCTTTGATTTCTCCTCCTGCACCTCTGCTGCTGCACTCCACTGACTTCCTGCTCGCTCAGCGGCGATATCACACCTTTATACAGCTAGGATGTTTCATGATACAATGTGGTAACGCTTCTCAGCAATTTTGAGCAGCGTTTGCCTGTTGCCTGTTTATAAATGCGGGTATGCAGCAGTCTTGCCTGTCCTCCAGCACCCCCAGCCCGCTGTGTAAACAGCCAGTTTGGCTCACCAAGGACTTGTCAAAAATGCATCCATCAAAATTAAACTAAACAAGTAAATTTGTACCTGAATATCGTAGCTCTTTCATTCCCAAGCAAACAGGGTTTTGTTTGCTGTAGCATTATTCCCACATAAAAGAAAAAAGACGCCAGGGGTGGGTGACAGAAGAAGTTTGGAGGATCTAGGGATGCATCAGGGTCTGCGTTTGAGTATAAATAATTTCTATGAACACCTGGAGCTTCGTAAGTTTGATCTTGGAAGCATCAATGGGACCAGCTCATTTGATGTCTCCTTTTTTAAATCGAGCTCTGCAGATAAAGCTGGCTGCCTGTAGTGCAAGGCTGTCCTTAAAAGTGAGCTGACATTTATGCAAACAGGACTTAGTTCATGCAGGAAAAGATACTCCTTGATCTGTGAGAGGACAAAAAAATAAAACTCCATAAAACTCCAAAGGAAACAATTTTTCTTTTCTTTAAGTTAGCAGACCAGTCTTCGTGGAGATGGAGGAAGCTGCTCTGACCTTTCTTTCCCAGTATGATACAGACTGAGCGTGACTGTTTCATCATAGCTGAGACCAGTATCGAGTCAATGGTTGGAACTCACTGTGCCAGTTTTGGCGTAATTATTGCCATATGCAATGGGCTGTGTTTTCTTGCAAATGCTTCTGTAGTGCCTCTGAGTTGTCTAAGATTTAGTGCTGTTAACACAAACAGGATTATTCCTTAACTGTGTGTTCACATATACACAAAGGAAGTGTTTCAAAAGGTGAAATGATATTTAAGTAATTGTTTCTTATTATGCTGGAGATTTTTTAAAATTATCTTTTGAGGTTGCAGTGAAGAGCTTAGGAAATCTTGCAGGTTGTGAAAGTTACCCAGTAATCTCAACCTAAAGTATTAAAAAATCCATGGTTGACCCCCTTCAGAAATAATGAGGTTTAAAAGAAACCCACATTTTGTTCTGGACGTTTGGGGAATTTGAGTCTTTAGGCTATTCCTGGTTTCAGGCTGAAGCATTAAACCTTTTTAAAAAAACAAAGTAGACATTTTCATGCCATTCCCTGGTTTGCGGAGCTGTTGCTTTAAGGGAAACGCTGGTTTAATATTGGGAAAGTTGGCAGTAGCCCTTACTCCTCGTGCCAATGCAAAGCAGGGTGTTGTTTTCCCTACTACTTTCCCCGTACCCCTTCTTTTCTTTAGGTGGATGAACTTCTCTTTCTTGCTCAAAACCCAGATGCCTTTGCCATTGGGGCTACTTCTCCAGCAAGGTCCTTTAATGGTGCTCTTTTCCTTTCCACATGCAAAAGCAGCCTTTGCTCACACCTGCTGTGTGATAGGATCCTTCTCCCTGAGGAGAGCACAACATCTGTTTTGTTTCCTCAGTGGAGAAAGAGAGAGACATTCTCAAGAAATTCTCCTCCTTTCCTGCTTGCTAACAACAAAAGAGATTTTTAAAGCATTTGGCGTTTCTGGAGAGAGGAAAAAACAGTGGAGCCCTGGACAGGAAAAAACCAACCATGGAAAAATAAATTGAACATAATTTGAGCTATAATTAAAGGTCTTAAAAAGAAGCCAAACTGCCGAGTTGGAAAGAAAAATGTTCATCTTGAAATAAAGTACCTTTATGGAAGGATGTGCTTGGGGTTACAGCGTAGAACTGCCATTCAGGACATCTTGGCCCTGTTTCTGCTCTGGGCTTCCCGGGTGATACCAAGACCAGAAACTTAACCCTTATTTGCCTTGATGGTCCATATATAAAATTTGGCGGTATTGTGGGTCTTGGTATTTCATAGTGCTTGTAAGCACAAGGAGATGATAGCTGTTGTTTCAACAGAAGCTGCCGTGGCATTGCAGTGATGGCAGCTTTTTGTTTATTGTATTGAAAAGAGTTCAGATCCTTCAAAATATCAGAAGCATTGTGAAACTGTGTATAGCTGTATCCCTGGGGAATCTGTTTGTTGTTAGCGTAGTGTAACCACAGCTTCAGTAAGGGGCTCTCCTTCAGAATGAGTTTAAAGGTAAAGTGAAAAAAGAGTGGAGTGCTCCACAGAGAGCTTCACAGAGAAGGACCTTGTGGTCTGCCGGCTGGTGCCGTCCGTGCGCGTTGCACGTGACTCTGAAAGCAGCAGATTTCGCTACGTACAATCTGCTTGCTAGTTAGAAGCCCAACTGAAACCAAAGGCTCTGAGTAGAGCTGTCTGTGATCTGGACGGGGGGAAGATTCACATCTGTGAGGTTGCTTCTGCTCTGGCGTATGATAGGAAGCTCACGGGCCGCGCGAGGTGATCAGCGGGAGAGCAGGGCACACGTGCAGCTTTAAGCTACTACATTAACGTTGCGATCTCCCAACACTCCCATTCGTGATATGGTTAGAGCTGGTGTCTTACAGATGGCTGGTTCCATCATTCGTAAATTCTTAAACCTGTATGAAGAAATTCAAAGATTTTTATCTTTTAAAGGTGACCCACAACTCTTTAAACTCTCTTTTATGTTTACAGTCGAATACCTCAGCCACTCTGACAACGTTACTGATTTGCACTCAGCAAATCTGGATTTTGAGAGACAAATGAGGAGTCTATGCTGTGCTATGACTTCCTTCTGCAGCACAAATCAACATAAATCAGTTATTCTCTCCTGTTCTCACTACTGGTATCAAAACTGTCTCCAAATCAGCATGGAAATGTGCTAAGATGTACAGTAAGACACGGATTTTGGTGCATCTTGGTTTAATCTTTTTATAGCTATATTAGCAAAAATGCGTACTCCTTGGTGGTTATTGTGTGTTTGAAGGGCCGGTACAAATTACATTTTCAGAAGCATCAAAGCAGGAGATAGTTGTTAATAGTATTTCAGGACTCTCTAATTCACCACGCATATTCTTTGTGCATGTTTCTGCAGATCAGTTTGAATGATCATCCGTATTTAAAAATTCACCTAACAATTTCACAACCTGATAGCAATCTCGCAACATGGTGTTTATCCTAATCTGATGAATTTGGAACGCGTGCTGTGGCTTAAAATAGAATAGTCAGGCTTTTGGGTCCATTGGCTGTAACGTTGCCGTGTTACATGTAGTCTTAACTTTGGTGTGCTGGTGACAGTTCTGTCCCCTCTCCAGTGCTCGCTTTGATACCCATATACGTTTCCCAAACCTACTATTCACTCCCTTTGTTATCTCTGTTCGTTACTAGAGGAAACCACCAGATTTCCACCATCGCCACCCACATGTCCGTCGCTGAGGACAGTATAGCTTGTGGATAAGCAGCAAAGAACACTGGAACAGAAATGCTTTTAAAAAGAGTAGCAACTGAAGAAACCTTGACTACTGGAAACAGAAAATACAGAGCTTAATATTGGTTGAGTTGCAGCAGAAGTAATGAAGTGTGAAATGTGCTATTCCCAACCAGTGCGCCATGCTGCTTTAACTTACAGAATATATAATTATATAACATTAACATTCTGGTACATCAGTCTTTGACAAAAATTGAAATGAAAACAGACAAATGCATGAATCTATTTATAAGACAATTATTGTAATAGCGGTGGATAAGAATACAAACTTAAATAATTTTCATTATTTTAAGATTACGCCTTTAAGATCCTTTGATTTTGTGCCCTGGTAAATACTCGCATGCTGTTGTAAACAAACTTAGTTTAGTAAACCTTTACTAAACACTTGCGGAAGTCCTTCCAGCATACTTCTAACTTTATCTGAATCCTATGAGCATAAGATATGCTTAGAGACCTGCTTTTGAACTTCAGGGATAAGCTACATGTGAGATTGGTTTTCCCAGTCAGACCATGGTCCATTTAGACCAAGATTCAGCCTTCGGCAGTGGCCCGAAGGAGCTGGTTAACCAGCTGTACAACGCTATAGCAATTACAATGAAAAGCACCGCATCCCATCACTCCAGGCATCTGTGTTAACCACAGAGTCGTTAGAATAGGAGATGCCCTTTTATTTCATTTGCAAAGAGATGACAAATGTTTACTATTAATGGTTCCCACTATATGATTAGAGAGGAAGAGGAGAGAATCCTTTCCTAATCTTCTGTGGGCAAATTTCTCCTCTGAGACACAGTTAGGTCCCAAATTGACCTACTGTGCTTGTGGTGCGGTCCAAGTATCTTTTATTTAAAGTATTTTTGAGAAAATCCTCTAAGTCTGGATTGCTCAGGAGACTCTTCGTGGTCTCTGTTGTCACTTGCTTCTATGTAGCTGAGGCCAGAAGTAAACAGATTGTTAAAATCAGATTGGATGGCTTAGGAAATGAGTATGCTTTGCTAACATGCCCAGTAATAGACAAGACTCCCCACTGCAAAGGTGCCACCAGGGCATCCACTCTCCTCAAAAGGCCAAGTAACTCACTTTCCAAGGTCAGTCAACCTCTCCTCCTCCTTGGATATGATGCTTCCTCTTAGGGTCAATTTAGGAGGCTGGGAATTGCATTGTTTGGGGTTTCTTTTCTGCTCATACCTTACAGGTTTTTTCAGCTGAAGAATAAATAATTCCCCAGGCTTTCTTTTGTTGTGGCGTTTTGTTTTGGGGTGTTTTGGGTTATTTTTTTCTGCAGGTTGTATATTAAAATTCAGATTAGCTTTCATCTTTCTGCTACTTGGTAATGATTTATGCTGAGCCCATAGACAACCTAGGGGATACAGAGAGCACGTGCACAGTCTGGTTGGGTCAGGAGATGACCTTTCTGAGTTCCTGTCTCTGGAGGAAGCAGAATTGTTTAGTCTCTGGGATGCTAACAGGGCGGTGCTGAGAGACAAACTCATTCCGGTAGCTTCATGCAGAAAAAAAACCAACAACCCCTCTGAAACTTAATGACCTTCTGTAGGAGAAAAAGGCTTTAGGCATGAAGATACAAGCAGAAATCAACAAGATTGTCATCTGGGGAGCGAGGAGAATACAGAAAAAGAAACAACTGGAATACACTGTACGTTTGAGTTAACTAAAAGGTATTATTTTGACAGAGAAGCACAGTTGACAGAGCAGGTAAGGTATGATTTTCCACATCCTGCATCACTGTATTTAAAACACAGCTCTTGATCCTTCACAAGGAACGGAGCAGGATTTTTATTAAGGCATAACTAATAGTTAGATATGTTGCACATCATCAAAGGCATTGAATCAATGCAGCATTAAATTTTAAGAATCATCAAATGGTATATTAAAAGCAGGAGGAAACTGGAGAGCACAGTAGAACGTTACACTGAATTGGGGAAGAGGGGTACGTTTCTGAGAGGAACAAGAAACATTATTGAGATTATGCTGAGGAAGATCAGCAAACTTGCATGGTTTTGCAGGTATAGTATTTGAAGAGGTGGATCTGGTTTAAAAAACAAAATAAAGCAACCGTTACAATATTTTTATGAGCAAGTAGTTTTCTTACCTGTGTAGATTATGCCAGCATTCATAGAAGAGTGAATGATGGCGTGGCATGGGGCTGTGTGGGAACAGAATTGTTCTCTCGCACCTTGGACCACAAAGCTTCCTAGGAAAAAAAAGTCTAGGCTGAGCACTAATGAAAAACAGTTATACAAGGCTTCACAGATGATGTAGTCAATCCCTTTGCACTGAAGGAAAATCAGTGCATAGAATTTATAGTCATATCTGGAAAATGGATAGAACTATTTTTAGTTGACAATACTAATGGTTTGATAGCATATCAGAAATGTCAATTATACAATGACCTATTATAATACTAATTGGACATATCATGTAGCAACCATACTGTTAACTGAAGGACATGATAATGGGATGGTCACTTACTCAAATTAATTTGTATGTCACTAGCCCCTGGCCCATGCACTTTGGTGGCAACCAGGAGAAATCAGCTTATTCTTACAGAGATGGTAAGGCTGCAGATCTGCAAGAATGCAAGCCTGTGTACCGATCCCGAGCGTTTGATTCATCTCAGAGGAGATGACACTGTTCCTGTACCGCTTCAGGGGCTGTGATATTGGAGGCTGTCTTGATGTGGCGATTGGGACGCTGTGGCAAAGCAGCTACTCGGGGAGTGCGTTGCTGTGGGACTTCTCTAGGTGGTATTCCATGTTAGACAGGCGGGGCTAGGTCTCGCTGAAACTTGCCCTGTGCAAAAGGCTGGCAGAGACTTTGGACTGACACAACAATAATGCCAACGTTTTATTATATATGTGCCAGTGGAATTCAAGATACCCCTGAGCCAGCTCAAGTCTTTCTGCGTTCCATTTAAGTCATATTGACAAAATGGACCACATTATCACTCCAGTCATTAATATATAGCCTATAAAAGGACCCGGGCAAAAAAAAAATAAATAAAGGAAAAACACTAAACCAAACCTATTTTCTGCTCCTATGCTCCTTCTGCTGGTTATGCAGAAGCAGTAAACAAGCCCTATTCCCAGAGCTGTGCTGACAGCACTGATGATGGTGGTGCACAAATTAGGAGGTAAACAAAAAGCCGTGTTAATTTCAAGCTCCATTAGAAACACAGGCGGTAAAAAAAAAAAAAAATCAATGTCTCCCAAACAGAAAAGGTCAAAACTGGTAAGAAAAGAAAGTTGGTTTTCCAGTAGGTATAAGACTTTTTAATTATTATTATCATTATTGTTATTATTTCTTTTAAATTGGGTGTAAGCAAGAAGAAGCTACTGGACAGTGTCATGTTAATGACTAATACACTGAAAATAAACAACTACCAAAATTGTTTTTAAAGAACAATAACCTAAGCTTTGGCTTAGATTGAAAATCTTGTATTTAAGGCTGGTTTCTATTTTAAATTTTGCCTGTAGCTTCTGTGGATATTCGGTTACATTTATAATCTTGGCATGACACATTTGAGGGATCATTCTTCTGAAAAGTGTAATCATCAGATTTCACTGTTTTCTCTTGGCATAGTCTATTCTTGGATCCAAATCCTTGGGGCCTGTTAGTTTAAATTTTAGGCTTTGTTGTGCATCCAGATTAAGTCTGGAAATAACATGTATGTCATTTTGTTATCAAGTTGTCTAGCAGAGGATGGCAGGGAGAACAAATACTGCTTTATATGTTTTCGTTTTATGGTCGTGTGTCACCTTCAACTCCACTAACATTAAATGTTTATCACTTCATGTGATCCTTGCTTTGCATATTAAATTAAATTTCAAATGGCCATGTTAAATTATGGATGGTGACTGAGTTCTGTGGTACGGTGTTAGGAACCAGTTCTTCAAACGTGAATGCATATGCAAAAACCTGGGCACGTAAAGACCGCAGAGTAAGTGTGACCTTACCAGAGCAAAGTTGCTCACTGTCTAAGTGTTTGAGGAACTGGTGATCTTAGAGTGAATCATAGAATAGTCAGGGTTGGAAGGGACCTTAAAGATCATCTAGGTCCAACCCTCTGCCATGGGCAGGGACACCTCCCACTAGAGCAGGCTGCTCAAAGCCTCATCCAGCCCGGTCTTCATCATCTGTGTGGCCACAGATGTTCTGAAAATTATTTTCCTTACACTTACTCATTAAAACTCTGCTATAGTTATAGGTATTTGGTGTAACCTCCTTTGATTAAGAGCAGTGTTTGGAACAAGGCTGTTAACGCTGCTTTGTTTTCCAGCAGCAGCTAGTCACAGCATTTTACTAATACTCATTAGTGTTCATCCCTGTGTATTGGGCAGAATTCCCCTCCACAAAATAGGACCAAGACACAGTCAGGTCAAAGACTGTGTTTTATATACAAAAATGTATTAATGTGATATTTAGGTTGGTTTGAAACCATCTTCCACAAAAGTATGGTCAATATTTTTGTAGCGGAGTCAGGATCTCTGTGGTAGAGAGCACAGATACAAGATACAAAGCGGTCCCAGCTCAACACATTTCCTTCCAAACAGCTGCATCTCCTCATTGTCTCTTCATCTCATCCCTAAGACACAGCTTGCGCTTCTAATTGTCATTCCCTTCAGTGGACATTAGCATGCTTGTTAAATTGGCCATTTGTGTCCCAGAACTCCTCTGCCTGTCCAGTGACTCACTCAGACCTGCATTTTGCATGCCCTCGGGGAGCACGGAACAAGTTATCTCTGTGCTTTCAGCTTCTGGTCCTAAAACTATTGCGCATCAAATTCAGTACTCCCGTATTGCTTCATTAACCACTTAAAAATGCAGTTGTAAGAAAAAAGTGACTTTTAAAGAGGAAAAAGTGTAGAAGGATGTGTTCTCTCCTATGGATTTCAACACCATCTTTGTTTTCTCTTGTTTTTGCAAGTTACCAGTTGCCTTTTTCTTCCCTGTCTGCGCTGTCCTGCCAACCTTAACTGCCTACCTCCTGTTTCTTAATGCAGTCATCACCAAAAGAGACTTACTCCACTTGACAGTGTTGCAATTAAGGCATGAAGGTAGCATACAGAAGTCAAGTTGCCCGCCCATAGTTGCACTGGGAGTATATTGCTAACAGCAGTCAAATCTTGTTTGGCCAGGAAAGTAAGCAGTAGTGATTTGAGGATGTGTAGAAGGCTGATACGTTGAGTGCCAGTTTTCAAAAATTCCCCTCATCTGCTTACTTTCATGTTCAAGTTTCAGCTCTCTGGGTTAATGATCACCTGTTTTGAGAACATGACAATTGTATTTATTTCAGAAAATGATACCGTTTGTCTCTCTGGAGTAGACAATGTTGGGTTCTGTCAGAACTTGAGTTACAAACAGCCTCCCTTCTGCAAGTGCAAGGCCAAATACTGCCCCTTGAAATCATGAGAAGCTAACTTCAGCGCATCTTGGGGTTTGGCTAGCTAGCTGGCTTTGGTGTCTATCTGATAATAAATTATGAACTTCATGTTGAAGAAGACTTTGTGAAACTGGCCTTCATGGCATCTAAGTGTTAATGACTTCAGTGAAGCTTGAGGGCATACAAAGTGCTCACCGTTTACTACTACAGTGAATTCTTTCACAAGGCTTTCCTCTTTTGCAGCACAATTAATTTTACGTTTCATTTACTGATGCTGGCATGCACTTAACTTTATAATATTAGTTAAAATTGGTTTATGATGTCAGTCTTATTTTTAGCACACTGAAAGCAGGCAAATAATTGAAGTGTGCTGTTGTATGATTTAGGGTTTGTGGTGGACTTGGAGAGGTGAGGATGTGCCATTCCTGCTTCAGTTGGCCTAGAGGGAATAGCTCTTCTCTTTAACATCTCATTGTAATCTTTCTGATGATACCCCAGAATGTCAGCTTCTGCCTCATAGCTCAAGTTAAGTTCTTCCCAAAATAACTTCTGATGTACCTCAGTTTAAAAAATAAATCTCAGCAATGTACATGAATAACATTTGAATCTGAAAGGCTGTTGAAGTTCAGTATATCATTTATATTGTTTTAGTTCTTTGTTCAGTTCTAAGTTGTCTCCCATATGTTAATACCAACGAGATGACTTTTTTAGGCTGCCACAGGTTATTCTGCTGGTCATGCTGAAAACCTTTGCCAGGCTGTGGTGTTCTGTTGTAGTGAAGTCTTAGTAACTTTCCAGGATGAAAAAGAATTAAGAAATATTTTGTCTGGAGTTTTCCTGCCTGCTTTATATGGTAGTGCTTTTGTTTTAAAAATGCCTCTTTTTCTAATGAAAGTAATTTTTAGCTTTTCTACAAAGAGATGAATGCATTAGGAGGTCAATCAAGCATTGATTAAAATCTGGTTTGTGACTCTCACTAATTTGCACAACCTTACTTAAATCTTATGATGACTTGGAGAAGGGGACAATCATACATGTTTCCTATCAGGAGAGATGTCTCATCAGAAGTTTGAAGGAGGAAGAACACTCTGAGACATCTACACGTGAATGGCATCCGGCTTGACTTGCCTTCAGGGAAAATAATGAGTGTACATCATAAGGTTGGCTCTGTCTTTAGAGTTTAGGGAACATTTGCCTCTGTGTTTGCTTTTCCCTATGAGATAAAGCAGCCACTGGGAAGCACTGAAACTGCGTGTATTAGGATGCAAAACACACAGACCTCAAAGAGCAGTAAGGCCTTCATCAGCTGAACGAGTCAGTCGATGTGCTGACCTGACCTTACTTGCACTTCTTCTGTTAGGAGAGTAGGTTATTTGCCAGAGTCATTCTGAACTCTCACTATGAAACATAGTTTTTCTGCTGTGCTCATATCTAAAAGCTATCTATTTTTATTGCTGTCCCCATCTGAGATATTTCAGGCTAATGAAACAATATGATTGTTTTTATCTCCAAAGTATTTCATTTCTACTGCAGAATGTGATACAGAAGAATGCAAATCTAAATCTGAGTGGTTATCTCTGCTAAGCTGCTTTTAAAAAATGAATTAGCTTAGTAAGGAACTGGCAAATACATGCCGAACACTTTTGTGAGGATCGCTGATTGTGAAGTTTTGTTAAACTGTGCTTTCTCCAAGCATGTACAAAAATAGCAACTTTGGAAATCATGAAGCTGTGTCTTTTTCACAACTGAAGCTATTATGAGACTACAGGCAGCATTCTCATTCCCTCTCTTCCTCTTCGAAAGATGAACATCGTCTCGGAAATGCGAGGAAGGAGTAAGCGTGGTGATTAATGTGACCGACTGCTCAAGAAATAGGTACTATTTGCCGTTTTAAGCATTAACCAGCAATTAGGCTTTGCAGCACTGAGTCTCATTCCCTTTTCATTAATGAGGCCATTAACAAAGATATGATACGGTCGTCTTCTTCTGTTACACGTGCAACTCAAGTAAGTGAAGACTTCAGATACTTCAGGCCAGTGTTATCATCTTTATGAACCTGCCTCTGTGATGCCTGTAAGCACAAGCGAAGTGAACTTCTGCAGTCTTCGGGAAACTCCCCCCGCACAAAGTTGTTGGGAATCCTTTTCAGGCCTGACTCTTCTGCACATATGAAACCTAAGCTGCTTCTCTTTCGTTCCAGCCCTTCTTAGGCTCCCTCCCGCCCTGGCAGCTTTTATGGACTAGCAAGGTCATGCCCCATTGTTGCAGTTCCACCTCCCATCGCCCATGCCTAAGTGATGGTATCACCTATCTTAGTCCTTGGGAAGAGCTTCCTGAGAGCTACCGGAGAGTCACCCCACAGCCTTCTTCAGATCTCACCTGATGACTGTATCTCACTGGCTGAAAGTTTGCCAGCATTTGAGCTACTGAAGTGTGCAGACTGCTTGCTGTCTTGCCGACCGATGTCTCAATGTTTCCCTGTGTCTCTACATCTGCTGTGTTTGTCTTGTTTTCGGGTACGTCTGCCTTCTGCAGCATGATGTGGAAGAACATAATCCAGCCAGGGAGCTCGGAGTCATCTACCTGTAGGAGGACAAGCTTTGTGTGCTCTGCTACCGTAGCTCCTTTTCTTGAGCCAGCTCATTTAAACTTGGATCGCTGTACCCTACATTATGCTCCAGCACACAGACCTTCTTTTTGTTTTGTGTTGGGAATGTGCTTGGCATAAGGAGTAGAGGAATGTTTTCATTACTAATAGGCAAATATGTTTTCACATGACTTAGACAAGCAATATATTTGTATACATTACAGAGCTGCCCTATAATGACAGGAAAAATCATCAGAACTCACCGTTTCTTCACCAGTGTGCTGATCGTGCCCCATCTGGTTTGTCGTGCCAGGCTTCAGGACACAGGCAGCGTAGCTGTAAGTGCAGGCTCCCTCCCTCTCTTGCAGGTCTTAAAATAATACAGTTATTAAGAGTATAATGTAAGAATTTTAATTTCTCTGCCATTAGAGGATGATCTCTTAATGAAACTGCCAGTTTGGTGTTTCCCTGTCTCCTGAATGTTTTGATAAATCACAGAATCATGGAATCACAGAATGGTTCCGGTTGGAAGGAACCTTAAAGATCATCTAGTTCCAACCGCCCTGCCATGGGCAGGGACACCTCCCACTAGACCAGGCTGCGCAAAGCCCCATCCAGCCTGGCCTTGAACACTTCCAGGGATGGAGCATCCACACTTCCCTGGGCAACCTGTTCCACTGTCTCACCACCCTCACAGTAAGAATTTCTTCCTAATATCCAATCTAAATCTACCCTCTTTCATTTTGAGGCCGTTAACCCTTGTCCTATCACTACACTCCCTGATAAAGAGTCCCTCCATATCCTTCCTGTAGGCCCCCTTTAGGTACTGGAAGGGGCTATAAGGTCTCCCTGAAACCATCTCTTCTCCAGGCTGAACAACCCCAACTCTCTCAGCCTGTCCTCATAGCAGAGGTGCTCCAGCCCTCTGATCATCTTCATGGCCCTCCTCTGGACCAGCTCCAACAGATCCATGTCCTTCTTATGTTGGGGACTCCAGAGCTGGACACAGTAATGCTGGTGGGGTCTCACGAGAGCAGAGCAGAGGGGCAGAATCACCTCCCTTGACCTGCTGTCCACGCTTCTTTTGATGCAGCCCAGGATGCGGTTTGCTCTCTGGGCTGCAAGTGCACATTGCCATCTCATGTTGAGCTTCTCATCCACCAACACCCCCAAGTCCTTCTCCTCAGGGCTGCTCTCAAGCCATTCTCGGCGCAACCTGTATTTGTGCCTGGGATTGCCGTGACCCAGGTGCAGGACCTTGCACTTGGCCTGGTTGAACTTCATGAGGTTCGCACAGCCCCACCTCTCAAGCCTGTCAAGGTCCCTCTGGATGGCATCCCTTCCCTCCAGCGTGTCAACCGTGCTACACAGCTTGGTGTTGTCAGCAAACTTGCTGAGGGTGCACTCAATCCCACTGTCCATGTCACCGACAAAGATGTTAAACAGCACTGGTCCCAGTACTGACCCCTGAGGAATGCCACTCGTCACCAGTTTCCATGTGGACATTGAGCCATTGACTGCAACCCTTTGAGTGTGGCCATCTAGCCAGTTCCTTATCCACCAAGTGGTCCATCCATCAAATCCATGCTTTTCCAATTTAGAGACCAGGATGTCGTGCGGGCCAGTGTCAAACGCTTTGCATAAGTCCAGGTAGATGACATCAGTTGCTCTCCCCTTATCTACCAATGCTGTGGCAACATCATAGAAGGCCACCAAATTTGTCAGGCACAATTTGCCTTTGGTTGTTGTTGTTGGTTGCCATGTTGTCTGTCACCAATCACCTCTTTATTTTCCATGTGCCTTAGCAGAGTTTCCAGGAGGATCTGCTCCATGATCTTGCCAGGCACAGAGGTGATGCTGACCAGAAAACTTCTACTTTCCTCTCCTTGATGCTGTTCAGATTGGACCTGAGAAACGCCAAACTGCTCTACGACATTGATTTTTGTTATTAGCTTTCTAGAAAAGTGAAAGGGAGGGACAGAATACAAAACCTTGACAACCGAATATGGTTTCCAGCTCTTTTAGCTTTTGTTCTGTATTGCTGGTGTACCTGCCAGCCCCTGGTGAGAATGGCTGCCTATGCAGGCAAGAAGTAATGGTAGGACAAAAGGGTAATGGTTTTAAACTAAAAGAGGGTAGATCTAGGTTAGATACAAGGAAGAAATTTTTTACAAAAAAATGGATGGTGAAACACTGGCACAGGTTGCCCAGAGAGGTGGTAGATGCCCCATCCCTGGAAACATTCAAGGTCAGGTTGGACAGGGCTCTGAGCAACCTGATCTAGTTGAAGATGTCCCTGCTCATTGCAGGGGGGTTGGACTAGATGGCCTTCAAAGGTCCCTTCCAATACAAACCATTCTGTTATTCTATGGTTCTGTGATTCTCTGCATAGTAGAAGGCAGTGGCTGCCCTAAAGAACTCATCTGCTAACCAAGACAAATGGTACGAAGCATCATCTGAGGGTTGCCCCTTGAAGAATGAGGCGCAGAGGCACTGAACAACACGCTTTAGGTTGTGTGGGAAACCTGTGCTGGGACTAGAACTGAACGCTGGCTCCAAGTCCCTCGGCCTCTAGTCCTGAAAAATCCTCCTCTTAATGGTTTTCAAACCCCATCAGGTAAAGCAATTCTCTGAGAATTCCAGGTGGGCAAAAGCAAAAGCGAAAGCAATGCCGAGCCTTGTGGCTCCCCTCCTACCTCTGCGCCACTTTTGGGAGCACTAATGAGACCTACCAGCCTTTTTTGTCCAACCTATCCGCTGAAGACTGGAGGAAGATGTGATTTATTAGCTAGGACCGGGATGGATAGCATCATAAATCTCCTCTAGACGGCAACAATTAAAGTTGCCAGGGCTCTCTGCCTTGCCACATGGAGTCCACGCGACTCTGACCAGATTTGACGGGCTTATTCTGCTAAATGAGGGTGTTGAAATGACCGTCTGCAGTTTATTAATAAGTGTATAAATCTGAACTATAAGGGGGAAAAAGATGAACTGGTGCTAGTATATCTGTGACATATACTTAATAATAAAACTTAAACTCTTATACAGCCTGGTACAAATTACTTGCTCTACTGCGCCAGTTCTGCCACAGCTACACATTTCATTTTTGTGATATGCTCTGCGACTGCTCGGTTAATAAGCGCTGAGAAGGGAGAGTAATAGATAGATAGATGCATCTGGTATTTATAGAGGACTGTTTTAATGGTGCTAAAAAACTGATGTGCTCAGCGTTCCTTGCAGCTGCAGTTGCGTCCGTGTCAGTAATCCTGTCAGGAGGGTTGCTGGTTTCCAGTGTAATTAGAACCCTGAAGCAAATAAACACCAAATGAATTCTCTTCTTTTGAAGTTATCTTTTTTCCCCCCTCTTTTAAATAGCCCTTCTCTGGTATAATTATGTACCAGTCATTAGAACATTAAAAATCATTTTCAGTGAATGAATGCTATTTTTGTTGTTGTTGTTCCTTGCTAATTATTGTGAACTAATTGTAATTTAGGCTAGTCTTCTAAAAATCTCATTTCATTACAGAATGGCTACTGACTTAAACTGGTTCCAGCCTTGATCCCCGGGAGAGGCGGCCACTCCAAGTCGGGTTCATCTAAGCCGGTCTGGTGGCTTCTAACGCGTGTGGGTGGAGTGCAAGTTGTTGCTCAAAGCCATTTTGATAAACTCCTGCCCTTCTAGCATTTAAGCCATAGGTTAAATATAAATTCACAGTACTGTATGCTTGCCACCCGGGGAGTGATGACAGAGATACTATATGATAATATAGGGAGGTAATAGCCTTCCTATCTGGCTTTTTGCGACTGTGTCTAGGATAATGCATTGAGCCCCGAGCAGCTCGTTCCTGAAAAGATCCTGGCAGGAGTTCAGAGGACAGTAACAACCCATGCGGTCATCTGGGGAGGGTTTGGCTCTAAACTGTGGTGTCTTCACCGTTTATCTTGGTTATTAGTTTTGCAACATTTACGGCTGTAGTCAGATGTTTTGGATTTGTGCTCACATATGCTGAGTTACGGTGTACAGGCGCTGGGACATCCTTGTGTAAACTCCGTAGCCTGGTTTGCATTTTTTGGTTCTCGTATTCAAACCGTTTCAAGGTTAAAAAATAGAATAATAAGGATCAGTTGCAGCTACATAAGCAAGTATATATTAATTGACATTTACTGGTAATGAGGTATGAGAATGAAAAACCTACTCCACCTCTCAGATCCCAGCTTGAGTTTTTAAGATTGGCTGTTAGAAGAAAAATGTCTTTGTACTCACAAATTGAGCACATTCAGCCCAGAGTTACTAGCACATAATAAACATGGAAACATCTAGCGACACTTTCTTTAATGGACTCATTCTTTACACTAGAACCACAGCTTTTATAACTCAGATTCTTAAAATGCCTTTTATAATGTCGTTTCTTAAACAGCCTTAGCTTCTGTTGTCCTGCAATGGCAATTCTGTCCTACCAGGATGACCAAGACGGCACAGCCCTCCGGCTGTAACCCAGCACGTTCACAGAAATGCCTGAGAGAGTTGTTACAGAGACACTAAAGCTTCAGGTGGTTCAAGTATTTCTAAAATGCAGTTCAAAGTGGAGCTCAGGAGATGCTTTTACAGCATGGGCTGTGCTCAGGACTTCCCTCCTTCCCTCACCCCTCCTGCAGTTATTTTTGGGTGAGAGAGATTTATAGCAACGGCGCAAATCGCCATGTTAAATTGGAGCTCAACTTTGGAATCGGTCGTCGCCAAGCAGGGCCATATATACACAAATACATAGGGGAAGGATAAGCCAAATCTGTTAATGCTTTAAGTCAATGCATCTGTGATAAAGCACAGAAAATCCTCTAAGGAAAATTGCAATGTTGTGAGTTATGACTACTTTCTGCTTGAATGAAAACATCCACTTGTAGGTTTAAGGGACACAACCTCCCACACAGTGCCTCCGTTCTTTAGGGTGATTTAACTTAATTTTCCTCAGTGTTTCCATGTTTTGGATGGGGGCTCCTGTATGCTGAATTATAGTGTATAGACCTTGGGTCATCTTTTTCTGAACTCTGTATTTTATCCTGCCTTTTTTACCTCTTGGCTTTGAAAGGCATCTCCTTAGGAAAAAATGTGGTTTTGTGCTTGTGATACATCTCAGAGGCTATTTAGATAATGGTTTCTTGACAAGGAGGTGCTTATGTTTTTTTTTGCTAAGTCTTTTATTCCAATTGTGATAAATTTGTGCTGTATAACAGTGAAAATAAAACCCCCGTAGTTTCTTTTGAAATGAGCTTACGAGTGTGCCATCCAAATGCCTCACGCTGTCAGAGAAACCCTTAACACCTACCGTTGCGCACGCTTCTGCTGATCCAGGAGTTTTTAAGCAAGGAAAGCAAGATGTGCTTCATAGATGTGTATCAGCCCCAAAAGGAAGAAGGGCTCCATTTAGAGGAGAAAATTCTGTTTCCAGGAAAAAAAATTAAATTACTGCAGAAGGTCCTAAAATCTTGCAATGGTCTGCCAAGGCGGCAGATCCCGGTAAGATATCTGATCACAAATAGCACTGGTATGTCTGGTACAGGCTTCTGACTGATATTTCAGTCAGTTAGATAGAAGTGAAGATAGATGTGAAGCAGAGGTAAAGAGTCTAATCATCCAAAAAACACACACTCACACATACGCTATCTCTCCTCAGAGAAAAAAAATGAGCGTAGCCATTCATGTAGAGTCACGGCAGGCATGAAAACCTAGTTTCCTAGTCCAGAGAAAAGTTAACAATATAGAAAAAGATGCTCTTAATTAATTTCTGTTCTCAACAGCACATTAAAATTTGAACAATTCAGATGCAATTAATGGGACAAGAAAATAATAATAAAAAAAGCCAGACTGTGATACTGTGCTCCTTGCAATTATTTCTTAATGCTAAGTAAACACACTGGTGAGAAAATTGTAATTTGTAATTATTGCACAGTGCTAGAAAGAGCCGTGTGGTAGCCAGTGCCAGGTAGGCCCTCGATGAATAAAACAGTTATTTATAGCATTATGCAATGCTGCATCCTGCCAGCGTATAAAAGGAGCGAATTTCAGCGATACTGTAGATTTGGTAAAAGACCATCATGCCAACCTGTTCCGGATTGTTTTTTGGGAGATGGAGAAAGAGGAGGGGAGGGACAGCAATGTCTATCACAGAGAAAAAAAGGCAATGAAATGCGACCCTCTTTTAATTAAAGGCTCCCGCAAAGTAATTTCCCCCTTTAGCTTGTGGTAATATGCTTTTGGCAGGAAGAGTAATGCAAACAAAACACTCTTCCTTATAAGCAAAATCAAGGAGGGCAGGCAAATTGTATTCAGCAGCAATTTGTTGGAGAATTTGTCATTTGTTTTTGAAGAGCGCTTGGAGTTGGACAGCAGGAGCGGGGTGTTTTGCTTGTGCCTTGTGAATGGCAGCAGCAGTGGGGTTTGAAAACCTTTTAGAGGAGTCTGGGGATAGTCTCCCATGGGAAATTATGGAAAATACCTGTCAGTCTTAATGGAAACTCATCACTCCAAAAGGAGACTAATGTGCTCTTTGGAAGTGTATTTTATCAGCTTTAAGTCCTCTTTGTGGTAACATAAAATAGGGTAAATACAATTGAGGCAGTGAAATCTTATAAACGTCTCCCCAGCTTGGGGAATTTAAAAATAGAGCTACACAGGGTTCCCTCTGGATATTTGAACAGGCTATAAATAAGTACAGAAATTGGCTTTTTTCTGCTATTTTAATAATTTCTCATACATTTTTTAATTATTATTATTATCGGCCCATTTGTGACCTGATTGAGCCAATGTGCTTTATTTCCATTTCCCAGCCTAACAGCCCTTTCCTTGTGAAAGGACCTTTTAAGGATGTATGGCCAGAAGAGGTGGGGCCCTTTTTTTTCCCCACTGGTAGATATCATTTTGTATCCTTAGAGGTTTTAGAGAAGTGCACCACTCTTTTCCATGGGATGGGAGAAAATACACAGCTGTTGTAGCGTAATTAGTATATCATGCCTCTCGTTGTAGGGTCCTTTACGTAATAGGCCCCAGGAAGGATTTTTTTGTAAATGTGAAATGCCGCATCCTGTTGAGCTGAGAGGCTGAATGACCCTGAAGTGGGTCTGCAATCAGTGAGCAATGGCCAGGAGAAGCCGTGCCGCGTCTGACACACAATGCGGCGCTTGCCAGCCAGAAGAGACACATGCACAGCGCTCGGGGAACAGCTGATGGCAAAGCCTTTCTGGAAGAACAAGCTGTAACACGGCAAAACTTAATCAGTGCTGTCCTCCCTCTTTCCTGCTCTGTATGTCTTTATTTCTGCCTCATGCATCTGCTGCTTCTATTGAAGACATTGTTTTAGATGTTAATGTCTAAAACGGGGATCCTACGGAGGAGCCTTGCAGTGTGACGGGTTTAGGTGGAGGCACTAAGCTTTCAGAAATGGCCAGAGGTTAGAGATGCAATGGTTGTTGCTACTGGCAAATCTGTTAAAACTAGATGGAAATGGAAATGTAATGACATGAAGAAAGTCTAAGTGCCATGCTGGTACCAGATTTTACTATCATACTGATAAGGGTAAGGTTAGGTTCAGTGTGATAGACTACTTTGGAATAATTGTCAACAGAGTCGTTGTTGATCGCTTTGATCTGCTGATCCGGTTTTGTCCCTTTTCTTGAATAATCTCACCATTTAAAAAAAAAATAAATTAAAAAACACTGCTCCTGATCCAGAAGCAGCTGAGTTGCTGTCGTTGGGCTTGTCCTCCAGCCAGGTCAGAGAAGCAGCATGCCCTTGCACATGAAAAGCTGGTTCTGACAGCAACTGTAATAAACCACCTAATCTTTCTGAGCCACAGCTCTAACAATAATTAGGCAGTGGATGTGTCCCACAGTAATACCAGCTGGGGTTTTCTCTAAACCTCTAGACAGGTTTTCACTGCGGAATTAGCTCAAGATGCTCTTCTCTAACTAGCATAGCTCAAATGAGAGTGGCCCCAGTGCAAATGAAACCTGAGGTACTTGCATCCGTGTTATAACTCCTGGGGTCACACGGAAGCATCCTTAGTGCCACTGTAGGTACTTGGACATCTCTGGTGGAAGGGGTGCAGCGCTGTCTGGTTGTTTGCAGGTGTCACACAGGGATGGCAGGGATCACGTTACATTTGTAGGGACTGCTGCAGTTCTGGTAGGTTCCAGTGGCTGCCCTTCTGTTTCCAGAGGATACCCAGTCACGCTGCTGGACTGAACTGGGAAACGGCTGTTATGGCAGAGGTTGACCTCCTCTTCAGAGGTTCCCCCTCTCCCCTGCCCCCCAAGATGCACGCGGTCTGGCGGTGAGGTGGTTGTGTGTTTGGTGGACTGTGAACCAACCCTGAAGAACCTCTTCAAGCAACCGTGGCTGCTGCTTTCACCGCTGCCTGGTGATCCCTTTGTGAATCTTTAATACTGATCCACAATACTTTGGTTTTTTTTTTCTGTTGGATCAAGACATATTCTGACCCCGCTTCCCTCTCAAGGGAATAGAGGTGTATTGGGTTTGTGTCGCAAGGTTTTGGTAGCAGGGGGAGCCACAGGGGTGGCTTCTGTGAGAAGCTGCTAGAAGCTTCCCCTATGTCCAATAGAGCCAATGCCAGCCCACTCCAAGACGGACCCACCGCTGGCCAAGGCCAAGCCCATCAGCAGCAGTGGTAGTGCCTCTGGGATAACATATTTAAGAAGGGGGGGGGGGAAACCTGTGCAATGGCAACTGCAGCCAGAGAGGAGTGAGAATATGAGAGAGCAATAACTCTGCAGACACCAAGGTCAGTGGAGAAGGATGGGGAGAAGGTGCTCCAGGCGCCAGGGCAGAGGCTCCCCTGTAGCCCATAGTGAAGACCATGGTGAGGCAGGCTGTCCCCCTGCAGCCCATGGAGGTCCACGGAGGAGCAGATATCCACCTGCAGCCCATGGAGGACCCCACAACAGAGCAGGTGGATGTGCCCAAAGGAGAGTGTGACCCCGTGGGAAGCCCAGGCTGGAGCAGGCTCCTGGCAGGACCTGCGGCCCTGTGGAGAGAGAAGCCCACGCTGGAGCAGGTTTGCTGCCAGGGCTTGTCACCCCATGGGGGACCCACGCTGGAGCAGTCTGTTCCTGAAGGACTGCACCCCGTGGAAGGGTGCTGGAGCAGTTCGTGAGGAACCACGGCCCATGGGAAGGACTCACATTGGGGAAGTTTGTGGAGAACTGTCTCCCATGGGAGGGACCCCACACTGGAGCAGGGCGGAGTGTGAGGAGTCCTCCCCCTGAGGAGGAAGGAGCAACAGAGACAATGTGTGATGAACTGACCACAACCCCCATTCCCTGTCCCCCTGTGCTGCTGTGGGGGGACGAGGTTGAAAAATTGGGAGTAAAGTTAAGCCCAGGAGGAAGGACAGGTGGGGTGTTTTAAGATTTACTTTTTATTTTTCATTATCCTACTCTGATTTGATTGTTAATAAGTTAAACTATTTTCCCCAAGTCTGGTCTGGTTTTGCCCATGACGATAATTGGTGAATGATCTCTCCCTTATCTCGACCCCTTTCATTATATTTTCTCTCCTCTGTCCAGCTGCGGAGGGGAGTGATAGAGCAGCTTTGCTGGGCACCTGGTGTCCAGCCAGGGTCAACCCACCACAAGAGGACAGGCAGAGACTATCCCATCTCAACCCTTAGCAGAACCTTCTTCCCATTTCTTGCCCGTGGCTCTTTCACCCTACTACTGCAGCTGGACCTCTGGCCTGGTACCTTTGACTTACTAGTCATCCGTCGATCTGAAGCTGTTACCTGATTCTATGTCGGTATTACCACGTCCATCAGCTGGCATCTCTCTCCGTTTACCCACTTTTAAGGACATTTGGCTTGCATCTGATTTTGTGAAAGGTGTTTCTGTTCTGCCTTCTATTCGCCTTTCAAGTGTTCCCAGGACTGCTGCTCTTCCCAAGTCCGCTGGTACCTCTGACAGGGCCAGAGGCATTTCTGCACATCTACCAGAAATACCAGAGGAGGGAGGTACAGGGTATCTCCTCCACCTGAAAGTCATCTTGCAAATTCTAGAAGTCCTTTTAATAGCAGATCTTCCTTTTTTTTTAATGAGCCTCATTACACCTAATTTGTTCAGCTTTTTGTGAGCTGCCATATGGCATCAGTGGAAACCTGGTGAAAATGTATTTATCATCTTACAAAATGTATATAAAGACGTCAAACACACATAATTAAAAGAATTCTCTTTAAGATATATTCTTACCAATTAGGCACTTGGAGCTTCTAGACCAAGTCTTATCAGCTGGCTGGCAGGGGTATCTTGAAGATATGTGTCACGAGTCAGGATGAGATATAAAGCAAGTGTATCAGTATTGCTATTTCAGGTATCACAAACTACGTCTGGGTTCTTGAAGATCTTGAGTGAAATGTTTCATTCTTATCTCTTAGGAAATCTCTCTTGCCACAAAGGAGAAAATTAGGTATGATGGAGCGATGTTTCTTTCCTCAATGCTGGAAATCTGCAACCATGACATAGTACAGCCTGGGTTTTTCCCACCAAAAACCCCTTTCAAGCCACCAGTTCAGATGATAGGCTTCCAGAGGGCAGTTCAAATTCAAGACAATATTCTTCCTCCTCTGAATATAAAGTAATTAGGTTCTAAGCTTAGGAAAGCATTAATTTAAATGCTTTCAACTAGGTGGGATGGAGCTAACCTATAAGGTCTGGATCTGCAGCCTAGCAGAATTTGCTTGGACAAGAATTTGGCTTCCAGGGAGTAAGGAGTTATTTGGAGAAGCCAGGCAGAGCTTTCTTTAGAAGTCCTTACTCCACAGATCTCTCTTTATGAAAAAGCTTGATACTGCTTCTCCCTTGCCCAAGACTTAGGTCAATTGTTTCTCTGGTTAAACGCTCTTCCTAAAAACCAAGTACATCTTTCATTCTCCATTCTTTAAATAAGAAAACTCACAGATTTATGTTTTGTTCCCTTTGTTGTGAATGTTACATAAATTCATCTGCGAGGCCAGGCTGGTGCTGGAGCAGGTCTAGGCAGCAGCTGCTTTCAAGTGCTCTGCACCTAGCACTGTAGATGTGTCTATGGGGGCAGGCAGGTGCCCATCACAACTTTCCACCTAACCTAGTACCAGGAACGTTTAGTAGATAGGCTTCAGTTCTGAGATGTTTCTCTAGCAGTTTTAAGGCCATCTGGGTGGAGGCTGCTGCAGCTTCTCCTCCCCAACTTCTTGTGAGTTGCTAACTTCTGTCTTGGGACTGATACAGCAGTGTAGAGAACTGATTTAGTGAGTCGGTCCAGCCAGAAACCAGTCACTTTAATCATTAACGACTGCCAAAGCACTAGGAGTTTTTTTGCACGGAGACACTCATCGTTCACATTAGCACATTTTGCATCATGCAAATATGTTCTCACCTTCTCCATGCACACAAGCACGTGCGCTCGTTCATGTTCCATTTTAGAGTATGGAACTGTAGCATCTTACTAAGGTCTGACTTTCTGGTCCATGTTTCCACCTTCCTTTGAGCAACATCACTGCAGAAAGCAGAAGGGCCTGTACTTTTTGAAAGGTAGCACCTTTCGTATCTGGGCTTTCAGGAATTGGTGCAAAAATTCCAGCTCTGTTTCCAGACCTACCTGCTGCACGTGCAAGGTATTGGTGTGGGAACAGTGTGTGCTGGATTGAGTCTCCTTGAAAATCTGTCCCAAAATATTTGCCATGGGACTGACCTCATTTTGGGTCTGGTGGGCCCAAACTCTAGTGTTGGAGTTGCTTACCCATATACACAGGGAGCACTGTCAATTCAGTTTACTCCCCGAGGGTGCTCTGTATCCCCAGTTGTTCCTGAGGCAGTCAGGGTAGATGAGCTGCACGTCCTGGCCATGGAGAAACAGGTCCAGGTCTCTTCCTGGAGGAAGCCCAGGGCAGTTTGGTGGTTTCCTCCATCCCCGGAGGGCTCCATCAGGTGTTGTGGACGGGAGACGAGCAGATGGACGAGTGAGTGCTCCCTGGGGCAGGTCACCAGACAGCATGGACCTAGTCTCCACGCAGGGCTCCTGTTGCGGGCTCAGAAGACATATAGGCAAAAGGTCTTTCTGTGTATGTTTAGCAGATTTTGCTGGTGATAAGAGAACATTTTAGGGAGGGGGCTGCTTTCCTCTACCCATCCTCCTCGTACCAAACCTCTAGCCACCCTCCTCATACCAAAGTTCTGCCCATCTTAGAGAGCTACCTCTCTAACTATTCACCGTTGGCAAGTGCCTTTCCTCTTTGGTGGTGTTATTTAGCGCAGGCTTCAATTAAACAAGTAAGACAGGGAAAATAGGGGATGGTTGCCTAGTAACTGATTGCCTTGAGATCTGGAAACATACGGCAGAGTTAAGGGTTAATTTTTGCAGGTGAAAGTAGAAATGTCCGTGGATGTGGGTGGTGGTGGGTTTAAGCTAGAAAGATCTAGGACATGGTTCAGAGAAGAAGAACAGTGCCCGCTGGGTTCTCTCTCCAAATAACAACACAAGACAAACAATGTTGGTTTCGTTAAAATCCACGCTGATGGAAGCTTAGAGAGAACACAAACAAGAGCACTGTTTGAGGGTTCTTCCTTGTGTGTGATGTTTACATAATTTGCCGCGACATTGCAACATTTTCTATCAGCACATCTCATTCACAGTTCAAAGCTTGCCTTAAATAAGCAGCTGCACATGGCCGTGTAGCCTACAAAAAACAGCGACTCCTTTTGTACACGTGTTCCCTGGGATAACCTGATTTTTACAAGGTGCCCACAGGTGTCAAAAAATCTGAATTAAATACTTTAAGGTTTATTTTGAGAGAGCCAAGGCCTGCACAGAGCTTCTGGGGGGCTTCACACCTCTGAAAATCAAGCAGCAATCATGTTTCTTCAAAACTTCCTGTTCTACCTTATTGAGCGCGTATTTTCCCTTCTTTCATGCATTTTAAGGAGTTTTAGAATTGGATAAACAGAGAAGAGAGCTGGTTTGTGTGATAGTGCATGCCACTTCATGAAAATATCCTCGGCATATGTTGCTAAACAATCTTGCACCAAAGAGCACGAATCCAGATGTGGAGCTGAGTGGCCTTTTGGGACACCTGTGTCCCCACTCCCAGGAGAGGGAGCAGTGGTGAAGGAGCCAAGATTGAGGCAAGTCAGACATCAAGGGACCTAAGTGTGCTTCAGCCTGGACTCTCTTTTGTGGTGTCATCGTGAGGATTGAAGCTCATCTGCAGATATGCGGATTGATTCCCTGTGAAGGTCATCACGAGGCATCCTGTGAAATCTCTTCCTTGCATATTAACTGGTCCGTGTGTTCCGACTGCAATAAGCGCTAGTTACTTTCTGTCTGGCTATTAGAGTCCTCTTTTTCTTACTGATGAAAAGCAGAGGGTAAAATTAATCCTTTCCACATGCTGTTGTTATTTCTTTGTGCTTATTTGTGTTACGACAGCATTTCAGAAGCCCTCCTTGTGGGCCAACACCTCGCTGCACTTGTTGCTTTATGAATATGGACTGCAAAGACGGCAAAAGATTGCACGCTAAATATGTCAGAAAGCACCAGGTAAATGCAACAAATAAATATGGGAGAAAAGTAAGACAGTAGCTCTCTTAAAATAAGTCATGATCTCAACAAATCTTGTCAAATTTTTGGAGATGTCATGCTAAAGGAATATCTTTCTAGATTTCTTCTAGAATTCTTCAAGAAGACAGTAAGGTGTGGCCTCCCACGTGTTTTGAACAAACTCTGCCCAGAAGTGGGAGCCTCTCGGGAGAAAATCTAATTGTCTTCGGAGACTTTTTTGTCTGGGTAGCAGAGGCTGGTGTCCCTGGCAGAGTTAGGATCAATAGCTCAGTAACAAATAAGAAATGATGGCTAAAGATATGCTCTGCTTGGAGGGACCTTGAAAGTCTTCAGGCATTTCTGAGTCTGCTGTTGCAATATGACTCCGTTATCATCAAAGCAAGGAAACAGAAAATAGTCTTTGGGGCAGCATTTTGAGTGGAGGGGAGGCAGGGCCGGGAGAGCCCCTGAAGCGTTACAGCCCACAGCGGATGGACCCTGGCTCTCAAGATAGTCATGAGCTTGGACAAATTTTCATTTGGAAATGAAAAATCTTGTAAGGGTAAGAGGGAAATACTGCCAAGATTTAAATATGTTTTTAATCTGTGCAAGATTGCCCAGGTCCTCGGCTGAGCACTGTTTGTACTGTCACATTTTAAGCTACGACTGGATTGTTGGGCATCAAATTTTACGTGCTTTGGGCCAGGTACAGGTACCTAAAGATATCCTAAAGCTACCGGGTTTGTGTTAGCTGCATCCTGGCAGAAGAGGCATGTGTGTGTTTGGGAATTTTTCAGTGTTTTATAGTAAAATCCTTTGGAGTGTAACTTAAAATACTGCATCCCCTCCCTCCCCCTGTTGCCCCTCAGAGAGGGATGTGTGCTGGGCTTGCTGTGCAGGATCCCGCTTACACCATGATGGCCCTTCTGCACAGAAACGCTTTCCTGTGGGACGACTGGATTTTGTGTTGGGATTTACCAATCGCAAAGCATTTCCCTGTTTCCCCATTTCCAGTAATAGAGGTTTTTAAATAATCACCTTGTCCCTGAGCAAGGAAGAAACTTTGTCGGTGATCATACGATCTCCAAGCACAAGGTGTGCTCAACGCAGTTTATGTAGGACCTACAGGCAATAAGTTTTTTTAATTAAATTACTTTGACCTAGAATGAGGTTTAATTAAATATTGCATTAAACAGACTTAAACAAAAAGGCATTTAGTAAACCACTATGCAAATTTCAAGGTAATTAAAATTTGAGATCTGTCTACTTCACGCTATCTCTGTAATTGATGCTAAATGTGAACAGATCAAATAAGTACACTTTTTATTGTGTTTCATTTTTTTTCTTGTGCAAGCTAAGATTGCTAATGATTCCTTTGAATTATTTCTCTATCTGATCTGTTGGATTCATCATTAGAGTGGGTGTCTTTGGGCTTGGTAGTTACTGGTTAGTTTGGATGCACCAAAGAAGTCTTGCATAATACAGGGGTGACAGGGCACTCATTAAAGAACATAAGATAAAGTATTAACTGAAGACAATAAAGAAGAAAGGACTCCTAACCAGAAACATGGACTACTGGCTTTCCTAGTCTGGCTGAAAAAGGGAGGCTCAAAGGGAAAAGTATGTGGAACCAATAAAACACTAAAACGTCCTCCAAGAGTTTCTAGAATTGGAACTGGACCAACTCCAGCAGGGCAGAACTGTATTCAGTCCACCAAGACAGCTCACTAACTTAATCTTTGAGGCTAAGGTCAAGAAAGCACTGAGCAGTATTCATCATTTGCTAGCCAAGAACGACCGACCCTTGCTCCGAGTGATAAATAATCAGTACGCATACATTGAGAGCCTTTAATAAATGCCCGCGGTTAGGCAATATGGCCCCAAATGTTGATAAAACTGGTTCTGCTGTTTGAACCGGTGGATAAAATGGGTGGCCAGGGCAGTCCCTCTCCGCCCCAGGCTCACAGAGTCAAAAATGAGCATGGGGTGTGGGACCAGCCCGAGTCTGCCTCTGCAAAACCTCAGGCTTAACAAAGCCGACATATTTCTGTATTGGCAGCATCTGTCACTCCTGCTCCTGCTCTGCAGCAGCTGATGTGACCCAGCTGTGGATCAGCGTTTATGAAGGAGCTGAGGATTATGTGCTCAATATCTTTTCAATACATCCTGCTGCGAACTCTGCCGATTTCCAGGGAAGCCTCTGGAGAGCAATCCGAATGCTCCGAAAGCTGCCAGCAATTCCTCTTGTCCTCCGCATTGTCCTGCCGCTCCCGCTCCCCAGCCTGTGCCCCCTTACCTTGGGAATTCATCCATCCCCAACCACCCCAGGAAATGATAGCGCTTTCAGAGCTTCAGTCTGTGTCACAGAAAATTATAAAATACCCCCAGCCAGTTGAACAGGCGGGATTTAAGATGACCTGCAGAAATCTGGAGATGACAGAGTATAACCGTAGAAAAAAATTACAGTTAAACTTCTGTATTCCGAAAAAAAAAACCCATGCAAAAACAATGGGCTCTCCCATTTACCCTCCAGATTTCAAAGGAACAGAAATCAGTTCTTATTGTATTGAGTCCTTAAAAAAAGATCTGCCTTTCTCAGCATTTTTATAAATCAGTCTGACTTTGAAATTGTAGTATGTGGATGGTCTCAGAGGTGAAAAGATGAGCATTATTTGCATAATAAAATCACAAAGGGAGTGAGTATGCAAAACTTAATTTATTTAAAATTCACCCATCCGACATGCTGGGCACAAGTGCGGAAGATTAATAATAAAAATAGTCACCTACAGCATATAAATTAATGGCAGTCCCCAGAACTAAGAGCTTCCTTCCCCGCACTCGGAAAAACCTTTGGAGAAGGGATACGCGGCGTGACCGGAACGTGATGGATTCTGCTGTGGGAGGGAGGGTGAGGATGGGCAGCGCTGTGCTCCCCTGGGCGGGCAGCAGACGCCCCGTGGGGCTACCGGTGCCAGCTGCCGTGGGGCAGGGCGGCTGAACAAGCAGGTCTGGGTGGCAGCGCTACCTCTGTCGTTACAAGTGTCCTAAAGGATCCGCTCTTGTATTCCAGAGGCACAAGTTCATCACTTTTTTCCCCTTCGTCACGTCTCTGCAGTCAGTTGACACAAAAGGGATGACAGGAGGGTATTTGGTAGTTCCAGGATCTTGTTAAAAATAACTTTTTTTTTCTATTACAAGCCTCAGTGACTGTAATGTTTCCAACAATGCCACTACATTTCTGACAAAAACTTGCTGAAGAGACTGTGTTTTATTGTAGTTTTTGTGTTACATGGTTAGTGGTGTGTTACACTTAAAAAGCCCAGACTGAGACACCCTAAATTCTTCCTGCCTGCACTATATTTCCTAGTAGATGGTTTCTGAGGCTCCTACTCAATAGGGAATATTTGGCCAAGGGACAGGGAAAGATGTTTGAGCTTGGATCTGCTGAAGAGTGAGTTTGGGCTCTTCTCTCCTAACTGTAGACCTAATGATGTGACCTACATCTTGCCTAATTTAAGTGTCTACCTCCAGATGAGATGTGCTGCACACCAGAATTGTCTGTTGCTCTCCATTGTGGAAGAAAAGAGGGTAGCCGTCAACATTTTGGCCATTCTGCTCTGTAGACATCTGCTCTTGGCTAGATGAAACCTGTCCTAAGGGGATTGAATGATGGCCTGAAAACATTTAGTAAATAACTATGCTCATGGTATTGAAATTAAATCTGTAAGGGGATGTCCTAGGAGGCTTCATAACAGAGATTAAAGCATCTGAATATCAAAGAGTATGGGAAGAACAAAGACTACTGTTAGATTTTAAATGGTTTTATGGTTTGAATAGATGATTTGCAAATATTAGTGGGTTTATTTTTGCTGAATTTTTTTAATCAAGTCCATCCCAAAGAGCACATCTAAAAACTGCACAAGCAGCTTGGAGTAAACAGGGGTTGTCTGTTAATTACCATTTTGCTTATGTTACTGCTATGCGATCCATTGATACGAACCTCCCTGCCCACTAATAATGTTTGTTGTGTCCGTGCTGTGTCCATACTGTGGGATCCAGTTCTGCTTCTCAGCACCTCAGCACCTGGCTACTTAGCTCCACAGTGGTGCAAGACCCACATGTTCCCTCCTCTCAGTAGTCCCTAACACCTCAGTTGTTGAAACACAGAGAAAGTAGCAGAACATCACGGGATGCTCCAGTGGGCTCCTCAGGTGGGCCATCAGAGGGGAATAGTCATAGAACCATTTAGGTTGGAAAAGACCCTTAAGACCATCAAGTCCAACCATTAACGTTGCACTGCCAAGTCCACCACTAAATCATGTCCCTAAGTGCCACATCTACACGTCTTTTAAATAACTCCAGGGATAACTTAACCACTTCCCTGGGCAGCCTGTTCCAGTGCTTGACAGCCCTTTCGGTGAAGAAGTTTTTCCCAATATCCAATTGAAACCTCCCCTGGCACAACTTGAGGCCATTTTCTCTCATTCTATCACTTGTTACTTGGGAAAAGAGACCGACCCCCACCTCTCTACACCCTCCTTTCAGGTAGTTGTAGAGAGCGATAAGGTCTCCCCTCAGACTCCTTTTTTCCAGGCTGAACAACCCCGTCTCCCTCAGCTGCTCCTTGTAAGACTTGTGCTCTAGAACCTTCACCATCTTCGTTGCCTGTCTTTGGATGCGCTCCAGCACCTAAATATTTTTCTTGTAGTGAGGAGCCCCAAACTGAACACAGGGTAATTGTGGGTCAGGTGCATTTTATAGCATGTTCCTGCCCTACATTATAAACTGAGCCATGGTGATATAGTTCACCTCAGGCATAGATCAACACAGAGGGTATTACGCGTTTAATGCTTGGCTTTGCTCCCAAAGTCCATTGTTCAAATGTTTATAGAACAAATCAGCAAAAATTTTGTTATCACAAAGGACAACGATAGATTTTCTTCCTGCTTTGCTTTCTTCACCTTACGATTTCTTGGCCCTCTTCTGAACTGGCCCATATTGTGTCTTTCCCTTCAGTCTTGTCCCTTTCCTGTCTTCTCCCTCCAGTTCTCCCCACAGTGCACAAGTGTCACGTAGCTGTCAGCCGTCCTTTCCCTTCTTCAGCAGGGTTAGCTGCCACACAGGTGCTGCCAGTACCAGACCAAGGGCTCCCAGCTTCAACGACTGGCAAATCAGTAGTAAATGGCAGCTGTAGAGAGCCTGCAGCCTGAAAGGAATCAGGGGAATGAGGGCTGGGGAAGGGAGAGCGGAGCCCTGGGCATGGAGTTGCTACGTGCAGGGACCTACTCAGGAGCAGCATCCAGAGAAACGGCGGTTACTGTCTGCCTAGCTGTTATCAAACGGTAACGATCAATAGGTGTTATGGCTGATGCTAAAAAGAGACCTAAAGCTGGGTAATTGTAGGAGCTCTCTCTGTTCAGACCACGAGCCTCTTGCCAGGGAACAAAGAAGCCGGGATGAAGGGAGTGTGTCTAAGCTGAAAGATCTCTTTGAGGGAATTTTCACAGGTCAGAAGGATAAAGTCAGAGATGGGATGAGATGCCTGGCGTAGGAGGGCAGAGCTGTCGGAGGCATATGAAGATGATGGCCCCCACAGCAAGGTTTTGAGTGCAGTAGGGAATGGCTGGGCAGCAAGAGTGGAAGAGGAGCAGGTGGCAGGCAGAAAATGCGGGATGTGGTTGGAGGCTGGAGGATAAATTTCAGTGTGTTGACAGCATATGGATTAATAGATCAGCAGGATCTAGTAATCTAGATGCAAATCTATAGAGCTGCATTGATAGAGCTGAGACTAAATACTGTCACTGAGAGAGCTGAACAGGAATTTAAGAAGTCAGGCGGCAGTGGAAAGGACTGACACACAGTACACACAGGTAACATGAGGCTGGGAGAGGTCGTTCAGATTAGTTCCTCTGCCGGTGCTACGTTCCCTCTACACCCAGGAAGAAATCCTGAGGGATGAAGCCAGAACATGAACAATGACTCTAATTTGCCATAAATGCTCTCCTCTCAGCCAGCTTTCTTTTGTCTATGCCAGTGGCATAATGGGAGGTCATCTCCTGAGAGCATTCCCTCTACCAGCTTTTCAGAAGGTGAGGAACAACTATGTTCACTGGGGAGGAGTATGAAACATGGCTGATACCGTTTGTGGAGGAAAGTCGTTGAGGGTAGATTTGTGTTTTAGTAGTGCTGGAAGTACATAGCATGCGATGCTGGCCAGATGTGGAGAATGCCTTCTTATTTATTCTTGATCTGGAAAAAGCACGAATGATAGTAAATATTGTCTGCTTCCAAAGAGATTCATGGCATGAGCTTAATGTGGGCTTCTCAAGAAGGTATGAGAGGAGAATATAAAATGAAACATGGGTGTTTATAATTGAAGAACATTCTCCCCAGGGGATCATATCACAATATTTTTTTTAATGAAAATTCATTCAACTAGATATTTAGTTAGCCTAAGGAAATGTTTTCAGTTATCAATTAAAGGGAGTATGTGTGTTCTGTTGCTTGAAGATGCCATATCTTAAAATGAATCAGGATGCTGGATAATTATCACTTTACTCTTTATTAAATTGCTGCATTTCCTCCAGCAGTGGCTGTAGCAGCTGTTCAGCCACATTCATTAACTTGTAGAGTAACAGGTTTTATTTTAACCACAAATACTAGGACTAAGGTTACTTTTTTAAAGTTAGTTTTTCAGATGATATTCAAATACTGGAATTTAATCCATTTGCTGTTTAAGGATGATTTCACATAAAGTCAAATTTCTAAATATGAGTTAAGTTTGGGATGGACTTAATTATAAAGTCACTTTCAGTGCTGTTACAGAATCCCAGAATGGTTGGGGTTGGAAGGGACCTTCGGAGATCATCTAGTCTAATCCCCTGCCAAAGCAAGGTCACCTGGAGCAGGCTGGACAGGAACATGCCCAGGTGGGTTTGGAGAAGGAGACTCTACCACCTCTCTGGGCAGCCTGTTCCAGTGGTCTGTCACCCTCAAAGTAAAGAAGTTTTTCCTCGTGTTGAGATGGAATTTCCTATGTTCCAGCTTGTGCCCATTGCCCCTTGTCCTGTCTCTGGGCACCACTGAAAAGAGCCTGGTCCCATCTTCCTGACACCCGCCCTTTAGATATTTATAAGCATCGATGAGATCCCCTCTGTGTCTTCTCTTCTCTAGGCTAAACAGACCCAGGTCTCCCAGCCTTTCCTCATAAGAGAGATGTTCCAGTCCATTGATCATCTTTGTAGCCCCTGTTGTAAAGATCTGCGGGTTTGAGTTTACATTAAAAATACAAAATGGGTTGCTCGCTGTTTAAAGCAAGTGAATTAGCAAAAAAGCATTTATAAATGGAAAATGCTTTTTCCTGAATATTAATAGGGCAGGGCTCAAAAAAAAAAAATTTCATTTATTGAGCATTCACTCAGAATTTAAGCCAAAACACAGTTCTACTGTGCATGAAAAGATGTTTAAATGCACTGGTCAAGGTGGGATTTCATTGATTTTTCACAACTGCAGTCTGTTTTAAAACTTGGTGGTCCTGGAGCACGCAGGAATAAGGCTGCAGAAGAGTGAGGAGCTACATACACACATGGGGGGAAAAAAAGCATTTAACTGTAATATTTGCCAGTATGTCTGTGTGATAATTGTTCAGACAAATTTGTAAGCATAGGGCTGGGTCTGGGCTGTTGTTCTGGTGACTGTATTCCACATTTGCATGCTGAATTTTCATCATCTTTTCTCTCAGACCATCAGATCTCATCCTAAGCCTCTTATGGGTCTCACAGGGTCCGTAAGCTCTGTTTCTGAAGTTTTTCTGAGGACACTGCTAAACGGTTTCAAATCTGTAGGTTGAGGACAAGACGCTGAGTTGGATGGTTGGATGCCTACACACCCTAGACGATGAAGTTGAAGGATGATGTGTAAAGAATAAGGATTTGAAACTCTCCAAGCATAAGCACACAGTAGGGTACGTTATGAGTTGAATTGGCATTAAATGCATTTCTGCTTTATTCCTAAAACATTACCCTGTTTTACACAGAAAATTAGAGGCTTTCTAGTAAAGTACAGCTACAAATCTTAAATTAATTGCCATTGCTGGAAGAAGCAATCACAGAAGAGAATAGCTGAGGTGGGAAGGGACCTCTTGAGATTATCTAGTCCAAGCTCCCTACTTGAAGCAGAGTCCTCTAGAGCAGGGTGCTCAGGCCCACGCGTGGTCAGGTTTTGAATATCTCCAAGCATACAGGCTCCAGAACCACTTCAGGCAACCTCTTCCAGTATTTGACCACCATCACAGTAAAAAAGTCTCTTCTTATCTTTAAATGGAATTTCCTATATGCCAAATGCATGCCCATTGCCTCTTGACCTGTCAACTGGGCACTGCACAAAAGAGCCCTGGCTCCATCTTCTCTGCTTCCCCCCATCACGAGTTTAGACCCATGCACAAGATTCCCCCCGAGACTTCCCTTCTCCAGGCTGAACAGCCACAGGGCCTTTTCTGCAAAGCTGCCTTGCAGACATTTGTCCGAGGCGTGTACAGGTGCCAGGGGTTATTCCTCCCCAGAGGCAGGACTTTGTGCTCCCCTTTGCTGAAGTTCATGAGAACGAGATTGAGACAACAGGTTGTGAGACTCACTGGAGCTCAAGTTTGTTTCCTAAGGAGGAGTGGACAGAGTACATTGAATGTGAAGTAAAATTAAACGATCCACTTGTTTCCCATGCTATGGTTAAACCTTGTCGTTCTCTGGACTGGCAGACCAGGAACCAGTTTGCTGAACTGCTAACGTTTGGCTCCCACAACCAGATGCCAGTTTCTGATTAAGAAGCTTAAGCCTGGAAGTGCTGGAAGTCTGTGGGTGTCATTCCATGAGGTGGAATGTGGGAGTGATCCATCCTTGTTAATGTTGGGTCATTTCTAGATGCAAAAATAATGTGACTGGGTACCTAATTTTTGCCACAGTTTTCTGCAAGCTTTTTCTTTCAAAAAGCTTAAAGAACATTTTTTGGCTGATACATGTTCATACCCAGATAAGCCCAAATGTTGCGCAGCTTTTCCAAAAACTGCAATCTCAATGCTCCAGCTTTCCTGGCATTTGCAGCCAGTGCTCGAAGGCAGTCTGACAAGTTCAGTGTGAGCGAAGGTGTTGTATGTACAATGAAAGACCTCTCATTGTTCTTAACCTTCGCTGCAAAACAGCACCGAGCAAGTGCAGGCAAGTTTTCCGTCGTGTGCTTTCAGCTTAACTGAATTTTGAAAACTGATGAACCAAATTGCGACGCAGAGGAGAAGCCTACAAAAAAAAAAGGAGAAAAGGAGTCAAAAGGGTTATGAATAAGCATCTGCTCAACATTTAAGATCATTATTGTTAAAGAGTTTAAGATACATAGACATTGTATGCTATTAAAGATTTTAATATTGATGTTAGATAGTAGTAGGGCCAAATGTTTTTCTAAGAATATCTGCTCTCCAAGAAAACTGTTTGGCAGGGATAAAAGAGGTCCCTTTTGCAGACTGTTCAGACGCACTCGGTCGTTTGACATCTGAAAGTGGAATGAAGGAATGCCTGTTACTTAAGGAAGCTCTCATGATAAAATGGCTCAAAATCACTCGCAGTCCCAGTATGCCTTCATCTTAGCTCCAAGGTAGCCCAGGATGATGGCGGAACATGATGCATCAAAGCATTTACTTTTGCCTGTTCCACGTAATTTCTGTTAAAATCAGATTTCTTTCTTATGTCACCTTCTGTTTACAAACACCAAAAATTACACACCAAGTCCATCGCAGTGTTGACAAGCTGGTTGTCTTTTCTGTTGAGTCTCCTTTAAACAAAATCCATCATAAATCCTTATGTATCGAGACTAGTGTAAATGGAAAAAAATAGATGCGCTGTTGACTGTCCTAGGACCTCTGTTTCTGTATATTGTTTTAAAGTGTTACACAAAACCCAAAGAATCAAGATTTCTTGGCATGATAATGTACATTGAAAAAAAAATGTTGGCTGGCGTTGGGACTTGTTTTTAACTGTTTGGAAGGGGCTCGGGGAAGAAGACGGGGAGCATACGGGGGATGGCTATCTTTCCCAGACAGTTGACTGACGCTGTGAAATACCAAGTTCACGCACAGGAGGCACGACTTCACAGCTCCGCTTTTCGCGGGTTGCTGTCAGCAAAGCTTTCAGAAGAGAGTCAGCACAGAAATAGGCAGGTTTGGTGCTCACCAGCGATCCCACCCTAACACCATCTGGTGAAAACAAGAAACCTTGGGAGCGGTTTGTGCGAGTGGGTTCGGCAAATGGGCTGTAACCTCGCCTGCAGCGCCTGTAACATGCAGGGGAATGAGGAAAGGGAAAATACCTTGATGCTACAAAAAGGTTATTCTTGTGCAAATGTGCAATCTCGTATTTGGATCAAGCTCTTCTTATTCTGCAAGTTTTTGATTAAATGAGTCAAGCAATCCCTGTATTTTCTTTAAGCAAAGAATTCCTTTATTTTCTGTAAGCAACTGGGTATTTTCTTTAAGTTTTGAAATTGTATGGTTTTTAACATACATTTTGATTAACTTAATTTCCATTTGCTGAAAAGCAGGGGATAATTTAGATTTATCTTAGGCTGAGATCTGTATGAGTCAGACATCACTGGACCTTTTTGGCCAGAGCTGGCACAGGCTGCAGAGTCCTGAATGGGTCTGAATTTCTGCATTGAATGCTTTTCGGTCTTTTACTTCCCCAAAATTGCAGTTTGTAGAACAGGTGATTGAATGCATTTTTTTGCACGTAAAATAATGAATAGCAGCTGGCACATTGCAGGGAACAGAGGGCCTTTGTGTCATCATAAAACAGGTTTTAGCAAAGAATTTTTAATAATTAGATTTTTCACATTTTCTAAAATTCCGTCATTTTCTTTTCTTATTTCAGTCTGCTCACCAGAACAAACGCTAGGAAACGTATTTTGAAATCCTTCTGGTTTTTCTCTGACACGGCAAGTTCATCTTTGGACTGTAGTTCTTTTTTTATTTTTCTGCTTTCAGACTCGCTGCTAGCGACTTAATCCAAGCTTAGCTGTAAATGAGCGTATGACTCATTCTCTAGATGAGAGTTTGAAAGGGGAGTCTTTACATGTCTCACTTGTTATTGTTTTACTTCCTCTTTAATATTTCAGGATTTGCTTCCTATATTAAAATAGTCTGTGAGAGAAACACGGTACTTTTCCACAACTGGCCAGTCGTCGGTATTGGCTATAAAAGTCACTTCTGTTAAAAGAGAAGTGTCTGCTGGTCTTTGAAAAGTATTGAAATTTTTAGTAAATTCTGGGTTGCATAACTGTGGGTTTGGCTTTTCCTGTTCTCATATTGCCAATCTTTTGTACAAGCTGTCAATTTATGAGAGGAAATTTGAAAAAGTTCAAGAAAAGCAGTAGGCTGGAAAACAGTAGAAAAAGCTGTGGAGGGCAAATAGAATTATAGGAGGGTTTGGATTTTTTTAGATCTAAATATCCAGTATTTCTGTGATACTGCTCTGAATCAGTCATTTTCCTTTAATACAGTGGAAGAAAAATTAAGCCAAGTGCTTTTGAAAGTAACCCGACTACTCTCCACATATGTTAAGCTCCCTAATCAGAACAGCAGCTTAAATATTGGTAAGTTTACTGACTCAATCATAAAATGTTGCAATACAGTGGTAAATGCAATCAAGAACCAGGAACTACATCTGATTCCGTGGAAGAGCCTGGGATATCAGATGCATTGCTTCCTCCAGGAGAAGTCTTCTACCTGAAAATATTTCTACATGTACAGCGTTAAAGCAGGTGAATTTAAAAATAAATTGTGATTGCTGCAGTCCCTGCAGAAAAGTTTACAAAATGTCCACGCTGTATTGGAGTTCTTTATAGAATAGCAATATTCTGTCTTTTCTCTTATAAAAAAAATGATTTTCCAGATTTTTTTACAACTCCTGCCTTGCTTAAAAGTCTGTCTGCATGACTTGCTGCCAAGGGTAGCATTTCAACCCTCAAAATCTTAAAACTGTGGCCAATTGTAAGGTTCATCATGACTGTGACAATATTTGGTATTTCTCTACAAGCTACTGCTCTTGAAGTCATGTGACATTATGAGTTTTCAGCTTTCATTAAGCAATAAAAAAGAAGTTTCTGGCCCTTCATGGTCTGGAGAGAACAGCTTGGAAATGTGACTCTAACAACTGAAAAATCAGAAAGCAGATCAATCTCTCATATTGATTTTTTTACCCAGCCTCATGGTGTCGTGGAGGGGGGTCTGACTCTCCTCTTCTGCCAAGACTGACAATATTGTCAATATTCTGTGATCTCTGGCAGTATATTTGATCGTCAAGATCAGCGTCTCGAGTTTTATACAAAAATAAAACTATTGATAGGCAAAATGAGGGTAGAAATATGGAAAAAGGAGAATACTTAGGAAAGTAATTGTGTGTGTGTGCGCGGGCATCTATTTTTAAATGTGCCCTGAAAGTTTCCTTTTCTGCAGGATTGTTTATCTGTACATATGTAATTGTGTGTGTACGTATAAGCGCATATACATATGCATATGTGTGCCTGTTTGTACACACCTATAAGTGATCTTGCAGAAGAGACAGACCTGCACGATCCTGCAGAAGGCTGTATCAGGCTTATCTCAAGAGCTCTGATAGCTCAGACCCGGTTAGCTTTCCCGTCCTTTTGATATTCAGCGCTCGCTTGCACATGATACATCCAAACTCGTTTCCTCCAGCCAGGAGAGAAAAGTACAGGGCAAAGTTTTGCTGTAATTATAGATGTAATAAACCGCTTTTGTATTTCTTCAGAAGCAGTTAACTGAGAACACCCATAAGCTTAGATCCAGCAATCTACTATTTTAAGATTGCCCAGAGCAAGTTAATTTTAGGTTTAGTGCTTTGTAATTTAACTAGAGAACTGCACCTAAAATTTTAAGATTGAGTTTCGCAGACCTTAAGAAGATTTGCTTCTTTGAGTTTATTATTATTTATAGTTGAAATGTGTCTAATAATTTGCTGTGTTATGTGCACAGAACTACCACTACAGTCCCGGTTTAGCTAATGGTAGTTGACGGCATTTTTTGTTTTATTCTCCTGGGGTGTTGCAGAGACGCTGTACTATGATCTTACCCTGATCTCAATGAGATCCAGCCGGGAATGAAAAGAGCAAAACCCCCTCCATGCACACACACGTGATCCGGCAACGTTGATGTGGCCCTTTTATTGTTCAAAGTGGGGATTTGGAAAGTGGCTGCAGCCTCCAGGAGCTGGGGCTTGTTGCGAGGGGCTGGTGAGAGGTGACTTAGACAAGACCGACTGTGGTCAGCAGGCTTCCAGACATCATACGGGACCTTCACCTCCAGAGGATGGATGATCTTAGAGGGCTACAAACCCACGCAGGCTGAAAAACTGCTTGGTTTTTGGAGTTTCCAGCTAAATCTGGAGGGAAACATCAGTCCGTGGCCCAAGACTAATCTGATAGTGTGGTCCAAACGCTCCCACTAGGAACAGCCCTGTTTTGGGAAGACTCAGTCTCTGTGCAGGTCCTCCTGGGGAGGACAGAGGAGGAGGGACCCACAGAGGAGTCCCACCTGGGGAAGCAAACAGCTCCGAGACACCCACAGCTGTCTCACCCGGTCCAGAAGAGGTGTAAGTTATCTGAAAAGTATTCACCGCGTTGCATTCATTTGCGCATCTGAAGAGAGCAGAGGAAGAGGCAGGGGAAGGATTAGCTGATGGGTTTTTTTGCTGTAAATGGCACAGAAATGTGAGTCACGTCTGAGCAGCACATTCATGAGGCTGCTCTCAGTTGGACGTGGAAATACGACTGGTTCGTACCACAGGCTTTCCCGCAGCCATCCTCCGGCTGTGGGGACGCCGTGCCGCTAATTTTAACTCTCCTGCTTGGAAACCTGTTTATCTGAAAGTGTCTTTCCAGACGAAAAGATGGTGCTGGACAAGCTGTAACACTCGCAGGGCATGGTACAGACTTGCTTCGTCTGCCTGCGGGTGCCCTTCAGACAGGCTACATCTGAGGGGAAACTCTCTAGTTAAGTTTCCATAGATAGGAGGCAGAAGAAAATGGGAGGAAAAAATGAGGAGGCCGAAGGCCTGAGTGTCTTTGCCTGCATCTCACCATATTAAGTAGAGAAAAGTTTATGCCAATAAAAAAAAAACCAACAAAACCACCACCCAAGGAAAATGTTGAAGGAAACACGTTTAAACAGCTAAAGGTGAGTCAGCATACAGGAAGCTAACGCACATGACTGGTGAGATTATCAGTAAATCTTTTTTCCCACTTTTCCTCTCCCCCTCTTCCCCTAAATTACAGTTTAATGACTCTGCTTTAAAAAAAAAAAAAAAAAAAAAAAAACCAAACAAAAAAAAAGCACCCTGTGAAATAGGTATAAAGCTTATTACTTTCCTGGAGCCCGAAATTTCCCTCTGGCCCGCAGAGAGCTTGTCTCTCTCCCCCTGCAGACGCCAAGGCACAGAGCCACGTGCCCCGTGGGCTTGGGGGGGATTTTAAAGCCCTAAACATGTTTTAAAGCTCACTTGCTAATTATTAGATTCAGGAGAGAATAGCTTTGATTTCACAATAAGCATTTTCAAGGCCATTTTTTCAGCCATCCACAGAAAGGATATTCAGTACCTTCGGTCATGCGTGTTTAAGTGAGAAGGTAATACTGTAGGGCCTGGATTCATAGCATCTGCTGAGGCACCGAATACCACAGATAACCGCCCTTCTAATTGAGAAGCACCGCCATTAATTTAGGGATCTAAAGTAATTAAGGGTAATTAATAATCATCATTAATTAAGGTGTAAATTAGGTGGGGTGAATGCAGTTGTAAAGTCAGGCTCTGGTTGATCCAATTTCTGTATGTAATGGAGGAAAGAGGTCTCAAGAAGTCCTCCAGCTCCCTTCCAAAGATCTCCTGTAATGTTCCTTGCTTAGCTAATGATGCCAAAACCCCTCTCGTCCTTAATTGAGGCTGTCAGTCCAGCATCTTTCACAAGAGCTAATCTCTTACTGGGGAGGTGGGGAGCTGAGTTTTGGGGTGTTTTTTCCCTCTTCAGAGTTGCAATACACTTGATAGAAGGGATGGAAGCACATGCACTGGCAAGCCTGCTGCGCTAATCCTCATGGGATGCCCAACTGCCTCGTTTCCTGAGTACATGGTGTTCATCAGCGTAGGTTGACTGTGATGCAACTCCAGCCAACACCCTGAGCGTTTCATAGTCTTGACATAACTTGATTCCAGGAATGACTAGAGCCAAATCTGCTGTAACTTTTCTCCTTCCTCGTTTGCACTTACTCGCCTCAATTTCATGCCCGCGATCCAAGTTTGTAAAGTCAAACCACAGCTCAGGAGAGGAAGGTGTGGCTTCCTCCTTTGTTCCTCCAGGTAGACCTGAAGTAGGAATAGGGAGAAGGCAAAATTTCTCTTCCTTTAAAGAAGATGTGTCAATTCAAAGCAGTAGGTACTCCTTAGTGTTCATCAGCCTGTTCAAGCAAAGCTCCTACTGACTTTGAGTTCAGGTTCAGAACCTTGTTCATGGGTGCTGATGAAGATTTCGGGGCGGGGGGGGGGAAATCTTAATAACACATTTTTAAGCCTTTAAATAAGGCACTTAAATAAGTGGCCCCAATTTCAAGGTAAAAACACCCAACTCGTCTCACTCAGGTTTCAATCCAGATGTTTGAAACGGTTGGGAGCTGCTGTAGGTTCAGCATTGTTTAAACAAAAAAAACCAAAACCCAAGAACCACCAAAACCGCCCTTTTCTGAAACCCTGTTTTGCATTGGCAAGGCACAAAATGCTGATTTCTACTCACCTCCAAGCAACGGGTAATAGTGGATGTTACGTTACTCTAATCTCACCGATGACTATTTTTACAAAACAGACTACAGTACATTTACTAGTACATGATGAAGAGGCATAAATAATTTAAACAACAGTTGTCAAAATAAATGAGCGAAGTGCATTTTATGATAAATTACACTTGCTTTTTTAACGCATTTCTCACTTAGTTGCAAAATTCAGTAATTTGCAGTGGATCTCCCAATCATTAAAGTGAATTAGCAAGCCTCTGCTCTCTTAGCCATAATTTTAATCTTAACTAGAAAGGAATTATTTAGTATTATTTTGGCAAGGGTTCCTCCTTAATATTCTTTTACAACCGCAGTCTTACAGTGTAATGTAAGTTGTGTATGTATCCTGGTGACTTGGGTTTTAGAGCTGAAAGCTGATTACGAACAGTGAAGAATTTCAGCTAGCATAAAGATATAATTGTTTTAAATAGAGTTTAACAACAATTCATACTACTGGCTGCTACAGTCCTTCCATTGCCATGCAGATGCCAACCAAATTTATAGTTGCGTAAGGAGTGTGTAATGGGAAGTTATTTTTTAGAGGTCTAACACCAACATTAATGTATACACAGAGCATACATCTGCTTAATTTGTCTGCTTGCGTGTGTTTAGGTTATAACTTACATGATGGAACTGCGTTGTTGTTGGTCTTTTTTTTCGTATATATATATATACATACATCTGTGCTTGGTCTCCTTTATAGCTACCCAAGATTGTTTTTTTTCAGTTCCTTTCTCCTGAATCTAAAGGAGGCTGCCACAGTTGAGCATCTCTGCAAATCGGAAGATAAGTCATTTTTCTTTACCACTCCGTGGGTACCTACCATGTTTTTTTTGTTTTATTTTGAGCTGGGATTATTTAAAGAGAAAAAACATGGCAAAAAAAAACCCCACAAAAATTGGCAGCAGGCTTCAAGTGCACTAGTAATAACCAAAAGTATTTTTTTAAAGGGTTTGGCTTGCGTGGACTAGTTATGGAGACAACAGTATGATTTTAGAGAAATCATCCCTGGTTAAGTATCACTGTGAGTCCATTTTGGTCTTACCTTGAAATCAAAGAGCACATTTCCCGTAAGTGTTACTCAGAATAAGGAGAGACAAAACAGAAATGCTTAAATGCAGACTTTAAGGGCTAAGTCTGGCACACATCGTGGCACACAGAGGGTGAACTGGAATCGCAAAAATTATTTTTGTTTGGAGCTGCTGACAAGGTGGGTATGCAGTAATCAGTGCCAACACAGAGAGGCAAGACAAAAACCTGATATCCAGAGAGACAGATAGATGTCAAGAAGGGGTGTTTTCCTGATTCATCCCCACAGGGCAGATTTGCCTGTCTGTATGAGTGACAATGTTCATTCCATAGGCCCAGGTGTCATCTTCAGAAGGGCTGAGGTATTTTTGTCCTGGTTCTGGCCCTTTCATCTTGGCCATCAGTGACTCAAACTGGGGCAAATCATCAGCACTAAAAAGGCCTTTGTTTTGGAGAATAAACCTCAAAAACAATGAAGGTACAAATGGGATCTGCCCCAATCTAAATATCCTATCTTGCAATTTAATGTAATATTTCTACTGGATTGAGAGACTGCTTGTTTATATAATTTGATTTCACGTTTGATATTAAAAGGCTGAAAGTTTGCAGACGATTCCAAAACTGTAACAAGGGGAGACGGTGTCTGATGACACTAGAAGCCAGCCACTGGCTAACCCCTGATGCAGCAGGGTTACAGGTGATGCTTTTAGGTCCCCAAGAGGTTCTGGAGAAGAAGTCGCTAATTCCTCATTCATAGTGTATGTATATGCACACGCTCATCTCTGTGCATCAGTTTTGGTCTTTTCTTACATTCAGCAACTGCTACGGGGTGGAGGGGAAACACCATGAAGTCCCAAAGACTAGAAGGATTGGGAGCTACTCTCCGTTTAAGAAGAATGTTGCTTCCGGGTGATGAGAGCTCCGTTAGTGCCAGTCAGAATAGACCGAGGTGATTTGCTGTGCAGTCACAGACAGATTTAACAGCTGGCAGCTGGCTGGTGTCAGACCTTCACAGATTTTTATTTAGAGAAAGCAGAAGCCCAAGAGTCAAGGCACCTGTGTGGAACTAACAGGAAAACTGGTCAAGAGGGGACAACTTCCATTCCAGTCCTCCAAATCCTTTTTCTGGTCCTTAAAATCTCAAATAAAGATTTTAACGCAGTTTGTAGCCAGCACTAGAATTACAGTGATTTGTCATAACTTGTTATTAAACAAGGAGTCTTGGCTGTTCCCCGCAAAGTCAGTAATTCTGCTGCCATGCAGAGAAGTGAGCACCAGCCAAGCTACTATCAGAAGCCTCCATAGAAATGACCCAGGGAGACTGTTTTTTACCTTGCTAGTGGTTGCCATGGTCTTCAAAAGGCAAAGTATCCAAACTAATTCCGTCTCTCACAATCAGATCCTATAAAACATTTTTAGAGTGTGTTATTACTCATCAGTATGTAAAAATGGCACCGCCTTACTCAAAAAATCTGTTCCCTGTGTGTATTCAGGTCCGTGCAGGCAGCCTTGGTTAACTAAAATAGTTCTGTTGCTTTTTTCCCCCCTTAGCTCTGTAGGTGCAGCACAGCTTAGAGTTTGTTTACTCACTTGTTGGCTGAGGTTAACAAGTTGGACAGGTCAGGCAGTTGGACAGGTCAGGCAGTTGGACCAGGTGATCGTTGTAGGTCCCCTCCAACTGACTATTCTATCAATGAAAACCTTGGTCTTCTGCATTACTAAATCAAATTTTGAGGTCCCGTCTACCCGCGGGTAACTCCTAGATTTCTCTGTGTTCCCACTGTGGCCAGCAGTCAGGATGTCCCAGGAGAGCTGAGGTTTGGGGCTGGGGACAGGAGGCAGGTGACTGTCTCTGCACTGACTGTGTCGAGACTCTGCAGGCGTAATGTAGGTAACAGCAGAAGGTGTCTAAAAATAGTTGGATGAATCTGGGCCACACTTTCATTTGCAAGACCTTTGCTGGTACAGCAGCCCAAAAATACCAAGCGTGGTAGGTAGACTTTGGGTTGAATGTGCTGTATAACATGAGTAACACAATGTGTGTGATGGGAAATGGATATTTTAAACAATTAGCTGCTGTCACCTTCAATGATACTTTTGTCCTGATCTTTGGTGGGCGACTTGATGTGTTTTCAGAATGGATCCAGATCCTTACCACAGATTTTAAAGACTATTTGGAGAAACCCAATTAAGTTGTGCCTGTCAGGAGCACAGTGTTTTAGCCTTGGCTTTAATGGGGAAGGTTATCAAGCTCTCCAAAAACCTCTTAGAGGCTGCTACAGAGGTTTTGGAAGCAGAATCTCAGACACAGGGTAAAACCATGGTCTCAGTACTGTTTTTCATGTTACATCAGGTGGAGTTGTGTAAAGATATTAGCCACTCAATCATGGGCTCGTCTCCTAGACACTTGTCCTGCAGGCAGTCTGCTCTCTGGGAATAGGGGTCATTTTCTTTAAAGGTCGTTGCAAATGATATCTCAGCATGGTGGCGTGGATGAGTTGCTGGATCTGCAGAATGCAGGGATTTAGTCGTAATCTCCTGTGATTATTTTATATATATTGTCACGATAGATTTTTGTGATATATATATGTTTCTCATGACATTTTAGCTAGAGTTATTGTAGACACATAGCCTGTCTATATTCTAGACATAGATCCTGTCTATATTTTGCATTTATTGTGCAAAACGCATTTTTAAAGTGGTGTTGTGCATGCTTATGAGCACTTCATGTTGTCACACCAGAGATGATGGCTGTCTAGTGATAGACACGGTGAACTCCTTTGTTCATGGGCAAATGAGTATGCGATTGTGCCGTTGGTTTGTGAGCACGCCTGGGTGAACGGCACTGGATAAAAGCAAGACAATCACCATTCATTAACATTTGTTTTAAAAGATCGGGTACGTATATAGACTTTAATTTCTGTATCTTCTACTTTAACTCCAAATCAGTATCATTAATGAAGCCAAGTAATTTGCTGTTAGCTGACAATGTGTTTATCGAGTATCTAAATTTAAATATCAGGACTGTAGCTACGGTGCCTGTTTTTCCCATGTAGTTTCTTTACAAATGGCATATGCCCATTTGTCTAATCCCTACTTCTGTGATTACAAAATAGCCAGGTTACATAAAAACAACTAAATTATATATTTGCATACAATACTGCTGTGGCTCTGCAGAAGCCATTTTGGGCTGTTCAATGCTTACGGTTTCTTTCATTGAAATGGTTTGTTATTTCACCAGCAGTACTGCAGAGTTGTTCCAGTCTTCCACTTGGAAACGTTTTTTTCATTATTCTCCTCTGATTGCCACAAATGAAGTAAATAATATTTAGTAAAATAAGTAATAAAAGACAATAAAAGAAAGTACTGCTAATGTAGTTCTTTCTGCCATTTAGACCTATGGGATTTTTGTAAGTTGGATTTCAAAGTCTTTGGGCAGAAACCAGCCTTTAGTTAAGTGTTTGAATAGCACAGTGGGACCCTGATTCATGGCTGGGCACTGACAAAGTAACGCTACTAAAAATAGCTTGCAGAGTTGGGCCCTCCAGTAGCAAAAGGAAAGTCGGAGAATGCATAATTTGAAGAAAAGCTCTGGCTGTTGCCAGTGGGTCTGCTGTCCCTATTGTTATTTAAAACCAGAATTAGCCGTGCCTGTTGTCTACACTCTGGTCTGTCCATTCTGTCCATTCGCAGGCTGCTGGCTTCATTCTTTATTACCTTTCTAAATCAAGTTAAACATCAGTGTTCTTTGGGAAGCCATAGTCAGCATTCGGGGAGACACAAGATATGAATCCTTCCATTGTGGAGCTGGCGGAAGCGGCTCCTGCGGCTGCCCGTGGCCGTTCCTCCCCGCTCCCTGCCGGCACCGCTCTCGCTCTGCTGGAGCTCTGAAGCAGATCTGGGAAATGAACTGGTTTAAAGCTTTGGTCTAGCGTTTCTCAGGGGCTTATTTCACAGGCCTGCTGTACTGTGCAGCAGCATTAGCCCAGCAGCAGGGCAGTGGAGGAAGGGTAGGAAAGATTGGAGGACCGTGGTTGTGGGATTCATCACATGGAATCATAGAATCATAGAATGGTTTGGGTTGGAAGGGACATCAAAGATCATCTAGTTCCAACCCCCCTGCCATGGGCAGGGACACCTCCCACTAGACCAGGCTGCTCAAAGCCCCATCCAGCCTGGCCTTGAGCACCTCCAGGGATGGGGCATCCACAACTTCCCTGGGCAACCTGTTCCAGTGTCTCACCACCCTCAGAGTAAAGAATTTCTTCCTAAATTTGTGGAACCTTCCAGTTTGTGGAACCCCACATTACCCCTTGTCCAATCACTACATGCCCTGGTAAAAGGTCCCTCTCCACCTTTCCTGTAGGCCCCGTTTAGGTACTGGAAGGGGCTGTAAGGTCTCCCTGGAGCCTTCTCTTCTCCAGGCTGAACACCCCCAACTCTCTCAGCCTGTCTTCGCAGAATCATGCTCCCAGAATTGCATGCATGCTGGAAGCAGAGCCATGGTCTTCAGCCCACGGGCAGAAGGGGAATCTCTTTCCATTGCATGAAGGTGCAAAGAGAAAGCTAGCTTGGTGGTGAACAGAATGACTCCCATTAGGCATCCTGAAGGGACACAGAATGTCCATACTCCAAAATATTCCCAAAATGCCGTGTGGAGTTTGCATAGAGAAGGATATTCAGAATCCCAGCGTTGCATAAACCATATACTTTAGCGTAAGAAGCTAGAACAGAAAGAAAAAAACTTGCTTTCCAGGAGAGAAGGGCTGAACTATTGAATCAGCTTTATTATATACCAAATTTGATATATCTACCTGACTTACCTTTTTACCGGAGATATCACAGGTTATTTATCGGTTAAATTCTTGCAACTTTGAATCAGAAACAAAAAAGGGATCGGGGGTTTGTTTGTTTGTTTGTTTGTTTGTTTGTTTTGGTGGTTTGTTTTGCTTTCTACATAAAGCCAGTAGTATCTGCAAGGTGAAAATCCAGAATGGATGGATTTCCTTAATTTCTGACTGGTGGTTGGGGTGGATTTACAGCAGTGGATTTAGGAGTGCTCACTGGCCTGTGTAATAGCTATGAACAATATCCATGTGCAATGAAGAAACACCTTTCAGCTATGTCAGAAGACGTAATTTCCTGAGACATTAGAATGAATTTCTGATCTGGAATCTGGGCCAAGAGGTTGAAGACAAAAGTTCTTGTTGGCAGGCTGTGATCCAGTGATCACGGAGATGTCTCCAGGATGCTCCGCTAGGGCCACAGATACAGTAATCTCATGGGAGCCTCTAACCAGAGAAAGCTGGAAAAAGCGGGGAGGCCTGAGCTGTAGCAGCATGTTGCAGTTACGCCCTAGTGAGGTGAGATCATTTCTCTTTGTAATCTCAAAATTGAAAGTAGAAGCTGAATGACAATGTCGTGAAGAAATTGATATTCAACGTGTTTACAGTTCTCTCAGTTCCCACACCCTTTGTGACCAACCTCGAGTCCTGAAATCTGGGACTCTTCCAGGGAAAACCCCTTCATTACTGGGGTGAACTAAGTGGCAGGTCCTGAACGTCTCACACTGCTTTTCTGACCAGGCTGGTGTTTAGTTTTGCATTCTCTGCAATGTCATAGCTTTGCCTTTTTCCATTTAGGGATTCTATCAGTACAATGTTTAAAAACAGCCTCTCCGGGTCCCTAGGGCACGGATCCTCCTAGCTAACCAGAGCCAGCATCCATATATTCATGATGCACCCAGCCTGGTGCAGCCAAAGTGGGGATGAATACCAAATACAAAAGCCTTTAAGGTGGGTTGGAGGTGACAGTGAACAGACTAAAAAACGGCTTAGCGAAAGATGTTCTGCCCGTATTTATTCTTGGGCAGTCTGTGATAGTGGCTGGGCTTGAAAAACAAATCTGGCGGCGTGGCTACCTGAGCGAGTTACAGGGAGGCAAGTGGAAGATGGAGTGTGAATGCTGAACACGTGTTGCATGCTCTTCTTCAGTGACCGTGCCCTGAGCTGCCTGGCGTCTACCGCGGGGTAAGGGCACACACATGGACAGATAAAGCAGAGCATCTGTTCTGCTGTAAATCCAGACGCCGGTTACCTCGCAGTAATGTGTTCAGGGAGGCATACCCTTAATTATCCTAAATAGACAAATGCGTGATGCAGACTGAAGATTTCAGACATATGGACATGCCAGAAGTTTTGAATCTCTTACGGGTGAGGCTTTAGAAATGTCTTGAGGGGTTACCAGAACTTGTTGCAGCCCCGGATCTGCTTTTGAATGATGTGTCAGCACTTGTTTAGGATAAATATTAAAAGACTTGTAGGAATCATCAGAGAAAATTTTCACAAGTAACTTGGAAATCAAAGTCTTGCTGAGTTCTGATGAGACTTTGGTGTGCAAATCACTTGGGTTTTTTTGAAAATCTTGTCCATCTTCTTTCTAGCCAAAATCTGTTTCATGCTCCAGTGGCAGAAGTTCTTCCTTCCTTCCTTCCTTGAAGCAAAAACTTAATTGGGATTCATACTTTTCTGGCACTGGAAGAGAAATACCATATCCATTAGATATTTTCCCCTGATTTTTGAAGCACAGAAGTTTGTCTGCGCATGAATTGTGATAAACTGTTTGGCCTGAGATAAAATGGTAGAATTTCTCCGGTTGCAAATTCCTACCGGCCTAATTGCCTACCATAGCTAAAATATGAAAGGTGTTTAATAATAAACAAAGCATTATTTTTGTTTACAGTAATTTTACTTACCCATGTGAAATCCTTGACTGTGATGTCGATTTGTTCATATATTGCAAGTGGAAATGAAAAGCAAATCAGTGGCAAATCGAAACAATTTGGCAGCATGGACACAATAAATTATCCAGCTGCAAAATTATACCAATAGTGCTGAGTAAATAATTCCTCTAAAAAACTTTAGTACTTTGTGGATTGTTTGCAGGAAGCATCTCATTATCTCAGTTGTGTGTGTGAATTTCTAAGAAGATTACTTAGTTTGTAATTTCCTTGTCAAATTCCAATATCCAAGGCCTCAAAGGAATTTAGGGCTCTTATCCCTCACTGGAATCTATTTCATTCTTGATTTCAGTAGAAATGTAAGCATTAAACATGCTAATCCTGAACATTGTGGTACCTACATTTCACATGCTAATTGGAATTCGTAACAACCAAATTAAGCATAAAGTTGCAATTCCTGTCACCTCTTGTTTGCCATTTAATTGCTGGATACCTACTCTGAGCTCATTATTCAGCGTGCTTGATAATCAGCGAGGAGAGGAGCTGCCAAAGAATCATTTATCCAATACGACAAGTAAGTAGGTGGGTCACTCTTCCAAGGGCCTTGTCTTTCTCCGCTGCTTGTTGAAGGAGCCTGGATAACTAGCTTGCCTGTCTGGGATGGGTGAAATGAGTTTGTCCGTCCAACCACCACACAACCCTCAGAGCCACGTGAGCTGGCGCTCTGCAGAGGGAGTTACTTCTCACAGCTCAGCGCCGGCAGGGATGCCTTCTCCTGTCCCACCTCTGGCTGTGAGCTGCATCAGGTCTGGGTTGCGCTCTGCAGTTACGTGTGGAAATATTCAGCTAGCTTTAATCAAGCTACCTGGAGAAGTTCAACGGAATCATCTCAGAAGTCCATGCAAGCTTATTTATTTACATCTCTAACCTTAAAGACAAGCTTCCTGCTGGGAAGGAGATAGGCTATAAATCTTTTTTTGTTGCTGTTCCACTTTGTGTAGAACAATTATGTATTTATTTAACTAGACAGCAAAGGGAAGTCTAGTGGTCTATGATATGGCAGATAAGGCCTTCACCTTAACCACCGAGTTGCTGTTCTGCTGCATAATTCACTACCTTCCATCCACCAGTCCATACTGGTATGTTCTGCAAGCAAAGAATCCAAATGGTGAATGAAAGTCTTTTTCCTGATGTGACATTTAGCCCCAAACCCCTCTGTTTAAAGTGTGGCGATGCCCTTCTGTCTGACTTTTAAAGGTCAGTTTCTACCTGGTACTGAATTATTTTCTGCCACTAAGTACGTCGGTCCTGTCCTTGATTTACACTGGGTATCCCTCCACTGCGGTGCCTGAGAGCACGTCCCAGCCCCGCGCGCTGGGTGCCCAGCCTGGCTGGGGACGACTGCCTGTGAGGGTGAGGATGAGGAGTGTGTCAACGTCCCGGGCACGGCCTTCCCTTGTAGGAAAGCTGGGTTTGCAGGCATCCAGGCAGACGTGGAGTACTCCAGCAGATCCTGTAAGCTGCCCCACGGCACCCACCTGCAACACATTGCAGGCATGGTTCATCCTGCTTAGTTTGGGCCGAGGGGAACATTACCCAACATTTTGCTTGGGATGGCAGCAACAAACTCTAGCATCACCTCCATGGCATACTGAACAGCCACTGGGGTCTGAAACCATTTACGTACGTTTCTGTGGAACTGTATTTTCAGGAACATGTGCGTGATGGAAAAAGAGACAGAAAAATATGCAGGTGCTTTGGATAGCCTCCAAACTAATATAATAGGAAAGGAGCAAATGAGACTAAAGCAGAATTTGCAACTGATCAGACAGTTCCTGTGCTGAGCTAATTATTACTCCCCAAAAACTTGAATGACTGAACATCTCATGCCTCCTGAATGCTGGTTAGATATTCTTTGTTTCATACCTGTCATGTTTTCATGAATGACTTCTTTGCTTGGCTCTGTGGTCAATACAGCCCACATAATTTCAGGCCTTGGACTTCATGCCTGACTTAAGAACCTCTTCGATACAATCAGCCCACCCTTCATTTATCAAGCCCTTCTGCAGAGGCAGTATTATTGGTATCCAGGGTCTCTGGTGGGTATACATCAAGATACAGTCTTAATAATCACCTAGGGAACTCTTCAAAGGTGGTAACTCATTTTGATCTCTGTAGTTCATTTTCCAGCTGCCCAGACAGAGACATGAAGCTTGATTTGCAGAGCAGTGAGCACTCTCTGCTGCCTGCCTTGTCACAGCATCAGTCACGGGGTGGAAGAGGACCTCTGCCTTGGACAGGACCTTCCCTCGCTGCAGCACTCTCCCGGAGCTTGGTCCTGCAGCTGGGAGAATTAGACCAGGGGCCTTCTATTTGATTTGATTTGATTTTTAAAACAGTAGTGGTGTATGCACCATGCTAATTTTTCTGTAGATCTTTTTGAGGATGCCTAGGAAGAGTTCCTCGGTCTGGTCACAACCAGATTGACGAGGATAAAATGGTGACTGCTTTTTCCATAGACAACCCCGTGGCTGTGGAGGGCCATGCTGGATTGTAACTTTGACAGTCCAGCAGATTTCCCCTTCAGATGAGTGATCAGTAAGGGTCAGTGTCCTGATAAAATTGGACTTTGGGGCAGATTAGAAGAAGGCATAATCTAAAAGCATATTGAGAAGTCGGCGTAGATGGTCAAACCCAGACTTTGGCATCTTTAGGGTCCTGTTTGTACACCTCCTTGCAGATGCAGCTTCCAGGAGCCTCCTCACACTCCGTAGGGTTTTCCACCTTACTCAGGAGCTCCGCAGAGCTCTGGCAGCCTGAAGCTGTTGGTGCCAGAGCCAGGAGCTGGACAGACACAGCACCAGTACAGCCTTGTACCTCTCTTTGTGCCTAACAAGGAACTGTAAAATAAGGTGATGTCTTCTCACAGGCGTATTTTGAAATTGAAGCATTTTGTTTGTGAAATGGTTGGACGCTGTCCATGAGGATAGCAATAATGATTTTCCAGATGGGGGCTGACCGTTGTGCATTAAATAAGGTGATGGGCCACACGCTGAACTGCCAGGATAAAGCAAGTACCGAATGGTACCGAAATGCTCGTTCTCTGGGTTCTGTCTGTCTGGTGCTCCTGGGGAAAACACAGTGATAACATGATGTGATAATACAGGTAAAGAGTATATATTAATTAATTCCTCCAAAGGGCTATATAAAGTTGCTTGTGCAACTAATGAAGGGGGGGGGGAGGGGGCTGATTTTGTAGTCTTCGTGATCTGTTTTTGTTTTGTTTTGTGGTAAATGTGTGGGCACATATGTGCGGTCTTTTAGGTGGTTTTAGTAGGTATAATTTCCCTTTTTGCTTGGTTAATCACTTCACAGAATGGAAACTTTCATTTCAGGGAGCCTCACAGTGAATATCTCCCTAAAGGTGGATAGTTTGTTCCACCTCTTAATCCTGCATAAGCTCTGCATAAGCAGCGAGGGAGTTGTAGCTCCAGAGAGTTTCCAAACCCTTTTGCTATAATACTTTGATTTTTCTAGTGGAGTCTTTGGTTTCGTCTGATTGTGCTTCTTAACTTAATGCATATTTCACTGAAGATCCTCAAGCAAGGGATAGGGTGATATAATGGTCAGCACTGATTCCCAAATGCTGCTGCACGCTTCTGAACGGGACAGGCTTCAAAGTGTCCTGCAGATGCTGCAGAAGAAATGCAAGGACAAGTTCCAGCTGATGACCAGAGCAGCCACCAAACCACTGCGGGCCACCGGGCACTGTGTGGTTAAGCACCTTATGTGCACGCTGACAATACCCCTTGAGGCCATGTCTTTTTTAAGTTCGCTCGGTTTGCACAGTTCCTGGTGCTTCATATTAAAACCCAGTCTCTGGAGAGGAAAGCAATAGGTATGCAAAGGCTCGTGTTGTAGTGCAAGTGGCTATTCAGGGCCAGAGAGTGTGAAAGACTATTCATCTGTGACAACCTTTTTCACTTCCTGCAGAGCACGCCACAAGGACTTGTGAGATCAAGAACTGATTACAGGCAGGCAGTGAGAAATATGCATGATAAGGCATAAAGTCACCACTCTCGTCCGCATTTTCAGTTTCAGACAGCACCAGCTCAGGCTCTCAGGCTCCTTAGCACCACATTCCGTTAAATCTTTCATTTTTCTATGATTTCAGTCTGCAGAGAAGGATGCTGGCGGACAGCCGGTTCACTGTTCACAGTGATGGGCAAGTGTGCAGCAGATCGAGAGAATTCTTTGAAAGAAGCTATAGACACTAAGGAAGTGGTTGCCTGCACGTTTTCAAAGTACTGCTTGTTAGTTCAAGGAAATCATCATGATCTGTTGAATGCAAAAGCGTTTCTCTTTTTTCTTTGTATGTTTCCAGCAGCAGGTAGGTGGTGGGATGTATGAAGCGACTTGAGTAGGGATGAATGAATGAATCACTTTGAAAGAAGAAGGAGTCTCTCCTAGGATTTTGCCTGATTTTTGAACCAAACTTTTAAGCTCGGGAAATTTTCACATGCTGGTTAGGCTTAGGCATAAAAAAGACATAATTTCTTGGGACAGATTTTTATTCTGAGGTTTCCACATTAACACTGTGAAATCAAGCTCAGAAGATGCTAAAAGGCTTTTAAGATATTTTTCAGAACAAGGCTGGAGTGTGAGCTCAAGCCCTTTAGAGAGTTGTCCATCATGAATTCTGAATTTTGAAGGAAGGGGCAAGGAACCAAAATTCCTGCATAAATCATCTGTACACAGAATCGACATGTGTCCTCATTTTGTTTAACCTAGTAAAGTCGCTGAGAGATTTGCTTTGGTAGGGAAGCTGGAGTTGTGCATGACTCATGAAGAGACTCTTGGCTAATCTGACTATTTGAGGGCATTGAATAGCTTAGTGAAACACATTTTGGACAACTACATTTTCAACCCATTCTGTGTGAACCAACTGTGTTCCACAGAGCAGCTGTGATAACCTCTGACTAATTGGCTTTTCAGAAGGTCACCTGCTGAGAGCATCTGCCATGACATCCATTCTCCCAGAAATGTTTCATCGCAGAATTGCCTGATGCAAGGTATGGAGCCCAGCATCACAGGCAAGAAGTGAGTTTTCTCTTGAGTCAGAATACAGGGGAGAGGATTTGCCCGACCTTGTTGAATGTTCATCATCTGTCCGGAAGCACTGAGCATCCTGTCTAAACTGCCTGGTGAAGGCCACCCTGAAGCCTTCCTTGAGACGAGATTTGCCGTTGATCCAGACAGCGAGTCTGCGAGCGAGCCAGGATCCCGCATACCCACGTACTCGTGACGGCTTATTAGGGCTTTCACACTGCGTAAGGCAGCGCCACGCACAGTGCCGTGCTCGAGCAGGCTGTGCACAAGCTGTACGCCAGCTGCTGCCTCAAAGCCCTCGTGTGGACCTGGGACCACTCGGAGCGAGCACTGTCGCAATACGTAAATAGCACCAAGGAGTTCATGGCATGTTAAAGTCATTCTCTCCCCTAGATCTCATATGGGAATATTTATTCAGTAGCGTATTTATGGTGATGGTATCAACAGATATTAAAATTATACCCAGGGGGATTAAGAGTACTTGGTTGTGGGAGCAAGTTGTCCAGAAGAAGAAAAAGTGTCTTCAAAAAAAGAAACCCTGAATTCCTCCTTGCAGTAATAGCAAATCACATGTTGTCTGCTGTTTGTTTTAAAGACTCTTCTCCTGGAGTCTTGTGATGATACATCCATGTCCCTGATCATTTGAACAAAAAATGTCTTGTTTCATGATTGTGTTTCATAGGTCATGACAAATATGTTTGAACTGTGTCCTAAAAAAAGTAGGGGTGAAGGGAAAGTAACATTTATTTTTTAATTCTGTATATTTTCAGTTTTTATAATTATTTTGCATGGCCTCATTAATGAATATTGTATGCTTGGGATTAGGATTATTGTGTCTGACGCTCTACATCTTGTGCTCATAGATCCACCTTTTCTGTCAGGCTACTCCAAAACTAAAATCTTGGTTTCCTACTTGGCAAGCAAATTCAAAAATCAAAAGCAAGAAGAGACTTCCTTCCTTTCCCCCACAGTATTTTTCTACTGTATTGACCCTGCATTTGACAAACAACATTAAATAACCTTCAAGACTCTATCAGATACCAGGTCTTAGTAATGAGGGGAAGATCAGGCAAGCCAGACCAAGGCATGACCAAATGGGAACCAAACCAAAATCGTCAGTCTTCTCAAAAACCATCCCCAATCTCTGTTTTCTCTCTCCGCTGCTGGGTGTTGCATTCAGCCCATTGATTAATGTGTCAGTGCTTAGCTCAGGCCGCTCGGCTGTGACACGTGCCGGGAGGCAGCTCGCTGGCTTTGTGCAGCCCCGAGGCTTGGCTGGCTCCTGTCCGAGCCGGGGCAGCTCCGAGAGGAGGCGGCTGGGAGGCGGACGGAGCAGCCTGGCCAGCGTTGCTTCCCCACCTACTCCGTGCTGGCTCCAGCCAGCTACAAGCGTGCAATCGTTTGAGGTAACCTTGGATCTCTGGCACTGTTGACTCTGCTAATCAGCGACCTGTTAGGTAATAAGGTTATGCATCAATAGCTGTATTCACCTAGAGGTTGAAATAACTGCTGCTGTTCTCCACCCAGAACTGTAATGGGATGGTTTTGTGATAAAATGAAACCAAATTCTGGTACAACTTAAGTCTCATCTGACCTGGGGCAAATGGTTCCTGTCCCTGCCGAGGCTGACCCACGGCAGCATCTCCCGGCCCCTCTTAATCATAGAATCATAGAACGGTTTGGGCTGGAAGGGACATCAAAGATCATCTAGTTCCAACCCCCTGCCATGGGCAGGGACATCTCCCACTAGACCAGGCTGCTCAAAGCCCCATCCAACCTGCCCTGGAACACCTCCAGGGATGGGGCATCCACAGCTTCTCTGGGCAACCTGTTCCACTGCCTCACCACCCTCACAGTGAAGAATTTCTTCCTAATATCTAATCTAAATCTCCCCTCTTTCAGTTTAAAACCATTACCCCTCGTCCTATCGCTACACTCCTTGATAAAAAGTCCCTCCCCATCTCTCCTGTAGACCCCCTTTAGGTACTGGAAGGCCGCTATATGGTCTTCTCGGAGCCTTCTCTTCTCCAGACTGAACAACCCCAGCTCTCTCAGCCTGTCCTCATAGGAGAGTGCTCCAGCCCTCGGATCATCTTCGTGGCCCTCCTCTGGACCCATTCCTCCTTCCTCCTTCCACCACAGTGACTGACCAGGATCAGAAGATCCCCAAGTGGATATTCTGTTTTTACATTAGATTCTATGAGCCCCACAGAGACACCTCATGCTCTCACACCTCAGTGATAATAATTCAATGCACAATAAAGAAAAGGGTAAATCTACAAATGGGCTGCCAGCCATTTTTTTTGTCAGTGTACAAAATTCTTCAAAGGTAGCGATATCTCTAATTAGTAAGTAGCAAGATGCAACAAGTCTGCAATGATGTACAGCATATTATAATGTCTCAAGTGATATGAGAAGCATCAAGTGAGGTACCCGTGGCCTTTCTGACGCAGGAAAAATACTAGTAAATGTAGCTGAATGCAGTTTTTCACCAGACTCCAAGGAATAGTCGGTAGATGAATGTTGGAAATAGGCATTTTTCATAATAATCCCATGTTTAAAATGTCCTGACCTTAGAAATACAGTATAAAATTAGTCCCAGGAGAAGAAACCTAGCAAAGGTAACAGATGCTTGTTTCCTTTATCAGAATACCTCCATTATGAAAAAGTGACAAATACCGCTAGGTTGAGCTGAATTAACATGTGTTAAAAATGATTGAAAAAAATGTCTCTTTCCCAGTTCGAAAAAAAAAATCACACAGTACAGGTACTCAAAGAAATGCAATACACCTCTGGCTTTGAAGCGATTGTTGCCTTTCTACAGCAGCTTCTTGAAAATGTCATGTGAGATTAGATCTGTGCGCCGCTGTGTTGGTAAGCGCACGAACCCCCTGCAAAGGGCGGTCTTCATTCCAAGAGCTTACAGTCTCAGGCAAGGTTTTCAAAGACGACTGCTCATTTCTGATACCTTTTAAAAAAAAAATCTTACTTTCAGAAAGCGCTGGGTACATACTGTTAGAAACCAGGGTCCTTAGAGGAGTATCCAGCTGGGCACCAAAAATTATATAGGTAACGAGGAAGAATAAGCTCTTCTAAAACCCTGGCCTCAAAAGACATAGTGAGAAGAGAACAAATGGGCTAAATCACCACTAAATCCTCAGTTTGCTTGCTCTAAATGCAGAGCTTAAGAGAATTCCCTTGGCAGGTGTCAGCGGCTGTGTCCATCCTGGCTCTGCTAGGTGTCCTGCATGGCTCAAAAGGGTTCTGCTCCCTCTGTAGAGTGGATGGAACTCAGGTTGGGACCAGTTCCCATTTCTCCTCATTCATGGGTTTCTGCCTGAAGGGCCAGCTGGCTCATTTCAAACTTAAGAACGGGTACAAGCCAATGGCTTTAGACAACGTGGATGATTGGGGAATTTCAGCATGAGTGCAATGCTGAGGCCTGACCTGATATAATTAGCGAGTTTACCCGTTTTATTTTAGTCCTGGAACTCTGTGGCTAGGCAAAGTATTTTCCATTGCTTGGGAGAGCTTTTCAAATTTTCCCTTCTTTGCGGCAGATGAGCTGTTTAACCTCAAAAAAAAGTCCTGTTTCTCCTTTGTGAGACAGGCTCATCTCTGTTGATGCTACACAGATGGGAGAGATCCTCCAATTCACCTGGGATCAAACTCTTTTGAGGTGAGGTTTGCTTCTCTCCAAGTTTAAAACCTCCCCCAGATTTCCCCTTTATCCTCATACCTGCTTAATATCACCACTGCTTTCTTTGCTGTCCTGGGGGATGCGGTCAGTTATCCGTCTAGACCAGCTGAAGGCTCAAAACCTTTCCATCCATTCTTCCATGGAATAAAACAGTTGCTGCGTCCCAAACACGCCTCTTTCTCAGGCCACTACTGACATGGGTCTCTCATATAGTAGATGACGGTAGGTGGTGGTGGGATCATAGCACTAGAGAACCTTGAGAGCAAAAGCAAGCAAGCTGTAAAAACAGAAATCAAAAGTAGTACCGTAATCAGGCAAACATGCCCACGTAAGGAAGGAAATAGCTAAGGAGACTGTTTTTTTCTATTGTTCCTCTGTTTCATTGGCCATATTTAGACTGAGAGATAAAATGCTCATGGCAGGGTGTTGGGTTTTTAAAAAAATCTTATTCAGCATTCTTCCGGCACCTGCTGGTTTGACATCCCATCCTTTCCCTGCTCGATCAGACCTTCATGTCCATTTCTGCAAGGGTTTGGGGTTGGGAGAGGCAAATATGGGCAAACTGATAGCTTGGCAGAGACAGTCAGCACGCACTCCACAGAGAAGAGCCCGCAGGGCATGATTTTGAAGGGGTGAGAAGCAGAAATCCAGTGCCAGCCTGAGTTTCAGCTGACGTGAACGCTGCCTTGGCAGCGTCAGTATCCCATTAGCTTCACAATTTGGAATCTGGCCCCAAAAACCCAACGATCCAGCTCTTCCCACACATACAGACACGTACATTCATGCAAGAAGCAGGACATCAGCTGGAAGGGGTGCAAAGCCCACCCTGATAAGTCCCGTCCCAGCGCTGCCCTGGTCAGGGATCTGGTCGGTAAAACTAGTGATGGGTGAGGGCTCTGTGAGAAACAAAGGTGTGTCCAAACACGATGAAATAACAGGGTGAACTTGCCTCTGCACGGCTGCTTGGCTCCAGAGGCCAGTGTAAGCCTGTGATGGGTTTACATGCCTTTTCGTGGCTACAGACTGAATAAAATGACTGAATGCGCTTCAGTGTGAGCAGTCCTGCGCGGGCATTCGTCTCCTGTTCAGAAGGGCAGAACAGGGAACACAAATCACCATCAGAAAATGTAAAATTTAGGTCGGGAGGGACCTCTGGAGATCATCCCACTCAACTGTGCTCGAAGCAGGGCCCAGTTAGGTTGTTCAGGCCTTGTCTGGTTGAGTTGCAAATGTCTTTGTAGGTGGAGATCGCACAACCTGGTCAGGTAACTTGTTCCAAAATTTGACCATCCTCACTAGGAAGAATTTTCTTTTCCTTGTATTTAACTGGAATCTCTTTTGTTGCATCTTGTGTCCATTACCTCTTGTCCTTTTGCTGTGCATCTCAAAGAAGAGTTAGAGTGGAGGGGAGTAGAAATTACAAGAAGCTTTCACATATTCGTCCTTTGTGGTGTGATCACCTTACAGCTTTGCAAGGGCTTTCAGGCAAGGAACAGCGGCCCAAATTGAGTGTGCTTTACTGTTTTTAGCAGGGAAGGAGACATTCCTTGCAACCCACTAATTGTCTTACAGAGTCTGAAGGGGGTGAGCTGTTTTCACATCTGCTATGCAGCGATGGCCAACTCTTGCCATCTTGGCCGGCAGAAATGGTAAGGGAACATCAGCCCCTACTTCGGCATTTGGCAGAGCCTTTCCTGCATTTGGCTACCGTGTCTTCAGTAGTTAATGTAGGCCTAACCAAACCAAGGAGCCTGCTCTCTGGGACTCAGACTAGAGGGAGGGTAAGCAGTGCTTCCACATGAGGCAATAAAATGAATGTAGGATTTGTTAAATCATACAAATGATTGCCCGTCTGCACTTTGGATTATCTAAGGAATTGATTAAGTGCTGAGTTTTTTGGTTGATGAGTAAAGCTGATTAAAGAAAGTACCAGGGTCGTGATATATATTCTAGGAGTAGTTTGTCTGTACAGCAGTACGTTCACTCAGCCCAAACCTGACTTTTTTATTTTAGTTGAAAATAAAACGGTGAAAATTCCTTTTCTCTGTTCTGTACTCACTGTCTGGTTTTGGTTTTCCGTTTTGTTTCTTACAGCCCCGGCAGAGAGCTCTCCATAAACGTTTCCAGCCTCTAAAGCTGCTGTCCTGCCACTTGATATGAAAGTGAACTTTCCTTCATGAAAAAAACAACGTAATAAATGGCACTGCCAGAAGGTGACCATGGAGGACTGAAGACAAACTTGAAGTAAAATCAGCCCACTCAAGTTGATGCATTCTGGGGAGACCTGGTTTGCTCTGGAGTAAAAATGTGGTGCATAATATCCAGTGCTAATTTGTTGAAAATGGTCATTGACAGACCTTTAGCTGGAAAATTTCTTCCAGTTTTCATCACTGTGCATAACTTTTGAGTTCCCTTTAGGGGACTGTCTATGCCCTTCACTAGAAGTCCTGTTTTAGCATGGCAACTACTGGATTCTTTTATTATGTATGCAGATGGCATGATGTTTTAGGAAAACCTTACAGCAATTCTCCAATCTCAGTGGATATGTTCACAATATTACACCCCAATAGGAATGTAAACGTCTTGTATATGTTAGTTTTGCCGTCTAATGGTATTCTGTTAAACAATATCAGCACTTCATATGTGCTTTCTGCACAGAACTAGCACAGTCCATATATATACGATGGTCTTTTTTTAAAAATATTGAGGATACGTTTCAGTATTTGTGCTGAGACTGCATCCAAACTGAAGTCCACTACTAGCGTACCTTCACCGATTCACAGTAGATTGTGTAGATAGATTTGCACGTGGCAGAGGTGTGACTTCTTTTATCGAGACTTAGAGACCAGCTGTCACAGAGGTAGCCAAGAACAGGGTAGGTTGAATGAGGTGTAGGACACTGCGTCTGTTCTCCCTCTCGTCCGCCAAATATCAAAGGTTCTCGTTTCTAGTGTGCCAATGTGTTTTCTTACTCGTCGAGGGAGAGGCAAGGGAGAGAGCCTTTCTCAGAGATGTCTGTGACGCTGGGTTTGGTCTATGGTAAAACCAGAATAAACTGGAAGAATTCGGGTTCTTTATGCTGGCCACCATCTATGTTTTGGGCTGGACTGGGGAATCATAGTCCAAACCAAACTCTCTGAATAAGGTAAAGTGTAAGACTACACTTCTAAGGAGCAAGACACTCCCTTTGGAGAGGGCAGACTTCTTCATTAACTTTTTCCACTTTCTATCCAAAACAGTATTTTGGTAGGAACTGGGAATAAGCAAATGGTTCCAATAAGCCTTTCAATATACTGTAGCAGGCTCAAGACTGTTGCATTCAATCTGAGCATCGTTTTTTGTTCAGTCTCTGAATGGCTGGCCTCATCACTGGCTGTATCACAGCTGGCTGTGGTACTGTTTCTTCCATGGGGACTCAGTGGAATTAGCGTCTGTCCCTCACATCAGGACCTTCTTTACACACTCTTTATGATGAACTGATGCCATCAACACACTGAGGGGACTACCTATTTGTTCCTTCTTTCTTTAATATCAAAGGTAGCTTGTTGTCTATTTAAAGACCATCACTCTCTCCAGTCTGATAGACAGGTACTAAAGAGTCAATGTTAACATGTATGCCAAACTGTGCGTGAGACGCCAAACTGGTGTGAAGATGCAGCGATGGAGAGAAGGTGCAGCTACATCAAGTCAAAGGGACCTTTTTAGAGGAAGCTCCTGGGTTATAGTTCTTAAAAACTATTGTACAGTTCATTGCTAGAGAATGGAAGGTCAGCCACTGAGAGTGCCTCTACAACAAACAGATAACTGTCTGTAGGGCATAATTTTTTTCAGATGGGTATGGGCTTAGGTTTCAGCTCTCCACCCATCTCAGATTCAGCATGTTGGATACTTCTATAGTATTCAGTCCAGAAGCAAATTATTTTTGTCGATGACCAAGATTTTCAGAAGTCGCTAGTGATTTCTAATGGTTTGTGTCTTTCCATGGGTTCTCAAATGGAGCTCCCAGGAATTAAAAAGCAGTAAGCTTCTACATTCTCTTTCTGAAAATCCTGGTCCCTAATTTTAAATTAATTGGTGTAAAAATTCTTCAGACATAAGAATCATTGCCAATGGCAACATTTGCACTTTTTAGAGCTTTTCATAGGGTTGCAGGTTGGAATCTGATACCAAGAGACCCAGCCGTGCGCATGGCACAGGTCCACTGTAAGCTTCAGCAAATTTTACAGCTCTTTTTCTGCTACAGGTTTTAAAAATGCACTCTGGCAACTGACATCAATTTCATGTTGGTCCAGCAATTAAAAAACACCAACTTTGATATAAGTTATTTCAAAATGAAGGAGAATGCTATACTTCTGCAGAAGGGATTCTCTTATTTTACTACCCAGTAAAAAAATCCAGAATAATTTGAATGATAAAGAGTTCATCAGAGATCTTAAAACAGCGTATGAGAAGAAGTTGAGTTAGGCAGAGAGCCACGAGAAGCATTTTTTGTATCAATGTTAGTTTTGAACATCTTCCAGTATATGGGCATGAATTTAGATGTGTGCACTTCTCCCGTTAAAACAGTTTGTTTTAAAAGCTTCCCAGGATTTTAGCTACGGTGACCTAGAAAAGCAGTGTTATAGGCCCTGAGAAATGTGAAAATCAAGTCCAGACCCTTCTGTAGCCAGACTCGGTGAGAAGTCTGCTGTAGGTGCCTATCGGACAAATCTCCCTTGAAGCTGGTGTAGGTCTCCATCCTACAGCCAGCCTGTGCATGTGGATAACTGCAAGCAGAGTTCCCCCGAGCCCCGTGACACTCCTCACGTGTGTAATTGTCTGCCGGAGCCGTAAGGAAATAACTGTACTTTTTGGCTTGTATTTAACTATTCATCGTGTTTGGATTTTTTAATCACTGTTATTCTCCCAAAGTAGGCCATGCTTCCTCAGGGATATTTATGAAATTGTTCTACATCTCCTGAACAACTATCTGGATCCCAGCGTATTCTTCTGAAAACTTTTTAATATAAATAAACATGTGGGAGAGATTTTTGTTATTATGAATGGGGGCAGGTACTGTGTTCTCGGAAAGGCTATTGAGTGCAGACAATCAAGTCTATTGCATTTTTTATGCCGAACACCTTATTAATAACAGACACATCCGCTTTTGCCTGGGTCGCAGGAACAGTTCAGGGGAAAGAATGCTTTATCTCTAGTCAATAAATCATTTATGTCGAGAGTGCCAAAGACCAAGTCAACATGAAAGGGAGCGAATAAGTTATTCCGGCAAAGGAAGTGAATTTAAATACTCTCAGAGCCATTAGTTCAGTGCAAAAGAGTAGGAGACTAACGCTATTTTCATAAAACAGCAATTACCAGCCCTGTGGAGACAGATAAATTCACAAAGGCCAGTGCTACTGTTCCATTGATCACTAGTTATTATTTCTGAAACAAAACAGCATTGCCATCAGGACACCGTTCCCCGCCTGCAGACCCGCAGCCTTCCTCCCGTGCCCGCTCCCCCTCCCTGCCGCCCGCTCGCCCGGCTGCTTCGTGTCGAGAAAGGCTGCAGCATCAGCCCCCGCTAAGAAACGCTGACAGAGGCTCGGCCATCCCAAGCACTTTGAACCCTGAGAAGTCCTGCACTAGAAACCTGAAGGAATTGCTCTCCCCGGAAAACACGCCGCAGCTGAAAGCATCCTTTGCGCTGTTCTGTTCCTTGGGTTGTTTCCTCTGCGTGGCTTTCTGTGCCTGAACGCTCGCCATTTATTCTGTTGAGGGAAATGTAGCCTTCCAGGAGGGGAGTCTGAAAAAGCTCCGCGAGCTCTTTGGTTTTGCCCGCCCAGCTGCATGGCGATGCTCTGCCGGTGCGTTCATCCCTCCCTGTCTGTTCCTCAGGGTAAGTGTTGTCACTCGTCAGCAGCTGCAGCGTCGTTGAGGAAAGCAAACCATTAAAAATGACAAAATTCTGGTTTTGTTTTGCCCTGAATTTTTGGAAGACCCCAGGCCAGACCCCTGGCAGACCCGCGTTGGCATTACTCCATCAAAGTCTCCAGAGATGTGTTGATTAATGCCAGTGACGGAGCCAGGCCTGGGGTGGGTTTTTGTCATCACTAAAACTAACCTCCCTCCACCCGCCACAAAGTCACAAGATCTCAATTATTCAAAATTGTCTCAGGCAAGCAAAGTAAAATCCTGCATCTTTCCCATCAGTCCCCTTTTAACAGTTAACATCTCCGCCGTCAGAGTCTCCTTGAAAGGCCCCACTGCAGGACTGTGCTGCAATTGACCCTGGTATATATAGACTGTGGTCAATAAGATTTTAATTTAAAAAGAAAAGCTCCTCTGGTGTAATTGAAATTGATGAGTGAGGGGGAAAGTATTTCCAGTCTTACCTGCAACCTCCTATAGTGAAATTCAGGAGTGCAAAAAACCCCACCAGCATAACGTATGGGTGATTAGGCAGGCTCATGAGGATAAATCAGCAAGTAGGAAAAGTAGATATTTGATGAGGGAAGCCAAAAAACTGTATGGGAAGTCAGTGGCCAATAGATTAGGGCTAGTTAGACCAAAGGCTTTACATATATCCTAATAAATACAGTCGTAGCCCAGCTAAGTCTGATGTTAGACAGGCACAGCACAGTGATCGCTCACAGCACATGCGAAACCCAACAAATGTTCTTGTTCGGTGTTTGAAAGAAGTAGAAGGAGAGAGTCAGATTGCACAATAAAATGTAATTCCTCCTACTCCATCAGTAATTACGGGTAATACTAAGCAGCAACTCTCCAAACATATTTTTTAAATTTGCAGAAGCAGATAACTGAATCCAAAAGTGTAGGAAAACTTACCTAGGACTCCTCTGAACCAGAAAGCATAAAAGAAGCTTCAAGCTGCACCCAAAACCTCCAAGAATTGAAAAGAAGTAGTGATTTGATCCAAAAAAATACAGGTTTATTAGCTTCCTATCAGTCTTAGGCAAAATCATGGAAAGGCTGATATGACACAATCTTTAAAGCAATTAAAAATTGATAAAACTCCAAGGTATTTTTATAGAAATGTATTATGCCAAATAAACTCACTATCATTTTTTGTGATATCAAAGGGTCGCTGATAAAAGAGACTCTGCTGACATACTATACTTAGCCTCCTATAAATCATTTGATTCTGATAAAGAACAAAATAGCACAATGCAAAATCAATATAGTCCATATTAAGTGGATTAAAACCGATCACAAGGAATAACTGTAAATATGAAATTATCATCGGCAAGACTATTTCTAATCAGCTCCTCCCAAGGTATGCTCTAGTTTCAGTATTCTTCCCAGGGAAAGAGAAAGTTGGCAACAGCCAGAGATGACAAAAACAGGGGTGGGGTAGATAACGATATGGAGCAGGTCAGTGGTAGAGGGTAACTGGGAGCACGGCAAAGTCAGACATCCAGGAGAGATGGAAGCAAGTCCTGCTTGGAGGCATGGGGAGTACATCTGGAATAATATAGTGGCTGTGAAGGTCTGATAAATAGCGCATTCTACATCTACCCCCGAGACACTCTCGCCAGCTGGGATGTAGGACCTGGCCATAGCCACGCTCTGCCAGTTTGTTCGGTCACTGCCCATCTTTCAGAAAGGCTATCGGCAACTTGGAAAGATTATTTTCAATAGCTCCCAGTGTCAGTCAAGGGCAGGAAAACGGGTCTTTATTATAGTGTCAGACTAATGAAGCTCAAGCTATTAATTTATCAGAGGCAATTTGAAGAGGTGACTTGATCTCCGTCTGCAACCGCAATCTTCTACCTGGGCAGGGAAGTGCTGTCTGAAGGCAGGTAGCTCTTTTATTTAGAAGAAAAGGGAATGATGTGCTCTACTGGTTGGAAACTGATTTCAGGCTAGAAATTAAGTGCAAATGCTCGACAGGGAGGATAATTACCCATGGAGACAACTTACTTAGTTACCTGGCATGCTCTCCATCACATAAAGTCCTTAAATGTATGCAGAGTATTTTCCTAAGTCTATAAACTCTACCTCAAACTGAAATCCAGGCTCGGTGCGGCAATTACTGGATGAGGTTATTAGGCGTGTATTATGCAAGGATTAGACTACATCATCAGATGTAAACTTCTGAATTAAAAATATCTTAAAGTTTCCAATAGTACAGGAAGGCAGGGCAACCTATATCCATTTTTTCACACAAAATGGTCTTAATTTAAACAGCGTGTATGAACAGAGCTGTGCTTGCCAGCATTTGGTCTGAGCATCGGTAGGTCTGCTTGCAGTTGCAAAGTCCTTCTGCGCGTAATTAAAGGAAGAAAATGAGACTAGAAAGGACAACGCAAACCCTTGAACATATAGAGACAGTCCATTGTCTTTCATTAATAACAGCCTGAGACAAAATGATGGACTCAAATGATGGGACCAAGTGGAAGGGTAGTCTGAGCAAGGAATAACAACTGTGGGTTTGCGTCTTAATTAAGGAGGTAGCATCTTGCTGGCAAGAAACAGATTTTCCTGCCTTCAACAACTGGCAGAGAAGCTGTGGCGCTGATTGAGAATTATATTGTATCGCTGTGCAGCTGGACACGGTGCACGAGCTCCTTGCTTCAAAGACGGCAAACTGTTCCTGCTATCATGACGAGCCCCATCGGAGCCGGTTAATAAAGCCCTAGAACTGAAATGACTTCAGCGGGACTACCCAGAGTAATGAGCGCTGCTCCCGGTGGTGGGGTTTTGTGAGATTGGGCCCTATTACCATTGACAGGTTTGAACATTGTACCTTAGACATAAGCAAAGGAGCGCTCGGCATCTGATTTGGGTTTCACAAAACCGCTGTCGATGGGTGCCAGGCAAGTGCCAACCATCAGAGCCACCTTCTGCCAGGCTTCATCGGGCGGTGGGGAACAGCAGGAGCTGGGATGTGCGTTTTGAAGAGTAAACAGTTCACACAGACAGGAGAAACCATAAAAGCAATACTTACTGCAAATTGGTATTGAATCGACATCGAGAAGCCGAAACAAGAAGGGAGCTGGCTACGGCCGTAGCTAAGAAGATAAAGATCTTTGGGGATTCTTGCTCTAATCCAGTGTGAAATCCTAAGAAAATGAGTTTGGTCTAGATTTATTGTTTAAAGAACGTTGGTACAAGCCAGCCGCCCGTCAAATAAATTCTGCGGAGTCGCTGGCTTCGGTGCGTGATGGCTTTCAAGTGTCCTCCTGCTGCTGAGACACCTTGCTGCTCTGGAGGAGAGCGGTCCTTAACAGGCGCGTCGGGGGTCAGGCTGGACGGGAGAAGAAGCTGAACCTGCAGATGGCTGTACAACATCTGCTTCTGCCATAAAAGCAGGATTGCCAGCATTATTATAACACTTCCAGGCTTAGTCTGAGAATGAGCCGAAAAGCTCCTTTCTGATTTTCATTCCAAATGTATCTAAATACTTTTTCAGAAAAACAAAATCCCCTGTAGCTGTTGTTACATCTCTAATCACGTTACTTCTATTAAGCACTTGCCTTGAATTCATCTATTTAATATCATGAGTCACCAAATTAAATAGCGATACACAGGGTTTTTTTAAAGCAGGGAGATCGATATTGCAGTGCAACTGCATGTAAGCAATAAGAAGCTGTGCAGAGGGAAAAAAAAACAAACCACAGTCTGCCCCATCAGATGATTTGGGGACTTGGTTGGTTGTTTGGTTGGTTGGTTTGTTTATTGAGAGCATGGTTTTACATCTAGACAGAGGTTTTCCCTACTGAGCCAAGCTCTGGTCTCAAGGCCAGTCCAGATAAAGAAATGTTTGGAGTCCTCTTACCACTTCATCCGCATCCCTTGTATGCAAGAGGCTTCTTCTCTGCTTTTCTCCTGAGAAAGGTAGAAAGGAGCTTAAATGGCAATAGAGAAAGCACAGAGGGAGCTGAGCTTTCAGCCTGTGCAGAGCGTCTCAGCGTGAGACCCAGAGCCCAGCCTTCTCCTCCTGAGCCCAACACCAGTGACCGGGGGGAGGAATGGGCCGTGCTGGGTGAACACGCAAACAAAGCCAGGCGTCCTCTGCCCTGCTGAGGATTCTCTCGAAGCCATTGCAAGAGACACATTACCTTGCAGAATCAGACCCCGTGTTTCAGAGCATCAGCTGGGGTCACTGCTGTCTCCCGGGCTTCCCCTAAAATACAGGTGAACCGCACGGGGCAATGCTCTGGCAGTGGGAATTGCCAACATTTCCCCAAAGAGGCTGCGTGCTCTGAGGAGAAGACCCTTTTGCTTTGCACTAAGCTGCTGGGATACTTGGCGAGCGATAACTTTCTCACAGTTACTGCACAAAGTGAAAGTGGCAGGGCCATGCTTTGGGATGTGCTGGGCTTTGTTTTCAGTTTCCTTTTGGGACTGTGGTTACCTGGACCTGCCTTGCAATTATTCTTTCTTCTTCACAAGTGGGGGTAATCACAGAATCATAGAATGGGTTGGGTTGGAAGGGACCTTAAAGATCACCTAGTTCCAACACCCTGCCATGGGCAGGGACACCTCCCACCAGACCAGGTTGCTCAAAACCCCATCCAGATGCCTGCCTGACTCCACGCAGCATTAACCAGCAAAAGGGGGCTCTAAATTTGGGCTTCTCTACTTTGGGGAGCTGAATTTAAGGTTGGTTGAACCCAACCTTGAGAAGAGCAGATAACGGACAGCTGGAATTATAGCCACACCTGAGTTGTCTCCAAAGGTTGCCCCCAAATCATTAGCCCATGCACAGAATCAGGTGCCACACTGTGCTTGTGGGTCAGCACTGGCAGCTGATGATGGACACGAGCTACGGGGAGCGAGCGGGAAGCTGGGATCAAGGTCTTGGGATTTGGTGGCCTGGTGCAGGAGGGCTGGATGCAGAAAGGCTGAGTGCAAGCCCACGGCCGTGCTGTGTGGTCAAAACGGTCTCCCAAAGCCGGCAAGTTGTGGCTGGTCCAGCTGCCTTTGGAGTCAGCTCTGGTTTACATTCACTAAGGAAATAACTCTCTAAGTCAGTGATCTCCTTTTAAGGTTAACTTGGTTGAAAATCTAGGAAAATGCCAGCACTCTTAACGGTTAAAAAGCAACACACTGTTATCCCAGTCCGTCTGTGGCTGAACTTTTTAAAGACGGAGCCAAATGAGGTGGCATAAGACAAAAGTGTGCCTTTTTGTTTGATGTACACTGCATTTCCCCAGGCGTCCAAGGTGTTCATCTGTACAGCAGTGCTTTTTTCCCAAAACAGAAATTATCATGCAATCTAATTTTTAGTATATGAAGCGGCCATCACTGTTAATAACACCCTACGGTTTTTATATTTACTCTTTAATTCCTTCTGTTTTCAAAAGTCAACAAAAATTAAAACCTGGGTGGGAGGGAGGAATTCTTTTAAACGATGAAATTAAAATCAATGTCAAATTTTTGGTATCTTTGGGCATGATCTCTGGAAGCTTTGGATATCTGCTTTATCATTTTGTATATTTGACAATTTTGTACTCTGCATTGTTTGACTTCATTTGTGCATGGCGATGTATTAAAACATGGAATTTTTATTATACAGTAAAAGCATTTTGTTTGGTTTAAACAAGGTCAGGTCTTGATCCATTGCAGGAACAGGAGAAAAAAAAAATAAAACCAAGAGGTTTTTGCCAGCAACCCCTCTCCTTTGACGCTCTGACCGGTCTCATCTGGGGGGTTTCCAGCACCTGAAGGTGGGCAAATCTTCTCACCTGCCCACACGTCTCCTCCCCAGCTGTGGTAGGATCATAGAATGGTTTGGGTTGGAAGGGACCTTAAAGATCATCTAGTTCCAACCCCCCTGCCATGGGCAGGGACACCTCCCACTAGACCGGGTTCCTCAAAGCCCCATCCAGCCTCACCTTGAACGCTTCCAGGGATGGGGCAGCCACAACTTCCCTGGGCAACCTGTTCCAGTGCCTCACCACCCTCACAGTAAAGAATTTCTTCCTAATATCCAATCTAAATCTCCCCTCCGTCAGTTTGAAACCGTTACCCCTTGTCCTATCGCTACACTCTCTGACAAAGAGTCCCTCCCCATCCTTCCTGTAGCCCCCTTTAGCTACTGGAAGGCTGCTATAAGGTCTCCATGGAGCCTTCTCTTCTCCAGGATGAAGACACTTCGGGTCTGTGCAGCGGTTTGCTGTACGGCGGTACAGGTGCTGCGTAAATGCAGCATATCCGTAAGTGTAGCAGAAGGTGTTAACCGAGAAAGGGGCTGTGTTCCTCTCGGCAGGGTCTGGGTGTAAATCCAGACCGACTGCGCTGACTTGGCTCCATTTACCAGGATTTAGTGTGGTGCCACTGCGAGCAGACACTGCACGCTGCGAGGAAGTATTCTACTTTCGTTGCCTTTATTTCTCTAAACTTGAGGGATGCCCTTGTAAGCAGTGAAGCATCTTCTAAGGGGACCAAACCACGAAAGGAGCAGGTACTAGACTGTTTATGGTGCATGGCATCTCGTTCCCACCCCACTCCCCATTTATTCTCAGCATTTATGGCATGAGAGTAATTTAAGTCAGTAGATAAGGTACTTTTCAGAAAAACTAATGTGAAATTCCAGCATGGTATTATGCTCTCCCCTATATGTGTGGTTTTTTTCTTTTCAGCCATTATTCTGAATGTTCTCGCATTTGTAAGGTAGAGACTGATGACATGTTTTGGTCAAACACAAAATATTGGGCTTAATACAAAATAATAGAATGAAATTATATAGTGTGCAGTATAACTGACAAAGTCGAGATAAATTGTCATCTAAAAAAATCATAAATCATGTTATTGATTGTAACATCTTGTGATTGGGCTGCAATTTGCTAAATTCTGTTTATATCTTTAAAAAGCTTTCTACTCCATAAACTTTGTCAGTGAGAAGAACATGTTAGGAGGGAAAGCTCCGGTGTAGTACAAATCTGTGCACGTTACATCTCGGGCTGAAGGAAATGAGACCGATCATACAAGTAAAGAAAACAGTTTCTATGTCACGTGTCCTTTTCACCATCGGGGTCCCCATAGGGGTTACAGTGGCACCATATTATTACTACTCTGGATGCTGCACACTAAGATTATTTCCATTATAAACAATACGCCACCTAAATCAGATCTGCTTTATAATGAAACAGCAGCTACTGTGATAATGAAAAACTCCTCCCTGGAGACAGAGAAAATAGCTACGAGGCTGCGAAGAAGGAGCTTCCCCGTGCGTGCGTATGGGTTTTGCATTATAAATCTCACCAATGGGGTTGCAGTGTGTTACTCACAAGTCATCGGTGGAGCAACCGGTTGTGCAATTTGGGGTTTTTGGTTGTTTTCCTTCCAGTGACAGTTAGTCCTTCATGCAACTTGCATAATCTTATGTTATATCCATGTATGTCCTGCGGGACTGTCAGAGCTTGCCTTACCCTGGCCAGCTATCGTGGGTTACAGGCCCAGGTCATGCTGCTTGAATCCTTGGGCTCCAGTGCCATGTTAAAAAATTGGATTCCTGAACTGGGAATTTGCAATCCGAGCAGATCTGTGCTCATTTGAGCAAAGCCTTGTGATGAGAGCAAATGTCCTTAGTCCATAATGAAGTCCAGTGAATGAAGTACAACCCTAGAAAACCCAAGTGAAGGTCCCAATCCCACCATTGACCTGCTATATCTGAAAAAGCAAGTTCCCTCACGTCATCTCTTCATGTCCCACCTCCTTGTCTGTAAAACAGGAACTACATTTACCTGTCATGGTTAAACCTTGAAACTCAACAGAGAAACTGTAAGTCTTCCAAGAAGATGGTGTTGCAAGTGGGATTGATTTGAACAGAACAGGCATCTTGGTACAAAAAACCCCACGCTTTATTTGGGAGACAAGAAGATGCCATCTACAGCTCGTGCTTCTCTGATGTTCAGCTCTTGCGGCACCCAGGCGTAGATCTGTCAGAATCTCAGCGCATGGTGTGACACATTCATGGGTGAGGTGTCGTAACGGCCCGGACTCAGTTTGTCTGAGGTGTATTCCGCTTTTGTGCACTCCTTTGTCTCATTCATGTCACTGCCTTGTCATTGCCTTCTCCTTGCTTTTCTGCACCTGACGGGATTTCTTGCCTTCTACTGTTGTTAACATCACGTGGGAAATACACTGAATTACTGCACGTGAAAAACACACTTTCAAGTGAAGCAGTTTTGCTTTAACTAAATAGCACCAAGGCACCAGCTTTAGGAGGAGGTAAAGCAGAGGACAAACTGCTACAGGTTTGTTCGAGGGCAACGTGGGGATTAATCTGTTCCTCATGGCTGTGCTGGCGTGATGGGCTGACACGGCAGCAAGAAGGATGAACACTGGACACTAGGAAGAGCTTTCTAGGAACAGGGATGCTGAAACAGTAGGGACTGCTTAAAACAATGGAGAACAGCTTCAACAAGCATCCATCAGCAAGCCTGACCCTGTGTCAGGAGGATGGGCCAGGTTGTCTACCAAAATCTCTTTCAGAACAATTTTTCTGCAGGTAAGACTTGAACAGAAAGCAAAGAGTTAACTTTGTTAATTATCATTACTTTACATTTCAACTGGAACCAAATTTAGCTCTTCTTTTTCTACCTTTTCAAGGTAGAAACCTACTGCCATGTAGCTGTGGGTAATTCCAGGCTCATTTAAGTCAATACATCAGGCTGTCAGCTGAGAAACTGGGACACATCCACTGACGCGGCCGGTCCAGGTGCAGAGGCAGAGCCCAGGGTGACAGCAGGGACCAGGCCCATCTTCTCACCCAAAATCACCACCACGCTTATCCAGAGTCCAATTCCTGTGCTATACAGTGACAAATACCAGCAATTAGTGAGACTGAGAGCATAAAAGGGGTGACACCCTTTAGGGTCAGGGTGAGGATCACACTTCAGCCCATCTCCAATATCCAGGCTTTCATCTGGTCTTTGCTGGGCACCATCTGGGTATTAGGGCTAGGTGGAGAAGAGCCTTGAAATGAGGGGGTTAAAACAGGAACAAAAAAATATTTTTAGCCCACTTATAAGCTGAAAAGAGGCAACATTTTATAGCTAACTGGCCAAAGCCTTGAGAGCTTCAGCCCTCCGCTGCAGAGGCCAGGCCGAGAGGGTGTGCGTGGTCATCTCTGGCCTCCACCAAAAGCTGTCGACTGATTAGGAAAAATGTTTTCCCTTCACTGGGGATTTTTACTGCGGAGAAATGAAGCACTCCAGGGCACATCATAAGTCTCCGCTCGAACACTCCGCTCCGGCACTTTCCAGGGCGAGACGGGAGAGCGTGGTCGGTGCTGAGCACCGGATGCTCAGCCTGAGGGGCCCTGCGGCTCTCCTCCATGCTGCGCGGCGGGACGGAGACGCAGGCTATGTGGGAGGCAAATTGCTTTATGGAAAATATTGGGAACCATTGTACTAAGCTGATTAATTCATTTTAACAATTTTATTTAGCCACAAAAGTTGCCCCATGTGAAAAGGGCAGCTGCAAGTGTTTGCACAATGAAAATGCTCCCACGTGCAGGACGGCCAGATAAGCCCCTGCCTGTTTTTGCTACAGCAAGAAATTTTAGTACTTTTGGGAAAATGCAGGGTTATTTGTGCCTTTGTTTAAGCTTTAACTCGGAGCATGAAGGATACTGTTACGCTAGCTGCTTTTGTACACGTCCCTGGTGTCCCCGACTCAGCCTGGTTTTGGCAGTTCTTGGGAGGTAAAACTTGGTCAGAAACATGAGGAATTGCAGGAGCCTGGGTTCCCAGTGCCTAATTCCACCTGGAGACAACAGCTGCTCGTTTCACCCTGGGGAAGTAGCTCTTCTCCCCCTCCGCCACTTCCCCGAGTTGTCCAATACTAGGTAGGGAAAAATAAGCTTTCTTTGTGCTTCCCCTCTTTCTCTGCATTATTAGTCCCATAACAGGTCCCAAAATATGGACCTTTTGGTCAGTGTTTTGCTAATCCCATGAGAGATGTGGCAACCAACAGGAAAACCAAGATTGTCTGGAATATTACTCAAACGCATTGGACCAAGGACCACCCCCAGGCTTGAGTGTGTCTCTTGGGTCAGCAGTCACACACCCCTCCCCATTAAACTTAAATTAAAACCACTCTAAAAGCAGTGTGGTTTCAAGCACTAGCAGCGGGGCATTTATATGGGAATTTCAGACTGATACTTCTCCATGTGCCAGTTTGGGACCCCCTGAGTGTAGGATATTGTCTCAAAATATTCCCTGAAAGCCATCAAGAGGCATTGGCATCCAGGCACAAAACCAACAGCTCTACCATCTCAGAAAGCATTAGCTGTAAACCAGTTTTAGCTTCTCTGATTGTTTTGGAGCTCATAGCTGACATTTTTGCTCCAATTTCCTTTGCTTCCCATTATAGACTTGGAGAAGCAGAAAACCTTCATCAGAAATGGGAGGTGGGGTGGCTGCACGTTCACTTGCTCCCAGCCAAGGCACAGAGCTGCCTGGGTTACAACTTAGAATCATAGAATCGTTAGGGTTGGAAAGGACGTTAAAGATCATGTAGTTCCAACCCCCCTGCCATGGGCAGGGACACCTCCCACTAGATCAGGTTGCTCAGAGCCCCATCCAGCCTGGCCTTAAAAATTTCCAGGCATGGGGCTTCCACCACCTCTCTGGGCAACCTGTTCCAGTGTCTCACCACCCTCATGGTGAAGAACTTCTTCCTAACATCCAGTCTGAATCGATCCATCTCTAGTTTTAATCCATTCCCTCTAGTCCTACCATTACCCGACATCCTAAGAAGTCCCTCACCAGCTTTCTTGTAGGCCCCCTTAAGATACTGGTAGGCCACTACAAGGTCTCCTCGGAGCCTTCTTTTCTCCAGACTGAACAACCTCAACTCCCTCAGTCTGTCCTCATAGCAGAGGTGCTCCAGCCCTCTGATCATCCTCGTGGCCCTTCTCTGGACACGTTCCAGCATGTCCATATCACTTTTGTAGTAGGGGCTCCAGAACTGGACGCAGTACTCCAGGTGGGGTCTCACGAAAGTGGAGTAGAGGTGGAGAGTCACCTTCCTCGACCTGCTGGCCATGCTTCTCTTGATGCAGCCCAGGATACGACTGGCTTTCTGGGCTGCATGTGCGCACTGACGGCTCATGTTGAGCCTCTCGTCTACCAGCACCCCCAAGTTCTTTTCTTCAGGGATGCTCTCAAGCCAGTGACTGCCCAGCCTATAACTTGGTGAAACAAAAAATGTGGGCATGTATCTCCACAGAAATAGGTGCTTGGGAAGCATCTGAGCTATTCTGGGAGTTGCGTTCTGCCATTCATTTTGTTTTGAATGGTAGCACTGTAAAAAATCAATATGGCACATTTTAAATGGATTATGAGGCAGTTAAATGTCAGGTCTCCGAAGAGGAGTTGCAAATGCAGAGTGATCCCATGGGAGTTTTTATAGAGGGAATACTCAGGAAGCTGTTCTTGGCTGTTTACTTTAGAGGTCACAATGGATAAACAATTGAGTACGAGTTTCCCATGTGATCATCTTGCTAAAGGGGCTAATATGACCCTAGGATGTATAAATGGGAATATTGAGTGGTAGGGGAAATGTATTAGCTCTATATCTGACATTAATGAGACAAAAAATAGTCCAGTTCAGCTGTCAACGCTTAAAAATCGTGTTGAAAAACTGAGAAAGCTTGGGAGAAGGGCTATAAGACTGATTGAAAGCATATCTTACAGTGACCCAAAGGAGCACAATCCATTTATATTATCAAAGAGGAGTAAAAGAGATTAATTGATCAAGATCTATAAGTATCTATACATTGAGGAGGAATGCAGTATCAGAGGATTACTTAATCTAGCAAAGGCGTATAAGCCAGGAAGAGACTGGAGTCTCAAAAAAAAAAAATCAAGTTGAAAACGAGGCACATTTTTCTCCTTAATGACCTTGTAATCAACCACGGGAGGAGATGACATGGGATATGGTAGATTCTCCATCACCCAAAAAGATCTTTAAATTAAGCGTGGATGCCTTTCTACATAATGTAGCTCATGTATTGGTGTGGGAATTGCTGGGCGAAGCTCCACGGTCTGCATTATGTAGGAGGGCAGAGGAAACCACCATGGTGGTGCCTTCTGGCTGTGAAATCTATGAAACTATCAAAGCGATGAGGTCTGTATATCACATCCCTGCAGCACGCAGGCTGTTTATGCAACATATGTTATGAAAAGACTCTTTTAGCGATATTTAGAGAGCTTTAAATATTTTATTAGTGTTTTTTTATAGACTCTTCCTGTAAAAACAGGTAGATGAAATAAACCTTAAAAAAAAAAAACCAAAAAACTCCTGAAATAGATTTCCTATACCGCCAAATCGCAGTATTAAAGGCCAATATCTCAGGATACTCTGGGCTTTCAGTGTGATGCTCCAAGGACTCAGCCCATCATCGTGGTTTAAAGCTCCTATTTCACAGATTTATAGAAGCTAAACTCAGGAGGGACCACCGTGATTATCTAATCTGACCTTGTGCATGACGGAGGCCACAGGGCATCCCTCAATTACTTCCAGGCTATGCTGAAGCCTTCCAGACTCTTCCTTCATACCATGGCCGAGATATGGCCTTTCCCCTCCATCCACTCAGCTAAACATCACATCGTCTCCAGTCTCACCGCAACATCCTTCCTTCCACCCCTGACAAATGAAATCTTTCCTGGCACATGTCCATTCAAATTGCTGCTGCAAAGATCACTTTGCCATTCCTACGTCTCCTTGCCTGCCTCGCTGGCTCTTCCTTCTGCCTGTCCATCAACACATGTCCTGCCCCTCACAGCCTGGTCCCTACCTCTGCCACTTCATCGCATTCGGTACCAGCTCACTCCTGCCTCTCGTGGCCCACTTTGCTAATTTTTTTTTTTAATCTCCTTTTTTTTCTGAACAAGGCTCATGTGGTGTAGCACCAGTCCATGGGGAGACCCCGAAGATACATCCGTGCTGGTAAATTAAAAGATGCTGGGAGCATCCGCACCCATCAGACTAGGTTCAGCCACACATACTTCTAAGCTGTGACCATTTCATGCCACTGGCTCTATGGCTTAGGGTTTACAGCAGGAAAAATGTACCCAGAAACCCCCCCTTTTGGGAGGAGAGAGAGGAACTGGGAGGGAAGATCGTGGCACATCTTATCTTCCTGGCAGCTTGGTTTGGTCTTCAAGACTGTCACAGGATTTATGAGTACAAAGGTAAATCCTAGGCAGATGGAACATTAAAAAGTGATAAAGCCACAGACATGTGAGACATTTATTCGTGCTTCTCCAGTTTACTGCAGGGACATCACCTGCAGTCTTCAGCTGTTTGAAACCAAATCCCGGACTGGTGCATCAAGATCAAGGGAACGCTGCCAAGGCGTATGTTGTGGGTTGACCCTGGCTGGACACCAGGTGCCCAGCAAAGCTGCTCTGTCACTTCCCTCCGCAGCTGGACAGAGGAAGGAAAATATAATGAAGGCTCCTGGGTTGAGGTAAGGACAGGGAGATCACTCACCAATTACTATCATAGGCAAAACAGACTAGATGTGGGGGAAAAAAAAAGTATAACCAATCAAAATCAGAGTAGAGTAATGAAAAATAAAACCAAATCTTAAAACACCTTCCCCCCACCCCCCCTTCTTCCCGGGCTCAACTTCACTCACAGCTTCTCTACCTCCTCCCTCCAGTGGTGCAAGGGGATGGGGAATGGGGGTTGTGGTCAGTTCGTCACACGTTGACTCTGCCGCTCCTTCCTCCTCAGGGGGAGGACTCCTCACACTCTGCCCCTGCTCCGGAGTGGGGTCCTTCCCATGGGAGACAGTTCTCCACAAACTTCTCCAATGTGAGTCCTTCCCATGGGCCGTGGTTCCTCACGAACTGCTCCAGCACCCTTCCACGGGGTGCAGTCCTTCAGGAACAGACTGCTCCAGCGTGGGTCCCCCATGGCATCACAAGCCCTGGCAGCAAACCTGCTCCAGCGTGGGCTTCTCTCTCCACAGGGCCGCAGGTCCTGCCAGGAGCCTGCTCCAGCCTGGGCTTCCCACGGGGTCACACTCTCCTTTGGGCACATCCACCTGCTCTGTTGTGGGGTCCTCCATGGGCTGCAGGTGGATATCTGCTCCTCCATGGACCTCCATGGGCTGCAGGAGGACAGCCTGCCTCACCATGGTCTTCCCCACAGGCTGCAGGGGAGCCTCTGCTCTGGCACCTGGAGCACTTTCTCCCCCTCCTTCTCCACTGACCTTGGTGTCTGCAGAGTTGTTGCACTCTCATATTCTCACTGCTGTCTCCGGCTGCTGTTGTGCAGGGGGTTTTTCCCCCTCTTCTGAAATTTGTTATCCCAGAGGTGCTACCACTGTCACTGCTATGCTCAGCCTTGGCCAGCAGCAGGTCCGTCTTGGAGCCATCTGGCATTGGCTCTATTGGACACAGGGGAAGCTTCTAGCACCTTCCCACAGAAGCCACCCTTGTAGCTCTGATGCTAACGAAACCTTGCCACGCAAACCCAATTCAGTTTATTAGTGACAGACCTGAATTCTGTTGCAGGTAGAAATCAGTCATGTGAATTATTAAATGCCTGTGTATCATTCCAAGACATCCAACAGCATGGTACAGTTTCCATCTAGACAAAGCCTGTATTTTAAAGCTCCTCCTCCTTTCTAAAAGAACCCAGCTTGATACAATTGAGTGCAGGAGACCAATACTGCAGGACTCTTTGTAAATAAAGGTAAACTGAGGCAAGGAACAGGAGTTCCCACAGTGGGGGATTGGGCTGCATAGGAGGAAAAGTCAGACCATGGAGAAGTCCATCCCAGACTTTGCTTTCTAGAGAAGAGCTCCTTCCCCTATGTGTGCGAGAAGTGCTTCGTCTGGGGTAACAGGGAAGTGAGGAGAAAGGATGCACATCGAATCACAGAATAGAATCATAGAATCCTGTAGGTTGGAAAAGACCCTTGGGATCATCGAGTCCAACCATCAACTCCACTCTACAAAGTTCTCCCTTACACCATATCCCCTAATACCACGTCTAAACGAGTCTTAAACACATCCAGGGATGGTGACTCCACCACCTCCCTGGGCAGCCTATCCCAGTGTCTGACCACTCTTTCTGGGAAGAATTTTTTCCTAATGTCCAGCCTAAACCTACCCTGCTGCAGCTTGAAGGCATTCCCTCTTGTTCTATCGCTAATTACCTGTGAGAAGAGACCAGCACCAATCTCTCTACGATGTCCTTTCAAGTAGTTGTAGAGAGTGATGAGGTCTCCCCTCAGCCTCCTCTTCCTCAAACTAAACAGCCCCAGCTCCTTCAATCGCTCCTCATAAGATTTATTCTCCAGGCCCTTCACCAGCTTTGTTGCCCTCCTCTGCACTCGCTCCAGCACCTCGATATCTCTCTCTTATTGGGGTGCCCAAAACTGGACACAAGACTCAAGGTGTGGCCTCACCAGTGCTGAGTACAGGGGGACAATCACCTCCCTCCTTCTGCTGGTCACACTATTTCTAATACAAGCCAGGATGCCATTGGCTTTCTTGGCCACCTGGGCACACTGCTGGCTCATGTTCAGCCGCTTGTCCATTAGAACCCCCAGGTCCTTTTCTGCCAGGCAGCTCTCCAGCCACACTTCCCCAAGCCTGGAGCGCTGCATGGGGTTGTTGTGGACCAAGTGCAGGACCCAGCACTTGGCCTTGTTGAAGCTCATACCGTTAGCGTTGGCCCATCAGTCCAATCTATCCAAGTCTCTCTGTAGAGCCTCCCTATCCTCATGTAGATCAACACTCCTGCTTAAGTTGGTGTCATCTGCAAACTTACTGATACATACTATGTCCTTATCAAGATCATCAATAAAGATGTTAAACAGAAATGGTCCCAACACTGAGCCCTGGGGAACACCACTTGTGACCAGCCGCCAGCTGGATTTAACTCCATTGACCACCACTCTTTGGGACTGTCCATCCAGCCAGTGCTCGATCCAGCAGATCGTATGCTCATCCAGGCCATGAGCAGCCAGTTTTTCCATGAGAAAAACAGAAGCAATCTACTGCCTTCACTGCTTCTGCTGTACGAAAAATGACAAATACCCGCTTTTACAAAGCTTCGGTGCTCAGAATTTTCTAACCGAATACACAACTGCACAACGGGTCTCCATCTGAATTCACAACAGTTACCTTACTTTGTGTTCCGAGCAGGGTTTAATCCTTCTAGAGCCAAACTGCATAAAATTGCCAAAAGCTGACAGACGTCTGCGTTCAGCGTTGCCTATTGACATGCCGGCACCCCTGGCCAAACCGAGAGGAAAACATCTGTCAGTAGGTGTTAATGAGACCATAGCAAGTAGCAGGCAAGACCCAACCAGCTCAGCAAGATCAGACAAAATTCATGTTCTCGTGGGGTGATCACGGCTATCTACAGCTGCACTCAGCCGTCAGGGGATGACTCGCACACATCCTTCCTTACACAGATATTTCATGAATTTTAGAGTTAGCAGGATGCAAATCTGCCCTTTCAAGCTCGTCTGTCAAAGCAGAGCTTTGGCCGGTACCTGGCGGGGGTTTGTGCAAGAAAACAAAGTGCTATTAAAGAATGTCGCAAGTGTCCTCTCCGAGCCAGCACAGTTGCAGCATGGGGCAGGAAGTACTTTTTTTAGCAGAGATGTAAAATTAAATGCCACATTGCTCATAACTAGTCCTGGTACCATGTTTCTGCAGCAAGTCATGGGCAGCTCCAGTCTTCATACCTAACGATGGTCCTGAACGAAATGCTGCTGCTGGAGTAAGTGTGTGGCATGATTTTGGGTTGTCAGGCGACAGGATCACGCCTTTGAGCAGTGGTGAGTTAAAGCAGAAGGAAGGGAGGGGAAAGGGGAGAGAGGGGAGGCAGCAATTCACGGAGAAAATTTTCATTTAACTAACCGATTATTTACATCTCACTGTACAAATCAGAGCTAAGTATATCCATCCAGGCCAAAGTATATGATTCACAGTTTGTCAAATAGACATTCTGGAAGTGAGAAGTTACAGAAATAAAAGTCATGAATCATCAGTTGTTCTTTTATGCTTGTGGACAGCATCTTTTATTACACGTAAATTCAATTTATAACCATCACAAACAGAAGAAATAGCTAAAGTCAAGTTTGCACAGACAGAAAAGTGACACGGCTTTGAGAACAAGAAATTGCGAGTCTAAGGATGGATTCTACCCCGTTATTTTAGTGGGATATACCTGATGAGCAGTAAATATCTGCAGTGTCTGTTCATGGGCTCTACCCGGGGATTCTCCGTCCCAGTCTAAAACAGGCAGCTACAATGATGCAGCACACCCTAAAAGCTGCCGTTTCCCTCTGTCGACCATCAGAGGAAGCTCAGATAAAGACTGACTAACTAAAGTTAGGTGAGATGAACCCTACTTGCTAATGCTCCTTGAAGACAAATTCATAGACAAGTCCCTAGCGATTTTGAGAATTTCAGATGAGATACCTGGTTCGGCGCATGAGCCCTTCTTTGCGGTGCTACCTACGAAGATAAAAAGCTGCAAATACCTCTCCACACGCACAATTAAAAGTCACGTTGCAGAATCTGAGCTGAAAAGCCAAAAAGAAACAGGTCTTTTTTAATGCGAGGTCTTTCTTGCACCCATTCCATAGGACAGGCACCTGCTACCGTGGAAGGTTCCCTGTGGGAATAACTCAGCCCTGTCCTCCTCTCGAGATTCACCACGTGCTTTTGCCGTGGCTTGCTGGGAGGACAGACGTGGTTTAGTCTGCAGAGGTAGTAAGCACATTTCTTGATGTTTCTTTGGACACATCAGGAAATGTCAAGGGTTTGCACAGTAGGAAGAAGAGCCCCATCCCAAAACGTCTCAGGTGGGGTGCCCTCGCTGAGGCAGCTCCTGTCCCGTGTCTCTTCCAAAGACGCACCAAGCAGGAGGACTACACTGTATATTTTTGTTTCTCTGGAGCACATCTATAGAGGCAACAAACAGGTGGATATAAAGTTAGCTGTTTAACTGACTCGACTGTTTAGAAATATAACAAACAAATGTAAATACAACTAGGGATCTGGAAAGTAGTGTTTTATTTTCTGTCTGAGACAGCAAAATGAACGGAGAGCAATATCCAAGCACTGAAAGTTAGCAGACTGGGGACAAAAATATACCAGTTGCTAGGAGATGGCATTTAATCTAGAATTTTAGGCAATAAATAAAAATGAAGTTATAAGAAAAAATATTGTTTAGAGCAGAAATCAACCCAAAGCAAGTGGTTGTTTATGAGAGGGAGCAGAGCTGTTGTGGCCGCAGAAGGGCAAGGATGCTGCAACACATTACGCCGCAGGGACGGAGGTGAAGGGGAAGGTTATCACTTGACCATGGGAACAAAACCCCCACCAGTGAAAGACATCGCGGGCAAAACTCTTTCCTGGTTGAAGTTGCTGGGAAATGCGCCACTAAGGTAAACAAAAGCTGTACTTCAACCTGCAAATACCACCTTTGTCTGTGATGGAAGCCCAACCAGAACCTAAAATGTTGTGAAACTCAGCTTGCTCCATCCGGTCCTGAAAATTACAGGAAAACACAGCAAAAAAGCCACGTTTTTTTCTGAAAAAAAAAAAAAAAAAAAAAAGGATTTGCCCAAGTGGGATTTTAATCCTGCTGAAACCAAGGATAAAATTGTGATATATCTCAAAAGGTCATTTCCTCCCACACATCCATGGGTAAAGAGTTGCGTGTAATCTAGTCCAGCTCATGGTAATCACCTACACCTTGTGAGGAGGCAACCCTCTTCTGGTGCATATATAAAGTAACTATATGCAGGTCTCAGAAGCAGCGTTAGTTTCAACACCGCCCCTGGGTAATTTCCATCTCAGACATCCCCATGATCCAGGCTGGTAAGCACTTCTACAATATTTGGTCCCAGTGATTACATTAATTAGTAGCACTGAACCGTAGGGGTCCCGCGGGCAAGATGGAAATTCAGACCTTTCATAACTTTGATATTACCTGAAATTACAAGCAGTAGCTGGAGCACTACTTGTTTAGACTTGCTTAGGATAGTGCTTGTCGGAGTGATTAATAATTTTCTCTGGGCAGCAGCCAAAGATCAGAGTCCATGCTGATGCCTGCAACCTAACAGAAGGCTTCGATATCGTCAACAGGGGTATAGTCAAGCCTAAATAACCGCTGGTTGAGGTGTACTCCTCGCTCAGAAGATCCAGGGGACCATCCTCTCTGCTGGCTCAGCTTGTCTTCTGAAGGACAACTGCTGATTTCTATGGCCTCTTCAGACCTATCAGTGCTGCCAGGAAGGCAGTAACATGAGTACTGTTACATTAATGCTGCTGGTGGTTCTGACATCTCCTCTTCATGCAATCCAGACAGCACAGATGGTACCATCACATCTGGATCTATACACTTGCCAGGGTCCTCTGCAGTGAGGAAGGGTTGGACAAGGACTGGATGGTTGTTGTTCAATCCCTCTGATTGATCCCACCGACTGGCTGGGAGAGTATCAGGCAGGGAGGGCTGGCTGGATTTTTGTCATTATGCGTGGTTAAGAGTCCAACCACCATGAGCCAGCAGTGTGCCCAGGTGGCCAAGAAGGCCAACAGCAACTGGGGTTGTTTAGCGTGGAGAAAAGGAGGCTGAGGGGAGACCTTATCGCTCTCTACAACTGCCTGAAAGGAGGGTGCAGCCAGGTGAGGGTTGGTCTCTTCTCCCAAGTAACAAGTGATAGGACAAGAGGAAATGGCCTCAACTTGCGCCAGGGGAGCTTTAGATTGGATATTAGGAAAAATTTCTTCTCTGAAAGTGTTGTCAAGCATTGGAACAGTCTGCCCAGGGAAGTTGTTGAGGCACCATCCCTAGAGGTATTTGAAAGACATGCAGACGTGTCACTTAGGGACGTCGTTTAGTGGTGGACTTGGCAGTGCCAGGTTCACAGTTGGAGTCGATGATCTTAAAGGTCTTTTCCAACCTTAAATGAGTTTGTGATTCTATGATTCTATGATGGCGTGGCCACTCTGGTATCCAGTGGGCTTTTCTCCCAGAATGACCGGAACTGCCTTTGCTTCTGCCGGCAGCGAGCACAGATTTATCAGCGGGTGATAGAGGCAGTAACCTCCATCCCTGCCATGTCAGGTGGGAAGGGCTGGCTGCCCACACTGTCCATCTGTCTACACTGTGGCTGAGCCTGGGGCTCCTTTCAGCCCAATGTGGCGTTTGAATGAAGATCAGAAAGAAAATGTGAAAGAGGCTTGTGGGAACCGTATGATTTTTTCAGTTTATTTTTAAAAGAGTGTGTTCCTGGCCTTCCTAGGGCCAGCAAGAGGGTTTTGTCCATATGCAGATGATCATAAATCAGGAGAGAGGAGCCCAGAGTATCCTTACTGTTCAGTTTGTAATAATTTGCAATGACTACAAGCTGGCAAAGTGCACCAAAACGAATTGTGACCTGGGCTGCATAAGAAGAAGCGTGGCCAGCAGGTGATTCAGGAGGTGATTCTGTCCCTCTACTCTGCCCTCATGAGACCCCACCTGGAGTACAGCACCCAGCTCTGGGGCCTCCAGCACAAGAAAGACATGGACCTGTTGGAGCGGGTCCAGAGGAGGGCCACAAAAATGATCCGAGGGCTGGAGCACCTCTCCTATGAGGACAGGCTGAGAGAGCTGGGGTTGTTCAGCCTGGAGAAGACTCCAGGGAGACCTTATAGCGGTCTTCCAGTACTTAAAGGGGGCTCATAAGAAAGACAGAGAGGGACTTTTTACCAGAGCCTGTAGAGACAGAACAAGGGGCAACAGTTTTAAACTAAAAGAGAGTAGATTTAGGTTAGATATAAGGAAGAATATTTTTACGCTGACGGTGGTGAGACACTGGCACAGGTTGCCCAGGAAAGTTGTGGATGTCCCATCCCTAGAAGTGTTCAAGGTCAGGTTGGATGGGGCTTTGAGCTTTTGAGCAGCCTGGTCTAGTGGGAGGTGTCCCTGCCCATGGCAGGGGGTTGGACTAGGTGATCTTTGGAGGTCCCTCCCAACCCAAACCATTCTGTGGTTCTATGATTTGACTTTTAAGTCCTATGTTCTGATTTGGGGCACTTTGCAAACCTTTAAGTCAGCAACACAATGCCTAAGAGGTCTGCGAAGAAACTTCCGCTTCTTTCCTGGTATCTAGGGCTGAAAATAAAGAACCACTTGGTGAGATAAGTACCCTCCAAATCGGGAGGGACCAGTACATAGACCAGTCAGCGAAACCAGCAGCCGCATGGCTTCTCTGATGGAGCTCACCACTGAGCAGCAGCTTTCAAACATTAACAGCGATGTTTATCTGCCTTCAGAGGAGCTCGCTTCCCGCACGCATGGACTGTGTGCGAGTCAGGCCTGCTTATCTCCTGATACAATCGATATTCAAGGCCTGCTACAGTTGGGTGCCTTATGCAAGCTTAATAAAGCTGGAGAAAGTGCTGCTATTTCAGCATCAGCTGAAGAAGGAAATAAAACCACAGGGCACTGCCGGGGTTCGCTGCCAGCACTGTGTGAATTGTAAGAAATATGAAAGGGGGATAGAGCCTCTTAACATCTTCCCTCAAGTTTCCAATTTCTCTTCTTTTAAGATTCAAGGTAGATGAGACACATCCTGCTGTAACCTCTACTGTAACTCAACATGCAGGTCTGGGGAAGCGAGGGGAGAAGCTGGGCTGCTTTTCATGTGCAGGAAAGGAAGCAGGGAGGTCAGGGCAAAATATTTCTGAGGTTCACTCACGGCTCAGTGGGGATCCCGAAGACCACCTTTCTCACTGACTTAAAGCCACAGAAGCTAGATGTGCCCACCGTGAAGGGACCGAGGTCATGCCAATGAATAGCAGTGACTGTTAAAGGCTCCCTCTCTGCAGCAGCAATGGCTCACAAAATGTGGGGAGCCTGGAGAGCCGAGCTGAGCCCAGCCCAGCCCAGGGATTCTCCACCTCCAGCTTAAGGATTCTTCTTATTTCCTCAGCAGCTGCTTTGGGTTTACACTCACCACCTACCTATGGAAATGGGAATGGGGACTCACACCCACTTACTCCATGCGTCAGAGCAGGCTGCGTGGAGAAGATGGATTACTTTCATCTTTGTGATTGCATTTTACCTTTTGATGCCCTGGATGTTTATTCCTGTATCATGTATTAATTATTGGCATTCTCTAAGCTTCCTTCTGTCTTAATCTGATTTAAAACAGACATTTGCATTTGAAAAGTAGCTAGCATGTATAGCAAATCCTTTCCCTTGGTTTGCTATTAATGCAGCCAGCTTGATGTATTATATTAACGCTGTTTGCCAGGGGTGAAATTAGCACACCACCGATGGAGAGGCACTTCCTTGGTGAACCTACTGCTTTTACCCACAGGCAAAGCATCTACCTCCCCTGGTGCAAAACCTGGATCCTGACTGCAGCAGCATGGTCACACAACCGCTCCTCCCCCTGCTGCCTTTGGGCTGGTTTTGGGAGGTCCAGAGGCTCTGCATCCTGCCCATGGCGCAGTCGCTGTGTGCAAAGCCCGACCAGCCACTGGCGAAGGGTGAATTTACACCACAGGAGAAGGATTAGACATCTGTTGCAATGGAGGATGCGAGAGCTAAACACGCTACAATGCACCAAAGCAGCAGCTGAGGGTTGTGCAGGGACTGAGGCAGGTCAGAAGAGGACTGGGCAAGGTCAGGATTTGTCCAATGGTCTTCATGAAGAGGCAAGCACAGAGGCTGAAATGCACGTGTGCTTCAAAATTATCTGAACTTTTCGTTGCAATATCTTGGCCAGTCGGGGAATGGAATAAACCAATCCTCTGGAGAGTTCAGTACCAGTATTTCCTTTTTTTCCTTTTTTTTTTTTTTTTTGATTGCACTGTATTGCTTACGTAACTCAGGTCTTTTGGGAAGCGACCCCGAGCCTGATTGATCTGTTTAAATTGGCGCAAAGGGAGCCCCTGGTGCGACTCGCTCAGGTTGGTTTAACTGCAGCGATGAGTGGTGGGCACGGGACCGGGTGACCAAAGGTGCGGTGTCAGGCTCGTGGATGGCACAGTAGCTGAGCCTGCTCAAGTCACCAGCCCCAACCCACCGCGGCTGCCCATGCAGGCTTTCCTTCTGCTCTGCTGAGGTCTGGCACTCAAACTGCATGGAGCAGCCTCTCCCCACTCCGCTCCAGCACAATATTCCCCATCGGATGAGACTCCTTGGACAGGAGGGTTCTCTCACCTGGCTCCTGCTGTCGGGACTGGCGAGGAGCAGTACTTCTGCGCGGCAGAGCTGGGGAGGGGGTGGCCTTTGGCAAGAAGGAGTGTCGAACAGCACGGGCTGGAAACCAGGCTCTCCCAGAACAGCATGTCTGATCACAGCGTTAGTTGATCAGGAACAGCTTGAACTGAACGTGTGTCTCCCTAAATGCCCGCATAGAGTTTTGCACCAGGTTGAGTTGGTTTTAAAAGCATTGATATTAAATTATTACAACTTCTGCCCGTGGACAAGAATCAAAGCAGCTTCCAGAGCTCATTTACAAAAGGGGTTGGAAAAGTTATTTCAAGTTAACAGCCTATATTTCAGTAGTAGTTATCTGAACAGGTGGGGACTGGGGGAAGTAAGGCCATTAGCCAAATCATGAATCATAAGCTAATCAGATTGCCACCCATGTTTGCACCAAAAGAAAAAAAAAAGCAGTGCACGAAAATACCACACATTGCTATCTACAGAACTGACTCAGCAACAACCCAAACTTTTGTTGGGATTTGCCAGAGTGAGTCGCCACACTTCCCTTTGGTATGGGCATGGGCTCTCTCTGTAAGCCACCAGAGAGGCTGGCTCTCCTCTGACTCCACCACCTCTGAAGGCCTGGGGCTTGTTTGTCCTCTTTGCTGCCCACCACATTTCTGCTCCATCCAAGCAGGGATGAGTTTGGGGCCTTCTGCTCTTTTGCATTTACTCTTCATCAGGGTCTGTTCTGCTACAGCAATCAGCCCCTGGGCTTGAGGCTCTTCCCGCAGGGGAGCTGGCAAAGCAGAGAGACCAATTTCAGATGTCCCAGGCGGGCACTCCAGGACATCCGCAGCCTCCACCTCCTCCAGGAACGCTGCAAGCTCCTCTCGCTGGTGCAGGAGGATGCCTTTGGTGCCCAGGAAGAAGCAGCTCACAGAGCTGTTCTTTGACCCTTCCAAAACCCAGGTGAAGGGCTGTGAAGAACCATTCCATGGCCCAACTCTGCCAGGCAGCACGGGCTGCAGCAGGTCTGCACTGCCCACGTGCCGCAGCGGGGTTTTCCGCCACTGAGGAGTCCCTGGGGTAAAAGAAAAGAAATATGGAGATGTAACCAGACTGAAAATAAAATAAAACAAAAACTACACTGTTGAAACTCTGTTGATGTCAGTGGAATTCCTTGTGTCTTACACCAGCGAGCAGAAAATCAGATCTAAAGTGCCGAGGCTGCTGGCAGATGCTCGCCTGTTTGTGTGTGCAGCGGAGAAAAGTGCTTGTTTGGTGCTGATTGCAGACTATGGAATAAGAGCAATTTCTCATCCCACCTCCACAGGAGCTATTTAAATAGTTCTACACCCACTTTGAAAGATGCTCAGTTAGAAAGGGAGTAAATCTGGAAGTTATTACTCCTCGAAGGAAGAAGCACCAATAAACAGGCTCTGCTCAGACTGCCGGCACTCTCGGGGATCACACCTGCCTAAGAGCTACAGCTCCCTCCACCAGCCTGCCTTCGCCATGGAACACTTTTCATTAGGCAGCCCGCAGAGAAAGCACACGCTGCGGGAACGAGTCCTGCGGCTGGTGTCCGAGGAGCCCTTCGAGCCGACTCTTTGTCCCAGTGACGCCATGGGCCAGAGCCCAGCTGGCCACATGCAGACCAAGCCACCACGCGCTCCCCATCCAGCGCAGGAGGGGAGGGAACGGCCAGCAAAAGCCAAGGACACGCAAGGCGAGGTGATAGGCAGAGCGCTAATTAAAAAAGCCCTTATGAAATACTGGGGACAGGGTTGTGCCACGCGCAGTCATTAAATGCCTCCCTTTCCCCTCCTTGGGGATTCCCGGCCACGGACTCACTCGCAAAGTGAGCGGCTTTTGCCAGCTCTTTCCCAAAACCGGGGGTGGAGATTTAACCCACGGCGCAGCACCTCTGCGGGGCTGCCGGGGGGATGCTGCCCTCTGCCCGGCCGCTCTGCCAGCTGCCCGTGTCCCATGTCACCTCCCACTTTGCTGACCCTCCTGCCCAGCGGGATGGTGCAAATCAGCGGAGGCCCTTCCCCAGAGTGGCCAAGTCTCTTCCCGGGGGAGATCGAGGGAAAAGTTAAAGGCAGGTGGGGAACTGGGCCACCAGCTCTGTGCAGGACAAGCCAGGAGAGAGCCAGGCACCTTGCCGCTGGTGGCTCCCAAGCCGTCTGCAACGTTGGTCACACCTGAGAGCAGAGGTTCAGGCAGCCAGGGAGCTCTCCCAATCCCACCACATTAGATGTTTGTGGATTTAAGGTGTTTCTGAATTAGGCTGCACCCAAAGAGAGACTTCTATGAATTTACCCACTAAAAATAGCCGCAGAGTGCCTAAGTCCCCTAATGAATCTCCTACGATGCTACTGTCAGAGCCAGCTGCTTGTATTTATACCCTCTCAGCGCAGCCATCCTGCTCTGTAACGCTGCACGCCGGGGCCCCGACCCTACAGCGAGTTTCAGGCAAAGCCCTATTTGTCTCTGGCTTTCCCCCAGCAGACCTCTACTGTGAGATTAAGATCTTAATATTTATAAGCCTCTGGTTTTACTATCTGTTTAATGTCACGGTAAATCAGGTGCCTACACTGCTATCCCTCCAATCCCACCTGAAACCCTTACCTTATTAGCAAAGGTCAGTTATGTTTTTCCTTAAAAATAAACTAATCATAAAACCGCAGTGATTTTCTCACATTTAAATAGCCTCTGTAACAACCAATTATTTCCGAGGACATGAGAAACAGCTGTTGCAATGCCGAAGCTCAAACAGTTACATCTCAGCTATCTGAACGGGTAAGAGTTGATATTTTTATTCCCATGTGATATTACCAAGACGTGATAAACAACCACGGTGTTAGTATTAATTTGTGGAGCAAAGATCACTTTAATTTGCTCCAGCCTGAAGAATAATTTTAACAGAGTGTTACCGTTCCACAAACAACTATTTGAATGTCTGTTCTGCCTTTCCCTCCTTTTTTCCCCTCTTCCTTTTGTTTTTGATAAAGCAACACAAGCCTGGGCAAGGGCTATTTGAAGGCAGAGACAGTTTGTAAGCCAGCCTGAAATCCTTCCAGATTGGGGAGTGGACTTCAAAAAACACTTTCCAAAGTTTAATCCGGCACTTTCAACTACTGAATAAAAGGAGAGCACCGACTGCCTCCCGGGGACCTTCTCGGCTCCCACCAGAAGGCGGGCAAACATCACACAGGAGTGGGTTCCTCTCCCGCGGCCTTCAGGTGAGGACTTCTGCTAAACGCTTCTCTCTTCAATCTGCGTATAATCACCCCAAATCAAAGTGGGATCTGCGGGTACTTGGCATCTGCGGAAACCGGGCTGCCTTCGTTCACGTTTGTAAATAAAGAGCCAAGCCTGGAGCTCCAGGCCGTCAGCTCTGCAAGGTTTTGCTTGATTCTTTGGACATCCTTGTTGCACTTAGCCACAGAAAAGCATGTCCCCAGCACAAAGAATGGTGGTTTGAGCTAATTCAGCAACAGGGTAACATTTTTGAACTACACATGTGCCTGTCGCCAAGCCCTTCCAAACATCTTAGCTGCACTGTGTTTTTATGCTGCTTTTCTCCCTAGGATCATGGCACACTTGACAACGGTGATAAACCAGCTCTCGGGCTGTCCTATTAGCCAGAAAAGCATTATCAACCCCACTTAGGTGGAAACCTGAGGCCCACAGGTAATCTAATAGAGTGATTATCCTGGGTAGTTACTAAAACCAAGCTGGTCTCAGGAGGGGAGTCCCACTCCACGCACTCTGGGAGGATGCTCTCCTGGAAGGCACGGGGGTGATTCTAAGTCTCTTACTTGGGCAAACGCTTCAAGCACAGAGTTACCAGATTAAAAAAAAAAAAGGGGGGGGGGTAGGCACAGGTGAGCGTGTGACAGCATTTTATTTTATGTTTTGTGTGGATTTCAATCCAAGAAGCACATTTTGAGGTTCAGGCTTGACCCCTGTAGGCAAAGTAGATGGAGGAATGCCCAGTCAAGGACATTATTCAACATCATCAAAACTAAGGTGCATCCAAGAGTGCAAAGCAGTAGGAATTTTTTCACATAAAAAAAGTGGAAGGTACCATGGACTTCATGCTCCTCCAGAGTTAGGTGGCAGCTGAGCAGGGAACTCTGAGGAATTAAACTTTGGAGGCATCTAAAGTGCACCCTCAGCAAGTTTGCAGACGACACCGAGCTCAGTGGTGCGGTTGACACATCTGAGGGATGGGACGCCATTCAGAGGGACCTGGGCAAGCTCAAGAAGTGGGCCTGTGTGAACCTCATGAGGTTCAACAAGGCCAAATGAAGGGTCCTGCACGTGGGCCGGCGCAATCCCTGGCATCAATGCAGGCTGGGGGATGAAGGGATTGAAAGCAGCCCTGCTGAGAAGGACTTGGGGGCACTGGTGGATGAAAAGCTGGACATGAGCCAACAATACGCACTCGCAGCCCAGAAAGCCAACTGTATCCTGGGCTGCATCAAAAGAATCATGGCCAGCAGGCTGAGGGAGGTGATTCTGCCCCTCTACCCATCTCTGGTGAGACCCCACCTGCAGTACTGCATCCACCTCTGGAGCCCTCAGCACAGGAAAGACATGGACCTGTTGAAGCAGGTCCAGCGGAGGGCCATGAAGATGATCAGAGAGCTGGAGCACCTATGCTATGAGGACAGGCCAAGAGATTTGGGTTGTTCAGCCTGGAGAAGAGAAGGCTCCAGGGAGACCTTATTGCAGCCTTTCAATACTTAAAGGGGGCCTACAGGAAAGATGGGGACAAACTTTTTAGCAGGGCCTGTTGCAATAGGACAAGGGGCGATGGCTTTAAAGAGGGAAGATTTAGACTGGATATAAGGAAGAAATTTTTTACAATGAGGGTGGTGGGGCACTGGCACGGGTTGCCCAGAGAGGTGGTAGATGCCCCATCCCTGGAAACATTCAACGTCAGGTTGGACGGGGCTCTGAGCAACCTGATCTAGTGGAAGATGTCCCTGCTCATTGCACGGGAGTTGGACTAGATGACCTTGAAAGGTCCATTCCAACACAAACTACTCTATGATGCTAAAGCTACAGCTGGACACCAAGAGAAAAACCCAAAATGAGGAGTCCACACTAATCCACCTCTTTAAAAATCTGGCCCCCAGTGACTCACCACAGATTGGGCAGGTGTTAAGTTGCAAAGCCAGAAATAGAAAACCGATTCTCTCTCCTGGCCTTTCATTTGAGGCCTTGGACAGATTCCCAGACAACTGCCAGCCATATGAAGATATAAATTATTTGGAAGAGTGCAAAGGGTAATGGACCAGGGTCAAAAGCCACCTGCAAGCCTGCAGACCCTTAGCAGGCACCAAACCTGGGGATTGAGACTCGTGTATGTGCCACGTGGATATGTTGAAATACCCTTTCACTGCCGATTCTTCCTTTTCTCCAGGCAGAATTTCTATTATATGCTGGTTTGTGCTCCACCATCCACCTGCCTCCTAGCAGATGCAGGCAGATTTATCACTGCAGAGAAAGGTAGGCTGCCATTTCTGGAATGCTTTGCCTCCAGCGCCTGCCCAGGCTGCGGATCACTCTCCGGCCGGAGAGCCGATGGCAGGCTGTGTGATTCCTGCCGGCTGCCGTGTTGCCCACAGGGCCCAAGCAGCAGCAACGAAATGGGCTGGAGACATGTCATGCAGGCTGATTTCATTCTGTTACGGAGGAAAGTTACGAACAGCAGGCGAGATAGCTGGTTTAGAAAGGCGGTCTCCAAAAAGGCAACCCATCACCCATAGCCCCTCTTCCCCCAGTTAGGGGCACACACACGTCTCCCTGAGTAAGTCTTGCCTGGCACAACAGGATCAAGATCCGTCTGGAGCAATCATTCCACAACTCAGGAATACTGGTAGCGGCCATCCGCAGAGGTTTATTTCTCTGTGCTCTAAAATGACCCCCTAACTGCCTGTGACCAGATCCAAATACTGTAAAGCTTAAGTAGTTGCTGCTGCTGCGCTGTGGGCTGCAACGTGGGTACCTCAAGCGCAGGGCCATTCAGCTGGAACCCCAACAGCTTTCGCTTCCCTCCCACACTTCTCCATTGCGGTGAGCAGCACTTTCGTGCCACGGGCTCATCAGCACCCCATCCTCAAAACCTGCTCACAACAGCTACCATCCTTGGCACAGGCAGCAAAGCTCACAGGCTTCCTTTGCTGTTTGAAACCGGTCCCCAGAGGCTTAATTTGCAGACGGTAATGGGATTCCACCTTCCTGCGTCTGACAGAAGGTGCCTCTGCGAGCAGCCTTGGTTCACCTTTCAAGAAGCTGACCTCTTTTTTCTTGAACAGCATCCCGGTTTTGGTATGTGGGCTGTGACAAATGTTTCAGGGAAGGATTACAGGGTTAATTAACACATTAATATTTAATCCTGCTTCCCCACTATTGGGGTCATCGGCCAAAATTTCTGCCCCCTGGACCCAAATCTATGCCGGCCATAAATATGACTTTCTTCTCAGAATCTGACTTTTTCGTATTCTTATTTCCAACTCCTTTCTTCTGCCTCAAGCTTTGGCCCCCTTTCTTCAACAGCCCTCCCTACGATCAAATTATTTTGGAAGGGAATTGTCTTCTCTTGGCTCCAGCTACAAGATCGAACCTCATTTACTGTCAGTAATGTGCTCTTCCATGGTAGGCTCTCCCCTCTGTCGCTGAGAAGGCACACTGTCTTCATGCACGTTATCCTTACATTTCTTCTCCTCAACTCTGCAGAAGCGGAGGTAGAAGAGGAAAGGACACGACAGGAGCCACAGCTCACTTTTGTCATGGGCATGGAAAAGCATGGGGATGGGGATGCTTTTGGCCAAGACGGGGTTTCTGTCTCTCAGCTGGTGCGAGGCACCTCTGGATCTGGCAGCAGGAGGGTGGGAGGTGGGATCGCAGCCCAGAGAAGGCGAATCCGTTACAGTTTTAACACTGGATGCGAGCGGCAGGGAAAGCACGTTGGCACAGGCGTTAGCACAAGACAGTTTCTTGACATCCAGGATTTGTGCAATCAGCCTGAAGCCCGTTCCATTCAATTTCCCTGCAATTTTTTGCTGAGCTAGCAGGTTTGGAACACGTACACCCATCCACGGTGCCATCTCCCCTTCCAGCATCGGGGCTCCGGCTGCGCTCCCGCCACCCCTCCAGCCAGGCCCTGCCCCGGGTTTGCCGCACAGACCAGCCTGCACGACAGACCAGGGATCCCCCCAGCAACCCAGGCTCTCCCCAGTAGCCCGGGCTCCCGGGCATGGAGCTGACCGCCCAGGAGCTGCTGAGATGAAGCACAAAGGGGTAGCTGCAGGGATGGTGAGGTGCCTTGGCAGCTCCCTACAGCCCACTCATTTCATCCACATTTTCCATGCCATCCAGCCCCGAGTACCCAGGGCCTGCGCCCGGGGGATGCCAACCACACGGCGCCCCGGCCGGAGCTGGCGACGGTGGGGAGCGCTGGGTGCCCCTGGATTTAACGGCAGCCCCAGCGCAGGCACCAGAGCCATGTCCTCTCCTCTCTTCTGCCTTCCCCACCGGCGAGACGGGAGGGCAGCCGCGGCTCCCGGCCTGGCCCACGCCATCCCCAGGCGCCTCTTAATTGCTTTTTTTGTGTTTTCCCCCATTTTTGGGTAGTTGTGTCTGTTCCCCCCGGTACGCTCCCAGCCCAGCCGTGCCCCGGGGGTGGCTCCATCGCGGCGGCGCCGCGCTCGGCAGGGGGCAGCGGCGGCGGCACAGAGCCGAGCCGGGCCGGGCTGCCCCCGGCCGCGGGGTGCGGGCTGCACCGGGCGGGCGGGGGAAGGAGGAGCCCCCCAGGTGCTGTGCTAGGCCAGACCTCGCCGGATATCAGCCGGGGGAGCGGTGGTACCGGTGCCGCTGGGCAAGACACCGCCGCCCCCCCCCACTCCCCAGCACCGCCGCCGGGTCCGGCGGGGAGCGGAGGAGGGGTGGGAGGGGGCAGCAGCAGCGCCCCCCGCCCGCCGGGTTATGAATGGGTGCAGCGGAAGCCCCGCCCCCCCCGGACGTGACGCCCCGCCAATGGGGGCTCGGGGCTGCGTGGCTGGATGATGAGGTCAGCGCGGCGGGGCCGGGGCGGGGGCGGCGGCGCGCGGGGGGCCGGGTGAGGCGCGGGGGGTCGCGGCCCGCGGGCGGGCAGGGCAGGGCAGGGCAGCGCGCGGGGCGGGCAGCGCGCGGGGCAGGGCGGGCAGCGCGCTGGGGCTCGGCTGCCGCCGCGGCCCGGGGGAGGCGGGGAAGGGAGGAGGGGCGAGGAGGAGGAGGAGGAGAGGGAGGAGGAGGGTCCTCGCCGCCGCCGCCGCTCCGTGCTGGGGGCCATTCAGTGGGAGCGCGGCGAAGAGCGAGCGGCGCCGGGCGCGGGCGGGGGGTCGCCGGGCGATGCGGGGCTTCGTCAGGCTGCGGCGCGGCGGCGGGCTGTGAGCCGGGCTGGGCTTGGGCCGTGCCGGGCCGTGCCGGGCTGGCGGGGAGGGGAGGGGCGGGAAGGCGGGAGCGTGGCGGAGGAGAGGGCAGGCAGCCGCGGGAAGGCGGGAGCGGGGCTGCCCCGGTGCCCGCCCCGCGGCGGGGGGCCGGCCCCTGAGTGCATGCGGGGCGCCCCGCCGGGCCGCCGCCGGCCCGCCGCCGCCGCCTCCCGCCGCCCCTGAGAGACCGGCGGGGAGAAAAGTTGCGGCGGTCGCCCACATGCGCGGCCCCGGCCGGCGGCTTGGGGAACGGCGCCGAGCGGAGGTGGGCGAAGAGAGTTTGAAGCGCTCGCCGGCGGGAAGATGGCGGAGCGGAGCTGAGAGCGGCGCCCGGCGAGCTCGGGCCGCCCCCGCCTTCCTCCGCAGCCCCCCGGACCCCCCGCCGGACACATGCAGGCCAAAAAACGCTACCTGACGCTGCTCTCCGCCGGCACCTGTCTCGCCCTGCTGCTCTACCTGGGGGGCGTGCGGCTGCGGGCGGCCCGGCACCCGCCGCCCGGCAGCCGGCATGGCCCCCCCCCCGCGCCCCGGCGCCGAGCGGCCCTGGCCCCGCTTCCCCGACGCCCTGCGGCCCTTCGCCCCCGCCGAGCGGCCGGGCCCCGAGGGCGGCGGCGGGGGGCGCGTCTCCCCCCGGCAGCGGCGGGACGCCAGCGCCGGCCTCTACCGCGGGCGCCGGTGCCGCATGGAGTCCTGCTTCGACTTCGGCCAGTGCCGGAAAAACGGCTTCAAGGTGTACGTGTACCCGCAGCAGAAGGGGGAGAAGATCGCCGAGAGCTACCAGAACGTCCTGGCCGCCATCGAGGGCTCCCGCTTCTACACCTCCGACCCCGGGCAGGCCTGCCTCTTCGTCCTCAGCCTGGACACGCTGGATCGGGACCAGCTCTCCCCCCAGTATGTGCACAACCTCCGCTCCAAGGTGCAGAGCCTCCACCTGTGGAACAACGGCAGAAACCACCTGATTTTTAATTTATACTCCGGCACCTGGCCCGACTACACCGAGGATGTGGGGTTCGACATCGGCCAGGCAATGCTGGCCAAAGCCAGCATCAGTACTGAAAACTTCAGACCCAACTTTGACGTTTCTATCCCGCTCTTTTCTAAGGATCATCCTAGGACAGGAGGGGAGAAGGGATTTTTGAGGTTTAACACCATCCCTCCTCTCAGGAAGTACATGTTGGTATTCAAGGGGAAAAGGTACCTGACGGGGATAGGGTCAGACACCAGGAATGCCTTATATCACGTCCATAACGGAGAGGATGTTGTCCTCCTGACCACCTGCAAGCATGGCAAAGACTGGCAAAAGCACAAGGATTCGCGTTGCGATCGAGACAACGCCGAATATGAAAAGTAAGTGAGCGGTGTCCTTTCCCTGTCCACGCGTCCCCAGGGGCACACTGGCATGCCCTGGCTGCTGGGCAGATGTGTGCTGAGGTGCTGACGGCTGCTCGATGGCCGGAGAGAAATTGCGATCTCTCCTTTGGGTGGGTCGGTCGCTCCTCCTGTCCCCGTCGAGGCTGCCGGCTGGCTCTGTGCTGCTTTGGCCGGGGGAGATGGCAGGGAGGTGTCCCCGCAGCCTTGGGGACTGATGACCTGTATCTGCAGCCCTTTGGCTCTGCAAACCAGCCAGCGGCAAAGATGCTGCCAGAGGATGCTCTGACATCTGGCACTGCCCTTCGTCCCCCCCGGTGCCTCGTAGGGTCGATGCCCCATGCCTTCACTGCCCCGAGACAAAAGTTTGTGCCAGTCCTCAGCCCCCTTCGGTGCGCGCATGAGCCCAGCTCCTGCGGTGGGTTGGTTGCTGAGGGTGATTGCTAGGATGCTCTCTCCAAAAAGCACTGCCCGGCGTCTGGCCGGTGTCTGTGTATCTCCACAGGCGAGGCAGTAACTTGCCCCGCTGTCTTTTTCCTCTCTCTTCAAACCAGCACAGCATCAGTAAAGAAAGGAGGAAAAAGAAAGGCTGGCTGCGTTCATGTCCTGTCTCTGAGTTTCTGATTTTTACATGTGAGAGGGATACACCGGTGGTGTGGGCAGAGCATGTGTTTTCTGTGAATGCTTGGTTTCCTGGCTTTCCCCGATTTTTATCTGTTGGTAATGTCACTGTGTAGCCCGGTTTTGTGTCGCTGTGGTGCTACCCTTGTCTTACAGTCTGCTTTTCAGGTTTGTATATATAGCTGCCGGGAAAATCGCTTCCTGGGAATTGCCTCCAGGACGGCGATGCTGACTAAGCCGTTTGCAACTGATTAGTTCATTTAAATGCCGACCACCGCTATGTTGGCTGCAGAGTAGGTGTATACGTATGAAGTTTTTCGCATGAGAATGTTTTGCATGTAGCAGGAGTTAGACGCTGAATTAAAACAGACCAGCCGTGTAGCGCTGAGCAGCGCACGGTGGAGCTGCACCAAGAGCTGCCAACGGCTGGAGGGATTTGCGAAGCACGGAGGAATATGGGTGGAAGAATACTCCTGGAGAGCAGTCGGGAGGAAACTACGGTGGCATTAAGGCTGATTGAAATTTCCAGCTGGCTGCCTGTTTCTCCACCGAAACTCTCCACAGGGGGTTGGGAGAGACGGGGAAGGTTGGCACCGCAGCGCCGGGAAGCCTGTGTGTGCCTGGGTGAACTCTGCTCACCCTCCAGTTACTGTAAATCCGCCGTAGAGGGGGAGGAAACAGCAGTGCAAATACTGGTGGACTTCTAAATCCCATTCACTTTCAGAAAACTGATGAACGAGTGGTGAAGTGATGTGCATGTGGAAACGATACGGCGGCGGTACTGAGTCATCAGTAGAGATACTACACTCATGTTATTTGTGACCTGGGGGTCCCTTTGGCTTGTGACCTCCTTTTTAGGGAATATTTTTGGGGGAAGGGAAGAAGGGAGACCTGACAATTGTAGCCTTGCGGGCTGTGCTGGTTTTTGGCATAGATCTCGGCAATTGGAGCAAATTTATAGATAGGTAAAGTCCTGGTTATTTACTGCCTTCTACAGCATGCGTGCTGCTGAATTGTCATGAAAACAAACTCTCCCGTGGTTTGATGTGAGTAGGGCCATATTCACTTTTTTTCCAGCTATCCCATTTGTTCTAATAAAAGATAGACTTCTCCCCATAAGTTCTGCCCCTCCTAATGTGTCTTTGCCACTTATTTTGTAGCGACGGGTGTACATAACAACCCTCAGGGGATATGGAAGCGTGAACCCAACTGGTATACAAAAAACATACTTGCTGCTAAGATGCAGCCGTGTTTGGGGTGGGGTATGAGGACTTAAATATTCGTTGCCACACTACTGTTAAAGACAGGAAGTAAAAAAAGAAAAAGAAAAGATCATTACAAGAAAATAAGATTACTCCAAGAACCGAGGCTGAGTCTGTGGTTGGGCCACTGAGATGAACAGGTTCGCTCTGGCGAGCAATGGCAAATGCTGAAGCTCTTTAGCCTGGCGTCTTACCAGAGCGAGTGCACCTGCCCGAGCCTGCTGCTGCCCCTCCGCACGCCCGCTTCGGTGCTGATTCGCAGCAAAGTATGCCATCTGCTGATCTCCCAGCACGGCATCCTGCAGTGGCCTGCCTTCTCTGCCTCTCCCTGGCAAATAAGGACCACGCCTGGTGCTCCGCTTCCCTTATAAAATCCGACAAGGTCACATCCCCAGGGAACCGTAACTGCAGTCCAATGGTTGAAATGCTTCTCTGCCGGTGCGTAACCCAGGTGTGAAAGCTGTAGGAGGGTCTCCGCTATTCACCCCACCCAAAGCAGCATCCGATGATGAATGAGTCTGTAGTGCTTGGGAAAGAAATGTCTCTAAATACAACTGCGCCTTGAAAACTGCACGCAGAGCTGCTCTTGTGGGGCTTTTGGGGCTTGGATTTAACAACGTGTCCTCAAGGTTTTAATCAAAAAGGAGAAAAATGCATTCTCCAAGATATGTGTATTTGTGTATCCATATAGAGTTGGGAAAGTCGCATGTTGTGCTCTTCTGTGCCGGTTTTCCCATCCTCTGCTGTGCCGCTTATGCTGTTTCACCTGGTGTGAAAGGCAGGGGTGTGGGTGCCCTGGCTGTGGAGAGCTGGCCCCGCGGCACCGGTCCTTGCCAGGGCGAAATATGAGCGATTTGCTCTAGATGAGGCCTTGCCAAGCCGGGTACATTAGGTGACCAGATTTTAAAACATGGTAATCTCTTGTCAACAGGAGAGTGGTGTTATGTTGTGTTACGCTTGGTGCCAGTGCACACTGCAAGTTAGTTGTGATGGGGTTTCATCCACAGTGCGACATTCGGTGTTGGGTTTGAACCAGGTCCGCCTGTCCGCAGGATGCGTTGTTTCCTCTCTCGGAGACTGAAAGAGCCAAGAAAGGTGACTTCGTGACCTGTGGAAAAGGCATAGAGTGTCTTATTTAACTTGGAGGAAGGAGGGAAGGGCATGTGCGTATTTGACTGTCTCCCTGAATTGTATTGAAAGATCCATCTCTATGTTACAGCTAATTAATTTGCATCCCAGTTATGCATCTCAGCAGATAAAGCTGATGCAGACTAAAATGAATTGCATTATCATGATTGGACTACTAGCAAACAGCATATAAAGGAAAACAAAGAAAAACTCTTTCTTTATGGTGCACTTGGCTGTCAAAGTTGGCCTTTGTCACCCAGTGCTGGGTCAGCTGGGCTTTCTGAATTTCTTCACGGTAAGATTTCGGCATCAAGCTTTCTGTTTCACAAAGGGTTAAGTGAATAAACAGTGCTGCTGCTGAAGTTTGAAGACAGCCTCTTAAATATTTAATGACGGTCTAAATATATACATATGTACAATGTGTTTTAAACAAAGGCAGAATTCATGTACAGGCTTAACTGGTTCCAAATAATTACTTTTTGGAAGGTAATATAAATGACTACGGATACCGAAAGAAATGGAGGAATGCAATGTTCTAGTAGAGCCAGATGAAAAAAAGAGATTTGCACCAAAATGGGGATCTTTCTAGGAAAGTAAATAATGTTGTGTGTGGTGTATCCCCTGATCTGCAACAGCCCTGCCCTTGGAAGATGGGGAGAGTGATGGTATCCAAAAATGTAAGGTCTTGTCAAAAACTCATTCAAGGAGGCTTTTTGCTCGTATCTGTGCCGGGTAGCTGAAGTTAATGATAGTAATGAAACAGAGGAGTAAAACAAATGAACAGGGTTGAAGGGAGTAGGATGGAGGAGGAGAATTGAGCAAAAAATGTGCTTTTTGGAGAAATGTGAGCTTTCGGTGGAGGACAACTAGTGTAGGGAGGTGTTCTTTATAGACTTAAGTTTTTTGGCTAGTCAGTGCTGAGAAAGCCTGCGTGATCGAGACTGAACTGAGAAAGGCAGGCAGAACACAGAGGACCTCACGAGGTGGGACTAGTTCTGGGAGAGGAGGTTGGAGCGTGGGGCTGAGGAGGAGCCTGCGGAAGGAGGCTGTGCCTGGGTCTACCTGGGGCTGCTGGGCGCTGGCAGGACAGGGAGAGCGCAGCAGCACACCGGGTGCTTACGCCTGTGAGACGTCTCTGCAGGGCACACGACAGCATTGAGCAGGTGAAAATATCCAGCTGAACATTTTCATTGATCTTTGGTAGGCTTACCTGGTGTGCACTGTACCGGTGGAACATGTGCCAATCACGGCTGAACCTGCTACCCGTGAAAATGCTGTCCTAAGCAAAGGTTACAGTCGTGCAATAAGCACAGAATGGGAACAAAAGCAACTTTTAGTTTCGCCTCCTTCCCGTCATAAAATACACATATATAAAAAAAGAAGCGGTGGAATTAGACACTAGCAATGACTTTGCCGCTCGCAAGACCAGCATGAAAATGTGAAGTAAGGCTTAGGCGTGCCCGTCCAACATGTGGTGATAATCTAGACGCTGCATACACATATGTGTGTATGTTTCAAACAAAGCTGAGATTCCAGTATTTTCAACGTACTGAGCTTCAGTGTATTCTGTTAAAATACAGATATAAATGCCACACTTAATCACTACTGGAATATTTTCTGAAAAATATTTTAAAGCCTTCACAAGTCAGCTCCTTTGCGGCTGTTTGGGCCAGGGCTGAGAAATGCCCCAAGTTCAGGGTGGCTGTTGTCCGGGACATCTGAAGTGAGATGGGAACCAGCCCGTGCATCTTGTATATCACCAGGCTGCTTCGGGAGCTTGGATGAAACTCAAGAACTACTGAGAGAGCTTGGGCATTTTCCCAGAGTATCTTGGCTCTTGCAGAGACCTATCCCCACCAGACTGCTTTTTTATTTTAATATCAATTTTCAAGAAACTGGAAATTTGCCTGGTTTACAATGCGCTTATTCCAAAATGCAGCAAGCAGGTAAATAACAAAGCTTTCACGTACATCTGAGAAATAAGGGATTTGCTCTAGCGTGTTCCTCCTGCTCTCTCTGTGTATTGCAAAGTGTCCTTATGTGCCTTTTAAATGATGATTTATTGCAAGTAGTGCCCTAGAGGGGGGTAGGGGCTCCCACCTGGGACGCTCTGGGCTGATGCCCTGGCAGGAGCTGGGAGCAAAAGGAGCATCCCTGCATTAGCGGCTGGTGGTTGCGATCCTCAGCCTGGCCATTTGCACCAAGCTCTTCCCTTTCGGAAAAGGGGTGGAAGAGGGTGGACACCTGGGCACGAGCGCGTTTCCCTGTGCCAGCGGTGCCGAGCGCCGCGGCGTGTGTGGCCGGGTGTGCGGGGTCAGGCACCGGCAGAGGAGCCCGCCCTGCCCGCTGGCATTAAACCAGGCGCCCTCCTAACCTCAAGTAATTAAGTTTTCTTGTGGGGCGAGTTATTATTATAATTGCTTGCCCCAGGCTTTTCTGCATCTTTCTGTGAAGCATCTCATATGAGGCTCTGTGGTGACAAAGCATTGCAGTAGATGGCTGATCTGGTTCGGAGCAGGCGTTTTCTGTATGCAGAAAAGTAGGTGAACACTGCTTTCACAGCCAGAGGGGCTCCGCTTTTATTTTTCCTGCCTAGGAAAATTGTTCTAGGATAATTTATTGACAAATAAAGAGGTGCTTGGCAATAGAACAGAACTCAAACCAAAAAACGATCCGAGTCATCATTTTAATTTTAAGCACAATTAATCATGAAATGGGTGGTGTGAAGGGTTTCTTGAAGCCAGATCAGAACTGAGCTAAAAGTAATGTTTCCAGCTGCCCGTTTGGGCAAGATGAAGCCCTGCCGTGTCCTCAGCGAGGTGCCCTCAGCGAGAAGGTGCTGCAGAGTGTCCTGCAGTGCCCCCACCTTCTCACCCTCCCTGGCGGGGAGTTTCACAGGGCAAACCCCGACTTGTGCAGGACTTTTTGTACCAGGCTAAGGTGAGCTTCATTGAAACTGCTCCTAAAGGAGAGGAATGGCCAAATTTGTGGTTTTCCTTGCGTGCTGCTGCCTGCTGCTCCCTGCTGCATTGGGAGTGTTCCCAGCCATGGACCCCTTTGCATCTGGGCAGTGGTGTATCTCCCTGAGAGGATGGGATTGCACGAGAGGAGTTTCAGCTCAAGGCAGACCCGAGCGAAAAAGGCTACTGGTTTGACTCTGCTGGAAATAATCCTTTTGCCCCACATACAGCCCTGGAACAGCGCACTGGAGAGTAAACCGGCATCTGCTTGCGGGAGAGGGAGGTAAATGAAACTGGTCGGCACAAAGCACTTATTTACTCAACAGATGTGAGTCAAGAGAACGTGCTGTAATCTGATGATTTCTGGAGTATTTTCTGTGATTGTTTTCCCTTTCTCTCTGCAGGGTTTCTTTCAGAAAATCCACAGAGTTTTGTGGTCTTAGGTAAACAAACCGTTTTGCTAACCAGGGAAAAATAATCAGTAGGTACGTAGATAACTGTTTGGCCTGTGAAGGGAGTTAAATGCCGTGCTCCGTACTGCTAGGGTGACTGACTTCTCAAGGACTTGGCTATATTGAGAGGATGATGCAAGATATATACTCCTCTCCCATGTTGTATGGAGATCAGTTCAGCACGTGGGAATGTGTGAGTATAACTTCAGGTTATATTTAAGGTTCTGCAGCTTTGCCAAGTATTTTGGGACATACAGGTTTCAAAACTTTCTTGTGGTTTACACTGAGCAGTAGATTTCTTCCTCCTCCTTGTGTTCATCCAGCTATGCTGTGCTTTTACGTAAAGCTTTGTGTTGCTCTTTCTTAATCCAAATTTCAGGAGGAAACAGGACATACATCATCACTGTCTCGCCCTGAATTGAAGAGCCTCCTCAGTCAACTGGAGGGAGCATCGATGTTATGCGGTGCTGATGATAACTCATCCCCATCCATGTCTCTGAAGCAGGCAGGGAGGGAGCTGGGGCAGGAGGGGGCCGTGGCACTGGGTGTGTGGGGGGGAGTAAGGATCCAGGCCAGAGCGCGGCGGGAGTCATTATTTCTTTCACTTGCGGAGCAAATTATCCTTTGTAACAGTTGACACCCATGCACTGGAAGAAACGGAGGGGCATGCTTAGAGCAGTCTCTGTCCTGGTGTACCCGCATGGGCGCCATGGGGCCAGTTCAGCAGCAGAGAGACCAGCACGCTGCTGGAGAAACTGGTTTAAGGAGTGAATTCCAAATGAGAACAAAAGAGAGGAGATTTGTTTCACATGAGAAAAGGGAAGTAATGCTTTGAGAAATAAAGGCCCTGTCTCAGCAAAATGTTGTACCCAATTGCTTTGCAGAGAAGGAACCGGTGTGGGTGCCACCGGTCTGATGGCTTTCCAAATGTGATCTGACTTCCTAAAATGTTACCTTTTCTTGGAGTAAGAAAACATAACTTTAAGCCAGTCAAGGGTGTTAGGCCTCCTCGTAACAAGAAAGAGAAGATGCTTTTTTCTTTAAATGTATTAAGTTTTCCCTGGATTTAACCTCAGTTTTTTGGGTGGTGTAGTGCTGTCTCCTCGGCAAGGATGCAGGTGGGGCACTAAGCCAGTGTTCCCTGAAAGGTTCTAGAGTTGGGTGGTTTATGCTGGCTAAGTCAGGCTCCCATTTCATATTCCAGTAAGACAGACTTCTCCGCACTCCTGCAGTCCCTGGGTGAAGTGTGGTGCTGGCAGGGCTGTGGCAGGACCTCCTGCCTTCTCCTTCCTGTGGCACTCGTGGTCTTGGGGCTGCAGTAGGATGGCCAGGATTGCCACTGGCCACTGTGGTTACATTTCCGTATGCCTTTAAAATGGGGAAGAATGCTTTGCTTTCCCTAAGTGTTTTTGCGGTCTACCTTATTGCTTTATAACGTTTTTTAGAGAAAGTGCTGTGTGAAACTGATACGTTATTCGTCAGTGTTTTCTGTATCCCCTTCTCAGGAAGCATCAGTAAGTGAAGGTCTAAATTGTGACTTTCCGATAAAAGGTGGTAGTTGTCAGAAGCAGTATAAAGCAGCTGTTTGTGTGTATGGGGGGAAATCCCTACAAAAACTTTTTGGGTGTTTGACATTCTTCCTAGGTCAGGATACATGGTCATGCTTTTTATCATGAGCGTTTTAACTTCCCTTGCTTCACGCAGGTGCTCCCAAAGGCCACTGCTTTTCCAGGCTCTGAAGCACTGCCATTTCTGATCGCTGCTCTGAGGCCTCCCATGGTACCGTTAGCAAATTCAGTAAAGCTCTTCTGCCTTAAGTTGACTTTTTTTCCCTGTGATGGTTTCTCGTCCAGAAATACATGAAAACGAAATAATTCCCGGGTTCCTAAGTGAATTTCCCGTTGGTTCACTTTTTTCTCTCTAATATACTCTTTGTGTTTGTGAATGAAACAGAATTAGGGCTAATTTAGTTGATTGGCTGCAAAACAAAAGTATTCAGTGCTAAGAATGGGAAATGAGAAGGCCTTTCTGAAATGTTAGTTCTTTGCATAATTGTAATAGATTATAATTATACAGTCGAGTGTTTAGCAGTGGATTTGCTGTAAACACGGTCATGGGAAATGTCTCGTTGCTCACTTGTGTCAGTTTGAGCCCCAGTGCGGTCCCGTCGATGGCAGTACAGGCATCTCTAATGACATTTTCTCTTTGAACAGGATGTCGTGTTATAGAAAATGCTATCTCCAGTTCCCCTCCGAGCTCCTCCCACAAAATTACCGCCAGTCGATGTGGCCATGTCAGACCGTTGACACAAATCAATAAGATCAATCATTCTTCAGCTCCTAAACAAAATTGAGAGCGTGATGCTGACGGGCTGCACAAAGCAATACTGGCAGTGATTCCTAAATGGCAAATGCATACATAACATTTGCAAAGTGTATGTGGGGGGCCCTGTCCAATTAATAATTAGTTCTCCAAGGATGTAAAAACGAGGCTAGTATAAATCATTTCCTACAACTGCAGTGTGCGCTATGACCCCTACAGCCCTCAGGCTGATGGAGAACGTCGCCTGCCCAACAGCGGTGCCGGAGAGGGGGAAGCGTGGCAGAGTTTGGTTAGGAATCCTGATTTTCTTCATTCTCTAGGAGATCTCAACTTCTTCTGATGTTGTTTTTTCTGCCCCGTGAATAACTGCAGACGTTTTATCTCAATGCTGGAATTCCTGGTGGAATTCAGGTAGTTCAGGGTGTAACTTCTAGAAAGCCCATCAAAATTGTAGTTGTTGTAGTCTGCAAGAATGAAATCAGAGGCTGCTTCTAAAAATCAGAACCTTTGTCTAAAGGGAAGACAAGTCTTTGTTTATAATGTCTGAATTTATATCTCTGAAGGCGTGTTTGGGTGTGTCTGCTTATAGACTCAGCTGCTTCAGGAAGATAAACACATAAATGTTTCATCTCCTTGATTTGCCACCAACCATTGTGCTGGGTGCTAGCAGATTTTTCTTTTAATTAATTATAATTTATCTAATCCTAATGGGAAACATAATTATAGGATTTATTTTTTAATACTGTGATTTCAGAATTACTTTATAAAAGAAGAGTAACGTTTCCCCCTTAAGGGCTGTTTAAAAATGAACAAACAAAATAAAAGAACAAAGTACACTTTGCTAAAAGTAATAAATCTCAGACAAGAAGCAAAAAAAAAAAGCATCTGATATGTTGGAGCCGCAATAAAGCTGAAAATTAATGATCAGTAAGTTGGTGCTGCAAGAGAGTGAATGCATTATGGATTTGCGGAGATGCCCATAGCTTATTAAATGTCAGCAAATTTTAGCAGAAGCAGTAGAAAACCCTGATCAGAAAATATAAAAGGGTGCACCCTGCAGTTGGAAGATCCAGTGCCACAAAGGATGTGGGAACCATGTGTACGGTTGAAACGTAAGAAAGTGCTTTGCAAGATCAAGCTCTGAAATGGCATGCTAAACTCCTTTAGTTTCTGATCGGAGGGATTTAAACGTTTCAGTGAGGCATGACTGTAGTCTCGGTGAGGGATTTATTGTACTGTAAAACCTTTGCACGAGAAGGTATGTGTATGACTGTTTAAAATAATTTAAAACAAATAGCATCCCTTCACCCTCCCACTCCCTCTCACGCTTTTTTCCCCTAAACCCGAAAGGTAAGGCTACTACTTGAATTGTAATGGAATAATATATCAAGTGAGTGATCACATCAGGCATGGACACTTACCAAATCACAGCGAGATAACTGTGAATAACTCTCTAGTTTCAACAATTTGCATGGCCATTAACAATTGATGGGTTTCCCTTAGAACCGCATTATCTATGGCAGCGGGATCTATTCCTGCGCACTGCTCCTGCATACTAAGTGCCAGAGAAATTGTCAAAAGTGAGGGTAATAAAAAAATCTGATAGCAGCAAGGTGAATGAAGCAGGTAGGAATTTCAAGGCGACGTTTTTTGAAGGTGGGGAAATATTTCAGGCGATCGTGCATTTCCATATCTGTTCTTCCCCCTCTTCCCTGCCTATTTTCTTCATTACGGTTCTGCAAGTTTTAATTCAAGCCGGTGTTAGGTTTCCCTTCACTGCTTGGTGTCGTCTCTGGTTTGATGGTTGGTCTGGCATGTGGATAAGATGAAGCAAGATTTTAAAATAAGTTTTGTTTTAGTTTTGCATTGGACACATGTCTCGAGGAGTTTTTATGCATATTCGACAAAAGATAAAACCGGTGCTAAATTTAGCAGTCCTAGATTGCTGGGTGGCTCTTTTACATAAGTGATTTCGAGGAGGTGTCAAAGATGTGCTTTCCTTATGAGAATCATGCCACCATTTTAATACACACGCGACACATCCCTTGTTTCTAGCGCTTTCATCTTGCTGACGACACGTCAGATCTTTCCAGATTCCTCCATCAAGTTGACTTTTCAGCCACAAATCTCTTTTCTCTCTCTCTTCTTATTTCTCTTTCTCGCCCTCTTCCCTCTCCCCCTTTCTTTTCATGGTGCTGTTGTGGCGAGATTAAAGCGACGGAGGGAAGCAGTGGCGGAGAAAGCTCGGATAATCAAAGCATGCGAGCGGCTGGAGCTCTGTGAAGGCGGTGGGTGACATATCAAAGCCAGTGGGTACGGGCGCTTGCTGCTCTTGCCTCGCCTCATAAATGACCCCTCTGCTGTAAACAGAGTTCCGGGGGTTAATTTGTGAGCTCACACATACACAAATGTGATTGCTTTTCTACGCCCTTCCCAAAATTTAATTGCAGAGAATAGTACTAAAGTCTTAGCTTTGTTCCTTGGAAGATGGCTTCTGTAGACGTGGCGTGTTAGGAAATAAGTACCTGAGTTATTGATGGCAGGAGGCGGTCATTCACCTTCAGGTAAGAACAACCCATCACCTTATTATCCCGTCTGCCTGTAAATGCTGTTTCTGGGTTGGTGTAGGTTGGGCGAGGAGATGTGGAAGATCTGAGCAGTGCCTGGTTGCCCCCAGCTGGGCCTTGCATGGACAGAGACCCAGTGTGTCCTGCCCTGGCCAGAGCACCCATGGCTTGGGCGAGCAGCCACCCGTCGCCTGGCCACATGCAGGTGCTGCTTCTCATCCAGCGCAAGGGCTTCAGGTGCCCTCAGCTCATCAAATCGTTCTGGTTGGAAGAGACCTTTAAAATCATCGAGTCCAACTGTTAACCTAGCACTACCAAGTCCACCACTAAACCGTGTCCCTTAGCACTACATCACATGTCTTTTAAATACCTTCAGGGATGGTGACTCAAACACTTCTCTGTGCAGCCTATTACAGTGTTTGATAACCCTTTCGGTGAAGAAATTTTTCCTAACTTCCTTATTTTTCCTAATTTTCCTTCTTCTTCAGCACATTGCTGGCTCATATTCAGCCGGCAGTCAACCAACACCCCCAGGTCCTTTTCTGCCAGGCAGCTCTCCAGCCACTCTTCCCCAAGCTTGTAATGCCGCATGGGGTGGTTGTGACCCAAGTGCAGGACCCGGCACTTGGCCTTGTTGAAACTCGTATGATCGGCCTCAGACCATCAATCCCGCCTCAGGGAAGCCCCAAATCCTCACTCATCTCTAAACTCTTTGTTCATGTCTCTTGACGTGGAGCTAACCGTGGAGCTGGCTATTTTCTCACCTGCTGCTTCCCCAAGCCCTGCTTTGTCTTTGCTGTGGAGCTTGAAGGTCAAGCACCCCACGGTCTGGGTGCACCCTTGCTCTATGTTTGTGCCGAGTGAGCCTGATCCTTGTCATAACCGTTTGAAGGTATCAAAAAATCACTGCACTTTGCACCTGCTGTCTCGTAGGGCTCTTCTTCACTGCCCCCAGCCCACTGGTGTCCGTTTTGGTTACTGCTGCCAAGAACCAAAATAACCGGTAGAGCCATTAGGACATGTGTCTCTTGGCTTTGTGCATCAAAACATCAGTGAACTGCAGTGAAAACAGGTTTTCAGCTTTTGTTCTGTTAGCTATTTCTGGCGACCTGTAATAACAGTCCTTTCTAGCAAAAAGGTTTTTTACTTTTCTTTCATTTTTAATGAAAAATCTTTCCAACGCAGGTCGTAGTAAAATAATTAATGGTGAGATTGTCTGTGGTGGTTGAGCATAAAAGTGGAGATCTGAAGATTTAGAGGTATTGGTATGATCCCAGGTTGCCCTGTTGGTTTGGTTGCTGGTTATAGTTCTCATTTACTTTAACTTCAGTCTCAGGGTAACTGTGTTTCACAATAATCAATGCACTGATTACTATAATTGCATTTTGTGGTACCGTGGTCTTATAATTAACTGACTGGGCTAATAAAGCATGGAATCTAATGAATATTTGTAAACAGACTTCATTAGGAAGTAGATTGAGAATATGCACTGGTGGAGGATAATAGAGGAGACCCGTCCTCAATTTCGATAATTACAACAGATGGAAACCTGGAAATGAGCAGCAATGCGCAGAAACCATCCCACTGCTACTTACCTTGCCTTACTGCTGCACCATGTCTTTAGAATCGCTCTTTTTCAAAAATCTTTCTAGAAAAAGGCTCCCCACTGCAATGAAATCCTGCGTACACAATTTCAGTCTCTTTTGCAGAACATTAAAGCATTATCAGGCATGATGTTGAAAACCGGATTTACAATGTAGGGCTGGTATCGGCCTTAAGTAAGAAGTGTCTATTGTCACCCCGTGATTGGATCTTAATGCAATTAAAAATGAAAAAGGAAACCACCATTGAAAATGGGAAATAGATTTCCTAGTGGTGCCTCCTGGGGGGTGGCTGGCTGACATCTGGCTGTTGCTGGGAAGTTGGCTGTGTTTTCCTGTCCTTGAGGAACTGTGTCCCATTTTCGCGGTTGTGCCAGGCGTGCTGTGCGTGCCTCCCTCCGGTTGTGTCCCCGCGTTTCAGATGCGTGTTCCTCAGCTCAGGCGTGGGGTCCGGTCCTCCACGCTCTGTCAGGCCATTCTGGAGCGTGTTGTATGAGTCTGGCAAGTCAACAGTTGAAGGATCCCGCCCATTTTGGATGCTCGCTTTATTTTAGGGTTGCCAGAAATCCCTTCACACCTCCTTGCCTTCTCTCCCTTCCTCCCCCAATCTTTAAGCTACTTGACTCTTAGCTACAGGTTTTCCTGAGTAGTCCTTGTGTCTCTCTCACAGAAGTAGCATTAAATCCTGCCGTCTACCCCTGTTTTTTTTAAGCTTTTGGTTATCTGCAAAGTTTGGTATTAATTTTTCAGGGAGCCTTGCTCAGAGAGCACCAGCCCCAAGCAATAGGGGAGAAGGTCTTTCAGCAGCTATACTTCATGCGTTTGCTTCCTACCTGCTGGTTTCAAACAGTATTAATTTTTATGCATTTATTGCGTTTAATTAAAAGCAGGGCTGCTTACAGCAGTGCTCACAGAGATTCCTCCTCCTCCCCCCCACCCCACAAGCGCAACAAATAGGCATCTGGTATTTGTTTTGTATAACACAATCCTCATAAAATGAAGAGTAATAAAACATAATTATCTGTAAAGGCTTGTTTTATAAGCCTAAGAATGAGCTCCTTTCTGCCTTGTTTTGGTCTATTTGTAAGATAAAGGATGCCTTTGTATGGTTTTAGCCCGTCTCCAAATTAGTAGAGAATCTGTTATTACAGTGTTTCCAACCCCGGTGTGTAAGGTAGTGTGAGTGCATGCACGGGACAGCACCGGTGGATCTCTATCGCTGGGGAAGAACCTGTTTGTGTTCTTTTTGGAAAATTTCCCCTTCCAAACAATGGGTTTTATTTGAAAGCTTTGGTAAAATAAGAGGGAGAAAAATCTGCGGGCCACGTGAATGAGGTCAGCGTTTCTGGGCTGTGGGCGTTAAACTGCATTTTATCCTGGTCAGCATAAGGATGATGACACGCATCCACCTTTGTGCTTGGATGTATGCGAGGACTATTTGGTTTGGCCCTTGTTGCTGTTCTGACTGACCTTGACTGCTGCCTTATCTTCATCTCTGAGGCATTGCTGGCTTGGTCCACCTCCGGTCCGGTCATCGTGGCTCCTCGTGATGGATTCAGTAGTTTTGAACAGCTAGTTACACTCATTTCACCTTAGGATTGCTATTTGTTGGGTGGTACGCTTTTTTTCTTCCCTTCATCCTGCTCTAACCCTGCAAAAGCCCTTCCCAGCACCATGTGCTAGTAGTTTTTTTCTGGGAAAAAGTGGAACTAGATCATTTAAACCAATTAGATATTAAAGAGAGACATGCGAGTGGCTTATGGCTGTTCTAAAGGTAAAGTGTGAAAACCAAATACTCTTAGAAAACTCACAGTCTAAGCATATTGTTTGTTTATTTTTCTTTAAAATAGTAATAAGCAAAAATCCACTTTTTTGTGATGAAAACACAAAGCTGTGGGGCTGCAAGGCACCTTCAACTCCAGCGTGCTTCGGAATATGTTTGCTTTGACCCTGTTCTTCTTTCCACAATTAATTAAAGTGACAGAAGAGGAAATACAGCTTCACTCAGCTTTTATGTGAATTGTAGTCTTCTCAAAAGCAGATATGACTTAGGTATTGCTTTCTCTCTGCAAGGCGAGCCTTGTAATTTTGAATCTTGATTAGCAGCTGCTTTTGTTCTTCCGCGAGTCTCGGAAACAATGGGCTTGGGAGCATGTAACAAATTGCTAAACGATACCCTGGCAGAGAGAAAAATCTCCCCGTCTTGAAGTGCCTCACTCCCTGCATCTTTCGTTCTGCAAAGCGGCTGCGATGGTGCGACACTGAGCTGCTGAGGCTAGGAGATGCTCCCTCAGCGAGCCCTGGCCAGCAGCAGCGCCCAGGCATGGCCCCGTGCCGAGCTGCTGCTGCCCTGTGTTGGAGTCATTTCCTCAAAATACGTTTTCCTTGAAATATGCTTTGCTTGTCATCTTACCTGGGGATACTAGTGTAATACGCAGGTTGCTGGCTTTAGTTGTTTCAGAGCACTGTTGTGGCTGCTCTGGGTCTTCAGGCAGGAGATGGCCGGTGGCAGCAGGTAGGGTGTTAGGAGCCACCCGCTGCCTTATGTGAGCTTTCATTATTTTCCATGGCCAGAAGCCTTTGATCTATTCACATAGAAGCCTGCGGAGAAGCAGAGGATGTGTGTCAGATTGCAGGCTGGTGTGTAAATGTGTCCTTTTTCAGCAAAGTCTTGTGTCACACGTGAGCTAAATGTGCCATGTGTGTCAGAGGCTGCAAAGTCCAGCTACAGGTCACATGGTCCGAGATGTTTGACACCCCCCACACTATATAATGTTCCTTAGGTTTTTTTATGCAAGGTCTGGAATGCATCTTTATTTGTTGGTTGGTTGTGTGGTTTTTGTTGTGGGGTATCACTTCGCTGATGTGTTGAATTGGGAGATATCTCCCTGGAAGGTCTCCTGGTCCTTAATTAAGTAACGTCTACAAAACGTTCTGAGACCAGAGCTGCTTTGCATTCATGACGACAGAATTGTATTTAAAAGTTTGAGTAGCTTCTGATTCAGACTCCTCATTTCTCCAGAATAAATGGATTTCACTTTGCCACTGTAAATGTGGGGGGGAAAACAACCCCCCTCACGCCATTAGCTTCAGTCGTGCTATTGGTGTGATGTGGACTTGCTATTTGTTCTTTTCCATTGTCTGCAGATTGGTAGCACTGGGTGCATTTTCTTTTAAATGTGACATAAAGTGAAATCCTGTTATTTGCACACATTCTGTGGCACTTGTCTTCAAAGTTTCTTGGCAACCTTTATGTAGATGACACTTTAACACAAACTCTTCCATCATTGAGTGTGGTCCTGTGAAGAGAAGTAGGGTGAAAAAGGGAGGGAAGAAAGAACTGGCTTGAACTCCCGTTGGGCAGCTTGAGTCACTTGTGAGACTCTTTGTAGGTAGTACAATCCACTGAAGATCTCTGCTCCCATACGCTTAAACCCTCTACTTCAAGCTATTCCATGTTTTTCCTTTGAGCTTGGGCAGGTAAGGGATCTCCTGGCTCTGCTCAAGCTGACGGTACAGCTGCCAGGAAAGTGAGGTTTCAGGGCTTCTACAATCCGGTGCCAAGCGGTGGACTTCTTGTGTGGTTCTTCACTCCAGGCTCAGGAGGATGAGTGCTCCAAAATATCTGCAGCTGCACCCCTGGGAGGTATGTGTGTTCAGAAAGCTTTTGAATTCAGCTGTGATTCCAGAAAAGAAGAGCTGAATGGGAATCTCAAAAGACTTGAAGAGGAAGCCACCACTGCTCTGTCAGTTTGCTTTCAACCCCCCCACAGAGGAAGTAAAGATTAGTCAGAGGAGATTCTTTGAATAAAAGCGTGTCTGTGGGGTTAGGTGTGACATGACACATCGACAGATCAGATGGAGCAGGCATCACTACCACAGTGGTGTGATCTCTGTTTGGGAAGTGGTCTCTGAAGCCAAAGCCACTCAGATATGCTGTGCAGGGAGCGATGTGGACCCAGATTTGTGGCAAGCTGGGTGTCATCTACTAGACCAGTTCTGGCTTCATTAGATCAAGCCAGCATCCTCCGCGCAGGAGGCAATGCCATGTACATGCTGCACCACATGCTGTGGCTGGTTTGGCAGAAATATGGTTTGTGTCCTTCTGCTTAATACTAATCAAATTTGGGCTGCCAGATGATTGGCAGCGTGCACATTGGTGTTAAGGAGCACGTCGGTGGTGTAGGTCAGTGTAGTGGGCCTGTGGTTTGATGAGAAAACTCATACTTTTGTGCATAACCCTGTTGAGCTGTGATTTGACAGCAGTGGGGCTTGGTTACCATCCCTCGAGGGATGGGGTAAGCCTCATGTCCCTGGCCCGTGGTGTGGAGTGGGCGGTTACTGCTCCCCTTGCATTGACGCTTGACGCTGCTCTGATCCCCCTGCTGGGATCTTGTGCCAGCTCCATGAGCTCAGTGGGCTCCCTGGCCTGGGGTGGTGTGTCTGGATGAACACCAGTGAGGGCAAGGAAGAAGGGGCAGTTGTGGAGGACAGGTGGCATTACTTGGGTATCCCCAACAGAGACCAGTTAAGGCTATTGTGGGTCTATCATCCAGGTGTAGTGGAGCTGGACCCTGGTCTCCAGCAGTAAAGTTTTAGGGTAAATCCTTGGTGTAGATGAGCAGGTGCAGCTAGGACCAGTTGCCCACGTACCTTATGATCAATTAATTGCAGTCCTTGAGCTTCACTTTACAGCTTTTTACTTTAAATGTTTGGGCCAAACCCATTGCAAAGGAAAGAGAAACTTTTTGGTTTGTTTTGTTACAGCTTTTCAATGGAGACGCTTCTGCTTTTTACTGAAGTCCTCCTTTAATGTCAGAGCTCAACATATGACCAGACATTCCTTGCTGTCTCGAAACACCCCATCTTGGTTGTGTGATCTACATGGACTGTGACTGATATTTGTGTAACATATAACATCAAGTCCTTCATTATAGAATCATCGAATGCTTAGAGTTGGAAGGGAACTTAAAGATCATCTAGTTCCAATCCCCTGCCATGGGCAGGGACACCTCCCACTAGACCGGGCTGCTCAAAGCCCCATCCGGCCTGGCCTTGAACACTTCCAGGGATGGGGCATCCACAGCTTCTGTGGGCAACCTGTTCCAGTGCCTTACCACCCAATTAATTATCTTTAATTAGCCTATGGCTTTTGTATGAAAATACAACAAAACAAACCCCCACCCCCCCAACACGCAGCACGCACAAATCTCGCTTTGGCCCCCTTGCCCTGGCCTGGTGCTTTTCACTGCGTGATGTGTTTCCCATCCAACTGTAAAAGGATGGGGTGTTCAGAGGGCTGCTGGCAGAAGACTGGGACTGTGGTTTGGGGGGATATAACGTTGGGTCTTGGTGGTTTACATTTGCTGGGAGGTGATGCCCTTGGGCCCTCATTGCTTTTGCAATGTCAGCCCAAATACCCGTGGCCACGACAGCATCTTCCTGCACATAGTTGGGCTGGCCCAAATGAAGAGGCCAAGCTGGTGATGGGAGGGCTGGGGGCACCGTACGCCACTGTCACCCCAAGCGCTGGGTGTTGGGAGACCATGGCTCTAGGCAGCTCACCCAGGCTGCCCAGGAAGCTGGTGCAGAACAGAAAGCGAAGCCCAGGTTTCTCAGGGTCCCATTGCCAGATCTCCTTCCCCATCCTCGTGTCTCCCCTCTGGTCTTTATCGACAGTTGAGCCTGAGTGTCTAGCAATAACAGGACAGTGAGTGTAGCAGTTTCTTAGGGAATGCTGAAAGGGAAAAGTTGGGAATGCCCTAGACAAATATTTAAAGTGCGGAGAGGAAGAAAACAGATTTCTGTGTTTGAACGCTTTGGGCAGTAAACGAAAGCTTCCTGTCGCAAGCCAAGACAACTGTGTTTCTAGCCAGGGGTTGGTTTGGGGTTTTTCTTCTGCTGTGCAGAACAGTGTGATTCCTTGTGGGGCTTGTGGGGGCAGCGGGCAGGAATCGCATGCACTAAACCGAAAATCATACTGTAATTGGATACGGTGCCTGGTGTTGCTAGTAATGTATATGTAAATAGAGACTCCAGCACTCATCTCTTAGGTGGAAGACAGGTCTCCTATATTTATCAGGTTTTGCTATTTTCGTAAGATGCCATGTTACACTGTTGTTAAAAAAAAATATCCATATTGGTTCCTAAGTATTATTGTTGCCTCATTCCAGGATCAATTGTACCAGACCTTTCTCATTGACTCTGACCTCACCACATTTAAATAGCTGGAAATTACAAGTATTTCTTGTCTACAGGAGCATAGAAGCAGTGACATCTGAGTTTCTGTTGATGGTCTCCTTTTCTATAGGATTTCTTTCCTCTGCTTGGAGGAGGTTCTCCATTTCCTACTGAAGCCACCAGGAGCAGCTGCCACTTTGGGTTCCCCATAGGACCAGGACGAGAGTCTGCAAGGAGGACTTACTGGCAGAGGCAGTGGGTGGCTCCTCAGCTCGCCGTGCAGCTTGACTGATTGTGGTGAAGCTGGCAGGGTCAATTAGCAGGATAATAAGTCTTTGGAGCCTGAAGAAATAGAATATATGCTTTCAAAGATGCACTCTTTTAAAATAGTACCTACCTCGTAAAAAGGTGAAAATAGTTTTTACTGTCTTAGACATAGCACCAAAGTAAAAAAAGAAAAACCAGTCTGCTACGCCATGCAGGGTAGTAAGCAGAGGCGAGGGTTTTGTTTTCTCCAGCTCTGTTTCAGTTGAGCAATTTTGCTGTACATTAGCTTCTTTGTCTGCAAGATGGGATTACTGAATTTTTAGAAGTGCTTCATGATCCTCAGATTAAAGGTATCACATAAAGCTACTTCTGTTCCTAAAGGGGGGGGGGGGGGGGGGTTCGGCTTAGCTTTTGGTAATATTTAGTGTATATAAAGCTCTGCTCGTGCATGCGGCAAAAATAGCATGGGATATTTCCCACTTCTTTTTTCAGATGAAGTTTTTTCTTTCTAAGGCAGTGTCCAGAGCCATTCGCAAGTAGCCTTCGTGGTTACTTAAGAAATGGTGAAAGTCTAGATTTTTTTTATGCTTCCAGGCAGACTGCTTATTTCAAGTTAAGGGACTTAGGTAACAGTAAGACAGGGTTGGTGAGGCAGGAAGGGAGTGCTTGGTAAGTCCTATTATTGATAGGCCAGCAGTATATATAATCTTGATTTATTTCTCTACTACAAAAAGCGAAAGCCACCATCTTGGACCTCATGATTAATGAGAGATTTGCCTCTAATGAGGATGCTGCTGGTAAGTATCCCTGTGCAGTGATATTTCTTCATTTGACCTCATGTCCATGGGTTGGTCATGAAAGCCGAGATGGATATTGACTACTCTAATCTTGACTATGTGCTTAATTACAGGGCAGTAAGAGTCAAGCGGATAGCATTTCGGGTAGTTGGTGTGGAGAATAAAGCGACAGGGTAAACTGAGCCCTGGTAGTTCACTTGGGACAGTGCAGTGGGTTGTTATTACATTATGGTGGGAGAAGCTGCCAAGTGAATACTACTGTACAATTAAGTGGGGCTGTTAACGGCATGACTGAGCCAATTCATTAATGACAATGATGTATTCTTGTATCTGCTTTCCCTTACAACTGCTGGGTGAAGATACTCAGGGGAAACAAGACCAGTGGGAAGAAGGGAGGAGGAAAGGAGACTCTGAAGATCTGGTGCAGATGCAGTGATTTTCTTTAAGCCTTTGTTCCCTGAGTCATCTGAAACGCAACTGTTTCCCAGACGGGTTTTATGGAAACCTGGCAGTTCGCTGTCAGAGCAGTGTACTCCTGACAAAACATCTGCATGTAGATGCTGTTTCTGTGCATCTGCTTGTTTGGTGGGTTGGAAAGAAGTGGAGGAAAGGATGGAGCTACTTATGTCAAGTGGAGGCTTCTGTGCAAAGGGACTGTATAAAGGCAGCGGGTGTCATTTGGCAGAGGATATTCTCGGTTATTGGTGTTTTCACAGGCAAATAGCAGTAAACTGCACTCGTATTTGAGATAGAAAAATGCATAGACAAAGGTGCCATCTTTAGGGTTTCAAAGGAAAACCAAAGTGAAGAGCTGAAGGCTGCAGGCACTGCAATATTTCCTGAAGTACAGACAAAACTATTGTCTGACCCATTTCTGTTTATGATTATCAGCGTCTTTGTTAAGAATCTGTCTGTTGCTGGACCTTGTAGTTTTTGGAGTTTAGGGAAAGATAATAAAGACGACCCTAAAGCAACCTGCCACTAGAAAGTAGTAGAAGGAGTGGCTTAGAAAAAAAACAATGCACATTTTGTTTTATACAGTAAAATGCACCCCTGGAGTAGGGGGTATATTTCATGACCAAGGCGTGAAGGTCTACACTTTCTACTGTACCAAAAAAAATGGTGTCTGGTTGAGCCATGCCGGGGTGTGTGGGGTGGCCTCTGCCCTGCTCGGGTGGCTCGGCTCTAGGGTAGGACGTCTGCTGGCCATCGAGAGAAGCAGGGTAAGCTTCAAGAAGATATCAGGGAGATAAAGGTTGTGTGTGAAAGCCCGAGGATGGGGAGAACTAAGAATTTGCAAGACATCACTAGTATCTTTCAGGGCAACAGCTCTTTCTTCTCTCCCAGCTCTGTTTCTTCCCGTGTGTATTCGCTTGAAGTAGGGTTACACTGTTTTGGTTTGGGTAGCGAGGAGGTGAGAAGGTTACTCTCAGTTTTTAATATGAGATATAAACCGTAAACCACATGGGCAACCGCGTAGTTGAAACAAACACACCTGCAGCAGAGATGCTCACTGTGGCTTGAAACACATCCACGCTGACCTGGAGAGCTTCTGGTGTTGAGGGCATTTTGTGTCTGGCACCTCGATTCAAAACCAAACCAAATGTGAGAGCTGCCAGTGCCGGCTGGTGCACCACAAGCACGTGATTTCAAAGCAGAAAGCTGGTGTGAACTCACTCCGCTGGTCCAAATTTCCTTCGAAACCAAAACAAAACACGAAAGTGTGATGATTTTGAGGTAGGTTTTAGATTTTTGAGGTAGGGTTTGTGCTGAGCCAGCTATCCACTGAGTATCCTAACTCACATCGGGTGCCGTTTCACTTTCTAAACCTGGTGTGAAACCAGGATGGGGGCGGAGGGGACACAGCTGTTGGGGAGGTGCCATCCCCACCGCAGGCTCCCTGGGTGTTGCAGCTGGGCCGTGGGGAAAGCCCAGGGCTGACAGGGCCCTGAACTTTAGCAAATGAGCCTGGTTAAAAGAGGGTGGTTTTCTTTTAAAGATGGTAAAAGTGGTGTGCGAGATGTGTTTTTAAATAGAATGTTTGTCTCATGTCCCTTTGGTAGACAGTTTATGTAACCACTTAAGTTAAACTGTCTTATTTTCTGTCTCCCTCACATTATGCAAATTTTATATTACATGCTTACGTGTTTTAGGAATCTTTTGTACAAAGAATCAGATGCGGTTGCATTGGTGTCATGGTTTAAGCCCAGCCGACAGCTAGAATCACGCAGCTGCTCACTCACTGCCCCCCCCCGGTTCGGCTTGGGGAAAGAACCAGAAGAGTAAAAGTGAGAAAAAACTTGTGGGTTGACATAAGGACAGTTTAATAGGTAGAGCAAAAGCCAAGCACGAAGCAAAGCCAAAAAAAAAAAAAAAAAGAGAGAAATTCATTCACCACTTCCCGTCGTCAGGCAGGTGTTCAGCCGTCTCCAGGAAAGCAGGGCTCCATCACACCTAACAGTTACTTGGAAAGACAAATGCCATAACTCTGAACGTCTCCCCTCTTCCTTCTTCTTCCCCCAACTTTATATACTGAGCGTGATTCCACGTAGTATGGAATATCCCTTTGGTTGGGATCGCTGTCCCAGCTGTGTCCCCTCCCACCTTCTTGTGTCCTCCCAGCCTCCACTGTCAGGGCAATGTGAGGAGCAGAAGAGGCCTTGAGAGATTAGGATCATAGAATTTTCTAGATTGGAAGGGACCTTTAAGATCATTGAGTCCAGTCATTAACCTAACACTGCCAAGTCCACCACTAAACGATGTCCCTCAGCACCATGTCTACCTGTCTTTTAAATACCTCCAGGGATGGCAATTCCACCACTTCCCTGGGCAGCCTCTTCTGGGCCTAGCAACAACTAAAACCCCCAGTGTGCGATCAAAAGCGTTTCTCATCCCAGATCCGAAACATACCAGCTGCTAATAAAAGAGTTAACTCCATCCCAACTGAAACAGGGACAGCTGGGAAGCAGTCGCGTCGGTATTACTTGGGACACTTTGCTGCTACGTGGGATGGGCGAAGCAGGCGGCGGGCAGGGCAGAGGTGCCCAGGATGGGCAGCGCTGCCTCGGGGGGCTTCTGTAGCCTGTCTGGAGGAGGTCCTCAGTGCACCGCTCAACATGGCTTCACCAAGCGTTTAATGGTGACTGAAGATGTCTTGGAGGGAAGGTGTAAAAGATGAGGCATTGCCTGCTTCTGGTCCCTGTGCAAGGCATCGAGTCAGGCAGCAGCCCCAGCTTCCGGAGGCTGAAGCATCCAAAGGCTGTCATCTCCTATGGTATTAAAATGCAGTGCTTGAAAGCGTCTCACAACACCAAGGTTTGTTAAACGCCACAGCTGGAGGACACTGGGGAGTGCTGAGGTGACTCTGCGTGTGTGTTTGGGTGACAGAGCACAAATAGGATGCTTTTTAAATGATTTTTTTTTTCCTCCTTTCCTTTATGGGGCCAGTATGTGTGTGTGTTTCTAAGTACTTGTCACTGAAATAAACTCTGAAGCACGTTTGGACGCTGTGTCTGACAAACAGTGACTTTTTTGTTCTTAATCACAAATACTGTCTGCGTTTTTACTCCATACCTTTTTTTTTTTTTTTTTTTTTGGTGTAATATCACAAAGGCTGATCCGACATGCAGTGCACGTTTCCACCGTTAAATTATGCCCTGGAAGTTTTGACCTCCAGCATTTCATAGTAGCGTGTAAATTATGTATGGAAATGTTCTGTATTGTTACTGTATGAACTCCACAGAAATGGGGTGTCTTGAGTTGCTCGATTTGGTACCGAGCTTGGGAATGTCTCCCTGTTCCTCCTAAAACTCGCAGCATCACGCTATTTTACACTCACTTATTGTATTGAAGATAACTTTTGTCTGTGCATGCAGAAAACCTGGAATTGCTCTTAGCCATATTAAAATAATGGATCACTTGAAAGAATATTGCCTAGTATTTATTGCTGCTCACCAGAGGATAATTTCAATAAGAATTTATCATATTTATTCAGCAGTAGACTAATAAATTCAGATTTGTTTAAACAAAGACTCGAGGAAGAACCTGCTAAATGCTTACGGTTATATTCATTGCAGGCATAAGCTACTCCATTTCACTCAATGTACTTGTACCTGCTTATGTCACCAATTAATTTGGCTCTTAATATCTTATTTTTGGCACTTTACTTTCTTTTCTCTGGGTAGTGTAAGTCGCGTTCATCCCTGATGTCAGTCTGTTGAGGATAATGGTATCTGTGGTGCTTTCTGGCTTCAGATGGGTTTGATTTGTTGTTGTGGCGAAGTCTAGAGAAAGAAAAACACTATTGCAGGAAAGAGTGATCTAATACGCTGGACTCAAATCCGGGAAGGTCTTGAATGTGAATTCTCCTGTGCTGTGTTTGTGGCTTTGAATAGTTGACCCAGGCTGTCTTTTTTCCCTGGCTTAGCACCAGGCTCAATGCTTACCATGTGAAAGGTTCTGCTGTTTGCTATCCGTACAATGTTTGTGTAAGGGAAGCGTGTACAAGTCCATTAGTAGTTTGAGATTTTTGTTGTTCCAAAAATGAAGAAACCAGAAGGGAAACCAGTGGCCGAACAATGACCGGAGCACACATGGGATGGGTGAGGGATACGTATTGGCGTAACATGGGCATCAAGCAACGTGGTCTTCTGGTATGCCTTGCTCTGCTTGTGTTTGGCATTGCTTGCATGATCTTAAAAATAAACGCTCTCAAAAATAAAAACTTTCCCCCAGTCTGAAATTTCTTGCACCAAAGTTGAATTTGCAAAGCTGTGTCCTCTGTGGGAATGGGGATAGTCTGAGTCGGTGGAGTATGGTACGTGGCATCTGAATTTTTCTCTTTTATGGGGATGATTTGTGTGTCTCTGTGCAGACCGTGTTTTTCATTTACGTGAACACGCACACATTTTTAGTGAAATTCAACACACTGTGACTTTCTCTGTTTTGCTGGTTGCCATCCCATCAACTCACTCTCCGTCCTTTGCGTTTGATCACCTTTACAATTAGGCCACTGCGAACTCTCTGAAATAACACATGCCCCATATGTTAGCTGTGAAAACCAACCAGCCACACACGGATGGAAGAGGTGCCACAAACAGCAAGTTCAGCACGTGAAACGTGGTGGGTTTTGTGGGTCTTATTTACAACCATTTCATAATCCCATTTGTCAGACCTAGCCATAGCAGTGAGAGGAGCGGCACAACCCAACCCAACCAAGAGTCCCTCTTCCCTTTCTGTGCTGCGCAGGGTTTAACTAGTGCTCGTGCTCATGGGAGAGTTCAGGGTGGACAAAAGACCGTGACAACTTGGAAGGCTCTGCCACGATGAGTGCCTGGTGTTTGGACCTGCAGAATATGGAGGGTTAATAATGTTCAGGGGGAAAATGTGATGGCGACATTTTCTATGTAAAATAAAGCTGAGGAATGCCATGGGTGTTAGCCTAAAAAGGCCCACAAACAGTTGTTGGCTTTCTAGGAAATGTTTGCATGTGTTGGTGGTTTCTTTTCCATCACAAATGGATTTTTCTGTGTCCTGGGAGTGAATCGTAATTAATTTTTTTTTCCACTCTGTTTTTAATTAAAAAGTAAAAGAGAGGAAACCTTTTTATACAAGTGGTTGGAAAGCTGAGCAAGCCATAGGAGATAAATAAACTGGTGCAGATTAATTGAACCAAGCAATGGAAGTGACAGATTCCTGTGCCTTCAAATCCTTGACAAATATTTATTAATATGGCTAATAACGTTGGTTTCTTAATGTGATCACCTCTTGCATTGCAAATGATTTTACGTGGGCACTATTGCTTTCCGAAATCCAGAGTAAAACAAAGCAACTGGTGTCTTGATCTGTGCCATTAGAAGTAGTATTAGAGATGCAGTGCTCACACAGCAGGAGCTGCATACAGATTAAAAATATTGTCCAACAGGGAGAAAGAGTGATCTGGGCTTTTTTTTATACCTTAAAGTCTTCCTATATACATTTAAAGCAGCTGGGCATGCTTGTCTGTGCGATCTTTGGGCTGCGAGCGGTTATGGGCCTGGTGACCTTCTGCTGGCAGCACTTACCTGGCAGCCTCTAAGTTGCCAGCCTGGTTAGTATTCGTCACGTAGATGTTACAGGTTTTTAATTGCATTTGTGTCTGGATTGGTGGCAGGGCTCTGTGATTTATCATCCTTATTATTTTCATGGCATTAGTGCTGGAAGACTGGCGTCAGACCGGAACGCTGTTGTGCTAGGGCTCGTGGATGTATAGATGGTATGAGATGGTGCTCCTAACAGAAAGCTGCTGTCGGCTGCATCCTCGGGTCTGCTTGGGAAAGAGAGAGGCAAGAGTCAACATGCGGTGTTCAAAACTGGTGCTTTTTATTCTGGCTGATGTGATCCTGCAGGACTGCAGGCAGTGTTCTCTGTTAAAATAGCCGGAGGTGGTTTTAAATGGTGTTCTCCTGCGTTGCCAACAGGGAGCGAAGCACGAGACCAAGATCAGTCATCTGGAAATACCCGCTCCCTCCGTCTGCGCTGCTGGTGGAGAGACTGGAGTGTGACGGGAGAAGCTGGAGCTTGGCTGGGCACTGCTGCAGCTCCTACTCCGCTACAGAAACCCAGATGTTCCTCTGCATGGCCTGGGGTGGGGTGGGATGGGAGTTTGAACTTCTTTGCTGTTCAGAATAAAATAGTGATGGAAACTGCAAAAATCGGAGTTTGAGACTATCGACTTGGCGTAACTGATTTATTTTGAGGATGAGGGCAAGCAACAGAACCGGGCCCTTCGGCAAATTGCAATTGTGCTGATCTGGCCTTGGAGCATGAGATGTTTTGCTGTCTTTCCTAAAAGCACAGGGGTATCAAGGTCTGTATGTGACTTCGTTACAAAATTGAGATAGCGAAGACAAGTGGCCTGCGAGGCATTTCTGTAGACGTGTTTTGTTCCCTAGCCACATCTGAGCCTCACTGCAAGGGTGGAGATTACTGGAGTGTCTGGATTTTGTCCCTTACCTCTTAGCGTGGGACAGGGCAAGGTGTCACTGAGTGTGCCACCACTGCCCTTGGGTCTGGCTGCCTCCTTTCTGCCGACAACCAAAGTCTGGTGTCAGAATTATAGGGGGAGGTTTTAATGGCTGCGCAGCTGAGCAGCCAGCTACCAGGAGTGGTGTTAATGAGTGTTCATGACCCTTCCTGGTGCCTTCAGTGGTTTTGGTGCAGTAAATGGGCACCTTTTTAGTGCTGGTTTGAAAATGGACAAACTATTTTTGTTCAGTTGCTCCTGATTTGCTCCAAGCGTGCCATGACCTCTGCCGGTCTCCGTGCATTAACAAACTTCTTAAAGGTTTTACAGACACTTTCCATTAGCCACGCCGTAGCTGTTGCCATGAATATTTAATGCCAAGAGCCGTACTTTTTTTTATTATTATTATTCTTTTTTTGGTCACTCTGCTTCGACAAAAGTGGATATTCACCCTCAGACCAGGCAGTGTCCGGTGCGCCTCGTACACCCCGCTTTCACCTTTCCCTTTCAGCTGTAGCTCTGAGAAAGTTTATCCTAATGCCGTAGTGGCCTTGATTTTTTTAAAATTTTTTTAATAATTTTGCATTTCCTGCCCCCCCCCCCGCCTTTTTACCTGCAGTTCAGCAAGAGCCTAAACGTCTCCTCCTCCTCCTGCTTCTCCCCCTGGCGCTCCTCCGCAGCCTCCGGGGAGTGGTGCTGCTTCTGACGGGATTTGTGGTTGAACTTCACTGGAGCACAACAGCTGTCCCACGCCTTGCCTGGGTGCCGGGGGATGAATTCCCCGCGCTTCGTGGGTCGCTGGCCCCTCTTTATCTGCGGCAGAAATGGAGGAATGCCTGCAAGGCAGATCCGCTTCTGAAGGGCACACGTGGATCTGCCGTGTCTGGGGCATCCCCTGAGTGTTTTAATTCTCTGCTGAAGAAAATGCGTTGTTCTCATTTGTAGCCCAAGTCCTCTTTGTTGGTAATTTATTTGATGAATATTTTTTCCCTTGTCATCTTTTGATGTCTGTGTTGTCTCCTGTCCCCCACTTCTTATGCTCATCCACCGTCTGTGCTCCGCCTTTTGCTTTCAAGGAAGGCTCTTCTTCCAGGAGGAAGAGGAAGGCATGCCCAGGGTACCCAGCTGCACATGGCAAGGGTGTTTTGACGTTACAATAAGTTTTGCTGAATGGCATGCGATGTCTTCTTGGGTACCTTTGAACATTTCCTAATCACTGATGCAGAACAGCCCAGCCATTGCTGTAGGGCAGGGATTTACGTTCCCTGCTGGCCAGATGGAGTTGCGGGATGGATGACGGGATTTGTTGGAGCCACGCAGCATCTCCGTGTTGGAGCTGAGGGCAGGATGCGGGGCTCCTTGTCGGCCATCCGAGGTGGGTGCATCCCAGGCGTTGATGATGCTCTGAGTAAGACTCACGGCCACCGGCAGGATGAGCTACGGATCAGGGATTTCTGCTGGTGGGGCCACCAGTCATGCCAAAAAGTCATCAGCGGGTTTTGGGTGAGAGTTTTCCGTGCATCTGTGCAGAGTGCTTCAGAAAGCTGCTGCCGTGTCCTCTTCCAGAAGGCAGGTGCAGTAGCAATCTGTATGCCTCCGTGAAGATCTACTTGGTTTTATTTGATGATGCTCCTACCTGAAAAATCATATCTACCACACCATAATCTACCTAAGTCCAGTTAAAGTCAATGCCCTTTGTAGCCAAGTTACAAATGTTTCCTTTTCAACTGCAGAGGTCATTGACAGTTTGTCCCCTTTTTAGTTTTCTCCAAATCCACTTTCAGGTTTTTAGGTGCTCCCAGCACCACCCACGGAGTTTTTCCTGGTTTTAAGTTGCCATCAGCCAACAGGAAGAGTGTGCTCCCGAGTTAAAATTGTTTTATGAGGGTTTTTTTGGTGGAACCTCTAAAAAAAACTAAAGTGGAAGCTTATCAATACATCATCTGTGCTGAACACACCTCTCAGTTGTATCCCATCACGAGCTTGTTTTAATTGGTTTGTAGACCCAGGTACATTCCCCTAAACCAAACGGCCTCATCGTTCAGCAACTGTGCTGTCTCGAGTGCTTCGAGAAGCCTGTAACAGAGAGCCCTGGAAACACATCAAAGCTGTGAATTGCTACATACGAAGGGCAAAACTGCCACCACTGGTTTTGGCTCTTGGTGCGTTTATCTCCTTTAATACAGGTGTGGAGGTGAAGCCTGTGAGTTCATTTTACAGGAATCGCGGTCGCTGATTAATTGATTTCTGTGTGCCCGCTGGTGCTAGTTAATGCATTGGCCAAATCTGTCTGAAACCCCCAGCAAGCCCTTCCTGCAGAAGCAGGTTTCCACGGCTGCCGTGCTGTGTTGGTGTGCTTTAGGAGCCTGTGTCACGTGTTTGGGTTTCTGAGGTTTGGGAGAAACTGAACAGGACGCTGTAGATGATGAGTACATAGTTATCTCAGCTGTGGTCCACGCGGGCAAGAGTGCAGGTAGGATGCTGCAAGCGTTGTCTATTTAGAGAAGTGTCATGCTGGTTGAAGGCATCTTCCTGATGGGGATTGTATTGGTAGTTCTTGTTTTTTAATTGTTAGTCTACCTATAATTTAGTCTCTGGTCAGCCTAACCACGCACCCCGGATTGGTGTGTATAGGGATAGGATGGGATTGGGTGATCGAAGGAGATTCTTCTGATGGTGGGAGGAAGGCTTGGAGGCAAGAGGCTTTTCCCTTTACCGTCATCCCTGGAGCAGCCGCAGTGCTTTGTTCTCCAAAGCCTCCTGCAAATCCTCTTCCTTTGGTCACTGTACTTTTTAAGTTGAACTCCACCTGATCCATGGAGAGTTTGAAAACTCTTGCTTTGCAAATTGGTTCCTGAAGCCTGCGATGGCAGTCATGACACTATGGATGTCGTAACAGCGGGGGCCCCATCTGCCCAATGTCTCTCCCGGGCTGCTTTTCTGGGATGTGAAAATTGAAATGTTCAGTTCTGGACGCAGGTGCCAAGCGGTGGTTGGGGTTAGGGATGGAGGGCTGGGGCTTGAGAGGCCAAAGCTCGTCTCATCGCAGGCTTCTCGTTGTGACGCTGGATCGTGGCAGGGGTGAGACTGGGCTTTGCAAAACCTACTTAAAATTTCACATTTGCTCCACGGGTAAGTAGTAGCTACAAGGCAGCAAATGCAGTTGTTTTAACTCCCTGGGATCCAAATTAGCTCCTGTCCATGCAGACCTGCCGTGCCACCAGCTGCCGGCGTGTTCGGGGCTGCTGCTGTGCCGCTCTGCCCGGCCCCTCTGTGCCTTTTGCTGGGGAGGGAGGGAGGAAGGGAGAGACGGTGTCTGCCTTTTCTGGAGGGAAGGGAAAGGCTGCTGGTGTCCTGCAGGCGTGGAGAAGTGCACAGAAGGCTGCAGGAGTGAAAGCTGTATTGTCGGCGAATATTTAACCATGGTGTGGAATTTGGATAATGAGGTGAAGTCTCTGTGCTCAAAGAGCAATTAAGACTGGCTTTGCTATCTCTTGTGCAACCTAGGGGAGTGAAGGCTTGTCTGGCTATCACAGGATACATAAATAACGGGGTAGTCTTGGGGAGCCAGGACAGCCCTGCGTTTCGTCAGCAGAGACAGTAAAATCAAGATAACAGAGACTTTGTGTAGCTCTCTGTTTCCTTGAGAGTCTCCCATGCCTGGTAATTGACCTTTGCCTCATTACCTGTGAAATGCATATTAAAGTTGACGCCCCTGTATATGCTAATGAAGATTTTAGAGATCATGCTAAACATATATGACTATAGCACTCGTCTCTCCACCCAAATCATACTACACGTCACGTAGGGGAGGGAAACCTTGTAATTTTGGGAATAAAAGGATGGAGAAAATCACTGTTAAATTGGGAGTGAAGAAACTTGATACCTGACGGAACAGTCCATGGGCTGTTCTCTTCCTCCACCCCAGGCAGGGACGCCTTTCTGGGTAAGCGCTGCGCCTTTCACCCTCTGGTGAATGTTACCCCGGGTTGTTGTACTATCGTTATTTTTGCTAGCATTATTAACTTTAAGTAATTAGCGCTATTGTAGTCAGTGAATTTATCAACAGCAATCCCGAATCTGCGACTGTCGCTCTCAATAAAGTAACTAATTTTGATTATTTGTGAATCTGATTCAGTGAAAGTCCTTTGGTGGGACTTTGATAGTAAATCAGTGAAAGTCCTGGGACTCTGACAGACAAATATGGAAACTACAGTCCTTTTAACGCGACACATGGCTTCAGGTTTTTCTTTGTAAGAATAAAGAAGAAAATGTTTCTTGGGTGGAGAATTGTAAAGAAGTGTAAAGCAGTAGTGGAAAGCAAGTGGTGGTTGTATCGTAGAGCTAAAGCTTGCTTGCTTTCCCATGCAAAAAGCCTTTGTTTCCTTGCAGGTACCCCCCACCACCCATGGTATGCTTCTGTGGCAGATTAAATTGATGTAAGTCATCTTATTTCCTTGTATGTAGGGAGTGAGAGCCTGTGATTGATCTCTGCCTCCCTCTCTGTGCCGAGGAAGGGACTGGAGCTGGGGTGCAGTTTTCCTGGAGGTGAGCCGGGCGCCCTCGCTGCTGGCATAGGGCTTTTAACCTGCGGGCTCTGAATTGGACATGCATAACAAAAACGCACTAACAAGCTTCTCTGTTTTTAATTACCTTGATATGACGTGCATTGGAAACAGCAAGGCTTCCCCACTCTTCCCTGTCCCTAGGGGAAAAACATCTCTGATTGCTTAAACTTGGTTTTCCCTAAATGAGAGTTTACAAGCAATTGGGACACTTCGTCATTGCTGTAGCCTTTTATTCAAGATAATACTAAGAGACATCATAACATCACAGTGTCAGAGCAAACAAAGCGCTATGTAATTTTATCCCATATTAATGCAAAGTGTCGCAGATGGTGCTATCATTAGACAGCAATCTATAAAAATGGCCCATGAGACAAAGCCCTGGCACAATTATTTATTCTTCAATTATTTATTCAGCCCTTTAGGATGTGTAATACTGACAGACAGCACAGAATGTACTGCCTACCAATTTGCGGATCTTGACTGACTGAGTCCTCCATCATCGATGGAATAAAACATGTACAGGGGGAGGGTGATGTAGCGTGGCCTCGGTTTATTTTTTGCCTGTTTTCCTGTTTACCGCATGGCTTTAAGGCTACCTCTTTTAAGCAACCTTCTCCACCCTGATGTTTATCTTTTTATTTCAGTTAATTGCACGGAAGACTAGTGATCTCGGCCCGAGGTTTTTAATCCCTTGCGTGGTTATAGCCGGGGATTGGTGTCCCCGCCGGGCTAACATCATCTGGCCAGCCTTGCGGGGCAGACTAATTGGGCAGGAGCCTGCTCTCCCGCCGGCCCCGTCAATCTGGGGAGCTGTGCTCTCCTCGCCAATTGACAGTGCTGTGGATTCTGCACAGACCCTGTGGGAAGCAGGGTGGGACCCGCTGGTTTCCAGTCGGATTAATGGGCGAAGATGCAGGCTCGTTCGGTTAAGACTCTCCAGCCCAAGACAGTGCCTGCTCCTGACAGCTATTACTGTTGCAGCGGCATTTGCGGAGAGGAATTTATCACCTGCCAAATTTTTCCTGTTGCTTTGCCGTCAAAGTGATGCCACTGCCGTCAAAAGGAGCACATCTGCCCCTGACTGTACCTTTGCCTCCCCTGTGATAAGACAGATGTTTCTGTGGTTGCCCAGTGAACCAGAATTGGGAACTGATCTGGTTTAAGGCTGATGACTGGCTTAGGTTTAGGCTTCGAGTGACTATGAAACTGCTTAAGTTTCATTGTACAAAATGGCTCACATTCATCTGGAAAAATCCTCGTAAGTAACTGTATTACATTAATGGTAACTTGAATTCTGTAGGGTTTTAGAATCCCAGTAAAATGCAAATTTATCTGTCACTAGTGTCACCTTTCTCTTCCCGCTGTATGTTGGTTAGGTTCATCCCTTTGGCATTTGTATTTTCAAAGCTCCTGCCTCTGTACCAAAGCACACCTGAAACTACTGCCCCAAACATCTCCTTCTGTATTGTTGGGTTGGGGTTTTTTAATAAAATAAAAATAAAATCTCTGACATTCCTTTGGAAAGTCTCCCTTGCCTTCCCCATAGCACTTCTTTTCATACCCATGATAAAAACGAACAATGGCCCTTTCACTCAGAAACACAATTTCAGTTATTTATAGATTATATTAACTACATGTCTTTAGAACTGTAAAATCCAACCCTGCCCTTTCATTTGATGTTGAGGCTTTCTGGCAGGTCCTTTGTATAAAGCTGGTAAATTGTGGTCCAGCATAAGTGACCTCCCATTTTTTTAATTTACTGGTAAATCTGTAACAAGTGGCTTGTAACTGATAAGATAAAGTCTCTAATTAGATTAGTTTGTAATTTCTAAAGTGCCTGTTTAGAGAGTTGGGTTACCTAGTTTTCTTCCTGATGAGATAGGATCTCTTGGCTCTTTGCTGTCCTTTAAATCATTTCTTAAATTTGCAAACAGCCTTGGTCTGGATGTTAAAAGTGGATGGAGAAAATGTGGTGTGGGCTGTACCGAACCCCTGCCGCCATCTCAGCCATTGGGGCAGCTGCAGCTGCCGTTGCTTGACGGGACATTTAAATTGTGTGGAAAGGAGCAGATTCTGGTTCCACAAGCTCGGTGTTTAATCCAGGCAGCCTCCTCCAGTGTCCTGTGCGTGGGATGTTCTGTGTGTGCTGGACCCCCGGGACCCACTGGGGCTGTTAATCCCCAGCGCCGGGCACGTGGGGTCTGCGGTGGGAGCCGCAGGGAAGCCAGGGATGGGGCTGGGGTGGGGGAGACATCCCAACTCCCTCCCTCCTGTCGCCCCAGCAGCCCGGTCCTGGGTGAGCCATCCCACAGGAGTGGGCTCACCCACTGGGGTGGTTCCACAATTCAACCTGATTTAAGCCGCCCCTCCGTTGTGTGTCCGCTAGTCACACAAGCCGAAATTAAACAGTTTTAAACCGAAAGAGGGTAGATTTAGATTAGATTTTAGGAAGGAATTCTTTACTGTGAGGGTGGTGAGGCACTGGAACAGGTTGCCCAGGGAAGTTGTGGATGCCCCATCCCATGAGGTGTCCAAGGCCAGGCTGGATGGGGCTTTGAGCAGCCTGGTCTAGCTGGAGGTGTCCCTGCCCATGGCAGGGGGTTGGAACTACATGATCTTTAAGGTCCCTTCCGACTCTAAGCATTCGATGATGGTATGAAATGGGTGAACACCTCACCTCCTTATTGCTCTGGGTACTTTTTCGCCTGCCTGGCAGTATGTTTAGGTTAGAGAAGCCCCTGGAGGGGCTGGGACAGCAGGGGAGAGGGGAGGGCCTACAGCTAGCCCAGGCCCACTGCTGCCATCAGGATGGAGATTTTCCCCTTTCTGGGAAGTCACTTCCCAATAAACTCCCCCAAAGCTTCCTGTTCTCACCCCCCTATTTAAGGAGCGACTAAATGAGTTCAGTGGGGGTGGGTGAAAGAGCCAAGACTCAGTTACCCCGGCTCCATTTTTGGCATCTCCCCCAGGAGAACTCTGCCACAGCTAATCCCCAGGGTCCTCCTCCCACACACCTTCCCGGGCTCCAGGGGAGCCAAAGCCGGATCCTTGGGATGTGACACTGCTCTGAAATACCCATTGCTACGGTTACCCAGGTCTGTTTGTCAGCTCTATTCAGCACCGCTTAATCCCCCTTTGTGTCCACTTTGGAAGGACTGACTGGGATTTTGCATGTTGGTTCATGCCGTACTCACGGCCCTTGGGGAGAAGGAAGGTGAAACCGCACATGGAAATGCATGGGGTGTACGGGAATGTGCACATGTGTGCCTCATCTTCATGAGGTGTTAGTATAATATTAAGAGGAATATATCCAAGCGATGCTAGCAGCTTGACTTAAGCAAAGAAATTTGTGGCGAAGCCTGAAAAATCTCTGCTGACACTCAGGCTTTAACCCAGGCAGTTGTGCCAAAAGATCCAGAAAAGGCTTAATGGCAGGAGATAATGCTGCTGTGTCAGCACACATTTTCAGCCCTAGCTGTGAATTTCCTGGCTTTTGTGTACTTGAGTTAAACCCTGATGTTAGTAGCCCATCACCCCCTCCAAATAAGTACCCTCAAACAAAGAGAGAATCAAATCCCAGCAGTTTGCTGCTTAGTGGGGGAGACTGGTTGGTGATAACGTGTTCAGAGGCAGAACCTGATGAACAGGGAGGGCGATGTTACAGTCCTCGAGCGACCTATTAAACCTGCAGTAGTTTGGGTCGGTATGGACGTTCCTGGCCAGACATTCCCAGAAAAATATATTTAGTTCGTGGATCAATAGCTAGAGCTAACAAGTCCTTGGGACCCAGAGGTGCAGTCACTGGTAATATCTGTGCTGTTGCCGATAGCAAAACATACGTGCGTACTAAAAATAATAAATATCTTTGTTAAACAATTGTTTCGTTGTACTGCTTTTAATGAATGCAGGCTGCAACCAAACACTTTCATATTCATGATGGCTGTATATATAATCGAATTACTACAGCAAGTTACCTATTGCTTTTTTGTATTTTGCGGTTTCGTCCTTGCACCCTGGAGTTCCCAGGCAGGAGCATGTGCTGCAGTAATCCCTGTGATGCCACATGAGCTCCTGGAGTACAGTAACGGTGGCACCCAGGGCATTCACGTGCTAAGGAAACGCGATCATTCTGACAGCACCAAAACAAGGAGACAGATATTGGAAAGAATAACAACATTTCAGCGACAGCGCGATTTGGTTTTGAGACTCTGATTCTGTGCTGGAATCCATTAGGTCTGATCCCCAGGTGTCCTACTCCCTCAGTCTGCTCTAACATGAAACATTCAAGAGAAAGGAAAGGGAAATCTCTCTCTTGAACTTGAAGCTGTAACTGGTGTGTGAGTGAATCCACCCAAGCCCTTCTCAGTGTCTTACAGTGAGAAAACACGCAAAAGCGTAATGTTCTTGGTAATCCATCCTGTGTGTGTGCCTTCACATAGCCCTGGGACAGCTGTGCGTTGAGTGTGGTGTATTCACACTGTTTGCAGCCCATCTGAGCTCAGCCATCCTGCCGGCCCCTTCCCTGGATGCTGGGAGGGAGGCACAGGACTGGTGAGTCTGAGGGACTGGTGCCAACCAGGGGATGATGCCAGCTGCATCCCGACCCGGGCAGATACTTACCGTGACCAGCGTTAAGGCTTATTGTGGTCAGAGCTACAGGCTTGAATATCAGTTCTGCATTCTGAATCAGCTGGACATGTGAAATTAAATGCAGATGTGTTTTGTGCAAGGTGGGTTGTCTGGATTTGTGTGATAGTTGCCGGAGAGAAATTTGCACTCCTGGGTGCAATTCTTCTAATGTGGCATTAAAAAATAGATCAAATGGCTCGGGCCCTAAAGCTTGACCATGAACACTGCAGAGGGACTAGATGACTGGCTCATATTGTAGTTACTTGACGAGGATACGACTTGTACCTGGATTATATGAATATGGGTTTGGGCTTGTCTAAGCAGCGGTGGTGCTTTCATGGAAGAACAAATATTTCTGTTTCCACTACCTGTGGAAAAGCTACGTACTGAGTGTGTGTGGAAAATGAATGGCTTTCCCTGTTGCTTGTTTTGGATCTTGTACTGGGGCAAAGTTCAGAGGTACCATTCTATGTTCTTTTGGCATTAGAAATTTCTCCCAGTGTTTTTGCCTTTGACCTGCCCTCGCAGGCAGGCAAACACACCCATGGGCATGCAGGACCCCCCATTCGCCCTCTCCCTCGGAATTGTCATGGTGCCCTTGCCGCTCAATGGTTTTCTGCCAAATGGTCTGTAGGAATAAGAGTGGGGCCATCAATCTGTTACAAGTCACAGGTTCTGTGCGCACGGCGATTTGTAGAGCTGATCTCTAAAAATTGCTGATCACTGTGGTTGCGTACTGCTTACCGTCATGAGTGATGCTTGCAGTCCGCAGTGAGGAAAACAGTACAGGACCCATGAAATTACAGCTTATGAAATAAATCTGCCTTTTTTTAGTAAGGTTGGAATGGCGTGTGGAAGATTTATGCTGTGGATAGCCAGTTCTTCTTTTAAATCACCTTTGCCCCCTGTATCCAGATTGCTGAGTGGAGCCTTTGGTCCCTCTTCTCTCCTCCATCTTCCCAAGGAGAGGGAAGAATTTCACCTTCTGCAATCACACATGGATTCAGGTAACCCCAGAGCATGCACCAGAGCTAGTTAGGATAACTATAAAGTGACTGCCCTGCTTTAATACTGAAAGTGCTTATTAAAAACTCCTTTTCTGTGCAAAGCAGTGGCTGTGTGCTTTTGCATACATGGCTGATTTGGTATTCTGCGGGTGTCCGTGTCCTTCAGACACACGGTTTGGAGAGGGACTCGTGGGGCTGACCCAGCTGTTGAGAGGCTGTTGCAGCTGCCTGCAGGGTTTTGGTCTGGAAAACTTCAGCTGCGTTTTATCTGAGGAGATCACCATTCCATAAACTACCAGCATCGTCAGGAGTGAAGAAGGAAATAGAGCATCTTCCTCCCCCCTTTTTTTTTGGTGAAACTGATACAAAATCAGACCTCTTCTTTCACCTTTCAGGCAGAAATGAGTAAAATACAGATGTTGAGTGCTGTCACTGAGTCGAACAATCACCATCTACTTCTCTTGTCCATTGGGCCTCCAACTTCTGAGTCATGTGGAGAGTATAGATACTGCACATAGCTGCCATGTAAACATACAGATTGTGTTTTCAGTAAAACCAGAATGCACTAAATTCGAAAGTGAATTTTATTCCACATTACTCTGTGTATGCCAGTTTACTCTGAAAGCACAATTTGTCCCATTCTTTCTTTGATATTTTTTTAAAGTGGAATATCTATTACCCTTTTACTTCACCTCTTTAGTAGTTCAAATATTACAAATAGATATAACAGCTAAAATAAGGGGGAAGTTTTGTCATTGATTGGTTGGCGTACAAGTTTTATTTTTTTGCAGAAAAAGACAAGCAGACAAACTGGGTGAAACTCTTGTCTTTGAAGATTTTACTACAGAGTAGGGGTTTCACTGTTGGCTTCTATCCTATATGGCTCATTCTTCTTCTCGAGGTGGTGGTGGACATAGGCTTTGCTGATTGCTCCGGGCCATGGCTGGTAGCCTTCCTGGGAGCCCAGCTCCAAGCTACCCAGAGCGGGGAATGTGTCATCTAAATACATAAGTAAATAAAAATAATTAAAAAAAAATGGGACGGCAAAAAAAAATGAAATCTTAAAAAGGGCAGGGGAGGAGGCAGCAATGAGGATGCTCTTTTCTCAGTTTCTCCTTCTCTGCAAGGTTCCTTTGGATTGTGAAACCTGATGAAAAGGATGAATATGGGAACCTTATAGTGGTCCCCAGTGCAGCTTTTCTGCACTGGGCTACAGATTTTAGAAAGGATCTTGCTGACAGACCTGGAGAAAATTGTAGCTTCTCGTGACTGCATAGGCTGCTTGGAAAAAAGTGCTATTTAATGGGGATAATATTACAGAGCCTTAAGGATAAACCGTGGAGTGTTGTTCAATAGCTGAATTTTGTCAGGCAGATGCAAGTCTTCATTTTGGAGAGCAATGCTTCTGGGCCGTGCAGAGAAACATCCAATAATGGTTTTAATCTGTGGAAAGCTGTATTTCCCCCATGTTGTATGAGACCTAGATGTCACTTAAATCCCGCGTATCTGCCAAAATACTTCATAGGTGGATCAAAGTAGCATGTCGGCTTCGTGGTGACCTCCTGCACTGGGGAGGATTTCCTCCCTGGGAACATTGCAAGGAAAACCTGAGGGAGCAGAAATGTTAAGTGTCTTCATTTCACTTAGTCAGTCACTTGCCTCTTCATAGCATCTTTTTTTCCAATGGTAAATCAGGAAAAAAAATATCCATCTTCAGTTAGTGTCCCGGGGGCTGGTCCCACGCAGAGCCTGCGCGCCGTAGGAGTTGAACCTCCCAGGGCAGGATGGTCTCAAGTAGCTGGGGGGCAGCGAGGTGACGCAGGCTTTGAGCAGTTAGGTATTGAACCAGGGTTTGCTCAGCAAATGTGTCTTGGAGCCTGCAGCTTGCTGTAGTCACAGACCTCTGCAGGGGACAGGACGGCTCTCCTGGGTCGTGGCAGCGTAGCTGACGTGCAGGCATGTCACAGCAACCCCAGGTATTTGTCTCCTCTTGCCTCCGTTTTGGGAAAAGGTCTCAAGTTGCCCATCCACTTGAAAAGGTGTCTACAGAATTGATTTGAAACCAGCTGTGAGAGTTTAATTTGGGGGAAAGTTGGGGGGTGGGAGAAGAGGTGTCCCTGTGCAGGGGGTGTGGGGTGCAAGAGGGACGCAGGCCAGCCTGTGCATAGCCCCAGTTTGGGTTTGAGTGGGCTATAAGTGGTGTGATGCTTGTAGGAGGATTAGAGCAATAAGGGCTTCAGTATCTCTGAAACAAGAAAAGAAAGAGTCTGGTGTATTGTGCTCACGTTCCTGAATGAAACTATTTTACAGTGGTTCTGCTAAAAGGTTTTAGCACCAGAGAGAAAATGGGAATGTTTCAATTCTCTTTGCAAGGATAGTCTATTTGCATTAATTCTTTTGTGTTACATTGAAGGGAATTTCCTGGCAAAATGTCATTTGAAAGGATTATTTCAGTTTAAATGTGTCTTGCCAATCCCTTCTTTCTTTTCTTCACCTCCAAGAAGAGGAGGGGAATGTGTGCTAAAATAAATGTTGGTTTCCTAGCTATTTAGGGGCATATGAGTAGAAATTAATTCGAAAGAACATAAGACTTACAGAATAGAAAACATTTGCTCCCGCAGTTCATTGCAGCTGAAGAAATTAGTTATGTTTACATCTCCACTTTTCAGTTTGGGTTTGAGATGCCAGGACACAGGTTTACAGCCTGAAAAAAGGTAGAATCCCGGCTTGGATGATCATGTTTATTATATAGTCTTGTCCAGGTCTCCTCCTCTCCCTGTCTACAACCCTTGTGAAGTTGTTTTTATTGAGATTTCGATGTATGTGAATTCTGCAAAGCAGTGATGAATTGAAAGTGAGTAATAATTTAGCACTTGATTTTGAGTAGTACTCTTGACACAGTGAAATTAGAGTTTTATTGCATTCTATTTTTAATATATTTAAAAAAGAAAGGAAGATAATTGACTGTTTCTCACTGAATTTTATAAATGGCTTTATAACTGTTAGTGGTTCCAAAAAGAAATAAGCTTGAGTGAGGCGTAACAGGATCTGCTCTGACTTTTGGCAGAAGACAAGCAGTACTGCAAGATGTACTTAGCACAGATGCTGCAGTCTGAACAAAACTTCATCATAGGCCATTCCTAATTTCTCATCTGCTTGTGACCATATTACGTTCTTATTGTAATTGTTTATGAAGAGATGGAACAGTCACGAATACTAGTATTTTCTACTGTGACTTAGCAAGTGAGCTTGGTGGGAATTGAATAACACCTAATCTGTTGGCTCTGTCAGCCTAAAGCCATAGTTTGGGAGCTGTATGTTCACAGTCAACTGGGTTTCCATTTTCTCCTTGTACCCCTGCTGATCTTGCAAAGTTGATTGTTGGTTTTTGCCACTACCCCTTTAGCTATATTTAGTAATCAAGGTTTGAGTGCATGCTTCAGTAGCACATTTGGTTCTTTAAAAATGTCTTAAGCTTGTTTCTTTATTGATGTTCACCTCTGATTACTTTTGACCTTACGGTGGAGATGCAGCAGGGGCCAATTCTGATAAGAGAAGCGACAGCAGAGAACCCTTGCACTAATAAGGTCACAGTGTCCTTTACACAGAGGTGAAGCTCCTGTCCTACCGAAAACATTCCCTGGTGGGTAAGTGTGCTGTTCTCACCTAAACAAAATGTATACTCTACTCTGTGTGTCCGTGTTAATAAAATGTTTTCCTTGTGGGTAACTGCCCGAGAATTTACATCTGGTACTGTCATTCAGGTAAGGTGTCTCTTGTAGCATGGCCAGGTCTCTACATTGCCAAAACAGGTGACTTTGGGACTTTAAGCCAGTTGGCAGAACAGTTATTTTGGATATTTTCTTTTACAAAAAGTGTTGATGCAATATATCATCATTTCTTCCCCAAAATAAGAACACCAGCACAAATACAAAGATGCACTTTTTACTGACAGACATAGGACTATTGACTAATGTCCAGGAGATAGCACGCGGTCCGTTTTGCTTGCAATGTTTAGGAAATATTTCCTCAGCACGAGGAAAGAGGGTAAAAATGTAGCATGGAAAGCCTGACAACCGCCCTGACACACTGCTGCTCCAGCAACCACCTTGCTTAAGCACAAGGCCAAGATTTCTCACCTCCTGGGTCAGGTCTGTGCAGAGTGGTGCTGGGAACCATAAATCAAGGTTATTCAGTAACATGGTGGCTGTTAAACTGCATTTGCCTTTCATTCTGCGTTTATCAGAAGGAGCCATATAGAACTGAATAAACAAAAAAATCCTTAATTTTAGGAGCAATTATTCTCAAAAAACAAAAAAAAAAGGCAAACCCAAGGAAACTGTGCAAAATACATTTTTGTTTCTAAGGGAAACAGTAATGAGAAAGAGTTAGGTCATTGTGGAAAAAAAACCACATAGAAAACCTTTTTTAGCAAGGACATGGAAACAGAGCTTATCTTTTTGGGCAGCTTTGCCTAATAGATAAGGCCCTGGACTGGAAGTGGGTTCAAATCCCAGCTCTGCTGGAGAATTTCTGTCAACTTGGACCTGTCAGTTTGTGTCCGTGTAATTTCTGTTTGCAAAGTGAAGATAATACACTTTGGCTTCTGAGAAGTGTTCAGACCAAAGATGAGGTGCTTTTTTGGCCCCCCAGTATGGTACAGTGCTAGTACCCCCCTATGCAGGTACTTAGGATTGAGGGTTGCAGTTGTGCCTGACAGGTTGTCCTGCTCACTCTTACGTCCGGACTGAGGTACCACATTGTTTTTCACCCTCCCTCAAGGACACTGTTGTTACCAATCAGTGGCTGCGCTCTCAGACACCCTGTATGGTGTAAAATGTCTCCCCTCCTCACCCCCAACTTCAGAGAAACCAACTGACTGTGTTGGTCACTTCAGTACCTTTGAGACAAGGCCCAGATGCTAAGTAATTAAGCCTTGTAGCGGACTTTTAGAGTGTCTAAGCATTATCATAGCTTCTCAGGTGGTGAATGAAGCGTGGGGAGGTTGACTGGCATGCTCAGGATTATACAGCCGTGGGCACAGCCGAATACAACCCCAAACCCTCTTTGGTATTCCTTCCTCTGTCTGAGGACGAGGTTGAATGTATTTCACACTACCAAACCCAACCTTTAAGGGCTGGGCCAGCATTAGAATAAGGGTTATCAAAGAGCTGGAGAACTGGAAGAGATACTGAGGCTTTGCTTTCTGAATCAGGGGTCTTCAAGACCACAGAAAATGAAATCCTGTGTGCTTCGTGTCACAAAACCTGGACTTGCTAACACAGTGCTGAGCCAAACCCAGAGTGATGACTAGCAATGCTTTCTTGTTTTTCAGTTTTTAGTATAATGCTGCAGTCTTTGTTTCCTCTTTTTCTGGTATGCAGTGTTTTCTATAACCTGCAGAACATCTGTGGTGTTATGGCACAGCGATGGCAGAAATCCACATGCTGACAGTGTCACAGGTACAAGTCCATGGCAATGTTGGGAGATACAGTGGAGAACATCTGTTAGAAAAAGGCCAGACAGACTGGTGGACCAGACTTGTTACCACGATTGTAAACCATGGGAGGGTAAAAACAATTGAATGACAGCATCTAAGCTTTTGTAAAGCCCCCATTTAAATTCAGCATCCAATGCATTTTCACAGGGAGCGAGACCAAAGAAATGCAATGCCTCAAAGCCTTCAGTTAAAACATAGGTGTCTTTAAGGCTCATGTTTCAGTATCCCACTGGGGAAAACCAGATCTCTTGTATCTTAGACTGCGAAGGTAAAAATTAACTGAGAAACTCAGTGCTGCTCCCCTAACCCCCAAAGTCTTCCAGGCCTACTTTAAATGACTACTTTAAATCTCCTAAAGGAGTAGAGAACTATAGGCAATGTATTGGGAAAAAAAAAACCAAACCCAAACAGTTGCTAGAAAAATAAGCTTCCTTTCTGGATGTCTTTAAGGTGGTCATTGGGTCCACCAGTATTTGTAGCAGCAGAAGCACATGCTCCAGGGTTATCCCCGACACTACAGCCTTTCACTTCATGCGTATCTGCTTAACAAGCTGGAAACCTTTAAAGGGTACCCAGGTTCCTCCTGGAGTTCTAACTGTGGTAAATCAAAGCCAAGCAGAGGCGTTGTGAGCTTCTTTTTCAGCATCTTTTAATTTTCGAATGGTGGTGCTAGATTGCTGATAGTTATTTTTTGCTGACGGATTTTTTTAAAAGTATGATTATTGTTTAATTAGTTTCTAAGTGAGAGAAGTAGTTGAAATCTGAGGGAAACTATTGTGGGTTCATCTGTCGGTGAAGACCGACGGAAATGGATGTAGTTCCATTTAAAAGCCTGTTAACTCCTTGGTTAACCAGCACAGTCCCAAACAAAACGTGACCACAACCTGTGGCCACAGCTTTTGGTATTTTCAGAGTATGGGAAAAAAATGCTTCATATTGACCTTGTGCAAAAGCCAATGGTTAAGTTGCAGGCGACTTTAAAATGCAGTCACTCCCTACATAAAAAATGTACAGTGGAAAATAGCAGCTCAACCATGTGGAGAAAAAAGCCAGAAGAGAGAGTATATTTTCAGTGGCAATTTAGTGCATGATTGATCTTACTGATAGCAGTAGTGTAGTGCTCATAGCCGAGTAAGCCCACCAGCAACAACTTGCTTGTAATGTGTGTATTGGAAAAATGCAAAGAACATAAATTAAGTTTTAAGTAAAATTTACATTTGTATTAGAAAATCAACGCGTTAGAGTTTAGCATGCTTAAGATTTTATGAGAGCTAATTCCCTTTCCAAAATTGCTGTGTTTATGTGTTTGTTTTGCTCTTCCTCTGACTCTTTCCTGTGTCTGTCTGTCTTGATATCTCTAGTATATTGGGATTTTTTAACACCTGAAAGGCAAAAGCAGTGATTTCAGATGCAGTTAACTTTGCCCCTGTGTGTTTGTTTTCTTATTAAATTTCCTGTAATGCTTCCTCCCTTCCCACCAACCTCTCTGATAAGACAGCTGATAAAGTCACGCAGCATTTTTACCTGGGGGTGTCCCAAAGCAGTTGGTGGCTGCCTGGCTTATGTGGACGAGAAGCCATTTAGAGGAGCAAAGGCAAAGCATGGTGTGAAAGGCTGGTCACACCTACGAAGACATGGTGCCTCTGCGGCGGGGACGGCACTGAAGGGAGGTGTTGGTTTAATGGACTGCAGCCACAGGACGTCATCTGGGTACCCGGGGCATGGTTTTGCTCTAGTCATGCTTTGTAGTTGAGTTCTGACTTCAGTGTTAGCAAGCACATGCTCGTTCTCCCTGATGATGCGAAGGGAAGCTTTTAAGCTGAAGTCTTTTACCCTGCGGAAATTTGAATATGAAAGCTGTCAAAGCCACCTGGCAGTGGGTGAGAGAGATTTCCCTTCTCACCCTGACCTCTCTTTTACAATAACTGCACTTTCACATATGCTTCTGAACAGCCACAGTAATCGTAAGGGCGGCATTCAGAAAGGGTCTGGCAGAGGTGGGCAGCCTCGATGGACATCGTCTCTTTTCCAGCCCTCCCTTGAGTGCTTCCCTTTGTCGTGAGGGTGCTCAGAGTAACAGGCATCCTTGAACGTTGTACAATCAGCATCTTTATTGTTGCTTAGCCTTTTTCCAGTGCACAGCTTTTTTTGACAACCAAAACAAAGCAGCGGCTCTCACCTTCCTTCCCATCCCCTGCAAAGAGGAAATTTGAAAACAGTTCTGGTAATAGCACTGAGTCCTGCATTCAGGCAGCAATGATCCACTGGCATGGCCAGCAGTGACCCTTTCCCTCAAACTCCTCATGCTGCTCTGGCAGTTCTGTGTTCCTTATCTACAGACCTTCAGAAATCGGGCCACTGAGCTAAATTTCAGGTCCTAGCTGTTGGCACCTGTGTTCACAAACCTTAATGTGGTCTGGCAGGTTGATGTCTGCAAAATCTGCCTTCTCTTTTGGTTTACCAGGGGTTCTGTTTGGCTGAAGGTGTGCTGGTGGTTATCTCCTCCGCCCTCTTTGGGCTTTTGTGCACCACTGAGACTTGGTACATCTTGCTGCAGGCTTTTAAAATGCTACTGCTGTCAGCTCTTTATAGCTCTACTGGAAGACTGGCTTGTAGTACAGTTGTTGAACCCCTTGTGTGCACCTGTATGTCAGCTGGGCTTCTGTGTTATTGTCCTAAATATTAGTGTAACTTGCAGCTAAAAATAGGTTTACCCCAAATCCAGGCAGTAGGATGGAGAGGCTAAGCTGCAGCGTGCTTCCCTTCTGCTGAGAGTGTGCACATGTTCAGGTGTGGAGTTTGGCTCAGCTCTGAAGCTCTTAAAAAAAGACGTCCTGCTGCCTTGTAGGTCTTCACGGGATCTGGCAGAGGTGTGGCTGAGCAAGCTGCAGCCTTCTTGAGCAGCTCAGATGGACTGAGCTCTCTCCCTGAGCCATGGAACTGGTACGAACCTGATCTACGGCTGGGGTACGGCAGGCAATGAGGACAGAAAGTGCTCAGGTTACTGGATGGATGATGTGCTTGAGCCTGATCCTTATTTGTAGGTACAACAAAAATTCAAAGACTGAAATAATAATGCCAATATCTTGGAGAACAGAATGGACCCAGTGTTATCTAGATCCAGACAGCCTTAACTTTGAAACAACCTTCTGTATTTTCCCCATTTGGTTATATCCAGATATTTTTTATCTTACTAAACTTTAGTTTTGATCTGTTTTATGCCAGGGTTGGGGTTGGTTTTTTTTTTTGAGTGCCTACAGTAGTTGTGCTGGGATCTCTAGATTAATAACACTGCGTCGGTGTTTGCATAAGGGCCTTATATATTTCAGTTCCACTTGGGAGGACGTAGATATCTAGCTTTTGAGCGTGTATTAAAATATCATTGTGGGTTATAAATTGTTGTTATAGGCTGTTCACATAGTGCCTTAAGATTTGCATGCCCTAGACTGATAAATGAAATGAGTGATCATGTTCTGAGTAAATTCAGGCTCTCTATCTTATTGCTGTTCCTTTGTGGAAGGGCAGACCTCATGTTGCATGTTGGATTTTGCATGCATAGTGTGTGCAGCTAATCTTGTTTCATAATAACTTACTTTAGAGTCATTTTATTGTGAGGTGTTATCTTGTGGCCTGGAAACAGCAGGTTATTTCAGCCTAGTTAGCCCAGTGGCAGTAGTTCTTCAAGACTGCGCTCTCAGGTTGAAAGTCCATGGTTTGCACACTGGGCTTTGGTCTGTGTTCAGTTCTTTTTGTGTTATTTCCGCTCCCTTTTACTCATTCATGACTGACACATCATTTTTGCTCTGTGAAGAAGAAAGTGAATTATTTCCGTTGGGAGGTAGCTTCTTGTGCATAAAGAAGTGGCTTCGAGTATTTCTGTTTCCTGCTGCTACACTTCCATCACTAGATCAGCTCCTGTTTTGCTTATACAGTCTCTGTTTTCAGACGTGCCAAACAGGGCAGTTGTGAGCTGCACAGAATATTACAGGACGTGCTCAAATATGCCTGTTCCAGTGTACAAAGTAGCCTTAAAGCTGCTGCATCTGGCTGAGCGACCTGGGTGAGTGGTGGTTGTGTGCCATTGGTACGTCACAAAAGTAGGGTGCCCTGGTGGGTGCTACTTCCATCAGTAATTTCTTCCAGTATCTGTATACAAGATGTGCCCAGGTCTATACATGGAAGTGTATAACATCTCCGTCTGAGCTGTATGAAGCACCTGCTATTAAAGAGTAGTTTGTAATGCTCTGAATTAGTCTTCTGAAACATGAACACCTCGTCCAGGATGGGCAACCAAGCTCCTGTTCTAGGCAGTGAAAAGAGAGAGCATCTCCAGAGGGTGGTCATGCCCTCCTCAGGCTGGTATCCACATGTTGCTGTGGCCATGGACAGATGGAATAAACCGGGTTTTGGGGTAACACGTACCTTTCTCTTGACTCAGAGAGCCTGTATAGGTGACTTATAGCACCTGTCTTTCAGATGGGTGAAGTTAGGTGCCAGGAGACCCATCCTGAATGTCTCACTCCAGCAGTGGATCCCTAATGAAGTTCCTGAACTTTAACTAAGAACTTTGTCTCTCATCATATTATTTTCAAATATAAGCTGTGGATTTTGTGGTTGTAGTTGTGTTTTATTTTGAGGCAATCTTAAGTACCGTTCCTCTTGCGCAGCCTAATTGAGTGTTCATGCGTTTGCCCTGTTCAGCGGAGCTTTTCTTAGAGAAGCACATGTAGAATGTGTGGAGCTTCTCAGAAAACGAACAGAAGGAGACTCCTGAAACGTCTGTTGTGAAGGGAAAGAGGAGCATTTTCTGTGAAGAATGTAGCAAAAATTAACAGACCTAAAGCAAATTACCATCTGAAATGTGCTGCTTTTGGGAGGTTTCAAAAGACCAAAGGAGATCATGGAAAACAAATCATTCTGCTAATGTAGGACACAGTTTAGTCCATGAAAGTTATTAGATTTTGGAAAGTTTTTGTAATCATGTCAAACTCTTTACTAAACCATCTGGACCTTTTTTCCTTTCTTGGCTTGGTTACTATGTGTAGCCTCTTTTATTTGGCGTGAATAGCATGGGGGCCGAAAGAAAAGACTTCCTCCAGAGGAGGCAAAGGAGTCCTTTTACAAAGATCAGTTTCATCAGTCATAGAATCAGAATGGTTTGGGTTGGAAGGGACCTTAAAGATCACCTAGTTCCAACCCCCCTGCCATGGCCAGGGACACCTCCCACTAGACCAGGCTGCTCAAAGCCCCATCCAGCCTGGCCTTGAACACTTCCACGGATGGGGCATCCACAGCTTCTCTGGGCAACCTGTTCCAGTGCCTCACCACCCTCACAGTAAAGAATTTCTTCCTAATATCTAATCTAAATCTACCCTTTTTCAGTTTAAAACCGTTAGCCCTCGTCCTGTCACTACACTCCCTGGTAAAAAGTCTCTCCCCAGAGTTTTGCCCCACTTTGGGAAATTGCATAATCTCAAGGAGCTGATGTGGCAAGTAGCGAAGGAACAAGAAACAATCATGCTAAAACAGATGCAGGTGCAAGGACATAGCTGAACTTTGCCCAGAGAGCCATTTTGATGAGTCATATGTATGTGTCTGCCTCCTAGCAGCCCAAAAAAGAACTTCTAAAACTCTATTACCTGATTAAGATAACAAGGCATTTGAGGAAGGATCTTTCCTACCTGGATGATTTTATTGGGTCAGCTAAATTGCATGACTTCGTTAGCTGTATTCTGCCTTGATTGAAAGCTTGAGCTGGTGGAAGAAGATGGAAGAGGTGGCCTGGAGTGAGCTCGAAATTGCAAAATTCGAATCCAGATCTCTTGCACCTCTGAAATTACAGGAGTCTGGGCACAAGTCTGATCAAGGTGTTTTGCTTATTTGAAAGTGTGTCTTTCTTTTTCCTCCAGTGTTGTTGACTTGTTCGAGATTCATCTTGCTTTGAAGTGGCTGGGCTCTCTTCTGCAGTTGTCAGATTTCAGGGTAAGAATAATGGAGGGAAAGTTATTGCATCCTGAGCTTATATGGATCAAAGACGTGTGTATGTATGAGAGTGTGCGTGTTCTTCATTGTCTCCTGAGGAGAAGCCAGATTTCATGTCACATGGCATAGGAGTGGGGAAGAGGTACCGCTCGGGGATGGGAGGCAGCCTGTATCAATATGCCCAAATATATACTGACAAATGCATTCGACGTGCCTGTCAGAATAGAGTCTTCTCCCTGAGATAGAGGGCAGCTGTCTGCTGCTGACTTGAGAGGTGTTTATGAGCAAATAAATCTTTCTCGTCTTTCCATCTGCTAATGTGGATGTGCTAAATCGGTGGCAAGAAGTAGGAGGAAGGCGCAGGAGCCTACCTGCCAATGACAGTGTTTCGTCCAGATCCTCTTCTCTTCAAAAAGCTACCACTAGAACTGTTTTTCTTACCAATTCTAAAATGTTGTTAAAGTACTCAGAAAGGGAAGAGTTGTATTTCTAGATACTGAGTCAAAGTATGATCTATGTAGAATATTTTTAAAGCAATAAACCTACTGTGATCCTAGACACCAATGAAAAGGCAAACGCAGTTGCCAAGGAAGCTTTTTGCTTGTTTGTCCTGTGGTTTGTGGTCTGCTAATTAGGTCAGTTAGTTTATTTGAACTATACAGAGATTTCTTGAAGTGCATACTTAGAAAAGAAGGCATGGCCATCTCCCTGCAACAAGATGGCAATTCTGAGTCGTGTTGTTCTTCGCTGATTCCTGATTGTATTTTTCCAAGTGACCGTGATGCATGCTGGTTCCCTTTGTGGAAACCTGTGTTACTTTTGATAAATGCCAGAAGTCAGGTGTAGAAGACTTGAAACTAAAATATTCACAAGTTTGCAACTGTTTGCGGATGGAATGTGGTTTGTTGCTTTCAGTCAGAGAGAGACTAGATATGTAATTTATAAGAGACGATTCCAATTAAAATGCTTATTGTTTTGCTTTTCCTTTTATATTGGAAAATGCAGAACCTGTTCTGTAAAAGTTCCCCACGGCTACTTCAGCACAAATATATCTGTAGTATTGCCTTCTTCATAGCTCCTCACCACTAATTATAAATCCCTGCATCACCAGTGTTTGACTCTACCTGCAGTTAAGAATCTCTCTAAACTGAAGCCAGTTTAGACAATGGCTTCATCAGATTACATGGGAAAAGATAACTTATAGGCATTAGCTAGGTCTCTTTTAAAGTTGAGGACTAGGGGCCATGGTCTGGCTACATTCTCTCAGTCCTTTTTTCCCCTACATATAAACCAAAAACTGGTGCATTCTTGCCGACAGGCATTCCACGAGGTTCCTTTCTCCCACTGCCGGCTGTTAAGAAAGTAGCCTGCTATTAGGGATGTTCACACTGTTAAGGATGTTCATGTTACATGGTCCTTAGCTGTGTTACTAATTCCCCATGATCCCTTAAGGGCCAGTATTGTCTGATTTGGGATGCATTGCTTAAAACATTAAGTAGCCATTGCCTCCAGGGCTGCACAAGAGAGAAAGTGCTGTGCCCAGTGGTTAGGGTTTATAGAATTGATACTTTGCTGTCAGTGCAAAGGTTTGAAAGTTCCTTTTGTGTGTTTATTGCGCTTCGTATTTTACTAATTGAATCCCTCTATTATTCTTAAAAACACATGAAGAATTTCTCTTATGCTAATTAAAAACATATGACATGTTTTTATTCCAAGCCAACTGATGCAGGCTTTTTTAAATTGAATATTTTAAAAATTATTTTCAGCTGTTTGTAGGAAAGAAAATGGGTAAAAAGGAACTATTCTTTTTTATTGCTTTTTTCCCCCTCTCATAACTTTGACTACAGATTTTTAAGTTGTTTTTTTAAGAAAAAAAATCCAGTTCCATCTTGTTACAAAAGATCAGTCTATTGTAATTACTAGCCAGAAGTTTGTACAGTGAAGATGTTAACCCATGAGATAATCTGTCTGGAGATGCTGGGAAGGAATTTGTCTTGTTCTACATCTTCTAGAAAGTTAGAAAGTAAAGACAGTAGTGAGGGTTGTTTGGTGCCTTTTAACTTTTCATGGTTATTAATTTAACCATAATTCTTTATCTTCTGTTAGTACCTTTAAGATGGATTTTAATGTACCATTTTGATGCATTTTTTAAAAACCCACCAAATTCTATAGTAATGGTGGTAGATTGCAGATAGGCTGTTAAATAGAAATGCATAATGATTTTTTTGCCTTGCAGCTGGTTTGGTTTTCTGATTACAGTAGTGCCAAATGCCAAGGTTGATGGAAGTCTGAGGTTCTTGTCACCCCTTAGCCCCTGATGAATTTGAATTTATACTCAAACTATGCCGTATATCCTCGTTCCAAATGAATTCCTAGAGCACAAATTTTTCTAGGGTGTCCATTTGAGCCTCTTCTGGCTTTCTGTGGGTTCAGCCCTGAGTGAAGTGACCGTGACAAAATCCATCCTCTGGGGCTGGGGGTGGAAAGGAGCCTGGACTCCTTGTGCAATGAAAGGGAATTCAGTGAGAGGTTCTGATTTCTCTCTGGAGAGTTCATTACGTTTCCTACCAGAGGCCAGATACTTGTTCCTAAAAACTGTTAATTGGATTGAATATGCTTGCAAACAATCACAGGGATAGTAACAAAGAACTGGTGGAGTGGATGCACAATGCCTTATTCTGAGCTTCAGGATAAATGACAGTCCCGTGCTCATTATGAACTGATGGGGTGTTTCTCCATAGTTAAGGTTGCAAGCAGTTTCCCATTGTATTTTGTTTCATCAGGTTATTTGTTTTGTTGTATGAGAAAACTCGGATTCTAGGATGTCTTTTGTAAGCTAACTTTATTTTTAACAAAGCTTTGCTTGTGTGTTTTCAGTGCTAATTGAGGTCCATCAGTGGCTATATGATTTAATGGTATTAATAGGAATCTATGAGCACAAACAAAACAGAACGCTATAAATCACAGCATGTGCAGAGAAATGTAATTCTCTTTCTGTGGAGAGGTAAAGAACAAAATTACTGAGCTGTATTATATTGCGTACCCTGCAGGTCATCCAAAGAACTGGGATTTCAGATTTATCCACTTTTGTAGAATAATGTCACATAAACAGAGTAAAGTATAAATATCAGTGACTTTTTTGTTTCCTTTGTGTGGCCATAACCAGTGCTGCTGTTGTCAGGGAGTTATAACTGCTTACCAGGCTTCCGCGTGTTCACACAGAGGTATACTGACAGTAATATAGTTGAGCACATTTGGTGGCAAATATTGTTGTAAAATAATTGAAGATAAGTTGTTTTTCAACTGTCCACTTGCCTGTGATTCTGGTAACCAAGGTAATTTGCCCATGATATTATATGGAGATGCCATACTTTTATTGGGACAACCTACTTTCTGTTTCATTGTCAAGTAGGTGGCAACTGTGGAGAAATTTTTACATGAAGGTGAGAACTGCTATGCAATTACTGGTCTTGCTGGGCCATGTGGAATGTTGTTCTATAATCTGTTCTTCAATATGCTGTATTTTAGTGTATGGACTATTATATCCATCTTTTTCTCCTTTTGCTACCAAGACAAGTTTTAAATTTAAAAAAGAAATACAGCAAACATATTCACAGACATATGCCAGTAATGATTGCAGTTGAATAGGTGTTACTTCCCATCTTTTCTCTTTTGACCTTGTTAGATAGAAAATCTAGGATGTCATCTCAGACTAATTGTACTGCTGGAGTGTATGCATTTTACCTGGCTGTGGGATGTCTTTTGATGTACACAGAGATTTAATTATCGATATATCTCTTGACAGCGGTTCAAGAATGGCAGAGAACAGAACAAGTGTGCTACTTTTAAGCTACCACTGACATCTTCAAAGTCCACGGGATGTTGGTAATCCATAATATTATATAAAATTCCATGTGGCATATTGAGAGCTACTATCAAGACTCAGAATAGGAAAAATAAATTGCAGAAGGAAGGAAAGAAGCTGTGAATGGCAGATTATTTCTTCTTGGGATAATGTGTCAAAAAATGTGTATTGTATTGCTGCTCTTTGCATCCTTCTGTTACCCTGTATGCAGAACTACCTACTGTATCTTGTGTGTTAAGCCTTCCCGAAGGGAAATCCATGCCTTGTGTGTGAATATCAGTTGCTGAAGCTGGTAAGCTGCTAACCCATGTTAGTCCATGTGCTGTTTCCTGCTCTACACTCGGGATTTATGGAAGAGGAAGGCAGTTAGTTGCTCTAATGGGAAGCATGCAGAGAGTACCCAGTGTGGGGTGGATGCAACCAAATGTCTAAAGAGCAAAGCAATTCTGGCTGCTGGCTGGGATCAGCTCCGAAGAGCATACAGGAGGTGAGCAGGGCTTCCTTTAAAAAAAAAAAAAACAAACAACAAAGAACATTGTATCTTCAGGTAGATTGCAAGTCGTTTCCTTGAGTTTGTGTTTGTAGTAGGAAGAAATGAAATTTCTTACTAATGACATTATAAATTCATATTTGGAATACTTGGGATGGGGGCTGGGGAAGAAACAAGTTAAAAAACCACCAACAAAATAAACTGGGACATTTCTAATTACAGATGCAAAACCAGAACCTAACATTTGAAAACAAAGGAATCACAACTGCACTCACTTAAGTGCTCTTAACTTTTGATATGTTATAATGCCACATGTACAGTCCTTGAAACAAAATGCAATAAACCTTCTGCCTTGTTTCTTTTGTTCCAGTAATGTCGTAAACCATTTAGGATTAACATTTGTAATCTGGTGCTACTTCCTGGATTGAAGTGTCACCATGTAAAATGTACATGTGTGTTTATTGTCATTCCTCATTACTTACATGCAAGTGGCAGTCCTGAGATGTTGGCAAGCGGCTCTGCCTTGCTCGTACTGCCTTGGTGTGGACAGGAAGGTCCTCTACTTCAGTTGCAAATATTTCAGTTTTAAACCACAAAAGCATAACCCATTTTTTTCACTGAAATGCTTTGATATGGTAATGATCAAAATATGGTGTGATTCCAAATGAGGTATACAAACTTTCTTGTTCTTGGCATGAAAATATTACTCTCTGGAAACACCTTCTGTGTCGAATGATGGATATGTTCCTGTGATTTATGTAAGTGATTGTCAGGAGGTTTTGTGGCTCATCCAATTTTAGCAGTCAAGTACTCTTTCCTTGTCACTTATGACATACTTGATGAATTTTCATGATTAGCTAACGTGCTTCGTAATTGTCAAAACTTTGCAATGGTATTCCTTAGAAATATTGAGAAGAGGGAAGTCAGCTCTACCTCCCAGTTTTTCTGTACAGCCATCCATTTTTTTCAGTTCTCTTTTATTTACCCGGTCTAGTAGCCTTTGGAAACCTCGCAGTATGCTTTGGTTAGCTCTCTCTCAGATTCATGCTTGCTTTGTCTGTTCTCTAGCGAACAACTCTGCGATTCTTGACTCTGGCACAGTAATACCTTAGTGCAGGAATACTCCAGTTGTATTTAACGGCACAGTTTTGGTAGTAAGACACTGTGCTGCTGAGAATGCGACACTGGTATTTTCTATTCCGTGTTTTCTCACTTGGGTTTTCTAGCGAAATGCTGATAAAAGTGATTTTTTCCCCTGTACACAACCTTTTCAGATGTCCTTGGCCTCCATTTTGAGTCGTACACCTCGTTGCCTTGCTGTCCCCACATTAGTGTGGACACTCCAGAGGCCTGTCGAGTATGCCCTTCCTGTCGCCAGAGAGATGTCGTTGTTTATAGTGCCTTTTATAAACCTTTATGTCTGTGAATCAGTAATTTCTGGCTTCGTGACTGGAGAGGCCCGTAATGGCCAACCTCCGCCCTGCGCGGTGCGGCACCGGGGAAGGACCCCACCATTACCGGCAGTGAGGCCAGCACCTCCCTGCTGCTCTCTGTCTCCCCTGCCACTTATCTGTCTGCCATGGCTGACAATAATTACAGTGCAGGAAACCGGGAAGGAAGGGAAAATGCAGAGGAGCCTTGCAGCCCCACTTTGGGTCTCCAGCGCTCTGGGGAAAGAGGGCACATGGCGGGGTTCTACTGACCAAGGGGGTGGGCGGCCATGCCGGTGTGTAGTGGGCATCTGTTGTTGTCTATGGCGAGGGGAGGGCCCCAGCTCATGCTGGTGGCGCGAGGGGTGCTCCTGCCTCTGAGGTGGAGAAACCTCCATGCCTATTCCTCAAGCAAAGCTCCCTCCGAGAGCACAGGATGGCTCCCTAAAGGCAGTGGGATCTGCTGTGTCACTGCTGGGCGAGTGGCGGCCATCCTGCCTGGCTGTGAGGGCTGCCATCGCTCAGAGCTCCTGCCAGCAGATAGTGAGAGATCCCTCTTTGATACATGACTCGTGTTTGAGGTAAGAATACATAAACTGCACCCTGTAAGGCTCTGAGGGTGTATTTTATCAGTTGTTTTCCCTCCTACCTTCCATTTGGACCTGCTGGAGAGTAGCTCAGCTGAAAGAGACCTGGGAGTCCTGGTGGACAACAGGATGACCATGAGTCAGCAATGTGTCCTTGTAGCCAAAAAGGCCAATGGCATCCTGGGGTGCATCAGGAAGAGTGTGGCCAGCAGGTGGAGGGAGGTCATCCTCCCCCTCTACTCTGCGTTGGTGAGGCCGCACCTGGAGTACTGTGTCCAGGTCTGGGCTCCCCAGTTCAAGAAGGACAGGGAACTGCTGGAGAGGGTGCAGCAAAGGGCTACCAAGATGATTAGGGGACTGGAACACCTCTCTTATGAGAAAGGCTGAGGGATTTGGGTCTTTTCAGTCTGGAAAAAAGACGGCTGAGGGGGGACCTTATCAACACTTATAAATACTTAAAGGGTGGGTGTCAGGAGGATGGGGCCAGGCTCTTTTCAGTGGTGCCCGGGGACAGGACAAGAGGTAATGGGCACAAACTTGAGCATAGGAAGTTCCACCTAAGCATGAGGAGGAACTTCTTTCCTTTGAGGGTGGCAGAGCACTGGAACAGGCTGCCCAGAGAGGTGGTGGAGTCTCCAACTCTGGAGACGTTCCAAACCCGCCTGGACGCGTTCCTGTGCAACCTGCTCTGGGTGACCCTGCTCTGGCAGGGGGTTGGACTAGATGATCTCCAGAGGTCCCTTCCAACCCGGTGATTCTATGATTCTATGATTTCAAACCTTTCTGTGAACTCGAATCCTCCCATTAATTTGCCTGAAGGAAATGTGGGTCCACTGTTCTTGTGTCTCATTATTGACTCCTTGTTGCAGCATTTTGCCTTCTGGAGGCCCCGGTGCCCGCAGGAGGATGCCCTGTGGCACAGGCATGGCAGTGTCCTTCAGGAGCTGTGGCAGAGACCGAGCAGCAAATGCCACCATCTTTACATGCTGGACCCGGGCCCTTGTCTCTGCCAGGGACACCAAGAAGTTACGGTAGCAATTGGTGCAGCATTGCTTGTCGCTAAAATAGTGTTACAGGGTTTTCATCTCTTTTGTTTCTTTTCCTGGGTAAAGTTTTGGAATTGAAACCTTTGTCCTTGAAAAATCCCCACAAAAATAAAATCTCTCTAAGATGAGAAACCGGTGGATGTGCTTTCTGAATTGCTTACATAAATAACTAGAAAACTCATTTTCTTGTCTCTTCAAAGTATCGCAGCTCAGTATATCAGATGCGGTGCGGTGTTCCAGGCTTTCCCCTGTGGCTGTGCAAAGGCCAGTGTGTAATTACACCGGTCCGTTTGCAGGAAAGTTGTGATGGTGAGACCTATTAAAACCTTTTGTGAATGAGAGAAAATATTTCTTCTACTGGGTTCTCCACTACTTCTCCCTCTCTGCAAAGTTTAGCCTGCTTCTCTGCATCTTCTTCCCCTGAAAACACTGGATGTTGACACCTTTGAAAACTAGACCCACCAAAGCCCATCAGTCTTGTGGTGAAGTTGCTCACTTTGGGGAGAAGGGGCACCAAAACATTTCAACTTTGAAAATGAATACTCAGAATGAACTTTGAAAATTAATATTCATAGGGAAAGTTCCTCAGCACTGCTACTGTCTACATGACTGCTGATCAAGGGCTTTGACATTTTTACTGCGGGTTTAAGCAGGGTTGAATTCATGCCAGAGATGGCTCCTTCTGAAAATCCGACCCAGTTGTAAGCACAACATTACAGGAGACAAAACGTAGAAGTGAAGAGGGATGGGGAATATTTTAGAGAATGCAAAGCAAGTAGTAAAGGTTTTCTATAAACACGTGAACTGAACCCTGCTTTTCATATACCTTACTGCAGATGCCATTTTAAAATCTATCTTTTTAGCAAAGGAAGGAGGAAAGCGCCCTCCCTGTAGATGAGTTCAGCGTCAAGACTGGTTTGTGAAGAACTTGAAATTAAAAAAAAAAAAGAAAAAGTAGTGTTAAAGAGAATTTCTCATTTTTCTATTTAAAGGCTTGGCTGCATTAACAAAGTGGCCTGACAGCTCTGTAGCACTGACATATATACCCATGCGCTTCATCAAAGCCTTCCTGTTTTTCCCGGCCCACGAGCCCCTCCAAGGCCAGGAGGAGAGGATGGGCTCCCCGATGCAGGCATCCGTCACCTTGGCATGTAGGCAGGTCACTCACTGCGGCCAGACTTCAGAGTGAGCTTTCTGGTTGCCTCTGCATTCCTGGATAATTCCTAAAAAGCTCACTACTCCAAGCAATTGATCACAGAGCTGCTATCAAGCAAATTCCTGGATGACACCTGGTGTTGGGTTCCCCTTTGCGTTTCCTCTTTCTGCCCAGGCAGGAAGGTGTCTGGGGCTGCTCCTGTGTGGGCACGCTGAGCTCCATCTGCGGCCAGTCCCTCCGGCCCGGGGCAACGGGTGACCCGTGGCTGTCATGTGGCTCGTCGCTAATGCAGAGCTGACAGTCATATTGACGAGCGGCGGTTGCGTCGAGCTGGAAGAGCTGAGCCGGGTAATATTTACGGCAGCGTTAAAGCCCCCAGCCTGGAGCAGCCTGCCCACTCTGCTCTCCCTGCTGCATTTCCACCGCCTTCAGATGCGTTTCCAGCAGTGCATTGCCGATGCGTTACTGCCAGTGTGTACACGTGTGCCTCTGCACATATTAATCTCCAAAGGGGTAATTTCCAGTGGAGTCTTAATCTTCAGTTTCCTTTGTAAGGAGCTGTCTGTCTGGAGAGTAAATTTGAGCCTTTTTTTCCGGCGGGTCACATGCAGGGCAGCCAGCCAGCATGGATTTTCCTAGTCCTGCTATGCAGGTGACCTAAATCTTTTTACCTGACTGGGTTTTCCTTCTCAGCAGTGACACATCTGTGGTCCTTCCCTGCTCAAGCCTAGATTTCTCTCTTGAACAGACATTACCCAATTTGTCTGTATAGTAGCTTTTGCATTTTTATGCCAGACCTGTTCTGTGGCCTGGACCTTACAGCTCCTCAAGGACTGAGCTGAGATCAGCAGTTCCGTGTTTATTTATTGTCCTCCCTCCAGCAAAGCACTGTGGATGGTGTTTAATCTACAGCTGTTATTCCACTCGGCCATCCCTGTTCTCCTCCCGTTCCTTACTGAGTTTGGTCTTGTATTACACAAATTGCAATGTATATTAAAATACCTAAATGTTTTATGCTGGCAAGCATTACATTATTGGCTGTGACCACAGGGGAAGTTGGAAGTTTCCCTGAATGTTCTCTTAATGTAATGTTGAAACTGGCCCTGGAGTGTGGCTTTGCCTGTCATGGCCACCACAGCCACTGATAAAACTCCTGCGTAAAATTTCCTGAAGATGATAGCATTGTGAAGGGTCGGCCTGTTACAGACTATTCTTTTTCTCAATTACATGATACAAAGTGAGATTAAAACTAAGTGAAATTTCTGGCCAATAAAAGAAAAATGTTGATCAGTTACCAGCTTTTCAGAGCAAGGTTCATTGCTGGAAAATCTGGATAAGCAAAGCCAGTTAGTGCTTATGAAAGAAATAAATTAGATTTTTGTAATGTAGATGAAATTAATTTGATTTTTCTAATGCTTACAACGTCAGCTTCCTAAATGATATTAATCAACATTGCACAGGAGAATCGCTGTTTTCCCAATAGCTAGAGCAGCTCTGACCCGGGCCACGGCACCAATATCACCAGCTAAAGGATGTGATAGCAGATAGGATGTGAAGAAAGGTAAGAGCAGTGCTGTGCTCTTCCAGGTGAGATTGTTATGTTCTTTGTTGGGAGCCAAACTTGAAGGGGTGAGGTGCTGCCTTCTGGGTATACTTGTAAATAATATCAGAGTTTTATTGTTAATTATAGTTCCCCTCCTTCCCTCACTTTCTGGTATCTCTGAGTTATTTACCTGTGTGCAGGTGTAGAGGGCTGATGTAAAAGCTGTGATGCCCACAACTCAGTGTCCATATTTTGAACAACTATTGCGTTCAAAAAGTAATATTTTTCTCTCCTGTTTATTGTTCAACTGTCTTGAAAGAATCTTAAGTTTGTTTTTTTTTCCTGGATGTGTTGATAAGGTCAGTTAAAGTGACATTGTCTTATCTTCAGAAGAACTTTTGAATTCTGCCTTCCATGTAGCTTTCAACATCTCTGTCTTTTCAGTTGTCACTTGCAAACTCCTCCTGGCTGACAGGATGGTGTCCCCTGGATTTGGCCTGGGGATCCTTGCATGTGAAAGGATCCTTGCTGGGTCCCTTGCTGGGCAGTGTCAATGTGTTTTAGGACTTCTCCAGGTGGAGCAGCCAGGAAAGTGGAGGCAAATCAGCATCCCTCAGTGAAGTCAAAGCACATACATTAAAATGTGAATGGTTTCATCCAGGTGTGAAATGGCCTTCAGAAGTGCTGGCAGGGAAGGAAGTGTTGGTAATTTGATTTCACATTTAGGAGTGTTGTCAGCTTGTGACTTTTAGAAATCTCTCTTAGACAGCTGAAATCTTAACAGGCAATCCTTAACATCCATAAGCTTAATAAATACCTTTTTTACATCACCAAGCTAAATGTATGGATGAGGCTTTCAGCATCCTGGTCTAGTGGGAGGTGTCCCTGCCCATGGCAGGGGGGTTGGAACTAGGTGATCTTTAAGGTCCCTTCCAACCCAAACCATTCTATGATTCTGAGATTCTGTATGAGCTAAAGAACATGCACTGAAGAAAAACGTGAATAATAGCAAAAGAGATCTTGGGTCTCTGTGCTAATGGTTATTCAGTGGTTCAGCTTGGAGCCGCTTGGTCAGGGGCTGAAACGCTGAATTTCAGGCTGGGAGCTGGGTGGTGATGGGCTGGGTCCCCTGGGTGGTGAAGGTGGTCTGTGCTGCTGAACCGGCTGCAGGGGGCTCCAGCCGGCTGGGGGGTCTCTGCCCATCAGGGGGATGGCCGGGGCGGTACAGCGGAGCCGGATGATTCGGGCAGTCGGAGTGCCCATCCTGCCGCAAGTTAATGACCATCTGCTACAAGAAAGGCTCAAGAGGTGGTATCCAGAGTGACAGTTTACACTCAGGAAGTTCTCACCAATTAAGGGCTTTCTTTTTAATGAAAGTTTGCTTTTGCACAGTGAATGATTTATGGCAGGGTTTAAAATGTATTGCTTTGACTATGCCTACACACTTTGAACACTCTAAATAAAATCAGAAACCTTTGAAACAAACTCATAAATATTGTCTGAGCGTTCAGAATATATTGCCTTCTGGAGGATGTGTAATGTAGTTTATCACCAAGCAGTTACAGGAAGATATTTAAACTATGTAGACGTTGTTGCTTAAACCCCTAGTAATATAATTATTGCGTTAGTTACCGAATCCTGAAATAACCTCAAGCCCCTGAGATCTGAAGTAGTTAATGCCAGGGGGCATATGTTGTATTTTAAACAAAGCAAGCTATTTTAAACAAGGATTAGTTACTTGTCTTTTGTCTAATGCTTTGCAGTTTTGTATTTGAAAAAAAGATTCACACTTTCTGTCTGCTCAGATAATGCAGTGAAATTTTCTTATTGGATTTTGGAACCATATTTCCCAATGAAACACAGAAAAGGAGAAACTTCCCACCCAAGTCATTTGAAGTCCTCAGCCCTTTTGTCACAGACAGATACGTCACCCTAAACCAAATCTGGCACGCAGTAGAGCAATCAGCCAGCACTCTCTGGAGTAGCAAACCAGCACTGGTCACCTAACTGGTGGACCAGTAGATAGCAAATGATCAGGAGTGTCCACACAAACCAGATTTACGTATGTAAAACGGATTACTGAGTTGGAGGATATGTGCCCTACAAAGCCAGGTTCTCAGGATGTAAAGGTAATTTTATTTTTTTAAACAGCTGGAGAAAGTCAGGTAAGGTTATGGGTAAAGGAGGAGCGGGTGACTACTCTGTAGCTGCTAGTGGGTGTCTGTTCTGAGCTGTCACAAATGTTCCCTGTGTGTTTGGTACGGTGTGGAGCAGGGAGCTGCAGCTGGGGAGCCTGTGCAGGTGTTCCTGTTTCTAGCATCACTATCGCAGCACTACCAGTGCGCAACATCCACGGACATCTCCGTGGGTCCCCTGTGGCGTTTTGATAATTAAGCATGTAGGTGGTTAAATCCTTGTCTGTGTCCCTGGCAGAGTTTGGGCGCTTGGCAGCCGTCTGGCCGGAACGGCTCGCACCAGCTGGCGGTCACTGGCCCGCTCTGGCCCCAGGGTGGTTGTGTGACCCCCAAATGGTTTTTAATCCTGTTGGGCTGTGTCTGTACATGCTGCAGAATTGGACCCTCTGGACTTGGCTCCTTCTCTATTGACTATGCAGGGGCAGGCGGTTGGGACAGAAAACAGCCTGGAAATAGTAACTGGGTAATTTCCTTAGTTCCCCTTTGACTTGATCCCTCCGTTTCCATGCTGGTCCTTTCTGGACTATTTTAAGCCACGTAACAACAGTGAGGGTATAAATATGCTAAAAGACTTGATCTAAAGCTTGGGGCTGAACTATTTTCAGGCTTGTATTTAGTAGATGCTCTTTATACTGGGTAATGACAAAATGGTATCCCACATGGGAGTCTTTACATTGTTTTGTCCTCTAACCCAAATTAATTATCGATGTGAAAGAAGGGGCAAGAGTAAAAGAGAGCTTATTTCATACAAGTTATCATCTTCTTAAATATTCTCATTGTAGACTGTAATTTTCTTTTACTTTGAGCACTAAGTAACTTCATATCAAGCATTGATCCTATTTTGTTGAAACATTTGCATGGTCCGCTGCTTTTGATTTGTTAAATAGCACATTTGAAGTCCTGTGAAGCACACCCATTCAGGAAAGCCGTGCCAGCCAGCCATAATTTAACTTGATATTAAATTGTGCATGTTGGCTTTGAAAAAAACAGCTTGTAGGACTGTGTTCTCTGTTTTTCTTTTGAGGCTCTTCCAGAACTACGGTTTAAAGGTATTTCTGGTTCTACCTGAAATGTTAGCTCCGTGACATTTGTGTTCAAAAGTCTTTTGGTGAGAGGGTCCATGTGCTACCGAACATCTTGAAACTAAAAAGTTAATAGTAGAACTTTGTTTCCCTCTAAATTTACCTGTCTTTGGGTATTTTGATGTGTGGTTCTTAATCAATTCTGTACAGAGATTGAAAACTTTCCAGTAGCCTAGGAGTTACCTTCAGTAATTAAAATTTCTGTGTGACTAACAGAACTGATTATTTTTATTTTTATTTTTTTTTTAACTTTTAAAGGGAAACAATCTGATAAGCAGAGTATAAACAAGTGCCCAGGTGGAAGACAGCTATTTTCCTGTGTTCTTGCATTCTTCTTGGGTATTGAGAGCAAAATTCACAGGCCTCCAATGTCAGGTATTAGAACATGTATGTGCAAGATACTGTTGGAGTAGACAAACCAAATCAGGACTGGGAACTGTTGCATTGCCAATTAATTCGTCCTTTGATTCTTTCTGTCTCTCACTATGTAGACTGAGACATCACTGAATTACGATCTTGGAGATAAGTATTTCTTTGGCAAGTTTAGAGAAATTAATTTTAAGCTTAGAACTGAAATATTCTTATTACACAAATTTCTCTTTATTCTTCTTCCACGCTGTGGTCTGCGCCTGTCTTTTGAACGGTATGATTTTTGTTTTGGGGGTATTTTTATTTCTGCAGTTAGTGCAGCTACTGCAGCTGTGTAATACAGTTTTGCATACAACCAGAGCCTGGCCTTAGTTAGCAGCTGCTTCACAATTGGTGGTGATGATTTCCTTTCTACCGGCCCAAACTCTTTAAATGCACAATTGCCACATTTTCTAGACTAAAGTGCTTGTGGGTGGAGGTTATGTTTTATCCTGGACTTATCTGGAGTTGTTGTTAAACACTTGCATTTCCTTTAGGTGTAGAGGGCTAAACCACGACAGAACCACAGTCCTACAGGAATTAACAGATCTTTTCCCAAAGTGCTTTTTGTTTTAGTCTCAAAATTTAAAGCCTTTTTTTTCGTGAGAGGAATCTTTCCCTCCTCCTCCACCCCACTCTGGGCACTGTCATTTTTTTTTTTTAACCTTAATAAACTGTAATTACAATATACTCTCCTTAATAATGCAATTTTTCTTTCTTTATGTGAAATATTTCTGTGTATTGTAACAAAGCACAGTGTGGCTTGATTTCTTCTTTTTTTTTAGATGAGATGGCAATTCTCATTTCAAGGCTCAGAGCATCTGCCGGTAGGAGGGAGTGGGCATGGCTCCCCCCACCCCCTGATTTTCCAGGGCTTAACGTTCTGTGTGTGAGTAATTAACTGTTTCACCAACTTCTGCTTTTGGGATTGCTGACTACCTGTACAGCTTTGCCTGTTGTGTTACAATACGCAGCATATAGTTATAATCCTTGGTTTGGGAGGTAGTAATTATTGAGCAGATGTAGCACACGATGATAGTGAGGCTTTTAAGCGGCTTACTGATATAGCAGTTTAAAGAATGTTTACCGGCTGTAGTAACATTACTTCTGGTTGCCTGTCTTAATTCATTTCAGATTAATCTGTCTTATAGTCGGAAGGAAAATGAATCAAGTCAGTAACTTCAGGAGTTATGTAAAATCTGTACAGTGCTAAATAATTGTGTGGTTTTATGTATGCTGCCGAAATTGCAATGTCAATTTGACATAAATTCGCCAAAACAGAATACTAGATGATCTGGTCTCTTCCTCAAATAAAAGCCTTGAAACTTCTCTTGATGTACTGCTCAAGAGTTTACCAATCTCCTTGCCTTCTTTCACAGGATGTCTTTGGTATATTTGCTTTTTCCATATGGCAATTAACTAAATCTGCCCTCATTTGTGTGTGGGAGCGTGGGGGAGTCGGTGCATGCGTGTGTTTCACAGAATGATGGTCGGAAATGCATGTGAATGTGCACACAAACAGCAAACCCCACTCCCAGACACTCATGTTGAACAAATATCAAACTGAATCAGATAAGGATATGACAAACCAGAAATGTATAATTGTATCAAAAGCAAACAGACTAAAAGTGACTAAATATTTTGGCAGTGAGCCCTACTGAGGAAACAAGATTAAGTCGTTCTGTTACATTATGTGGGAAGGTCTGGATTCTCCCCTGCTCCAAAACTTTTAAGCCCAAAATATGATTCTCTTTGACTGTCTAGAGCTGTTGAAAAATGGGTAAAAGGCAAGTCAGAACAGGATGTCAGTGCCAGCACCAGCTATTAGAATTTGTCGTCTAGAACCCCTGGCTGAATTCTTTTGCGTGTTGAACTTTCTGTAGTTTGTGACTGTTAGTTAATTTTTCCTATTTATTTTAGAAAAGGGCCAGTGGGAAAAGCCTGGGCTCCCCGCCCTAAACAAAAAAAATTGGGTTTTCATCATGTTTTGGCCTTATCTCTGTTGTTCTGTATTCATCGCAGGCATTCAAATCTGTCCTGACTGTTGGTTCTGCTCTTTCACTGCATCCGACTGGAGCTTTGCAAACGTGGCTTAGGGCTGATTTCAATGTATATTATCAGCTGCTCTGTATCAAAGTTCATTCAGTTTCCTTAGTTGCTTAGTTCCCCTTAAACTTCTGGCTTTGTAGGTTACTTAGGCAAGAATCTCCTTTTTTTTTAATTTGATTTTTTCCCCCTTTGTGGTTAGTGTAAGATGCCGGGAACAATAAATGCAGACAATCTGAAATCAGAGGTAATCTTTTGGGTCTACTACAGCCGTAGGGTTTTGTGTCCATCACCTCACTGCTGAGCACGGCTTCAGCATGGACAAAGGTTTGTGCCTGACTGCTGAATGCAAGACAAGTTACTTGATAAATTCATTTAAGTTTTGATATGCACAGTATGGTGTGGCACATAATTATGACCTCTTTTTTAACATCAGTTTCTCTGATTCTTTTTTGGGAGAGCATGCAGTTGAAGTCTATATATCTATTAGTCTTCACCGCCATTTAGATTAAACTAAAAGGCAAGCCTCGGTGCAGTACATACAACCCAGTGTGTGATGTAGTATCATCAACAAAGAGTAAATGACCACTTTGTCATCCATCTATTACCAGTGACAGTTCACAAGAAAAAATTCCTTTACCTCAAAGGCCAAGTGTGTGACTTCATTCTGTGTGCCTTGGGACAACATTTTTCTCTGGTAACTGGATACACAGACACTATTTCACTCTAAAAAGCTGAATAATTTTGGTAAATGATGCTTATCATTGTTTTACTCCATTGTCTGGTGTGTAGCTTGCTGCCTTGACCCAAGTTTCTAAAATGAGATGAATGGCATGAAACGTGGTGTTATCTCAGTCTTTAGCTGCGAGCGCTGCACCCTGCCAGCTGGAGCCCCGAGCTGCTCCGTGTGCGGCAGCGCAGAGCAACAGGTGGGGAAGACCCAGGTTTAGGGGTACTCAGAGAGCAAGGAGGGGTGACGCAGGGAAAAGAAGGAGCTGTCTGGTTTTAGTATTGATCTTGGGATAGAGGCGGTCAGAGAGCATGAAGAGGAAACCTGCTCCTTTGGGAATCTTGTTTCAGTGCAAATGGCTGTTTCAGCGTGGACCTGCCTCAAGACCCGTCTCTGCCCCCTCCTTGGTTTCTGATGAAACTTGCCGCTTGCACAGCTCCTTCTCCCGTGCCCTTGACCTCTGCAAAGAACTTTGCAGAATGAAAAGAAATAGCCATCATGCTGATTCTTGCCAAAGCTGGATGTTTGCTTGCTTGCAGAAGAAAAAAGTGTTGAATAACATGTGCCACCTGGGAAAGAACAGATAGTTTTTTCTCTGTATTTAGGTATGTGCTTGTGAACACAAATAACATATATTATGATAATAATACATCACCCAGCAAACAACATTTCAGTGCTTCGCTGTATCTGCTAGGACGTGAATTAAAGTGAAGCAACAAAGATGGGGCGAGCATCCTGTGGGAGGAAAATACAGTGCTTTCTGCCTTTTCACAGGAGAATTGAGATTTACATTTGAAAACATTCGGTTCATCAGCTTTTGTGTCTTCATTTTGCCATTGAAAAAGTAGGTGAAATGGGATAGGTTGGCTGTGAAAAAGCAGAACTGCAGAAACGGAGCACAGCCAGCGTTTGTTTCTGGTTTGTTAGAACAGGCCGTGCAGATGTCTGCGCAAGAATGCCAAAAGACTAACTCTCGGCAAAGTTTAAAATTTCCAAACTTTCTGACAAACCCTAGCACTGATTTGATACTTCCTTAAGAGGGAAAATTCACTTTAATGAAGCACCGGTGCCATTTCCTGTAGCATTTTCTAACTTTTGTAAAAGCCTTTTCAATCTGAAGGCTTGACCCATCCTGAACCCGCGGAGCTTGCGAGACCTAATGAGAATGGATGCAATGGGATGTTTGAACGTGGGAGTGACCAGACAGGCATGGGTAGGGAGTACGGGGGTGAGATCTAAGCTTCTGAAGGATGCAATTTTTTTTTGTGTTTCTCGGGGATTAGGTCATGAAACCGCCATTAGCGCTAATGGGAATTTGTGTGGCTTAATCTTCATAAACAGCATTAACATGTACTCCGCAATACTTAATGTGTTAACGTATATGAAAACTGGCTTTCAGCTAGCACATTTGAACGAGGCAAGATGGGGTTTTGGAGGTCATTATTACCACACATTAAAGTAAAATTTATGTTGCACAACTCAAAACTCTCAAACAGATGGAGCTGGAATTGCTCCCAGCATCTGGTCAGAAAGCCAGAGCTTCCTCGGGAAGGGGGAGAAGCGGGGTAAGAATTCAAACCAGCCCTCCACTCCTTTTAAGTAAGCCCTAGTCATGCGAAGTGAGGAAGCTGTGGTACAAAAAAGCTTTCTTTGCTACCTGGCACATCCGATTTTGCCTTTCCTGGGGGATTTAAAAAGAACGGGGCTGTCTGCAGGCCTCTTGCTGCTGGGGTGAGGGTTTGCAGCAAAGCCGGCGTGCGGTCCGCTCTTGCGGAGAGGGGGAGAGGAACCCTCCAACCTTGCACTTGCTGCCTGCTGGCATCTCCCGCCTGCCAGGGCAGCAGTGCCGAAACGTAGGGAAATGCAAGGCCTGAGGTCTTTATTGAATAACAGAAAAGCAGCATCTTGGGCCAAGTTAGAGGTGGAGAGGCGTGGAGGAGTGTAGTTTCAGCTGTAAATCTGAAACGGTGTCATTCCTTGCCTGACCCCAAAGGAAGAGGGCTTTGAGGCAAGGTGCTGGCACAGGCCTTCCCCAGGCTTTTCTCCCTGACGTGAAAGACGCGCTGAGTACTGTATGGGATGCGTAAACTGCTGCTAACCCGGGAAGCTGTGAGTTTCTGCCATGAGTTGATACCGAAGGAGTCAGGCTGACTTTTCTGCCCACAAAGAACAGCAAGTCACCTTTCTATGCAAACTCTGCCTTCTGTACCATCTCCCTCTTCATACCTTTGTATAGTTTTCATGTGGTGAACCCGCCATGTGAAAATGAAACCACTGGGAGAATTATGCCCATGGCATTTTTAAACTCAGAGGTGAGATTACTTTAGCCTTTGCTACACGTGATTTAAAACCTTGCTCTTTATGTCTTAATGTACATTTTAACGCCATTGCATTCCCGTGCTTGTAGACAGGATCCTCATGAGGAAGGGCCACAAACATTACCTACTACACCAGGAATTTTCATAGTCTGTAAACCACACCGTAAATTTTAACCTGACCATTTAAATAGGAAAAGGCCCGCTACCCATAATTAGCACTGTATTCGATGCCTTCGCTGCTTGCATATTGTTTAAAGAATTTAAGAGAAATGAATTTCATCTGTGAGGCTTTCTTTGTAAGTAAAGGGTAAACCAAAAGGAATTTCCTGGGATTGTTGCATGTATTAGATCTGAAGAGCATTTGGGGTGGTGGTATGTTTAAAATACTGTGAAAAGTGAACCTTAGGCACAAAAATTGAGGTCATTTGGATTTCTTTGTACTGAGAAATGATTTCACATGGACCGAAGCAAGGAATTTATCTGGATATCTGCCACTGCCTCCTACCTCACTCTTCATAGAAAGCATTTTCTTCCAAACATAGCAGAATGGGAACTTATAGCTTAAAGAAGCTTGTGATTTATATGCCTTTACAATCACGATGCAGACAGGGGAAAAAATGTTTAAAATTCTTAGGTTTTAACCAAGATCCTGTTATGTAATTCAGGGGCTCCTATGTACAGAAAATGTGAAACAGAGTTTTAAAAATAAAAAAAACATCAGTTGCCAAAGACTGTGTTGTAGTTTAGTCAGGAATGGTACTCTATTCACGAGGGTGAAGGCTAGGGAGGAAACTTTGGGATTAACACAGATTTAATTTGTGGGGAAAAAAAAAATAATTTTGGTAAAGGAAGTCTCACAGGCAAGTAGAAGGGGAGCCTGAACTAAGGCTGTACTGCTCTTTATATCAAGATGCAGGATTTACTGTAATGACAGCAATGATGGCTCCTTTTGTTGAAGTGGCCCGATTCTCTTCCCACTCCTACAATTTTAATGGCATGGGAGGAACTGTGTGTACTAGTAGCCTTGGGCTCTTGTTAATTCTGATCTTTGGTGTACTATAAAATATACTTCCATGGGTTATAATTAGTGGAAGCCCCTCCTAGTAATTAAATGGCATCTGCTTTTCATCAGAATCGTGGCTTAGTTAACCCCAGAACCATCGTTTTCCATAGGCACTCCATAGACTCCTAGGATGCTTGGACGTGACTGCTTAAATTGGTTGCTGTGGCCCATCATTGCCCAAGAAGATTAACGGAAATAAGAGAGTCCTGAGTTGTCCGGTTTGGCAATCAAGATGTGGAAAGTGCCATCTGCATAGCAGCTGCTGTTTCTCTGGCCTTGATTAATTTATCTCATATTGCGTAATAGCCAACATTTTTTTCCTTTGTGCAGTATTTGACCTTCTGGGGCCATCATTTTCCGCTGGCATGTGTGGGTGGTTTTTTTTCCCTTATCTCTTCTCTAAGAAGCTCCATTTCAGGCCATGCTTCTATGTCCCTTTGCAACATTCTGCCACCTCGATGTGGTTTTGCACAGTCTGGGTGAGCGTGGGCTCACGGGGAGAGGGGCTCGTGCAGCACCTGCGTGTGCGGGTCCCCGCTGTCCTGCCCCTCTTTTCTCACCTCCCTCCCCAGGAGCTCGTTAGACCTCAACCCTCTGGCGGATGAAGAGAGGGAGGTCTGCCTGAGGCTTCTTTTGAGACGCATACTAGGGAGGGAAGTAGAAAGCAGCTGTTGATGAATTTATCTTGGAAGTGCAAGTGGTCAGTCTTGTTGCTTTCAGGCAATTTTGCAAGTTAGTTCATCGAAACTTCTACAAATTTTGTGTGGCCTCTTATCGGCTTTGTTCCCTAATCAAACAAAAAAAAACCCCAAACTCATTTGGACAGAATTACAATGCAACATCTGTCTGAAAAGCAAACAGCGTCTGTGAATATTATGGTTATGAAATGGTTGCTCCGAAACAAAAACCAAACACAGAATGAAACAAAAACCCCAGCTTCTAGTTTTGCTCCATAAGTGTCGTGTATTTTGGGGAAGAGAAGGGGCTAAATCCAGAGGGAAAGCAATGCAGCTTGAAAGTAACCCACTTCTTCAGTTGAAGAGTTTTTCTCATTACTGTTGCCTAGCTGGAAATAGCTTCGAGGATTACGTTCACATGATCTACACCAGGTTCATTTAAACTACTTTTTCTAACCAGGTATTTCTTTTCCCTGGAAATGAAGTTTAGCTTGCTGCTTTCATGCAGCATGTAGCCATTTTACACAGGGAATATTTGACTGGAATTTAATGAGGAATGCTTTTGGCTTTCTTCCCTTCAGATATGAATGTGGATCTGTCCCCTCCCCCCTCCATCTTTGGTTTTTTCTCTTGGTGGGGGAGAATTACTTAAGTAACTTAAAGTTTTATTGTACCGTGGAACAGATTCTCCTTCACAGCTCACTCCCAAGACTGCTTGGAAGGCAGAGCGCCATGCGCGAAGCGCTAGAAGCAGAAGACAAATAAAAGCTTAATTTTTTGGATTCTCCTGTATTTGTTGAAGAATTGTCACAATTTTTTCCACAACCAAAAACCTCTTCCAGCTCCAGAGTCCTGATCTGTTGCATGATAAAAATGAGTATATAGATAGGGGGATTTTACTTCTGTTTCCTAGGGGTTTTTTTGCATTCATAGGTCATAGGTACTTGTAACTGGCTTTGAGATGTAAAAAAAAATATTTTTTACTTTGGATAAGCAGATATACATCCTGTCATTTTAAATACAGTAGGGAAATTACATTAAAGTAACGTTTCCACGCAGAAAAGAAATAATCCATCAGCTTATTGATGGATTCGTCAAATGTGCTGAATACTTGTAGATGCTGCTGCTGACTTGAGTAGCACTCGAATGCTTTGCAGGTTTGACAATTAATCCCATTTGTACTTTACCTTTAGCGCTGGTTTTAGAGTTTTTTGGCTTATTTGCATAGTTTTAGCAAATAGCCCTGTTCTCCTGTGAGGCACATGTGGAGCCCAAAGAAAGGTAGCCCTGTGTTTCGGAGAGCTCGGATGCAGCTGAAGCTGGTTTGCACAGCTGCTTTGGGGTGCTCCTGCCCTGTGTGCGGCTCCATCCGGGGAGCCTGGGAGAGGTGCGGGAGCTTCCCAGGGCTAGAGAGTCCTGCTGAGGAGGGGGTGGGAAGTACGCAGTGGAGACTTGCTCTGATTTAATGTGAAATGCCCATGCAATGCATCTCATTAGAGCAGGCTGACAGGGAACCTCCTTCTGTTAAGTCCCGGGATAAAGCACAGCACCGGTTTGATTGCTTTGTCTCTCCCCGGAGGTTTTTGGAGGCGGCCATGCCGTTCCAACCACCCAGTGCAAAAGCCTTATGGCTCCCTCCCCTAAGGGAGGGGGAAGAGGAGGTCGGGGTGCTTTCAGCATTAGACAAGCTGTTCCTTTTGCGATGAAAAAACGTGATTTGGAAAGATTATTTTGTGCTGTGTGCTGCTGGACAAATGCAGGACAAGATTTGGGGCAGAGCCCTGCTTACCAACTCCCTCGGTCCCAGCTGATGGCAATCCCTGTTCAGCTGCCTGGCTCCCAGAGGGACGAGCGGCTGGGACGTGGGGAGCCGCTCTGCCCTCTGGCAGCCCCAGGAAGGGAGACCCCACACTCACTGCTTGCCTCTATTGCCAGCTGCTGCCTCACACCAGGTAAAAATGACCGAAAAAATCAGACAAAGCTCCTAGGGTGCCAGCAGCAGAGTAGCAGGAGAAAGAACGCTACGTCCAGGGCGTTCTGTCTCATCCCCCAGCCTGCAGCAAAGCAACGGGGGTGGTGGGATTAAACCCCCAGTGAAAACCGAAGGTCCTTCCACTCGCAGCCTTCACTTTAATCTCGGTATTTTAAATCCACCTTTTGCTCAGTGGGTTTAAGCCTAGACCTTTTGATAGCAAGGCAAGGGAACAAAAATATCTTTGTGTGCAGGTTGTGTTTGCAAAATCAAACACTTCTCTCCCACTCTCTCTCAAACCAAACAGATCCCTCCCACGAGAAAACTGGCAAATCTCAGAGCTGATTCCAACCCTGTTAAAAGTGTCAGACCAAAATAAAGACTCCCAAAGCTAGTGATAGCGCGAAGAAGGGCGGAAGCAAGAAAACTCCCGGCTTCCATATGAAGCTCTGCTTGGAGGGAAATAGATGTCAGCTTTCACTGGAGACCCAGTTTCTTGCCCCTGCTCTGACCATGAATTTTCTACGCCTTTGATCAAGTAACTTAATTTTTTGCCTGTATTTTTTCTAATTTGCAAAAATATATTTCTTAATATAAACTCCGATGCTTTGGTATTAAACACTGGTTTTAGCACCATGGAAAACTACAAATAAGAAAGAATTAAGTGGGTGATGTTTATGTTGTTGTTCTGTCTGCTATTCTAGGAGAGACAGGTCGAAGAGAAGGGAGATACTACTTCGTATAAACTAAGTCCAGCCAGCCAACTGGTATCCAAGTCTGAGTATTTCTGAATTGGTGTAATCAGTAAATTATCCTGAAACTGCTACTTTCAGGCGTGTAGATCGTCACCTCCTCTTCCCCTTTGATCAACAAGGAAAATGGAGATGATTTCTCAAAGTGAATATAAAATATAATGTAATTGCTACTGTGTTACTTTTTCCCAAGGTTTTGTATTTGGGGGTCAGGGGGAGATGAAATCAAAGGGGAGAGCGAGAAATGAATGATGCCAACAGGAATGAGTCAGAAATTCAGCATGATTGCAGCGAGTTTGGGCTTTCCACATTAGCAACCAATTCCTCTGTTCTGCTGGGAGACCCAAGTCAGTTTTGGAGCCATCTCACATGCTGGTTAGTCATGTTTTCCAGCAGCGGAGGAAAATTTTCCCTGTATGCTCCTTGTGACTCTTATGTGCAACTGTGTGGAGCAGTTTTCCATCCTGGAAAACTTGAAATTGGCGTGGAGAATGTGTGTGTGTGTGGAGGGAGGAGGGGGGTAAGGTGGCCAGGAGAATTGGCCGCTCTATCATTTTGTAGGCAGCTTTGGCACCTAGGAGGACGATTGCTTCCTTCTGACCAAAGGGCTAGAGGGAAACCGCATGTTTACAAAATATCCAAGTGCAAAATAAAATTGGGGATTTGATCTAATGTGGGTGAGAAGGCTTGAATATGTTTCTGATGGGAACAAATTGTTAAACTTAATTATTTGTATTGGGCAGCTGTCAAAAAAGTACCCTAACCCTCAATGAACTTTCAACAAATAAACCAGCTTTCTGAGTATTTCAGTGGATGGGGGAGGGGAAATCTGATTTGCAAGACGAAGAGATCTTCACTGCAGTGCTACTGGAACAGCCTTGAGCTTCGTGTAGGTGCTTCTATTTATTTTTTCCTTTATGTATCTTCTGTCGTGTAGCATACTTCTAGACAGCCTCGTTCTCTCTCTGAGCCCTGCACAAAAACATTTAATTGAAAATGAATGTAGAAACATCTGATGTTCAGTGGTGTTCAAATTTTGGATTCAGCTCGTCTGCTGAGCTCTGCGTTACGCCAGTGGAAAAATGCTGGCTGTGTTTCATCACATCTGACTGTTGACTAAGTTAGATGCATTTTAGCCGTTGCCAGATGTACAAGATACAGTAAAATGAGCATTTCCTGTAGCAAATTAAGACTTGTTGGCTCTGTGACGATATTGGCTAAAACTGCTTGTTTGCACTGGGGATTTGGCCAGATTGTGCCGGTCAATACAGACAATAAACTGAGTTAGCAGAGGAGATCTCCTGATCCAGCCTGAATTCATCTTATTCTTCTAATTAGTTAAGTTTGGGAATTGCAGGCTTCTATTGTCACTGCTGTCTGCGATATCGGTTCTAGATACTCCTACTGATAAGCAAAGCCAAATGCCTTGCAGCGTTTCTTAGCCAGACTGAACTGGTGAAGATAAGCCTGTCTGGAAGTGGGGGAATGACTGAACGAGCCTGTTTCCTGGGCCAAATCCTGAGCTGTCATGAACTGAGACACTGTGGAGTCAGGAAAACATCCTGTGACTTTGGCAAAAGGTCTGGCTCATCACCTGAAGGTTGCTGGTTTGCAGATAAACTACCCACGGGTACTGGCAGGCAGAAGATCCGTGACTGACTGCCTCCTGCCTCTAAGCTGCTGAAGGCTGGGGTGCCTACTGGGCTGGATTTTAGGGTCATATATAATTCTTTACAGTGCTCTTTGATTCCCAGGAATGGGAACTATCTGGACCATGGCATGTTGTCCTGCAGCCGTTGGGCATTAGCAAATCTGGGGTTGTGCAGGGAGTTGGCATTCGCCCTTCTGCGTCCCTGCGAGTGCTTACCAAGGAGTTGCTGCCTGTCCTAAGCCACAGATGAGTGGCTGTGGTAGATAAAAGAAGTAAAATGGGAAAATTGCCGTATTAACATGAGGTCACTGACGGGAAGAGTAAGCAAGGATCACAGGGAGAGCAGAGGAGATGGGTTAGGGCAATTCTGTCTCTTGTCCTGCAGCTCACTTGGAATTTACTGCTTAAAAAGCTTTCAAGTGCTGTTAGGGCAGGCAAACTTAAAAAAAAAAAACACATAAAAAAAACCCCTGCTTCTTGTGTACGAGCCCTGGTTATGGTTGAGTATCTGTATCAGAGAGGCCTTAGAAACCTGAGAAGAGCATGACACTGTAAATACCTGACATTTGCTGAGCTTTAAAGGGAAGGTTATCTGCCTCTGGAAAAAAAAAAAAACAAACTACTCACAGAGCTACCCAGCTATGAGAGCTGGAGCAAAGGGAATTTTTTTTGAGCTGGTGCAACATTTAGGATATTTAAAAATGTTGCCAACATGGAAATGGTTTTAAAAAATCTCACCCATTCTGTTGGACGCAATAAGTCGGTCTGAGAATGTCGGTCAATGGTGTCTGAGAATGAATAAGGCCACAAATACTGTACTCCTGGACTGGCCTGATGGAGAGGATGGGTCACAGCAAGACTGGGCTAATCTCTCCTGAGTTTGAATATGCAAGAGAGAAATATCGATGTTAATATTCAAGAATCTACTACAGTTAGTGCAGAAACACAGTGGTCTTTGAGGGAACAATTTAAGGCATGACATCTGTTTTGTGGTAGAAGAGCCCAAGAGCTGGGCTGGACCAGTGAGAACCTGGGCACTGGGAGACCTGTTCAGGGATAAAAGACTTTGCCACTAAGACGGCAAGTGCACATATGTTTATGTAAGAGAAAAGCAAGGGTCCGACAAGCTGTGGTTCCCCCCGAGCCAACGTGCAGCAGTTGCTGAAAGATGAAGCTGCTGTAGATGTGAAGTTTTGAGCTTCACAGCATGACAGGAGAGACGCTGAATCCCCCTTTCCCTCTCTGCCGGCACCGATGCTGTCATGTAACGAGGGATTTCCAGAAAGTTGAAATTCAGAGATTGGAGTTCTACAGCTGTCTCTCCTCATGTCATCTTTGGTCTTACTGCTGTTGAAGGTAGACTACCCCGCGCTAGAGCCACCTTAGCTGCTTCGTGGAAGGAAGTTATCTGCCTTGCACTGATTATCTTGTCATAAGACAAAGGGGCTACAAAGTAGGTGCATGTGAAGTGTCAACAGCGGCTCTGCAGGGAGCTGAGAGCTTGGAAAGCCTGGGGAGAAAATGCTGCACTAATAATGTATGAGGCATATAAGCTATGCTTTGTTTAAAGACGCTGCATGGATCCCTGAGGAGTGGAGTAAACGGGGCAAAAGGAAGGTTTGGGCCAAGTTGTAGTATTGCTTTATCTGTCTCCTTCAAAAATGCTAACTGGTCTAAAGAAGGTAGTCCCTTTGTGAATACCTTAAAAAAATAAATAAAAGATTCTACAGTTATCTACTATTACCAGATCTCTTGGCTATTCAAAGCAAAGCTTAAGATTCACAATAGTAAATCAACTCTGTTATTTGAAAAAAAAGTTAAAAACCAGTTGTATTGTGTAGGGCTGGTGGAGGGAGGATATCTCTCTATCACATTCGGTGACCTGTATTAACACAATGTAAAAGACACTCAGAATTCATCCAACTGGGGACTTCATCGATACCTCACCCAAAAGCCCCAAATCCTTAGGGCCAGTCTAGATCCCGTTTACCCTTGTAAATAATCCCATGCAAATCAATTTACTTTCATGAGTAGACTAAACAGGATTTGTCTGTAATTAGCATGAAGTGGAACAGATTGCAGGCATGCTTATCTTCTAATATGGAGGTGCAGCCAGCAGAGGTTGGACAGTGTGCCACGTCATCTGCAGAGCAGGGCGGCAGGACTGGTGGCTACCAGAAAGCTTTGGCTGAACGGAGGACCTTGGCCCCTTCATTCTCTAGTAAATGCTGTGAAAACAAGCAAACCTCAAAGTAAGTTTGCCAGATCAAAACAGTGCAAGATAAAACCTTATGTGGGATTAAAGTCCTTCCGTTTTATTTTTTCTCGGCACGGCGCTGAATTCAGAGATTAATGTCGTCTTGGTTGTTCTTAGTTGTGTTTCATTTTTTCAGATTAAAGCCAGTGGTACTTCTGACTAAAATTGTAAAGCACATTTCATCTTTAATTTATTAGTTCTAATACATTATTATTTAATATTTGATCTCCCAATTGGCTTTAAGTAGCTTCTTTCTAATACTTGAATCCCCCAAGTGGTAACAGTTTACTTACTGGATTATTCTTCATTTGTGTTTCTTATGCTGTCAAGATGAGGAAAACTTTATTTCATCATTTGTGACAACAGGCCCTCTTTCAAAGTTTTCTTTAGATGGGGCTATTCTCCCACCTGTTGGGTAAGTGTTAAGCAATGATGGTCCCACATACGTATCATTACACCGAGTGGGTCATTTTTAACATGCCGGTGTACGTCAGCTCCGGATGATGCCCCCAGATGCATTTGGATGGGCCTCTGTGCCTGTGGTGAAACTCATTTTATGTCCAGAGGATCTGAGAAGACGTGGGCACCTTGCAGCTGCAGCTCATGTGGAATGCAGTCTTCATCCTTAGGTTGGCTTCCTGATGTTGCGTGTTGCATATGAAGTATATTTGCTTACACTCCCTCAAAACGAATGTCTCATTTTCCTTTGTAGGTTAGAATGGTTCTCCTGGTTCACTAAGCATCTCTCAGTTTCATGCTTGCTTTGGCAGAGGTGATAGCTCCCATGTACAGGGAGGAATTTCCCTTGCATCTGATACAGGTTGGAGGTGTGTTGTGGCCCTCTGCACTGAAGGTGTATAAATGCTTTCTTAATCTTTATTTTTTTATATTTATAATGCTTTAATCAAGCCTCTTACGTGATGGATTCCAGCACCTACTCTGATAAGGCCAATGTTTGCAAAAAGTAAATCCTTTGTCTCTGAAGATACCGGCTTCTTGTCCACACCACTCGAACCTGCCTAAGCCAAGTTAGGATAAAAAATAGGAGTGAGGTCAGTAGAACACCATTAAATTTACTCATGCAAAACTAATAGGCAAAGTTGGCCTTTACAAAGGTTAGTTTTTGCTAGCAAATGCACAGGGAGTAGATGGATAATGATAGCATTTTTATGGCGCTTTTCACTACCAATGTTTGGTGAAAACTATAGTTCTCGTATTTAACTTGGGACGTAGAAAGCCTTGGACTTACTCTAAATGAAATTAGAAGCAAAATAAAATTGAATTTAGCAGGAGTTAAATTTGTTCAGGGATGACTAAACCCATTTTTTCCATTTCTGATTTGAGAGCTGCTAGCTCTAAAGCTGGGGGTTTAAACAAACAAACAAAAATGAAATGGCAATATTATGAGATTTATTTGCACAGTATATGCAGTGAGCTGTTAACTGAGTTGGTTGAAGAAAATAAAATTGGATATGTTTGATATATTGATATAAATAAATAAAACCGAATCGGTTTGATAAGCTGAGCACTGGTATTTACATTTGCTGCGTTGCGTGTAAATAGGGGTCTGACAGTCTATAACCTGCGCAGGGTTCCCTGTAGGGCAGGAGTCCACCTTGTGCTAACCAATGAAATAAGCTCTTGATAACCTCTGATACAGAGAGAAAAAAAGTCTAATTGATTTGATGTGATAGCAAGCATTTTGGGGAAGATCTGTCACTGAGGCAGGAAATGACCCAGCACTTAATATCTGTGTTTGACCTTGGGATTGGTTGTTGGTTTTTCAGTTCTAGTAATCATGAGCACTTAATATTCACAGCTAAACCTGCAAACAAGAGAAAGGAAATTGCAGGCAGGTTTCAAATTCGCGTGCAGAAATGAGCAAAACAGAAATTTTTCGTGCTTTGTACTGGATAACATAAATATTTTATTTAGCTTTAAGGAATAACCTTTGAAGTGAAAAGTGACAGCTAGATGAAAAATTGCCTGGAGGGTGGAACTGAAAAGCTTCTACCTACAGTAGATTTTTAGGGATTTTTAAATTTTTTTTTTAAAGGTGGGTCACTTCATATTTTCCACGCGCAAACCCTCCCAGTTGTATCTGTAGGCTCCCAAATACCCGTGTTTCGGTATGGACACCACGTTGTGAGTATGGCCTGCCAACAGCGTGGCCGTCCAGCAGTTGGGAGCTGCCCCGACCCGGCTCTGCCCTTCCCTCCCAAAACCCCAAAGTGCCCAGCTGAAGCCTTTCGGGCAACTGCCTCTCCTGCTTGGATTATTCCCTGGGCCTAACAAAGGCCATTTGAAGTGTCTGGTGTGATAATGGAGCCATCTGAAATGAATGCAGGAGCACGGCCTCCAGGCGAGGGAAGGCCGGATGCCCCCCTCCCGTCCCTGGAAATGGGGGAGCCTGACCTGAGGGGTGTCTTTTGCTTGGCTCTTGTTTTTTTACAGCTTCTTGTTGATAGTTGACGGCACCGATCTGTCACAGAGAGCTGTTGGCGGGGCAGATGCCGGCCCCGCCAAGGGTGAGCTGGCTGCTGCCTGCGGACCCCGGCCAGAGCTGGCAAGGAGCCAGCATGGTGGAGCAGCAGCTGCGAGGCCAGTCAGTGTGTGACTGTGCATCGAACGAATCATAGAATCATAGAATTGTCTAGGGTGGAAGGGACCTTTAAGATCATTGAGTCCAACCATCAACCTAACACTGATGAAACCGTCACTAAACCATGTCCCTCAGCACCACAACACTACATCATGTCCTTCAGCACTACATCTGCCTCCAGGGATGGCGACTCCAACGCTCCCCTGGGCAGCCTGTTCCAATGTTTGATAACTCCTTCAGTGTAGAAATTTTTCCTAATACCCAATCTAAACCTCCCCTGGTGCAACTTGAGGCCATTTCCTCTTGTCCTATCAGTTATTACTTGGGAGAAGCGACCGACACCCACCTCGCTACACCCTCCTTTCAGGTAGTTGTAGAGAGCCATAAGGTCTCCCCTCAGACTCCTTTTCTCCAGGCTGAACAACCCCGTCTCCCTCAGCCGCTCCTCATAAGACCTGTTCTCCAGACTCCTCAACAGGTCCGTTGCCCTTCTCTGGACTCACTCCAGAAAGAAAGGGGAAGGGAAGGAAGCCAGTGCTTCTCTCCCAGCCATCAGGTGGGTAAGACTGGACAATCCAGAGGATTGCTTTTAAAACATGTGTGGCTTTTGCTGGAGGTCCCCGGCTGGTGTTTGGAGCATTTTTCAGGCAGATGGACCCTTGTGATGAGCGTTGCCATCTGGGAGGCACTGGGGTGCTGCCTGCACCCACGGGGACAGTCTGCCCACGTCCCTGCTCGCATCCCTGCCCGCATCAGCAAAATGTCAACATCAGCAAAATGAGCAGCCGTGCTGGGCACCTCCCTTCTCTTAGGTATTAGCAGTCCATGCTTCATTCCAATTATTAATCTGTCTTCACTGCCATACAGACCTCAGGGCTGTTGCGCTCATGAGCGGCTGACTGACAGGCCTGCTGTAACATTTGATCCACGGATCAAGGAATCTTGCTTGTTTTGGCATATCTGTCAGGTCTAGATTAATTTTATAATTGTTACTGCAGGGTTCAAAATTTCTTCTTCTTTTAATTGTATTGAGACAGTTGTAAACTTCATCAAGACAGCTGTAAAAGTGTAGCTAAGGCTAGCGTTGCTCTGGCTCAGCAAAGGAATGGATTTGTTTACCGATGTATGTTTCTGTTCACAGTGCTTGCAAATTTGTTGTGTTTTGCCCAAATCCAAAACTGAAGAGCAAATGAGAAAATTTACACTTCCACTGTTTCCTCTTGCTGTGTCTATTGTGGCCTACAGATATGACCGCCACAGTTTGCTCTTGCGGCTGGTGACCAAAAGTCAGTCTGCGTGAGAGCGGAGGCGAGAGGTCGGAGGGGAATGAGGCTCGGGGAGCCATTGCCCTGGGTCCGTAAGCGTCCGTCGGCAGGGGACCACGTATTGCTGCACAAGCAGGGCTCAGCTCAGCGTGTGGTGATTCCATCCGTAACGAATTTTCCCATCCAGGTTTACAAACCCTTGGAACGGGACTTAAAAATGGAATTTCTAAACAGCCCCAGCGCTGTATGAACGGCGGCTCTGTTATAATAAGAAACTAGCAGACAACTGCTCCTTCTGCTGTTGTGTGCCTCTCTGCATGGGGCTGCCCTCGCAGCAGGACCATGTGTCTGTGCAGGCTATAATGAGACGGAGCTCTGGCTGGTTTTGTTTATGAGTGAAGGGCAGGGCTTGGAAAAAAAAAAAAAAGTGTACTTGCTAGCAGTGAGTAAAGCTACGTTGTTTGACCAGAGAGGGAGATTAAGGCATAAATTCACCCTGCTTTTTTTTGTTTTAAGTTTTAATTAAAAAGAGGAAGGTCTGGCCTTTCTGTGCCAAGACAGCCTTTCAAATTAATTTAAAAGGCATTAGTGAGTTCTGCTGAGGTCTACAAGTAGGTGACTCTTCTGTCACCACTGCTACTCATTCCTTTCCCAAGAAGCAAGAAAGCTAAACTGATCAAACTCTGCCGTCTGATATAGCTTTGAAACCTAGAATTGAACGGGAATTAAATTTCTTGGGCAAGCCCAAAAAAAAAAAAAAAAAAGGAGTCTTGTTAAAACACCAAGATAAACAGCAATTTGGAATGTTGATAGGAGCTGTGTGAAGGGTCAGAGGGATAGGAGAGTTGCAGCTCAAGCTGGGTTTCCACAGTGGTCACCCAGAAGTTACTCTAACGAAGTGGAAGACCAGCGATGAAATTCTGACCTTGATCTCCGTCTCATGTTTAAGTGAATCTAGCTGAAGTGAATAAAGCGATTTCCATGCCATGGGAGTAGCTCCCAGATCTCTCTTTCTTCCCAGCATCTGGATAAAGAGTCGTTTTACAAAGACCTTTTCCCTAATAAATAGCAAAGCAATCTCATAAAGAAAGTAATGTGCTTTTTAGGCTCAGTAACCATATTGAATTAAATGTTATGCACACTGTAATTACATTTGCCTGTCAGTTGTATTAATGTGAATTTCCTTGATTAATTTTTCAAGTTAGTTGGTATTAAGTAGGTAGGAAGTTTAAGATCCCCCTAGACCTCCTGTGTCAGCCCGGCTCAGGAGAGGGAGGGTGAAACTCGGCACAATCAGTGTTATTTCATTAACTAGACCACTTTAATAAGCACCTTGGATCTTGGTCTTCCCACTCATTTGCAGTCGCCCCATACTATGCGCTGTGGTCTGAATCCCTGAGCTGCGAGGAGCGGTCCCATCGGGCGTGGGGCGCAGCGCTCAGAAGCGGCGTGAATGCCCAAATCCACGGGTGTTGTAGAGTTGTTACGCCCTGATACTGGAGGGAGGGTGAGTCTGCGGGGTGTAGCCTTGGCCACGCTGTCTGTGCCATGTTCACAGCAGCACAGTGAGCGCCCGAGTTCAGTCATCTCCCTGAAATTGTGTGGAGTATGCGGTTCCCAAGGATTCGGAGCAGCAGTTTGAGAGCAGGGGTAACAGAAGAGTTACCGAGGCGAGGTAACACCCTGTTCACTTCCCAGTTTAAAGCTGATCTCTACCAGTTATCATCCTAAACATCAGCTCACTGCCTTTACCATAAGCTTTCAATTCATTGTGCTGTGCAGGCTCAGTTTACCTTTTGAGGAATTGAATTCTGGTCTCTGCCACATGGAGAGTATTCGTTCCTCACACAGCTACCTGGATAGCTGGTTACTGCACCCAGAGATCTCAAAACGTGCAGCACAGACTGTCTTCAAACCAGTGGATGCTGATATGTAAGTCTGACCTTCTCTGAATTAATAAAATACTTGAAGCTATTTTAGAGAGGAAGCTGGAGTCATTTGCACAGTGGGGGTCTGTGCATTACAGCTGTGCTTCTTTTTGCTTGGTGTCTGCAAACTTTATATTAAGTCTGTGTTCCCGATTCATCTCTCAAACATCTGTGTTAACTCATGGGGCTCGGGGAGTCCTGGTGTAAGTGTGAAGTAGGAATGAACTGGAACAAGCTCACTTAAATAGGGACCCTTCTTCTTGTGTAAATCAGTCTGGATTATGGTGATCCAAATAAACAATCATTTGGATGCATACATCCTGCAGCACTCCATTTTTATTACACAGCTCTTGGGAGATGAAAAAAGTCTGTTTAGTATCTACTCGGAGGGAAGAAATGGGAGCAGGGCTGTGGAAAAAATTTTTGAGACTGGGAGTCTGTTTCATGTTACAGTGGCTTGCCAAATTTGATACAAAATTTCTTAAATGTTGGTGCCCCTACACAACTGATTAGCAGTTAACAACTGTAAAGCCATGGGATGCACTGTGTTTTTATTTCCAATGCACTTTTCCTCTTTAATCCTGTTCTTAAAGAACAGTATTTTAAAGCAGTTTGGAAAAACACATAAAGCCAAATACATAGGATCAAATAAAAACAGATTTGGGAACAATTTGAAGCACTGTATAGGAAGGTCCAACATATACAAGCTTATTGCCTTAGGAAGGCTTTTTTAACTCTCACCTTCTTGTTCCCCTTCTGGTTTTAGTAGGCTATGGAGCGTATACTATAGCAAACCATATGCTACAAGCAAAGTTCAAAGTAGCCTGTCGGGCTGCAAGGCAGTATGGAGAGGAACGGATTCTTTGTGCTTTGCTTTCTTCTTGTACTTCCGCGTAGTTGGCACATTTGCCAATTTTTAGTTTATTCTTAGTCAAACCCCCAAAAAAGAACCCCCCAACGGTAACAGTACTTGGAAGATAAAAAATCACTACCAGTCAGGCTCTTGTCTTCCCTCAGCTTTTAGAGCAAGTGAGAAGAATACGCTGCTTCAGCTGCATTTCAGTTTCAGCCCCCTCCTAGCCGGACCGAGTCCTTGCCGTGCCGTACACTGGCTGTTCGTTTTGTCGTGAGCAAGTGCTTCTTTTTCCCTCTGACCAGTGGCTCATCAAGTAAGAGAAAGTGAGATTCTGGCCTGATTAAATAATACTGTGAAAGTTGCTGATGAGTTCAGTGGAGCCATGTTTGTACCTGGAGTTAAAGGTTACAGAGAATGAACACGGGTAGGGAAACCTGAATCATTGCACTTGGTTGTTGTAAGCTCCAGAGTATGAGAAATAAGTATTAACTGACCCCAAATTTCTTCCCTGGTCTGTTGGTGACCTGTAGCAAATGAGGCAGTACGCTTTGTCTTTCTACAGAAGTCTTTTCTTCTGTAAAACGGTAGTGTTCGTGGATGTTGCATGAGTCCTGTGAGGACAAATTAATTTGTTATTGCCTGAACGTTGACCAAACTTGTATTTTCTTGGTTCAGTCATGTTGGTGCCTAACAACGTGAGCAAAAGTTTGAGCAACCACAGTGTTGAATGTGATGCTAAGGAAGAGCATGAGCTAAGCCAGCAGATACATAGAAGGCCTGGATAGTCAGGGGAGCAGTTACAGATTTAAAATTAGAGCATTCACATTTCTAAATAGCCTGCATTTCTTCTGTTCTGTGGATCGGCTTCTGTCTTCATAGGGCAGGAAAGAAATTGGCACTGCTCCACTTTGAAGGGGAAGAAACCGTTTTGTGGGGAAATCCACTTGCCCTAAGGCTCTAATGCGTTGAACATATTTTGAAATACTTGTGATTTAGATCACAATGAATAATGCTGATGTTTCAAGTTAAAACTTCTTTTAATGCTTTAAGGCGGTAGGGATATTGGTATGTGTTGCAGGTAGTGGTAAGTCATGTTTGGCAGCCTTCACAGATATTTTTGGTGTGCCCAGAGTGCCTAAATGCTCCTTGTGAAGAGTAGAGAACAGGCTGGGATTGCTGCAAGCAGCTGAAACCTCTGGCACTGTCTCAGCAGTCACCCGGGAGCGGGGCAGGGGCTGAAGCAGCGTGCTCTGAAAGACCCCTGCGTTTTCTGTCTGGATGGCACTTGATAACCTTCTCCAGATCCGACCCAGACCATACCTCATCTGTTCTCTTCATGTAAATAAAGGCTGTTAAAACAGGCCCACTGTAGGAAAACCTGAGTTATTCAGGCAGCAATGTGCCTTAGGAAAAGAGCTGCAGCATTTTCTTGGGGAAAGTCTGATTCATCACTTGTCTGCATGCCTGGACAAGAAAAGGGTCATATTTCTCCTAGACACCAAAGCGGGGGGGGAGGGCGTTTCTGACTTGATTTATCAACTAGTAGAGATGAATTAGAACCCTCGGGGGAGGGAAAACTTCACAGAAACCGAAATATTTTTACATTGCAGATGATTGTGGCCTCCAGACTTTTTCTTGTATGGCATTTATGCAAGCACACATTCCAAAACAAAATTAAACAAACAGTCCCTTGAAGACTCCTAATTAGCCGCTTTGCTCAATACTCAATTAGAATAACCATGTAGGTAAAATATGACTGCAGTGCAGAGAATTTCATTTGAAGTTGCAGTCCGTAAGTAATGTTTAGGAACAAGTAATAGAGTTCATCAATGAATGCATTTTGCTCGGAGCAAATTCAGCACTGCAAATGATTGGTAGGAGGGGAGGGCAAGATGCTATAAACCTGATGAAGTCTTGTAATTTAAAGCAGAGGCCTAGAGTTCAGAAGATTTGGAAATATCGTGCCTCTGCCAGAAACCTTGATGTGACCTCAGGCAAGTCACTTCACCTTTCTGTGCCTTATCTGAATAAATATCTCTGTTTCCTATCTGTAAAATGAAGATAATGCCTCATACGTGTTCTGAAACTCGAGCGTTAATAAAGTACACAGAAATCATCAGATAGGAAGACCTCCAGAAGAACAAATGCTGAGTTGTATATGTTTGTACAGCACTCAATATCTAAGTTTTTTTTTTTCTTTGGCCACTTGCAAATACGTACTCTGTTGAGACTTACCTGGCTTATCCTTCTTGTGAGGAGGATAGACCTGAACAAGACATTTGGATTCAAACCCTCTGAATACCTGAGGGACAAAGGGCAGCTGGTTTCTCTGTCCAAACTTAGATCTACAGTGGAATTTTGGATGTAGCTGTCAGCTGCACAGTGAGTAAAACCTCGCTTTGGAGCGTGACACCAGAACCCCGGTAGGATGTGAGATTTTGTGGCTAGACCGTGTTTCTATCAAAGCATGATAACTATCAAAGCATGATAACAAGCATTAAACAAATTCCACTACTTAGAAATTACCATCGCTGCATGTCTCTCTTAGTTTCATTTCCTCAAAAGGGTACAACTCTCACGACTAGTAAACTATATACTTTCTATCGATACCATCTGTACTGTGCTAATAGCTAGTGGTTTTAGCTGACTATTCTGGTTTTCGTAGTAAAGAGATAATTACCTAGAAGTGCTAACACCGTACTTTCGTCTTCTCCCCACCCCACAGCTCCAGACCCTCTTATGGTCACATTAAAGTGTCTGCTATATACTTGGTCACACTTTGCTAATTGTTAGTCCCCTTCCTAGAGGGATGCCTCCTCAGAAAGACATTTCGTCAAGAGATAATCATGCTTCTGAAATGTTATGTCCCAGAAGAGGTACAATGCAGAACATTCAATAAAAGATTAGAGAGGAAAGCTCGAACTCTTATGGCAAAAAGGTAGGGAAACTTTGATGCGCTTTTAATCATAGGTGTTAAAGTCATGGCTTAGCTTTGGTATTAAAGTATTAATACCGTAGTATTAAAAGAGCTATCATTTAAAGAAGTGCTTTGCCTAAACCAAAAATGTGATGTACTGATTTATTAAAAAAACACAGAGGTTTGAAAAAACTTTTTTTAAAAAGCCTGGGGAAATTTTAAATCTAGCTCAGGTGCCCACTTCAGTTAGTTAGGGGCAACATCTTTTAGCTATATTCCTAGGCAGTTGTAATTCAAAGGACGCTTTGAAGACTAAGACCTTCTTGAAAATAACTTGCAGCCCAGCTCGTGACTTGGACCGCGCATTTCTGCGTGTGAACTGACCAGCTGAGACCAAAGGCTGCAGAAGTAGCTGCGGGACTGAAGCTGCAGCGACTGGCAAAGCGGCTTTGCACAGGAGGATGTCCACAGCAGCGCAGGCTGGGTGAAGGAACGCTTTCAGATTTTTGTGTTGTTCACAGCGTAAAAACATTTGATGGTTCCTAAAACCCTTTTGCTTAAATTCAAAAGCAGTGTTAGGATTCTTGAAGACTACTTGGTGAAGTTTTAACAGATTTCACTTTTTCAAAGTTATATGCGCAGGATTTGGGAAACTGAGTCCCTTTATAGTTTCCTGGGATTGAGACAACCAAAAATTAAAAAAAAAGCAGTCATGAAGTATGTGAAAATGTAGCCCTTTAGCCATTCTTTATGGTAGACAGGAAAGTAGAGGTCACAATTGGTAACAGTTTGAAGTAAAACTATTTAAATATTTTGTACTTTTCTTACCTCTATTCGTAAAATTCAAATCAGGTATTCTACCTGCAGGGACCTTCAAACAGGTCATTAAAAACAACCCAGCAGTTATGAATCAATTTATTCTAAATTTTAATTTAAAATTGCACTTGCATAATTTTCCAAAAGGGTTGGAGCCTTTGTAAAACTTGCTTCAATCATTTTTATTTTTATTTCTCAAAAGAAGTCAGGTGATATATCTTTACTTACCTTCCTGATTAAATCTCTCCATACTGGAGAGAATTATCATTTCCTGCCCAACCTTCCCTTGTCTTTTGAAAATACCAACAGGTAATTTTACCAACTTAGATAAGGAATTCCATTATAACTGGGAAGCCAATTATTTGTCAAGACGTTGTTGCAATATTATTAGAAAACTGGATACTTAAGCAGCAGGTAATTTTTTTTTTTTTATTTCCTGCGTAACTATCATGCACTCTGTTTTGATTAGATCCTAATGATACCAAGAACGTTTTCAACAAATACTCAGCCCGTGCAAATGAAAAACATTTTGCTTCTTCAGTTGCACTTGTGCGGCAGTGGTAATTAATACATCTTGGGATATTCAGACTATATCTGATTAAATCACAGTGCACCAAGGAGGGCTTTATAAATAATCTTTCCATGAACCCCGCTGAGAGATCTGGGAGAAAAAAGGAGACGTGTTAAACAGCATCATTGTGCCTAAAGGTGTCTACCAACAGTGGAGTTGCACCTATAGATTCCCTTCCCCATAACCCAGCTCCTGCCCTGGACCACCCACGGTGAATGAGACCAACTTGATTTTTCATCATTTTTATGATGATAGCAGGCTTTGCAGGCGGGAGGCCCAGCAGAACGGCTGATTCCTATCAAACAGTAACTGCGTTAGTTGCTTCATCCTGCAGAGATGTACCTTGTCCTAGTAGAGGACCACCTCCCCAAAAGAGCAGTCCCAATGCCAAAGCACGTGAAATCTAAGCCATCTCTCTCCAGTATGACACATCCTCACCAGCTGGTACTAGTCCTGGATTCTGGTACAAGTTTGTTTTGTAACAGTCGACGTAAAGGATATGCCAAGGAGTAGGATCTGCTTGGAATAAGCTACCACGATGAGTTGTCCCGTGCGGACCATCGCCAAGCTTACACGCTAGTAGCCTCCAGGATTCAAGAACCTTAAATGCACTAGTTAATTAATAGTATTGCCAATCCCTTACCTCAGTGATGTAATATTTGCAAGCCAGAAAGAGAAGTTTGTTTTGGGTTTTGAATTAAACATGTTTTAACTTCACCAGCGCCCTTTCTGAAGGCTGAGATTAAGGCCCCCATTAAGGAGGGGATACATTTCTCAAGGAGCACTGCCAACCTAAGAACAGCAAAAAAAAAAAAAAAAAAGTCCTTGTGTTATTTTGCGTGAGATCTGTTTTTCTCTGTTCCTTTTACAGGAATTTGTTGTAACTTCATTAATTTAGAGGAAAGAGATCATTGTTTTTCAAATGATTTATTTCACGGTTGTTCACCAACTTCACTCTTTCCCCTGTGTCGTCAGCTTCCCCTTGTTGTTTGCATGGCTCTTTCCTATAGCTACAGGAAGCAGGTTCGTAAAAATAGGAAAATGTGATGTTGAAACAGCAAAAAAATAGGCAGGATAGCCAGTGGGCAGGGGACACTAGTCAGATTTTAAGGTTTCGCCTGTCTCTGTGTAAAAGCCGTCCTCTGTTGCTCTCCGTACTGGTTCTTGACTGGATGGTAAGCAGGCACTAGCCATGAATGCTGTGTCATTTGCAAAACCTCATTTTCTCTGTGTGTGTGTTTGGGCATGTCAGCCGGCCTTTGAAGATTTATTAATAACAGATTATACTCTTTTTAAGAGGTGTTTTCAATTCCTGGCTTAGATGAGGGAGTGGCCCATTTACCTCCGCAGCCACCCATATCTAACTGTCTAAACCAAATCACTCCAAACTCCTTTTATAACATAAACACCAAAAACTGGCACAGAATCCCTCCTCAGTGAAAGGTTGTGCAGAAGAGCATCCATCATGCTCCTTGGGACGGTTCGGTGGTCTCCGTGTCAGGTTGCACGCCAGCCGATGCTCGCAGCCGGGGAGGACCCGCAAACCTGCCTGTTGGGTGCTTGCTGCAGAGCTGAACCTCAGCCACGAGAAAAAGCTTTCGGGTTGGAGATCATGGGAGGCCATGCCCTCATGTTTTGGTGTTGCTAGACTTTTCTACCTGCCCGTCTGGAGCACCAGAATGAACGCCTTGTGTTTGTGCATTTTTTTCCCCCTTTGAAAACTGGAAGGCATTTTATTTTGTAAGGGCAAAGCGTTGCAGTAAGTCAACATGAGTTGCACCAGAAGGTCTCCCAGTTGACAGGGAACTGAAGAGACTTGATTCAATTTCGTAGATTTAGTTTAGATGTAGTTTCCTAATTTACTATTCAAGTTGACCATGGAGGATCTGTGTTCCTGAACGCTCATCCTTCATGAAAAGCAGAGGGAAAAGGAGAAACCGAATAAGAACGAGAGGTGCTGAAACACTACAGAAGTGCTGGGGAACCAGCCTCCATTTTGCCCTTCTCAGGCTGTACCTTCTCAGTGCTGGTGCCTGTGTTAATGTTTGCCACAGAGCATACAAATCTTGGATCTCGCTGAGATTTTCTGTGGGAAAATACTTGGGACCTCAGACATTGACAATTTTTTTAATTATAGCCTGTGGCAATCCCAGCTTTACGGAAGGAATTTCACGGGGAGGTTTGGCTGGAACTGGCGTTTCTGTCCGTCAGTGTACTTCATTTACATTTTTTAAAATATTTTGATTGTGGTTAAATAACTGGTAATCATGTGCAGGTGGTAGATTTTGAGTATGATCTTCATTACTTCTGGCAGGGAACGAGAAAGCTATCTTTATGAATAAATACTTCTTTCCTGAACTTAAATACTGAGATTCCATCTTTGTGGGAAAAAAGCGTTTCTTTTTTCAGCCCGTGGTTCAGATCTATGACTTGCCCTTTTTGGGACACACATACTAAATACACCTTTAATCTCACAATATGCCCAGGTGTTCATTTTCTTCTTTTTCTTTCAGCTCTGGAGCTGTAAGTAATTCTGGACTCATTCCATCCACCTGGTTGAGTGCTTTTTTCTATTCTTGATTTCTATTTTTCTCCTTCTCTTTCCCCGTCTCTCTCGTGTTTCATTTCCTAAGCTTTTCTGCCAGAACAGCTTTTTATTTCAATCACCTCTGGGAACGAAGTGGACATAATGAATTGGGTATTTTATATGGGCTCCATGGGGGAATCAGGTGTGGCAAAAGTGATATTAGGCACGGCTGAAGCAGGGCTCGGAGCCTGTGCCGGTGGGCGCAGGGCAGCGCGGTGCAGCCAAGGGATGCAAACCTGTGACTTCTTTGCAATTGCTTCTGGTCCACAGAGCAAGCAGGGGCCCATCGCACCGCTTCCCTGCAGCCTGGTTGGGGAATATTTTTGGGAACAGAAACGTAACTGCAGCGGAGATCTGTACTCTTCCATCCTTGCTAATCAAGATTGCTGATGAAACGTTTATTTGTCAGGGTTGGATGTTTAGCTAAATATAGGAATACAGTTCTGCAGTGTGAAGATGAACATCAAGGATCTTGGCACGGGATAACATCAGTGAAATGCAGATGCGATGAATGTCTCTTGTCAAACTATTATCCTCCCCATGATCTAAGAGGTGCTGGATGGGTGTGATGCATTTCTCTTTGTTTGTTTGTTTGTTTGTTTGTTCTGCCCTAAGTTGTTGCTCCTTGTATTATAGTTCCATCCTCGGGCTTGGGCATGGAGCAGGACTCCATAAGAATCCTGAAGCAACGACACACATTTGCAAGAAATGATCTCGTTTCTGGCACTCAGACAAGAAAAAGTCTTGCCCTGCTCTCATTTGTCTAAGCCGCTGTTGAAAAGTTCCATGAAGTTAATACCACAGCAGGTTTAGGAAGCTCCTGTTCCAGAGTTTCGCTACCCTTAATATTGAATTATTTTTCCCTTGGTACCCAACTAAAATGCATTTTGTTGCAATTTGACACTTTTTTGTCCATCCGCCATTGGACATAGTCATCTTCCACTGTATTTTTTCTATTTTAAATTAAATTTTTAATTTTTATTCAGCTTTACTATTTATGCCTTTACTTTGTAATCCTCTTCTATTTTAGACTTCGTACATCTAATTCTATTATCCTTTGGTCATTGGTTAAATTTCTTAAATCTCTTCTGCCTTTTGTTCCTCTGTTCAGGGTCTGGGCTGTTCTAAATTTGTTTGCTGCTGTATATCTGTCTTCAAATGCATTGTCTGAGCCTGGACACAGGAATGTGGCTGAGGTCTCACGAGGGCTGAATAAACAGAGCAATTATCTCCCATTTCTTATGTATGCCACTCCTCTTCCTAGAAATCAAAATTTTGGGGTTTTTGTAACAGCATTACTTTGTTGACTCATGTTTATGTTGTGATTCGCCGTGACCCTCAGATTCTTATTCCTCGTTTTGCATTTGTGCGTCAGCGTTTGCTTGCAAAGTGTATTATTTAGTTTGTTAATTAGCTCTTCTGAGTGTACTGAGTTCTTTGGATTCAAGAGTAGCTCATATTTTCCCGTGTGAAGGGTTTTTTTTCCCCTTTATCCTTGCTCTTTCTTCTGTTGCTATGTGAAAGACAACACACAGAAAACAAAGAAACTGCCAGATATTCAGAAGAAACCGAGAAGCTGAGAATATACAAAATAAACAGGGTGAAAAAAGAGGAAGTTATTTTTCATTTTAGCAATGGTAATTTTAACTGCATTCTTAAAAATAACAGGGGAAACAGATATGAAACGTACAATTTTAAAGAAAATTGAGAGAGTACATTCTAAATAACACGTAAAAACCGATCCAACAAGATGGAAGGAACTATTAGATATATTGCTTAGTATTTCTAGGGATGATGTTATGATTTAGCCAGCTAGAAATGGCCATAGCAGCTTTTGTAAATATGATGGATAGTGGAGTAATTCATGGTTGACTTTGATTTTTCAATTCAAATATGTTTGCACATGAATTAACATTTGTCCTGGGTATATTAAAACATCATCTTACTGGATAAATAGATAGATCAATGCATTCAGTGTTAATCACGTCTTCAAATTTATTTTCACTGGGAATCATGAAGCTGAAGCCTTCTAAACATATGCATTTCTCAGTAATTTTGGTCTTTAATTCAGCCAGGAAATGGGGAGTTTAAGTGGGTTGCTAATACCATTTTATTGGGAAGGGAAAAATTGGGGTGGGATGAGCTGAGCTGATTCCGGTCCAAATATTTTGAAATTCAGCAAATGGACGGTGAGCCCTCCGTTTGAACCGTCTGATACCAGAGTGTCAGTGTTACTGGCCAGTATAAACTCTTCAAATGTCTTGTAATGCAAATAAATTCCTTTTACTGGGAAAATTTTAGGAAAGAATAGCTCAGGCTTTCGTGCCAAGGTAAACGTTTCACTTCTATCCTAAATTTGTAATGGAAGTGTTGGTGCTGCTCGTAGATGCTGCTCGCAAAGCTCTGAACTCTCCTCTCAAAATACGAACCTCTTAAGGCCATCAGGTGAGGTGGAGAGTTTGCGTTTTGGGAGTGTTCGTCTTTCTGAGGTCCCACCAGAAAGCATCCTGCTTTACAGAGCAGAATGGCACCCGACGCCTCCCGGGCCCCAGCAGGAGGAGAGCAGTAGATCTTCTTGAGTTTGGGCTTCTGCGTATCTAGTCTTTACTCTGTATTCTGTACCCACCTGAGGCAGTGGGCTAAGCCCAAGGATCAGGAAGATGCAAGGGGATACACAGCCACACACAACCACTGGCGGGTGGTGGAATCCTCCCCGGGCTTGGCGGAGCCTTTGACGGAGGTAGTGTATGGCGCGAAAGGTTTGCTGACCTGGTGGAGGGGATGGGGCAGGAGCCAGCTGTTGGGTATCTAGTACCTTAGTTCTATATCTTCAGCTCATCTTTCCTTTTTTATACCGGTGGTGAAGGGCTACCAAACAAAGCTTGCGTTTTGACCCTTAGCGGCCACTGCTATTCACCCTTTTGTTACTCTTCATCCATTCTCTTTGCACCAGGGAAAGAATTTATGGGTGCTCATGGGCTGCAACAGCAAGCATCTGGGAAGAGAGGTCATCCAGAGTTTGGAGGGTTGCTAATTAGCTTTTTTCTTCATGAATTAGTCAAAGCTAATTAGTGTCTGTCTTTGCAGAGGTTCTGATGCAAACACAAGAAGAGAGTAGTTAAGTCAGGAATTTTAAAGCACCCTTGTCTTATTAACAGCCCCAGCAGACGTTCCCTTCCCCCCCCAGCCCCTTTTCAGTTTTTCGGACTTTCCCATGGTGGGTAAGATTTACCTGTTGCCAGACAATGCAGTTGCAATGCTCTGAAGTCAAATAAGGCATCTAAATCACCAGCCAGGCCAGACACGATAGCAATTCCTTCTGTTTACATCTCGGAGGCAACTTTGCATCTGGAGGAAGGAGTCTGAGGCTCACTGGGGGCTCGCTTTGAATGCTGCCCCATCTTCCCCTGCCCTTTTGCCTCCTGGGCTGACCTGGCTGTAAAAGTGTCAGCCTGGCCGGAGAGCCACAACCAGCCAGCCATGATGCATGGCTCCTCGGGTTCTCCGTGGTGTGCCGGTGGCTGTCGGGCTCAGGGAAGCTTTTTGCTGGGTTGCTGATGCAGAAGAGAGGCATTGCACCCCTGCTGCCAGCCCCAATGCTTGTTTTGGGGGGATGTGGACAGAAAACGAATTGATTTCCAGACACTCCTTTTCCACAGAGAGAGGCTCTGTTGTTGTTCATCAGTGTAAAAGGAAGTGAGGATTTATAGCATTACCTGATAAATTTACGGGGGGGGGCGGAAAAGATTGCCGGAATTTAAAATTACCCTGTCGGGAATATTTTTCCGTTTTTAATTATAAATTAGTATGCAAATAGTCCAAAGTCACTTTGGCTGCTGTTGTAAACTGCAACGCGTGGAAAAAGCTCCCCTACAGTAGCTTGAGTGATGAAAGCAGCATGTAGAAAATGCTTGGTAACTGCTAAATGAGGAGGAGGAGAAGGGGAAGAGGGCAGAGGATCGAACTTGTTCACAACTCGGAGGTCTTACGACACAGCAGATGTCCTCTGTATTTGATTGTCTGGGCCCTTGGGGGAGTCTGCTGCTCCGCATGGTCGGTAGCAGTTTGCTGTGCCGCCGCACCGCCGCTGGTCCCCCCCCGGGGAGGCATCGTGTGCAGCCGGAGTCCAGGCATGGTTCACTGGTGAGGACACCGGTGTCCTTCGTGGGGGGCGGTCAGAAATATTTCCATCCCCATGGTGGTTAACCTCCCGGTCCCCAACAGGTGATGTGCCATCTGAGGCGGAAAACAACTCTGTGCTGCTCCGTGAAGCAGGGGCACAGTGTGATCTCATGTGCTAGGTATTGGTCCCAGAAACTCCCGGTTCAGGATCCCTGTGCATCCTGGCGCAGACCTCCAGCTATGTTATCACATCTCTGCTGTGGACTGGGCCTGGCTTGTCCGAAATCTCCAAAAGCGATCTTGGTTTACCTCAGTGGAGCTGAGATCAGAGTCGGATCTCTATCTGACCTCTTTGTTTAGCACACGGATAAAACAACCCTCCCCTCTGTTCCAGGATTAATTATTGATCACAAAAAGCTTCTTTTTTACACCCAGAGCATTATATAATTACTATTACTTTTATATACTGCTCTCCTCTGTCTTGCTCGTGGCTTCTGGACGGTTGCTGTTACAGAGGTTGTCACATCAGGAAGGTGGCTGTCTACAGCTGTCAGCTGAGAGAGATCATTTTAATTAATTTTTTTCCCTTTCAGACTCAAGTCACAGGTTTAGCCATGCTGAGATTGGCTTCTCAGCATGTGAACTTGGAGATGGCTTCTGCTGAGCCCAGTGGGGAGCCCCGTCCCCTCTGTGGAGGTCCCTCTTTGTTTCCCTCCCCACTAGCGCTGTATACGGAGCGGGTTTTATCCTTTTGATATGCTCAATATTAAAAATTAGCTTTGAGTCCTCTAATGTACTCTTTACTGCCTGGTATTTGTGGTGTTTGAATTGTACCTATCTATAAAAGGTCTTTTTGTTGGGAACGGCCAATTTTTAATGAGCAAAAAGTTCGGAAACGTTAACCTAAGCACCAGACAATCAGGAATATCAGCCTTTCAAGCTCCTCTGCTGCTCTGACTGAGTATGCATGACAGTCTCTTAGAAACTTCCTTCAGGTTATTTAATTAATTGAATGGTGTAGTTTCATGTTGGACATTTACCGACGGGGAGGAGGATTGGACTGGATCCGAAATGTTCGGTGTGCCATGCTTAGAATCTATCACATACAGGAGCTGATAATTCGGGTACAGCGCAGGGCAGGCGTCAGGAGAAAAGGCAGTGGTGGGGACCCCAAGCTCGGCCATTTCAACATTGTGCTTGGCCCTGTGCGGGCCGTGCTGCTCGGTGTCCTGTCCGCCTGTAGTCACCTTGCTGGGGCTGGAGCTTCCCAGCTTCTTTTTGCGTGTTTCTCTCACATACTGGGCTGGAGATAAAAGGGCAGGTGCTGATCTCTGAGCCCAATGTAAATCTGGCGTGGTGTTCCCTTTGCAGGCAGCGGTGTTTCCCCTACATTTGCATCTGTGCAACTGAGATCCGGATCCGATACAAGGTGACGGGAGCTTTTTTTGCCCTTTTTTGTGGTTTTTGTTACTGGAGTGCCTCTGCTTACGGAACATGTTCAGTTTCACTGATACCTAAATCAACACAGATGTTTTTCTGAACAGAAATTTCCATTATGGGCTGAAGTTAACACAATTTCATAAGTCAGAGATCTCTGAATCATTCTGAGTTTTTTCTGTTTACGAGGAATTCTTGTAAAATCATAAAAAATCCTCAGCCACCCCTCTAAGAGACTTTAATACAGCCGCTTTCTAATATTCTGCCGAGCTTCCCCAACCCTCCTCCTCACCCACAGCTTCCCAGATCTTAAAACAAGCTGGAGAGCTCTTGATACCTATTGAGAAAGTTACTGGTAAGAATTTTTAGTAAGGGCTTTTCTTTACGTGTGTGCCTCTTTCTGCCCCGATGAACTCTCACCACTCAGTCTGCTGTGCTGGAAAGGGAGAAGCATCTGCGGGATACAGACATTTTGGGGCTGGTGCTGTGGATGGTGAGGTTGGATGAAGAGGCTGCTCTGCCCTGGGCTGGCCTGGATGCTTTGCTGGCCGCCTGGTTAGAAAAGCTATTGCTAATAGCTGGTTAAATGGATAAGATCACTTTGGTATCTAATCCCAATAGCCCTATCTTACTGAGACCGGTTTGCAATTATAACGAAACACGTTTCAATGGAAACGCGGTTAAGCGTGTTAAACCGCTCGGATGCTTTAGTCCCTGGGTTGGAATCCTCTTGGGGTCAGCGTGGAAATGGCCAGCGCGTCCCTGCCCCTCGCCCCGCTCCCGGAGCATCCTGCCGCTTAACCTGGAGAGAAAGCCGACAGCTCGGAAGATTACATTTGTATTTGCCCTAATCAAGTGAGATAGACAGACCCTGCCACGAGGGATGGCCGGCTTGCCTCTCTTAAGGCTGGTTTTGACTTTTTCTGTACTGAAGCAGCACTCCTGTAGTTTCATCCCGAGGAAGCAGGGAAGCGGTGGGGAAGGCAGGCCTGCTGGGTGTCTTCAGAGCAGACATGGAGCCGCACAGAACCTCTCGCTGTTTTAAACAAGGCTCTTGCCCCTGCGGGGAGCGTACAGCTGTGGGCTCTGCATCCCCCTCTACCTCCAGCATCGCTTGGCTGGCCGGGATGGTTCACAGCTTGGGCAAAAGGAGCTGATTAATCCCTTCGGCTGCCCAAGTCTAGACAGGAGCAGAAGCATTTTAGGCATGTTCTGTTTTGTTTTGGTTTGGTTTTTTGTTGTTTTTTTTTATTTTTTTTTCCTGAGGAGTGTAAGATGAGGCTGCATTCTTTGGTATAAAATTATTGCTGGCTCGCTCTGTCCAAGCAGAGCAGGACGTGAATTCCTTCCTGTAGTTAGCTGTGAGAGCCTGGGAGTCGCTTTATAAGGCTTGCGGTTTCATGCCCCTTCAGCCCCACGTGGCTTTCAGAAGCATGCACCTTACACCATTTTTCAGATTGCTTTGGGGGTTTTTATTAACAGAGCTTTTTGGGTGTTCCAGAGTTTGGTTCTGTTTGTGTTTTTTGGTTTTTTTTTTTACCTTTTTTGTCTTTGTTTAATGCTTGCATGTCAGACTATAATAGAGAAGACTTAAGAGCACTTCACATCCAACCTTCCTGAGAAGTAGATGCTTCTGGGCTGGAACACTATAAACTGATAGGACAGAAGAAGGGAATTTTAGGCTAAAACCAAGGACCGAGAAATAAATGGCAGCGTTCACCATCCCAGTATGGAAGCACTTCATGCCCTTAAACATTTGTTTAACTGAGACTTCTGGAGGACATTGTCAAGCTTCAAAATAGACTAGGGCATAAGCTCTTGGGAACATCATTACCAAAATATCTAGAGAATCCAGTGTTTTTAGCTATAAACTACTGGTTTCTATTTCTCGAGCTAAAGAGGAATCTCTGGGAGGTCCCCAGCAGCAGATCGGGCTCTGCCGCTGGAGGACAATGGCGCACGTAGGCATTAGCCATCGGTTTGAATGCAGGCTGCAATACTCACATCAGACAGCTCTCGAGTGCTGTTTCAGCAGATGCAATGGAGGGGAACAGCAGCCGAGCTGGAGGGAGGCAGCACCAGCAGCAGCAGCTCTAAGGCTCCTGAATTTTCCTGGTTTCTTCCTCTCCCCACTGTTGTCCCCTTACCGCGGGTCTCGGGTGCATAAGTGGCCTTTGTGCTTCTGAAATTATCCCTCTTAATCTTTTCCAGTGCAGATCGCCTTATTTAAAGGGCCTTGCCTTCTTATTTGAAAGGCAAATAAGGACCAAATAATGGAAGGCCTTTTTTTTTTAAATTAAAAAAAGAAAGAAGCCGCGGCTTGTGTGCATGAAAGAAATCACAATGCAGCCTGCCTTGTGCTGTTTATACAACCTGGGTTTAGATCTAAACACTACCCTAGAAGTGTCAGTGACCATAAATGGGGAGGGCTAAGGCACAGCTGGTTTATACGGGTAGGTTAAAGCAGAGATCACTGAAGCGAGTCTCATAATCCTTGAAGAACTGAATGACTAGCAGCTGCTTAAGGCGTTATTCCTATTCATAGTGCCCGTGCAAGTGCACTTGAAGTTGGTTACTGTTTTTGGAGACACGAGGCAGAAAATGCATAAACAACTGAGACGGGGAGAAAATCAGGGAGCTTGTTCCCGGTCTCTTGGTCTAAGTTCAAGTCTGACTGCAGCAAAACCGAGCAAGTTTAAATCGTAATTCGTGGAGGGCGCCTGCCCCTCGCGTGAAGCTGGCGTTGGGGGCCACGTGGCAGCACCGCTCAGTAGCTGTCTTCTCAGAGATCAGGTCAAATTCGTAGGAGAAATGAGCACCTGGTTTTCCAGGGACTGAATGCACGTTTTCCTAAATACTTAGCAGTCTTTAGTATTTTAATCTTCCCCGGGTAGGAAGAGCTGTGCTGCGGAGGGACAGGAGGCACCGAGTCCCTGCTGTGCAGCTCCGGGCGCAGGTCACGCTGCTGGGTCTTGCAGAGCCTGCCGCTGGCGAGCCCCCGGATCGGTGTGCGCTCGGCAGCCCCTTCCTGGGCAAGTCTGGGATGGGGAATGGCACTCAGGGAAGGGTCTTGCCTGGCTGGGGGGGACGTTGCCGTGGGGGCTGTGCAGAGATGTCGGTGGAGCGAGCAGAGCATTGCTGCCTGCTAGTGCTGTTGTGGCATTCCTGCTGTTCCCCCTTACGCTGCAGAAAGGTCAATACTTTCTTTTAAATTCTCTTTTTTTTTAGTGGGTTTGCTTGGTTTTTTTAAGAGCATTAAATGCAAGAAGGAGAAAAGCAAATGTATGTGAACCCTGGGTTAAAAATAAAGGGGAATGGGATATTTAAGGTCACATTGTACCATAAAAAGCACAGAAGAGTTTCAAATTGCCCTGGTTCTGTAGGTGCGGAAATGCAGGGTTTTGTGCATGTATGTAGATAATTTCTCACATGGATTTGTGCATGTCTTTCTTGTGCAGGGTTGGTATTGTTCATATTGCAGAGAACGTCCTATAAATGTCTTTAATCAACCTTTTTCTTTCCCTATAATAAAAAAAAGAATCTTTGCATTAGCTTTCCTTATGTCTAGGTTTCTATCAGTGAAACTGTGCCGAACACAATTTAGCCAAATTAAAAATTCAGCTTTGCTTAAGAATGAGGAACTGATGGAGGGCTCAACTCTTTTTTTGCTGGGGGTGATGTAAATCATGAGTAAGTTTATTGCAGTTGATTACATTATAGTGGCGTAAGGAAACAGTGTATAATGAGATGTGAGTCAGGCCCAGAAAAGTCCCATGCAGAGATGCCAAATGGCAGCAAGGGATCATCAGAAAATCCCACAGAGCAACTTGAAAGTTAATTATTAGGGACATTTTCTCTTCTGGAGTGAAGTCTGTTGTTTACTGAAGCAGGTTATGAACCTGCACAAATCCTGCTATGCTTATTTGGCCAAGATCACACCACACCATGGCAAAAAAGTGTGTTTTCTTTCTCCCATTTGTTAGTCTTATGTGCTATCCTATTTTATGCCTTGTGTTTCCCTTGTAGTTTTCCCGTCTGGCAGCTTCCACTCTGTGTACCTTTTCAAATAAGGAAGAGGGTGGAAAGGGAAGGTTTTCCCTGGGGTTACGGAGGGGGGGAATGGGAACATCCCCCGAGTCCTTTCTGCTTGCAAGTAGATAAATAGCTTAGTCCATAAGCACCTTCATTGAGTGTCTTCAGAGTTATGTAGCGTATTTGTGCTGCTGCGCATGGGAAAAGGCTCCCTTGGCTCACATCTCTACATCAGTTCCTACCGAGAGGAGCAGAAGAGAGTGATACCATCCTATCTGACTTCAGCAATAGCTTCGGCCATCAGCCAGGGGAGGATTGCCCGTTACGGGATGGGGGGATGTTTCAGTTGAACCTCGTTGGTGCTATTTCTAATCCTAAGCTAATTATTAAGCAAAATTATACCCCAGAGAGACATTCTGGTATGTTCTTTATAAATTCACACTTCCTCATGAGTAAGAAATCATTGTGGTTAAAATTGATCGGAGGAAACTCTTACAAGGACTGCAGGATGCTCGCGTGGTAGAGGTTGTAGATGTCCTTCAGCTTGCGTGTGAGTAATGCTAGAAGAGTGGGAAGACAAAGAAAAGATCATTAAGGGCCAGCGCTATCCCAAGAAGGAAACAGTAGAATCTAGAGGAGAGTCAGACGTGAATTCTGTGTGGGAGAGCCTATTTGAGGGTTTCCTGCAGAGGGCTGAAGCATTCAGGGGTACCCAGGAGGTGCAGGAAAGGTCACTGTCAGGAGAAGAAATGTGTGTTGCCCTGAGGCTGGAAGCTGTGGTTGCAAGAGCATTGCCATGGACATGTTTTGGAACAGGAGAAATACAAAGTTTCTGCAGGGGGACGATGAACCAGTCCAGGATACCGCACCAGCTAGCGTGTCTGCAGGGCTAAGAGGGCTTGTGTGGGGATGTGCATCCTGGAGAGAAGGGAGTACTGTGATGCTGAGACTCTGACTCGAAGTACAGAGAAGAACTTTTGGGGAAGGTGACGCCTGATGGACCAGACCCCCTAAAAGGGGTGAAACAGAGGTGCACAGACCATGGGAGACTGCTGGTGTGAGCTGCCCTCTCTGGTATGCAGTGAGAAGATGGCACTCTGCCCTGTTTGCTCTCTTCCTCCGTGTTTGATGGTGAAAGAAGCACATGCTGTTTCCTCCCCAGCACTTCTCCAGGGAAAGGGAAGTTTGGGAGTTTTCTTCTTGGCATGATGGCTGACATCCTTTGCGGTCCAGAAGGGACGTCCCTGGACCGTGTGAGCGGCTCTGCGCTCCCAGCCAGATGCAATATTGCACATGGGGCTGCAGCCCGAGGGAGAGCACAGCTCATTCCTTCGGCATGAGGGGCGGGAAGCCGAGCCACGGGGCAAGCCTACCCTTCAGCTTTGCTCCTTTTTGATGCTAAAAAGTGGGGAGAAGGCTCTGGCAGGCACAATGGCTGTACTCCCTGCATCTCTACTGTTGAAATCAGGCTGGAGGAGAGCTGTGAATTAATTGTGTGTTAGGGGAGGATAGATAAAATGGGCTGTCGTAGGCAGTGGGTGAGACCAGCCCATTGAGACCTACACATGTCGCCTCCCGAGGGGTGAGAGGGAGCTGGACGGACGTAGGGGATGGGGCTGGGGCGGGAGCTGGGCTATGGAGTACCTTGTCTTGTGCCAGGTTCACTGCTTGTGCTAGAAGCTAATAATACAGCTTTGAAGAAGTTATGTAATGGAGGGAAGAAGAACAGGTATTAAAAATATCATAATACCTAAAAAAAGAAAAAGGTATAAGTTTTATCAAATCTTTGGTTCAAAGAAAATGCAAAATCTTTGTATTCTGTGAACGCAGTTACCAAGAAAAGCGCTCACAGGGCCTGCAGCAACCAGCCTCTGCCTTGCGTTGGGTGCAGTGTCCTTGGAGCTGGCTCTGGGAGAGACGAGCGTTCTTCAGAGGGGGTAGGAAGGTTGCTGTCGGAGTTAAGACTGAATGTTTTTCAAGTAAAAAAAAGTCACACAATTCCCATGAACTTGTAAACTAGCTGCTCATAGTTTTGGCATTACCTCTTTAGGAGCAATCTGAGCCATCTCTGGCTGTGGATACTGTAGTCATCACAGAGTGACTTCAGAAATGTGAGTCAGATCATGACACCGGCTTCCTGCTTGCTGAGTAATCAGTCTGTATCCGACTTGTGGTATGCGCTGCTTTGCCAGCACATCCCCTCGTTCTGCTTTGCCGCCCGTTATACAGGGCTTTTTTTCTTTGTTTCGTCTTTAAGTTTTTTTGTTGTATTTATTTATGGGTGCGTTTTGTTGAGCGGTTGGCTCTGAGCAAACGCTGCAAAGCACACTGAAGCGTGTTGCATCCCAAGGTGGATTGTTTTATTAATTTATCTTTTTTTTTTTTTTTTTTTTTGGCAACTGTTGTTATTAGCGTTCGCGAGTGCCTCACAGGGGAAGGGTCTGAGAAGCCTCTGCTCCGTGCTCCGGTGCCTAGCGGTGGGCCAGGGTGTCCGCTCGCTCGGGCTTCACACGGGCGGGCAGCGCTGAAAAGCCAGGAGGGGTCCGGGGCCAGGGGGGGGGAAGGCACGGCAGTCAGACTCAATAAATCAAGGGAGGTTCAGGGAGATGCCATTCGAAGTGACTCCCTGCCAGTTGAACACAATACATCACGCATCTAGGCTGAGACTGACGTTTTAATGGTTTGATTAGTTTAGGAGGAATACTTTTATTGTGTGCCTTTGGTTATATTAAGTGCTGTGTGAAGTTTTTACGTTGGGATGAGCTTATATTGCCTTCCTGTATACGGTACAGTCTGTGCTGTCTATCCAGAATCCTACCAGTAAGCTGGTGGAATCCTCTTAAGTAAGGAGCTGTTAAATTAATAAAGCTGTTAATCACATGGAAAAAAAAAAAAAAAAGAGAGAGAGAGAGATAGAGAGGAGGAGAAAATCTTATGTAGAAATGCCAAATCGTAGCTTGAAGGTTTCCAGTTGGGATGGTCCCGCAGGGCCGGGCGGAACGGCTCCTCCGTTACAGAGCTGCTTTTCATATGGTGATTTTTATACATCCTCATTTTCTTAGATATTCTCTGTGTCAGAGTTTGAGCCTTGCTCCTAATCAAACATAACACTTAGATCGCGTTGTGCTTCTTAAATGTTAATCCCAACAGAACCCCTTTATAATTGATAAAACCCCGCTATTATTATCCTCTGCGCAGAGGCAAAAATCACAGGCAGAGAAGTGAAGTGAATTGCTAAAGCCCTTCCGCAGAGTTGCCATCAGGGCCAGTTCGGGACTGACAGTCATGTTCAGACCGTGGGACTGTGCTTCCACTCTCCGTACAGTTTTAGGACTATATAAAAGGTATGCTAGGTGTATTTAGATGTGAGGGAATTGACTTAGGTCTTACTGAAGTCAGTGGGGTTGAGGTGGCTTGCCAGATATTTCTGTGCTTTTGAAATTTTGCTTTGCACCCATTATTCAGCAAAGTTGCATGGAAGAAAAGGCACTGGAATGGAGTGTGATAAATAATTTGCATGCGAAATAATTGAAAATTGACTTTTTCTGTATGATTAGCTATATGCGGCCATTATCCATGCTGATAATGACCTGGTTTTGATTGCTCTCTATTCTCCATGCGTGGCTGTAACATGGTTTGCAGCTGCGGTAGGCACGAATGCACGTGTGTCTGATTGTTGGTGTGTTGGAACAAACAGGGTCCTTGTCAGACAGTTCGGTGTCAGAGTGGTTTTAATCTTCACTTCTTTTTTTCAGGGAGGAAGTGATTGCTATGCCTCAGCCTTTCAGCACAGGATGCCCTGCCTCAAGTGCATATTTAGTTTTAAATGAGCTTGTTCATGTCAGGAAGCAGGCGTGATGGTTCCTTCTTGGTTTAGAAAGGTTCTTGTATGTCAGATGTCCAGCATATGCTGGTAAATGAAAGCAATTAAATTAAAAAAAAAAAAGAAGGAAAAAAAATACAGCTTCACGGAGCATTGGAAGAGTGACACGAGGGAGCAGCAGAGCAGAGCTGCGATGTGACTCCTGTGCAGGGGCCAGGTCCATGCAGGGACGTGAGTGGTATGTGTCACCAGGAAACCTACAGGCAGTCTTAAGCCATAATCTGCCAGTGTTTTTGCATTTCTCTTTGAAGTCAGAGGAGTTGTGTTCTCGTAACGTGACCTTTGTATCCTCCTTTGGATCTTATTGTATTGACTGGAGGCCAGCATGTCATTAACAAAGCGGCAGAAAAGCAGAGCTGTCTGGGGTTTTTTTTGTTGTTTTAAAACCCTTTCTGTTAGAAACAGGCATGGCCCCGCTTTGCCTGAACAAGCAGGGAGGGAAAGGGAAGGGGCAGCACTGGTCTACTGCTGCTGTCCCCCGGCAGGACCCGCACGTGATGCCCCAGCTTCAGCCATGCTGCCCACCTCGGGGTTTGCTGTGGCTGCTACTGCCTGGTTTTGTGCCACCAAACTGCTCCTAAACCGCTGTGATTGCATGTCCAGATCCGCTCATCCAGGCTGATGAGCCTCAGCTCTTGTCCTGTGAACGGCTGGCAACGGTGGCTAATACCAGTAGCTGATGGCTTTTGGCAGGAAGGGCAGGGTATTTGGCTTCGTCTCCCCTGAATCCCCGCTCTTGGCACTCAAAGCAGATCCAGTTGACTGAGAAAATCTCTTTTTTAGATGATGAGCTGTGTCAGAGGGATAAGGCTTTTGAGGAACGGGGACTCCCATGCCTAACTTTAGCACTTTGGCTCAATCCGCTGTGCTGTGTGTGAGATGCAACAGGATTAGACAGGTCAATCAATAGAAGCACTTTCCTGGCAGACGTGGGAGGGGTGAACTGGTGCCAGCTGTTGGCTACTGGATGGCTCCAGGCCATTTTGGGGTGTCTCTCTCTGTCGCCACCTACAGCGGGGATGGCACATGCGTTGGCAGCCTCTCAGCGTTCTGCACGCAGCCATAAGCCAGCACCATGTGTGCTCTTAAGAGATGAGACCTCCGTCTACGTTGAGACCATGAAGCCACATTGTGGAGGTACCGGGTCTGAAGAGCGTGTCCCACAGCCCCTCAAGCACCGCTGACTGGTGCAGTCTTCCCACACGGGCACTGGGACACGCAGCCCTGCCCCAGGTTCCCCGGCATCTTCCTCCAGACCTTGCATTTCCCAGCAGGAGGACGCTTGAGCTTCTACTCTCCATCTGATATTTGGCTTGCATTGAATCCAAGCCAAAAAATATCCAAATGCACCCACCACCAGATCAAGGGACCTGTGTTATCTCCCACAACTGAAGTCAACCAGAAAGCCTTGGAAGATCCTTAGTGTACAGTTGAGAGAGACGCTTTTGTGTCTCAGGAAGAGCGAGCGATGTTGACCTCAGACCCCAGGCAGAAGCAATATCTTTAATCTCATGTTGTACTGGATTCTTAATCTCCCTTACATTGCTGTATCTCATTTGCACATATTTTCCTGTGTACGTAGAGATAGAGGCTTTATTCAAATATTAATCAGCCTGACTGATGGTGGAGATTTGTGCATCTGACAACTTGACATCAGCACTGTGCAAGCCCGGTTGTTTGCAGGGTGTTACAGAGCACCTCCTAGAAACGGGTATTTCAAGGGACAAGTTTGGGGTTTTTAGATGTTAGATTTCCAACTTTTATTTAAGTAAAGAAAAGGGGAAGGGACATGATTCTTTGGCACATTAATACCCTTGTATGTTGGCATCTCAAATTTTCTTAGGTGCTCATTGTGGTTTTAAAATCCAATTTGTATCAGATTGCCACAAGCTGTTAAGATTGCCTTGGGGATAAGTGGCGCTGCTGTTGTCTTGCTTTCTCTCCCTCTCCTTCCCTCCCTTCCTCTCTCGCTCTTACACGGTACGTTATCTACAGAGGTAAATTTATGAGCAGCCAAAACAAGGCTTGATTGATCGTCGTGCAGGACCAGCGATAAATGACACCCGTGCCGTTGTTTGGGAGATGTGGGCCGTGCAGCTGCCTTTCTGTTTCCGCCAGCCTATAGATAATCCGCCTTCGGTTACGGAGTGAGGAAAGTGAAATTGGGTTTTGTTTCTTGTTTGTTGAGAGATACCACTTTTCTTTCTTTCTTTCCTTTTTTTTCTTTTCCATCCGAAGCAGCAGACGGAAGCCGCTCTCTCCGGCTGGCGGGGCTGGGCTGGGCTCCGGCAGGGCCGTCACAGGGCGGTGGGTCCCTGCCCGCGCCGGGGGCTGGGTGCCACGGAGGGGACTCGGGAGCTCCCGGCGAGGGGCTGGTGGGACGAGAGGGCCTGCGTCTCCCGCAGTCCTGCGCCTGTGAAGCAACCCCGCTTTAGCCAACAGCTCGCCATCTGGGAGGCGCAAAAACGTTCTTAAAATGACCTTTTTTGTTTCCTTTTTTTTTTCCCCCCCTTCCAGCCCTTTCTCAGTGAAAGCTATCGCGTCCTGGCTGTCAATTTAAGCGTTTGTTAAACCATTCCAGACGTGTTGGTAGGATATCTGCTCCAAGTGTAATCTACACCGTGCTCCCTGGACCCCTCCGCACCGTCACAGAAAAATAAGCTTAATAGAGTTAAAAGCTAAAATACAATATCCACTGAACTATGAGAATTGACTGCATAAGCCTCCTATGTAAACAGAAAGCACCAATTTGTACAGCTCTGCGGTTAAATACTGCAGATTAATTTTTTCCAAATGTCAAATGTCTGTACTTAAATTTAATATACATGTTAAGCCTTTTCCCTCCTTCCTCAGCCTTTCATTTGTAACAGGAATTACTCCCATGGAGCCAGCTAGAATTACTCCTTCCAAAAAAAAAAAAAAGAAAAAAAGAAAGGGCCTAATTTGTGAGCCCCATGCTAGGCATGGAAAAGGATGCTTCCCTAAACAGGATTTACCCACTCGCCCACCCCGGGTGGGTATATCCCAGGCTGCTCGGAGCCTTGTGCCCCGCAGGGCTGTGCTCAGCTGAGGCAGACGGCTGCCTGTACGCTGCCTGCACGCTGCCTGTACGCTGCCTGCCCGCTGCCTGCCCGCTGCCTGCCTGCACGCTGCCTGCCTGCACGCTGCCTGCCTGTGCCGTGCCAGCTGGGCTTGCCGGCAGCACCGCTTCCTCCCTCCTCGTTCTTGCGGTTCTTCAGCTCTTCACGGTATTTTGGGAGAGATGGGTGGAAGAAGGAAAACCTCTCCCCTGTCTCTCTTCGCAGTGTCTCCTCGCATCCGTGCATGTTTTGAAAACACAATAAGTCTGTTTTCTGGCCCAGATTCTGTTGCTGGACTCTAGGCACTGGGGAGTAATTGTTTGAAATGCTGTCAGTGGGAAGCGGGCTGTGTGCCGACACGGCTCTGCAGTTGTTTCGTGCTGGGGATCAGGCGTTCGGAGGGGAGCAGCGGTGGCCGCCCCATCTCCTCGACCTCTGCAGCATCCGTGCTCTCACCGCGCATACGCGCACGCAGCCTCTCCATCACCGGGTCCTGGGTTTGCTTGTGTAGCACATTGCTTCCAGAATGAAATTACTCTTTCTCATGGGGAAAATAAGACTCCTTGGTTTTATAGGCAAATTAGTCTCAAGGTGTTCGAGGAGGACTCGCATGGCCGTAGCTTTGCGGATGACATTGAGGCAAAATATGAACACCAGTACATAGGGTTTTTTAGATTTTTTTGTATGTGCCACTCATTTACTTAATTAACTTATTCCCTTTATTAAGTCAGGTAAGTAACAGTAAGAAATAAAGCATCATGCAGCGTCATACTTCATTAATAATCTCAAGCATGTTTCTGACACTGTATCTTTTAACATGTATTTATTTTTTAAAGAATATAAAACAGGATACATCTTTTGTTATTTGCTGTTTTCCTGTTTGCTGTTACCTTTCTGCTCATCTTTATATATTTGAATAATTCCCTTGAATCAACATGATTGGTACACACAAATATTTATGTGCATAACCATCTGCAGATCAGGTAATGGGTGGGAATTAATGCTGTAATTTGTGTTGATGTAGTTCAGGGAAAAGGTGGCAAAATAGGAATAACCCTTTCACAAAAGCCATGAAATGTAAAAATGGTCCACGTTGCAGCATCTGAATAACGGGACTGTACAAAAGAGAAATGACAGTGACATTGAACCCGGCGGTAAACACTTCAGAGCTTTCCTTTGGCATCGCAAACCGTTTGAGCTCCGTTCTTCTGGTTTATGTGATGCCAGCCGGACCCCACGATGCATTTTACAGCCTTGTAATTCTCCTCCCCAGCATATATTCTCTGCGTACATCAGTGCAGTGTGACCCTGCTCCCTGGCCTGCTGAAGACAAATGCCCACCCAAACTCAAACCTGTCGTCCGTGCCCTGTCTGCGTAGCACTTAGTCTTGGGAAGGGTCCCCTCATAATTTTTCTTGTTGGTTGTATTGCTATAATTCAGGAGAGCTGAGCCTGTCCGTAGAGGCAACGATGCTTTATCCTCGTGAATAAACAGTCTGAATAAAAGGTAGCATCTCACCAGCTTTCATTATTTATTTATCTTTATGTTTGTCCCTGGCTCTTCTAGAACAAATAAAAGTGCACTGGGCAGTGTGTGTTGTGGACCAGCTGAGGGGACTGGCTTGGCTTTCTCCTGACGGTATGCTTAGTGTCTTCAAAGTTTTGTTTGCTCTTCATCGAGTGCCAGGCGTAAGCGTCGGGCAGCATGCGGGAGCGATGGAGGCAGCAGCCGCATCGGTGGGTAACGAGGGCAGCCCCCAGCTCAGCTCCCTGGCTGAGGTGGCTGGAGGCGTCCAGGGGTTTTGTTCCTCGCGTAATGGAAGATGACCCGGGGAGATGCTGGTGCTGGTTGTGTCTGAGCACGTGCTAGGTTTGGTTAGCGACCGGTTACACCTTGGCTGCTCATCTCCAAACACAAGCGTACAACTGAGCACAGCAACTTTGTGCGCCATCAGCTTTTAAGGCAGTGGGGTCACAAATGGGAGCATGCAATTTTTAGTAGGTCATGAGAGGTGGTTATTGTACTGTTGCTGAGTTATAACATCTTCACGCGAGATATGCGTGTGGCAGCGGAGATTCAATTTAGGGGTGACTGATTTACGAGATCGCACCAGTGATGTATGCAGCAATCTATGCACAGGCTGCTCAAAATGCATGCATGGGGAGTACTTCTCCGGGTATAAATGTGCCATATATTATAAATACGTAATGCTTATATAGACCAGTTTATGCCTTCCAGTAGTATGTGGAAAGAGTAGGGAACAGAGAGATACCTGCCTCCACCCAAACATGAAGCATATTACTGGAGGTGGCAATATCTCAAGGATCAGAAGGGGCTTCTTAAGTGCATCCATTATACATAAATCTCGCATGTGTGTGCAAAGATATATATGTAAATGAGCACTGGGAGATTGAGTTTTGTATTCTGTCTGTGTATGTAAATGCCTACTCATGCACTTAAAAGTATAGTGTTAGCTGTAGGTTGCAAGTATAGCAAAACCATATGGCTTAAAAAAATAACTTCAGCTCTGTGCTGTGAAATGGATGAGAAATGCAGTGTAATGTGCAGAGCCGCAGTCACTACTTTTACCTCTGGGATTTTGACACATCCATTAACAAGGAGACCTTGGTAGTGCAGTTGTTTTCAATCACTGCGAGACTCGTGGAAAATTCAGGGGAAAAAAATGCACAAATACCTGGTAATATTGTTTAAGTGATAGTTCTGAAACTCATTGATTTCATTTGAGATATATACGCTCACATAAATAATACGTTTTTATATAAGTGTATATGTATACATATTATTCTCATGTGTATGAGTAAATATTTGTATGGTACCTTCCGTTCTGAAGTGTTAGGTTATGTAGCCTAACGCACGAGATGGCTGCGAGATTATCTGGGAACGCAAGTATACATAATGGTGTATGCATAAGGAAAACTCAATAATAGATTTGCAAAAATAATAGAGAGAGTGAAATAAGTAAGGTAGAGATAAGTCTCAGCAGCAAAATCCAGATGTGGATTTCATAGCAGATACTTTTTTAATGAAAAATTTTGGGAAATGTTTTCCCTTTTTCCTTCCATCTGGCTCTTGCATGGGCCCCTCTCTAATATAAGCCACATAAGAGAAATGCCAGTCATAATCTAATATTGCACTTGGTGAATATGAAGTATTAAGAAACAATGGGGAAATGAGAAAAAGAGGCTGTAGGAGAACTAGGCTCCAGACCTGGCCTCTTTTTCACGGGTTTATCCGTTCTAGGAAAGAGGATATATAATATTTTTCAGTAATGTTTTCCACAGTTATTCATTTCCAGCTTTGTTTTTTAGCCTGTTTCTTGAGTCTCTGATATTTTTTTTTCTTTCTTCATATTTGCAATGTGAGTCTGATATCCACCATCATCACCAATAACCTGAAAACAAATTACTTTCATAAACTGAGTGAGTTAAACCTCTGACTGTCCCTAGCCTCCACTGCCATTAATGGCCTTTTTGTTCATGCCCCCAGACGCCGGTCTTAAAAAACCCTTGTGCCTAGACATGACTCAGAGGATAGATGTTCAAGCATGAATGACAAATTGGTTTATCGCAAATAGACGAAAAAGAAATGAGGTGCGACGATCTCAAAGCTGGATAGGCTTCTGAAAAGCCAGCGTGACCTTGTGCAACGTGTGTGCCGAGTCGCTAAATTTAACTGGGTGCAGTCTTGTTAAGAAAGTGCTAATGCTTCTTGTCCGGGAGGAAAATGGGCTTTTTGGTTCCCTGGGCACCTGACCTCTTTCGGTGCAAATATTGAATAGCTTGCGTGTCCTGACCCGCTTCTATTTACAACCCTTCCAGCTGAGCCCAAGGAAATACTGCTGGGAGCAGGGGAGGGAGGAGACTGAAGCACGGACCGAGCTGGAGAAGGGAGGAGAAGAGGGAATCGCATCTTCATGCTTTGTACAGCAGGTCTCCTAGAAGTGGAAGAAGGTCTTTTGACCCGGAGTGTTTGACCTGCAGAGCTTTAAAGAGCGCTCTGTTAACTTGCTGGAAATGGGATCTATACTAATGCCAAGTGGGAGATGTGGAGGGGCAGGAGAGAGCTCATGGCCTTGCCTTTCACCGTTCCTTCTTGGCGTTGCAGCTGCTGCGGTGCCTGGCCGGAGTGTGCCATCCCCAGCACACAGCTTAATTTCCAGAGCCATGGGGGCTGTCTTGGGTGGGCTGACACCTGTAGCTTCGGGTGTCTCCCTGGCTGTTCACCGCCAGGGCAGCCAAAAGTCCTCCGTATCAGTTGCGCAGCAGTACTGGGCTGGCTAATCCCAACCACATCCCCTTGGTCACCTCAGTGGCATGACCCACAGCCATCCTGGCAGCGTGGAACAGCAGGGCGCTCTGGTTCAAGGAGTTCTCCCATTCCCCTTGTGTACAACGTGGCCTCACTTGGGCTTTCTCTAGAAGCTCAACTGCCCTACATACTTCTGGAGGCGCGTCACCTCTGCTCTGTCAGCTGAGGCCACGCGAGCAGTTGACAGCAGTGGAAAGATGACTTCATGCGTCTTGCAGCCTGTGCTCCTGTCTCTGCTTTCCAGGCTGGGCAGCGTTTGGGGTTTTTCTTTTTTCTTTTTTTCAACAGGAGGATATATCCTGGCTTACGCTCCGTTTATGATTCACTGTAATCACCAGGTCCTTTTCTGAAAGGCTGTAATCTAATTAGTCACTCCCCACCCTGCATGGAGTGTATTAATAATAACAGGAACAGTTCATTTCAGAAAGTCTTTTGTAAACTACGCTTGTGTTACATATGCATGGCATAGTAAAAACCTTACAGAATGCTTTTTAGTCATAAAGCTCAAAGAGTTTTACAAAGGAGATGGGTACCCCTGTTTCCATTTTATGGATGTGGAAGCTAGCCCATGGAGAAGACAACCGATGGGCTTTTCACCACCCCTAAGGTGAAGGGCAGAGCTGGAAAGGAGCCGAGCACTCTGGAGCAGGGTCTGGCAGGACCCTGTCCTGTGTCTTCCCCGCCTACGTGAAATATGTGCTGTGCTCTGCTTATCTCATCTCTAACCCACTTCTTCACATTATTTCCCCATTAATTCTTGTCTTTCAAGCACTTCAGTGCTGTGGGATGGGAGTTCTCGTCTCTGTGGCCATACGTGCATCAGAAAGATAAGTGTTAAGTCCCAGTATTCACGTTGGCTTCCCATCAGTCAATTACAATTTTTGCTTTGGAGAGCCAGCTCTTTCGAGAAGTCAGCAAATCAGCAAAATAAGAAGATGTGTGGTTTGCAGTTAGTCTACTGGCTGGAGGTGTTTGCTTCATGAATCGCTCATCATCACTCTGCTTTGCATACGAAATGTCGTGTATCAAATTACCTCTGTGCATTTTTGTCCTCTTTTTCTATGCCTTCAAGCTACGGCGGTAACAATTACTCTGTTTTCATAAACCTGCCGGACAGCACTGCAGCCGCTTGGTCAGGTCTCCTATTTATTCAACTTGTTTAGGCTTGCGGTGATAATTATTTTTTCTCTGAAGCGTATGATATAACCCATGAGGCCAACGTGAGGTTGCCATGAGCCACGCAACGCAGCAATCGCTGGCAAATGCTGATTACCTTTGTGCTCAGATGATTTGAGAGGATGTTGCATGAAGGTGTAAATAGATAATTCTCTTTTAGCTTCTGTTAGCAATGCAACCAAAGGGATTCCCACTCATTTAGCGTTATTCCAGTTCACTTTGCAGCAGCCTTGTTAGCCAAGAAATACCCTGGTGAGCTTCTGGTCAAGAGAGGCTTTCTTAAGTACCACCAGAAAAACAGTCAGCCCCCCCGGGGAAAATGTCTTCTTTTTTCTTGCCCATGTTTGTTGCTAGTAGCTGGCTTTAGCATTTCCACCGCTTGGTCGCAGTTTGAGGAAATAAAAAAGTATAAAGTAATTTGCTGGATTTCTTTTACACACATTCGCAGAAAATCAAAGTTAATTTTTCTCTTCAAATTGAGGTTTTCTTTTTATTTTGCCATTTCCTTCTCCTTTTTCTTTGTGTTAAAGCAAGACTCCTGGGTCCTGCGACGAAGAAGAGGGGTTGCAGCCTTGTAGCTAAAACTTGGGAGTTTTGAGAATGAGGTGGAAGTCTCTCAAGGAGATTTCTGTTTTCTCTCCAAGAATGGTTAGTGTTGTTCCTAAACGGATTATCTTCTTCAGCATGACAGCCCCGCTGAGCGTGAGAGAGCGTTTTCCTTTCTTGCAGGGATTTAAGGGACCTTTTTAATTGGCAATGTAGCAGCAAACTATTTTTTGTATTAAATATGGGTAAAGGTTGGGAACTGAAGAGTTTACATGGATGGTTAGGGAGGCACTGTGGGCTTAATTTCCACATGTTGGAGAAAATTCTTCTCTTGGTTTAAACCTCCTTGCTTTGCTGCTGGATGGGTGGCCTTTGCCCGGGCAGGGGCTGCTGGCCGAGCAGCATGGTGGCCACGGATGCCACAGCCTCCTCTCCCAAAAGGGCTGCCACCATCAGAGCCATCCCATGCTGTGGGATGGATCCGGGCTCCCCGCGATCCGTGTGTCTCTGTGCCGGGAGGGGTCTGTAGGGGCAGAGCGTTGGCAAAAGGGTGGCCCTGGCTGGTCTGTAACCGCACACGCACAGTTGGGCCACTGCGATCCTTCGGCCAAGTTCTGCTCTGTGTCGGAGTCCAGCTGGAGAAGACTCACTACTTCCACTAATTGTTGTTACTTGGTCCCAGTACTTCCCCGTCAGGTATTTTAATTAAGGAAGTTTCAGTTCCAGCGTAGCAGAAACGCAGACTTTACACCGACTCCTGTCATTTTGGCTGAGTTTGTACCCTCCACCGAGGGCCAGCACACTGCCACGTTGGAAATTCTAGGCTCGCACAGGATGACGGCTGCTTTGAAATTGAGATAAATATCTTTTCACTGCCTCATAAACAGGGAAAAAAAAGCAGAAGGACCACGGCAGCATTCGTACAGACTCACATCCAAGCGGGAGCTGAGTATGGAGAGGAAAAATGGAGTGGTTTTGCAGGGATGAAAGGAAGGGTGCCTGCTGGAAAGGCCCCCTTGGGCCTGGAGCTGTGGTTGCACCTCCCAATCATAGCTGGGCTGCACCCTGCGCTGAGGACTTCTCCTCGCCGTCCCTGCCTCGCTCAGCTGGGGGCTGCCACCATGGAGCCCGGGGGTGGCCAGGGCAAACCTGGTGGGAGAGAGCCTGTGAGTCACAACCGATCTAGCAGGCAGATAAAAAAGTGCCTTGTTTATTAAAGCAAATGCCCTAATGAGTCTAATTTTTCATGTCCCTATTATGAAAGAATTCACTCCAGCCGAGTCTTAATTTTCCTGTTCAGCTTTCAGCTTTAAACGCGGTCTCCCTTGTTTTAATTACTGGTGTATTGATGCCGTTTCCTCCCAGCCGGTTGCTAGGCGAGGGCAGGCATCCTCGGGCTGGGACCGCTGCGGTGGCCAGCAGGTCGGGGGCCGATGCAGGTGCCTGGGGGGGTCTCCCCGTGCTGGGGCGACCGGCGGGACCCCCCTGACCTGCAGACACACCCGGGGTTTGCCTCCGGCGGGGGAAGCGCTTGCGGCGTGGGAATTACCAGTCCCATTACCACTCCGGTGTCAGGGAAATGAAGCTTTTCCATTACAAGATCACAGTAAATCACAGGGGGGGACGACAGCCTCGTTAGCATGGGCGAACTTACTGTAATTTATGTATAAATAACTCCTTTGTGTCAAGATAATTCAGCTACCTTGAAATGCCTTCTTGCAGTCTGTAGAGATACCTGTGATTTACGCACCATACTTCACGGCATTTTCCTAATTACATATAGACATTTTACAGGATTTTTTGGGTGTCCGGGATCGCAGGTCAGCCCTTAGTGCTAACCCCCTTCTGCAGGAGGTCCTGGAGGACAAGGAGCAGGTTGGCTCCTTCTGCCCCTGCATCCCAGGCTGGGCTGGGACGGCGGAGCCGGTGTGTCCTCTGCCGCCGGGTCTTTGCTAGGCAAGTTCACGCAGGATCCAAGGGCCACCAGCCACAAACTGCCTGAGGAGGAGCGCACCAGGCAAAGCACGCGATGCCCCCCGCGGTGACAGGCCGTGTCATCGGTTTCCATCGGTTCTCAATACCTTCCTTTAGGAAGGATTTTTGCTTACAATTAAGCTTGGTCTTACAAATGGGGGATGGTTTTACCGCTTCCCTTTGGTCATATTGTTTGCTTGCCGAGGAGTGGTATGGCTGTCAGATTTAATTTTGTGTCTACGTGAACTTGTTTAGATTTGCCTGCCTCCTGGTGGCTAATGCCAAATATCTGAAGGTACTTTTTCTTTTTTTTACTGTGTGAGAGGAGGTATTTTTTAAGTAAAGGCTTAAAAGTGCTTGGCGTTACTGGACCTACAAACTCTGTCCTCCTTCTCCGTCGGAGCATTTCTCCAGCGTAGTTGTTTCCCAGCACATCAACGCACTATTGGCATGCTCAGTGGCATCACAATTTTTTGTGTTAGCAATGTAGTGCTGTGCAGTCTTTAACCGACCATAGTCTTTATCCAGGTGAAACACCCCATCCAGTCTTTGGGGTAAAACATGAGCTGCTCACATGGACTCCTCTGGCCGGGAAACCCGCGTCCCTGCTGCGCCAGGGAAACCCGCGTCCCTGCTGCCCCAGGTGGGTCTGCACGCTGCTCTCATGTTTCCTCCAGGTACTCCGCAGGAAAATAGGAGTCTCAGCCTTTTTAGGTAGACCAGGCATGAAGCAGGCTGGAAGGCAGTGGCTGCAGGCTGCTCTCTCTCTGCATTTCTAGGTCTCTCTCCCTGCCATGCCGATTTTGTCCTGGCACCCTGCGCAAAGCCCACTGGAATTACAGACTCGAAAAGCCAGAGCACGAGTCTGTCCGTTACAGTAGCTCCTGGTGTGGTTGATGATTTTACCTTGGTTATAGAAATTTCCACTTCACGGAAGAGCCAAGTAGAAACACAGCTTTCGAGTCGTTTGGCTTTCGGTTACCGAGCAGTTAATGAAAGCGCTGCGTTCCTCCAGAAATTCGTCGCGTGTTGCAGACAGCAGCGGAATTGCATCATGGCCCAATAAGGTGCGGGCAGGCTCCTCCGCCCATTTTACGGACAGGAAAAAAAGAGGTGGTTCAGGTACCATGTGTGGATACTGCGGGGGTAAAGAACGGAGTCCAGACTTATTGTACACACGCACGCTAACAAGAATAATACTAAAAGAGCTGAGACAGCAGCCTCGGCTGGTCCGATGCCTTTGTCGTGACAGACAAAAGGTGTGGTTTTCATTTTCGTTAAGCCTAATATGATTGGACTAACGAGATCGAAAACTCTCCCTTCATCTCTCCTGAGGCATGCTCCCGTCTGTGGCTGCCACTGTAGCACTGGAGCCTGTTGAGGACCATTGGCAGTGTGTCCTTCATGGTGCCATTGGAGACTGAGCTTGAGGGTGTGCTCTGCAGTACCTGACGGAGGAGGTGTGACATTTTGATGATAGAGTTGTACCGTGCAAGCAATATTTGGGCTGTTTTTTCAATTAGCCTCGGTCCTGCTTGGAGCACAGTGGGAGGAAGAAAAAAAGAAAAAGCTAATGATGAGCTGCCAGCAGGCCAGGCTGGAGGTGAAGCACCCTACCAGTCTCCTTGGGGAAAAAAACAAGACTTTAGATATTGAACAATTTTGGAAACTTCACCCTTGGCTTATTTTATAGGGGGAAAACCCAGGCCTTGAAGCTCCAGTGGTAGAGCAGGACCTTTTGGTGGTTGCTCTGTGGTGGTGGCTGCGAGGAGAAAGAAGGGTTGGTGGGGCTGGCAGATGCTCCAGCAGGTTTTTAGTTTATATCTGGGCAGCACGGTGTTCGATCCTAGATTCAGAGTGGTCCGGCACACCTTGAGCACCGTCTTCAGGTGAGAAGCTGTTACAGAGAGGAACTTGAGGGTATATGTCTAAGTATTTTGTGGTGTCTTGGCATGGCAGAGTAGTAGTATTACCCTCCGCGGCTGTATCTGCAAAGCCAGGCTCTACGCGGTCTTCTTTTCTGATAGGGGATTTTTGCCCTAAATACAGAACTTGATAAAAATAATGATTCATCTGCTGTTCTCATGCCTAAAAACAGTTGTTCACCAAACAGTTTAATGTCTGAGCCTTTACAAAAAAACTCAACAGCTTAGGCACTTTATAGGCTTTTTTACCTTTAGCCTCAGAGACGGTGGGCCGTCTTGAAGAGAACTTGATTTGACTTGAAGAGAAAAACACATGTGCGCTAGGGGAGTTGTGGAGTTTGGGGCTTTTCCAAGCCGTCCTTGGCTTTGGTGGGCTCCAGCCCCGTGCTCGCCCAGCCCGCTCTTCCCAGGTGCATGTGTATTGCAGGGCTCCAGGACGGCGAAGGTTGTCGTGTCCTTCAGAAAATCCAGCTTTCCGAAGGCTTGAAATAAGGATTTTGCAACTGAGCTGCAGAGTTTTTAAGGGGAATTCTTTGGGGATGGAAACAAATAGCTCGTTGTAGCATTTCACAGAATTTAGCGAAAGGCAGTGCTGCAGCAAGGGATGGTTTGGATATTTTTTTTTTTAAATAATGGCATGGGGGATTTCTTTTCCCTTTTGTCTCAAAGTGAGTAGAGCGTGTACGACTGACTTCTGAACCAAACACATTCCTTGTAGAAATTGGAACTGGTGTTAAGCTGTGATTTGACCCACTGATGAATTAATGAAACGCTGAAGCACTACAAGTTTTAAATAACTTGCCCACTCCCACAGGAAATTCAGAGCAGACCCAGGACCAGAGCCCACGTCTCTCACTGTTGGAGGAGCCTTCCCCAGAGACTGATTAGGGCATGAAGTCCCTGGCAATTCCTCATCACCGTCTATCTGGGAGAAGCTGCGGCTGAAGTGAGCTTTCCTGCAGGAAGGGAGTCTGAATATTTTGGTTAATTGCTTTTTTTTTCCCATGGTCCATTTTTCCCCCCTCATTTCCATTTTTGTAAATTGTTTGGGTTTCCAATGAGCTAAAAAGGCACAGGATGCACATGCCTAGATCCTTCTGTAGGTCTCGCTGTGCCTTCTCTGGAAATGACAGAGCAAATTCCAAAACGTGGTGCCAAGAGGATCATTTGCAAGGGAATGAATGTTCCATAGGCTGTAGCATTGCCACAGGTAAACAGGCGTGCTTGTGGGGGTTTAAAATACTCAAAGGGTCTTGCACAGCTCCAGAGATACAGAGGAAAAATGAGTTTAAAATTGCAAGCTCACTGCTACATTGGGGGAAGGCTGCTGCAGCAGCAAGACGTTGTTTAAGGGCTCTGTTTTCAGCGTGCTCCTGAAAATGTGCGCTCGGAAACAGGGATTTGTGTCTAAATGGGAATCCAGACATACAAAACACTCCATTTATTCATGTAAATGTCTGTATAAAAATGCAAATGTGGTACCTATGGCTATTGCCTCGTATTGGGCTACAGTATAGCATATAAAAGGCATACTAATGAGTTTTCAGCAAATTTTGTGAAAATACTTGAACAGTCATGGGCTCTGATGTATAAAGTTACCTTTTAAAGTCATTTAAAGAAATAGATACTTGGTTTTGCATCCCAATGGCTCAGCTTCTTCACAACTTTGGAAATACTTCCAATTTAAAAGAAATCTGAATCTAGCGATCAGCTTTATTTCTAATTCTGCTGCTTGTTAACTTCACTCTGGGGTATATTTCCGAGACACTTCCAACCTCAGCTTGTGCATTTATTTACTTAATTCAGGGTTTTGTAATTTTTTGAATAGCATGTTTTCATCTTCAGGCAGATGCAGTACAGCTGAATCAAAAACATGGTATTTAAAAAGGACGGCTGAGGAACGAAGCCACCTGTGCCTGGCGGAGATGGCAGTAGACAGCAAGGTTGAGCTTACCAAGGAGTCAATTTAAAATTGGTGATTAATTTTAATTTTTAAACTTTCCTTAATTTGATGGGATGTGTAACCCTGTTGCAAGTATCCTTTGATATTCTGCTGTTAGGAATTGCAAATAAGAATGTTTCAGCTGACACTTCAGTGAAACGCCAGGTGATGTGGAAAGATGTGGGTATTGTCGGTGAGTTGTGCATAACCTGTGCCAGTGCTAATGCTCTGCTGCCATTCTTTAATCCGTTTTTAAGAGGAAGAGTTAAAATACCGCGCTGCCTGCACTGCCATTCGTCCGGCACCGCTTTTGACAAGAACAAGGAGGTTTATCTCCGGGTAAGGCCAGACACTGTCTGAGCTGTCTTCCCAGGAGAACAAGAAATGAAAAATGAGAAGAAGAAATGAAAAAAGAGGAACCTCCGGCACATGAGCACGCGCGTGAGGACGGACACACACTTCCCCGCAGCTTTTCCGGGGCGAAGCAGCCTTCCTTATCTGCAGGGTATCACAGGGAAAGAACATGGAGCTTGTAAGCGATGTTTTTGCAGGCACTGTATGTACTTTCTTTTCTCAGTCGCATCTGGAGGTGTTCAGCTGCCTTCCCAGGATTTGGGGATGATCTAGAGGGGTTAAGTTTTCAATGCTGGGAGTCTGTTTTGCAATAAGGGGGGGAAAAAAAATAAAGGTATGGTGACTCCTGGTGCTATATGTTTCAAGACGTGTCTGCCCCACGGGGTTCATTTCCAAAGTCTAAGCTATTTTTAATCTCCAAATTGAGACCCTGTGCTCTGGTATATGAGACATCGTAGGGTTATATTTAAATACATGAATCTGTAATATCCACTCTCACTCTCTTTTCTTCTCCCTTTGCTTGCTTTCCTGATGATTTTCCCTGCCTGCCTTCCCTGGCACTCTCTCCCTCCCCGACTGTTTAAGAAAAACAGCCTGGCTAAAACGGACGGGTTTTGTTGCTGCAGGCTCAGATTTCAGGAGCCTTGTCAGACAACCAAAGCCAGCAATGCACTGGGATCGCCTTTATCCGGCCTGCGAATTGGCTGGTGATCCAACTTGCCGTGTCCCGGTTGAAGAAGGTGTCCCGGAGCGGGAGCGATCAGCGTCCTCCACAACAGCCTTGTGGCAGGGTGTCTGCCACCTCCCTCGGCTCTCCTCCGCTCAGCCAAGCCAAACTGCCTGGAAATGCCCTAATGAGGGACAAGCCAGGATGCTTTGTGCTCTAATTAATAAAAAATTAACCTCTGGTCACTGGCTGTTTCCAGCACTCCCAGCAGCACTTGTTTGTAGGGAGGCAGCTATTATTGTCTGTCTCGTTCCTTTGGACTGGCACAAAAAGGAGACAAGGGAAGCACCTTTTGCCAAGAGTTTTTCCAAAGTTTTTTTGGAAAGCATCATACGTCCACGCATATATGCTTTAAATCATCCCAGGATTTAGTGTACCCACCTTAGTATTTAATACTGGGGTTTAGGAGCGGTTTTTTTTCCTCCACTTTTGGTCTTTTGCTGTCATCACAGTGAGCTTGCAGGGAAGAGTTTGTCCTCATCAGAAATTGTCCAAAATATGTATTTTTTTGCTGTTCTCGGGGAGAAAATGGTATGACTAGCTGGCTTTGGAAAACCAACCTTTCCAGCCCTGTGTGTGCTCACCAGAGTAGGTGAACCCATTGTTGACTCGGAGCAGGCGGAGGTTTGGGTTCCACCAGCCAGTTCCTGACCAGCCGCTGACTCTCTGCGACCTTGGAGGGGATACTAAACCTGCCAACTTTATTTTCTCCAGCTATAAATCCAACATTATTTCCATAACAGGGAAGGAATTTTTGTTCTGAATTGATGGCAGAGGTTTAAGGTCTGACTTCTCAGCTCCATGCAGTGTCGCAGACTGTAGAGCAGTTAAATTGGTTGGGCTCAATCTTTACATTTCTCCTGTTTCATAGTTATGAATGTTAATGGAAATAATTCTTCCCGGAATGACTATGTTTTCAGGCTCATACAGGGTGGTGGGAACCTTAATTTTGTGTATTTATGCAGAAGCATAATTGATACAGGACAGACTATACTCCAAGAGGGTCATGTGTGCAAGCAGTTTTGGAGTGATGAGCGGGTCTGTGGTAGTCAGTGTTTGGCACCAAACATCATCTTGGTATAATTTTGAATTGCTTCCACAGTGCATATTCGTAAGCCTGGAAGAAGTATACAGCACTGTCCCACAAGTGCTATTTTTTTGCTCATTTGTTGTAGTATGTGCTCACCAGATGGGCAACTTTTATGAAAATACCACTGCTGGCCTTCCTGAGTTTCCTTTTGCTTTGGCCGCTGATAAAGGTTTTATTTGATGAACAGCAGAATAATCCTGAGCTGGTCAGCCTTGATTTCTATGGCATGCTGTCTCTTTAAGGAAGGAGAAGGAAGGGGAGAGGGGAGGTCAAATTTATCATCTTTAGATACCATCTTGAGCCGTCAGACCCCCATAGAAAGAAGCAGATGTTACCATCCAGATCACAGAATCACAGAATCATAAAATGGCTTGGGTTGGAGGGGAACTTAAAGATCATCTAGTTCTAAACCCCCTGCCATGGGCAGGGACACCTCCCACTAGACCGGGCTGCTCAAAGCCCCATCCAGCCTGGCCTTGAACACTTCCAGGGATGGGGCATCCACAGCTTCTCTGGGCAACCTGTGCCAGTGCCTCACCACCCTCACAGTAAAGAATTCCTTCCTAATATCTAATCTAAATCTTGTTACCATCCAGATGTCACCCCTGCCAGATTTCAGCAAGGCCATGTATGAAATAGCTGATAGCAGCACAACAACGTGCGTGATCTTAAACACCTTCTACCCCCGTTAGTGGCTGAGCAGTAGAAGTGCTCAGGAGATAGTTGCTGCAAGTCGGTAGGCGGCTTATCTAAAAGGGGATGCTCAGTGAGACGGTCTCGGGGCTGGGGCAGCAGCCACAGCAGTTGTTCTCCAGCGCATCACGCGTCCAGCCCTGGGCCACCGTCACCAGGCGCAGTAGGTTCCATCTTCTCCCTTAGTAATGCTCTCCTTTCTTTTTCCGTTGCCTTCAAGGGTTACAATCCACCAGCTATTACTGGAGGGCAGTGTTGGTTTCTTGCTGAAGATGAAGGCAGAGTTTCACGCGGGCTGGGAAGAGCAGCGTGCTCTTGGCAAGTAGTTTGTGGGAGCGATCAGCTTTTACTGCAAGTCAGGAGGAGGCTACTCCTGTTCCTTAATTACTTTGATTCTTTTCTGCCTTGAGAGGAAAGGAAAAAAACAAAACAAAACAAAAACCTTTATGGAATATTCATCAAGGTAAATCAAATTTGGCCAAGAAAGAGTGTTTGGGGAATAATTTTTTTTAGAGCTAAAGGGAGCTTTCTGGTGAGAATGCTGTGCTGTATTCTGGCTTGATATGTATATATATATGCATGCATATGCATAGAAACAACTATGCTAGCTTGGTCTTTTTGTTTATTACTGTTGGTTTTGGCACTGAAGTGATGTAGTTCTTAAAGTGACACAGGAGAATATCTCCAACGCATTCAGAAATCAAAGGAAAAGACTAAAACCGTCTCAGTGAACTGAGGCGCTGGTGATCTAGCACACGGATTTTTACACTTTTTGAAATAACTTCTAGCCAAAAAATGTAACAATTTAAAGCAAAGCAGCTCTTTGCTTGCTGGGCCTCTGCAAATGTGATAGTAATCTCCCCAAATTACCTATTTCAAGTCTAAATGTTTAATGAGTAACTGCCTACAAGTGGCAAAAATTAATCAAAATGAGCATGCTTTTAAGTCACATCTTTTAGCTTCTTCTTTTCAATAATAGATAATTATTGACGTTTCTAGGAAGCAGAGGTACTCTGAGAACAGGGAGCAGTAATACAGCAAACTCCTTCAGTCTTTCTTGTAACTTGTGTGGGGTTCCTCCGCTTGGATGAAGCGAAGTCTCGGGTCTGTCGATGGCAACGACAATGCTCCCTGTGATTGAAAATAGGCCGCTTCCAGCGTTTAGTCAGTTCTGGTTTGAGGCATATTAAGTCTTTGAGGTCTGTGCTGAGAACTGCCAGCAAGGGGAACAATAACCGAAGTTATAATTTTTGCGGCGCAGAAATACTAGCTCTCTGGCAACTGGACTAAACATACCAGACTCATTTCTCATAAGACACCGGAAAAGGTTCAGCGCAGACTGTAACTCAGACAAATTGTTGATGTTTCAGAGCACAGACCAGGAAGGATTAATTTGTCCAATAACTCTCTTTATGTGGTCAGGAATTTTCAGTTGCAACAACCCATTTGGCAAATGACTTTGCTAATGTCGTCTGCAAAGTCCAGCTTCACTCGCTAAACTTGAGAGAGTATTTTTTTTGCCGATGAGCGCTGCTATAGGTATAAATTTCCCCTCTATCCGAAGTGAGAACGTAACCCTCACCTCCGATGCCTGTGCTGAAGGAGAGCGGGGCAGAGCTGTTAAGGCAGTGGATGGTTTAGGGCTGTTGGTTTATCAGGCTTTGTGGGGTTTGCTTCTAGTTCAAAGTGCGGATTCTTGAAACAGCGGAGATGGCTGCTTGAGCCTTACTGGGACTGGTTTATTTTTTGGTCTTTAGTGTTAAAATTGGCGTTCGTATAACTTGGGAACCCTTTTTCTTGCAATCTCAGGAATTTCTTGCATGCGTGTCCCCAGTGTGTAACGTGCACGCGTTTCTAGTGTGAAAGTGCAAGCTCACACATATGAAATGTATCTTTACTGGGTTGAGACCTACATATATACAGTAAAGATGTTTTGTGCATGCTGATGTATATATATGTGTATATAAAAGTCCTCAATCAGAGATGTAGCTAAGTGTGTGGTTCAGTCTATGAGCCTCTCTCTCATTTAAGTTATATTCTGAATTAATTTTGATATTGTTTTTAATCTTGAAGCCATCAACACATTTCTTTAAAAACAGTAAATCAGCCCCTGTGTGGATTTTCTAGCTCTGTCAGGTTCAGGAGTAGTAAAGCCTATTTTGGAAAGTGCTTTTTGCAGGGTTTCTAAATGTGAGCGGCAGCTTCTGCAGTTGTTCTTCATGAAAAGCACTTTTTGACAATCTCAGAAAATGTAAATTTAATCTTGATAAGTGCTTTCCCTGAATGCAACCTTCCCTCTGTAGTGGGAGAGTGCATATTACATCAGCATAAATGCATTCAGTTAGCTCTGTATACAGGCAAGTGACCTTGCATTCAAAAGATGGTTTAGGATCACTTTGAAGACCCTATTATCCATCATAAAGTTTTGTGTAGATTAGGGAAAACGTAATAGAGTTTTCGGGTTTTGGTGTTTTTTTTTCCCTGTGTAACAAAGCGAATCTGGACTCTTTTCGCTAGAAGTCATTTCCCACACTGTCTTCTGAGCTGATCACTGCCATTATCTTAGGTCTGGAAAGTGCTGTTCATTCATTTTTTCTGCCCTGCGATACAGCCAGCGTTAGCAGGTAATGCAGAGCTTTCTATTGTAAATAAATAGCGCAGGTGACGTGGAAAAACCGGTCTTTATTTTTTACTCGCTGTTGCTGCTTTTCAGTTTACAAGTGAAATTTAAGGTTTTTCAAAAGCGCTTTCAAGAAGCTTCACTTGCTACCTTATCAGAAGAGTCACAGGGAAAAATACAGCCAGATTGTTTAAAAACAAACAGTAATTTTTTAGAGATCTTGTTGTGTGTAGGTAGTGTAAGCGTGAATGAACTACCTGGCTTGTAAACCCTGAGACAGTGGTGGAGTGTTGTGGCTTGAAAACGATCCCGAATTTGTATTTTCTCCAGGCATTCAGCATCCCAACATCATTCTGGTTTCCACAAATATAATTGAAAGGGAAGCTGTCTCAGAGCCCTGTGGTGTTTTAACGAGGGTATCATGTGTCAATCACGGCTGAGCCGTTACCCTCCGGACAGCTATGGCACAGCACCAGCTGGGTTTGAAGGCTCCCGCGCAGTCCTGCTTCTTCATCAGCACCGTGAGGACCCCAGGAGAGGGATCCACGCAGCTGAGATGCATCCAAGGCATCTGCCCAGGCCTGGCAGATGTGGTTTGGGACACGATGGACATCTGCACCCCTTTGGAGAGGCAGCTGGAGGCTGGGCAGAAGACCCTGGGACACCTGAAATCTAGCAGACATCTGCATTTGGGCATCTGAGTTGCTCTCCCGGGGTCAGCGTCAGTCAAAGTTAGCCTATTAGATGTTTTTTGAGAAAACTTGAAAGTGCGCTGGGTGAGACCTTTGTGGTGCGTGGATGTGGTATGTGTTTTATGGTACTAGGAAACCTTATTCCAGGTTTCATTGTATAGTACAACTTTGCATCTTCCACCTTGATTTTCCCATATATGCCAGTTGAAAGGGCTTTCTCTCAAATGGCTTGTGCTAGCCCGGAGCAGTATTCTTGGACTGGCTTAAAGCCCCTGAATCTCTTTCTTACATATTATTATTCCAGTTGTTTTACATTCCTGTTGAGGCCTTGGAAAATACTTTGCTTCTTTGTTTTCAAGTTTTCTTAATGACTGTTTAGCTTGTTCAGGCAGTGCCTGGGCCTCAGCAGAAGGCACCCTTGGCTTCTGATCTTCTGACTCTCAAATAAGCTCAATTTCGAAGTTTGTGGAAACCAAGCTTTTTAATCTGATGATTGGATGGGAGCATAAAGCTAAGAACTTGGCAGCAGAGAGAAAAACGGGAGGATTCATCTTCTTTGGCTTAACACTTAGGAGGTTTCAGCCTTTGCCGTCGCCCTGAATTCTGCGATGATTCATGCATGTGGATGTGCGGAGGAGTTCCTGGGTAAAGCATGTGTGGGCATATAGATGTGCTGTAGTGAATACCGTGGCTGACGGTGATTTGGTTGAATTGCAGGTCTCTATAGACAATAAGAACAAGAGGGTGAGCTATGGCAGACGCAAGCGTGATTAGCATTTCCAGCGTGAAACCCTTCGGTCAGCAGGAAAGAGGAAAAAGCAAAGCAGTTTGACACATGAGAACAAGAACATTTCTTATTGCCTAGGCTGCTCCCCGAGACTTTGAAATGCCCCTCTTTGTCGAGGAAGCATGCAAATGTTCTCATTATTTTCTGTAATTTGCATTATTAAAGAAAAGTTATTACCCAGGCTCAAACTTTCTTAGAGCACTGAGTCAAAGATACTGTTTTGCTTGCTGACACCGCATGCTCAAATGGACCTAATGGCTTGCTGTTCAGGAGTATTTTACTTTTAAGGACCCTTAATTGCTTTAACATGCCGTGCTGTAAACAGGCTGAATCACGGGTAAACAGCAGTCCTTTCCAGCTCTGTTGTTAGGTAGGGTTAAAGGCGCTGGCTCAAATTAAGAGTTAATCCTTATTCTTAAATCAAGGGAACTAAATCCTTAAAAGAAAAAGGAAAAAAGCCCCTTTAGTAATTCCTAATCCCGATTTTTAGCCCTGGGTGCTCCCAGAGTAATCCTGTCTCTGATTCTGGAATCCTGTTTTTTTCTGTCATCCAAGTTTGTCTCTCTCTCCCTGTTGACCGCGGACCCACATTGCTGCTTTGAGGCTTGCCATGCCTTTGTCCTTTTGCTGAATGTCCATCCCCGCGCAGACCCTGCGTCATTCTTACTTTGATGGGATGGGGATGCCCTGATGGAGCACGGCTCTCCTCTCCTCCGACAGTGCTGGAAAACATGCTCTGCCGGAAGGAGCTGGAGCAAGTTGGATGCTCTCCATGCAGAGGTGATGCTCTCGGTCACAGCAGGAGCCCTGTGGCTGCTGAGGGCAAGGGGTGGGGGTCTGTGAGGCTGATTCCCAAAACTGGCAGCAGTGCCCCTGATTTTAAAAATAAATCACTGTGAGAGTTTTCCATTGTGGTTTTCTTACCCGGGCTAAGGATGGTCAAAGCAACGTGGGTTGGGGTGAAATGAAGTGGTGGCAGCGGCCACCCCGCAGCGCTGCGTTGGCTGGCGGCCGGGGACCCTGCTGCGGGAAGCGCGGCAGAGCGGCCCTGCTGCTCCTTTTTATTCCCGATAAGGAAGAGGAGGAAGGAGTTGCTGATGTCTGAGAAGGGCAAAGGGCAGGGGAAAAGGCAATAAAGCGCTTGTCTGGGATGTGGGCTGGAGCAGCGGGGAGGGAAGCCGTGGGAGATGGAGGGCTGGCACCGATTCCAGCCTTCCCTCCGGCACCGAGCTGTGTTGAGGAGCACATCTGACTGCAGAACTGCAGATGCTGATCCACCCTGGAGGTCAGTTTGCTTATTCATTTCTCACTGCTGGCTTTCCATTTACACCAGGGAGCAGTTCAGCTCTCTGAAAGACTTTGCTGGTGTGAGGGGTTGCTGTGGTACCCTTGTGGCCATATCACATCGGCTTATCTTACCCCAGGGTTTTGTCTCTTAAGGATTTGAGTGCTGATCAGGATGTTTCCCGTGGTCCAGCTCTCCTGCATGTGTACACACACATAGTCAGAGGTCTGCATGTGAGCTTTAACTCCAGCTGTAGGATGGCTACAGGATGGGTTGGAGTGCTGTGATAACAAAAAGGCAATTTCTCTAACCCAGATTGGCCTCTGCTCTGCTTGGAAAATGCCTTGTTCGCTCTTAGCCCCTCAAATATTGTTGTGTAAACAGCAATGAAGAGCGGATCCTCCTAATCAGCCCCAGTCATTGGTACACCATGTCCTAGCTCATCAGGACCATTTTCACACAGTGATGATGCACTCGCTGAAGTCGGTATGAGGCTGCTCCCGCGTAGCCCTTGCATGGGATGGGATAGCTGCTGGTGCTCTGGTCCCCAAGTCAGGTGAAGGTGGCCTCTGGGCATTTCCCCAGGTTGTGGCAGAGCTGGGCTGCACGAGCACGGGGTTTCTCGCTGGACTCTACAGCCCAAGAGGGTGCTTCTTGCTGCGGCTTCGCAGGCTTGTGCAGCAAAGGGCGGGTGGGATGCTGGGGGCTCTCTGGAACAAGGACACTGCTTGGAGATTCGTCACCCTGCAGGACAAAGAATTGGCATCACGTTTTACATGGAGTAATCCAGGAGTCCAGATGAGCATTTAAATATGTTGAATCAAAAGAGATGATTGTGATCAGGCCACTTTGTCTTCTTGACTTGGAGTATTTTCTCCTCAAGGGCGTTTAAAACAACGGAGTCGAGCCTTCAGATTCGTAGCTGCCACCTTATTATCCTATTAGTCAATTATGGCTGCTGAGGAGCAGGAGTAAGTGACAGTATGGCAGATTACAGCAATTTATTTGCAGTTCTCATAGTCTGGTACCGCATATCATCAGGCTGTTTAAATTTAATGATAGGGTTTTTGCATGTGTTTTAGTGCAGTTAAAGTTGTAATCAAAATGTTTAGGAAAACCCCCACTGACCTGCATAAATACTCCCATCTTCAGCACTGCTTTCGTGCCCTGTTGTAATCTTTATTAGCAGAGCTGACTCACTAATTAGGGGAAGCAACCTGCCTTGGAAATAATAGATTATTTTTCTCTTCTTTTTTTACCACTTTACAAAGCTTTGAGGACTAGAAGTTGCTGGTGACTCTGTGCCTTGGCTCTGCTTCTGAGCTGTTCTCTCACCGCCCACCCGATTGAAATGAAAACCTAGAAACAGGTACACGGTAGCTTATTTTCCGTGAGCCTGGCACGGTATATTCCACGTGGGGGAAAACAGTCACCCACTGGGCTTTAAGCACCAGGCAGTGGTGGTGTTCTTGAGGAGGTGTCTGTGGTCAAACAGCGCAGTCTCCACTGCTGTCCCAGCTCCCATTGCATTTGGTTGGAGAAGAATGGAGAAACTACCAAGATTTTGTCTCGTCGTGTTTCATGGGTTTGTAGCTGACGAGATGATAACCGTGAGGTCTGAAAGCAGGCTGGGGGATCCTCAGCAGCATCCACAGCCTTTCAGTGGAGGTTTTGTAGGGCTTAAGACCTGGCTGCCGGTGATCACCTGCTCCTTCGGGACACTCGGCCTGTGGTGGGATGTAAACCGAGATGCCTTGCTGTTGTTGGCTCGACGTGCAGCCATTCGGTGGAGCATCCGAAAGATCAGCAGATCTCCTGGCCAGGGTACATAAACACCCTGAAAAACACTTTTGAAAAATTTGAGAGATTTTTCTCAAGGGTTTGGGGTCTAACTTGGATACTCAGTCACTTCATCTTGCACTAAAATAAAGGTATAATCATCAAACCCACAAGCGTGTTCAGCCAGCCAGCGTGCACAGAGCCCAGGTGAGGGAGATGGATGAGGTTGCAGCTGCCTGCCACTGCATGCTTTGATGCAAAGCAGCAACCTAAATGAAATAGGGATGTATATTCAGGATGAAATTTAGGGATAAAGTGTTTCATGACATACGGGGAGTTCTACAAATAGCTGCTAAGCGCTGAGTCCATAAACCATGTTGCTTACACAGAGCAGAATGGGTGGCCGGGAGACACACGGCTCTGGGAAAATTACGTGAAGAACGTGTTTCTGCTATAATGCCCTGAAACGGAGTGGAGGATGATGAGAAGGCCTGGGCTGAGATTGTAGCCACAAGTGGACAGACCCTTCTCCTCTTCCACCCTGGAGAGGGGCTGGCAGGGTAGGATCTTCTTCACTTTTGTTTTTCTCCTCTGCAGCTCAGGTTTTTGGTTGAGTTGGGGCAGGATTTTTACTTGCCTTTCCATTCATCACCTGCATTTATTCAGTAACTAGGCATGAGATGCCCGGATCCCACTGCAGCCCTTCAGCAGCAGCACTTCAGGTTTTCTGCCCTGTTTTACCAAGTGGCCATCAACTGTCCCCAGAGGGTGACCCTCACTAGCCCCCTCCCGCCTGCGTCCGTGTCCCACGCTGGAGCTTTCTCAGCAGGACGCTGGCCAAGACGCCACCACTCCTGTTCGCGGGAGCCTGGTGCAGGTTGGTCGGCAATCCCAGGGCTGTCGGCACAGGGACCGCAAAGGGACCACCTTCCCCAGGGATTTCTGTGGGGCTGGGATAATCCTGCCTTTGTTTTGGAGGGAAGGATATTCTCTGAGCCAAGGAGTGGCGTCAGATTGGGATTCAGAAGTTACTAATTAGTGAGTAATGGTATGTAAAGCTGAGCTGGGCTTGAAGAAATACACCAGTTGTGTGTATGAGTTAGGGAACGGTTTACAGATGATGGGTGTTACTTTCTGCAAGGGCAGGGACAATTAAATGGATTTTCTTTGAGCTGTTAACCAAGAGGCATAATACCATTTGTTATATCCATATTGGGAATATGTCACATAAAAATATAATTGATGAAAGTATTATCTTGTTTAATTGGGAAATCGAAAAAGCCACTTTCCCTTTATTTACAGATTATTAGCAGCAGTATCTTCTGTTTGGTCCATGATGGTTTGCACATAAGTCACAGGCTTTGTGCGTTAGATTCAGCATATAGTTCTCTTAAAGAACTCTGGCTCCTCAGTTTCAGAAATTACAACTTCTAGGGACCTGCAGTTGAAGCCTTGTGGCATTTTACAAAGGTGTGGTATAACCAGCACGGAGGGCAGCTGAAGGATTAGGAGGAAAAGTAGCAAAAATGTTTTTTCTATTTTATTAATTAGGTGAATTCCCTAAATCTTGTGTTGGACCTCTTCATGGGAAGGAGTTTCACCTTGACTCCATGTGACAGTGCTGTGCATAGTCAGGATAATTATTTTTCCAGTACTGATTGGCAGTAAGTTGCTCTCTTGTGATTTTGAGGATGTTCTTCCAGTAACAAGAAACTTGTTTTTAATAGGAAAATATGAATATGAAATCATGAAAAATATGGGAAGACTCTGAGGCAGAGATAAAATTCAAATGGAAGAAAACAGGAAATGAAAGAAGGAGAATTGGCCCCATTTGGATTTTAAGCTCTTGCTTTTCTTTTAAACTTCAATTCGTTTTTAAATCAAAAGCCTTCTTAAACAGAAATCCAGACGTTTTCCACCACTTAATATATTAAAACCAAATATAATGGCAATTTGATTTTGCATCAGAAAATGTTAAATCAAATGTTTTCAGTGAGTGGGCAGTGCCTGCTGAAAAGAAATTAATCAGCGAACAGTTTGGGGTTTTTTCATAGTCATCTTTAATGAAGATATTCTTCTCAATTTAAAGCACTTTTTCTTTTGACAGCAGAACACGTTTTTAGTGAATGTGAGACAGATTTTCTTCTCATCAGCCCAGGGATGTTCATCTCCGTGACCACGTCCAGAGCACGGTGGGAGATGGCGGGTGGCCGTGCCAGGAGCAGGCGGCCGGGGTGGGACACGGCGCTCGGGGGGCTCTGGTGTCCCTCTGCCGGGCACCACGCTGCCGCCGCGGTGGAAATGCGCCCGCAGCCCCCAGGGGCTCACCCAAAGTGAACCCGTGCCCCTGGTCAGGTTTGGGTGCTTATTTGGTGTCGGAGAGGTGTTGCCATGGGGGAAGAAAAAAGTTGAAAAACAGTTGGTTTTATTCTGTCAGTGTGAAAACAGATTTTAAAGAAACTTCCGAGCAGAAGCTCACTGTCTGAAACATATGGACATTTTTCAAGCAGAGTAATTTATTAACCTCTATTCGAGTAAGCAGAAGCCGACTGAGATGCTGTTTTCAAGCTTGATACAAAACGAGAGGGAAGCGTATTTCTGAAAGAAAAATGACTCCTTTGGAGTCTCTGCTCCCCGTCGCACATTTTTGCCCTCCCAAGCTGGGTGGTGGAGGTGCTGCCATCGCAGAAGTGAGGGGCAGGAGAGCGGGTCAGGCAGTGAGCCAAAGCCTGCCCCCGTGAAACCCAGGGAAAGTTTTTGGGCTGCAGCCCACCACCTAAAGCTGGTCAGAAGCTCTTGGTGGACTTGGGGTTATGGTTGACTTGTGTCTCCGGTTGATGCGTAGTCTATAAAGGGACGTGTCATTACACCTCCCTTGTGTTCGGTCTCCACTCCCCGCGCTGCAGGGACCAGATGCTTTGGATGAGCACTGCTGGTTCAGCTGTTTCACAGGGGCACGTTGCCGTGCAGAGCGGGTCGTTGGCTAACGGGGTGCCAACCCAGGTAGGTATTCATCCAGCCCCTAACAGGGGAGTTTAGCCGAGGAGTGTGGCTTCCATTCACAAAACCTTCCTTCCGCCTTGCTTTCTGTTTTCCAGCAACCTGCTTGAAATACAGGTTTATTTTCTGGCAGTGTTTGAAAATCTGTAGCATTATACATGGTAATAGGCAATGGCTTAAAGCACAGAAAGTTCGAAAGTGGAGTTCATCAGCACGGTAGAGTAAAGCCCAGGTCTCTGAACACCCAGCAAACCCCTGCCAAATAAACTTTCAAAAATTGGTCTGTTTAAAAACTAGCTTGGTCCAGGATTTCCTTTGGTCCATCATTCGTTACTTCTGCTCTGGAGTTGCACGATGTCCTCATCTTTATAGGAAAAAACGCTGGAATGATCGGGAGCGGCTTCAAATGTTTGGTGGCATGATGGAGACGCTTATTTACTCCTAGAATAACCATCAGCATTGCATGAATGCAGCGACATGCCTCGTGTCTGCTGCTGGTTATTGCCGGGAGCCAGACAGTTGGCTGTGTGCTGGCGAGGCGGCTGCTGGCATCGCGGTGGGACGGGTCTCGCAGAGGGAGCTGCTGGCGTGCGGCAGGGACTGCATCCTCCTATGTTCATCTGGAAGCTCTGGAGCCTGAAATTATTAGCAGCACTCAATCTGAAATTGGACAAGATGCAATGTCCTAACCAGATGAGGTCAGAAATGTATTATTTCTATCTATTATAAGGGATGATATTAAATTCTTATTTAAAGGGTTTCAGGCTTTGTGTTTCCTTCTGAGAAGGGAGGGCAGTGTGGAAGCTCTGGCCAGGATGGTGCTGTGTCCTTCTCTGGCACTGCCCCGGGCCAAAGGGCTGCAGGAGATGCATGGGCCACCTCTCACCCAGGCAGACATGTCTCCAAAAGGTCTCCCTGGACCAGCTCAAGGTGACCATTTCGGCTGCTGCCTATCCCATCTACCCCTGCAGTGATGTGAAATGGCCATGGCTGGGGGCACAGAAGTCTCCTGCTCGTGCGGGACTGCCCCATAGCACTGCTCACGGCCGTCAGACGCCATCAGATGAGCTAATTTGGGGGCGCCTTCCTGAAACGGGACACGTGATCCATTTTCCATGGCATCCTTGGTGTCCAATTTACTTACCGCCCAAAGTCCAAATAAATATAAAGTTTCCCCGTTACTTGCAGTGGACCATGTCAGCGTGAAATAAATTGCCGCTTCGGTTCATTTCTCAGCACCGTGTTCGCTTACACCCTCTCTCCCGCACCTCTTTGTGTGGTAAAATACCTGAATTCTGGGTTTGAGGCAGTCGTGGCACTGAGGTGAGCAATGGCAGCGGGGCGAGAGGCAGCTCGGCGCTGTGCTGCGAAGGCTCACGATGGCCTCGTTCTTCCTGGGGGTCTAGAGGGATCCAACGCCTTTCTAATTCTCTTGGCGGCCATGTCCCAGAGCTGAGCAAACGCTTCAGGACAGCTTAGACAGGAGCACATAGGCACCGTTTGCATCTTTATTTTAATGGGAATTAAGCGAATGTATAGCTTTCGACCTTGCTCACGCTCTCCGTAATCTTTAATGTAATTGGCAATGCCAGCTTTGGTAAGTATTGCAAGTGGTTCTCAAGGTTAGGCCTTTAAATCCCATTGTGTTAAGCAAATAGGCGAACATCAGATGATAATTCTGGCGTTGCCTGGCCGGGTGCGTGGAAGCGAGTCCCCCACGCCTGGATTTGCAGGCGTTGGGAGGCATCACGTCTCAGTAATTATCACGGGAGCTCGTCACCCCCCGACCTGGACAAAGGGATGCTGCGTGGTTCAGCGCTGCCGCCTGCTGCGCAGCGTCTTGCCAGGAGGGAGAGGCCCCAGAGCGCCTCTCCATCACTAAAATTTTCCTTCCTGGTATTCTTAATTCTTTTTAATTGGTGCCAAAAAGGCGAGAAGTTGTTGTTCGAGCAGCCTTTTTTGGGCATTTTTTTTTCTCTCCGACAGCATGGAATGTCACGTGTGTCTCCAAAGAGCCATCCAGTCACAAGGGAAGCGCAGTCGGCTGGGCGCCGACAAACACGGCTTCCAGGGGGGGATTTTCTGCCTGTTGGTGTGTGGGAACGTGCAGGATGTGAATCTGAAGGGTTAAAGACATGGTTTTAGGCGGGTTGGAAGGAATTAAGATGAGATTTTCCCTCTGTGTGAAAGGGGAAACATGCGGCGGATGATGCAGAAGCTGCTTCTGGTGCGGACAGTTAGTTTCCTCCCAGAGATGCGTGCGGTGGATGGGCAAGGCTGGACGCAGGGGGATTCACAAAACACGCCTGTAAGAAACCAAAACCTCAGAGTTTTGGGCATTGGCCTGAGAACTGAATCCAGGCTCTGCTGGAACGTGACCCTGCAGTCTGTTCAAAAGCGATTTAAAAATAAAAAAATAAAAATCCAGCATCTGCTACGAAGGGACTGATGCAGAAAATCCTTCCGCTAGCTTCACAAAGCGGTGGAGCGGCTCCTGCCTTGGTTTTAATCTCAAAAGCAAAAAAGCCCTCCTCATCCCTTTCTCCGCTCAAGCCTCCTCGCTCTCTGCAGCCTTGTCCTTCTCTCCTGCTCACCCTCTGCTCTCCCTTCCTTGCAGTGCCAGGGGGACACGAGCATCTTCTCCTGTGAGCGGGGACGTCCCCGACCCTGCTCTGGACTTTGGCTTGAAAGGATGATGCTTGTCTCAGTGAAGCCGGGTCAAAAGCGTTGGCGCTGGGACTTACTTTGAGTGAATGAAACTGATAAGCAGTACTTTGGGTAGTTTATTATCCCAAAATACGTCAAATTATTCTGCAAGTAATCATAAGGCGCAAATGAGCTGTGGCTAATGAGGGTGCACCCTGGCTGCCGGAGCGACCGAGCCAAGCGTGCCCCTCGCCGCCCCTGCGCTGGCTCCAGCTCTACGTTTGTGTTTCCAGGGACGACGGTCTTCACTCATTCCCCTCTTCTGTCACTGTTTTCCTGGTTCCAAGTATCTTTACTGTAAAAACTTCCCAGTGAGAAATTGAAACATGAAGACTTTTTCTGATCTCTTTAATGTAAAATGCCTAAAAATAGACCGCGTGGGAACAGTTTTCCACTTGAAGAGCAAAAACCCTGCAAAAATGTTTCAATGCAGATTTGGGACCTAATTATTTTTTCTCACTCACAGCCATAGTTTTTCCACAGTGAGGACAGCAAGTCCTTAATATTTGGACTTCATCTACTTACAACCTGGCATTTTCCTTCCCCTTTACGGAGAGAGCAGAGAATCAAAGTAGCGAATGCCGTCCCAAAAGTCCCAGAGCTGATCGCCCCAATTAATTCTACACCCTTCATTTCACCTTCATTTCCAATGTCAGCTGGTTCAGCTGGATGGCCCCAGGTTAGTACAGTTGAGTCAAAATATCTATACTGGGCAAAGGTAAAGTGTCCTTAACTGAAAAATATGGCAAGAGAAATGCTGTAGTTAAAATACAGTATTTCAAAGCACTCGTTAGATCAGCACAGGGGAGTGCCCAGTATGTGATCAGACCATTTTAGAGTTGGCTAAAGCACACAGAAATGTGTGGATAATGTTGTCAGAGGCCCTTAAAAACTTTTTGTTAGTGGCAGGGTCTTATCCAGGCTATTCTGCCTAAACCACGGCGTCACTCCCAACTTCATTCCTAGCAAACGGTGCAGTGCATCCGCCGTGCCGGGAGGGGATGGGGCTTCGCAGCCACGAACGGACCCAAGACCAGTTTGAGTCGAAGGGAGTAGGTTGGTCCTGAGTGTGTTTGTTTGTGTGTGGGTGCGTGTATATGTGTGTTGGTTCTCCCTACCTGCTGCTCCACTTGGTATGCGTGAGAGGAGATCTTCTTGGCCCTCCTGACTCCTGCATGCTGTTATCTCACTGGTAGGGCAAACACAGCAGACAATGGGCTGTCCTTAAAAGCCCACGTGGCAAAGCCATTCCAGTAGATTTGCAGAAGCGTGTGTGCAGTTGTATGCAGTATTGTAGAAATATCTAAAGTATCAGGCTGCATGCTCGCTGGGAAGAATGTGCGGTAACCGCCGTGTTTCTTTTATTCTGTGACTCCTGAGAAGCAGAGGCTGTAGCTGGCCAGGGCTGATGATTAACCCATTGTGGTGGTGTAGATTAACAGACTGTGCGAGCTCTCCGGTGTTAAATGCGTTAGTGGCCTCAGACCTTTATTTCCTATTTTTCCATGGACAGATGTCCAAATTGTTCTTGATGGCCCTGACAGAGAGGCCGGGGTCAGGGCTGGAGCATCAGCTCCCTGCAGCGAAGGCGTTAGCAGTCCTGCGCCTCCACCGCACGCCTTCGTTCATCCCCTTGGGTTTGGAGGCTGCTGCAAACAGGACGGTATTGCTGGGAGCCTGGGCTGGCATGAATTGTGCAGCCATGTGCTGGGATAGCTGGATGGGTTCATCTGGATGCATTATCAAGGCTATTTGGTTTTAATCTGGCAATACCTCTAAGTATGCTAAAGAAGAGCGGTGCCTGCTTCCAAAAGGCCATCTCGAGTCCCACACGAGACAGGCCCAGGAAAAAAGGAGGGTATGGAGGCGAGGGTGTAAGCAATGTCTCTGCCCTCTCGTCCTGGTGAAGCCCTCACCTAGAGGGTCTTAAGCGGTTTTCTGCGAGGAATTGCATCCACTCCTCAAGTGGGAAGTTCCATGCCAATGGGCACATCTTCCACCTCCGCTTGACATGGCGATGTTTTGCTGCTGCTCCGCTGAAGCTGATGTAAGAGCCATGACACACATAGGGCGTTCCTCAAAACCAGAGGTACCTGGAGTGCCCGGGCCCCCCTCCTGCTTTCCCTATGAATAAGTAAAGACCCGCGCTCTTTTGACCCCCCCACAGTATGTCTGAATTCAGTAAATAAATCGTAGGCAGCCCCAGACAATTCAATTATAGACTGTCACTTGGCTTTAAATCACAGCTGCGTGATTATAGGCAATGCCCTTTGGTGGTGTGACAATTTCAGACTTTTCCCCACCTTATTTTCCTCTCCCAACAGCTAAAATGAAAATATTGAGCAAGTTTTAAATAAGCTAAAGCTTGTCGGGAAGATCTGAGAGCATATACTGCCATTTCACAGGCAAGCCAAAAGCAGTATGCATATGAAATGTAATGTCAGTGGTAGACCCTGCTCAAGCAACGTAAAAAGTGTCATCTGCTTTGTATGAAAAATGTAGAAGGAATTGTGCTCTGCTCCTGCAATCCTCTGTATCGAGACAGTAATTTACTGTGGCTGACGTTAAGGCAGATGATGCTGAGTATATTTTAATAGCTTAAGCTGTTGCTAAAACAGGAGCTGGTTTTGATCAGCCTTTTTCATGTTTCACAACCTTTGCATCTTTGGTCAGTGGTGGATGCATCTGTAGTTTATTAATAACTAAACCAGAGAAGTGTTGTCTGATTGCACAGTGTTGAAGTGGTACATTATAGCCAAGTATGCAAATATGTACAGCTTATAAGACAAGAAAGCTTCCAAGTGGGGGAAAGGAGGCAATCCTCTCTTGTTATTCAAGGGTTTGAAGGTCTTCAACCACAGGCTGAGGATGGAAGAAGGGTCAGGAGCAGCACCAGTGGTAAAGATTATCAGATATTTAATCAAATCAGTAAAGTCATTTAATTAATTTGATCAGTTTTCTATAAGGGAACAAGATTGCACCCATGTACCTTGACAACCACATTGACCCACAAGGCAACCAACGTGAACCCAGTGCTCCCCCCGGCTCCTCAAGCCGCTGGCGCGCGACAGTCTGCATTGCATCGTGCGGTCAGCAGGAGCTCGGACGGGCAGGGTTTCAAGGCAAAGGCTAGAAATAATTGAGAGCATTTATGAGGAGATTTTTGTGGTTTATTTGTGAAGTCGCAAGAGCTTTCATTTTCAGTCCTCGGTGGTTGTTGGTAGTTCTGTCGGTGACCACTGCAGCAAGCAAATAAGCAGTTGCACTGCTTGATTCTTTGGTTTGGATATGAGCAAAAATAAATGAATTTGAAAGCTTTTTGGAGGAGTAATCAGCCACGTTGAGCCATGCGGACAGATATTCCTGACGTAATGGGCCGTGATAGGAAACTCAAACAGCTCAGCTCACTGCCAAAGCTGCCCCGCGTGCTCCTGGCCTTGTACCTGGGCATTGTGTCTGCACACTTCACCTACAGCTGCAAAGGAAACAAATAAGAAAAGGAATTAAAACTAGTTTCAGACCCTGTCTCTGCTCCTCAGTCCTCCACGACTTGTCTTCTGTCTGTTCTCCTCCGTATCCCTCCTTCTCCTGCGGGCTTGGGAGAGTCCCTCTGCTTCTCCCGAGGCTGTTGTCCTGAAGGGGCTGTTCCCTTGCCAGTGGATCTGTGGGCTGTCTCCTCCGGCTGCTGGCCGTGCTTGGTACTGATGGGCGAGGAAGATGTCACAGTCCCTAAAGGGTGATTATCAAACAGCTCTCCCAACGTTTAGCTTCTCCCTCACATCCAGTCCAAGGTAAACCATGGAAATGCAGAGTTTAAGCATCTCTTGCTGGTTTTATACTGAATATAACATAGCCATGATAGTCACATTATCAATTGCTCGTCCTTTCTCTGATCTCCCAGAAGTTCCTGGCCTCAATTATATTTAGAGACAATTAGTTTCACGGCTTAATTATAAACTGTGGCTTAAAAAAATTAAAATCTTGTAGCGCTTTAAATCCATCTTCTTTTTATTGGCTATTCTTACTGTAGGACTGAAAACAAACGGGAGCGCCAAGTCTTGCCTGCTCTGTTTTGCTCGTTGTTTTGCATTCCCCATCCGACTGTCTCCGGTCTCCTCCCTGAACTTAAACACTCGCTTTCTTTTTGGGAAGCTGTTTCTGCTCCCTCTCCTTAGCCGTCTTTGGACCCAGACCAGATTCTCTCGTGGGAGCATTCGGGGCTGCCTGAGCAGTGCCGTTCACATCCCACCACTGAGCTCTGACGCTCCATTCCTCCTCCTTCAGCCCACTCCTTTCATATTTTTCTCGCCCTTCTGACAGTTGCCATACCCCGAGCTGCACAGGTAGTCGCAGGCCAACCCCTCTTCCAGGTCAGCGCATGCTCAAAGTAAACACTTTAAAAATTAAATATAAGGAGGTGGGGGCAGGTAGGGCACTTCTGCCTCCTTAGGTACTTGCCTTAAATATTGCTGCTAAAAATAAGTGGAGGAAAACATAAAAAGTGTAATTTTAACATTGATAGTGTGCCCCCCAGTTCTATTGGTCTTCCAGCCGAATTCACCCAGCCCCAGAATAGCTGTCTGGTCCTACTCCTTGTCTTTAATTAAGAAGAGTGCTGCCAGCACTCTGGATTCCCGCTGGGACCATCCCCCTCGGCTGTCAAACCCCACGGGAGGTGCTGTGCCCCCCGCAGTCCCCAGCCCCTGTCCCGGGGGCTCGGCGCTGCCACTGATGGATTCCCGCCGCTCCGGCGCCCGCCGCCTCCAGCAACGCTGGATTTATGGAGCCTGCTGTGGGCACGTAGCCCTGGTGGCACGAAAACAGGCTTGGGGACACCTCGACAGCCCGGGGTTTGCAGCGCTGAGATCCGGCTGCCGTTCCTAGCTCAGCCGCTGATCCGGTGTGTGACGTGGGGGAAGTCCCTGATCTTTTAATATGTATAGTTAGATAGAATTAAAGTGCCTTTCAGTATAGCAGCAGTCCCTTACGCATACATACAGCTAGAAGGACTGTAACTTGGTCTTAATTGACCGTGGTGCAACTGGAGTGTAATGAGCTATAATAAAAATACTGAGTTACTTGACAAGCGAGGAAAACAGCTGTTTGGTATTAATGTCTTCAAGAAGCGATTCTATGCCTAGAGTATACAGACAAAGTCTTTTTGTGTGTGCTAGTGCTGTACAATAAAAAAAAAATACTTGGAGAGTTAGTAACTAGGGAAGAGGATTCTTTGTGTTAGTTGTTGTTGTTGGGTGGTTTTGACTGAGCCCGGCAGCGCGTCTCCTGTGCTTTCGAGAAGGTCGAGTGGAGCCGTGACTGATGCCACGCGATGGCGAATGATACGACCTCTCCAGTAGCTGGCAGAATGGAAACCAGCTGCCGTATTTTGTACCCACACAGCTATTGAGTTGGGGGGGGGAGGAAAACAAAAAAAAACAACGAAAAAACAGCAAGCAGTTCAATGCAGCAATCAAGAACACGGCATCGGCTTTTTCCTTCAGACTCGCTTCGCTCAAGCGCTGTCGATTAGAACTTGAGATTTCCCAGCCAAAGTGCTACCTGCGGAGGGAGGCGGGAGGAGCGGGGCTGGCCGAGGACGAAGATGTAATTCTTAATAACAAACGAACTGTGGCATCGCTTGGGCCGAGAGAAGAGTTTTACCAGCGCAGACGGTGGATTATTTGTACATTTAGTTTCTGTTGCAAGTTGAACGGACGTGGAAACCTCTCAGAATGTTCCTGTTTCCACACTAGGTGTAGTAGTTTGGTGTTGCAAATGTATTAGCCGCAGGTTTACACCAAACATGGAAAAACAAATTAGAAATAGGGAAATACAAACACATTTTCTCATTAGGGGATATAAGTATGTGCTGACTGTAGTACAAATATAATTTTTATTCCATTTGTGTAACCTTTGGTATTTTAATGAAGTCCTGTTCCTGTGTACAGCGTATGGTTCACTGTCAGATAATTTAACACTAAGAAAATCTGCCTTGAATAAATTAGAATATATTTGCAAATTAATTGGTTAATTAGATTTTAGACATCTCTTGAGGACAGGAGAGAAACAGATGTGTGCAAAAGCCACACAGATAGTTTGGGGATGAGTGTTTCTTGTAGGGTTTTATCACTCGGTTTTGTGAAAAACAGCCTTTCATGGGTGCCAAAGATTAAAAAACCCTCCGCTTTAAATGCAGAACGTTAAACTCCAATTTCCGTGGTGCTGCTGGGTTTTTTTCTGGGGCACAGGCAGAGCCATTTGGACCCGTTAGCCGAATGACTGCACTCAGAATAGGCAAGGTACCTCTTGAGCTGCTTTTTTTTCTGACGACTAGGAAGTATCCGTGAAGCCGTCTGGAAATCCTCTGAGCTAAACAGTGGCAGGTCAGCAGAGAGATGCCAGCTGGCGTCATGGCGAAGGCAGGCGACTTGTAAGAAGAAGCAGATCTAAGATGGAGCCCAAGATTTAGAAGAATGGCCACCGAAGAAGGAAAACTGACAGGGCAGGTTTTTTTCTCAGCTACGTCGGTGTAAATCCAGAGCAACTCCACTGAGATTCACACCAGAGTAACTGAGAGCAGAATCTGGCCAACATCATCCACCTGACCTCAGGAGAGGGCTCGGATGGGGAAGTGCTCGCTCACCCTCCTCTTACGAGCCTTTCACACCTCATTTTCAGAGGGGCGTGAATTCAGTTTTGCTTGGCTTGGGGACATGGTGCACTGGTACCGTAACGACCAATTTACTTTTACTGATTGGTAAAAGCAATTAGAGATTCTGCTATCAAAACCTGCACTTTTGTATTCGTTCTTAACTTAGATCCCCTCAGAAACAAGCTCTGATTAAATCTTGTTTGGAAATGGAGGGAATTAAAATTTCAAGGGCCGGAGTGGCTTCAGAAGCTGAGTGGGAAAGGATTTTCAGCTTAAAAGCCGTGCAGCAGCTCCCTGCAATCCGGGCTGATCCTCAGAGGTGCGGAGGTGGGCAGGTGACATTACGTGTGTCTGGTTCTCACCTCGGCTGAGACAGTCCTGCAGGCTGAGCCCAAATCAGAAGACATTGATCAGTCCCCCTTGGAAGGCAGATGCTGATCACATTACGTTGCTTTTGCAGTTTTCTCTCCGGGATCCCACTTTGGGTGTGTTCAGAACCATTTGGCAAAAAACCTCATGGTTAAAAGCAATGTTTGCAGTGTACAGTAAGACAAACAAGAGCCCATTCGCATGCGTCATCGATCGTTTTACAAACAGTCCTCGGGCTAAGCACAAAACTCAGCCGGTACTGGCTGTTCGGGGTCACGATACAGACGTCAGAGGCAGAAGCGTTTTTCCTGCTGGCGTAACCTCTGTTGGGCACCAAGACCCTGATGCTGCTGGGAAGAGCCTTCAAGTCATGTTCTGACTTTGACCTTGGTGTGTTTTTCTCAGCCGCGGACAGAGCAAAGTAAAAGCCTTGTTGCTGCCGATGTGTGAAAACTATGGCCAGATTTTTCAAACTCTGTCAGCTGAAGCCGTGGGGCTGAGGTGACAGAGGGCGCCCGCTATTGCGGCACCGTGTCCCCGGGCAGGAGCCATGGAAGCATCCCGCGGGGCTGCCTGGGCACAGGCGCCCTGTCCTTGGCCCAGGACTGCTGTCGGCAACCGCACGCCTTCGGGAAGAGAGCACAGCTTTTAGTGGGGCCGTTGCAGACCGGGATGTGCAAAAACCTGGCCGTGGTGACCTCGATGCGCTAATTTCTGAGTGCGTCTGGGCTGGCCCCCGAGGGCGGCACGGCTGGGCAGCGCGTGGGTGAGAGCCTTGCGCGGCAGGACCATGACTGCGGGCTGCCGTCCTGTCCTTTGGGGACACAGCCACTGCCGGGTGCCAGCCAGCCCGCGGGGACGTCTGCTGGGCGCTTGGCCTTTCAATCCCAGTTAACCCCGGAGCCCGGCTCTCCCGCGGCAGGCAGGGAGCTCCTGTTCCCACGCAGCATCTGGCTCTCTCCCGAGCCCGCTCCCTTCTCACCTCCGTGCTTCTGTCCTCTCCTGTGCAGCAGGGGCGACCGAGTTCCCTGCTGGTTGGAAATTAAATTGGATGAGACAGGTACCGGCTTTTAGTGGGATCTGGTTTGCATTACTGGGGAAGCAGCTCTGCACCACCGCGCCTGGGACATTGCGGAGCAGCATATGCTCCGGTCCAGCCGAAGCTGCCCTTCTCTCCATGTTTAGCACGTCTGGATTAGTTGTGTGCCTGCAAATGAGTAAGAGTGTAGGTGCGTTAAGAGACTAAGAGACTGCTGGTTTGCAGCCGTGATGAATATAAACAGCTACAGAGGATGTACAGGGACATTTCCCTGCGGCATTCGTCTAAACGCACCGTGATTCAGTAACTGCATGCTGGTGTCCTTGGGCAAAATGGAATTTGCACATTTGTCAGGAGTCTGGGGGTTGAGGAGAGACCCAAAAATTACCAGCTATGGTAAAATTCACAGCGTAACGGGTTAACATCATCTGCCGTAACTCCTCTATGGGGCTTTTGTCCAATCTCTCATTCAAGCAGTGTTTGCTGAGGCTTTTGACATTTGTGGCAGCGCTGGGACAGACAGTAAGGTTGTGTGTCACTTTAAAGGCTTAATTTTTTTCCAAATTCCTCACAAAACCGGAGCTGAAAGCTCTCTCATGAATTTCTGGGGGAATCTGCTGAGGTAGCAATTGCGTTATCCTTCAAAATTCCACGGGAAAGGTCGCCGCAGCACCACGCCTAACCTTTCGGGCCGAAAAGGGGGCAGGGGGTGAGGGAGGCGAGGTCCGAGGCTGCTCTCGGCGCCGGCGGAGCAGAGCTGGGGGACACCTGTGGAAACCACAGCCTCCTCGAGATGGCACAAACCACACGTCTCCTCGCCTGGGTGGGTTTCTGTCGAAGATGTATTTACTCAGCAGAGCGAGAAAAACCGAAGCAGAGGAAGGTATAAACCGAGAAAACGGTATTTGTGAGGTGTGACTGCAGCGCCCAGACCTCCCTCCCCTCTGAACGCAGACTAACCTCGGGGACGATAAAACAGGCAAAGACCTGCCTTCAAATTTATTTCTCATTCTTTCTCCGTTTCTGCAAACCTCCCATGCCAGAATATTAATGTGTGATGAGAAACTAGTTTTAAACAGGACTGCTCACTGCAAAAGATAGTGAACACCGATGTTGGCAACGAAATTATAGAGGACTTGGTACGTTTTGTGGAAGAACTAGCCACATTACTAGACAGAGATCATAAACCTTTGAAAGGTGGAGGCAGGAGAAAGCAAAGTATTCTGCATAAGGCAAATGCGATTCTGGTAATGACTTTGCTAATCCCTAGGCTTCCAGTTTTATCCATTCATGTTTCCAGCATCTGCAGATGAACTCGGGAGGGTTTCAGTAATCCTTTAAAAAAGATCTTTTTAAAATTTCCACCTAGGCACAATAATTTGTTGGTTTGGGTTTTTTTCCTCCTTTCTTCCTAATTTATGGATGCCTCTATTAAGTTTACCAAAATGATAACCAAAGAGCGAACCTTTTGACTTGGTACTTTGATCAGGATGATCGATCCTTTTTTGGAAAAGTCTTATGAAGAGAAGAGTTTTATAGGAATGAAACCAGTTGAGATCTATAGAAATATAATACTGATCTCTGTGCAACAATAGTTACTTTTCAAACTGTCCTGTTCATCAGATAAATAATTATTTAGTAAGTTGAATGTGTTGGTCTGAAGTAGCAAAAATCCTGAAGGTTATTTGTTATCCAGTGTAATCTGTCATCGTTTAGTCTTACAGAATTTATTGTAACTCTAGTGAAGTGGTCTAAGTAGTGCTGTGGGTTGGGTATCAGAAGATACTGTCCCTTTTCGTGTCCCCATGCTTTTCAGTACTAATCTAATTGGTTGAAGTTTGCGTGATGGAACATTGGAGGTAGAGTTTTTGTGCTCACAACGATCAGAAAGCACCAGATAGTAGCAGCTTTTACAGAAAATGGAAGGCCAGATGGAGCAGGAGATTACTGCGTCTGATCTCCCGCGCGCTGCAGCCCGTTCCGTGTCACCTGCTTTACCCCTGGGCTGCATCCAGCGACCCGCGTGAGTTACAGCACATCCTCCGGCAAAGCACTCGCTTCCCATTTCAAGACGTCACTTAATAGAGGAGCCACCATCTCTCGTGGCAGTTTGGTTCAGTGGTTAAAATACTTTCGGTGCCGGGGCGTTAGCACAGATTTGTATTGATGTTTGTTTCACTTCTAACTTCCACCTCTTGATTCTTGTTGTGCCCTTTTTCAGCAGGTTGAAGAACTCTCGGTTCCTTTTCTTTTTCTCCCTGTAGAGCCACTTACGTGCTGTAATCAAGCCTCTTCTTCCTCTTCTCTCTGATAAGCTGAACAAGCCGAGGTCTGTAAGTCTCTCTCAGAAGGGTATTTACTGCTGTCCCTTAAGTAACTTTTCTGTCCTTGTTCTCTGTCTTCACTTATTCAGCATCTTTCCAACATGTGGGGCTATTAGCAGTGGGTGTTTTCGAGTCTCTGCCTCACCGACTCTGGGTACACAGGGACAATTTCTTCTCTGTGTGTACAGCATGGTTGATGTGTTTAAGGATTCATTTGCTCTTCTGTAACAGCCTTGAGCTGCTTATCCACGGTGACCCTCTAATCCTTTACAGAATTGCTCCTTTCTAAGGTAAAATGTCCTGTTTCAGACACCAAGCATTACAGAGGATTTTGGTTTACCGTGTCTTATAGTCTCTTAAACAGTATGTACAAGATGTCTGCGCTGCGTGAGGATGCTCCAAAAAACCTGCTCCAGGTCTGCACCTTTTTAGCCTCCGATGTTGGCAGAAATTGCTGACACGTCTAACACGTGATTTCAGGCGCTGCTGTAGGAAAATGCCTGTATCGCAGCCCATCTGGAGTCTGAGAGAGGGAGCTGGGGGAGAACAGCTGCTCGGAATTTTGCAGAGAGAGCTCGCGGTCTCATTTATACCCCGCGGGGACACGGCACACAAAACCCAGTCTCAGCTGGGAGCTGTGCAGCCTGTTCTGTCGCCAGCGCAGGGTGCTGCGGTTACTCTTTCTTAGAGGTAGGAAGCTGAAGTTACCCTGACACAGAAGCCTCCTTTATGGATGACATTTTACCTGCTCTGTGCTTACCACTGGAAGGTTCAAAAAAAAAATTTAATATTTTAAAACTAATATCAAAATTAACACACCTGTATAAAAAAGCAGTCCAGTTGCATGTTGCACTGCGTCATCACATGGCCTGTCTTACGGTCAACATCATTCCCCTCCATCTGTTGTCTGTTAGCACTTGGCCGAAGAGCTGTTGTTCTTCCAACTAATCTGATCACTCCTGGCATCCCCTTGGAAGCCCTTTTGTCCGGGCGGTCATGTTTTCCTTGGCAATCAGCAGAGCGCACCAGATCATGGGTCTCTCTCTGATCAGAGCACTCACATGCCGATGCCTTTCCCTTTCCATTTGTCCTCATGCCTGAATTCCTGGAGGAGGTATAAAAGGGCAGTGCGGGGCAGGGAGCAGGTAGAGAGCAATGGGCTTTTTTGCCAGGCCGTGCCAGACTGGCCCTGCATGCTTGCTTCCCAGCGGGGCCGGAGGAGAAGCCTGGCTGTATCCCACCAGGGCTGGGGCTGGTAGAGCTGCTCCCAGGGGTAAGTGTGGGGTAGGCGTGCTCCAGCTACTGACAGCGGAGCAGAATTGCAAATACACTTGAGAGTTCCCTGCCCTGCAACCCCGTGGTTCATTCGAGGTGTTTCAGTGTCTGGCAGATCACAGGAGAATGCGCCGTCATACACCTAACCTGACCTGTGCTTCTCATTAGGGTTCTGGCTACGAAACCTGCGAGCTTGAGATCTCCTTGCTGAGGTATAAAATTTCTCATGGTTAAAGCTTTATTGGAGTGGAGACTTCTCCCTGCAAAAGAGAGAGCCCTTGCAAGCCTGCGCAACCTAATAAATAATTCTGAAACAACTGAATTTGTTGCTTTCTTTAAAGAAACATAATTATTTTAAAATGACAAACTGGTCCCTTTGTTGATAAATGTTTTATATCCTTGCTGCTATGCCTGAATAGTTTGTGTAAATAATGTATTAGCTCGCAAACAGACGTAGCACGTTGAGGCAGACACTGCCCAGCAGGGCAGGAATGCTAAAAAAGCGAAACAGATGATTCTGTGTGGTGCTGAGCGCCAGGGGTGGGAGTGGGCATCAGTAGGGACTGAGAAAACACCGTCTGCATCTCTTAGGACTGGACCCGACATAGCGCAGATGCCTGACACTGTGGTGATGCATTAGGGCTACAGATGCGAGCAGTCAGGCATTCACCATCAGCAGGTATGTGGTTTCCCTCGGACTCTTAGGAGCGAAATGAAAAGTGGCGCTGAGAATTGCGATATGGTCTGGTTTAGATAGTGTTTGGCACTTACGTGTGCAGGCTTGTTTTCAAAAGACTCGCTTTGCATGCTTGAGGAGAGCTTTCCTTCAAAACAAGGTTTTCAATTTGCTTTGATTGGTTGTTCCTCTAACTGCATTCTCAAAACGGGCCTTGATTTTTGAATAAGTAATTTTGCAAAAATCGTATGTGAGGTTCTTTGTATGTCAGGGCAGGGTCAGGCAAGAGAAGAAGGATATGCGTGTGCATCAGTGGTTTCCAGATGAAAGTCCTTTGTAAACAGTGCGTAAGCGTGTGCATGTAATCATAGAATCATAAAATACTGGGTTGGTATTCTATGACCTCAAGGATCATCTGATCCAGCCTTTCTTGGCAACTGTATGTAAAGTATGCATGGATGCAAAAGTATGTAAGTATGCATGGATGGAAACGTGCAGTGGTTTGGGGGGTTTTTAGACAGCAATTTTGTATGCTCAGGCGGGGACCTAAAAGTCCCATATGCTTCCATGGGCAATCATAGAACCGTAGAAAGGTTTGGGTTGGAAGGGACTTTCAAAGATCATCTGGTCCGACCCCCCTGCTGTGGGCAGGAACATCTTTCAATAGACCAGGTTGCTCAAAGCCCCATCCAGCCTGGCCTTGAACACCGCCAATGATGGGGCATCCTCAACTTCTCTGGGCAACCTGTTCCAGTGTCTCACCACCCTTAATGTAAAAAATTCTTCCTTATATCTAGTCTAAACGTACCCTCTTTCAGGTTGAAGCCATTACCCCTCGTTCTGTTGAAAGTGGGTAAGACTCTCTCCAGCCGTACTGAATAGATATAGTCACCCTGATCTGGTGTAATGTCAACTGAAGACCACTGGAGTTGCCTAAACACCCCTATAAAAGGCACAAACTGCCTTACAAAAGCCAGCTGCAATTCTAAACTTACACTTAATGGTGTACAGCTCACATTTTCCTCCGGCTCAGGAGGAGAGCAGAGCCCAGCTCCAACGGGGACTTGGTGATGCAGGGGTGCAGAGGAGCCATGCTCTCGTTCTAGCTGCCTTTTTTGCTGAGAAGAGCAAATAATAGAAAACTTTGATTTTACTGTAGTCAGCAGAAGTGAGCGAGCACAGAGACGGAGCAGATCTGCGCGGTGACAGATCCCGTTTTACCTGGCCACCCTGTGAAGCACAGTCCTACTTCTCAAACTGCATATGGGGTGGCCTGATTTAGCTTTCTGTTAACAAAACTGAGGATGGGAACAGGAGACATCACTGAAAAGCAATTATCAGTGCATTTTTATATTTGTTCCTGCTATCTACTATTTTGTCTTTCTTAGAAAATGAAAATTATTTTAGTACTCACTGTTGACTACAATAGGGAAAAAAATCCTGCCCTTCCACACTCCTGCAGTGCTTTATTGCAGAAGTTAGTCTTCATTAAGTCCAGAAGATCAGCACCCACTGGTGGTCAGTGAAAACCCACCCTGGACTATAACGGTGCTGGGATTTCACCCTAAATTGCAGTGCTACAAAATCAAAATACACGCAATTAGGGTTCTTTCCTTCCCCCCACTTTGTGTCCTGCTCTTATTTTTGAGGTAGCTTTGTCTCATTTATAGAAAGGAGGAAGAAAATACTTTGAGATCCTGAGCTGAAGGCAAATATGAGCACTAATAAGCAACTAAAACATTGAAGTATCTAGATATGTTGTGGGGTTACCACTCCTGGGGACTAAGCTGCAGCTGACTTCTTATGAGTAAAAATAAATCACTTCTCTATTTCATTCAAAGTTGTTCCGTGGATTTGCTGAACTAATTTTTCCTCCAAGCATGGTCACATTTTGGGTCAGAATGCCTAGACAACATGGGGCTCTGCCAGCAGTTCCTCTGTAAAGTCCCTCTTGTTTTTTTGGAAACACATCCAGTCATTCATAGAAATGAACTCCTGCATAATTAGAGCCAGTATTGCACATCATCTTTGCTTTCCATTTTTAGACGTTGCGTCTGGAGGACTATAACTTTTAAAGATGCCAACAAGCCACTTAGGAGCTCGATAGCCATAATGGGAAAATCTGTGGAGCTGAATAGAAAATGATAAGCTTCATAAGGACTATTCTAAATCGTTTGGTAAAGAGCTCAGCCAGACATTCAAAGCAAGAGCAGAAACGATAACCCCTTCTAATTCAATCTTCAGGGGGTTGGACTTTCTCTGCTATCCCCCGAAGTCCCAGGCCGATGGGCAGCTTAACGGAGAGGACAGTGTTCTTTACGCCAGAGTTCTCTGGTCTCTGCTGGATCCAGTTATTGGACTGTGGCATAAATGGGTGCAGAGGACTGATTTTATTCATATTTTACCATCCAGGGCTTGTAATCAACCATTTCTCTTTCTGGGTTAGTTAAAACGTTCAGTAGCCCCAGATACTGAAGCATGAAACTCCAGAAAACTGATCCTCTAAAGCATTTTTTAAACTCAAGTTTTCAATAAAGAGCAATTTAAAAATAATTAAGAAAGAAAGATTTGGAGGCCTTTTTTTTTTTTTTTTTTTTTTTTGACAGGCAGGAGGGCATCATCGGCTTCAGAGCCAGCAGGTGTTGACAGGTGAGAAATCTCACAATAAGTCTTTTATTTCTCTGCCCTCCGAGGCTTTCAGGTACGTCCTGTACTGTAATCTCAAAATTAGAGTGGGTGGCAGATGAGCTAAAATTTGTTTCTTTGTTCAGAAAATGCAGTATGGATTTTTCTTTGTTTGGGTCTTTAATCCAAACTGATGCTTTAGTAACTGAAATTCCAGTAGTGGGCTTTTTTGCCATTTTTTTTTTTTTTAAGTTAGAGAATAAATCAGTAAGAAAACTGGCTTTGCAGTGGGAAATTACCCCAAAATATGTTCACAGCTGGACTGTCGCAGCATGTGAGGTCGGTTAATATGACCAGATGGGGCTATTAAGGACAAGTGTTTGACACTGCTTCACTGCTAGGAGAAGGCTAAAGTCCATATAAAGTCACTCTGTGAAGGACAGAATATAATATCCCCAATTTTAAAAATTAAAATCATAGAATCACAGGATGGTTTGTATTGGGAGGGACCTTCAAAGATCATCTTGTTCCAATCCCGCTGCCATGGGCAGGGACACCTCTCACTAGACCAGGCTGCTCAAAGCCCCGACCAGCCTGGCCTTGAACACTTCCAGGGATGGGGCATCCACAGCTTCTCTGGGCAACCTGTTCCAGTGTCTCACCACCCTCACAGTAAAAACATTCTTCCTCGTGTCCTACCTAAATCTACTCTCTTTTATTCTAAAAGCATTACCCTTCTCCTGTCACTGCAGGTCACCTTCCATCTTTCTTAGAAAGCCCCCTTATATATCGAAAGGCCACAATAAAGTCTCCCCAGAGCCTTCTCTTCTCCAGGCTGAACAACGCCAACTATCTCAGCCTGTCTTCACAGGAGAGATGCTCCAGCCCTCTGATCATCTTTGTGGCCCTCCTCTGGACCTGCTCCAACGGGTCCATATCTTTCCTGTGCTGAGGGCCCCAGAGCTGGACGCAGTACTCCAGGTGGGGTCTCACCAGAGCGGAGTAGAGGGGGAGCATCAAGCATCACCTCCTGGTGGTCACACTTCTTTTGATGCAGACCAGGATATTAGTTCTCTGTTGAAATGCCGAAGCACACTGTCAAGAGTTAGATACTACTTTCAACTTACTCCTGCATTTTTCTATGCAGAGTGCTGGGGAACAAGGCTGAGTAGATGAAGCCCAAGTTCAGGCTGTGCGGCACTTTCCCCATCAGTGAAATGGAGATGCTGCTTTGTTCTCCTGCTGGCAGGCTGAGGTTCTTTATATTAAAATATTCAAAAAGGAGTTTGTGATCTCCAGAAAACAGCAAGGTAGAGATACCATAATGGTGCAAAGTGTTGGTATAATTTATTGTTAGAAGAATCCTGTTAGCAAAAGCCTGCCTGAACCACTAGATTATCTTAACGGGTTGGTGTTATCTTTACCTTTTAAGGGTCCAGCAGCTTGATGGGCACTTTTCGGGCAAAGAGGGTTCACGTACGTTTATGTCATTTCAGAGGGGGTGGCAGGGGAGGTGGCTCCACGTAAAACCTTGCCCTGTGGCTGCATGTGTTCCTGTGCCTGCATCCACACACGCCAACATCAGCGTCTTCAATGCTTTCCCACCGACCTGGAGGGTGTTGAATTCACAATATGTGGTGCTGCATTTACATTCCTCGGAAGATGGAAGCGAGCAGTGCATTTGCTTCCTCGTGGACTTCTCTCATTCAGGCACGTCGTGAGTTTTCTTGCTGCCAGCACAGCGAGGTGCTGCTGTGAAACAGGCGCTGTTAGAGGACTTCAAAGCCGAGGAGCCGGCGTTTGGTTTTCGAAGCAGCGCGACACGATGCTATTAGCAGGTTGCTGGTAACTGGGGCGTAATGCTGCCTGGAGAGACGCCTCGCCAAGGTTTGCCTCTGACACGCTACCCACCACCCCTCTCTGGCACACTTGTTAAATAAGCAGTTATCTTTAAACATCAAACGGTGTTGGTGAGCCCGCATTTGCTCCTGTGTAAGTCTGCTCGTTCTAGGTGGCGTGACCGCCACACTGGGAGCCAGTTGGGTAGTATTTGGCAGTCCAAACGTGGCGCGTGCTTTGCATGCACCGTATAGATTTACGGGGCTTTCTGTGTAAATATTTAGACAAAAATCGTTAGAGCATTTTTATGTGTTAGAATATACATTGACTTTAATGGCTTGTGTATCCAAATGTCCCTGTTCATAATACGGGAGTGAACTGAATCCAACTGTGATGTCAATGAAGACTTTAAAGATGATTTAAATTTCAACAGTTACTGTCCATCTTAAACGTAACGAAGTTCCTTTAGCAGTACACTAAAGTGAAAACTCTGCTTCCCTGTTTTTTCTTTATTAATCCAACCTTCTGAACTAAAAGAAGACGCTGGCACGGAGAGGAGAAAACGTACCTTGACGCTAGTTGCTGAATGTTTGCAGAGGTTCATTTCCGTTGCCAGGCCTAGAAGAATCATGCGGGATTTTCATTGATTTGTCTGCATTTTCAAACGGGGCTTATGCTCAGATACTCGGCCATTACCTGGGTGCCGAGATCGCTGTTTGTGCACGCCGCTGCCGGGCTTGCACCGTAGCATCCCTCGGAGTCCTGCAGCCTGGGCAGCATGGTGGCGGCGGCGGCGGTAATGAACCCGGCTGAAAGAAATACTCCAATGGCTGCCTTTCAGCACTTGGCAAGAAAATCCTTTTTATGTTAGTTTCAAGGTCGTCAGATATCATTATAGCCAAGTATTAAAAATTTCAAAGAAAGGAGGCAGTGTGTTTGATTTATAGAATAATTATCTAGCTTTAGCTCTAACTTGGCTTTGGCAATGGTTTTGCAAGCACTTGAAAATTAAATCCATTTTTTATGGCACTACAAGGTATTATCTCACAGCAAATGATAATTAAACACCTGTGAAATCAATTAGCCCTTTAAGCAGGGGAAAAAAAAAGTTTTCCAATTATGTTTTTGCACCTCCAAACTTTCTAATTCCAGACCCGGTGCTGGCGGAGCGGGAGATGAACTGCCAGCCAGTAGCCTGTTCACCGACATTAAGATCACCCCAAAGCATTGCGCAGCCGTAAATCCCAAAGCAAGCAGTTTGCGGCGACGGCACCCTTCCAAGTAGGATGCGTTAGCCTTTCGAGCTCCGTCTTGGGCAGCTATCTATCTGACGCACAGCTGAGCTGTCAGCTTTTCTACAAAGACAGTTACTCACTCGGTGTTTTCAATGCCAGGCTTTACTTGACAGCTTATTTGAAAGCCAACCTACCTTAATGGAAACCAAGCAACAAGACGCTTCGTGTGACAGAGAGGGTTTCTTTTCAGGCTCTCCAGCCAGTAGTTCAGAGCCATCTGTATTAAGCATTCACACACGGAAAACTGGCCAATTGATTAATGGCTGAAATTTTATATACTGGAAGACTGGGAAACACTCCGCCATGTAGCCTTGCGTTGTAGGAGTTTAATATCTGTCTTTGTTGAACTTGAACTGATCCAGGGACTTTTGGAAGATGCAGCAAGCGTTTTTGGGCTTGCAGATTGAGGGAGGGAGCCCTGGACATAGTTGGTTAAGTGCCATAGCAGTTTTTGGCTCGGGAAAGAAGAAAACAGCTCTAGTCCCATCTGACATCTACGGCGGTATGTGCCGATGCTCCCTGCCAAAGACGAGCTCCAGCACCTTCCAGAAGATGGATTATGTGTTGCACTGTTAAAATACGTACTGCTGGGTTAAACCCATCGTATTTGGTTTGGGTTCTGCTCCTGTATGTCCATCTGAATTTTGATATCCGTAACATATGGCTGGTTTTCAGTGAGCACTGTATCATCGGAGAGGAGGGAGGCAGGTGAGGACGCTGGTGTTAGCATTCCCAAGGTCTTTCTAGCTGCTGGAGAAGCCACTGGTCAGCTGTATCTCAGGTTTTCCATCTGTGAAATGGGAACGGTGATGGTATCCCCTATCAGTGTTCAGAGGATTAGGTAGGAAAATATGTACGCTGCTTTGTGATTCCTTTGTGGCAGGTGACATACAGCTGGATAAAGTACAATAGTCATTAAATCTGGGTAGCTGGACGTATCTGCTGGTCTGAACTGCTGGTGTCCTTTTAGACCTCTCCTCAATCAATGGTGATGACGATGTGGCTTTGGAAAAAAGTAGTTTATGTTAAAATGGGCAGCGAAAATGTTTCCCAGGCTAGTTTATAATCTCTTAAGTGTAGTGACATGGGGAAATGCTTAAGCTGTAAGAAGGAATGTATGGCATGGCTGATTAGTCACTGCAGAGCCTCTGCAGCCTGCCCGGCCTCCTTGGGATAATGGTGAACCAGGAATCCCAAGCAGCCCTCTAATCCACGTGCTGATGGACAAGGTCGGCACATCAGAAAGGAAAAAAAACAGGGGGGATGGGGAAAGACAGAAGCAATGTGTTGGATCGAGAAGTTAAAATGGTGAGAGCATTTGGCTGAGCAGCATTTCTCCTTCGGATAATTGCCCACACGGCGTTGCAGTGTTTACACCTGCGTGATAGATGGGGCCGAACATGTTTTCTCAGCTATGGGTGGTAGCAGGGAGGGGATATTTCAATTAAAGTGTGAATAAATTAGAATTGATTACAAATAGAGCTATTTGTTTATGCTGCCTAAAAAGGTATTAGCTGTGAACAAGGTGCACTTCATCATTAGGGAAGGAAGCCTGAAAGTTAATAAAACACACTGCTGATCCTTACAGAGGGATGCCAGCTTTGGGTTAAATCTGTAGCTATTTTAGTTTCAAAGCCCCAACTGTCATTTTAAAGGCATATGGATTTTGGATTTTAACATGTTTGAATGATGCAGCTGAGGCCCAGGCCAAGCCGACCCTAAAATTGGCAGTAAAACGTTACCTCCGTGCGAGCGTGCAGAATGATGGAACACAGGAATATGAGCAAGAAACGTGTGCCCCCCCTCCATGGCAGTCTTCAAACACCAAAATTGGGAGCTTTCTGGAAATAAACACCCTCCATGCAAAGCAGAGGACTCCTCTCAAAGCTTTCCTACAATAAGTGCTCAGGAAGATTAACTACGAGTAGGAAAGGAAAGGAGAGCGCCAGAAAGAGTGTGCCACCGCAGCAGCAGAAGTAAGGAAGAAGTGGCCGGCCGTGCCGTGCCCCACGGTGCCGGGGACACAGCAGCATGTTCTGACCACGGCTCGGTTGTGGCTGCCTGAAGTGGAGCCTGGAGAACCTCTGTAGCCGGCTAAAACCAGAGCGTCTGGACAGGCAGGCAATGCAGAGCCGTCCCCGCAAGCTGGCAGCTCCGGGTTTGCAGAAACCGCAGCGATGCAAGCTGGAGAACCGTAACAAATCTCCCTGCTGTACTCAGACGTTGCCGGCTAATGGAAATAAGTGTTTCTGAAAACAGATATAACCCCCATTGCCAGGGGAGAAGAAGAAGAGGCTCTGGGAGAACCTCTTCTAAACACTTGACTATTTTCTCTGTAACTTAAGGCCCCTCCGCCAGTTGCAAGCAGGGTTATAATACTTCATTGCCTCCCCGAGGTCTTGTGGGGATTAGTCAGTGAAGATGGTGGGGAAACCAAGCCTGCCATTGATGCAATACTGGTATTTGCAATAGATGCCAGGTCAATACTTAATGTACAAGTGTCCTCCTGTAGCCGAGATTGTGTTTCTGGACGTCTGGGCCAGTTCCCATTTCTCTCCTGGACAGGAGAAGGAGAAATTTAAAGTCCAGCAAAGATTTAACTCATAACGTAAATTTAACTCATTACCTTTAATCATAGAGATTATCTCACTGACTTCACTGAAAGCATTTTAAGTCAGAGTTAGGGGAAGTGCAGAGATGCTTTCAGGTGAGATGTATGTGCTTCCTATGTGGAAAAAAATGCCAATTGTACATAAGCTGTTTTCCCTCCCTGGCAAAACACTGGCAAAGCTCAAACCTGGTTCCCACAGGGCTGACTGGGAAGGGGGCTGGAACTGATGGTTGCCCTGATGCCGTCTGTCCCCACCATGGCCTGTGGGATGGAGCTTCATTCACCAGGTGATGGTTTTGTGGCCAAGGCCTCCGAAGGCTGCCTGGCAGTCTGAGAAAAACATACAACAGGCTCTGCTGCAAACTCGACTCTAAAGTACTATTTGTTACGTATAAACGATTTCCTCCATGAGCAATGCTTCGAATTACAAAGCCATGCTTGCAGCTTGACGGAGATGTTTATGTCTTTGTGGCTGCCTACATGTGTTGTGTGAAAGGCGTTTCCGAATTCGTATTTGAACATACTGGGCTGTCGTCCCTCTTTCAGCAAAGGCAGGGTACCCCTGTTGCTTTGCGTCCTACCCACGAACTAGAAGAAGCAAAATTAGCACCTCGTGTTTAAGGATTTCAAATAGATGCTTGATCCCGGAGTGGTCGCTGAGGGGGATTAAACTGGAAACCAGTCTGCTAGCACTGGGCTCAAAGAGCGTGTTGAGTCATCTTAAGAGATTCCGGTGGAAATTGCAGCGAGATTTGTTTGTGGGAAGGATCTCTGGTGCAGTTCATTCTCTGCAGCAGCTCTCGATGGATATTGCTTTACTCCAGGTCTGCTCCCGTTGTGTTTGTGGGTTCTGCCTGAAGTGAATGGAAATTTTGTGCCCATAGATCAAGGTTAGGATGAGGCTCTCTGTGTGCCTATGATGTAGATAAATTGCTTGATGGCCATGAACCGTGCTATTCCAGAGCTCGGCAATAAATCACACGTTAGGCTTTAAAACGCACAAATGGGAGCAAGACACTAACTGGTTTTCAGGTGGGAAATTGTCAACAAAATCCTTTTTTTTTTTCCCCCATCAAAAATCTGTCCTAACATCAGCAAATTAGTTATACAAGAAAGAGTGCCCAATATAAGACACCACTGGCGTAGGGAGGACTCGCTTGCGCTGGCCTCGTTCCCTGCTTTTCTTTGTGTTCTGGTTCTGCCATCAACGTTTGTGGGTATTGTTGCATTCGGGGACATTAACAGGATTTTCCATTTTTAGCTAGCTAATGATGGGGGACTTCTGACTGGCATGTTCTAGCCCTACGGGGTATTCTATTTTTGGTATTTATTAACATTTTCTGTCATACAATATGCAGTGAAAGTGTTGCGCCTCAGACCTCGGAATGTGAAAAAAGAATGCTTAAAAATGGCAACTTTTTTTTACTTTTTTTGATATTCTGGTTTCCTAATATTTTCCCCCGTGTGCTGTGTCACTGCTGGCTAGTGAGCTGGGACGTGGCTGCCAGTCAAGTCTCCCACATGGAGAAAAAGAAATTGCTGTCGCTTGGATGGAATATGTATATATGTATTTTAACCAAAGCTGAGATACGATTTAAAGAAAGAAAAAAAGTACTTTGAAGTCTGTTTTGTAGTTTTAATTAATGCAACGAGAGTTTTTATTTTACTCTCAGTGGAGATAATCTTAATCCATTCACAGTGACCTTTTCTTGTGCAAATTAGCTATACACGCTTGTTTAAGCAAATGGGCCTTTGCAAGATGTCTTTTCCTAAAGACGGAGTTTATAATTGAAAATTGGCTTACTCCCATCTGTCTGGCCTGTGTGAGAATACAAACGTAGATCCGGACTTTTTTATATATAAAACATAATCATATACATATGTATATACATACACATATACATGCATACAAAAAAAATTATCTAGCCTGCAGGCTATGGTTAAATTAGTTTATTAGTGTTAAAAAATTTCAGTGCCACAAGTTACTGTCCAAATAACATCTGCCTGCGGAGGCCGGGACACTCTGGAGGGCGGAGGGTGTTTAATCTGGATGCTTTTGTCTCGGATGACGTTGGTGCAGTTCGCAGTTCCGTGGGTTTGCCAGAAGTACAATTAGCTAATAACAGGCTGGAAACTGTTTGGATTTGATGTGTGGTTTTGGTAAATGGTTTTGAGGTGATTGATTGAATCAGAAAAAAAACAACAAACAGGAGTGTCTATAAGCACTTAAAATTTAAATTGGAGGAGCAGGAGTTGTTGCAGCTGTATGGTTAATTGCCAAAATTTGGCAGTTTATCTCTCTCACCACACCTGACAATAACCACCAAGTGAGTCATTGTAACTCCCCCCTCCCGGTCCCCGTCCCTTTTTTAGTGCCTGCTTGGTAAGGGAAGAGTTCTTTGGCGTAGTTTGAGTATTTTTTGCTTTGTCCAGACCTCTTGCGCAGAAAGGACCGCAGTTGTGCATGGCTTTGACTAAATCCGAAAAGAAATGCGGGTCAGAAGTACCGCAACAATGCTTCGGGTATCAAAATAGTTAGTGTAAGTTTGTTGTTAGAAGTCACGCACGCCTGTTTATATAGAAAAGGATGATTATTTCAATAGGCAAAATGATTTCCTTGGTTCTCGGTTTCATTACTGCTCTCCCCAGCTCTCTCCCGTGGTGGCTGCTCCTTAGGATGAACAAAAAGGAGCGGGGAGATGGCCGGCACACGCGTGCACGGAGGGAGCTGGTTAACCTGGTGGTGAGCGGTCTTGGTCGGAGATGATTTTATCCAGATGTGTCTCAACAGCTGTTTGCATTTTCACGCCCAGTTACTCTAGGACTCGCCGCTAATTGAATTTTCTCTTTTCTCCCCTGTTCTTGTTAGGTATGATTACCGTGAAATGCTGCACAATGCCACTTTCTGTCTGGTTCCCCGGGGGCGCAGGCTTGGCTCTTTCAGGTTTCTGGAAGCCTTGCAGGTAAGAGCTGCAGTTTAAAGCATCGGCTACACTGGCTGCAATTCAGCGTGCAACAGCAAGGAGGTGGGGGGGAGGGAAATGTGTTTCATTTCCCTAGTGGACAGTAATCCACTTTGCGAAAGCCTCTATTCATACTTCTGGAGCAATTGGCAGCTTCTTCCCAGGAGGGGCTGAGCGCTGAGCTCATCTGAAGGTTGAATGGCGTTACCTCCAGGAAAAGGGTTTCCCTGGATGCGGTGGGGCTGAGAGGTTGGGCCGGTTTAGAGCTGTATTTTGTCAAGCTGTGAGACTTCCCGTTGGGGACACCAGCCTCTACAAGGAAGCCCCGGGGCAGTAAAAATAGCTTTTTGTTTTCACTTAGTCCAAACAGACCTGCTTGTTCATCGCCTCTCTTGAGTTGGTGTTTGCTGAACATGCAGAAGGTGTCCTGGAGGTTGTAAGGCCCCAGACGGAAGCTTCACATGAAGGTGGATACAGGCTGATCTCAGGGAGCTCACAGTGTGTCTGGGACAGCACCCAAATCCCCTTCACCTTTTAAAAACCTTTTGGTTAATGGTCTCCCTCTTTTGGCTGAAGGCAATGCAAAGGGCTCCTGAGTCACTGTGGCAGCGAGCCGTGGCAGCCCAGTGACCAAGCCCGACACTGACCTACTCCGGCTGTAGCTGCCGTGACTTTTTTTTTTGGCAAGCGTCAACTCAGCCCTGGGGTCCTGGATCTCCAGTCAGCCATACAGAGAATCTTGGGAGATGCCACAGGGACTGGCATCTGGATTTCCATGGGAGCTGGAGTGGAGAAAGGGGAGGCTGAGGCGCTTCTTGGTGTCATTGAGGTGGCAAATAAGAACATCTACGGGTTCCTGCCTCTGGGTGTCCTTTTGCTATTTGGGAAGTGTCCCAGCATTGGCAGTAAAGCTGCTAATGAATAGCATCACGTCACTTTTCTTCATCAACCACAAAATGTCCCAGCTGCTATTAAAGAGTATTGTTTTCCGCAATGCAGAGCAGAATTCAGCAGTCCTAAATGTAGGTGTATAATGTGATTTAGAAGCCCAGGGGTACCCTTCTGGCATTCTGCTGCTTCTCCAGAAGATCTCCAGTAGATCCTGTGTCGTGTCTGCCAGCCTTTGATGGGTTTCTTGGGTACCCTAGAGCATCCCAAATGCACCGAACACTTAGGTTTAACCACCTAACCCTACACCTACTGCCACTTTTGAGATCCAAGTTCTGGACTGTCCCTTACCTCTTTGGTCCTACTCAGGTGAAGATTAGTAGCCTGCAAAGTGCTGTTCCCTCTCCAGCCTCTTCGGAGGAAGAAGTGGGACTGGCTTATGTGGGATGACAAGTCACTTCAGATCCTCCTGAAGAGCACTGCTCAGCTCTTCTCTCATCTGAGCCACAAGTCACGCAGTTTCTGTTAGATGCATTGTCTCGGGAGAAGAAAGCAGGGAGCATACCTCACTGCACAGAACTTAAAGGGTCCAGGTTGATGGTGATAAAATGCAGGGACTGAGGATTTTCCTAGCAGACTAGCAGCGGTATTCACTGATTATGATGAATTCCCAATTTCTGTCTGGCTCCAGGCCACGTTGAAAGACATAATCCACATTAGTGGCATGTTTTAAACATGAAAATACATTGCTAAGTGTTTTCTGCTTGGCTTTTTTCATGGACTAATGTCATTTCCTTACAGAAGATCACAGTTCTTTATACGTTATAAGTACTGCTGCAATGCAGAGACTTGACCAGTCTAAGATCCTGTGCGTAATACACGTTACCAAGGAAGGTACAGCAGTCTGAAAGATTGCCCTTTATACCATCTTTCGGCAGGTACGAGAGGAACTGACCCCAGTTGGGACCAAATTCAGAGCACTTAAGTTTGTCTTGATCCAAATGAAACTGAACCGGAGCACAGGCTCAATGCAGATCCTCTGGTAACAGGTTCTTGCATCACATCAGGAGGCTTTTGGTTTGGATCTTATGCTGTGATCCAGCTGACCAGAACTTAGTGGCGATCATTTATTTACAGAAATACTGCCCTATTTACTGAATATTCACAAACCTGCTGTCTGTGTAGAGGAACTTGCGCAACTCATGAAAGATTAAATAATTTAGACAGATCGTACTGGTACAAAATAGATACTAAATGTGTATGCTTTCTGTTTGTTTTAAGAGAGGAAGCAATTCTTATTTTTGTAGATGGGTGATGACAGATGAGTTCTGTTTGTGCAGTTGCCTCTGTTTGGAGAGTTGATAGCAAACAGGGCAGGGAATTCATTCCTCCTTTGTGGAAAAAGTGCTCTGGAATTAAATGTGATACACATTTTCGGTAGGGTTGTCGTGCAACATGTTATAAAAATTGAGGGAGTTAGCGCCGTGCTGAATGGTTCGCAAAGCAGCGAGGGAGGCCATCATTTTGTATTAAATTCTCTAGTGTTACATCTACTGCATTTTAACCATTCTGCCCTCGCCTGGCTGCGTAAGCACCAGATTTCGAATGCCACTCTCCGTGCAAACCCCACCTTTCAGGGAATAAGAATAAGCGCTACATGGAGAACCATAAACATTTGGGCCGCCCTCCTGCGGCCCCTGGCTTCTGGCGGTCTGTGCCACGTTGCCTCTCCTTCTGAGCTTGTGCAGAAAACAACGGTCACGGCGTTGGTGCAAACCTCAAAGCTTGCCCTAATCATGGGGTCCCCGCTAACGACGGCGATGCCTCTGTGTGCATGCAGGCTGCCTGCGTCCCGGTTATGCTCAGCAACGGATGGGAGTTGCCGTTCTCGGAAGTGATTGATTGGAACCAAGCTGCCGTCATAGGCGATGAGAGATTGTTATTACAGGTAAGGAAAAGACCGCGGCCTTCAGCAGATCAGTTGATTATTGCAGCCGCCATCTAAATGGACGGGGAAGATGAATCCAAAAGGTCAGGGCTGTAAAAGAATTTTTATCATGAAGGGATTGTCTGTGTCACGCCGGCTATGAACTCATTTAATATGACATCATTCATTTTTTGACCTGAAGGTCATTGCAGCCACCAGGCCACACTCTTAAATGCAAGAGACTCTCTTATTTTTCCGAAAAGCGTGAAATCTGTTCTGGTGTGGAGCACCTGCATGCCTCTCGGAGGCAGGGCTGTCCTGGACCGGGTGCTGTGATGAGAGAAAACATTTGAAGGCAAGTTTTGCCCTCGTCCTACAAAAATAGTTTGTCCTCAGGGGTAGCACCAGTGCGTGTGTCTGGCTGGCGGGTACTGAAGGGACGCATCAGGAAAGCAGGTATTTTCTCAGACAGGAGTTACCACCTGACAGTTTTGTGGGAAGCAGAATCTGTCCCTTTTCTGATGTCTGGACCACGTAACATTGCGTTCTGAAGCAGCGTTCATGTCACTTTTTGTTAATCACCTTGAGATCATGGAACAAAGCGGGCTGAGAAGTTAGAAATTCACTGCTGCCTTCAGCATCTACTTTGGTTTTAAATTCACTACATTATTTTTATAGTCTAAATACATTCTGTAAAGTATGTGGAGAAGTTGATGTTAGAAAAAGTTCTTGAAAAAATGGTTTCCCCAAAGTAGCATTTGATAAAATGCCATCACCCAGCTGAGATCCGTGAGATCTGGAGTAGCCACTGAGTAGCCACTAAGAGGGTTTTTTTTTTCAAGGCTGAATTTAACTCATCTCCAAAGTGGCAAGCTATTGTCATCTGTGAAGAGAAGCCTTCAAAGGTACAGGTGTCTTGGCACCCCAAAAATGAAGTACCTTTGGAAATCTTGTTAGATGCCTATTTACTTGTCTGAAGAAGTAAATAGTGGAGAAGAGCGGGCCTAGCAAGCCTTGCGAACTGCTGCCTGTTCTCCTTAATGTGATACAAGCTGCAAATATGAACGGGCCATTGGATTTTTGCTTCTGTGGACAGCACGTTTTTCTGAGCAGAATTATTTCTCTCTTTAAATAATAATAATTTGCTGATCTTCATGCTTTCCGGTAACATGCCATTCGTTCTCCTCACAGCTGCTTCCATATTGAACAGCCACTGCACCGTTATTAACAGTGTTTTTAAAGAGCTGGCAGGGGGCCTGAATGTCTGCTCTGGGAAATGTTTTTGTTATGTTACAGTTTTTCATTTCCTGTTTGAGAGCAGCTCGGATGTTTTTATTTGCATATTCTCCTCATCGTAGCGCGGGGAGAGCTTAATCCAGCCTTTCTGCGTTTATTTGTGCAGGATGGTTTTTCCCTTCCTCCTACTTATTACTGAAATGACCTTTCATTAAGACGTCATGCCGTTCTAATAATTCCAGTGTAATCCTGCCAGATTAGTATTAATACATCGTTTTCCCCACCTGTCTTTCTGGACGAGTAGATTAATAACCGATAGGCAAATGCAGTTAAAATGGGAGCTCTGATTTTTCTTTCCAGATGTTGTAACGGAGCAGACACCGAGGCTTTTTTTTAACCTTGGCACTGTTTGCAGGCGCCCGCGAGTATGGTGTGGTCTGTAAAATCGTAACTTCTTGCAGTAATCTTCACAGCCAGAGTGGCCTTCCCTTTCAAAAGGTGTAGTTGGGAATGGGCATTGATTTTATTTCTTGCTCACACAGGTACACACACACGCGCAAAGATGCACATAATGCAATGAAACATTTACATTTATAGCAAAAATGTCGTATCACCACAGTGAATTGATCTTTATCATGTGTTTGCTGTTGATAACAATCCCAGGTGTGATTAAGACACATCTGCGTACAAACAGTACAGGTAATGTTCATTCTCCCTCTATTTACTGGAACTTATTGGAAAAGTAATAAAAAGAAAGAATATCCACCACAAAAGATGAAATTTGATGCAGTACTTTACTGCATCATATCACCATTCATGACGTGGTCAATTAGAAGACCATGTACTAATACACGTTTTTAGCTTCTTTCATACTAGTTTTGCAGGGAATATTTTATCTAAAGGGCCTATAGGAAAAAAACATAAGGTAGCATCTTCAACAGTCTGGCCTTTTTCTTCAGTTCCACCGTGCTGTAGTGCCAACTCTCTCATAAGCTCAGATCCTGTATTATAGTTAGCAATGTCTCTAAGAGGAAGGTCTAAGAGACAAAGGTCTTAGAGAGCAGAGACTGTCCCATCTGACTCTGCACCCTGTGGAGCCATGGTCCTTTTGGAAGCAGTCTCCAGACCGGGATGCAACCTATGCTGTAAAGAATTTACCAATTCCTGTGGAAATTTTTTACATATAAATCCTTAAAATCTCAAATTTTCTTCAGGAAAATGTTTCCTGGGAAATCATTTGATTCGGGAGCAAGTGAAAGCAAATAATGATCCCTGACACCTCTCAGAATATTTTAGGAATAGAATCATAGAATCATAGAACCATAGGGTTGGAAGGGACCTCTGGAGATCATCTAGTCCAACCCCCCTGCCAGAGCAGGGTCACCCAGAGCAGGTTGCACAGGAACGCGTCCAGACGGGTTTGGAATGTCTCCAGAGATGGAGACTCCACCACCTCTCTGGGCAGCCTGTTCCAGTGCTCTGAAACCCTCAAAGGAAAGAAGTTCTTCCTCATGTTTAGGTGGAGCTTCCTATGCTCAAGTTTGTGCCCGTTACCTCTTGTCCTGTCCCTGGGCACCACTGAAAAGAGCCTGGCCCCATCCTCCTGACACCCACCCTTTATGTATTTATAAATGTTGATGAGGTCCCCCGTCAGCCGTTGTTTTTCCAGACTGAAGAGACCCAAATCCCTCAGCCTTTCTTCATAAGAGAGATGTTCCAGTCCCCTAATCATCTTGGTAGCTCTCTGCTGCACCCTCTCCAGCAGTTCCCTGTCCCTCTTGAATAAGCAAAGGGTTTTGTGGTCAGGAAAAAGCGAGATGTGCAGGGGCACAGGTAAGCTTCAGAATAAGCTGGGATGTGCAAAAAGCACCACACAGCCCAGGTATGCGCTTTTACAGCTAGCGACTTAGGTAAAAGATTAATGAGAAATGAGCGTCTGAGAACGAGGTGGCCTAATCTGAAATCACAAATAAGTAGGCGCAAAAGCAGAACTCTTCGTTTCTAGAAAAAATGAACACAAGTCAGCAAAATATCCTAGATACCTTTCTGGTGCTTGTAATTGAAGCAACTTGCAGTTAAATTCGCTTGATAATGTCAGTTTGCGTTGCTGGAGTGGTGTCCTGGAGGCCTTGGTCGAGGTCCTAAGAAGTTAAGCAATGACACGTATGTACATTAGTTTCTCTCCAGTGTGGAAGAGGGACATGGGGATGGGGAAAGACGTTAAAGTGAAGCCCTCCCCTTCCGATCCAGTGGGCAGCTACGTTTTTTAATGGCAAAGCGTTGCAGCAGGATAATTTGGGATTTATTCGTAAGGCAACTTATACCAGAGTTTATGGGTTGATTTAATGGAAAGGGGAAAAAAGAAGCAGTGAATAACGGGTGTTGTGGGAGTCATTATTCTTTCTACCCACAGTAATTAGTAAAATGCAATTTGATCCACGGGCTCCCAAAAAGTGGAGTCTTACTTAAGATGTTGCTGTGTTTTCCTTAGGGCATTTAGTGTTGCTGTGCTGCAGTAAATGCAATTCCCGATCCCTTTAATATACTTTGAGAGCAGGGGTTATTGTTGGACTCTCAAGACCTGCAGGTACTAGTTTGTTAAAATACTAGTCCCTGAAAAGCTTTGTGCGTGAGGGGTGTATGGAGAAGCTCCTTGCTGTGCCGCGCCACAGTGCTGGGGAGGGGGAGCTCTTGTTACCATAAGCCAACCAAAAACTAAAAGAAAGCAGATAAAATAAAATTCATATATTCAGTAGCAAAGGTTATAAAGGGTTGTGTCTCATTCGTTTTACATCAAGGCTTTAACTGTTGGCACACGCGTCTCTGTCGGACAGGAGCGCCGGAGCTCTGCAGCTTGCTAATAGAGGAGAGGGCTTGTCAGCAGCATATTAATTCGACAAGATTGTGTTGTTTTCTGAAGCTTCTGACTATATTACATCTTGTATTACAGATTCCTTCTACAATCAGGTCTATCCATCAGGATAAAATCCTAGCACTTAGACAGCAGACACAGTTCTTGTGGGAGGCTTATTTTTCTTCAGTTGAGAAGATTGTATTGACTACACTAGAGGTGAGTAAAAATTGCCTGGGACCTTGCCGAGCAGCAAGGTTCCCGTGCCTGTCCAGCCGCTCCTGTCCTGAGCCCGTGTCGGACCTTGGTTTTCATGACACACAATTGGTCACTGGGAAAAAAACTCGGCATCTTGATAAGTTTTCTTCCCGAAGGAAATACTTTCTTCATTATCGGAATCCGCATTAGAAAACTGACACGGTGAAAAATGGGAGCTACCTGACACACGGAAAAGTTGTCATGTGAGATCTTGCCTTTGCAAGGCTTTATGGCTTATGAATCACTATCCTTGTCATTGGGAGTGAATGCGTTTCTTTAAGAAACCTTTCCGGAATTCATTTTGGAAAAAATACTACTGTAAAGCTCTTCTTCGACCATTCCTTAACATTTTGATGCCTTGTGGTGGGGCTGTTGGTCTGGCTGAAGGAAAATGGGGCCTTGTAAATCACTGTGTCTTATCTTCACACACAGGATAAGGGAAAGGCCTGATCGTCCTTATAAGATATTAATAAATAATCATAATTAGACTACTATTAAACAGGGAGACAGATGATGTCAAATGTGGAGAGAATGCTTTCTGAATTCAGAGACGGAGGAGAGATGAAAGGCTCTTTAGAAGTAGGGCCCAGGCTACAATTTCAAAAGCAGGTTTCTCTTCTAATTGTTTTGCAATTTTGCACATAAATTTTTGACACACTTTTACCACTGAAAGTGGCTCGCTTTGTAGGTGCAAATGCATTCGTCTTATGCTAATGCTTCTGCAATTGCATCCGTCTTTTGTGAACAGTTGTAAAGCTCCACATTTCCCGCTGTGCCTGCTTTCCCCTGAAAACTGCAAATGAGTGCTGCTGCCCGCACTACAGGTTGTCCGTGGCTGATCTACTTCCAGCTGCTGCAATACAGTCCCTTAGGTTTTTCTGTGCCAGTGAGGAATACCAGCCAGGGAACATTTTCGGAGCCCCTGGCATAGCTGTCCTCGCAATTCTCTCCTCCCCCCTGAAGAGCATGTCTTCGTCTGTGCTGCCCATTGGGAACTGCTCTGCATCCTCAAACTCCCCATAGGCGCTGATGAGGTAGTGATAATTATCACAGCCCACGCCAGGATCGGACTAACAAAGCTGGAAGACCATGCGCCAGCGCTCGCAGTCTAATTTCCCCTTACAGCAGTACCCTTAGGGACAAGCAGGGTGCCTCCTGTGTCGTCTGCCCCTTCCCTGCATGCGCCCTGTCATCGTTAGGGATTGCGAAAAGGCGAGGGGTGCACGCCTCTCCTCGCTGCCCTCTCCTGCCTCTGCTGGGGCTGGTCTCGGGGGGACGTAACCTGCAGCCCCCATGGCCTTGGTGTCCATCACGTCAAGCTCCAGCACTCACAGATGTGTCTTTAGCGCTGCCCTGGGACACGTTGGCCCGTGTGGCCTCGGGTGCCCAGGGGACAGCAAAACCCATAATAAAGCCGAAGTAGCCGGGCAACCAGCAAGCTGGCGTTTCCGCTCAGAGGGGAAAAAACTAAAGCAAAACCAAAAAATCTTCCCGGAAGGTTTAATTTAATGAAACCAAGTAATGTATGCCTGGTGTTGAAGTTAACGTTCTGGGTTTTTTCATTTGTTTGCGAGGGTGGTTTTAGTTTGAGGGGTTTTTTGTTTATTTTTTAATTCAGGACTCTCAGAAATTTTTGAGACAGCTAAGAGGGATTTTGTTCTTATGAACAGATACTCATTTCACATTTCAACTTGCCTAAGTAAAGTCCTGAGTTAACTTTCCTTAGGAAAGGAATAAAACAGTTGAGAGTGATTTTTGGTATCTGAAACCTCCAAGCGGTTTATCTTCTTAAAATCTGATACCTGGAAGTAAATTCCTGGCAGGATTATTTTTTTCTGGTGGATGTTATCCATCTTCTGTTGTAACACTGTTGTGTCAGAGTGCTCTGATGATGCTAGATATCATCAGAATAATCACTTGCCTGCTGACTGCAGTGCTGGTACATGTCCACGTGTGAGGGTATCAGTACAGAAAAAGTCTTCACCAACTCAGATGTCTGCAAGGACATCACAGCTCTCCTCTACCCTTTATCCTGGACACCTCTGAAAACATTAAGCCACATTTTAAGGTCCTTGATCTTCTTGCGGCCTATTATCTGCAAGGACATCACAGCTCTCCTCTACCCTTTATCCTGGACACCTCTGAAAACATTAAGCCACGTTTTAAGGTCCTTGATGTTCTTGCGGCATTCGGTGGCCTGAATCAAACAGCTCATAGCCCAAAATAAGAGGTTTGAATCATGTGGCCAGCAACCCCACGCTGCAGGCACAGAGGAACTGCCCCGTGCCATGGACATGGTGTGGGTTAGGAAAGGATTTTCATGAGCGTCTGCTGCAGGCTGGTGAGCGGGAGCGCTGGCAGCGCAGCATTGGACTGCTGCGAACACCATCTGGACACACTGGAGTTCCAGTGTGTCTGCACTTTTTCAGCTTGGTCTTCTCTGAAAACAAACCCAGAACATCCCTAGATCACTGTGTGGCGTGCTCAGTCCTCCGCTTGGGAAGAGGGGGGGAGAGGGACAGCACAAAGGACAGGCAAGAAGTGATTGATACTTGGCCGGGGCATGTTGAGGAGCAGCAATGATTCAGGCAATGTGTGAACTTTTTGAAGCGTGAGGATGAGAGAGACAAAAATATTGGATTATTAATGAATTCCAAAAAGAAAAGGGAGATCTCACCAGAGCTCCTAACCCCTTCCTTCTCTTATTAAACTTGCTGTCATGCCTCATCATTGGAGAGCCCATGTAGCTGCTGTCTCTGCAACATGTGCAACGCTATACATTCTGCATTTTAATTGATTGGTCCTCCATGTCATTTTTTTTTTTATATACTTTTCTCTTCTCTTTCTGCCAAGTTGTCTTTTCTCCCCTCTACCATGACAGGCAGCTAGCTAGGTTTTTTATGAAGAGTGTGATAAATTAATCTTCCATTTTTTTCACTGTGCTAAATCAGCGAGGCCAGCTCCCCAGCCTGGTGTGGGACCACGCTGGGGAGATGTGTGTGCCTGCCGTGCACCGAAGGCTGCGTGGCACCGGGGACCTGCTCCGTGTTAGAGCTGCGCTCACTCCGGGTGCGCTGAGGCAGCCTTGAATGCGAGCCATGTGTTTCCCCTGCAGCCTTGTTGGCTACCAGCGCGATGGAAAACTCCACCGTCTGTGAAAACCTCCTGACCATGTAAATTCGCAGACTTCTCCTTATCTGATTATGCCCCAGTTCTGAGAAAGCGGGAGGAAGGAGCTGTAATGTTTAGGCTTTGTGGTAAACACTCGAAAATATGTACTTTCTAGGTTCTGTCTTTGTTTAGTGGCATAAGTTGCAGATGGAGAAACAGCAGTCATCATCTTTTTTTTCCTCTCCCCACTACCATGCAGGAGATCTGACGACTGATACACCTAACTTTCCAAACAGAAATATTCAGATACGCTTTTCTTAGAATCATAGAATGTGTTGGGTTGGAAGGGACCTTTAAAGGTCATCTAGTCCAACCCCCCTGCAGTAAGCAGGGACATCTTCAACTAGATCAGGTTGCTCAGAGCCTCGTCCAACCTGACCTTGTCAGTGACGGAAATACAGTCCTAAGTCTGTTATTCTGAGACCGAATAAAAAGTTAAATTAACTTAGGCATATGAGTGAATTACTGCATATTAGCTACGGTAATTGGCTGTAGACAAAAGTAAGACAAGCATGCAAACCCCTAACATTTGCCCCAATTTAGCAGTATGTATATTGCCACCAGCAGTGGATTGTGTAGCAGAACGTAACTGGTGTTTTAGCATTTTTTTGTCATGGCAATCAAAAATTCAAGGAAAATCACTGCTTGTGGCAACACTTATTCATTTTCTTTATTGACCAAACGTCCCTGAACTCAGCTGCTTACGGAGATTTTAGCTTGTTTAGATTCCAGCAGCTGCTTTTGTTCAGCTTGTGTTGGGTCTTTTTGCTTGTTTTTGGTTTTCCTGTGCCGTGGGTATACACTTTCTTTAGTTCCATAGATTTTAAGGCCAGGATGAATGATGAGGGATCAGATTTAGTCCAACTTCAAAGCCATAGAGTTTCACCGGGATGTGCCTGTGTTAAGGCCAGAGATGTTAGATTAGAAGAACCAACGTGTTCTTGGCACTTGAGCCCTGCACAATGCATAAACTGCCAATTACGTGAAATCTCCACAGGAGATCCCAGAAGATGAACTGCAGAAGACACAGCAATCCTGCTTAGCCGACTTAGGGGAAAATTCTTTCTTTGCCGTTCCCCAGCCCTTTGCAGTGTCCCCTCTCCAGACCTGTCAACCTCCGATGCTCTGATGCAAACCTGTAAGAACGAGTGGCCCAACAGCAGGTGGCCCTTAGAAAGCTGCATCTTATCTGGAGGCTAAATTTGTCCAGCTGTACCTTCCCGCCCCAGAATCTTGTTAAGCCTTTGCAGCAAGTTTGAAAAAGCTCCCATCGGCGTAAGAACCGCTGTGGTTCTTGCATACTGGCAATTGAGCTGAAGTAACTGTAATTAGTTTTATAAATATACATTAATTGTACAGCCCTGTATCATTTTTTTGTGGCTTGTGGTATTCCAGATGATAAAGCAGATGAGCTAGCAGTCTGTTCTGACCTTAAAAATCTAGGAATCTGTGCCTGTGGCCCTGTGCAGAGACAGACGGTAATTGCCAAAAGATCTTTTTCTGTTTCGTCCAACAAGGAACTGTTGTAGAACTGAGACGTGGAATCAGTGATGTATCCGAATGCTAATATCCCTTTATAATTAAGCAAAAATGAATAATTAGTGCGGCCTGATTTGCTGAAAGTCTTTGTGATTTTGAATGCTCTCATTATCTCAAAATAATACCTAGCTTTGTAATGTCATCCTCAAATAATTATCTTCTGTGAGTTCTGGGTAGCGAAACTGACAATGAACTAATCGGGCTTACAACTGCTAAGATACACTAATAGACAAAATATTTGACTTGAAATACAAAGCACGATGAATTGCAAGGTCCCCATGTCCAGAGAGACTAATGAGGTGCTCTGAAACCTATTGCACAAGCCTGAGCTGCTGAAGCGGTGTCAAAGTATGCAGGTTCTCTGTCATTTTCAGAGAGATTAAGCAGGAATGTCTAGAAATTTGTGTGCTTCAGCTTTTTGCAAAATGGGTGATGATTCCAGTCAGCTGGAGTCTCTGGAGCTTCTACCAGTGGCTATTACAGTCTATTTAAAAATCATCGCCTCTCTTGTTTTCCAGATTATTCAGGACAGAATATTTAAGCACATATCACGTAACAGCTTAATATGGAACAAACATCCTGGAGGGTTATTTGTACTGCCACAATATTCCTCATATCTGGGAGATTTTCCTTACTACTATGCTAATCTCGGTGAGTGAATCCTTGCTATAATCTAGCGGTATTTGGAATCTCTAGTGGAAATTTGGAATTCGATCTTTGAGTAGCACGTGCCAAGTGAGTTACCATTCGTTTCTAGTTAGTGATGCCTTTCGTTTATCCTGTCTCAGTCTCCCCTGCCCGCTGGAGACTGGAATGTCTCTGACTCATCAACATGCATCACGTGCCTCTTACTTGCCAAGATTGTTTTAAAAAAATCTATGTCCCTTCATACTTTTCAGTTGCCAGTAATTAATGCCTGAGTTGCTGACCCATTCATGGCCCAGGGGGACATAAGAGGAATAGTTTTTTGCTTTCTTTGTTTACTTGCGCTCAGCAAATTGGAAAAGTGGTAATTTACCCATGACACTTGTTATTGGAGTGCGCAGTTGGTATGGATTTATTCTCCATACTCTGCGTTTTCATATGGATCCCACCAGAAGGAATGAACAGGGCTCAGCTTCGTGGCTTTTTTTCTGAAGCGGAGCTTAAACACTGAGTTCTGCAGGGGGATGTGCCTGCAGGCTGAGGTGACCCTGCTTACCAGGCTCCTGCTGCTTTTGGCTCAGCCTGCGCCATCCCACTGGTGTGGCTCTGTACTGCTCACCTGCTAAAAATTCACAGTTAAAGAGGGAGAAGAAGGTTTCTGTGGGAACTTTGATGAAAAACGACTATGACCCCACACAGATGAATTTAGATAAGACTGCGAGCAGCAATGAAGGGTAGATGCCAGTAGGATCTGTTATTTTAGGCAGAAAAGGAAATCACAGCGAGACAAAAATAACGGAATGGAAGGCAAGGATGCAAGCAGAATTATCAGCTCAGGAGGTAATTGAAGAGGCATGTGGATGGGGATCGACCCAGAAAGAGCAAAAATCTGACAGAGGCTGTAATGGAACTCAGGAAACTGAACAAGCTTCTGGAAGTTGTGGAGATAATCTGTAGAAAACATCAAGCATCCAGAGCCAGGCAGCAAAACAGAACCTGTGTCAAGAAAGACATTTGGTTGAACAAACTAGATGTCAATATTATCTGTGGGACAAACTGGATGAAAGAAAGAGATTGCGGGACATCTGTGGAAATAGTGAGGAAAGGCAGTAATTGTGTTGGAGTCGGGGATTTCAGAGGGTGTGGGAGTTAAAGGGAAGTGTGATCTCCTCTGAAGCATCTGGTATCCTAATATCCGAGACGAAAGGAGATGGCCTAAAAAAACACAGCAAGGTTCGCATTAAGTGCAGATATTTTTTTTGTATCTCCAGAGTCCTTTAACCTGTACTAACCAGGGCAGTTTGGTCTTCACTGAACACATATCTCTTCCCTTCAGGTCTGAAGCCTCTTTCCACATTCACTGCCGTTATCCACGCAGTAACTCCCCTGGTTTCCCAATCTCAGCCTGTGCTGAAACTCCTGGTTGCTGTAGCCAAGTCCCAGTACTGTGCACAGGTAAGCAGCGCCGTTCGACTGTCAGTCACATTGAAGACAAAATAACAATCCAGAATAAAATAAAAGCCTACTGACTTCAGATCTCAGTCCTGTTTCAAACCCCTGTTTCAATACTGTCTGTGACCTGCATGCGTGGGAAACAGAAGTTCTGAGTGTGGCGTGAGTGGCATAGAGACAGGAATTAAAGCCTTTGTTTCACGAGGCTGGTCAAATAATGACTGCTCTTTAAAGATCAGGATTGCACGTGCTGCAAACTGCAAAAGGATGTCCTTGCCTCAAGGACCCCCGTGTAATCTTCCTTCCTCCTGTTGTGGCTCTTCGTCTCCCAGCAGTGCTAGGATTTTGGCGTCTCTAAAAGAAGCCCAGGGGAGTTCAGAAGGAGTGCCCTCTTGCAGTGGAGTGTCACAAGTGGCTTAGCCTTTAATGAGAGCCAAAGTAAGTCAGTGACATCCGTATGACCTCGCCTGGGTAGAGACTTCTGAGTTCCTGTCCAGCCTATGTTTGCCTGAGAGGACCTATATTGTAAACAGTCTAGGAAGGGGGAAATTACTGTAGGAAGTGTTATTTTTACACAGATTTGCATCATCGTTGTTGATTTTGAAATTCCTAACCTGAATTTAACATTTCTGTCTGGTGATCTGAGTCTCTCTGGGTTTGGACTGCGTTACCAGTGAGGTCTCTGATCATGGTCCAATATTCTCTTTCAGATTATTGTTTTATGGAATTGTGATAAACCCCTCCCAGCCAAACACCGCTGGCCTGCCACTTCTGTGCCTGTCATAGTCATTGAAGGAGAGAGCAAGGTAGGTGGAACGAAACATTGTAAAAGATCGCGTGTATTCTCCAGTGGGACCAGAATTCATTTTCCCAGCTGCTTTGGTGAAAGCTTTGTAGTTCCCAGTGGTGTGACAGCTCTTTTCTGTTCCATGGCCCTTTGTACCAGCTTGGTCACAGCTTCGTGTTTCATGCATGAGGCCCCATGCTCTCAGAAATCATCAGCATGGCAATTAATGCTGTGAATCTGAGATTCACAGGTGGGACCCGGTTTTGAAATGTGGTCCCAAGAGTAGGTAGTGCTGCCCCTATCTTTGGAGATTTCTGTCTCCGCAGTTGCGTGAAAGTAGTGATGCAGCTGGATTAATTGAGTCTGAGCAGTCAGATGCAAGGCTTGGGGGTCAGCTGTGGACTCAAAAGCAGAGGAAAAGATGAAAAAGAATGGTGTTAACGTGCCTTTGAAAAGTACCTTCTCTCATGGCCTCGTAGGGTACTGCTGCGAGTGATGCAGATCCAAACGCAGGCCTGAGAGAAGCAAGACTTCTTGCTGCTAGCGTGTGACTGAGACAGATTTGGGCTGGTCCTCTCTGCAGTCCCTATCAGCTGGCTCTTGAGCTCTGTGTTTGCAAAGGGAACTTTTCGTTTCTTTGGCTGTACAGTCCTATTTTGAATTTATAGTCCTGTCTTTGGTCTTTTTCCCCCGTCACCTTAACAAGGGAAAAGCGAGAGCCCTGCGAGGTTGGCAGCTGACGGCTCCTGCCTTAGCTAGCCCTGTAAACAGTATCCGGAGAGTTGCTGCAGGGCCAAGAAAGGCTGTACTGATTCCTGAGTCTTTTGAACGTTGTGGGGTTTTTTTTCTTTTTGGAAAACTCGCAGGGGTGAGACAGAGGAGAAAACCTCCGACCAGCTCTACAGTATTTGTAGAAATTGGCCCAGACACTGTTTAGATTACAAATGAGTCTCCTGAGTACACAAAGGTGTGTTTATAGTGGACGGTCTCTTCCCTCTAATATCCCAAGGTATGCCAAATGGCTTCTTGCGTGGAAAAGCTGTTTGTTTGGACAAAGCTCGCAGAGCCAGAGCAGTGCAATTTGAAGGCTGCACAAAGGAACTGCTTTTCCTCTTCAGTCTTAGCTGAAGCATACTGGCAGGCACAGTTACTCTGTGCAGGTGATCACAGAGGTCTGCCTTTACCTACCCTTCACTCTTCCTCATGAAATCCAGATACATTATCACACCTGTTTTACAAAAGGGAACTTTAACTACCAAAAAAAAAAAAAAACCACCAAAAAACCAACAGCCAAACATGGGTAGTCCCAACTGTTTTACTATTTGACAATTTTACACAGTCTGTAAAAGAGCTGGGCTGAGAACGCTGGTCTCCTGCCAGCTGCTTGCTCTGCTTTGCCTTTGTGTAAGCAAAGCAAAACCATCAGCCCCAGCCAGATCAACTCGCCCTCGCAGCCACCGCCTCCCCAGACCGGGGCCATCGTAGCGATGAAGGGATGCTCTCCAGACAGACACCGTGAACCTCCTGATTATATAGAGACAGAGCTTTCTCTGAATCGAGGCATAGATTCAGGGACTTGCTTCCAAACAGGTTGCAGGGGATGCAGAAATGACCATTACAAGGGATGTGTAAAACTTCTCCGTGTCCCTGTTTCCATACAGTGATTTCCTTGTACTGGGCCTGATTTTTGTAGTGTTTTCTTGGCATAATTAATTGGAAACAAAGTCTATTAACTAGCCAGGCTATTTTTCCTAGCAAATGAAGGAAACAAATAGTGTTGTGTCCTTGTTACTATTCATCAGTTCTCGAAAGGTGCTAATTAGTCTGCTAAAGAAACCATATGGATTCTCATTTCTTGCTGTTACCTCTTTTGATCCCACTTTCCCGTCTATTTCCTATTGCTTTGAGAACAGTCCTGCCATAATTTTTAAAAGTTTATTCAGCATATAGATTTTATATATATATAGTTATGTCTCTTAAGAACGTGACTTTTTAAAATGCTACGATACCAATGTAATTCTTGATGCAGGGGACACTCAACTGGTACATGTGTTCTTTAGCATATTCTCCTTTACTAATGGAGAATGTCGCACCACTTGTCAGCAGCTCCCTGTGGACAGAACAGCAATGCACAGAGATGGAGCTGTACCACTTTACAGGGGAACCATCCTGGTAGCACAACGTCCTTCACACACAGCCTGGACTGCTTGGCTTCCCAGCAGCGTAACCTTATGAATGCTGCAAGTCCTTCTCGGCGTTCATTATCTTTGATCCTCGCACCCCGTAGGAGGGCGGAGGGACAGTCCTAGCTACCAGGGAAAATGTCCTCCCTAAAGAAGCTGTAGGTACATCTAATTCCCAGTATGGACCATTGTAGTTTGTGGCAAAAGGAAAGCTGCATGCTCCAAAGAGAGAGGTCTGTTCAGAAATTACTGCTCAGGCAGAAGGTGTAGGCTGACTGCTGGGGTGACGAAAATGAAAGTCTTTCACTCTTGAGCTGAAGGGTGCTTTCCATCAGACAGAGATATAAGCGATGTATCTCAGACAAGAGGAACTATGAATGAGGAATAAAATTGAGTGTTTCCCTTGGAAATGAGTCCTTCAAGTGATTTTTTTTTCCCCTCCCTTTCCTGCCTTGGATACCCACAGGTTATGAGCAGTCGCTTCCTACCCTACGACAACATAGTGACAGATGCAGTGCTAAGCCTGGATGAGGACACCGTGCTTTCAACCACTGAGGTAAGGGTCTCCATCATCCTGGGAGTCTGCTTGGCTCCTCGGCTCATCCTGAGCACGGCAGATAGGCTCTCTTCTTGGCTTTGCCAGTGAGCAAATGTTATCCGATTTCCTGCTACACTCTTCAGATTGAGCGTGTTGCACTTGTTTCAGCAACCCTGCCACTGCCTGCCATCAGAGGAGCTTTTCGCCCTGGTTAATTGGCTCATCATTAGCATATGGTTCTTAGGTTCTTTATTATTTTAGTAACATAGCTGCAGGCGGGTGTAGGCAGCCAAGAGCAGTCGGCTTTAATACTATGTTCTCACTATTCTGATGGGGGTAGCATTTTCTCCCCCCACGTTATCAGTAGGGTGTAGGTGGGGAAGGAAGGGGTGTCAGCAGCAGGGGACTGCTGTCACTCCAAAAGACAGCGTTGCCACCCTAATGCAGGATTTCACTGAGGAGTGCTCTCACCATTGTGTCGCCCCATAAAATTGGAGATCTTGGCTAGCTTAGGTGTTAGAGTGTTTGCGCTAAGAGCAAGATAGCGCTAAGAAAAGAAAAATACTGTAGAAAACCAATTTTTACAACTGGGATGAGTATTGATTTCTGGAACGTCTTCCTGAGAACCACAGGGGAAACTGATGACAGTTTATATAGAGTGCAATATTTGGGAAATACATTATTAATGATGGCCAGGGAATAGCTTGAAAAACTCGATTTTCTTTTGTTTTTCCTTTTTTTCCCCATGTTAATGGCCCTTCTCCCTTCTCCCCACTTCACATTTATAAAAACGCTTTTATGTCAGTGATGGAGATCTTGCGCTGATGCTACTACTAGTTATATGTCAGTGGAGAAACCCCTAACATTAGTCACCCATCACTGCTATATACCCTAACATGACATTGAAGTTCTTCTAAATGGATGAGTTTACAATTGCTCTTCTCCCCATTACGGTTTTGTTGTGCTGTGCTTAGACTTCAGAAGTCTTAAGGTTCCTCCTTAGAAGGAGCCACGGTAGCCCTCTTCTACTGCACAGATGGAAGAAGTAGTTGTCATTGAACCTATTTGATACCAAGGTTACACCTTGGTAGTTTCTGCTAGATGAGGAAGAATACGGCTGCTGCCAAAGCACTTGTGTTCAAAACCTCGCATAGCCAAAAAAAACCCCCAAACCAAACCCAGTAAAATGCATTTATCCTAGGCGGGGGGAGTTCCTAAGCAGGTTGTTGCTCAGGATGAAGGTCCTGTCTTAGCTGTCCTAGGAGCCGTGGTAAGACCTGTCAGGGACTTCATTGCACTGTGGTGGTATTTACAGCAATCCAGCCTGTGGATTCCATGCGGATTTGGGGCTTTGTCTTGTTTTGACTGGTATTTAGTCATCATCCAGACTTTGGAGTCATTCAGGCTTCTGGAACACATATGAAATAAATAGTGTTTCTCATTCCGCTTGGCCATGTTTTACCCTAAACATTCTGAAACGCAAATATTTTTTGTTGTGTGAGACAACATACACATTTCTTCGTGGCTTCTTGCCTCCTGTGAGCAGCTTGCAGCTGATATTGCCTGTTTGCATGGTGGTTATTGGCTCTACGCGCCCCATGGCCCCTATGCCATGAGAGAACCAGCGGCCCAGCTCTCAATAACACCCACCTTGCAGCTTCAGCCTGTGCCAGGGTCAGCAGCTCTCTTTGGTGGCTTTCTATGAAGAACTGGGGCCTTTCTATCACTTCAGTTGCCCCGTTGTATGGCTTAGGCAAAGAAACAGCCTGTTGAAACACTGACGTGAAACGCATGGTGTGAAACTGCCCTTGAAACCAGCTGCTCATGGGTGGTCGTTGTGGCAAAGCTTCAAGGCCCAGTGAAGGCAATTTAGAAACGTGGTCAAACATGATCACCTTCCCCTTGGGAGGAGCAGTCACCAGGCACATCCTCTGCTCTCTCAGGCTCTAGCGTAGTAAAGGTTTTCCGTTCACAACAGAACAGACCATAATTGCTCTTGTGAGAGGAGCTGTGTCACATACGCAGAGGGATGTTTGCGTGGGAAGTAATTAGAAACCAGCACAGGTCAGAAGCGATACGGCGGTTCAAGAGACTGGCGGCCTGGTTGGCTTTTCCTGCTGATCAGCTGAGTGATAATGCTGCTAAAAATTGTATAGGATGAGGACTGGGTTTTTTTAATAAAGGGAGTTTTTTCTCTTAGAGTGGTTGCTTTAGTGTGTCTCAGTGGTACAAGGACAGATACTTGAAAGCACAAGTGAGGGCGCTGAGTGCAGCTGCTTTATTATTTATTTAGGTTTGAGATTCTCAGACTTCTCTAAAGAAAACAGATGTCACGTTTTATGGGAAAGGCCTTTACAGGGGAAAAAAAACCCTTTAGTTCTTTCATGTGGTATTGATTTGGATGAGATCAGAACTATCACAACGGTAACTGGTTTGTGCACATTGTCTTTCTAGTTGGCCTCAGATTCCTTGAAACAACTTGAAAGAAAATAACCAGTCCCTAACTTTGTGTTCCAGTACATGTGTGACTCTTCTGTTTCATAAAAACATTTGTAAAGGAGAGAAGTCTGACAGTAATCACACAAAATGTGACTGTTCTCAGAGCATCTATTCTTTATCTAACCTCTGCACCCTTGACTTTGGCTGGGTTCTTGGAAGGTTTTTCAAGCATTTTTGATCAAAGTTTCAGGTCCCTCTGGTACTGGAGAAAACTTGGTGTGCAGTGCAGAAACAAATCCCTCATTTTCTTGGCTTTGACGGGGACAATTAGAATTGTCTTTAACTCTTTCTAAAATTTCGGTCTAGTTTGAGCACCACAACCTAAGTTGAAGTGAAGGGACTGCCAACCAACTTTATAGTGATAAAAAACTTTCCATATGTATTTTTACAAACTCCTTTCAAATCTAGTGCTGATGAGCCTCCTGCAAACTACCCCAATCATCCTTTTCCTAGTGCCACCACTATTTGTTTGGTGACATCCTGGGGGAGCACTGTCCTGTCACCTTTTCAGTTCTCAGAGATTTCAGTTATTAAAATAGTTACAACAGGACAATAAAATAAAATATTGGCAGCTTTTGACATCTTCTTGTGGCTCATACAGTATCAAGCATTTTTCTTAAAGTATAGCCTCCTAAAGCCATTTAACTACATGGGAATCTTATCTTCCTCTTTATTAAGCTATATGTTCAACCCTCTTGGTCATGTAGACAGTCTTAAAAGTATGACCTGCGTGCACCTCAAAGGCTCAAAATGGATGGGCAATATAAAAGGACTCCGCGTTGATTGCCTGTTTTAATCTCACAGAGCCACCCCTGTAATTTAAGGTGTTTGACTCCTGATTTTCCAAGCTTTGTGTCGGCAGTACTGAAATGGTAGGGGAGATGCACAAAGATGTGCAAAAGGTTCAGTTAACCACATAGCTGTTACCACTCTGTATTGCATCTAAGTACAAATACACGCACCTACACCCATTCTTTCTGTAACTTGAAAAGGTTTGATACGTAAAGGGCAAGCTTGAAAATGTTAATGTAATGCTGTGATGCTCTAGACTCCCTTTAACAGGAACCATTAAAATGTGCATAATTATAGGGCAAAATGTCAAGCAGTCAGTTTAATTTACCGATGAATACATAGAATTAATGTTTTGCAACAGTTCCAAGATTCTGAATTAGGAATTAGTGGCAAGGTAATATTTTGTTTTGTTGACATTTGTTGAAACAGTTTCGGTGTTCATTTGGCCTATGCCTTTGTCCACAGGTGGATTTTGCCTTTACAGTTTGGCAAAGTTTTCCAGAGAGGATTGTAGGGTACCCTGCTCGCAGTCACTTCTGGGACAACACTAAGGAGAGGTGGGGGTACACCTCCAAATGGACTAATGACTATTCCATGGTATTGACAGGAGCTGCTATTTACCACAAGTAAGAACCCAAAGCATCTGCTGTTCTCCTTCTGTATGAAACCAAATAGTAAGGGGAGGTGGCGGGGGGCGGGGGGTGAAGAACATTCTTCCGGGGAGGGGAAAAACTGGAAAGATAATAAATGGGTCTACTTTTTATGGGGTAATAATTTAAGTTCTTGGTTTAGCTCTGGGGATCTGGTAATCATTATTGCGCTTGTTGGGTCTCTTTGAAGTCCCTTGTATTTTGAGGCAGTCGGACTGCTCTTTTTAACGTCAGGAATTACACACTTCAAAGAGTTCCCGAATTCATTAAGCTGCTCGGCTGAATGGCCTGTAGCACAGCAGAAAGGAGGTTACTTCCAGACCAGTTCTGGGGATGTGTTGGCTGACAGCTGCAGACTGCAAAGTCTGCTGGCTGCTCTAGAGACATAGTACAGTGGACACATCGCAGATCGGCGTATTGCGGCATGTTGGAGAAAGCCCTGTCGTTAGGACTTCAGTAGACCAATGGCCTCTCTAGATTTTAGGAGAAAGTCAGCAAATTCTGGTGTGCCTAATCCGTGTCCCCACAAAGGAGAAGACAGGCCACAGGGGATGACATGGGCCCAAAGGAGAATAATTCCAACAATAAGGACAGTACTAGGCCAGTTGTAATAGAGTTCTCTCCAACTGAATAGTTTTGAAGGAAGAGGTGGAGGATGAATTCATCGATGTTGTCTATCACATTATAGCAGTGTGGTGCTCTTTCCTACTTCTCCATTATCTTGATACTTAGGTCCGCATTATTTCTTTCAACCCAATAACAAAAAAGGCGTAAGTTTTGTTTCTCCATTAGCACTTTTTACTGTCCTGATGAGACAGAGATTTGTTCTCCCTTCTTGTTGGAGGATGGGACTGAAAAAAGGAATTAGTGTATCCAGAGTTGAGTAGAAAACTTGTGTCTCAACTGAAAGCCCAGTGTCTTGTATTAATATTGCTGCTGTTGGTTTCCAGATATTATCACTACCTGTACACTCATTACCTGCCTGCCAGCCTAAAGAATATGGTGGACCAACTGGCCAATTGTGAGGACATTCTAATGAATTTTTTGGTGTCAGCCGTGACAAAATTGCCTCCAATCAAAGTAACACAGAAAAAACAGTATAAGGAGACCATGATGGGACAGGTATGTATCCACAGCATGTTGTAGCAGTTGGGATGCATTGATAATATAACGGTTTGACTTCTAGGTTAGGCTTACAGAGTGATACAATTCTGTCAGGTTTTTTTGCAGTTTTTAGTTTAGCAGAACTGTAAATAGACTTTAGATGTGCTTATTATGGCGAAGGAAAGGAGAAATGGCAAGCATCTACTGTGGATGACAGCTTCTCTTCATAGTTTCCTCACAGTGTTATTCACGGAGATTCCAAACTCATGGAACTGATGATTTTGGTAACCTAATTTCTGTGAAACTCCAGTTTTCTAATTAAATATTCCAGACCTAAGACCTAGTCATGGAATGCTAGGAGCAGAAGTAAATTCTATAAAGATTTTCTATTTTTAATTATTATTAATGAATGTAATGTACCAGGCCATCCCTGTGCTATTTTAAAATATAGTGTGATTCAAGCACCGACATCGGACTGTCACTACAGAGGTATTTTGCGATATTCAAGCATTTTTTCCCACAAGGACCATTTTGTCCCACGATGATACCTTCCCTCACTCACTATCAGCCATGAAATGCTTGCTTTAGATCTTCTTCCAGTTCCTGGATAAGCACTCTGTCATTGCAGAAATGGGTGTACCTTCTAGTAGCTGGGAGACATGGTAACCTGGCGGCACTTTTCCTCCTGGCCTGTGTGAGAGAGCGATGGGGTGCAGCAAGACCTGCAAGTCCTAAACAACCTCCCATCTGTGCTGACATGGTGTCTGTGATCTGCACTACAAACCAGTACCGTGATTACTAGGGGACAGGAGAAAGAAGGGGCCCTCTCTTGTCCCCTCACATTTTCTCCTATTGGCTTTACTTGGATCTTTGACTATGGAGTGGCCATGCCAGTTTGTAGACTCCCTTATCTCTATGCCACTGCACTGTCATCCGAAGTGTAGGTAATTCTGACTCATCTGGGTACCCAGGAGACCTTCTGTGAACAAGAAGGTGCCATCCAGAATGTACCTATTGCTTCCAGTTTGAGCTTCACCTCTCCACAGGGCCGTGCTTTGGCTGTTTGGCAAATTCTGAACATCCATTTTTCTTTTTATAGCACGGGTGACTTGAGTCAGCCATGAACTATAACTCTCTGCTAAAGACAAGTTGTTCCTGCAGCTTTGGGAAATGTAATGGACCGTGTTCATAATTCCTTGAAAGACAAATAAAAAATTAACATAACCTCAATGTTGTGACAGAGATTAATAGCTGTGTGGAAATTCACTGTTAATGGCCAGAATGTCTGCTATAATCCTCTAGCAACAAGCTTTTGCGTGCTCTTTAGTGGCTCAGTATAATCAAGAGTCTGTAATCAATGCACATTATAACCTACCACTTGAGCTAAGCTGGACAGGCCTTGGACAAAGATCAAGTCTGATACCACATTCATTTGGCAAGTCCCTGACTTTATCAGTTTCTTTGCATTTTAATTAACACACTTGGATTTTATGAATTTATATTTGTTTTTAAAGTGTAGTGGAAACGTAAGCGCTAGAGAGAGATGCATGAGCAGTGGCACAAAACAAAACTTAGTTCTCGGCATTCATAGTTTGTCTTAAATAATAGTTTTATTACGTTTATACATGTAGTTTAGGTACAGATAGAGAATAATAACTGCTTCTGAGCCGTTAGGGATGCTGAATTTCATAGGAATTGCAGCTGCCCTTAGCTTTGGAAAATCAGGCCACAGCGTTTTGCATGTATGCGACCTGTGGTGTTATTTTCGGGTCAGATTAACGTGATGTAGCTTGGAACGCCAGTTAATTTTCTCTTTCCATAAGATGGTACTGTCTTATGCACCAGCCTTGGCCGGTGGGATTCCTGGGAGCACCCTGCTTTTCTCTGCAGGACATCTACACGCATGAGTAACGCCAGCACGTAAAGACTTCTGCTGAGCTCAGTTACAAGCTAGCTGAAATTACGTGTGTCTAAATTTCTGCAGATCTGGACTGCAAAAGTGCGTTTTTGACCTGAGAAACTGCAATAATTTCAGGGTGTTTTCCTCCTACGGCTGAATGGGCAGCAGCTGTCCAGAGGATGTGCACCTCCAGTGGAAAGCCTTCTTGTGGCCTTCTTGTCTTTCCTGGTGGTTTTTAAGGACTTGTTTTATCTCTGAAATAGCTTGAGGGTTTGAAAAGGAACAGAGTGAGGGGTGGGGTGAAGTAGCGTGCTGGCAGGCGCTGGGAGGCCTGCTGCAGGTGTCATGGTCCGGGTGAGGCTGGCTCATGGTGGAACTCGGGTCACCATGCCGCACTGCCCTCAGCGCTGCTTTGGAAGTCGGGGTCCCTGGGAGTCCTGGTGGACAAGTTGACCATGAGCCAGCAATGTGCCCTTATGACCAAGAAGGCCAGTGGCATCCTGGGGTGCATTAAAAAGAGCGTAGCCAGCAGGTCTAGGGAGGTCATCCTCCCCCTCTACTCTGCCCTGGTGAGGCCACCTCTGGAGTACTGTGTCCAGTTCTGGGCTGCCCAATTCAAGAAAGACAGGGAACTGCTGGAGAGCCCAGCGGAGGGCTAGAAAGTTGATCAAGGGAATGAAGCAGTTCTATTATGAGGAAAGGCTGAAAGACCTGTGTCTGTTTAGCCTGGAGAAGAGAGGACTGAGAGGGGATCTTATCAACTCTTATAAATATCTAAAGGGTGGGTGTCAGGAGGATGGGGCCAGGCTCTTTTCAGTGGTGCCCGGTGACATGACAAGGGGCAATGGGCACAAGCTGGAACACAGGAAATTCCATCTCAACATGAGGAAAAACTTCTACTTTGAGGGTGGCAGAGCACTGGAACAGGCTGCCCAGAGAGGTGGTGGAGTCTCCTTCTCTGGAGATATTCGAGACCCGCCTGGACACGTTCCTGTGCAGCCTGCTCTGGGTGACCTTGCTCTGGCAGGGGGTTGGAATAGATGATCCCTTCCAATCCCTACCATTCTGTGATTCTGTGATTCTGTGGGTGGCTGGCTCGCCATCGCCAGCTTCTGCTGCGGGTAGGGTGTCCTTCCCCTGGTCTGAACCCCCCCGACGAGCAGATTACAGCTACGGCAGAGCCAGGCGCTCCACAGCCGTTCTTCCCCGCCATTTTGTTGTGTCGCAGACAACGTCTGATTTCTGGTCTCCTCTCCTCTCCACACAGACCTCCCGGGCCTCGCGCTGGGCCGACCCCGACCACTTCGCCCAGCGGCAGAGCTGCATGAACACTTTCGCCAGCTGGTTTGGCTATATGCCGCTGATCCACTCTCAGATGAGGCTCGACCCTGTCCTCTTTAAAGACCAGGTCTCCATCCTGAGGAAGAAGTACCGAGACATTGAACGGCTCTGAGGAGCGCTGCTGAGGGGACCGAGCCGTCCCCGGCCACCGGTGCGTGGAGCCAGACTGTGCCACCGATGGCAAGTGCCCGATCCCGGCCGGTGGCTGCCCCGGGGCTGGGGCTCGCTGCTCCGGACTGCGCTGAGCCGCCTGGCAGGCTTCTGTTGCTCCAGACTAGGTCGTGTACAGTTTCATTATGGAACATTAAATAATTATTTTTGAAATGATTGCTATGCAGGTTTAAACTTTTTTAATGATCAAAAAAAAAAAAAACCTATTAAAAACAGAGTTCTTTCTTTAATCAAAATTGTGTTGGTTGTGAATATTTCAAAGCTGCCGTTTCTTTTCTTTCATGCATTTGATTGTCATTGCAGTTTTCATTCATTTTCCCCTGCAAAGTTAAACGCTTGAATCTCACAGGGAGAAAAATGCAGCACGTTCAGAACCAAACTGAGCACGAGCAGGACAGAACCGAAGTATGAGCGTTTCTCATGTACTGCTGACTTCTTAATTTTTTTTCCTTGGTTTTCCCCAAGCCGGTAGCAGCCACTGTGGCAAAACCCCTTTGGATGGATGGAAAACTGGAGAATCCCCACGAAGCCAGGCAAGAGCGTAGATCCTCCTGGTTGGGGACCCTATTTTTAGAGGCGATCAGCCTTGCCTTGAAGTGGGAGAGGAGCAGTGCTGCCGAGGAGCAAAGGGCTGCCCTGGAGCATGGGGATGCGGTGCCGGTTGCGTATCCCATCAGGAGAGGCGCATCCCCGTGGGTGAGCTCCCAAGGGACAGCCAGCATGGCCAGCGTGGGACACATGTCCTGCCTGAGACCCTGCTGCCCGGGGGCACTGGTGCCACTTGGCCGCGGCTGCTAAATTTCTAGAAATAGCTTTGTTCTGAGGGCAATAGGGGTGTTGGCAAAAAAAAAAAAAAAAAAAAAAAAAAAGAAAGCATGTCAGTGCTCGCAACGCAGGAATTTGGCCTGTAACAAATTGGTTTGTATGAAATCAAAGCATGATGTTTTCTTTTTTTTTTTCTTTCTTTCTTTTTTTAAAGTGCAAATAGGTGGAGAAATTCCCTCCTGGAGGTCTGACCCCTGAAGTAAAGTGCATGGTCAGACACTGGGCACTGGCGGCAGTGGGTGCTCCCAGGTGTACTTGGGGCAGGGTAACTCGGATGAAAAACCCGCCCCTGAAATACTGGCATTGCTCATGCTCCAAAATGGTTTTATCATTTCAAATGGAAGTATTTTTAAATGGAAATATTCCAGTTGTTTATTTCTCTGTAGTGCTTTGCTTATTTATGTGTTTCTTTCAATTGAAGAATGAAAACAAAAGCAGTGATTTGGGTCAGGGAGATGCCATTCCGATTTGCTAAGAAAATAAGCACTTTAAAAAAACGTTTTGAACTCTCACATTTCGATGAGGTGCGTTTGGGGTGCTCTGTAACCATCGCCGCCCCCAAGAGCTCTGTTAACGTCGCAGCGGGAGTGTTTAGTTCCAACGCCCAAAAGACCAGCAAGCCTTTCTATACCTCATTCCTGTGTAAACAGACGGTCGGGCAGCAGCGGTGAGGAGTAGCTGGAGTGGTCGGGAGGGTGGACCAGGATCATCACCAGTTTCATTCAGGCTCAGGCACTGCTTTATTATTGCAGCTTTAAGCAACTCCCATAACCGGGGCATGCCTCAGTTTCCTCATTTCTAGAAGTAATAGTTACTGGTTGTAGAGGGGATGCTGTGAAGCCTGAATAATTTCTCTTGCTTGTAAGATCAGAATCCCTAAACAGAAAGTTGCTGTAAAAGTGCAAAGTACGCATTGCTAAATGTTTGAATGCAACCCGACACGTAAAGAGTTGCAAAGAATGCTTTGCTTTGCCTATGTATTGCAATATTTGAACAGAGCACAGCGAGGTTGGGCAGGAACATCAGGTTCCTCACATTTTGTGTTAAATCTGAACCAGATCTTTAACGGAATCTGCCAAAACATGTGTGAAACTGCAGCTAGTGACTTGAGGAAGAGGTGCCACTTTTCCCCCCGCTCCCGTTGCTCTCCCAGCCCCCGGCCACGCAGTCTCGCCTCACGCCTTCTGCCACTCTGGTGCCCAACAGATGCTTCTCTGAGCCCGTTCAACTCTAAAATCGCAGAAAATTGTCTGGTGATTTATTGGTTCTTTTCAACGCCATTTTAGAGAGTTAAGTCAGGATGTGGAGACAGGTGTAAAGAGGCAAGAGGAGGTAGGCAGGGCCAGGGAGGGAAGGGGAGCAGGCTGTGCTCCTGTCTTTGTAGGGTGAGCTGCTAACTCAGATCCCCACATCCCATAAAAACCCAAACCCCACTTCCCTGTGCTCTCCGGTCTGCGCTTGCTGATCTGTGGGGGAAGGTGAAGTGCCGGGGTTTAGATTTTCCAGGATGAATGGCTCAGCGGCTCCCATGCCACTTTTTCCTCTTGGAGATCGGGCAGCTCTTTCAGGGGCCGGGATAAGCCTTCTCCTTAAACTTCAGATTTTGGAGAATGTGTCAAACTCTGGATGAGGTTGGCAGGGCTCCCGCTTTGCCAGTGTCCCCGTTTGCAGGCGGCGCTGTGGGTGTGTCCACAGGAGCATCCGCAGCTCTGGGAAGCGGTCAGTGGTCCGTAGCCAGCAAGAGGGGCCTGGGGGAGGGAAAGAGGGGACTCTACAAAACCAAGAATTACAATTCTGCTTGGGTTTTAGTTAATGCCATTTTGGGGCACGTGGGTTGGGTTTTTAGTAAAAAAGGGAGTAGCTAACAATTTTTGGAGTGCAGCAAGTCAGGCCAAGCTTTTAAGCTGTTTGACATTCTGTCATCGTCACTTTTTGGGGTGGCTGAAAGAGGCTGTGCTATAAAGCTCACTCTCAATGAGATTCAAGGCCCTTTCTGTTTACAGATCGCTAATTAAACAAGCGACAATGAAAGGCTTAGCTGCAGACGGGATGCGGATAGGTAGGAGAGTCTCTCTTTGCAGCACGTTGCCCCGGCATAGCCGTCCCTCTAGGAAAGAATGTGCCTCGTGGCCAGTCTCGAGAACGGCCCTCGGTCTCCGTGTCCATGGCCTGGGGACCCAGGGGAAGAGCTGGACACCGATCCAGCTTAGAGACTTGGTGTGCTACGCTCAATGCGGACCTCATCGGCCCGCGCTCCCGAGGACAGTAGTCACGCTTCCCAGCCTCCCATGTGCCGGGTAGAGCTGTGGTGTTTCCTTAGGGAATGCAATCACCCTTTAATCACGTCCTACCTGCGAGTTAATGGTTCTTTATTCTCCCCCACCCCCCACCCCTCAATTCAGATGGTGCTGAAACAAGGTTCACTCCTTGTTGCTCCTTTTGTAGGTGTTTTTTTTTTAATTATTTTTCTTTAACAGCAGGCTATGTTAGCCTTTACTTCACAGGTACTTGAATGCCTGATGACTTGACTGAGTGTTACGCATGTGGCCTTTCGTAAAGGTTACTGACCTTAATTTAATCAGGGGTGAGATGGATGGATGAACGTGAATAGATCCATGCCATTAAAACAGAATAAAAGTAGGGATTAGAGTTTGGGAGAACTGATGAATTTTTAATTGAATTTATTAAAGGAAAAAAAAAAAAGAAGAGAGAGAAAGAAACCCTTCCCAGTTATAATTTGAATGAGATCTATTGCTGGAGGAGGGTTTCGTAATGAGAAAAACGCGACACAAAAATAGGGGCAAACTTCCAAGATAGAAAGTGCCTGGCTCTCCTTGTCATCCCTTGGGCCTGTACACGCTTTTATTTGCCCTCTTTCTATTTTGTGAAAAACTCTAATTATTACCATAACTTTTTCTACATGCGAATGTTTAAGCTTTGTAACAATTTCATAGTGAACACACTGGTGTGCTAATGCACGGCTATCGAGCGCTTTGATCTTTTCCATGGGCAAACATCGTGGATTTGATCAATGTCAGATTGCAATTTCTTTTTCAGAGCTGACTTTGACAAAGAAATTAATCTTTCACCAATGAGCGCCTTTTAAAATAGCTCATTTACCAAAAGATGTCATTTGGAGAATGGAAGTAATCACTTGACACTGCAGCAATGAAAGAAACAGCTAGAAGTAGACTTGGATTTTTTTAAAATTTTTACGTTCTCCCTGTAAAATGCAGCGTCCTCCTCTTTCTCTCTCACCCCATATCGTAACTAAGAGTCCGATGCGACCAAAAAACCCTCAGTGTTTGTCGTAACATGTGTATTGATTGACAGTGATTTTATTAATTCCCGCAGTCAAACGTCCTCTTACAGCATGGTGTGGGTTGGTGCTCTGCTCGCTTTTTTCCAAGGCTGGCTCCGCTCTCTGTCGCAGAAATGTGGCCTCCAAGGGACCCGCCTGACAGAGCCGGTGCCCTGGGCTCAGCGGGGTTTCAGGGGACGGGCCTGGGAGCTTCCGAGAAGGGACCTGCCCCCGGCAGGCTCTGACCTGCTCTTGCTGGAAATGAAACCGCAGCTCCCCAAATTTGGTACATCTCACCCTTGTTTAAAACTGAGTCAAGCTGGCCTTTATACCACTATCTTAACGGTCTTCACTCAACGTTTTTTAAGTTGGAGTTAAATTAGGGGGGAGTTATGGGACTCATCGGATGCTTTTGGATGCTCCCCCCCACCCTCTCATGATGTTTTTAGTGACTATTTCACAGTGGATTAGTGATGATCCAGTGGGCCTTGCGACCTTGTACATAAGCCTGTATATTTATTTTGAGAGAAAATATGTATAGCGTTTGGATGATGAGAATGGAAACCTGAAATGGGAATTCTTGGGTGGGAAATGTAAAGCAAAAAAGCAAACAAAAACCCCAATCTTATTTTGTATAAAATGTACATTTTTGAGAAAAATTTTCTAATGCATTACCAATGTTTTCATAGTGCTGCCACATCTTTTTTAAAGTGTTTTCCCTCTTTGTTTGACTATTGACAACATGGTGCAATTAAACCTAAAGCGAGTGTATGAGTGAGAGAAAAAGAGAGAATGAGCAATTAAAAAGCCATATAATTTGGTTTACTTCATTAACCTGTATAACATCATAGGTTTACCATCTAAGATAGGTTGTTTTTCTAGATAGTGTCACCAAAGACTTTTTTTCTTCAGATTTATTTTGAAAAGTTGTTAATAAAGGACGTACATTTCTGTTGCAGCGTGTTTTTATTTTGAAGCTAGAATAACAAACTTTGCCTGTGCTCTTGAGAATGCAAATTTGGGAGCATGGCTGCCACGTGCCTCAAGTTGGGGGTAGTTAAACGAATGGCTCGTTACCTGCTTTCTCCTCAGCTTGAACTGAGCAATGGCTGTGTGTATATCCTGGGGCCGTTACACAGATGATATATGTGGTACGGCATCTGTACACGGTGCTAACTAGTCCAGCAGCATTGACAGGTGTTTACTGTCTTACCTGAGGGCAGAAAAGAAAGATGGAGAGGGATTTTTTACAAAGGCATGTAGTGATAGGACGAGGGGGTAATGGCTTCAAACTGGACAAGGGTAGATTTAGATTAAATATTAGGAAGAAATTGTTCACTATGAGGGTGGTGAGGCACCGGCACAGGTTGCCCAGGGAAGTTGTGGATGCCCCATCCCTGGAGGCGTCCAGGGCCAGGCTGGATGGGGCTTTGAGCAGCCTGGTCTAGTGGGAGGTGTCCCTGCCCATGGCAGGGGGGTTGGAACTAGATGATCTTTAAGGTCCCTTCCAATCTGAACCATTCTATGATTCTGTGATTCTAAAAGCTTTCAGTCTGTGTCACTTGCGCAGTATCCCTGCTTTGTGACACAGCCATTGGTAGGTAATTTGGTATTTATATATATTTATGTATACAGTCATTGGTAGGTAACTTGTAGAAGGAGTCACCTTTAGAAGGATTTCTCCACCAGCCTGGAGGCCTTTGAAGGCTGATTGCTGCAGGCTGAGAATATATTAATTTATTGACCCATATTTATTGTTAAGGGATTATCAGAAGCCTGTCAGAGTCACGAGGGATCGCATTCATCCCACCTAACTCCAATGCCTGCAAAGCACTCTTCTCTGTCAGAGCTGGACCTCGCTGTCTCCCTGTGTAGTCAATGGACAGAACAAAGCATTGCTCAGGACTATCCTCCTCACCTGTTCCACACATGGGCTTTAGCATGAGATAAGTTGCACCTCAGGTGTGTTGGTTTCTCTCCTCTGACAGCACAAGCACACCGATTGCAGGTCCTGTGGCACAGCCACCATTGTCCGGTCAGGTGAATCTCCCCCTGGGAAAGTTTCTGGTAGCACCAATGGGCTGGGGATCATGGCCTGTAAGTGTGAGGGATTAGTCACCGCTTTGTTCCCATCAGAGATGCCCAGGCTGGCCTCATCCCTTATGGGCTTCAGACTACCAGAGCATGGAGAGGTCCTTATACTGTCATCCCATCTGATCTGCCAGCCATACAAGACTGATTTGTCTTGGGAAGACGCTTAAAGATGCAGGTGAGTCTGCTCCTGGTCTTCTGAGTCACTACGGGTTCCTTCAAAACAGAGCATCCCAATGGCTATTGGTGTTTGATATTGGCTATAGGCTTCTCCCTCCCAGCAAATGAGCACAAAATGTTACCCTGAAAACGGTCCGAGAACAGCATTCCTACTTCTTCAACACTTCAATTCTTGGGTTGTGGCCCCGTTATTTGTACAAAACAACTTGGGGTGGAATTCATTTGATTAAATGCAGATAGCTACATCTGCAGGAGCTACCAGAAGGCTGTTGTCTACATTAGCAATTAGCACAGGCTACCTGGTGCAGAGCTGTAGTCCAAAACCCAACCTCCACACTATACACATCTTGGAGGGGATGATTTAGATGTGGAGATGGAGTGCGTCAGATCCACGTCTGCACCTTCCAGCTTAGTTTCATCTGAAAAGGATCCAGTTTGTGTGCTCCAACACTGCCCCGTGATGTGAACCAACATGAGGTAAGTGGGGAAAATCAGGATAGTCACCTCAGAAGAGCAATGCTGAGCTGAACCGAACCACTGCCGTTGCTGTGCACCCCTCACTGCCTGGCAGTCAGTGGAGATCAGATCCAAGATCAATCAGAGGAACTCCGAGGGAACAATCAGGGCCCTCAGGGACTTACGCCTGCTTCGTCTCTGTGGCGTAGGAAAGCGTAGTGGTAAAGGAAGAACGAGCTTCATTGGAGATCTCTGTGTTGCACTTGTTGGGTGAGGGGAATCCCACGTCGAGTGTCAGTTTTGCTTACTAACCTACCACACTGGGAATAAAAAATGATTCTTGGCTGGAATAAAGCAAAACCAGGTCTGTGAAGTCCCTAGGACCTTGCTTGCTTACGTGAACTGAAGATCTGGCCCAAAATACTTAACGTATAATCAGTTTTGAGGGTTTTTCTGTACAATCATCTCGCTGAAGCTCGTTGTGCTGTTATTTGAATGGAGATAGATAAGAGAGTTGGCACTGGCGCCTTATTTTATTTTCTCTTTTAAATGATTAGGAGCGAGAAAAGAAGCCTCTGCTTTCCCTTTCTAAAGCTATTAGCTAATTGTATCCCCAGCGTTATCAGAGAAAAACAGATTTTGCCCAAGATTTTGAGCAGCGTGACGGTGACGTTCTAGTGGCTGCACGAGGCGCTTTGTTCCACACTCGCGTTTCTCTACATGGCGTTCAGGGCTGGGTGCGCGTTTTAGGAGCCGCCTGCTCCCGCTGCTGCTGCTGCTGCTGGTGCCGGGGAGCTCTTTTTGGAGTCACCTGCATTTCTATGCGCATTAAGGATGGCTGGGGGCTCCTGCAGTGGCTCCTCTGTGCGCCTTGGGCTCCACCCCGCTTCCTTTGCTGTAATTAACTGTTGTTTTGCTGGTGGCGGTGAAGTGAATTAAGGAACAGATATTTTTCTTTCCAGAGAACATTAAGATAAAGCCATTCCTGAAGAAGGAGAATGTAATGTTAACAACAACCGCTGAGGTAGTGACTGCAAAAAAGCCAACATGACATTCGCTTGAAGTTGCAGCAGAAATGAGAATTTTGAGTCCGTAAAATATTTTCCCTCAAATTTCTCCCTTTCGCTCTACATAGAAGCAGCTCCTCTTCACGATCACAAAACAGCTACCAGGCAGACCAGCTGCTGGCAACCGAGGGATCCATTTGGGGTTTTCCTTGTTTCTAAAAGGGATCTACATTCAGTTCCTGCTCATATTAAGCATCCTGAGGTCTGTGACATCCCCAGTGGGGTTTTCATTTGGTAGCCCTCTAGAAGACTGAAAAGGTCCAAATTTTTTAGGAAGAGTTTAGGACCTTTTATGGCATCTTGACTTGAAAATGGAGAAATGGAGGAATCTTGCAGCAACTCTGCTCTTTCAAAAGCACAAGTCTGAAATGGACTAGTCAGATATTAAAATGTGTTCACTTTTTAGTTCTACCACGATTTGCTGTGTAGGTGCTAAGGTTTTTCTGAAAATCTCCTCCATTTTACTGTCTCATCACCCAAACCTGCTGTGGAGACATACGGTGCAGTAGATAATGTACCGGTGGCCTGATCGCCGTATACACACTATTGCTACCACTCATGGAGCACCAAGGAGCTGGGAAGACAATACGAAAATGGACAAGTTAAGAGCATCTGAAATTGGGTTCGAAACCCAAGAATTTAAACAACAGTAATGAAGGGCGATACAGCAAGAGGAAATGGGTTTTCCTCTTGCTTTGATTGCTGTAAATCCCTCTGTGTTGAAAACCATGGATTGTTTGGAGCCTGAAGAAGGGTGGAATTAGACTTTCAAAGCATGAAGTTACAATACGTTTTTATTCAGTGATGTCTTGATCCTGCTGGATAACCGAGCACATTTACAATGTGAGCAGCACCTTGTGAGAGGCTGCCAAGAAAACACACAATCCTCTGCTTTCCCTGAAACAGGCAGTTAAAGCACTATGTTAATGCCAGCCAGTGACTACATTAAGATTATTTTCAATATCCAGCAAATCCTCAAGAGAAGGTGAAATAAAACATTTGTCACTTTATAATTTTTAAGGAAAATGCATACCAGTTCATTGCAATTCCATTTCCCTCTCAGCAGTAATAGAATCGTCGCTATTAGGACTAACACTGAGTCTAGCTCGGGAAGATCTAAAAATTGGGAATTGCTTGTGATACCAAGCAATAATGTTGTTTTCAAAATCCACAGATGATTTAAATGCAATCCCCTTAAGTATTGAAATCTGTCTAGTTCACTCCTCAGGCAAATAAATCCAGTGTATATATTTCTCTCCCTCTCTTAGAGCAGGGCCAAATTCTGCTCTCAGCAACACTGGAGCAAATCCAAAACTATTGCGTGGGTCTTCCTCATGCTTCCCCTGAGCCCCAAGCCGTGGGCCCACAGATGAGCGAGTTTCCTTATCATCATGGCTTGAGGTCACCTTGGGACTGACTCTTCCCCTCAGAGTCAATTGAGAGGGTGCCGTGGCTTTGCTGTGCAGGTTGTGCTGCTGTGCACTACAAGTCCAAAAGTGGGACATGATGAACAGGGTGGGGATGGGGCCCAGCTCCCCTGATTTGCTTTTTACGGCCCTAGTAAAAGAAGTCAAGTCTGATACATTTGGAGGAATAACGGTATTAAGTCAAACGCCATGGAAGACGATTTTCATGTAATGAGGCCAAGGACTGGTTGATAGGATTCTCGGTCCTATTCCCAACTCTTCTAATGATTTATTCTGAGGTAAAAACCCATTTAACCTTGCTGCACCTCGCTGTTCCTAAACAGCAAGTAGATATTCATAAATATTCTCATTTTCCAAGGAAGAATGTGAGCTTTAGGGGTTCGTGCTGGTGCTTTCTGGTCCTCACATGAAGCACTTGGTTTAAGAGTAATTTTTTATTACATCATGTGGAAGAAGCTCTGGAACTGGTATGAGCAGGTGGGAGCACTGGAGGTGGCTGCTTCTAACCTCTTGGTTTTTTGCATATGTAACAGGTTGCAGTCTCCACTCATTTATTCTATTTAACCTCTGAAAAGAAGGCTTGGAAAAGCACAATGATTTATGGTGACACAGAGCAATAACAACATCACAGTCACAACCACTTACAAAAATGGTTCAAAATCATTATCTCTCAATCAAATCTCTCAAAATCAATATAACAGAGGGGCAGACCTTTGAGGTCCAGTCTTGTAAGGCATGGCCACCCCAGCCTGTTGAGTCCCAGTTCATTACAATTATGGATCTACACTGCAGCTCCAGCTGTTCTGGAGGTTACCCATGTCCTCAGCATCAGTTTAGGAGATGTCTGGGTTCAGTGTGATATTTCTCCACCCGCTTGCAGGCTCTCAGCATGTTGCCTCAAAGGAGAATTGCTATGGGGATAGAAGTGGCAGTGGTCAAGTCCATGGTAAGTGCCCATCATGCACAGAGTTGCGGATCCCTGCAGACCTCCTGACCAAATCACCCATGAGGGTTCTTCCCAGCCTAGCTCGTTCAGAGTAAGCCAGGTTAGAGAAGATCTCAACTTCAGCTCTTGGACTGGGTGGAGAGTGGCAGAAAAACCTCCCTGTTGCCTGGTTCATGGGACAGGAATTAGCAGAGTTGGGCAAGGGGGAGCTGTTGGAGTGCCTGATGTTGTCTCTCAAGGAGTTTTGGAGGGTCTCAAAGGGTCTTCAGCATCTTCCCTGATAGTGGCAAGGGGCGGGGGGCGGAGAAAAGGCAAGTCAATGCCAGGACAAGGAGAAGAACACAGATTTCCCACAAACTAGCATCTTTCTAGGACTGCGTTACCCTTCTTACATCTCCACTGCTCTGGCGTTGGATATTCCCCAGGATGTCATGCAAATGAAGGAATCTGAGCCTTCACGTAGCCCTCAGAGTTGAACTTTCTGAGGACAGCCTGCCTGGTTTGTGTGTGTGGACTGATGCCATGTGAACGAGTGAGGTCCCGCTGTGTTCTGAAGCTAGCAAACTTGACTGCCTATTTAGTTTCCCAAAATTGTATCAAGTTTTCTTGGATTTTTGGTCTGAAAAAAAGCAGCTGTGCTCTTTCAATCAAACCAAACCAAGGAAACCGTCAGAACTTACGCAGGGCTGGAGCCCTGACCGCTGATCCTAACAATACAAACTCAGTGGGAGAGTGAAGCCAGTGCCAAGGTGACCTCTGAAAGGTGCTGTCAAATCCAGTCTACCACGAAGGAAAGAGCGTGTACATGCCTGTGTGTGCAGAAATGCTGGAAACTTGAGGTGCCCAGACAATTTGTTTTGCATCCTGAGATTTTCCAGCAATGGCCTCTAGTGCTTTTCATGTGTTATGCATCAAATGTAATCAGCCGCATGGCACGGTATGATGAAGTAAATGCTTTGGGTCACTAAAGTGCATTAAGTGCCATTTACTGCATTGATTTAATTCTGTCCCTAGTCAAACGTATGGTAACTGTCTCCATCCCTTATTGCTGCTTCCCTTTTACTGCCGAGCAGGCAAGAGCATCCGTTTTCTTACCCGACAGAGTACCTCAGTCTAGCTGATAACCCAAGCCCACTGTCATCAGTCCCGCCTTGCGCAATGCAGTGGATCAGAGGGCTGTAGCTATTCCAGGCTGGCAACCCGCGCGGGCTCAGCGTGGGTTAGGAGAACCTGCGAGGCCAAAGGCTTTTCTCACGGCCAAAGTGTGGCAGCTCCGGTGCTTGAGAAATTCAAACCTGCCCGCATTGGTTTTTTTCGCTCTTGTAAGCTACACTTTGTGCGGGAAGTTTTCCATTAGAAAAGCGGGAGTTGTGCGCTGCGCGAGAGGCAAGTGTATTAGCACAGTGGGTTTGAGTCTGGAGAATGGATGTCTCCATCAGAAGAGTTTCCTCCGCAGGAATTTGTTTGTGTCATTTGCTCTATGTCCGCGCTTCCCCTTGTACCGCTGTGTAAGTGCCAGAGCGGGTTGAAGGTCAGTGTGCAGATTAATTCTCCATGTAGAAAAAAGCTTTTTCTTTCTTCCTTTTTTCCTCTCAAGTGCTTACACAACCTCCTTCTTTACTAAAGAGTGCTGAGTCTTTCTTTTCTTACTTTAAATTTCCGAAACACTGGTTTAAGTCTGCTCTATCTTGCACTTTCTTGCATTTTTATCCATTTTTATGTGGTTACAAATTTATACTACTTTGAATTTAAATCACATCATATTTGGGGGTTTTGCAAACCTTGTGTGAACAATGAACTTTCCGCATGTAACTCCAGGCTAAGAGAATCTTTTTGACACTGTGGCGGAAAGTTAGTAAATGAATACTTAGAAGTAGGTAACATATCAGGTTTTTTCACACCACAGCATAATTACTTTCAATGTTCAAATGTGGGTTGGGCTGGGGGGCAAGGAAGATGTTGCTGGATAAGATCATTGCGGCGCTGCTGCTCCTGGGAGCCTCAGTTCTCTCCTCTGTGCTCCAAAGCAGCCGACTTCGAAGGGTTTCACATAAAATACTTGCTACGGTGTAATTTTACACAGAGAGCGCATCGTTGTCTGGTTTCGTTGTATTTCCATTCATGATCTACAGCTCCCACCCTTGCCATCTCAAGTGTGCTGATGAAGTGAGGTCTGACACGGCCCCGGGAATATTGTAGGGGCCAGTTCGACTGGTAAACTCCAGCTGCTTCGTGCCAGTTTGTTAACACAAAGCAGCTGTAAACCCAGATTATCTGGGTTTATGTTTACTCTGCTGCATCACAGTGGCTCTCAGCAGCTGGAGTACAGCAGAAAATGGGGTCCTCAGTGTTTAGTATATGTCCTCGATCTGGGGTATACATCTTGCCCTTGCAAGGAGACGTATAGCACAAGTCTTTCATCGATAGATGTTGTGATCATATATTAAGGAAGGCACCTGGAGGCATCCCGTTACGGGCATCCCGTTAACTGTTGCCTCGCTGGTGACAGGAGTGCAGGTGTGGGATTTGCCTGCTTCTCACTAGATGTCTAGTGTACTTAAAAATACTTAAGGGAAAGAAAGGGACAACTTGATCACGATGAAAGTAAAAATAAAAACATGAAACTGCCATTGGACCAGCTGAAGAGCAAGGAACACCCCAGAGCTGGCTGGGGAGGGAGTCTGGGACATGAGAAGAGCCCGATCTGGACCACCCCCCGGGCAGTGGAGTATGACAGGGCAGTGGCACTCGGGCTCTTGTGCATTTTGGGAAGCCAGATCTGCTTCAGAGGGGCTTTTTATGCAGCCATTTTCACTGATGAGGAGAAAAGAGGAGGCACAAAGGCTCTTCGCCTTCCAGGAAAGCTGTCAGTAGCTCAGACGCTTCAGGAGGTGAGAGCTAAGAGAAAGAAGGCTTCCAAGCTCCTTCCAAGCTCTGGCCTCCCACGGCCACCCTCCCGCTGTGCTGCAGAGCCTGTTGCTTTGTCTGCTGCTTCCTCTTCAGTCCTTTTTTTTTTTTTTTCTGTTTCTTTTGGAAATGTTCACTTTTTATGACTAATTAACAATTAATTTGACTAGAGAGCAAGTGAGCAGAAAGACGTGGTAGAACATATGGAGGAACGCTCTGTGCTCAGTCCCTGCAGATCTGAACTGAGAAGCAAGGTCCAGGAATGATCAGTTTATGAGCAGAACAGGCTGGAAATAAGCTTTGGAAGAGGAAAAGAAGAGAAATGGGAGCAGAGATACACATCATTTCTCCCTGAAAGTTGTAGAGAAGGTGAAGAAAAGCCCTGAGGAATCATTAAAAAGATATGAGAGCAACCAGGGAAAGTGGCAAAGGTTTCCAGACTGAGAATGAAGGGGAAGACAAATTGGGCCAGATTTTTGTAAAGAACAAAAGCATCAAAATTGTGTTTATATAGCCACGAGACGACAGAAGGTGTTCTGTCCTGTGGGACTTTGGGGACTAGAGGGAGATAAATCCGTGACCTGGTTGGAGAAGAGAGGGAGGTGAGAATGAAGTGAGCAGCGGCAGAAGGTTACATGTGATTTGCCTGGTTTCTTTTGCAAGAAATCCCTGGAGACAAAAATCAGATGGGACAAGGTTAGGATTTGAAGAGTGGGAGAAAAATGTCTGGCTGGGAGCCTGGGTTGGGCTGTATCAGAAACTGGTTGTTTAGCAAAGGCAGCAGAAACAGGAGATGAGACCTGTCTCTGAGGCATAGAAATTTGAATGACTCAAGTGATTTCCACCATGAATATCATGCAATGTGCTGATGAAGGCTTGAAGTCCTGGGATGGAGTGAGGCATGGTAGACCCAGACCTGGGACTTGGGTGTTTGGTGCAAAGAAAGGGAACAGAGGGTATAGAGGAGAGCAGGGGAGAGCTTGCTGACACCCATGGACTGGAAATGGGGAAAGGCTGGAAAATGGCTCCAACTACACAGGTAAAACAGCGCAACGTCTGTTCTTCAGCCCTGAGGCTGTGTCACAGCCTGGCTTGCATCCATTCACCTCAAATTTTTCCCTTCCCTCCCTTTCCACCCTCAAGACCAATATGAATATGCTTAGATGCTGGTAGGGGCAGTCCCCCAGCCTGTGCCATCCCCAAAATGGTGCATGAGTGATGCCTGGGAGACAAGGAGTTGGCACGGGCCAAAACTATGCCAGGAAGCCAGCCGATGGGGACAAGCATGGGCAGCCAGGAGCTCTGGCCCCGCTTTATTTACTCGCGGAAATACCGCCAGGCTGTTCATGGACCAAGAAGGGGGATCTACAACACAAAGCCAATGCTTGGTGATGCCTGGGGTGCTTGAACACCCAGAAGAACCACCAGTGCAGAGTACATGTTGTACAGGCAGCTTAGTGCAGGTTTTTTATTTGGTGGATCCTGCTTTTGCTCTGTGTGTGTGCGTGTGTGTGTGTGTGTGTGTGTGTGTTGGTGTTGGCCAAGATCAAGCAACGTCTCTGTGCCCCCAGAAGGAGGGGTGCTGCCTGGGGTACTGTGGCTGTTGGGTCCTTGCCCTTCCTTCTCCTCACGCTCTTCGTTGGCTGCCTGCATCGTCTTGCCTCTTGGGCCGGGGGGTGCTCCACAAGGTTAGGCTGCTCTCACTGCTTCTGCCTCGGTCCATACTGGATCACATCCATGCTCTCCTGACAAGGGAATAGCTCCCTGCCATCCTCTCCGCCACTTACCGGGCTATTCAGAGGCACGATTTTTCCCCAAGGCTCAGCTCCCATTTGAGCACCTGCAGATAAGGGCCAAATTTCCTGAAGTGCTCATCAGACAGCTGCCTCCCCTGGGACACTTAATCATAGATTTTTCAAAAAAAAAAAAAAAAGCCGTGCTGAACTGTTCGGAAAGATCCAGCCATTTGTAAGCCCTTGGGAGCAATGACTGTTGTTTATTTTATGCCTTTGCCTAGTACCACGGGGCTTGGTGTTGGGCACGTGTCCTGATGATTTATATAAAATTAACTCCTTAGTCCCCACTTTGCAGGAATTGATAGCAATTTGCTTAGTGTTTTCTTCGGAAGCTGGAGATGAAAGATGAAGGCTTCAGATTGCTGCTCTGTCCTGGTGCACGAAGAGGCTGTTTGATCAATTGACACCGTCAGGTAGAAATGAAATTCCTGTTTTGCTCTGTGTTAACAGTTGGATGCTGGAGGAAGAAGTGTTAATTTTTAAACATATCTGAAGAAGTCAGAAGTCCACCTAGGACAGACCCATTTATGTTCTATAGGCAGGTTTAAATTTTTTTGCTGGGCAGTTTCCTATCAGGGTGAGAAAAGCAGCAGTTCTGAGAGCCGGGCTGCTGAGAGCAGATGCTCTGGTTCAGCTGGCCGATGGCCAGCCGGTAAAACCTCTGGAAGTGAAGGGCCAGCCTTCCCACAGCCTCACGGTGTGCTCTGCCCTGAGACCTGCTTTGGCAACCATCCTCGCTACGCAGGGACAAGCTCACAGCTGGGCACCTGGAGGCAAGGGCCCACGGATCCTCAGCAACACGGTGGTTTAAAACCCCTTCCTACTAATAGTTACAACACCAGTTCTGAAAACCCAGCTTGCACACTGAGGGTTTATTTCTTTTCCTTTTTTTTGCTTTTCAACAGAGAAGTACAGCTGCTGGAAGCAGTATTGCCTTGGTCGGAGCAGGGTGGTGGGGAGGATGCTGAGGTCTGGAAGCAGTCAGCCCTGGTGCCTGCCCTGCTCTCAGCCACACCTTACGCTTCGCTGGGTAAACACCTGGCTGGAGGGCCGGGCCCAAAGAGTTGTGGTGAATGAGGTTAAATTCAGTTGGTGGCTGGTCACAAGTGGTGTTCCCCAGGGCTCAGTACTGGGGCTGGTTCTGTTTAATATCTTTATCAACGATTGGGACAAAGGGATCAAGTGCTCCCTCAGTAAATTCGCAGATTACACCCAGTTGGCCAGGAGTGTTGCTCTGCTTGAGGGTAGGAAGGCTCTACAGAGGTATCAGGACAGGCTGGATTGATGGGCTGAGGCCAATGGTGTGAGGTTCAACAAGGCCAAGTCACAACAACCCCATGCAGCGCTACAGGAAGAGTGGTTGGAGAGCTGCCCCACAGAAAAGGACCTGGGGACGTTGGTCGACTGCCGGCTGGATATGAGCCAGCAGTGTGCCCAGGTGGCCAAGATGGCAAACAGCATCCTGGCCTGTATCAGGAATAGTGTGGCCAGCAGGACTAGGGAAGTGGTTTTAAAATGACAAATCCTGGAAAGTAAAATTCAATGAGTGGAGCAATGACCAAATGGCCAAAGTAGTTTTGTCCCATCTTTCAGCTGAGAGGTCACATAGCCTAATATAGAGACAGTTGAGCTCTGCGTACCTTCCTATAGCACAATTAGATGAGTCTACACCACACGAGCAAAATATTGATCCCCTTGATCACATGATGGAGAAGGTTGTTGCAGCCTTCAGAGATGTAGGCAGGCAGTTGGCTGTGGTCAAAATGGACCATTCAGTCTGACTGTACCTGGTTGATAGTGGTAGATTTTACCCTGGACTGTCAGGGCTTTTATCCTGCTGGGTACAGCTTGAGAGCGCACGGGGAAGGCATATGATGCAGCAGGGCCATGTTCCCCTCTTTGATCTATTACTGAGATGTTGCAAGAATTTGGCCAAATCACTTCTCAATTTCTGGGCATCGGTTTCTCTGCCAGTAAAACAGGAACGATGCCATCAGCTTCCTCTGCAAAGCTCTCCAAAATGGAGGTTAGAAAGCACTAATGAAGAGCTGGCTACAATTACATCCAAATTTAGAAAGAAAAAGGGCTCTTGTTCCCTTGGTCCTAATGTAATAAATAAATAAATGGAGCAGTCCCAGCTTTATTGCCAATTCCATCTGATTAGATGGAACTTAATTTCCGACATTATTTCTGCTGGTGGCGGTATTATAAAGGCACCCCACAGAACCAGCTTGACCTCTGGGTGCCTCATAATTTTCCTGGGTATGGAGTTACTCTCTTACAGAATTAGTTTCCTCAGCATGCCTTTGTTGGGCTGGTGCTTTAAATCAGGCAGACCCAAGCAGCTGTATCCTTGACACGGTCATTTTACAGCTGGCTGCTGTTTGTCGCCTCTCCCTCTTTCCCAGCTGGTAAGTACTCTTTTACCTTTCTTATTGCTGTGGAGATGACATTATCTTACACTGGAGAATTTCCCTGCCATACAGTTGCTCTGGATAATGTTTGTGTACAGATGATGTTTATGAAAGCCAGGGGGCAATTTACTTACTGCAGTGGGCACCATTGCAACATGTAAAATCATCGTACACAAATACCGTTGACTAAACGGCTCCCTTCCTTCTCATAAGTCATTCTCGGAACAGGTTACCCGGGGATGGGAGGGATTCTCCATCATTTGGAGCCTGTAAATCAGGGCTGGCTGTCTTTCCAAGGAGCGTGCTTTTGCCGAACTGCACAGCGTTGGGCTGGATGGGGGCGTCGCCAGGGAGAACTGACGGGCTCCCTTACGCAGGTGGGCAGATGAGACAACCATAACGATCCCACTGGCCTTAAACCCTGCAGATCTACTGCAGCAACTCTGGTTGTGCCAACGCAGAAATCAGAAGACTAATGGATAAAATATGTCCCTCCGCCTTCCTGAAATCTTTCCAAAGGCCAGGCCTGTGATACGCATTGAGCACACCAGTCTGCTCCAGAAATGGTAGATCCAGCTTGCATGGAAAACTTAATTGCTTTCCCTGCCTGGGGCCCCTTGACTTCTTGCTGTCTGTGGAAACCTGAGTAAAGACTGCCCAGATCCACGACAGTCAATGGAAAAGGGCTCTCTCCTAGCCAAGAAGGAGAGGGAGTGCTGAGCCAAAGCTCTTGCTCTGGATGCATTGCTCTCCCAAATTCAGCTGCTGATGATGTCCTGAGGAGGAGAAGACGTGCCTTACCACTCACTCCATGAAGCCTCTGCTTTGAAATAGTTTCCCGATTTCCTTTGCCAAGTTCATCATGGGGCTTGTCTATCCCACCAGCCGGCTCTGACCACCTGGGATCACCCCTCACTTGCTCGTTGGATGGGGAGCACCCCTGGGAAGGCAGCGTTCGCACCATGGTGGACATTTTCATGCTGCCTGGCTCTGCACACAGGATGGCAGGAGGCTCCTTAGACTCTGGTGCTTGCGGTGTGGTTCTGAAGACCAAGAGTAGAAATGAGAAGTACCACTCAGCTTTTAAACATACAAACATGCTGAAATTATTATGGGGGGTGACCTCCTTTAGTTCATCTTGCATTTTAACTGGGACCTTGAAAGCGCCTGCTTGTGATAAGAAGTTGCTTTTGTTATCGATCAATTATTGATCTGTGCAAAGAGTAGGTTTACACTATTTTATTAATGTTGTGCAAAGAACAAGAATAAAGTTATTATTTATGGTTGGGAATACTTGTTTTATGCTCTCCATGACGTCAGTAGCCACCTGCTCTCCTGTAGTGCTGCCCAGTCTGTAAATTCATCAGGGCAGGGGAATTCCTGGTTGGCACAACCTGACCTCCTGGCTGCCAGTGCCGGATACCCTCCTTATCTCAGGTATAAAGTTTCTTTAACGCTAGTCTGTGATAAAGAGGGTGTGTGAGGACCGAGATAAACAGATTTCTGCTGACTTTGGGTTTGGATAGTGCTGGCAGCGATTCCAGGCTGTTACTGCATGTGGCGCGGGTGGTCAGCAGCTGTGGGTCCGCTCCAGGCCTGCCTCAGCCCTGATGCCCACAGATGGCAGAAGTTGGTGCCTTGTCCCATCGCTGCTGGCAGCCTTCCCCACCGGTGGGTGTAAAGGATGCTCCTGCTCACGCTGGTTCTCGCACAGTGAGATGGACTGTCTGCAGCCCCAGTCTCCAGAGAGCCAAACAGGGAACGACTCTGTGTGCACCAGCTCACTCCAGGCTTTCTGAATTGCCCCTTGTTCACTAGTTTCAAAAATACAGGCCAGTAGCAGCAAAACAGTGTCAACCACCATAGCAGAAAAGTTCTGCACCCGTGTTTGCTAAAGACTCTGCAAACATCAGTCCCTTGTTGCCCAGGAAGCTCCTGGGATGTGAGAAGCAATCTTCCCTCTAGTTTACACCCAGGAGTGAGGAATTTGCTTGACCCACGTGCAAAGCCTGTGCACGACTGGGAACTGAAGCCACATGTCCATAAAACCAGCTCCATCGTATTCTTGGGTCTGCCAGTTTTTTCCTGTATTGGATCTGTGTAGACCATTAATGGCTGTGCTGTTGCCTTCCTGTGCAGCTAACATAAAGCAGCATATTCCATTTTCACTTCCAACTAAATAATCACCATGTAGTTGGAGTTTGCTGTTTAAGTTAAGGCTTGTTTACGTTCTGCATGAGATGAAGGTCGTAGGGAGAGGTGGTTTTTTATCAGACCAATTATTATATCTGGAAGAAAGCAGACAAGTTCTCAGGCATTTGAGCCCTCTGCCTGGTCTGAAACAGAAGCAATAACCTTCCCACTAAGCTTAGGCTGAGAAAGATTGCTCAGCGGCCATGGTGTGACATCCCTTTTCATCAGCATTACTCTCCCTCAAGCTGCCTTGCTGATCTCTGGCCCCGGTCACATTGCTGCCCATGGCCGGCTCGGCTATTTGTGTGGCCACAAAGGCAGACCAGAATGCTGGTGCAGCCGAAGAACATCCCTTTTCGTGGGTGGCGTTGGCCGTGTTCCCCACCAACCCACCACACGGCCGCTGGCAAGCTGGTACCTGGAAAAGGCAAGCACGTAGGAGGGGCAAGCACGTAGAAGGGGCAAGCACATAGAATAAGGGGCATCAGGGCACTGGGGAGGGCGCTGGAGGGAACCCACCCAGCGCTGTTGCTGCGTGGAAAAGCGTGATGGGACCTCAGTTGTCTCAGCTGGCTGGGAGGTAACAAGAGGAGACCCCTCCTAGGCTGCTGCCAGGCTTACCGTCGGTCTGCAATCAATACTAACTTTGAAGGTTAGCAATTAATTAACTGCAACGTCAGCATCTCAGAGGCTATTTCAAGCAAGCAGCTTCCAAGTTTTTTCACCCTCACTGTAAGTCCTGCTTGTGCTGCAGGTGGGTCTGGCCAGTGGTATGGACACCATGTGCCAAATCACTGGGCAGTGCTGAACGCAGTCCAGTAATGCTCACCTGAAAAATCTGATTTTTGGCTGCAATGACTAGGTGAAAACAGCAGTACTTTCAGCCTTAATGCTGTCAAATCTGATTTCACTGTCTTTTGTCCTCCTCTCCATTCAGTAAGAAGTTTAGTACCCAAGTTCTCCTTTAAGCACTGAGAGCAAGAACTGAGCGTGAGTGCTTGATTTATTCCACACAGGCCATGATAGGAACATGAAAACTTGCATTCCGCTCTGAAAACTGGAGTGGCTGTAAGTGTTTGAAACGAAATTTTCTTTCACCTATATTTTTAGCCCTCGGAAGGCAGAGATTTCAGCAGTCATGTTTGTTATCCTCCCTTAGGCAAAAATGGTAAAATCAAGCTTGGCAAGGTCTGCTAAGATGAAGCTGATTGAAAAATCACCCCTCTGGAGCTTGGCATGGTGGTTACAACACAAAAATTGTCAGGTTGGGTCAGCTCCTTGCCCAGTGTGGGAGGATCATCTGGTTTCTGGTAGCAGTCCCAGTTCATCCGACCCATGTGGTTAGAGCAGGCAACTATTGGTTTTCCTCCAGGAACCCATAACATCATACTTAGCAATTTCCGACCTAGTTTGCACATCCCATATTTCAGCTGTTTCCTTTTGCTGCTCGACATCATCCATTGCAACGTTCTGTTTGTTAAATGGTCTGTGGCATCAGACGGGATGGCATGTGTTGGACAAGCAGGCCCTTCTAGACTATTGATGAAGGCATGTCCCAAGTGACATTGGACCGAGACTGTGTAGCTCTTATGGTGACTACCTCTGTCTTACGAATTTGGCCATCTGTTTGCATGATACCATGTTTTTTAATGTCCTAGACCATCTACATCTGCATTCTCCTAACTTTAGAATGCCTGTGTGTGTAGCAGTAATTTCCCCTCTCTGCTGCTGTAAACCAGCAAGAAATGAAGGAAATACAAAGCTTTCAGCAGTAACCCTGGGGTCAGAGGAAAGATTGTCCTGAAAACAAATAGTTGCATTAGCTCCATACAGGACTTTATCTTGGAATTAATAGTATTAATCTCCCCCATTTGTAGCACAAATTTTGGCTCCAAAACACAGAACAAAGACTTGTGTAATTCTCCTTTCAGCACCTATCCTGCAACATGTGTAGTTATCCCTCTTGTACAACCGGCAGAAAGAACATGCAAGAAAGAGGCCAGAGAGACCACAGGTCCAGCTCAAGAACTCAGAGATCCTGTATCAGATCAGAGTCTCCATCCCCCTTTGCTTTTCTCCTTTTTTCTGTCCTTAGGTGAAACAAGTGATGTTGCTTTCCATAAGACAATATGTGGGTTTGAATGGCTGTGTCTGGTCTCCCCCATGACCTACCTCAAACTTGTTTCTTTTGGAGCTTGGCATTCACAAGGACCTCCCAAACTTGTCCCTCCTCTCTACCATCAAGGACTCACTGCCTTTTGTTCTCTAAGGATTTCCAAGAAGTTCCCAGCAAACGTGACCTGCAAACACCATTGCGATCAACTAGGGGAATCCAACCGACTCGAGCATTTTGTCAGGCCCAACAGATGGTGAGGATCACATGCATCAGGATTAGGAAGGTCAGATCAAGGGACTCCCCAACAAATGTCTCCTGTTATGAGATGTGTTGCAGGATTTCTTCTGTCTAGGGACAGCTCTAGGGCCCTCATTTTCCAGGGATATTTTGAAGAACACAGCTGCAGGGTACTATGGAAAGGGGCTTTTGTTTGTTTGCTTGGTTTTATACTCTGATAGGAAGCTGAACTATTCTGACCCTGCCAGGAGCTGAACACATGTTGCTGAGATAATTTTGCGATATTGATTGGGCGCTTGGAAGTACTAAATCACCTCCCGCTTCCACATAAACCTTCTTACCCTTGGTTTTGTGTCTTCATTCAAAACCCTCACTCTGCTCTAAGATCACTAACTGTTTCCAACTAACTTGATTTGGTCCAAACAGTCAGGGAGTCTAACAACACTTTACAAAGCAAAGCTTTATTGAGGCAGTAGGAAAGATGAGCAACAACATGCCCATATAGTGACTCAACCAATCACTGACAGCAAACACAGGATCATAAGCGATGCCATGGCTCCTGTGCACTGCCAGGGACACTTGGTGTCCCACCATCTGGCTGCAACAGCCAAGGATGCAAATGCCTTTTGAAAGCGGTAGGAGTTGTGCCATCCCTTGGCTCCACCAATGGTAGTGAGACAGGAGAAGCATCCCTTACATGAATAATGTGTCATCCCTTACTGATGTCAAGCAGAGGGCAGGGTGGTGGCAGTGCATCTATACTGTCGATACTGGTCAAAGGCAGAGTGTCGGGAGTCTGTCAACAGTGCCAATATTGGTCACAGGGCAGGGTCTCAGGAGGCAGGGTGTCACTTGGCAACTGTCCTGTGGCTACAAAGACATTGCTAAGTGGCCTATTACTATATTTTGGAGAGATGTGTATGTTTGAGTCCTTTGTTAGCTCACCTGGAAGAATCACCAGCACCAATAGTGTCAACAGAAATAGCTCGTCTCTACTTCGAAGCCACCCCCTCCCCTTCCATCCCCTGTGCAAACAGAGGAAGAAAGGTCAAATGCTCTTTACTCTTAGTGACCCATCTGTCATTTACATTTACCCAGTGCTTTACACTGCGTTGTCTCAGAGCCCTTCATGTCACCATAGTAAGCAAATTTTTTTCCTCCACTGTGCAGAACAGAATGGGGATGACAGGGACAGCCCTGGGCAGCAGAGGGACTAGATAACTGAATGTGGCTCCTTTCTGAGCATGTGGGAAGACAAAAGCACCATCAAGTGCGAGTGGTCTGCTTGGCCTCTGTGACATCTGCAGTGCAACATGCCATGGACAGAGGTGGGACTCCATTGTCATGTCTCCTCTGAAACCTCATCCAGCCCTTTCCCCTGTGGTGCTCCACAGTGCCATGTGCTCCCACACTTTCACCACTCAGGATTTGGAGAAGGTGGTGGAATACGCCTTCAGGCAGCAAGTTAAGCATGGTTTGTAAACCACGCTGTCTTCGTTGACATCTCTTGTGTCATGCCATGTGTCAGGAAACCCTTCCTTGCTGTTGGAAGTGCCCGCCCAATAAATAACATATGTGCCTAGTCAGGGCCTCATTTTAATTCGTCTACACCTCTGTCATGAGCAATATTCTCTTAATATTTACAGTGTTTACCTGGTGCTAGCATTCATATCCCCTCAGAAGAAGAGCTGTCTTTACCAATGTACTGTACTAACATTCCTATACTGAATCCTTCAAAAATATTGACTTTTCAGAATAAAGTGGAAGAGGTCCAGAATTGCATGAATCAATGATCTAGGCATATTTACTGAAATTCTCTTGGGCAAGGGCTGACACATCTAAAGATTCACTTAAAAAATCTCTGACTGTACAAGGTGCATTATGATCTTATTGAATAAAAATGAGTCTATCCAGGAAAACAGTACAGTTCTGTTAAGTACTTTCAGATCCTGTGGGACAAAGGTGTTCTACAAACACGAGATGATGTTTATTACGACTGAACTAGATAAGATCATGTCGTGTGAATAGCTCACTAAATAGTTGTATATGTTAGAAAGAGACAGAGAAATAGCAACCACAATGTATGCTCTACAATATCAACCAGTACGAGGAAATACCTGTGCTGGCTTGATATTACACTGAGAATAAACAGTCTTTCAGTAGAGAGTAACTCACTAAAGATGTGAGTGGTGCATGTGACAAATAGTGATGAAGAGTGATACTTTGAAGGTGTAGGACTGCAACTTTCAGATGCATTCAGTCCTTCCAGCATTTCAGAGAATCCTTTGCTCATAGGTCATATGCTCATATGTGAGGTGCCTTGCACTAACTTTCAGTATTCTGAAAGTACCCAAGACGTGTCCTATAGGTAGGACTATGGACCCATTTGATATGGGGGTTTGAAGGGGTAGGGGAGATGTTGGAGATGCCCTGAGGAGCTGATGCATCATGAGGGTGAGGAAGAAAAAGGAAACCACTGACAAGAGCAGGGAGGATCAGAACTATTTAGTACCTTGCTCATGGCTCGAGGAAGATCATAGAATCATAGAATCATAGAATGTGTTGGGTTGGAAGGGACCTTTAAAGGTCATCTAGTCCAACCCCCCTGCAGTCAGCAGGGACATCTTCAATTAGATCAGGTTGCTCAGAGCCTCATCCACCCTGGCCTTGAATGTCTCCAGGGACGGGGCCTCCACCACCTCTCTGGGCAACCTGTGCCAGTGTTTCACCACCCTCATTATAAAGAGCTTCATACTAATGTCTGATCTAAACCCACCCTGCTCTAGTTTAAAACCATTGCCCCTCGTCCTATCACTAAGTGCCCTGATAAGGAGTCCCTCCCCAGCTTTCTTGTAGGCCACCTTCGGGTACTGGAAGGCTGCTATAAGGTCTCCCCGGAGCCTTCTCTTCTCCAGGATAAAGATCCTCCAAGGCTGCGGCTGGCAGAGGGAAACAGCTCTGCTCTGTCTGCGGTGAGGCACTGTCCTTGCAGCTGGGTGGATTGCAGAAGTCCGAATGGCATGTTAAGGGTCTGTGGAGTATTTAGAGAGTAATCTGAGCAAAACCTTTTGGTGCAGAGGCTGGAAAACATTTTTCTTCTCCTTTCCATTCTGCTCTCATGCAGGCTCGTTCTGGATCCAGCCGCTGGTTCCCACGCGTGTGGTGTGAGATGGTTGGCTCCACACCACCCCTGCCCTAAGCACAAAGGGGTGCCCAGGTTGATGAGAAGGCATTTGGCTGTCAGGGCAGCAGATGTAGTTTGAACATCCATTTTCTGTCTTCTCTGGCCTATGTACAATTTACTTTATGAGCTTCCAGACAGACCATGCGGATGGATTAACACACATGAATAAACACAGAGGCATTTACTCCTGAAAAACAGTGCAATTCTCTCCTCACTCGAGGAAGGAAATTCTGCTGACTCTGTTGGTGTCCCGCCTGGCTTGTGCAGGTCTCTCCGAGCTGAGACTCAGTCTCCACTTTCTTTTCATCCTTTAAAACCTTCAGACTGCAATTTACTGTATTCCTGACTCAAAAGCAATATCCACTACACAAATTGTTGGCAGAAAGAGATCATTTTGTATCCAAGGTCAGCACAAATTTACACTGAATTCCTTATATTGCAATTGGCTTGGAAAGACTTTTGAACACTAAGATTGTTTATATAGTTTTTATTTCTTTATCTTATGCAGAGTTGGTCTTACACCTAGAAAGATATTTTGATGTTTTAATGGAAATATATAGACATTTTGCACAGAGAATTGGAAAGAAATAGGAGTGCTGAAAAGGACTCTCTGTGCCTTGCTATTACTCTCTCTGAATCTGGCTGCACATGCAACCACAGCTTTTGCATATGGACAGTAGGTAGGTGTAAATGAAAACCAGTGATTTACCAGCCCCACTACATGAATGGCTCCCAGTCACGTGCCCTGGGCGACTGTGATTCACCGTGTCAAGCAGGATCTGTCATGGTAAATAATGTGAGTGATGGTGGTTGACATGTTGTGTCATCCAAGGAATCTGGAAAATGAACAATGTGATAAAATTCCTTCTTTTTTTATTAGCCTCTCTTTTAAGGAGATCTTCCTGATAGTCTCCTTCTCATCCTTCCTGACGCCTCCTGAGCAGTTTCTTTCTTTCTTTCTTTCTTTCTTTCTTTCTTTCTTTCTTTCTTTCTTTCTTTCTTTCTTTCTTTCTTTCTTTCTTTCTTTCTTTCTTTCTTTCTTTCTTTCTTTCTTTCTTTCTTTCTTTCTTTCTTTCTTTCTTTCTTTCTTTCTCTCTTTCTCTCTTTCTTTCTTTCTTTCTTTCTCTCTTTCTTTCTTTCTTTCTTTCTCTCTTTCTTTCTTTCTTTCTTTCTTTCTCTCTTTCTTTCTTTCTTTCTTTCTTTCTCTGTCTCTCTCTTTCTTTCTTTCTCTCTCTCTTTCTTTCTTTCTTTCTTTCTTTCTTTCTTTCTTTCTTTCTTTCTTTCTTTCTTTCTTTCTTTCTTTCTTTCTTTCTTTTTCTTCCTTCCTTCCTTCCTTCCTTCCTTCCTTCCTTCCTTCCTTCCTTCCTTCCTTCCTTCCTTTCTGTCTTTCTGTCTTTCTTTCTCTTTCCTTCTTTCTTTCCTTCTTTCCTTCTTTCTTTCCTTCTTTCCTTCTTTCCTTCCTTCTTTCCTTCTTTCTTTCCTTCTTTCCTTCTTTCCTTCTTTCTTTCCTTCCTTCTTTCTTTCCTTCCTTCCTTCCTTCCTTTCTCAATAGCATCCCACTGAAACTTAAAAAAAAAATCTAAAAAATCATTCCTAAAAACCATTCTGATTTAATGTATTGGGCAATTTCTGCCAGAAAACTCTTCCACTGGAAATTTTTTTACCAGCTCTACATAAAAGTTAGCTGAGCAAAAACTTTCTTCAGACTGCGGAATTATATATCAGACTATGTAAGAAAAATGACTTCCTGATCACAGTTTAAAGCAATCGCTTCATGGAGTTTCACTGCCCCGTAGCAGTCTATCTTTAGCAGGATCATTATGAGCTATTGGATATTGAATTAACAAAATGCCAGCTGGATTCCGAGGGTAGAAGGGTGTAAATCAATAGTAGCTGGAAATAAAGAGTGTTGTCCAATAGCTAGATGACGAAAATCAGAGCTCACATGTTTGTACGCTTCACTCAACCTGAGGTACTGATTCCCGTTGTGACCTTGGGCAATCTTTTGGCCTCCTTGTGTTTCGTACTCTTTTACTGCATAATTAGAGAAGCAGCAAAACTTTACGAAACCCAGAATTCTGCAAGAAAATCTTGCATATTTGGGAAAATTGATTTCCAGAAATATTTATTCTTTCTACAGTGGTCCTAAGCAATCGATTCTTTGGAGAGCTTTGTTTCTGAAATGGGAGTGTAAAAGAAGGAAGCTATCATGGACTAATACGAGAGAAGCATATAAATACCAGGATCGGTAACAATAAACTGCCATACTCAGAGTGCGTTCCTCCCCTGGGAGGATGTCTTCTTGACCAGGTGCAGCCATGTAGAGCCATGCAGCCATTAACTCCATCTGGTCTGGAATCTGCTTAATAAGTCAGCCATTTACTGCTCTTATTCTTTACATGAATCCCCAAGGGATAAAGTATATTAATATAGGCCCAGACATGAGCAAAAGGGACGGACTTGCTTGTCCTGCTCACACAAGCATACTCAGAGCAGCAGATTAATTTCTAGATGCTTTAGAGAAGTAACATCCCCTTCTGATGTCCTCTTGCCAGGATGTTTCCTGCAGCAAGTTATAACCGAGCAACTGCTGGAGGAGCACAAATATGGAACAGGACATTTTCCACTGAAAAACAACAGGACAGAGAGGGGGAAAAACTGAAATAGCACATTGTTTGTCCTGGTTACAATACACAGATATTATGAGAAAACAGCACCAAGAAACCTTCGGATACCTGATTCTAAGAGTTGGGTTTATGCTTATATTTTGTATTTCTAGTTTCTGAAAAAAATCTTAGACAATACCGCATTACAGACTCCAGATCCCTTTCTCGATTGACTAACAAGGTTAATAATTTATTCATTTATTTCTTAGCTTATTTTTAAACAAGAAGTGTGTTACAGCTGATATGAGGCAGCTGTTTAGGGAAGGCTTGGGACCAGATGTGACATTTTCAATACGAAGATAAGATAGAAGTTGTCAGTCCATAGCATCTAAAGGAGTTCAGTTACCCGAAACTTCTTTTGAAAAATAAGTGGGGGACCTGGGTGCTCTTCCTTGGGCTGACTCAGTTCTCTGAATGTGGAAGATGGCAAGTCAGCCATGATAATAGTTAGCGGCATATGTTAAGTTGGATCATGGAGTTTTCACCCCAAGCTATACCAGGTGCTCTTGTGCTGTGGTGCAAGGCAGACAATGGATGCCTTCTTTTTCACACTGTAAAGTGGAGCTTTGGTGGCTGCGGTGCAGGCCCCACTGTGTGTCTGAGAAAAAAACAAATATATTAATTATGTCTTTGGGTCTCAGGAGCATTTTGTGGGGCCCGAAGGAGATGTGGGTCCTGTTGGTGTGCAACCGGTATGGAAGGTGGACCTGGCTGGTGTGCTCCAGAGGGTGAATATAGTGAACTGTGGGCCTGCAATGGCTTTGCACCGCTGGATCGGGGAGTCAGCGCCCATGTTGGAGGCTACTAAAGCAGCACAATATGTCCCAAATGTCCTACCTACCTTTGATGCTGTTGGCTGTCCCATTTCCCACCTGTGGACTGCCTGCATGGAAGGCTCAGAGCACACTGCCCTGCCCAGGTGGATGGAGCCTCTTGGAGGATCACTTTGTTATGGGAGGTGAATATGAATTTGAGGAGAGCTGCTGGGCCTTCCTTTCATTGGCATGGCCATGGGTTTTCCACTTACTTGACTGAGGCGGAAAGGTATTTCCTCAATCTCCCAATATTTTAGAGAAAGACATCTAAGAAAGGTCTTTCAGATGAAAAATTGAGACCTTCAAGGAGGAGTCAATGAGCATGTTTGCCATAAGAATTTCACATAATGGGAGATCACGGACGGTGATGTGGAAGAAAAGTGGAAAAAATCCCAAAACCAGTAGCAGTGCCTTCAGTCAGCAGAGGAGGATAGTGGAGTTCCGCAGAGGAAGCTTCTTGTCTTTAATATCTTCTAGAAAACAAAAAAGAGCCATTCGACATCAACAACACAAGCAAAGCAACATCAGCAACACGAGCAAAGGACCTTTAGTTGCTCAACAAGTCAAAATGACTTGTAAGAGACCACGACCTTTCAAACACTTCTCTATCCTGTAACACCTGGCTGTGGTGTCTACCCAGGATAGCTGTATGTGGAAAAAAAGGTTTAGAAATATTTTATGTTTATTACAGTCCAGATTCACTGTGGTCCCCAAAGTACCATCAGGACAGTGAACAAAAAGAACTTACCACCTTGGGAATAATATGGAATTTACAGTTGGATGACAGTTTCAGGTTAAATTAATCTAGTCAACTGTATTACTTTGAGAAGTGCTAAGAGGATGGAGCAGTGAGATGGAAGCTGTGACAGCACGGAAAGCAGGGAATAGACTTCAAATGTGAAGGTGGAGGGCCATGTAGGGAGGACATGGTTTCCAGTTCAGTTTTCTGAAATTTCTGGATTTCTACCCTATAATGCTTTACTGCTTTTTTGTGTAAATGGGAATTTGACTGTAGGAAAAGGGTCATGTGTGTTTTTCCTCAATTCTTGTCCCAGACAGTGACCTGCATGGCTGTGACCAACTTGACACTTTATGATGAAATAGGATCTCCTCAAATTATTTTATGCCATTTTTAATTTTAAAAAATACATTTTAAAGTTGCTTTTTTTTTTTTTAAGTGAGAGGAAAAAAACTCATGATATTTCAGTTTCTGCCCTCTCCCTTTTCTCCCTTTTTACAGGAAGGCAAATGTAAGTAAACAACATTGAGTGTTTACTAGAGGACCACTTTTGATTTTTTTTTTTCTTATTCACCTCTTTAAAAGAGAGAAGGTCATCTCTGTGTTACACAAAGTCAAATTTAGACTGGAACTTCTTTTAAGAAATAATTCTCACTCCCCTTCCCCACTTCTTCACCCCCTGCCTCCGCCTTTATTTAACTCTTTCAAAAGAGAGAATTTGCTGAATAAAGAAATAAAAACTGGGGTCTTTTTGAATCCAGGTCTCAATCAAAAATAGTTTTTCACTCAGTAAAGAGATTTCCCCCCCCAGTTTTTTTCAGTTATCAAAAGGTACAGAATAGATCCACCTTCAATATCTAATTTATTTTTCCTTTCAAAAGTCTGCCCATGCTGATCTTTAATTTAATTCCATGCAACCTTCTCGAATTGAAATTCCTAACTTAAAACAAAAAAGTGTTCCTGGCACATATAAATTTACACTGCATGTAAGAATAAAATATATGTCTGTGATACTAACGCCAACCTTATATAGTGGACCCAGGTGTGTGCTTTGAGAGATTGGCAGTGACTATTTGACCTCGAAGGTAGGATCTGCAGGCATAGGGTGAGTGAGATTGCCCTAGACTGAAGTTAAGCTCTCGGCATATTACAGTGCCAGTTCTCCTTCAGCTTCCCCTCTTGCATTGACTTCTGTACCCTTTCTTGGGGTTACAACCCAAAAGCTGAGCGGTGCCAATTCAACCTACGTATTCTTTCTTGATCAGTTCTGTTTCTGCTACACCTGTTTTTGAAATGAGGTGACCCAAGTTAATGCCATTTTCAGGACATTTTTTTTCTTTCCTTATTCACCTTATTCTTCGTAGCTCACCTGTAACTGGAAACTTTCAGAGCACATTAATGGTGTTTCTAATAGTAGAGTATTTCAGTGGCTTTTCAGCAGGATAGTCTGTTGGTAGCTCACTGCAAAGTTGACTTTGATTCCCCCATGTACTAATGCCTGACTCTATGACTTTCTGGATGATCTTTAACTCCTCTCTTCTTATTTTCTTCATTTGTATGATGGGGATAGCAATTCCTTTCCACCTTTAAAAATGTGAATGTGAACCACTCCAGTAGGATTCAGCATCATCACTTTGCCTGTGACTTCATTCATCTGTTGTTTAGCTACTTTTACCTAAATTTCTTCAAGCCTCCTTAACTCAGGCTTTCCGTTAGTTCTACTGTTTGTTACCTCGGTAGTACCCTTGCATTCTTTTCCTCCTTTTGGTTCTGCAAATCTACCCTATTACTATCACTGTGAAACTGCACACATATGACACGGCCTTTACAGATGAGATGTTCATCTATCTCGCTCTGAGCCTGTCAGCATTGTTCTGCGCATTTGTTTCATGGTTAATACCCTATGTTTTTCCCATTCCGCACAAACGTACAGAAAACATGAAGAAATAGTTTGTAACCTACAAAATATAGAGCCGAAAGGGCAAAAAAAACCAGAGAAAAGTGGGGATGTGAAAAATGGGCACAGAAAGTTGAAACAGCTGACTCTGAACCCTGGCTGCCCCACTTGAGGTCCACCCCTGCAACCACGGAACCAGTCACTATGATCCCCCTATGCCTAACCTCTGATAATCCATTATATATAGATTTTTTTGCTACGTATGGGAATGTCTACCCACAAACAAACCTAGCCATCTACTCACACTGCTTCTCATTCAGCAGTCAGAGCAGGCCTTTATTTCTCTTTGCTTTCTTCCTCCACTTCTCCTCTGTCTCTTGTCTTCTCTAGACAGAAATTCTCTATCAGTCATGAAGGACTGCAGCCCTCATCCGGACTTCATTTCAACCCTTTGCTCTTTACTCCATTTGTGAACAGAGAGTCAAATTTATCTCCCCTTGTTATTATTTAATTCCACAATTAAGTTGCTTTGGTTTGCGAGGCACTTCGGGCTGTGGATTTCAGGAGAGGTGGCATACAAAATAAATGTCTATCGACTTGGCAAGGCTGAGGATGTCTCATTGATTCCAATGTTCTCTGTATTTTTCTCTGTCTGTTCCCTGCTCAATATCCTCCAGCTTTTTATTCTTTTTTTTTTCTGATTGCTGCTGCATGTTGAATACAAGTCTTCATTGAGCTGCCCACCATAATGCCTTTATCTTTTTCCTTGGAGGTTGCAACTAATTCAGAGCCCATAAATGTTTACAAGTAATTTTAAACTGTTTCCTGCAAACCACATGCCTAGGCTGAGTTTCATGTAGTATACTACTGTCCAATTACCTAGTTTGGTTTAGACCATTTGGAGCTCCTTACAATCTCCTGTCTTGGCTAGGCTGACTTATTTTTGTTTCATCAGCATGTTTTATCCCTTCCCGTTTCCTTTCTGCAGGTTAATGAATGTGTATTTTTTATTACACTTTTGTGATGAGTTGCAGTGTGATATATGGCTGTTTCTTTGAAAGGGAAATGAGACAGCTATCTATTGAGAATGACCCCAATCTTGAGTTATAATCTTTGGACAATGCTATTTGCTGATCTCCTGGGAATGGGTTTATTGACTTCTTTTTATGGCATTTTAAATTGTAATTATTTACAAGCATAAGAACAGACGGGTTCTCGTGATCTGCATTTATCTGACGATCTAACAGCCCCTTATTATAGTGAATATAGTCTGACAAAGTCCTTGCACTGTGGAATAAAGGTTTTCTCCCCCATTTTATGGATAGAAATCAAAATCACTTGGGGAAAAAGATTGCAAAAGATAACAGGAAAAAGTCTACCTAGTTCAGTCCCTCATAGGAATGGAACAGAAAAGCAGCAATACTTTTAGGATACTTTTCTGGCCTTCAGCAACTTGGGTTTCTCAGGGATTTCCACAGGCAGAGTCGGTATGTTTGCATTTACTAGCCCTCCATGGCAAACAGGCATTTAAGCCAGGATAAAGAAAATTCTGGTAGAAATGGTGGAAGTTTTCTGAGTGGTTCCTGTTCTGGTGGCTGCTCCTGATGATGACGTTCTCTGCGTGGTTTCTCCAGAGGTAGGAAAATTGTTCTCAGATGGGTCCAGGCCTGGACCACAGGTCTCTGCTGGAAAGAACGTGCCTATGAACATGTCTGTGTATCTTCAGCACAGTCATCATCATCAGGCCCCAGGAACACTGTCTCTGCTTTGGTAGACACTCCCGTGGCTGGGTTGTTTGTTGTCCACATTTTTACATCATCCAGGTGGGAAATCGCATGGCTTTAATCACTGGGGAGAACTTTCCCTGAGACTTCTCCAAATCTGCACAGCAAACCAAGGACGGTGCTGGTGGAAGCAACTTTTCTGCCTTGAACCGTAGGCTCTGCCCTTGCTCCTATATGCTCTTTTTTTTCTCTCTTGCTGGTTTATCTCTGTTACAAATCTTGGCTTTAGTTGGCATTGCTGCTATGTCTCTTACCAGAGACTCTCAAGGGTTTTATTCTTTAGCATGTCTAAGTTTCCAAGGTCTAACAGGGCCTTCCATTGCTCTCTTCTCAGCTGGCTCCTCTTTGAACCCCACAGATCATAGGATTGCAGGATAATTCAGGCTGAAAGGGACCTCAGGAGGTCTCTGGTCCAAACTCACCTCAAAGAAAGACCAAATGTGAGATCAGATCAGGTTGCTCAGGGCTTTATCCAGTTTAGTCTTGAAAACTTCCCAGGAGGGAGACTACTAAAGTTCTCTGGGTAACATGCTCCAATACCTGACTGTCCTCATGGGGGAAAAATTTTTCCTGGCACCCAGTTTGAACCTTTCTTTTTCCAATTTATACACGGTGTCTGTCATCCTCCCACTGTGCATCACTGTGAAAAGCTTGGTCACCTTCTTGATGACTTCCTCATGGGTCCTGGCAAGCTGCTATCAGGTCCACCTGAAGCCACCTCTTCTCCAGACTGGACAAATATAGTATGCCAGCTCCTAACATTTTTTTCTCCATTTTTTCAATGTCTTGTATTGCGGGGCTCAAAAGGACACGGTGTCTAGATGTGGTCCAACAGGTGCTGAGTGGGAGGATAATCCCTTCCCTCAAGCTCCTGGCTGTGCTCCCTCTAGCACAGTCAGGAGGCTGTTAGCCTTCTTCGCTGCCAGGGCACACTCCTGATGCAGGGGCAGCGTGCTGTCTGCCAGGACTCTCCAGAGCCTTCGCAGTAAAGCCAGTCAGACCCAGCCTGACTCTGAGTACAACCCATTAACCACTCTGCTCTGAGCCCTCCAACCAATTTTTACCCACCTGGTTGTTCGCCCATCCAGACCACAGTGTCTGAACTCAGATACAAGAATGTTCTTGGAGACACTGTCAAAAGCCTTGTTAAAGTTGACATGTGATGTCCACTGATCCCCCCTTGTCCAAGAATCCAGTTATTTTATCACAGAAAGCAATCCGGTTGATCAGAAATGGTTTACCTTCAGTAAATCCAAGCTGATTCAGTTCAAGGGGCTCCTTGCTGTGCTCTTCGCAATGAGTGGGATGGGATCTGTTCAGCCCCAGAGTCTCAGAAATGTTCTCAGAATATAATTGCTTTATCACTTTATATTCTTTGATCTTGAGTTCTTTTTTGTGTTTCATTTTTCTCACTCAGGAAAGTGCATTTCTCTCTTTGGCAATGGTTCATTCTTCTCCCTCATGAACAGTGAAGCAAGAAGTTCGTTTAATTTTTCTGTAATGCCTGCCTTTTCTGGCATCTTGTCTCTGCTCTTCTTTCTCTGGGACACCCTAATGATTCCTTTGTTGACCTCTTCTTCTTTATATATCTGAAAAAATGTTCTATTATTTACCTCAAGTCCTTGTGCAGTCTTCATTTCACCCTTTCCTTAGCTTTTCCTGTTTGTTTGGTGTGGGATTTTTTTTGCTACAGCCATCACCCTATGCTGGTTTTTATGACTTATATTCTTATCTTTGATTACTTTTTGTTAAATCTGAATTTTATGCACTTCATCTAGCAGCAGCACAAGAACATTTGCCTTTTTTATGATTTTTGGTATCACTTTTTTTTCCCCCTTTTTTAAGTTATTTTCTAATATTGCTGTTCTCTAAAATGCTGACTACTGCAAGTCTGATACTTGTCTTAGGAAACGTGCAAATACATAAGACTCCATTTTCTTCTTAATCCTATTAGGGGAGTATAGGAGCAATGGAGCAACCCAGGAATCCTTCTGCCATGTGGGCTGCATTGACGACTTCCCCGCTGGGCAGCACCGCTATCTGTTTTACGTGCATATGATGTGCCAGTTACCATGGGTATGGTACTATCTGTCTAATGTCTCTCTCGCACAAAAGCCCTTTGAAAAGGATAGCATCGTTTCAGCTAGCTTAAACAGAAGCCCACCCTGATCTTGAATATCTAGTTTCCTTCTTGTTCTCTTTCAAGGACCTTTTTTTTTTTCCAGTTTGCTTTTCTCTAGGGAAGAAGAGCGATTAAAAAATAAGGCACAACAGCTTCAAGTATTCCCAACTGTTACTCTATTGTGCTTCTTTATACTTTTTGCAAATAGATACATGCATGTAATATGTATAATATGTACATATAACATTTACAGACATCCAGTTTTCTAAAAGCAGGCTGATGACATTACCCTCAGCTCCACAGGCCTGTAGACAATTACTTGACATGATTTCTGGACATGCCAAGTGTCAGTAGCTCCTTCTTCACTGCTTGGAAGGAGCTCATTGCTTGAAAGAAGGGCAGTTGCTGCCCTTACCCACACGGCCCATCTGAACTAGGGAAGGAAATTTGAGGATTCAAGGAACTGCTGGAGGTCCCCCTTGAAACCTCATAGCAAAATAGGAGATGGCACCTCGCCAGATGGACGGCCCCCTGATCTAGCCATCTCTCTTGTGTTTAGGGATTGCTCATACATGCCTTTCTCATTTCATAAAGGAAGGCATTAATAATTCCTGGCGGGGGATAAGCTTTTTACCACCCATGAAGATCACAGAATAAAGCCTCCAGTGAAGGACATTGTCTGACACTCGAACAGTGGAGATTTTTGTCTGTGGCTCTACAGCAGTCAGTGGGCAGCTGTGAGAAGATGCCCAAGCCTGGCACTTCTCATGCCTGCCCATGCTGTGACTCTGGCTGCCTCACTGTGCATTGCTTGCAGTGGAATTTGGGTGGCCGTATGAGGTGACAGGACAACCTTGTAGGTATCGATGTCCACCCAGGGGGTGAAGGGGAGCACATGCTGGTGATCCCTGCTGGCAGAGCAGCTGGTGCGTGGGCCACACAGCTGATGAGCTCAGTCTCCCAGGTGGGTGGCCTCTCCAGCAGCATGCAGTCGGCAGGACAGACTTCCTCTTCCTCATCCCAGCTGCGGGCATTTTTACTTCCAAACTCATACTTGTGTGGGATTTTTGAGAGTACCCATCTCCCGCCTCTAACCAGGTGTACTGGTTTAGGCCGGGATGGAGTCTCCACTTTTGCACCGAGAAATGCAAATGGCTGTTGGTGGGTTTCTGGGAGGGAGTTATCCTGTCCCCCCAGCCTACCCTGGGCAGAGACATCCCTTGCACATACCTAGCATGTGTTTTACAAGACTCAGAACTTACCCTTGTCCTACCACTATAAATGCTGCCTCAGCAGCCCTTTGGCCAAAAGCTTTGGACGACCAGCTGTACTCCACTGCTGCATTATATCTAACATAACTTCTATTCCATTCTGTACTTCTTTACCTTATAACCCTTAACCCTTTTTATATGACGGATCATTGTGACTACCATCTCAGTAAATATTGTTTTAATTTCTGAAGCAGAAAAAAAAAGGGGGGAATAGTGAGCTTGAAATGATTCACTTACTTAAGTTTCCAACGTGAAGCAGAAATCCCAAGTGCTCGTGGTGTTTAGGCTGCCTGTGGGGAAAGAAAAATAAAACGTGTTTTGCTGTTCATGGATTCAAAATAAAGATGTTGCTCACCAACACAATAGGAAAATCATCAGACAACTCTTTTGAAATTGTTTAGTGACCTTTCTAGCCTGTCAGAAGTTAGTGAAGACATTTAAAAAAAAAAAAACAAAAAAATTATCAAATGTTATCAGATGAGAATTGGTATGAAAACTAAAAGTACATTTTTTCATCATCAGGATGAATTTCTTGGCATGAGAAAAGAAGTAAAATGAATTTAGCCCACCCAATGTGATGCATGCCATTAAACTGACATGACAAGGAAAGATAGACTCCCACCAGTCATCTTTTATACAGAGATAAATATATATACACATACGGGCTACACCACTTCTTTTCCCTTGGTCTATGCTCTATTCATGAAATTATATGTGTCATTTTGGTTTACATAAAAATATTTTATTGTAACAGAAACACAGACCCACTATGTAGCCTGTGGTTCTCTCTGTGAAATTTTAGATCATTAGTTTCAACGTTTTAGAGCTTCAGGCACTGCTTTGCAGTGATGGTCTAACGAGCTATGTTACCCATCGCAGTTAAACCATGTAAGACTGCTTTAAAAATGTAGTATTTTGAGAAATAAAGCAGTCATTCAAATTTGTTGGGAAAATTTGCCAACATAGCTACAATATCTTCTCATCTGCTCTCTGCTTCCATTATTGATTGTAATGGAGAAAACGTATTCAATGGAAATTACGCACACTGGATGACTGTGATTTTATAAGGGAAGGTCACAGAACAAATGAAAATTAGTTTTATATGGTTTTGCTTTGTAATTTGAGACAGATCCTTAACGGGTGTAAAATGGCAAGTTTTGCTGAGATCAAGAGTGGTAAACACATCTATTCTGGCTGAGCAGCTCTGGAGTACAAGACTCAATGAGAAATGTGACACTTTTAAGTCAATTGATCTGAAATTTGCTGTTGATCAGATCTGTTCAGCTATCTTTAATATTTTTTCAAAATTAGTTATATTTCATGGAAGAAATCCCATCTTTGCTGAAGTCAATGGAGAAAAAGACATCCTCATGTCTTTACTGGAGCATATGCAGAATTAGTGCCTTCATGTGCTGCTTACAAAAAAAAAAAAAAAGGGAATGGAGGGAGAAAAACAGTCAGTGGCTACACTACAGTGTACTGCACTTAGTATTTGTGCTTGCATAACATGTAGGTGTCCTGATCTCATTCACACTGAACACTTGACGGCCACAGAATATAAAGGGGAGTTTTAATAGTCTCAAAAGCCAAGGGCTTACACTTTGGTAGTACATCATGAAACTACAGGGCAGAGCAAAGAACTACATCTACGGAGGACGTGGTGTTTTTAAAAGAAGACTGGACAAGTGGCCGGAAACATATAAAGAAAGGCTGTATCCAAGTATGAGTGCTGCATGTGTAGAGACTTGAGTGAAAGGCATAAAGCAGGGGAGAGATAATCAGTAGTCGAGTCTGTCCGTGTTCAGCACCAGTGCACGAAGCCATTGCAAGGCCTTGTGCACTTCGCAAGCTACGTGAGTACTATTGCAAACCCTGTTACTCAAGCTCCTTGTGATGGAATGAATTTTCATCTTTCGAAAGAGTTATGCTCTTTGAAAAAACACATATTTTTTTGCTAATATATGCTAGATTGCTTTTTGCAGCCCCGGTTTCTAGAATTACACCATTTTCTAAGATGGCCTTGCAGATGGACTCGGCCATAAATCTGTGCATGGGATGTGCAAGGATGTCATGTAAACCTCGCAGCCTAGGAAGCTGTGGTTATTCTACTGAGAGGAACTGCAGTTGCTGATATCTGTGAGTCAAATAAACCTCTGCCTTAGTATTGCGTTGCTATTTAAAAATATGGAACAACCATCTCTCTTCGAATAATAACAGAAAAGTTGATTGTTCCGTGCCTTGGGGGCACGAGTTTCTGAGGTCAGTAGGGACAGCAATAAAAATATTGAAATAAAATGAAAATGTTGGAGGTTTGTGGATCTCTCTGAAAAATAATTCAGCTTCAGTTTCATTCCACTGGGGCCTAGGTATCTGGAAAATATTCTTGATCTACCAGACACTTGCAGAGTTAGTGCTCTTTAAAAAAAGAAATGTTTTCATATGATTCCTAATTATATTCTTTTCTAATGAATGGAGACAATTTCAGATGATTTGTGGCAGGAGATAGACAGAAATGATGAAAAATCAAATGGGAACAATGTATGCTGATGACTTTCCTTGAGTCTCTGTAGGGCGATTATTATTGCTTTTTACCAGACATAGTGAGGAAAGCGTATCAGTGAATTGGTAAAAGGTCGTTCTACATTTCTTTCTCATTTCCCTAAGAATACAAAGATTAATCTCTATTTAACTCCCTTCTCTCTAAAGTAGATCCATTAGCAAGTCAAGAATCAAGCTATCGAGATAGACATCCTCAGTGCTGTCACACGCTGATGCTTTCCTTCCTCCAGGGTCTATAGAGACCTGTGGCATCCAGCACTGGCTCTTCCCCTGCACGTAAAGCCTTGTAGAGCCCAGGACTAGTCCACACTGTCATTCCTAGGTGGAGTCAATTTTCCATCTTTCCTTCCAGCATCTCACAGGACAAGGGTCACTAATACGGAGGTATTAACGTTTCACCTGGCTCTGGTGAAGTGCATGAGGCCGTCAGATACATGTGACATGAGACACCAGCTACGCGAGCCTCCTGCTCAAAGCAGGGCTAACTTACTGCAGGTTGCTCAGAGCCTCGTCTAGGCTGGTTTTTGAATACCTCCAAAGACAGAGGTGGCACTGCCTCCCTGGACACCTGCTCCCTCTGGGAAATCATCTTGCCTTGTGCCGGGTTGGAGTTTCCCTTGCTGCAGCCTGTGACCATTGCCTTGTGCTTTTGCTGTGACCCTGAGCAGAGGGACGCTGGGGACCATGCTGGGGCTGCAGCCCGACGGGGCTGGCAATGAGCACGGGAAGCTGGACAGTGGGCCAGCTCTGACGGTACGTCTGGAAGTGTCCCATCCTTCTCCTTTTAAAGCAAGGTGCCAGAAGCCCCCCATTGATGCGAGCTACGCTTTAGGCATCCTCTTTGCACTACTCATTACAGACTGGCTACAGCAATGAAGTAAGACTTCAAAGTCAGCGTAAGAATGATTATTACTCTTTTTAGTAAGAGCCAAAACTGTAGTAATATTCACTTAACACCAACTTTAGCAAAGCAGTATTCACACCCAGTTTTTTCACCTTCTCACCTTCAAATGGTGCCCTGCAGCATCAAGGTCCACAGCATAGATCCACTTGTCAGGAAGGAATTCGCTCTTGTATTTGAGTTGGTTCAGTGTTTAACTTCATTGCTATTCCCTTCCTACCACCTCCATTCCTGCCTCCAGCTTGTGCCTTGAGACAGGAAGAGCACAAACATCCCTTCTGCCTTCTCTAAGGTCTTCATTTCACCCTAGTGGTCCCCCCCTCCAGCCAACCTGCACCGTGGGGCTCAGCGGTAGCTCTACAAGGATCTCTGATAGCACTCCTGCACAAATGGGATCCTCCAAGAGGGCACAGTCAACATCTGGAGGTCAGAAACTACGGCAGCCATCCCAAAGTAACTGGTTCCTATTCATGACCTGGGACTTTCAGGTAAATAACTCCAATCATTGCAATTTCTTTTCCTAGGAGAATGTTTCCAACTTTTATTGTGTCTATTGACCTGCCTTGCTTGCTTGTAGCCCTGCGGCTCTGCAATATTCTCTCTGAAATAAGGGGCCCCGTAATTCACACAGTGTTTATTTGACAGCCTTTGTGTAGGCAGGGTAAGGGAAGACAATGCTGGGGAGGCACGTTTTCCCCATTCCACTTGCTGTGATCCCAGTATGTTTTGTCTCTTCTGCCTGAGTTGATGTGGTCATGTAGCCGGCACAGACTGAAAATGTCCTGTGGTTGTAATGTTCAGCATTTTAGCTTCTGGCTGGTTGCTGAGCCTGACTCCCGAACAAGTGTAACAATCAGGTCGGGGTGAATATTTTGTCAATGCGACATTTTTAGAATAATAAATAGACCAGTAATTTATTTAAAAGAAGTTCTCATTTCATAAATATTTCCATAAAAGCTGGAGGAAGCTTAATTATATGGCAATTCTTCACCTCATTGTGGAAAAGCAGAATTATAACTAGCTGCACTTTCCCTGTTCAGCAGCTCTGTGATTTCTGATCATACCTCTAATTGCTCAGAAGCAGAACCTGCTCTCCTTTAAATGATTGTTAAATGACTCAGGAATCATATTTATCTGGAGCAATTGTTCCACCGATCTTCACAAAAACCCTTGATGGGAAAAGCATCACTCATTTTGTAAATGGCAGTTCTTAAATCTCCTGTATTCTTCTTACTTTCACCAAATGTGCATCTTCTATAATATAGCATTGGGTCATTTTTTATTTTTCTCTAAAGAAAGCCATGCTAATTAGAGCTTGATTAGATGAGTAGTTAGTGAGAGATACTGTTGCCTGCACAGCCTGGAAGAGCTGTTAGAAAAGGTTTTAGCAATTGAAGCTCATGGGAATATACAGCTTAAACTTTTCAGAATGAGACTGAGCATCCAATCAATATTTAAGCCTATTTCACGACCTTTTTCCCCGTGAATTTTACTTGCTGCTCAGCTAACCAAGAGCCTGTGATATGACCCTTTCTATTTTGGTATGTCTTTTTTTGCAACGATTGATACGGGAATTCTTCTTAATGCTGAAAATCATTAGAACTATTTCACCTCACAATTTCTTTGTTAGACTACAAACAGAATTACAGATGGATACAGGAATCTGGAGTCTGAATACTTCGTATTGACAACAGGCCAGACTCACTCTCAACTACACTAGTGCAAATAAGGAGATTATTTTTTTAAAAAAAATAGTATAGTTACGTTAGTTTTTAGCTGGTAAAACTCTTAAAAAGATTATTTTCAGGAAGAAAGTTCTCGCAAAGTCAAAAATGGTACACATTGCTATTCTTTGTATTTATCAATTTATACTTTTGTTTTCCACTGAATAATCCTTTGCTGCTGGAATTTAGGGATTCAGATAGACATTTAGTAGCTCAACAAAGGGAAAACGTAAAATGCAATGAAGACTCCCTCTAATTTCCTTTAATCTCATGCTGAGCTACTACCAGCATGACCCTGAGAGAAGTATTACTTCCTGAATACATAGCCTTGATGAACAATAAATTTTTCTTTCGTGACAGGTTTATTCCTTTGTTGAGGAATCGCTTGAGAGCTATTTCATTGTATATAGTGAAGGTGTAATTGGGCTACAGCAGGCTTATTCCTTTAATAGGTTAGGCAATAATTTCACGTCACCATTTTGTACACAGGGCTTTCATTCTGTTAAACTGATTGATTACTTTATCAGAATTCATTTGCTGGCATTTGTATAAAGCAGTGTCTTGCAGAGGGAAGAAGTACACAACTTTACTCCTTTGCCAAGGGGGCAGGATCCGTACGAAAGGACGACAGCAAAGCAGCCCGTGCTGCACAGAGAGCTCTGCAGTGGAGCTCACACCAAGAAGTTGTCCAGCCGCTCTCTCCGACCAAGGCGGACCCGACTAAACCCACTGCTTGTCTTCCCTGCCAGAAATTTGTGCAAACTGTTCTTTAAGTCCTGCACATCCTTTGTGGCCTGAATCTGCAGCCACGCAAACCTCTCTCTTACGCCTCTTTCCACTGACACTGGGGAAACCGATGTTGACACCCACAGAGGCAAAGACGTACTTTTGGAAATTACACCCCCGTCATGACCGAGTGGTGCCTCACCATCCGTGAAAAAGAAATTGTCCCTAAGTTCTGAAAAATATTTGTCATTGGTTTTCTCAAAAGCACCTGCTGTTGTTCTGACAGTCATCTAAATTGGATTGTGCTGAGGAAAAGCTGACCACCTCCTTTCTCCAGTAAGGTCTTCTATTGGAATTCGATAAATAAAATCAGTCAAAACCCCACTTAAAATTCCTCTTAGAATATTTTCCTAGATAGAAGCCAGAGTGAGGAATATTAGGCTAAATTCTCTCTTGACATGAATCCATTGAATCTAAATTAATCTACCACTTGGAGCAACCTGATTGTGGCATCAGGTGAGGTATCCTTTTGGCATGGCACCCAGGACCTAAACTAAGTTACGTCGGCGGAGAATTTGTTTTGCTATCACTTCAGTCAGAGCATCGGTTCTGATTTTAGTACCACACTAATAAATCTTCCTCACAATGTTGCACGGTGAAGATTCAGCAATAAAAACTTGCTTGAGTTTCCTTACAATTTTAATTTACAAAATTGATCCAGACAGAAAACGGGAAGATTTTCTTTCAGAACCAAGAAGGATGTCTCTGTGAAGTTTTGAAGAAAATCTATTAAGCTATGTTTGAATCTCACTTCATTAAACATTTAGGCTGACTTGCTGCCTTGATATTTATTATAATGGCTTTTGTGTCTCACTGAAAAACTTGCTGCACTGTTGCCCTCAGTACAGAAGTTCCAGAGATCTACAACTTTTTGGAAAGCAGGGTGCTAGTTAGGCGTGAAGAAGCAGTCATCAAATGAAAAAAAAATGAAGTAATAATACCTGCTTGGATATTTTTGCCTAACATCATTGTTATGAGGAGCCCAAAGCACAGCCTGCAGTAGGGAGGGTTCCCAGCAAGTATCAAACCTAAATTCCCCTGGATGAAGTAAGACAGACTCTTGCCCTGTATTGTCTCTCTCATCTCTGTATTTGATTGTGGAAGGTCTTTGAGGTATTGAGGTACAGTTTTCACGCACGTTAGTCAAAGTTGATCCTGATCTGCACTGTGCCATTGCTTGCCAGCAGGCTTCGCTGCTAATCTACCATGAAGGATGCTTTATTTGCTGCCAGGTGGGTTACACAGAGGGGTTGTGTTGTCCCACTTTTCTTGCCCCTGTCCAGAAAATTGCAATCATGCTTTAAAATGGGCAAGTGCAAAAAGGCAGCCTCACATACCATGCACACATTCTGCCTCATTTAGCACCTACATGCAAAAAAAAAAAAAAAAGTTAATAGAGCTGCCAAACCAATTACATTAGATTAAATTAGATTAGTGAGCCAAAAAATTAAGACATCATGGCAGACAGGTCTAGGAATGCTGTGGCAAAAGGGAGTATGGGATACTCGGCTCTAGAAGAAATGAATTTACTCAGTGAGCTACCACTGAAATAAAAATATTTTAAAAATGTCAGATGGAACTAAAACATTTTAGACATATGGTGCATTAACCAAATGTTTAAACATTTGCCTTTAGCTGCATAAATGTAAAACTGATGGAATGTGTTTAGCAAGTGATACAGATTATCTTTAACTGCATTAAACTGCACATGTTCATTGTAATGCAGGCCAGTTGTAAATGCAATACAGAACACATCTCTCTAATCTCGTCTATTGATGATATCTACACTTTTCTATTGCTTTGAAAATGGATGGTCATCTCTATCTCAGTGTATTATTTCTGATGACTGAAAAGATGAACATCGAGCATCAGTAATCAACACTCCCCAAACACCCAAACCAAGGAATGCTTGCTTTGATTTCTCTAATTAGGGCACTCGGCTGCGTGTCAGAGGGAGCACATCCTATAAATAATCTTGGGAAATCACTGCAGTTCTCTGGGTTTAGGTAGTTTGCCAGATTTGCAAAGATAGCCATCTAATAATTCAGAAGAAGCCTCCTCTGTCAGCCCCTGTCTGGTTCATATAGATGCGCTGGGAGTTGTAGGGAGCTTTGACTATTCAAACAATAACTGTAGAAAATATACACTTAGCGGGGGTCCTCAGATGGATAGCCATCCCTCCCACATCTTCTGGGGTTTTCATAAATATCGGCAATTGTCTGAACAGGAAACAACGTGACAGAAAACCAAACTCCCTATCATGAGTCAATATCTGAAGAAAAGAGTCAACTTTTTCTGTTGAACAACGGTTACAGTCTTTCTAAAAACTATATTCCTTAAAAAGTGCCAAATGAAACAATTTTCTGGACTTTGAAAGTAGACGTGTTGACAATCCTCACTTTAATTGACCATGAAAGCTTCCCAGTGAAGCAACTGAGAGCTCTACAAATTATATGTCTTGAGATGATGTTTAGGGCCGGTTGGGATTCCTACATCCTATTATTGAAAGCTTCAGACAGGCACAAAGATCTATTAGGTGGGAAAGGACAGGGGGTGATAAGTCAAAGGGGAAAAGATGTAATTGGTGTGATAGCAGTTAGAGAGCAAGTGAACTGACTGCGAAGAGGGAAGGAGAGCGTCTGAGTTAACCTGTGGCTTAACAGTGGCTGCAGTATATCGAAACCATCTGCAGGTGCTGCAGAAACATTTGAGGAAGGCTGCTAAGCTGAGCGTGGTAATAATTGATGGTCCAGGTCAGAAATGCTTTAAGACTTGTTTTAAAACCAGGCAACATCAGAAAGCCGGTGATACTGTGTGGCAGTGATGGATTAACCCTTTTGCTTGCCCTGTGAGGAGACCGAGCCTCTTCAGCCTCTTCACCCAGGGACGAGAAGCAGAAAGCCCGACCCATTGGCGTAGCTGTGCTGGGGGTGCAAGCTCTGAGCAGGGCTGGTGAGCGCAGCACAGCCCCGCAGCGGGGGAAGGAGCTGCTGTGGGGCTACAGGGATCTTTGTGCCTGTTCCAGCACAGCTTTCCTCCTCTTCCTCCTCCTCCTCCTCCTCTCTGCCCTCCTATAGTGTTTAAGTAGTAGTGTTTTCCTCTGTCGTCAAGACCACCAGAGGGACATTTTGGATTGTATTGCTAGTTATCCCTTTATCATCTGGGCTTGCTAGGAAAGTGCAGAGCAGAAGCTTTTCCTTCCCATTTATCTCACACCATAATTTCTAACGCCATACGGGGGATCTACTTACTCCAAAGAGCATATGCAGGTACACTGTTTTGGCATGCGTATGAGCCTCATGAAGGATAGTGTGATTCAATATGATTTCCAAACCAGAGGAGAACACAGCGTGCTCAAGACAAGCTAAAAACCGTTGGCAGTTGTTCTGCTTGTCGTTGCTGCCCAACTGCACTCCCCGAAGCATGTCGAAGCTGGGGAGCCAGGGGGCTTGCTGGCTAGCGGAGACGTCTGCTCGGCATGCTAATGGCAGCCCGATACGGCCCCATGGCCAGCCCGGCTTCTCGTGCAGAGCGTGCGTCTGCAAGCGCGGGCTGCGGCAGAGCTGGGGCACTTGGAGAGACACCTTCCTCCAGGTGCCCGTGGTGGGGATGGGAGCGCTGGTGCAGGAGGCGGAGGCCAAGCCCAGCCAGCTCCCGGCTGCTCTTTCCAAGTGACAGAAAGATGCCCAAAGCGATTACTCACCTGCCTGAAGCAGAAGAGGCCCATATGTAACGGGACAATTTGGCCTCTAGTTGGTTCAGCAGGTTTCCATATCACACTAAGAAGTGCTCAACAATATCAAAACTGACATTTTTCTACATTTGTATCTAGTTCAGTCAAGGACAACCCAAAAAGCAAGTGCAAAAGCAAGCTGGCAGTACCAGGCTGGATTACCTTGGAGAGAGCTGGAGGGAAACAGATAAGCATACAGGCAGAGGAGGGAAATAGGGATCTCTGGAGTCAATTTGCCATATTAAACTGTCTGCTTCTCTAAGACAAGCATCTCTGGGACCTGAGTCTGGGCTGCGCCTCTTCAGATGGGCTGTGAGTCACGACGACTCTGGGCCCACAGGCCATGTCTGGTGGCACCTTGGGAGCGGGTGGCCAGCTGATGAGGGTCACTAGCTAAACAGCCGCAATACTAAAAGGCAGCTCATACTCTCAAGAGCTTTTCTTTAGTCTTTTATCCCTTATTTCTCCTTCTGACGTAATTTTTCAGCGACTCAGACCAAAGTGGACATGGACAATACCCAGACAATGTGCAAGAGGCCGCTGCCCAGAGCAATTTGGCAGCCCTGTTTACCATGATAGTGAATTGCCATTTGGTTTTCTTCCATCTCTGATTTGTATCCTGAGATCTCAAAGCAGGTGCAAAGGTGGATAAATGCTGTTTGCTGATAAGGGCATTGCACAAGAGCAGGGGCAAAAGGGCAATAACCTGCCAAGTTTATGTGGCTATTGAATCTCCCATACAGACAGGCATTTATTTAGCTCTTGAGAGTGAATCTCTCCAGTGAAATTCAGAATCTCCCACACATAAGAATACTGAGCCTAAGGCATATTACCATCTTAATACTGAGCTTCTGCGAGAAGTATTTCTGTGCGAATTGGCCTTGTTACTCCAGATGATTACAGTGCCTTTCCCCAGCAGCAAAACTGCCCTAGAGAATCCCGTATAATTTAGAAAGAGACAACTAGAAACCAGTTCTGTGAAAGGAATGTGTTTTATGTGAAGATAATAAACTTGGGTGTGACAGACATACTGAAGGAAAACCGCTTTAAAATAATGCATGTGTGCCTCAGAAGCTGTGGCTATCTGCCCATCCTTTCCTGCTCACACTAACTTACCCAGATGTATGTGCACCTCCTCGCTTGGAAAATACTTTCTAACTCCCCTGCCTTTACGACTGACTGGCCTAAGTCCAAAGTCTCGGTAGTATCATATTTCTGTCTGCATGCCTTAGTGTTCATAGCTAAACTAATCACAGCAACTAGAGTCTGTTAAGTACCTTAGTGTCTGGATGGATGGAAGAACACTGCTGGAGATTAATTTCTCTGCTTTAACACTAAAATCCATGTAAGAAGGCTGGGTCAAATCATCCTCACCTCTTAGTATGAGGCTATGTCGATGGACATTATTATGTGTCTCATACTGAGCATTGAGGGGGGTACATTGGCACCCAGAAACCAATGAGTGACCCTTTTTTGGTGAGATTGTGTGAACAGCAGCTGACATTGGGCAGTGGGGCAGATGGCACCTACTGGACACAAGTGGCTACAGTCCAACAAATACGATTTTCCGTGAAATATGGTAAGAGAAGCATCTTCTTTTTTATGAATGTGGACCTTGCTTTAGTGATCTTCTAGCTGCCTCACAACTGTACCTCTCAGGTGGTTCCTTGGCATTACAGAGAAGCTTCAGAAGTCGAAGCAAGTCCATGGTACAGATCACCACTTGCTAAGGCAATTGTTACGCTTGCACTGTGGACACAAGTTGCACTGCTTGCCCATGAGCTTGTAGATTGAATTCAAAAGCTTGGATGACAGTACTAGAGAGATGCCTGCTCTTCTTGAAACACAGTTGTCACTTTTGATAATACTCAACAAAAAATATGGGGTCTTCTGTTTCACACATTGGCAGCCACAAGGAGCTCCCAACACAACAGTAAGTCTATAAATATCATTTGATGTTTCATCACAAACCTGAGGAAATCTGTGACCCTCACTAGTCTCTGTGGCTATTGCAGACAGATGTTGTTTGTACTAATCCCTGTTCAGGTTTTAAAGTGTACAGTGATGAACACATTCACCCTTACTTTAACTCCTTGTCTTTTCTTGATCCCACTCCTTCTTTAAAAATAGAAAACATTTTTGGAGGGTAACAAATCAGGAAGCATATGTTTTGCTGCCTTCTTTCTTTGGTGTGAAGCTAGTGTGTGATGATAAAACATCGAAATTAGACCAAAATTTGGAAAGAGAAATAAAATAAATGAACACATCTCAGAGAGGGATGTGGACTGGTAGTGATCACTTTGAAAATATTGGTCTTACCTCTATGGAGGTGAAGGCGTCTCTGTTTCCACAACTGAAAAGCCAAGATAAAAAGGGCTGTCTATCTTTACAGGGTGCTACATTTGTGTGCAACATTTGTGTGCAAAAAAAAAAAAAAAAAAATTATCTGCTTACTTATTGTGATAGAAATGACACTAGGGCAAGCAAAACTATGATAGAAATGGTATTGCTAAAGCAAAAATATCCAATTGACAAATAACACTTGGAATACCTGTAAAACAGATACCTCTCTTCATAAGGGAAGTCTTCCTCTATTAGAGAAGCCATCTCTTCAGAAGGTGTGTTTTTTGGAGACACTTCGACTATGTAATAAAAAGAATTTATTGAGGTGGATCACAGCACCTTATTTGTACCATAGCACATCACTGTATTGCTTGCCTGGGTCTTTAGAGCTTTTGACACATCAGCCTTGATATGCATAAGTTTATTGCTTCTTTTGTTATGTTGATGGTCATGAATTCCTAACTCCTTTGAACAAGATTTTTGAAAAGGCTAAGTGGAAAAAGTGCTCTCAGTAAACATCTGTTGAGAGCATGAGACACAAGAAAGGAAACTTTGCTGTCACCGCAGCCTTCTTTGTTCAGAGTAATCTAACTAGTCATCTCCTGTACTTGGAGCTATCTTGTCAGCTAGGTATTGTTTCTCTTCTTGCAGAGCAAAATCAGACTGACTTTTGTGTTACTAATTCCCAGAAGAAACCAGAACCTTTACATTTCTGAATCATTTCTCAAAGCATTACCATTTGGGGGTTTTATTTCGCATTCCATGCCAGATTTGGGATTTCCATTTCTTATCCATCTCCTCAGTGTACGGCCCCTCTTTCCCACCTCCCTCCACATGATGCAAACACTACTAGGATTTCCTCTCCATGCACAGCACATACAACAAGGGCTTTTCCTCCTCAGCGGCCTCTCCCCCAGCTCCCCAGCCAGCATTTGCCCGGAGGAAAGCCAGCTGTGTCTGAAATCACTGGGAGAGGAACAGTGGTATCAAAAGACACTGCCAAATAACGCAGAAGGGAGTCGAAAGAGATGCTCTGAGATATTTCAAGTCAGCCCAAACTTACTGCAACATTTTCTTTTGGATCAGGCTGTAAACCAGGTGAGGTTCAATCAGATTTCAGGTTACAGACCCGTGTTTCTAAGGCCTTTTCCCTCCTCACCTTAATATACCATAGTCTTCAGGTGGCCATTCTTAACCTGGTCGAGAGATGTCTTTGAGGTCGGTAGCCAGCGCTCTGCAGATTGCTTCAGAAGTGAGGCAGATTGGTGCACTGTCTCCTTTTCCACTCCTTCTGATAAAACCATTAATGCTCTTCATGAGCAAGCTGTGGCAGTCCGTGAACCATTAACCTTAATCCATTTGACATTCTCCTTTCCATGTTTTAATTATATTTACAGCTTTCCTGGAGGTTCTTAGCCTTTCTCTTTTTATCACGGGCTTTTCTCAACGGACCCCAGCTTCACTTCAATTTCCCCTGCACGCACTTAGTAACCTATGCAATGTACCTTTCTTGTGGCCACAAGATTTGGCTTGTAAGAAGTGATTTGAAAAATAGGAACGTATTTTTATATTTGTATTTTGAGGGCACTTATCTACTAGTGATTTTCTGAGCCCTTTACATAAAACCGCAATAAGTCAGGTAAAAATAGGAAAAAAACCCAAACCCTAATCGATGCTGAAGGCTGTCCAACAGAAGTGGCTCCTGCACTGTTTGCGCCTTGACCTTGATTCTCCCCCGGTTTCTGGAACCCGCTCCTTGCAATGCGGCTGCGTCTCATGGCTGCTGTCGCCCAAAGTACAGCCATGTATATTGTTATTTTTTCACAGAGACACTGGGCTTGAGATAAAAGGCATCTGCTTTACAGTGTAGAAAAGTAGCTCACAGCGCAGTTTTGAAAAGAAAAGATCATCAGCTCCGTGAAGCTGAAGGGCCTTGTCAGCGGATAGTGATTCACAGCTACCAGAAGAGCTCTCTTCTGGCACTGCAAAGGCCAAAGGTCCCATCCGTGCTGACCGGTGGGGCAGGCCTCTGCCGCCATTCTGGTCCTCAGGGGTCAAAAACCAAAGCTGCTCAATCTAACTTGAATTACTCTGTGGGTGTAAAAAACTAAGTGCAGTCCATCGTGCCACTGCAGATGCCCTCGGTACCTCCTTCTCTGTAGCCGACCCTCCAAAATTTATGGGTCCCCTGGAAACTCAAGCCTCATCTGGCAGCCTTACATGGCTGTCCTGTGTACCCAAAAGCATCTCAAAAGATGGTAGATGCCTATTTGCAGCTAAATGAATCAGGGCAGGTTTTGTCTACCGTATAGTGCTGAAGAAAATTGTTTAACCCTTGCTAACAGAGATTGTCCTTAAACTAGATCAGAGCTCACATGGGTTCAGTTTCCCTGCAGATCTCTCTTAAATAACTTTTTGAAGGGCTCTATTTTTTTCTTTCTGGACTGATAATGTTAGCAGTGCCACGATAGAAGCCGTATCAAGTCATGACTGGGTTTCTCTGAAAGCCTGGAAATTGTAACCCAGGGTTTTCTTCCATTACTTCCCAGGAACATGGCTTACAGGGCTATGTCAGCAGAACCACAGACGACTGTATTAAAAGAGATTCATTGTCACGTCGCTACGCTTCCAGGTAGCATTTTTTTACCCTGCTCTCAACTTGTGAGTCGTTAAAGCATTCTGCTGAAGTGAATTCTGTTATCTTTCATAAAACCAGGGACAGACCATGTCTGTATTCCTACAACACATTTTTTCCTGCCCTCTCTGTAAATAGGGTGTCTGCTGTCCCTCGTTACTGCAAAGTCAAGGCACCTCTCAGTCTTTCACATCACGTCAGTGAGGTAGGGAAGTGGAGCAACTGTCATTTAATGAGTAGGGACTAAAGTCCATTGGGAAGAAAATTGACAAAAGAGAGATTCAAACTCATTCCCAACTTTGTTTCCTGCTCTGATGATGATCCTTTACTGCCGATTAATGAAAGGTGCTGAAATGATCAATAGCTGGATAAAATGGCAAACGGTCAGATCAAAGGCTTATGTAGTTTGGCATCCTTGTGTGTGTAGGGAAGCGTGAAGATGTTTTTACTAATGAAGACTATAAGAACAAGACAAATATACATGATACTGGGAGCAGCTTTCAACTGTTTTCAGCTCAGGGGTTTTCAGTACAAGAAATTATTGTTACTTCCTCACCCATTAACTTGTTGGGTGTTCAGTGAAACCATGCAAAAAAATTTCATGCACAAAACCCTCTGGCAAAGGAGAAGCCCTTGCTGATCGGATCCCCTTTACTCACGTTTGTCAGCTCCTTCAAAGGCCTGTCATAGAATTCTAAGGCAGGACTTACCTTTATAAAAGTTGTGCTGACTTCCAAAAATACATTATATGCAATCAGGCATCACCTATTTCTATTTTTACTACAATTCCTACTAATTTGTCTGGTAGCCATGTCTGTCTTAGATGTCAGTAGGTCCCTCGATCTCCCCTACAGAAAGGGAGGACATTGCAGCTTTCCAGTTCCAAAGTGGTTTTAAGGAAGAAGTTAAAGTATTACAGCTGACCATTCAACAAATTGGCCAAATAGCTCAGTATTCATATTTTTAACCTGCATAGTTCATCTTGACAGTATCTGAATGCCTTGCACTGATGCCTTAAGTGATGTGATTAATATCTATTGTGTGATGTTTACTCTTCTCCCTCCTCTGGAGAGAAGTGTGCGCCCTGGAATGTCTTATTTTGGTACAGCTTTATGAGTTTTGGTTTTGTTTGGCTTTGCTTTCTTTGAAAAATGCACATGTTGCTCTGTATTTATTTTAGAGAAGGCAAGGTCAGAGAAACAGGGACCTTTAGTCTGGAAGGAGCTCATTCCACAGTCGCAGGCTGTGGACCAGTTCTCTCTCCTCCACAGATAAAATTTGCTCTAGTTTTAGAGAGTCCAGTTCCAGCAGGAGAGCAAAGTTACTGAGTACAGTTTTTATTGAGGGCTTTGAGCAATCTTTAAGATATTTTGGGCCAAAGATATGAACCATTTGAATGATCCAGCCTATTGTGAACTCCACTTGGTAGTCTTCGGGAAGGCAACACCAGACCTGGAGGAAAAGTCTGATTTCTTGTGGACCGCTCTATTATTTGAGGGGCTGCGTGAACCTCTGGGGTATAAGTTGGACCCCTTAAGCCAGGAGTACCTAATTGAAGTGGATCACTGCGAGGCAGACAACACGTCCCAGCCAACTGCAGAAGCCGTGTACAAGCCCTCATGCAACAAGTTAGCATTGACAGGGAATGGTGCTCCACAAGCAAAGACCAAGAGGACTCCCCCAGAAGTACTGGGTTTGGGCTCAAAGCTTCTGAGCCCTGTGACACGCCAGAATCCCTCTTCACGTGGACTCTGTGTGTGGTTTCAGGCTCACAGAATGTGGATTGGCTGAGAAATTAATGCTGAAGAGAAGTTCAGCAGAGGGAGCTTTCTCATTAATATTAATCTGTATTCTGGTGTGTCATGGGATGCCTAAACGATTGCATTCCTGGTGTTCAAGAGCCAACCTCACGTTCCTGCTAGTGCTCTCTGTGCTGCTCTGAGCAGCTACCAAAGGGTTGTTACAGAATGGCTTGAAGTCTTTTCATATTTAAGAGGTTGAGACTGATGCTTTCTAGCCCTGCTGAGGTGCCTCTGCTGTGGCTGTTTTAAATCCTCTCAGACTGAAGCTGAGCAACAGAAAACGATAAAAAGCAACAAAGGACTCACTAGGAATTTGGTATGAAGGGAGGGCATCTAAGCTTGCTGGTGCACTCATAGATTTTTTCAGGCATGCATCCAGTATTAGACTCAGACTCTTAATTTCCTTTAGGCTATGATTTCATGTGGCTCAGTTTATTCATAGGTACCCCAAGAGTTTAAAAGTCTCATACAATCCAGAAACTTCCTAATGACCCCAGACAGCTCCATAAAGCAAGCAAGCAAGCACTGGAAAAGTAATAGCACCCGTAATAGCTGTAGATTACTTCCTGGAGCTTTAAGTTCTCCCTTCAGAGCACGCAGCCAGGCAGGGGTAGCTAGGTCATCCGCTGCGTAGGATGCACCCAGGTCGCAGCCTACATGGGGTCCTTGGCAAACTACAGAGCTGACCCCAAGGTATTGCTCTTTACTCCCACCCAAGCCAGTTGTAAGGGGGTTGTGCAGTTTAATAAGAGATAAACCAGGTTTTCGTTCCTTCAGATCGCTGGAACAGTCCAGCCATTATTGTGCCACTGCCAGCAGTTTCCCCCGGCTCCTTGGCCTGGTGACAGCTCGGGTAGCCGCAATCTGCCTACTTACCGTCTCCCTGGAGTTCCTGTTGGCAGCACTATTCCTTTTCCATTTCTTGTCCTAATTTAGTTGGGTTATCTTGCTGTGCACTGTTAAATGCTACCACAATCCGGATCAGAGGTGGCTACGTGTCAGGTTTGGGTGGAGCGATCTCTCATTAGGAGAGCCTGATCTTCCAGGCTTCACTCCTCTGAATAATCCAGAGGCGTGTAATTAGAGTTCCAGAGGTCCAGCGCTACTACCAGGCAATGCTCTCGGAAGAATAACATCACTTGAGTGGCTTGGAGTTTGTATGCACATCTACACAACATCCTTGCTGCAAATTGGTCAGTCACTGGGATAGGCTGCCCAGGGAGGTGGTGGAGTCACCATCCCTGAATGTGTTTAAGACTCGTTTAGATGTGGTGTTAGGGGATATGGTGTAGGGGAGAACTTTGTAGAGTGGGGCTGATGGTTGGACTCGATGATCCCAAGGGTCTTTTCCAACCTAAATGATTCTATGAAATGTGAGGTTTTTGCTTAAATTTGCTGTTTCAAACCATTTTGAAAATAAACATAACATTTGCGGAAAGAAGTGAGAAACTGAAGGGATTTATCTTCCTTTCTCTGAAACCATTAAAAGCTTGGGGCTTTGAATACTCTTGTATACTGAGCAATGATATCCACAGTTCTTCAGCTCAGTTTGAGTTCAGTGGAAGCCAGACGTAAAAACAGAGCTCACTGGGCTCAAGTGTAAACGGATTAAGACCAGTGGAGCAAAGACTCCACTATTCTTGGAAGTTTTGCACAGATCAACAAGCTCTAAGGAGGCTGGTCAAGAACTCCGAGAAAATATTTTTTAAGTAATTGAAAGCCACTGATATGTCTGTTTTACCAGTAGACATTCATTTTTCTTCCTTTCTGTGGTTTCTGGGCTAAGCAACTCATCAGTGACATGTGGCGAGAAGTGGGCACCTCCAGAGAGCAACTCCTCCCACCTGAAGACAAGAACTAAGATAGAGAAGGTGAATTATCGCTAGGGCTACCTTTTCCTCTGCTCTGACTATGAAGGAAGCTCTTATTTGTTAGTTGGCAGGATGGAGTACAACCACCCTGCCTAAGTGAATAACGGGAAAGTCATATAAATTTCCTGCATGTGATGTAAAATAGAACCTTGATTGAGCAACACTGAGTTTCTTGAGCAACAAAAGATTGAGTTTCTTGAGCAACAAAACATATCAGCTGTGAGTTTTGCCCAACAGGAAATACATACGACATGTATGCACATTTTTAAAAATCACACAGCTTTCAGGTAAGTTATAGATGGTGAGTTATACATGCATTTGTTTTCAGATGCAGTCAATATCTATACTGGCAGGAGATTTTTAGGTTTTGATATACTGCTCTGATGATTGCCTATGTAGGGTGAAATGCATCCTTAAACACTGCGCTGTCAAAGTAATACCCACAAATCATTCAGTGCCCATCACTGGCAGATAGTAAATATTTTATACCTTATTGAAAAATCATATTTCTTCTCAAGTATTGCTCGTGTGTTCCCTTTGGGCAAGTCTCAAAATAGCCTTTGGGGATTCATAAAAACTAATAGTTCCCTTTATGCTTTTAAAGCTTTCGTCACATGGGCTCCCCAAAGCACTTCCATGGCAGCAATCCTAGTCACTTAGTTTGAAAGATTAAGGGGAACATAGGGAGAGTAAAAGTCCTTTTCTCTGTTCCAGCATGAAGATGTCACCTATGCTGTGTGCAGGACTGCCACTGACATGGATGGCCTCTCTGCAGGGATGCCATGGAGGAATGGCCCTGCTCTGAGAAGATGCTTTGAAGTAACATCCAAAGAAAATTAACTGTGTGCCTGGGGAAGTCTACTGGGCTCAGTAGAAGGAATGTGAAAGGAAGGTGTTATATTTCCTTTTTTTTTTTTCCTTTTTTTTCCCTTTTTTAATTCATGTTATTGTTATTTCCCACAACCTGATCCATCTTTTCATTGCTGTATTTGCAGCTGTACATTGGATTTGCTGATAATTTTTGCTTTAGAAGACAGACATCCCTTACATCTTACCTGATAAGACTGACGCTGAGCAGTGACATTCAGGGTGCCCCATGGGCACCTCTGCCTTGCTTATTTTTGGGCTGCAGGTCAGCGTGGCATTGCTCAGTTTGGCTGTAGCAAGCAATGTCTGTCTTGTCAACCCAAAATTAGACAGTAAACTGAATTCTGCCACTCCTCATGACATGTGTGCTTAGCAAGGCTGTTAAAACCTGCAGGTACCTTGCCCTCACATTATCCGCGTCACCACTAGGTCCCAAAAACTGAGCTGGGGATACCTTCTGCAGAGAAAACTTTTGGACTTGTCCATGGACAGCCTGGCCGGACGCTGTGTGATGGTAGCGTTGTGCAAAGGTATGTCACTCTGTGGGGATCTCCTTAACAAGTACCAGAGCTCTGCTCAAGTCCACGTTTGAGAGGGCACCAGCTGGGAGGTGGGTCTCAGCCAGGCACTAGGTATGGACTCGTGTGTCCCTGGCTCTGTGGGCAGCGCTACCAAGGTGGGTACCAAATATCACTGCAGAAATTGATTAGGGTTCTGCAGGTGGAGAAGAGAAGATCACGCTGCCCTCAAGTAATTCCTTTCCCCTCATCTGTTGCTGAAATGCTTTCCCTCCAGCGGTGGAGCAGGCTGACATTGCCAGGGCAGTCCCTGCTCTTCGTGGTCTGGGAAGGAGGGACCGAGACAAGCCATCCATATGCCGTAGCCCTCATAAAGCTAAAAAGTGGCACCAGTGCTGTGTGCTTTTAGGTGCTACTGTTGAGGATGCTGGCCCAAGTTTCATTGGCCATGCTTATGGTTTTGAGAAACAGCAGTGTGTTGTTATGTCCCTGGAAGCTGGAGATTATACAGGGGAGACAGAAATAATAATAATAATAATAATAATAATAATAATAATAATGATGATGATGATGATGATGTGGCTTCCAGAATGCTGAAAGCAGTCTAACATTCTGCCCTTGAGCCATTCCTCCAAAGAAAATTTCCAGCATGTATTCTTCCCCTTCAAACATCTAATGGAGTGTTGAGCCAGCAAGACAGCTGGAAAGTTCGAGTTTCTGCCTGCACAATGGCAGCAGTGTCTGTGCTGTCAAAATTAACTCTGCATTTTTTCTTGCTCGTGCTGGAAAAAAAGATCTTTCTAACCTTTGAAAAATATACTGTGCGCTCAGACATCTTATGTTCCTCCTCTGGTTTAGTTCAAAGCAAGCTGATCAAAAAATTCAATTCTAGCGTCGTTCAGAGAGCCAGCGATATTCAAATATTGATCTCATGAAGGTCTATTTTAAAAACCCGGTCTCAGGGTGTGTGGAAGGGTAAGCACAGTGGATCACTGCTTGGCTAATGAGGGGATGGGCACTGCATAAAAACCTGGAAAGAAGCATCGGCCCAGCTCTGTGGATATTTCCAGACTAGGCTGACACAATACCTGCTGTTACTGGCACTTGCCAGGTAAATCCGCTCTGGGTTGCACTTACCCAAGGAATTTCATCCTGCTCTGTGGGGTTTTGCAGCTGAAAGGGAGGACAGGATCCGGCCGATTTTATTACACACCTAATTGCTGTTGAATGGTGGATTTTGTGATACATTTATCAGCCAATGCACAAACTGCATCCAAACATCAGACGCATGAATTGGCACTTTTTGACCTGAGCTGCTAGACAAAGAAGGTTTGCACAGATTTGCGATATACATTTTGACCTCTCTGCCTTTGATGGTAATAGCACATGTTCAGTGTGAGCCCGGTTTTTAAAATATAAGTGACCCCCTTGAGATTCTGTTCTAAAAACCTCAGGCTTCTCGATGATGGAAAGGCAATGGTTTGCTCTTTAAGGAAAGGAGGGAGGCAGGTAAGGAGCGAGTACTGTGCTCCTTGGATATGGAAGGCACATGTAAATGCAAGATGCCATTTATCATTATTTGATATATAGCAAAATACAGTAATTTCATTTAGCAGCAGGTTTTAAGAAGATTAAACATGCTAGGAAAATTGTTTTAAAATAACAATGTAACAGGATATTGTAAATTATTTTGCAGTAGGCTGTCATACCATGTCACCATAATTCTTCAATATTTAATTAAAACCCACAACAACTTAATATTCAAGTGCTGTCAAGAAAACTAATTGGATACAGGGACCAGCTGCTGGAGAAGTTTGGATGTCAGCTTCAAATGGTAATGTGAGTGGTTCACACCGGCTTGTGGGTACACATTTAAAACCCTCGATCACCACGGACTTACGGAAAAGGCTGGTTTTGTTTAAAGTCTTGGCATCTTAGCCAGAAAGATTCAACTTTAATGGCAAGATATACTAATCCTATTTAATTACCCACCATGGTCTTAGGCACCTCCACTTCTGCATACATACCCAACAGACCTTCTATTTCCCCCCCTATCTCTGAGATAAAGCTCTTTTAAGGTAAGGACGGACATTTCAAATCATCAGTCCCCTTTCTAGCATTGCAATCCTCTCTCTGGGCCGAGTGGCCACTAGATCAGGCTACATGATTATGGGGCAGGGGGTGAGTTTGGGAACTGTCGTATCCATTGGAGTGGGGCCAGCCACACTGGCCGGGTTTCATGTTAAAATAATGAAAGTCCTGACGTTCAGTGCATTGCAATGAATCATACGCCTATTTAGGGTGATACTTTATAGCTCTGCAGTCTCAGAGCTGTGTGTGTGTTTTTAAAATACAAGTTTTAAACTACAAGTGTTTTGTACAGCTCATTTGTAAACTCACAAGTACTGGGTATTGCAAGGCATCTGTATTTCAGTGTTTAACAGGAAGCAGAACGCTGTTTGCAAATTGCTCAGGAATACAAAAAAAAAGTTTAAAATGATGGAAACTGGCATAATGGGGATTTATAAATATTGTGTTAGCAGAGCGAGTAGGCTATGTAATTCTCCTACCTTTGCAGCATTATAAAATACCCACAATAAAAGATACTCTCTTTTCTAGTAAATTGTTACAATTTTTTTCCATTATTGATTTATATTGAAGTGCTGAACTCCAACACTTTTGTTGCTAGCTAGCAATTAAGATGAAAGCACTGTCCTTTCTGAGAACGGCATTCATTCAGGTGACATGGAGATCTGACACAGTTTTGCTCTTTTACTCAGCCGTTGTTTGCAAAACAATAGAGAGGAACTGTACTCGATTTCATTGCCTTAAAAATAAAGAGAGGGAAAAAAAAGGGAAAGAAAAAAGGCTGGAAATATTTAGCCTACAAAGAGATGAGAAATGGGTTTTGCACAATGTCATGCTGTATGGAAGCTAATATAGTAAATTCAGAGCAAATGCAAATTCTGTACGTTAGGCAAATTAGAGATGGTTGAATTAATCATGAATAAGTGACCAACGTTGCGCTGCTTCTGTCTGGGTTCTCGGCTGATGCTGATTCCTGGTTATGCTCTCGTTGCTGTTTAAGCAGACTCTTCTATGGCTGAATGCTGTGAGTAGCTGAACTGCTGGTGCAGACACCAAGGACACCAGGCCATCCATCCCATGGCACGGCGTGAGGAAATGCCTCTCCCAAATGGGGAGTTGCGCTGAATTCCAGCAGGGATCCCGGCCATGGGACTTGCTCCCAGCTCCTCTGAGATTGTCAAGGACCTCAGCCTGGGCCCTTGGTGGTCTGGATCTGGCCCTGGGGAATTCTGTGTGCCCTACTGAGCATTATCCTCAAGTTTCATGCTGGCCTCGTTGCTCTCATCCAGTGTCTGGGAGACACACAGATCCACACAACGGAAGAGTTTGAGGGGGGCAGAAGCCACACATCTTGCCTGGCTGGGGGCTCTTCATCTAGAGAGTGATGCTGGGTGAGCTGCTACGCCGAGTGAGTGACACACTTGGTATTAGTCCTGCTTATATCACATTTTCTGTCCTGACAGTGCTTGGGCAGGGTGACTTTGCAGCCCAGTGACATGATGGCCACGGGAGAGCAGCTGTCCTTGTCCCCCATGATGCAGAACGAGCATCCACAGGACTGGGCAATGAGTCTCCTCTGAGTTTTTATCGCAAACTGAATTCACTGGCGGAAGAACAACATCCTTCTAGGCTTTGGTTCGACATACCTTGTTCTTGTAAAGCTTGTTCTGCCATAGAGAACAGTGTTCCTCTGCGTTAGATTAGTGTACATCTTCCACGTGCAACTTCTGCTAATTTAATGAATTATTTAGCAGTGCTGTGCTCACGGGCTCGTGCCAACACGGTAATGGAATTCTGTACCGGCTATGGGTATGGCCAGATGTTCACAATTTTTCTCCCTCTTTCTGCACAGATTTTATGCAAATTTCAGGAAGAACAGCACTGCCATCACCACCTTCTCCGTTAATAAATCCCACAATGGACTCCACGCCTGTACAACCCAACCCACAAGGGACAAGCTGTCAGGTGTGATCCTTAGTGTGTGAGAGTTAAAGACGCTCGGTGGTGGGAAGGTAAGAGCCACCGGGGCCATTTCTTCACTCTCCTGCTGGTGTAAATCGTGTGTAACCGCAGTTGGTGGATTTACACTAAAGTGCTGTCAGGGGAGAACCGGGCTCAGCAAACTCAGGAAGAATTAGATAAGCTACAAAGTTAAAGGGTGATCAGAAGGTGATGACAGAAGCACAGCAGGAAATCCTGAGCTGTTGTGCATGACAGTTTTACAGAAACCTTTTTCCTTCTTATTTTTTTTTCCTAGGGATTGTTTTTCCGTTGCTGGTGCGATTTTACACAGTACCTATGGAGAGCAGAGCTGGCCTTGCTCTCTCCCTGTTTCCACTGTTCAGTCCCCTCCTCAGAGGATTTACTTGTGATTTACACTTGCAGAAGTGAGAAGAGATTCAAGCTGTGCTCATGCAATTATGCCGAACGGGGAGGAGAGGGCTGAAGTCGGTGGATTTTGGGGCTGGGGCTGTTTCGGCACAGCTGCGCTCCTGGCTCGGCTGTTCCAGGGTGAGACGAAGCGGATGCAGCCGCTCTGGAGTCACAGCAGCGTAAGTCCAGGGCTGCTTTTCAAACTCGTAATGACACCCCTGCTTTGCAAAGTATTTAAATACGAGCTTTACTCCCAACAACTTCATTGCAGCACTTAAACCTAAGCACGTGCTTAAATGTTTTTCTGAAGCGGGTCCTTGGCTTGATAGCATTTTATACATGAGGTCAAAGTTAATAAGCATCAGGCTCACTACACGACAGTGTGAGAATTACCCATTTATAGAGATCTAGAAATGTCATTTATAATTCAAGTCTTTCCAGGGAAGGATAATTGTCCAATTTTGCACTGCTGCACGGGAGAAAACAAAAGCGGGTTATGTGTTTGTGTGCTCTGCACCTTTTGGGTTTATGTCATTTTGCTTTATAAATTGCTCCAGGTTTTCAGAGGACTGAAGCCCACCCGATGCCGTAAAATGCTTCCTATAAAGGAAAGTCTTGCACCCTGCCGCATGCGGGAAGGGTGCTGTGGCTTGGGCTGGGGGCTTTTGTGGAAGCGTTGCTTGCTCCAGACTCCATCTGTGGCCCTGCTCACCCCGAGCGCCTGCTAATTACACGCTAACTTCATACCCTGGCAATAGGGACTGATGATGGATGATCTTCGGCCAGAGTGATCTCTCCTTTCTGGTCACTTGAGTCGCCTTGCCAATGAGGCTGTACTTCTGTTTACTCAGTTAATGAGGATCAGCGTTACGAAACGCGTGGCAGGGATTCAGTGTACATTACCAGTTAATAGAGATAATTGAGTGGAAGGAAAACTAGTTTCTGATGTCACAAAATGTCTCTTGTGATAAACCATTTGGAATACAGTGGTTAACATTTCGTTTACGGAGATTTGTGTACCGGTTAATATGCATTGTTTGTGAAATTATAATGACATAATAATTGCTTGCAGATACATTCCTATTATATTGGGTGAAGCCTTCCTCTCCATTTTCTTGCCTATCCAGTCTTACTAATTCTCCAAACACGCCATCAGACATCTGGTGTCAGGATTTGAGTATCTATTTTTCTGTCTCTACATCTAGACTCCTGAAAAGATAGCCAAATCTTCTTCTTGTTTTGTTTTGTGAGGCTTTTTTTCCCCCAGAAATGTAAACACTGAGATCAGTAGGAGTTGAAGACTGAGTAATACTTCAAATTAGGCAACTTAGCTATGCTATAGTACATATCTATGTAGCAGATCAATAGATAAGTGCTAGGAAAGGACACTCAGAGCACTTAGCATGATTTCTAGACTTGGTAGGACCACTAAACGTTCCTGTTGTGCATCGTACAGACTTTCTTCTGCACCTATTGGCACTCATCTTTGGCACTGGTTTGGGAAAACATCTAGCAAACTAACACTGTTTACCTGGTTATTTGACCATCCAGCTTCTGATTTAACAAATATTCATCAATATGGATTTTTGTTTTGAAGGAATCGAACTCAACTGATACAGCATTTTACTATTTTTTTTCAGTAAGTCCTCATATCAGTTTCAACTAAAAAGATGTGTTTAACTCACAGGTGTATTTACTTTTCCAGCATGAAGAACTTTGAGAATAAGAAGAAAATAGGAATACATTGGGGGAAATAAACAGTGCTTTCCTCTTTTTATATAGAAATAAACAATGTCTAAAAATCCTTTTGCTTGCTACTTGAGTAGGCTAAAATCCTAGAAGCTTCTTATATGTGCTGGCTGACTAAAAATAGAGAGCATATATCACATTATCATTCATACAAAAACTGCCTGCACAGCCTATGCAGTCCCCACGCTGCTGGAGGCAGGGAGGACATTTCGTGGCAGTCCCAGTACGTGTGGCTGTGCTTTTCCCCTGCTTTTTCTCAAAAATAGGACATTGGACAACACACTGCTTTGGGCTGACGTGTTATGACCAATGTTAGGTTCTTAAGCTCGAAAACGCAATTTCCTAGTCAAGATGCTGGCAATTAGTTCAGTATTGGTAGTGGTTTTTGAAGTGTTAATCAACATAAGAAAAAAAGAAACCAGAAAATAAGGCCGTTAAACTTCAGGCCTCACATGTTGCATGTGTGTACTTTGCTTCATTTTGTGCACTGTCATGTTGAGTGTTCTCCATGCAGCTGTTGTAGGAGACAAGCGTGTGCCGCTGAAAATGTCTCTGTGACTCTCCAAACTGCTGGTGTACTTTAATTTGTCTAAGGAGGGACTACGGGGGCTTGCGGATGGAAAGAAGAAGGTGATTTGCTCTACCGGGTAGAAAAGCAATAAGGAAAGTAGCTTTCTGGTGAGGGAGAATCTGGGGTATGGGCTTAGGCATCCTTTGGGAGTCACCCCGGTATAGCCCAACCCGAGAAGATGACGTGAGCCGGACTTTCTAATGTCACTTCTGATTTCCTGGTGTACTGCAGGAAGAGGTGGGGAGTTCTTGAGCTGACGCTGGCTGGGCTTTGCCTCAGATGGATTGGTAATTTCTCCCACTGGCATACAGAGAAAGCTGACTTCTCTGAGGTCCCTTGGATGGAAAGGTGACCAGGGATGGGAACAATTCACAGAAAGGGAGGAAGGCACCCACCATGCTCTGCTCTTCATGCTGGTGCAGTCCCCTGCTTCAGGCAGGGTGGCACCATCACAAACCAGAGAGCAACACACGAGTGAGTCCAGCACATCAGCAATAGCTCTGAGGCCTCAGATGTCAGTCAGTGTGAAGTAACCTATGAAACATCTGGAGGGAAATGTCTGTTGCAAGGGTGGTGAGGGCTGGGGCGGCGTCCTGAAGCATCCAGTTTAGCCATCTGTAAGCCGTCAAACCTTTGCTGATACTACCTGCTTATGAGGAACTTGCAGAGATGTAAGAGATGAACAGGAGGCCACCACAAAGAGCTAAACATATAAAACCTCTGTCTCCTAACATTCACATATGTTTTAAAGCACTGGATATCCATTCATTTAAGCGGACCTCAGTGATTCTCTGTAGTAACTCAGTGCACCATCAGTTCCCATGATATATTTTTAGTCTGAAGATGGCTTACACCTCAGAGCTGGATGGACAAAAAACCAGTTTTCTTTGCCTATGATCTACAAAGGCTTCCTGCTCACTGTATATAGGAAAATTGTTCTGTAACACCAGCCCCTGCTGTCACAACCAGGCCTGCCATACCTTGGGGAACATTAACCCAAATGTACTTTTTGAAATATGTGAGGGTGGCTCAGGGGAAATCTCTGTCTCAGGCAAATTTCCAGACAGGGTTAGTGCCTTAATTTTCCTTCATTCAAACTTGGAAGTTTTGTGAGACCTGGAGCCTGTTCATGGTCCAGGGATGAAGGGGGTTGGACCAGGGAGCAAAGTTGGAAAGTGGAGAAAAATATCTAAGGTAAAAAACAATAAGTAGGAAGAAAGCTATTGGTTGTGTGATCCGCCCCATGCTGTGGCTCATTATTATTACTTGCAACAGCAAATGTTGCTGTAAGTGCTGCAGAGTGCCAGTAATTAGTAGGCATGCCTCTCCAACTGCTGCAGCATGTGGTCAATGAGTTCCTGCCTCCAAGAGATGTTCTGCACTGTAAGAAAAGAGATTTATGCTACTGATAAACATAAAGAGAGATTGAAATACAGCCTATATGCCACATTTGGAATGAGATTTCTCCTACACCTACGCATTGGGAGAAACAATCTCACGCCGGGGAGCTGGTGGAAGGTGAGGCTCAGCATCCAGGGTGCAAGTCAGAATATAATTCTCTCTGCTTTCTTCCCCTCAGACTCCCACCAATCTGTTCAGCAGTGTCCAGGGAAAAAGAAATCAAACGCACATAACATACAATGCTGTTGGGTGGCTTAGTGACATTCAATTACATGCGTCCAACAGCCTTGTCATTATGGCTGATGCCTTCCACAGTTTCCATATCTGTGTTGCACAGAATTCTCTTAATTATATTTTTAGTCAAACTCTTTCTGCCACTTGTAGGCTATACACATTTTACAAGCCCAGTAAATAGGGCGTGAGCAAAGACAACGATGAAGTAATGAAACAGGATAGAGCACCGAGCTTCTTGCTAATGGGACAGCCTTTAAGCAGGAATTGACATGGTGCCAGGCTAAATGGGGGCACTGATGGGGCTGCAATCATGTCACATCACTTGGAGCCTTGCGTGGTATGCCCCTTGGTGTGGTGTGTAGGGGAAGGAGCTTAAATTCCCCTGTATTCCTGGGTAGATTCCCATCGTCCTCCGATGCTGAATGTGGCTTTGCACTGCACACCTACCCTATGGCACATTGCTTTTCCAACATAGTAAAAGGCTCAATAGCGAATTTCCAGCCTCTGAACTGCTGGATGAAGTCCTTCTGAACCTCAGGAGGATGAAGAACATCTTGGGTTGTAGGGTCCAAGTTCTTTTAGTCACATATTGCTGCATCGAGCATACTCCTGGCAATCTTTTATCAAGCTACATCTTAAAATGAGTTTGCTATTTACTCCAGCTTCTCTTAAAATGCAGATCCAGGAACTGACTCGTCTGCTCACTAGGTAGCTTCTTTCAACTTTTGGTCTTATTTTAGAAGACTATTTTACAGTCATGAGCATTTATGCTAGCAATAGTCTCTATGTTTAACTGCCACTTCTACCTTCCTCACACTTGCCTTTCTGATATTTTTATAGAGAATGACCATATTCTCTCCCTGCCTCCATTTGCTAAGCTAAGCATGTTCAGTCTTTCCTAGTGACCCCTCAGCAACTAAATGCTAAAATCCCTGAACATCCTACTAGCCCTGCTCTGCCCCATTCCAGGTTCAATTCTTCTTTGTTCCTGCATGGCAGTAGAATTGGGTATGGGACTCCAGCTATAGTCTTACCAAGGTATTACTCAAGTTATGGCACTGATTGTGCCTCATGCACGTGGGAACTACCTTGCCTGTACACCCTTTGGCATGAGTGATGTAGAACATGGGACTACACGAGCATAATTGTTCTCCAGTTTTGAAATCTATGAACAGTTATACGTTTGCCTCTTATTCAGCTCTTGAGAGGGGCACCTCTTTTTCTCTCCTATAGAAAGAACCAGATTTTAAATTAAGAACACACTGACAAATATTTGAATAAACTACATTCTGCTGTTTTGCTTCACACTGGGAATGAGCAGCTTAGAGATCAGAGAGCTTTTTACATATTCTTCTTAGCTTGGCTTCCTACGAGCCCATGCTTCTGAAAGCACGCACTGCACGTGTGTGTATGTGTATGTCTATGTGTCACTAATAAATTTTCAACCTCTTGACTAATTTCAACCATATTTGACAATCTCAGAAGTACTGTATCCCTACAGATTTAATGAAAATCGGCAGCCAAGTGGAGGAAAGAGCTGTGCTGTCATCTCCACTGAAGGAAAGGTTGCAGCACAGGCTTTGTCTAACCCTTTCTTAGATGGTAGAAAACCCTGTCAGGTTGCCAGACGTGGCAAATAGTCATTTGGAGCTCATATGTTATTATATGCTGTATAGTCAAACCAGGACACAAATCCATAGGAAACCAGCCTCCACCAGTACTGCTGCTCTAAGCCATTTGCTGTATTTCGTATTTTCTCTTGCATAGAGAGCTGGATATCTCTGCAAATGCATATCCAGCCTTCTCTTTCTGCTGCCTTGTAATATGTCTGGAAGTTGTATATCTGTCAGACATATATTTGAATACATCACATGAATGAAGTTCTGCCTTTCAGTCTCTCTCTCCCACACACCTCCCTCTCTCCGTATCCCTGTATATTCCAGCTGTTTGAATGCTCCATGTTTGCACCCTTTTCTCAATCCATAGATTTCATTGACAACCTTATAGACAACTACATTACCATCATCCACGTCTTCTCCTCACCACCAGGTGTTGGACGTATAGATGGATATGCTGTGGCCATATACAGGACGCAGAAACAATGGCATAAATGGGAGGTAATACACTCTCTGGGGAAGAGGGCGTCGTCGCGTGGGCAGTGCACAGCCATGGCATTGCATAGGTTATAGCTTCCCCAGAGGCTCTGACTAGAGTCAAGATTTGGCCACACTTCAAGTGAGAGCTCAATAAATGTGCTATTAGTAATACATATCCGTTAACGAAACATCGGTCCATGTTACTTAGTCCGATAGGTCCCTAACTGCAATACTGCACGTGGTGCTGGGAAGCTGTTCCAAGAGCTTTTAAAGAGAAAATAAAGAGTCCTTCTCGGGTGCTCTGTGTTTTCACAATAAACGACCATAAATAAGATGCTGCTAGTAGACTCCATTTTCTCTGATTACACAGCTACCTGCCTTTCTGTCTATCAGTCACACAGTAAATCTCTCTCTTTCCATGAAGTATCTTACATTGTGCAAAATCAATACGCTGTCAGAGCACTTTGCTACCTTACTGGCGACACCAGCATGGCATCTCCCCTGTGCGTGTGACTTCGCACAGGAGAAAAAAAATATTCACCCTGTCCTGGGGCTGGATTTAGTAGAGGTCTGAGAGGTCAGATCCCCGTGGGGACTTTGTCACTTTTTTGGCTTCAGTTCAATTCATTTAGGGTTCAGGATCTCTCCACCTGGCCCCTTTGGTTTACAGCCCCGGGGGGTCTCTGACATCCCACATCTCAGCAAACTTGCCCAGCGGCAGCAGCGAGCTTCTGCCAGTTCCCAGCTCAGCATTATCAGTGTTAAAACATTTACTGCATGTGCAATTCTCAACAGCTCTTAACTCTGGCACATCAAAACCAATTTTAACCGGAACACTCCAAGACACTTCTCTACAATGAGGGCTATCTATCTGTCTGACAAATTCAGACTTGTTTCCCCCAGCTGCTTTGGCATTAAAGCTGTTTGTTTGGTTTTTTTTAAAAAAAAAAAAAAGAGTTGCAACAATTTTCACCTTTATAGATGTTGAAAAAAACCATCATTCTCTTTGTTCTCTTTGTATTAAAAAATGGGGATGGCTTCATGCCAACAAATCAAATGAGATTTCAATTGCAGAAGCAAATAGAAAAATTTCTGCCTGATCAATAGACATTCAATGCCTTATCAGGAGTTAACCAGAGGGAGCTGGAATGGAAATAACTTGGCTGATCTCAACCGCTGTACCTAATGCCCCTGTCCCAGGGCAGTCTGAACCTCTAAGGGCTGTGGATTGCCCTATGTTTTGTGGCAAATAAACATAAATCCTCGTGGTCTGTCATGTCACTCGCACATGTGATGCCAGGCATGTGGCTGAACGCTCCTCCCTCCTCCCAGACACCCAGACACTCACCATGGGCTCTTTGAGGGCTCCAGTCAGCCTAAAATCTGTAAAGTTCAATTATTTTTTTTTGCTCCCCACTTCATTTAGCTTCATTGCTGCATTTGTAAGTTAAACGTGCATGTGACCAAGCTGTGAAAACAGCAACCAAACAAAATGATACCCTAAGGTCCGATCAGCAGTGGACTGGGATTTACTTCTTTCAGGCTATCATCCTCGATTTTAAATTGGAGCAGAGAGCACAGCATGGTCCTTTAATTGATTGGATTAGAGAAAAGTTGAGCTGGCTGATCTGTATGATGACATTACTGAGTTGTGTTTGCAGCTATGACAGAAACAAAAGAGTTTTTATTGGATTGTTGGGGGCACAAGGAGAAAAGGGGAAAGAAAAGGTAATATAGAGGTGAGCAGGAGCTTACACCCTCCAGCAAGAGCTCTCTTCTCGTCCGCTACCCTGTCTACACAGCTCGCTGCTGTGCAGCCCTTCCAAACACAGCCAGCCGCGTAACCAAAGAGACACGGGAATTAGTTCCTCGTTAGTGGATGCTCACATTACACTGTTCATCACCCAAATGAGAATATTTGTGGCCTTAAAAAAACCCAACAAAACCCATTTGGAGGCGAATATCCTGTTTAAGGGACATTTTTATGCAAGCCAGGTGTTTAAAAACTGTGGTGTTGCATGACACCTACTGACAACCAGGGCATATCACAGTTCACTGTACATGGGCAACTGAGTCATTTGATTTATTTCTTCTGGGGATTTATTTTTATGTCTGTTAAAAGTAGGTGATTGAGAAGGAAGAAACTGATATTTTGTACCATGTGAATATGTGACAGTGAGTAAGTAACTGGCATATATATGTATGTGTATATATATGTACTCTACCTTATGTTTTATATATCTCTTTTACATGTTTAGTTTATAGACTGGTTTTAAACCCACCATGTCCAGCAGCTTCATTGATTCATTGTATTTATGGCTGAGGAAGAACGTTAGTAGCAAATGTTGTAGTCATCACAAGAGAGAGCAACCTACAGGTTATACTTTTGAAATGATCGTATATTTTATTTATACGGTGCCTATCAGTCACAGAAGCCTCCTGTGAAATATTACTGAAACGGAACACAGCTAAAACTCCATATTAAAATGACACAGTCTGATTCTCCACTGCCGTGCATGCTGTGCCCTTAGACTGCTGAAATCAAACCATGTAGAGAAGATTCAGGTATGGGTGGTTCTATAAAATAAGAAGGGTAACATTGTACATTCATTTTGTTCTGATGTATTTTGTCAGAAAAAATTCAGAGCCGTGGCTGTCCCCAGGGCTGGGTTCCAATATTGGGGTTTTATTCCCAGATGAAAATGTTCATTATCGTGTTGGCTCTCCTGTGGCACAGGTAAGAGGACTGAGGGCCAGATGACCAGGGTTCAGAATCGGAGCCCCACCAAAGGCCATCACCTTCCTGCCATCGCCGCAGCCTGCGTCATGATTTCACCGAACAGTTAATTTAAGATGAAGAGTTCCCGCTTCACAGCCCAACGCAATTCAGCACCCATGTCTCGACAAAAGACGCAGAAGGAAATGGATCTTGTGAGTATCATCAGCACCATTCAAACCTTAAATGAAACCAACAAGCAAACAAACGAGCTGTAATTTTATCAGGTGGAAACAGAAATCAGTGGAGCTATTAAGTCTGCAGCAGCTGAGACTCTGCTCCTTAAATAAGTTGCATAAAGCCACTGTTACAACTGGAACGTTTTTCAGCTCAGAAGGCAGCAAGTGGGCCCCATGCCCAAGGAAAAGATATCGACACTGTACATTTTTGGAAACCTGATTTCCATGCTGTGAAATTGCCCATGTGCTAGACTTGTACGGATTTCAATGGGAAAGCTCACCATCAAACCACATGGCACCCAGCCCATAGAGAGCTTTGAAGAAGATACTAGAGATAGTGTCAAAATCACCATGAAAATGGGACCAATGGCTAACGGTACAGCCAAAATTGGTCCTGCAATTCACAGAATCATAGAATCATCATGGTTGGAAAGGACCTTTGAGATCATCGAGTCCAACCATACACACACAAAAAAAACCCCTGCAATTCATCTACAATGCTGTCAAAATAAGGCTAGAGCTGAGGGAATCTCAACAAGTGTCATTGTCAGCTGCATGGTTTTCTTCTAAGAATGAAATATAAGGGGAAAAAAATGTGTCTTGTGGACAATCCAGTGCTGAAGGGAAAAAAGACCCCAAAAAATTGCTTCATTAAGGTTTTGAAGCTGACACCTCAGGCTATAGAAGTCCACCCAAAATCCAAAACTCTCTCTTTTGAAAGGCGCAGTATCCATATGCAGTGATGGCATAGTCAGCAAAACTCCCCCCACAGCTCTGTTGTCCCCAGTGCTGAACACATCTGCCTATGTCCTACACGTCCCTGACTCCCACAGACAATGAGCACATTATACACACCGGCTTCCTCAGCCCCACTGAAAAGCAGGCCCCAGCTATTGCCCAGAATGACTCTAAATCAGAAGTCCACAGAAATAAGTACACCAGCTGCCTGCTGGAGGACAAGAGCTCCTATGTCCCTATGACAAGAGGTCTTTCTGCTTTGACTAGAGGACAGGCCCAGGATGCCCAGACCAGTACCCATATTGTAGTAACTGGGAGGGCTCCCTCTGCTCCAGTGGGCACCGATTCTGGCCTTTAAAGACACTGTTGATGTGATCAGTTCCTTACCATAAAGGAAGCCAGAGATGGAACCAGTGAGGAGCAGTAGGATAAAATTTAACAAGAAAAATGTGGACTGAACATTGGTAAAACTTTCCCTTCGGTGAGGCCTAATTGACTATGGCATGATCCTATCAGATGTTTATTGTTTAGTCCTTTGAAGGATGCCTCAAAAAAACACCAGAAGACTATTAGAAAGAGGAGTTCTGCATTGGTGAGGCATCCTGCCTCGCTTTGCTTCATCCTTGCACCGTTAGGATCAGTTTACACAGGCGATGCTCACCTACTTAATTTAAGTTTTTTTTAAAAAAAGTTTTAAAACCCCCAGGGAAGAGTTACCAGCTTAAATATTAGTTTATTAATTTAAGGGTTATTTTTTAATACTGATTCTTGAAAGTTATTTGAAATGCCCATGGGGGAATATGGTAGTCTTATGTGTACACCAGAGACGATGTGAACACAATTCCCCTCTAATTTACTTAGTGTGACCCCACAGACTTCAAACAGGTTGTAGAGGAAGCAAAGGAGAGCAGAAGTTAACCCCGCAGACGTTTGTCTTGCTGGACTCAATTAGTTTATCCGCTGGTGCTCGGCTGGCACATGGTTCGGATTAGGAGGAGCATTCTCCTGGCGGGGCTTTGCTAGAGACACTTGTGTTTGTTAGGGCAGAGATCTAGACGGTATGTTAGTATGCAGCAGTGGCTATCCCAAGGTTGTGTTAAGCATATACGGAGTTTGTGCGTGATAGTTAATTTAACTAACATGTTTATTTACTGGCTCGCTGGCTTTTTGTGTTTGGAAAAGATGACTCATCTGCTACGTGATCCTGCCAATGTTTATTCTGCTGGTGGGCTCACTCTTTACTGGAGTAATGAGAGTAATCCCACTCGTATCAGGCCCATTAACGAGCATACTTTCACAGGATCAGGTCACAGGCTGGCTGTAAATAAAAATATCCACCTCCTCGCCCTCAGCATTGGTGGAATTTCAGGGCTGCTCGAGTCATCATGGCCTGTTGTAAGGTTTCAAAGACACCACATTAGCTCCGTCCAGTTTTTCTAGGGATAACATTTTAAAGGGTACAAAATGCATGCGAGGGATTTTGCTGTTGCTTAGCTGAGCACACAACAGCAAAGCTTTCGCAGGATTTTCTGCCTCATGCTCTGTGCTGTTCAAGTTCCCCATGAACTGCCCGGAGGCAGATAAACGTCTCAGACAGACAGTGGCTGGCCAGCAAAGCAGGCAGTTGCCCAAGGTTGAGAGAAATAGCGAGAAAGCAGCTGCATGCACAATAAAAATCAAGGTTCCTGGGGCCAGCAGGAGGGGCCACAAGTAGGCATGGTGAGCTGCAGCCTGGAAGTCAGCACACCTAGGGAAGGTGGATGAAAGTTCTCCTCTCCCACCTCTGTTGGTCCCTTCCAAGGGCTGTATAGGTAGCTCATGACTGTGCCGGTAACCTACGGAGTGCCAGGGAGCCTCTAGGGAAACTGTAATTCAGTCAAGGGCACCTTTAAATCATCCGAATGGGTCCTGGCAACTTCTTTGGCTTGTGCCACCTCTTGGTCTGCGAAAGACCATCTAGCCACAAACTGGGAGCAGGAATGGTCCAGGGTGTCTCTGAGGAAGGCAATCTGCATGTGGCTCCCTGCCACTGTAACCTTTGAAGGCAGTCGGCCTTTGCAACAGCATGCTTCTGGGTATGTTTAATTTACCAGGGTGGCTGTAAGCTCTATTTGCCCACTCTTATTTTGGGTTCTGCACCAGGGAGGTGCAAAAGCTAGGTGTTGTGGTGCCTCACTTGTAGTTGCATGAGTCTTGCCCTTAATTGCCAACTACCTGAGTATAGTTTGGCGCCCTTGAGGATCCATCTGGGCCTTGGATTTTAGATTACACAGATATTAAGTACCTAAGGACCGAAATAGATATTTTGCAGATATAAATGCAATGTCATAGGGTTTGCTGAAAAAGAGCTGATGAAGATTGAGGAAACATCAATGTTATGAGCTTTGGTACTTTCTAAACTCACAGTTGGCATCATGCATCTACTTGGATGTCCTTGAAAACCTGTCTTTGGTTTCCAGTGGGGTCAGATTTTTAATGAGTTTCGATGTCTAAAAAGATATCTAGGGACATTCCCTAGGGACATTCTTAAGACCCCCAGCTCAGGCACTGGGCAACCTCTGGTCTCCACCAGTCAGACCATTTGTGAGCTATGGTATGGCCCAGCCAATGTCCCTGCTTAGGGACAGCAAAGCCCAAGGAAGCAGCCGTGCTCCCTGTAGCTGGAGCACCAATGGCCTGAGCACCACTGAGGAGAGAAGAAGACACAAGGCACCAAAACAAGCAAGAACTGAAAACAACTTTCCAAGTTGTGCTGAGTGCGGCAGAGCAATGCTGCTCCTATTGCTGTCTCCGATAGAGCCAGTGGAGTCTTTTTTTCTTCCGTCCAGGTGCAGGTTTGGAAACAGGCTCCTCAGATGGAGGAGGTGCTGGACTCTGCCCCCCCACCTCTGGTAGTCCCAGCTCTCCCCTCGCCTCACCTACTGTATCTCCCACCCTCCAGCTTTTTAATCACAGGCTCTCTGCTTGCCTCAGACAAGCCAGCTTTGACTGTGCCCCTTGTGCACACACAGTTGCATGTTTTCCTTGCTTTCCTTACACCAGGATACTACGGCGCACAATATAATGGGATAATGTGCTAAAATGAGACGCCAGAGCTGTCTCTTCAGAGGGCTAGGCTGCCAAACATTACACCCACTGGATGTTAAATGAAGGCAATGACTAAGTGTTCACACAGCGGCTTGCTTTCGCTGAAGAGTTTGGCAGACTGACGTAAATTGAAAGTCTGCTGCGGGCAGATTTCCTCCTACTATTTTTGATTTCATGCAAATAAGAATTGCAGGACGCCTGGCAATTTCTACCTGTGACTGACATATTTAGTGTTGACAGTCCCACACTGTTTTTATATCTAAAAGTGCAGATTTAACAATACATGTGGGGCAGTTGCAGATTGCAATATCTCATCCCAGACCCATTTCCAGTTCCATTTCCTTCCCTACTCCCAGCAGGCTGCATCCAGCCCTGCGGCACGGCTTGCTTTGACACACGCATGTCTATAAAGTGTTGCAGTCTGCTGCCGAGATGCCAAGGAAAGCACGACGGTGCAATATTTTCTGCTAACAAGCCTTTGTCCTGTGTATTTCACTCCCCGGTTCTGCTAGATAAAAGCTTCCCGTTAAAGGATTAAGGGGTAGCTTAGTCAAACAAGCCTTCCCCATCTTCCGACTCATCCAGGCAAGGAAGCATCTACTGCTCAAAAGCACTGGAGAACAGAAGGCTCCAGGGGGACCTTACAACAGCCTTCCAGTACCTGAAGGGGGCCTACAGGAAGGATGGGGAGGGACTCTGTCAGGGAGTGCAGCGATAGGACAAGGGGCAACCATTTTAAACTGAAAGAGGGGAGATTCAGATTAGATATTAGGAAGAAATTCTTTACTCTGAGGGTGGTGAGACACCGGAACAGGTTGCCCAGAGAATTTCTGGATGCCTTATCCCTGGAAGTGTTCAAGGCCAGGCTGGATGGGGCTTTGAACAGCCTGGTCTAGTGGGAGGTGTCCCTGCCCATGGCAGGGGGGTTGGAACTAGATGATCTTTAAGGTTCCTTCTAACCCAAATCATGCTATGATTTTATGTTTCTGTGATTTAAGTCAATCTAAAGGACTCTGGGAGGGAGGCTCAGCAGGTGCAGAGGGGCTGGGAGAGGAGCGGGGGCACCAGCATTCAGGGTGATGGGGGCAGTACGAAGCAGCTGCAGGTGAGAAGCAGCAAGCCTCACAACAGTGGAAATGGGGACATGTGTCTGAAGAGCCTGGAGCACCAGGTGCACATGCGGTTTCATCCCCTCAGCTCTGGGTTCTGCACGGGTTCCGCAGTAACGTGCTGGATGTGAAGAGCCCCACCACCTGTGAGCAGCATTTCTGCCTCCCAAGGACAAGGGGCCGTCCCTGGGGACGGGGCCTGGCCGCAAATGCCTTTGGTAAAGCTCACTCTCCGGTAAGTAGCCTGCAAGGCTCTTTCTGCTTGTCCATGCCAGCACAGAAACCTTCCTCTGTGTACTTTAGCACATTGTCCAGCCACTGTGAAATGCAGTGGTTCCATACCCTGTTTTGCCCCACAGCAACCGGCCATGAAACCAAAAATCTCAAGGAGGAAAGAGAGCAGGTAGTCAGGCTGCCGATCAGAGTAGACACCAGAGGATAATGTAAATGTTTCAGCTCCCATCACTACCTCATTCAGACCAGGACCGTGCACTCCAGCAACTGCCTGTTTGGAGGCACGCGCCCTCGCCTTGCAGGTTTTCTGCAGTAGTTGTCTGTCTTTTCCCATCGTGTTTTAAACAAGGCTTAGGCTGTGCCTACCTGCCTACGGGCATTTGCAACAGGGAAGACGCAACCTGGCCAGTGGCACAGTGGGGATTACAGCCCGACAGCTCTGCGTTTGTCCTCTGGAGGCAACTGGCAATCCACACTTCTAGCATACAGCCTCAGTCTCCACCAGGCTGCCCATGGAGGACCTGATACGTAATCATTTCCCGTGTTTTTCCTCCTGAAGTGTTTGAACTGTTGTGAGGCTTTTCCACAGTGGTGTTTTGGTATGGTGTGGTCTGTTTCTTGAGGAGGAGAAAGGAAGCTTTAAGGCTTTCTGGGATAGTGGTAGCTAATGGATGGGGGACAGATCCCAGTTTGGGGGAATCTTGTCTATTTTGCTTGTGGAAAACAACCTCTGAATGAACTATCCTTAAAATGGTTATTTAGTAGTGCACATACATCTCTGGGAAGCTAATTGCAAAGGGACCTGTGGGCCAGGATATCTAGCAGAATGTAGCATCCTGGGCAACTAATCCCTTAATCCATAATTCACAGGCTCCTGGGGTATCTCATCCCTTTAGGACCGAGGAAGCAGGTGCCAAACCAGGCTGAAGGTGTCACTCTTCATTGATGTGCTTCAGAAATAGCCCTGGCGTTAACCTCATGGCTAACATAATGTCCCGTGATGCTGTATTCACATTGATAAGCTCACAAGATAACCCTTTCCCATGATCTTTCCAGCTCCACTGGGAGAGAACAAGTAGAACAAAAGTGAGAAAACTCATGAGTCGAGTTAAACACAGTTTAACATGTGAGGGAAAGAGGAAAAACCAAGTGGGACAAAGGAGATCACTCACCCTCTCCCAGAAGCAGAGCAATGGCCACCTTGGAAGATAAAACTTCACTGTTTTCTTCCTCTACCCCAGTTTTTATTCATGAGCGTTGCATTTTTTATATGGTATGGAGTACCCCTTTGGCCAGTTCAGGTCAGCTGTGGCACCAAGCTCCGCTGGAAAGCTGATTCTGCTTCACCTAAAAGCCAGTCGGCTCAGAGCACTGGAGTTCAGGTGATGGATGCAGGATTTTGGTGATCAACACGCGGTGTGCAAAAGACAAATGCAAACCAATTAATGGCCAAACTACCTATGCCTGGGGCCTGGCTAAAATGTCTTTTTTTATGGTTTCGTATTTCATAGGGTAGTTCCTTCTTATATGTTCGAGCTGTTCAACCTAAAACAGTGACTCAGGGACACGATACTGGGGCCAAAGACCTCAGTGTTTGTGTTTACAGTCCGGCTTCTATTTACATTCTTCCCTTCCGCAGCTGACATCAAAGTGGGAAAGAGAAGTGGGTGGCCCACCCCAAGGCTGGTCCTAATTATTGCAATTAGAAAGCTTCATAAGAATACACCCAACATTCAAACAGAGCATCCAGTGTTTTATAGCTTTACTAAGGAATTGTGAGCGTTAATTTAACTTAAAATGCTTGAACTGTCTTTTATCACAACCAACCAGTTTGTTTAGAAGTTTACGGATTTCCAAGAGCTCATAAACAAAAAAAGAAAAAGCTGCACTGGATCCATCATATTCATTATCTCTTCTGAGACACCAATTTTACGTTTCTTCAAGAAAACAGAACATCATTTGAGCCCATTGCAGGCACCACACCAGAGAGAAAACACAGCTGCATCCTGCCACCGCACCTCTGCCTGTTGGTGCAGACTCCCTCCTCCTTTATTGACATTCAAAGCATCGACAGGAATCAGCCCACCTTGCCTCAGCTGTGCCCACTTGTTCATAAACTTCATTGTTTTGTATCTCTTCTAGTGCCTGCTGTTTATTTCCCATGCTCCTTGCATCCCCGTATAGACATTTCAGTACATTAATATTCTTCATCTTCTCTTGCTGAGCTACTCCAGCTTCAGTCTTATTTGTAGGCTGGCGGTACATATCAGATTATTTGAGTTAGGTGAATATTTCTCCTCTTTCCTTCACACTGAGTTTTATAGCTATCCAATAAACTTGCCTGGTTTTGAAACTGGGAGTTTGGTACCCTGTTTTGGCAGAGTAGCATTAGCCACAAATTGCTTACCTCCAAAAATAATACAGGATAATTTTGTTCTCTCTCAGGAACTGGCACACTGCATTCTCTAAAGGGAGATGAATGAATATGTGAAAACATTTTTGGAACAGTTGCTTGTCTATAACGAGTCAATATGAAATCAAGATAGAATTTATACTTTATCTCTCCATAAAGGTTTATTGAGCTATGTTTCAAATATCATTCAGAGCGAACCCTCTGGAGGCCCAAGAAACAAGGATCTGATCTTTCTAGAGCTTTCTATCCATAGGGAGACAGCAGCTCCAAATATTCATCGCCTGGAGAGCAAGCACAGATTGCCACTCTTGCTGAATTTCTTTTTGAAACCAGAGAATCGTGACCATCTTTCATTTTGCTTTCTAATTCCTGAGAAACTTCTGGGCATAGCAACACTTAGCGATTCCCTACAAGGAGTCCTCCGTGTTAATTAAATCTCCTGAGACTCATCTCTTCCAGTCTGAGACAAGAGCCAGACATTTGCCAAATTACATCATTTCACCATGCGCAGCTTCTCTAAGGTTCACCCTTGTCAGCCACGCGACAAAAATTGTGGTCATGCCCTGATCATTTCTCCTCAAGACTACTAGAGCCTCCTCTTCATTTTCATCTTTTTCCTTTGCAACCTATTTCAAATGCCTCAGTAAATCATCTGCCTCAACAACGGCACCTCTGAATTCTTCCGTCATTTTCCTTTGGCCTCCTGCATTAAATTTCAGCTACTTGTGCATCCCTTCAAGGCTCCCCAGAACACTGCTCTGACCTATAGCATCAACTGCAATATTTCCTGCTCCTGTTTCCACTCAGGCAGTACATCACATCTCGGTGATGTCTTTATCATCTGCTCCATGCTCCATAACATCCTCAACAACTGAATGTTTCTCTTATGCAATTTAGAAAGGAACGCACCTCTGTTTTCATCTCTCCTTTCTCAAAGCACACCTTCCTGTGTTGATCAGCGCTCCTACAGCCCTCCCTGCTCCGATGGGACACTGCCAAGACAGTGCCTTTCAGATAAGGCCAAGCATCACCACAGCTACGCAGGATAGCACGTTCTGGCCACTGATGAGCTCCAGCTTTGTATTTGTAATTCATCAGTTAAAAGGCCCCAGATAGCAGCATTCTTCATATAGCTTGCACAGTGCCAACCTACATCTAGACATCAATAACCAACAACACTAAGAGGCCTATAACTAAGTCTTATTATCCTTCTTATTTTACAGATGGAGTGGTGTTACATTTTTCAAATCAGAGACCCTTTCCAGGTAAAAAAAAAGTCAGAGTGAAGATCAGGGCTTTATGAGAACTCCTCCATCCTTAAGTGGCTGGCTGAGGCTAAGTCCAGGACACTTTTGTTCTCCTGCCATAAAGCATCTTCTCATTTTTGGTCATAGCTGTCTTTTTCTTTATTTAGAGAAGTCCTAGAAGACAAGTGGCTCTGCAGACTCATGCTTCCAAGGAGTGGTGCAGGATCTCACCTGGCTATTGGAGTCCTGTCAGGAAAGAAGCTTCACAGACAGTGGCTTAGCCGAGAATGCTTATTACCACCAGAAAGGGATGCTTTTTCCAGCCATACAAAACGAGAATAATGGGAGCTTAGGTTTGCAATTTTATGTGTGCAGCTGGTGGTTTACAGGTGCGTTTGTAGTGAGAAGAATAGGTATAGGACTCTGTCTCTTATGCACCATTTACCAGTGTGTGGAGAGAGCATAAGGAAGAGGGTGTGTTGTATATTTTCTCTAATGGAGTATTATCTGGCAATTTTGCAAAGATCTGGTGAGAAGGTATCATAACCCTGTCTCACGCTGAAGCTCGTAACTGCGAACTCACCGTCTTCACAGAAGCAGCATTAGAGGGTCAAATGCAATGCTAATGGATGTTCCAAAGACTGCAGGAAAAGCCCCTGCTGCTGTTGGAGGTTTAAGGTCCAACACATCTGAACCATTTCTTGCCCGGGGAAGTAGTTCATTGTAGCTGGAGACATAGTCTGATGGCAAAAACACCCAACGCACCTTGCTTCAGTGGGCTCCTTACAGGATGCCACCTTTCTCTTTATCCTTTGGCCTTGGTTGCCGTGGCTAAGGGCACTGCTTGCTTCGTTCTCATTGTGCAATATTTTTCACTCTTCCCTTTTCTGGATGCAGCTATTTGATTTGTACTCGGGAGCTGTATCTTCCAACAAATATAAACTCTGCATGCACTCTGTGTCATCTCTCCATTTTCATGAAGCACATGTTTGCTTTCTCTCTCCGCAGCGAGGCTTCTACATATGCAAAAAAAGACTTGCATATGAGAGAGCACCTTCCAGACATAAAGTCGGCTCCTTCTGCTGCATCCTCCTGCCTCAAGCTGAGCCTGATGCGCCACCAAAGGTTGAAGACCTGAATTTGGGTCTTTCAAGGAAGTGCTTTAATCACCAGTGGGAGGGGCGTTGCATCTCCTTGTGCAGTCCCTCCTGCGTTACTTAGCAAATGCCCGCTAGCCCCAGCTCCCAAGAGTGAGAGGTGATGAAAGGTCAGCATGGGAGTTCTGCCAACACTGAGATGCTATCTAGGGATCACAGCAGCTCAGTTACATCGAGGCTTAGCAAGCGTGTGATGTCCTGTAAGCAAAACCTAGGCTTCATCACAATAACATAGACATCTACAGGGTGAGATGGGATTTGAACACAAGATTTGTAACAAGTATTAGTGTCACCTTAGCTGTCGGACATGGCACCCAAAGTGGCAATACAGCTCTTGGAGGACTCAGGTTCCAAGTGCCCAACACTTTAACAACTTTAACAGCAACGTAATTGCAGGCAGAAATGGTCAGAATTACCCAGGTTTCATTACTCGCCGTATTATGTACTGACGCAACACAACATCAGTTACTGTATTTAACAAATTGGTCCCTTTACAGTTTTTCCAGTGAGATGTAGGTTAATGAAGCAACTTTATGTCATGGACCCAAGAGGAAGAAACTTCACTGTAGCTATTAAAAGAGACTCTTGCTTGAAGGATTCATGTTTTTAGAATAAAATGAAGATTCGAACATGCTGTCTGTTCAAGGAACTCTTCCTATCACAGCTAGCCTTTATAAATCATATATATGCTCCCTACGTTCTGCCCTTCGGGAAATGTTGAGGAAATTTATGGGCCTTAAAAGTCGATGTTTTTAGGCATTGTTAGACCCAGAAGAGAGGCAAAATCCAGAACAGAAGACTCTTTCAATTAAATGCTTAAAATGATCCGGTAACAAACTCCCCCACATTAAACTAGAAGGCAACTAACTGGGGCATTTCTGATGCTCTCAGATGCGTTGATGCTACACAAGCAGAGATCATCTCTAACATGTACAAGATCCAGCCTACAAAGGCCACTTTGTGCGCTCACTGCCTCTCTGAAAGAATTTTTATAGCAATTACTTGGAAATTAAGTTCTACTGCATTTGCCATCAGCTTCAGTGGAAGCAGGCTTTCATCCGCTTTATATCAGCCTTAGGGTTTCTTTTCTGTTTTCCCGTTTCTGGCATGATCCAGTCCAGAGAGTAGCTGCAATCTGTCATCTGGTAGTAGGTACTGAATGTATGTTAGGGGGGAGAAAAAAATAAAAAAAACAAAAACCAAAAAACAAACCAACCCCAAACCTGCCTGCCAAGTCCTGCAGCCTTAAACCTTTGGTGCAGTACAAGGTTTACAAGATGATTTAAAATCTGCATGTGCAGGAATAAGGAAGATGGGCTGACTCTACACAGAAAATGGGTTTGGGACAGACAGAGATTGATGGCTTTGTGACAATGACAGTAAAGTTAATAGCTGATACAGGCAGACAACAGACCTCATTTTAAATTTAAAATTGAAGTGCGTGTTGCTGACAGCATCATACTGACCATTCATTGCTAGACCTAATTTCTCTCTGGTAATGACTACGAGAAGCTGAATAGATAATGATGTGCACTGCAGAACATTTGGGAGATGGGATTAACCGCTTTGCTTTTTTTTCTTTCTTGTTTTAAAAACAACTATTTAATGATTAGTAGAGGTGGCTATCCTTGAACACTCCTGAAGGGTAAAGATTAGTCACTCCTCTGGGAACATCTCTGTCGCCTCTATTTCCTTCCCTCTTAGGAGACAGAAGGGGTGTAAATTGTGCTTGCAACAGACTGGGAAGGCTGACACTGTTAAAATATAAGACTTCGACAAAAACCCTGGAGATGATGTATCACCAGTCTCCTGGGCAGTTGCACTCTGCGTTCACATTTGCACACTGCAGATAACTCCTGCCTTTCAGCAGCCTGAACCCAAACTTCAAATGCAAATGGTCTTGGAGCTGGGAAGGGAAACCTGCATGCACTGAAAGGAGACAGTTTTTCACGTATTCAAATAAAAAGCTGACAAACAAAAATATGTGAAACAAAGGGAAAGCAAACCTTTCAGTCCTGGGGGAGGCAACTCTTTGCTCTCTTTTCCTGCCATTCATCCCTCCTGTTTATCTACCCTGCTCTTCGGGGACACAGATACCCATCGGTTTTGTACATCTCCACACGTACAAATAGAGATCTTAATTGGCATGCCAGCACAGGGCTGATCAACAGAGACTTTCTTTTATGTGTCAGTGAAAGGCCTTTTACAAAGTTCACAGCGCGTAATACAGGGGGCTTCTGAAATTTTACACATGTGGTATTTGGAAGCAATTGACTTCAGGAATAAACAGGTTTTTTTCAACCCTGATCACAGCCAGCGCACACGCGTGAGGGTGAATGTTGCTGGCCTTTTGCTGCTAGTTTGGGCTCTGTCCTCGTAACTGTTTTGTTAGGTGCCATGCTAGCATGGTAGCAGTACATTCCATAATCTGCTCCGTAACTGTATTTCAGGCTGAAGTTTCCACCTGTTGACCTTACTCCTGTCTGTGACATGAGTTTGCACAACTGAAGGCTTTACTCTTTCTCTGCTTGCTTTTTTGTTCATCAGGAAAACTAGCTGAATTGTTGGAGTCAAGTTCAAAAGCTCAAATCTGAAAGCCGTATATACTTTGCATGAATTAATTCCAACTCCGCTCTGGCTTTGTAAAGCTAATTTAAATTATAGTGGTCTCTGTAACTTCACGGAGCTGTAAAATAAAGAAATCTAATTGTATTTGGCTTAACTACCGTGAATCTGCTTATTACTTTCAAAATGGTACAGTGGGGCTCATAGTTTTTATAAAACCTAAGCTACCAAATGATTATGATGAGAAATTGAGACTGTGGCAGTAGTAATTAAATACACGTAAAAAATAATTTCCTTCTCTGTGAGAAAAGTGCAATGCCTACCTTCTATTTCCATCCCTTACTTGTGTCTCCTGTGATTGCTGGAGGGCATTGTAGATGCGTTTGCTCAGACTGCTCAAGACCTTTAAAAAAGTCCTCATTTCCTAGAAGGCAATTAAAACCTCCCACACTGAACAAAAATATACGTAACACATGCAAATGCTATAAAGGAAGCATGTGGTTTACCTAACAATTTATAATGCTGCTTGATACATCTGAGGCAAAATACGGTGACACGTTTTACACACGTGGCTCACCCCTCTGTCTGTGCTGGACCAACCGCGCTCCCTCGGCGCAGACTGCGACACCAGCTCGCGCTGCGAGGCCTGCAAGCACTGCAGTTGGTTTTAGCATCAGCTGAGGAGGGTGGATAAATAGCATCACGTTTCCCATTAGTAAACGGCTTCCAAAGTCCTACTGAAGCAACAGACTGTAATCAGGTAGCAGCTACTACTGCAGCTTCGCAGCAACATCACAGGGCAGCTCTTCACTAGGAAATGAACCAAAACCAAGAGGGGGGAGGCTGGGGAAGCGGGGTGGGGAGGGAGAAACGAGGTACTGCTTCATTTCCTTTTCTGCTCCGATTCCTCTAATAGAAATTCCCTGAAAGCATGTTAACCTGAAGGGGAATTTCAGCACCAAAAGATCATCACAAAGAAGCCGTGAAAGCCTGTTTAATACTTGCAGGTGGCATCTAGTCCAGGTGCTCTCAGGAGCTCATCATCTGACACACGATATACGTCGTGCGATAAACAGATACTTTACAACTGTAAAATCTAAAGGTGGAAAAACCAGTAATGTCAGTTTAGTCCACCTCTTGCTTTACCAATGCAAGACAGGATTTTTTTGCCTTTTCCCGATGCATTTGTCTAGTCTTTTTTCTGCTGTTGTGCTGTGTTTGAAAATTTTGAAGTAACCCAAGAGACATCTTCTAAAATCCTAGGGAAATTAATGTTTCACATCTTAGCATTAAGAGGTTTCGACTACGCACCCCTCCTCATTGGCGTTTGGTGAAATGAGTTCTTGCTTACTTTATTTCACTGTTCTGTACTACAACCACTCCAAATCACTCTAATTACCTCCCCTTTGCACCTACCCAAGAATTTCTACATTTGAGCCTCGTCTTTGCTTTCACGAGTTATTCTAATGATTATTCATACGGTAGCACATCAGTATTCTTCTCTTTCACTGTGTTAGTAACACGCTGACCCCAAAATTCATGCAGAATTACTGTATCAGAATTACTGGTCTCAGAGCAAGAGCTCTTACGCTCCCTACTATGCAATATTTGGTCGTGCACCCCAAAAGTGCAGTGGCTTTTTTTCTCTCACTGCAGCCCAATTACCTTGTTAACTCAGGTTTAAAATGTGTTTTCCCAAATCCTCTTTCCTTGCCTCTATTTTATGGCCAGTTGGCGCTGACCTAAGTTTTGATTGTTGCTGCTATATTTTTTCACATTTTCCACTTATTGTTTGAAAGTCTTCCTACTTCAACAATGTATTTCAGTAATGGACTGTATTCATGACCCTTTTAGCCCCTCTCCAGAACTGTAAATACCACTAAAACCTCTACGTGGCTATAAAAACAACTGTACTGCTATCCATTGCTACTCAGACAACTTTAAAATCACATGTCTTTCTTCCTATTTAGGCAAATCTGAATTTATTTTTCAAGCAAGATTTCATGAGAAAGCACACGGGAATCCTAGGAAAGGATTTTATCACAGATGTATGTAATTCATTCCTTTCAGCCACTCATTTTCAATTCTATTCCAGACCATTACTCTATAGCTTTGCAGTAGAGGCAGTCAGCTGAGAAGGGAAAGCGAGAGAGCATGAGGGGCTATGTCCGGCTTCCTACAGGATTTGGGCAGAAAAATCATGGACTTCATACAACCTCATCAGTGATTATCAGATACCATCAGCTGCTGGGAACATGCACAGAAGCAGAACTCTAAGCAATTAGGTGGCTTGCAAGTTGAACATGAAGGCATACGAGCTGAGGTGCCCCCCAAGTTAAGTGCACACAAGGAAACGTGTCCCTGCTTATTTGCCTCAAATATGCCCACGGTCTTTACTGGACCTAGTCCAGTGAGAAGTGCTGTGAAACATGTATTCTGCTTCCGACTACATTCACAAACACTATTCCCGGCTTTTAGTAGTGTTATTTGTTGTGTAGTGTTGTAACAGATGCCAGAATGTGTCCCTTATGCAATGTGAGTATGAAAAATCCTTAAAATTTACACAGGACTGTTAAATCTAACAAGACAAAAGTTTAGATTTAGCAAGATTTAACAAGTTTCACTACATTGCATTTATTTACCTCTTACAATCCAGTTATCCATTACATTTTCTTAAATAAAAACTGGCATTGGTACATATTTTTCATCACTTTCATTAATATCCTGCAATACATATCAGCTTGTTATTTTTATATATAAAAATAGAGTAACCTTCCAACTCAGTGAAAGCCCTTCTATTTTAAAGCCCTGACGCTCTACCGTATCAGTCTTCATTACTATTAAACAAGGAGAGTGAGCAAACTACTTGCTTTCTCCTCCAAATATTTTTTTTCTGCACTGATGTATTTGTAAATTCCTTTATAATTCCCCATTTCCTTTGTTAGCATGAAGTAATTAAACTAATCCATCCACTGTAAACCTCAGTTGACTCACAGTGTCCTTGGGTGTCATTGCATCGGTTTTTTGATGTTTTTTCTTAACTTTAGATCTTCAAGCCTACATCCAGGGATTACTGTTTTCCACAGCAGTTGTCAGTCATCCTTCAGCTGTAGTCTTTCGCCTTGCACAGCCACCTTGCACACCAATGAAATCTTGGATCTTATGAGAGCAGAATCCTTGCCCTACTCCACTTAAATCCATTCTTTACAGTGATTAATTTAAGTAGCACTTGTGCACAAGTTCCAATTTCTCCATCAGTAAGAAATACTATAATCAGTGCAGGTATTTTTTCTACAGGACAACAAAAACGGTCATGGTTTATTACAGCACTCTGGATTTGGCCTTGTTGCCTCTATGGAAGACAAGAGGAAAGGTAAACTACTTGCATCATTCCTGAACATGACATAAATATACTCCACATGGTTGTCTTTTTATGTAAGAAAAACCTTGGACCTTTGCATACTGCCCAGCAGTCATCTTCTGTGTTGTAACACTGAACCGAACATTCAATATCTGTTATATTGTCTACAAAGGTTCGGGATTAATGGTTTCATTTTGACAGTATGTGTTAACTTGAGGTGCTCCCACAACCATGCTACAACATATTCAGCATCCTAGCTCCACTGCCTCAAGTCCTCTCTGGGCAAAATAGAGCCCAAAGAACCCCAACCCCCTCAAATACTTTTACATTCCAAAAATGGAACCATCCTGGGTTCTAGTATCTGCTCCTGAAACTCTGTCTGTATGTTTATCCAGCTTCTGCCTAATCAGAAATACAGAAATAGTCAATGATATATAAAAAAAAAGCCCATTGAAATATCTGCATTGGTATTGCTTTGCTGGTATTTGTAAATACTGCATTGGCTGCCATTTCATTAACCAGCAGTTAAAGTTCAGTTAGCATTAACTAAAATACTAAATTTCAGCACACTGATGCCCAGTAATTCCTTTAAAAGTGTTTCACAGCTGAGGAATCACCACTTTTCTTAAAACTGTCATCTTCTTGGCCAAATCCTGTACTTATTCATGGATGTGGTAGTGTATGAATTACGTTCACTACCTTTACTTTCATCTGTGTAAGTCAAAGTGGATGGTTTTGGTCCAACGCCTTGCAAAGTTCCTGTTTTGACAGTATTTACTGTGATAATTTACAATTCTGTCCATTCCTGCACTTTGCAATTTAGCTACTGCGCTATCTATTCTGGTAGTGGTTTGAAGTGTTTTCTCCTCTCTCCCAGATGAAAAATTGTAGTATAAACCTTGGCTACGGCTAGCAGCTGCACAGACTACGCTGAATATTGTATTGGCCAGACATCTACTTGCGATATTTGCACTCTTATTCACTTTTTATGTTACTTCTGCACAGTTTATACGCAATAAAAAAGTCAACAAACTTTAAAGACATTTAGTAAGAATATATAGATAGTATGAAGACAGTAATGTCTAGATTAATCTCAATTTTCCATAATTGTTCCAAAAAAAGAACAAAATACTAAACAGAAAGCTGCCACTACACCGTGCAAATACAAAAATGTGCCTGCATCTTAAACAAACAACAAAATAAAATCTCTACTTGCCGTCTTCATCTCCTTTTCAAAAGCTTTCTTCAAGATTTTGATTTGTTTTGTCTTTACTTATAATACAAAATAGTCATGTCTCTCACAGCTGCAGAGATCAAGCATTAGTCCTGACCAACAAGTCTGCCATAGTGGTCAATTTAAAAGAGAAACTAACAGTTCTTCCGCCAGCTTCGCCACTGAGTGAGTTATCCACTCTCCCGTTTGTAATATGGGAGAAAAAAAAGTGACCTTATTTCTAAGGTGTTTCGACATTGACTCACATCTAGGTATTGTGATAGTTACATATCACTTCAACGCTGGGTAAACTAATCAAAATGAACATTTTCTAACTCTGCTTATTTGCAGTTATAAGACTGGGCATCCATTCATCTGTTCGATATGAAGCCTTCAAAAGGAGAAATAAAAGGTAACCATATTGTACATAATTTCAGGGGAAAGTCATGTATCGTCGACCAGGTGTGACCAGATCTATTACAAGCCAGTGATTTTTACCTCAAGGAGTAGACAAACTGGTAGAAATTATTAAAAAATGAAATAAAAAGAGACTGATAGAACAACAAATGAGTATAGCATTTTTAAAACCATCCATCTCAAGACAATGATAATTCGGTATCAAACGCCCATATTGTAAAGGGGATATCTTTTAAAAGGATACCATTTAACTGGACTCTTCAGAAGGTTCTGAGCAAATCCTTCACACAAAACTATTATGGAATTTGACTGGGCATGGAACAAGAGTTAAAAGTAATACACAAGAAGCAAATCACGAGGATGGTCAGTTTTCAACTTGATAAATATTTACAGTAGTGCCCTATGGATTTGTACTGAAATAGCATTATTTTACATATTCTTTCATCTAGAAAGAGAGACACATAGTCCACTGGCGGCATCTGTGGATAACAAAAATTATTAAGAATATTTTCAGGGCTAATGAAAATTGTGAGGAATACCAGAGGCAGAACAAAGAAAGATGACGGTTGACCATTAATTCAAAACAATGAACTGCTCATATACTCCGAAGTTTTCTAGGACTGGCAGTCATAGGAAAAGATTAATGAGGCGTTATTCAGTGCAGTCTGGTAAATAAATCCAGTGTATTCCAAGCATACATAATGCTACAGGAATGCTACACCATACAACAGCGAGAGCAGTACTCAAGAAATTATAACATGTAGCTTCAGAAGAAGTTAATGTTGAAGATACATGTATGTAGTCTTTGCTTAAAAAGACTTAATTATATCCATAAGGATATAGGGGTAATTTTATGTAGCTTTTGAATTTTGCTCTGATTATCTCATATAACACAGATCCAGTGATAGGATATGGAATAAGATGAACATATATGGCATAGTAGCCCATGGTGTATGTTCCCACAATGGGGAAACATATTGCACTGTAATATCTGATCACTTATTTTTGTCCTATAGCTCACTAGAGTGACTTTTCTGTAATGCAACTCTTCCTGTCTGTAGAGGTGATTTGCACTGCAGAATGGCATGCAAACACATGTTTTTAAAACAGTGTTAATTGCATTATAAAAAAACCCCAGAAACACTTCATTTATAAAAACCCCAATTTGCATAGCAATCCAAATTGTTACTCTAAGGTACTTAGGCTATATTATATCCAGCCTAAGTGAATCACTCAGGTAAAACATGTAGGATGAATCTTTTATAAAAACAAAGCCAACACTATTTAAGTTATTACGAAAACCCAATGTTTTAATCTTGAAGACTTTTCAAACATTACTGTAATAAGGTTGTCGGACGACGTGTTACTTTTAGAAAGAAATTAAGTATATCAAAACAAATGCGTATCTTTTCCAATTACAAAGTTTGATTTTCCTTGTTCAGTTCCGCATTGCCAACATGGCATTTATGTCCCAAATGAGATTCCGTAACTGATCCATGATCTGCTTCAGCTGCTGATTCTTCTGTTTCAGTTTCTGTGGGAAGAGTTTATTAGAAGTTTTTTTGTGATCAATTCAAATAGCACAGTCAGAAATTCAACAAAAGTTACAGTGTTATGAAATGCTACACGGATTTTTTTCTTAGTTGTCTGTGAGCAGTAGAACTGGGATAATACTCTAAAAATACAAAAAAGCCTCAGAAGTTAAGAACCATCGCTAGAGGGGGAACACTGTTTCTTTTCACAGCAATCTTTTTATCGAAACACTTGATCCCATCAAAAATTGGAGGTTTATGGGGAGTGGACCAGTCTTTCCAAAGTCTAAAAGATGGCAGTTTATGTAGGAAGAAAAAATTGGCAATTTGGACTAAAAGAGTTCAAGGAACAGGTAAATTGATGTGAACATATGTTGTATAACTTGGGTGCACAGAAAAATGAGGGATTAACAGTAAAAGTTTGAACAAAGCACAAGGTACAGGTAAAGCCAAACAAGCTTTTTCAACTCTTCTGTCTATGTAGGTGAACCCTGATGTGCTAAGGGGTCCTGGTTTTTCTTCCCAAGCATACTGAATACTTTAAAATTGTGTATTTGTTTTTGTGAACTGCAGAAACATTTGAAGGAACAGAACAGCAGCAAACTTGCTTTTATTTGGGTGCGTAACCAGAACTTGAAAATTATGTCTTTACAGAAGAAAGATCAGTGCATTACGACACTGCACAATCTCCCTAACATTTCATGTTTCACAATAAGACACATATTCATTGTCTGATTTATTAACTTTCCTGCTCAAATCAAAGCTGCCAAGAACTAAGTTACTGTGCATTATTAACAGCCCATGTACTTCATTTCATTCCAATTGGATAAGATTAAAGATCAAACTACTTATTCATTAGGGAAATCTAGAGTGCCAAGTAAAGTGAAAGCACAGGAAAGACTTGCTACCATCAAAAGAGGACAAACTATCCAAATGTTTCAGGATTGACATAACTTTGTTATTTGCACTACATAAATGTCCATATATTAAAAGGATAACTCAGTAATATGACAAAAGTAACTGGAATAGTGGTAAAAAGAAGCGACAAAAGAAGCAATATCCTGAAAATCAGTCTCCTGGATTTTGATGCAGACAACATACCAACATTTTTAAGTTGCCCACCTGGTCAGCTGGGAAAGAAGTCCAGAAAAAAAAAAAAAAAAAAAAAGGAAGTCTATTTACTTCAGCACTTCAGACCTGTAAAAATGGTCTGAAGTAATATGGTAATTAGGCTTAGACTACATGGGGAACATAGTTCTTTGAGTAAGGGAAATATTCCTGAACACAGACTTTGGTGGAGACGTTCCCTGGAAGCAGATACAACGCTCAGTTTCAGACTCCTGAGAAGCATGTAAAAACAGATGTAGTACAATTCATGTGCATTAATTTGGATTTTCTAATCAAGCAGTTTACAGATTAGAAAGTATTTTAAAGGTAACTATGTGCATTTATCTAATGCTTCTTTCTTTTCCATTTTCTAATCTAAGACTTCACGATATACAGCAGAGATCCATCTCCTAAAGACAAGAAAAAAAAACAAAACTGAGAAGCATGTAGTTATCAGAGCATCCAAATGACAGAACTGCCAAGCGTCTCCCTACAAAAGCTCACAATGTCAGATCTTGATGCTTAAAAAAAGCACAAGGGGGATGAGATACATAAGCATGTTCATACCTGTGGCATTTCTAAACATATTTTTGTTTGCCATCCTCAACACTCAATCTCAGAGAAATCAATGAATCTTACATCAGAACTACTAGCTTAATGTAAGCTGTCACTCACTGATACTGAGAGCATGCCACTTCACAATTTTTCAAAGCCTTCAACAGAAACAAAGGCCAAATAGTCAGGGATGGTATTCAAGTCACAGACAGGAAGAACCATTAACCTCTGATATGCAGGTTGTGTTCTCTCTCCATCCACATCTAACTGTATTGTTAAATTCTGTTAAGTAGATACGCTTACATGAACTTTACATAAGTTATACCCAAAAGACTCATTCTGTAAGACTGTTTTCATTTCTTGTGCAAGTGTTATGAAACTGTAAATTGCTTGATCTTTGCTTGATGCTAGACAAGAGAACCTTCAAATTGGATTTCATTTCTTTTCAAAGCGTCTGTAAAGACAAGTAGTATAGAATTGTTACTTTATTTATCTGAAGATAATTTTAGATCCTTGTCTTCAGTGAAGAGCTATTTTCTTAGCTCTTCTATTCTACTTCTGCCAGAGACAGAAAAAACATCTAAGATGAAACACCATCTCTGGACTGCTGGGTTGAAAAAAAGAACAAAGAGAAGGGAAAAAACCCACTTCAGAGAGCATGGTCTCCTAATTGAAATGCATATAGTGATCTTTGTTACCGATCTTTGACAGGCAGTGGTCCACACCACAAAGTACTACATAATTAGTATGTTCTGCACCACTGGCAGTGCTGACCTCTGCTTAAGACTTTGCTGAGCCAGTAAGAACATCTCAACTCCGGTATAACCTTGGAAAGATAGGTGAAATGGCCTTCTTGGGAAAAGGGCAAGTTCTGTAAGGAGCTTCTGCAGCAATGACAAATTTTCATGTGAACAGATTGCTTGCAAGTTGTCTCCCACTCTTTCCTCCTTCTACTGAAATGACTTAGTTGAACTCTGGACTGCTTCTCAGGATGAACAGTTGTATGAAACAAGAAAAGGTACTTCATCCTACATACATGCTACAGCTTCTGACTTTATCTGCTTTAAGATAGCACAGGAAAATTATCTTATATGAAATAGCTTATAATGACTTTAAGACATCTAAATTCACCTTATATCTGACAGGCACGTTTCTGCTAGTCCTCCTCTGTCAGAAAAGCGATCTGACCAAAAACTAATCCTAAGGGGTCTTCTTTGGTGATACTAATTTTCAATGTGATTAACTATCCATTTTGACTGACACTGCAAGTCCTATGGCCAGCGTGATTGAGTTGGCAAGGACTGCACCTTCCAGTAACCAACGAGACCTTAGTAGGCTTAGGTCAGGTAGGACATTTATGAAAACACATACAGAAGCACAAAACACACATCAGTGAAATAACTTGGGAGAATCATAACATACATCTAGAAAATAGCTGTCTTTCAAGGAACATGCCATAAAGAACTTGATGTGTTTCATACAGATTTGGGTTCAGTAGGACACAGTAATTTCAACTTTGACAGAAAGAAATTTTTGGCTTAAATTCATTTGTGGTTCACTTTGATTTCATTTGAAATCAGTGTTGTCTAGACTAATGCACAACCTTCTATCAGAGATGTACCAGAACTTTCCTTTGCACACTGTTCCTGTCTCTCTCCTCATCTTAAGCTCATCTATCTTTCACATTTGAAAACCTAAACATCACTATGAGTCATTGTTCTGCACTCAATCCATTTGTTAAAAGTCCCTTCTTCAGGCAAAGATGATAGTGTAAACATTGTGGAAGAGTAGGATTATATTTCAACTGATGCCTGTAAAAACATCAAAAGTACTTGCCTATGTTGTACAGCACTTCTGCTTAAGAAAAAAGAAAAAAGAGGTGTTTCCATCTTGAAAATCTTATATAAAAGACCATTCTCCTGAATGCTGCGCCAGCTATAGTTTTTACCTGCTCTGTTCAAGACCTGCAACAGCACAGGCCAGAAGTACATGTAAGCTTAATAAAACATTAAATATTAATTAAAGTTGTACCTTTACTTGCATAAATCTCAGCAGAATTAAAACAATTATGTTTACTTTGTTGATTACGACTTTACTACAGAGAGAACTTGCCTCATCTTCTTTTTCATGAGCATGTTACTCCTTCTGACCATTACATTGCCATAGAAGGTGATTGCTCAAAGTCTTACAAAAGTGACAATGGCCTCTGCATTTCCATGTAAATCAAATCCAAGAAACTTCTACAGAATCACAATGTTTGTGACAGGCAAGAAAAAGTACAGCCTGCCCTGACAATTTATACTGTTCTTTTTTTAAATTAGTCCTTCATAATGAAATCTCTGAAGTAAGAAGGTGCAAAAACCTTCTCTTTCCACACCCCCCTTCACTTTTACAGTCAAAGGATTTACAATGTTATATGCACACAGCATGAGAAAAAAAAAAAAGACAGAAAAAAATGCCTCAACATTTGCTCAAACTCTCTTAAAGCTGCCAGGTGATGTCCTAACTTATGGCTATTCGATTGATACCAAGGCCCACTTCCCATCACAATAAATTCACATATCCATCTATTTATAATATTTTTTTCAAATGGATAAAAAGTATTGACCACTAATACACTAACTGCTGTGCAATTAAACATTAACACACTCATTGTTCAATAATTAAAGGTTTTCCTGATGCCATTCACAGGCATAATACTTGTATTCTTACTGGAAATGAGAGACTGGGTTTTCTGCCTCCCTCCTCACCTGACAGGTGAAAGGAAAACTGCTCCTTCTGCATGCACGACTCTTGCTCCTGAAACAACCAGAGGCACCAGTGACAGCCTGTGTTCCACTGCATGGGCAAGACTTTTCACATACTGAACCAGACAGCAATTGCATGTATCCACTGCTCTGTTGTTCAAAGAGGGGTAAGTGTGTTCATGAAGATCACAGAATCATAGAATTGTTAGGGTTAAAAGGGACCTTAAAGATCATCTAGTTCCAAACCCCCTGCCGTGGACAAGGACATCTCCCACTAAATCAGGTTGCTCAGAGCCCCATCCAGCCGGGCCTTAAAAACTTCCAGAGATGGGGCTTCCACAACTTCCCTGGGCAACCTGCTCCAGTGTCTCACCACCCTCATGGTGAAGAACTTCTTCCTAACGTCCAGTCTGAATCGTCCCATCTCTAGTTTTAATCCATTCCCTCTAGTCCTACCATTACCCGACATCCTAAAAAGTCCCTCACCAGCTTTCTTGTAGGCCCCCTTAAGATACTGGCAGGCCACTATAAGGTCTCCTCGGAGCCTTCTTTTCTCCAGACTGAACAACCCAACTCTCTCAGTCTGTCCTCATAGGAGAGGTGCTCCAGCCCTCTGATCATCCTCGTGGGATGTTTGCTTCATACCAATTATTTATCATTCAGTGATGAAGTCTGAGGTCTTATTTAGCTTGTAATGGAATTATCCATTCCCCAAGGTGCTTCTCCACCACATTCTTCAGTGTTACATCCCTGTTCTTAATGTGAAAATCACAGATGTATGATTCTCAGATATAGATGGTAAACTAAATCACAGAAACACTGTAGATAAAACTGGAGTGCCTACTAACTTTGTCCAGAGACATCTAAGATTCAAGTCCATCACTAAACTTTGTATTTTAACAGCTTCCCACACACTCAAAGGGCAGCTATCACCAACTGGAAGGGGAAGAATTAACATTTTGTGACAGAGAGAAGGATAAAAATCCAGTTCTCAAGAGCAGCCTTCAGTTACTTACTCACTACTCGCATTAAATCCTTTCTTCTCATTCCCAAATTCCCTGCTTATTCAATACCCTCATGCAAGTTACAAAATACATAAACCAGGATTTTTATAATCTTATTTATCACAATACTTATTCGATCTAAATAGTGCCTAGTCTGCAGCAAAAGCAGAATAGCTCAAGGACTCTTCCAGAAAAGAAAGAGGGGAGGGCAGCACTGGGTGGAAGAAGAGGAACCAAACGTGATAATATAATAAAGGTTGTATAATATGCATTTATACGAGGACAAAAGGGGCAATTGGGACAGCTTTAAGCTTGGCATTTCCTAACTCTTCTTAACTTTGTAACCATTATATTGCTTTGATATAGGAAGCTACATCAAAAATTTTGCATGAAACATTTTGTATGAAACTGAAAAGGAAATAATTCATTATATGGAATAAAATGCATGCGAGTGCTGAGAGAGCTAGCTGATGACAAGACCACTCTACATAATTTTCTCTTGGAGATGGGGAGAAGCTCCTGATGAAAAAGGAAAACATCTCAACTCATCTTCAAGAAAGGCAAGGAGGGGGATCCAGAAAACAACAGAAACTGCAGGCTGGTCAGCATAAGCCTGGACCCCAGAAAGACTATGCAGCAAAGCCTTCTGGAAATCATGTCCAGACACATGAATGATAAGGTGATTGGGAACAGTCACCTTGGATTTACCAAAGATGCATTGGGCCTGACCAACATGATAGCCTTCTATTCAGAAATGACTGGCTGTGTGGCCAAGGGGAGAACAAGGGATTTTCTTTACTTTCATATTAGTCAGGTTTTTGACAGTCTCTCATAGGATCCTGTAGCCAATTTGGAGAGCTGCGATTTGGACAGGTGAATTATAGGGTTGATGAAAAACTGGCTAGACTATTGGATTCTAAATGTTATGATCAGCAGTATTCCGACCAAGTGGCAGCCGGTCACTCTTGGTGTTTCTCAGGATTGATACTAAGGTCAATATTCTTAATATTCTTAATATCCTCATTAATGACTTATCCACACTTAATGACCTAATCACCATATCGAAGTATCAAATTTGTGGACAATACCAAACTGGGGGAAATGGTCAATATACTCAGTGGTAGGATATCCAATGCAGAGGGACCTCAACAGGTGGGAAAGGCAGGCCAACACCTATCTCAGGAACTTCAACTAAAGCAACATCCTACATCTGAAAACAGAATAAACTCATACAACAGCACAGGCAGAGGGCTAACTGAATAGAAAGCAGATTTGCAGAAAAGGACTTGAGGTCCTTTTTGAAACTTTCTGACAAGTTGAACATGAGTCAGCAGTCGATCTTTTTGCAACAATGAAGACTAACAACATGCTGCACTATATTAGCAAGAGTTTACCTATCAGGTCAAGTGAAATTGTTATTCTCCTCTATTTGTCTCTGGAGAACAATTGTCCAATTTTGGGCTCAATACAAAACACTAAAATACTAGAGAACATGATTAGAGCTAGATTTGTTCAGTCTCAAGCAGAGAAGGCTGAAGCAGGATCACGATGCTGTCTTTAGCTACCTGATGAGGATCCCAGAAAAGACAAAGCTGGACTCTTCTTGAATGTACACAGCTAAAGGATGAGGGGCAGTGGACACGAGTTACAACAAAGACAATTCCAATGTAGCATTAGGAAAACTTTCACCGTGTGAAAGTTGACAAACACTTAAGAAGGACCCAGAAAAGGCAGAATTTCCATCCTTACAGATATTGAAAACACTACTGTATATGAGCCTGGGCAGCTGAATCTAACTTTGATAGTTGGCCCTGCTTTGAGCTGGGGACCGAATCAGATAATCACCAGACCTCCCTCCGAGCCTAAATTCCTCAATGATTCTACCATTGCAGAGAGACAGTTTGGGTACCCAAAACAGGATGGAACTGCACCCAGTGCAAATTCATCTGCTGAGAAAGTGTCCCAATAAACAATTCTTCCTCACTTGTTAAAGTGCTCCTTGGTGCACATTCATATTTGGGGTGAAAAAGGACTAGAAATACAAAACAAATTAAAAATACATGCAAATAGTGTGAAAGGCAGCTTAAAAGTTATGCAAGTTTTCAGCACAGTCAAAAGAATTTTTCAGGCAAAGTCCTCCAAAGAGAAAGACTAATTGCAAATTGTTGTCATTTTAAGGACTACCTCCTAAACAACATCAGCTGCTGTGTACAAGGGTTTTGTTATCAAAAAAGCCCAGAGCTAAACTCGTAACAGCTTACTTAAAAGCCTGTCACGTAGATTGTCTTTTCCTCTCTTAGCAAGATCACGGTTAACCAGTTAGCAAAGATTAATTAAGAGTATCAAACATGAATATTTTCTAAAGGTCACCCAAATCCTAGTGCTATTTCACATCATTTCATTTTCATCCAAATATATTGAGATTACTAATTATGCAATGGTTTTCCTAAGCGCGGCATTTGAAGCCAGACCTGCAGCATCCAAAAACCCAAAGCTGCATTTGCTCCATTTCTGAAAACAAAAAGAAAAGAAAACTGCTGATAAGGCAGCAACAGAGATTAAAGTGTTCTCAGTCTGTGATTTGATTTTTCTGTTGTAAGCCTGTCAAATGTACTACAAGATCATGCACCCAAGGTGAGCCTGACATCTTGAAAGCATTACAGATGACGCTATACTTAGAAGGTAAGAAACCTGTAGCTGGAACATTACAGACTCAATAAATATGAAGACAAGTGAGACAATTTTGGTAACAGCTTCCAATTGTTGCAAATAGCAATTATTTTAATGAAAGACGTATCAAGACTCGTATTAGTAGACCAATGCAAATGCTAAACTGATTCTGGAACAGTAAATTATTTATTCCAGAAAAGAGTCAACCACCTCAACAATTTACAAACCCAGAAAGCAAATACAGATAAAAGGAATAAGTGACTTCTTTGGGAATTGCAGGAGAGAATTGTTTAGTACAAAAGGTAGAGGTAGTCAGTGCTCAATAAATTAGTTTTTTTCTTTGTTTTTTTCATAATAATGGTGCGCTCTTCTTAGTAACTGCTGGCAAAAATCCCTTTTGTTTTTAAGCTTAATAGATTTTATTTAAATCTACAGTTGCTAAGTATTACTGGATTGCTAGGACAGAAATTCATTACCTTGTAGAGTGACCTATATTTTAAATTAATGGACAAGTACTTCTTAGCCAAGGTGGGGGCATTAACCTTTCTGACCTAAAAGATGAGTCTAATACAGCAAAATAAATAAATAAATAACACCAAAAGATGTCACTATACAGTAAACCAACATGAAAAGCTACTGCAGTATTTTGGAACTCTGCTACAAGGTTCTTCTGCCCCAAGAGTGAGAAGGTGCGTATAGGAAGTACATGATGCTCCCCACCTCCTCCACTGAGGATGTCCCCTTCCCAGACAACTGCTGTAGCAAAGCAGAGCTGTTATGTTTCAAGTCAGTGGTTCCTGGAAAGAGGGATGTTTTTGTGTGAGAATATATGATCCACAAGGTTTGTATGATCTACTAGTTTGGGTTGTGCTCTGCAATGCAGGGCAGTTAGCATCTTTCACATTCATCCAGAGCCACTAAAGAGATCAGACTGGCTGGGATAACACAGCAAGAAGGCCAAAATTAAAAGACCCATGAAAGGTCTACAGATTCAAACATCTCAATAATGTCAAAGTATTGGATTATTGCAATAATGCTTTTTTCGGTACCAGTAATATGCAAGACTGAAAAGATACTGCCTATCCCATCAAAAAGGAGCAGGTGAGAGGAGGACAACCAGCTGAAGGGAGAAAGGATAGTGGGTCAAGAATATAAAGAGCTGCTTCATCTGTCACATTGGTTTCCCTGTTCATCAACATTTTGTATTACTGAAATTTTGCTAAAATAAATTAAGCAAAATTGAGCTGGGAGGTGAATGTTACATACTACAGTGGACTGAAAAGCTGTCAGGAGTGCCAACTAAGAATCAGACAGGGCTATCTGAGCCCAGCAGCCAGTGTCAGAAATTAGACCAATTAACCTGATTCTAGTCATTTTTCTTCACAAAAATGAGAATTTCTTTAGTTCTAGTCATAAAAACACAAAGCATTTCCTATGCTGTAATGTATTAAAATTTGAACTTTGAAAGCAGTAGTGGATGTGCTTATACAGCTGAAGAGAGACAACAGAAAAAATTCAGTTATTTCAAAACCAACAAGATTAAACTTCTTTTGCAGCAGTTAGTAAATATTTGTCCACAAAAATACTAGAGAAAGTTCAATTATCTTCTGAAGACTTACTGTGGGAAATCTGGAAACTAGGTCTGGGCATTTAAAGGATTTCAGACCAGATTTAAGTGAATGTCTGTGTACATTCCTAATTACCAATTTGCTATCGACGGTCCTGAAACACCATCAACCTTTTTAAGGTTTAGAACTCATCATAAACATTTATGAAATTCTTTTCACAAGATCACACCAAGGAGGTTTAAAAACATATTAGCATAGAAGTACAATAACAAGGGCAAAAACATGTCATAAAACTATCAAAACCACAGCAAATATGGACAGTTAAGCTTATTAACACTTAAAGATTGCAAATAAATGTGCATAAATTCACAGCACAACATTACATACAATATAATATATAAAACCCTGCTACATCAGCACTGAACAGAAAGAATACAACAGGAAAGCTCACAACTGCTTTTCTCTAAATTCACATAGTCCTCATTTTCTCCTATACAATATGCATGCATTTTTCTAAATAAATGGGTTATGAAAAATTCGGTACATCTCTGATTGTTGAAGACAAATAAAAAAAAAATTAAGAGCTGAAAATCCAGAAATTATTCTCTCCATAAAAAAATATTTTACTCATTTATTTCCTTTGTTCACTTATTTTTGTAGATTATGCCTCCTTTTTACCAAGCGTTTACAGATATTACAGCTATAGGAATATTTAATTAATTCTACCTTTGTATTCTACAGATTGAAGAAACAATGTTCAAAATTGTTGTTTGGTAAAGCTACGTATTTTTAGTCTCAAGATTATATTAGTACTTACTACAGCATATTTATTTTTAGGTTTGAATCCATCTTTAGTAATTGTACTCAATTGCATACTGCCACTCAAACTGAAAATTTAACAGCATCTTTATCATACACAGTACATTTTTTTCTGAATGTGTCAAGATTCAATAAATGCTACATTTAACAAAAGGAATGTTCTTCTTCAAACTGTCAAAATACAGAAAGTAGCCCTGAAAATCCTTTACCAGCTCACATCATTGTGATAATATTTACACATCTGATGTTCAATACCCATTTTTTTAATGCCTAAGGTAAGTTCTGAAAGTTCAACAGTGACTTTAATTCAATCTGTACTGCCGATATCTAGAGGGTTAAGCATAAAAATAATACACTGTATTCAGAAGAATATGTATCAGTTTAAAAAGAGGCACAAGTTAAAATTGTCAGGAAACCTAAACTCTGCAGCCAGCAGTACAGCTAAAAAAAAATGCTTCCTAAAAGGTAATTCTGAAATAGTTACATGCAAGAAGTATTTATTACCAAGTTTGATGGTAGTCATCACACATGCTCCATTTAGTATAGCAACCTAGAAATTCAAATTTTTTTAATGACAAAGTGACAGTTTTACAGAAGTTAATTTCAACTTTATTACCTTATTCACTTCCATGATTTCCCTTCTCTCTTCACTAGCAAAACGAAGCTGACTTGCAGCACCACGATCATCGTGCTTGGAGCCATCTTCTTCAACATATGGAATAAGTTGCTGTGAAGACAAGAAACATTAGCTAAAAGAAGGAAAAAAAGAAGAAAAAAAGAAACTGAAAACAGGAGATACATACCATTCTATTCAAAGGTTCAAACCTCCTAAGAGGAAGTGGAGACAGGCCTTCTTCATCACCTTAAACTCAAAGGCCTTGCAATGATCTCAGTCAGTTCTTCAGGAAAATTATGTGCTTCAAAAAGACCCAATCCCACATATTACCGTGCCTACCCCTAAGCAACTTCACAACTATAGGCAGAACCCAGTCTTTGCCTTTTAGGATGTTTATCACAGGTAATCCTTGTACTCTTGAACTCTGTAGGCTGTGATTTTAAAATTTACTATTCCACACTATGAAATACTACAAATATGAAGTTATCATTATTATAAAGTATTTCAGTGATATACTAAACATAATTATGACTGGTTTTACATAGCTACTTGGTTAATTATGACTTGCTATTTTACCGGGCCTCTATTTGGCAATTCTTAAAACCAAGGCCACAGATACCTAATAGGAGTTTTTCCGTAAGAATTTCCCACTGTGATCTCTTCAGGCATATAGTGTACTATCTTTTTTGTAAGTTTCTACAAAGCCAAAAATCTTTGATAAAGAATTTCTAAGTTAATATTAATGCGTGTTCCCTTTCTAAAAAAAACGTATTAAAAAGAATCAGTAAATATGCTAGATAGATACAAAACACATGCTTCTGTGTCAGAACACTCCCAAGATACTAACATCTTATTCAGAAATAATTATAAGCTGTAACATTTTATATCCATATATCCATATAACATATATCCACAAAGTCTACAGTCTATTGTTGATTTTTCTGTCCTGAACTGAGAAAAGCTAAAGTTGATAGCAAAATTACATCCTTGTTCACATACATATTACAGACAAATGAAAGACCACTAATTGATGCAAATGAGCAAGAAGACATTAGTTTAAAAGTCTGGGAGCAAGCTGCTCATCGCGTGCATGCTAACTTGTTACTTAGGTTGGGTTGTAATGTTATCATAGAATCATTTATGCTGGAAAAGACCTTTAAGATCATTGAGTCCAACTGTTAACCTAGCACTGTCAAGTCCACCACTAAACCACGTCCCTAAGTGCCACGTCTACCTGTCTTTTAAATACCTCCAGAGATGGTGCCTCAACCACTTCCCTGGGCAGCCTGTTCCAATGCTTGACAACCGTTTGGGTGAAGAAACTTTTCCCAATATCCATCCTAAACCTCCTCTGGCGCAAGTTGAGGCCTTTTTCTCTTGTCCTGTCACTTGTTACTTGGGAGAAGAGACATACCCCCACCTGGCTAAAACCTCCTTTCAGGCAGTTGTAGAGAGCAATAAGGTGTCCTCTCAGACTCCTTTCCTTCAGGCTAAACGACCCCAGCTCCCTCAGCCACTCCTCATAAGACTTGTTCTCCAGACCCCTCACCAGCTTCGCTGCTCTTCTCTGGACCCGCTCCAGCACCTCAATGTCTTTCTTGTAGTGAGGGGCCCAAAACTGGACACTGTATTTGACATGCGGCCTCACCAGTGCCGAGTACGGGGATGATCACTTCCCTAGTTCTGCTGGCCACACTATTCCTGACACAAAGCATTCAGCAGCATCCTCCAACGTTCTGATGGAAAGCTTACTTGGACTTAACCTGCTGAAAAATTAATTTCCTTCTATACAAAAATTTTTATAGGCCATTCTTATTAAACTTATCAAAATGGAAAAAAACTACCACACTAACTCTGCCATGAAAATGTAGTAAAGGTTAACAACTTATTACATTTGCATACCATGAAGAAGTAGTAGTGTGGCTGCTAAATACTCTTGGAAAAAAACTCCTGTCTGATGGAAAAATACTGTACCACTCAAAGCAGAACATTTCCTTTGAAAACCTCCCACCTTTCAGAAATGCTAGTAGAAAAAAAAAAAAAAAAACAAATAAAAGCAGAGTACTACACCTAACACACAAATGAAGCAGAAAATTTAATCAGTTAGACAACTTTGTAGCCAGGTCTGCTTCACAATAATCTCATGCCTTGCTATGTTAGTTAACAGAAAGTTGTTAAGAATACCTACTACACTGGTAGTACACATTAACAAAAACCCCTCACATTTATATCAATAGACTAAGGAATATTAGTAGCTCCTGACTTCTCTTAACTGTTTAAAATAAAATAGATTTGTTGATATTCTTTAAAGGTATGGTTAGAATGTCAGTCATTAAATAATATGATTGAGACTATTACTGAAAAGCTGAAATAAGAATTTAAGAAAACTGATCCAAGAGGAACGGTGTGGCACTCATTCACCCTAACTAATAAAACACGAGGAGGCAGGCATTCTATTAACTTCAGAACAGAAAAGACTAAGCAGATAAAGGAAGAAAGAATTCCAAACATTGATAGAAAACTCTGCTGTGCATAAGCTATCAGTGAGACCTTGCATTAAAAAGCTTAAAGGGACTACTGATTTTCTCTGTGGAGATCCTTTCTCACCCTGGTAACAGGAAAAAAATGTGAAAAGAAAAAGAAAAAGACGACCAACCCAACCTCATCCCGACCATATGTGAAAACAAGACACATCAAAAACTTTTAAAGGGGACACAAGTATTGAGCTATTGCACACAAGTCAACAAACCATGAAAAAAGTTTCTTTTTTTTTAATTGGGAAGTTATTTCTTCACAGAAAGAAGTTACGTTACCAAACGTAACTTCTGTACCAAACGTTGGAACAGGCTGCCCAGGGAAGTGGTGGAATCGCCATCCCTGGAGGTATTTAAAAGACAGGTAGATGTGGTGCTTAGGGACACGGTTTAGTGGTGGTTTTGGCAGTGTGAGGCTAATGGTCAGACTTGATGATTTTAAAGGTCCCTTCCAACCTAGACGATTCTATGATTCAATGATTCTATGTTAATGTGAAAGTTTCACGTCCCAACCAGCTCCAAATAATAAACAGAATTCAGCCCACTGAACAATTCCAGTCTCATTTAAGACTTGATATGAGTCTCCTGCAACTCAGGACAACGGATGATATGCTAAGCAGGGAGTGGTTATTCTGATTTGTAATTTATATATGAATAAATGTACTTACTTCTATGGGAACAGGATCGAGTCCAGCACAGTTTTCATTGCATTTGTCATAGACTAGTCTCAGTTTTCTGAAGAGTATTGATAGCTGACGGAGATGTTCCTGCAGCTTTCCCAATCTGTCTTGATATGTTCCAGTATGATAAGTAACACCATTCGGTAACTTAGAGAACCAAAAATGTTGAAAATATTATGTTAAAGTTTCTGCCACACAAAATAAATAAACTAAAATAAATCAGAAGGGTTTTTTGTACTTTTAAAATAAGACGATCACACTATCCCCACAGAAATCACCAAAATTTCTATTTGCTTTATCAGCTCATGTGATGTGCCAAATCACTGCTGTCAAACAGCTTCATGTATTCTTGACGCTTTGATCATTGTCAATTCCTCTATAACTCTTTCCAGGGAATTTCTTCAAAATGCTTAAGCACGACACTGTTATCTAACACTTTGAGACCTTGTGTTGCAACCCCAGGTCGCTATTCAGAGACACAACCAAAGTGAATTCAAAGTTAGCAAACTCTAAGTACATATTTCAATACCTAAGATAATTACAGAAGAAAACTGCCAGTCATGAAAATACAGAGGGAATGGGAGAGCCACAAATAAGGATTACGTCCACTTTAATAACAAAAAGAAATGTCAAGAAGTTCTAGGTGGAAAATATTACAGCAAATGATCAATGAAAATTCCCCTAAAATTACTCCGCAGATGTTAACAAAACCAGAGAAACATAACCGACATATAAACAGACTTCACTATTCATAAAGGAAAACACAGATATTAAGTGTATTTAGAGTATATTTATTGTGGGGGCAATAACAATTCAGCATTTCTGAATTTTCTCCATCTTCACTTAATGTACAGACATAAGCAAATATATATCAATATTAGTATTCACTTCTCCAATCAATCCTTCCTTTTTCAAGCAGTTTGATCAAGATATGTATTTAAATGTGCTAAGCTATTGCCGGTGCCTACATATACTGTCAGTTGGTCGTAAAAACATGGGAAGTTGAGGACTATAAAAATAAAAAGTTACGTCTCACCTGCATGTTCCTCAGTAACTGGAAGATTTCCATGGTTCGAAATACAATGTCCTGCACAGTCTCTTGGCCAATTCGACAGAGAGAAGCTGTATTTACCTCCCTAGCTGCCTGAGCTTGTGTCCCTGAGAAGGCACCAGGCGGCATGGCTGCCCCAGCGAGAGGGGGGGTCGACATCTCTTGACGTTAAGCAGTCCCACTGAGTCAAGCTGCACAAAGAAGTTAAGACGGCATGATAAAGTACTTGTTTGAGTCTATCATAATAAACAAACTTCTGTATGGTGGCTATACCGTTGCATTTCCCCGTATGTGGTCCTATCCCAGATAAAACTCTGCAACTGCTAAAAGGCGTCTCAGTGATGAGCCCTTCGGTTTGGGTACCGCTGCCTTAACCTCGACAGCCTTGCTGGGCAGTGGAACCAGATATGCTCCTCGCACACCCCCCTCAGAGCGGTCACCAGGAGGCCCCTGACACGACCTGTCACAAGGCAGCCCTCCCGCCGGCCTCCAGGGCCGGCACCTGCCCGACTCCCCTCTCTCTCCCCGGGGCCCCCGCTGCAGGCCCCTCCCGGACGAGCAGGCCAACCGGTGCCTCCCCGGCTAGTACGGCCGCCCGAGGAGCCAGGCGGAGTTACCAGGACGGGCTCCGACATGTTCTCGGCTCCCCCAGGCCGCAGCGGGGCAGCCCCCGAGGGGGCGAGAAGGGGCCGCCCCCGGGCCCCGCAGCCCCTCCCTGGGGAGGCCCCGTTGGTAACGGGAGGCAGCGAGCCCCCACAGACACCCGCACCCCCGCGGGCGGCGGCCGGTGGCCGGAACCCGCCAGGACTCACCGACAGCGGGGCGCCGCGTTACCCTGGAAACGCGCAGGCGGAAGCACTCGGCGGCGCGAGCCGAGGCGGAAGTGACGTCACGGCCGCCGCCAGTGCGGGACGGGGCGTGAGGGGGGACGGGCCCGGCCGGGGCGAGGAGGCGCCGTCTTCTGCTTCTGTTGCCCCGGGGAAACCCGCCTCGGCCTGCAGCCCTCTGCCCGCCGCGCACGGGCTGTCCGCCGCAGGCCGTACTCGGGAGCTGGCCCGTGTTTATTGCTTGCTGAATCGAGTGAGGGTGGACGAGCGAGTCAGCATCGAGGGGTGTCGGCCCCGAGCCCTGCGTGGGGCTTCCTGAGGCAGATAAGTTAGGTCAAAACCTTAGCACGGCTGCACACGTCACGCCACCCCCATAATGAGGGTGAGGGTTTGGAGATGGCATTTTTGGCAGGCCATGGTGATAAATCGGTGAATATCTGTTCTGCAAAGTAGGTGTGTGTGTGTGGGTATACACATGCACAACTGTATTAATTTTGTAGCCTTAGAGGTGTATTACTACCACTTTTTGCATAGATATATTTTTGCTAGTATAAAATGCCTTCCTGTATCGCAGTAGGTGTTTTTATAAAACTATATGTGTTTATATTATACCCACTTTTCACGGGTATAAAGCACTTTGCTGTGTGGCTCGTGTGCTTGTACTACACTAACACAATTGAATTAGTGCAGTTTCAAAGACACAAGGCCTCCTGCGTGAGGACGAAGAAACACCCTCAAAAAGAAACCAGGCAGCATCTGTGAGGGCTGATAGATAGGAATCGTCTATATAGTAGTTTGTGCTTACTGTCTGTATAATGAAAAAATTCTTTATATGCAAAAATCAGTAAGTACCAAAGTTTCTCTTTTTGCAGTTGATGTCATGCTTAGGACTCTCTTTGAGAGTTTTTGACTCTTTTTGAGTTTTTCAGTACCTGAAAATGCAGAAGAGGGCATTTATGTACCGGCAGCTTTTTGTGAGTTGTTAGGAAGTACAGTCTTACAGCAGTTGTGCTATATTAAAACAGATGTTATGAATGATCTTCAGTATGAAATGCATTGCATTTGTAATGCTGCAAAAATAAACCAGAAGTTTGACGCATGATACGCAGCCTTTGTTAAAGAAAGAAGGCGGCAGTCAAGCAACATTAAGGGATAGAACCGTTCAAACTTGCTGAGAGGCATTTTGCTGCAGAAAACATTTTTTACCTCAGAAACAGATTAATGAGGGGAAACACCACCCCCTTCCCTAAATTGAAGCTTTTTGCTGCCTGGGTAAATTCTCTCCAGCATGCTGCTTTAGCCAAGGTGCAATATAAATAATTACAAAGTATTTTAAGAAAGATCTTGGCATAAAAGATACAGAAGTGGTTTCTCAAAAGGGTAGAAGACCATTGTTCATAAAATTGAGAGGGATGTTTTCAGACAGCGAAAGAACATCCCATGGTGTCTGGCTAGACAACGCTTGGGAAGAGCAGCCCCCAGAGAATTTCTGAGGGCTTGTGTGAGGGTATGCATCTCATTCACTGTACTTTAAGGAAATGATGCAAGAACAGTTCAAGAGTCGAGCACAAAGGATAATGTTTTCCTCTTCTGATTGCATGCCCAAGAGCTCTGTTCACACTGCTTAACTTGCTGCCCCAAATCCGATGGCATGAGAGTAATGAGCAATTCAGACCACCTACTATTCAGGGCTGCCAGACGCAGACTCCGTTTACAGTCATATCCTGAAGTATATGACTGCCACGTACAGTAAGGAATTGAAATACAGAGCCAAGTCTGCATGCAAAGGGTGCTGAAGAACGTTGCTAGGAGGCCTAATGTTCTTCATTGCCAATCTGTGGAACCATCTAAATCTGATTTTTCGCTCCTAGACAAAGGAATCTCCTTTTAGATAAGCAATGGGGGTTTTTTTTGGTTGAATGAGAAAAATATTAATATATATTTTGCTTTTTAAAAGCAATATATTAAGCAGCCGTTGTCTGACTTCAGTTTGAGCCAACTGCTTTCGTCTGGAAGGTGTCAAAATCAGAGTTCATCTTTCACATCCATTTCAATTTCTGTGGCATCACTTCAGCCAGTCTTAGGATGCTGCAGCCTTTGTTCTTGGGTTGCAGAGAAGCTACCAAAAAACTAACAAAGAGGACAAGTCTACAGGTAATATCCTACTCCAATCAACTTTAACCCAAATTTGAAATTAGGACTCTTTAAAGAGTAACTACTTCAGCGATTATCATTTTCACAGTAATAATGGCTTATGATTTTCTTATATTTTAAAAGGTTCTCACACATATACCCTGAGCAACTCCAAAGATGGTATGGCTATGCTCTATCAGGAAAGCAAAAATCCTCAGGATTGAGGCAAGGGAATAATTGTTGCTTTTGTTTAAACAATTTTCGGTAAATCGGTCAATATGTTTGCAAGGAAATGTGAATCATTCTATTGAAAAATAAACAGAACTGGTGGAATTCCTGGGTTATCCTCTATGTTCCCTGAATGAAGAAGAGTGTGCTTCCTCCAAAATCTCCTCACGCTGTTCCTTAGCAGCAGTGCTTTGATGCTGCTCCGAGGGTGACAGATGGGCTTAGGGGAAATGTGTTAACCAGGAAAGGACTTTTTATTCTCAGTCCTGTCCTATTCAGTGTTTATGTGTGGATTCAAGGAGAAATAATGGGACTTTGTGGAACCTTTGCCAACAGTAAACAGACAAGGCACAATTTTACTGTTGTCAAGCTGTGATAGATAACAGCACAGCACATAACTTTTTTAGTATGTGTCCAATGCAGACAGTTAAGCTGGGTGGAGTTTAATTCAGCAGAGATTACATTTATAGGCCAGAGGAAACAGTTAAGGACTATGATTAGGTGAGGCGGATTGTGGGTTTGGGGTTTTTTGTGTGGTGTGGGGTTTTTCGTGACAGTGTTTTCCCCATTCAGACAGGCGTTTTCATGAACTGTGACAGCAGCCGTTTGGAGGGAAGCAGGATCATCCATGGTAGTGCTAGATAAGATGGGATAAATTAGATAGGATCAGAGCCCAAAGCATCAGAGCAAAGGACAGTACTCCATGCCTTTGCCCAGAAGAGGATGGACACAGCTGTTTTCTGGACCAAGGGGGAGCTGGGGTTGAGCAATTATAACTTCTCTGCTATTACGTCGTTCTGTTGTACAGCCTTTTGGTGCTGCAGGTGGTAGAAAGACAGCAAGAGAGCAAGTTGGCAGGGGTTCAGCCTCCCTGCTTCCTTCTTTTCTCCTTCATCCTTTATACATCCATAAGCAAACTTCTCTATACTTGCTATGTGTTACTGGCACCTTCTGCTGGGGCACAGAGAAACAGGGTAAGCGTCATGCGTACTGGGTTTCATGCAGGTAGTAACCAACTTAAGTGGTTTACCATAGCCCAGCCTCTGAATGGTTCACAGAGTGGTCAGAAAAAATGATCTGTAAAACTCTGATTTCAGAATAGGCTTACGTGGTAGGGTGGCTGCTAGGTGCCCACCAAGCCGGTCCCTCACTCCCCATCCTCAGCAGGACAGGGGGAGAAAATAAGAAGAAAAACTCAGGGGTTGAGATAAAAGCAGTTTAATGAAAGAAAGCAAAGGCTGTGTGTGGAAGCATGGTCCTGCTATAGACTGATCCAAACCGCACTGGAACAGGTGTCCTCTTAGAGTATAAATACTGTTGGGACCTGCGTTGCCTCCATAACTCAGAGTTGCATCCATTTCCCATAATATGAAAACAAGCATTTAGAGGTGATAGGGAAGTCAGGCGAAGTGTGGTAGTTCAGTGTACGTTTGGGGGGCTTAAAGCCTGATGAAACTTTTTGGTTCTCATTGTGCAGTGGATCCTATGCACCCATTTCTTGATCTTGACAGGTATGTTGTATCACCAATTCTCTACTTCCGTAAAGTTTGCTTCTTGACCTTCAGCTCAGAAATGTTGACCTTGGCCCATTTCATGTCCCTTTAAACACCAAAGAACTAGTTTCGCATTCACTGCTTTCTGGCATAGAGGTTGGTTGAAACATCCTTCCCCATGTTTTACGTGATGGGCCGTTATGCCCAGCACTTGGTACTCTCACTGTAACTGTTACAGGAAGGAGAAAAAGAAAGAAATAGCAGGAAGTCCTCAGACATTGGTATCCCAATGCAGAAATCTCATCCTTATAATCTTTCTGCTTTTGCAGTTGTTCAGTTGCTTGTCTCCAAAGAGACATCTGGGAATCCCAACATAAACTCAACATTGTGACTTTAGACCCAAGCCTACAAGCAGACCTATCATGTCTCCTTTTGGTCTCTTGCTGCCCAGCACCTCTTCTGCAGCCTCCTGCAGTATTGGTGCTCCAAATGCTGACGCTGAAAATTATTCAAACACAACAGTACCAAGTTTTTCTTCTTGCCCCAAAATAGCTGTGAGCAGGCTGTGACTTCTTGTACTGGAGATTCAGATATTTCCCCGTCCTATTTTTCCTGAGCAAATGGTATCTTGTGGGGCTAGCTGTTTGGGGAAGGAGGCATTCCAAATTGCAGTTTATATAAACTGTATGTCTTCATCAGCCAGATGTGCATTAATGATGCCTGTGGATAAATTTTCAGCATGCTTGTCTGATGGCTTCTCCTGGGGCTTGCACAAAAATGGCTTGGAAATGGAACATTTGCAAAGAAGCGGATGCTGGCAAAAGAAAGCATTACAATGAGATGTAAAATATGTGCACTGTAATTTATACAGGCAACTAGCTTCTGGAAAACTTGACCTCTGGCCAGTAGAGGACAGAAACATATCCAAAGAGACCACCGAAGCAGTGACTGGTACCCAGTGGGACAGAGATGGAGGGACTAATTATATTTTTGCAGCTGTTACACCAATACTGGAAGTATATTGGTGACAAATGACTTTGTGGTGGACAGCACAGTAGTTAATAGCAGAGAAAAGCTAGTCTTCCCCGTGGTTTGACTGCTTATGTGCTATTAGCATTATAAGCAGGAGTGCAAGGGTGGGTTTTCCCTTCAGGGGTCATTGCTGGTATGCAGTTTCCCACTGTTGCTCCACAGTTGGAGGCACAGTTCTCATTAAGGTGTTGACAGATGATATTCCTGTGACTCACTCCATAGTAGGAGAGAGAGAGAGATCCTGTGCTCTTTTCTTTCCCAAAACATGCCCTAGTTGTGTGAGAGGATCCATGCTGTGCTCTGTAGCATGTTGCTTTTTGTCCTAGACCTTGAAAGGCACAGCAGCCTGGGGTTTCTCTCTTCATCTGCCTCTATTAAAGTTTTATTTCTCCCTCTGACTATAAACCCCTCATAGCAGGTGAAAACTTTCTCTTTGACTTTACAGGAACAAGCCCACTCTGTTGTCATTTGAGGGGCACTGGCTACCCGTCAGCTGACTGCAAAGAGCATCCGTATTCTTGAAGTATTGTAAGCCTCATCGTTGTATCTTATATCCATGGCAAGAGGTGTTTTCTTTCACCTTAACTTCATTCTTATGAGCAAAATTAATTGTGATTTATTCAGTGTCAATCAGTTTAGATTCTCCAGTCTCCTTTCTTATTTACAGTTTCCACAACCCTTCCTGCATGTGAATCCGATATTGCATGCAAACACGGAGGGCATGTAAAACAGGTATTAATAAGGTGGTAAGATCAGCCCTTCTGGTCCTGGGAGTTTTTTGCATTCTGGTCAGTAGCTCCCCTACGTGTGTAACCATTCATTGACTCATTCTGTCTCCTTCACTCCCTCATTTGGACATTCGTTCACATAATCTATTCATCCCAAAGTGTGTTTTGCTCATCTTGTTTTCTTATTGGTAGCTTTAGAATGATTTAAACGAAACCGGACATACATTATTTAGTAGTGTCAGATACATTATGGTAGCAGCAGCAGCCTCCGGGCAAGAGTATAACCTCGTTCTGCTGTGCAAATACAGAGGAAAATGGTCCTTGTCCTGGATGGTTTACAATTCAGAGATTGTGTATTTCACAGCAAAGAAGAAGATAGATTGAAAAGGGACCTAATAGTTTCTGGATAAGGAGGTTGGAGTGTCCTAATTTACCATGAAAGTCATCAGCAGTATAGATGGTAATGCAGGAAAAGTTATAAGGGCATGAAAGATATATAGTGTAGATCCTGTCCACAAAAACCATCATCTCTCAACGCAAGTCAAATGCCACTTGTGTCTTCCCAATGATATAAGACTGTGAACTAGGGAATGGAATAATAGATAGGAAAAAAAGCATAGCTGGAGGCAGATGTTTGAACACAAATCATCTCTCTAGGCTGATGCATTATTACGGGGTTCCTGGATTGACTCATTGACATTATTTATGCAAAACTTCTGGACACATTCCCTCTGTGCAATATTACAAGCAATACATTACAGGATGGAGGATGTCTTCTATTTCCCCAGAGTTTTCTATCCTGTTCCTATATAACCTTCTAGATGTATATCACAATTACTAGAAGCAATATATTTCTCATTATAACCTGGAATCTACATACAACATCTGGCCATTTTTACTGACCGCATTCTCAGCTGGTGCAGGCTTGGATGATGGCAAAACTCATCCTCTTCCCTGATCTGTACTAATTGCACATTAGATTTTAGGCTTTTTTTCTTGAACACCATGTATCCTAATTTTGTTCTGGAGTGTTGGAAAGTGTTTTGTAACTTGTAGGGTATGTGGTGTGTGTAAGAGATGTTCGGTAGACTCTCTATGACTGCAACTGTGCTAATAAATTAAATGTTCATCAGGCTGTTCTCTGGGTGCAAGGCCAGTTGGCGTGAAACAGCCCAACTCTTTTAAACTTTGATAAAGGGTAGCAACACGTGTGCTGCCTACTGGAAGTGATTGGTGTCTCATGTTAACTCCCAGACTGTTGGTGGTAGACCACTAGCTGACCAGGGTAGTCTACACTTCTTTTTGCAATGCAGTCTTACCAGCAAGTACATCCATAATAATTGCTTTTTTTTCTTTTTTCTTATGACCAGCATCTTCAAAATGCAAAATGGGATGGAAGAAAATAGAGCTACTAAAGAAGAAACTTCATAATCTTATAAACCATGTCATTTTTACGAAGATAATGGAATTTGGTGGAGTTGTTTGGGTTTTTTTAATTGTTATAGAGGCTTTTTTAACGTGAAATGTGGCATGAGCAAGTGCTGTCTCCATGAGCTGTGCGAAGTGAGTGAGAAGTCTGGTGTTATTTCAGTTTCACAAGTTTGTCAGTGTCTGGAACAAGGCTTTTCCTGAAATGAAGATGATAATTAGTGATCTGAGATCTAAGCGTGTTCTGAGGTTACAACTCAAAAAGGCTTATTAGCGGAGTGAGCATACTGTCAAATGCGGTGTGACAGCATGAGGGTCTCTGAACGTGGTAATGCTTGGAGAATTTGGAGAATTCCTGCTTTGGATGGCAACAACATTACTTTTAGTCATTTGTGAGTAGAGACTCGACCACAGCTAGTAGCAATGCTTTTGCTGAAAATAATGACAACAAAAGGAAGAAAGGAGTGTCAGCCACACAGAGCTCAAATATCAATCCTGTGCTGCTGTGTCAGGCTGTTACAGCTGAGAAGTACAGTGATGTTCCTCTGAAAGGGGCTGCCATAGACTTGCTGTTGCTCGTGCTTTAACAGGGACAGCAGAGGAGCTGTCTCAATCCTAAGAAAACTCTCATGGTTGCTTCTGTCTTTACAGATACATGAAGAGCAAGGATGCAGGCAGAGAAATTGTAAGGGTAGAGAGGCAGAATATGTTAAAATTACTTGGTACCATAGAAAAGGGTTCTTAGAAACTCCAACTGTTTTAAAACAATGCAATGAATTCTGAAAGAAAAGGAAGGAAAAACAGAAAAGCACACGTCCTCGTTCACCCAAAGCCCTGCTACCAAGTCCTCCAAGTGTCAGCTTCTTCAGCTCTGCAGAAGTAGCCAAAATCTTCCTGCATTAACGGGTGATGTGATGCTGGTTTTATTTACTTTGGTGGAGCTGACTGATCACCTTGGCTCCATCACTGAATGCTGTGACTGTTGCAGTAGGGTGTTACCATGGTGTACCTCCATCCTGGAGCTCAAAGCAACCATCGTGGAGCCCTTCTGCTGCAATTGCCTGCTTCCTGTAATGCAGGAAGATTTTTAAAGAGCCTGTTAAAAAAATAAAATAAAAGGCCATAAATTTAGGTCTTACAAAACCAAACTTTATGCTAAAAGTCAATGAAAATGTCTCCACCACGTATTTTCAATATTCAGAGCAAACTGCATGTGTGGTGATACCAAACAGAATTGGTTAAAAAAAAAAATTTCTTCTCATTCCCATCTCCTTCCACCTCATTTCCAGTGACTCCAGAGAAGTGATGAAATTTTTTTTGTTTGTTTTTCATTGATTTTTTACATCTGAAATGTTCGAGAGGGGGAAAGTGTCTTTTCAGGTGCTCATCTTCTGATATATGATGTGAGGAGTAGCTTCAGATGTTTTCTGTAAACTGCGTAGAAGCTTTTCATTAAGTGAAAGTATTTGATGGAAAATTTCTGGCCACCACAACCCGAATGACATATCACATAGCTTTGTGATAATAATAAGAGAAAAAACCTGAAGTGAAACAGAGCAGAAAGTGGCAATGTGAAAAGAAGCTGACTAATTAGTTAGATTGCTCAAGCAAAAAAAACTGCAACAAAGCAAGATGACAGTAACCCCTTCAAGCTTTCCATTTATTGTTCAGCTAGACATTTGAAAACTCTTCCATTTTAATGCTATACGGGCATTGTTGGCACACATGACAAGTATTGTAGCTTTGGGGGTAAGAAGTGGGACCTTTAAAAAGCATTGTTTTAATCAATACTAACCCCTTAAAAGAGGCCTTTCTAAAAAGCCTTGGCAAATACCACCCGTGTGGTTATCTACAAAAGAAAGACTCAGATATGAAAACGGGTGTACACTCTCGGTATGATGCTGATAACAATAGTAATCCATGCATCACTGTAAGAGAGAAAAGTTGAAAGAACTGTATACCTAGAAGAGCGGAAGATATGCCACAAGGAGCAGCACTTTATCGTAGACCTCTTTTTCTATTTTTAATTTCTAGAGGTATTATCCTCGGCTCTCGTTGCTTGAGATGAGGATCTTCAGGTCCATATGTGTTTATTTCTCACGTGCAGGTGCCAAATTACTGTACAGAAAAAAGGTATATATAAATAATACAGAAAAAGATTATATTTTTTCAATTCAGAAAAATCTGTGAAATCCTTTTTGCAGCCTTCACAGAATGGAAGTCTGGGTCTAGTTAGAGTGCTTACAGGTAAATTCTGTGCCCTGTTGCTACTTCTGCAGCTGAGATTAAATGAATTTTTAGTTTAATTTAGAAAGATTATAATTTACCAGTACGTGTTCCACACACTATAGGAATGCACTTCCCTTGGACCAGTAAATACCTATCTTTCAAATACTCTTTTTCGTTCTGTCAGCCTGTGCACATCTTCCCACCAGAGACACAAGTTTGCCATCCCATCTTTCTTCTTAATCTTAATATTTAATGATAGAAATGTATTTAGGGATGCTGCTTCCATTCATGCCAGAAGTGACACAGCAAACATACAGTATTAAGAGGGCATGGGAAAAGGTCCTGCAGTAGCTGATGTCTGCTGAGTAATAGCTGCAGGCATGAGGAGAATTAAAAGCTTATCCTCAAGCACGAAAAGAAGAAAACTACAGTCCAAAGGTCAAGTCAGTGTTTCATCATTTGTCATTTAAGCTGAACTGATTTTTCAAATCCATATCCTCCGATAGCATGAAATGTGAAGTTTTCTAAGTGACTTATCTTTTGTCTATATAGCACTGTATGACAGCAGTGGCAGTATCTAGTGATTCATGTCTTTGGGGAAGTGGGTAACAGGAGGAAAAAAATACATGCTGGGGTTGATGAAAATTGTCATGGTTGCATTGATGTCAAAGAGCCAGCTATCAAGTGGCAGGGCAAATTTAAGTGAGTTGAGGATCTGTGCCCTCCTGTATTTTATTAACCGACAATCCTGACTGAAAACTAATGAGGATGACACTTAAAAAGAATTGATTCATACAAATTCAAAATGTAAACTGCGGAATTTAAGTCTTGGTTTGGGAGACTTGAGAATGTGGGATTGGTGAGCCTTGGTCCAGCTTACAGTAAATATAAAGGGCCATTTCTAAGATGCATATGTTCCCTGGGATAATTATTTGAAACCCGGACTGAGGGCACGTTCTTCCTGTATTATCTAGCTAACACAAGCTTAGTGGGAGAGTTGTGGCTTCTTTACTGAACACCTAACCACTAGTGGGATCCTAATAAAGTATGACAGAAGAAAGTCTTTAGCTAATTTTAATTTCTTTTATTTTAAAAATATTTTTGTTTATGTCTAAAATTCTTCAGAATTAATTAACCCCATAGTTCAGCTTTCCATGACCAATAGACTTTACAAGTTGTAATATATCAGCTAAATTAATTAACACCAGCCCAAGTAATATGTTTCAGATGTTAATCTCATCAAATCCGCAGGCTAAATGGGAAAAACTGACATTAGGGACAGGACTATAGCTACTGAAGTAAAAGAAAAGGCTGCATTTAATCATTAATAGCCTAAACATCAGGTCTGAAATAACAATGCTTCTCAGACTCATAATCCCAGAGGGACAGACAATCTTTCATCCTTCTCGAGTAAATATGCCAGGAGTCGGTAGTTTGCTAGGCCTTGGTCTTTAGCATTAGAATTTAACTATCAAGATCTTGTTTCCTATGAACAGTACAGATCTTATGGGAAGAGTGGGGTTTAGTTCATCCAATTTGCCGTCGTTTTCACCAGTTTTTTATCTTCACATCCTTCACCCCACTTCTGATTTTTCAGCAGTGCAGTAAGCGTACAACAGGAAGGGCACGGGAACTCGAAGCCTAAAGCAGGAATCCAGGATGAGGGCAGTGCTGGCGGCATAATGCTGCATACAAACAGAGCTTAATTAATCTGGTAAACTGCTTTAGAGAACATGTTGATATTTTTGTACCGTGCATATACAAAATTGTTTATATTGACTGATAGGTGATGCTGTTGCATCATTCCAGCTGTGCATCCGCACCGTGTTTTGTTTTTTGAAGGAACTCCAAACTCAATTTCTGTCAACATGCAAATGTTTTTGCAGTCCCTTAATATGGACATAAATGATGGATGCCAACAAATATGCAATCCTCACTACCCAGGACTGCACCTGAATCTCCTGTCTGGGCATCTTTCCCCATTGTTTAGGGCCATGTTAAGGTCAGTGGAAAGCAGCAACAGTCTTGTTTTTACACATGGTCTGAGGGAACAGAGTCAGGTTCTTACGGAGATGCTTTTAGCAGGTCCTTCTCCTGACCTCAGCTTCCCATCAAGTCTAACAGGGGCAGTTGTTAGTGTCTCTCTTCTCTCTGTCTGTATCCAGTCTCTCTATGTGATCTACTTAAAAAGCTTCAGTGACCATTTCCATGCTAACAATTCATAAGTCTACCTTTAATGAATCCCTCATCTCAGCTGGTTTGATTGGCTCTGATCCAGGGAAGTACTTAAGCATGTGCTTAGCTTTCAGTTTATTGACATTCCAAACTCAGGCCAACATCACACTTTGGAGAGCTGTCAAAATAATAACTAATTTTATTATTGAAATTGCTGTGCTTCGTACTGTAAGGTTGACATAAAAATTGGATTAGTATTGACCCTTCTAAATAAGGGATACTAGAAAGTCATTCAGCACGTAAGTGATTTCAGAAAAACTGAAGAAACAGACAACATTAATAAATTTAAAATGAGTTATATGTGGCTGAATGTCACATCTTAACAACGTATCCAATACACAAGTCTACATTTAGGAGAGTGCGTTTATAAAAGCATATGAACCATATAAGTTGATACTACAAATTCTGTATTGCATGTTAAATGTCTCTGTGTGTGTGTTTCTGTGACTGTTTGTATGTAGCTGTATACATCTACCCAGTCATCTTTGTATTGTAAACCATTGTATTCCAAATGTAGATGAGGAAAATAATTCTTTCTGACCTCTCATGTATTTTAACTGCTTGACTAAAATTCGGAGAATTATCTGAACAAGACTGTTTGCCCATCTGTCTTCACACTAGGAGAACGGTAGCAGCTCGTGTCTTGTCTTGTCTGTTGGTTATTTAGTAAATGTCAGCAGTATAATTGGTCTATAGGAATTGTGCTACTGCTGGTAATGTTCCGTGCATTGAGATACATATATATATATATATACACACAAATATATATATATATCACAAGAAGATGCAAATGTATACTGGTGTGTTTATACTAGGGAGAACATTTTCAGAATGAACTTAACTAACTGAAGTGTTCCTTAGCTGAAGGAGAAAGGAAAAGTAGAAAATAACTTCAGATGAAATGTTCCTTAGGCACAGATAGGATCCTTATTTGACCATATAAGGCAAGACTTAAATTTGAACACAGCCTTCATATGAGCGTGAGAGCCAGGAACAGATTGACTTCCTGGCGAGAAGTGAGTGAATTGCTTCAGCAGCCTCTCCTCATTATGTTGTTCCTGATGCTGTAAACTTTCTTATAGTGGTAATTCCTGCTTCTGGATTCATAGATCTTCTTAACTTTGGATCAAGAGTAGAGATCAGCTCAGGCCAAAGTGGCTGGGGCTCCTGATCCTTGCAACTACCAGGTTGCAAGATCAAAACCGGAGGAACCTTCTTCCTTACCATCTGATTTAAAGGGTGAACCAAAAGCTAGTGGGGAGTTCTAAGCTATAGTAGATAAATCCAAACAATTTTGGATCTGTTTTTAGGAAACAACACTCAACTAACTTAATAACATGTTATATGGGTATTTCTGAATTCTGGATATTCAAAACCAGATACAGGATGTGGATGTGAATTTCATATTTAACCTCAATTTTCATAATCATTGGAATCAAAAAAGCTCAATTCCAGATGCCTCTGATCATTCAGAGCTCTGTGGCTTTCTCCTGATGAGAATCTTAATATGTCAAGATGAGGAAGTATGAGATTGGAAGGCAAAAGTGATCAGAGTGACAGCTGAAGGTGGTTAGCAGGCCAGACAATTGCATATATTTGAATGCTGAATCTATACTGTGATACTAACAAATCCAGCAAATATGAAATTTTTGCAGAATATAAGCTGAATATAGGCAAAATTGAAAGGCTATTGAAAATCATTCTCAAGTAGTCTTCCTACTGGCTAACAGAAGAAAGCTGGATGGATATGGGTGACTGCTGGGAGGGGTCTCCACCTGCCGTTGGAGGATGGCTCTGTCCTCCTCTGTTTGGCTTGAAGAGTGATGCTGCAACCTTTCCTGCGGTTGAGGCACACAGTCCCTCTTTTATCTAACTGGTCGCTCTTCAAATACAGAGTAAGAGCATTATAACATTTTATATCCTGGACAGAGATAGCTGGTAGCAGATGGAATAAGGGCATGGATGTTATTACCATATTGGAGATCGGGGATGGAAAGTGCGTGGTGATAGGATTTCCTTATAACTAGTAGTCATCTGAAAGCTGTGGTGTGCAGACTAACCCTGTCAGCCAGACTCTCCCATTAGTCAAAGAGAGCAAAAGACACCTGCAGAGGACGGTGTCCCCAGGACTGCTGGTGATGCTTCTCTCTTGACTGTAGAGAGCTGCTTAGACTGGACAGCTGAGTCAGGGAAGGCAAACCCCATTCCCAGTGACAGTAGCAAACCTCCTGAAGAAGTCTGTGGCATAGTTATCGGAAGAGGATTTCCAAAATGCAGTGTCTTGAGTGCAGTGCTGCTCTTTATTTTTAAAGATGAGTGTTTGGTGACAAAGAAAGATGGAAGAAGAGAAGCCTCCTGCTGAGGCAGAACTGAGGGTCGTCAGTGTAGATCTGGAGCTTATTCCTGAGAAATCATATCTGTTTCAGAGATTTGAAATTAATCTGAAGGCTGTAGGGAAAGTGAAGAAGTGAAAATGTGTCTGTGAGGCAGACAAAGTGTGATTAGTTAGCAGACAAGCAGGTTCTAATTGCAGTAGAGAGCTGAATGTGACAAAACAGACCGTCCCCCTCATCTTGGAAAGATGGCCTACTGTGCCATGATGACAATGACAGATAAAGGAGTGTCGTTTAAAATAATATAAATTGAGAAGCAGTCGCTTTGTGGGTCTGACTGATGAAGCCACCCAGAAAGTAAGACATCCTCCAAAGGGGATTAGTGATTTAAACACAAGACTTGGTGTCCTCCAAAGGTTCGCAAAGGTGAAAGGCCGCCATACCAAAGGAAAAATGGCACTTTGCTACTTAGTCTCTGTTCTCAGGATGAATTGCGGGCAAGGGAAAGGAGAGTGAAGATGTCAAAGAATGAAATGTCAGTAAAAGGGTAAGAAAAGGAAAAGAATTGTAAAACCATTTTAAGTTCATTTGTGATAAAACGGAACCTATTTACAGGAATGTCTACAGCAAACTTCTTTCATCTGAAAAACCTTATACTCCTGCATCAGCTGAAGTTAACAGGATTCATATCTGAGTAAGATTTGATTTTTATACAGGAACATTTTCTTTGATATAATTTTATTTGTTTTCTGGCACCGTCTGCCCTGCCATGTACTTACATTTAATTTTGTTTTCTGTGGAACAGTTTTTTTCACTACTTGTACCATAGATGTTTGCCTTTACAAAACAACTGACAGTCCCCATATGCACTACGGATATGCGCATGGGCGCTCTGGTTCAGTCCAGTGAGGGTCCTTAAATGCAACATTCCCTTTACTGTGTGTCACTGGCAGCTCTTGAACTCTGCTGCTCATCACTGGAATGGGGACTTCACTTGAGATGCCCACTGTGATCTTCACAGCCGTGCTAGGTCCTTCACTTTTCTTGCACCATAAGAAGAGAGTGTATAGGTAACTCTACATTACTCTGACATGAAAGCTCGTACTTTCAATGAGGTGATCAAGGAGACAGTGGAATTCACACTAGGGAGTCCATGCGCGTACAAAAAGAAAGCAATATGCCAACAAAACTACTTCAATACAACCATCTAGCATAGATGAGAGGCAGAGGGTAGTGACCTGCATTACCTCACTCAGAAGGGGGCCGTGAGGATTTTGTTTCTCTCGGTGTCATCACCTATACCTTCTCCAGCCTTTGTTTCACTTCCTCCATCTTTTCCCATAAAGCGCTTAATCTGCCTCAAGGATATCTTTAGGGTGACTAACGATGTGGTTTGATTCAATTATAACATACCCAGCCTCAAATCTCTTTCAGGAAGTGCCAAGTGCTCATCTCTAAATGTACTAGCTTTTTGTGTGCCGGTGGTCGAAGATTCTCAAATCAGGTAATTCTAAAAGCCAAGCCACCTCTGAGAATTTTGGCCATAGTCCAGAAATTGGCTTTTTGAAGTTTGAAGCAGGATCTCTGAGTTTAGTTCATCTGGTGCTAAACAAAGGATACAGTTTGTGTTGTTTAATGTGTTCGCATTATTTAACAGATGCACCTGGCAAAAGCCCACACATCCCTGGCATCTCCCGGCAGCCGCAACAGCACTTTCTGTCCTGGTCAGGTAAGGGGTTCGGTTTCCATTCCCATGCTCCCTGTATTGACAGATTATTTCAGATGAAAGAGACAAAGCAAAGGGAACAGGAATTCAGACAAGCAGCTTGGAACGAACAAGGGATGCATATTGCCAAATGCCCAATCTATCACCATCAGCATCACTGTATCCAACGTCTTTCTGCACTTTTGAATCATCACGGGCTTTATACATTCTCCCCCTTCCCCGGTTTCTAAATCTCTTTGTTGGCCTGTATCATTTTCTTTCTAGTGGGTATTATTTTTCTTCATTTTTTCTTTGCTTCCACACATATTTTTATGCAAGTCAGAAAAGATGTTTTGTCACCTGCAGCTAAGCTGCCAACTGAAACTGGCTGGCGTGTGCACATTAGGCCAGGAATCTGCAAGCTTCACTGGCTGCTAATAAAGTGGCAGATTGATGTTAAGATTGTCTGACTTTTAAGTCCCTATATATAGAGTCAGCCTTGTTAGCCTTATTATTTATTTATATAGTACTAAGGGTATACGTGGCACTTTACTAACAAATGAGGAGATGAAGTCCCTACACTGAGCCACTTATGGTCTAGTTTAGATTGCCGTGATGTTTAACAGATGAGTGGACACATGCAGGAGTAGGGGCGAATAGCAATGAGGAGGAACTGAGTCATGTAAGGCTCCATGAAAGCAGCAAAGATTTAACACTGATGTCTTTAAGGACAACACTGGTGGCTTTAAGGACATCCTTCATGGTGACTGTGGGTAAAGTCTTTGGACTGCAGCTCCAGAGAGCTCGATTTAACAGCTGAGACTTCAACAGATCAAGCCTTAACAGTGCATAGTGTGAACTGCTGTTGTGTTTCAAAATAAGGTCTTAACTATGGGCTTAGTTTTAACTTTTGGCATCTTGACTTCAGTAGACCTGTGCCAGCTTACATCAGCTGAGGATCTGTCCCTAAAAACAGAAAAACACAGATTACCTGCCTTAGCTGAGTTCTGAAAAGACATCTGCAAACATTTGGGCTGTTTTGTCTGATGTCACTAGGGTTTATTTGTAATTTATCTGGCAGTAGAAGGTGGAACGCACCTCACATTCCATTTCGAGGAGACGTATGTCAGATTAATCAGTGTTAACATACTTCATTTTTTTCAGCCTTAATGTGCATTTTCTTCTGCTATTGTACAAGACACACAAACAATTTCAGTTCTTTATTGTTTTTCTCTTGACTTGTTGACAAAGCAACGAGCCATCTCTAGTGCTGATCTCTAAGGTATGCAGGCATTCTTTTCAGCAGGCGAAGGATTCGTCTATGACAACCTGTTATTCTTATCCCATTGTTCCACTTTCTGCCTTATCTGTTGGTGCTTCTTTCTTCGCATTAGACGTTCCTTGCTGGTGGGCTGTGTTATCAAGTGCTCTAGGACATCTTAGCTAAGGGATGCATCTCTCTTGAGTAGCATGTCAGAGGGATCTTCAAAGAAGACTTAACAAAGGATGCATTTGAAGGCAAGAGAAGTCTGGCTATTTTAACTATTCTTCCTTTTGATCTCTGAAAGTAGATTGTGAATGTGACTGCTCTGTATTTTCCTGTCGGGTCCCTTGACTCTTTTTCTAAAAGGTTATGTTAGTTACTTTCTTGTCCAAAGGGACTCTTTCCTGTACTAGATGCATTTCTGAAAATGTCAACTGAAACTCCTCTGCCTCCTATTCTTGTTTGGTTTTAATATTCTCAGTTTCATATTACCCGAATAGCAGAGCGCCATCAATTTTCAGATCTTTCAAACTTCTCGGAGAAGTTTGGTGCTATTGGATGTCTTGTTTGTCTTCTTCACTTTGCTGTCTGACAACAAAAGCGACCCACCTTTTGCATTGCTGAACACAGCGTTATCACTTCATTACTACTGCTCTTGTCTACTCCTCTGCAGCCTCCCCTGCCCTTGTGCAACACGCAGCCTTGAAAATCTGTTTGCCAAACTTCAGTTCTCTTACTGTTTCTTTGCTTTAATTTTCACTGCTTTAATTAAAAAGCAGCAACAACCCACTGCTTTAACTCTGTCTCAGCGTAAACTGAAATAGAACTTTTTGTTTAAGACTCACAAGCAGAATCAGCTTCCTGGCACTTTTAGTGGGTTTTGTCTATAAATTGCCTGCTGTTGTTGAATTAGCATGGCTAGAGCTGCACAGAAACTGAATTACTGCAGACTTCAATTTTTCTTCTAAAATCTGAATAAAAATGGCAAATTAAGAATAATTTCCACCAATAAAAATATTTCATTCCTGGTTAGATGACACATTTCTTTCCACTAAAACCAGAAATTTAGTGTGAGTTTTGACTTTCTAAATTCTCCAGAATTTGAAGATAAAATGCATTTAAAGATCTGAGTGATATGAAAAGTGAAACTAACGCATTTATTGCTCCAAATAGGAAAAGTTCAGTTTTTACATTGTATCCAGGCTTTGCTTTTTTCTTAATTGCACCATCTGGTCTAATAAAATATGTTCCGTCTCCTTGCAAACTGATTCAGTGACGGATGTGGGTAACTTTTACATATTTAAAAATCCTAACTGGCATGGTGTTTATAAAATTGTTGAAGTTTTATCTGTGTGATAATCGGAATGACTAGTGTTAAGAAAGGTGAGAAAGAGAGATGGATGTCTTAAAAGATGCAGGAGTGTTAGTGAGGGAGGCTGTACCAGAATGTGGGAACTTCAGAATTAAGACTAAAATGGCTGTAGGGATACAGGCAAATGTGTTTGCTTCTCTAAAATTTAAATGCTAATGCGGATTTCTTGTCAAGTCTTTTTATTAACCATTTTCAAGATGGCTGGTTATAGCATCTGATGGGAGAATCTCTTGATGGCTGTAATCTGCCACTTTACGCTAGCCAAGTGCTTCCCTGGGACTGCTCTATTCCATTTCTTCCCACTTCAGACATCAGAGACAACATATCAGCGATCTACATGGGTGACGTGGTTAATCCATCCAGAAGGGAACCGAGGGAGATGGGAGGAATTTTAATGAAAGATTTATTATTTATAATAAAAGTTAATGCCGTTCATTTTTTTTTATTGCATCTTTCCAGTTAACCTTGAGCTGATTGCTTGTCTAGTAGGCTATAATAGTGATCGGTTTACGCAGGTGAAATTAGAGAGACACATGAGAAAATCAATGTGTAAAACTGAAACGTAGTAGGAGACTTGGCATCTTCAATAGGAGACAGTTTTGCCTTGTGCTTCCTTGCATACATATGTTCAGAGGGAAAGAAATGATGAAGAGGAACAGAGATTTTTGCACTTCGCCATGGAGACTTTGACACACTCCCAAAATGACAGCAGAGATGAAAGGTGGACAGATACAGGCATGATTTCTAGTACTTATTGTAGCTGTACATAGTGTAACCAGAGCACATAGAGCCTGGAGTGACTATTTTAATCCAAGTAGCCTTGGGCTTACAACTTGTAAATCACAGTCTCTACCTGTGTCATGTGCTTTGCTGTGGATTAGTTAATATCTTGAAGGCATTTTGAAGTACCAGCATTCCCAGGCCTTAAATTAGGCATCATTTTGCTATTTGCAGTTCATATTATATCATTTTGTCTCATTCCTATTCAGTCATTTTTAAAGAGAAGACAATCCCAAACAGAAATGCTCAACAGCAGGTTAATTCCTAGGGGGGTGGGGGGTGGGGCAGCGATTGCGTGTACCACAGAGCGGTTGACAAAGAGAAGGGGCAACACAGGAACTGGAAGTTTCTGCATGAGGAAGACCCACACACTGGAAGGTCACAGTGCTAAGAGGGAGAAGACTCTCCACTGAGAGCAAATGCAGGGTCTTGTTTAACAAAAGTCACCAACAGTGTGAAAAAGCTAGTGAGGGTCTCGGTTTGAAAGGCTCTACCAAGTTTCAAGAGGATGTATACCCTCTGCCCTCCCCCTCTTAAATAATGCCAAAAATAAGGGCTTTACTATTCTCTCAGGTAATCCTGATTTCTGTCCAACCCAGAAACACCATGGTCATTACTTTCACCTCATCAGTCTCAGAAAATTATCTCACTATTTCCATATTTTTTTATTATAGGAAATACGTTCACGCATGTGGTATGTAGGAATGTTGGAATAAATACATTGTTCATGAAATACGATTTTCTTTTTTAGTTCAAGTGTGAGTTTTATCCTTATGGACCACAGTGTGGGAAACTGTTACACATAAATACAACAAAGTCTGTTTCCGAGTTTGAAGAGCTTGAAGAAACAAGCCAAGCCAACCAGGCAAGCACGCGCTTTCAGGTATTAAAAAGAAATGTCTCCAAAGGGAAAGACAGACATTCTTTACAAGAGGAAGGAGATGATGCTTTATCCCTGATCTCTCTTTTAATGTCCAGTCTAAGGGTGTGAATGGGATGCAATCCGAAGGGGTGGTTGCTGTTAGCATCAATATATTGAGATAGCTTTCAATTAGCGTGTTTGGATCTGAAAAGCTCGAGTTACCAAGTGTTTATCGAGAGCTTCATCTGACTTTATGCAGCCTGTACTATTGGGCAAGATGCTGTTTGAGTACAATCTTTATCCCTCCTAATCATAGAAAGCGGCACTAGAAGGGACCCTGGTAAGTCCTCCAGTCGTTCCTCTGCTGTTCTTCATCCTAAACCAGTCTCACTTGCTCCTGAAAACCGGTGTGATGAGGTCTCCAGAGCCACCCTGTGCAATCATTTCAAGTGCTTTGCTCTCTTTGTTACAGCATTTTATCTATTGTCTAACCTAAATATCCCTTATGTCAATTTAAGCCCATTACCTTTTGTCCTATTCACAGTGAATGCAAAGGGCAGTGTATCCCCGCTGTTCTTTGTAAGAATTTCTTACATACCTGAAAACTGCTAGTGTGTCTCTTCTCTCTCTTCTCTAGAGAAGGTGAGCCTCTAACAGTAACACAAATGGAAATAATAATAGTAATAATAACTATCAAGTCCTATTCACTGATGCGTCTTCCCAAGTTAGCTACTTTGTCTATCTTATGCCCTCGTCATGAGATAAATATAGAGTAGTAATCTGAATTAAAGTACAGACTCCTGTCTGATCACCTTCCCGGAATGCAGGTGTTGTTTGCAGCCTGGGCAGAGTCCCCGCAGACCCCTCCGGAGGTGTCGCCAGCAGCCAGCCCAGCCTGGTGTGCGCCCGGTGGCAGAAGCGTGAGCCGGGAGTGCCACCTGGTGCCCGGCCCTGCCTGGCAGCCGAACGGGGGTGCCGCAGCGGCCGGCAGAGGATGCGGGTGGACCCTGCTGCAAATCGACAGACAGCCTCATAAACATAAATTCGCTAAAACACCACGTAAGAAAAAGCTAATTGCTATCGAGAAGTCCAAACATTCTATTTATTTTTTTTTCAGTAGCAGCAGCCGCCTCTTCTTCACGACCCAAGCTATGAAAGGCTTTTCACCGGGAGAAACAGCATTTTCCTCCCTTATTCTAAGTCAGTATGAGAAACAGGCACACGAGCCTTGAAACAAAGAAAATCTCCAGGTGTAATCTCTGCCTCCCACTCTCTGATGTCAAGATCTTATTTTAAGCAAAGTTGACTTGACACCAATGAAGCAAGCAAACAGCTGAGGAAAATAAGAATTGTTCCGAGCTTTGTTAATCTGTCTCAAGTAGAGTGGAAAACTTCTAAGAGGTTTGGTTTGGAATGGAAAATTACAGAACATGCCTGTTTTCCAGCTTCACCTGGTGGGTCATGGGTAGGTCCAGCTTAATACCTGGCATTCCGGTTCCAGTTACACTTTCTAAAAGAGAATACATTACTGTTGCTATTGACAACACTCTGACAGGGGAACGGTAAACCTAACTAGAACTGGCCAATAATTTCTATCAGAAAATGCTGATTTGAGAAAATAAAAATGCTAATTAGACGTATTGGTTGCTCAATTTTTTAATGAAAAAATATTGAAACATCATGTTCTGGCAGAGGCAAAATATTTTATATCAAGCTCATCGAAATGCTTATTTTATATATGGCTGTATATTAGAAAAGGTTAAGAAAAAGGAGAGAAGACTACTTCAGCAATATTGAAATAATTGACTGAAAAATCTTCTTAGTAATTATTTTTCTGTATTTCTAAAGCTTGCATGGCTGTACTGGCATTTCCTTGCAGTGAGAGCAAGAAATGTATTCCAAGTTCTTTAATATTTTCATCTATCTGTGGAAAATGCAGATTCTATATGGCAGAAAACTGGGGGAGTGGGAATGGTAATTACTGAGGTTAACATGGAGAGCTGGGAATAGAATTGCATAAAGCAGAAAGACAGAAAGGAAGACCACAAGAAATTAAAATGCTGGGTCAGAGAGATAAATAATTGAACTAGCAAAGGAGGGAAGAGGGAACAAGATCATCTTTAAAAGGCCATGGACATTACTATTGTATTATGTAGTAATTCAAATCTGTTCATGCATTACAGTATATGAATTTTACATTAGATTTACCCAAGTACGGCTCTTTCTTTTCTTTTTTTTTTTTCTTTTTCCTTTTTAACAGACTCATCCTGGGCAGCAGCAATCAATTGCATTTTGGCTATTTATGAGTATATGTGTACGGATATGCATATGTAAGTATTTTTCTAGGTGTATGGAGCAGCAGGCTGGGTGGGAGGTGAGCCTTAAAGGTGTGATATCCGGCTATTCAAGTACGTGCACATACCCCCAGAAAAAACCGCACAGTACCCCTTGCCTCAGCCCTGACTGACCACCGAGAGCATCCCTGCCACAGTAAGGGATCTTACGAGACACGCGAACCTCGGGAACAACAGGAGCTGTTGTTCTCAGTCAGGAGGAAGAAAATACCAAATTAGCTGCAACGGGAAAATTACAGGAAAATTACCTGGAACATCAGCTTAAGCTTGATGTGCCAGATCGTTGTGGCTGCTGTGCTTGCCATTTGCTTTAGCAACTATGAAGAATGAGCAACAGCTGGACATGGCTTCATAGAAGAAACTGATGTTGTTCATCCCACTGTCAGCAATTAAAGAAGATTCATTAGTAGATACCGCCATAGAAAGTGATTTTTTGTTACGAAGTGTGCAGAGATGCATCCGCGTGAAGGGGGTTCCATGAAGATAAATGGAACTTGTGGGTGTTTGATTGGCTTTGAGTAAGATAGATTTTGTCATGTATTGAAAGAACTTGTGACATTTTAGAAGTATCAGAAAGTAAATTGTCTGAAGATAAAGTTATGGAGTAACCTGAGAGTTTAAGACATGACACGTTCAACAGAGGATGATCCATTGCTGTCATCTAGAACAATACTGACTCTTCAGATTGTCTGACTTCAGTCAGGTACGGTAGGTAGGAAGCTGGTCTCACTAGCTCTTCCAGCCATATCGTGCAGGAAGTTCTTGACTCTCAATTCATTTTGAGGTATCTGCTTAAGTCTGCTTTGTCTCACCTACATTATCTATCTGAAGGATAGGTCGCTACTCTGTGCTACTTGTCCAACTTCCCTCTGTAGTGGGAGAGGCACCTGCAGAGGCAGATCTGAGCATCTGCTGTGGGTTTCTGCTGAATCCCTCAGGAGAAGCCCATCTCCATTAGCTACATCAGAGCACTGGAAACTAATCCTCCGGTTGCCATTGGCATCTACAATTAAGCAGTGAGAACTCCTATCTGTGCTTTTATGCCATTATTTATATGACAGAATTCATTTGACAACGATTTTAAATTTCATACGCAAATCAGAGAATGACAGAATGGTCGGGGTTGGAAGGGACCTCTGGAGATCATCTAGTCCAACCCCCCTGCCAGAACAGGGTCACCCAGAGCAGGTTGCACAGGAACGTGTCCAGGCGGGTTTTGAATGTCTCCAGAGACGGAAACTCCACCACCTCTCTGGGCAGCCTGTTCCAGTGCTCTGCCACCCTCAAAGGAAAGAAGTTCCTCCTCATGTTGAGATGGAGCTTCCTATGCTCAAGTTTGTGCCCATTACCTCTTGTCCTGTCGCTGGGCACCACTGAAACGGCTGGGACATCTCAGATAGGAAGTCTCAGGGACACCCAGCCCAACTACCCTCCAAACAATAATTGCTTCAGACCCCCTCCAGCAAGCACCCCTACCTGAACTCCTCGTCTCTGGAAATCCCCTGACACTAATGATGCCATCTCAGATCCACTTCTTTATCCGTCCCCCAAGCCTTTCTCTAAAGTTAATCCCCGCCCTTTCTGTCCTAAGCTCTGTCCTAGCTGTTGATCAGATGTTGATTCATCTTAGATTCTTCTTGATCTTAGATGTTGATTCATCACCTACTTTTAAAATATTTTCTGTTGTATCCCTTTACCAAAATCTTGTGTCGTGCAAAGTCCTACAGTCCTACCAAGGACTGTAGTACAAAGTACCCGCTTAATTATCAACTGGCTTTTCTTCCCCGGTAGCCTCAAATCTCTGCTGCTCCATTTGAATGCCTGAGGCAAAGACAGAGATAGGATGAAAAAAAGGTCTGGTCATGGGGCAGGGGCTGCTGTCAGTCGAACTCTTCCTTACACACCAGCACTCCCAAGTGCACCCGTTCCGACCCAAGGATACAGGGAATGAAGCAACGTCAGCCCTGTGTGTCCTCCTTCCTCGTTTCTTACTGCACCATGCCATCGTCGAGAAATGCCACTAGTTATTCTCGTTCTGAGGAAGCACATTAAAGTGCTCTACTTGTATGAATAATTGAAGCAAACAGGTTTCTTTCACCTTCCTCCCCCTTTTAACAACTTCTTGCCCTTGGTATCTCATTCCGTATTCAGCTTTGTACCTTTGGCAGCTGGCAACCCCTGGGTCCCAGGGGCTGAGCGGATGAAACCCGCAGGGCTGGAAGGAAGGTGTTGTGCTTTTAATTGATCCCTGAAGCAACGTGCAGGAATCCAGAGGAGGATATTCTGGTGATTACACAGCTTAAATATTTGAGACCCAGGGTGGGTTTTGGAGGATTGTTTGGTTTTCTTTGTTTTAAATGATAAAGCAGACAACTCTGCAAAGTGACTTTTGGCTCTGAGAGGTGACTGAGTTGTTACCCATATTCCCCATTTTTGTATCTCTGTGGGTTTCCGTATTGAATTTGCACCTGCTTACAAATGTTTTTCCCCCTTCAGTATTACATCTGAAATCTGAGTATTTGAAATCTGGGGCTTTTCTACCTCCTCAGCAATAAAGTTTATGGGTTTCAGTCATTAATAACTTCTGTTTGTTGGACACGTAAGTCCAGTTGCAGGTGCATCACAGGTAGTTTTGTCCTGTACTGCAGGGTTAACAGCAACCATCAGCTGGAAAGCCTTTTCCTTTCTTGGATATGTCCTTGAGTACGCATGCAGAGCTGATTTCTGAATAAATGTGCTTGCCCAGGTTTTAAATTTTGTGTTTCATTTTATGGGTATTTTTCTTCTTTCGTCTCAGTTTTACTACATTAACTTGGAAAGTGTTTTTCCTGATGTGAGAACAGTCAAGCTGCGTATTTCTAATGACCTTAATGTTAAAGAAAAGATGCCACTGAGTCTATGACCTAAAGATGTCGAGTAGGTATTAAATGTAGTCATACTAAGAAACGTTTTATTGTCTGTGTTATTCAACTGGAACAGAAAGTTACTTGCTGCCTTGTAATTAATCAAAATAGTTTGCATAAGCTCTCAGGCCTTTTAAAAGCCCTAACAGAGTCATATATGGGTCCAAGAATTAAAAAAGCAACAAAATGCCATTGTGATAAGTCTTAGGTGATGTGCTGCACAGTACGAGTGAGAATAAGCACTCCTGAAAACATTTAAGATTAGATAATATTTATTCTGAAATGACAGACTACACGTATCCCACACACATAGTATCTCATGTTGTTTAAAACAACTTCGTTTAAAAAAATAATTTAAATAATTTAATATTTTCCATTTCATCTTCCCTGTATTCCACACACCTTCCTGCTCTCGTGGAGACTCTGAGAGCACAGTTTGCAGAATGCTGTGAAGATTAAGCCAAGGCAGCAGCAAAACTATACTGACAACAGTCTGAGGAGTCAGCGTCCCTGAAATATTAGTAATGAATTAAAAATAGTCATAATGAAAGAAAAACATGTATGAAATCTGAAAATTCTTTACATCATTTTTGATGAAACAGAAATTTTCATTTTGTGTCAAAAGGACGAGAGAAGAATGAATTTGGGATCTGAATGCCTGTTATCCCATTTTACTTAGAAACCGGAATAAAAATTTAAATATTCTTTTTACTAAATAAAGAATAGAAATAATTTATAATAACTTTATGATTGTAATTTATAATTTAACATTAATTTAATGTTAATTTATATTACTTTATATTTTCATGCAAATGTCGCAAACAAAAGAACTTTTAGAAAATATATATTTATTTGATGGAAACAGATTTATATGTAATGCTATATATATGTAAAACTACATAAAAATCTATTCATTGCAAATATATATATGTATATATTTTTTAATTTTTACAACCCTCCTGGGCAAGCAAACAAAAAGAGAGCGTTTTAGCGGCAACAGGGACACCTCCCTCGAAAGTCCCCTGAATGAAGAGTGAGCCCTGTGGTGGAGGGGAGCCGTCGCCAGGCGAAGCGTTGCAGCTTCACCCCACCTTCCGCTCCTGCTGGTGTTTACAGATGCAGAGCTGGGCGTTAAGGCATCCAAAAGATGTCGGTTACCATGGTGATGGATTTGAGGCAGGCAGAGCCATGGCCCTCGCTCAGGGCTCCTTGTTTCCCGTTGTGGAGCCAGGAGGACGAGCCAGTGGTGGGGTACCAGTCTGTGCAGCGTGTTGGGGTGGAGAGCTGTGCTCCCTCTCCAGTGACGCCCCCGGCTGCTCGTGGGGCTCCAGGCAGAGTCACGAGGGTCCCGTGGCCTTCAAAATCTTGTCATGGGTATTTGACATGACAGCTGGAGGCCACGTCAAATGAACGGGCCACCACGCAGAGCCAGTTCGTTTGCCGTTCCACGAAAGGCTCCGGCCTCGTTGTCTACCGTGACAGTTCCTGAAGAGTTAAATTTCGCAACAGCAGTATAGAAATAGTAATTCCAATTAAGGTAATCACCAGGGAGCAATTGAAGGAGAAATAAAAACGTGGTGTTCTCATTTCCATAAGCAAATGAAAATAATTTAGATGACTTGTATCTAGATGAAGGAGAACGCCTATGTAAAAACTAATTACCCTCCGTACTAATTATGACAAAGAGGATAAAGGACAAACCTTTTGAAAAATATCCAAGGATATTAAATGGAGTTTTATTAATAGATGAAATAAGCTGAAAATGAGAGTTGTGATATATCGTGTTTGGGCCTAGATTCAATAAAAACTCTCTCTGGCTTCCGCTTCACAGCAGCCCCATAAAATCAATTTATTATATGAAGCCAGATGGGTCTTTTATTGAACCTGGACCTTATTCATTAAATAAAAGTAATTATCATCAGACTTAAAAGAAACAATACCTACTGCTTCATGAATCAGTCACTATCCCATACATTTAAGTGATAATGAGAAAGCAAAATATATTTTTAAATCAATAGACATATAGTTCATCAAATGTAAGAGCAGGGCCTGTAATATATTTTCTGGTGTGATTTGTTCCAAAGCACAGGGTTCATTTAAATCATCGTATCAGCCTTGGCTGTTGAATTTGGATCAACCAATGGCACCGGAGCATGATGCTCTTGACCTTTTTCACACGATGGCTCCTTGGTCCTCAAGTTTCAAACACAGGAGGAAGACCCGGGTCTCAGATGAGGAATGTGAAAAACAAGCAGCAGTACCAAACACAGCTCACTTTTCTTTACGCCACTCCATTTGGCACGAGCTTTGTTCTAACTGCTGTGCTGACTGTGCTTTACCCCAGAGCCCAGCCTCCCCTGAATTATCAAATTCTCCCAATTCCCTCCTCAAATCCTCAAGCAGGACCTGTCACGGAACAAAAAGAGATACAAAAGTAGGAATCTAGTTTGTCTCAGATGCAGTTACTCAAGGGAATGAGACCTCAGGTGAGACTTCAGTAGTTTCCAAGGCTTAGTAGCAGAAGGGTTTTAGGATGACCCTGTTGATACGTCCCCTTCTTTAAAATAGCTCCCCACTACTTAACCTAAGCTTGCATTCTGATAGTGAATGAGAAATGGCCACGCATGGTGGCGCCTCTACGGAGGAAACTGGTGGAAGACACAGGGAAGAGCGACGCATCCCAAGGGACTGACTAGGAACATGACGTTTGGACAGGATTGGGAATGCAATTAAACCTGGGCTGAAGTCGAATGAGGAAGAACCTTCCAGCAGGGTTTTGCCGGTGCTGTTTGCACAGATGTCATGCACAGATTTTTATATATGTCACCAAATGGAGTCAATAGATTTAGATTTCAGTATTTTTTAACATTCAGTACTTTAAATATTACCATATTGAATTATGCCATTGTCACCACTACTGATTTGAATCAGTCGCTTTCTTGAAGGTAGTCAGTTCAAATCAAAATTAGAGACAACAGTGTAATTCAATACATTAATACTTAAAACCAGAATATAGGTCTTGAAATCTAATTCGTTGTCTTCAGCTGCTGTTTGTAGTACAGTGCCTTTCTCCTGCTTCCCTGGAGAAGTTTATATTTGGGTTATATCTGTTTAGTCACATCTTGCTGTGTATTTTATAACACACAGAGGATAAAAACTTCCCTCAGTTAAATCACGACACACTCGAGTGCAGCCTCTAGTTTAAACGCTGACCTGGAAAGTGTACCTCCCTTTTCAATTTTGTTTCTTTAGGTATTTTTCCCTCTGTCTTTCAGGATGATGATAACGATGATTTGTGTTGCTGCTCTCCCACTGTGTTTGCTACTCTTTGAGCACTGAACAAAAAGGTTTCTCTGCAGGACATTTCTACTGCTTGTTTATGGCCTTTATTCCCAGGGCATCAGCAGTGGGATTCCTGCTTGGCAGAAGAGCTGAAGTGCTTATCTGGCTGAGGTGCAAGTTGATTTTCCCTAAAACTTTAAAGCGCTTGGTGGGGTCAGACCCTGGGCACCAGGAGGTAGCCTGGTACCACAGCGAATTCTTTAAAGGCTGATGAAGTAGATGAGTTTAACCACTCACCGAGGAGCTCCTGGTGTCTTCAAAAGAGGGAAATCTCAGGGACTCCATTCCTCATGTCTGCTGGAACAGATGCGCTTTGTGCTCATAAACCTTTCCTGGCCTCCACTATCCCATGAACACTGTCAAGGTCTGTCTCTGGCTCTTGTGTTTCCTCCCTGACATGAGCTGGCCTGGGGCTGACGTACAATGGTAGGAGCTCTCGCAGAGCTGCGGGGTCACACTCAGTAATTCAGACTCTGCCACCCCCGTGCTCCTCTTCTCTCTCCCGTGTTCTTGTCTGAGCTCTTTCTAACATTAGGGCACTGCTTATGTAGCTAAAAGGCTCAAAGTCATAGAATCGTAGAATCATAGAATCTTCATGGTTGGAAAGGACCCTTAAGATCATCGAGTCCAACCAAACAACCTACAATCTCTGCCACTAGAGCATGCCCTGAAGTGCCACATCTAGATGTTTCTTAAACGCCTCTAGGGATGGTGACTCAACCCCCTCTCTGGGCAGGCTGTTCCAGTGCCTGACCACTCTTTCAGTAAAGTCATTCTTCCTAATATCTAACCTAAACCTCCCCTGCCACAACTTCAGACCATTTCCTCTGGTCCTGTCATTATTCACCTGGGCGAAGAGGCCAACACCCACCTCTCTCCGACCTCCTTTCAGGTAGCTGTAGAGGGCAATGAGGTCTCCCCTCAGCCTCCTCTTCTCCAAGCTAAGAGAAGCCCAGCTCCCTCAGCCTCTCCTCATATGACCTGGTCTCCAGACCCCTCACCACCTGGTAGCTCTCCTCTGGACACGCTCCAGCACTTCCATGTCCCTCTTGTACAGAGGGGCCCAGAACTGAACACAGTACTCGAGGTGAGGCCTCACCAGTGCCGAGTACAGAGGCACCATCACTTCCCTGCTCCTGCTGGCCATGCTATTCCTGATACAAGCCAGAATGCCGTTGGCCTGTTTGGCCACGTCCTCCTTGAAACCACCAAAGACTTCCCCTGGATCACAGGTCCTGGATGGTGGGTGATTATGTGGGACATACCTAGCCTTCAGAGCTGAAGCCAACATTCAGTATTAAGGTATATAAATCCTGTGCAGTTGTTGAAAATTTATGGAATGGAATGTATGCAAAGCAGTGAGGAAAGCAGAACAAGCCAGCAAGAACCAATAACACAGGGATGTTCCTGAAATCTGCCCCTTCAGAGCCACACCTGCGAGAAGGCACGCTGGGGTCTGGGTCCCAGAATTCCCTCACAGCAATGAACATGGCCTTCTCTTCTTTCAAAAGCAGAACAGAGCTCACTTTCAAAGTACAGGTGCTGAGGGTTTTTTTTCTTTAGTGGTAAGTGCATGCCCCCAGGAAGATGCGCAACGGGCTGACATGGCTTCCCGAGCCTTCTCCTCACCATGCAGTTGACATTAAACCAACACTACATTAAAAATTCAATCAATTTCCTCCAGCCGTTCTATTAAGAAAACAAATCTGCAACCGCGTTTGCAGGCTGATCCTTTCGTTGTGTGTTTGGTATTTGCCAAGCACAGCTGTTGGCTGTGGGTGCTGAGGGGACTTGGACCCTGCTCCACGACAGCTTCGAGGTTCAAGCAAGTCTTCAGCGGGAGCCAGAGGTTTGCAGATACAGAGCTGCAGGCAGGTCCAGACCTTCCTGGTGAACTTTCAGGCTTTAAGCGAGTGGCAGCTGTTGAACATGAATCTTGGGGTTGTGTTTGAGGCCGAGGTGACTGACATTTGAGTGAGTGTACTGCATTGCATTTGATGGGTGGGTGGATTTGACGGATGCACAAGAGCAACGGTGAGCATGTTGGCTCACGGTCTACTTGCCTTCATGCAGCTAACTCACACATAGCCTGAGCATGAGCTCTCTGGATATGGTTGACACCATCCCGCCAAGGCGTACTCGGTGCACGAGCACTGAACAGGACAGCCCTTAGCTGTGCCCGGAGCTCCGCTTTCCTATTTGCCATTAAAGCAGTGGAGAGTCTGGTGTTCAAGGCAACCTTGAGGCAGCCTTCACATTGCAGTGCAGACATATATCTTAAATCCCACTTCGGGGCCTTCACTCTGCCATGCTCACTTCTCCCGGTCTGTTTTCTCCTGTGCACTGGGGAGTTCCTTACTGAGAGAAGAAGAGACTCTGGCTTTTAAATCTGAAAGCTGAGCATAGCAGAGGTGCTTAAAGCTTACAGGGCAGCATGTAGCTGAGCTAATGGGACTGTCTTCCCCCTTGCAAAGTATCTGAGACTCGCATCAAGAGCTGGGGATATTGAAAGATGTTCTAAGCATGTCTTGGGGGTCAGAGTTAACCTCATGGGGTGGGTTGCTGCGTGACGGGGTGAGTGGAGGGACTCATTGTGTAAATCCTCAGACTTTTATGTGCTTAGGGATGTTTAACTGCAGTGTTCCAGCAATGCAGTTTGTAAAAGGTTTGTGTTAAACCCAGGATCAACCTTCATTATAAGCCAAGTTATTTTGTGGGTGATAAACATAAAGATTGTTCTTTTCCAGTCTCAGAGAACGTTAAAAAAGATCAGTGTCTTGCACTGGGGTTTTCAGAATGGTTTATCCTAGATATTGATTCAGTTCTCCTGTATTATCCCCCTTGCTCCAAAATGTTTTGTTTCAGAGAGATTATTATGAAGTAAAATTGTGTGATAAAAACTGCAGTCCACCAAAGCTATGATCCACAAGACACCTCTTTCCCCATTTCCAACGGACTCTTAATTCTGCTTTAGTCATAGGTGGTATCAGCCCCAGCCTTGTCATTCTTTAATCAGAGGTTTGATACCTGATTAGGGATGTTTGGGATATAGGAGGGGAAAAAAAGAATCCCTCTTGGTGGAGATTTTCAGAAGGGCAGGAAAGCCTCTAGATGGCAGAAGCGTACTGCAGAAAACTCCAAACCTTAATTAATCAACAAGCTGCAGAAGGGTTGTGTGCCAGCTGTGGGGAAAAGGTGCACTGATTATTGACTGGTCCACCGACCTCTTCCTCCTCCTCCAGCTTTAATTGCTGCTGCAGATGATCTGTGCTTCACAGCCACACAGACACGGTGCCAAACTGGGTCTGAACAAGTTTGCTCATGGAGATAGTTTTGCCTGTCTGCAAAATGACGCTGCGGCTGCTTTTTTTTTAAAAGGTGAAGTGAAAGGCTTCTGGCAGCTGGCAGTATTTGGAGTTTGTGATGTCTTCTGTTAGCACTTAATGCCACCCCTGAAACTTCACAAGGTGCCGCATCTCTTATGAGGCTTTGTGACTATGCCCTGGGAGGTGGTCAGCAGTCTGCAGTCCTTTCAAAAATCGAAACCCCAGCCTCTATGTAGGTGGGCAGTACACATTTTAAGGTCTTTTTGACCTTAGAAATAGTGCAGAAAAGTTTCAAGTGCCCTTATCTGTCTGGTAGAGCTGCCAGCATCTCTTGTCGTAATCAGTTACACAAGAAAAATCCAGTGAATTTTGTCACTGAAGCAGAGAAGAAAATCCTTCTGTAAATCTGAGGTTTAAGCAGTATTAATGGCTGACACATCCCTAACTTCTGTGCCTGTGAATGCTGTTACAGCTTGGTCAGGATCCCTCTGCACAGTCACCTTGAGAGAAACCCCCAACTGCTTAGCCTTGCAAGGTGCCAGAGTACCTCAATCTAGAAAAAAGTCCACTTTCTAGCTCTGCAGCCTTACACCTTGGTCTGGGTAGGAAATGATTTGCGATTTCAGAGTTTTCTGTTTCAAAGGAAGGCCTGTTGATGTTGGCTTTTGGTTGCTGATTAAAAGCAATTAGATGGTACTCAAAATACTTGGATGGGTCTTCAGCCCGCCATATGGCAGGCACATCCTAACCTCCAGGCAGCTGCAGGGATAAAACACAGTCCTTCTTGAGATTTCACTTAGTATTGAATACATAAACCAAAGGGGAAGACTTGAACCTTTTTCTCCCATACTTAGTGGGTGCATGTGCAACACGTGTCCAACAAGCCAGATTGAGACCCAGCCCCACAGTGGTATGGGGGTGTGGGACACTCATGAAAGTGGAAGATCCTGGTGTTAGTCCCTGGTCCAAAGCAGCAATTGCTGCCTAAGGCAATGTCTGGCCAGTTTTGATTTGTCACCAGCCCATATTCCTGCCTCAGGGCTTGAAATGAGTGCCCTAGACTGCAGGAGCCCCACAGCCATCACGAATGCCTCCAGATATTTATGATAGCCATGAGGCATCTGAGCTTCAGTTTATCTTCAACAGGATGTCAAGAAAACAAGTACAGGAATGTCTTTGTTGATTTCAGACCATTTGCTTTTGACAATACTTACAAATGGTAGGCTTTTTATGACAGATTTTGCCCACCAAGTCTTCCTTCCTTCCGTGGACCCTAGGCATGGGCCAGAAACCAGGCAACGGTCAATAATATAGATTGTAGATCACAGCCTCGGTGGCGTCTCAGCGGAAATCTTGCAGTGAACTATCAAGTGCTGTTTATCTTTGTACAAACCAGTATCAGTTGTCCCAGGAGATTCTGGGGTTGTGTTTTTTGTTGTAGCAAAAACTGAGTTACTTTCCAAGAGAAACACCAGCTCTGGTACAGGTGGTTCTTGGGCAGTCTCATGCAGTCGGTGGGACTGAAGCCAGTGGGACCTCCTCTATACCATCTTCATAACCATGCTGGTAAACTTGCATGGGTTTGTCTGTATTTTTCTGGGAGTTGCTTACTGACTGATTGTTTACTTGGCCTTCTCTTTTCAAGGTGCCATTTGTAGTTCAAGCAGCAGATTTCACATGTTAAGCAAAGGACCTCAGTACTTGACTTGGAGACTCCCCAAAGTATTGTAACAAGATGTGTGACTACAGTAAAGACAGATATACCCAATATAGCTGGCTAGGCGGCAGTGAAGATGTGGCAGCACAATTTTCAGGGTAGTCTAGCGACTCAAGTAGCTACTCAAGCTCCCCCATGGGCCTGTCTAGCACAAACAGCAGCCTGGGAGACCACAACTTCGCTGCTGTTATTAGCATTCCTGTCTAGATAGGAGCTACTGTCACTATTTCTGCCTCCTTCTGCACCATTTCCAGCATTTGTCCTTGTTCTCAAGACACCGGTGCTAATGACAAGAGACAGAATTGTCTGTCCGTTGCATCTCCCATTTTCTCATCCACACTAAGCGCTAAATCAATGCATCATCATGAGGTTTGAGGGCTGCTAGCCAATTCTTCAAGTACGAAATAGAATCAAGATCTTTGCCGTATTTTATTTAAAAAAAAAAAAAAGGTCCTTACATATTTTAAAACTGATCCGGACTTTAAGCCTGATTTGGCTAGAACTTGGGGAATCACAAGTTATATACCCGGTTTCAGATAGGCTTGTCTTCATGGTTGTATATCATGATATTTTCTTCAGCCTTGCTTTCCAGGAACAGCTGCATTTCAGGGAAAAGTGAGCTTTTTTTCAGGCATGCTGCGTGGGGCACAAATATTTTAGTTCCTTCAATAGATTCTCCATGTTTTACTTAGATTTTCATAAAGCTAAAGGTAGACCCAGGAGTTTGTACTTCGTGTTATATTTCTGCTGGGGAAAGTTTTACAGTGCAGACAGCTTGGCCAGTGTTTAACAAAATGCCTAGTGCTCTGTGGTGATAAAAATGAAATCCTCAGTCCCATTCACATTTAGAGGACACTTGAATAGCTGTTACTTGAGGCTTGAATTAATCTGAGAGTTTGTGAAAAGAAAACGCATACTGTATTTTTGGCAGCATTTGATAGTTTTAGAGTACTCATCCCTCTGAGAGACTGTGAAAGGACGTGACAACCTCAGAGAGCAAAACCCTTGAGGGGCTGGGGGGAGCGTTGCCTCCCACCCACGGGCTGTGAAAGTGAGCCAGGGTGCTCACGGCGAGAGCAAAGCTCGGGATGGAAACACGCGCGGGATGGCCCTCCGATCCGCTCCTCTGCTCTGAGGGCACCCCTGCCACCTGATGCCTTTCACAAAGTCGTTAGGATCTGTGGGTTCTGGTGGGTATTCAGCCTCTGTGAATCCTCAGTCTCACTCCTGTTAGGATTACAGTCTTCTAATTTCACACTTAAATATGCTCGCCGTCTTATTCTTACACTGTCTTTGTTTGCTAACTGAAGCATCTCTGGTTGAGCCTCCCAAGGTGGACATAGCCAGGCAAAGCTTGCTTCTCTTAAGGTTTGAACAAACCTCCACAATTGTAATTTCCACAGAACCAGCCTTCCTTCTGAATCACCACATCCCAGCGTGTTATGGGCTTGGGGGGGGTGTGGAAATCTGGGGCTGAAGATATCCACAAAAGTCTTTGGAAGCTGCAGTGAGGTTCTGCATTTCCCGATGGGTGTCCTGGGGGTCGTGTGGAGCCACACAGAATGGTCAGTTTGATGGTTTAATGGCCTTTATAGAAACCTAGCCCGAAGAAAAAATAAATCAATCTGACTAAAGCTGTTTTGTACTTTCAGAATTTCATTTCAGAGACCAGAGACCAGTCTGAGTTTCCTATTTTCTCACTGAGGAATTAGCTCTGGGTACCCGCAGATTGCTTCTGTGCTGCCCGTCGTAGCAGCAGCAGGACGACAGCTTTCCTGGGGTTAGAGCAACGCTTCGGTGCTGAGCCCTGAAAGAACACACACATGCATAGATAGAGGCATCTTCCCTCCCAACCCCCTCAATCCAGTCCCAAAAATGGATGCATAAGGTAAACAATTTATTTACACATAGAGGGTTAATATTTTCTACTTAAAATTAAGCCCTTTATCAATTCCCAGGTAAGCAAACATATCTCAGGAGCAATGTCACTTCACCCGTATGTTGGATTAGTAGAGAGATATTTAGACAGACAGAGAGACAGATAGATATCTTACCCTATAAAAGCTACATTGCCTTCTTTATGGTTGCAAATTTTAAGTATTTCACAATTACAATGAAGTTATCTTAGCTTTGGTCTCCTTGTGCATATAACTTATCTATTATTTCCTATAAAATTATGCGGTATATACAGATGATATAGTTCTAAAGCCTGTTGTCATGTACTGGTTTTCTGTAGGCCTAGTCTTTATCTCCATGCAGAAGAAATTATGCTTACTTACTAGAAAAATATATAATACTTTGTCTTTCCTTCATTATCCAGTAAAGCGATCTTACTCATTATAGAATATTATTATAATATTTTTGTCAAACTTCCTTTTTTTTCCCCGTGGGCTTCATGGTATGTGAATACCTTACAGAAGTTCATTAGTTTTTAACACAATTCTGTGAAGTTAGGAGATATTTCTCATTTTCAAGTGGGGAATCAAGTCAGAGAGTTTAACATCAAAGGTATCAATGACTCTCCACGCCACTTTGACAATGTTTTTTCTTCATGGTGTGCAACAGCATGTTTTACTGAGTAGAGCTACTCATGTGCCAACAGCTCGGTTGCAGGGCGCCTTCTGACATTTTAAATTCATTTCTAATCTACACTGAATTGAAAACTCTTTGAGTGTTACTGCGAAATTGGAGCAGTAAAAATATTGTTGGTCAGACCACAAGTTTGGTATGTCGGAGGCTCTGGATACATACACATTAATGTTTCAGTCTTGGACAGAGATAAGATGAAGCGAGTCTTTAACATCCTCATTGAATGAATTCCTTTTGGGTGAAACTAAGCTAAAGGATGTGCTTTGGAGTTCACCTGATGCTTTCCAGCTCACTGATAGACATTCAGTTCAGCCAACGAGCCTAGCGCTAACCTGGAAACACCTATAACTTGGGCTTTGGTCCCTCAGCGCTAGCTGTTCAGTTCTCCGGATCCATCCCCATCGTGCTGCATCCCTTGCCAGCGCAGACATAGCCCTGGGCTGAAGTCCCGGCTCAACTGCCTGCGTCAAAGCAAAGCTTTTCATGTGTGTATGATTACCTCCAATCTGGCAGAGCGGGGACTTGACCCTCCTGCTACTGCGCTGTGCTTGTGCCCTGACTAACAGGTTCTATTTTTCCTCAAAATATAGATCATTAAAGCCACCTGTGCAATATTTTGACTTGGATAAAGTGTCATCATGCCAAAACATTTTGAGCATCTCTAATTAATGTGCTCTGATCGGAGTTGTCTCTGATTTCAGCTGACGCGGCATGTGCACAAAACAGTGCCCTGGCGCTGCAAGCTCAGCCAGCCAGAAAATGAAGAATACACCATTAGCGGCTCTGAAAGGTCTGGTCGGTGCCGTTTGCTTAGCAGGTGACAGGACCACTGTGGCTGCGTCAGCTGCTGATCCGGTTTCTCAGGGCAACAGTCCGCTGCTGTAGCTAGGAGTCCATCCTCTTGTACTCAGTGCAGATGTTGGGAGGTATTGACAGGGCAAATAAGAGTTTCTGCCAAATGCACAATGTTGATCCATGCCCAGAATACGTCCAGCCTTGTACTCCGTAACTGTGCTCAGCAGTAGGTATCCATAGGTTGAAGATCGACTGCATCCAAATCTTCTTGGCAATTATATTCAAAATTCAAGCAACTGAATCCTTCCTGACCATGTGAAAATCGTAATTTCTCTAAGTCTTATACTCCTTGATGAAATTTGAGTAGATATTCCCTAAGACAGGAAAGAGCACCAGTCTGGATTACCACATCCAGTCGGTTCTGTCCCTCTCCCTAGTTTACCCTGGTCCTTCCTCCTAGGTATGAACGTCCAGAGGTTTTCAAAGGGAAAATTAACCGAATTTTTAGTTATGGACAAAAAAGCATGTCTTTTTTCCACTTAATATTAAAAAGTGGTGCCACTGTTTCAGCTCATATTTTCTTCCCCAACTGTGCAACCTCTCTATGAACAAAATTACATTCAAACCAAGGGGTTCTTAAAAATAATTACAGTTGAACAACATCATAAGAGTCTTCCAGCAAAAAAACGTCAACCTTGGGAAACATGGGGAAACTCTCTATCCAGAAGATTGGGACATAGCAGTTTTCTTAAATATACAGGAATGTGTACTTTGGGTAGCTGATGTAACTGGGTGCATTGGGTGCATTCCACAGTGAGTGGAAAGCGGTGGGCTCTTAGAGAAGATCAAGATGCTCTTCAGAGCAGAAGCCTGACTGAGGAACTCCAAATAAAGCTTTGTAGAGGTTTTTAATACTCATACTCCTCTTTCTTTAAGGAATTCAATTGGTACACCTAAGTTAGGAGTTGTCTTGGGCTCTCTTTACACTCAGGGGAGAGGAGGCCCCTGCAGAGGGGATTCAGACAAACTGTGAGGACTTTTTCCCTCGTGGATTAAAGTGTTGAAAATTACCTGGATGACTTTATGTTGCTCGCTTCAGTTCTGCTAAGCAAACTCTTCTCTGTGGTCTCACGGTGAGTTTTGTAATATCCTGGGACAGTGGTACATTGAAAACAGTATTTTTTAATGAAGTTCTACTCCTATGATTTTTTTTCTATTTTATCAGCTATAATAGGAATAAGCAGAAGAATTGAAGTACACTTGTGCATCAATCTTTCTGGTGGAACATGGAGAAAATCCTATTTAAAGGGCCCTTTTTATTTGAAATCATATTGTGGCCTTTAATAGACTGAATCTCCTAAGGAGAAAGTTATCTCTGGTACAACTTGTGAAACCCAGGAGCAGTAAATCACACGGATTGACTGATACTCATCCAAGGATTTGAAAACAAACAAAGCATTAAACAGCAGCAACATTGACAAGGATATATTACGGTCTTTACAGCAAGGAGGCCTGAAAACTTAAAACTCATTAGCATGATGCTTATCTTCAAAATGAAGCTGGGGGCCATCTGAAGCTTTACAGATCAGTGAACTTTATTATGATAGCAGGGAACCTGATTGAGGGTTCAATTAGGGATAGAATAGCACAATGCTCGGATAAGTATAGCTTCTCGGGATCAAAGCAGCAGCGCTTCTCTGAGAAAAAAATGTGCTTCTCTACCTTGTTAGAGCTCTTTTGAGTGTTAATACAGGGGACCCGGTGGAAACAGCGTACTTGGATTTTCAAAAGACTTTTTGATAAGAGCCCTCATAAGGGACTATTAAAGAATAATTGAGAGCCGTCAGGTAATGCACATTAGTAAAAATAGGCTAAACTTCTGATAGGCCGATGGGCTCAGACTTTTCAAGGTCTCTCTGAGGAGAGAGACATAAAAGTCGTCACGCAGAGCTCTGAGCAGAGGTGTGCAGCAATAGTTGAAAAGTAAAGAGGGGGCTGGAGTTGTGATAAAGAAAATCGTACAAGGACACTGGGCTACACTTGGAAAAGTGACGCTGAATTCAGGCGGGTCAGACTGGCCCATGCCCTCTTTCCTGATACACATAACCGTGAGCCAAATCGATACAAGATGGAGCAAATGTTTTCCCTGTTCTTTTTCTCCTGCCAGCTCCCTAAGTGTGTGAATTTATGGGTCAAGAGAGGGGATGAGCACAGGGAAGAACCAGGGACCAGCTTCTGGGCTTGCTCCCAGCGGGGACGCTGGCCATGCCCACTTCAGAGCAGCTCCAAGCAGAATTATACCTCAGCAGATTGTAGGTTAGAGCTAGGCAGTATGATTCCTAGGAGTCTGTAGGCAGAAATGCTTCAAGATGTGCTTGCTGAGTAGGCTAAAGTAGATTTTGGCATGTTCATATCTCATGGTGGTCAGCTCCACATTTTCAGGAGTATTATGTTTGTTGGCCAGTTTTTTTTAACAAGTTGTGTCTTGCGCAGTTTAAGCACAGATTTCCATCAGCGGATTTTCTTAACAGTGTGGGATCATGGCTTGTATTTGTTGTGGACTGACCATATTAAAAATCGTATTAATAACATATTGTTTATATATGACATTATTAAATGATTCTGTAGAGGCCTCATGTAATAAGGGAAAAATCCAAGTGGGGAGGTTAGGAAAATTCAAATTAATTCAGTGATGTATTCATTTTCATTATTTTAAATAATAGCAAACCAAATATGACTATTTCTTAATCAGCATAACCCCAGTAGATCTTAAAATGCTTTATAAAGGAGGAAGAGCTCATTATCCTGTCTTACTGGTGGGAAAACAGAGGCACAAAGTAGCAGTTCCTAAAACTAGAAATTAAGCCTTTGTGTTTTGGGTCCCAGGGCCGGGAACTACCTGATAAGCTGTATCTCATAGACACTTTTCCCCCCCAAATGTCTGCGGATGCAAGATATATTGTTAATATAGTTCTTCTGCAGATGTATTAATTTGGATTTAGTGATGCTATATTTTTCTAGCTTAATGCTGAAGTCTATACTCAGGCAAAAATCCCAGCACCAATGGGAACTAAATGCAGTTTCCTGGTAATGATGTCTGGACAGGGCCTCTGTCATGGATAGGACCACTGCCAAGTCAAATGGTATTAGAGCTGGCCAAAGAGCAGTGTTTCTGCATTGTAGGAGATTTCATTTTTGAAAGTCTGAATTTGAAAAGAAACATAAAATTTCCAAGCTTTCCGTGAAGGGTGGCTTCCCAGACCTTGTAGGTGTCAAGTGAAGTTGGCGTGCTGCTTGATTTCAGCAGATAACAACTCTAATGAAGTTGTCAAGACTGTTAGTTTTATTGAACACTCTGATAACAGTGACGCCGCAGCTTCTAAGATACCTAACCTGAGGACAGATCAGCAGGAATTAACTTGATGAAAGTCTGTAAAATCTGAAACGTTTCAAATGAATCCTTCGTACTCCAAAAATCTGTATCTTCTGATGAAAAGTTGTGTTGCTGGAAAATTTCTGATAATCTCTGAACATTCTGCTATCCCTTATGGAGCCAGATGTCTACGGGGGCTATGGTAAGAGACTGTGTTCAGGATGAAGAACATTTTATGTCTTTGTTTATTGTGACGTTTCTTTAATTAATATTTTTTTCTGTAAGTTGGTTCACCTATAATGAGTTAATCACAGTTGGAATGCACAGTAGAAATGTGATGGGTTGAAAAAAAACCAACCTGCTCTTTTGTATGAGCCAAAATTCAGCTCATATTTATATATGTGTCTGAGCATAACTCGGGATGCTATGGGGACTGAAGATGTGAATATGATCAGGATCTTAAGCTGTTGCTCCTAAAGGTTATGCAGGAAAAGACTGGCCTGAAAACTAATTAAGATGGCTATGATAGTCAAATATATGAAGGTATCTTAAAATTCTTTATATCTTTCATTTAATATACTGATCATCATGACAATGAGAAAGAAAAAGCCTGTGATCCATGTCCCCTAAACAACTTAAACAACTTTAGTCTCCCTGTTATCTCCTGGTAGGCTGAAGAGAACAATATTTTTCACAGGGCTGGACCATGGGCTGGTCCCCCAACCCAGTACCTCTTATTCTGTTCGATAGCCCTCTTTCATGTGTCAAAATTCAGTAAGTTACCTACTCTGGGTAGAAGTCTGCGATTCCTACATACTTAGGGCTACTGTACCCTCAGTATCATTTGCATTTCTCTGTCTGAATTCAAGAGGTTTTTCACTTAGGGATCCCACAGGCAGACAGCGCTCTGGAAACCAAGCTAGTAGTTATATTGCTACATAAGCAAAGCTTATTAAAGGAAAAAAGTTTTAAAACTAGAAGAACTCTCCACAGTTTCCATCGTGTTTGCAACTCTATGGTACCTTAAGTCATAAGTAAGTACCATGAGTAAAAGAACCTTTTCTAAAATGCTGCTAAAGTGTGTTTGTTGTTCTGTTTTCCTGGGCTTTGACCAGTCGTCAATGCTCAGCAGGAGAGTCAGCTAATATCACAGCATCCTCGACAATCTGAAAAGTTTGACGAGAGGCAGTTTTTCTCAAGACACAGCTGAAGTTGGATGGCAACGCTGGCGATTGTCTAGGCCAAACTCCTTGCTCAAAGCAGGATCAGCTACAGTGGGATTCTCAGCATCATGTCCGGCCAGGTGTCCAAGGATGGAGGCTCCACAATCTCTTTGGGCAACCTGCTCCAGTGCTCAGTCACTCTCACAGCAGAATATTTTTTTCTTACATTTAAGTAATTCCTGTATTTCAATTTGTGCCCTTTGTCTCTTGTCCTCTCACTGGGCACCACCAAGAAAAGCTTGGTTCGGTCTTCTTCACTCCCACAACAGGTATTTGTGGGTAAGACTTCTCCTGAAACTTCTCTTCTCCAGGTGGAACAGTCCCACCTCTCAGCCTCTCATCATATGACAGATACTCCGGTCCCTTAACCATTGTCATGGCCCTGCAATGGACTCACTACAGTGTGTCATGTCTTTTGCACTGGGGAGCCTAGTGCTGGACATAGTACCCAGGTGTTTCTCACCAGTGCTGAGCAGAGAGTGATCACCTCCTGTCACCAGCTGCCAATTCTCTGTCAGCCCATTTCTCCAGTCTGTCAAGGTTCCATCCTCATGGTGCCATAACTCAGAAGCTTCCAGCCTTGGTCATTTTGGGAGTCTCTGTCTCCCAACCAGACGAGCTCAGATTCTCCCTGTGTCTCCTTCAGTACAGCTGGATGTTCAGGCTCTGTGGGGTCTGTTAGAAGATCTGGACAATCTCTTTCCCATCATCTCTGATGCTGTGCAGTCTGCTGATCTCCTTCTGCAGCTCTCTTGGCGACACAGATCACCCACCAGCACATATATGCTGCAGGCAATGAGCCCACCTCCCACCCGAGCCGCGGCCCCAGCGAGAGTCCCCAGGCACCCCTGCAGCCCGCGGCTGCAGGGCTGTGTCCTCCGTTTGGAGCTTCATCTGGGCCAAAGCCCTGACGTTACAGGGACGCTGTGAGCATGCCACGTGGCACATCACCACCACCGCCGCTCAGCCCGTCTATGCTGCCCTCAGCAGAGCTCCTGGCTCTCTTCTGCAGACACTGCTGCCTCTGACAGCTGCATGCTATTAGGTGGCTCTACGTGCCTTTCCTCTGTGCGGCGTCCCAGACTTCCCTCCATTGTGCTGGTCCCCTGCAGTCATATTGCAAACACCTCGGAGGGCTAACGGACACCATTAATAACTGATTGCAGAACAGTTCCACATTTGTAACACTGAGCGAGTGGGCAGCACCCCACTGGGACTGCAGGAGAGGATTCACTCAGACAAGTGACTGTCTCATCTGGCCATTTTGGGCTATAAAATAAGGGAAATGTTTTCTGTAAAGGAAAAAAAGGAAATCACAATAAAAGAGCAAAAGTTGTTAGGAGTGAACTACTGTTCGTTCCGATTCCAGCAGGACTAATAAAGGCAAAAGAAAACTTCTGTCTTTACCAGACAAATATTTGAAAGATTTAAATATGAATAAAGGAAAATGATGCAAACTGATGTGGTACATTCTATCAGTTATTACAACATCGTTGCTAGAGACTGAAAAAGCTTGAGAAACCTCGGTGAAGTGGATCAGAGTATGATTTATGCAGGCAAACATGGAATTTGCTTGAAAATTTCCTGACATGGGAGCTAATGAGGTTTTGAACCTTTTTTCATATACTCCTGGGAAGTGGTGCAAGTGCCATCTTATTCCAAAATGCAGGCAGAAGAGCAATGAGAGAGCAGTGAAGTACAGTTGTTTATGTAATACACAAAACTGACACTCGTTCATACTCGACAATTTTTAGAAGTTGCCATTATTGAAATTTGGATGTGAGGCTCAGTTTTGAACTCCGTTGTAGGGTAACAAACTCTCACCTGGCTGTCTGTGGAAACAGATGCAAGGGGCTGAAATACAGGAGCCGATTTAGAGAGAAAGAAGTAGGAAGCAGAGATTGTTTAAACACCTAAGAAATTTAGGGACAACAGTCTGAGCAAAAAACCTTTGTGCTCCAAATTCATTTAGCTTTCAGAACTGGAACTAAACCTGCTTGAAGCACTGGGGCGTCATTGTTTTCTTCTCTTTTTACCTGCTCGCTGTTCTCAGAGGAGGTTAGTTTTAAATGGCCCTGTCAAAACCTAATTGCAGTTTTGTAATGGCTAATTCCCAGGCTATTTAGGCACTGAAGAATCAATTCTGAGACATGTCTAAGAGGGGTTTGTTAAGGGATGGAGGATGCTGCTGAGATCAATCAGCTTCCTAGTTTTTTAAATCACACAGGAAATTCAGGTTAAAATCTCTGTTCTGGTTGATTGATCCCATGTCTCAGGGAAGTGCCCTCACTAACCACCTTTATTCTTGCAAATTTGTGACTCTGTAAATTAATTAAATGTGCATTGGGTGAGAAAGGAAGACTCACATTGAAACCGCAACTCACATTAGCCTGTGGTGCGGGGACTAGAATAAGGACTTCTGTCTTGGTCTCCTACATCTCAAGTGAGGGCTCCAGTCACGGGCAGTTCCAGGTGGCACACATACAGCTTTCTACCGGTCATTTCAGGCACCACCTACGGGTCTGTACCTAGCTGGGAGACAACTCCTAGTTTGAGAATCTGGCTTGAAGGTGAATGCTCCAAAGGGCTAGTCACAGGGGGGAGCAGCTGGATTTCTCACATCACCAAAAGCCTCTCCAGCTTGGTGGAGATGGGAAGACAGAGGGTGCACCATTGGTGACCAGAACAGAGGGGACCCATGGGGATCGAGGACATGACAACATATGTGCTTTGTAAGACTGGAATCAAAATATCTTTACTGACAGCTCGAAGAAAAGCTTGTGACTGCTCCTGCAACTGAGCCAATCTTTCTTGCATCTTCCATTAACTTCACAAAATTTCATTTTTTTTAATGCTTGAAAGATCAACAAGCTGAGGGTTTGGAGCAAGGAAAGAAAGGCTCAGGCTAGGAATGTTTAAATTTGGCTATTTTAGGGTCGTGATATTTGTTAGCATGTGTATTTATTTGGTGTAGATCAGGGGAATGGAAAATTGTTCAAAGCCGGATTCAAGATACCTGATGGCTGGACCAAGATTCCTTCCTCAGGCAGAGTGCCTACGCCAATGCTGAATTTTAAAGGAGTGATGGGGAATGCTTCACATATGCAAGAGCTGGGCTAGAGAACTGAAATTCTTTGCTAGATGATCCTGCATTAGCCTAGTGACAAGAAGCTTCAGGACTGGTTAATGTTTTTGCTGTACTCAACAGACTTTTTAGGGAGAAGAGGAAAAGAAAATTGTAACAAGGAAAAGTCAAGTAATCTGCCAAATATATGGGAGATTTTAAAGTTGTTCTTATAATGCTACCCTTAGGAAGCATTTCTTTACTGAGAGAGTGGTCAAACACTGCAGCAGACTTTCTAGAGAGGTGGTTGATGCCCCAAGCCTGTCGTGTTTAAGATGCATTGAGACAATGCCCCTAACAACATGCTTTAGGTCAGCCCTGAAGTGGTCAGGCAGTTGGACTAGATGATCATTGTATGTCCTTCCAACTGAACTATTCTATTCTATTCTATTCTATTCTATTCTATTCTATTCTATTCTATTCTATTCTATTCTATTCTATTCTATTCTATTCTGTTCTGTTCTGTTCTGTTCTAAAATGTCAGTATATTGTTCACTGCTTTATCAATGTTCTGCGGTTTACAAACACGCTGAGTACAACTGCAGCTTTCTGCTGTAAGTTAGGTGCGCACTGAGGTGAGTCGGTGAAGGCATAGGTATTCAACGCTTCATTCAAAGTCAAACAGCAGAAATATTGCCCTTTAATTCAGTGAGAATTGGAATGGACCCTGCCTAGAAATAACCAAATATTACTAGTCTATCACCTATTTACATTTTTTATACAGTTAAAGTAGTTGATAGTACTACTGAGAATGAGAAACAGGGAATATATTTAAATTCTCTCTTTTCTTTTTACAAAAGCTTCCCATAATTGTCTTTGATTTACCCTTTTGAAGTCCAGAGGAATGATGTCACAGGTGGATTTCCATCTGTACAGCACCTGGCAGATAGTATGAACAAAGAGAAATAACTGCGTGATAACAGAATACTGTAGAAATTTAAGTGAGATGTGTCTGCAAGGGATGGATATCCACCAGTCCCATCTCCACTTACTGCTGCTTGGTCCTTCATTGTTCTATTTGTAAGCAGAGGGCAACTCCCCTGTAACTGCATAAATTAGAGCAAAATAGCAAAATTTAGCCAGGCTTGCACTGCACAGCTCCAGGTCAAAAGAATTCAACCATGGCATGTAAATCAACACATAAGGAAATTCAAGTCCCATCAGAGTGTGGTTAGATTAAGCCCAAAAGAAAAAAAAGGCACTCTCATCTCTTGTCATAAATAATTATCCCTTTAAATATAGCTGTAGACATTCTCATTAGCAATATAAATATATATCTAATTCAGTGCTCTTCTGGTGGGAAAGAAGAGAATGAGACAGAAATGAAATCACGAAGCCCAGGTTTTAATCACTTTTCCCAGCCCCTGCCAAGAGTGATTTCAAAGTCCACCGTACCGTGGTAGCATATTCTGGAGGTGCTTTTATGATTTTTCTCCCTATCGAGAAGTAGTCCCAGGGGTGTCCTAGCCCTGCCTGGATAATTTCTGTGCTAGTTCTTGACAAAAATTGGGCAGTATGCCATAGAGAGTTTGGGAGGCGGGGGGGAAGGGGGGAAGAACGAATTTCCTTCTTCAATATCTCAATCACTTCAGTCTTTTAAAGTAACATCGGGAGTGAGAAAAATGTATCAGTAATTTCTTAGCAAAAATCCGCTCATGCTTTCCATGAAGAGCGGTAGGCACTGAATGGAAGCCCAGGAGAATTGCTTCCATTTTAAAACTCTGACTGGCTCACTCGTTCAGGCATAGACAGCATTCATTCCCCACTAGAAAAAGTAGCAGGGCTGAAAATCATAGAAGCCATTTTATTTACTAGCCTAGCAACAGTAGCATGGCACTTGAATATAGTTGCAGGTATCCTGTTTGACCAAGAATTAGCTAACTGTCGCTTACTTGTTCAAGAAATAAAATAAGAAGCTGTGAAACCTGAATATGTGAGATACTTGCATCATTTGTTTAAGAGAGAAAATAAATCGCTGAATTATAATTTGATGGAAATACCACCAAACTGAAAACCTAGTAGGGGCTTTTCCCATTCCCCATCTTCAAGGAAGAAAGAAACCCCACATAGTTTTGTTTAGTACTGCTTGCACGTTTTTACTTCATCTAAGTGTGGTGTTTAGCTCGTACTGGGAGAATAGCTGGTTATACCAATTGCCTGGAGCTCTGCAGATGTTGTTCATTGCATTACTCGCTATACTGTGTCTCACATATTAAAAGTCCTGTTCCAGGTTCCCACTTTCTTAACTCTGCGTTCACATTCTCAATATGCAGTAGGCTGCAGACACATTTTTGCACCTATAATGAGTTATCATCTCTCTCTGGGAATACAAGCAGTGAACAGAGTGTTCCTTCCGTCACATCGCTAATATTTCTGGAGAGGAGGAGAGATGATTAAACTTACTCTCTGTCATCATATGGATGTTGAAAGACGTTTTTCTCTTTAACTTCTCATTTGTCCTCGAACAAGCCGGCAATTGCATGTGAAGCTCTCTCGTCACATAATTAAATATAATCCAAGTTGATGCTTCCCCAACATCTAGTAATGGGGTGGTTGTTAATATAAGGTTGTTTATTTCCTGCTAATCAGCCACTTGCCTCCAGTAGGAGCAGCATTGTTAGTCTTTGTCAAATGATTGTGTAAACTGTTTATTGAAACAAATCCTTTTCCAGCCATGAAAACAGCTCTCTATTTTTGCTCTGGTCCCTGTGTGTAGCTTCACTCAGGCCATACTTGTGTCCGTACGTTTGATTTCTTTGAGAAGGGTGTATTCAGAAACTGCTTGGTGGAAGTTTGCAAATGAAGCAGCCTATGCTGTATTTACAGATGAGAATGCAGAGGCTAAAGATAATTTTATCCTATTTCTGATTTGATGCACTTAATTTTTCTGTCAGATTTCCAGAAATTCGCACTGGCAGAGTATTTGGATAAACTAAGTAATCAAAAGAATTTAAATCATGAAGCTATTTTTCTTCTCCGTAGAAGTGTTTACTCCAAACATAACTCAATAACATCCAGTTTTTCCTACTTCTGTGTTATAAATACTGATTTTCCCCTCCAGTCTAAAAATCCAGTCTCCAATCTTAAAATTCATCTGAGCTTTTGTTCCGATTTCCAGCATCGTCAATAACCCCTTGCCAGCCAATTTGGTTTCTGGATATGGCATCAGATTGCACATATTAGTGTGGTTATGGTTTCTGTGAGTGTTGTAAATATAAGATTCCAGCCTGACTTTCAGAAATCATAGAATCACAGAACAGTTTGGGTTGGAAGGGACCTTTAAAGACCATACAGTCCAACCTTCCCTGCTCTGAGCAGGGACATCTTCAGCTAGATCAGGTTGCTCAGAGCCCTGTCCAACCTGACCTTGAATGTTTCCAGGGATGGGGGATCGAGAGCTCTTGTATTCTATGGAAAGCATCCTTAAACATCTGCCAGCTCTGTTCTGCTCCCTTTTCCCTGAGGGCAGTTTCCCAGGGGGTCCTATTGATTAACTCCTTGAAGAGCTGGAAGTTTGCTTTCCTGAAATTCAGTGTCCTGCCGTTACTCTTCCCCTGACGCATACCCCTCAGGACTGTGAACTCCACCGGTGCATGATCGCTGCAGCCCAGGCTGCCTCCAATCTTGATGTCACTGATTAGCTCACTTGTGTTGGTGACCAACAGGTCCAGTATTGCATCCCCTCTGGTAGGCCTGTCTATTACCTGGCTTAAGAAGTTATCTTCAATGCATTCCAGGAGTCTCCTGGATTGCCTGCAGCTCGCCGTGCTACTTTTCCAGCAGATATTGGGGTGGTTGAAGTCCCTCAGCAGGATGAGAGCCTGCGAGCGCGATGCCTCCTGTAGCTGGAGTAAGAAGGTTTCATCAATAGGCTCCCCTTGATCAGGCAGTGTGTAGTAGACACCTACCACAAGGTTCCCTTTGCTGACTTGGTCTCTAATTCTTACCCATAAGCTTTCAACCTGCTTGTGGCTATTCTCCAGTGACAGCTCTTCACACTCTGTCCATTTCTTGATGTAGAGGGCAACCCCTCCACCCCTTCTTCCATATGAAATGAAGGGGAAGTTTCACAAACTGACAATTAGAAAAAAACCTTAACTTGGAACTTGCATAAATATGATTCTTCAAGACAGAGTATACACAGGACACAGAGGGATAATTCTGGAGTCATATGGACTATTTCAAATCAGTAAACTGTCCAGTTTGAGACCTGTATATTAAGAAAAAATCTGTTCCAAAAAGCTATTATATTATAGGAATGGTTAAATGCTGGAGCAGCTTTGCTGGAAGAATTGTGAAATCCCATTCACCGGAGGTCTTTTAAAGCAGCTAAAACAAACATCTTTTAGGCGTGTCTGGCATAGTTTGTACTGTCTTGGAGGAAGAGGAGAGACAAGGTGAATCCCCATGATCTTTCTCTCTGAAATGGCATGTTCACTAAAACATTCAAAAAAATTCATTAAAAAAAAAGTTTATTTATAATGTACGTCTGCCATGTCCATAGACCAGCAACAGTGGCAAGTTCTCAAGATCTTGAGAACTATACCAGCAAGAGGTTTATAATGATGTCTCGCCTGTAGAATTAACACCCTGCTGAAAAGCATGCGTGCAAGAATTACTGTGCCAGCAGACAAGTGTTCCCTCCATCCTGCTCATGCAGTTTCAATTTACGATCAGTTGAATTGTCTTAATCTTAGCAATAGATATTTTGAATTCATTTGCAGGTGCTGATATTATTTGCCAAATACAACAGTTGCGGTTCAATGTTCTTCTGACTATGACAAAGAAACGACCGATGAGGGGATTTTCAGTGAGTATTTTATGCGGTTTAGCCTGTAGCACTGTACAGATAGAAAAGCTTTAACGAGAAAGCTGTATTGCTTTTTTATATGTTGTACCTTCCTGATACATATTTCAGAGCTTTGTGAAGTAACTCTGGCAAGCTATTTAGCTTTCAGACTGACCACAGCACAACTCTGCTAGCTTATTTATACAGTTGTGCAAGTGAATATTTTATGCCGGCAATTATTATTCAAGTTCTATGGAAAATCTACAGCATTTATTCCACGGAATGAGTTTTGGGGCTAGGGACTTTTTTAGGCTCCTGTACTGCTTAGACTAAGAGTTACTTGTTCTGATTTCTTACACCCCCGTATTTTAAAGCATGGAGAACTAGGGATGAATCAGGCTACTGCAGTCAAGTGGAATGGCTACGTGTATCCGTGATTAACACAGAGCTTTTTATATGATCATATCTAATTATCTGGAAGCTAATGTTTTTCTCTGTGTCTGTTTTAGTAGTTTCCAGTATTTTTTTAAAAATTTGTAGACCCCTGGCAAGCCTCCGGTGAAGTTCATCTCCCTGAAATAGGCTTCTCAGTCCTATCATGGACCTTTTAGTTCCCAGCTGTCACAGGGTCCTTATCGACTTCCTTATCTGTTTATTTTAGCCAGCTGGCCCCTTTTTACATCTCTGATGGAAAGACACAGAAAGGAATCAGTTTTTACAAGAAGTGCACAGTTTTCCCAACCTAGCAACGCTAATATTTTTCTCTTGTAGCAGTGTTATTCATACTACAGATAGAGGAAGAGCAGCACATGGTTTCCACAGTCTGTCTTAAAAGCCGAGTACTGATAATGAGTTTCCAAAAAAACCCCTAAAAGAAGATGAATTCTCTTCTCTCTGCAATAAGAAGGCTACAGTCATCCCCACTTAACTTTGCTTCCTGACCGAGACAGTTTCTGACACACATCTTCACTTTGCAAAGCTGGTGCTGATTTTGTAGTTGTATAAAGCATTAATTAATCTAGGTTCAGGGGAGGCTGCACATGCTCATGGAAGAGAAAAATAGACCACATAGAAACCCATGTTTGGATTAGGATGTCCTGTGCTGACAATGCCTGCAGTCTGGCAGAATAATAGCGGAAAATACCACACATGCTTGCTATGTTCTTACTTTTCTCCAAGTCTCTGTTTATAGCTGCTGTTAAAAGAGAAGATATGGGTCTAGGGAGACTTTTGGTCCAACCAAACACTGCTCCTCTTCTCTGTTTAACAGTTGTGCCACAAAAGTCGTTACTGCCACATACGCCATGCAAAGTAAGAAGAATTTTCAGACTTTTTTTAGCAAAGTGAGAGCAACTTCTGCAAAAGATTATGATCTTCAAACATTAAAAGAAGCTATATGGAGTCTATTTTTGAAGAACCTAATTTGGATGCCCATGTAATGTCTAGATGCTCTCCATAGCAGGGAGCGAGCTAAACCATTCAGGCGGACAGTCAGAGCAGGATCTTCCTTTGGGTGTTTTGAGTAACCTTTGGAGAAGCTTTTTGCTTTTCCTTACTAGAGGGAGCCTATGGGGCCTAACTGGGGCTGAAAGCTACATGCGCGAATGTCCCTCTGAGGGCCACATTCAGCTTTCAGGTATGATGAGACACTGAGACTTGCTCGCAACAGACGAGGGCCAAAGGGGCCTGGCTGACTCCATGGCTTGCGTGCAGAGAGGTAATGCAAAGTTAATGCTGAGGTCCATGAATCAAGGCAGTCAGAAAATTCCTTTCTGGTTTTATTTTGTTTTCTTTTCTTTTCATATCACCTTCTCTTCACCCTCCTCTGCACAGAACTGACCCCAGGACACAATCTTGTACCACTGAAATCAACAATAGGACTTTAATCAACTTCAGGGAATATCACACCCCATGTTCATTCAAGTCTATGGCAGCTTGAATATCCATCCTGCCCTGAGAGATAATGTACCATTCCTATCCAATTTCCTACACCAGCTGCAGGGGCTCTTTCAAGTTACTGCCTTCACATCTCTTCCATTTCATCTCTGTTTTCTTGCCACTGTTGAGTTCCTTTCCCAGAATACCACTCCAACACATTTACGGTGGCTTTTGCAATGCTAATTCCATCTTTGCCACCCAGTAAAGGAGCACTGTAACTTTAAATGATAGAGTTCAGAGTGTGTCTGCTCAGTTTTTGTGTAAAGTATATCCAGAGCTCTTCTTTACCATAATGATTCACCTTCATGTCAATCCAATGCATTTAAAATCTGCCTCCAGATAATGGGTTCATGGTGCCAGGTCATTATCTGGCCTCAGAAAAGCCTCAAACTTCATATTCTAAGGGAAATGTCTGTGCCACCTAATAAAACAATGAAGTTAACTTCTTAAAAATGCATTTTTGATCCCTTGTGTTTCCCTGCCAGTCCCCAAGCCTCTAGTTTGTGGTTTCACCATGTAAGGTATAGACATTGGTCTTGCTGGATCCCTGAGGTTCCATATTGTTCTCAAATAACTTCTTGGCTATCTGTTAACTAATTAATTCTACAGCCACAATAAGAAAATGAAATTATCTGTGGCCACAGAAGTCTTTCAGAGAGTTGTATGGATTTGCTACAAACACTTAAAAGATACTTCTTGGGAAAGTTCATTGCAGTCTAAATCTCTCAACCTGAATTTATTGAAGCTAACATTAGTCAAGACTGACCCTTTCCTTATTAGAAATCACGAGAATCACAATATGCATCGCTCTGTCAGGTCAGTGCTGACAATCAACCACCCTGTTCAAACATCAGGTGCTGAGGGCAGCTCCAAGCACGACGCTTGGGGTATCTTGTGTGATAACATGTACCCCAGAAGCCCCTGCAGTAGTCCTCATCCCAAATCTTGATTTTCCATCCTAAACTGTACGGCACCATGATATAGTGTCCACCCAGGGAAATAATCTCACCTTTAAGAGCCATAAAGGAAGGGACCCAGAACCTGGGTGGGCAGCCCAGAACCAGAGCTCACACTTTATTCCTGGCAAGAACCTAAATATGTTAGTGTGTGACGTCAATCACACAGGCTATAGGCAAGCAGCAGACCCCATAGTCTCCCCCCAAAGAACAGCACTTGCATGAACATAAAAGTACCCAAAGTTCTGGAGAAACAACAGGACTCTGTCTTTTCAGGGGTGGTGAGGGAGGGTATGTGCAGTTGGGCATTGAGAGGAGAAAATCAAGTTAGGGTTCAGACACTGGGATTTGCTTGCCTCCACGTGTTCAGTTCTGTAATATTTCAGAAAGTTCCAGGGAACACCGTCATGAGAATACCTGTACCTGTGGCTGTACAGAAACCCCCAAGAGAGGAGCTCTCTCATACGGGCACCTGGAGAAGACAATGCCAGATGTCTCATCAGGATACACACACTGCACGTTGTGCCTCGCTGACAAGTCCTTTTCAGGAAAAGATCCTTGTGTAGGGGACCCCTGTGAACGCCGGGCTGGGGAAGGCAGGCTGGCCTCTGGAGGTGCGGCAGAGGGGAAGGCAGCAGGAAGCGGGTGGTGCGAGCAGCATCAACCAGACAATGAGCTGGCTCTGGCGTGGGGCGGCTCCGTGTGGGTCCTGGCTGTTTTCGCTTTTGCCTGGCACTGCAGCAGGCAGGAAGGGAGAATGAAAGGTCAAGCTGTTGGCAGCAACAGAGGTGGAAAGCTTGAGGCATCAGGGATGCTGGGCTCTGAAAGAAAAATGTTTTCTGCCCTACTAAAGACAGATCTGATTTGAAATATGTGTATTCATGAATTCTGAGTGTTATCTTTGTGCTATATAGTGCCAAAAGGCAATGTAGTGCCTTCTCCACCTGGCTTCTGCTCCCTGATGGCAGAGGACCTTGGTTAGTACTCTGGGCAGGCAAGAGGTTTGGTCCTGGGGAGTGGCCGTGTACCTTGCCCTTCTGTGGAGATAGCCTGCTGCGGGATGCTTCCATGATGTGAAGGACCTACCATCTGGGAGGGCTGCCTTTGTGACGGTGCAGTCAGGCCAATGTGAGAGATGACTGAGCACCCCGCATGGACCGTGTAGCTTCACAGAGAGCAACCACACATGGTTGCCAGGGTGTGATGTGACAGCGTGAACATGCAGGATATTTGATCTTGCGGATAGGGCTGGAGAGCAGCCTGGATACAGTATGAACCGAAGAGCCCAGGGAATTAGACCACCCTCCTTGCTCAAGTGTTTGAGCCATGTGCAGCCTGAGGCACCCATGATTACCAAAATGTGGGATTGAAGAGGAAATACCCTGTGAAAGACGACAGCTTTGAGTGGTGATATGAGGGGAAAGTGCTGGCGCGGCACCAGCCTACTTCTGTATCTGGTCCTAGTCTTGTCAGCAGGACTTATTAGCTTGGGCACAACGCCACACTAATGCTGCTTTTGGACCCATGCTAGATTGTATCTGGCCATTTCAGAGTGTTAGTAGAGGCAGTATGGTTCAGTTTGCTCCTTCCTGCATAGACGTGCCCTGAGGGGGTTGGAATAGAATGGAATTTACACAGGAGACCGTTAAGTTTTAATCACAGAAATCTACCAAATTATATTGACTAATAAGTGGTATAGCTCACTTCTGACTGAAATTTAGTAGGGCTAGTATCCTTTTAGCAAGTCCAAGGACACTTCAATTATTTTCAATCAAGCAAAAAGTTCATTAATTTGCCAAGAATCACACATGCATGTGATTTAGAGTGTGGTAGATTAAGCTTGAATATCAAATGCTCAAGGCGCATACCGAACGCAGCACTGAACCTGCAAGGGATTGACATAAAACAGTGCTGAGGTCAAGTAGTTACACAATGCAGCTCCCTAAGAACAATGCAGCTCACCAAGAATTCTTATATTTATTTATAATCTTCAGTCATCCCTTCTTTAATATCTCTAGAAAAATTAATCAATCTGCTAGCAATTCTCCAAAGAATAAAGACGCATTTTTCTTAAGGCAATTTAAGGCATATGGTCCCATTGGGAGGGAAAGGGATTAGATTAGAACACCAAAAGCAAGTGTTTGAAATTATGGTTTGAAAGACAAATTCACAGGGGTGAAATGTAAGGGGGTAAAAGTGTACAATAGGGCAATTAAACAAGAAGTTCACAATTAACGAAGTAGAGGTAGTAACAATGTATTCTAGTCGTGTTTGACATGTACATAGCTGGGGTGACTGAGTTTGCGTCTAAAGTTGGAATTTCATTTACAGTGTCTCTATAGAGATGTGCACATATGTAGATATTTGCGTGCGCGCGCGCACACACACACACATATATGTATGCAAACAACTCTGTGTCCTAGTACCAGCAAAGTTGCGGACGCTCTGGGACTGTCCAGCTGTGCAACAGATCCAGCAGGAACTCGAGAAACGTGTTTCTGTTTTAGAGGTTGCATTAGGACAGCAAGAGTAAGTATTCCAAATCCAGGAACTGCAAGTGTTGCAAATACCCAAGGGTGCTTGGAGGTGGCTGAAATATAAGACTTCTGGTCCAGAAGGTGGTACTGGATAAAATATGCCAAATTCAGTAAGTTGGCCATTTTTTTTCAGTGAAATGCTCTAACTAACGCATTACAGTTAGCTTTCTGTTTTCTTGTATTAAATACCAAATCCTGGAATCCTTCCTCACCATCTTCACAGTGAATACCCTGATAACTAGACTCATGCCCTCATATTTTCTATATATATGTACTTAGTAAGGCAGTCCAGAGGGCAACAGCTTCACCAGAGGAAGGAGCAATGCCCTTCTGTAATGGCAGTGCTGAGGTACTTTTCTGGAAAGCAAGAGACACTTCTTTCCGCTTTGGTTGGGGAAGGAGTTGAATCAGTGTCTCTCCCTCAGGAAGGTAAACTCGTTGGAAAAAAGCAGAACAAAGAGGAGCCATCACCCACGTGTCCCACCATGGAGCCCAGCTGCTTACACTTCTCTGAAACTGTCCTTTAAGTAAGATTGATAAAGGATTAAAAATGTGGATCCCTAAAAGAGTTTAGAAGTGAAGTGAGCTTCAAGTTACCCAGTACTATCTGAACGGAGCTGCCTCTGGAAGATGAGATCTTTGGTGTTGAAACCATGATCTCATTCTCCTAGGGGTCAGCTGGAACACGAGGTGGTCATGACTGTGATGTTCCTGAGAGTCACACCTTTCAGCAGAGCAACACAAGGTGGCTGGCAGGCCTGGCTTGCCGTCTCCTTTTGAGGCTATTTTACCTATTGCACAGTAGTCTTATACTGTTTTCCAAGTGATTCTGTATTTTATCACAGATTTATTGCAGATGAAGTAAAGCGTTGCTCCAGGGAGTGTGTATGGATTGCAGAGCTCTAAGGCAGCACAGGGAACAATGGAAAGATTTGGAGACTGGTCTTTGGAAAGAGCTCACTGCGAGAATGAAATTGTTCCTTAGCAGCAGCAAATAAACTAATAAAATGAACAAGGATACAGTTAACAAGCCAAGGCCAAGAAATAGAAAAGGTGCCAAGAACAGAAAACTTAAATAGAGGGAAACGTCACAAGAATCAATAAAATGGGCCAGAGAACTGTGTCTTTCTGCATTAAGTGATGCAGACAGTGTGAAACAGATGCTATTTCAATGTCATCAGCAACTTGACAAGCTGGATAAATAATTGTTGCCAAGAAAAATAAAAGCATGTGCTGTCAGTGTGGGTGGTTGCCGTGATTGCTGTGGCCTCTGGTTCAAATGCAGTTACAGAGATGATGAAAAAGAAAATAAATATGGAAGTGTCTGCGGAAAAACAATTAGCTTCCCACAGATGGGCCTTCGGCATACCATAAATTGTAGCTCCCTTTTTCATCATTTGTTTGGGTGGCAACCTGGGAAATAATAAAAGATGGAGAATTAAGGTGCAGCCATTTCCTGAGTCCTTTCTGTAAAAGGGGAGAAGCTGTTGGTGTGGAAGAAGAATTGTTATGAGGAAACTGCAACAGAAGTTGCAAGACGGCAAGACACCAAATTTCTACTCGGCTGCCACTGAAAGTGTCAATGACCATGGAGTTACTGATATGTCGTTGGTAAGGTCTCTTTAGGGACCTCAAATTCTTCTTCCAGGCATTTCTTCACTGGGACTTAGCCATGCAATGTGGTGAGGGGCTCAGTTCATGCATAAGCCCCCTGAGGATCCATGGAGAAGGCACTTCAATGCCTTCAGGTATCCTTCTCGGATAATACCGGGATATCAGCTGTTCATATAAAACATCACAGGAGGAAGAACAGTAATTCTTTCTATTCATTGGAGAGCCCTTGCTCAGGTCACTTAGTCTAGATGTTGGGTCCATTCCCATCTTTGTCTAAGGAGACTAATCCCACATCTACAATCTCTTGGGTGAAAATAGTGCCATCTTCTATGCAGAATCATAGACAGGATCACCTGAATATCTGTGTTCATTCCCTACACACATCCTCTAAATCCTATAAGACCTGAGAACCAGACCCAGATTTATATTCATGTCAGTTCCACTTAAATCTTACTTTAGGAAGGTGAGAGACAGGAAAGACGTGCATTGAGTCAGTCACTTGCACATCTTGTCTCTATCTCAAGGACAAACGATGTGTTTTTTACATTCTCTGTCTTCATTTTCAATTCCTTAAGCTTTTCAGACATTGAAAATCTTCATCTCAGTCCCTGAGCAATTTCACTTACATAAATACAGAAGTGGATGTCCGTATCTTTTGTTGCGGTTCCAGATAATCTGTAGGGTAAATTGTCAGTAACAAAGCAATCAGTGAGTGATCATCAAATGAACGGATGGATGGGGCTTTGAGCAGCCTGCTCTAGTGGGAGGTGTCCCTGCCCATGGCAGGGGGGGTTGGAACTAGATGATCTTTAAGGTCCCTTCCAACCCGAACCATTCTATGACTCTCTGATTCTGTGAATGGCAACGTTGTTCTTTACTCATGACACTTTGTGTAAGAAATCAAGTCTAGCTGCAATTACTTGGGATGCTGATTTGTTATGCGTACTGAATGATGGGTGAAGAAAGAGAGCATAAAACTTTAGACTACCGACATGATTCATCCAGTTACACGCCTTCCTTACAACCTTATAAGAATAACATTGTAATAAACAGCAACAATGCCAGCATAGCTAGAGGAGTGATAGAAAAACTTAAACTCTGCTTTAGGATTTGGTGTAGGACAAAATTCCAGGCTGTTTGTTGATTCTTGATCTGGAGCTGGAATCCACTGAAGTTGGCTTTACATATTTTGACTGGAAGGAAGCCCAACCACAAACCATACATCCAAATTGTCAGTGTAGCCTTGTCCTACTTAGGACAAATCTGCTGGCCGGGCAGGGCCACCCTTGACAAAAGAGCAGATGCAGCACAAGTATGAACCGCGGGCAGGGTCTGGGGTCCCTGTCAGGAATGGAGCAGCTGGCAAGTGGCTTGGCTCTCCGGTGTCAATGTGACGCAGGAGGTGTAATTTTGAAATTTTCAGAGGATATTACCATTTTTTACCTCAAACCAGGACAGGCTTGCCTGAAATTTCTTAATGTTGAAGCCCTTAGCCATTTTTCTTTTTAGGAAGAGAGCTGAAACCTCTTATGGGAACGCTTTTGAACTTCAGCAGCCAAAACCCAAGCTCAAGGCTTAGCTTCACCCCCATCCCTACGTGGGTATGATGATCTTGCGCCATCATCGATGTAGATGAAATCTCATACCCAAGGTTGACTCAGATCACAGGTTTTGGATTGCTCTCTGGTTTTGTTCCCAGACCAAGCAGAAATGTCAAGTGTTTTGTTTCAGAACTTTGCTCTAACATCAGTAGAACAAAACCAAAGCTCCAACAGTAACACCTATTGTTCTCTTTGATGATTTAAAAAGAGTAATTAATACTCTTTTTCATGAACAGAGCAGGCAAAGAGGCATATTTAGTGGCCAATTTGGAACAAGGAAGGTCTCGGAAGATTTAGGGGAGGACACCTGATCCCCATCTACTCCTCCTCAGAAGCCACTGTTTCACACAAGGCAATATGGTTAATGCTTTTCTGATTCTTGAATGCCTGCCCAGTTTCTCTGTGTGATCCTATCACTAACATTGATAAATAGGTCTGCCTAAAGCAATAAGGCCACAACATATTTGCTTCTTTGAACTAGAGTAATTCTGCTGCCAAGCCAGAGCTCCTAGCCTTTCAAGGTTCATCTAGCAGTTACATGTATATTGACATTTCTTTTTACCTCAGGCCAGATGAGGGAGAAACAGTTTCTTACTTTGTAAAGCACTTTTCTTCCCACTGTGTGACAGCTTTTGATACTGCATTTGGGAAGGAGAGTGAAGGTAGTTTCCGCAGAGATAGAGAGATCTTCAAACTTTTCTGTTCCCAAAGAGGAAAGCCACACTTCATTCAAATAAACAGGACCAGAAATACGTTTAAACTTGCCTTTCCAGCAACCTGCAGTGCCATTCCTTTGAGAGCTGCTTTCTGAACTTAATCAAGATCCTTCCCAGCCTGTTTGCAGATTCCCTGTGCAGAACAGCTCTCCTTAATGCATTGCTTTGGTATGCATTACTTTTTCGTATCAGACCATCCAAGACTTTTTGAGAAGGACTTATGAAGAAACTGCAGTCCATTTCATCATCTCCTGTTCAGAGGATTTAGTTGTAATACCGCAGACAAAGGTTTATGTGTTATGAAAGCTTACACTTCTGCTACATTGCTCAACAGGTTTAATTCTATTTTATGCAACTTCATTTATGTGGAAAGAAATCTAGGTCAAGCTTCTTTCTCAGAAGAGTAAATTCTTGGTAACAGCCTGAATCTGATGTCTGCCTAAACGAGTATTTTTATCTTATAGTGTAAAGTAGATACCTATATGCCTATGAATTCTGTTCTTGGTGACAATATGCATGATATGTTATATTCCCAATTCTTCAGCAGAACCAATTTCAAGCAGATTTACCTACTAAAGGTCTGACCTCCCTGCGTCCCCCTTACTCCCAGCAAGGCAAATCTCTTTTTAATGAAAGGCTGATGCGGAGTGAACAGTGTGGCATCTCTTCATCTTTTCTTATCTCACCAGAACTTTTGGGATCTTTTTTTTTTTGTGTGTGTTTTTACTGAAACTTTTAGGAATGAGGAATTTCAGCATTAGGAACTTCAAGCAGAGGCTGGGAGAACAAGACTAACAAGAAGAATTATGTGCTCTCTTCATATAAGCTTATTCACTATTCCTGTATTAAAGGTGTTATGTCTGATATCATTTTGATCTCTTGAGTTTAATGCAAGGCAGAGACAAGCAGAGTGGAGTTCACAGTGTGGTTCATTCTAGTCTCTGTCAAAAAGGGGCTGTGTCAGAGATGTGCTAATTTCAATATATTTTAATCCACTAGTGATAGCATAGCAGCAGTTAGAGGTGGAGTAGACCTACCAAGTCTTGCCTCTGATCTATACCCATGGGCTAACGCAGGGTGTTTATCATAGGTTTTTCGAGTCTTGCCCTCTCAAATTTTAAATATAGCTTGATTGGCAGCTAAGTGTTGTCACTTGTCACATTTTTAAGAGTTGTTAGGGGCAACGACAATTACATAGGGGAACTGCATTTTAGAAACGTGGTGGAAATGCTTCTATTTTGGGCTCCAGTAGACTTTCTCCCCCAAGGGAGGTAGAGAAGGTTGGCAGTATAGAAGAACAGTTGTAAAGCTGGAAGAAGGTGTTGGAAGATCCAGATTAGTTCTTGTAAAACCTGTCAGTTCAAGAGATTGATGTTTTCTTTCAAAACAAGCTCCTCAAAGCTGTGAGTAGTGTCTCTCTTTTATAGCATACCCATGTGTTCTTGAGAAAGAATGAGAACCAGTGAACCACAGAGTATAGTTAAAGACTTATATACACTCCAACACCATGGCATAATTTAGCTTTATACAGTCCATTCCTCTACTTAAAGGGAAGAACTCAAAACTGAGTCTATCGATCTAAAAGAGTAGCCTTTGTACATGGTACTTTAAGGACTAAATAGTGCAATAGTTTTTCTGAGTGAAGACAATTTCATGGACATGAATGGCACGTTCGTAAATCTTTAGATGAATTATTTTCAAGTGACTTATTTTGAAATGTGACCGCACAATCACACATCTACTTACAGTGCACTGTTTTCTCAGATCTAAAGGCACAAGCACGACCACAGAGCAGTGACTCTGCAAGGAGCCACGACCCAGGGCTATGCACGGGCATTTTAGAAAAAGAGGCCTTGAATGCTCTTGTGCATTCTGATCCTTTGTTAGGAGCTAAATAGCTTATGCATTTTATAGCCAATCTACGTGCATCCCTCTGTTATCTCTTGCCTCTCATGCCATGTCTCACAGAGTCTTTTTGGTTCTAACACCTACAAATTGTCTAACAGCAATGTGATTAGCACTCAGTGCTGTGGCCAGATTTACCTTCAGGTGTGCGCTGGGTTTCTTGTCCTCTAATCAGTCAGAAAACACCCTGGGGTGCATGAGATGGGAGGAAGGATGTGTCTGGCTTTTCCCGAGACCTCACTAAGGCATGCCAGGTTATGGGAATAAAACTTCATTGCAGTAATGTAGCTGTAGCGTCAGTCACTGGTTCCTCTGGGCTCTTCAAGGAGGCGCTCAATTTTAGGGATTAAAGTAGAACTACCCTTGTCTTAGATTAAGCATGTGCTGAAGAGTGCTGTTGGTGCACAGAGTATTCAGTGCTCTGTAGCACTGAGACTGAAAACAGCAAGATATTTTAATGTATAAATCCAAAGGACTTCAAGGGACCCATTCATATGATTAAAGGTAGGTGCATGCTGAAGTGCTTTGCTGAATGAGAGCATTTTGAAATATCTTTTCATATCTCTTGCACTTGAAAAATCATAAGCATAACTGAGAAGGCCAAGAAATTAAAAAGAAAAAACCCAAAAGAAATATGTAGGGATATCTGGGATCTAGACATAAAATATCTGCAGCACCTATTTTATGCAGCCATGCCATTTCGTGTGTGTATAAACCAGGATTTTTTTATTGTATTTTATGAATTGATTGTAGGCTATGTAATAGAAGCAGAACATAAAAGAATAATCAAAAGAACAAGACACGACTTAGTAAGTCTTCTGAAAGTTTTTTATGGCCTTTGTCAGGAGAACAAACCCCCATCCCTTACTTTCTAACTGTCATTACCCTCACATAAAGATGCAACATTAGAACAAAATCTGTTCAGAAAATTCTTTCACTCCATCCACACAACAACAAAAGCATTAGAATCAGGCATGAAATGAATGCAATGACATTGGTTACAAGCAGCACAAACTGGCTATTGATTTTGATAACTAAAACGGGAAGCTGAAAGGGTGAAAAAATAATTCTTTTCCATGTCCGGAATAAATTTCTGCACCTTGTTTGTATTTACTAGTATTTTACTTGAATAATCCTATAATGATGCAAAGATAAATGGTTAAAGGATGCTGGCAGGTGGATATGCAAAGAGCTAATGTTCAGAGGTGGACAGCTTGGGGAGAGTTTTGCTCTAATGCCAATTACCTTGTGTGCATTTGTGGATAAGTCCATTCGGTAGGAAAGAAACCCATCTTCACCACAAAGCCATTTTAGCTTTGCCGGATACAGGAGCAGTTGAATGATTTGTATGATATAGTCAGAATACCCTATGATAAAAATGAGGTATTGATTGAAGGAGATTTTAATTTAGATTAGTTCACTTAAAATGAGTAATAAATTGAAATGAACTCTACAGAGCTTACGTTTAGAATGAATTATCTTGCCACCTCATTGAAACCTTAGGCAAGGAATAATTCTAGTTATGGCCCTAACCCAAATCACCAATTTTAAATAAGAACTGTACAAATAATTTGGACAAGAGAATGATGGATGTGATATCTGATTTGTAAATGAATTCTAGGGAAAGGAAAGGAAAAAGAAGAAAAAATTGTTTTCCTAAAATAAATCAGATGGAAAAATGTAAGTAATTTCAGCACTATGCTTTAATATTAACAGCTCCTCATGTGTCAAATGCTGCATTAATATTTGATAAAATCTTGCATATTGCTACTAGTATTTCTTTCCAAGAATACTTTTTTTCCCTCTTTCCCTCCACCATCTTTCTGGATAGGATTTTTAATGAGTTATTCCTGTACTGAAGCCTTTTACAATAGCTGACAGTTCTGGCTGCTGAGATGTCTTGTGCTGATTTAACCTATTTTGCTTTACATATTGTTTATCCATGCATGTTTACAATTGGCACACTCACCACCCACACTCCAACTGTTGATGTATATAAGCATACGTTCACACACTCCAATATATGATTTCCTCTTGACTCATTTTTAAAGCCTCTGGTTCCTTGGCCATTCTTTTTACTATAGTTCTTTATTTTCTTCATTCATTTCCCTGTATATTGCTGAATTTATTTTTTACATCTGTTAAATTGGGAATACAAGTTCTCAAATAGATAACAGAATTGAACAAAAATGGGGTATACTTTGCTTCTACTTTTTCTGTAATAACAGATTGCTGTTTAATTTCCACCTTATTTATTTTATGCAATATTGTTCCTTGTTGGCATTTTTAATAATACGTTTTCATCTTAGAATTGATGGTCTTTGTTCAAGGCTTATTTTGCTAGACATTCTGAGGATCCTGTTAGGCATCTAAACTCACTCTTACATTTTTTCTAAGTGAATATGGAGTGTCCAGAGAGGATGTCTTGCTTACAATAAGTAGATATTCTGGATTTATCACACAGTAAAGTGTCCATTGAATGGCAACATTCATATTCAAAATTTCAAACAAAGGCATGCAGACGTTTTGCTTTTAAGTGCTACAGAATATCCCGCGTAACAGGTAGGATCTTTGATATCCAAGCTATCACCTACATCAAAACATAGCATTTTTATTTAGATATGCGGAGCTAAGGCCAATATATATATTCCACTGTCCATAGCACAGCTATTTCAGTCTTTTGCTGCCTGTGCGTGGTCACCCTCAGCTCATGGCTCATCTCCCCTCACGGAGTTGCTCTGCTCTGCTCCCTGAAAATGGGACTGCAAAGTGATTTACTTTAAAACAATACTGATTTCACTCATGCTTTCTCACACTCCCACAGACAAGCACCAGGGTGTATATACAAAGGCAGTCTGTCCCGAATCAAAGATTCCTGAATTCAGGTCATCTATCCAGGGTTCCTAGTGGAGGACGGGACACAGTCTGTTGAGTCCTCATCTTGTTTCCTGGTTTGGGAACCACGTGCTGATTTCTGAAAGTGCCTTGCTGTACCCTTTTTGGGCCTGATGGTCTCTCCACCCCGTCCGACTTCTGTGAGGTGTCAGGATTTACTCATTGTCCTTTGTCTCTGACCTGGATGTCCTGAGAAGCTGAGAGGGAATGACCATATTCTCTCTCAGCCTCTCTTTTGCTAAGCTAAACAAGTCAATCTATCTTAGTCTGCCATAAAAAACTAAATGCTAAAATCCCTGAACATAGAATCATAGAATGGTTTGGGTTGGAAGGGACCTTAAAGATCATCTAGTTCCAACCCCCCTGCCATGGCCAGGGACACCTCCCACCAGACCAGGCTGCTCAAAGCCCCATCCAGCCTGGCCTTGAACACTTCCAGGGATGGGGCATCCACAGCTTCTCTGGGCAACCTGTTCCAGCGTCTCACTGCCCTCAGACTAAATAATTTCTTCCTAATATCTAATCTAAATCTTCCCTCTTTCATTTTAAAATCATTGCTCCTTGTCCTATCACTACACTGCCTGATAAAGAGTCCCTCCCCATCTCTCCTGTAGACCCCCTTGAAGTACCAGAAGGCTGCTATAAGGTCTCCCCAGAGACCCCAATCTCTAGGTGTCTTCAAAATATGGTCAGACATTTCCTTTCATTTCCATTCACACCAGTTGCAACATTTCTGTTACTTTTCTCTGCACGTTCTGCACAGGTTTTTTAGGCACCGAACACTTCCAGTGATAGTCAGATCTAAAAATGTATCTGGTGCCCCTTCTCTTTCCAGAGGAATAAATCAAACAGTACTAGCAAATTTTAGACACTTTAATTTAAGAAGAGATACACTTCCAGAAGCAGAGATAAAAGGGAAATTAATAAATTTTCTCCATGTCATAAAATAAATTCTGGTCTAGACTTAGAATTTATTGTATTTGGCAACAGAAAAATACCTGTCTTGCTGTCTGATTCAAAGGCTATTGGGCAGAAAGCAGCAAAAATTATGGATGGGAAAAAAGCCACTAGCTCTTTGGTAGCAGTTTCTGTGCTGCAAATGTAATTATTGGTGTAAAACATCAGCGTAACAAAGAAAGGCACTGGGAAAAAATGTGTGTTCAATTTCAACAAGTTTTAGAATTGAGATCCAGTACAGTTTGGTCCTTTCTATCACCCTAATGTGTCCGTTTGTAGCTTCTGCAACAAATGAGGAGATCCTAAAATTGCTTATTGCTATCAGCCAAATTTACAGTTTGTATTATTTCTAGAGAGACACGTGTTTCCCTGAGGAGTTTGTGACCCTACAGGTAAACTAAATGCGTCCAGGACTGTTCTCCAGCACTGAGGCAAACTGGTGTGCCATAGCCTACATCCGTCAGTCCCAAAATAGGTTAGCCGTGTGCAAGACAGCCCATGGCATGACTGCTTGGCCATGCCAACTTTTGAACCTTGCCTGGGAAATATTTCGGAGGGAACTAACTGGCTTGGGGCAAAATCATGCCAGAGTGTGTTATACGAGTTTAGCACCGTAAATGAATGAGTTGTCATTCCCAGGACCTTTGGCACAGTTTAGTTTTGCGGTATAGACCGAGCCAGCGTGGACTAAGTTCTTTGAAAAAATACAACATATCTCAGCATTCAGAGGCAGAGAAGGGGAAAGACACACGCTGCACTGTGTCCAGAGGTATTGTGCCTCGATGGTTTTTCTTTTTTTTTTCTTCTCCATCTCTGCTTCAGTTATATTATCTCCAGAGTGGATATAACAGTATTTAGTCTTCCTTTTAATTTCCTTCCAGGAGATTATGTAGCTATTATTTAGATAATAATTAGATTTTCTCTAATATTAGATCTGATCCAATGTTAGTAGATATAACTTTGATTCTAATAAGAAAATATTTCTATTTCATAGATAGAACCAGCTAATTAGTAGAGAGGATCATAAAGTCAATACATTTGAGTCCCTTCCTCAGATTTGATTAAATGCTAATTGCAGGACTGCCATTTGCTCATGATAGTTAATAGGATATTTAACCTTGCATGTTTCCTAAAACATTAAGCTTTTCTTATTTTGTTGATGATTATTTTCCTTCCAGCCTGATTTTTAGCTACAGGCAGTTACTTTCCATCCTACTACCTCCATCATTTAACAGGGAAACAAGTGGATCTGAGATTTTTTCAGACCTGTATTTGGCAAATAATTCATTCTCCCAGTGATAGTCTGAAAAGTGTTTCGAGAGTGATGTGGAAACAGGGGCGATGCTTTGCCTGGGACTGGGGAAAGAACATCTGTTTTCTTTCTGTTTAATTCCTTTTGTCCATTTGCTCTTTTTAAACTTCTGCTCCTCCTAAATCACAAATTGGGGACATTACTGGACTTACTTATCCTCCCGTCTCCCAGTGCCTCGAACAGTTCATGGATGCACTTCTTAACAGAACAAATCCTTGTTTCGTGGTAGTTTTCCTCCAAAATTCACAACACCAGCAACAAGGAACGTATAAAGTCCTTGCAATTGCTAGGTTCCCATCGGTGATGGGAGCCACAGGCTCTACGTGTGTAAATGAGATTGGTTATAGAAAAGATCTGTTCACTCTCTTCAAGCAGTGTGAGCTTCCAGATATAAAATAACTAGCGCAGTTGCCAAGTTACCAGGACCAGGTCATGATTCAGCAGACAGCCATATTAGGAAATACCTTTAAAAATAACTACAATTTGAAGGAAGGATATTTTTATCTCTGCTTAATAACAAAACAACTGGTCTGCTTGTTAGTTACCCTGAATGATTTGCTAAAAGACTTCAGCTTCTTGTCAGAATAAAGCAGAACGAGTTACAAAATTACATATGGAGTCAGTCCACAACAGCCATCTGTGAATGAAAGACTGACATCCTATAAAAAGACTCAGGTGTCTGGATAAATCTGGTGGAATCCAGCACCTTCCTATTGATTCCCCTGCATCTGCTAAGATTTTTTTGCATGCACATGGATAGACAGCATCGTAGATGTTGTGTCTGAAGACTGAGATTTGTTTGTGCAAGAGGCACGAGAGAAAAATAGCAAGCCATTCTGATCATCCTAAAATAAAAGCTAAATATCATTGGCCAAGGATTTATAAATAATACGCCAGTTGAGTGATCACGTACTGGGGAGCAGATCCGCAGCTGCGGCAAAGTTCTGCTCAGCAGCTTCTCGTGCTAGCTGTGCATTGACTCGCTGGAACGCCTGCTGTGCTCAGCTCAGGGATTAATGGCCTTTCGGGATGCCTTCTTGCGTTGGTTTACTGCAGGATCGATGGCGGGTATGGCGACTCCCCTGCAGGCAATGCAGCGGAAGGGCTTGTGGTGCACTTGTATTTTGAGTTACTTGAATTAGTAACTGCCCAGGCTTTGCCAAAGCAGCTCCTCCGCTGTGTGGACGCTGCCTGGTGAGAAGCTGCTGGGCACGGACAAGTACCATCACAGCTGACTGCATCATTTACAAGTGAGGCACTTCGGCAGCTGTGTTCTTCCCATGGCCAGCAGCAAGAGAGGAGCAGTGGAGGAGGCTGAGTGGTGCCCTGTTTCTTGGAACCCTGTCGTCGGAGGAGAGGAAGGAGATGCTGCTCCCCGCCTCGGGAGCCTCACGGCCTGATGGCTGCAGCGTTTGGGGGTTACTGGGGGGAAGTTTGACCACTTGCTTGGGTTGTTCTGGTACTTTCCACTTGGCACCTGATGCTCACCACTTCTGGAGACACAGTACAGGATTAGGTGGTCTGTTTCCCTCTCCCTGTTCTTAGATTTTCATTTACTTATGAATTACCTCTGGGATTTCTATCTGCGTCTGTTGATTTTACATGGCACTGACGTGACTAGCTTAGACTAGATGCCTTAGTTTTAGATAAAGTCAAATGATATGAATTCTTTCTTACAGTATTAACATTTCCTCTTTGGGAAAAGCAAACATACAAAAGGTTTTCACTCCTTATCCTGCAAGTAAATCTGTAACATCATTGGGACTCAGTATGCGTTTGAAGGTTCATTAGTGCCTTAATAACTAAAATGACACTGAACAATTTTGGCAATTATGATAACACAACTGTGCATGAATAGAATATCTTTCACTGCAGTGTGATGTAAGCTACAATATGCTTGCAAAGTATACCTGCAAATACTTGCTGCTTAGCATTTCTTGTTTCTGAAATGTGTAATTAATTCAATCAGGGACTTCTCTGTTTACTTGAACTAGCTTTGATTTGAACACTAGTTAAGATAGCATTATGCAAATTCATGGCAGATGTGCAGAAAATGATTTCTCAGTTGTTAATAATTTTGTCCTGTCTAATAATTTTTGTCCCTGTCTTTCTAGACAATGTTTCTACAAAAGGCCTATTTCCTTTTAAATATTACGTTTCCTTTCCCAGCCCCCTAGATACATTTGAAAAGAGGGAGAGGATTTGCTTTTAGCTAGTTTTTCTCTAGCTAGAATTTCCTCTTCCCTACCCTTCGAAAAACCTGAAATGCTGGTCTCCCAGCTCCCTTTAAGAGAGTTCCCTGAGATGGAGCCCTCTTTCTCAAGATTTTACGTAGAAAAGTGGAAACTCCTGCAATCTGGTTGTCAGATACCTGTGCCGCTTCTGCAGTTACAACAGGGATGTTGCATCATGACAGGAAATGTCATTTTCTATTTAAAGGTGGAACAAAAAGACTAAATCCTGAGTCAGTAATCAAAAAGAGTAGGTCAGAAACTCTTTCAAATGATTAGTTTAGGCAGGCAGTCTCCATGGATTTATACGCAGTTCATACCCATGCTACTTAGTAAAAAATTGCCGTCAATGGGAGTTAATGCTCAACTATTACTATTAATTGGATACTTTCTTTCTTTAGCTATTTTTTTAAATCAATTCCCATAAGTCTAGGTAATGAAATGTCATTCTGCCAAACAAAGCAGTTGTTATACTGCAATGCAGTGGAGGAAAAATAAAACATGCTGGTGTAAGGAAAATTTGTCTGCCTTCACCTTCCTCTTCACTCAAAATTTTGAATAAACTGCACAACAGTTCTAACAAAATTCCAGGGTTATAATGCAGATATAGTAGCTCCAGAGGTGGTCTCATTCCAGTATTACAAGTATTAATACATGTGAAATAATTGGAAAGCCTGGAAAAAGACAAAAAATCGAACCTGGATGTGAACTTACGTTGCTTCTATTGCATCTCTCGTCTATGCAAACATGTTTGTTTTCATCAAGCTGTTTCCTTGTACACTTACAAAAAAACGTATCTGCAGGATAATCTTTTTCCCTGGCCTATTTTTTGCAAGAGTCCTGAGAAGATTCTTTCTGATGTTTCTCCTTTTTCAACAAAAATAGCTTTCTAGTACAACAGAAACTTTCTTGGAAAAAACATCTGCTTTCCCTCAAAGCCTGTTTTTTGTCAGGAAATGAAATGCACACTCAAACCCCTTTAATCCAGACATCCAAAGTTCATCTGATTTATACTGGCATATATTTACGAAACGTTCATATATGTAGGTTTAAGACTCTGCATAAGCACTCAATATTAACATGTCCCATGGAAGTACCAGCCTCATTCCTGTTTATTCATGACACATGGGAACCAGGCATCTTTCCTTCTGCAGCTTCCGTCACTGTAAACCTCGATCGCTGCTTTCTGCCATATCTTCATGTTATTTTCTTGCTGTCATCTGCAGTCAACAGTCCATCCATCACCGTTGCTTTGATGATTGCCAGAGCCCCTGCATCAAGGCCACACTGTCAGCTTGACATCCCGCGTGTGGAATAACCTTCCCTCTACAGTAGGGGTTCCTAGCAGCCCAAGTGCCAAGGGGACAAGCTGTTCTTTGGAGCTGATAAGCAAGCAGATGAACAAAAACTATTCGCTTTCCTGGTTTTACGGTTTTATTTTTTGTTGTTGTCTGTTTTGATTTGTCTTTTTGGTCATTCTGATTTGTCTCCTATGCTCGTGTTGCTGCTTTGACCCAATCTCTTATCAAGGAATACATTTTGAAGGAACAGAACAGGCCTTTATTTATTCTGGCAGACCACAGTTAGCAGGAACGCATTGTGCCATCTGTATTAATTCTGATTTCTCAGTAAATACCAGCGAAATGGCGCTGTGAATGTTAACTCTCCTGAATTTTCCTTAGTTTGCATCAAAGCAGTTTTTAAAAGCATGTTTTAAACTGGGAACAGCATATTTGCTTTCATCTTTTCCTGTGAGTGTAACCCCCCCCACACATACATACACCTATATGTATAAAACTATCAAGTTCTATACATGAAGCGAGATAAGGCAAGGCAGATTCAAAGTATGAACGGAGCTGAGGCAGAGGTAACCGTGCTATATCCCATGGCATGGTTTAGCTTTCGATGTGTCTGTGTGCCCTTGCATAGCTGGGAATTCCTCGGTGAAGAAACACCATGAACGTTCTCGCTCTACCACGTCTATACAGCCTGTGACATACAAGCAGGCTCAGGGGGTTTACATTTTAATCGGTCATAGTCAATTAGTACACTTATGTCTTTCATTACATTCTTTGATGAAAAAAAAAAAAACACAGAGAGAATTTTTTTAAGCTAGATTTTGTTATAAAATGTGTCCTTTTTCTTCTCCCCCATGCATACTTACGCTCTTGAGAGTCTTATCTTGAACAGCTTTCTCTTGTATTCAGAGCCTTGTAGTATTAAATGGCCCAATTGGTCAGTCCCACAGCATGGGAATAAAACATCCCACAGCACAGGATCCTGCAAAGGATCTGTTTCAAGAGCATCTTCCCTTGTTGCATATTTGTTGTATTTCTGATTGATGTAGTCCAGGACTGTTAAGGCAATGAAACATTCCTGTTTTGATGTTTGGGGAATGATGTTGCCACAAAGGATTTGCATATTCCCCACTGTAGTGGAGGTTTTCCTGATTGTAGTCAGCATGATGCATACACAATGAGGAGACTCACTGGTTTTCTTACTTCAGAGGAATCAGATAACATGTATGAAAATCAAGGAAGCTTGAACATCTGCTCAGAGATGATATAAATAAAAGTTATATTGGGATAAGGCTTTGCTTTCTACTTTCTATTATCAAAAATCATTGCATTTTTCACAAGAAATCAGGAGGCAGTCACTCCCCTCAGAGTTACAGTTAATGGGCAGCATCATCACTAGTAGATCAAATAGTGTCATGGTTTGGGCTGGACTGGCCACTAAAACGAATGACAGATGGTCTCTAACTTCTCTCCCAAGTGAGAGAAGAATGGTAGAGGGAGAGAATTATGAGTTGAAAGGAAACTAAACTAATTTAATGAAGTATTAATATTAAAATAATAACAAGAGAAAGATAATAATATTAGTAAGAAAATAATGAAATATATACAACCTGTATTGAGCTCCCAGGGTGACGATCACATCACTGTCAGGCATGGGGGAAGTCCCAGACTCAGCAACGGATGGGAGCTGGATTCCAGGTCTGGAGTCAGGAATGCGCGGATCGGGATCAAAGGCAGATGAACAGACAGTCCTTGCTGGATGCTGGGCGCTGAAGAAAGATGGCTGACCCTTTCATCCCTCAGTTTTTACACTGAGCGTGGGGCAGGTGGGATGGAATACCCTGTTGGTCAGTTTTGGGTCACCTGCCCTGTCCGCTCCTCCCCACAGGTATGACCTCTCTATGCTTTTCCATTTCCGACCCTCCAATTGGGCAAATAATGAAGTTAGCTGACCTTGGTTGTTATAGCAATATGTATAAGCTAGAACTTCTCTGCATACCGTTCCTTGGCATGAACTATAAACATCAGGCCTTATCTCTGCTAGAAGCCAACACTGTCTGAAAAATATGCCATTAATGTCAGAGGCTTCAGTTAGTTAAGAGAGGCTTAGCTGAAAAATAAAATTACTGAACAGAAAGTTGGTTCTGTTTTACCTCAAACCAGGACAAATAGTTACTTAGTTTATAGTTTTCCAAGTACAGCTGCAAATGGAAAGGCAAAGTTGTCCAAGTGACTGCAAGTGTTAAAGAAACTAATGAGCAGCTTCTGCACAATCTCGAAGACAGCACTTGACACAGCATAAAGAAGCAAATGTCTCCAGAATCAGAGGAAAAGTATTTTGGAAAGGAGCTTAAATCCAAATGTTGAAAGACATTGAATTATACAAAGTGCTAATGAATACAATTTAATGCAACTATCAGAAAGGAAAATTACATTTAATATCTCCATGGCAGAAAGTGCACCAGAAAATAAAAGGAAAACTGAACTTCATTACTGGAAAAATGAGCAGGCATCATTTCCTGAAGGCAATCGATTCCTGAACTGCCAGTAAGTAGTCTGCCTGTGCCCACGGTGTCCACTCATGTCAGGAATTCGTCAGTTCCTCTCAGAAAGTTTATAACTAACTCTGCCATTACTTGGTCAGATGAATTCCAGCTTTGCTAAATATGTGTCATTCAAACATATGAAACTGACCAAAAAAACCCACACCAACCCAGCAGTAAGTTTAAACATGAATATCCAGAATCATAGCTTTCAGTTTTCAGTAAAGATAAATATCAGACTCTCCCAATCCTAATTTTAAGATGGTGCATCTAATATTGGCTAAATCACCCATTGTTTCATGAGGAAGGTTCCCAAAATAGCTTAGATGTTTTTTTTAGAGACATTCAGAACACTCCCTATGCTATGAAGACAGGCTGAGAGAGTTGGGGCTGTTCAGCCTGGAGAAGAGAAGGCTCTGGGGAGACCTTACAGCCCCTTCCAGTACCTAAAGGGAGCCTACAGGAAGGATGGGGAAGGATTCTTTATCAGGAAGTGTAATAATAGGACACGGGGTAGCGGTTTCAAACTGAAAGAGGGGAGATTTAGATTGGATATTAGGAAGAAATTCTTTCGTGTGGGGGTGGTGAGACACTGGAACAGGTTGCCCAGGGAAGTTGTGGTTGCCCCATCCCTGGAAGTGTCCAAGGCCAGGCTGGATGGGGCTTTGAGCAGCCTGGTCTGGTGGGAGGTGTCCCTGCCCATGGCAGGGGGGTTGGAACTAGGTGATCTTTAAGGTCCCTTCTAACCCGAACCATTCTATGACTCTATGATTCTATGAAAGCGTTACCCAGCCCTGGAGCAGGGATCTACACAGGTGCAAAGGGTGGGAGCAGGAATAGGAGTAATCAGAGGAAGACAACCTTCCCCACCACAGCAGAACCAGCCATTAATCCCAGCCTGGCTTCATGTGTAAGCAACGCTTTGTGACTACCAGAAGAAGGAAACTACAAGAAGAGAAGAGAAATGAAGTCAGAAGAAAAATGGGTATCTCCCATGCAATTGCCTGGACTTTCCTGATTCTTTTTAATATAATTGTTGCATTAAATACCTCATGGGCCAAGGATAGGCTGCCAACCTGGAAGAGAAATTACCCTCAGAATAACCAAAAGGACAGAAGGGCACCACCTTTTGTCAAAGAAGACTTCACTATTGCCTGTGCCCAAGCATTCAAAGGTCACGCTGAAGCCCCAAATAATATGAGACTGGCTTGAAACTCACAAGGTTGAGGGAAAGGTTAGGTTTATTATACTTAGTACCTGATTCCTGAGCCTGATATTAAGGAGTCATTCGTGTTACATTTTCAGATTTCCCAACGACCATTAGGGTTGGACCTTGTGGCTGTCTTTTTTTCTTTTTAAAAAAGGAGCTGAGATCGGCACCTATTTCCAGAGATAAAGCGTAAATTATTGCAAGAATCAATGAGCTACTGACAGTTGTCAGCATCAGGTATACTAAAAAGTGACAGTAATCTGACTTCATCTTTGCAGAAATAAATAATACAAAGTGCAATTTTAGAGCAAGCAGGACTGGGGGCAAGAAGGACTTTTGTCAGATTCATGTTCTCATTTCCCTATGGCGCTCTCCCACTGCCCAGGTGGCTGCATTTCCAAATGCCTGTCTAAAACTTTTCTACTCGTCACAGGATTTTTAGGGTAGCTTGAAGAAGAATATTCTCCTTTATCAGCAAGTTTTTCTTGCAGGGTGTCTTTTGCTGAGGAATTTTTGCAATCTAATAGTTTCTCTGTGTCTTTGGAAGTTATCTTACGGAGGAGGATGTTTTGTTTAACATAAATTCTACCATCGACTAATGCGTTTAGACTTAATTTGGTGTCTAGTAATGCAATAATAATGACAACAGGCTGACGGAGTGATACTTTTTTCTGTCCCCATCATTTGCCAGATATGGGCCAAGGTCTGTTTTCAGTGATGGTGGTCTGTGCACAAAACGCTTTTGCTGAAGTGATGCACTGGTGTGAAAGGAGGCAATTCAGCTCGCTTCCCATTCATCTATTAACCTCTTATTTTTACATTTCTTTGTTTTATTCTTTTTGGATTCTTGTGGCCCTTGTGGAGTCCTGCTGATGTGCCCCAGCAGGAGTTCCACCTAGAGCAGTAACTCCGCGTGGCAGAGGCCGGCACAGCACCGAGGTCCTCCTGCCTGCTGGCAGCAGCACCAGCTGAGCTCCCCTCTGCCTGGCTGCCAAGGACGGGGTCAGTCAAAGAGCAGGGCTGAGACAAAAGGTTCATTAAAGTTTAAATGACCTGGTTATTGTGAAGATATCTTTTATTTGCTCTGACATCTCCACTGTCAGCAGGAGTGACAAAGTATTCATCACTTACCTGCTTTCTCTAGGGCCAAGAGAAATGGAAATCTGGAAGGGTTTTGCTGGGGTGTCCAGTCAAGAAGAGGCACAGGGTTTGATGGTGTTATGGCAAATATTAACAAATGGTCAGGGCAAGGGTTGCCAAGAGGAAGCTTAAAGGACACCAAGACACCTTCAATACTGATGTTCCCAAGGTGCCCTTGTTAGGTGGAGGCCTCCAAACAAGAATCCATTTTGGGTCTGCCAGGAGAGAACAAGCTCTCCAAAAGGCAACCTGGTCCTTGATTCTTGCTGAAACCTATGGCTCTGAGGATCAACGCCTGAATTCCCAGCACTAGGAGAAGTTGGAAAAGACTGACTGTAACTGTGACAGTATAAAAGAACATCATTTTTTCATCTTGTTATGATTTCCAAAGTGCTTGGTTACCCCAGTGTTACCTTACTCTCATCCCATTCCTCACCAAGAAGTTTTCTGAGGTGCTCCAACACATTCATCAAGCTTTCTGAGGTTGAAATATAAAACTGAGTGTCATCAGGATGCCCTTTAGGCCAAGTCTCCTGTGAACTAAATAGAGCATTTGTAAAAAAGAAATTAATCTGCCTTTCCTTTAAGGCTCAGGGGCTGAAGAATTGTCCTGCCTTGCCCTCAGGCTTTCTCTCTTCAAGGGTTTGCAAGTCAGTAACTACCACATCTCTACTGGCTCCAAAGTTTTTACTAGAACAAAGCAAGGACATCTAAGGGCTAATAGGAGTTTCCTCGTCTCTAGCAAACGATGCTTCTTGCTCTCAGTCACACAAAGCAACTGACAAAAACATGTAGCTTCAGTAGATGGCCATCCAAATGCAGATGTCAGAGAATGGGACTTGTAATGGGCTGCTTTTCTCTTGTTTCTCACTAAGTGCCAGGAGTGAAACTAGAGCTTTGAATCGATCGATATTTTGCCATCACCTTGAGGAAAGTAAAGATTTCACCTGCAGAGTCTGAGTCTTTTCTTCTCTGCTAATGTGTGCAGAGAGGGCAAGGGTAGGCTTCCCAGGGAGCCAAAGTGAAGAAAGGCTTTCCATTAAAAAAAAAAAAGACCTTTGTTTTATAAAGCTAATTTTAGTCTCCTGTTTGATACCCTGTCCAAGGAAAGCACAGAGCAGCAACTACTCTCTGTTTAGTGTCGCTAGTTTAGAACTGAAATAATTTTTTTTAGAAGTAAGTGACTTTAGGCAAGGATTTTTATATTGATAACAGAGAACATACTAGTGATTTGGGATGCCTTACAATTAGATCAGACAAAGTTAGAATAATCTTGGATCTTGACTGTGGATATTTGGTATTATAAGAGTTAAATACTTTAATACCTTTTTAATTCTGTTCTAATAAATAACTAATATTTTGTATTGCATCACAGTTACTGTGTGAGCATTGTAGATGACTTTTTATTTCTCTTCATTAAGACACTGGTCATATTTGACTGTAACTTATTACAATCAATAAATGTTTAATGTGCTAACTTCTCAGTCTAATTTTATGTGACACCTTGCTGAGCCAGCAAAAGGAATGGAGGACAGATTGGGATGTGCAGTTATATCTGAGAGGTATTTGTGTACAACAGCCATGGATTTGTGGCACATTTGCTAGGATTATTAAACTATTTTCACATGAGTAAGTCCTCTAACCACCTGTCCATAAAATGAAGAAAGGGTCATCTTGCAGTTCAAATGCAGAACTTGGTTTCAATAGATCAGGATTTAGTTCCTATCCATGCCATAGATTTCGTCTGTGACCTTGAGCAAATCACTTATTCTCCCTGCATCTCACTTCTCTGTAAGCTGAAGTAGGGATAATAATTCCTTAAAGGTGAGAATGAATATGTCAGCGTTCATGTGGCACTCACTCTTATTCAGCTCAGGGCCCTACCTCTGTCTTGAGCTACGATGGAGTTGATCTAATTGTATTTCACCGACAGTTTGTTCCAAAGTTAATTTCTTGCCCTTTTAATGTTTAGACAGAGTCATAGATGGTGACTGAGCGGAGACTGTTCACAAAGTGGTCAGCCTGTAGCCTGATAGATTTGAAGACCTTTGTTCACCTTGTCTTTATTGCAGAGTCCCTTCTGCTCTCCCAAACATTAAATCAGGTTCTGCCTTGATCTCACTCATTTCAGAAGCTGAAGGCTTTCTGGGTGCCGGCATTGCCACATAGCCAGTAGTATGACTTCATCAGTGTAACAAGGCACAGTTGGAAGGGAAGGAAGACCCTGGATAAAGAAGTTGTTGTTTTTCCTTCGATGTAAATTATACATTGATAATGATTTACATAATTCAGCCTGGTCTGCAGCATGCTAGGGGGCACGAGTGTCTGCTTATGTGCGCGGCAGTTAGCAAAGGTAACCAGCAGACACATAACTCAGTTATGTTTTGTTAACAATGAAGATTTAATCACCTTCCAGGGCACTCTGGAAGCAGAAAAATATGCTGTTGAAAAGACTATCAAAAGGCCTTTGTATGATTGTGCTGTGTTATATGTAATCACTAGGATGCACGCAGCACTGCGGTGTGGTTCTTTGCCATTTACAGCTGTTGTGGTCTCATCTGTCTCCCTATTACACAAAGTGATCTTCATGATTTTATGCATCTGGCACAGGACTTTTTTGGTGTCAGTATGTCACAGGGCCCGGAAGAGACCTAGGAAAGTTCATCGCTGTGCTGTTCCCTCCCTTTCTTTTCCCATAGTTGACAAATGGCTCATACAGATTGCTTCTTTTCCCCCCCCCTTCCCTAATGAATGTGTTCCAAGAGTTATTTGGGCAAAATCAGCAAAATTTCTCCATGGCGCCAGGGTCCTAAACCCCCACCACATGATAGCTACATGTTAGAAGCCACAGCAAAGCCCTAGATTTGCCATATGCCACTGCCTATCAGTGATGGTTAGATACAGTGATAAAGCAAATAATATTATATTAAAGAGTTCTGCATTTAAAATCCCAGAAAGCATCCAAGGCAGCAGGAAACATGCTGCTCTGATCCTGTGAACAAAATAATTGGCATCTCCTCTCCATCACAAATGCCAAACCACTCTGGTTACCCATTGGGCCAGCCCTCATGCTACCTGAGGTGCTAGCAATTAAAATCACCATGCTCTGAACTGAAGTGAATTTGTCTTTCTCTTAATGCCAGAAGAAAGAAAAAGGGGGGGAGGGGGGGAAAGAAAGAAAAAAGCAGAAGCCATACTGAATCCTCCAACCAGCCTTTGAATACAAGTACACAGAAAATTCCCAGTAGACATGGGACCAGTGTGGAGAGCACCACTGGAGTTACTGAATATAGCTGGCAAACTGTAAAAAAGAAAAATAGGAACTAGTTCGGTCTGTGTTATCTCAGATGAAACCATCTTTTCTATTGCTGAAACAAACTATCTTAAAATGAAAACAAAGATAAAAAAAAGATACATTGGGCAAGAAATGGGCACCATTCTTTTGAGTTCTGTCAAGTGCAATTCATCCTGAAATGGGAACCATGATAGATAATTATTTCTTACTGGCAGCTTAAGTTTTTAAATTAGAATCAAAATCCCATTTTGTTGGGTTCATAAAGGGAAAGAGAGAGCTTAGAGATATCCTGAGGCACTGCTGTGGTCTAGAGTGCCTCACGGGAAGTCTTTAAAAGAGCCCTTAAAATTAAAGAGAAAAATATTTCCATGGAGAGCATTTTTTACATAGACGGGGACAAAGGGCATGTTGAAACTGTTGAAATTTACAGAATGCAGTGTAAAAGAAAAGGTCATGAAAAACAAATATGAAGTAACAAGCACGGTTTACCAAGGGTGAACTAGATGTTTAGTCAGCTCCAACATGTGCCAGGACCCTCGGAGAGGCAGTCCTGACATCCTTCTGTGATTCTGAAGCTGTATCACATAACAGTGACCTTGCTACTTTCATGTAAGCTCTACATTGGTGAAATTGCTAAAGGTATTAGTGACAAAAGTCAAAACAGCATCTTCTGAACAACTACCCTTCAAAATCAGCCTTTGCCTTACAAAAGCACACAGTATGCACGCTGCGTCAGGCCCCCTCTAGTCCCTTCAGTAAATTTGCAACTGGAAAAGCCTCTGCCCTCATCTGTGAATAGGTTGCTTCAGTTAAGCTTGGAAGAATAGAGATAATGAAGCACTGCGTGCATGTTGTGTCCCCTGAGGGAGAAGGGCTGATGCACATAAGAGGATTAGAGAAACAACTTCAGTGAATTGATGTGGGTTACATTCATCTTTATATTAAACTTTATATTAAGGCCTTAATTTCAGCTTCCAATGAGAATTCATGGGTAAGGTTGGTGTTTCTTGAAAGTCTGTACTCCAAAGTGACAAATACTCATCTTAACCTGTTAAGATCTTAGTGCTAGGATGGGTATGTCCTAATATAAGATTAAAGAGCTCCTGCTGAGATTTCATTATTTTTAATGGCTGATTGCTTTGCTCAAGGTCTTGTTTGTGATTATGATTTCCGACTCCCCAGTACAAGAAAGGCATTTACAGACTGGAGCGAGTCAATGGACAGGCCACCGAGATGGTCAGGGGCTGGAGCACCTGAGGTAGGAAAGGAGGTGTAGGAAGAGTGGTTCAGCCTGGGGTAGAGATGGCTCAGGGAGATCCTTCTGCTGTCTGCAACTGCTAATGAAGACAGAGACAGGCTTTTCTCAGAGATGCACAGGGGCAGGATCAGAGGGCAACAAACACAATATGAAATTTGGGAAATTCTTCTCTGCTATCAGGAAAATGTTTGTCATGATGGTGATCAAATATTGGAATAAGTTGTCTGGAGAGACTGTGGAATATCCATCCTTGGAGAGATCTAAAACTCAAACAGAGTTGAGCAACTTACTCTAATTAGGCCTGCATTGAGCAGTAGGTTGGACTAGGTGACCTCCCAAAGTCCCTTCCAACCTAAATTACTCTGTGAGTTTATGAGTCAAGTCAACAAGATGGTTTTGGTTGATTCAATGGCTTGTGGTTCCCATACTTTGAGATACTGCCTTTCTGAAGTGTCAGCAGAGAGGAAATCAGAGGGGAAAGAAGCAAGCCTTGCTCCCAGCTTCTGCTACAGTAGATGCCAGCATGACCTGCTTGGATCTTCATAGTCCTGAGCAATACCTGGACAGAAGGAAGGGACTGAATGACAGCACTATTGGTGATTGCTAAAATCAGAATTTGGAGCATAAAAGTTTTGTTTCTGTGCTACGCTCCATAAGGGTTTTATTTCAAGTGAAAGGATAAGGTCTTTGGAGGTCTTGTAAAATGCTGCGTGTTTCAGCTGCAGCTGCTGGTTCAGGCCTTTAGGAGGAGCAGAGAAACTGATTAAGGACATTTGGTGCAACCGTAATAAAATAAAAAATTATAAAATCTCTACTGTGACCAAGCCTACTTCTTCTGAAATCTGAGCAAAATACATCAAGTGAGGTAAATTGGAGTAGATAAGGCCTGGGAGCATTTCACCTGGGTTTTCCTTTAAGAACTAAGCACTACCCTGTTTTTCAGGTTAATCTCAGTGCTTCATCTCGTTCCACACTGGCATGCTTGCAGCAGAAGAAATGTCTATATAGCAGAATAATTCACAGCACTCTTTTCCCTCCTATATGAAGTTACTTCTTATTTTGTTCCTTTTCTCCACACTCCCCTTACACATCCTCAGCCCAAATTGTGTTTGTTACATAAGCTGTCAAGTTATCTGTGTAATGTTGTGTTAGGGATTTAGCTAGAGAAACAAATTCCCTTGGTGTGCGAGTAAGATTAGAACAGCATGTGTATGTGATGGATTTGTGGACTGAAAACTCATTCAATTTTAGTTTGATTATGAAGGCAAGGTTAAATGTGAACAATATTAGCAGAAGTATAGGCCTAACTCTTCAAAACCCCATAAACTTTAAAATCTCTGCAAAACTGTGTTTGGTGCAGCAACATTGCATTAAAATTGGCATGTCCTTCCTCCCTAGTTTCTATTTTTTTCCCTTAAGCAACTAAAATTGCTAAATACTTCAGTAATCAGCTTTCCTAGCCCCACTTGTTTTTCTCGAGGTCAAATCTTCACCAGAAGAGTGCTCCCAGGTTCACGTGCACTTTTTGGAAGACAAAACTCTCACTGATGCCACGACTTGGTATACAAATACATGGTATTTCATGGTGTTTTCAGACTCAGAAGTGAGTCAGCTGGAGTGGTCTCCTAGACCTAAATTCCCCATGAGACTGCTGTTGAACTGACTAAGATTAGAGGAAATTGTGGATTTGATTTCACTGTAGAAAGAAATGCGGAGAGGTCATTTTAAAGAGGGTCTTTCACATAACCAGCATCAATGGCTCCAGTCTGCTGGCTGTTGTACTCTGGGCCCCTCTGTACAAGAGGGACGTGGAAGTGCTGGAGCGTGTCCAGAGGAGAGCTACCAGGCTGGTGAGGGGTCTGGAGACCAGGTCATATGAGGAGAGGCTGAGGGAGCTGGGCATGTTTAGCTTGGAGAAGAGGAGGCTGAGGGGAGACCTCATTGCCCTCTACAGCTACCTGAAAGGCGGCTGTAGAGAGGTGGGTGTTGGCCTCTTCTCCCAGGTGAATGATGACAGGACCAGAGGAAATGGTCTGAAGTTGTGGCAGGGGAGGTTTAGGTTAGATATTAGGAAGAATGACTTTACTGAAAGAGTGGTCAGGCACTGGAACAGCCTGCCCAGGGAGGAGGTTGAGTCACCATCCCTAGAGGTGTTTAAGAAATGTCTAGATGTGGCACTTCAGGGCATGCTCTAGTGGCAGAGATTGTAGGTTGTTTGTTGGTGGGTTTTGGGTTTTTTTGGGGTTTTTTTGGTGTGTGTCTGGTTGGACTCGATGATCTCAAAGGTCCTTTCCAACCATGAAGATTCTATGATTCTATTCTATGATTCTATTCTAGTCTATGATTCTATAAGGTCCTTTCTGCTAGGTATTTACTTCTAAATAGCAGTATGCATTTCTCTATTCAGAGAGCAACACTGCCACTGAAATAGACTGCAAACATCTTTCACATATTCCACCACAAGAAAAGTGAGCAGATCAATGGGGGCTTATGACCTGACGGTGGCCCATTGCCTTTCCTGTGTGTGCTCTTGTTAATGATCAGCAGAATGATGGAAAAGCAATTAGCAAGCAGACGGAGTCTTGAAGTCTTCTCCCTGCAAACCTTCTCCCCTAGGTTTCTGTGGGAACTAGACACACAAACACTGCATTGAGATATTTGGCTGTTGGAATAAAAGCCAACATCATTTGCAGTTGCACTTACAACTACACCAGTCAGAGGAATCAGAGAATTTGGCAAGATCACAGTGAAAGGTTGGATCTATTATAACTGTTTTTAGCTCCTGCGCTTGTGGTGCAAGGAACTGTTTGTAAACTGGAACTGAATGTTGGCAGCCCCAAAATTTCTGCCCGGTATGCTAACTGCTTTGCCTCATTATCTGTATTCTGCGATGGCAGAGATTTCAATCTCCCCTACCAGTCAGAAAGTTCGGTTGTCTGCAGAGAGGGAAAGACATGATGCATACTTCAGTGTAGATGTACCGTTATTTCATGTCATGAAGCACTGTATTTTGAAATACCTCCTGTTGGTCCTGGAGGCTGGGGGCAGGTTCGCATGCCTTGGTACTACAGATTGTGCATAGGTAAAGCAGCTCCGTTAAACACAGTATTTTAGCAGAGAACATATAATTTGCAACTACTACAGCTGTTCTACCAAGTAGGCTAAGTGTTAAGCATCAAGGGAGCAAAGCCTGCACTGAAACAACAGCCTGTCTCATAGCATTGGTGGGTGCAAGAGATGCAAGTTCCTTCAAGTTCTGTTACACACCTGGGAGATGCTAAAAGGAAGAGAAAGCTCTGCCTGATGTCTTAGGTACGGGCAATTGCAAGACAGGCAAAACAGACCTTCCAGATCATCTCTGACTGAACACTAAAAGGTAGCTTGACTCATGGCTTGAACCTTCAGCATCATCAAAAGTGAAGCTAGAAAAACACCATTTTGAGCAACCAAAGATCTAGAACACAACCTTCCCCATCCGTATGGTTTTTCCTGGTTACTTACAAAACCCAGAGCTAGTTCCCGCTATGAACTGGTCAAAGTTTAAGAAATGTTGAAATCTCAACAGATATTCAAGGTGTTAGCATATGAATCATGACAAATTGGTCACGATGAAAAATCATGGCCAAATTGGCCATTTCGGTCTCTTCTTGTCATTCTTATATTCTACTAAAAGTATGAGAATTCAAGGACTCGTCAGCAGAGCCTTTCAACAGCACACCAGGGTTGTTGAATACCTGTGTTTTTGAGTAGTATGACAGAATTCAGAGACACAGGCTACTCTTTGTTTAAGAAATAAGAGAAATATTAGGCTGTGCTTTCTCAGTTTATCGGAGGGTTTCTAAACCCCAGAGAATTACAGGCAGAGGTGTTGCTGGAATGCAGCAGACTTTTCTCCTTTTCATTTGTTTTAATATAAGAAAACAAAGCCACAATTTAAGCTAAAACTGCCAGTAAAAAATATCTCCCCCTTATTTAACCGAAGGTGCCTCCTCTGGTACTAGTAATGTTATAATCCTGTTTATTCTCCAGCGAGTTTAGTTTGTAGGTTCTTTCAGGGAGAAAGAATTTTCTAAAGTAAAACTAAAACCGAGAGGGAAAAATCCACCTTTTTATTCCCTAAACAAAAAAGATAAAAAGCCCAGACTTCTCCCGTTTTGCAAATCCTCTTTGAAATAACCCAACGAATTCAAAAGGTTTAATGGTTCAAACTGAGAACAAACATATACTTAGTTACTCATTTGAATGAGCATGTAAAACACAGAGCTACAGTGATAAGGAAAGGTTACTGAGGCACTTTGTACTTACAGGAGATTTAGCCTCTGTTTCTTGATGGACTCCTAACCAGCTTTGACTTTTCATTGACTTTCCTCACCTTTAATTTAAGACTGCATTGACTTTTCCTGTCACCTTAATCCATTTCTAGCATTAAATTGCTGCATAGCTAGCTATAATGCTACTCAGTATTGATTATATTCTTTCCTCTCAATAATGTTTTGTTACATAAATTGAAAAATAATCAAAGAAGCTTCCTAGTGCTTTGCTGCTTTTTAGTAGTTAATATTTCCACTGATTTTCTTTAAAAAAATGCTTTCTTCAGTGTTTCATTGCTCACTTAACCCGGGTCAGTGTTTTGGAGAAGGGAAAGCTGCAAATGAGACGTGGTGCGGTGGCTATGTAGAATGTATTTTATTCCTGGGGTTTGGCGTATACGACAGCTGCGTGAGAGGAAATCCTTTACCAGGTCCTAGTCGTGGCTTTCCAAGAAGCCGAAATCTCGTTCCATGGCTGATGCCCAAGTTATTTCCAAGCTGCGTCACCACAGAAGGAGGGGTGACAGAGAGGAAGGAAAGCTGCCTCGGTCTCAGGACTTCCTAGCTATATAACCCACTAACAGGGAAGCACAGCGCCTCTGGGAATCTGGGGTCTGAGTGCCCTCCGCTAACGACCACCTACGGATGAGCTCCTCAGGGACACAGCGACACTAGAGAAGAGAGACCCGTCCATGCATAAGGTTTACACAGACAGCGCCTGGAAAGCCAGGACTAATTTCCTCCATGCCCTTGCCCTAAAATGGTGGCAATATTTCCTTTTCATGCATCTCTCCCTTGCAAGGAATGTGGGGTTTTATGCCAAGGTGCTCAGTAGGGCGTCACCTCCATTACAATAACCCAGGCCTGATTAAATGGCATTTCTATATTACAGGAGAATTGGAATTACAGAAGTGAAAAGATGAAACAAAATATAGTATTCTACAGGCAAATAGTGTATGGAATAAGGCTGTGTTAGCTGAGGCTTAAAATACTCTGAGGAAATTTAAAAGTTGCTTGAAGAATTACACAAGGAAAGATAAAGTCTTTTTCTCCAGCCCCGGGATTTAAGCTTGTATTTATTGTTCCATGACAGGGTGTCTCTTCTCACCATTTAGTGGATCATAAAAAGAAAACTTCATTTTTCTTGTTTCTAGTAAAAAAAAAGTTACTCGTGCTTGCACTCAGAGATGTGCCTGGCTGGGTAGGTCTTCAGTGCTTTTTTGGTAGAGAAGGGAAGGAACATATCCATGACAAATATATAATGCTTTTTATATTATTTGGATGAAGACAAGTACTACATTCTTTCCTGCCTGTCTCCTTCACTAACCGGGTTGTCACTACACAGGTTCACTCCCTTGCTTGGACATTATACGGGAGATTAACACAGGGCTCATGAAAAGCAAATCTCTTCTCCCATAAGACTGCCTTCTCTCCCAGGGCAAAAAGGCACACCTTCGCTTGTCCTCAAAGTCAGCCTGCGTAAGTGGGCACATCACTAAAAAATAAACTAGAGTGTAAAGAAAATTAAGATGATGTATATAGACTTCTAGCAGCAGCTTTAAAAGAAGCTTTTGGTTTTTTGTTTTGTTTTGGCTTGGTTTTCTCTTTGTGTCTTATGTTTGGGGTCTTTTTTTTTATTTTAGGTTTTCCTTTCTTCTTTCCATAGTATTAAAGCAGTTGTTTAATGCAACCCAGTCCCTACAGGCTAAGTGCTGACAGGTATATGACTGTGTGTCTGTTCCTGGGTAGGACGTCAACGCACGCACAGAGGAAGCTGGTTTGTATCACAGCCTCCACCACGGACCTCAAATGTGACCTCAGAAAAATCAGTCTGATTTTCCCCATCGTGTTCCCTCTCCCATCCCTGGTCTGTCCAGTCCTGGTAGAGCAGAGCCTTCTGGGGGCAGAGACCATCTGTTTCCAGAGGAACCTGAGTTTTGCCTGCTACGAACTCTATGTGCTAGGAGAATACAAATTAATGACATTAAACTACTGTTGAAAAGCCTTGTTGACTCACGTCTTTTGTACAATATTGAAGCCTGTATGGTTCTTAAGCCTCTCTGTCACACTTAATACCAGCTTTCAGTCATATCTTTGCAATTGAAACTCAGCGGGGGACTAATGGATCACCAAGTATTTTCTGATAATATACAGCAGAAATGAGTGTGCCTGAACAGTTCTTGAAAACACTCACAGTGCAGAAAGTACTCAGAGAAAGTCAAAACTCTATTCTTTTTAAGAGAACATTTTTTAATGATCCCTGCTTCTGCATTTAATTCTGTAAGTGTAGTTTAAAGGGCAGAGGGAGCTGTTAAATTTCATTTCACATTCACACTCTTCTCCCATTGGCACTCCCGTGGAATTGTTACTGCTGCTCATGCATATTGAGGGAGAATGCACCCTTTTGCAGGCAGAGCCCAGCTCTGCAGCTCATTCCTGGCCATTTCCCAGATGCTTGGCACTGGGATAGCGTTGAAGCACAGAGGATTTCCCATTTATGCCCTTATCATTTTCTTCTTGCTTCCTACAAAGGATCTGCTTTTGCAAAACCCATCTCTATTGCAGAGGAGGGCTGGATGCAATGTCCTCATAAGCTGATCAGCAGTTTCTGCTGCTCCTTCAAAGCGCACCACATCCTTCAAAGCACAGCGCATCCTTCAAAGCACTTCTAACACTTGCCTGTCAGCAAATGAGAAAGCAGGGCAGGAGCCAAAAGTTAAAGATCCAGGTGAGAAGCACACCGGTACCGAGCGTTTTGACATCAGAATCACTGCCTAGACCAGGAGCTAGCCCAGTGCCTCGTGCCTCTTTGTGGATTAGCGGGTTGCACCACGATTAATGAATCCCTGCTCTTTCTCATTTAGACAGGAGCCACACAAACTGTTTCAGTCAGCTTAAGCCTCCAAGAAGAAAATTAGTACAGAATATAACTACCCAGCAGGAAAAAGGAAGCCGGTGCTTCACTAAAGCCTGGATGATTGTTCTGCCCATGCCATTCAGGAGGAGTCCCCATAGCTGAGAAGCTCGTAGCTATAGCATGCAAGGAGTCATATATCATGTGTCACAGTAGGACACATTTCATTCCACGCCGTGGCACTTCCTATGGTGTGCAGTAAGGAGAGACAGCACGTCATGGCAGAGCATGTGGTAGTGCAGTTTTGGAGATGAAGCTACAGAGCCCTGCTGTTAGAGAAGAGTAAAAAACATGGGGTAAAATGCCTCTGATGCTACCAGGAATATTTCACAATACAACCCTTCTAACTTCTGCTCCTTCACTTCTTTTCATCCTTTTTTTTTTCTTTTTTTTTTTTAAATCATAGAATCATAGAATGGTTTGGGTTGGAAGGACCTTAAAGACCATCTAGTTCCAACCCCCCTGCCATGGGCAGGGACGCCTCCCACTAGACCAGGCTGCTGAAAGCCCCATCCAGTCTGGCCTTGAACACTTCCAGGGATGGGGCAGCTACAACTTCCCTGGGCAACCTGTTCCAGTGCCTCACCACCCTCAGAGTTAAGAATTTCTTCCTAATATCTAATCTCAATCTACCCTCCTTCAGTTTGAAACTGTTACCCCTTGTCCTATCATTACATTCCCTGATAATCAAAACTCAAACCCCAATATTGTACTGAAAAGCAGACATGTTTCTCCTCAACATAACACCTGGGATGGAAAATTCTGAATGTGCACTGGTAACCATGTCAAAAACCCCTCTGTTGTTCTTCCGTTCCAGCCACTGTTCTCACTGGGCTGCTCTCCAAATCTTCCTCCGCTGCTGCTCATTCGTGCTAGATGCTGACAGTCTTGACACAGAGTCCAGGCAGAGAGGAGTCAAAGGAGGCAGTTAAGCAACTGGATGTCTCTAATTCCTTCCTTGCTTAAACTGTGTGTACTCAGGTGGTAAAGGATCTTATTTTTCTTAGCTGAAAGAGATTATCAGCCTGCTTGAGAACATGAAAGAGCACCTTAAGCTGGAGCCAGCTCAGATAGTTTTTTGGCTGTGAAAGTTCTAAATAACGTTAATACAAAGTAAATATATAGTGGTGCTTGACATGGGCCAATAGGTGATGTCTAGAAGGGTTGTTGTTCTTTGTTTTTATTAAGTCTCTGTTATTGTGCTTACAATAGTCAAACAAAAAAAAGATGGTTCGTTATACCATGTTTTCAACAAACATGGAGCAAAAGGCAGTTTCTTTCTGATTAGCTTTTATCTAACTACACAGGTTGAAAAGATACGTGATACATACCATACTGACATTGAAATTTGAATAGGCGGCCAGTTGAGGAATTGCTGAAAAAAGACAAATGGGGGAAAACAGAAAAGCAGAGACTAGAGGGGGACAATAGTCAAAGGGGATGAAAAAGGAAGGAGAGCACATCTACTATGGCTGAGGGGAAGGCACTGAGGAAGGGGTGTTGGAGCATGCTAGCTCTTAAAACAGAGGAGAAAACACTCAGAACCAAAATTGTGTGATATAACCTCTTGACATTGGTAAGAATGACATTGCAGACCCACAAGTCCTTGTTGCTTAGGCCACTATTTGCTGCCATGGACAGGACTGGGACATCTTGTTTGTCCTTCCTCTGAAGATGACAAATTACTGACAAGATGCCTCACACTAAGTGGGCAATATAATCCTCGATTGCATATCCAATTCTCATAATCACTTCACATTTCAGACAGGACAACACTGGGTGATGTTGATGACTATAGTTACAGTAAGGGACTATTCCATTGATGCTAATGACAGATTTGTGCCTTAACTGTTTCCAGTTTTAACAATTATAACCATATTTGTCTTTGTTTGGTGGTCATCTCAGGATAATATTGGCACTTAGGCCCTTTGTTAGTGCTGAATGAGGAAAGTTTAGCTTTGCATTTGCCCATTTCATGGTTTCTACTCCAAAAAGTCTTGAGCTTCTACAAACTCCATATCCTCAGGCTCCACTCAATGTGCTAGATTTTGGTTGTAGAAAGTGAAAAAGAGAGTGTGCTTTTTGGGGAATGGAGGACTATATAATTTACAAGCTGCAAAATGACTACATTAAAATGTAGAGGAAGATGAGTGTATTTATGTACATGATGTGCCCAGGTGGCCAAGAAGGCCAACAGCATTCTGGCTTGTATCAGGAATAGCATGGCCAGCAGGAGCAGGGAAGTGATGGTGCCTCTGTACTCGGCACTGGTGAGGCCTCACCTCGAGTACTGTGTTCAGTTCTGGGCCCCTCTGTACAAGAGGGACGTGGAAGTGCTGGAGCGTGTCCAGAGGAGAGCTACCAGGCTGGTGAGGGGTCTGGAGACCAGGGCATATGAGGAGAGGCTGAGGGAGCTGGGCATGTTTAGCTTGGAGAAGAGGAGGCTGAGGGGAGACCTCATTGCCCTCTACAGCTACCTGAAAGGAGGCTGTAGAGAGGTGGGTGTTGGCCTCTTCTCCCAGGTGAATAATGACAGGACCAGAGGAAATGGTCTGAACTTGCGGCAGGGGAGGTTTAGGTTAGATATTAGGAAGAATGACTTTACTGAAAGAGTGGTCAGGCACTGGAACAGCCTGCCCAGGGAGGAGGTTGAGTCACCATCTCTAGAGGTGTTTAAGAAATGTCTAGATGTGGCACTTCAGGGCATGCTCTAGTGGCAGAGATTGTAGGTTGTTCGGTTGGACTCGATGATCTTAAGGGTCCTTTCCAACCATGAAGATTCTGTGATTCTGTGATAAAATTTCAGCGCTAGCCAGTAAAGCCATGTACTTGCCCATGTGAACTGAACTCCACCAAAAAAACAGTCAAATGTGGAAAACAGACCACTTAACGTGACAAATACTTTTCTGTTTCACAGTAGTTTCAAGCATGATTTAGAGATAGCATTTTTTTGTCAATTTTCTTGTAGTTATTTTGCAGACAATGAAAAGGATGTGAAGTTAATAAAAGCAGAGAAGTCTAGAAATTGTCCCTGAATTTCTCAGCCCTGTCCTCTATATATCACGGTAGCATTTCTGCAGAAATCCTCCCCAGCCAGCCAGCCAGTATTCTGAAAACAACCTTGTACCGAGATAATATCCCTGAGGATCGGACTAGACAGGGATGAAGAACAAATATACATCTTTCCTTCATATACATAGTGGGGACATTAAAGATTCAGCTCCTTATAGCAATATTCATAACTACAGGTAAATATTTGCTCTAAATTCATGTTCAATCTGTCATATTTAGGTAAAATTTCCTTAGGTTTTCACAAGCTATTGCATTGCTTTTGCTACAGTGGTCTGCTACAGTAAATTCCACAACAGAAAGAAGAGACAATTGCACTCTCCCTAGCTTTTGCTAAAGATATGTGGTGAAATTCTTTCACCTGAAATACAAGGTGTATTGCTGTTAACAAACCCAAACATCTCCTCTTCCTCCTTATTCCTGTCCTGCCCTTTACTACTCACATACCCAGGCTACCATTCTGAGGGTCTGATGGATCAACTTTCCCCCTCTCCCTTCCATTAAGGGTCATTATTTTGGATTAACTCCTTCTTTCCTCACGTCTCTATATTTCACTGCTCCTTTTTCCAAAACATAATTAAAGAGTTCTCCACCCTTTTCAATTCATTTGGACAATAACCTCATCAGTCCTGGTCCTGGCTGCTGAATTTTCTCTTTTCCAGCCCCTCTTACGTTGTTTCCATCCAGCTTTTCCACAGTTCTGCTACTTCTGGTCTTCATCTCCACCTCAGCCTAAATCTCAGAACCGAATCTGTGTCCTATATGGATGCTTCTGTCACCCACTCATTATCTTCTACATTGTCCTTGACCATAAAACCGTTCCCCTAAATTCCTGATTATATCCAGGTCTGTGTCCTCATCGTATTCAAAACATTTTGAAAGACTTTTTTTTTCATATGAAGGCCATACTATTAACCTGTCCTCCCCAACTAATGAAAAGGATGCTCAGGTTACTTAACAAGCACAGGTGAGTTGCCTTTGGTCGGAGGCAACTATGCTAAATTATACCAGCAGAGAAACCGGACAAAATACGAGTTAATTTCTTCATTTAGTGTTTCTTACTGTGCTTTGATTTATCTGTGTCTTATCTTCTGAAATTTCAGCTGTAAAGGGCAAGAATTGCCTTTATCACTGTACTGAATACCACTGCTATGTTCTCAGCACTTTCAAGCCAGTAAATAATGAGATACTCATGAAATTCTTAGTGGGTGTTGTGTTTTAATACCGTATCTGATTTCAGTGGGAGGTTTACCTGACTAAGATCTTCTGGGATGCCTCCACAAAGCAGAATAATTTCTTGTTCCCCCTACCAGGTAACAAATGCCAGCTTAATACATCAATCTATCATCACATAGTTATGTATTATCCACAGCCAAAAGCCCCTAATAATAAATTCTAATCTCCTTAGGATGATAAAGTAGAAAACTAATGTGAACCTATTGCAAATAAAACTGAATTCCCTAAAAAGCAAGGCCTCTTTATACCTTAATAACACAATGCTCTTTCCAGCTGTCAGCCTGGAAACTCAGTACCACTCGGTATTGCATACTTTATTCTGTTCTAACAAACCTGTTAATAAAATGAGCCCTACAGCTGTGGGAGTGAGGATTGTGGAGTGGGAAAACACTATATCTAGTTCTGCATGGAAAGTGAAGCTGCACTATTATGGCCAAGGGCAGAATTGAAGTTGCTTTTTGAAGAAGCGGTTGAGCATGCATTTTGAAGTGCAACCCTTGTTTTTGCTAACAGGTGAGAATTTAATTTGGTTGATTGGACAAAAATAGAGGCACTGCAACAAGACCTGACCCTCTGTTCCCAGTTTTGCAGTAACCATTGCCAGGTATGCAGAAGAAGAAGATTTAACACATCCTGTTAAGGAATCTGGGAATTAGCTGCTTGAAGGTGAAGCACGTCCCTTCCCCGTACAATGAATGGCTGTGTGATATGCCAAAGGGTTTTTTAATTATCTGATATAACTTCAAGGATGTAGCATTACTGGGTAACAACCCACAGGCCATGCTATGAAAGACACTAGACCTGATGTTCACAGTGGCCCACAGTCTTTCCTTGTCCTAATTATTTTTCCCTTTTCCAGGACACCTGGTCTGTTATATTGTCACGACTCAGTGGTACCTTGTGACACGGACACCCAAAAATCTGCTACAAATGTTCCACCACAACTTACCATGATGTAGTGCAATATGAGCTATGGGTTGTCTTGATAGTAGAGAATACTGCCCAGGTCAGGCAGAAAAGAGCTTGGCTGAGGGATAACTGAAAAACAGATAGGGCTACGTAAAAAACCAAAGAGCTATTTGCCAAATGTCAATGGAGAGAATCCTCTTGTGAACCACGCTGCAGAACAGAGTGCACATCTGATACTTCCCTTAATATGCAGGAGGAGGACTGTCTGCCAAAAGGCCAGGAAAGTGCATGCCAGCCTCTCTTTCTTTCCCAGATCTCTTCATCCCTTTTGCTAATTTAAATTTTCTCTTTTATCCTGAGTAAGCGTTGAGCTTCACTAACACCAAACTTACATTTCATTACGTTTTGTGATAATTGGCCTGCTGGTAATTTGGAGGTTGATTAGCTTTTTGTTACCTGTGATCACAAACAGGCAGTCTTAAATGTTGCTTTAGTGCCAATCTGCCGCTCTAGTCAAGAATAATTAGGATACTTTCTCTTGTAATTGAAAGTAACCGCTGATGGACAGGTAATCTAGCTGATGGATGGACCTAATACATGTTCTCTCCTGGTAGACGGTACCTGCTCACAGAGGCAGGGCTTTTTAGTTCAGTTAATTACCATTTGTTTTTAATCAATTACGTACAACCAGCACATACAGTCTCCGTTGACCTGTGACAGGGGTGATCGTTATTTTGCAGAACATACGGCTCCCTTTAATCCCTGGGGTCTTGACAGAAGACGCAGTCTCGTTTCTGGTCCTCTCCCGATTCAATCTGAATGGTGACGGAGTGGAAGCTGTAGTGCTCAAACAGGGCTTGAGTAACCTCTCTCAAAATCTTCTGGCTGTCCGCTGTGTCTGCTGTAGATGGCAAGCAGAAAATTATCAAAATGCATATAATATAATACTTGAAAGAAGAGTAAGTGTTTACTGACAGAAACTGTTCACAAACTTCTAACAAGAAGTTTGCTTTGGGAAGTGTTTCTTGTCCTTTTTATCCTCCTTTCAGGAACCTGCATGTCAGCAAAAGTTTGTTCATTCAAATGTGGTCAGAATATGCAATTTTGGCAAGAGCTGAGCTAAGAGTAATCACCAAAGAAATTCAGTTTGGCAGAAAACTGGAGGAAAGCAGGAATACTTAATAAAGATTAGTTCATTGAGTCAGGGAGTAGCAATAGTGCCAAGTGATTTGGGTGGCTGATAGACTCACTCTTTTTGGGAAGCGGGGACTCCATGGAGGACTTTGCTTCTGAACCCATTCTTGGCCGAACACAGGTGAAATTTTTTTCTTAAATAAAACTTAGCATGTACAAAGCAAACAGATAAACAAGAAAATTGATCTGGGTAGTGGACAATTTGTCAATAGGGATAAGGACTAAATTTAAAAAAAATATTTTTAAAGATGAACTGTTCCCCTGGAGATACCTGTATGCTCCAAGCTATGTTTTAAAAGATTGTTTTACAGCTAGAGATGCATTAGGAATGCAGATTTGCCCTGTAACTTTTTCTTACAGGGATCAACAGTTTTCAAGCTTCTCAAATCCACTCCAAAATCTATTTGATATTGTGAGAAAAATCCAGCCTGGGTCCAATTCTTTTAATTCATTTAAAATATCTTGCAGTTTACTTCCGTGCTGCACAGACTCTGCAGTTTTCAAGTTCTGGGCTAAGTAGAGGTCCCTGTTGTTTTGGCAACATTTCTGGGAGGAGGATTTGAGACCTTTTTTTGTTGTTGGCGGTGGTATTTCTCCAACAAAATGATGACATTTGTTTTAACAAGCAACAGATATACAGTCAGTTGTATCCCAATCAGGGGAGACTGACCTTTACTAGGCAGCAGCTGAATACTTACTCCCTGTTTACAGAAATTTACTGACCTGTGGCAACATGAGCAGACAGAATAGTTTGATTCATTGTCAGAGACCAAAGATGAAGGTTGTGAACAGACTCCACTTTCTCAACTGCTAAAATTCTTGCTTTCACTGCATCATAAGCAAGTCCTTTTGATGTTCCTTAAAAGGAGAAATTGGTGGAAAAAAAGTTTTTTTAAGAGGTAACAAGGATCATTACATGAAAATGCATCATGAATGGATCTTTATTCAGTTAGATGTGTAACTTCTATAAAAACATTCGATACTTCAGAAAGCCTGTCTAGAGTTCACTGTGAAATTTAATCCTGTCCCTTGTTTTATTCTTCTCCATGGAAGAATGAAACTGATGCATGTCTTAGGAGATACTCTGAGGGTCCTGTTTACGGAGGGAAGTGAGTTGTTTAGCCAGATGGTGTCATAGCTTTACGCCAACATCTTTTGTGAGCACAGATTTTATGGCATCACCTGAGCACCTCTGAGGGATTCTGTCCTCAATACATTTACACAATAGAGAAGCATCTGTTTAACAGAGAGGGAAAGACAAACATAAATATTAAAATTGTTTGACTCTGGTATCTTAGATGAGATTAGATCCCAGGTCTAGTTAATGAGTAGTGAGTTTTCCTTCTTAGATGATGGTGGTGATGACCCTCATTCGGAGTGAGGACAATTGTGATGGGGTGAGTTGCGATATGAAATTTGGAGTTAAATCTGAACCTAGATTTGACCAAGGAATTTAACTGCAGATCTTCTCTGGAGAGAGACATGGGAGTTTGGAAATGCACCTCTACATCCACCTGAATAGCTATGCTCATCATGCTTCACTTGGATCAGTAAAATAAAAATATTTTTAATGCCATCATTATGTATGATATGCACAGTATTAGTTAATTTTGTCTTTCATACTGTAACTGATAATTATGTAATTATTAATGACCTCACTGTTGTATGCTTTGTCCTATCCGTTTATTACAAGAATGATACGCTGTATGGAGTACTGACTTAGCAGAATGTGATCCTGACATGTACACGCTCTTTAGAGAAAACCACGGACAGTCAGTGCCTGCGTGGCACAGTCAGTCGCAGGGGCTGTGGGGCTGACATCCCGGGACAGGCTGGATGCGTGGGGTAAGACCCACCTCCAACACCAGCTCCCACATCCAATTTCTCTTTAGAAAATTATGGGCAGAATGTACTACTTCAGAGGTAGGAGAATAGCTTCAGAGACCTCCCCAGAAAGGGAGAGGGTCTGGTCCTGCTGCAGAGGGGAACAGAGCATTGCCCGTTTTGTCATGTCAGCACTGCTTAGGGAAGCTGGAAATCACTGCTCTGAGAAAGAGAGTCCTGAGTTTGATATTTTTCAGAAATCAAGAGATCTGATTTTTTGACAGCCAGGATGCAGCCAGTTGCTGCGCTCTGTCTAGGTACACTTCTACACAAATGTCTCTCTATCTCACAATCGCTGAAAGCAAACCAACCCTAGAATGAAGCTTTACTGTAAAACAATATTGGAAATTTTCTTTCTTGAAACAGAAGTAGGTGCAAAGTGAAAGAAAGAAGTAAATAGCCATGTAGACAGTCACACTGAGTAACTCATAGCCATTCAAAACCTACACTTTTCCCTTTAATCCTTACATGCTCATAGCTGAGAAAGAGGTTGCATTGTATTATTCAGTGTAAGGAAGGCAAAAACATGGATCTATGACTGCTCAAGCAATTTGGCCTTGCAAATCAAATGTTCAGGCCCATAGCTGACAGGATTAAAGATTGCTAAGCCTGTTCTTCTTGCTGCTGATATGCTGAGAATTGTCTGTTCCCTTGCACTTGAACACCACTGGAAAGCTCCATCAGCTTGCTTTTCTAGACTGGCGTAACTAAAAATCTTTTAAACTTCTGCTTCTTGCACTCAGTCTATTTCACAGACACAGTTCAAAGCACAGTCTTTTTCTTTGGATTTTTTTCTTGGCAAAGACTTGTATTTCACATGGGTAAAGAATTATACAAAGTGAGTAGACATTGCATACGCCAAAGGGCTGATAAAAAGCAATGCTACACATACGACAAACAAAAGCAACTTAGTTTTAGGAACACACCGGGAGTTCATTAGCAAAACACCGGTAAACAGATTTTTATGAAAACTGGCATATGTATAAGTCTTCTAGTGCAATGGTAGAAAACAGTTGTGATTAAAATTGTAATTAGGATTAAATTATGATCAGAGTTATAAGAATATTGGAAATTGATAGAGAAGTGTGCTATTATACTTTTGTTAGCAAGTATAAGCGTTATGGACAAAGAGAGAGAAAAAAACCAAAATGTAACTATTGATTCTGGAATCAGGTCCTACCTTCCATTAACACAATCAAAATATCCCTTAAAATGGTGATGGTGGTTGCCAAAACAAAGATGGAAAACACAAATGTGCAGATTGGGTCAGCTATTTTGTATTCTGGCTAGAAAAATATGAACACATCACTTTGTTAATTTCATTATTGTTGGTTATTGCCATTTTTAATCAGTTAATCTCAAAGAATTGTACATTGCATTCATCTAGTACAGAATGAGTGCTGACCTCCTTTGCCAGTTAGGGAGCCTCAGCACAGGGAATGAAGACGAAGAAAGGGAGAGACACTGAAGTATCCTCCTTGCACTTGAAACACCAGGAACCAAGTGTTACATTCTCAATAGCCATTTCAATTCCCAAGAATAAGTATAATTGTCTTTGTCTAAATTACAATGTATATCATTAAGACAGAGAAAATATTTACATAGTACCCAGTGTCACAATGCTATGAAAATAACTGTTATCCTTAATTGCAAGGAAGGCAAGTGAACTAATAAAACTAACCTTAAAGAAGATGATAAGTGCGCTAATTAGCACACTAATACTCTGGAATAGATCTCCAATGGCATGCACAAAGGCTGCCCGCAGACTGGCATTGCTCAGGGCTGCTTTTTCCAGAGGGGCCGACACATGTTCCCTGGCTTGTGCCCCATGGCTGTGCCCATGGCTGTGCCCATGGCTGGTCTGGTGCAGAATCAGGCTAAGTCTGCAAGAGATGTAAAGATATCAGTGGGGTTGTTGCACCTCTGCAAGCGGTGATGTCACACACGTCATCAATCCTCTCACTTCTGAATGATGAATAGTAAAATCAAACACATTAAGTAAAAACGCAGAGCGGCTAAGCAGATAATTCCTAGGTGTCTCAGTGTTTTGCATACAAACAAGAAAGTCTGTGAACAGGGGAATTAATGATGCCTCATTTTCTATAGAGTTCTAGAACGTTCTGACATCTAATAAAAAGTGAGACGGAGATTAATCTTTTCCTGGAGTTTGTGCATTTATAATTTCCCTTCCCAGTGTGGCAGGTACCTGAAGGGAGGAGAGCAACTGCAAACTTCAATGAGAAGCGGGATCTCTCTTCTCTACCTCATTCTATGTTCTCATGAAACTCATAAACATTTAATATTTTTGAGGCCAATATCTCTCTATCTTTTTTTATTGAAACACAGCAGCAGGTTCAAGAGTTATATGGAGTGGAAAACAAAGTAACTTACAGGATGTTGGCGAGCACGGCACAAGCAGAGGTAATGAGCATCACAGTAGCATCAATATCGTAATCAGGGTGTAGCAGCCTCATGCTGGCCAAATACGTCAACACACCAGTCACCAGCCAAACGATTATCATAGACATCAAAGCTCCCAGAATTTCTAGGAATTAAACCAATCTGATTTTAACAAGAGTCATAACAAAAATGCAAGAAATTTTAAGAAGTTGATGGTAAAGGTTCCAGTTTTGTGAGCTTTATAGCCAGGAGAGTTACTTCTTGTGTGTTGGCAGCCTTGATGCTCACAAAGAATGAGCCAAAGCCCCTTCTGGTCATAGCTAATACAACGGCTGCCCAGGGCAGCCCTACGTAAATGGGGGACTAACCCTGTTCCACCTGCTCCTACTTTTGTGTCCGTTCTAGTGTTGAGTTCATGGGGCATTTGGAGAAATTGGAGAGATGAAAAAGATCATTTGGGGAGTTCTGGGAGGAGCAAAAGGAGCTGTAATGGAAAGGAAGGATAAAAGCGCAATTATTTTACACTTTACATAGTTGCCTGGCCCTGCCACTATGGTGTGAGGACCCCAGGAACCAGCCCTCCTTCCCCAACAAGATTATCTTGGTCACGGGAGCAGAGGCCGGAGGGAAGGAGAGAGGTATGGCTCTCCCAAACCCAACGGCAGACGTAAGCACCCTCCAATAGCCTCTCTTGTTTCTGCACACCTCTCGTCACCTCACACTTCAGTGACAGCCCCCGACGAGGTCCTGCCAGCAAAACCTCTCCTTCCTCTCTCCTGCCAATGCCAGAAAATCATTTTTGTACCACCGGCAGTTATGAGGACAAAGCAAGTTATTTTTTCCCTGGGGCAGCAAAATTTAATTTTGTCTCTATTCGCTCTGAGTTGGGCTCAAATAAATCCAGTCCCCAAGGCCACCTTTTATTGCATTCCCATAGGCGAGGTCTGGGGGTGTTCGTATGAACGAGTAGCATGTTTTTAATAGGATGTGGGACTAGTAATTGGCTTGTGACTTGAATGGGTAAATGTGGCACTTTATAAGCACAACTGAGACAATACCAAGGAAAATGAAAGTTCACCGTAAATGGAAAGGCAGTAGGTAGCCAGAAAGACCAAAGCACTTATACAGACCTCCACTGTCAGTCCATGAAAGCATCTGAAACTCAACTTATGATTTTAAATATGTATTTATGAGGGCCACACATTTTGCAGCAGTCCGGGCTCCAGATCCTTATCAAAATAACTGTTTTGTCTAAAACTGACAAAGAACGAATGAAAGTGCACTGACAAAGAAATCCAGTTTTGCTCGAAAGTAGATAGAGAGAAGCTAACATAAAGCATGGTGTTTATATTTTCTGATAAACCTGGTGTTTATATTTTCTGCAAGTTACAGGTTGAAATCCTGCAAACCTGGCCCAACTGAAGCTGGTTGTTGCTGGCTGTGCTATCACTGCTGTGAAAGGAGCCCACAGCCTTTGCGAACACCTGCATGAATGTCTGTGTGCGTGCGTGCATACACTCCACAGCTGAAAATGTTAGACATCGTCTTTACCTACATAGGTGAAAACACTTTTCAAGGTTGTATCTTAGCAAAAGTTCAGCTAAGCTTACAGACCAGTTCAGTAGTATGAGATGTTTTACAAGAGATGTTCCCAGTTACATTTCTTCAGAACTGCTAGCAGTACCAGAGCACAGCAAACAACAGGATTGTTTGGGAAACCAAATCCTACCAGAGATAAAGAAATTGAGATTGAAGAGAACTCTCCTACCTGGAAGTAGGTCTGGCTCATACTATCAGTCTCCTTCAGCGTTATGCTTCTAGCACGTTGCTGAAGGTAGCTGCACACCCAAAGGATTGTGTTGAACTGCTGTCTCGACTGATTCTGCAGCCTGGTTCTGGCTTAGAAGACAGGAGGCATTCAGATGGCTCCTGCTAAACCCGAGCCCTGTCATACACAATCTTTGCATGACAAACCCTATCTATCAGTCTGAGAAAAGCAGTGAAAAAACAGCTTCCAGTGTCATGGAAGGCTGCAGCTGCAAGACTTCGGTGGTCAACGCACAAGGGCTCTGCCACCCACCTGATTGCCCTCAGCTGCTCTATTAAGGCACCCACCTGCATATTTAACTGGAAATATAGCTGGGAAAATAAGCAAGAAACAGGATAACTATCATGGAATGCAATTAAATAGCCACTGGCATTTGATGTAAGGCTCTCTTTGCTACCGGGATAAAAAGGCAATAAAAGATTGGTTTTGAAGTTTTGCATTGCAATGACAAAAAGACTAAAAAATCTAACACAAACTGAGGGTGAAGTTACATGAGGTTGCTGAACCCGCCTACTATCTCATCAGCAAGATAGAAGTCTCTCTTTTACTTTCCTTTATTCCCAGGCTAAGAGAGCATAAACACAAGAAGTAATTATGGGTCAACTGATGGAAAGCAGTAGTTTGCTAAGGCTACAAAATTCAGCTGTGTGTTGGCAACATACTGCCAGCCACACTTCAGTCATACTAAACCTCCCCCTCATCCAGCAGCCCATTTCCAGAGAGCTGGCAGAATGTACTGAGGGAGCAATATAAAGACCGGATGAGTATGGCATATGTCTTCTCTGGCACATTCTGAAGCTATAGGCAAGCTTAGCCTGCAGGCATTCTGACTCAGAAGCTGCTTCTGGACCCTCATATTGAACATCCTTGAAGCTTTTATCATGTGAGTCCTTGGTTCAGGTGCATAGGTGTCTAGAGCCATTTGAGATACACGGACACTTCCATGTGTGACTTGAAACAAGATGTATAGATGACCCATAGCCTTCTAGAGGGGCAGTTGGATACTGTGGAACACATTAGGACATTTGAAATAACATCGATACCTTACATATGAGCAACTAAATTGAGCCCTAAGATAGCCAATATGGGATTCATTTCCAGACCGAGACAGCTAAATTAAAATGTGTATACACAGGTGTGATCTAGGTGACTAAGCTCCCGTTGTGGACAATGGACATCAAATTAATGGTGATTCATACAGCTTCCTGCTCCATTGACTGACTGAGAACACATCCTGGTTTCTTAACTATGTGGGTCTGGTGGCGTTTGAGATTCTCTCGTCTTTTGCTTGGCGTTCTGTGCAGTCTCCTGTGTGTCTTGTGCCACAGCTGCCATTCCCATGCGTAAGTCTCCCTATAACCCCATGAATGTAGCACTCTATGCCTAGGCAGCTGAATGGAGCCTAGATTTCTGTTGAATATATCAGAAACTTGGACCCTGTCCTTACACATGCTCACTTATGTGCAGACACTGATATTGAGGTGTTTAAGTCTTCAAGAGAATCATACCCCCAGAAAATTTTTTCTCATAGTTAATATTTTGCTGGTCTTTCGTAAAAGCACTTGTGTTTGCTTGTAAGGTTTTTGTTATTAGGTGTCATCTCTAAATATATTGATTTTGGTTGAGGACAGAGAACTTTCAAAACCTACCAGTGCTTCCATCTGATAAAAAGTATCAGTAATAAAGAGATATGCAGGGAGAGGATTTAGAAAGCGGTAAATGTTAAAGAATCTCACTTTTCTACAAATATAACATTGTTGTTATATAATACATAAAACATTATATATGTTATCTATATGTTATCATCCTATAAATGGAGAAACCCCCTCATTTTTATAGGTATTGATGCTTTTATAGAAACTTCTGTTTCATAGTAGATTGAGGACTCAGTTCTCCTCACACTCAAGTCACTGAGAGAAGTTGCTGTTACCGCAGCCAAAGCTACCACCAGCCCAAAACTTTGTTAAATAATGACCTGAAAGACACATTTGTAGATAAAAGATATCTGTGCTCTTTACTTCCTTGAAGCTCAGTGGTTTGCTCTGTTTGTCATGTGTCCTGGGGGCTTTGAGAACATTCGTGCACTGTCTCTGTATAGCTGCAGACCTACGTTGGACACCAGCACGTTTTCCAGCGCCTGGCTGTGATGACTCCCCTTTCCCATTCCACATGTTCGTACTGTGACACTTTTTGCTACCTGCTCGGTGCCACCCAAAAGTTAGCTGCTTGGTAGGAGGTTTGGAGGCAAGCCAGAGTGAGAAGAGGCTGATCAGGAAGCTTGTCAGGTCCACCAGGATGTGTGCCGCGTCGGTGATCACCGCCAGGCTCCCGGCGATCTGCCCACCTGTGTGAAACACGCGTCCGTATCACGGCTCCGGTCAGACGTTTGAGTCAACCAGATCAAACTCGAGACCTGCTTTGCTGTGAATCAAAGGGAACATTCAGCTTTCAGTGATCACAGACATGGCTCAAAACTCTTCAAATTAGTTTCATTTGTACCTCATTCATGCAGTGAAAGCAAGTCATAGAAAGAAATAAGGTCATTTTCTTTATCCTAGAGAGACAGAGAGAGTCCTAAGGACAATAAGAGTTGTGATACATTAGTGCTGTGGCTTTATTACTATTGGATTGGTTTAGTGTGACTATTTTAGTATGAGGTTCCTTGGTGAAAAGCAGTATTAGGGATCACATTTCCAGTATCCTCCCACTATGTCTTCACAGATCACTGATATTGTTATGTATGTACAAAAACTCAGAGACTTAGCCTATGGGATTCATTTCCTGTTTGTTATAGGAAAATACGTATGTTCTTCCTGAGTTTTGGATAGCTGGATGCCCAACTGTTTATTTGTCACAGGCAACACTGAAATAAGAATAAAAGGAAAGGTCCCAGTAGAAAAGCTGTGATAAACAACCGGCCATTTCGGTGAGGGCGTAAGAAAAATGTTCTGTTCACAGGACTAATCTATCATTTTGCATCTGTAATGCATGATTTAATTTTGCTTCTAGAGCTGGAAAAATGTGGCTGAATGTCATTTTACTTTGGGGTATTTTGGTTTCATGTGAATTCTGAAAAATACCCAAGCCATTTTAGGCTATCTGAAACCACATGTCTTTTATCCAAATATTATTTTGCCAAATATTATTTTCTTGCCAAATTCTTCTAACCAGGACTCAGGGCTAAAGGGAAATCCAAAGAAACTAAAATATTGCTCTAAACTACCCCAGCTGCCAGCGGCTGTAGAAGACAAGGATCACAGGCAGGGAGTTGTCCTGCCAACTTCTTATAGCAGGGGAATCGTTTTATCAGAGTGAAAATATAGAAAAATTGAAATGTGAAATAATAGAGCCAAAACATCTAGTTTCTGCACTTGGCAATATGTTCCCATCCTTCTTCAATCATTTAATTAATTTCGGCTCGCCTGTTTCTCCTGACCACAACCCATATGAGAATCAATGAATCCTGAAAAACATCATAAAATGCCTCATTCAAACCTTTGGCAAGGTACCACTGCCAACGGGACATGTAGATGTGTTTCTTGTTTCCTTATAGATGGAAAGTCTTCATGCCAGCAGAATGGACTGTCTGTTTAATTTCCTCCCATATGCAGATTTTAGATTAGAATACCTTTAGAATACCTAATACTGTATGGTTTGTCACTGCAGGAGAATGTATATTGCACATATAGGGCATACATTATTTTTTCTGTTGCTTCCCTGTGCATCCCGTTTACAGCTGCCTGAAAGTTACTTCCCAAAAGGGAGCAGGCATGAATGCAGAATTTGGGGGCATCTCATTCCTTGCAATAAAATGAAAAATTCAACAGAATGGGGATTTCCCAGAACATGAGCAGGTGTAAATGCACATATACTTTTTGGTCATGACACAGCTCCCAGATCTTCACTGTTTGCGGGGTAATTGTTTCCCAAGTGGGAAGCAATTTTGCATAGCAGAGGGAAACAGGCTTGTCTGACAATGCACAGATGTTAACAACCAAGGCAACAGCTATCTTTCAGCAAACAAATATGCAGAGCACAAGCTGCCTGCAAAGCCCTATTGCATTTTAGATACCATATTTCCATGTTCTGCGGGACAGCGTTACAAAAGCTTGCTTCCAGCCTGCCGTCTTTGAAAAATGTTGGCAAATTATTATTTTATGTATTGCTGGCATAACTAATGCCTTGGGTGAGTTTCTGAGATCTCAGTCTGCTTATCTTAGCAACCTGGTCAAGTCTTTATATCCCTTTTTGACATGAGGACACATGCGGGATTTGTCTCTCTTTCTAGTGCCCAAATGGAAATAAAGTACTTTGAAATCCGTATTTGGTCCTTAGGCACTAAAAATCCTTGGAAAGCACTTTTATACCAGGGCTGTACATAGGGTGTCATCGGTTTGACTGATATCTCCAAATCTAGGGGGACTGTGATGGATCTGCATTAGAAGAACAGAAGATAATTGTCTTTCGGAGACAGTTGGTGTATCAGGCTCAGCCAACAGTGCCCCTTTTGGGAGAGCAGTAAGGGCCAGCACAGATGGTTTGAGCAAAAACATCACAGGAAAGGTCTAGGAATTCAAAGAAGCACAACTTTTCAACCTCTTTGCAAGTCATGCAGCTTTGTTTCTTCTGTTTAGCATAATAATGCCCACGGAAGCTGTTTGCCCTTAAGAGGAGAAGGAAGGGGAACATGTTCTTTATTTTCAAGAGTAAAGCCAGTGGAATAGTTATAGGCTTTTACTGGTTGGTATCAATACTTCCAACGAGTGGCCTTTATGACTTACTATTACCCACAATGGATGTTTATAGTTTTGTATACCACAAAGCTGTAGAAATTGTCAGTCACTCAATGGTCAATCACCAGGCGCAGGCTGTCTAGCCTAACGATCAAAAAAATTAAATGTATGGTTCATAATTACAAAAATCTCCATAGACTGCTGTCTGTAACTGCAGTTAATAACTGGTTTGTCAAAGTTTAATGGTCTGAAGCAAAATGGTCTTCAAGCCTGTTACTTAAGCTGTCACTGCAAAAAAGCCATGTGATTCATTAAGCAAAATGAAACATTTAGTTAACATATCATCTGTCCTTCCAATTATCCTCTAGCATTGCCGCATTCACCAAACTTAAGCCTACTGATTATACGGTTTTGCTAATAACGCGTTACTTCTGGCACTGGAAATTGCTGCACGGAGATGAGTGGTACGCACTGGTTTTCGTCGGGGAAATGCACGTGACCTGGACACAAGAAGGCTTCGCGCGGATGAAGCGCGTGGGAGGGGAGAGTTGGAGAAGTCCCTGCTGGGTCTGGCAGCCAAGGGGAGAAGGCAGAAATGCAGCAGCTCTTTCGCTGCCTCCACTTCCCACCTGTGGGGAAGACAAAGCCTTTCTCTTTCATTTTCATGGATTTCGGAGGGCTTCCTGGATGATTTTTGTTACGTCCCCTGGGGCACACGTTGGCAAAAGCCAGTGGCATTCCTCATGCCTTATTTCACCTCACCTTACTGCGGAGAAAGGGAAATTAAAGAGCCAGGAACTATCAGGTAGGTATAAATACCACAGAAGCCATGCAGAGAGCAGATCAGTGGGACAAAAAAGAAAGCTAATGCTCTATGAGCGAGCCAAAAACTTATACTGGATATTGCAGGATGGGTCCAGAAGTGAAAGCTAATTAGACCGGGGAATAATCTTCCATTGATCCAGAGACACACCATCAGGCCAATTTAAAAGATAAACGTGCCCTGGTATAAATACATTGACTTAACTGAAGAAAAGCAGATGGTGAATCTGGCCCTGGATTTCCCTGGATTTTGCAAAGACTGTTGCATTTAATATCGGCTCCTGCTGCTAGCAGCCTTCATCTGCTGAGGTTTCATTGACCTGGATAAACATGCAAAATCTTTTAATCTTTTCCAAAAAATGTAACTCGATTTATTAGAAACCTTTTGTGACATGATGCTAAGATATGCCAGCCACTTTTAGCCGAGCTTAAAGACCTGGGAGAGCACTTTACACCATTAACCGATCCTTGTATTACTACCCAGATGCAATTTTTAAAAGAATATATGAAAATATTTTGATAATTTGACTTTAAAAAAACCCCACCATCCTTTTAGAGACTGGGGGGAAAGGAGAGTTATTTTATCCCAGGCAGGATAAAATAGGTGCATCACGGGTCCCTGCACTCAGAGTATGTGCAGAAGGGCACGACTACGGCTGTGCTGGGCACCAAACCGAGCTCTCTTTGAGCAAACATACTCCCCTGTAATCTCAGCAATCATGAAGAAGATGCAAATTACTGATGCTACACAGAGCTTCTTCCTGGCTTGGTGCTGCTCCCTTTTTCTGTTCTCATAGGCCCGCGAGTAGCCGTGACAGTGATACTCTGGATTAGCTTCAGTAGCCTCTGCTTCCTGCTGCTGCCTCTCTTCATTTACATTCTTCTGATGCCGACTCGTCCTTCAGGATTGAAAGAAACAGGAGGTTAAAAAAGAAAAACCCTGGTTATTTGGGCGTCTAGCCCCGCAGCCCCAGAAACTATGTAATTAATGTTTTCAAAGGATAAAAGCAGCATTGGGAACAGCGGAGCAGGTCATAGAAGAGGCTAGCTCGCACAAGCAGGGCTCTGCGGGAGGGAGCTGCACATGAAATGACTGCTGTGGCTGTGTTTCCCAGCTCTTTGGGCTCTCCTACACCATTTAGCAGTTTATGAAGCACAGGATGACTTTCTGAGGCTGTGTGTTTTATGCACACCGTATGATTTTCAAAAAGTCGTACCTCGTACAAACAGTAACAAAATTCAGCATAACATGGAGACAATTCTATGGAAAATTTCAGTTTTCTATTCCCAGCAGCTTTTTTAGGAAGACTATTAAAAAAAAAAAAAATCTTCTTTTTCTCAAATATAATTGACTGAAGATATTTCTCTCCTCTCTTTGCATGCAGAACTATTTTATCTCCAATTTCCATGTATGTACAAAAATCAGTCTTCCAGCAGGGCCTGAGCTAAGAAACTCTTAGTCCAAAAGTTTCAAAGGCACTTAAAAAAATCAAAGAAATGAATTCTCCATAGTATGCTGACCCTTTGTGGCACTGATTTCACAGAAAGGTGAGAAGTTCAGCAGAAGCAGCTCTTTGAGCATTGCTCCATCACAAAGGTGATTTCCCAGCCAAATCGGCTCTGCGGCACACTCTCGGTACTGTCCTTCTCAGGGCTCCCGCGCAGGGAGTATGGGATGGGGTAGAGAGGTCCGGGGCCAAGAACATTGCGTTGTGACTGCAGGAGCTCCTGGATGACCATGACATCTGGTGCTTTGGTCAGAGCAGCCCAGATACTGGGCTCCCAAGGCAGTTTGGTAAGCAAGGACTTTCCCTCCTCCTTACCTTTCAACTGACAAGAAAACAAATGGCCAAAAACCCACCCCTAAGCCCTGTCCCAGGAGGCTCGACTGAAAAACGTTATGTCTCTCCAGGTACAACATTTGTTGCCACCGCTGCTCCTAATGCTGGTGAAACACCTCTTGCTGTGTACTGAGGCTTGTGGGAGCACGCTGTGGCATCAAAAGGGGAATTCAGCCCAGATGCACACACGTAACATCCATATAACCACGTATAACAGCTATTTGAGGTCTGCGTGTGCAGGACCATAGTCCACAAGCCTATCTGGACATGCAACAAACTCTACGGCTATTTCCAAGTCTGTAATTAGCCTGTTCTGGGCCTCTCTGTACAAGAGGGACATGGAAGTGCTGGAGCGTGTCCAGAGGAGAGCTACCAGGCTGGTGAGGGGTCTGGAGACCAGGTCACATGAGGAGAGGCTGAGGGAGCTGGGCATGTTTAGCTTGGAGAAGAGGAGGCTGAGGGGAGACCTCATTGCCCTCTACAGCTACCTGAAAGGAGGCTGTAGAGAGGTGGGTGTTGGCCTCTTCTCCCAGGTGAATAATGACAGGACCAGAGGAAATGGTCTGAAGTTGCGGCAGGGGAGGTTTAGGTTAGATATTAGGAAGAATTACTTTACTGAAAGAGTGGTCAGGCACTGGAACAGCCTGCCCAGGGAGGAGGTTGAGTCACCATCTCTAGAGGTATTTAAGAAACGTCTAGATGTGGCATTTCAGGGCATGCTCTAGTGGCAGAGATTGTAGGGGTTTGGGTTTTTTTGTGTGTGTCTGGTTGGACTCGATGATCTCAAAGGTCCTTTCCAACCATGAATATTCTATGATTCTATGATTCTATGGTGGCATGATGTGGGGTTGGGCTTAGCTGCCCCCAGTTCCCCATTCCCATTCTCTTTTGCTCCTCTTTTCCCCATTCTGACTAAGGACTTTCCTTTGGGACCAGGAAGAGTTGTTTCTTCAGTTGTGGGAAGGAGACCTGTGCTCAAGGAAGTGGATGGATCTTGGCAACTTTCTGTAGCATTTCTGCACTTGTTTATGGAAATGTCAAGATGCCTAAAATCTTGCTGGAAAGAAATTGTGCCAGTGGCTGCCAATCTGCAGTAATCGATGTCAAGGAAAAAAATTGCACTGAAAACACAAGCTTTTTCCAGCTGTCTTTTTTGGGCAGCCTGAGGGAGCTGCAGATGCTCAGCGGGTCCAAAGTCTTGCCAGGTGCCCCACAGCTCACACCCCACCGATGGCGAGCAGAAAAGGCAGCTGCAGAGCTGCGGATGTCTTGGCCCCTCATTGTGTTCATCAGCACCGCAGAGGTACTGGCGAAAGGAGAAGGGCTGACCCACCTTGCCAGCCAAACCCTGCAACTGTAGATAATCAGCGTGGATTTGGTTTTGTAAATATTATTGAGATGTTCCAAGGATGCAACGTGTTCCCCTGAGTCAGCTTGTTTCCCAGCCAGGTTAGCATGTGGTCTCTGTTTGCTCAGCGGCGGCGACCGGTTCCCCCTGTACATGAGGAGCTCATCTGAAAGAGCAACTGGTCAGATTTAACGCCTGATGCCTGGAGACGGTGACTGGTCTTAGTCCTTTTGTCAGTGTTTTCCTTTATTTTTCCCGCAACAACAAATACATGGGAGCTGGGCCGACTGGGGAATGGGCTGCCCATCTGGCAGCCAGGGTCCCCGCTAGCCAGTCCTTCTCCAGTCCTTTGGTTTTACATTCATCAGGCTCCTCGTGTGCACCGTGTCACTGATGTACAATATTTTGCTGATGAATTTTACTCAGAAGGTACCACAAATTGATTCCTTCCAGATGGCTGAGTAAAATACTGTAGTTCTCTCACTGGAGATGAGGGCATGCAAGTTTTTCTTTCTCGTGATCCCTCTCTGGAGTTAACTTCCAATGCTTTTCTGTACTTTTGCATGTAAAATTAATTTCCCTTTAACTCAATTTTCATCAGCTGGCATGGAACGTTAAAATCATCTTAACGACATGAGTCATGATCAGCTCAACAGCCTGTTAGGGCAGGGATGCCAAAATTACCCCTGCAGATTTCTGAGCCACCGAATCCTTTCCTTGCTGTTAACAAAATAGGTCGCTTTGTGACCCTCTCCCTTTTTTAATCTTCAAGTTTCTCTGTCAGCTAACAGAACCTCAGAGTACCACTGAGGGGTAGGAAAGCACTGTCCGCAGATCTTGTTGAACAGATGCAAAAGCAAACAGAGACAGCGTAAACCCACAAATGTCACATTTTTCCGTCTAAAGGGTACCTAAATAAAAGCGGCCCGGTTGTCAGAGGTGGCGAGCATCCGCTGCTCCCTTTGAACTCACAGAGCAGCATCTGGCCCGATGAGTTAGGAAGACTCCTGCCAGCTCCCCTGCGTAACCATTATTTTTTTCTTCCAAGAGCAGCCTGCCACTAATTAAAAGAATCTAAGAGACAGTTTTATAAATGTGTGAATCAAAAGCTCAAGGTGCAGAGATCAGCTCTGTCAAACCATAAACCCCTTCTGAGTGTGTTAGAGCAAGATGTAGCCTTTGAGCTACGTCTCTGCACCGGCACACTGCAAGCAGAGTCCCAGATTAAAAAATAATCTTTTCTCCATTTCAAATTCTCTTTCCTTTGTAAAAAAGATAGTCGGGGGAATGTCACAGAAAGGCTCCTACTGAGTCATGCCCGGAAGGGGGGAAGGAGAAAATATTAATACATATTGCAGATTCCATACAAATCATTAGCAAGAGTTTTTGATTACAACTTCCTTTTGTTTTCACTTGATCTGCTGGATGCCTTGATCCACAGGCTGACGGGAATAATTGCCATCCTCCTAGACCATTATGAGATCACCAGTCAAAAGAGCAAAATGTGGAATCGCTGCACTTCCCACAGGAGATCATCTCCTTCACAAGGGAAAAGAGTAATTTTTGGTGCCTGAAAGGATAATGAAAATGCCTTCAGAGAAAAATTTATCAGAGCCATAGTCACGTCCCTTACGCTGGCACCACTCCAATTTCAAGTGATGAACCGATCTTGAATATTTCCAAGTCTTTTAAGACCCTGTTTATAGCCTGGCTGTCCAGATTCTCCTTTTCTTTATCGTGGGCCCAAACCAAAGGCAAATACTTATATATTTGCATACATTTAGATGTCTACTAGATGGGAACCTTTTCTATGGCTATTTTATTTAGTCTCATTTTGAGGGCCTGGCCATGTATGCGTAAATGTATTGTGAATAAATCTCCTTCTGCATAACAGTGCGTTAACAGCTGCACTGGGTTAGACCAAAGGTGCATGTAGCCGAGTATCCAAATTCTGCTGTGAGCGTGAGAGGATACATAAGGACAAAGTACAGGAAAGGAACATGTCCAGAGCGGTACTGCTCACCAGTTGCACAAACCTGGAGGCTGGGAGGTGGCTGAACCAGAGCTTGTGTCTAATAGCCTTTTACAGATCTTTATTCCAGGAACCTGGCTGACTTGAAAGTGTTGAGTTCCACAGTTTAATTATGATTTGTGTAAAAATAATTCATCCTTTCTTACTCTTAAGCTGTCTGCCTGATATTTTAATTAGTTCTTGTACTGTTAGAAATAAGGAATGACCATTCCCTGTTTACCTTCATCACATCATCCATGATTTTATGTATCATTCTTATATACCTGAACCATCGATTTCCTGAGCTGGTGTCCTACTTATTTAATTTCTGTTTCATACCTCTTACTATCTCAGTTCTAATTTTCTCTGAGATGAAATGGGCATAACTGGAGTGGGCACAATGGAGATGGTGTGTGCCCAGTACTGGGAAGACACAGTCCGTTCCACAGGGTCCCCATGTCACCTAACGCGAGCACAAAAGCAAAGGGATGGGTTTTGCCAAGTCCCCTAAGATCCTGCGTGCTCCTGGGACCAGCTGGCAAGCCAGTACAAAGGAGACAATAACCAGAGGGCCCACAGGTAAAACCCTTCAGAAGTCACAAGAAACACCTAAAGTTTTCCTAAGCATTGGCTTCTGCAAAGCACAAGGAGTCGTGAAAAGCCTTTATTTGATGAGGACTCTCTGATCCCAGAAGAGTTTTCATGTCACTTGCAGGAAGGCAGAAAAAGAAGAAAACATTCCCTATGTGCTTGTTGTAGAAAATCAATCTCCACCCGAAGAAATCATCTCCCAGGCTCACTTCAAACTTTTTGCCTACTGGTATGAGCCTGGCAGACAGGAATCAATTACAAACCTAAGGCTTCACTGATAGATAGGTATAACTACAGGTCACATTAATGCCCTGTGTTAAAAACTTTTACGTGAAGACAAGCCTTAAGGTTTTTACACATCTTTCCCTCTTTCAACATTGCCCTCCCCTTTTTTTCCCTTGTCTCTTGTCTCAGAGACAAAATTAAAACAAAAGCCTTGAGAATAGAAGTCTTCAGTTTCACTTGTGCAATGGAATTTAAAATCCCACCATAATGACATATGAAGAACATGATCAGACATCCAGAAATCCATGCTGGATCAAGCCAAAATCTACTTCACAGTGTAGTTAGTACAATCTAATGCAAATCCACTGATTACTGCAGGGGGGTTGGACTAGATGACTTTTAAAGGTCCTTTCCAACCCAACAGGTTCAGACTGAATATATGGAAAAAAAAAATTGACTGTGAGAATAATTCAGTATTGGAGCAGATTGCCCAGATAGGTCATGCGGTCTCCACCTTGAGAGACTTTTTTCAAGACTAGATCAGAGAAAGCCCTGAGCAACCTTGTTTGATCTCTTGGCTGACCCCACTTCGAGCAGGAGGTTGGACCAGAGACCTCCTGAGGTCCCTTCCAATCTGAATTATCCTACAAGCCTACAGCTGACCTTATTCTCAGAGAGCTCATTTAAAGCTCATGCCCTTGTAAGCATTTCAAGTTTGGCATGGGAGACCTCAAGGCATCCAAACACACTAGTGACTACAGACGGGCTTGGCACGTACAAAACGCTCTCCCCCACAGCCTTGTGTGCAGGGAACGGGGCCTGCATTCAGACTTCCTACTCACATGGTTAAGATAAAAACAGTTTTGTTCCCTGTGCATTGTAATAACGGCATTTATTAAAAAGAGAGAGGCTGGGGGATGGCAAAGAAATAGGCAATTTGTGTGCAAAATAAATTCTGTTGAAAGCATTAGAGCTATTCATTAAGCCTACACACAGGGAAAGGGAAAAATGTGGTAATTTATACCAAAGGCTAAGATAAGCTTATTGCTACTGATCGGCTTAAGACACCTGAAGCTGTGCACGCAGCCGGTCCGTGCAAGCCCGAGCCCAGCAGGCTGCATCCCCCGGTGGGCTGCATCCCCGGCGGGCTGGCTCCGGCCCCTGGGCTGCATCCCCGGCGGGCTGGCTCCGGCCCCCCGGCTCACTGGGCTGCCAGGGGGAGCAGGGTGACGGGTTCCCCCTCACTGCCAGCTCTTCCAAATGGGGGGAGACCCCAATTCTCAGCCTCCCCTTTCTGGTGATTGCTGGACGGGAGTAATTAGGTCATGCAATTAATCAAACTTCACCTGGCAAGAAAAGCTGAGAGGGGCTGCAGCACAAAACCACACAAAAGCCTGGACGTTAAGTCCCCCTTCTCCCGGGGAGCTGGAGTAACTCATCCGTCTCAGGACCTCTGCTATGGAGCCCTCCTGGGACTGGCCTTCAGGCTCTGGGGGCTGTTGGGCATACCTGCAGCAATCAATATCAGCCCAACAACTGCAGTTGTTGCAGAGATTCACCCCAACCAACTTCAATCCTAAATTAAGAAATAATTATCAGAAAGAAATTGACTCCTCCAGACAGTGAGTCAGCTCTTGGATGGGAGGGTGAGCTGCCGGAGGCTACTGCCTTCAGTGCACGTCCTGCCCCTCTTCTCACAGGGGATATTCCCTGCTCCTGGTGATCCAGGGAAACCGAGGGCTTCTTCGCTTCATGCCTTCCTGCAGTGTGTAAAGGCTTAGTCCAGAGAGGTCCTTGGGCCAGAGGTGGCAAGGACCTCAAACCCAACCCCATAAAATTGCAAACTATCAAAAAAGATCTGAGCGTCTTCAGTAACTAAAATGAATTGCAGAATCATATGGGATCTTTTTAGAATATAAATATCACCACAAAAGTCATTTTGGACAGTGCCATGTGTATTTATGGAGCCATGTAATAATATTTAAATAATAACCCAGACACTCAAATAACTAAAATACGATGGCAGTGACCCCAGTATAAGAACATGGAGAGACAGATTTCCATTTGAACTGACAGTGTTTACGCCAAGTTTCTGTCCCACGCATTTTAAGAGAGCCAAGCAATAAATAACCTGAAAACCAATGAGATAATGGAAATGTCAAGAGGTGCTAAGCTGTAACTGAGCAGCTATTTTCTTTTAAAAATACGTGCTGGTCTGAGTCAAGAGGAAGAATGAAAACAAGTTCAACGGCAAAACTATTTTGTGATAGACATTTATACTCATTTTTTAACCCAAGCTACAGCATGTCATATGTTTTCAGAGTGTTTTTCCTCACTCAAGCAAGCATTTAGTCACAGGACCTCTGGCACACGAGGGGTACATGAGCTTCAAGTCTGATAGACTATTCACATGAACAAAGTTTTGCAGGATCGAGTCCTTAACAGCATCGCGTTTCTTTCACACTGAATAGATTATTTAGACATTCAAGCATGAAGGAGGCTTGAATCAAACATGGTGTCAATAGCACTATTATAATTCAGCCTAAAATTGCAGCATAATCCATGAGGTTTTGCATCCTACAATAAATCCACTAAGCTTATAAAATACATAGCAGGAGACACTCGCTTCAACAGTAGATTGGTTCAATCCATCACAGGTGCAGACACATCAGGCTGCTGTCTAGTAAATGCATCAAACATTTAATAGGAAAGTTTGGGAAGGAAAAAAAAAATCAAACAAAACATTTTGAAAGTAGTGAAAGGTATTCCCTGTACGCGCTGTGAAATTCTCGTACCTTGACTTCAGCAGCGCGGCAGCAGATTGGAGATCTCGTATTGCTCTCAAAGACAAAGCAATGGCAGTGAAGGAAACAGAGCTGTGTTACCTGTCTAGGGCCAAGGAGTACTTCTTGGTGTCCCTCTCACTCACAAGGCAAGCTCTTTCAAGACACTTTTTGGCAGCCATCAGGAAGTCGGTGAGGTTTTGCTTTTTTCCCCCCCCTTAAACTCTCCTTTCTCTGTTGGAAGTGGATGTGGGCAAAAACGTCCTCCCAACTTACGTGGAAGTCTCGGCCAAATGTTTTTAAATGAGAAAGCTTTTAATAATCTCCTCAATAAACACCCTGCGAGAGAAAGCTGCTTTCCGAGCGCCGGTGGCGTCACCAACATGCCAAACAGCAACTTGCTGAGTACGTCAGATTGGGGGTTTTGGGCCTCCCTCTGTTTTTTTCGTTGCTTTTTTTTTTTGTTTGTTTGTTTTTTCCCCCCTCCATGCTCACTGCTGTGATGTGCTCTTTGCTCAGGCGGCGGGTGCGTGCTCTGCCCCTCGCCGGCTGGGGGTCATGCCCAGCTCTGCGCACACCCACCCGCTCGCACGGGCGCGCTGAGGGGGAGATGGAAGGTGATTAAAACGGCCCGATTTGCCTGGAAACAGTCAAACCACTGTTTGCCTTTCTGCTTGCTCGGCTTTGAAGGAAAGCACACCTCCCTCACCCCGGCTCAGCACAAGCCTCTTTAATCTGAGCGATCGCTCTAAAGACTTATTTCTACCCCTGGCACGTTTGCTCCTAACGGTTTGAAACAGAAGAGACTGCTTATTATTGCTGTTTGCGACACAGGTTATTGAAATCTTCATTTCACCGGGAAGGACTGCGGGTTGTTTTTTCTGCTTTATTCAGTTTGTTAGTTCTGTCGACAGCCGCAGTCCCTGGAGGGGAGGAGAAGACCTCCAGCCTCACCTCTCACAGCCTGGCCGCAGACAAGCTCCTCGGCGCTAATGGGAAATTTTGTACTGGCCTGTCTGTGTTTTACCGTATTCTTGGCAGAAACAGACTGTGATTGAGATCCCTACCCATGCGCTGCCTTCGCAGGAGAGATTAGAAATAGGCAGTGGGCAAACGCTGGGTGCTGCATTGAAATCCTGCAGCTTTTTTTACCATGGGTAGCCCAAGATGTATATGACGAGCTGGGATCTCCCTTCCCTTCCCCCAGCTTGCAGAACATGCACCTTGTCTGAGATTCGTGAGAGTGGAGGGGCACGTTTGTACACCATATATATGCAAAAAATTAAATTTTATGCCATCAGAGATCCACATGTTGCCTCCCACATGTCAGCTGTGCAAACACTTCCCTGGAGCCTGTGAGCCAAGGAGCTGATGGTATCTCAAACACGTTTCTGAACAGCCACCGGCAAGCAGCAGAAATACATGATTTTTCCACAATGCGTCATTGCCTCTGCCCCTCTAATGTCCTTTTCTCAAGAACCTTTTCCCGGGTGCTTATACCCACCTACGCACCTTTATAAGCCCCTTTGGTGGAAGAGATTGGTTTTCTGACTCATTCCTGGGACTTCCTAGCTTCTTCCGGACATTAAAAACTTGCTCTTTAATGTTGTTTTTTAAAGTTGCAGCCACTTACTGGGGCATGACACTTAATGCGGATGGCTGGCGAGGGTGGTTTGAGAAGAGACTCAGGTCCAAGGCTGAATAGCATGGACCCAGGCCACGTGCAGAAATCTTACAGAACAGAAGTACCACGCTACTTTCCATCCCAGAAATGCCATTAAGCAGCAATTTTATTCCGCAGCCAAGAGGGAGGGAGGGAGGAAGGATGCGGAAGGCAGCCTTTCCAGCTGTGTGCCCTGAAACCTGACACAGGCTTATAATTCATAGGCAACAAGGGCTTCTGTTGGCTCCCCATCCCATAAATTCTACTGTTATTGCAGTGTCCCTGTGTGCTTCTCAACTCATCTTTTCCTCAGAAATTGCCAAACACCAACAACACCCTGTCGCAGGCCGGGGATGCCTGAAAAATAAACCTGGGCTATTTCCCGATTTACAATGGATCTCGGTCTTTCTAAGGTGCTAAGCCAAAGTATCAGGTCTGAGCACCCTCAGTTTAAGGAAAATTTAAAATCCACCTCAGAATATTACAGATAAAGCCTTTTTCTGTTTCAAATCACTGGAAGCATGTGACTTCTGCTAGTGAGATAGATGAGTTTCTAGGATTTTGCAAAAGGGTCTCAAGCCCCAGGTGCATGCCAGCAAACAGAGCCATAGATCATTCCCAGCATTTAATCTAGACCTTTGTTTCGTGTTTATTGTTGTCAGTGCTGAGGGTTGTGCTTCTCAGGAGACAGGCTGCGAGGCAGGGTAGAAAGAAATCTCTTCAGAGCTTTCCACAAAGACTTGGGTTTCGTCTTTATGCAGACTCTGAAACTCATTAAGAGAGAGACAGCAGCTGTCTGTGGAATTTCTGCTTCAGAGAAATTATTCAGACCATCTCAATAAATTCATCCCCGGCTTTCAATAATAAAGCAGTTTGTTTCCGAGTCTACATTAAAAATGTCACATATCCAATCATACCAGTTCTAATGACCCTAGTCAAGGACATTTCTCAAAATTTGCATCCAATGCAGACATGTGAGGCAACACGCTGGCTTTCACAAATGAAAGCCCCTCGTCATTATTATCCAAAATCTCCATCAGTAAAAAAAAACCTATATCCTTGATCCCATTTCAACTTTAATCAGCCACACTTTAAAAAATGAAAAAATAAAATCTCTCATCCTGTCATTATGGGAGTAGATACTGACAGCTTAAATGTACAGAGGGAAATTCACTGCATCTATTAATTGCAAGTGCCAGTGAAGTCAGTCAATTTTACCAGGCACGAAACAGCTTAGAGATCATCTGCAAAGTTCTTCTCCACCTTTCTCTGGCATCAGCTCGAGTAGCTCTGTACTGCATTGCCTGCAACCTAGGGATCCAGGCATTTATGATTTCTGGGGCTCGATTATTACAGATTTTGCATTTATAGCGAGAATATGTTTTTTCACCCAATGGAGCTCCGGTGCCTTTGACTGGAAGCTCTCCAGTCATCTGTCATTTTGGGATCCAAGGCTGGAGGCAAGACAAATTGAGAGAAAAAGCACTTCCCTCTTCTTGTGAAACTAGTAATACAGTAACCTTTTATAAGTGACTGTCGAAAGGAAAATATCTACCCTGATTTATAGCCAATTTAAAAATCATTAAAAGGATGTTAATGTTCAATATTTTAAAATACTGAATTTTTAAACTTCAATATTTTTATCTTGGGTTTGATCCCAATATTTCAAAAGAATAGAGACTTTTGATAGCCACTGACTATGTGCCTACTGAGGGGTAGAAGTCCTCTGCAATGTCTTAGCTGGGTATTTCAAATTATACAGAGTAGTTGGGGATAAAAAGACTTTTTACTTTCTAGGCCTTTTTCAAAGAAATTCGAGTTTGCATTGGGAGCAGGGATCTAGCAGGAACATAGCAAGGTACCATTTTGTGGTGTACACCGTTACGTCCAACAGAAAAAGTCCATGCTCCTACCAAATCAAGTGGGAATTCTTCTATGGAGGCTGCAGACTCAGGTCAGGAGTATCAGACATCTACTCCCCACCCAGGGAAGTGTCCAAGCTCAGTTTCTCTCCGGCTCCTGGTGAAGCCAATGGTGTGAAACAGCCCCTCCCAAGCCAGGCGTCTCGGGGGGACCTCAAGACCTTGCTATGGATAGGGAGATTGCCCAGGGTGCCCAGGCTGGGCAGGGAGCACACTGATAAATGCGTGAGAAGATGTGAGTTGAATCTAGACCACAGCATGGGAGTCCTGAAGGACGCCACAGATACGAGCCTTGCACAGCTACAAACTTCATATGGCCTGTGCCAGCCCTCTTGAAGGTTTTCTTTCTCCAAGGTGTTACGTGAATAAGGGTCTAATTTGTATGGTCACAGAAAAAGTAAGGTTTAGCACTTTTTGTCCTTTTTTATGTCATTTATTAAAACTTTTTTAAAAAAATCTTATTTTCTCAGGGCAAACATTTCGGAAATGCTCTGGATCAGCTTCCCAGCATCTTAGCTCTCATGGTTGAGTCCACATTGTCCAAATAACCCAGGTCTAATTAAGTTCCTTGGAGGGACCAGACCTTCAGAAGCAAGCAATGCCAAGGAATGTTATTTTGATACAGCTGCTTTGCTTTTCTGAGAGTCTGGCAAACTACTTTGGTGTCTGAGTGTCCCAGAAGTCCTATTCAGGAGTAGCACAGAGTCTACCCTTAGAAAAGGCTTTTCATTCTAGGCTGTAGCTTAAAGGGAAAAGACAGTACAGTTGAAAAACAAATGCTAATGACTTCTCAAATGTTATTGTCAAAGAGTGTGTCGGCTTTTGTTATAAAAATATATTATTATCTTCCTCTGAACACTTAGTGTTTTTCTGTCTCTTTTCCATTGCAGTTGCAAAGGGCTTCTGCTTGTTTTTGCTTTTATGATGTCTGAAGTTGGTTGGGGAATTAAGCCTGTAATTGCATTGCTAACAAGTATTTCTTAGATACATTTATTTTTCCCTGGGGAAAGAAACTGTTAGGAAGAGAGTACACATATTTTGGCAGCAAAAGAGACAGCAATGACATTTGGTTCCTAAGTTACTACCTGGATATCATTTTAGTTGTTTTCTTCTACTAATAAAATACAGTAACTTTACTGCATTAGTTCCTTTATTATGCTTACAACATAAACTTCATTGTCATGCTCTTCCTAAGTATATTTGGGTCATGAAGATACATTATAATATACGTATTGAGAGCCAGTTTGTTAAAGACACGAGGAGTTCTGCGTAATTTCTCACCAGTGCAAAGCTAATTGTTTTTTTTCTCAGCTACTGCACATATATTTATTTTTCCATTTTGCCATTCCTATAATTGCAGTTTGAATTCAGAAAAAGGACAGAGCAAGCTGGTAAAAGCATGTGCTGGGACATCCTGCGTAAAAGCTTCTCAGCAACCAGGATTTCTCAAGCCTGTGGAATTGCAGTTGGTGTTTAAACAGGGCTCACGTCCTCCTTGCCTGTGCCATGCAGGAACTGGCCATGGCTCAACAACTTCTTCTTCCCTGCAGGGACTTCTAAACTTCTCTTTGCAATAATGTATAATATTACTGGGAGGTAGGAAACCAGGACTCACAATTCAAATGTTCAAGACTTTGAAAAAGTGAGCTGTTTTTGTTTATTCCCTTTCCAGTTTCGGAGTACGTGCGATGTGCTCAGACGGCAGAGCCGGGGGAAACCCAGCGGCGGCGCGGGGGCTCGCGGGGCATACGAGCACGCTTGTGTCATCGCACTGGGACGGCGTGCCTAAAACTTCTCAGTGAAATACAGCCCACATTGCTCTGCCTCCTGCAAATTGTTACCTGGGTAAGATTTTTTCTACAGCCACATATTTTATCTGTCTTTTTTGCTAAATAAAAACTGGAAAGTCCAGCAGAACTCCAGGGCTGGGATTTCATAGTGCCACTCTTGTGCTGTTTTATGGCATGCAGCGATGGCGCGTGGCATGTAAAGGATCCAAATGGGTCACACTGGCTGTGTTTCAAGGCAGAAAACACCACAGGACCCTGGATCTGGCATCTCGGGGGTGATCCCCAGGCAGTGCCCAACTGGACACCCAGCTGGGATGAGGGGACATCGACCTTGCAGCCTCGAGCTCAACCTATGGAAATAGTTGAAAGGCTTCGTAGTTTAGGTAAGCAAAACACACTAGATAAGCTATAATTTTAATGGCATTTTCCACACATGCATATCTCTGAGCTGCCTACCATAAGCCCATTTCCTGCCTGGGTTCTCTGGATACCTTTTATATGGTGCATATATACAGCATCTGGAAATTAAATGAAGAGTTAAATAATGGCTCTCTTGTGTACGGAGCACAGTAAAAATTATGCAGTGAGTTTTTATAACTTTTTTAATATAATAAAGTTAAAGAGACTGAATGCTGGTTTTATGACGTGAGATTTCCAGATTGCTCCCAAGTCAGCAACAAGCTATTCATAATCTTTTATTGTAGCATTGTCATGATGACTGTAATCAAGTCCCTGAGCTACCTGATGATACCAGGGGTAGCACGAAGCTGGTAAATATGGATAAGTTTGCATTTAATATGACATTTAAAGAGTATGGGTCTTGCTTTTTCTAATAGTAAAAGCCTGTTGATAAATTTGAATCTATCTTTTAAAAGTATCTGGGTTCTGTAGATATTTTTAGGATACCGATATATGAGCTGATTTGGTAAAATATGAGTTAGTGTTCCTACTATAAAAAAACTTGTTCGCCAGCCTCCCTCTGCACTCGCCCACTGTCTAGAGTCTCAAACACCAATTAAAAATTTGATCTAAGCAAAATCTGGCAGGAAGGCATCTAAGTATAGAGCATGCTGATTACTACAAAGGTTGGTCGCACTCTCCTGATGGGCTTTTTCCTGCTATAGTGGTAGATTGCAGTGTCAGCTGGACCCCAATTCCTACAGAGCGTTGGGGCTAACCTCATACCAAGGGTGAATCAGAGGGTTTGCTTTGATGTCCTGTTCCCCGTGTTCCTAAGATTTTTGAGGTGCCATCTGTAAAAACAGGCCTTCTGTTGGGGTTTGCACACACCAGTCAATGAAGTGCTTGCTCCAGGTCATCTGTCTGCTAGTGCTGCACAGACACCAGCATATCACAGTCAGGGGATTGGCATTTAGAAAGTGTAAATCTTCTCCACTTGCCAAATCAGAGCAACTCTTCCCCCTTTTCAGCCCCATGGCTGGACTGCCCATTCCTGTACAGCCTACACACACTTTTCTAGCCTCCTCTTAAAAGACTCCAATGATGGATATTCCTCATGTAGTCTATTTCTGTGCTTAATTACTCTTCCTATTAGAAAGCTTTTCCTAATGCCTGACTTAAGCCTCACTGTAATTTAAGCCATTACTTCATAATGGAGAATTAATTCCTTCCCTCTTTACAGCTACCTTTTATGTCTTAGAAGCCGCAGTCGTGCCTCTCTCTTCTTTTCCTTTTAGCAAACGGCCCCCGTTCCTTCGGGCTGTGGTTTTGGACCGTTCTCCCCGGGATTCTCACCAGCGTCTGCATCGTTGCTGAGCTGGGGCCGGGTACACGCTCCAGCTGGGGCCCTGCCAGCCCTGAAAGAAGAAAGATTTCCACTATGTGTCACAGACAAGATCCTGCTTATATATCTCACGGCAATAGATACTTCTCTGGAAACAGCATGACATTGCTGACTTTGGTTCACCTTGTGATTTACTAAGTGCCTTCCCCCACCAGCCAGATCTTCTCCTCTTATACCCCACTTCGGCTATTGCATATTTGAGGAGATGATTATCACTACCTGTGTATAAATACCTTTCACATGGTCTGATTGAATTGCGTCTTCTTTTTTTGTTTTAATCATTTATTCAATTTGTCAAAAGTATTCTGAATTCTAATCCTATTTTTCAGTCCTCCAGGTAACCCTTTCCAGATTGGGGTCATCTGAAAAATTAATAAACATATTCTCTATGCCTCTGTCCATAGCAATAATGAAAATAGTGAATAATGCTGGTGAAGGACAGACCACAGTGAAACCCCGACTTAATGAATTAAAGTACACATTTTGCAATTGATTTAGCATTGAACTCACAGACGTGGATACCTACCTGCATTTCCTGTGATTGCTACGGTGATGCTGTAACACGGTAATATACGGCTGCAAGTCTGGCAGAAGCAATGATAGCACAGTGAAATACTTTGGAAGTTTTCCTTATTTTCTACCAGGACTATAAATGCTTTCTGGAGCCACGCTTTGACCAGAATAACAGATGGTGTCCTGGAAAAATTCCTCAGGATTTCCTTTAACACTTGTGCCCAAGAACATGGGGAAACGCTGGTCTGCCTCTGATATTTTTCTGAAACTTTGCCCTTCACATTTGCCACATGGAAAGACTTAGGTCAAGGCCTTGGGAGTGGATTAAGTGTGGGGATTCGGTGGCTGCAGCTCCGCACCAGTAACCTGCCCGGTAGCGAGCACGTGTTCCTGCTCACGTGGCTCGGCAGGGTCCCCTTTTACATCAGGTTTCCTTCTGCCCTGAAACTCACAGGATCCTTCACCTTTTCTACAGGGCCTATAGATGGGTTTATTTGTTTAAAAAAGAATTACACTTTAAACTGACATTAAAAATCCGTTATTTATTTTTACATATCATGAATTAGGCAAAATGAAGGAAAAAAAATCTCTCCTATGCATCTAAAAACTTTTTCTGTTGAAAGAAGTGAAAGAGAAAAAAAAATGAAAAATTGCTATGAAAACCACATTTATTTTGGTTGCAAGGTTATTTTTCTTTGGAAAAAAAATATTTCAGAAAAAAATTTCAAGTGGTTCTATGCAATGTCATGTCATCTGCCTCTGAAATCCCCCGAATGACCTTTGCTGTGGCAGTTTTCTTGATCAGCCGACAGCATATAATGGCTTAATACATGAACTGAAGCAGTATCAAAATCAAAAAGCAATCATCTTTGGAAGGCAAAATGTCACAAGGAAGGCATCAATCAACAGGAGCGAGTTCAGCTGAGGGCCACCAAGATGCTCGAGGTGGGAGCAGCTGCCCAGGGAGCTGGGCTGGTTCTGCCTGGAGAAGAGAGAGCTTCTTAGGGGGGAACCAAGAGCAGCCCCCAGCGCCCACGAGGAGGTCATCGAGGAGACGGAGCCAGGATCTTCACAGCTGTGCCTGGTGGGAGGATGAGACAGTAAGAATAAAATGGAAAAAAGGGAAATTCAGGTTGGATATAAGGAGGATCTTTGTCCCCATGAGGACAGTTGGGCACTGGAGCAGGTTGCCCAGCAAGGTCAGACCGTCTCCATCCTGGAAGTGTTTCAAGCCCCCTGGGTTTGTACCCCTGGGTATCACCCGGGTACAACCTTGAGCAACCTGTCTGACCTCTGAGCCGACCCTGCCTTGAGCAGGATGCTGGGCTAGAGACCCCCTGCGGTCCCTTCCAGCATGAATTTTCCATGATCCTGTGATTCATACACTGACCAGCACAGGCCATAGCCGTGATTTTAACTTCCACTTTGAATGTACTCGCGCCTTTAATTCTGGATCGCGCATGTAGTCACATACGTTATTTAGTGTTTCTCACAGTGTAAATAAGCTGAACAGCACCTATGTCACCCAGTGAGGAGATACTGGTTGTAATGTAGAGAGAGAAAGATGCCACGCAGTCTGAGGAAACATCTGCAATTAGAATAATTGCTGTGCTGGAACATGGCATTTATTCAGGAAGAGCCATAGGCAGGTAGAAACAGTCGTAATGTATCATTTGCCTAGCACCAAATTTATGGTAGTTTTACACCGCAGATTTGGCGTTTAAAACTTTCAAGTGCAGTGAAAGATGATTTATCTGATCTATATGGTACAGTTCAAATGTTCTGTGATAAAAATGAGCTATTGATCTCAGGAGATTCTAATTTAGATCAGTTCACTTAAAAAGAGTAATAAACTTGAACAGTCTGGGAAGCTTATGTTTCGAATGACTTATCAAGGAGTTAAAAAATTTAGTAACCTGAGCCAGCAATAACTTTAACAGTAGCCAGAGTGCCAGATTTTACTGAGCCAAACTTTTCTGAACTACTCACACAAGTACAGGGATAACAGCGCTTTCTATTACGCTGGTGTCCAGAGAGATGCTCATTTGTAGTAGATCTTACAAAAATAAATAAAAAGTAAAAGACATTCTGGAGAGCTCAAAACATAACCTTAGCAATGATACTGAGTAATGGCTTTTTGGGCATAAAGTAAAGTATGACAAGTTCAGTCCTATTTTCCCATAGATTTTTCCATTACTGACACTTGAGGTTTTGCCAAAGATTTGGGGAGATTTCTAGAAAAAGCTTGATTAATGTTTTATTGCTGAAAAATCTGACTAAATGGGTACTTTGGCTGTCCAGTTCCTCACAACCACAGTTTGGTTTTAACTGCCTAGCCTGTGTAGCTCTGTTTTTTTAATGAAGTTAATGAAATAAGCATGAATTGAGTCGATTAAAACACTATAATGGTGAATACACAAATTGCTGTAAGATTGCACTCAATTTTCAATAACTCAGAACAGGCTGTGTCCCGCGCAATTAGGTGTACTCTCCTATATCCCCATTAACACCCTGGATAACGGAAAAGCATGGATGACCTCAAATGTGAAAATAATGAACAAAGGGGGACTGAAAGCACTTGAGAGGGTTAGAATTTAAAACAATACATTGGAGAAACGATCTGAAGTCGGCAAGATGAAGCGCAGCATAGACAAGTGCAAAACGTGCTGCACTTGGAAGAGGAACAAATCGAAAAAGGAAAAAGAACTCGGCAGCAGCACAGCAGAAAAGATGGTTGTAGGGAATCGTAATCTAAACATGATATAACTGATGTCATGCTGTTGCCAGAAGGGCAGCTTCTATCCTGTAACATGGACAGTAGTTTTCCTCTCATCAGCACTTCTGAAGTTTGACAAGGAGTGTCATGTCCTGGTTTAGATGTTACATATCCACAGAGATGAAGACCCTCTGCTTGACATTAAGAAAAGTGGCACTTAGAAAATATATTTTGTTGGTGATGACTGAAATAAAACGGGTTTGACTTAGCTTAGCAGACTGGTGGGAAGGCAGAAGAAAGGTGATATTGCAGAGGTTGTACAGAGGGATGGAGGACAAGAAGGACAAGAAGTGGATTAGGATAATTTGCGTCAAAAGAGAAAGCTGGGCAAGAAAACTGTCTAGTTGGAAGAACAGTTAATCAATGGAGCAAATAACCAGGGGCACAAAGCCTCTGTCACTAAAGGTTTTGAGAAATGTTTAAAGCAGATATAAATTTGTCCTTCAAAATGCTCCCTATAAGGGAAGCCTGAGTTCTTAGCTCGTAAGTAGACCCCCAGAAGTAGGTAAGGGGAGCCCCAAGCAAGATGGCAGAGGAGATTGCAGAAGGCATTACTTAAAGTTACAACAGACTTCTGGGATATGAAGGACCCATGTTTAGTTATCCGTGAAAAGACTTGATTCAGTTCTCCCTGTCAGGAGACTGTCTAATCACCACATGATACCTTTAAGATGGCAGAAGATCTTTGTTAAAGACATCCCTTCCAGTAGATTAATAAAATATGCCTTAGCACAAGAGCTGAAGTCCAAAACAGGAGTAAGACACAGGCTCTATTTGCTTTCTACACCAACAGAAGGTTCCTCCAATGGAGGTGAAACCACGTTTCTCTTTTCTGTGTTGAGTGCGTGGGGGGCCGCTGCTGTGCGCGTTCCCTCAGTGCCCCAGGAGCACTGTACTGCTAGGACACTCGTTGCATAGACACTCACAGAGCATTTGTTAAAAATAAATAGATTTGGGGAGGTTGTTTCCGTAGGGTAATGCTCCAATCCCTCAAACAGCAGTGTTGGTTACTGTCCAGATGGTGATGGGAGTCTCTGTTGCGAGGGTCCTTGCATCAGCATCTTCAGCTGGACCTGGTGAGACTCCCCAGCCCTCTGCTCACTTGTTATGATCCAGCTGGGCTGTGGTCCTGCTTGGCCACTCCAGCACACGCGTGGTCTGTTTCTATTGATAGTATCAAATTATGCACAAAACATCTAACCATCTTGACAAAAGGCCGCGCTATGTGCCCATTTCTGCTTCTCGCCAAGAACAGTTTCCACTATTTACAAGTATCTTACCTATGTGCAGCCTGGTCAGCTCTGTAGCAGGAACAGCCTGGGTGAGTCCCTTGGATGGCCAGGTTGTCGGCCAGGTTAATCAACACATCTCACACACAAATAGTGCCCGTCTGTCAGTCCATCCAGGCACCGCAGGAGCTGCCCAGGGAAATCTCCAGGCCAGTCTCAAACTCAACCTGGAGGGCTCCTGCAGCAGTTGCCCAACAGCTTTGCTGTGCAGGGACTGGGAACTCAGGCAATCCCCTTGTCACAAGGCAGTCTCTTCTCCTGGGTGGATCCCTTATTTCATATGTGCAGAGAGAGCTCTGCACATGTGGGGCTCTGGGACCAGGAACTAAGTGTGCTGGGTGCACACCCAAGCGTAGCCCTGATCCCCAGCTGCACCGCAGTTACAGCTGTAGGACAACTTGAATTTCAACCTTAGATCTCACTTATAACTGAAATTCCATGGCTTTTGCCCCACACGCATTCACAGAGCAAAGGATACACGCTAAGCTCCAGAATGGAGCCCTGCGCCTGCTGAGCATCCTCTGCACTGGTTATCACCTTTTTAGTTTCCATGGCAGTGCTTGTACGCTTTCCCAAAAGAACGCATCCTCTGTGCTTTCACTACTTGTCATCATATAACTGAAGCTCTTTGTTAAAAGCTTCGCTTGCTGGACCAATTTAGAAGCACATAAGCCTGATGAGATAGCATATTAATAATGACCCGCCTGCATAATCTGTAATAGAGATGTTATAGTTTAAATGACTGTTTCAGGGTTGGTAGATAAGACTTTTCATCTCCTGTATGTGAACGAAACTTCCTGACCCAACAATAATGTCTGTCTGAAATAAGCACAAAGCCCTGCTTGTATTTAAACCTGATACACATTTCCCAGACGGGGGAACTCTACAGTTTACTGCACCCTTGAAGGTCCTTTCTCCATGACTCTTCCTTCATATTTAGTGTAGAGAACACAATAATGGTACAAAATCCAGCTCAAAACGTTGCAGCTTCTGCTTTGCAACTCCACCAGCCTCATGAGACCTTTGATACTTCTATTAGCATCACCTGTGAAATTAAGTTAATTGAATTTATTTGCCTACGCATGATATGGTTTCACATTGTGACTGCTAGTTTCAAAATAAATGGACACACTGCACTTTGGAGGTTTTGCTGGGGAAAAAATAAGATGAAAAATGTTTCAGGGTAGGGGAAAGAAGAAATATGCCTATTATATAAGCAAATACAGAAGTGTCTGCTTCAAGGAGGTAATGATACATTTTGGGGTCCGTGGTCACCATCCTCTTCCAGTCCTTGGCTAGACATGGAGTGGAAGCTCTGAATGAAGGAGAGAGATCTACACTGAGGAAAATTCAAAGAATCAGAGATCGAGTAGCGTTCTGCTTTGCACATAAAATAAGCCGTAGTTAATTTCTTAATTATTTTTTCCTAGTTAGACAGCAAACTATATAACGGCTATGACTTTCCTGGAATTAATTTTTCACTTGCAAACAAGGATACAACTCTGCCACTACGGTGTGAACTAAGAGTTTGAGGCCCGATATCACATCACTGAGGACATCAGCGACAGCTCTTCTGGAGAGTTAAAACACCTAAAGGAATTCATTTCATGTGCATCCCCTGGGAAGTGCGGTGAGACTAAGAACTTTTCAAACTGAAATACAGTAGGGCCAGGGTTAGCCCGTGGGGATGAAGTTCTGAGGATTTCAGTTTCTCTAGCTATAAAAGCGGAATAATGGCACTGGTCTTCTCTGGAAAACATTTTGAGATAAAAGGAACCTGATAGCACTGTAGGAGAAAAAACAATTGGGAATCATGAAGTTGCCATACTCAAGTGGATAATCCGTCAATATAAATATCCATTGACTGCTGAAAAGCTGTTTTTAAATAAATGGAAATAATGCATTTTTGCAGTATTTTAAAGGGAAAAAAATCTCCTTTTTACTGAACAGCCTTACTCTTTATATGAGCCTAGGGGATTTCTGCAGCTTTCAGCATCACAGCATCTGAATGAAGGATTATGTTTATAGTCATAAGCACAAAGAGCCCCACGAACGCTATTCTGCTGCACACTCAGGACTTCACGGACACAACCAGAAGAGAGCTCCAAAGCCCGCTGGAAATGACTTCACTCATTCCAGCTACTTCGGTGGCCTCCAAATCAGACCAGAGAGGCACAGACTGCTTGAGCTGAAGCAGACCCTCTCTTTTGTTTGACCTTCACACTGATTCTGCAGTGCTTTAGGCCTCACATGATGCTAATAATAAAAAATTCGCTATGTAGGATATGTGTAGCACTAGAGCCACAATGCATGGCTGGTAGATGCTTATAGGTCCAGTGAGGAAGGGCAGAGAAACTGGTTAACGACCTGCACGAAAGCACTTGAAGGTAATAATGTGCCTGCAGCTACACAGGCATCTGCCTTTCAACCCATCAGGGGTGGTCACAGCAGAAGGACTGGGTAATAAATAGACACAGAGACGGAAACATTAGACTTCTGAAGCTATATTCATTAGCAGTCACTTCTGTGGATTTTCAGAGTATTTTGGATGCCAGGTTTAAAAACCCAGCATCTTTTCTGCCCTTGTAAAACTGCTAGATTTTTATAAGTGCAAAAATACCAGTGTTGATATTTACATAACAGAAAAAAAACCGTGTTGTTTTCCCCAGCTATCAGATTTTCAGAGGGGAAATAACTCACCCATGGTGAGCCACCAGATTTCCAGATTTAAGGAGAATTTTGACCACTTCACGCATGAAGGGCATGTACAGGAGATCCACGATGACTGGGTGTCTAAATCAGCCCAAATTATTGCAAATGATTCCTAGCGGGAAGGGACCCAAATTCGGTATAGAGTTTACACGAACCGTGTTATGCCTGTCCCATCTCCTGCAGTTCCCACCTGCTTGCGTTTGTGAGCTGTATCAACGTCACTCTCTGTTACTTGCTTTGCCGTATTTTGTCAGATGGCATTTCCTCTGTGCCTTGCTTTCTCGTTGGGGACCAAATTTTACTCCTACTAAAATAATGCTATTCGCTTGACACCAGTGCAGGAACACAGGTGCAAGAGGAAACCGGCTGTGTTTATCCCCCCGCTGCTGCTGACTATTTAGACCTAGTAAAGGAACTTGGGAAAAGACTAGGCAGTCTATCAGCTATTAACTTACAGACTATTTCACACTTCATAGGACTTTTCTCTGCTTTCAGAACTGTGTTGCTCAAAAAGCCTTGTCAAATTTTACTGACTTTTATAGCTTGTGCTCATGCTGCCTGCATGAGTATGGATTTCCAATATCTCTTTTACATTCTTATAGTTTTTACAATTATGCTTGTCTTCTATCATCATGTGAAATAGCAAGATGTCAATTTTGTTTTATCCTAATTGCTGCTAAAGACTTATTGATGTGAGCAGTTGCTTTCTGTCTCTTATTGCCTTGGAGCTGTTTATATACGGGTCTTTAATGCAATATCAGGAGAAATATTTCTTGGTAAGAAAGTTGGGCTCTGGTATAATTTTCTTGATCCTACTTCAGTGCAGATCTATTGAATACTTCACGAGATGGTGGAGTTCAGAATACTTAGAATTACTACAGGCAAGATTGTAAAGGTATGGAAGCACCTGAAAATGTACATAGCTGACTAATGACAGTAAAAAATGCCCAGGCATCTAAGCTAAACTGAAATCAGTGACAATGATTTATGAAACAGATAGCAAATTAAAATAGAAAGTGTCAGAGTACAAACGAGATCCAAGTTCATTGTAGACTTTTAATTCTAATACTTAAATGTATGACTGATAAAAAATGGGAATTACTGTCCCAAGAGACAGCAAAATAAGGACAATTTTTAAAACAAGAGATTTCAGAATGATAGTAATTGGATTTGTGCGGGCAACACTTTTACCACCCTGAAAAGATGATATTTCAGACATTTTTCACGTTCTCTAAAGCACCAGTATAAAGACGCCGAAACACTTTTTCCTGAATGACCAGACAGATCCATTCCCTCAGTGTGTTTGTGTTCATAAGCGTGTCAATACTGAATGTCCTAAAAAACACGTTACACAAGCAATATACGCTACTCCACACTTACGACACTCACGGTTGGAATTCAATGTTAATGACAGCATTATAAATGAGACCAGCATAAAACAGGACCCAATTTCATGACCACACATGGCTCCTGTTGCACTGCACAGCTCCACTGACTTTACAGAATTCTCCATCAGATCAGATAAGGCGCGAACTGGGTCTGTGGTATCTAACGCCATTCTCATTCAGGTCACTGACTTGGTGATTTCTAGAAGGCTGTTATCTTTCGCAGAAGCGAGTTGCTCAGTAGCAGCTCTACAGACGTGTCCACAGCTTCTCACTACTTGCCCACAGTCTTGCTGCTGGTGCAATTAGCTGTGCGGGAGGTCCTGATTGATTGCAGAATGATGTTTTGGAAAGCTATGGTCAGTATTCTGGAGGACACAGCACATCACCACAGAAAACACCATTTAGGCTGTCATAGGATGAACAAATGCAGAAAGTAAAGGAAGAATCTGGGGCACTCAGAGTAAGGCTTGGCTGTCCATGTGTACCAGGGAACATTTTGGGTTCTTGTTCTAGACCGCAGAATAATCTGTGATAATTATCTTGATGAATGCAAAGATGACGGGTCAGACAGGGCACAACTTTCTGCTATTAAAAGGAAGAGTGTGTTTCCTGGTTCCAGGACTGTAGTCCTTAGGAAGGAGCTGTTTAGTGATATTCCATGTTATTGGTATGGCACTGGCTTGGAAAACTGTGCCCAAACAGTTATCTGTGCTTCTAAAGAACAGTGCTAAATGTAGGCATTAAACAAGCTAACCTCAGTCAGTGGTTAAGAAAGAAAGTGGGGGTTTGACATGCAGTTAGCACTTCTTTTGTCATTTTTGCAAACTATTCAATTTTATACCTATTTGTGTTAGTCTCTGGAATTCAGCATCCCACAAAACAAATGCAGAATTTATCTTTAATGCAGAATTTATATTTCAGTAAATTCCAGTTTCATTTTTCATTTCTGGATGATTTTTTTTTACTTTCATATTTCATTAAATACAAATTCTGATAACAGCTGTTTTTTCCAAGTTATGCTTAATGTTCTAATGCTGGTTTAAACAAGGACAGTAGTGGCATCTGTCAAAGAGATGCTGCCAATAAAATTCTACGTATTTTGTGCAACAGAGACTATAAAGAACATCTCTTACTATAATGTCATTCAGAAACACGGTTGTAAGAGGCGCTCATATCTTCCTGTTTGCTCTCACCTTGAGATTTATCATAATGGAATTTCATGTCAGAAGACAATTCAAGGTTGTTTTCTTCTAAGCATCTCGCGCAAAATTGCATTGAGCGGCAGGAGGCAGTTGTTTTTATCAGCGTAAGATACTGGAAGGTGAATTTTGGAAGCATTTCAAATATTCTACCGTTCAATATTGTCCCTTTCTGTCAAGCATATGGTAGATATTCTTGATTGAAACAGAAGGGCACAATCAAGTTCAGATTATTTTTAATGCAGAGATTGGTGCTTAAGCCAATCGTGTTAAAAGTACAGGACAGCTCTGAAAAAACCTGTACTCACTTCTGGACTACAGCTGCTCGCTGATCTGTAAGTCTGGGAATTTCCATAGAAGAGGCACTGTTTAATCTCAGACAGTGGAAGGTAAAAAGAGAAAGTTGCGCTTTCGTAGTCACCTTTGTTATAGATGTAGCACCCACTGAAACATTCAGGGGGATGCCGGTCCAGGTTAGGATTAGTGTCAGTTGTTGGAATCTAGACAAAGGCATACAACACTGAGGTTTCCCCCTTTCACAAGTTCTGCCCTCTGTTTCTGAATTTATCCTTTGTTATAACAAAGAGTTCATGGGTCAACCTCAGTTTGGGATGAAGACACCGCAAATTAGGTGTCCGTATGTGAGCTTGGTGCCCAAGCCACTGCTATAGTCAGTGGAGGTTAGGGCGGCCCAGCTGCCAACCTGATGAGTGCTGAATCTCTCTACTGACTCCCTTTATGTCCCTTTATCTAGTACTAATCAGGGTTCTACTCAATTAGTAAACATAGGCATCCAGTGCCGTTTGAGATGAGCTAAGATGTCTGCACAGAGCTGGCAGATACAGCACAGGACCTACAAGGAGACGTGTGCTCTTCTGGACTTGCAGCTGAAGGCCAACTGAGCATCTCAACAAATTCACAAGGGCATCTCGAAAAGCACTAGGCACCTGTCTTTAGGCACTTGAATCAAGCCTTTACATTTAGACACCTTAATTTAGGTGTCTCAGTCTTAAGCTGAATGCCTGTACTGCAGAGAAAAGATTTTTGAATCTGAGTTACCTTTAGTCACTGAAGAAGTCTGCAAGAAACACCTGTTCCTCTGAGGGAGGCAGGGACTCCTTCTGTAGCACCAGATTATGAGGGGGATCTTTATGGATACTAAATCTTTCTGTGTGGAAAGCATTGATGTTAAGCTTAAGTGGCTAAAGAAATCCAGTTACAGAACTGCGGAATTACAGTGGCAATATACAGTTTCATCTGCTCATGCAAAGATTGACTGTTTCTGTTAAATCAGGGATTAGATAAAATACCAATGTCACAGTTATTTTAAACAGCCTTAAGACTTTTTTAAAAAATTAGATAAGTCAATAAGTGGGAAACCAAGTTTCCAGACCACCTTTAGCAGAATACTGTTAGCATAATAATTAACAGCTAACAATCTACATACGCTTAGTGAACAAAGGTTTACTGGAGCAAGACGGATAAAAATAGGAAATGTCTATTCAAATTCCAAGCAACCATGAGCTCTCTTTTCCCATAGGAACTGAAAGATAATTAGCATCTCTGAAAATACATACACTGATTTTGACGGCTGCATACGGATTTAGGTACTTCACTTCAGCCTAAACTGAATATTTTGTCAACTTTAGTGGTTTCCATAAAATATAGTACTATGGAAATAGAAGAAAGCCATGTCTGGGATTCCTGGAAATGGCAAGATAGATAATTACTCAGATTAATAAACATTTTGGCAGTACAATTCAGTGCTTAACCTCTAATGGGTCATGGCTCAGATAGACAAGGAGATGCACTAGATTTATTGAGTTGTTATACCATTCTTACTACTTTACCATTATCTTCACGTTTTTAGATTGACTTCTGCTCTTTGAGCTGTGTTGTAAATCTTGGTAAGTCCCCAATGACAGAGGAGTCCCCAGTTTCGGCCTGGTTGTGGATACAGACTTCACCCAGGCTCTTTTCTCCTCCAGAGCCGAGAAGTTGCAGTCAACCAGCTCTCCATTGGCATGGGTCGTTGAGGTTGTCTTGCCCCAAGCCAGAAATCATATTAGTGGCTTCAGTTTTCTCTATCAGCAAAAGAAAGGAGAAGGCAGCAACTGCTTCCTTTACTTAACTTACTGCTCAATTTCTTTCCCAGAAGCAGCCACAGCCTGAAGGAATAGGTCACCCTGACCAGTTCTCCCTCACCTAGTGCAGGAAGAACAGCTGAAGAAAAAGTCTCCCCACACTTTCTTCCCAGTTTTTGTGGTAGGAGTATTGCAGTATCTCTGGTAGGGTACTGCAGTATCTCAACAGTCATCTGTCTCAGTGTATGAATGAATTTCCAGAAGAAATGGCCTCTCTCCTCTGAGCCTCCCATGCAAGCATGTTTCTCCTTAATGTAGTGGTTAGCCAAGGTGTGCATTTGCGCAATGTGTGCTTAAAACACTCTGGTTTGGTAAACAGCAAACCTCCAGTGGGAGCCATGGTTGCTCTGGGAATCAGGAAAAGCAAGGTCATGCAAAGCTCACTGCCTTTTCTTCTGTCTCCAGAAGATGGAGAGTAGCCAAAGAGATGAAAAACATGTTGTGTAGGAATGTGCAGCGCATTTTCAGGGGACGTTCACAGGTCCCCTGGCCATGGCATGACTGACGTGAGTTTCACGCGCCCACATTGTGGAGCTCTTTTGTAGTCTGAGGAACACTGTCTGCCCTCCGTCGTACGTATTGATGGGGACCTGGTGAACCGGCTTCATGCTCCTTCTTAGCTCTGATCCTTTCACAGGATTTGAAACTTCAGTCATTTTCAGAGGCCCAAGGGACAGGCTCTGTGCAGTTTTGACATCAGACCTTAGGAGGAGCGTTTCGTCCGGTGCATGGAGGAGGGATGAGTCATTTTAAGTAAGTAGTCAGATGTAATCCTGTCTCCTTGAACCTGCACAACGACATCAGAAGAAAGAGTGTGTTAGAAGTATGCTTGAAAGGGAAAGACAAGTTTTTAAAAACTCTCATAGAAAACTGTCCGTAAGGAATTCTGAAAGTTAAAAAGAATTCAGAGGGAAACTGTAGGAAGGATATGTGACCTGGAGAGAGAAAACCAAAGGAGGTGAACTTAGCCTTTGAAAACCAACGAATATTGCAGAATGGTTAAAAATATCTATTAGAGAAAGATATCAGATAATAGCAAGATTTCTAAAGAAATAGCAGGTCATTCCTTAACAACAATATCGAATGGCTGGAGGCTGAAACTGAAAATAAATTGAAGAATTAATTAAACTGCCAGTTAAAATAATTGAAAATAGAGTAATTCCATTTGTTATCTAAATAAATGACTTTGCAAACAAAAAGTTTTCTCTGTGGAAATGTTAATGTTTTCTATCAAACATCATCTAATACTCCAAATACTCAACTTTCAGCCAAAGACTAATTTTCAATACAAATATGCTGTCCAATGCCTTTGTGTAACAAAGAGTGTAACAAGAAAGATGTAAATTAAGCAGATTTGATTGTGGTGAGTTCGAGCAAATCGCAATTCCTGTGTGGGGAGTTGCTTTCAAAAGCATTCTGAGAAGAAATTACACTGATTTCAGGATTCAAAATAATTAAAGAGGAGGGAAACATTTTCTAAACAGTTCTAGTTGGTACATGCTATGATTAAGTATTTGTTGCTCAGTCCCTTCTTAGTCAAGACTAGCTATCTTTTTAAAATATATACTTCCGTTAAGAAACAAACTTGTATTTCTTTCATATACATGAAATTCTTGTTGAAACTATAACCATGCTCTTGAAAACTAGGCGAGTAGTCCATCTGGCCTTCCCTTCATTAAGCCATAAAATTGCTGGAAAATTGTGGAGCCTAAGAAGTAGAAAACTGTTACAGAACTGACAGGATTTGTTTAATCTACTCACCCATGCCAACTTTTGTATCAAATGTGCTTCAGGGAATATAACAAAAGAAGTTTATATGTTTAATGATGTTGCAGAAAGGCAGAAACAAAAAGAGCATGAAGACAGGTCAATTGAGCTTAATGAAGTATGGGGCAATTTGCAAAACAAAAAAAAAATAAAAGAAAAAAATAAAAGAAAGAAAAAGAAGGAAAGAAAAAGATAACTGCAGAAGAGACAAGATACCAGTTACATGGAAACCTGATTAGGTCTTACCTTGCACTCTACTGAAATTCCTTCCTTTGCACTATTTAGGTGCCGCCTTTGACAGTTCCTAGTAATACTCTAGGGGAAAGTTACACAGATGGCAAAAATTTACTACAAGAAGAATTTACTGTCATTCCTCCCATTAATAGATGGGAATGTAATATTCATTAAAAAGATTCCAAACTTCAGTCATCCCCTAATGATCATGCAAATTCCCTCATCAATGCATAATAGAACAAAAGAGGTCTCTGCATTAAGAATTACTTCTACCACTGTCTATGGCATTTCATTAAAATGTCTTATTTCAAACAACATTTTGCAGAAGCTGCTTACCAGATTTGCTTATGGGCCACATCCGAATAAGGGGGAAATGGCAGATGCTTCCCTGCAGTTCTGTTTTGTTTTGCTTTGCTTGGTTTGCCCAGACTTGGATGCGCCAAAGGTAAAATCCAGCATAAAAGCTTTATACTTGGTGATGATTTTTATTTCTGCAATACAAACGAAACATCCACACCGTTGCTCCCTCCATGGTGTGGGAGGATTTTGTGACAATCTTTGCAGATCCAACAGCAAGAATCAATCAATAAGAAACTCTGTGCTACTCATGCCCACCCTCTAGCTTGAGCAATGACATGAAGGCATCTTGGATTCAGGTGCCAGTTGGTAGCAATTTCCTTGCCTTTAGGTTGCTTTACATAATATTTTCACTCACAATAGCGCAGATCCCCCCAAATGAATCAGGAATTATTTGTATCTCAAGCCCTGTCATCTGCCCAGAGTTACGGACAGTGGCGAGAAAATACTGCGGTGAGTTACTCTCAAGAAGTAAACGTTGACGGGGAGATTGTTAAATTAGAGTTAGGCTGGGAAACTGGGCTACCAGCAGGAGGGGAAAGTGAGAAGGATGCACATCCTAAATTTAGTCCAATTTAGCTTCCTGCTCTGAATTGCTCTCAGGATGCTCTTTCCCTTGATTACCTGGGGAGTCCATAGACTAACCTTGCAACTTAGGTAAGATGTCTTAAAACTCCTCGCATTGACTGAGACCTCTTCTTTGAAGCACGTTTCAGCTATTACATGCCTGGAGTAAGTGTGGGAAGATCATATATGATTGCTGCTTTCCTTCCGCTAGAAAAACCTGAAATTTAGCTCACCATGAAATAAGACCATGTGCTTAAATCATAGCTAAAATGTCTGTGAAGCTGTTCAAGCCTTGTGAGCTCCGAAAAGCCATGAAATGCCCTGAGGAGATTAGCAAAACACCAGGCCCCTGATGGTGCATCCTTCTGGTCAGCATACCATGCTCAGGGGTTAGGAGAGCATCACTCGGGTCACGTCACATGGGGAACGACCCACAGCTTAGACAGCGCTGATCTGATCACTGTAAGGAGGTGTCTAGAGCAGTTCAGCGAACAGCAATAATATTTTTCAGGTGAGAAATGCAAGGAAAACCCCTTGACCTTGGTGTGCTTATTCGCCTTTGAAGATAAGAATTTCATTTTCTCTTTGTAACAGCATGCTGGAAAATAACAAGGCAGGGCTCTGGATTCATCTCAGGTGAGGTTCATTTATCAGGTACCAAGTTGCTCTAAAAACAATTCAACTTCTACATAACAGAGAGTCGGTAAGCATTGGAATTTTTGCTAACTTTCTGCCAAAGTCTGTGAGTACAAGAACATTTCAATATCAGGGTTTTTCTTCATCTGATGATGACACTATTCAAAAGGGAGTGGGGTTGAAGGGAGGAATACAAAGTCATGCTTGAGTAACTTTAATCATTAATAACTCGTTCATTTATAATTGGCTAAAAAGCCTCCCAGGTTTCAGTTGTTAGTTCAATGGATTAACAACACAAGGACACTGGCCTGTCGTGTCTTTGCAGGAGGAACTTGCTGAGTGGAGATGCAGGAGCAACGACCTCATTATGCATCCTGGGCAGGGGAGGATCAATCCTACTTCAGAGAGGGAAGATGGAAAGCAGCGAACGTGGCAACGTGGCAGAACTAATGGTAAAGCTTTTTTTTTTTTAAAATATGCTTTCTCCAAAATGTGAAAAAAAAAAAAGCGGGCCCTGCGTTAGGTTTGAAAGCAGGACTAGGTGTAAAACCAGCTTGTACCATTTTAAGGGAAAAACATCGCTTTAAGGATTATTTTGGCTTGTCAAAAATGTCAGGCAGAAAAGAGGGCGCAACTGAACATGAAATGGATTTACATCACATCAGATTTGGGGAAAGAAAGGATCACTGCAAGAGCTCTCCGAGAAAGGGGATACTTAGCTGAGTAAATTATTTACTTCCATTCCTGGTTTCAACAAGTAATAAGAAAAACCTGATTTTCACCACCTCCTTGCTGCAGTTGAGATAAGTGATAAATTGTGGCAAGGTGTCTGCTGTGGGGCACCAGCACGGCTCTTGTGGATCAGCACGCTCAGTCTCCGAACCATGAGCAAATAGATGGCACTAATCCTGGCATTAGCACTGCAGGGCTTAAAGAAGTCAGGCTGGTTACTGACTTCCATCAGCCGGGGCCCTGGCCCAGAGATTAATGACGCTACGAAAAACTAAGCCAGAGAAAGAGTTTGACCAAAGCTCTGCAACTCTAACCCAGTTAGATTGTTGTCCATTTTTACTGTTTCTATCGGCAGGATGGGACTTCTTAAGCTGGATCCAGCTGATGGATCAGTTCTTCAATTGGGAAATGCAGTTGTATTAAACCTTGAGAGTACAATTTGATTGCATTTTTCAAAGGGAAAAAGTCCAGCTGGCTTGTTCTGACAGTGTCAAAATGGTTTTTATATTTATGTTCGAATGTTATTCAATAAATGCGATATTGTGCATTGTAGGAAATGTGGGGGTTTTTTCCAATGCATGACATTATCAAAATGAAAAGATTTTGTTGTTTTGACTCAAACTATCTGAACTTTTACAGAGTGGGAATTTTCACCATGCTGGATCTAAGTTTTTGTTTAGAATTGAGAATAATGACAGGAAAGTCACAATTTCCTGGAGAACAACAAAAAACCCACTGTTTTCAGTCCAGATCTAACACCGACAATGACTGGATAGAAACTGGGGAGAAAATGGAAAAGATTTGGAAAAAGTAGTCAGCATTCTCAAAGGAACAATATTTATGACATGTTTCTATTAGTATGGTAGCTGATTCTGCTCTGTCAGATGGTAGGTTGATAATTTACTGGAAAGTTGCTGCTTAGTAATGAATAAATTTTCTTATCTAGCATATACAGATGTTTTCATCCCTACTGCCTATTTTAGGGTTTATACCTTTACTTACTGTCATATCTGAGCAATGCCCACACAAATCGCTCTTCCCTGTTGGAATTCAATTTTGGGACTTTGCCTATTGGGCTCCCTGGTGTAAAGAGTGTGGTGGTGCTCTACCCTGACTTTGCCATCCAAGACTTACATGGCTGAGTCTAACCTCGTCAGCGCAAGCATCATTGTCACTGGAGATAAACAGGCTCAAAGGGTCTACTAAAGGTAGACATTTACCACTGACTTCCATTTCATCAGGAAAATTAAGGTAAACAAAAACCCATCTGTGGTAAAAACAACCTCTGGAACGTATCGTTTTCTTGAGGAAAGTGCAAACGTCTTTAGAGTTTTTTTACTAGAAAAAAAGAAGAATTTTTTTACGATGAGAGTTGGCGAAACACTGGCATAGGTTGCCCAGAGAGGTGGTAGATGCCCCATCCCTGGAAACATTCAAGGTCAGGTTGGACGGGGCTCTGAGCAACCTGATCTAGCGGAAGATGTCCCTGCAGGGGAAGTTGGACTAGATGACCTTTAAAGGTCCCTTCCAACCCAAACTATTCTATGATTCTATGAATTTACCTGAATACTGCTTTTCCTTGCATTTGTATCACTACATCTCAAAACAGAGCTAAGGAAGCAATAGCTTTTGAGGAAACAGAAGCATACAAAACCCAAAGTGGCACAGTCACCATCACCCGGATGGGAAGCTTGTCCCTGGACTGCATGCAGTGGTCCAAGCAATGCTGCATCCAGTATTTATTTGAGTGCTAGTCAGGGATTTTCAGAAAAATAAAAATAAATACCACAGTGTGAAAAATGATCTGAAGGCTGTGAGGCTGCTGGAGATGGTCAGAACTGAGAGTGATTTTCTGCAGCACAAAAGGGACTTATGTGGGGGACAGCAGTAAAAGGGAGCTGAATGGTGGTCAACAAACTTTCTCTCAAATATATTTGCCTTGTGAGCATATAACATGGCCTTGCCCCTGGTGCATACCTTGCAGCTGTATTTCTAGCTGTGATTTTCAGCCAGTCCATTCTTTCGCTTGTGTAAGAACAGCAGAATGATTAATATTTCTGAGTGTGCGTCACACCAAGAAGAAACAAATTTATATTTATATTTATCTTGCTTTGTATTTATGGATAAAAGTCCTAGGGACCCTTGTCTTTAACAGACAGCTGCAGGTATACACAGGAGCCTGTCAGAGTAGAAGATGTTTTCCTAACTTGGAAGGTGTGCTGTAACAGCATCTGCTTCATTGCAGGGCAGTGACACTGTGGCAATCAGCGCGTCCCACCGGTGTGCAGTCACAGAGATGCTCAGGAAAATAAGGAACAGGGTACAAACAGCATTTAGGGACTTTCAGAAGGGTTTGCACCAATCAGACACTGCTGATAGGAGATATCCTGTGGGAATACAGAAGCCCATAGCCAACAGGTCATATTTCACATAAGAAATTACTTTCAGCCTTCCTCCAGCCCTGTCAAAGCAAGAAGGAATAGAGAAGATGGAATTGCACGTGACCTTAATAAAGTTTGATTTTGTCTGGGGAAAACCATGGTGAGTGCTGTTAAGGGCTGATGTCGGGAAGCCCCTGTAAGGTCCAGGGAGAGGATTTTCAGGGACAGAGCCACCGCTCACCGCACTGCGGAGGCTCCAGGCAGCCTTCACCTGCCCGTGCCACTGCAAGGGCTCTCCAGCTCTGTTCGGATGATTTCCCTGTGCTGTTTAATTACAAGATCTTTCTGGCTCCGTACGCACTCCCACACTGGGGGTTCATTATCTGAGCCCTCTCTTTCCCCAAAATCTCTGCTCTTTGAGTGGTCCCATTTGAAACACACACTAAACATTCGCAATCACACCAGAGCTCTTTTTATACTCAAACCAACAAGCACCCTATAAAAGTCACACATAAATATGGCACACACGAAATCTAGTTATAACTGGGAAGTTGTGAAATAGGTGTAGTATGAAGGGAAAGGAAAGGAACTGATTTTATGAGTACATTAGCAGGGAGAAACACCGAACAAGGAACCCTCCGCAGCAGTGACATTTGGAGCCTAAATCAAGATGACATCCACAAAGAGACAACAGAGAGATCTTGCTGTTCCTGTGATTGCTGCGGCTGCTATTAGGACTCCTGCCATTCAGCAAAGCAACTGCTGTTGTCTTTGGGAGCACCAATTCAGGATCCGCTTCAGTGGCTGTAATTTAATAGCAAAGGCATCAGAGGTTGAAACGGGGAACTTGGCAGGCATGCCTGGGAGAAGAGGGCTTTTTGTGTGCGAATCACTAAACCTTCAAGTTCCTGCTGCAGCTCTGCTTCCCTCAGTCATTTTTTGCCAGGGAATGTACAGCCTCAGCATGTCAAAAATGAAAAGCACAGATAACCAGCCAGTGTTAAAATTACAGAGGTTTATATTGAGCTGCAAAGCCAACTTGAGAAAATCAGGGAGAAGAAGGAAGCAGAGCCCTCCCTTCTGCCCTTTTTACGGAGGCTCCAGTTGAGCCAAACCCTGGATGGCGGGCTGTGCGCTCACACACTTGATTACGGATTCAGGCACCAAACTTCAGGCTCAGGCAGTTTCCTGAAACTCACGGCCTCTTACCGAGGGCTGTCGGCGACGCTGTGCCTCCGCCGAGTCACAGCCCGATTGCGTTGCCCGAGCCCACAGCCAGCATAAGCCAGCACAGGTCAGCTCCACCAACAAAGCGGGAAGCTGCGCAGAGGCAGAGCGAAGCCTTTAGCACCTGCGAGGGACGTACCCAGGCTGCGCATTGCCTGTGCCGACCGGAGCAGAGAGCGCCACGCAGGCTCTGAACAAGCCGGCACCGCTCTGGATGCTCTATACTAAATGCCACATGGACAGCAGCAGCAATCTCTTCATCACCCCCTAGGTGCTGCCTGAATTTGGCATATTTTCTGTTGGGCATATTTTAAGTTTATCCAGGCTACCACTCTACCCACCTATTTTTCCTTGGTGGCCCAGCTTTAAGGGCTACCAAGATGATTAGGGGACTGGAACATCTCTCTTATGAAGAAAGGCTGAGGGATTTGGGCCTTTCCAGTCTGGAAAAAAGATGGCTGAGGGGGGATCTTGTCAATGCTTATAAATACTTAAAGGGTGGGTGTCAGGAGGATGGGGCCAGGCTCTTTTCAGTGGTGCCCGGCAACAGGACAAGGGGTAATGGGCACAAACTTGAGCATAGGAAGTTCCACCTAAACATGAGGAGGAAATTCTTTCCTTTGAGGGTGGCAGAGCACTGGAACAGGCTGCCCAGAGAGGTGGTGGAGTCTCCAACTCTGAAGACATTCAAAACCCACCTGGACTTGTTCCTGTGCAACCTGCTGTAGGTGACCCTACTCTGGCAGGGAGGTTGGACTAGATGATCTCCAGAGGTCCCTTCCAAACCCTAACATTCTGTGATTCTGTGTAATTTTCATTTGCCTGTGGGCTCTCTGTGTCACCCACGGGCACGTGGCAGCTTGGCCGACCACCGAGTCCACAGCAAAGCCCAGTGCAGTGGGCTCTGCCTGGCCCCAGAGGGCACGGCCCTCTCGCACTCCTGCTTTTCCGCTTGTCATTTAAATAAAAGCTCAGGCAAGCCGAGAGCGCACTAGTGCTGCAGAGCCTTCCCAGGGCTCCTTTGTCAGGCTGACAGTCATGATGCAATTAATACATTTTCAAAAAGACAGCGTATCCTGTTGGCGTTTAGCTGGTGTTTAATATGTTAGGATGACGTGTTTTGCTGGGATGAGAAGTGAGATTGAGCCTTAGCACTTAGGTCTGGTGCCTACGGGAGTTTTAAGCACTGAGCAGAGCCCAGCTGATGAAGGATGGGGGTGATCTCTCTGGCCAGAAACGTTTTATTCCCCATAAACAACCTGTTTATGTCTTTTGAAAAACTCACATTTTCCAAAGAACCCAGTCTTCTCTGAAAAAAAATATTTCAAAATTAGCTCTCTGACCGATGTTATTATATATACAAACAACACAAACGCATTCCCCCCTTTCTCCCAGTTCTCTTCCTGTGCGATCCATGGAGAGGAGGCAGAGTTCTGCAGACAGAAGCTGCTATTCAGTTTATAGAGCCATTAAAATAAAACCAAAGTACCTTCTGGAAGGGCTCTGTAACATAAGGGTGCCTATGGCTGGTGCTGTACCGTACTCTGCCGAGCTTTAGGGAAAAGAAAAGAAAACGCAATTGACTTTGAGCACCACTGCAACTGTAACTGATATTCCATTTGAATTAAACATTTCATTTACTCTGTCACAGTGACTGTGACCTTTTCAACTGCAGTTTGGCTCTAAATGACTGATGTTCTTCACGTTACACACACGAGGTGCGACAGACTTGTTCTGTCAAAGAATGAAAATAGCTCTGCGGGTATTTTGTCTCCCTGTTTTGCAGAGATGTAACAGTGAATGCAATAAAAAGTAATGGTGTGGAAGAGATCGCACTGCTGCTTTCCAAGGGTCATGTGCATATGGCTGGTGAGGAGCCCTGGTATTTCCACCGTTTACTGAATTAAAAAACAGTGATGGGCAGCAGCCACTGTGTAACCTGAAAATGTGCTGCACGGGTCCGGTGGCTTCAGAGCCTGCAGAAAGCTCAGGTCATATTCCTAGGGGTGAAATTTCAGAATACAGGTGCTATGAGTAGGGTGGACCCTTGAAACCATTGGTTTGGGTTTTTTTATCATCTGGGGACTGCTACTTACAGGTGGCTTGAAATCACATTATGGGGAGAACACCCCATCCCTCCCCTCCCTCCTCACCGCACGCAGCCCCCCGGCAGAAGGGAACATTGCCAGCGCTCGGAGGGAGTTTCAAGACGCTTGTCCACACTCTGCTTAGCTGACGCCAGTGATTTTATTTCTCTCCTCTTGGAGAACTGAGGCACTTTCCTCCAGAAAAGAGAAAGAGCACAGGTTTTTTAACTGTCTCTGCATCAGTGATCTCCACGGGTTACTAGGCTGGTTGGAACAGTAATAAAACCCATTGTCATATTGCACTTTTCTTATTTTTCAGATAATCTCCTTTCCAAGGCACTTTAAGGAGAGAAGCAAGGCCCCTCTCTGGATGCCGTATGTCCCTGTAAGACAGGGAGAAGTGTCACCGGGTGCCTCAGGAGGACACACACAGCCTGGAGTGCCTGGGAGCAGAGACCTGGCAGCTGGAGGAAAGGGCACAAAAGCTGTCATGGGCTGGTCTCTTCAGGATGCTATGGGGTCACCTGTGGGTACAAGGTAGGCATGTCCCCGATTACAGCCAGCAAAAAGCAGAGCTGAATGCGGCTGAATGGCTTGGGCTGGGATTCAACACGGGGGAGGAGATAATGTGGGGGCAGAAACAGCTGAGTGGGGATGAGAAGGGACAATACAATCTCTTTTAGGAGCTCTGCTGGCTTTAAGTGCTTGTTGAACTGTAGCCTGATTTTAACACACAGATACACCAGAAGTCGACGTGTTGTTCAGGAATGAATGGCCTGAGAGTGTGCACAGACCAGTGTCAGGTGTGCATGGAGTCATGCAATCAGCAACAGAAAGGCACTTCATGGTACTTTGCAACCTTGTGAAATCCCAGCTTGACCCAGGAGAAGAGATCACTTCTGACAAGAGACTACTCACTTTTCCAGTTAAGGGCTGCCGCAGTTTCTGCAAAATGAACTAACTGGAGAACACTGCCTGAAGAATAAGGGTCAGGAAAAGCAAATCATTGGGCATGGTACATCTGATATGATTTGCACAGCCAATTCAGTCTCAGTGCAGACGGTATCAGCCCATGGATGATCACTGAGCATCAAAAGGCTTGACTATAATAGTTGTGAGTCTCTGTACTTGCGTGCATAAGCCCAAGAGACAAGAAACTGAAGTGGGATACTTCACTGAGACCCCACTGAGGAACATGAAGAGGACAACGAAGCAGCCAAGGGAATGGGTAGGCCGAAGGCAGCCTAGCCCTACAACACCAGGGGTGAGAGCCAGAGGTCTCTGAACAGAGGTCAATGTCCAGCCATTAGATAGCCACAGAAGTAATGACCAGAGGATGTAGACTACGCTGAATTGTGATATGGGCCATAATATATAGCTTCATACTCTAGAAAGCAGGGGAAAGAAAACTGGGGAAACACAGGACTCAAGAACTCATATGGTCACAGAGCAGGTTGGCATTAAAGGGTACAAACAGGAGCCAGTTCATCTGACAGGGGCCCCAGCCTGTACTTTGAGAGACAAGTCCTTTTTAATGGACTTAATGAACTAGTCTGTTGAAGTAAGCACCCAAATTCCTCATCACACATGAGGGGAAGGATGTTCTTTCACAGGTTTCTAAAGGGAGATCAATCTGCCTTCTGTATGTACCTAAATTCATAGCCTACTTGGCTAATTGCTCATAACTGACACAAACTCACAGCTACCTTGGCTGTTGGCTCCAGAAGGTCAAGAAAGGCTTGTACCAACACTGGGAGTGATGTGGGGAAGGAGAGCAGCAACCCATACCACAAAGGTGACAGCTGATGGACAAGGCAAACCCCATCAATGGATAGAAGGCTTTCAGTGGTCAGCTCGCCTTTCCCACATTCAGTTGCATTAGCACCGTGCACAGAGGCTGCCCACACACAGTTAATTCACCTCTATACTCCAACCGGGAAAAACTATGTGTGCTGCAGGTGAATAATGCTTTATATTAAAGCACAGAGTGTGAGGGGAGAGCCAGGCTTACCTCCCACGCACGTATCTTGTGATATCAATACACGTGACTCACCCCTCAGCTGCTCCCCTGAGAAACCAAGCGATATTTCATACAAAAGCTACCCAGAGACTTATTTGCCTTCAGAAAAAAATGATATCCCATGCCTCCTTCCCTTTTTCTTTTTTTTTAATTTAATCAAGCTTTGTCTCGAAATAATACATTCTGCCCAAAGCTTTTCACACGCTCCTAAATAGTGTACAGGTATGTGAATTCAGCGTATACTTATTCTTTGTGATTTCCTAGCTGTTTCCTTTCTTTATTTGCAGAAGCCGTTTTCTGTTAGGAAAGACAGGGACAGATAACTATAGCCATAACCCTCCTTCCATGCTTTGCAAGGCTTTCCATCCTTATTCTTGTCTCTTCACAACTTATTCCCCTGCACCGAGAAACACGGGCAAAAACATTCTGTACCCTATTTGTAGCTCTCACCGATCTTCTGCTGTTTTCCAATATTGTGGGTGTTGTTTTTCTTCCCAGGAAAGGGAAAAAAAAATGTTTTTTCTTACTTTATCACCATTATTGTAAAAACTGCCAGGAACTCCTTTGCAGACTGTAAAATCTACAGCTCGCAGATTTCTGTGCAGTCAGAACTTGCAAGGGTTAGTTGTAAGGTGATTATCCATAACAATTGTGAACTTGTTTCAAAGTCCAATTATTAGGCAAGCAGACAGTTTATTTTGTGCATATTTTCAGCATTTTGTTAGGTTTTGCCAATAGATTGCTGCTGATTAGTACTGTGCTATCTTGTCTAAAGAAAGACCGTGTGTGGGCCACTTGCCACAGATACACTGATTGCCATAAAAAACCTCAGCATGGGTTTCAGTTATTTATCACTGTTTTCCCATATTTAGAGGAGATGAGATAGCTTTTGACAAATGAGGGCTCTCTTACGGCTAAAGGATAATTCGGTATTTCTCCAGCTATATTTAAGTTAGTTAGCCTATTGCACATGTCAATTATGCTCTCAAATTTTAGGCTTTCTGATCACAGTTAGCATTTTGCCTGGCACTTTGCAGAACTGCAGGGGACCGAGATCCCTTCTCCAAAGAAACTTCCAATCTAAGAGCTAAAATGGGAGCAACCAAACAGCGTGAAACTGGTAAGAGGTGGGGCAGAGTTATCAGGTCACCCTCGTATTGCAAGGTGAGATTGCAGGCGATGAGGAGTCCTCGGCCATGTGGAAGCTCGTGAGTTTGGGCTGATGAGAGCACAAGAGGATGGATGTGAGAAAGGCTGCACGATAACTCTGAGCAGAGAGCGAGCAGGGTGAGGGCTTCCAAAGTCAACACCAGTTTGCCTGTCTGCTTGGGCTGTGGACACGCGTTAGTGCTGCTGGCCTGATGGGGACATGATCAGGCTGTGGACCCATGGTGGTGCTGCTGGCCTGATGGGGAGATGATTGAGCTGTGGACCCATGGTGGTGCTGCTGGCCTGATGGGGAGATGATTGGGCTGTGGACACGTGTTAGTGCTGCTGGCCTGATGGGGAGATGATTGGGCTGTGGACACGTGTTAGTGCTGCTGGCCTGATGGGGAGATGATTGGGCTGTGGACCCATGGTGTTGCTGCTGGCCTGGTGGGGAGACGATCGGTGTGTTAGTGCTGCTGGCCTGATGGGGAGATGATTGGGCTGTGGACCCATGGTGGTGCTGCTGGCCTGATGGGGAGATGTGGCAGGGAGATGTGATGGGGAGATCACTGGATGAGGTGACGCCTGGAAGCGGTGCTGAGCCAGCCGCTGCTCCCACCTCACGGGAGCCGGCGTGCTGGGTGGCTGTGTGCAATGCACAGCCGCCCTCCTTAAACCAAACAGAGCTCAATAGCAAAAACCACTGGGTGAAGATTTTGAAGTCAGTGAGATTGGGCACCTGAGACATTGCGCGGGTTACTAAAAAAGCACAGAGAAATAAAACAACCCTCACGAGACTGCCAAGGCACTATGCAGCTCAGATTTGGCTGAAGAAGACTCATTTCCCTCCCGTCACCCTTTAGTTATCCGCTCGCGCTTTCACCATCTCCTTGCTGTCTTAGCAGCTAAACCATGCTTAGCAAGGGCAGCCTTCCCATAAATAACTGCGTCTAAAGCCAGGAGTGAACAAAGGAGGAATCAGCAGCGGGAATAACCGCAAAGAATCTCACATTATTTTCTTCCCTGATTTTTTTTTTTTTTTCGCAGTACCTTGAGGAGCGTCACCCACAGGAGCCCCCGCCAAGGTCGGCGGCCAGCGGGGGACGATGTCACCTGCCCCGGGCGTGTGGCCACCTGCCCTGGGCCGGCGTGTGCCCAGCAGGCAAGGCTGGAAGCCGGGTTGGCAAGGAGGGGAGCCCGGCTGGATGCGGGGAGCAATCCAGCTGGATGAAGGGGAGCCCGGCTGGCGACGGGGGGGAGCCTGGCTGGATGTGGGGAGGCGGGATGGATGTAGGGGAGCCCAGCTGGATGGAGGGGAATCCAGCTGGATAGGGGGGAGCCCGGCTGGCGATGGGGGGGAGCCCAGCTGGATATGGCCAGCCGGGCTGGATGCGGGGGAAGCCCGGCTGGATAGAGGGGGGATCCCGGCTGGATGGGGGGAGCCCGGCTGGATGCTGGGGGAGCTCGGCTGGATGGGGGGAGCCCGGCTGGATGCTGGGGGAGCTCGGCTGGAGGGGGGAGTCGGGCTGGCGAGGGGGGGAGCCCGGCTGTGCCCCCCCCGCCTCCGCTCTCGACAGCAGGTGGCAGCAGCCGCTCGCGTTTGGGAGGCGCCGGGCGCTCCCGCAGCGCGGGTCACGGCGGCGCCGTTTGGTTTTTAAAGGTGTTCTCCACCTCGTTTTCCAGCCATTTTGTGAAAAATCAATGCGCAGATAAAAAGGGAAGAAAAAGGCCTTTTTTTTTTTTTCCCACGCAGTCTCTGTATTTAACTGTTTTGTTGGCTGGGAAGAGCGCTGGGGTCATATTCCAAGCTCCCCTAGAGCTCTGCCGAAGTCACTAATGTCTCTTAAAGGTGACATAGTTAGATATCAAATTAAAATCCCATTCGGGAAAGCTGTTCGGCTTCAAAACGCAGCTACCAGGGGGACTCGCCGCTTGTCAAATGCCGTGTGCGAGGTGGATGTGACTGAAACTCAAGGATGTGTTCCTGGCGTGAGAGCGCAGAAAGCATCCCGGGGGAAGGCAGCAGGGAGAGCCGCGCTGCAGCAGCGGCTCCTACCCCAGCGTCATCTTCCTTGTCCCTGCTGGGGAGGTACCCCTGGTTTAATCTTCCGATTGAAATTCTACTTTTCTAATACTTCTGATTTAATTGCCGTGACAGATAACGCCCGCACCCACTGACTTCAGTGGAATTCAGCCCATGTTTTTGTACCACTGTCCAACTGCAATATTGCATTTCATTGAGGAACACTTTTCTAATTGGAAGGGCATGTGAAAATATATTGTATTATACAGCTATTTCCAGCACAAACAACTCAACCATCTTCCAGAGTTTGAATCAATCTTGAGATCAAGTTCACCTCCTGAATGACCCATAGATCAGTGCTGAGCTCTGCTGTGGTATTCAATTATTTATTCATGATGTTTTGCCCATTCTCATGACAAAAGAAAGATTTAAAGAGCCATTATGGTGTTTATGGAAGTGTTAACCAATTAAAAGCTCAAGGTTGCATGCTATTTCTTCTGAACAGCAAAGTAAAAAAAAATCAGGAGAATGATTGATACAGTTAATATATTTATTGGCATTAGTACATTCTCTTTTATTGCTGGGATCAGGGTGACATCATTCATCATAAAGACAGCATAATTGTCTTTGAATGTTATAAAAGGTGAAATTCATTCTCCTGGAAATTAAAGAGAACATTGCAAAGCTTCAGTTAAAAAAAAAGGGGGACTGAATGATACAGATGATAAAATGTACTGGCTTTAAATTTCTGTCCATAAACCTGGAATAAAGCTACTGAGAATTAGTCCGAGATGAAGATTGTAATGCAATAACCTGAAATTAGTTTAGGCGTTCCTCTAATCTCATTTTTCATGGTGTAGGACTATTCATCATAAAATCTGTTTTCCTTCATTGGCGGTATTTCATCTGTCTACTCACTGAATGAAAACAGTAAAGAAGGAGTGAAGACACCAAATGAAATATATGTTATTTGTTCTGGCAGAATTAGCTCACTGTCAGCAAAGCAAAGCAGACGGAGCAGCATCTTCTACCTGGACTTTGCTCCCCACACTCAGAACCACTCTGATCCCTTAGTCCCCTTTTTCATATGCAAGTTTGGGTTTAGGAAAAGGCCTTGACACCCCGATAAAGTGTCACTCTCATGGGATTTTAACTTTGCTTAGATTTTGCTTTTATCTCCCTGGGGAATTTCTTATCTACAAAGAGACTCTGAGGGCCTCTATGCTATTCCTTTGAAGATCAGCTCTGCCATTCTTGCCTCCATCACGTAAATCTCACCCTGTGAGTCCGGATTGGGTCCTCTGCCAGTCTGATACTGCCTAAGAAATGGGATGCAAAAAGAGAGAGAACAGGGAAAAAAAAAGGCTGGAGCTTCTTATTCAGGGCTCTACAGGCTTCACTAAAGCTACGTGTTCATCCTTGCTTCAGCAAACCTTTCGGACCTGTCTCATGCTTTCACCTTGTTTGCCGTGGGAGTGCCATTCAAACAAGTTGCCCATGGGGAGGGAAGCCCCCATGGCAAGATGGCCAGCATCATTTTTCATGCTATAAATCAAGGTGGACATTCCCAGTGACTTAGAAGAACTAGCCTTCTGAATTATGCAATAGCTGTATATGCCTGGCTTAATCCAAGTATGTTTAAAATTAGCCTTTAATCTTATGCAAGCCCTGATGTTCCCAAAAATGAAATTGTCAGTGCAAACCAGACCACACTAAGCAGTATTAATTAACACCAGAAGAAAAACACAAAGGATTCTCTTTGATCATTGCTTGAAGACATTTTGTGCTTACCTTTAATTTCCTCTCCTGATTTGAAATAGCAAGTTCAGGTTATAGCTCTTTGTTAGAATAATAATTAAGACAATCTAGTCTATGCATATACATTGTTTAGCTAAAGGACACTAATTATGTGCATACATTAAGGGACTAATTGAGGTTAAACCTGCGAGGGAGCAGCCCTTAGATTCTTTAGCAGGCAAAAATTCCTATTAAACATGGCAGTGTCAACCCAAATCTGTACTTTTCATTGTTTTCTCTTTTTTTTCAAAGATATTAAGGGAATCTTTAAGTCTGCTGCTGAGTTCTCCTGTCAAAGGATACAGCTTTTAAAACACTTCCATGAGGGTTTCTCTGCCTTGTAGATGTTCAGAGAGTCACCAAAAAAATCAGACCAAAGGAGCTTCTCAGTTGATGCTCCACTGCTGGGTGCCCTGATGGGGCCGACCAGATGGAGGGGACAGGGATGCTGCCCCGTTCTGTGTCCAGACCCTGAGTTAGCAATGGCCAGAGGAATGGGATGCCACTGGCATTTCCCTTGGGAAATTCCCTTCACTGGTTGCTGGGCCTCCACTCTTTGGACTTGCAGTGGGGATTGGAGGGCCAGCTGTACTGCACGGTCCCTTACCACTGAGCGGATAGGGTGTCACAGCCGCGTTCCGAGCCTGCTCCCAGGTTTATCTTTACATGTAAGTGAGAAGTGTAAGAGGAGTATCGCCAGGGATGCACCGGAGAAGGCCTCAACATTTTACCCTTTTATGGAAAAAGCGAACAAGGGAAGCAGTCTATCGCCAAAGCTAGAGGCAACTCATCTGGAATGAGCAAAAAGGAAATCGCACTGTGTCTACCCTTTTTTTTTACAGCCAAAATTTCGAGATGTCAAGTCTTCCCCCTTGTGAGAAAATCTGGAGTAATTGCATTACCCAGTGCAGCTATTCCAGGTTTTAGCACATCCAGTCCTTGACTAAACAGGGACTCTGCAGCTGTCCTAGGCAGGATAATGATTACAAGAGATAATCTTCATGTTTCAAGAAGCATTGCTGACAGAAGTCAGGGAGAAATGCTTTCTCTCTCTCCCACAGTAGCCAGAGAATTTCATAGCCATCCAGATACATTATGAGAACTTTATGTCTTTCTCTAAAACAAATGGTGGAAAGCATTGTCAGAGAAAGCACAGATGGATTGTATTTCTCCCCACCATATATCACTATGGTTAGCTGGAGATTAAATTTCTCTTTTGTATTTAGGCAATCTTGCCTTTATTTTCTTACTAATAGCAGCTGGAGGGAAAACGCTATAAATCTGTTTATTATGTATGCACCACATGACTGCTCTGTTCTTCTTATAAGCAGCACTACTTCTGCTGTCGTTTAAATCAAGGATTGGACTCAGTGTTAGTTAACAATGTCGGTATCTGTTTGATGGCCCTCCCCCGACTCTGTCGGTGATCACAACGCAGAAGCGCAGGGCAGGAGACGACAAGGTTACAAATACTGGCACTGCTTCATATTGACTATTTTACTGCCTCGGTGTTTGCGCTCAGTTCTTTGCGAACTCCTAAAGATTTACATCCCAATCCATCCAAATCACTGTGCAAGGCGAAGTTAACCTTGACAAAGCTGCATCCTTCGCTGCCGAATTTGAAGTTAGAAAAATGGAGTTTCTTCTTACACAGCTTAGCGATTTCTCTTCCAAGTCTGCCACATTTAATAGCCAACGCACGGCCAGGTTTCCTCCTGTAGACATTAGCAAGAGGAAGATGGACAAAGTAAAGTGAACTCAGCCATTGAAAGCACTTCGGCTTCACCCAGAAAAGAGCCGATAAGGATGTTTGAGGCACGATTGAACGGAGGATCTCAGGTTTAGGTACACTGCCTCCGACACTGAATTGATCTGGTTCTTTCTGTTAAAAGTCAAAACCGTTCGCTGCCAGGCAGAAAATATATACCCCCAGTTGCTTTCATTATAAATAATTAATTACCCACCAGTCCAAGCCACATACCAGCTGCTGATTATTTGAGTTCTGTGATTGTTTGAGTTCCTTAACAATTACCAGCCATTAATCTCAAGTTAAGAATAACCACTTAATAACCATTTATTACCAAAGAAATAGATTAATGGCAATTTCAGGAAACTTTCTCTTCAGGGAGGTGCTAAGAGGTGCCGTCCCATGGGATGCAAGTGTTTAAAAATGTAGGTGCTTGTGACAATGGCTATTAAGTTCTATTTGTGTGTGTGTTTGCAGACGATGCTTAGCGCTATAATAGGGCGACATCTCTGCTCAGAGCCTCTAGGTGCTGCTCCAGTACAAACAAACAGGACCTAATGCTGCATTTCCTACGTTGTTGGAAAGAGACAGTAATCTTTATTTTCAAGTAAACTGGTATTCTAGCAGGCTTTTCAATAGATACTGAGGAGCAGTATTTTTCCTTTGGAATTCTTTGGTCAACAGTTTAATTGCAATAATTTCTCAATTTTAAAAAAAAAAACAACAAAAAAACCCAACAACCAACCAAAAAAAAAATTTCCATGAATCGACATCCCTTCTGAAATGAGAAACTACTTAAATACATTGTATGTGGAAGTGTCAGTGTATTTTTTTAAATTAGAGAAAGGTTAAAAAAATAAAACGTTAACACGTGACATCAATTTGAAGCTATTTTGCTCTGTTTCCTCACCTACCCAATCCCGAACACACGCAAATTTGGTCTGCTCTAATTTTTGCAGGGAAGTTTCCCTCTCTCCCCCACAATTTCAAATGATGATCAGCTGCAAGGACTGCAAGCTGACGGAAATCATTTCAGTCTAGAAACGGAGGCAGGTTCAATGCGGCTGTTTAAAAAAAAACATCTTCCAGTGGTGCTCTTCATTTGCAGACCAAAGACTTCACCAAAAAAAAGAAATCTTGCCCACCAGCAGCTCCCAAGGATTTTGCTTCAGTGCCCCCATCCCTCAGGTGGGATAAAGCTGCACAACTTCAAAGAAAGCGTCTTGATTTACGCCGAGGATGTGGTCCGAAAGCACTGCTCAGGTGCTGCTCAGCGTTTGGGTGCAGCTGCGCCCCTCCCCCAGGGGCTCAGTACCCATCCCCGTGGTCTGGGGTAAGCCTTGTCCCCATGCCCTTGCAGATAAGCATGCAGAAAACCTGCAGGAATTATTTTTATATTGAAAAAAACCCCACCTCATTTACATATAAGCCGGTCATAACTATAACCGCAGCAGCAAAGCTTCAGAGGTGCTAAGGCTGGGTGACTTGTACCACGCCAGCCTCAGACTTGCCAGCCTGAAGGCAACGTCCCCTTGCCTTGCCCTGGGCCCAGCACCGGCGCTTCCAGAGAGGTGCCCCAGAAGGAGCCGTCGGCTTCACGTGGGAAAGGCCGGCCGCAGCAGCGCTGCTGTTATTTATGGCTTGGCGACGGGGAGAGGGGTGCCTTGTTTCTAATTTGAATTCATCTGCCTCCTGGTAAAGCCCCTCCACATAAGATTTAAGAGTCCTTTGGAGCCGGCTGAGTGTAAATTTGGCCTTGAGCAGGAATGAACTTCAGCAGCTACTCACGTGCCTCCCTGGATAACGACTTAAATTCCTCCTCTCCACGTCGTCGGAGCTCCTGTGTCCGAAGGGACGAGGAGTTTGGTCAGCAACTGAGGCCAGGAACCGGCAGTGCAAAGGATGGCAGAACACAAAACTTATTTGCTGATATTAACTTTAGAGAAAGGCACTTTGTTCTCTTATGCCCACTAATACAAGCAATATCATTATTAGATGAAAATATTCTTATAATTATACCAAAAAAAATTTTTTCTCCCACCTTTCACTCCCAGAGTTAGAAAAACCCATTGTAACACCTCACTTATCTTTATCAGCCTAACTACAATGTGTCCATGCAGAAGATAAATGCTGTTATTATTTAAAATTCCTAGCACCAGCTCCCAAAAATGCTGACAAGTCACTAATCCCAAGAAAATGTATGGTAGTTAATTATAAGTGAAGCATGCAGAAGTCATCCAGTAGATTGCAATCAACAAGATTCACTGAACGAACACTTTGTTCCTCACCATGAAGGAGACAGGTTGTTCTCCGACCCTTCCTCCTCCTCTCAGCAGGACGTCAGGATAACGATGAGCACAAAATAAAACAAATGAACAAATGAGGCTTCAACCCCAGAAACAAATAAATCATCTTTCAGAGCCGAGGACTTGGAGATACACATTTCCACCTTTTTCAGAGCTGTTCTCCTGGCCAGGGAGGGGGTTTTGCTCATTTTACCTGACCTTAAGTTGAATATTGAACAAACCAAACTCCCACTAAACAAAGGGGAGCGATGATGCACCTGGAGGCACCATGGGGTGCCCCATGCCATGTGGTATGGAGCCGCGGACACCCCGCTGAGCAAGCTGCCTGTCAGAGACCCCCTGTGAGCTGCGGGGAAGGAGAAGCCCCTCAAGGGGGTCCATTTCCCCAACACTGGGTGGGAATGACTGGGTGTACTGAGACACAGTGTACATCAGAGGTGGTGTTGGACCGGTCTCCGCATGGTTGCTGTGGTGGCGCTGGTGTGGCCCCACTGCTGGTGTGAGGGGTAATCAGCTCTTGTAGACACAGGAGATACTCCTCCTCCTTACTGGTGTTGGCTGGGGCCACAGACAAGCTCTTCAAAGGAGCTCGCAGCAGAGGGAGTAGGGGCAAAGAGAAAAGAGCCAGAAATGAAGCTACCATCTCTGGTTCATCTCTCAAGAAACCCCTTTAGAAAAGTGCAAAGCTCCAGTGGGTGAACTCAGTCCTGAGGAAACCCAAGGTCCTCACTGTGTTTATCGATGGTCAATGAGGCAGACTTTCATGGACGCTGATAAAACAGCCCATTTCCTAAGAGCAATATCTGGAGGCAACAGATGGATCCCAGCCTTCCCGGCTCAGATGTCGCAGGTGTCTGCATGGGCAGGGATTAGCAGGCACACAGAGCTTGCCTATGGTGACAGAGGACATCACCAACATGATCTCAGAGAAACAAGATGGAGCAGACTCCACAACTCCATATGGGACCTTAGTAAGGAAATAAATGGGGCATCAAGGCTGTTGTCATGCTAGCAGAGTGGCCTTTAATGTTTTGAGCTATTTGCTGCTTCCAAAGTAAAGCTTAGTGGGAGCACACAGCCGTGGTTAGGATACCTGCAGATGTAGCAAGGAAAAAAAATGAGCCATGGATGGCCAAACAGTGCACTCATAAAACCCGCGGTCTTGAATTTCCCTTACAGGGGTCCCATCTCCTCTGGCAGCCACAGCTAGGCATGTTGCTCGGTTTGCGGTTTTGCAGGGGCAGTTTTAAGATCCATTAACCAAGACTGTAAAGATGTATCTCATCAAAGTGGCAGTTGTCATGGTTTTATGTCAGTCCCAACCCATGGAGACAAGAGCACCACCAAAGCCTGCAGACCAGCCCTGCGCCTTGCCTATCTCCTTTTAGTGCTGAGATCTTTTTCACACAACGGGCCCAGCATTGAAAACATAATTTTTCTGACACTCATTTTATTTCTTTAAACAAAGTCATTAGAAACAGCAGATGCTGTTGATCACACCTGACGTGCTTTGGGGAAGTAAATTTCAACACACTGTTTGTATAACGTGAGGGCAGCATTTATTAGCTCAGCTGAACCACTTCACCCAGTGGATGCTGGATTGCCCGAGATGCCATAAATTGCAGGGAATGGGGATCTAAAGCACTGAAGTTACTGTGTTCCCATTGGATACTGCAAATGGAATTGGGCTTCATAATCTCTCCAGCCATAGTCAACAACTTACCCAGCAAACCGGTCTTGTTATATTTCTAATTATAAAGGGAAGAAGGCAGGGTTTCCATCATATTTATGTCTAGCACCTTTTCTTCTAGGAAAATTGATACAATTTCCAGGCATTCACAATTTAGATTTAAATAATTTTCATGAGAGTATTTAATATGCATTGTTATAGAATGATATAGTTGCAAAGTATTTCATTCTGAATGAGTTTATGGGTGCTCTGTAAGGAAAAATATTTTGGTTTCACTATTCAGCTTCAAATTGATTTTCCTGCCCTTATCCAGAACAAATAACTATTGAGTGTGGGATGAAAAGCTTTCTTTAGGTAGAGCAAAGGGTTTTTCAGGTACCATAATGTCATTTCTGCACTTTCCTATTATTATTCTATTACTTATGATTTCTCTCCCACCAGTAACACTCTCTGGTCTGTATCATAACAGCAGCTTCTTCCCCAAGTGGTTTATGTCCAAATGAAGATAAAATGCACTGGAAAATTCAGAAATGAAGCTTTATTTGTGCGGAGTTTCAGGGGGAGAAAGAGTTGTTCTATTTAGGTACAGACATATCTCTGAGCGTAGACTTAAAAACATCCCCGCTGACATTTATAATGTTGAGGGGTTTTTGTTTGGTGTTATGGAAGACTAACTAAGGCACGAACAACAACTTTGTGACCTGGACTTCTGAGGTCTTTCTCCACCAAAATGGACAAAAAGGAGTGACGGCAGCTAGGGAATTGAAGAGCAAGACCAGCATATCATTACTGACAAAGAATATCTGTGGAATTGGAGGCATACAACAGAAAAACTGTGCTGCACTGGTGAAAGGAAAAAAAGTTGAATATAAGAGAGTGTGCAGAGGAAGTTAATATCCGTAGAGATGAGTGATATGTTTAGACTGACAGCTGAGAAAGACAGTTTTGACAGACACATATTAGATGAATTAGTGTAGGATGATGCAAGTATACATGGGATTTTTTTAACCTTCCTTTTTCACTTCCACTATTTTTCAGCTGAGCATAATTTTCTCTTAGACAACATTTACAATCTCAGCTCCAGTTGAACAAGGCTTCCACCAGGCTCTGGACCCTGGGGAAGGTGGGGAGTTAGAAAACATTTTCTAAGTTGGGCTGTAAACAGATTTGCATTACTGTTTCCAAAGACGGGATGGATTTGTATTCAAACCCTCGAAACATGAGACTTGTGGCAAAGATCTCAGTGATTTTGGGAGGATTTTTGTGTAAGCTCGATGACATTCAGGATTTCCAGTCTCTCTTGGGCTTAGCAAAGTGTGCTACATGGGCTAAACAAATGTTCTGTTTTGAAGTCCAAAGCGTTTGGCAACTCAGGTACAAATTTGCAAGTGATTTAGAGACATTTTCCAATAAGAGGCTGTTTGCTGAGTCCTTGGAGACAGCAATGACTGTACTGAGCAAGCTGGGCACTAGAGGGGCATGAGACCATGTATGAGACCATGTGAACACCCTAAGTTTGGCTTGAAGTCTTCAGAACTAGATGAATTTCCCAAAATTTCTTAAAACCTGATACTCCTAATGTAGCAGTTACTCATGCCAAGAGTCACACTGACGTCACCAGAACAGCTTAGTAAAGCTCGGTGTGGTATGGATTGCTGATTTGAACTCTGTAACCCAAGGAAATCTTCACAAATAATTTTTTCAAGGCAGAAGGACTTAACTTCAGACACAGGGAAGTCAGAAACCATGCCCTTCCTCCTGGGCTGAGTGCTGGAGTTTCATCTAACACAAGATAATATACAGATTTATCATGGGGAAATGACAAAATTTGCCTTGCCTCAGTGAGGAGGCAAGATCTCACTCTTACCCTAGGGACAAATCTAGACTGAACTCCCCAAAATATCTTAATTTCTAAGTCGGACCTCTGAGATTTAGGAGGTAGAGATGTGTTCACCGTGACATGTGCTTGTTGCACTTGTCACCTTCCTCATATCCCCAGGTATCTGCATGTCTCCCGTGCAAGCACTGGTGTTGGATTCCTGCATGTGCTCTTAAACCTGATGCCACAGAAAGCCTTCTTGAAGCGAGGGATTCTGTATAGCTCTGGAGAAAGGCAAAGCTGCAATAGCTGCAAATCATTACAATTATGCCTTCTAGAGGCTCTTAAAGTCAAAACCTCCCCTGAAATATAATAACCTGTTCTGCTTGGACTGAGAACAGAAACAGAAATAGAGCCATACACCAATTTGTATAACATAACGCCCATTTAATTGAATTAATTTAGAGATAGAAACACGACAGGATGCTACGCATCCAGCTGCAGAGGACAGAGCTGCTGTGCGCGGGGCGGGCGGCAGCGCGGCTTTCCTCCTGCCCTTCCGCCTCTGCCCAGCTCCGCCGGCTGCTCCACGCCGGCCGAGCCCACCGCCGTCACGCCTCGTCCTGGGCTGAAACCCTCTCCCACTGGAGTTACAGAGACATCCTGCCACCCACGCCGACGTCGCCAGGATTTCAGCCGGCAGCTTTCCCGCCCTGCCTTCTGCATCTCGCATGGGCTCTTGCCACTCTTCCTGAGCCCCTCTTCCCAATGCTTACGTTTGAGATGCCTGAAATTAAGTTTCTGACTTTGTGTTTTCCTAAAGTCATTTATCTAGATCTCTGCACATCCTTACAGCCCAACAGAGCTGGGAGGATGGCTGTACCCTTCGTGAGACCGCTCACTGCAGTACCTTCCCAGGTACAAGCTATTCCAGCTTCCCCTGCCGAGCTGTTAAAACTCTGCTCGGCACTCACAATTCCTTTCATGTCCCTGGGCACAACCAATTCACAAATATTCAGCACTATGAAAATTAAATTGAATTTAATAGCTGACTAAATATCACCATGGGCATTTTCTGATTGCACGGTACGGGGAGGGGGACAGCTGCTGCCACGTGCCGTGTAATCTCCTGTGCTGAACGCAGCAACAGCCCTTTGAACAGACATCAATGACAGATCTAAAGCTTGGTCTTACAAAGCCTAGGTGTCATAGACTTTTTTTCTGTTTAGATTAATGTAAGAGTGGATAGACTCCTCTACCTTCATCTTGCTGATCTTGAACACCTCGCTTTGGATGTGGTAAAGGAGTGGGTAGATATTTTTTAAAAGTACTACAAGCTTTTAGAAGTGTTGTAAGTCTAAGTGATTCCTGCTTTTAAATGTCTGCAATATCTTTAAATTTTTTTCCCTCCTGTTATATAGAAGTTGGGGTTTTTTTATATGTGACTTGTTCTTCCTGCAGTTATACTGTCCATACAGTCTCTTGTTTTTCTCTATCTGTAATGGATGTAGATATAGCCCACAAATAAACCCTTATCTGCAAGACTTCCATACATTTGGGAGAGGAGCTCTAGGAGGAAACAGAGAAAGCATTTAAAATAATGAGCAATTTGTAAATATTCATGCTTTTCGCTTGATCATTTGAGTACAATATATTATAGATCAGATTATCTGGAAAACTCCCACTCCCGTCTAATAGAGGGTCATAAACCACCAACTGTCCTGTTGCAGATTGGTTGCTCAGGATGATCAAGTTTTGAATGTTCAAAGTCAGACAAAGATCCCAGTCCCGTACATTTTCTGTACTTTTGCACTCTAGAAAAAAAAAAAAAAGATAAAGGACCCTAAAAGCTGTATGATACAGTCCTGACTGATCTCTTTCTTGTGGACATGGGGATTTCTAGGTTCTCCTAAGACTAAGTGCCAGCTGTCGGTGTGGACCTCTCCCATGTAGACCTCGAATGTCTGCCGCCTTCTGTGGGAGATGGGAGACCTTCTGTCTCTCGGTCCCATGACCACTGTCTCAAAATATCCTGTTACTTCAACTCCATTACCAGAAACTCTCCTCCCTGCACTTTTTCATTTTTAATCTAATTCTTCCGGTAAATGCATTAAGTGAAGAAAGTAAGCCACAACGTTCAGAGCATATCTGAGCCTCTGCAAAAAAGAGGAGTGGATGAGGCCGAGAAAAAAGGGAGCAGAGAGGATGGCACTGCGGTATGTTAGGAGCTCCCAGGATGCTGTTTGACTAGTAAAACTAAACAATTCTAAACTGGTTTTGCCAGCTAAAGGAGATACAGGATCTGCCTGAAGAACCCTCGTGCACATCTTTACTGGAGCGTCTTCACCTGTCTTAAGCATTTGTGGGAATTTTCCTTTGGATGGTCTCTTTTCATGGTTCCGCTAGTTCAGGCTTCTTCTGGTCACGACACATCTTCTCAGACCTTGTCCAACTTCCCTTTGCCTTACTTAGATCAAACCATATCTGTTCACTCATTCTTCCAAATGCTGGGTCTGTGAGAGAAATTTTTTGCATGCTGCTTCTTCATTCCTTCTCTGCTAGGAGTTTTCCATGGCCTTAATGCCATCTCACGTAAGCAATCTTAGGAGACCTGCTGTTCTCCTGTACTGAATCTCTCCCACTGTTCTACAGTGCTTGCACTTGAATCACAGATTATCCAGGTTAAGCATCTCCATTTTTTGTGTCAATCTTTCCAACCTAAATCTGGAGACAGAGACCCTGTTAGGAAACCACTGATTCCATGTTCACTGAGCCTACACGTTTCAGCTCATAGGGTTTTTTCCAGTCAAGGGCATTGAGAGCTGTGGTTCCCAGCTAACACTGGTGTGCAAAAAAAAAATTCTGTCTGCAAAATCAGATATCATAGAAACACTCTACCTGTGATTTTCTTTCATTTTGGGGGGCAACTCTACCAGTGGCCACACCATGAATGCTTTGTTTTTCTATTAATAGTCTAATACTGAAGTATACTTTGAAGTATAAACCTGGGTCATGGTATTTAGAGATAGAAAAACTTCATAAACTCACTACACCTCAAAATTTTAACACACACACACACACAGATTTTCCAATGTGTCACACTGGGCATTCAGGGACGTGTATGGTCTTGGGGCATCTTTTTGCACAACTAGCACAAATATTCTGCTTGCCAAATAGGACCCTAACGTGCGAACTGAAGCTTAATGGCTACACTGCAGTGGAACAGCACAAGTTGCTGCATTTTAATTGCCTCTTATTTAGGAAGTGGCACAAAATCACGAAGTGTTTGGATTCTGGCCGTGACTCCAGCCTCCTGTGTAGTTCTGTCCTCAAAGCCAGACATCAGATCTCAGAAACCCACTCTTGCTTTCTATCTTTTAAAAAGACTTGCAACTACTGTTTAAGGACAGCATTGCTTTCAGGGGCAGATTTTCAGACGTCTGTGAGTACACAGGGCACAGAGAATTGCACAACTGCCATCTCCACCTGCAGACAGAGCTTCGGTGCACACATTTCATGAAACTGCCGATTACCTACCCCTAGTTGCAAAGACACCCTTCACCATTCTCCTTTCTCTTCCACACTTCACATCTCACTCTTCTTGCATACATACATCCTTTCAGTGACGATATTTTACAATATCCCTTGCTGAGGTTTCACAAAGTGAAAAGCATCCGTCTCCTTGTGCCAGACAGGTTCCTGCTCTTACAGGGTGCTCAGCTATTGGGACAGCCGTCAGGCAGCACTCATCCCTCTTCTGGCTTTCTGCATAGGAGACTTTTCTTGTCTGCGAGTCAAATTCTCTTGCCTTGGCCTCTCCAAGCCCTTTTTGACCTGGAAACCAGACCAGTGTCCCTGTGCCTGCAGGCCCTGGGGAAATTTCCTTTCCAATGCTGTAACCTCCCTTCCCAGGCATTGTACGACGGGAGTTGCACACTTGAGTCTACAGCACAAAAAAAAGAGGTCTGCAGACATGCGACAAATCTGAATTATTAATTAAACCTCATAGCAGCCGTGGGAAGCAAGCAGTTATTAGCTTAACCAAGGGATGGGGAAATTGAGGCAGTCTTCCAAGGTCACACTGTGGAAGAGATTAATGAATAATCTTGTAGCTCAGACCCGAGCTCTCATTTCCCGACCATTTTTACCTCTTAAGATATATAATAGAGCAGCATCAGAATTACGGTGTAGAATTCTATTAATAATCACCAGTCAAAAACATGGCACATCTAGCAATAACAGCTGAGGGAAAACTTAATAATTTCCTTTTTAATGTATTTCCTTCGGTACTGCAGTGTTTGATATTAATTAAAAGAGACCCCTGAGCAGTGCAGAATCATAAAAGCCTCAGTCAGTCACAGCTGAGAATATGCTAAAACTTTGTGTGTTAAACTTTCAGGCATGGCTTTTGGTTTAGGTTGAGGGTGTGCTCTGCCTTTTGTTGGTCTGGTTTTAAAATTAACATTTCCTGGCAAATCAACTGAGTCACCTGAGGGGTCTCAAATCCAATCACAGAGCAAGTGATTCCCTCAAGCTTTGAGGTCTTGTTATTTTTTAATTCCCTATCAAATAATTTATATGGAGCTTTACCTATATTATGGTTCACTGATGCAAGTAATTTCAGAGGTTTTTGGTAAAATAAACCTCCAATGAAAAATATTCTTAGTTAATAACTAATATAACAAAGACAGAAGTATTTTGCTATCACTGTAAATTGCGAGTTAGAGTTCTGCTGAAGTGAAAATAATATTGTTTCAGGTCCCAGGCCCATTAACAGCCACGGCTGTCGAGTGATAGGGCAGGTTGTCTGCTGTGAGACTATCTGGGTCTTGATAAGGTCAGTTGGTCAGGAAAATGCAGCATCTCCTTTATCATGGTCAACTTTGGACTCACAACAGACCTGGAGCTGCAGCCTACCCTAAGGGCCTCTAGATGAGCAAGTTTTCTGGTGGACCATCAGGTCATAGGCAGTCTGACCTTCCTCTTCTAATTTGTGATCAAGCTGAACCGAAAGCCTCTCTACCTCAAACAAACTTGCCCTTCTCTCCACCCCACCCCTCTCACTGCTCAGCATGGTCCCGTTTCACAGATTCAGTGAGTCCAGAAAAGCTCCCAAATGTGTGGTGCTTAACAGAGTGTGATACGTGACTCAGACCTGGCCTGTGCATAAGGCAGCACCAACACAATCTCTCATGATGCTCTTGGAGATGTACACATGTCCCCGCTCCTCCTCACTGGCTTCTGATAACCTTCATCCTCAAGGCAAAAACATTCATGTGGTTATGAAGATGTCGTTCACAGTGGTATCTGCTAAGGACCTTCTGCACCAGGAGGCTGTACATATAGCTCACATCAGCAGCTCATATCTGCTTCTTCATGCTGATCCTTTACAATAGGGAAGATACGGCAGCTTTTTAGGAGCGGTAAATTTCAAAGGCAGGAATCTAGGAGAAGAGTTTAAAACCTGAACCATTATGCCAAACATACAGAGATACAGAGGTATAACAGCTAAAGTGATGATTGAATCCCAAACTCCTCCTGATTTCAAGTGAGATCCAGGCACATATTTCACACAAATGTACTACCATGAGGGAATGAAGCAGAACTTCCAAAACTTAGGAGAATTATCTGTTCTGGATGCTAAGACTACATAAAGTATTTCTCTGTACTCATGAATTCACCTCTACTCATTACTCTCAAAGACTTTGAGACTGTATGACACTGATCCAATAAAAAAGTTTCTATGGCACTGCTGAAATGATACCTCTACAGATGGAAATGTGTTATTTGGACCACGTGTTGGTGAGACAGATAAGGGAGCTTCACGCTGGCATCCAAGACCCGAAACAGGAGCGCAGTGACAGGATGGCAGCAAACTCACAGGGTACCACAGCCAGCATCCCTTCCAGCTCTGCATGGACTTGCCCTGATCGCCTCTTGTCAGGAGCAGTCTTTCATGATTTGCTTCCCTGTAAGACTGCCTACAGAAGCAGGTCAGTGCCATGAGATATTTATTATATATATATATATGTATATATATATATATACACGTCTACATACATACATATATATGTATACATAATCTATATATATATACATCAGTACAATATATAATATACATCAGTATATATATAATATACATCAGTAATAAATTTGCACGTCTCAAATCAGTAATCTCACTGCACTGCATAATGTTCTCACTCCAAACCATAATGCTGCCAAAAGCCTAAAAATCACCGTTTCTAACTTTCTCATATTTTTAGACATGTAATGACAGACAGATAGTTCACACAGGCCCAAGCCAAAAGAAGAAATACAAGACCACAAACATTTTAAATAGGTAGCTAATACCAAAGAGCACTTACTCTGGAGATCAATATAGATTTCCATAGGAAACATGTGCACCCTCAAATATACATGATCGGTAAAAGCAAAAAAAGTTTAAGTACCTCAATTTACACAAGCAGCAGGTATTCAGAATTAATGGTATTTGTATTTCTTACTGGGTAATACTTGGTTCCTGGCAAAAGGTACTCCACTGCTGGAGTAGGTTGGACCCATTGTGATTTACATTTTCAGAACACTTTCCTTACATAAAATTAATCTAAGTTAATTAAAGAAGACCGATCCAATGATCCAATGACATAATTAAGTGAGCATTATGCTCTCATGAGCAGAAGTGAGCAACCCTTCGTGCCATGGATAGAAGAGGAAGATGGTGACTTATATTTTCTCCTTCTGACAGCAGGAGCTGGTGGAGCAATGTTTGGTGATAGACCCCAGCAGGGTGGAGCGATGCTCAGCTGTGGACGGTGAAGGCTCCAGACCAGCAAGGACCAGCTCCGCTGGTCTCTAGCACGTGGCGCAGGAAGGCTGACGGCCGGGCTGGGGACGGCTCCTGTCATCCCGTCTGACACCATCCTCTTGCAGAGACAAACCCTGCAGCTCCTGAGGTGCAGAAATTACATTTTTTGATAACATAATTCCAACACAGTAAGGTCCTGATCCAAATTCAGATGAAATTACACACTCCCGCTGACTTCTGGAAATTCCAAACTTTTAAAAATCTTGCCGTATTCTCCAAAGCTGATTTTTTGAAAGGTGCTTTATTTAATATATTATTTAATTTATAGCCTGTCAAAGGGTTCAAAAATGCCTGTCCACAGCTTCAGTGACAGTTCACATTCAATCACGAGGCCAAAGTCCCTCTCCCTGGCTGAGGTAAAGTGACTGAGAAGCCTTTCTCAGCTGTGGGGCTCCAAACAGCCCTGTTGATAATGTGGTGTGGACTTTGCCCTCTGTAGGGTCAGAGGAAGACCCCTCGTTATTACCTACGAGTGACTGAATTTCTGAAATCTAACCGTTTCCCATTTCTGCACAATTATTTAGGTACAATTTAAACTCTCTAGAAAAGGGGAAAATTTCCAATTTCCATCTCAGTTCCTCCAGATATACAGTTCCTGAAACTGCATTTGGCCTCTGAGAAAAAGATTAGTTTAAAACAGAGGTTAATAGTTCCTGGAGAATTTCTCCAGATGATATCATCAGTAACTCATTCTAATACTTCAGTCTTTTCTTTTTTCCCAAGCAGACCAGCTGCACCAATCCATTTCCAAGATAGGCCCTACCCACAAACTTGACAGATGAACTAAAAGAGAGGAAGGCTTTTTTCTAGTAATTTGAACTTTGCGCACAATATTGTTCATGAAAGTTCAAGTGAACTCAAGAGAGCTCACTTAAATCCCCAGGCGCAGAAGGTGTAGAAGTAACTAAAAGTGAGAACTAACTGCACAGCGATACCAAACCCAGCACTTTATGGACCTGAAACAGCCTGCCCTACAGCAAAGAACCACTCCTTGAATGAAGCTTTATTTGCATATGCATTTGAGATGACAAATGAGGCCAGAAGAGAAGACAGAGAACCCATGGGAGATGTGTCTCACTCTGGAGTGGCAGCTGAAGACCAGGTGGGATACCCAAGTAGGCCGTGTCCGTGCTTAGGTAATGCATTGACATCCTTCATATTTTAATGTATGATCATGAGTTATTTTTCTGCACTCCTTCAGAATCCATATTTCCACTGCTGAAGACAAAATTCCATTAGTGTTTTTTTTTTTTTAATCTCTGCATCACTTTTCACCATATTCCATTACAATAATTGATAAAAGAAATGACAGAGCAGGTAAGATGCATAGCCGAAAATTTCTCATCTTTGAGATCTGCTGTGAATTATTTGTTCTTGTGTCTCATTTGAGCCCTAGGACTCTTTCAGCAGCCAAATGTGCCCAGCAGTTAAAAAATCAATAGACTCCTACTGAGGAGTATGTCTCTTCCCATCTCTTGTGCTGATTTGTTCTGTAACCTCTGACAAGATCACGTTCCTCTTTGGCTCCCACCCTGTCTGCTTGTGAAACTGTGTGCAACAATGGCCCGAAGCGTGCAACAGCAATTCCCAATGTTGGGGAGAAGAGTCTGCCCTCCACTGAGCAATGTCCTGCACTTTCTTTCCCTGCAGAAAAGATGGGGAGGGACTCCATCAGGGAATGTGGCAATAGGATGAGGGGTAATGGTTTTAAACAGAAAGAAGGTAGATTTAGATTAGCTAGAAGGAAGAAATTATTTACTGTGAGGGTGGTGAGACACTGGAACAGGTTGCCCAGGGAAATTGTGTATGCCCCATCCCTGGAAGTGTCCAAGGCCAGGCTGGATGGGGCTTTGAGCAGCCTGGTCTAGTGGGAGGTATCCCTGCCCATGGCAGGGGGTTGGACCTAGGTGATCTTTAAGGTCCCTTCCAATGCAAGCCATTCTATGATTCTATGAAAGTCTCCCAAAAGCTGATAAGCTCTGGAGGCTTGTGGTCCTGTTGAATCCGAGATAGCCAATAAACTCAGGACAGCAAGAGTCTGCAGACTGTGTCCAAGGCCATCAGCACACAAGAGCATCAACACCAGGTTTTATAACTCAGACCATACCCAAGGAGCTGGCAGCTGCTATATGCAGACACAGACCACAGGCGACAGGGTTTATATACACCTGGGTAGGAAGGGACTTCTGAACACCTTCCTAAAAACCATCGGTGCATCGGTATGTCCCTCTGCTTCCAGCAAACACCCAGGGTTGGCCTCCCCAGTGCTGCTCTAGCTGGGTAAAATGAAGGATTGAGGGGGATAATTGAATGGACGGTACCAATAGTTACGTTCTAAGTAAGGTCCCTTCCAACACAATCTATTCTATGATTTTATGATTCTCCCAGCCTCTGCGGCTTCCATCAGCATCAGATTAGAGATATTTGCCTCCTTTGGTCATCCTACCTTGCCCACCTCGGCCAGTGCCTTCTCTGGAGACCCTGTAAGATCCCCAGGGTAGCACAATGCAACTGAGGAGCAAGGTCTGTTTTTCAGTGAGACCCTCCCTTCCCCTGCCAAGGCCTGGTGAAACCACATGAGCTGAGCAGTCATTTCTCAGCACAAAACTTGCTACAGAGCTAACCAGGACCTTTGCTTATATTATCACTGTAATTTAGAGCCAAATCTGTACATAAGTATATGGGTAACTGCAAGCCTCGCTCGTTTTATACTCACAGTGCTTCTGAGAACTGTGACAGCTGCGTTAAAAAATGGGATCATTTACATGGATCCCTATGTAAGATCATAAACCAGGTTTCTTCCAGACTTAATACTGCTTCATAGCCTCTAACAGTTAGCACCCATACTGTTTGGGTTGCAAGAGAGCTAATTTGTCACCCTTATGGCTTCCACTAGCAGTAGGGCAAGAAAGAGCAGCAATTTTAATTAAAAGTTTATATGCAAACATATCTCACAATTTCTGTGTGACAAATGGTTTTCCTCACCCTGCGGGTTTCCCTGCTGTTGGTCAGAGCAAAATGCTTGCCTTTGCAAAATTGCACATTTTTGTCAAAACACACACAGGAAAACAGCAGTGATTCTCACAGCTCTATTTTGGACTTCTGTAGGAGAAGCAAACTTCTTTCTGTCACGCCTATTATTTTACCTGTTTAGGGCTTCATTCCACAGGCAATTCTGTCTGGAGTTAAGGCATCTTCTTCACTTTATTAGTTTGTAATTGCTTTAAAACAAGGACCATTTTCTTCTGCATTCATGCCTAGTACCTCAGATATCTCCACATTAATATACTGAAAAAAATTATGGTAAGTCTTGGAAGTATTTTATTTTTAAGTCTTTTTACAGCATTATGGCATACAGTGAAATAAAATATCCAAAGCTATAATTGTACTAGCTGTGTTAATGGCTGAATAATGGGAGAAATTACACAAATAAATACATGTCTAATTTAAATGCGCTGGGTATGTCTGCTGAGTGTCCATTATATTTCTTCATGGGTTTTTTTTCCTCATATTAACTTCCATTTCTAATTCTTCCCTCTCCATGCAGCCCTCTAAGATGGAGTATTCTCTCTTCTTACTGTCTGGCTAGCTAAACCATATTCTCAGCAGGCAGTTGCTATAATTGCTGATGTAAATTCTTTCCATAAACTGAAAGAAAGGTTTGGAGTGATTTTCTTCATATCAGCATATTGCAGTAGATCAGTCCAATATCGTCTATCCCTCGTATCATTCTGTCCAATGCAAATTCATTACCATGTAGTCTTGGATCAGCACAGATTAAGTCTATTCAGTACAGTTTTCTGCATGCATATAGAATTATAGAATCATAGAACTGCCTAGGTTGGAAGGGACCTTTCAGATCATCGAGCCCAACCATCAACCTAACAGTGACAAAACCCATCACTAAACCATATCTCTAAGCACTATGTCCACCCATCTTTTAAATAACTCCAGGGATGGTGCCTCAACCACTTCCCTGGGCAGCCTGTTCCAATGCTTAATAACCCTTTCAGTGTAAAAATTTTTTCTACTATCCAGTCTAAACCTCCCCCGGCGCAACTTGAGGCGTTTTCCTCTCATCCTATCGCCTGTTACTTGGGAGAAGAGACCGACCCCCAACCTCTCCACAACCTCCTTTCAGGTAGTTGTGTAGGAAAAAGCTCAACTTCTCTATAAAGCCTTCTGATTCTGTGCTGATGTGGGATCTGGTGGGATCTGTGGGAATCTTTCTTATAAGAACAACTTGTAAGAAGCCTTTTCATTGCAGGGTAGCGTATTTTGTTTACTGAGTTTCAACAACATTAAATAATTATTCTAATTGCTAATAGCCAGGAAAAGAGGAAAGATAGCAGTTTAGAAAGTTTGTTCACATTCTGAAAGTTGAAAGAATTACTTTGAACACCACTGTATATAATCCTAGACTCCACAAGAATGAAGAAAAAGGAAACAGGGTGGAGAAGCCTTGGAGGAACCCAATAGCAGCCCCCCAGTGCTTGAGAGAAGTCACTGAGAAGATGGAGCCAGGTTTTGCAGAGGTGTCTGGCAGGAAGATGAAAGACTATCATCATCAATTGAAACGGGAGATTTTTACTGGTCATAAGGGAAAACATTTTCATCAGAGGCACTGGAACAAGTTACCCAGGAAGTTTGTTTGTGGTACCTCCTTCCCTGGAGATTTTTGACTAGCTAGACAATGTCTAGGTACCAACCTGGGCTGAATTCAGTGTTGACCCTGCTTCGGGCAGGAGACCAGGCTAGCAGCCTCCTGAGGTCCTTTCCAGTCTCAACGATTCAATGATTCAAATGATTCAAAGACCACTTCTTCCAAGCTCAGGATCGGTGCATCCCTAAGAGCAAGAAATCAGCCAAGGGACGCAGCAGACCTGCATGGTTGAGCAGGGAGCTTCTGAAAAAGCTCAAGTGGAAGAAGGAAGTTTACAGTAAGTGGAAGAAAGGAAAGACCCCTTGGGAGGATTACAAGAATGCTGCCAGAGCGTGCAGGGATGAAACGAGGAAAGCCAAGGCCGCTTTGGAATTAAACCTGGCAAGGGATGTCAAGCTCAACAGGAAGGGCTTCTCCAAGTATACTGGAGGCAAAAGCAAGACCAGAGAAGTTGTGGGGCCACTGTTGAATGAGACAGGAGCCATGGTGATGGAGGATGCAGAGAAGGCAGAGTTACTGAATGTCTTCTTTGCTTCGGTCTTTACTGCTCGGCCCAGCCTTCAGGAGTCCCAGGCTTTGGAGAAAGTATCGGGAAAAGAGGAAGACTTCCCTTGGGTTGAGGAGGATTGAGTGAGGGAACAATTAGATTGATTAGATAGTCACAAGTCCATGGGCCCCGATGGGATGCACCCGAGAGTGCTGAGGGAGCTGGCGGAAGTCATTGCTGGGCCACTCTCCATCATCTTTGAAAGGTCCTGGAGAACAGGCGAGGTGCCTCAGGATTGGAGGAAAGCCAATGTCACTCCAGTCTTCAAAAAGGGCAAGAAGGAGGAGCCAGGGAACTACAGGCTGGTCAGCCTCACCTCCATCCCTGGAAAGATGAAGGAACAGCTCGTTCTGGGTGTCATCTCAAGGCATGTGGAGGAAAAGAAAGCTATCAGAAGTACTCAACATGGATTCACCAAGGGGAAATCATGTCTGACTAATGTGATAGCCTTCTATGATGGCAGGACTCGAGGGATAGATGAGGGGAGGGCAGTAGATGTTGTCTACCTTGACTTAAGCATGGCGTTCGGCATGGTATCCCACAGCATCCTCATAGGGAAGCTTAGGAAGAGCGGGCTTGATGAATGGACAGTAAGGTGGATGGATAACTGGTTGAAAGACAGATCTCAGAGGGTAGTGATTAGGGGCACAGAGTCTAGTTGGAGGTCAGTGACAAGTGGTGATCCCCAGGGGTCAGTACTGGGTCCAGTCCTCTTCAATATATTCATCAATGACCTGGATGAGGGGATAGAGTGCACCCTCAGCAAGTTTGCTGATGCCACAAAGCTGGGGGGAGATGGCTGACACACCAGAAGGCTGTGCCACCATACAGAGAGACCTGGACAGGTTGGAGAGTTGGGCAGAGAGGAACCTTATGAAATTCAACAAGGGCAAGTGTAGGGTGCTGCACCTGGGGAGGAATAACCCCCTGCACCAGTGCAGGTTGGGGGCTGACCTGCTGGAGAGCAGCTTCGTGGAAAGAGACCTGGGAGTCCTGATGGACAACAGGATGACCATGAGTCAGCAACGTGCCTTTGTGGCCAAGAAGGCCAATGGCATCCTGGGCTGCATCAAGAAGAGTGTGGCCAGCAGGCCAAGGGAGGTCATCCTCCCCCTCTACTCTGCCTTGGTGAGGCCGCACCAGGAGTGGTACTGTGTCCAGGTCTGGGCTCCCCGGTTCAAGAAGGACAGGGAACTGCTGGAGAAGGTGCAGCAAAGGGCTAAAAAGATGATTAGGGGACTGGAATATCTCTCTTATGAAGAAAGGCTGAGGGATTTGGGCCTTTCCAGTCTGGAAAAAAGACGGCTGAGGGGGGATCTTATCAACGCTTATAAATACTTAAAGGGTGGGTGTCAGGAGGACGGGGCCAGGCTCTTTTCAGTGGTGCCCAGGGACAGGACAAGAGGTAATGGGCACAAACTTGAGCATAGGAAGTTCCACCTAAACATGAGGAGGAACTTCTTTCCTTTGAGGGTGGCAGAGCACTGGAACAGGCTGCCCAGAGAGGTGGTGGAGTCTCCATCTCTGGAAACATTCAAAACCCGCCTGGACACATTCCTTTGCAACCTGCTTTAGGTGACCCTGCTCTGGCAGGGGGGTTGGACTAGATGATCTCTAGAGGTCCCTTCCAACCCTATGGTTCTATGGTTCTAAGTTTGGGCTTAGCAAAATAATGCCTGAAATGATAATTTATGGTGTGTTTTGGCTTGCAGTTTTGCACTAGAAAAATGCAGGCATGGGACTTTCAGGTTACAGTATGCAGCGATGGGGGGAACAGGACTGGTAAGAAAAAAATACTGTTTATTCCTTGCTGAAAACAAAGTCAATGCCAAGCATTTCCATCAAACACAAAACACTGAAATTCCAACCCCTGCTCCAATGGCTTTTTATAGAAGTTGGAGGAAGAGAATGTGGAAAGGACCAATCCCAAATATTTTTTGTGAAATAGGGATGTTTTCCAGTCCCAGACTCCACCCTGAACTGCTTTCCTCTGTCACCAGGTGCCACGTAGCCCTTCTGCCAGGGCAGTAGTGAAAGACAAGAGATGGGGGTGGAGACCCATTTGCCTCCAGCTGGCCTGGCCCTTCTCCTCTGCTCTTCTCAGGACACTCTGCTGGGGTGCAGAAGCTGGAGCTCATGCTCTCCTGGTCTCTCATGTCCTCTGTCAGTACTGATCCACAGACCTATTGAATAAAAGGTCATCTTTTTTTCTAGTGCTTTCTGCGTTTTTGGAATCCAGACCAAAGGATTCTTTTTTTCCTTTGGAAATTAAATGCATCACTTCACTTTGGACTTTTTACAAATAATGTGTTGAAAATAACTCCTCTGCTCCTAAACACTAACCAGAGAGGATTGTGTGGGCAAGATCCTCAGCCAGCACAACCCTCCAGGCTCCATTGCTTTTCATGGAGCTGTACCCCAGCTGAAGGTCTGGTCTGAAACGTGAATCTGGCAACCGGTCCGGTGGTCCACCTGAACCATCCTCCTGCTCATGCCAAGAGTGCCAACACCCGACCTCTCTATAGCGATAAAGTTCACCATCAAAAATCACACACACAACCCCATTGCACAATGTACCCAGACGTCTAGAGCCAAACGGTGGACATCTGTTTTCATCAAGCGACCTTTCATAGTGGATATATTTGGCTTCCTTGCGTTGTATTCAGGTGCAGGGCTCCAAATATACACAGACGCTAATGTGTTTATTTCAATGCACAACTATTTAACTGCAGGCAGCTGTGACATCCGAAAACTGGCATGCATAATCCTCTGGGATGTCACATCTGCATTTATTGAAAGATTCCACATCAATATACTCGAGCTAGTGTTTGCATATGTTGGGAGTTCTGCACCTGTATGTATACCAAGACATCCCAAAAACGGAGTTCTAGATCTATTGCATTTCTACTCTTTAGTGATTGAAAGGTAAGCCCATATGGGCAGTCCTTTTCTGTTCCTCTTAGAAGGAGAGAGAAATATCACATTTACCCTTCTTGGCACATCAAACTCAGCAAAAAGGAACACGAAAATGTTTGCCTATTCTTAGCTCTCAGCACACATTCAAAGCTCAAAACTTAACAGCTCTTGCTATAGCAAAAAAAAAACCTCCCAATGTGAGTCTCTCTTGATAGTTGTTAAGGTCCCCCCTTACTCTTCCAAACTAGATCAAATTTTCCATTATCTTATTTTCCAATTCATCTGTCGTTCACCTCTAATGGCCTTGTTGCATAAGTTGTTTTTGCCTGAATAACAATGATGAACGAGATTGTCATCATTCTGTTAGGAGATGTTTCCTAAATGGTTTATCATCTCTCCCAGTATTTTTTTCCTAAGCTTTTCCGTTGCTTTTACCCTCATTTGTACTTGTGATCAAATGACTTCAGTATTTAGCAAGCTCTTCATCCTCTTAATTTGTGTATGTTATGTTTGAACTTACAGAATGGTTGTCTGAACAGCCCTTTTGCTTTCCGTAAGGTTTGTTCCAGTTGCAGTGTATAACTGCATGCTGCTATTGAATGAGTAGCAGTTCCATTAATCCTTGCAATGAAGCTGTTTCCCTCTTCATCCACATCTTTCTCCTCAAAAGTCCATGGAACCATTATGTTTGCCCTATTGTCAGTGGTGACCTTAAAACTTGCTACTTAAACTGACAAAAATAATAATTTTTCCGGTCAGTTCACTGTAAATTTATTAGCAAGTTTTAGAAAAATAAATCTTAAAAAGAAAAAAAAAGTGCATTTATGTTAATGGCTTAAATACACATTTAGAGTTCATGAAATTTGTAGAATCCACTAACTACCTTAGGTAGCTGGATGGATCTGGGAGAACAGCAATAACAGATCAAGCAGTTATCAGATTAATAATATTCCTCTGCATGTAAGGAACATTGACACCAATTCATACAGAAGCAAAAGAAATTGAAAAAACAGACAATGTCCCTGACTGACAAATGCAAATAGGTCATTAATCCTAAAATACTCATGTGGTATTTAAAAAATATTTAGCCAAAAGGCCAGCTATTGTGTTCCCGGTCTGCTTTTATTATTCTTGGGAGGATGCACCGTTATGTCAGCAATAAGGAAAAAGACGCATTGTTTTGGGATTTGTCCATGGAAAGAGAGGAAAGGAGCAAGATGTTACAAAAGGGCCACCGCAGGCTGCAGCTGTTTGGCACTGCCAGATTTAAAGACCCAGCTCCAGAAGCACCCGCCAGGAATAAAAGCCACAAACAAATGCTGCTTCGCCAGCGAGGAAATCAACAGGTTTCAACTTACACAAGCAAAATGCTCCCGAAAGATTTTTTCCCTTGCGGTTTGATAGAACCACGGTGCTCTATGTAATGATGTAATGTAATAATGTCACAGTTTTCTCCTTTTTTGATGAAAGCGCTTTGCTTAGAGAGGGGAACGTGCGTAGCAGCTGACATCCAGATAACCGAGAGGCACAGCTTCACCGCGAGGGTGGATGAAGGGCTACAGTCCAGAAGAGCACAAAGCCCTCCAACTCCACGGCTGGTTGAGAGCCACGTGGTGCAGAGCCCAGTCCTGACGAAGGCTGCGCGTGCCCTCAAATAACCCGGCTTAGAAAGTCTAGACAAGCAGCTAGATCGTGCCAAGGCACTTGCTGAAATCTGTTGTAATAACTGAGCGCCTCAAGGTGTTGCTGTCCCTTGTTTCTTATTTGTCTTGTTTGCAACTTCTCTTCACCCTTGTTTTAATTTCAAAGCAATTTTCTGCTGAATCTGTGCGGATGTGCAGAATGGTGTAAAACAGATAAATGTGAGATGAGAGCTAGAAGTACCAAACTCTTCCCGCTGCTCGCCGGGTCACAACATAGACGGGTGCTTAGCTTCAAAATTGTTGCTGAATTCTTTATGGTTCCTCTTCACTGTGACAAACTGTCCTTTATACCAACTGGCTGACAACAAAGGGATGTTCCCCCTGCAACTAACTTAAGCCAGTAGATTTGCAGCATTTTGCAGTTGCCATATCTCAAGATGCTGTCACATCTTTCCTTCTAGCAATAAAGAACCTATTGAACCAGAGAGTCAGTCAGTTTTCCCATTTTTAAAGCTAAATGGAAGGGGAAGAGTACAAAACTGGCAGAGCTGAAAGATGGCATTGTACATTGGGTATCATGTAAATGTGGATTTGTGTCAGGAATTATTTTTTCTCAACCAAGCACAAAATGCAAAAAGCCATTACTCACTTTATGCATCATATGTCACAGTATGAAATCATCTCTAGCAGACTGACAGATGGAGCTGGAATTATATTTGGTGTTTCCATATGTTAGTGGTTAATGGAAGAAGCTCAGAGGTCCAGTCCTGCAGAACCGAGTCACGCAAGCGAACCCTGTCAGAGGCGGCTTTGATGCTGGTGGGGTCCACCTTGCCCAGGCACAGCGGCCGTGCTCCACAGCGTGGTCCCCACCCTCAGGGAGTGCTCCACCATTTAACTGCATACAGCTCCATCCACTCGCAGATTGTCAGCCTAAACGAGGTCAGGGCTATATATGCATCGAGAGTGACAGCTACCCGCTACTACAGTGTACATACAATAAATGACTTTTTTAATATGAAAATTTGCCATCTGCCCACTCGCATGGAGAAACTTAGACTTGCATGCAATTCAAAACCTCCTTCGAAAAATAGAAAGAAACTCAAGTATATCCTCTGATCAGAAAACCTGAACATTTAGTTTTATCTTTACTCCTCAAGGTGTTATCATAGCCTAAACTTACAAATATATGCAATAAATGAAGCATTAAGATTTCTTTCCTTTTTAAGGGTAAGAGCAGTTTCAGTCAGAATCTGACCAAGGGCAGACATATTTTCTGGTGTGAGGACACTACTGGCAGGCAGGGATCCCATCCCAGGCGTCCCACCACTGCTGCCTGCCACCACTCACGCTCTCAGAGGATATGACCCCTCTGACCCCCCAACTACAAGAAGGGTCAGAAGGAGGATCCAGGGAACTACAGGCCTGTCAGCCTGACCTCGGTACCAGGAAAGATCATGGAGAGGATCATCTTGAGTGAGCTCTCATGGCAAGTGCAGGGCAGCCAAGGGATCAGGGCCAGCCAGCATGGGTTTAGGAAGGGGAGGTCCTGCTTAACCAACCTGATCTCCTTCTGTGACCATGTGACCCGCCTTCTGGATGCGGGGAAGGCTGTGACGTTGTCTGTCTCGGCTTTGGTAAGGCCTTTGACACCGTCCCCCACAGCATTCTCCTGGAGAAGCTGGCGAATCATGGCATAGACAAGTGTACTCTTCGCTGGGTTAAAAACTGGCTGGATGGCCGTGCCCAGAGAGTTGTGATTAATGGGCTGAAATCCTCTTGGCGGCCGGTCACCAGTGGTGTCCCTCAGGGCTCAGTTTTGGGGCCGGTTTTGTTTAATATCTTTATCGATGATCTGGATGAGGGGATTGAGTGCACCCTCAGTGAGTTTGCAGGCGACACCAAATTGGGTGGGAGTGTTGATCTGCTTGAGGGCAGGAAGGCTCTACAGAGGGACCTGGACAGGCTGGATCGATGGGCCAAGGCCAACTGTATGAGGTTTAATAAGGCCAAGTGCCGGGTCCTGCATCTCGGTCACAACAACCCCAAGGAACGCTACAGGCTTGGGGAAGAGTGGCTGGAAAGCTGCCCAGCAGAAAAGGACCTGGGGGTGCAGGTGGACAGCCAGCTTAACATGAGCCAGCAGTGTGCCCAGGTGGCCAAGAAGGCCAACAGCATCCTGGCTTGTATCAGGAATAGCGTGGCCAGCAGGAGCAGGGAAGTGATGGTGCCTCTGTACTCGGCACTGGTGAGGCCTCACCTCGAGAACTGTGTTCAGTTCTGGGCCCCTCTGTACAAGAGGGACATGGAAGTGCTGGAGCGTGTCCAGAGGAGAGCTACCAGGTGGTGAGGGGTCTGGAGACCAGGTCATATGAGGAGAGGCTGAGGGAGCTGGGCATGTTTAGCTTGGAGAAGAGGAGGCTGAGGGGAGACCTCATTGCCCTCTACAGCTACCTGAAAGGAGGCTGTAGAGAGGTGGGTGTTGGCCTCTTCTCCCAGGTGAATAATGACAGGACCAGAGGAAATGGTCTGAAGCTGCAGCAGGGGAGGTTTAGATTAGATATTAGGAAGAATGACTTTACTGAAAGAGTGGTCAGGCACTGGAACAGCCTGCCCAGGGAGGTGGTTGAGTTGCCATCCCTAGAGGTATTTAAGAAACGTCTAGATTTGTCACTTCAGGGCATGCTCTAGTGGCAGAGATTGTAGGGGGGTTTTTTTGTGTTTGTATGGTTGGACTCGATGATCTCAAAGGTCCTTTCCAACCATGAAGATTCTATGATTCTGTGATTCTATGATCTGCCGGAATAGCTGCTTGCATAATTGCTCCCCATGGATTTTGTCAATACTCCAACTAAAATTTATATACTGGGTTTTTCTAACCAAGATCTGAACTGGATGACTGAGTTTTCACACGCTGAATATACATCAGCAGGTCTGGAAGAGCAGCAGCTTCCAAGGTGGGCTGGTACCCGGCTGCTTATGACCAGCAGAGGGGTTGGGACTTGGTGGTCTGTGTTGGCTGCGAGCAGGGCAGGAACTGCCCTGGCTGTGGGAGCGGGGCTCAGCAGTCTGACTTCAGAACCAGATGTCAAAGAGCTGCATCGTTCATCCTCGGTGACCAAGTGTGGTGCTGAGCTGTCACAAATAGATGTAGTGGCTCCCTTGGAGATTGTTTCGGCATCTTTTATGTGTAGTTGCATTGCAGCATGTTTTACAGCCTGCGCATCTGCTGAAGACCTTGTCTGTTCATTGGTTACTGTACCATCACATATTTACTCCTTGCAGATGATTAGCACGTCTTTAAAGTATTTTTCTAAAGCTGTCTCTTGCACATGCTTCTGAGCCTAATAAAGCTCTGTGTTTTTGTTAAATGTGCATTGCTGTCTGCTTAACTGTGAAAAACAGAAAAGAAAAACAGAGAGGCTGCTGTGACTTGCCAAAAGGTTTCATGTAAGTATTAAAAAATCAGCAAGCAACCAATACATGTCCTCATGTTCCCAGTCAGAAAGCAGAGGGTTTTGCATGTAAGTGGTTATTTAATATAGTGAATAAATCAATCCTCCCAATATATTTAATCAGATTAAAGAGGTTCAGTACACCTCTTGTGGATTACCTGTTTCCTCACATCAGGACTTTAAAAAACTGAGCAAAATTAACACTGAAAATGCTGTAAAATACTGGGGAGGGGGGGTGGGGGAAGCATGTTTTAGCAGCTGTTCCTTAAAATAGAACTGACATAATGTGAGCCCCACTATTTCCCTTGCTTTCTTTCATCTTAGCCCTGAATTGCTTTCATGGATATCTTCCACTCATGTAAGGAAATTTGCAGTGCTTGGTCCTTGCTTCATGTAAAAGCACTGCTCTGCAGTCTGAGAGGATGTCAGTAGACTGCACCGAGCCACATCATCTACCTGTCACTTTTGAAACCTGCATTCAAACAAATTTGAGAAGCCAACCACCTTGTTTCTTAGGTGGTCACCAACTTCTGCAAGTGCTGGAAGTGCTGGTGAATTATCTGTGTTCCTCCCTTGATGGCCAAGTTTGACATCCTAACGTGTGGGAAGATGTCCTGTGCAAATGAATGAGGGACTACTAAGAGAAGTACCACTGGGAGGGGGTTCTGGGGCACTAGAGGTGACTGGGGCAGATTGCCTTCAGTCATCTCGATCTAATTGTTTCATGAAGAAGTTTTGGAATTACTGCTTTATATCACATCTCTGTAGAGGGACTTGATCTCACCATATCACACTAGTACTCTTCCAGAAATGCCAACGTGAAACATGAAAATAAGGTACCAAGCACAATACCCATTGTCTTTCATATCTCTCTGTTTCTTTGTCACCAACCCAACACCCATACGTATCTCTGCAATGCTCTGATGTTCTTTCAGCTGCTCTTTCTCTCTAAAAAATGTCAACACACCATAAACGCACCACATGGTGTTAGGAAAATGTCCTCTAGTGTATTCAAGTACTTTATCACCTCTACATATGGACAAAATGAAGCATCACCCTGGGCAAATAAAAGCCTTATGCTAACATAACATCAGCCGAGGAAATGTCAAGGCGACACCAGGAAGGCAGCACTTCAGCACTGCTTCGGCTTGGAGATGTGGGGTGTACGGCCAGTGAGCCCAGGGCTACACACACATACAAGTTAGCCCTGTGGACACAGGCAACCAAAGCTTTTAATGCACCAGGAGAGGTCTGTGCACGGAATTTCATTTGCGTTCTCAAAAGCAGAGGACAGATGTTGGCACCCAGTAGCACAGACAGACGGGCCAGGGTAATATTTCATGAGGATGTGAAGCAGTGACTGGAGAGATAAGCCAATCCCTCACGGGCAACTTTTTGGTCACTGAGAGAACAACTTCTGCACTATTAATTGGGAAGAGTAGAGCTGTCTTGGCTCCAACAAAGTTACAAGGATTGTTTTGCCAAGGCTGCAAGGGAGGATTTGAAGGATTCTGGCCAGGTCTCCGCTACGAAGCTTTACGAGCATAGCTGTACTGGCTACGAGCACACACAAATCACACCTCGCAACACCAGCAAAAGCCCTGATCTGGGCACAACTGTGCTTTCAGATAATACTTCAGTTCGTACTTTGGGACAGGTTTGAGCTAGGCTGGAAGCAAGCCCCGTCAGAGACGTCCCACCTAGATGCGGTCCTCTGCTGTGATGGGGCCGGGGGTGGCTGCCAGAAGAGGCCGGGCAGACTTGGGGCACCTAAACAGTGCTAAAGTCTCTCAACATGAGGTTGTTCCGATTGAAACCAGCTTTCCTCCAGGGGAAGGTAAATTCTTGCTAGCCAGCCAGCGTGGACTGGGTGGTTCAGACCCTTATCTGCAGAGAACTCCTGCCGTTAAGAATTAATAACGTTCAGAAACAGGATGGTCACTTGGTGCATGTCGGCAGTCACATCCCTCAAAGGCAGAACTGCCAGGACTGAAGAAAACCCAGATGGGCTGAGGGAACCCTGTAAAGAGAGAGAGAGGAAGAGCAGGAGGAGGTTCCTTCACCAGGACAGGGTGGCTGAGCCACCTGCAGCTCAGCAGCTCGGGAGATGCTCTGGCAGAGCTGGGCAAGCAGCTGACCCACAGCCAGCACAGGAGCCACATCGTACTGGGCTTCCCCTATTCCTTTTTGAACAAACAGGACACATTTTGGAAGAAAGAGGAGTAGTGGTAAGGTTAACTGCCAAGTAGATAATGCACAAGGGCAGAAAAAATAGTGTTATTGAACTCTGAAAGCTGAAGCACTTGTTGTTAATTACTTTTAGGCTACTTTGATACTGTGTGTGTAGGACTGATCATCCTGAAAACCATGGCATTACCACTTATGCAGAGGGCAAGACGAGCAATGAAAATAAAAGATGAATTGGTATTTATTTTGCAGGCTAATTAGATTGCTTTTGGGAAATATATGAGTCTATTTAAAGTAAATGATAGCAAAAGTCACTGATCATTAAATGCAATGTGCACATTAAATGCAATGTGATCATTCAATGCAACATGCACAAATGCACAAATGCACAAATGCAATTTACAATGTGCACATAACTGATGATCAGCATCCCTGCATGCTTAGAACATACTGTTTTTCAGGTTTTTTACATATTTTATACGTACTTTTGCATATATTTTACATATGTAGATCTTCTTTACATAGCATCCTTTACTAATGAGAATGTGGTATTTAAGATGTAGAAGTATTAAAGGGATGTAACACTACAGTATTTGGCAAAGTACGTATACAGTAGTTTTAAAGATGTCTGATCTAAGTTGTAAGTATTTTCCCTTCTACAGAAAACATCGTACTTGGGTAGCAAAGGGCAATAGCATCTCACCCAAATGCTGTTACGGTGAATCTAACCAGCCACACCACAGTGAGACCGTAGTCTGTAGTGTTGACTTCAACACCTCTTAAAGCCTATTCACTAAAATCTGAGACCGGGATGAATACCCCATTTCAAATTCCCTAGTGAAAATTCAGAAAACTATCATCCTCTGACGTACTAAAATGCTTAACCTAAGGATGGATCTTACATCAGTCCCGTCCTCACTGAAGACACCCAAGTCCAACCATACAGACTACAACCTTAGGTTTTCTTTATTATATTAATTTTGCCATCCAATAGTCAGCATTTTTACTATCATGATAACTGCATTTCTAAAGAGCCTGTCATTCTAGGTTGTCAACCATTTGGATTACATTTTTTAAGTTTCCCCTATATAAAGAAACACGTTTTCCCTGCTCTTCTTTTTAATGCCGGTTTTCGTACAAAGTAAGGGTCAACAGCCAGTTTTTAATTATGGAAGATAGATACACTGATACGCCTTCCAGTTTATCTTAAGGTGAAACCTTTTGCAAAGCCAAAAGCTGTGTTACACAGTAAAACAATTACAGAGACCTGTGCAATACTTCTAGTACTTTAATTGCAACCTATAGGAGGAGCTGCAATATTACGGTCACTGAGTAATACTCATCCAGCTTTCTTCAAAGCCAATGGTGGACTACTGTTGCCATCAGTCAGAAACAAATTGGGCCTTGAATGTGTACCCATTTCAGTAAATTGCTTGTTAGCTTATCCCATCAAAACTGCAGTTGAGCGTACCGTTGCCAGGCTGAGACAACACTCACGTTCGTTTAGAGAGGTAGCGCAGAAGTGTGACCGTTGCAGAATACGGATTGTTTTGGCTTCTCTGCTTCCATCAGCCACCCCCGCAGAGGGGAAGGCAGGCAAGGCAAGGCAAACCCAGGCAGCTCACAGCTCTGGCTGATAGGAAGTAATGGTCTCTAGCAGCCCAGCGCTGCCATTGCTGGACAATGGTGCGGCTTTCGTGGACCTCTACAAAAGCCTGGAGACCTGCAAAAGAATCCCAGAAGCGTGGGAGCATGAACTCCAAGCGCCAACCTGCCTGCCTGTCCTTGTTGTCCTCGATGAGAAATACCTGAGAAGTCAATACAGAGTTCCTAATAAATTGTATTCCTGGAGATTGCAACATGGTCTTTCCTCGGCACATTTACCAAAATGAATACAAAATTTGCCCATTCCATAAACCTCTTAAAAATCTCTGCATGCAGTAAAAGGGTTAATAAGTCAGCTTCTTCTCTGCCTGTAGACATTAGTTTTTATGGCTAAATGTTAAATTTTAGAGTTACATACATTTTATATGCACTGATTTTTATTGCCTAGAGAGTTCTGCATTTATGAATCATCCTCAGGTCCTTTAGCTATTTGAATCTAGGAATGAAAGTTAAAACGCTGCATGGTACTAATGTAGTTTGTTTTTCTTCAAAAAAAAAAAAAAAGCAAATGACAAAGCATTAAATCCAAGGCACAGTTAAAAATTCTAATTTTCAGGAAAGAACGTAAAGAACATTTAAACTAATGAACACCTGAAGTGACACATACCCCAGTGAAACATTCAAAGAACTAGAAGTTGTATGAAATTATACGTATGAAGAACCGCTTGCGAATGAGGCAAAGCCCCTTTCTTATATATGCATACTTCTTGGACACTTTTTAAAAAAAGCAAACTCTTCTCCCCAACAGACAAGTGAAACTGCAAACTCTAATATAAACATCACTTTCCCCTACACCCACGCTAAAATATTTCTGTAATTTTCAAACAATGCCGTGTGTTCTGCTACCAAATTGCATCAAGAAGCTCGCGCAGCTTATCCATAACGTTGTTGTCAGAACCGTTTATGGAACGTGTAATTCATCCGCAGGGTCTATGTCTTGAAACACAGTTTATTATTCTGGGCTCCCGGCAAAGTTCAGCGCTTTGGATACAAAAGCTGCTGACAGTTCATTTTCATTCCTCAAGTCTCCGCGTTTCTGTGTTTAAATCCAGCGGAGTCCTGGCAGGCTGTCGTCTCGAGGAGTGCACCTCCAGCTAAAGACACGGAGGGAAAGATTTTTATTAGCAGAAGATAACTATCAAACTAAATTACAGCCTGACTCTTTAAGGATGGATAGATACATTTGGGTAGAAACATAAAGGTAATTTCCATAAAACTCATCAGAAAAATAGACACTTCTCATACGGTTTTCGAGTGATATAGCCTTCTTGCTAGCTACAGGGCAGCCAAAATAATCCTTCACTGGAGAAGCAGCCACTGGATGGGTATTTATTAGCTACCTAAATAATTTGAAAAGGAAGTAAAATTAATTAGGATCAAAAAGTGAGCAACTGGAAAGCTGACATATACCATCAAATGCAAGTGTGTGAATTAATGCAAACTTAATCTTGTAAAGTGTTGATCTCTGAACCAAGCCCAGCAAGTCACTTAAATGCGCTTTCTAGCTATAAACATGTCACACGAGACCCACCAGGGTACAACCACAGGCAGCCGGTTTAGCGTGGCAATGAACAGGGACACGATGCCCAGCGTCTTGCAGGATTGCTCCCTTTATCCTCATTTTATATGTCCTGGAGTGTAAGATTTAACTGCATATACCTTCCAAATATGCAACATCTGCAGTCAGAGAGAGACACAAACATGCAGATCCCGAAGTCTGCTTCTCTACTTATATGAAGGCTAGTCTAATTTAAATGTTTGCATAGCCACCGTTTAGAGAAAGAGTTTACATTTAAATGATGATACCATTTTTGTTAAAGCAGCTCTAGCCCACCCAGCAAGCTGTAAATCCTTCCAAGGTGAATTCTTCGACCTCTATGAAAGTTTTGTTCCCAAACAAGTAATTTTCCCCTAATTTTCTATTTTCTTTAATGCTTTCTTATTAGCAATAACCACCACATCTTGCCTACCAGGCAAAGCTCTTAAAAGATAAGTAAATGTCGCAGAAAATGCTGGACGTTTCCTAGGGATTATTGCATGCCTTTAATTTCTTAGTAAATTCAGGTTGATTTAGGCGTATGCGGGAATTCTGTTGCAAGGATTGAAGTTGCCGACTACTATGAGAGTCTCAGAAACCTCAGGGATGAGGTACAAGAGTTAAGAGACATAAAGTAGGAATGTATTCCAGCATTCCCAGATGTTTCCTATAAGCACAAACTGAAACCACAATGTGATTTCATTACAGTCAACACCAATTTCCATTTTAACCCTATTAAATGATGAGTGGATCATGATAGGTGATCCTGATAATTCTAGCTGACTAATGTTTTCCCATTAAGTTCTTGTTTTCAGTGGCTTCTATTTTGCCAAATACAACCGTTTAGACTACATTTTTCTTCTTTACTCTAACCGGTTATGTTTTTGTTTTGATTTTTAGGTTTCGGTACAGCCAGTTCAGCTGTTTCTGAGAAGTACGGGGGGAAAAAGTCAATAACTTCGCCAGAGCTTAAACTAATATTTTAGATGCTTTTTTTTAGCATGCTCTTTATGTTTACGTATAGCAGTAGGGAAAAGCAACTGAGCAAGATTTGTGCCGTGCCTGTGAAAAACCCCTACTCTGGGCAAATTGTGAGATTCTAAAATATATATATATTATATTTATACATATTATATACATTTTCTAAATATGTTTTCTATATATCCATTTTAAATACATATATATGAAAATACAATATATATATATAAAAATACAATATATATAAGTATTGTATTTATATATAGAACGTATCTATACACACGGTGATTGGCAGAACTTAATGGATATCTACTGAAAATATCACTGGGCATCCCATCTGCACTGACCATGGCTCGTCCCTCCTGAAACAACTTACCAATACCAGGTACAGCAAGCACACCGGCAGGAAAAGATTCGGAACTCTGAGTGAATTTTCACTGCAGAAATCACCCTTTGACCAGGGAAAATAAAGAGTCAAATTGGGGGCAGAGGGGAAACCTTCTTGGTTTTAAAGAATTTGCTCCTCTGGTTCCGTGTGGCTCCCGTGCAAAGTGCACTTCCCTGAGGTTCCTGACCCTGATCCCCTTCCTTCTGTCCTGACCTGCTGGGCTTTGCCAGCCCACCCCACTCCTGGCTGGTTCCCAGAGGGCCAGTGCAGAATAATGCAGAAGTCGGCTCCGTCATTGCTCCATTGGAAGGAGTTCACTCAGTACCATACATTCCAACAGAAATTAGCCCACATCGCTAAATTGCTAACTTAGCACCCCAAATGCACTACGTGTCTCTCCGTAAAAATCAGAGCAAGGTCCTCAAGAACCACGAACTGAACCCGCAGTTCATGATCTACATTACTGTCCTGTGATTAACACGCTGATCTCGGCAACCCCCAAGGTTTCCTTCAAACCTTTGCTGGGTGTCTGGTCTGTGTAAGTGTTACCAGCTGCTTCTCGAACTCATCTAGTGGGAGCCTGGGCTGGGTAACTAAACGTCTTTAGGTCAGTGCTACTGACTGTCCTTTGTGGATCTGCTAAATGGAATTAAATGTGGTAGGAGAATCTATTTACATTTTTTAAGACATTTTGAAAGTGTTAGAAGAATAAGGTGTCTGTAGCGCTCAGTATTCCAAGTCAGGAAAGACGAACATGAAGATAGTTCCTTATAAATTGCTCCTTGGGAAAAGATGTGCTGCTGGACTGATGGGCTCTAACCGTGCCATCCCTGTTATCTTGAAATGTCTCCCTGCAAGTGGGCTTGATGTGGGTGACATGTGAAACAACGACTATAGCCTGAAAGGCTGTAAGTACATGAACGCATGACAGGTGCCTGAACTGACCACCACTTTCGTCAGTGAGAAGGAACACAAGAGATTAGCACATGGCTGTAAGAAGAACAGAGAAAGCTCATTTATTTTTGTACTTTGGGAACACAGGAGTGACTGATTCAGCTCCCGTCCCTTTCATAGAATCACAGGATGGTTGAGGCTGGAGGGACCTCTGGAGGTCATCTGGTCCAACCCCTCTACTCAAACAGGGCCAGCTACAGCTGGCTGCGCAGAGTCATGTCCAGGTGTTTTTTAGATGTTTCTCCAAGATGGGAGACTCCATGACCTCCCTGGGCAACCTGTGCCACTTCTTGGTTACCCTCACAGTGAAAAAGCGTTTCTACATGTTCAGAGGGAACCTCCCATGTTCCAGTTTGTGCCCATCGCCCCTGGTCCTGTCACTGGATATCACAGAAAAGAGCCTGGCTCCTTCCTCTTTGCACCCTCCCTTCAGGTATTTATATACATTGGTAAGATCCCCCTGACCTTTCTCTTCTCCAGGCTGAACAGTCCCAGCTCTGTCAGCGTTTCCTCATAAGAGAAATGCTCCAGTCCCACAATCATCTTCGTTGCCCTTCGTTGGGCTTTCCAGTACGTCTGTGTCTCTCTTGCACTGGGGAGCCCAGCACTGGACACGATACTTACTCCAGGTGCGGCCTCACCAGCCCTGAGTAGAGGGTTAGACTCACGTCCCTTGACCTGCTGGCAACTTTAACACAAATTTCTGAGAGTTTATCATATGTATCATAATCAGGGCAAGCAAGCTATAGCTCTAAATTTTAAGGACCAAATAGTCCTGATTTTGCTTTTTACAAAGTTCTGTGTTCTTCATTTTCCCGTCCTAACTTTTGAAAGCAGCTTTCTGAAAGTACATAGTATTTGTAGGCACAATTAATAAAATATATGTACTGGAAATACAATCCCAGTTTTGGATTTAACTCTTAACAATTCTATAACCCAAAGCCATGAATTGCATGTAAATATTTAATTACACACATTTAATTGGACTAGGAATGTGCTTTTCTCTGATGTAGATTTATGAAAGTGATGGTAAAAAGAGATGCTACTTGACTCTCCTTTTTTATGACAGAGTATAAACCATTGGCAGTATTTTAATGTATTGAATATTATTAATGTTTAAATGGAGTGTATAACTTTTTTATTAGAACTTTTCTTTGAATAATTGCTTTGAATTGAATTTAAATTATTTTTTAAATATGACAATGCTATGGACATTTCAATTTCTGAGAATGTTGTTGAAGGGAAATTTAAGAGCAGAGAGATGTATTGGAGATTCAGCATTCACTGACATAGTGGAAGAAGAAACATGACTTTCAAAGGGTCAGTGTTAGCTCCTTCCTATGTTTTATATGGAGTAGATTGTTCAAAAAAAAAAGCACCAAGCAAATACAGAATAGAATACATGAAAAAAGCAGGCACAATATCGCCTGGTGGAGGGTTCCATTTATGAACACCAGCAGCATAGAGGCCAACCTTCTTATGCCAAGAGTCTTCTAATAAGAGCTGCCTCTGGCCACCATGCTTCAGGTGTGTGCTGGAAGAGGAGCCTTAGCAAGCCCCCCATGGCATGTTCAGAGTTACTCACAGGGCCCTCACCATGCATTGTACAGGACTTTGCTGCCTGAAAAGCCCCTGATGCAGCGTGTGCCCTGTGCCAAACTCCTCGACATCTCAGCTTGAACTGCCCCTGATGTCCCAGGGCATTTGCTTGGTCTGAGGGACTGAAACCTGGGAAGCAGCGCTAGCACAGGAGTTCCTTCATCACCTACTTTCACTCTAATCAAACCTCTTTTCTGCACCTGGACAGTATTTTCTCACCCTAGCTGGTCTCTGCCTAGCTTACAAGTACTGAGATAAGCTCATCTATTAAAGTAAGGTGATTACCAGAATGATTTGATTTAGCATTAGTGACTTCTTGTAATCTCAACATTTTTCTCACTGTATCTGCTGGGTAGGATTGAGCTTTTCTTAACAGCCCAGTCACCTTAAAATCAAAACATCACCTGATAATGATTTTTGCCAGTAGGAGATGGACAAAATTTGTTAGAGCTTAAACTAACTGCACAATCAGTGGGGATGCCGCAGCTCAAGTCAGACTTCGTCTGCTGCTAAATCCAGTCCCTCCCTTGCATTAACTGAAGCAGCCTGCATAGACCTGGCGTGGTTTCACGGCACACACCAGCGCTGCTCGCTGCAGGGACCTGCGGGTACCCGACCTCCTTTTCGATAAAAGAAATATGGGTAGGAGAAGCCATACTGCCGCATTGTAACAGAGCTCCACGTGGATTAATTTTACTCAAGACTGCTGATGCAAAACGCAGCGCTACTGCAACCAGTTTGCTCCCAGCACTTGGCCTCCCTCATTTACAGCTTGGCTTGGGTAGTTGTTATACCACACCAGAATATGGCCCTGGAGACCAACATTTACGGTGTACAGTTCCTTTGCTCTCACCTCACCTCTGCATAATACATGTGAAGGATTAAGCAGGCATATTAACAGGTTGGAGCCCTGGCCCTGAGGGACAGGGATGGGGACCTGCTGCTTGGTGACTGGGGAGGGACCTTACCCAGCCCTCCTCCCTCTGCTGAAACCAGCCCCAGGGAAGGCCAGGACATCACGGGGTGGAAACGTGGCTCCAAAAATGCACGCTTCTGAAATTCTGTGTGGTCGTTGGAGGGTTTTTTTGTGGTTTGTTTTGTTTTAAATCACAGAAAGCTGTTGGGGTTGCGGCGTGTCCCATCAATCAGCACACCACGCAGTGTCTATATTAAACATCCTACCGAGTCCCATCGGGAGCGTGAAATTTCCGATGACAGAAGATAAGAAAATATTCAGCAGGTTTTGTTAAACAATTTATATGTTAAGGGACTAAAAGGTCAGCAAGAGGAAATTGTGTTTTATCTTCCTTGCATATATATTGCTTGATGATTAGGTCAAAAATGCTACAAATACAGATGTAAGTGAAAAATATGACTATTCATAGGCAGAGATGGGAAAACAGAGGGCTTTGTTATACTGTTCATTTTGATTCCCAAAAAAACAGATTCAGAGAAAGGTTGTGCATTGGTACAGAATGGGAGAGCTGCTTTTCTGTCACTTGTGGGTATTTTTGTTCTTTTGCCGTACTGTACCTGCAAAGCTTGTGTAAAATTTCTAGAAAAATACATTTTTTATCAATTCTTGTCCATCTCCCGTGCAAAAATGCATGGAGAGCTATTTCATCCTTCAATTGGCAATATTAGATGAGTGCAAATTAGTTACATTTCCATCCTATTGACCGCTTAGGGGTTTGATCTTGTCTTCAAACACTTGCAGGGTAGTACCTCAGTAGACCTGCTAAGATTGGTTGGATAATTAGTGCTGAAAAATCTGTAGTTTGCATTTCCGATTTCATGGGGGGGATGTATGATGGCCTTTCTGGAAAAAGAACTCATCAAAGGGAAGGGAAAAACCAAATTCAGACCTTCTGTGTAGGGACTGTGCCTTGCCTCGGCTGAATTGAGTCAGAAGGTTTTAGCAATGAAGCTTCTGTTATGTTGAATTTAAGAGCGGTTTTCATTTCAGAAAAAAAGAAATGAAAAAGAATAAAGAATTTTTAAGGCACTGGGCAGGCACCTGGGCACAAGGCATTTCTGGGTTTTTTGCCCAGATCTGTCATTGACTTTTTGATTATATCTTGTGGGTCCTTTTATTTTTTGAAGGAAAAAAAAAAGCAATAATAAGAATGTTAAGAAAATGGGGAGGTTTGATTCACTGCAGCATGATCTGTAGGGTTATGTTGCAGGCTGGGTAAGGAGACCTTCAGTGTATTTTGGTCCTTCTTTATATCCATTTTGCCGTTTGTCTTTGATACGTACTGGCTATAATCCTGTGGTTTCAAGTTCAACAAGGCCAAGTATAAGGTCCTCCACATGGGTCACGGCAATCCCAAGCACAAATACAGGCTGGGCAGAGAATGAGTTGAAAACAACCCTGAGGAGAAGGACTTGGGGGTGTTGGTTGATGAGAAGTTCAACATGAGATGGCAATGTGCTCTCACAGCCCAGAGAGCAAACCGCATCCTGGGCTGCATCAAAAGAAGCGTGGACAGCAGGTCAAGGGAGGTGATTCTGCCGCTCTACTCTGCTCTTGTGAGACTCCACCTGGAGTACTGTGTCCAGCTCTGCTGTCCTCAACATAAGAAGGACATGGACCTGTTAGAGTGGATCCAGAAGAGGGCCACAAAGATGATTAAAGGGCTGGAGCACCTGTGCTATGAAGACAAGCTGAGAGAGTTGAGGTTGCTCAGCCTGGAGAAGAGAAGGCCCCAGGGAGACCTTATAGCGGCCTTCCAGTACCTGAAGGGGGCCTACAGGAGATATGGAGAGAGACTTTTTACAAGGGTATGTAGTGATAGGAGAAGGGGTAATGGCTTTAAACTGAAAGAAGGTAGATTTAGATTAGCTAGAAGGAAGAAATTATTTACTGTGAGGGTGGTGAGACACTGGAACAGGTTGCCCAGGGAAACTGTGGATGCCCCATCCCTGGAAGTGTCCAAGGCCAGGCTGGATGGGGCTTTGAGCAACCTGGTCTGGTGGGAGGTATCCCTGCCCATGGCAGGGGGTTGGACCTAGGTGATCTTTAAGGTCCCTTCCAATGCAAGCCATTCTATGATTCTATGAAAGTCTCCCAAAAGCTGATAAGCTCTGGAGGCTTGTGGTCCTGTTGAATCCGAGGTAGCCAATAAACTCAGGACAGCAAGAGTCTGCAGACTGTGTCCAAGGCCATCAGCACACAAGAGCATCAACACCAGGTTTTATAACTCAGACCATACCCAAGGAGCTGGCAGCTGCTATATGCAGACACAGACCACAGGCGACAGGGTTTATATACACCTGGGTAGGAAGGGACTTCTGAACACCTTCCTAAAAACCACCGGTGCATCGGTATGTCCCTCTGCTTCCAGCAAACACCCAGGGTCGGCCTCCCCAGTGCTGCTCTAGCTGGGTAAAATGAAGGATTGAGGGGGATAATTGAATGGACGGTATCAATAGTTACTTTCTATTAACAGTAACAGCTGGATTCCATTATTAATAATGGCTTAAGTCATAAAATGTGTTCCAATAAATATTGATAGCAGTCTGTATCTCTCCCTGACTGGTTCCCCTATCTGGAAAATTTACCTCCTTCTCCCCCCGTAGTTGGAGAGACAGGGCGACAACGCAAAGAAGATGCCACGCTGTCCCCTGTAGGGGATGGGGGAGGAAGGGACGATGCTCCGGGTGGGGAGGCAGGAGAGAGGCAGGCTGCTACAGGGGCAGGGAAAGAGAGGCCAGCAACGTACCCCAGGTATCCTGGGTTCACCGAGGTCACTCATGACATCTAGGTACTGATAGAAATATGATACATACATTAACAATAATGGTGGCATTAAATTACCAAGATCTTTAGACGGACAGTGCTACAGGCTGTTCTGCCTTTCATTAGGTGAGTAAAGCGGATAGAAGCGGGTAGTCGTGTAAAGATTACCAAGTATTCCTGTCCACAGATGACTTTTTGCAGACACTAACTCGTTTTTGAATGCGGATTAATTTCTGGAAACAGAACACCTCAGTCCACAGAATTTTTCCCTCATTAATAGTGTTAATTGGCTCGTGAATGGACAATAAAATGTTTGCCTTTATGGTCTCCAGCCCTGTTGCTAAGAGCTATATACAGCAACAAAGCGTTCACATAAATTTTCACATTTTTCTTAGCTAAAAACCCAACAGGAAGGAAAAAAAAAAATCCGCTGACATTGATAAAGAATTTGAAAAAGCTCCTATGGTTTTTGCCATTCCAAACTGCCAGTTTATAGCCTGGGAACATTATCGCAGCTTCATTTCCACAACAAAAAGGCCCCATTCTTTTCTTAAGGGTTTGACCGTTCATCCCGTCCTTGGTGTTTTGCATCAGAAACGCACTCGCGCCGTCAGCCGTTCCCTTAGCACTCACCCACCGAGGCTGCCAAAGAAAAGTCTAAGCAAAGGACAAGTGTCCAACAGGTTACTATAGTTCCTTTCGTGCCCTTAAAATTTGCAGGCTTCAGGCGTTTAAAAAAATGTAATTAACATTTGTGCATATGATACATTTAAAAACGGGGTGAACTTTTCGCACTCGGACGTTAACAATTTCCATTTGTCTGGTCTCCAGTAAGTTTCAATTGTTGGTTAGTTTTACTCCAGGGATTTTTGCGGGGCTGGAATCCTGCTGGGTCCTACTAGGCCTTTTACAGACACAGAACAGGAAACGGCCATTTAAATTTTCAATGTAAATCCAGCGAAATGGAAGGTATTTTCCCCCCAAAGGTGAAAGAACAGGATTTCAATTATTGCAAGCTGGTAGGTGGGAGGCATCTTGCTAATACTAAATTATTCAGTTTTTCTTTCACTGTCATTTTATATAGTCGTTTAGTTACAAGTTATGAAAATGTATCAATAATCCACTTACGCTATGTCAGCTTGCTGTGCAAAACACAATCCCATAAGTGAATCAAATATGATTTTAGAAACATTTAAGGGAACAGCAAAGTTCGTGCAGTTGAGGATGGAGACATCACACCGCCAGAGAGCTCACGTAACAGTGTTCTTCCACCAAAGTTCCCCAATTAAATTCCAGAACGGACTAATTGTTAATGGAAATTATCATCTGCTGGTTACTTGATGTCCTACAAGAAGTGAGTCCAATGGTTTTAGTGTAGTTTAGTTTAAAGCATACTGGTCTCTGTATCACAAACGTTACCAGTTGACAGCCTGGTTGGCAATCACCAGCAAATCCACTGACCATTGCATTAGCCTCTGGCGGCAGCATTTGCCAGCCAGGGTGAGGTAAGACAACATCAGGAAATCTGCACCGTGCATATTCCGCAGTAGTAACCTCAACTTCATTCTCTGAGGCTGCCAGGGTGATACCTACCAAAGGTGCGAGTCCACACGGTCCTTAAAAATGCCGTTGAAGTTTTGTCTGTAGGATGTTACACCAATTTGAGCAATTAGAATTGGAAAGAGACAGAATTAAGTCAGTACCACTGAATTTTGTTGACGCGTCTCTTTAAAGAGCGGTGCCCAAGAGAAAAATAATTGCTGCAACACAGAATTTGAGAGTAAACACCTCAGCATTTTAATAACTGCAAAAGCCATTTTTGATGGAATGCCATGAACATTATTGCTGTAAGATAAAACAAAGGGCAATCCTATAAAACAGTATGTAAAAAGACAAAGACATTACTTGTCACACTGCTTATTTCAGGGCTAAAATGCTGGCTGCATGTTCCCACTGCACTATTTTAATGTTCCCAGCTGGTTTCTGCAGGGGAGTGCTTACTTCTCACAAAGGAATGCGACTAACTCTTCAATCAACGCGATTCATATAGGAAACAGAAAAACACTTTTTCTCACAAAAGGAATGTGACTATTGCTTCATCCAACACGATTCATATAGGAAGCAAAGAAAGACTGTCTCCCTATTACCTTTTTGCTCCCCTGTCTCCCTGGGTCGGTGAGACAAAAGGATGCTAATTGCAGATCACTAGCACTGATATGAGATTTTTTGGAAAGCAATGTAAATAAGTGTTGAACCAAAGGGACGTAGTAAGTTCAGAAGCCTCACCCCACGGCACGTACATGTGTAGTCCTCTAGTATGTATGTGCTGGTGTCAGGCGTGAGCATCACGACAGCATTAAAGGCATTAATCTGCCTGCTAATGTCAGAGATAGGATGAAGAAACAGGACCCAGAATATTTACTCCTCCCCAACTGGCAAGAAGCCTGGAAAAAAAGGGCAATGAAATGAAGACCCTGGGAGTCAAAAAGGCAGGAGAGGGTTATAGGTAAATTCAGAGAGGTTCTTGGAAGGACAGATTATCCAAGGCATTCAAAAGGATTACAGATTAAAACTCACAAAGCAGGTGAAATGATTCAGATTGGAGGAAGACATGGTTAGAAAAGAGAAGGTGAAAATGAGTTTAGCAAATTAGTTTTAGATAACAGCAAAAGGATGTTTGGAAATGAGGGCAGAAACGGACAAGGAACTTAGCGATGAAGATAAATTGCCATGGATAGGCTTGCTAATGTCACATGGAATAAAATTATTTGATTTAATAAGTGTGTAGATAGAGAGGCAAAGGAAGAATGAGAAATCAAAGGCAATGTTAAGAGGAGGAGGACAGTAAAATTCTGAATAAACAAACAAGGGAGAAAAGAACATCCTTGGGACAGCTAAGAAAGTCTTATCTGAAGGGAGTTTGAGATGGCATGGTAACATCAAAGAACATATGATGGAGGCAAAAATTCACAAGAAGAAAAGAAAGTTGTAAGTAACAGAAACTGTTGGGGAGGACGAGTTAGTCAAAATAGAGACTATAAAGATAAAAGGAGGAGGACTGAGGGTGAAAATCTGAAGGGTGCCAACAGATAGTGGAGAGAGAGTGGGAGGATCTACCAGAGGAGGTGCTAAGAGAACAGTGTTTGAGGTAAAAGTAGAAAGCAGAGAGCACAGGCTCCCCAAAGGATAAGGTGGAAAGGAAGAAGACGTGGAGAGGTGCCAGCGGTCCTGAAAGCCGCATCAAGGAGGATGTGAATGGAAAGAAGCCCTCTGGCTTGGCTAGGAAAGAACATCAGTGAAGGAGGTCTCAGTGCATACTAAAACTAGATAATAAAGAAAGTCTGATAAATGCTAGCTGGGAATGAATGTTTGGAGGTCTAACTGGGTGTGGGAAAAGCTCAAGGCAGAAAGTGCAATGGTGTTTCCAGGCTGGCTGAAAGAAGCCAGAGAACTGAGGCAAGGCAGCAGCGACATGGCTGAGGAATAAGAGAACAAGGGGCAGCAGGATCGTGTCATACAGGGAACAGAGAGGTAACGCCACAGAAATCTTACCCTCCAAGGAACAGAAAGCAAGGGGAGGTTGCATTTAATTGAGAGGCAAACAGAGGAGGTAGAAAAATCAAAGTAGTTTTAATCATCTTTTAGGGGATTTTGCTATTTAATATTAGCAAAGGGTTGCACGCTTCAAAACTGTCCCCTGCAAATGCAAGATCCAGAAGTCTCAATAGATGTAGTGTCATATATTAAACTGATGCTATAGTTGACCTTGTTTCTTGAAGGAGAGGCAAGAGATTAACTTATATGGAAGCTTTCCAGCCACTGAAAGTACAATAGAACTAGACAAAATATCATAAAATCTGTCTCAGTTATGGGGCAATCTAGCCATTAGCGTTGAGGTGAAAATATTTTGGAGAATCATTAGGGTTGATTAATAGATTTACAGGCCCCGTGAATTACAGAATAAAAATCTGTGGGGACCCATATTTTCGGTCTTTCTTTTTCTGATGAGACTGCAGGGATTAGCGAGGCCACACCAGCCATGAGGCTGAAGTATCAAGGCAGGCTCCTTTTGATTTCTCTCGGTAACTAGAAGATTGATTTACCTGGCATGGTCTGAGAGGAGAACTTGTGCCTAGGTGATTAGTTTAGGAAGTTAGCACGGATCTGTCATAGTTTTCCAGTCATTAAATAATTGTGGCAAAGGAGGGCAGCTCCCAGTTTCCAAGCTACTTGTGGTTTACCAAACGATTTCTGTTGCTCAGAAGGGCTGCTGCTGAGACAGGCTCTACTTGCACCTTGGCACCAACTGTTTGTGCCCTGGTTCCAAGGCGAGGTGCAACAACGATGCAGGGTGCGGTACTGGTACTCTGGTGCTATACCCGTACTGCTGTGAAGGCCGCAGTCCCCTTACAAATTCAGTAAGTTTGCCTCAGACACCAAAATATCCGTCGCTTCAGTGCCAGGACAGTATGTAGCTGCTCTTTGTCACATCCTCATTGCACACGGTGGAGCGTTAGCCGTGCTAACAGCATTGCATTAGTTGAGCATAGAATAAGCCGCTGACCTACAGTAAACCACCGACTAAGGTTGTCAGGCTGGCTCATGGCTTAATCTGAAATATACCAGTGACTTTATGTATTCAACATTGAAAATGCTAGGGCACTCTCCCTATAACTAACAAGAAATATATCCTTGCAGATGACAACTAACTTCCCTGCAACCGGACAAGATAAAGAAATTGTAAAAAGAGCTTTCTAAATATATCGTTCCCTCTTCCTTGTGTAGAAGAGTACCAAATAATAAATGCTATAAGAATAAAAAATGTTTCTAAAGATGGCCACCTGCCATTGTGTGCCTTAGCGTAATTAAGTTCATTTAGTAGGGCAGTGACTTGTCTCCTTGACAGGACCTCTTGCAGGCTGATCTTGGTAAAGATGTTAAACAAGCAATGCATTTTTAAAAAGCGATCGCCCTTCAAATCACACAAACCAAAAGACTGAATTTCATCTGCTTTGAAAATGAATTTTTTATGCCACACAAAATCAGCAACACAGTAGTCATCTTTCTATTTAAAAATGGCATAGTAGGAGGATGCTTTCAGGGTGGTTTGGTTTTTTTTTCCCCCAAAGATTACGTATTCTTTATGGCTTAAGTAGAGAGGCTGCCTAGCCTCATTAGGAATCTGGGTTGACAATAACTTTAGAGAATCTATGCAAATCTATACATTAATACATCTGGTGATTAATAGCATGTGAATTTCTCACAACTCAGATCCACTTATATCTAATTAGAGGCAAGAACTCTGCTAAAGCTTCTAGTCAGAAAGAGACCCAGAATCTCTTTACAGAAAATATTTATTTCATTTGCACTAGTCTGTCCTAGGGAGAAATACAGAAAGGTATGATTTCTCTACTCTTGTTTCTCATGTAGGTGTTGACAGAACTTCTAACTTGCTTTTGAAATCTTAATTCTGAGAAAAGTTAAAGGAAGTACAAGAGGATGATAAAATCTGGCAGATGAGATTTGGCACAAAATGCCTGAAAACCAAAAGCATATACGACTCATGAAAAGACACATCAGAAATTTAGAGGGAAGATGCATTGCACATAACAACTCACAAACCTGCAGTTTCTCCCATGATTCAGAAACCAGTCATCAGAGCTGAAAGATATCCTGGGCACCAGAAATCCAGGACAACCCCAGGTTGTGTTTTAATGACTGGTATTCATTAATAATGGTTGTCTGTTTGGTAGTAAATCAGCTGTGGTCTAATTGCAAGTCCTTGTGAGTTTATTCTTGCATGAAAAAGCCAGCACAACATTTGACCATGCAGTCAACGGTGTGTGGTGGTGGCTCTTCAGGAGCTAAGAACCACATGGCTACAAGGCTAAAACATTTTCTTACTTAAAATATTACTAGGGCACTTGTACTGATGGTGCATGGTAGCTTGTAATTTTGAAACTTTCATTGCACTTGTTCTGTGAATCAACATAGGATTTCACTGTTCAACATTCTTATGCTGGCACCTTTAAGTAGCAGCACTTTGTACATGATCTTTTTATAAATGAGAAGACATAAACGGAGGGAGAACAAATGGAACTCAGGATTTGGGGATTTACATTTCATTTATTTTAGAACTGCCAGAATTCTATTTAAGTCTAATTATATGCATTAAAAAAAATTAAGATATACTTATTTTTAGCACCATAATTTTTGTGGGACCTACAGATTTGTACTTCATGCTTATAATTTCTTTCCCATTATTAACCCTTTCTTCAAACTGACCTGACCTGGCTGGGGTTAGGAGCTCTCCCAGGGAGATTTCAGCTTGTACGGTGGCACTGGAGCTCCCCTTCCTCCCCCTGCCCCCCTTCATCTGAGTACTGGAGACATTATCCCAGTGCAGTTCTCCCCAGAGGCTCGCTGAGGAGGGAGGAGAAGGAGACGGTAGCTCCAGAGCACCAGACAGACAGACAGACACTGCAATACCCCTAAGCAGGACGGGAGGAGGGACAAGGCAGAGCGGTGCAGTGCTGGACAAAAGAGCAGGAGCGAGGATACCGGCATCTAACAAACCTGATAGTGTTGCTTAGTGGATAAACTCAGAATCACCCCCTCCCACTGTACATTTGTTGTCCATCACAGCTGAAACGCTTGGGTCAGTTTAGTTATGGTAACAGAGGCCTCTAGCGGGAGGACAGCAAATGCCAGACAAACACCTTCTGCGAGGATAGTTCAAATGGTTTTACACAAAACTCTCCTTCAGAGTTGTGACAGATCAGTGGATGCAAGTGGTCCGGCTTTCTTTTTGCCCCATCCTTATCTGGTACAGGATACCATACACAGGAACACTATGTACTAGCCAAGCTTGGGATCCGGAGGGTCGTGAAGCTGAGGTTTGTCACCGAGAATGGCTGCACTTGGGTATGAGCATCACAGAAGTGGGACCGAGGTCGTTTATTCCCAAGAAGAGACAGGGCAGAGCCGGTAGTGTGCAATGTGCACACCACGGGGGCATGCACAGGATATTATGACAAGAGATGGGTGAGCTTTGCTGAGCTTTCAGCAGCAGGGAGAGTCATCATGTGAAGATACGGTGTGGATGAAGACAATCTCACTGCAACGCTGTACAGCCACCCACTGACCAAAGAAGTTTTAAAAACAACCTTGTCCTAGTATGCACGGATTTAAAGCACAAGCCCTGACATTAATCTCTAACATTATCATAATCTTCAACATTAAATAACTACCACTTTATTTCAACTCTACAGGGATTCCCTAGAATTTCTTTCATCAGGAATGGCTAAAACATTCCTGAGACCCTTGGCACCAGTCTGGCACATGTGATGCGTACTGGGCCTGCTTGTTTACTCCACTGTATCAGTTTTATCCCAGTGTAAAACTGATATAATAGAGAACCAAGCCTCCAACCTCTGTGTTTGACTCGCCAGACCTTAGCTTTAGCACAGAAGAAAATAAATCAGTGTATAAATCTGTTACATATTTCTCATCTTCTCTCCAGAGGCAAATTCATTTTGGATAGGTGCCCTAGGGAGCAGGAAAGACCGCGTTTTCAGCTTTTGTGATGTTTGTTCCTTCTTTGATCAGAAGATTACACAGTAATCTCAACAATAAAATGAACTCCAAACAATAACAATCCACCAAAGTTTTAGCTGTGTGAAGAAAAGCCTCCTCAGTGAAGACTTTGAGAAGAAATAGGAGGTGATGGAGAGGTTAATTTGGATGTAATTTTATTCTTAAGGTGATTTGACTCATGACTGGGACCAGCATTACTGGAGAAAATGCATTGAACCTCTCTGATGGGAGGTGAACTCAATCACTAGCAAAGGTCCTACAGCAGTGGTCCATGACTCTCAGGAAGCATGGTCAGTGAGCAGGTGATGAGACCACTGCACGCGTGCAGTCCTCAGCAGCACAGCCCAGATGGGTGTTATGTGTTGCTCTGCCCTCTTCTCTCCATCCTCCGCTTCTCTTTGCGCAAACCAGCCCTTTAAAACTGCCTTCATGCCTCCCTCCAGCCCCAAACTTCACCGTTTTCTCCTGGTTTCTAAAAGGATATGCAGGTATAGCCTTGGATATGAACTTGTTTCCCAAAGCTAAGTTCTATGAAAAACAGGTAGATGCTTAGTGAAAACGTTATTTCTCTTAATTCCTGTTCATGCTGCAAAATAGTAGCCTATTTTATACACACACACAACTATAAGGGCCTCTCTCTCTGAACAAACATATGCTGATACTTGAATGGTTGTGGTTAAACTGATGAGTGAGCTGGAAGTACAAACTGCTGGCACGAAGAGGGTTTCGGAGCCAGGTATGCGTTTCTCTCAGCGGTTACTTTTCACAAAGCAGGCACGGAATTTACTCTTTGAAAAGACACTTCCTTTTTGAAATTGTTACTGGCTTTGAGAAAAATAACGCATTTCAAGCTTTCTTTGCACGTTGTAAGGAAACACAAACAGGATATGAACAACATTTAAAAAATTCTCTGCCAGTCACCTTTAAAACCCTGCAATTCTCTGTAAAAGGACTCTGCTGCATTTTCTTCCATTAAGTCCTTTCTGTCTCATGTATTCTCAGTGCTCTGTTCCTGCTGTATGCGAAGTATGTCTTAGCCATACAATATCACATCGGGGACACTTTCTTTTATGATGTGACATACTATCACAGTACAGTTTTAGGAATCATTTGAGCAGCAGTCCTAGCAAGACAAGGGAAAAACCAAAACTTAAGATAAAAAAAAAGACACAGCAAGCAAACTATAGGGATATACTTTTTCATAAGGGTATACCGTAAAGGTATACTTAAAAAATATGTTAGAAGACCCAAAATATGAAAGTTCTCTTCTGTACTTAGAATCATAGAATTGTCTAGGTTGGAAGGGACCATCAACCTAACTCTGACAAAACCCATCACTAAACCATATCTCTAAGCACTATGTCTACCCATCTTTTAAATACCTCCAGGGATGGTGACTCAACCACCTCCCTGGGCAGCCTGTTCCAATGCTTAATAACCCTTTCAGTGTAAATTTTTTTCCTAATATCCAGTCTAAACCTCCCCTGGCACAAATTGAGGCTGTTTCCTCTTGTCCTATCGCCTGTTACCTGGGAGAAGAGACCGACCCCCACCTCTCTACACCCTCCTTTCAGGTAGTTGTAGAGAGCGATAAGGTCTCCCCTCAGGACGTTTTCTCCAGGATAAACAATCCCAGCTCCTTCGGCCGCTCCTCATAAAACTTATTCTCCAGACCCCTCACCAGCTTCGTTGCCCTTACATGTCTGTTCTGCTAAATGTTCAAATCAAGATCTAGCTGAAGAAAATACAGCTGCTATAAGAAAAGTCCCTTTCAACATTGAGCAGTCTTTCTCAGCTACAACATTTTGACTGCTTGCCATGCAGATGTCTTCCTAAAATGTAAGTGTGCACCCACAACTACCAGTGGTAATGTCTCCCCAGACATTCCAAAGGGACCATTATCCAGTCATCCAGGGTGCGTTTATCTCCACATTTGTTATCTAAAAGTTGGCCATCTAGTTCAAACCAGTTGTCCAGGGAACCTCTTCAGTCAGTGGAGGGAGACAAGTATCTTAAATGGGCAAAGATACACATCTCAAGATGTGTGTTTGACACCAATAAGAGGAACTGCCCTCTGGATGTTCCTGTGCAGCCCACTAAAGGAGAAGACAGCTAGCTTAGACAATCATCTTGACTTTTACATGACTGAAGATCAATGAGACAAAGCTCACCACAAATGTACTGTTGCAGTGGGGCTGCTGTAAGACTCGGATTCACTCATTTCTTTAGATACACTTCCAAAGCACCTACAGGATGAGTCATTTGCCTGAGGGACCTTCTATGGAGACTGGAGAACGATAGTCTATTCAGGCCGCCTAAGATCTTCTGGGACACCGCAGCAGGAGCCAAGAGCAAGCCTTTTGCATTGCAGGAAACCTGGACAAGCAGTTAACATTATGTGGGATGAATCCCAGTTTAAACCCCACTAAACTATGGACTTCCACGTTTACTGTGCAGCACTAAATCCAATGTCATACTTTGCTGCAAGATAAACAGTACCCAATAATAAGGGAAAGCCATAATTGTCTGAAATAGTAGCTCTTAAGAGATTTTTTTTTATAGCAGAGCAAACCAGATGTTGACTTTATGGATGTGACAAACTGTTTTAAAAATCGCAGTACGATAGGATTTCAGCTGTTAGCACAGATTCTGCTAAGTAATCGGTATATGTCCAAGGAGAGAATTTGTCCTTAATGGCTACACTTCTGCTTATTTTTAAGCAGCAGCTTAAAAATGTCAGCCAGCATGAAGTATTGGAGCCAAGTGGTCTCCTGCTATGTTTATTAATTTCAGTGCAGAGCCATTTTAGCTTTGTTTTTTGCCATTCAGATGTCTGTGCACCACATCATTGCTCAGTATTTCTGCCCGCAGTAGTGCGGTGCGTGGAGATGTGCAGGGAGCTTGTGTGTCAGACAAAAACTGCTGAAGTGTTTCTGGCTGAAAGCTTGTCCTGAAAAGTATCAAAGCCAAGGATCTAAACGAAGCATCCAAATCAGCACACCAGGACTCTGACAAACCCCATAACTTCACGTTGTTACGGTTCAGCGTTCTTGCCCACCCCACGAGCAGTGCTCACCTGTAACAGTACTCTCAGGGGTAAGCAGGCTCGGCTGAATGCAGAAATACCTTTCTTTCACCAATTTTTCCTAGACCAAGTCCTACTCTGAAGTACAGCTTCTTGGTTACTTCTACTATTGCTACTTTCACGGCTGTTATCTCAGTCCTGTTGGACCACGGCACAAGAAAGCAAATGCTGCTGCTAAATGAGGCTGGCCTCCACCGTGCAAAGACCAAGGGCCAGATTAGTCCAGTCCTTCAGCTTAACTCTACAAACCTCATTAGTTAAAATCAGATAACCCCCCTCCTTCTCCTTCTCTTCTCCTTCTCTTCTCCTTCTCCTTCTTTCCTCCTTCTCTTCTCCTTCTCCTTCTTTCTCCTTCCTTCTCCTTCTCCTTTTCTCCTTGTCTTTCCCCTTCCCCTTCTTTCCCCTTCCCCTTCCGCTCCTCATCCCTCCCTTTCTCCTTTGACTGCATCTCCTTACCAAACCGTCCATACAGTCCTTTCATCACTAAGGTAAAAACAGGATTCTGCTGACATCTGAGGAAAACATAAGCAAGTAACACATAAAGAGAAATTATGAAGTAGTGTAATTCATACGGATGAATCAGACTAAAAGCTACTTTTCTCCCTATACATGGAACCAGATTTCTATGCTTCTAAATAATATTCTTACAATTGCATATAAATTGACTTTGAGGCTCTCCCGGGGTCACTGTGGACGTTTTCCCATCATCAGTGATTTTCAAGTGCTTTCCAATAGTCTTATTTTTTTCTGCGCTAAGGTAACAATACGAAGGTAAACTACCTTACTTCGAAGGAACATTAAAACCAAATTTATTATGGCATGTGGTGTTTAACTGCTGGGAGTTGAGGATGTTATATACAGGAAGTTTACTGGAAAGCTCAGAGCTAAGGAATTTCTGCATATTAGTTGTGACACCTCTGGGAATATTTAGATTTTGAACCAGAACTCAGGTGGGCTTCAGTGACATCAATTCTATCCCGAAACGAAAATTATCATGCTATAGGCAAATAGTACTGCCTTGTTCCCAGATAAGAAAAACTTAGTTTTTATAAAAAATAAAAAATAATGTGCTGACTAGGTGGACTTCTCTGCTGTGCTGAAAGATTGTATAAGGTTTATGCAAAACTTTATTCTGAGGCTACACAAAGACCTCAGAATAGGATGTGAGGGGGTGTGTGTACATACATGGCTTCCATCCTCAAAACACTATACTGATAAAGGCAACAAAAAACTGGGATTGTTGTGCCCCAGTTAGCCTGTTAAATGTGCACACTAATAGATATAGTTACTAGCTGAAAAAACAGCTTTTGAAGTTGAGATTGCTATATATCAGAGTTAGAGATAAGCAGGATTTGTGAGATTTAAACTAGAACACAGGTAGGTAAGTAGGTAGGTGATTATCTACTAGTATTGTTTCCAAATTTCAACCAAAGGCAATTAATCTCTTTCTCAGAATGGAGGGAGCCACAAGACAGGAAAAACAGTTATTTATTCATGTTAAACAATTTAGATGGGTTTAGCAGCTTTAGTTTTCCAGTGGCTTGAAGTAGGAATTTGGAACGTGGCATAATACAAGCATGATCCTACTGATGTGTCTTTGGCTTTCTCTGGGAAATGCTGCCTGCAGCAGAGCAAGCTGTTAGCCTGAATTTGAAAGGAAATGAGGCTTATTCAATTAAGGTCTCTGTCAATCCTTCCCTAATAACTTTTGAACCAGATGGCCAGTTTGAAAAGCAAAAAAAATTACAAAGGGATGGAAGTCTCTGCAGCCCGAAGTTCCTAAAAGCTTTCAGAAAAGCAGCAAATACAAAAAGAAGAACTAAATATTGCATACCCAGAGGAGGAGACAAGTGAGCTCAAGTTACCTGGTGTGTCTGGCCTGCCAGGCAGCTCCTCAGCAGCGGTACAGCCAGGGAATTGGTATCCTGGTGCAGCCAGGGAATAATCACCCCAGCAGTTCAGAACCAGCCACAGCACACGCTTTCTCTTGCCTTGCCCATGGCAGGAAACTGAAGACAAAGTGGGGAAAAAAAAGGCTTAAGGTGCATGAAGGGGAAAAAGGCAAAGTGTTAGGGGCTGTGAGGGAGGCCAGTGCTCTCCCAGGTGAGGGCAGAGGGAATATGTAGTAACACAGACGCAAATTGATAGGAAATGAGATTTTAATAGTGCTGCTGCTCATGTGGCTTCCTGCTTATTAACCATAATCATCATGGTATCACACAGAAGCCTTTTTGCTGAACTGACCTTTGGCATGAAGGTCACAAAACCTGTGATATGTATACATATACATATATACATGTATGTGTTTAGATCTGATTAACGCCGCTTTATCTGAACCTCAGGGACGTAAACATATTTCTGGTGGCAACAGGAAGGCCACTATAGGTAAAGGGAAGAACGACAATAAAAAGTGAAAATTCTCCTTTCCTAACTGTAAGATGAAATTTTGTCTTGCAGTATTTAGATTTTAAATACCTGTAGCTTTTTTGATATATCTATTACAGTGAGCATGAAAGCTCTTCCAGCAAATCAAAACTGATTCTAAAATACGTATAATATTATCAGAGTCAAGAATTCCTTTATCTTTTGCACAACCTCAATAGAAGGCGAGCTTGAAAAATGTTCCGTAATGTAACAAATGAGTTTGCAGACCCACAAGGAAGGGAAATGAGTACAATGCCAATTTATTTTACTGCATCTTTTATTATTGTGAACTGTATCTTAATTTCTCCTACTGCTTTAAGGTTGCTGCTATTGTTATTAGACAATATATATTCTATAGCTATATAATCTATGTTATAGTATCACAGAAAAAAACACTGACCAGTAATAGATGTCAATAGAACATGCTAGAAGCTGTGTAGTTAACAATTATAGGGTAGACATTTTGGAGACAACCTGCAGATAGGAAAAAATGTTCCCTTGTTTTCATAGAAAATGTTCCCTCGTTTTCATAATACAGTAGCAGTGGCTTTATGCAATTACACACTGGGTTTATATTACTGGAGATATTTCTGTCTAAATCTGAGTATATTATCTACATAAATATCCAGTTTTTTATGTACCTCACTTAGCCCTTGACCTGCGTCTGACCATGAGTGCCATGGGTCGGTCTTGCATCAGATGCTTCGTGTTTTCTTTTATGAATTTTATAAATATTGCCTTCTAATTGCATTGCGGTTTCCACTGTAAGCTTTCTCTAGTGGCTAAACTTTGCAGCCTATTACAAACTAGGGGCAGGCTACATTCTCGTCTCCTTCTCAGTCTCACCCATTTATTGACCTTCTTTGAGGCTAGAAGGCCTAGGCTGCTAACTTAGACTAGGACAACTGAAGCAAAATAAACTCCACTGGAAACTTCAAATCCCAAAGATGTAAATAAGACTTTTTCCATTGATCTTTCTGGATTGTGGCTGGAGGCATTAAAAACCTCACTGTTTCCTGGCACCCTGGGTCTCTGGTAGGCTAATGGTGTGTATTTTCCTCTTTTATCACTTGTCTTACAGTATGTCCTGCCTAACTCCCACTCAGACCCAGCCCCTCCTGTCTTTTGATCTCGGTTTGATTGCTTTGCTCCTTTGCTGACTAGATTCTCACAGCTTACAGGGAGCTGTGATTGAGAAAGCGGCTCAGAACTAGGCCCATCATAGTATAATTTAGGAACAAATATAATCATCCCCACCACATTATATAAGTTTTGAAAAGGTTACAACTCAGAAAAATTACTAATGCTTTTTTGTACTGAAAAGATAACAAAATAACGTAAACACATTTTGTCTATCTCTACTTGAAATAGAAATGCCCTTCCTGAAGAGAGATTATCTGTAAAGATTCAGGAAATACAATCACAGGTTTTAGGAATGTCTAACAAGAAACAATCTGCCAATCGTGTTATATTACTCCCTGTACAAACTAACCAAGCTTTATATTAAAAACATTTGGGGAGTTCTTTTGGCTCTTGCATTTCCTATCCTATAGTCGTAGTTTTCTGATGTTTGGAAATTTTAATTTCTGGCCTCAGTTTTCCTGTGAACAGGTTACATATGTTTGTCCTTGAGTCATTACTGCCAGTTGGCTGAACTGAATCTTCACCTTCTGTGGCATTTACCTCTCCTGCCAAAACCCCATCATATCCCTCTGCTTTTGTTTCGTTAACGTAAATACACCAATTCTTTTTATTCTCTTGACATAAACAGGCTCTTTGTTCTCCTGATTCTCTCAGTACTCCCGCCTCCCAGTACTGCAAGCCAAGTCTGCGTTTCTGGGAATTGAAAACTGTAAAGACGGTATTTATACCAATAAAAGTTACGTAGGACCAGGGCATGAGGACACAAGTACAGGATCATCCATACCATCAAAACACTAGCCTGTTCCCTGGCACAACTTTAGTCCATGCTACCCAGCATCCCTCCGGACAACGCATGGCTCAGGGGACAGAGCAAGTCATGGCCGTTCCCAGTAGATGCTTTGAGATGAATCCTGGACTTCTCTTTTAGGCCTGACAGTTGGGAAGGGGGAATGCAATTTAAGCTTATGAGCCATTTATTTGCTAATATAGATATAGCCGCAGAATTTCAGACATTAACGAGACCTCATTTACATGCTGTCACAGCAGACACTTTGATACAGTTGATGACTGCATTTTCTGTTTTCAAGGACACATTACATGGACGACATCACACCAACTGACCTTTTGCAGTTGAGGCACTTAGAAGCTGCTTTTATTTACACTGCCATTTAATTATAGCTGAATTAATTTCTGAACACTCATTTCAAAGTATTTTTCGATGACCACCTTTTCAATAACATCACATCACAAAGCCAGTCTAGTATGGTACCATTTCTGATTGGTTCTGTGGCTGTTTGGCACATGTTCTTGTTAGATACCAGGCTCAGAAATATCTAAATTTTACCATTTGTTCTCCAACCGATACCGGAATGACAGACTAACGCTTAAGTGAATTGCATCTATGTCTAAATTGAAAGCTGAGGGGAGATCTCTGGCAAACTTCATTCACACCCTTCGGGAAACTTTACTTTTTTTAACAATCAATCATCAAAAGGGATAGTAAAGCTAATTTTTTGCTCTTTTTATCCCCTTTATAGGCCCTTTATAGGCTCTAGCATTTGGCAATCTTTTCCAATCCAAACTGCCTTTAACGTTTTTTCTGAAGGTGCAATTTCTAGTTACTTATTTCTGAACATTTTCTGCTTTACAAAGATGATTGCTATTCACTGTGTCCCTGTTGTTCGTATAACACCTAGTTTCATATTCGGCATTGGTTGTTCTAATTTCTTTCCTTTCTTTTGTGTAAGCCCCTTGTAATTACTGTATAGATACTTCAATTGCTTTTTACTGATTATATCCAATTTCCCAGACAGATGAGACACAGTCCTTTCTATATCTTTTTTTCATTAATATGAATAATTTCTTCTAGCTAGCAGTGTTTTCCTGCTCTTTGACCTATCCTTTTTTTTTGTTGTTTGTGTACGTTTTAATCAGATCTTGTTTAATTTGTGCTAAAACCAGATGTCTCTTCCACTCTTCATAATTCCTCTCACTTCTTCGCTCACATAACAGACTCCTAAGAGACCAGTATCCCTGGTGCTCAGTACTGTTATCATAAATGTTTTCCAGCAGCTGGTTATCCTAAAATCTTTTTTTTTTTTTTTTTCACAGAGAAAATCCTTGGCTGCATTATATTGTTATGAACATGTCACAGAATTGTAAGAAACGTAAACTGCAGGAGCCACTGCAGATCATCAAGTCTAACCTTGCTGCTCCAGGCAGGGCTGGCTTCAGGGACAGAAAACAGGGTGTGGAAGCAGCAGCAGGAAGGATCAAAGGCAGGAGAAGAGCAATAGGAATGACCTATTGAAGGCAGCTAGAGATTAGCAGTTCATCATGATCCTAGCGCATAGATATCAGCTTCTCAGGACGCCCAGATCAGAGACAAAGAACACTGAGTAAATGCTGACAACTCATAGAGGTGAGATAGGATGGAGAAACTCATCACTGAGATGCCCTAAAGGGTACAAAAAAGCACGTGCAAAAAATCAGCACACAGCTCCCAACCTAAGAAGAGACCAGGAGACAAGATGAGGTCTCAATAGCTGGCAGCCTTGTCCTTCAACAGGATTCCTGGACAGACCACCTGGACTCAAGCATCCTGATGCCTACGTGTTGGACAGACTACTTGGGTATATATGTCCTGGTGCTTGTCCGTAGGACTGTGAGAGAGCATGAATGAAAACAGTACTCTTTTAAAGTAAAGCACCTTCCAGTCCCCCTTCCAGGGGGTAGCAAGAGCATTGTTGCTCCCTGAGGGGAGATGAGCCAGGAGCTGAGGGTGATCACGCACAGGCAGAGGTACTGCCCTCACTGACCCGGCACCCTCCCACCGCCCCTGAGCAAGGGGAGCAGGGCCAGGCTGACAGGAACAGGGCCTGATGACAGTCCAGTGACAATCAGATGGATGCAAAGGGATGGGTCAGGTCCAAGATCAGCCCAGGAAGTCCCATTAGCAAGTCAGCAAGGGACGGGGCTGGGCAAACACTTACCCACAGCACAGCTCAGGGAGGACCCAGCAGAAATGGGACTGCAGGGCCCCTGGGAAGACAATGGGGGCCCCAAGTGAGACTCATCAGGGCAATTAAGGCTTGTTGGCCACTCAGGGCCCTGACACGCACTTACGTTTTTTTGTACTCATCCGGTTGATTTTTAAAAGTCTCCGAGGCCAAAGATTCACAGAACCCTGGGCAACCTGTTCCAGGGCAAAACCATGTTCATGGTAAAGCTTTCTTTTTCTTATGTGTAAATCAAAATTTCCCTCACCGTAGCCTGGAACTGCTGCTTCTTGTTCTTTCACTATGCTGGCCCTGTCTTTTCTAAAGCCCTGACTGCTTTTAGAGGCCACCAGAGCCTTCTCTTCTCTAGGCTGAAGTCCACTTTGCTTTGCCTTCCCTTGTACACCATATACTCCAACTCCCTCACCAAATGGTTTAGTAGTTCTCTGCAGTCTGCTGACAGCTCCCTTGCACAGGGCAGGGCTCAGCCTTTATAAAGGGTTTGAGATGTGGCCTCACCAGTCTTAAGCAGAGGGTAAATGGAGAAGGTAAATGAAGGCTAAACGAGTAGAGGACAAATGGAAAGAGATGCTCCATTTCCTGAGCATCTCTCCCTAGCTTGCCGTAATCATCCCTGATCTGTTCCAGGTCATGTCATTTGTTCACAGAAGAGTGACAACCAGAGGAGACTTTTCTGGTTCATCAGTCTACAAATGTACATCAAACTGTATCTCGGTCACTCTTCAAGACTGCTGTAACAGCCAATGTGTCTATCGCTTGCTTATGAGTTTGGTATATGAAAATCTCTAACATTTTCCACTTACATGCTTCCAGGCACCTTCAACTTAACCTATATGTAGTTGTAACTTACTTGTAACATTTATTGATCATCTATTAATTCGACATTAAGCATTTATAAATGTACCCTTCATACAAAGTATGATTCATTCATCTACAGAAATCTATTGTTTGGGAGGTTATATTATATAAAACAGATCTTTATTATTAACAGAATTAAATTACAGTATCCTGTAAAAATCATTCATGATTATAAAGACAGAGAAACTATGCTGACATGCTTAATAGTACTAGAAATTGAATGGTATAGCTATTATACTGTATATATAATATATAGGGGTTTATGGATGAACAGTCTTTGGCTTCATTCTTTATTTAATAGCTATTTTGATCCGCCATGTTGCTCTAACTTCTACCATAATTCTCTATAAATCATGTAGCGCACTTAAATGGTTTAATAATTGTTCTACTTGACCAAAGAAACAAATATAGCCATACCTATATAAAACAGTAAAATATCCAGGAGAAAATTTCAACAGATAGATAGTCCCAAAAAATTTGTACTGAAAAATAATTAAATGGCCACTAAAGCAACAGCAAACAGGAATTGTGAAATAAGAACTCACAGAGGGAAAGTGCATAAGTAAAAAAAATATCTCATTCAGTGGGAAAACCGCCTTTTCATTCCTAAGAGATTTTAAGACCTGATACTTATCGTATATGAAATACTGTATTTCTACTAACTTTAAGTACTTGAGTTAATAGCAGGCGGATTTATACTACTGGACAACCTTGCTCAACATCCATTCATGTTACATAGTTTGATGCAGAATCTATATTTCACGTTTGTTCCCGAGACTTCAGCCTTGCCTACAAGAAGGTTACCTTGCAGTAAGAATATTCATTATAGTCATGTCATACTAATGGAGATGCGTCATCCATGTTCGTTGATCTTTTACTTTACCATGATGCATTGTTTCTATACAGAGAACGGAATTTATTTTGAATGACAAACCCAACTTGGGGAGGAGGTAGGCTTCTCTCTTCACTCCCCTTTCAAACACCATGCTTCGGAGGACAGCTTCTATGAAGGCCTGGAGGATACTTACCAGAAGCCAGTTAGGCTGGAAGGCAATGTAATTCTGAGTATGGAATCAAATTTTTAAAGTGGCAGGATTTGTTTCCAGACATCACTGATAATATAATTTTATCAAAGTATAATCCTGATGTATTTTTCCATACTCTTTCCAAAGAGTCTCCCGTGCTGCAAGGACAGTGCTCAGGAGCAGGGTACAACTTGTACCTTCTGTCTTTGATAAGTCATCACTGGATGATTGCACTTTTGGAGGCCAGGCACAGCCGCTGACGGCGGTTTTCAAAACGGCAGCTACATCTTACCACTGCAGTGAGAGAGCTGGGCGACACTGGGGACGGTTGTTGGAGCAGCTTCATTCTGTTCAAAACTGTTGCCAGACCTGTGAAAAACACTGATAGGCACATTAGGTACAGTCAGCTCCATAGCTGTAATACAACCAGAAGGAAGGTGGGTACTTTCCCGGTGGTCTCTGCAGAGCCTGCCTCAGGAGCACCAAAACGCGTGGTTGCTCTCCCCTGACAGCTCGGCCCAGCGCTCTGCATTGCTACCGGGAAGTTACAATGAGGTACAGACAGCAAGAAATCTTGTGATGAAGACAGGCGCCATTATTTAATAGACACCCACAGGTTTCAGAGCTTGCCAGGAGACTACTAATAGTTTTGCCGCATCTTGGTGTATATAGTCAGAAAGATCACTTCGTGGTCGTTGCCTGCACCATGGCTATCAGTTTGAGGAAATGGCGAAATGCAGGAAAGCATAACTTGGAAAGCCTACAAGTATGCACTTGCCAAAGCATCAGATTTGTCTTCTTTGATAATTTTAACTCAAAAGACTTATTCCTACCAACAAGGTAGAATGATGCTATAGGTAGAGCAGATAAGTAAAACAATAGTTTTGATATAAACACACCTTTTAGGTCAACGCATGGAAAATAATAACGATATCAATTGACATCACAGGAGCCTGAGAAGTCAGATAAAAGGGAGGGAGGTAAAATCAAATTGCCTAATGATAACTGAACCAAAAATATATACTTAACACTGTCATTATGAATTCTAAATTTTTTAAATCCATTTAATTACTACAGTGTGCCATAATCTAGTTGATTTGTACTTTATCTTTCAGAGAGGTACTAGCGTCAGAGACACAGTTAAAGAAGGTTTCATGATTCCTTAATAATTTTAATTATGTACATATGTACAATTATGTATTTAATAATTTTCATATACTTCAGCATTATACCCCTGTCTGGTTCTATGAATCAGATAAAATGATCCCAACAGCATTTTAGTATTGAACTACTCCCAGGGCAAGTATTACATGAACATGACCACGCTGATAGAGATCGGATGTATACTTTAATTTCTAGAAAGTTTACATCAATGTAAGACAGTTCTCAATTAAAATGCTGCAGAGCATCAGCACTCAAGGTATGGATAAAGTTTGTGGGTTTGACTGAAAATCCATTCAAAAATCAATGTTTATTTTGTATTTCTGATGCACGCCTTCAGCCTCTCCTTTCCCTGCAGAGCTGTCCCTGTGTTCTTTTCCCTGGACCATCCATTACCAGCTTCCTCAACAGTTTCACCCTTCTGATCGACTTTAGTAGTTAAAAATGACCACAAACTGCAACTAGCAGGTTGGGAGGAGAAAGGCAGAAATGTGTCAGAAGAGTGTAATAGAAGACGGGAGAGAAAAAAGACTGCAACTGAACAGCAAGTTGAAACGTTCTGGTCCAAGAAAGCACTACTGGTGTTTATTGGCAAAATGTGAAATCTATTAAGCTCCAGTATGCAAGAAAAACTTCATCTGATAAGCTGCAAGCCTTTCCAGAAAATTAATTTGACAAATGTCTAAATGCATATTTCAGTTTACTGGAAACAAAATGTGTTAGGAAGAGAAAGGGAGGATGCTTGCAAAGTTTTCTTCTTGAATAACAACAAACTTAAGTATTTTCAAAATTGTTCAGCAGACGTGGGTTGACAGGTAATTGAGTCAAAAAGGCCAGTACAAGAATGCTGAGTCTACAGATAATTTGAAATTCTTATACCATTTCTCCTGAGCTGGGGAAAAATCCTTTTCATTCTAAGAAACAAAATTACGGAGACCTTGAAAACCCCGATACAAACAAGTTTATTTGTACTGATTATGTGGTGCATGATTTGCTGTGTCAGATCTTAACAACATTCCACCTACCCAGTATTAGCAAATGTTGAGAGATGAATTTCTATTGCAACTTCACAAATTTAGACTTTTTTTTTTCCCCTCAGTTGTATTTCTTTGTGTTCCTCAAATGAAATGAAGTGGTAGGAAACATCTTTGACTTGCCATGTAAAGAATTCCCAGCAAATATTAAACCTTTCTGCCTGGAGCTACTGGCAAAAGCATGTATTGTGAACAAAAAGCCAAAGCGGCAAGAATGCAATGCTTTCAGTTACTCCCATCTTTCAAGTACTTCACATGGGATCTGTGCCAGGCGGCCCTTACTGAAAACAGGAGGCCTAAAGTACCAGCCAGAGTGCAAATGTTTGTCTTCCAATGTTCAGACGAGAGCATCGTGCTGATTTGGTGGTGGCAGCTGAATGCCAGTTTCAGAAACCATTACACCCACAGACCACCTAAAGGCAGTTGTGGCTTACAGTTGCCAACTTCTGTCCATGTGCACTTGCAGTAGGAGGTCCCTTTCCAGCACCTCCCACTCTTCTATACATCCGCAGCAGAGCTGACTTGCTGTAAACAGAGGCTGAAATTCTTTCTCAGAGAAGGTCCAACATAATGGACAAACTGGATTATCTGCCTTGAAGTGTTGAAGTTTTTAGAGTACGCAGGTTCTAATCAATTTACTTCTACTTCACATGAGGCAAGCATGACTGTGACTGTCCCAAATTTCTTCTTTGATGACTCAAAAAAAGCAATTTATCTGGCAACTGTGTTGCTAGTACTTTGAAGCTATTGGGCAAAACAGCTTAGATTGGAAGGAACTGGAAGATGGGTGTGTGACTTAAGAAAGGATCTGGATCTCAAATTTCAAGGGAAAATGTTTATCAGGGGAAAATGATTACTTCAGTTATTCAAAAGGAATTACAACGTCATCCTTTCTCCTAAGAGAAGATTATTTATATATGAACTAAGTTCTTCTGGTGTGTTGCTTGATAGATACACTTGATTGAAGCTGGTAATGAAAATACGCTTTTTGCCTTAGTTTCTTTCTAAATGTCACTGCATAACGTGATCTGCTATATGCCAGCAAGCGTGTACATAATAGTCACAAACTTGCTTTTTTAAGTACCATCTGGAATGCATGTGTCTGAGCAGAGCCAGAGGAGAAATTCAGCAAAAAGTACTGACTGCCGCATACAAATCAAACAGTGTGCTTCTTTTCTTGTGGTAGTTCGTTAGAAATAAAAAAAAAAAAAAAAATGGTTCAGGAAGATGAGTACGATGAGTTTGAAGGAGTCATGCAATAGTTTAATATATGATTAATAATGAAGAGAGCTCATTCATGTTCTTTAAAACTGATAGGTCAGTGGATGGAACTCAATGGACGTGAGTTCCAAGACAATGTATTTTGATCTTCCCTGTTTACTGTGCTATAATTGTTTTAAAATTTAGTAGAATATCTGAAAATTATGCTGAAGTTTAAATATCAACTTGCTCATGAAGTGCATTCATCTCCACAGTAAAAATGAAACATTTTTTATATTGGGCAATTGACCTTAGTTTTGGACCATGCAAAAGAACTGTCTTGATTTCAATTTTGATGGAAGGAAGCATTCTTGTTAGATGAAGCAGAAAAGTATCAAACTAAGAGACCTTGGAAAAAATAAGCCATATTAAATTAGACTGGCATCATTTTAGAATACATTCAAGAATAAATTAGAGGACAAGATCACAGACTGATCTTCACAGTAGTCACATACTGCCGTGAGAAACAGATGTGATAACAATTCAAATCCTTTAGATTTAAATTGAGTCAAATTTAGACTATAAACTCTCTGGGATTTGCATATACTTGCTTCTTTGAAGTGTGTATTTTTAAAGCCCCCTAATAACTAAGTATGGAAAGACTGGAAATGAAACTTTGGAAGAATTGCAAAATCTGACTACAGAGAGTCATCTGGAAAGGACTGGACCTATGTATTAACTTTGTACTTTTAATTAGATGGTGGGTATTACCAAGAACTTAACTTTAAGCATCCTAGCTTTGGTTCCAAATAGGATATCTTTTATTATAGGCAGAATTGCTTGTTCAAACAGTATAGAGCACAAGCAAAAAAAATAAATCTGAGACCCATTTTTCATTATTTTATGAAAAAAAATGGGCAATAATTAAGGAAATGGTAGTGACAATTAAAAAGTTATCATAATTCTCTCCCATCATTAATTTCTGCTATCAGTCAAAGGCAATCTGATGTAGTGCTTCTAGACAGGCAACCAGCACACAGTGGCCAATACTAGCTAGAAAAGCAATTTTGGCCAAAAGCCACTAATACTCAGTGTCTGCCGAAATAGCGAAAGAAGGATTTCTTATCAAAATGCATGCAACTGAGAGAAGTAATGTGGCAAGAGCCAAAGCAAGGCCATGCTATAGACTTTTCAGTAATAATGTGGGTTGGGGTATGAAGCATTTAGATTTCCAGCTCACACAGTTGTGCCATTACTTGACTGGTGTGGCTTTTTCTTTTTTTACCCTGCGAGTCATTGTTTTCCTATAGCAGCAAACGACGCACCTTTGCTGGTCCACCCTTTTGGTGGATGTGATGGTGGAGGAAATGGCCTCAAGTTGCCCCAAGGGAGGTTTAGATTAGGTATCAGGAAAAATTTTTACACTGAAAGGATTATCAAGCACTGGAACAGGCTGCCCAGGGAAGTAGTAGAATCGACGTCCCTGGAGGTAACGAAAAGACGGATAGACATGGTGCTTAGGGACACGGTTTAGTGATGGTTTTAGAATCATAGAACTGCCGAGGTTGGAAGGGACCTTTCAGATCATCGAGTCCAACCATCAACCTAATGCTGACAAAACCCATCACTAAACCATATCTCTAAGCACTATGTCTACCCATCTTTTAAATACCTCCAGGGATGGTGCCTCAACTACTTCCCTGGGCAGCCTGTTGTACTCAACCACTTCCCTGAGCAGAACTGCATGTGTAGCACGCGGAGAATCAATGTTTGTTCTGAATAAAGGTTCTAATGAGACATTATGAACAAAAATGAATACTGAAATCTGCAAAATTGAATCTGAGGAAAGAGAACTGGGAGACTGGATGTTTTTACATATCATTTGTTTACGTTACCATCCACTAAAATACATTATCTGAGTGTCACAAATAGCAGCAATACTTCTTAAGCCCCTGGCAGGCAGATTTTCTTGGTATTTTAACATTATTTTTGTAAACTGATGCCCCATTACACAAAAAATATTACTTCTGAGAAGTTATTTTAATAAGATTTTTGTATTCTGGGTCGCTTTGGGCTAAAGACTGTTTGTTGTTGATCCAGAATGTTATTTTATTTACTTGTAGCATCAGACTTCCTAGTGCCTCAGACAGAAGACCAAAAAATCCTGTTCCCAAACCCAGCCTCCTTGTTTTCCCTTTCCGTTCCTTTTACCTAGTCATTGACTCCTTCTGTGCAAGTCCAGTTGTAGCCACAGTTCCCTCTCTGTTACGGCACAGGTGGCTATCATAGATTAGCAAATTAGAAAGAAGAAAACCTTTCTAAGTCCTCTTGAAATCAAGTTACTCCAAACAAAGAAATTGCACGGTGCCTGCAGTTGTTCCTAACTTAGATCAGAAAACACCCCACAGCATAAAAGGAGCACCTGCAGCATCCCAGATAGCAGAGAGTAAGCTGCAAAGCTCAGAAAGAACACCTGGTGTAAAAAAGGATCTTTGTTTTAAAGGAGAGACTTTTGTTTTGTTTTAAAAAAAGTGAATTAAAAATTCAGAGCCACCTTCAAGGCAATGCTCTTTTATTTTTTGGGTAACCCGAGAGCTAAGCACCACATGCAGCCAGGCTGGTCGCCAGGTGCAACCCGGCCTGGACGCGAAGGCTGTGCTACCCACCCCCGATCCATCAGCGTCACCGGGCTGGGCCCGACCGGGGTGCACGTCCCGGCTCAGACACCCCGGCATCCCGCCGGCAGGCTGCCCGGCCCACCGGCCTGCCCGACCCCACGTAGGACGCAGCCCCGGAGAAGGCCCCGTCTCGGTGCCCCGCGGCTCCCTGACAGGCCGCACCGCTACCATGGCAACCGCACGCGCCCGCCCAACCGCCGCTTCCGCCTCCCGCCGCTCCCCCGGAACGTCGCCGCCGGGCCCGGCCCTTCCCCCGCGCAGGCGCAGTTACCCCGGCCTCGGTCGCGGCCCCGCCCCTCCCCGTCGCGTCACGCACCCGGCCCGGCGTCACCCCCCGCCGCCCCGCCCCTTCTCCCCGGCGGCGGCGCGGGGCGTAATGGCGTGGCCGGGCGCATGCGCAGCCGGCCGGCTCTGGTGGGGCGCCCGCCTCCTGCACAGGCGCAGTGGGCGGCGGCGCCGCGAGGGCGGGGGAGGAGGGGGCAGTTTAACAGTAAACATCCGGCCGGTTTGAACGGCCGGTTTGGGCGGCAGGAAGGGCCGCGGCCGCCATCTTGTTTGTTTGAGTGAGCGGCTCGGCTCGGCTCGGCGGAGGAGGAGCGGAGCGGTTACCGAGCCCGGCCTCGCCAGCCGCCGCACCAGCCTCTCCCTGCACCGGAACAGGGTAAGGAGCGGCTCCGACCGCCCTCGGTTGCCCCGGCTCACTGCCGTCATCCGAAGGGGTACAGCGGGGCGGGCCGGCCGCAGCCTGGCTTTCGGGGCGCTGCCGGCCTACTCGGGCTCGGCTGGGCCGCGCCGGCTCTTGGGCCGAGCCCTCTCGGCGGGGGCCGGCGAACGGCAGTGGGAGGGGAGCGCCCGCCTGGCAGCCCGGGGCGCGGCGCCGGCAGGGGCAGGGCGGTGGGGCCGCTCCGGGCCCTGAGCTGGGCCGGGGTGGTTGGTGTGACCTGCGGCGAGGTCGGGCAGAGCGGAGCCCCGTCTGAGGCCTGGCGGCGGTACGGGCAGAGCCCCGGGGCGGAGAGGAGGCAGAGGCGGGTGCGCTCCGAGGGGAAGGCGGTCTGAAGCCTGGAGCGGTCCCACGCGTGGAAGCGCAGTGATCCCTTCAGTGATCTCTCCGCTTCCATGGGGGAGACGGTTCACGGGGGAGCCGAGAGAGTGGTGTGCGGGCGTCCGGAGGCCGGAATAATGTACCAGATCCCCAACCGGGGGACTGGCAGAAGGGCCGGGGCAGCTGCGGGGCTGCCGCAGTCCGGGGAGGGGAGCAAAGTTTCGTCTGCCCGTGGCTTATTTTCTCATGTGATTTAACTTTTCACTTGGACAAATATTCTCGCAGTCCTTACTAGTAACATATGAACTAGCTTCTGGGCGCTGTGGCTGTTGAATAGGCCCCTTTAAAAATGCCTGCCTCTTGAAGAATTAAGACCTTACTCTAGCAGCTCCTAGGGACACTGATGTAAATCTTCCTATAGTTTTTGAGATTTCTCTCTGATCCTAAATGAAAGACTTCAATATAAAACGAGTTGTTGGTTTCTTATTGATAACAAAGGAAGTTGGGGATCACTGTGACATATTGGCATGGCACTGCTTCAATAAAAATGGATTTTTATTAGATTTAGGCACATGGAAGAAAATACTGTAAATTTGGAGAAGTTACCATTTAGGCCAGTATTGTGTGTTTGTGCAGTAAGCTTGTGCTTTCATTAATCTGTTCCTGAGTAAATCTAGATACATGAAAAGTGGGGCAACAACAAAGCATTATTAGGGCCAGACTTGCGTTTTATTTTGTGAAGATTCATTTGTGAATACTTTAAATTCTATGAAACTTGGAAACACAAAGCCCACTGATCTAATGTTTTAACTAGAGAAGGAAGTAAGTGTGATGTGGGATTAAAAGGAGGAGCAAAAAGTTAGTGAGACCTACAATAAACTTAAATTACCACACAATTTAATTAGTCTTGTCTTGCTATCAGGGTTGCTGATATCATGGGATTTTTCCACAGAAATGAGAATAGTTGCCTCAGTTAATGCATGAGTTTAACCTCTTTGAGGTAAAATGTTAGAAAGTTAGTTTTTTTTACATTTGGGCTCTTTGGGTGAACAGTGCAGAGAAATAAGCACTGCAAACGAGAGTGACATAAGGAATTCTGTTCTCTTATTCAAGTTATGTACATTTAAGGAGTGTGTTAATACATGGTTTCTACAAGTGTATTAGTTTGACTTGGAACTGGAATTGCACAAAACAGGTTGGAATAATTGAGATAGGGGCCTAAAATTAAAAAGATTGTTTTCTACTGGATGAGTGGACACAGGGGCAAGGGCAACCTGCTGAGGTTTAAATTCATAGGGTTCAATAATGTCAAATGCTATACAATAATTCTGTGTGATCTGCCTTTTGAATTAGTAACTTTAGTAGGGCGCTGGTTCTAGCAATTTGATTATGTAGGTGTGTAGTATATGGTAATTGGAGAACAGTGAATGCAGCTTCTGTAAATGAGAGGGGTGTGTTTTGAGGAATTACAGACCTGACAGTGCAACCTCAGCCATAGGATTTCAGAAAAAATGTTGATGGAAAAAGCAAGGCCTGGAGACAAATGGAAAATGCTGTATGCATTTAGCAAAGGTATGCCAAGTTAGACTGGTTCAGTTTCACCTTTCAATAATTGATTTTGTGGACATAAGAAATTGAGGTGACTTGTCAGTGAACTTCAGTAAAGCTGCAGGTGCCACAAAGAAATATATTAAAATTCAGAAAAATCTGAATTGACCAGAGAATTACAAAAGTGGCTGAAGAAAGGAGGTTAAATAAGGTAGTGCTGAAAAGAGCTATTGGAGTAAGGAGTTATTAGTGGAGCTTGTAAAGACTGGTACTATGATGAATTTTATTTTATTTTTTTTAGTGGCACCAGGTGTTCAGTGTGCTAATGAAAGCTGCTGGTGAGACAACATTATTAAGTGCCTGCAGCAGGGAAGTTTTAGACATTTAAGAAGGACCGTATTGTGAAGCATTCTGAAGTAAAACTGAAGAGCTCAAAGTACAATTGCAGGGTCAGGGTAATCCTTGCAGACTTCTGAAGTCTGGCGGGACCAACTTGGACTGCTGCAGGTGCCCAGGGTGAGATCACATCCCCAGATCATCCAGGGCTGGCTTGGCTTAGCAAAGCAGAAACAGAGAGACAGCCTAGGAAGAAAATGTGTGTGTGCTTAACCAGCAGAGGAGAGAGATGGAAGGATAGCATAAGAACAAATTAACTAAAATGACTGGCTGATTTCTAAATTGTAGTAGAAGGTTGTCTGCTGATTGGTGGATGAATGTGGTTCTGGAGTAGCCCTACAACAGGAGCAAAAGTAGGTGACAATAAAACAAATTGAAGACTGAACTTAACCTATGAACTGGCATGTGTATACATAATCTGACCTAGTAGAGTAACAGGCAAATGGATTTAATGGGCTGGAGTGAACCACAGTCAAAGTAAAATATTGTATATGTTGTCTGGAATATTATTGTCAAATGTTAGTTAGCTAAGTTTCTTTATGAATGACTTGAAGGATGGGACTCAAATTACACAGGAGTGCTTTTCAGAATTTAAATACCTAGCCATTCTAACATCTGGAAGGATTTTAAGACTTAGTATTTGTGAATTGATGGTTAAGATTAACTTCATAGGTAGCATCTACCCAATTTTCATGTTGCTTATTTGGGAGGATCAATTTCCAGATACTCAGATGGGGAATGGAACAGGCAGATTCTGGATCACACCCTGCGTGCTATCTGTATTGTATTAGTTTCACTTTACGTGTTCAATTACTTTGTGTATAGAATTGTAGCCTTTTTTACATTTCTACAGAAAGAAAAATAGTAATAAGATTATTCAGTTGTTGAGGACCAATTTAGGCAGAGGAACCTGAAGACAATTGTGGCACATTGAAGCAAATTCAAAGTTAATTAAAATCAAGTATAAAGTCTTTTAAAAGCTCAATTTGGCAGGCTTGGGATTTGATCCCACCTGGTCAGATGTGAGTACATATTATTTTTGCTTCAGAGTAGTGCAAGCAAGACAAAAAAATGAGTAAATTCTTAGAACAAGTTTTAAGGTCCTGGTTCATATCCAGTCAATTTCAAAAATTAACAGCTGCTGATCTAATTGAAGATGTCCCCACTCATTGCAGGGGGGTTGGACTAGATGACCTCTAAAGGTCCCTTCCAACCCCAAGATACATGATTCTATATCTTACCTTACAAGGTTTTTAAGAGACATCAGCTACCCTTTATCTTTTGAGGATTCTTATGAATTGCTTTTGCAGCCAATGACATATGTTTTACATGTCTACATGAGCACTCTGCTACTCCAGGAACTCTCAGTTCCTTTAACATTCATCCCAGTCTTGAATTATGCCAGAAAATCTTTCTTCTCCTTTTGTGCCAGTGCATCAGCATACTGCCCCGTGAATTAAAGATCAGACAAAAAGCCTGAAATATGGAATAGGATTATCTGAAAAGAAAGGAAAAAAAATCTGGAGAAGGTGAGAGCAACCATTGGGGCCTGCTTTTAGGCAATTGCGCTGATACTCTAAACAACAGTAGCTGAATTGCTGCAGCTCAGAACTGTAAAGGTGCGATTTGTACAGTTGTTGTAACCCCCATGTTACCATACAGAGCAGGGTGTTTGCTGGGATTTGGAAGTGGCAGAGCCTCCTGTTATGACATAGGAAATCGGTTCTTCAGAGAATAGAAGTATGGTTTGTTAATAACAGTTCAGATTAAAACAGACTTTAAAACTATCTGTAGTCTGGTTGTCACTGTTTCTCTTCATGCATTTTGCTGTGACAAGGCTTCATTAATGGCTGAAGAGAAACAGATGACCTCTGTCAGAAGCTAGTTATTTTTGGTTCTTATTTGCTCCTGAAGTTTAGGTACCCTGCACATGTAGTGTAAGCTTCTCACTAGTCTTCCAAGCAGGTTTTAGGTTTGATCCATAACTCCAGTAGTGAGTGGTAGTCAAACCTAGGAAACACCATGAACGCAGGTGTCCACTTACTGTTTCTGAGTCTTCCCTTGGTGCAGAGGTTTTCAGCCTCTGTTCTTTGATTTAGTTGCTAACAAAGCATATGTTTTGAAAACCATTCGCATATGTTAAGCCCGGTTATGGGGAGTGCTTTGACTTGGATTGTCAGTTCAAAAAAAAAAAAAAGTTGTGAAATCATTAGCCGTGGTGTGATCCCGACATCTCAGTTTTTTTGGGAACCTTGCTTTCTTTTAGCTATCTTAGATAGTTTGTCTTAAGCTTGCATTACCCTTGCTATCTGGGTTTTAAAGTGGTAAGTTGTTTCTGTCTGACTTGGCCAAATAGTATGTTTCACATTTAACAGGAAATCTTTGGTATATTTTCAGGGTTACAGTTAACTGTATGCTTGAAGTTTTGTGAAGCTAATGCTACATATTTTAATGATTGTAAAACATTGGTGAATAATTGTGCTAAACTCCATGAATCAAAGTACATTCTCTTGCAACTGTTGTTGGAAGTTTTTAGCAGAGCTATATAAGTGGTTTTGTTGACTGTATGTGGTTTTCCCTATTTTTCATAGTTAAGGATAACTTAACAGGCCTGCTGTTACCAGAACAGCGCATGATTGTCGTAGTAACTCAAGATATCAACTTGCTGTGCTGCAAAATTATGTCTCTGCATATGCAAAAATATTGTGAGGCCTTTGAAAATGCACAAGGGATTGAATTGTCAGCTGGCCTTTGAGACAGTGTGATGTCTTTTGAAGAAACACTGGGGGAGTAGAATGACCTTCCTTTAGGTAACTTCTATTGATGAAGGAGACTTCCATAATTGTTTCATTGTGCTTCCTTGAAAACCTTGCTCATGTCCATCTTCTTGCAGTGCTGTCCTTAGCGCCCCCCCCCAATCTCAACAAATAAAACCGTCATTTTAACTTTTTGTTAATCTGCAGCTTTGTTATAACTCATAGCTATTAATTTCACTCCCAAGAACAGTTTTGATCTCTGTGTCCAGAAGCAAACTATACCAACAAAGAGGAAGGCAGGAAAGAATGCTAGGAGACCTGCCTGGATGAACAGGGAGGTCCTGGACACACTGTCACACAAAAAGAAACTTTATAAGGAGTGGAAGAAAGGACAGCTAGAATGGGGGGCATATAAGGAAGCTGTCCGAACAGCAAGAGACCTGGTGAGAAAAGCTAAAGCTCAGTTAAAATTAAATCTAGCCAAGGAGATCAAGGGAAACAGCAAAAATTTTTATAGGTACGTTAATGGTAAGAAGATGACTAGGGAGAGTGTGGGCCCCCTCAGAAAGGAAACGGGGGAGCTGGTGACAAGTGATATGGAGAAGGCCGAGGTTCTCAATGACTTCTTTTCCTCAGTCTTCACTGGCAAGGGCTCCAGCCACACTCCCGGAGTCACAGAAGACTGGCAGGGGTTAGACGGTTAGACAGAACTGCCCATCGTAAGCGAAGATCATGTTCGTGACCATCTGATGAACCCAAAAATGAACAAGTCCATGGGACCTGATGGGATACACCCACGGGTACTGAGGGAGCTGGCGGATGAGGTTGCTAAACCGCTCTCTATTGTATTCCAAAAGTCATGGTAGTCTGGTGAAATCCCCACTGACTGGAAAAGGGGAAAGAAGGATGAACCAGGGAACTATAGGCCAGTCAGTCTCACCTCTGTGCCTGGTAAGATTATGGAGCAGATCCTCCTGGAGGCACTGCTGAGGCATTAAGAATAACGAAGAGGTGTTTGAGTACAATCAACACGGCTTCACCAAGGGCAAATTGTGCCTGACAAACCTGGTGGCCTTCTATGAGAAGGTCACAATATCAACAGACAAGGGGAGAGCAACTGAGGTCATTTACCTGGACCTAAGCAAAGCCTTTGACACTGTCCCGCATGACATCCTGGTCTCCAAGCTGATAAAATGTGGCTTTGATGGACTGACAATTCAGTGGATAAAGAACTGGCTTGACGGCCGCACCCAAAGAGTGGCTGTCAGTGGGTCCAAGTGGAGGCCAGTGATGAGTGGAGTCCCTCAAGGATCACTACTGGGACTGGTCTTGTTTAACATCTTCGTCAGCGACATGGACAGTGGCATTGAGTGCACCCTCAGCAAGTTTGCCGACGACACCAAGCTGTGTGGGGCGGCTGACAGGCTGGAGGGAAGGGATGCCATCCAGAGGGACCTTGACAGGCTGGAGAGGTGGGCCCATGCCAACCTCATGAAGTTCAACAAGGCCAAGTGCAAGGTCCTCCATCTGGGTCGGGGCAATCCCAAGCACTGATATAGGCTGGGCAGCGACTGGCTTGAGAGCAGCCCTGAAGAAAAGGACGTGGGGGTGCTGGTGGACGAAAGGCTCAACGTGAGCTGTCAGTGTGCACTAGCAGCCCAGAAAGCCAGTCGTATCCTGGGCTGCATCAAGAGAAGTGTGGCCAGCAGGTCGAGGGAGGTGACTCTCCCCCTCTGCTTCACTCTCGTGACACCCCACCTGGAGTACTGCGTCCAGTTCTGGAGCCCCTACTACAAGAGAGAGATGGATGTGCTGGAACGTGTCCAGAGAAGGGCCACGAGGATGATCAGAGGGCTGGAGCACCTCTCCTATGAGGACAGACTGAGGGAGTTGGGGTTGTTCAGTCTGGAGAAAAGAAGGCTCCGAGGAGACTTTATAGCGGCCTACCAGTATCTTAAGGGGGCCTACAAGAAAGCTGGTGAGGGACTTCTTAGGATGTCGGGTAATGGTAGGACTAGAGGGAATGGATTAAAACTAGAGATGGGACGATTCAGACTGGATGTTAGGAAGAAGTTCTTCACCATGAGGGTGGCGAGACACTGGAACAGGTTGCCCAGAGAGGTGGTGGATGCCCCATCCCTGGAAGCTTTTAAGGCCAGGCTGGATGGGGCTCTGAGCAACCTGCTTTAGTGGGAGATGTCCCTGCCCATGGCAGGGGGGTTGGAACTAGATGATCTCTTGAGGTCCCTTCCAACCCTAACAATTCTATGATCCTTTCTCTACTGTGTTAACTTGAGCTCAAGCTGAGCATGGCCTTCATTTCCTTTAAATCCTCTCCACTGTGTCCATTCTTGGTTATGAACAGAATCAGTGGCTAATCTGCCATTAAGACAGATAAGCGTGGTAATCTGTTCTGTTGTCCAGACAGCTCTGTTCTGTTTAATGCAGCTGAAATTCAAAGCTTTCATCGTTTTACGTGTTGTACCCACTCATAGGTGTCGTTCAAGTACAGAATATGGTACCACTGCAAAGATAATTTTCCCTATCCTTCAACTCCCATTTATTGAAACATAAATGCTGCTGCACAAATGCACAAAATACCCAAAAGATTATTTGCCTTTACTTTGAGATCTACCCCTAGTTCTACAATTTTTAGTTTGTTACCCAGGTGTCTAGCGGTTGCCTTTGCTTCCACTGAACCAGTAATGCCAGTGGTTCTCTTGCTCCTATACTTATTTTTCTAGCCGTCACAACTGTGCTCCCCTTTTTTTTTCTTTTCCTCTTTTCTTTTGTGTGAAGCATACTCTATAATATCAACACCTCTACCCTAGCTGCTTTGAAACTTGTTTCTTCTACCTACAAGTAAATTGGTATGGTTTAGGAACTGGCTTCCTGAGAATCTCTGTCTGGCTGCCATGTTTACCAATGCTTTGTGTTTCCCTGTGTTCCCTATTTGCTTATAAGTTGTGTTGGCATGTATTTGGGAAACACCAGGGTTTTTTTATGGCTATAAACTGATGCTCCTCACACTGTCTCTGCGTGCCCAGATTAAACTGCCCTGCTTTCACTGTTACATTGCTGTGCTTCCCCTGGAAGTTGTTCTGTAGGCACGGGGGAGGTAAAAACTGAAATGCACTTGTTGCATCTCTTCTGTTCTTTCATTTCTTTTTCCCTTGTTATGGGTATTGCTGGAGAAAAAGCTGTTTGTGGAGAATTTCTACCTCTTTAAAGCAAACTTTTCTCAAACTTTTCTCAATTTGTAGTTGAACTTAATCTTATGCTTACCTCGTGCATAAAATTGGCATGTTTAGATCATAAGACACCATGCTGTTCTGCTTCCCTATGGTTTGATATGTTGGCATCTTATCAGCCGTAGGAAGGTAGTTACGCGACAAGTAGATAAAAGGAAGTCAGTTTTTCTGGTGAAGGAGAAGGAAGAAAATGAAATCTTCAGGAAGTTTAGAATAATGCATTTTTATCAATGCTTGAACAAAAAATGTGAAGCGTTACGAAGAGGATTATGAAATGGAGAGCAGTCTCTTCAGAAATGAAGACATAATTGTACTTTCTGTTTAACAAAATATGGTGAAGTCCCAAAAGTTTAGGGCTGTGTATTTTATAATGCTGAATGTTTAACTGGAATGCTATAGAACATATATATATATACTGGTGTAGTATAGTAGTAGCTACTGAATTAAGAATAGAAAGAAATTGATGTGGTAGAAAACTACAGTGGACTGAAAACTGAGATATGTTTATTTGCATCATATGATTTTGGTATCATTACGATAAAATTTAATATATTCAAGATTTTTTTTCTTGTGGGATGGTAAACATTTTTAAATTATGTAAATGGTCATCGGTTGCTGTTCTTCCTGCTTTATATTTCCTCTGCAATAAATATATATGCTTTTACATGGCCAATGCTTCCAAGTGTTGCTGCCTTAAATATTTTATACAAATAGGCTGACTTAATGACTGAAAAGCAAACATGTGCTTTGCTTACTGCAGGTAAAGGGTGTGTTTACAAGGATGTTCCTCATAAAAGATTTTCTAGAAGCCAAAATAATTTGCCTTTCTTTTTACAGGTTTGCACTTTGTTTTAGACATCTGGGACCATGTTCTATGCTCACTTTGTCCTGAGCAAACGTGGGCCGCTGGCCAAAATCTGGCTGGCGGCCCACTGGGATAAGAAGCTAACCAAAGCCCATGTTTTTGAATGTAATCTGGAGAGCAGTGTGGAGAGTATCATTTCACCAAAGGTATCTATTTTACACTGATGTAATGTTATCTTGTAACAAAAAGAAATTGTGTGTACAGGTGGTAGGTACTATTTGGGTCACTGAAACAAATAAAATTCTTAATGTTGCTATTTTAAAGAGTGGAAAGATCTGTTCAGATGTAAAATACTCTGATTCAGAAGAGTATTTTCTTGTGAATTTTCTAAAGCTAAAGTATCATGCAATTTAGTTACAAAATGTTTTGCTTTGCATAAATGGAGGACTTGTATCTTGATGTACCATGCATCGTTTAGAAGAAAGTGTTTGAAAGAGAGGAAATCCTAGGCTTTCTAAGAATTATCTCTTAAAGGCCTCATGATGATGCGCTTTCAGTGCTGTTGTTACTGGGAGCTGTAGAAATAACACTTAAGATATTTTTGGTTCTGCTTGTGACCTAAGTTCATAGCATGTTTCTGCTTAGCTACTGCAAAAAGATCTGAAGTATTGTGGTAGCTTGTAATGTTACTGGTTACACGACGATAGTTTTCCATATAATAAAAATACTACACACTAGTGAAAAAGCCTTGCTTTTGAAGCTTTTAGTCTCTGGTTTTGTGAGAAGTGAATAGATGGCAACAAAACTGAAAGAGCATAATGCTTTTGGATTGCTGTTGTGAAACCAGAGGAAATTCTGAGGAACTTGGGTGTTTAAATGTGTGGGGTTTTGTTTTCCTTCTACTTCTCATGAAAATGAAATTTTCCATTTAAGAACCAGTGGACTGAGATGGTTGTGACTTTTGTCACTTAACAGATGTCTGAATATTTTACAAGAAAAGCAACTATGTGAAAAAGAATGAAAACTTATTTTGATCTTTTCTTTTGGTTGATACAATATAACAATGTTTCTATAATGCTACTCTGGATTTTGGAAAAAATTGCTAAGTATAAGCAAAAACTGTATAGTACAATCCCATAGATATTTACAATTCCAGAACAGTGATTTGCTTCAGTGTCAGCTCTGGAAGGATTTAGAAAGAAGATGATAATGTTCATGGACTCACTAGTGAGCTGCAGTGTTCTTTTAGAAAAAGGATAAATTGATAGGCATTCTTTCTTATATTTAACTTTGTATAATGGTTTCATCAGCTGAAATGCAATAAAACTTTAGAATTCTTAGAGGCTGAGGTTCAACCCTGTATGGCTTAATCTTTCTGCGAGACAACTGTTCCATGTACCCTTCAACACAGGTCTCATGCTCTTTCAGACTAAAGTACTGAAGAAGAATCCCTTCCGTAAATTTTTGTATCAGTTTTCTGTTCCCACAGCACATACTTAATTACATAGTAAAGGAGTGAGGTTAAAGAGGAAAGGCACTTAAAACATGTTTTAATGTGTCAGTGCTTGTTTATGGACACCCCATATCTTCCACTATTCCTCTCTGATTTTATTTTTAATTGCAGGACAGAAGATGGAGAAGTAACAAGTAACAGTTTTTAACCAAATTTTACTTAACCAAATTGTAATTTATGGTTGTCCAAGCTTCTGTATTTTTCACTTTTTTCACATTTAAAGTAACGCAGATGTCAAAAAAGGTGTCGTAAAAGGGTTTTATCTTGTCATCTTTTTTTTTTACTAGGCAGAGCAGTGTTTGGGAATTCCTGGAGTGAGCTGCTATTTAGTTACTGATATTTGCCAGATCATCTGTAAATAATATGTAGAGCATGGTCTTGAACTGTAGACTTTGCTTGCTTTCTTTCTTTCTTTTATTTTTCTGCTGATTTTTATACATGTTTTGGATATTTGATGTTATTGAAAAACTCATGCAAAGCTGAATGAAATTTCATTAAAAGAAAATAATGCTACATCTAATTTACTGGTTGTGCAATATGTTTTTAGGTGAAGATGGCACTTCGAACCTCAGGACATCTTTTACTAGGCGTTGTTAGAATCTACCACAGGAAAGCAAAATATCTTCTTGCAGACTGTAATGAGGCTTTCATTAAGATTAAGATGGCTTTTCGTCCAGGTATCTCTCTTTATCTAAGCACTCTCTGAAAAGTTATGTTGTTATATAATGATATTTATTTAGAAGGTATACTGTTTAACCTTCCTGTCTCAGTAGAAGAATTACGTGAAGTTATACAGGATTAAAGGAGAAGTTATTTTCTTCAGTGCAGCTTCAGGCTGGCTATGTGACTGAGTTATATGCTGAAAATCATCCTTAAATTGAATTCTGAATGAAAACTTTTCCTATTAATGCTGATTCAGTTAAATATCAATTATGATTTTGGCTGTTGTTGGTGTATGATGTTAAATGGAAATACGCTGCATGGTTTTTACCTTCTGTCACAAGTCTGAAAAAGGCCAGTCGCATGTACTGAATAGAAGCACAGAAGGGAGCTTGTTTCCATCAAGGGTAAAGATTGCTTTGCCATGAGTTACAGAAGAAACATAAAGTAAGCTGGTTTTTTACCACTCTCACATTTTAGTTTCTGGAAATAATGTGAACTGTAATGTGTGCAACAAAATTTCCCTTATGTGTTTGTGACACAAATTCCCCCTCTATTGTTGCTTACTCTAAGGTTTTTTCCGTGAAGATGGAGAGCCATATTAATACCCGAAATTACTTTCCATCCAGCAATTAATTACTTGGCTTACACGCAGTTGGTAGTTTTCTTTAATTCTGTCCTGGGAAACTCTTTTCCAGATGGAGTGTAGCTGTGGCAGTGATGCTGCTTGATACTCAGCTGCTGAATCAGATTCTGCCTTTAAGTTTGTGAGTGTAATAGATTTAAAAGCTGAACTTAAGGAAGACTTTTTTTTTTTTTGAAAGGCAATTCTTGAAAGCTGGTGCAACATTAGAGAAAAGTTAAGGTATATAATGCTTTTAGCTTCATTTCCCGATCTTCACATTGTGATTCAGGCACTGAACTTTTAAGTAGGTTTCAGTGGCAATTTGTTGACTGTTGCCAATTTTTTGTTTACTAGTTGCCTTTAACTTCCCTGGGTGATGAGAACACATAAACTTGTCTAATTTCACAAGGCAATCCGTTTTCCCAATTTTTCCACTTGCAACAGAGCTCATATAAAAGGCGAAGCACCTTAAAACAAGAATTACAAAAAATGAAACAAGTTGTGGCACTTGTCTTTGTTCTCAGTTTATCAGCTTTGTGGTTTAGGCATTGTCTTGATCCTGTCTGCTGTGAGAATCATTGACATGTTTTATTTTAAGCAGCCAACAGGTAAAAATACTGGATAGCTCTGAAAGGATGGAATAGGTTTCTTCATTCCTAGCCAACTACCAAGATGAGTAAACTACAGACTCATGCTTGTTCCTGGCCTCTTTGGGCAGTGGTTCTTTGATTATTCATTGTGGAGGGGAACACAGTGGGCACAGAAGTATTTGTACCTCATAATTGCCTGTGTTGTGTGGGTCAGAAGGCAGAACGTAGAGTTCAAATCTTCTGCAAGTTACAGAAGAAATTGAACCCGCATTTCCCATGTGCTTTCGAGTGTCCTGACCTCTAAGCCTTTGAATAAAAAGAGAGGCACCAACTACTGTTACTGATTTTGTGTGATGCCTAGTCTGATAGTCATGCTCTGAGAATGCCACTGAATAGCAGATTAAGCATCGTGCAAGGATAAGAAAAGGTATGTATGTGGTTTAGGAATCCAGCTCTGTAAAATGCAGAAGCCTAAGCGTTTGTGTGGCCCAAGTACAATCAATACTGTGCTGGGACTTAGAGAGCTAATTGAACTGACTAAATGACTAGTAGCAAAGTAGTCATACTATGTTGCCACTGCTGTACCCAAACCAAAATATAGGACTAACTAGCTCATCTGGAGCATCGTGATAAAATGATTTTGTAGCAAGTACCTGCATAGCGTTGTGATGACATACTCTGCCTGTGTTAGCTGCACGGCTCTGCACTGTGCTATACAAACAATGAGTGATTTGAGGCTTCCAGGTTTATACAAAACAGTAAAAAGGCTTGAGGGTATATATTTTGAATTTAGACTGAATCTCAATACTAGCCTTATTTAAGGTTTCTTCATGGGTGTCTATCAGCTAGTTAAAGACAAGAAGCTCACGCAGAAAGAGCGATACTGAAAGCACAGGGAAAAATGCTGCCCATGTAAGGAATGGGAACTCATGTCTGACTGTTCTTCTCTGCAGGGGTTGTTGATTTGCCTGAGGAAAACAGAGAGGCTGCTTACAATGCTATTACCTTACCTGAGGAATTTCATGATTTTGACCAACCACTTCCTGATCTAGAGTAAGCTTGGTTTCTTGTTTTGGGTGTTTTTTTTTTTTATTTCCATGTTTTGTTTTCAGTTGAGGAGAACCTGATTTTAACAGCAAACTCATTGCCGAATTAAAATAAAAGCCTGTAGGTACCATGTGTTCTTAAGTCTTTTAGTATACAAAGCAAGTACGCAATCATGTTTGTATTGATTTTAAGTTCATAATAGCATGTAATTTTAACCAAAGTGAAAGTTGTGATTACAGAAGCTTTTGAAAAACTCGTATGTATTATCTCTTTCTTTTTTCTTCTACGCAAGGCAGTCTACATCACATACGTTCTTAGGTTAGACAAGATTAGTGTTTTGGAAATGTCCTTGTTGACCTTCTGTAGTGGCACTTTTAATTCTTAAAACTGTTTAATACTAATGGGTTACTTGTAAACATAACAAGTATACAACTTGCATAGTTCTTGATCTTTAAAAAAGTGATGTTACCCTTTTGGATTACTCATAATGGAATTTCTGGGACATAGTTTGCTTTACTCAGTGTTCTATTTTGTTTATATTCAAATTAGAGTATATACTAATTTGAAACTACATAAAAAATTGTGTTCTAAGAAATGTACCTTAACACATCACAAAGTGTTAACTTGGTACTGTTACTAGATATATTTTTTTGATAAATTATATTAATAGCTTTTGAAGTTGAAGGGGGGTACATCTGTTCTTAGTTATTAATTTGGCATTTAAAATTAGGACTACAATATAGCAAGGAGTAAGAGAGGTTACTGATATGTTTCCCAGAAGCTAACACAGTTTGGATGATAGGTTTTAACCATGAATGGTCTTACTGTTTTAAGTAGTGTTTTCTGGTTTGCATTCACCATCAGCTGTTTCATTATCATAGAATCATGGAATTGCTGAGGTTGGAAGGGACCTTTAAGATCATCAAGTCCAACCTTTAACCTGCCCTGACAAAAGCCACTTCTAAACCATGTCCCTAAGTGCCCCATCTACCCTTTTTTTTAAACACCTCCAGGGATGGTGAATCCACCACCTCCCTGGGCAGCCTATTCCAATGTTTACTAACCCTTTCAGTGAAAAAATGTTTCCTAATATCCAATCTAAACCTCCCCTGATGTAACTTGAACCCGTTTCCTCTTGTCCTATCACTTGTCACCAGGGAGAAGAGGTCAGCCCCCATCTCTCTACAACCTCCTTTCAGGTAGTTGTAGAGGGTGATAAGGTCTCCCCTCAGCCTCCTCTTCTCCAGGCTGAACAACCCCAGCTCCCTCAGTCGTTTTTCATAACGTTTGTCCTCCAGACCCCTCACCAGCTTTGTAGCCCTTCTCTGGACACACTCCAACACCTCAATGTCCCTCTTGTAGCGAGGGGCCCAAAACTGAACACAGTACTTGAGGTGGGGTCTCACCAGTGCCGAGTACAGGGGGATGATCACTTCCCTAGTCCGGCTCACCACACTGTTCCTGATACAGGCTAGGATGCTGTTGGCCTTCTTGGCCACCTGGGCCCACTGCTGGCTCATATTCAGCCGGCTGTCAACCAACACCCCCAGGTCCTTTTCTGCCAGGCTGCTTTCGAGCCACTCTGCCCCAATCCTGTAGCGCTGCATGGGGTTGTTGTGACCCAAGTGCAGGACCCGGCACTTGGCCTTGTTGAACCTCATACCATTGGTCTCAGCCCATCAGTCCAGCCTGTCCAGATCCCTCTGCAGAGCCAACCTACCCTCAAGCGGATCAACATGCCCGCCCAGTTTAGTGTCATCTGCGAACTTACTGAGGGTGCATTCGATCCCTTCATCCAGATCATTGATAAAGATATTAAAGAGAACCGGCCCCAGCACCGAGCCCTGGGGGACACCACTTGTGACTGGACACCAACTGGATTGAACTCCATTTACCACCACTCTCTGGGCACGGCCATCCAGCCAGTTTTTTACCCAGCGAAGAGTACACCTGTCCAGGCCATGAGCAGCCAGTTTCTCCAGGAGAATGCTATGGGGAAACAGTGTCAAAAGCTTTGCAAAAATCCAAGTAGATAACATCCACAGCTTTTCCCTCATCCACTAAGTGGGTCACCTTATCATAGAAGGATATTAGGTCTGATAGGCATGACCTGCCCTTCACGAACCCATGCTGACTGGGCCTGATCACCCTGTTCTCCTGCATGTGCCGTGTAATCGCACTGAGGAGGATCTGTTCCATGACCTTCCCAGGCACCGAGGTCAGACTGACTGGCCTGTAGTTCCCCGGATCCTCCTTCCAGCCCTTCTTGTGGATGGGTGTCACATTTGCTAACCTCCAGTCAGCTGGGACCTCCCCGGTTGTCCAGGACTGCTCATAAATGATGCAAAGTGGCCTGGCGAGCACTTCCGCCAGCTCTTTCAATACCCTTGGGTGGATCCCATCCGGCCCCATAGATTTGTGCACCTCCAGGTGCTGAAGCAGGTCCCTCACCGTTTCCCTTTGGATTACAGGGGCTTCATTCTGCTCCCCATCCCTGTCTTCTAGCTCAGGGGTCTGGGTACTCAGGGAACAACTGGTCCTACTGCTGAAGACTGAGGCAAAGACTTCATTAAGTACCTCAGCCTTTTCCTCATCCTTGGTCACTATGTTGCCGGCCCCATCTACTAGAGGACAGAGATAATCCTTAGTCCTCTTCTTATTGCTAATATGTTTATAGAAACTTTTTTTGTTGTCCTTGACACCAGAAGCCAGGTTTAGTTCTAGCTGGGCTTTGGCCCTCCTGATTTCTTCCCTACATAGCTTCACTACCTCCTTGTAGTCCTCTTGAGTGGCCTGCCCTTCCTTCCAGAGGCCATAGATCCTCTTTTTTTCCCTAAGTTGCAACACTAGCTCCCTGTTTAGCCAGGCCAGTCTTTTTCCCTGACGGTTTGTCTTCTGGCACGTGGGGACAGCGTGCTCCTGCGCCTTTAAGACTTCCTTCTTGAAAATCATCCGGGCTTCCTGGGCTCCTTTGCTCTGGAGGACTGCCTCCCAGGGGACTTTGTCAACCAAGCTCCTGAAAAGCCCAAAGTCCGCCCTCCGGAAGTCCAAGGTAGCAGTTCTGCTGACCCCTCTCCTTGCTTCTCGCAGAATCAAAAACTCTATCATTTCATAGTCACTGTTCCCAAGACAGCCTCCAACCTTCACATCCCCCACAAGACCTTCCCCGTTTACAAACAACAGATCCAGCCGGGCACCTTCCCTAGTTGGCTCTCTCACTAGCTGTGTCAGGAAGTTATCCCCAGTACATTCCAGGAACCTTCTAGACTGTTCCCTCCCTGCTGTATTGTATTCCCAGCAGATGTCCGGCAAATTGAAGTCCCCCACGAGGACAAGAGCTCGCGATCTTGAGACTTCTCCCAGCCACTTATAGAATATTTCATCTGCCTCCTCATCCTGATTGGGCAGTCTATAACAGACTCCTACTACGATATCTGCCTTGTTAGCCCTGCCCCTGATTCTTAATTGACTTTTAAGTGTATAGTGTACTTTTTAGGAACTAATTTCACATTTATCTAAGCAGGCTTTATCTGTTAATTTTTTTAAATGGAGATTTTTAATAATTGCCTTCTGTTTGTTTAAGTGATATTGATGTGGCCCAGCAGTTCAGCTTGAACCAGAGTAGAGTGGAAGAAATTACAATGAGAGAAGAAGTAGGCAACATCAGTATCCTCCAGGATAATGACTTTGGTAAAAATCTCATGTATTTTTACATGTTACTAAGCTAGTTTTGGTACTTGTAAAGTTATGGTTTTGCAATTACTACAGAATGCCCGCTACAAGACAAATTACATCAAACATGCTGTGTTTCCATATATTTAACTTTTAATTTGTACATGTTGGCTTTTCCAAAAAGCCTGTCCTCTAATATTCAGCAAGCTTCCAGCTACCTATATAAAGCTGAAGAATATTCAGTCAGGTTAATTAGTGAAGTACTATGTCAATTATAATTTTCAAAACATGGTGTGAATATGAAGTCAGCCGTTGTTGTAATCATAGGCATATTTTCAGTCAAACTGTTACGAAAGTTCTCAAGCTGAAGCACTCAGCAGTGACTAGCTTACTTCTTCCAGTATCTTTTCAAGGACAGTGTTCCAAGATATGAATCAAAGCCTGGAGATGGTTGTATTTGAATATCTAGTTTCCAGAGTACAATAACGTAATCCATAATTTAGTAATCTCTTAAAAAGTATAATCTAGGTATTGATGGTGCTGTTGATTCAGTATTGGTTTGCTCTCTGTACCTGAAGCCCAACCTTGAGGTGTAAGGTATAACTTTTTTGAATTCCTTTGAATTCTTTGGTTTCAGTGCAGCTAAAATTTAGTAGAATCCTGCTAAATTCAATTCAAATAAGTATAATAAAATGCTTTGAAGAGGAGATGGTTATTTTTATAATTGTTGGAAGGGTATTTTTATTATGGTATTGCTGGACATAAATATTTACATCTTGTCATTAACTCAGCAATTAAGATAACTTGAAATGAAGTTTGGTCTTACATTTGGGCCTTTGCCGATTGATTCACTATGTGTCTTGTGTCTTGGTTCTTCGGCATTTATAGCAGTGAAATTGTGTTCTTGCAGGTGACTTTGGGATGGATGATCGTGAGATGATGAGAGAAGGTAGTGCGTTTGAGGATGACATGCTGGTGAGCACCAGTGCTTCCAATCTCCTTCTGGAACCTGAACAGAGCACCAGTCACCTCAATGAGAAATCCAATCACCTGGAATATGAAGACCAATACAAAGATGATAATTTTGGAGAAGGAAATGATGGTGGGATATTGGGTAAGTTTGAGAAATTTGTGTTTTCCTCTGCCCTACCTTCTGCCTCAATAATTAGTTCTTCAGGGAACTGGGGGAGGTTGTTTCCTTTGCCAAGGTCCCTGTCTAACTTATGCCTTCAGCAGCAGAATTCTAGTTTGTGACTGTTACAGCAATATAGATGGTGTAGTATGTTAAGCGTTGACGTATTCTAAATGAAGTAAAATAAAATCATCCAGAGATTTTCCATTCTATACGTAATGTTCTTTAGAGAAAAATTAATGTGCAACTCTTTTTGTTCTTTGACCCCTTCCAAGGCTTTATTTAATATGTTGAGAACTGTATTGAGTGCTTCTCTGTGAAGTACTAAGAAACCTACTAAGATGCAAATATGTGACGACTGTATTGTAAAAAAGGTTATCTGTAAACTCAAAGTTTGAGCCGAAATGCACCTCGAAAAAGCACTCCTAATTGCTTTTGTGTCAGCGTTGAAAGTATAGGTTTCTCTAACCTTTGCACTGTCTTTATCTGTGTTGTCATAAATTTGTCCGTACTTGTTTCGTGAATGTGTGGATGCAAAACTCATTCTTCCATATGGTTGTTTCAGATGACAAACTGCTCAGTAATAATGATGGTGGTATTTTTGATGACCCACCTGCACTCTCAGAAAGTGGAGTAATGATACCGGAGCAGCCTCCCCATGATGATATGGATGATGATGATAATGTATCAAGTGAGTATGATCTTGGGCTAGATCTAGAATTACTTGCTTTCCACTAATTTAATTGGGGTTCTCATCCCCATCTCTCCATCCCTAAAACCGTGTTGAGCTCAAAAGTATGAAATGTGGTAAACCACTTTAAGATGTGGAGGAGTGGTTGGGAACGGTAGCACAGTTTCTTAATGTTTTGACATAGTGCAAGATACTTGTTCTAATTGGCAGTGGGTGGACCAGACAGCCCGGACTCAGTAGATCCAGTTGAACCATTACCAACCATGACTGATCAGACAACGCTTGTTCCCAATGAAGAGGAAGCTTTTGCTCTGGAGCCTATTGACATAACCGGTGAGTGAGCTATTTGGGAATGTTTTACTTGGGTCATCAGAGACAACCTTAGCTTGATGGAGTGGAAATGAATGTCTGGCACTGCTGCTGACTCTACTTCTCAGTGGAAAGAGAAATGCGGGACCAAGTACTGAATTCCTTTTATTCTAATGATAGCCTTACAGAATGTTCCAGGTTGGTAGCTTACATTGATGTCGTTTCTGCAGTCGGTATGTATAGCGGCATGGTACTGTAGCTTTTGATAAACGTGCTAGTTAAAATACAGTGAGTTGGAATAGACATCATCATGTCTTTAATTCTAGTACAGTATCTAGTGCAGCACAACTCTCAATACCCTATGAGGGCCAGAAGTGACTGTTTACACTGAGACTGAGTGATTTTCTAGTTCATAGCTTTAGTGAATTGCTGATTTGAGGAGGTGCATCTTTATACTTGAAGTTCCACTAAATAGTGAAATTCCTTGTCGTCTTCTCTAATGCAAGACACTTTTTTTATTTTAACTGGTATTGTATTTGGCTCATTATAAACAGATCCCTGCTTCATTTAAAAAAATTAAGATCTGTAAAAAATGCAGTTTGTCCTGTGTTTTCAGACTGAACTCCAGCCCCTCATTTGCTGCTTGACCAATTAAAAAGCCCTAGCACTGCCCTCTGGTGGCAAGCTAGCAACAGAGGTCCTAGCTGATCAGCTGGGACCAGCAAAGACAGCATTTGCCAGAGCCTCAGGGTCTGCTGCAGAGTGCCAGGCTGTAAGCAATTTACAGTAAAGTCATTCTAGAACAGGATGGGAGTTACAGGTAAGATAACCGCCCACGTTAACACTACCAAAGCTCAAATAGGGCTTAGGGGAAAAACTTGTTGTGGTATTTTGACTCCTTGTCAGAGAGCCCCTGCATCTCAGGGCTTTGCTCCTGAAGAACACCAGCCTGACAAGTGAGCCATGAGGAAGGGAGGTATGTGCAGGTGAGGACATTGATGAGGCTTAGGTAGATGCAGTAGAACTACGAGTATACGCAGAAGAATTTGTAGGTTATGGAACACTATTCACAGTGTTTGACCTTTCATAGTGCTTATAGCTTTTCGTTCCTTCTCCCAAAGCTAATATTGCCTTAGATTCTTCAGGCAGCTTTGTACATGGGCAAATAAAACCTATAGAGAACGTGCAAGATTCTTCTACAGCGTGGTATCTGTTTAGGCTAACCTTCATTACTTGCTAAAAATCTCAACAGTCAAGGAAACCAAAGCAAAGAGGAAGAGGAAGCTGATTGTGGACAGCGTTAAAGAACTGGATAGCAAGACTATTCGAGCCCAATTAAGTGACTACTCTGATATTGTTACTACTTTGGATTTGGCACCTCCTACTAAGAAACTGATGATGTGGAAAGAAACTGGTGGAGTTGAAAAGCTTTTCTCTCTGCCTGCACAGCCTTTGTGGAATAACAGGCTCCTGAAGGTAATGTTTTTGTGCTGGTTCATTTCTAAATGGACTATATTCAAGATTGTGCCTCGTATAGTAAATATCAGCACATGAATAGCAATGTAGTGATAGTGGTAATCATCATCTAAAAAAATAAACTAGTAAAACAACTAAAGTAACACCAAGGCTTACATTATTTATCAGTTACAGAATTAAATGATTTTCTTAAAATGTTACTACTGCTGGAGAAGAGGTTAAATGGGAAAGGAAGATGGCCTGTAATTACTTGGCCTAAAATGAAATTAAGGACACTGAGAACTACAATAGTGAATAATGTAACCCTTCCCCCGTAGCTCTTTACTCGTTGTCTTACACCCCTGGTACCAGAAGACCTAAGAAAGAGGAGGAAAGGTGGAGAGGCTGACAACCTCGATGAGTTCCTTAAAGACTTTGAAAACCCAGAGGTTCCTAGGGAGGAGCAGCAACAACAACAGCAACAGCAGCAACGAGATGTCATTGGTTTGTGTCTTGTTAAAGATGCTCTGCTTTCCTTCAGAGCTTATTTTTCTCCTTTGTTTGTGCTTTATATTAAGTCACCAAAGATTATGAATGAAGCAATGGTTGATTAGCTTGATATACAGTCTGTGAGTTAAAATAGCTTTTTTTCTAGAGGATGACACTTAGAGATTCTGTTTGCTCCTGTGGATTAAATGGGTGTTGGACTGGATTCTATGCACATCTGTACCAATTCTATTTAAGTCATGGCAAAGGCTATGCAGACTGTTAGGAGTGCTCAATTCTAAATTAATAGCAGACTGGACTTAGTAATGGAATTTCAAATGGTACCAAAGTATCTAAAACTGGGTTTGTTGAATTAGATGAACCTATTCTGGAAGAACCAAGTCGTGTACAAGAATCGATGATGGAAGGCAGCAGAACCAACCTGGATGAATCTGTTATGCCACCCCCACCACCTCAGACAGGTGTTAAACGCAAACTGCAGCAAGTAGAACCAGAGCCGGTGTTACCTGTGAGTAAGATGTGCTGGGTTTTTTTTGTTGTTGTTGTTTTTTTTTTTTTTTTTAAGAATGAGAAGTGGGTAGTGTCTTTGAGCAGATTAGAGGCACCGGCTTTCTGTGGTGTTGTGAAATATGCTGGAACAGTATCAGAATCTTTGGCCTTGGGTAGTCTTTTTGGTGTTTTTCTTAAATGGGAAGCTTACTGAAACATTTAAAATGTAGGTAGGATAAAGAAATGACACTGTTTCCTCCAGAAAAAAGTCTTCGAGGAGTAAAGTTTATTACTCACAAAGCTATCAAGTTCTTCTGCTTGGCAAATGTATATGAACAGCTTTCATTGATGAAAAAAGGATTGTGCTAGCTGCACAAACTTCCTTTTTAAGATAGTCCTTGTATTCTAGGGTTTAACAGTTCAAAGAAAAACTTGGATCTTCAGGAAAGGTTTTCTAGTTGAGTTATAAGTAGACTTGGAAACTAGGTCGCATCTACCTCTTCTGTAAAAGCTGTGATGCAGTGTGATAGGAAGCCATATTTGTGAAGGGAGAGGAAATGGGCAAAATGAAAGGTGTATGCTCTTTCTGAATGCTTACCTGGTGAGAACAGCCCTGGTTTATGCTGTCTCTCATATTTGTGCATTTTTTAACTCCACTTCTCATATGTTTCTTGGCTAACAGGTTGTTTGCTGTAGAATGAGACTGTTTAGATGTCACATTGCCTTATTAAAAAGGGTTCAGCTGATGCTCCTCTTGGCCATGTCATTGGGTGAAATTGGCATCAGCTGTTTGTGCTGAAATCAATGCTGTCATGCCAACCAGATCAGGCTTCTAGTAGTGTACCTGTAGCAATAACCTGCTGTATGACTCTAAAGTAGAAGTTATTTTAATAGAGCTGTTTTGGGGTACATGTAGAAACAGTTTCAGGTATTAAGGTAGCTATTGGCAATCACTTAACTGTGTATAGATTCAGGGGGAGAATACTGTACATTAATTTTAATAAAACTGAGTACATAGATCCTGTTAAACTGCTTTTCTGGATTTTCCTCTTGATACAAACGTCTTCTGAGAATGGGTGACTTCTGTGCTCAAGTTATCATACATTTTTGTAAACTTTACGAAGTACCTATGTTTTAATTCCTTCATGCTTGTATTGCAAAGAACAACATTTTGATATTTTGAAGATGTCTTGTTCCAGTGAGTTAAAGTGTCTTCATGTAGCACTGCATCTTGTTATGTGGGATTTTAAAGTTGCATGTTCTGATCCAAGAAATGAGGTCAGTTGTTTGGATGGTGGACTAAGTTATTGGAAAGCCTTTTTCCTTATAGCGGTATCATCATTTCTGGTTTGAGTAGACTCTAAAGGATTAAAGATACACGTATGGACAGCAAAACAAAACAAGAAGGCTCTTCATCTTTCAAAAATGAAAAGTTCTGACAAATGGCTAAGATCTAGAGACTTGGACTTTGTGAAACTGGCTTGTAGCATCAGCATTCTGTTGTAAAAGCACTGATAAAATAATGCTATCTGTTTAACTATATTGTGTACTCTTAAAGCATCCACCATCACAACAGCTGGAAATACCACCTGTAGAAATGCCTCCAGAGGAGCCCCAAAACATCTGTCAGCTAATACCAGAGCTAGAACTTCTGCCAGAAAAAGAGAAGGAGAAGGAAAAAGAGAAAGAGGAGGAGGAAGAAGAGGAGGTAAGAACTAAGCTCTTAAAAGCAAGCTGTGTAGAAAGAAAGGATTTGTGTGTTCCCCAACACTGTTTGACTTTGGATTCATTAAATGGTGTAAGAAACCTTCGGTCCTTACTTGGGAAATGATAACCTTTGGAAACGTAGACTTTAAAATTATTCCATGACCGTTTTTATAAATTGCATATACATTCTGCTTTGAATTAGATGGTTCTCCTGTTCATACACATAGTTGGATTAAACCAATCTATATATTAACTATATATTAATCTATATGTTAACTTTTTTCCCAGTTTCTCTGCCTCCTTCCCTTCAGAAGCACAGGGGGATGGGGAATGGGGCTTCCAGGCACTTTATCACACACTGTCTCCGCTCCTTCCTCCTCAGGGGGGCGGACTCCTGCTCCAGTGTGGGGTCTCTCCCACGGGGACAGTTCTCCACAAACTTGCCCAACGTGAGTCCTTCCCATGGGCTACAGTTCTTCATGAACTGCTCCAGTGTGGGTCCTTTCCATGGGGTGCAGTCCTTCAGGAACAGACTGCTCCAGCGTGGGTCCCCCATGGGGTGACAAGCCCTGGCAGCAAACCTGCTCCAGCGTGGGCTTCTCTCTCCACAGGGCCGCAGGTCCTGCCAGGAGCCTGCTCCAGCCTGGACTTGCCACAGGGTCACACTCTCCTTTGGGCACATCCACCTGCTCTGTTGTGGGGTCCTCCATGGGCTGCAGGTGGATATCTGCTCCTCCATGGACCTCCATGGGCTGCAGGGGGACAGCCTGCCTCACCATGGTCTTCACTATGGGCTGCAGGGGAGCCTCTGCTCTGGTGCCTGGAGCACCTTCTTCCCCTCCTGCTCTCTCATATTCTCGCTCCTCTCTGGCTGCAATTGCTGTTGCATGTTTCCCCCCCCCCTTCTTAAATATGTTATCCCAGAGGCACTATCACTGCTGCTGATGGGCTCGGCCTTGGCCAGTGGCAGGTCTGTCTTGGAGCTGGCTGGCATTGGCTCTATTGGACATAGGGGAAGCTTCTAGCAGCTTCTCACGGAAGCTATCCCTGTAGCCCCTGCATTACCAAAACCTTGCCATGCAAAACCAATACAACTGTCCATGTCCCAAAATCTGATAACTGAAGTTGTTTCTTAGCTACAGTGTTGAATATTCTGTGGCTATTAAACCAAACTTCATTGATTCTTCTTATTTTACACCCAAACTGCATAACATTAAATTAGCTTTTTAAAAACTGTTTTATTGTTGAAGTAACGTATCTGGAATTTTCCTTCTGTAACAAGTCACACACACAAAGAAATGTGAATTACTTTAATTGAGATGACTTTCCTAGAAATGTAAAAAAACCTGTTAGAATAGAACAGAATATTTTCAGTTGGAAGGAAAGGACCTACAACTATTGTCTAGCCCAATTGTCTGACCACTTCAGGATGTTGCTGGATGCAGATGAATGTTAAAGTCGTACAATGAAGAGGAAGAAATACATGCTGGCTGACTTTTGAAAAATAATATAATTGGCCAAACAGTTTTTCTGTACAGCTTGAGGTTCCTGAGTTAAGACTAGAAACAAAGTAGTTTGCATGTGTCGCTTTCATTAATTAATTGCTGGTTTGAAATAAAGCTCTAATTTTAAAAGCATAACACATCTTCCATAAACAAGTAGCGTTCTGCATAGGTGAGTGCTTCACAGGACATGGAGAGGTGAGTTGTTACTGCTGGCCTTTGCGGCTTTCAGCAACAACCTGGTTTGCTTTTCAATGGTTCTGTTTCCACAGTGAAATGAGAACATGTCTGTGTTTATTAATGTTTGCAAAATAAAAGCACTGTTGATACCATGTTCAGTGCTAGCATTCCTAGATTGGATTGAAGTGTCTCTTCTCATTCAGCTGTCATGACCGAACTCTTGTGTTTACTAATTGTCAGCATAATGTTTTGAGGTATAATCATAGTGGCAGGCAACCTTACTATGATACATCAACTTAACGTGTGTGTCTTCTTCCGTCCCACTACCTGCCTCTCCTAGATGTATCCTGTGACTCAAGTTGTCTAAACCTTCTGGCTTGATGAAAAGAAGAAGCTGCAGTGATATCTAGAAATACCTCATTTATTCCATAACTCAGTGGATGAAAAGATTATTGTTTTGTAAATGCGTGAATTTTGACTGCTTGCAGGAAGAAGATGGCACAGGGGGTGATCAGGATCAAGAAGAAAGGAGATGGAACAAGAGGACTCAACAAATGCTTCATGGACTTCAGGTACACATGATAATCTGCTTTCTCTTAAAGCTGCTTTTGAGTGTGCCTACCGACACTTTTGACGTGAGTTAAAAGCTTTCCTTGCAGTAGATGTTACAGACTTAAAATGCCAGTTCTGCCTTAAAGGGGAAAAAACGCTTGTAATTGATTAAATCATAATATAATTGACACTTTATTTAAAAGAACATTTGAAGTTAAATCTTTCATTTAACTGTTTTTCAACCTTCATATTCACATTTGGTGTGCAAGTAAGACTCCCAGAAATCAAAACTTTAAAATAATTGGGTATGATTTTTTTTTTAATAAAACCTTAGTATCTTTGATTTTGTGCTACTTGACTCTAGGCAAGCCTAGTCAAGGTCTAGAGATAAAACCATTTTATGGGATGTTTATTCCCAGCTAGGCTGGTTCAAAATCTTCAAGCTACGATAAGCTGAATACACAACAACCGTGGGAACCTGACCTTGGCTGAGGTGCAAGCATTACTTTCAGCATGTGGCTTCAGTCTGCACAGCCAGATAACCTTTGTAGGATGGCTTATTGCTTGCTAGAGCTCAAGAGCTTTTTTTCTTAGAAGATAATTGAACACCCCTAGAATACACTTGAACTTAAGTGCAAACTGCTGTCTGTTTTCATATAGGTCTCTACATTTACTTCATATATTCTTGGACTGCCTTTACCTTTCAGTCTAGTTTGCCTTTCCTACCCCTTTGTTCCCATAAACATTTTGGCAGCTCCTGAAACTCTGCTGTCTCTGAAGTGTGTCAGTTCCAGCTCTCTAAGCTGTTTTTGTTCTCCAAAGCCATCCTCACTTTTTGTGAAATTGATAGGCTCCATCTCTACTGATAAAAGCTCATTGTCATTATTGTATCTTTGAACGGAAGTGGGTTTGGGAGGAAGGGGGGACTGCTATCGAGTTCTCAGTCAACTGAAATTTTAGTAGTATTTTGTATTATATTAAGTTTCTCAAAAATGATATAATCAAGCAAAAGCTTTATGTTTCTGGAAAATATTACGAGTTATACCATAAGAATTACCTGCGTACATCTCTAAAGAATGAAACCTTAATTTTAAACTCCTAAAGAGCCTTTATGGCACTTAAATACACTTAAATTTAGTTCAGATTGCATTGTGTACTAATGTGATCTAAGTTCTTTTGCACACCTGCAAGAATTCCACTAGTTTAAGTAAGATTGTTTTAAACTGTTGTTGTAGTTTAATGCTGGTAATTAGCGCAGTCCCACACAGCTGCTCACTCAGTACCTACTGGTAGGATGAGGAGGAGAATCGGAAGGGTAAATGCAAGAAAACATGTGGGTTGAGATAAAGACTGTTTAATAGGTAAAGCAAAAGTTGCATGCGCAAGCAAAGCAACATAAGGAATTCATTCACTACTGCCCATCGGCAGGAAGGCATTTAGCCATTTCCAGGAAAGTAGGGAATTGTTGCACATAATGGTTACTTCAGAAGACAAATGCTATAACCCCCAATGTATGCACTCCCCCCGCTTTTCTTTCCCCTGGTTTTTATTGCTGAGAATGTCATATGGGGTATGGGATATCCCTTTGGTCAGTTGGGACTTCTGTCCTGGCTGTGTCCCCTCCCAGCTTCTTGTGTACCTCCAGCCTCCTTGCTCCAAAATGAAAACATTTGATCCCATCCAAAACGTAGCACTGTATGAGCTACTGCGAAGAAAATTAACTCTGTCCCAGCCCAAACCAGTGCAACTTGCTTAAAAATAATTTTTTAAAGTGTACAGATGTTTAGACAGTAATGTTTTTTCTCATAATGTTTCATCACAGTTTCTGATGAAGAGAGCTTTAGAACTCTCTTTGGACCATATCTACCTTTTTTTTTTTTCTCTCAATTCTTTCTTCCATGTTCCCAGAAGAGCATCACACTGGATGGCTGAAACATTAAGTCTGTAATGAGATTCAAAGTTAAGATCTGTTTAATATAAAGTAATTCGGTTTGGCCAGCCTAATATCTTTTCATCTAGTAGATATTCCAGAGCAGACGGTTCTGTTTTAAATTGAAGACGTCAGTTGTTGTTCTAGCCAGCAAACAGATGTATTTTCCTGAATTATTTTTTTTATATTCTGGCCAAGATTTTGAAAAAATATAAGTGGCCATGGGTACTTAGTTTCAGACAAACAGAAGAGTTCTAGAAATAAACAGGCTTTCTCCCTGGGAAAATTATGCATCTTTTAAATAACCTAAGCTCTTGAAATTTTGTTTTAAACAACAGATCATGATTATTTTTTGAGTTATTTTTATTTTGAGAAATAAAACAGGATTTTTTGTTCCTGTTTAAAAATAATTGACCTGTAGTCAAAAGAGACTGGCTAGCTGCTGGTGCAGAAAGGAAATCTTATGGTATACTACAGTGTTTCTGGAATATGTGACTATAAGTCGCACAGATTCAAGACTGATTTTTCACACATCTCTGGGAAGCCTTCTTGGTTTCATTTAAATAAGATCCATCTAGAATTTTTTATGTATGTGTTGCAACGTCCCCATCCAATGTCGAGTCCTTCCCAATCCCTCACAGTGTCCTGGGGGTGCCAACAAACAGAATCTTGCCAGGGACTTCCTTGTTTGTATGTAGTTCTCCATTTAATTTGTGGTATCAATGTTTGTGTTTTTCAGAGAGCTCTTGCTAAGACTGGAGCGGAATCTATCAGTTTGCTTGAGCTGTGCAGAAATACGAATAGAAAACAAGCAGCTGCAAAATTCTACAGTTTCCTGGTACTTAAAAAACAGCAAGCCATAGAGCTGACACAGGAGGAGCCTTACAGTGACATCATTGCGACACCTGGTCCCAGATTTCATATTATTTGAATGGTTAGATACAGCAGAGCTAGTGTTTGTTTCACTAGTGCGTACGTGTATTGCCCCATCTGTAGGGCCCACAAGACCATTGCAGAAAATTTAGATTTTATTGTCTGTATAAAGTCCTTGGTTTTCTTTTTGGGTTATTTTGGTTTTGTATTTTAAATTTACCACTTAAATTTTTAGTGAAACTGCTGGGGTGGGTGGCTTGAGTTCCAACTGCAGAAACCAGACAGCTCAAGGACCCAGATGAAGATTGTTTTAACAACTCAGAGCAGATGTGTGCAATATTGGTGCATGTAATGTTGAGTATCGATGAAAATGTCTTACGATAATTTGCCTAGTTGATTCAATAGTGATATTTTTAACCTATACAAGTAAACCTGAATGGCCAACCTATTGTCTGATTAAAAACTTTGCCAAACTCGTCTGAAATGTTCGGTCTGCTTCTCATAGTAGTGGGTTTTTTCCCCTTCCCTAGATCGTTGTGCATACTGTGGGTCTCTTACAGCTGCCAATATGAAAGGTAGTGCCTGATATGTCAGCTTGCTTTGTCACTGCATTTTTGCAGTCGGATTTTTGTAGCCCTTGATGCTAAGGGGAAACGGGTGTCTGTGGAAAGCACTTCCTCTATGTGATACTGTTACATACATGAAAAGACGGAACATGTGTTAAGCATTTTAGACGAAACATTCCTTTTCACTTATCACCTCATTACAGTCCACTACTGATAATGGCTAATTACTGTTAATAAGCGTCAAATGAAAACTCTAGTCATTTCATTTAAACCTTTTAAGATATCGAAATGCTTTAGGTTTGTTAGAGCTGTATATAAACTCCAGACTTTTTAAAACAGACTTCTAGATTGTAAATTATCTGATTTTTATTAAGCAGGCATATGAAGATAAGAATAAGAGAAGCTGAACAGATTGCCTCTGTAAAGATGCTAAATTCAGATACCACCTGTACCGAAAGGGCAACAAACTCGAATATACAGTACAAACAGGCACAGTTCCACTTAATTGTGTAGCGTATTAATGGCTCTTTGGATATATTTATGGTTTTAGTATCGATTTTTCCAATAATGCACACTCCTGTGTTCAAAACATTTTATCGGTTTTGCAAAAGAAGTCCCATTTGATTTTTACTTATAAAGAATGAAGCTTTACTGTTAGACCAAGTAGCACCAGAAATTATGTGAATATGTTGATTATGGAAACCTGTCTTAACTTTTTTTTAGGGCAAAATTATTCACACTGAAGGTTCTGGTTTTAATGTTGGCACTTTTGTGAAATAATTTTGGGACTCTGAAATTTCAGTGTATACTCAAATGTAAAATTATGTGAATGTTTTTAAAAAAATCGGAGACTACATGATGACCATGTTTTAATAATCCTCAAAAAAGTTAATTGTATAAAGTTACTGCAGCTTTATTTTCAACATGATGTGCCTGTAAAACCATGATTTCCCCCTTTGTAAAAAGAGACACTGTAGATAACTTGAATGTTTAATTATAGAAAAGGTCATTAGTTTCTTGTTACACATTTTTAGTCTGTTGCTTTTCAAGGTTAATATTCTTGAAAATAGTTGATGCTGTTATGTATAACTTTTCTAATAAAAGTTGTGTTATAAGCTGTTATATTTTAGCTCGGTATCTTGCTTGAACACCTTTTGATTCTTCTGTAGTAGGGACCTAGCATTTACAGGTTGCTTGTTTTGGTGTTAGGAGTGGAAGTGTAGTGATTTAGCTCTGAGAGATTTAAACTTGAATATGTTGTAGGTTTCTTGCCATTAGAAGGAAGAGTTGTTTTGCTGACCGTACTGTGGTTTTGTTCAGGCATTCTATGCTAGGAATGTCTGTGCGGAAAATTAGGGGAGACTGTCTATAAAATGGGATTCATCTCCATGCCAATCCCTTCTGAATGCCAGAACCTACCCAGCTTGAATTCTTGTAGCTCTGCTGTTCCCTTGCTTCTAGAATCCCCTCTGCATGCGGGTATGTCAGTGCTTCTGAACTTATGTGCTCCTGGTAGATCCAGATGCTTGGATCCAAGCCTGTAGAAGCAGCGCATCTCCCGTAGAGTCACTCGGGTTACCTGCAGAGCTTGTGTGGAGCCCAGGGTCGACACGGGCTGTCTGGGGAAGTTGAAGAACCAGCCTGGATCCAATACGGTGCCTGGGCTCCACACAAGAGTGACTGTACTGCTCTGAGCTACCTGTGGAAGCAGCCGGGCTGCTTCTGTTTGTGCTGTGAGCCTTGTGGCGTGCAGGGTGGTCGGGGTTGAGCTGGCTTGAGTGTCTGCATATGTGTACAACGCATCCGCACCGGAATATGAGGACTTGATTTTTCGTTCCTTTGGTTAAAGCTCTGTAAGGGAGAGAAGTATAGGGACTCGGGTACTCGCACTAGAATGAAAGGGGATTTCTGCCTTTTTCTTGTATCAATAATCTAGGACACTTCTGTCGCCAGTTTTGCTGTTACACCACTGTGATCAGCACGCGTGACAAGATTTTGCACAAATGTGTACTCGTGATGATGTTAAATATAACCCGAGGCAATGAATGCAAGCTCTGCTTTATAATGTACAGGATTTGTTTATAACATACAGGAGTTTGTAATGTGGCCTGCAAGTAGCACTGAGAGACTTGGGTTTCTTGTATTACTGCGAAGCCTGCTTTCCGCTGATCAGCTGTTGAATAAGGTCCAAGGAATGTTGATAGACAAACCATTCGCGCGCTCTATTTCTCCTATATCTACAAGAAGTGTGTTTCCCTCCTCTGTTGCTGCACAGACAGATGATGAGATGCAGAAAGGCTGTCTGTTGCGCAGCATTTATTCTGTTTACCCTGTGACTGCTGTTCTTTACAAAGGTATTGGAGGACTTAAAAAAGTACACCATCTGCATTTTATTATCGTTCCTCTTCAAATAAATGTCTAAATGGTTTTAAAGGAATTAACCATAAGCATTCAGTTAGCTTTTACTAGATAAGGAGCCATTTTCCTAGCAGTTCAGTGAGTAACACCATCGACTTTTCAGAAACCAATCTTCTTGTGAGGGATGTAGATGCGATGGGTCACACTCCTGTAAAACGTATTCCTTGCTGCTTTACCCTGCAGGCTGGAATGTCTCCAGCGTGTTTGGCTACAGCGTTACGCTGCACCAGTGAGGGGAAGGAACTGCTGCGGCTACCTCTCGGTGCTCCGTCTTCCCTGCTGGCAGCAGGTTTGTTCTGTCTGCAAATCTGAAGTATTTACATCAGTAACTACTGGGCATGCCCCGCTTTCCAAATTACTCCTTTTTGGTGGGTGAAAAAGAAAACAGTTCCTGAATCTAAGGCAATATTCCTGCAAGGAGATTCAGTTGCTGAATGAATTCCTGCCGCGCATGTCTGACAGCCTTGAAGACGCACTGCTCCAGTTGTCCCCCGAGAGAGCTCTGTTCTCATGCCAGCTGGGGCGGAAGGAGGAGGTCAGGCAGGTAACGTTACCTGTGTCTGTAGGTTAAAGAGTGCTCTGCTTCTGGGAAGGGTATGAGTAGAGGACTCTTCATAACTCACAAGACGTTTTCTAAGGCAGGTTCTAACTTACCTTCAGCCAATACTTTTAGCTATCACTGGAACTTGCACTTAAAGATTTTAAACCAACCAGCTGGCAGCTGTCATGTGCAACTTGGCTTCGGGGGCTTTGTTGGAGGGTCAGGTAGGTGGTGGTAAGGATGTGGAGCTGGGCCCATCTTTTGTAGGCACTAGATTGCCTTTTCTTGCTTTGGTCTTTCCACCTGCAAATAAAGGAAGGGTTATTCTCCACTCCCTGTTGTCATCCCACTGCCACACGTCTGTCTGTGTGGTGGTACGTAACAGATGACCTTTTGGGGGGAGGAGTGGGGTTCTACTAAGTTTTTCTGTTTCCAAAGCTCTTGTGGAATATATTTCCTCAAGTGGTTATCGTGTTCCTGCTTGTGCTTTTTTCAAAGATTTTTCTTTTGTTAGACCTACAGAGATGGGCTAGGCTATATGCTGTGAACGTCTGCAAGGTGAAATATAGGAAAGCTAAAGGAGTGGGAGATGGACTGTCCTAACACACACTGAAGAAAGGACAATTCTCTCTGTACAGCTGATAAAGCCACTGGAGAGACAAGAGGAGGAGGTAGAAAAAGGGAAGATTTTCCTTCATTATTCTCATAGGAGCCGTTCTTACATTTGTTTTATTTCAAAACATTTTCATGCAGAGTCCAGAAAAAAAAACAACCCAGAACTCAGCTAGGAGAAAATGTTCATATTAGCCAGACAGTAATGTTAATGTTGTGTTATAAGTAGAATAAAGTGCCAGAAACTTTCTGGGAGAACACACCCTCCCATTTCACTTGGCCCCAGCTCTTCCCCAGCAGCCAGGAAGGCTACAAGAAGTAGCTTGGCTGTCATGAGCTCAGTCTCTACATGTTCTCCCATCCTTCTTGTTTGCCCAACTTTTGTTTTCAATAAAAACAGTAAATGTTATAACGTAGCCTGAAACTAGCACTAAATAATGGAGGACTGTGTGGTTGACCTTTCATCATGGATGTTTATAGATGTCCTTTGACATCGATCAAGAATACATGTGATGAGAAACACAGGTTTGCTCCTGACGCTTAGCATCCTTCTAGAGCAGATGGGGGTTTGAGGCCAGTAGCGTTCTCCAGGCGTGGACTCATCCGTAAATTAAGCTGTCACTCTCTCAGAATACTTCCCCCTTCCCTGCCTTGCAGTGCCCAGGTAGTGCTGGTAATGATTTGTACCATTAAGTTCTCTAGGTTGGAGGACGGTGGGAACCGATTCATGGCAAAACCCACCGAAAGAAACGTGGGTTTTTTCCCTCCAGCTGGATCCATGCCTGTATCCCGCGCACTGGGCAGCCAGACAGAAACCTGTGCCAGCACAACACAAGAAGCACCAGGCAGGAGAATAGAGAAGGGAAGGGGTGAGGATTGCTTTTTCGGATGGCTGCGCCAACTTTTGCATGTGTGTTAAATCAGTCTAAGAAAATTATTCACGCTAATGCTGCTTGAGCTCAGCATTGGCTAAAACTGGTGCATTGGCATGGTTATCCTCAACTTGCACACCAGCGTTAAAATTCTGCTTTTCCAAAGGCAGCAGTTGAATGTTCTCCTTCAAATGGGGTATTTCTGTGACAGAGCTCAAGTCCAGCCTGTGCCAGCGGATGTGTCTACACAAGCTTTCTGCTCATTTTGTGAAAGTTAATATACCCAATCCTCGTGTTACTTGAGAGCAAGCCAGAATTGGTGTCAACGTGCGCTTCACAGGCAGCGTGTACCACACATCGCGGTGCGTTTTATCGGGATACCATGAACCGTTCCACCGCTGAGCATTTTTGCAGAAAAGCTCGGCTAAATTTGTTTTTGTGCAAATTAAACTGCTTCTCATATTCCTTGACTACGGGACTAATCTCCAAAACAAAAGAAATGCTGATGTTTAAGGAATAAGAAACCACAGTCAATGTTGTAAGAAAAAATAGAAGGAGAAGCAGCTTAGTATTTGGATTCAAAAGCCAAATTTGATGCTTAGCTTAAGAATGTTTCCCTGATTGGTCAAATAACTGATGAGAGACCCTGAAAATAAACTAAACGTAGCATTTTGCATTTGCTAATTACACGAATACAAACTTGTAGCTAGTCTTGACGATGCTGAGGGAGGCAGCAATGAGCCAGAAAAGCCATGGCAAGGTTTGTTATGGTGGCAGGCGCTTAGCAACACAAGCTGCAGGTTTTCCTTGATCATTTCTCAAGACTGAAATAAGTGCGGAAGACACCGGGTGCTTCCAGTGCGAAGTTTCATCTTCACATCTGTCAGAAGTAGTTCCAGTTCGTTAATTGCGGCAGGCTCCCTGCGGCGTGAATTGGGGCTGGGATCTCTGTCGGCTTCGCCACCAAGCCGGTGGAATTGCAGGGAGGCTCTGTTCCGAGCTGAGCAGATAGCCCCAATACTAAAAAAGGTTGAAAACCAAGGCCACGCGTGGGAGGAATGTACCAGGAATACTTAAACCATCCTTCGTGTCAGCAGCAAAGCCCCCGTCACCCCCTGTCTCGCCTGTGCTGTCCCCTGGGCAGGGGTGACGCGACCATCGGAGTGCTGCAGATGTTCGACGGGTTTTACTGATTCCCAACGAGCTGCTTTGGCTGAGGCATGAGGGAGCGAGCGGCTCGGTCTCTGGTGCAGGTGGCTGCGGGGGAAGTTTTCGAGCTCCCTGTCCTGATCTGGGAGTTCCATGTTCCCTGGGGGTGGCAGGTGCAGGTTGCCCCCAACACGCAGAGCCCGGGGAGGAGGAGGAGGCTGAGCCTGCCTCGGAGGGCAGCGTTACGTCTAGCTAGATAGGTATGCGGATAACCTTAGAGTCATAGAATGTGTTGGGTTGGAAGGGACCTTTAGAGGTCATCTAGTCCAACCCCCCTGCGGTAACCAGGGACATCTTCAACTAGATCGGGTTGCTCAGAGCCTCATCCAGCCTGGCCTTGAATGTCTCCTTACCTAAAATTATTTTGCATTTATGGCAGACTTTGTTCTGATGGCTTGGTAATGCCATTTCTGATAGGAAAGGGCCCTTCTGGCTCAGTGTGACGTGCAGACCAGTCCCCCCCACCCCAAGGGAGATCCAGCGGGTGCCAAACCCAGCCAGATGCGCTGGGCGTGCGTACAGTGGAGCCACTGGGCTCTGAAACCCCGAGGCTGGAGTGAAAGGGATAGAACCTAAACATGAGGAGGAACTTCTTTCCTTTGAGGGTGGCAGAGCACTGGAACAGGCTGCCCAGAGAGGTGGTGGAGTCTCCAACTCTGGAGACATTCAAAACCCACCTGGACGCGTTCCTGTGCAACCTGCTCTAGGTGACCCTGCTCTGGGCAGGGGTGTTGGACTAGATGATCTCCAGAGGTCCCTTCCAATTCTATGATTCTATGAACCGTGGGTTTTCATCGCAAACAGGGTGGAGGCATAAGCTCTGCCAGCTGTGGAGGTGGATTCGGCAGGGTGAGAGCCAGGGCCTGCAGTTTGGCTGCCGGGCCGAGGATATGACAAACTTACCCGCCTGCTCAAAACATCCACCGGCACAAACATGAACGTGCTGTCTCGGCGGCCCTTCTGCAAAACCCCTCTCCATTTCCGTGCTCAGCTTTTCAGCTGTAACAGAGAGTTTTACGCCTAATTTTAGGGCTAAGACTTTTTGTGTCAAAGGACCGGATTTCTGCAACCAGGGCTACGTGTGCTCATTCTGCGTTGGATAGAAAAGCACACCTTTACCTCACGTGCACATCAGGCATCCTCGGTAGAAAAACACAACCAAGACATGCTTACCATACTGGAAGGAAAGACGAGACTACTCTTACTCTTCAGATTTTGGTGGTTACATTCTCCTACCTCCTAAGTGTGGCACTTCTATTTTTGCATTAATGTGTGTGGTTTTAGTTAACGACTAAACAACAGCAATTTTTTGAACCTAACACTTTCTTCCTTACAGTGAGAGGAGCTGGGTTGCCAAACGCCTGGATACGTGTCAGTGCAGTACGTGGGATTCATAACTTGTCATCTGTGAAGAAAATGGGCCCATGGTAGCAGTGTTTGTGTCTGGCTGAGGGAGACAGCGCTGCTCAAGTTGTTGGATTCCTGTGGTACGGTGACCAACACACACATCATTTCTGAGTACGCAGGTAAAAACCTTGGCCTGAGTGTTCTGCCCAAAGAGAAAATGGATGCTCTTACATGGCGGCTCCAAGTCTGGTACTCAACTGTGAGCTGCCAAGAGTTCCCTGGCAGCCTTGGACTCGGGGTTTGCCTGCTCTATGGGAGCTGGCAGGGGATGCACTGTGTGAGGACATGTGTGTAAACGCTCCTTCATGAACGGCACTTGGCCGGGCACCTGGACTACGAAGTGCCCGCCCTCCTTCCTCTCCAGCAGAGCAATTTCCCAGCCTGTCCTACTAGAAAGCCCGATCGTGGCCAGCCAGGGTGGGTGAAGCCCATGTGAGAGAACCCTGTAAAGATGACTAAGGTGTGTGCCCTGCCATTTCACTTCTATGTCTTGTCACCTCAAGCGTGTCGCGGCTGCAGAGGAAAGCCAATACTCTGTCCCCTGTCACAGCACGACCTGCCAGAGGCAGAGCCGAGGAGGCAGATGGAGAGAGCGTCTCCCACCAGGAGCCTCACAGTTAGGACAGAGTCCTTGCACCCAAGCCACTGATGCACAGTCAGGTCTTCATCACTTGGGTAAGACTTAGACTAGAATACCAGGACTAGGGCAAGGGACAAAAGAAGATGTCTTTCTGCTTTATAGTAGGAAAGTGAAAACAATGCAACTTTTAAGCAGAAATCAAGCTGGTTTCACCCGTACATTACACAGATGCGAGTCAAGAATGCTCGTTCATGATTCTTCCACCTACTCCAGTGGAGAGCTACCAAGTTAGCACCAGGTTTTAAATCCAAAAAGGTAATTTAAAATATTACAGTAAATTTGCGGCTGACATGTAAAGCAAAAAATGATGTTTTAAGGTCATTGGAATAGCCTGCTACAAAAACTGTACATTATTTGAAAATTTCAGCTTCTAATTAATTCTGCCTGGAAGAATTCTGTTCCAAACACAGGACAGAGAAATCCAGCTTAACCAAAAGGTACAGTGAAGTTTGGGAAGTTTGATTGCAGAACTAATTGGCTCATCATTTGACAAATCATCGCTACAATGCATAGTCTGCACGTGTTTAAAACACATCCTCCTATAATCAGCTTCTAGATTTTTTTTCTAGCTGTTTTTCTGTTTAGTATCTTTATCAACAACCTGGATGAGGGGATCGAGTGCACCCTCAGTAAGTTTGCGGATGACACCAAGTTGGGCAGGAGTGTTGATCTGCTTGAGGGTAGGAAAGCTTTGCAGAGGGCTCTGGACAGGCCAGATCGATGGGCCGAGGCCAATGGTATGAGGTTCAACAAGGCCAAGTCACAACAACCCCATGCAGCGCTACAGGCTTGGGGAAGAGCGGCTGGATATTAGGAAAAATTTTTACACTGAAAGGGTAATCAAGCATTGGAACAGGCTGCCCAGGGAAGTAGTCGAGGCACCATCCCTAGAGGTATTTAAAAGACGGGTAGACATAGTGCTTAGAGATATGGTTTAGTGATGGGTTTTGTCAGCATTAGGTTGATGGTTGGACTCGATGACCGGAAAGGTCCCTTCCAACCTAAATAATACTATGATTCTATGATTCTATCCCAGTTTGATGTAGTAGAAGTTGCTGGCATTTAAAATAATCCCTTACAAACTGTAGTTTCTCCATATTTTTTCCTCCAATCAGCTAAATTAGATCTTCTTTTTCAGGCTTAGGGTTTAGAAGCACAACGACTTCTTGATGAAAGCCGTGGAACAGTGGGCAAAATGCCAAGAAAAGAAGATTTAAAGGAGTTAATTTCCTGCTGACTGAAGGATGAGTGTGAAGTCACATCTATTTATCTTCCATTGTGACTCCTTATTTCCTTCTGAAAGGGGAAGAAAACTTGTCTTCATAGCATTTCTGCGCTGATATTTTAATTTTAGAGGACCTCATTGTAAAAGAAGGACCAAGAATCTAAGCAATCCAGGGAAGGATCTTAAATTCTTGAAATACTTAAAGTACTATGAGGTGGAAACAGTCCACAGAAAAACGTCATCAGCTCTCTGCTACCAACCTAAGTATCTGTCCGTACCGCCACTGAGGACGGAGCTAACCTACTCCCTCCGTGCTTGGATTGGTCTCACAGAGCCAGAAACCTTTCTCAGAAAAAGTCTTTCTCAGAAATCACATTCCTGAATATTCTTTTCATGAATCTGCAACTGTAGTCACGTGGCACTCAGTTATTTTTCTCCAGCATTGGCAATTTGTTGTTTCTCTCAAATGTTCATCTGGCTCTGTTTTGCTTAATCATGGTGTCTCCCAAAGGTCTGCACTAATGAGTTTCTGCATTCATACCATATGCTTTCTTTGCCATGGAGAAGTTTAGTCGTATAGAAAACAGATTTTGAGACTCTTTCTATTCCCTTCCTCTTCTGTGTTCAAATCTGAAAGGCCTTCTAGGCAGAAGAGGCTTCTTGGGTCACTTCACCCTGCTAGTTAGAACCAGTCCACATCTTAACAATGCTCCCACTAACGTAGACATGTGGCAAAACTTTGAAAGGAATTTTCACTTCCTTCTTAATTTGGATTTAGGTTAACTAGCTTTTTTGGAGCCTTCATTTGAAATCCCAGAGGCCAATGTCATCCACACACTCAGAAAGTGGTGGCAACTACAGGTGATTATAGGCACCAGCTTCTTATTCAAGGAGCTGCCATTCTTAGGGTGGCGTTTACAGCCAGGCGAGACGGGGAAGGACTGCTCCTGAGCAAGGGGAGGTTTCAGAAAGTTTTAGGAGGCTCAAGGTGGCTAGAACTAGCACTTCCCCCCTGGAAGTGTTCAAGGCCAGGCTGGATGGGGCTTTGAGCAGCCTGGTCTAGTGGGAGGTGTCCCTGCCCATGGCAGGGGGGTTGGAACTAGATGATCTTTAAGGTCCTTGCAACCCAAGCCATTCTATGATTCTATGATGATTCTATAACATCATCTCTGGAGCACAAACCTCCCAGGAAAGGACAAGCAAGCCACCCTGGAGATAATCACAGGTCACAAAGGAAATTACCCAAACTACTCAACTGATAAAAACAACCCATAGGAGAAAAATATCCTGGACAGAGAATATAAAATCTCCATTGGAATTATCCATTGAGGAAACAGCTCAGCGGGAATGTTCTTTACAAGAAAGTCCTTGAAGGACTATTTGTACCTCCCTTTCTGGCAATTGCTGTCCCTTCATCCCCATAAATTCCCATTCCGGGGTATTTCTGGCACAGATCTGCTATCAACAGCAACACTTAGTTTAGCGAAGCATCACAAACCCAGCTCCAGTAGCATAAAAGACTTCCCTCCTATTTTTCCCCATATGAATCACTGTGTTTCTAGTTTTCTCTTGTAGATGCAATGGAAGCAGTGTCCAAGTGACATTCCAGTTTTTCAGATTGTTCACCAAGTTGAAAGTGTACATAGGTGTTGACTGCTAATCAAGGTCCATGCGCGGCCTGTTCCCTGGTACAAAACGCTGTCGGTTGGCTGGAACGTAGGGACATGTGGAAGAACCTGGTGCTTTTGGTTCTAAGAGAAACAGCAGGAAGGAAGATGGCTCATTCCAATACAGCTCTGTCGGGAAACCTCCTGGGCAGGGAGCCATTCATGCACCGTCCCTGTATGAAGTATGGGAAGGTGTTGACTGTCCTGAAGGATGGAGGCAAGGACAATGGTGTTGATGTACACTAGAATTGGGGGGCAATTGCGCAGAGGAGTTTGTATTGGTGAGCCTTAGGAACGTGTGGCAGAACAGATTTGTTCAGAAGAATTTTAGGGAGGAACAACAGTTTTCCTGTAGTCAAGGACTGTTTTTTTTTAAGGCACCAGTTTAATAACAGCTTCTCTCCCTGATATCCTTCAGAAAAAGACCATGTTCTTTTTCTAGAGGCTGTCATTTCTCAACCTGTTTGTTACTGGAGGCTCAGGCAGGTGTGATGCACTTTGCCGCCATGCCAGAGCAGCACCCAGGGCAGCCAGCCTCCTTAGCAGTGGTGCCAACTGCAGCCCATCACAGGGTTGCGCTGGACCTACCTCTGCATCCCTTTGTGGCACCGAGATGGGTGTCTCAGACTCTCGTGGTGATGAGAATCCCATCTAAGAAAGAGACTCACCACAGATGAAGTTCAGTGGTCATGCCCTGCCCTCTCTGCTTTGCAAGTCTACTGGCAAGTAAGAAGAGCGTTCATGCCAGCGGATGGCGTTTTTCTCTGAGTTATCTAATTTTCCGGCAATGGTATAAATCTTAGCTGATTATGTAGGCACTGCCAGAAGAGCGGAAGACAAAACTGTGCTTATGTCTCCAAAGCACCAGTTCCAGTTTCTGTGCTGAAGTTACCAGTGCTACGTTACTTTACAGCTTTTGAGATTTTTGCCCAGGTGCTTGTTATATGTATTTTTTCAATTACAATGGATTTTCTAATTGTCCAGCTTTGTTTTCTTTTGTCTGGTTTTACAGCCACTTCCCAGAGCTCAGGGCGCTTTCATGTGAGCACTGGGCTTATCTGTAGGATGTCTCCTGATAAACTTGACAAGCTTGCATTTTCACAAGCTGGTCAGACTTCTTGAAGCAAACTAAAATATGTTGCATTAATGTATGGGAAGAGACTTAATCCACTTTTATATCCATTTTCAATAAAACACAATTTTCTCCGAATGATCTGCCTAAAACCTTTGTCTCCCAACTTGAAATATATTTCTGAAAGTAATAAAATTTTCCATTACACCAGCAAAGTAGATATTAAATTTTATTTCTCTAAGTGTCAGAACTTCTCATCCCTCGGGAAATGTCTTCTGTGTATCTTTGCAAACTTGATAAATGAAGTACAGTGAATCCAACTGATGTCCTACCTTCGGAGCAGGGTTATTATAAAACAGGGGGAAAAGGATGTTCCTATAGTAAGTGGAATCAGAAAAAAAAAATAAATCTCCTTGTGTTCTTAGCATACCAGGAAATTTCTGGCAAAAAATTATGACAAGGTATTTTATTTCTGTATGTGCGCATAACTGTGAGGGCAGCTTGCCGTATACGTCACTCATTTAGAGGAAACTTCCCTGTGATGGATGACACAACTATGTCAAAAATAACAGAGCCTGGTGATAAATTCATTGTGCAGCTTTGACCTATTGTCTTTCTAATGCTCCATCTCCTTCGGACTTTCTCATTCCAAGTGTCCCAGCATCCTCAGCTGGGGCTCTGTCTTCCTCTATGTCTTTTTCTTTTCCTTTTTCTTTTAATTTATTAAATTCAAACTACAGGATAAATGTTCCGTTTTCTTCATCCAGGTATGGAATCTCACGTGCTCCAGGCCAAAGGCAGGTGAAAGTCTATCCAATACTAGTAGAAACTTTGCTACGTGGAGAAAAACCATTCATTCTGGGCAAGTGTGGCTCCTTGTCACATGAAGCAAAAATGCCAGTGCTGTTGAAGCGAGTGGAAATTTCCCGATGGGTTTCAGTGAAGTCAGAGTTTCGGTCCTGGATTTTGGGACCATGGATCTGGGCTGTCCAGGGGACACCCCACAGCCTTGGTGATCACGTCCCACAGGAGCCGGTGCTGTGTCAGTGCTCTCTCTTGCTTGCCACCGGGTGCTGTAACGAACAGAAATGGTGTTGTGGAACGCTGGTCGTCATCACCCCATGGGAAGAGGATGCGGGCGGATGTGACCCTCTGTGACCAAGTGCCGCCCTCACCCCAGGGGACTGCACTGGGACGGCATCAGCTGCCCCCTCACCCTCTCCTTTTCCTCCTTGTGCCAGAGGAGGTTTAATAATCTCACCCTGTCACCCATTCCCAGGCAGGATCCAGTGCTCCCCCTTCAAAGCCTATTTTTAAACCTGATGGTTTAAAACAAGACTAATAAACGACACTGTCAGAAACCGAAAAGCTGATTTGTCAGGATTAAGGGAACCGGTGGATATTCCTTATGCTGAGAGAACACAATTAACATTCAAACGCTATCATTATGAGGCCATTAGCCAATTTGGTCAGTTAATTTATGGGCTATCTTCTCGCTTTGGCTGGCAAGGGAGCTGGAGCCTCCTCGTCTGACCCACCGCCCATGCTGGATTCTGCTCCTGAGCGTGAAGCCAGGGCTGGCACAGCATTCACGTCTGATGGAAATGGCAGTTTCGTTATTCCTAAAATGGTTTGCTGAGCTTGAAATGGGAGTTGCTTGGCGCAGAAAGATGCAGAGCAGATACCGCAGATCAAGCCAAGGAGTCTGGGGATACCTCATACGCACCGTGAGGCACAACGAGGAAAAAAGCCACCCCTTTCCCTCTGAAATGTCCCTCTCCGTGCAGGTAATGAGGGTCTGCAGCCTGAATTGTGATAGTAGTTGGAGATGTTTTAAAATCCATTTGCAGGTCACATCCAGCAGGCAGGCAGGCTGTCATCAGCTCTGATTTTGCCATTTCATTTCCACTCGCTCTCATTCATGTGGAAAGATCCTGGAGCGCCCTGGGCTGTGATCTGCTCAGGTCTATTTTTGGCTGTCCCCTTTCTGAAGGAAGGTGATTTCTCACATGTCGTTGTTTTCCAATTATCACTTGTTGAGACATACCCCCTGGTTATATTACAAAGAGAATCAGGTGGCAAGTACATATTTACAAGTCTTTATTCTAAGGCGCAGGAATACCGTATTGATCGGAGCTTTGAGCTGGAACTGTGGGGACTCTCTGGAATCACATTTCTTCTGGCTAGGTTGACCCAGCCTCTTACTCTTCCATGGGAGATATAGGAAATTAAGTATTGTCTAATTTACTTCCGCGTGTGTGTGTGAATAGAGTGAGGGTGGTCCACTGTACAAGATTTAACATAACCAAGTGTCTCCTACAATATGCTGTAAAGTTCCCATTCGATTTGATATTTAGCAGGGTTTTTTCCAGCCACTGTTCACCCACTGCACACCAAGCTGTGATCCACCTGCTTCCTTCATTTCAAAGGCTTAATCTTTTTCATGTACAATATTAGTTTGTAAAGCACTTTATCAGGAAAGCACGGATTTGTGATGGGATGAGTGGGTGAGCTGGCAGTGCCGTGGCCTTTCTGTTTGCTCTATCCCACTCACAAGATGCACGGGATTACCTCTGAGCTCTCTCGGCAGCCTACGTTTGAAAGCTGGAAAAAGCATGACGATAAATGAAATATTTCCATTAGCAGAGAGCAGATGGACTCGTTCTGCATCAAAAACTAGCTCAAATATTGACAGCATTGCAATAACACATCAAATACAGGAAAACAAAAGCCTCGGGGCTGCCGCGCCGGCTTCTGGCAAACCCTGCCATGGGCTGATCGAAGCCACCCTCCTTCCCCACCATCCACTGTCCTGGCAGAGTCCCAGGGCAGGTCACAGCAGTCCCCAGTGCATCCCCGCTGCCACAGCAGGACCAGCAGGGGCTTGCTTGGAGCAGCCTTGTCATCAGCGGAGGCTCCCTCCTGCATTGGACGTTCAGGACCAGCTCGGTGAAACCTCCGGCCACTGGTTTTCCTCCGTTCTCCCAGCTCCCTGAAGTGGCAGAAGTCCCGGTGAGAGCCGCTGAGAAGGGAGGATCTCTTCCGTTGATGCAGTGGACGTTTCATGGCTCATAACCTTTGATTTCTTTTGGCAGCCACCTTTTCCTTTGCACCAGCGTGACCAGCAGCTGCCTTTTCTCCCTGAAACTTGAAAGGTTTTGACATTTTTCTGCAGTTTCTGTTACTTTGGTGAGCAATTTAGCCCAGGGTCTTTACACCAGCCGTTTTCCTCTTCCAGCTGTTGTTCACATCTGATGGAATCATTTCAGTAGAGCAGCTTCAAGCTCATTGTAGTCAATGCCCCAGTTTCTGTTACAAGTCATTGAGATGTAGTTCATTTTCTTGCCTGTAGTTTTGGAGACTGAAATTGAGCTGCATCAACATTCTGGTAATTTCTGGTTGTTTCTTACGCATCTTTTCATTTATGGACATCCTACTTTTTCTAGGCAGACAATACACTCATTATCTTCCTTCTTTCTATGCATTGTTTGATTCAGAAATCAAATTTGAGAACCACCTCGTAGAGCTTTTCACCTACAAATGCATGTGTTCAGCCTGCGGTGAGTTGTTTTGGCCCTGGTTCATCCAAACAAGAGTACCAGATGTACATGTGATACTTGTAGGGCCAGGGAAACTGAAGAAGACGGCGCCGGAAGGATGCGCGTAGCACAGGAGCTCCCTGTTTCAGATGTGGGCACGGTAAGAAAAGAGGCCCTTGGGTCTGGGACTGCGCAGCCTTCCTTTGTAGCTGGGCACTGGAGATTTCTGTGGGCAACAGCTAACAGAAAGCGCGCTGGGACAGAAATAAAAAGTATGATCACGCTGCAAAAAGCACGGGCAACTAGTTGAAAAGTTCAATAATAGCACCAGCTAGCAAGAATGAAAAATGCCCCCAAAATGTGTGATTACTCTCTGCAGAGGCTCGCAGTTGAAATTTCAATACAGTGAGTGGACTATTTCCTTATCAAACGTGACAGATGGCAGAGCTGACTGTAAGGTACTGTACAAATATGAACAATGACCACTCTAGTGAATAGTCTGACACCTGGAAATCCATCTACCAGTAAGTACAGTTATTTTTTCCATGCCTAAACCATATTTCTGAACCTTTTCTACCTGTCAGTAGTTAAGTTAGAAATAATTATGTGATTCAATGCTGTGTTTCTGGAAAAATCAGTAGTATGAGAAAACCGGTCTTTTCCCTCTGTTCGACTTTGTTTTCCGTGCTCCCTTCTGCGCTGCTCTCGCTCTCCGAGTATTATAGGAGGGATTCATACTAATCTGAAGGAAGAATCAAGTAAGCTGGAAACGTCTTATTCTAAATTACACATGCACTTGGGCTTCTGACCTGCGGAGCAGTCTGACAGGGTAAACTGGTGTGACGGATTTTATTGAAGTGGAGCAAGGGAGTTTACTCTTAAGGCAGCAAGGGCTAATCTGCTACAATTTGGCTAAGTTAATTAAATATGGAATGATACAGTGATTGCATCTGGGTTCCAATTAAGACTAAATCAATAAACCAATGAGTCCAAATCACGGAATCGCTAAACTAATGCAGCGAGTAATCAAACTGGAGTCCGAGGGTGGCAATGGAAGGAATTACTTAGCGTTAGCCCTATTTCAAGCTCTCATGAGAGCAAGGGACAGAATTTAAGGACAAGCCAGCTTCCTTTCCATCTCAGGCTGCAGGCTGTAGTCTAACCAGCACATTAAATTATTTAGTCAGTGAAGAATCATTTTGGTTTTAGGCCGATGCCAAGGAGATGTTGTAATCCCATCCTGTTTCATTTTGAGGAAATGCAATTTAGTGAGTTCTCCGCGGTTCCTCTTTAACACGGCCCCTTCGTAGTGGGTTGCTGCCAGCGGTTACGGGTTAACTGTTCTCTCCAAATACCGCAAAAGCTAGAAACTTCCCAGGGAAGAATAAAATCTCCTTCCGTGAGGTACAAAAGAAGTGGTACCAAGAGGAGCCTGCTGCCCCCAGAACAACTGCTGTTTCCCCTCCCCAGGCACTTGTTCCCAGCAGCAAACTGCTCCTCAGACCTGTCTGCCTTGGGGAAAGGCTATTCCACTGTTCCACAAAAAATATCCACGTCTCTGAATTCGTTAGTCCAGTATAAAACTTCCATCAAATTGATGGTGACACACAGAAAGCCCCTCATGTGGATGTCCCAGGGCATCCTACCTCCAAGGGGCTAAGTGTCCCCACACGGGCTGCCCGCCCTGCCCCTTCTCTGCCCACTAATCAGCCAGATACGTGGCGAGACTTCAGAACAGTTTGGAACCATTATTTTATTGTATTGCTTGTTTTGTTTAAAGTCCCTTTAAAATTCAAGCTGTCCTATTTCTCAGAAGAGAGACCTCAGCCTCCTTGCTGTGGCTGTGGCTTTCTTGCTGCCCTGCCTTTATCCAGGCAATTTCAGGGGAACATACCCTGTAAAGCTAAATGCTATGCTATTTTCCAAACATTTCATGCATTTTCTTCTCAAGACAGAATAGCGCGAGGAAAACAGTGACCTGTGGAGATTTAGTTCAGGCTTCAGTGGTGAAGTTTTGACAGACGCATTTTTAAAGATGCTTGAAGATCCTGACGGACAGCTTGTAGGATTTTTAGAACTGTCTTTACAGGTGACTTGCAAGGTGTTTTCTGTCACTCTGAGTTTCTGTCACTCAGAGCAGTGGCTTTAGAAACCAGGTGTGCTGGTTAGAAACTCATTAGAAACCTAAGGAGTGGGTGCTTTGAGCAAGTGAAAAATTGTCCTGTTCATTTGCCTACGCTTAAAAAAAAACCCCTGGTACTAAGCACCTCACTGTGCAAAGTGTCCCGGTAGGCATCTTTTCCTATGTTTATCCATTCTGGTGTGTTGTTTCAGTTAAGAGGGTGACCATCAGATGAACATCTTTAAAAATGAATTAGGACATTATAATAGCACAGGACAAGGAAGCCAAGATGCTGTCATTTTTTTACCCCTCAGCTGTGAACTGGCAAAGTTATTTCTGCCTTTGTTTCCTTGTGTTCCTAATAACATAGGGTAGGGAATGGTGCCTCTCCTTTTAGTGGGGTCCATCGTCACAGGCAGAGGCTATTACACGAGAGAGAGGGTCAAATCTCCCTTAGTCAAGGTGGCCCCACACCTGACGTGGTACCATCAATTATCAATATAATTCCTGTCCTGGTGCAGGGAAGTCCTGTGTGGTCACCGGATCACACCGAACACTCAGGACGGCCAAATGATTTCTTCCAGCTGAAATCACTTTAATGACGTAACGATGGGGAGTTCAGCTGGCTGGGCATAAATACATCACGTCTGGCAGAGCAGTGGGGGTTGTGCCATCACCGAGTAACTCTAGAGGGCTGGGTGGGTAATGATACCCCTGCCATAGGCTTCTACGGGACAAGTGAAAAACATACAGACAGACTAGCGTGCTTTACTGGATTTGACATATTTTTAACGAATTAGAAAAAACCCATGGTAAATTCATTAAGACTTTTCCATGGGGGTCTCTAACCAGAGTCCCACAGCTGGGATTTGAAGGTCCTGAGACAAGAAGTAGACGTTTTCCCCTTGGATGAGGCCCAGAGAACGTACTGGAAAGATAAATGCACACTTCTCATCTTCTTTCTTTCTCTGTAAAACATTTAGGCTTAGATCCTCCCTGGAGACAAATTGGCATGGTTTCACTCGTTGCAGTAGAGCTGCAATAATTACGAAAGCCCTTTGCATTTTAAATCATGTCAGTTATGGCGGAGACAGAGGGAATATTGCAAACCATGGTCCCTTCTGCGTGACCATGTCCCCTCCAGCTCCTGGTCCTCACTTGCCTGCTCTCCCTGTCTCCGCCTTGAAGCCAGGTTCGATGGAGGTTTTCTCACCCACCAGCACCCCAGTCCTGACCTGGGGGCAAGAAGTGAATCCTGGTGGACAACATGAAGTGAGTCCATGGTGGCCAGCAATGTGCCCTTGTGTCCAAGAAGGCCAGTAGCATCCTGGGGTGCACCAAGAAGAGTGTGGCCAGCAGGTGGAGGGAGGTCATCCTCCCCCTCTACTCTGCCCTGGTGAGGCCGCACCTGGAGTACTGTGTCCAGTTCTGGGCTCCCCGGTTCAAGAAGGACAGGGAACTGCCGGAGAGAGTGCAGCAAAGGGCTAAAAAGATGATTAGGGGACTGGAACATCTCTCTTATGAAGAAAGACTGAGGGATTTGGGTCTTTCCAGTCTGGAAAAAAAGACGACTGAGGGGGGATCTTATAAATGCTTATAAATACTTAAAGGGTGGGTGTCAGGAGGATGGGGCCAGGCTCTTTTCAGTGGTGCCCAGGGACAGGACAAGGGGTAATGGGCACAAACTTGAGCATAGGAAGCTCCACCTAAACATGAGGAGGAACTTCTTTCCTTTGAGGGTGGCGGAGCACTGGAACAGGCTGCCCAGAGAGGTGGTGGAATCTCCAACTCTGGAGACATTCAAAACCCGCCTGGACGCGTTCCTGTGCAACCTGCTCTAGGTGACCCTGCTCTGGCAGGGGGTTGGACTAGATGATCTCCAGAGGTCCCTTCCAACCCTATGGTTCTATGCTTCTATGATTCTATAAGTGCCTGGAGGAGCCAGAAGCAGCTCAGTGCTCGTGTCCCCAGCCCGGAGAAGCTGACACGATCCCAGCTCGCTGGCTGAGCACAGGGAGTTATGGATCCCAGGGGGCTGCGCCTTGGGGACCCCACGCTGCCTCTCCAGCCGTCACTGGGGCTCACCAGGAGCTCGGTCTGCCTCATCAAACCCTTCCACTTCACATCCAGAGCGCGGGGTCCCACATCCAGCCTGGCCTCGCAAATCTCCCAGCCTTCCCCCAGAGCCTTTGCAGCCTTTGGGGCTCCCACTGAGTGGCCCTCTCAAGTAATTACCGCAGAGGGCCGTACGCTGGTTCTGCAGAGGCCATTAATCACTTTTGCTGAGACAGAGGGACTGTTTGTACAGAGTTTGCAGAGATTATCGCCCTGGCTCCGGGATTTGTCACGTTGCATTACAAATGGTGTTTTAGTGAGCTCCTCAGTTCCCAGCGGGCCATAACCTGTCTGAGGCAAAGTCAAATATTGCCGAGCAGCAGAGGTTTCCCAAGAAGGGGCTTATCTGTTCCAGATTGCTTAATTATATAAATAGGACTTCGATATGGGATACAAATGCAATTAATTCCTCAAGGGCTACATTTGATAATGGCACAGAAATTAATCTTCAGTCGCAGAAATAACACTGGCTGTTTCACGGAGTTTAAGTAAAAGCCTGTAGAGATATCCACTATCCCACCAAAAATATTGCTTTATTTTCCCTTTCAAAAGAATTATAGTATTATTCTTGTAACCTACTGAGATTTCTTATTTGAAAATGTTTTAACAGGGATTAATTCATTAGTAACTGAAGGGAATGGCACAGCCACCACAAAACAGCCGAACCACAAGCAGTGTCCTCCATGAGCAGGAGGCTGAGCCAGTGTTCCCAGGTTTCGGGTCCATTCTCCCAGACATAATCTGTCAGAAGGATGAATCAGGATTGAGTTTTACAAAGTCATTTACGGTGCCTAAGTACTGCGGTGTGAGTCAGTGGCCTGACACTGTTGGGGGGCTCGTCCTAGATAACGTAACGGGCCGTTTCCCAGGGGGTAACTGGGAAACTCTCATGTGATTCTACCAGGAGATGCTGATCATAAACCCATTCCTGCAAAAGTTTACCAGCAAGACAGTCAGATAAGGATAGTCATAAAGCCAAGGGCATTAGTGAACAGCGAATGCTTTCAGGTCTATGCTATACATTTTTCAGCCATTCCTTCTGCTCTCAAGTGAAGAGCAGAATTTCCAGTCTTAAGCTTTTACTTAAAGTAAACTTAGGTATACTTATACTTATTTAAAATGAATAACTATTAGTGTTATTGATTCTTTTTTTAGGTTAGGTTTTCCTTTCTGGGCCCAAACTGCCCACACACATAAACGGATCCAGTGCCTTCCCCAAACTCCTGTTCTCCGTCTGGTAAGTGTCAGCTCTGTTCAGTTCACTCTCCGTACACTTCACAGAAGACGGATGCAACTCAATGCCACAGGTTTTTACGTGGTTTTCATAGAGTAGAGAATCTGGAAGGGGATGGAGGAGGGAGAGGAGAAGAGGGGAAAGGAGATGCAAAGGCCAGTGGGATCTGGCTTTGATGCAGAGATGCTGGTACAGGGGTACATCCAAAGATCAGTGGTGTTCACATCACTCTCAACTATACCAAACAAGTGGTGCTTACAGTAGACAGGTGAGTAGGATATTGAGAGAAATGTGTTCGGGGACTGGGACACACAGTTTTGGCCCAATCATGGGAAAAAATGCTGAGAAATCTTTCAGAAAAACAAAATATTAAAAAATGTGAAAGCAGTGCGTTGCTCTGCTTTAGCATAATGGTATCAGATTTTTTATTGTGGTGGAGGTAAGTTTGTGTATAACAGGAGGGTAGCTGAGAAAGCCTTAATGAAGTGTAGTTTAAAAAAAGTATGCATGAAAGAAAAGTTTTGTTATTTAGAAGTTTGGTGATTATGTAATTTGAGCGATCCTACCACCTGCAGCTTGAGTCAGCTAGCTACTTCAGACACTTTTGGAAGGCACAAGTGAACAGATGGTGTGTTTGTGACACCATCAGGTAGTGGGCAGCGAATATTAGTAAACTGGCAAGTATCCACCAAAAATTATTCCAAAGCAGATAATTAAATAAGTTATAAATAACAACCAAACATATTAAAAAAAAATAATCTTAATAGTTGAAAAAGAAAGAATGAGGGGAGGAAACAAGATTTTTTTCAGATAAATTACGCAGCCTTATTTCTTACTTCTTCCTAGTCCATTACACACAGAGACCAATTAAAAACCTAATAAATTAAACATCCCTCGGATATTCTACATAACTGAAGCTAATTGCTTGCCATTTTGATATGGTCAAGCATACGTAATAACAATGTAGTTGTTCTCACTAGCATTAAGAAAGAAATACAGGCTTGAAATCGAGTCCCCCAGACACCACAAAAAGCCAGGTAGATGGAAAGAAGTCCACTGATTGGCACAGAGCAGTGATTTGTATGAACGCCATATCCCCGTTTTAATTTTACTGTCTTCAGCTCAGAAGCTTGACAGGCCTGCCTGGGTTTTGATAGCACCGAGCTTGGATTTTTTGTGCACATTTCTCTCTGACTCAAGCTTGACACCAACAGTATTGTTCTTGGTTAGGGCAACAATATATTTGACTTATTTTCTAAACGACACAAAAGGGAATACTGCAATTCTGTAAGCATTCTACTGATGATGCAGATATGTCATTATTTAATATAAAAAAAATCTCATATAAATAAGCAGCTCCCATTCTGAAAACACACTGTGGATACTGAGTAGTGAGGTCTAAAAGTCACAGGACTTGGGAGAAGATTCTAGCTATGGAAAGGCAGCCAAATAGCCATCGAGGACTACAAGAATCTTGCTAGGGCATGCAGAGATGCAGTCAGGAAGGCTGAGGCTTGTCTAGAACTGAAATTCGGCAAAGATGTCAAGAACAAGAAAAGGTTCTTCAGATACATGAGCAGTAAGCAGAAGCACAGCGAAGACGTAGGGCCATTGCTAAACAGGGCAGGGAAACCAGGTACTTCCAGTGCAAGACCACTGTCTATAACTGAAAAGTTACGGAGATCAGGGGATGTCCCTGATGACTGCAAGAGGGCAAATGTCGTACCCATCTACAAGAAAGGCCCAAAAGAGGACCTAAGAAACGACAGGCCCACTAGTCTTACTTCAGTTCCCAGGAAAGTAACGGAACAAGTCCTCCTAGAAAATGTCGCTAATCAAATGAAGCAGGTGATTGGGAAAAGTTAACACAGGTTTACCAATGGCAAACGATGCCACACTAGCCTGAGTGCCTTCGACAACAAAATAACATCTTCTCTTAACATGGGAAAGCAGTGGATGTTCACCGGGACTTCAGCAAAATGTTCAACACCATTTCCCATAGCCGCCTTCTGGACAAACTGGAAAGGTACAGCTTGGCTGGGTGGTCTGTGAGATGGGTAGGGAATTGGCTAACAGGCTGAACTTAGAGGGTGGTGATCAATGGTTTCTACTCAGGCTGGCAGCCTGGCACAGGTGGAGTCCCCCAGGGACTGATACTGGGCCCCATGCTCTTCAACATCCTCATAAATGATCTAGGTGATGGGACTGAAAGCACCCTCACCAAGTTTGCTGATGACACTAGACTGGGTGTTGAGGTGAACACGTCAGAAGGGAGAGCCATCTTACAGAGACCTGGACAGGCTGGAAGAGTGGGCTAGCAAGAACTATATGAAATTTAACAAAGACAAGTGCAAGGTCCTGCAGCTGGGATGACATAAGCAAAACGCCCAGTACTGGCTAGGATCTGTGTGGCTGGGGAGCAGCGTCACTGAAAGGGACCTGGGGGTCCTGGTGGACAACAAGCTGACCATGAGTCAGCAGTGACCCCTGCAGCAATGAAGGCAAATCAGATCCCGGGCTGCATCCACAGGGGCACTAATAGCAGAAAGAGAGACATGATGATCCCGCTCTACTCAGCATTTGTCAGGCCACACCTGGAGTACTGTATCCAGTTCTTGTCCTCACAATTCAAGAAATGCACGAACAGACTGGAGAGGTTCCAAGGGGGGGACCACCAAAATGACAAAAGGGCTGGAGAACCTGCCCTGTGAAGGAAGACTGAAGGAATTAGGTCTTTTCTCCCTGGAGAAGTGAAGGCCCAGGGGGGACCTCATCACAGTATTCCTGTACTTAAAGGGCAGCTACAAACAGGATAGAGGCTCTCTCTTCACAAGGAGCCACATGAAGAAGACAAGGGGCAACAGATACCAGTTGCACCAGGAGAGGTTTCATACCGACATAAGAAAGAAATTTTTTACACTGAGAACAATCATTCTCTGGAACAACCTCCCCAGGTACATGGTGGAGTCTCCATCACTGGAGGTTTTCAAAATGCAATTGGACAGGGTGATTGATAATCTCATCTAGGCTCCCTTTCCCATTAGAGGCTGGACCAGATGATCTTTTGAGGTCTCTTCCAACCTGGGCTGTTCTATGATTCAAATTATCATTTACATCTTAATTGTAGGGTACAGGTTTACAACCGTAAGTCTTATGTATGGCTGGGTTTTATTTAGGATTTACTGTTTACTGTGTATTGGGTGAAGACTGGGCTTTTACAATAGTGTCAGCACAGTAGCCAGTTGATTTCTGCATGCTAGTGATCCCAACCTCTGAGGAGCTTGAGAGCTCAGGGAAATATTTACACCATCATTCCACAGGTGAGAAGCTAAGACACATCCAAGGCAATGGCATTCAGCTCAGGCACCCAAGGCGTCGGTGGCAAACCAAGAGCTGAATGCAGAGATCCTGTCCTGCGCCTTTTCTCACAAGACTCTTCTCGTCCATGCTCTTCCTCGAAGAACATCCAGCAGAAAGCAGGGACACTCTGGTCTTCCCAAGTGGGCTTAAGTTGAAATCTGTCTCCTGTTAGGTGCTGCTGTTTGTGATGCAGAGGACACTTCAACATGGGAAAGAGATGAATGAGGAGAAATATCACAGAGGTCTATGCGGTCACGAGTGGCATGGGAAGGGTGACTGAGGAATGACTGCTTCATGTTTCATCCATTACAAGGGCTAGCTGGTAGGTTGTGCATTTGAAACAGACACGTGAAAGTATTTTTCTTAAGAGGTGTTCAAGTTGTGCAACTCCTTACCGCACAAAATTAGAGGCTTAAATTTTACACGGTCTCAAGGAGAGACTGGACAAATTAGTGAAACAGAAAGTCATTGTGTGCTGTTAAAACCAAAATTTTTTCCTGGGTCAGAACCTCCCTAACAAAGTGACAGAAAGTTGGAAAGTCACCTGGGGAAGTAACAAAACCAAAAAGTTTTATCTATTTTCATCCTATTCCTAAGGAACAGCTTTCAGCCACTATTGGAGGCGCGATGCTGGGCTAGACAGATTTTTGGACCATCCGGGAGCAGCCCTGCTTGTATTCTTGGAAGCTGACAGAGAGGTCAGGGGAGGAAAGAGGGAGCCAGGAATTCTAGAAAACTGCTCTCTTCATTTTTTCTGAAAACCTGCCTGTCGAAACGGGTGCCAATTCACAAAGTGAAAAATTTCCTCAGTGTTTCTCCGAGACAGTCTGAAAGAATAACCGCCCCAAAGAGTCAAATCAGTAGCGTCTTTGGCCCCAGCGGAATGAACATGGCAAAAAGATCATTCTGGATCAACTAGAAGTCAAGGCTGCAACGAGAAGCTTTAAAGTCCCCTACCGAGTTCCTGGAAGGAGATTAGACTTAAAAAAAAACCCATACCACACTTTGGGTCATGATTTCCACTGCCAGAAGAGCCTCAGTCTATCCCAGGCTATTGCTGCGGGTACTCTCAGGAGCAATTAACTAGGTGGATTCACCCTATCAATAATGGCATGAGTAAGGTTGCTCCTGGATGTAATATCTGCATGCTGGGCAGCGAGCCATGTGCAATGTCAGGCGAGCTCTACAGAAGGATTTGGCCGCAAACCTGCCAGCGCTGCAAAGTGTGTAATGCTGAAAAGCCGTAAGGACAGGGAGAGTTCGGCACCGTGAGACCTGCATTCTGCGGGAAGTCTCGGGCTGCCACGGCAGGGTCTGCGAGCGGGTAAGTCAGTCCAGCTCCCTGGTTTGGAAAGGCAGAAACTGAGTCAGAAAAGGCAACGAAGTTTTCTTGAGGGAATTAGAAAGATTTTTTTATTATTATTTGTTTATGGTTTATTGCTATGTTCCCTACTCTCCTTGACCATTAAACCATTCCTGGTTCATATTTCACTACTGACCAATTCTTTCCCCCAGTTAACACCCAGAAACCCTCATATATATTTTTCTCTCTTCCTTGGTTTCTTTTAAATCCCAGTGACTAATGTGCTGTCTCTTTTCTTCCTCCCAGCTCTCGGCTCTGGGTTGTTTTTGGTTGGACCCATGTTAACAGCTCGGTTGTTTCCCTGTATCCATAGAGAGAGCGCAGCTGCTTGCTCTCCCTCTCAGCCTCCGGAGAAGAAACCAGAAAAATGAAGTCCCCCCGAGAGAGCCCAGCCTGTAACAAGCCAAAGCAACTTTGGCAAAATGACTGCTTCTGTGGGCAGATGGCTGAGCTCTCCCGGGCAAATTTGGGGCGCAGAGTGCGCAGACATAATAATTACCAGAAACACATCACAACCCCCTCCCCTGGCGTTATTTAGGCTGTTCCTAAATCACAAGGTGCATTCTCTCTCTCTTTCCTGACTCTCTGGGTATGAAAACTTTTGCTTTCTGTCATTCTCTCTCGGTACCCCTGCAATCTTTCTCCCTGAGATTGTAAATGATAACACCTGCTGGGACTCTTATTTGTTCATTCCCCGTATCTCAGGCTGCTCCCTGTGTGAGATATTACGCCCACACAGAGGTACGAAATGTACAGTAGCTGCTTGTGAAGCTTCTATATGAAGGATGCAATGAGTATAAATAACGGTATTGTTCTGATGTTCTTCATCTTGCACCTGACAGAACATGTTCAAGAAACCCCAGGAACACTCTAAAGCTGATGGAGAAGTCATTTGCACCGTATCAGCGTAGCTGAAAACAAATGAGCAGGACTGCTCTGGACATCCTATTTTCCTTTCACCACCAGAATGTATTTATTCTTCCAGTCATACCATATTCATATTTACTTTAATGATTCATAAACATCCCAGGTTCCAGAAGCTTCTAATTAACTCATCTATTTAGTGTCGTTAACAGATGCTCAGGGAGTGATTTATTGTGCAATACCGGATCACACCAACGTATTAATCCAGCCAATGGAACTGGCAGGCAGTCTGGGTAAATATCTTCTGCTGCTGGTAGATGAGACTCTGTCCCAAATTCAGTATTAATGCCCTACCGACTGCGGCTGAAGCATTATTGTTTGCTTCTTCTATTACTCTATAGACGTAGCATACATTGTGCTGTACAACATGGGTTATTTCCCTTTTTTAGAAAAAAAAGATTTAGTGAGGTACTGCATAGGATTCGGGGTATACATTTATCCTGTCTGAGAAAGGAGGAAATCAATAGCCCCAAAGAAGTTCTCGCTCAAGCTCCTTTTAATTTACCTCTGGCTTTATGTAGTTTCAAAACCAAAACAAGCCACAAACAGCAAAACGATCCTAAACTTTATTAGAAAAAATCACATTGGGAACCCCATCTATACTAGAGACGTGGCCAGATCTCCAGAGGATTTATTGATAAATAGGGGAGTGGGACTGGCCACCACGGCTTTGGGCAGAACGTGGAGTTGAACACCTACAGCAGCAGAGTCAGCTCTGCAGGTATTTCCACTGGGGCGTTTTAACCAATGTCTAGTGATGCTCCCAGTGCTGGATTAGAGGGACCCCAACATGGTTTCTAGCCTGGACCAGCCAAACCTCCACCTGACCCTGGCAGGCAGCGGCAGTGCGGCCAGGGAGCACCCGCACAGGGCCGTGGGCAGGCAGCCGCACCGGTGGGCACGGACAGAGACCAGCCTGGAGAGCTAGCCCCTGCCAGCGGGGATGGGTGTCACGGGCTGCTGCCATCGCTCCCCGCTCACTGGGGCTGGGTGTCACAGGGGGCTCCTACCGCTCCCCACTCACCTCTATAAACACAGCCCGGCAGCTTTGGACTGGCGGAATTATTTTACTTGGAAACTAGGGTGGGTTTTCTTTTCAAATTTCAAACTGGTGTTGCCTGGGCAGGAGCTCTCTTCCGAACGTGAAAGGTGAGTTATTTACCTGGCTGAAGAAGAGCTGCTGCTACCCCACAGACAAATCTTATGGCTTTTCCATGAAGAGCTCACTCCCTTTTCCTTCCAGTTCTGCCCAACGGCAACACCATGACTCAGTTTGTGTTAACAAAATGCTAAGGAAACACAGATAAATATTGTTTTCAGTTCCTCAAGGTGGGAGCCATTAGAGGACGGTTAGAATAACCTTTTTTTTTTTGCAGTAATTATGTTTTTGTCTGTCTATAGTCTTCAAAAAAAGGTATGTTTGAGCTCTGTTTCAATGCACTGAAAGGGACTATTGTAAATAATTAGTGCGTCTTTTCTGCTCGATTTTTAAAAATGGTATTTTTAGTAAAGTTACTGGGTTTTAATATACTTTTGACTCAGAATGAGATTTTGAAGATGAACCATCTCTGCTGCCTGCCCCAAGCTCTACTTACAGCCGTGCTTTCTGTGGGCGGGCTGGGGGAGGGGGAAGAAATACAAGCAATATTTAAGGGGGGATGGGAAGCAAAACCACATTAACATGGCACCGTACCCAAATAAGTGAAGGAGAAGGGAATATGACAGCTTGAGAAAGGTGATATACATTAAACAAATATGCTGCATTAAGGGATTTTGAGAAGTTATTAAATTTCTCGTCAGGACTCACTATTAGCAATCAATGTAGGAATGATACCACGATGAGTGTGACTGTTTTTAATTAAAGCTTTCATCTCGAGTATAGCACCTTTGCATGCTGCTTCCATCTCTTGTGGTGAGAGGTTGTTCTGTTACAGAATGTGGAATTGACCTAAAAGAGCACAAGTATCTCATTTATCTGTATTGTTTGAGTACAAAAGTTAACTCTTCGCATTGCAAAGTGCCCGGATGCCCTCAAGAAGTCCCTTACAGCATAAATTACTCTGTAAACTCCATGTGAGCTGATATGTCTGTTGTTCGCTTACTACACAATAGAATAAATTATTAGGACAATAACCTGCAAATGTTGAGATGCAATAATAAGCAGTACTACCTTATAAAAATAAGTTTTAATATTAACAACTTGATTTCACATGAGTGCATGTTAATCTTTCTTTTTGCAAGTCCAAACAGTGTTCAAGTCCTGCACTGTTTACAAAGATGGGTTTATTCTTCTTCACTCTTCTGCACTAACTGCACGGCTTCTCCTTTAACCCTATTTCGCTTTCTTTTTCTTCTTTTCTTCTTTTCAGCAGAAGGCTCCTGACCCTCCTGTGTTTTCTTTTTTTTCTTCTTCAGACAGCTGAGAGGATTGGGGCCACCTGCCCTTTTACGTTTTCTTCTCTTTTCACCTTCTTGCTTTGCTAGTCCTTCTCTTTCTTTAAGCTGCACGATGCTTTGTTTTTGGTGCTCTGGAACAAGCTCATTCATCTGCAACTTTTGAACAAATGCCAAAGATTTAGGAGAAGGTTTGTCTAGCACCATAGTGTTCTGAATAATAAAGAGGAGAGGAACGCCAGCCTTCTTTTTCACTTTGTTTGCTAAATCCTGGTCCTGTAAAATTAAATACTTTAGTCAATATTTTGGGATTAAATGATATTTGCAATTCAAATGAACCTACTTCTAATACAAAACTATGAAGATAAATTGCATTATGAAAAAGATAAGAAACTTAATCTAGCAGATATACGTGGCAGTGCCTTTCAGAGCAATTTAAATTTCAATTTCTCTCCTTCTGATTAGCTGTACTTCTGATGGAAAATTTATTAACATTTCCTTTTTTCATGCATGTATAAGCATACATTCCTTTTTTGAGGAAAAATTACCAGTTCATTGGTATGCAGTCCACCACTTCACAAGAAGTAACATAATTTCTTCTATAAGAAGCCATTTTAAACCCCTTATATCTTACGTAAGTATATAGAATTGTACTGTAAACCATTTCATATATATTGTATATTATTTATACAGAGTCCCAATAACAGACCTAAGAAAAAACCCGCCTTTCTTAGTTGTACACAAGTTCTACCTTTATTATTTAGTTAAAGCTTCCAAACTTTCTTAAAATTGAAGTTATATGGTTGTTCAACACTTAATTTCACTTTTGAGACTACTGTGCAAAAGAGTTCGGGGCAGGGGTGCACACACAAGCAATAAGCAAATTAACATTCATCAGTTGTTTTCTTACACATCAATAGGTAGTCAGAAGTCATCAGAAAGTCACACTTTCTGCTAAACTATGCAATATCCTTCTAGGGTAAAAAAATCTAGTTGTTCAAGTAAGAAAAGATTCCCTACTTCATAATTAGCAAATACATTTAAGAGCTAGTAAGGCTTTACAAGATTAATTCCAATAAGCTATTTAAAAATCTCATAATCGAGGTTTCTGTAGGTTTCCTTATCCTTAGGTATCAAAGGATCACTTCAAATGAAATGGAGTTATGTTTCCCACAAGCATTTACCTGTGTAGCGATAAAGAAGTGATGAGGGTTGCCTTCTTCGATCATGGAAAGCAAACAGACCGAACCACTCACAGGATCCTTGTGGTGAGAACAATTTCGAACCTCAAATCTTTGGGCAATTAATTTTGCTCCATACAGTGCTTTCCCCAGTGATTCCAGTTCTTTTAGAACACATCTGAAAAACAAAACCAACAGTGATTTCTAAATGTGAAAATAGCTACACATTTTTTACAACAGCAAAACGTTGACGTGAGTTAATTAGGAACGAGTGACGCCCTGTTGTTCAGGGTCTATGATTTCTAAGTGGCAGCCAGTAACCTGAAAGCAGTAGCCCATCTGAAGACAACAGCAAGATTTCCTCGGTTCCAAACAAGATTAACCAGTAACAATATTAAGTTATATTAAAAATATTTCCTATCAGTGACAATGCTAAGTCCTTACATTTATGTTCGGCTATCACCTAGCAAATGAACTACTACTTAACAAATAAAATTACTTGAATTAGCACAAACTGATTAATGACTGCCTGCAAGTTAAACTCTGTATTAGCGTCCATCACCTTGCTTCAAACTTGTTATTAGATTCCAACTCACTCAAGCAAAAGAAGAAAAAACACTGTCCATATGATTAAAAGTCTCGAAGTTCCAAATCTGCAATGTTCCAACTAGACAAAATGCAAACGTAAAATCCTCCTCTTAGAGCAGCACTCAGAGCAGACGTTCACACACGACAGTGTAGCAGTCTATGAGGATACTAGCTTGGACACTCAGGAATGAACAGGAGATGAAACCTAACTTACTCCGGCCACTGAGTCTTCCTATTAAACATGGACAGCGGCAGGAACGTATGGCCTTGAAACGCAGCTTCAAGGATATGGTGGCAACTATTTTTCTTTCCAGAGAAGAAAGTTTAGCCTTTGAGGCCAGTCTTTGTGGAGACCTGAGACTGTTCTTTCTGCAAAGACCCTCACAGTAAGCCAGCTCATTTCCTCAGGGAAGCTCTGGTCATGCCACTGAGGTGCTGCCTCACCAACTTCGCATTCTGACAGCAGAGAAAACGAGTCCATTCAGCCAGCCTAAGTGAAAACAGGTCAAAAAGACCAACAGATATTGCTGAAAGAAGTAAGCAAGAAGTGACATTTAGACATGACTGGAATACATTTTGAATCAAAGTGATTCCCAAACCTTTCACAGCTAAGGTCATGACTCGATACTTTCTACTGTTTAGGAGTACGGGCCATTCTGTATGCTTTGCAAGATGGCTCACTGTTTAACTTCTGTATCCTAGGGCATGCGTCTTACTGATATTTTCAGTGCTTGCCTCCATGATGGGCAGTTAGCTATTCTGTCATTGCAGAAATCCAAGTGAGGGAGAGGGAGGTGATTCTGCCCCTCCACTCTCGTGAGACCCCACCTGGAGTACTGCGTCCAGCTCTGGGGCCCCCAACACAGGAAGGACATGGACCTGTTGGAGCAAGTCCAGAGGAGGCCACAAAAATGATCGGAGGGCTGGAGCACTCTCCTATGAAGACAGGCTGAGAGAGTTGGGGTTGTTTAGCCTGAAAAAGAGAAGGCTCCAGGTAGACCTTATAGTGGCTGTTCAGTACCTAAAGGGGGCCTACAGGAAAGACGATGAGGGACTCTTTATCAGGGAGTGTAGTGACAGGATGAGGGGTAATGGTTTTAAACTGAGAGGAGATTTAGATTAGATATTAGGAAGAAATTCTTTACTGTGAGGGTGGTGAGACACTGGAACAGGTTGCCCAGGGAGGTTGTGGATGCCCCATCTCTGGAGGTGCTCAAGGCCAGGCTGGACGGGGCGTTGAGCAGCCTGGTCTAGTGGGAGGTGTCCCTGGCCATGGCAGGGGGGTTGGAACGAGATGATCTCTTGAGGTCCCTTCCAACCCGAACCATTCTATGATTCCATGCTTCTGTGATCCCTGCTCTCCCTTGAGAACAGCTATTTTGGAAACAACCCCTTGCTAGCAGCTTGAAACGCCAGACAAGCAGCAACTCCCTCCCTGCCCAGGAGACCCGACCATGCCTCTGTCCTCGCTCCGCGGGGGAGCGGCCCACCCTGACCCCGACCCCCCCCCCCCCCACCGGGGCCACCCCTCGCCCCGCCTCAGCCCTCAGCTACCGCCACCGTCCGCACGGCAGCCGGTGTCTGACAGACGCTCCTGCCTTTCCACAAGCCAACTACAGCCCACAGACACACCTCCCCACCGCCGGCCCGGGCTGAGGGGAGATGGCGAGACGGACGGCGGCCATCACACCCCACCGGCTCCCCCGCGCATGCGCACGGCGCCCCGCGACCTCCAGCCCCGCCGTGGTCTCCGTCCCCGGGCCTGCCCGGCGGCCCACCCTCCCGGCCTTACCGGGTGGTGCAGAGCTGGGTGGCGCCGCCCAGGTAACCGGGCAGCTGCTCCCGGATCTGGATCTTGTTGCGGAGCGCGGCCTGGCAGAAGGTGCCGTCCAGCAGCACCTGGAAGGGCTCTCGGATGTGGAAGTTGTGCTTGTAGAAGCCCATGTTCTTCTTGACGTGCTTCTGCCGCTTCAGCTTCATGGCGGCTCCCCCGGAAGCTGCGCCGGGCCCGGCCGCCGCGGCAGAGCGGGGCGGGGCGAGGCCTGGGCGGCCTCCCGCCCTTCCCGGGGCCTGAGGGAGCCGGGGCCGGGGCGGGCTCGGCCGGTGGCCGGGCGGGGGTCTCCCCTCCGCCGCCGGTGCGTGCGGTGGGTGCGGGGGCGGCCCGCGGTCCTGCCCGCCGTGCGAGGGGCTGCAGGGCGGCCCGGTCACTGTCAGGGCTCGGCACCGGTCACCTGAGGACTGGGAGGGGGTCGGTCTGTTCTCCCAAGTAACAGGCGACAGGACAAGGGGAAACGGCCTCAGCTTGCACCAGGGGAGGTTCAGGATGGATATTAGGGAAAATTTCTTTACTGAAAGGGTTGTCAAGCACTGGAACAGGCTGCCCAGGGAAGTGGTGGAATCGCCATCCCTGGAGGTTTTTAAAAGACATGTAGATGTGGCACTTGGGGACAGGGTTTAGTGGTGGACTTGGCAGTGTCAGATTAATGGTTGGACTTGATGATTTTAAAGGTCTTTTTCCAACCAAAACTATTCTATGATTACCCTGTGTTTTTCAGTGCTGCACTAGCTCTTGCCATTTGCTAAGGTCAGAAAGACACTCAATTTTCTTTTTTCTAATTCACTATAATGATTAAATTACAATTACCGTCCCAGAGAATGTAGTTTAATCATGCATTGGCGTACTTTCCTTAGGAAGGGCTTATTCAGTGCCTGCTTATATTGTTTGCCTGTGTTGGCTACATCAGTGTAACCTCTATGTGCACAAAATTGAAGTTGAAAAGCATATATTCTACATTTTAATACTACTACTTTTTTTTTTTCCATGACAAATAGAAAATTTAATTTCGCTGAAGCCTGGGGAAATGGCTGTCATTCAGAAGGCTAAATTGCACAAACTCCTCCCGGTCCAACGGGAAACATGAGCACACCAGGCATCTGGCAGTTAAGAAACTGAACCTAATGCCTGCATTTTAGGCAGGCAAGGGGATGTGATATTTTAACACCATCAAAATGATAATTAGAGACATCTGTCTTGCTGTGCAGGTACAATGACACACATCGTTCTGCCAGGAACAATTGTATTGCAGGTGAAATTCACAGCTACCTGCCAGTTAGCTCATTGTAATCAGTCATACAGCTCTAAGGTGATTTAAGCAAATACCCACCTGTCATATTGGTCTTTTTGATACCAAATAGACATGGGAAACATCTGCTTCCAAGCAGGTTAGATAGTGTTAAGAGAAACTGAATAATAATGCATTTAATTACTGTCCTGGAAATTGAAATGTTTAAATGGGACGATGTTTTAAAGTGCTACAGGATAAACTGGGGGAAGAATGTGGGAAGAACAGGTGATTGAGAGTATTTTCCATGAGATATGACTGTGCTGTTGACAGTATTTTTCCGTGTCATGTTAAAAGGGTGTTAGTTTTGTGTCTGTTTCAGAGCTGAAGGCTGTAAGACACCTCAGCCTGTGCCTGTCTCAGATCCTGCCCAAGGCCTTCACTGGGACAGCATCACAAAGCTGTAAAGATAAATGATTCCCTGTTTCAGAGCCCTGCTAACGGCCTTTGCTGAAACACTTTAACATGTGCCTGTTTCAGAGCCCCGCAAAGGACTTTCACCGAGACAATTAGCAAGGGTGGCAAGATAAAAAGATTCATTGAAGCGACAGGTAGAACAGATTTGGGATTGCCGTTGGTAAATGCAATAGTGCTAATAGTTAGCTGCAATAGTGCTAATTTACTACAATAATGCTAGGAAAATAAATGAATAAATGAACAAGTGAACAACTGAGTAAATGAACAAATGAATAAATGAGTTAATAAATAAATGCTATCCCGGGAGTTCTTTCACCAAGAGGGGAAGGTGCGATGCTTACCAAGAAGGTGTCCCTGTCTTGGTAGAGCAAGAGGAGCACAGACTGTCCTTTCTAGGTCTCAAGTTTCTTCTTCCTCGGAGAGATCTCTCGGTGATGGTGTGTAGGTGTCTCGGTGTGTGTTGGTGTGAGTATGTAGATCCAGGTACCCTCTGCATTGCCCCTTATATCCTAACCTTATCTGATCCCTTCCCTGAGGTGACGTTTTAGCATGATTTGGGTGGAGAGTCAGGTGCTATAGTCGTATATGTTTATCATGTTTCTCTTTTTGCACGTGATCATACTTAGGGGCGTCAACTTTAATATTCATTTTGCGGATAATTAAGCCAAAGGTCTCACTCCGGGCAGCGTGGCCTTCAAGATACCGTGCCGAAGCCGTTTATCTGCTTCTTCCTTGGCTCCTGCGACTTTGAGCCAAAACAGGGCCATCCTGCTGTGGAAGGATTCCCTCCTTCAGCTGTTTTTCACACCTGGCTGTTGGCTGTCCCCCCTGCAAGGTTCTCACAGGAGACAAGTGCTCATCAGTGTTGTTAACCTCTTATCTACTAAAGTCCCACATTATCCACCCTGTGACTATGGTCACCCAAGTTGAGATTGAAATCATGCTCATAGAAAATCAATCTTGGAGGCATCTCTTACGTGTGAATCCCCTTCCTCCTCACATGACACTACATGCAGTTAGTGAATGAACACTTGGCTTACCATGGATTTGACATGAGCTAACAACACGCAGAGCACAGTAAACATGATATCTACTACTAATACAGATTGCAATAGAGAAGCAAGCCATGCTGGTAGTGAGAATCCTAATCCATGCAGAAATTTGTTTAACCATCCAACCTCCATGCTTTCTCTAAGGTCCCTACTTGCTTTTGCCACATGCTTCATGTGCTCTAATTGTTCATTAAGGTCTTGTGTTACATTTGGTATATGGATACAGCAAGTGTTTTTGGCTAAACTCAAATAACCACACACTCCATTTTCATGTAACAACGACAAATCTGATCTCAGTCTGTTCTTTTTGATGTCACCTGTAGTTGCATGTTCAGTTCTGTCAACCTGTCACGAGTTGCCTCACCCAATGCCTCAGTCTGTCCGGTGAGGTTATACAGCATTGTTTGATTCTGAAATGCCATTAATTGAGGCGTGAAAATCGATTCCAGGGTCCATCCGACCACAGTTCCTATTGTTGGGTGTTGCCAGGGGTCTTCTGGTTCCCTTCTGATCCATTCCCATAGAGTCAGAGGCTGTTTTCTCCAGAGGGGGTAAAGTGTTAGCAGTCCCATCGTGTGTTGGCGTTGCTGGGTCCCCACAAGTAAATCCGTAGTCCATGTTCCATAACTGCTAACCCACACAGCATGTCCCATAGATGGTATACTGAGTTCTGAACAAATTATATCAGAGTGGATATCATTGATAGCCGAATGAAACCAAGTGTCATTGGCTGAGGTGGTATAGTTACGACAAACACAGCCTAGTTGGAGAGCTTAAGGTATTGGGCTCAATCTCTGAATGTCAGTGTTTCGGCTGCTACAATTATAAACGCTAGTACACTTCCAGTTGTAACGTTTTGGACTATCTGAGTGGGAGATATTAAAGTTTGCGTATTGGATATTGACCTGTATGGGGTCGTACAGTAATCCAATAGTCCCATCCCAATCAATGCACCAGTCAGTAGTTTGCATATAATGCCAGTCACCACGTGGAGCACCCCACACCCTGGGTATAGGTGCTCCCCAGGGTACGTTGGTACATTGTTCCCCAGGAGAACAATAGATCGTCTTGACTGTTTCACCACCAGCTTTAAGTTTTATCAGTGGCTTAGTGATGCTACAATTGCCTATGGTTCCATTCCCTTAGGAGTCCACTGTAGGACATATTTCCTTCCCTCAGTGTGTCATGTTAGATCAGTACGGTTTTGTGTTTTCCACATAGGCTCCCACGTGTGGTTCAGAGCCGTGGTCAGTATTCCCCAGGGAACTGGTGAACTGGCAGACTGGGGAAGGGGTAGGCACGCTGTGATTTGACTAACATTATACATATGCCCAAAAGCTGGAATTAATTGTAACATGAGATTTGTAGGTTCCGGTTTTCCGAACGCAGTACCTATGAATATGATTATAATGATCTGTGTAGCTGTACCCATGTTAAAATTTAGGTTTCCAAATAACAATCAGTAATACAAACAGAACATGATACATACAGTTAAGTCTGTAACACACTCCAAATCAAGATAATGTTCCAAATCACCCTAGGTACAATAACCTGTAATCCTGACTCGGTCAATTTACAGTATGTTTATCAAGGAACATATCACATCAAGGTGTCTATACTTTGATTTCTTATTCTTGATGATCCAATGCCGTCTTTTCAGTTTCTGGCATTCGAAATACCTGTAAACACAGAAAAAGGTGCTTGGTTGTCATCACACTGGCAGATGTAAGGTTAAAAGGTGGGTATTATCCACCTGGTGCCGATTCAATGGAGTTTACCAGAACTGTCTCTCACTTCCCAAGCATACCGATTCTTTGGGGTTGTTAGTACCATTGCCACCATTCCCGTCTGAGGCATATTAACCACTACTGGTTGGCCTGTATAAAATCCAGCAGGATATTCTCCTGGTTTAGTGTGTACTGTAATAGGCATTATTTCATTGATATCGTCTAAATAAGCGTACCATTTACGAACTGCAGGTTTCTGGGCAATGCCGGCAGGCGGTGCCGTACCCTTACGCACTATATCCAGGAGATGAAAAGGCCCACGGATCCACGGATAATCACATTCTGTCCTTTCCTTATTATTTCCATTTCACAGCTCACACTAGAGACAGCAAGCCTTTTTCAAGATCCCAGTATCTTGTTTCAGTGTCACTGAAGGATTGAGAGCTAAATTCCAGTGGCCTTTTGGGTCCTCCTGGTCCTCTTTGACAGGTACTACAAAGGGAGCCGTGCTCACTGCATCCCCACTCTGCGTGGGTGGGCTCGGACCGGTGTACTGGGCCAAGCTGTTGAAATAGCCGCAGTTCTCTGATTAAGAATTCTAACACGTTCTCATGCTGTTCAGTCCTTTCCCATGGTTTTCCTTTTTTAAGCAAATTATACAAAGGACGAGCAGTAACAGAAAAGCCAGGAATGTCTTAATGCCAGTAGCCTAGAGTTCCTAACAGTTGCTGTATCTCCTTTTTGCTAGATGGTTTCTGTCCATATTCTGTTTTTCCCAGAGTATCTGAAGGAATGGAAGGAGCTCCTTTTATCCACCAGACTCCTAGAAACTTAACCTCCTGTGCCAGTCCCTGGCGCTTAGATGGAGGAATGTCTATTCCTAAGGTTATTAATTTTTCTTGCACACCTTCCAAAGTGCGCTTGACTTCCTCTGAATTGTCTCCCCATTGATATATCATCGATATATTGATATTGATATATTGATAGATGATGACACCCGGTGGGCTAGAAACATCTAAAATCTTTGCCAAGGCGTTGTGGGCGATGGTGGGGAAATGTTTATATCCCCGGAGCAGTCAGTTAAAGGTGTACTGTATCCCTTTCCAAGTGAAGGCAAATTTGGTCTTGTCATGTTTCCAAAGTGGAATCATAAAAAACATATCCTTTAGATCCAGGGTTGCCATCCATGTGTGAGACGCCTCCTGAATTTGTGTTACTAATTCTGCAATATTTGGTACAGCGGCAGTATTGGTGCAGTATTGGCATTCAGTCATCTGTAATCAATCTTAGGTTGCCACTGTCCATTCGGCTTTTTCATTGTCCAGACAGGAGAATTATATGGGGAGTGAGCGCGAATGATAGTATCTCTTTTTTCCAAATCTGTTACTACCCCGTCAATGCCCAAACGCGTGGCTGCTGGCAAGGGGTACTGCTCACATTGGTAGTTTTTGATGGAGGCAAGGGTATACACATTTCCAATAAATGTATACCTTTAGGCTCACCCTCCCCTGCATTAATCATCCAGCAAAACTCCAAACTAACCCCTCAGGGAGTTTCCACATTCTGCCATACAATAGATCAAATCCTAATATATTGGTGTTAGCAGCACTTCAGCACGGGTTAATTTAGTCTCCCCCAGGAGCCACAGGGTGATTTTCACTGTGGGGCACTCATTTATAACTCCATCAATTCCTGTAAATTTGACTTTACAGCGGCTGGGCTTCACATTTAAGCTTTCTGCAGTCTCCTTGGAAATTACTGATATTTGAGCACCCATATCAATGAGGAAATTTATAAAAATTCTCCTTGGTCCTACTGGTGTAGCAATGACAGGTTTGTGATGTGTATCAGAGAGCCACTGTGTAGCCAGCACCCACCGGGCAGGATGGCTCACTGTCCTCCCGGCGATGTATGTTTTTTGGCAGGGTGTCTGTTAAATCAATTAAGTCCTGCTGTTGCAGAGCCGAGGGAACAGGTCTGGCAGGAGGCTGCCCCCCCGTGAACGGATCAATTCTTTGGCTCAGCAATAGTGGCTAAAAACACTCCAGGGCCCCAGCAGCCTCCTGCCTCTTCCTCCCTTAACAGAACTCGGTTTCCCCCCACCATAAGGGAAACTCGCCACACGTACTCTGTCTAGGACTCCTCCAGACACCTGGAATATTTTTCCTGCAGCTTTGCCAATTCAGCAGGAGACCACGGAATAGTTCGCACAGTAGTACAGACCTCATTATCTCCCTCATTTGTGGTTTTGGTCTTGATTACCGGCCGTGTGGGTGTGGGTTCTGGGGTAAAATCATAGCCAGTATCTCCCCCCAGTTCATCAGTGTCATCACCACACCAGATGTCCCCATCCCCTATTTCAGGATCGGCACAATGTATTAATTTGCAGATTTGTTTAGCTAAGACCGAAGATGGTATCTGATTTATTATGTTTTATTAATTTTCTTGTAATTGCCTGTCTCGCCTTTCAGCCGAGGCCAACAGCACTTTAAGTTCTCCAACTTCAATTTTTAGGTTTTGATTTTCAGTCACGAGGGCATCTACTTGTGTTCCAAATTTCTGTCAGTTCTCCACTGATAATTTCAACACTTCATTTTCTGATTTCAAAACAGCATATTCTACATCCACAATTTTTTGGGGACGAGGGGACTCTCTGGTTTCCTTTAGCGTGCACGACAAGCAAGCCCCCAGTATTGCACAGACAATACCTTTGCCTTTACCTATTCTAACTTTTTGATCACTTCTACATAGCTCAATCCGCTCCACCACTTTATCCTCCTTTTTCCACAATTTTTGGGCCCGTTCTATTCCTGCTTGGGAAGGTGCACACTTATATTTTTGCAGCAGTTTATCCACGGCAATCCTGCCGACTATGCTAATTCACTGTCGTGTTAAAAGGGTGTTAGTTTTGTGTCTATTTCAGAGCTGAGGGCTGTAAGACACCTCAGCCTGTGCCTGTCTCAGATCCTGCCCAAGGCCTTCACTGGGACAGCATCACAAAGCTGTAAAGATAAATGATTCCCTGTTTCAGAGCCCTGCTAACGGCCTTTGCTGAAACACTTTAACATGTGCCTGTTTCAGAGCCCCACAAAGGACTTTCACCGAGACAATTAGCAAGGGTGGCAAGATAAAAAGATTCATTGAAGCGACAGGCAGAACAGATTTGGGATTGCCGTTGGTAAATGCAATAGTGCTAATAGTTAGCTGCAATAGTGCTAATTTACTACAATAATGCTAGGAAAATAAATGAATAAATGAACAAGTGAACAACTGAGTAAATGAACAAATGAATAAATGAGTTAATAAATAAATGCTATCCCGGGAGTTCTTTCACCAAGAGGGGAAGGTGCGATGCTTACCAAGAAGGTGTCCCTGTCTTGGTAGAGCAAGAGGAGCACAGACTGTCCTTTCTAGGTCTCAAGTTTCTTCTTCCTCGGAGAGATCTCTCGGTGATGGTGTGTAGGTGTCTCGGTGTGTGTTGGTGTGAGTATGTAGATCCAGGTACCCTCTGCATTGCCCCTTATATCCTAACCTTATCTGATCCCTTCCCTGGGGTGACGTTTTAGCATGATTTGGGTGGAGAGTCAGGTGCTATAGTCGTATATGTTTATCATGTTTCTCTTTTTGCGCATGATCATACTTAGGGGCGTCAACTTTAATATTAATTTTGCGGATAATTAAGCCAAAGGTCTCACTCCGGGCAGCGTGGCCTTCAAGATTCCGTGCCGAAGCCGTTTATCTGCTTCTTCCTTGGCTCCTGCGACTTTGAGCCAAAACAGGGCCATGCTGCTGTGGAAGGATTCCCTCCTTCAGCTGTTTTTCACACCTGGCTGTTGGCTGTCCCCCCTGCAAGGTTCTCACAGGAGATAAGCGCTAATCAGGGTTGTTAACCTCTTATCTACCAAATTCCCACATTCTGTCATTAAATCCACCTTTCCAGCTGTCTTCAGGGCACAGTTGCGCGTGCTCATGGGCATCATGGACATACAAGGATACACCTCTTATTCTATGAGCTAAGTGATAAATTTAATTAATTGGTCTTTGTTAAACTTCAGTCCTGTGGCCAACGTATTCCCTTACTGGTGTGGTGTCTCAGTTCCTCTATCTAACTTTGTGGTTTCATTATTTAAAAAAACAGACAATAACACTCAGCAAGACTCCAAAGAAAAACCTTATTAGATGATTTTTTTTCTTTTTCTTCTTTTTTCCAAATTAACTGCCCAAAGACAGGCAGTTATTCCTTATTAAGAACACTTTGCCAGCACATCTTGCAGTGGAACTGTCAGCTAGAACGTGGAATCTGCAATGGTAACAGCTGCTATTGCAGAATGGACATACAAAGGAGAAATAAGTAAATGAGAGCTTGAACTAGTCATCATTTTGAACTAAATATAACGTAAGATATAATCCAGAGTAGGGTGTTAAATACCGTTGTGATGAGATAGTCCTTCACTGTTCATTTGGGAAATAGTACCATCACAGACAGGTTGTAATGCCGTTGGTATGGTAAAATACGTTCAGAAGGCTGGCTAGCAGGCAAAACTACTGCACAGATTTCTGCTCCTTCACTGTGCAGAAGCTAGCATTAATTCTATGATAAACTACTTGCAGCACCATTCTGCAAATTGCGTTTCACTTCTGTGCAAGTAATGTCTGTAAGAATACTATAGCAATGCAGTGAAGTATAATTTTTTAACGTTTTCTTTGATGTTTTGACAGCATTTTACATATAATAAAATTCACCATTTTCCTCTTAAGTTCAATTATTTTACTATTCCCATGAGCAGTCTGTAGAGTGGGTTTTTTAAAAATAAGCCTGAGGATCTTATGGGAGCTGCTGAATTCAGTGGTCTCTGGGACCAGCGGAGGTTACTGCTCCTGGCTGCTGAAGCCCATCCATGTCCACTCTTTGGACCTGGGAGGGGTCTTAGGCTCGCATGTGTCCTGGACAAGCGTATGCAACACACACACAGCACACACAGAGAACACATATATAATGTTAGCACAGCCAGTGAGTGGACTGCTGCCTACTTACTTGTGATCCCTCCTCCCCATTTTCCTAAACGTCCCCCTAGATCCACCATGATCCTTCCTTTCCCTACCTTTGGCCAATTCTGTGAACATCCCATAGTAAATTTTGCATAATCCCACAAGCCCCTGCTGATATCCCATAAAAAGTTTTGCACAGTGCCATACACCCCCTCAAATATATTGTAAAACTCATGATAATCATGTTTCCCCCATCTTACCAGTGACGAAGCTCAGGTTGATTGTCTTCAGGGTGGCTTCCTCAGTAGCTCCTTTAATGGCCTGAGGAATTCTGCTCTTCACTGTTGTCTTTGTTACCATCTGCTCATTCGGCAATTTTTGTTTGTGTGTGTTTAATATATCACTTTCCTTCTCATTTCTTATTTGTTTTATACTGAATGATCCTTAACCAGATGACTTAATGAACCAAATAGTCTCGCATTCCACACACCCCTACAGGAACTGTAACACAGCAAAGCTTGTCATAAAGCTCAGAGGAAGATACCTGTTTGAAATTACTTGCAATTGTATTTTTAATTGAGAAGTTTCATCAGTTATCTGGCTGCACCACTAAAAGATTTTGAGTTTTTTTTTAAAATGAACATTTTATCAAAGAACTAACAAACCACTTGCAGTACGGGTAGAGTGCCTGCCAGCAGTATCATTGGGGAAGCGAACCTGAGAAGGAGTGCGGAAGGTGTTGAAGCATTACTTTTGTTAACGTGACTTGTTTTTCCAATGCCAGGAACCAGAATTTGAAATGAGGAACTTGCGTTTTGCTGAAACACAATTTGCCCAGAGAAGCTGTGGATGCCCCATCCCTGGAAACGTCCAAGGCCAGGCTGGATGGGGCTTTGAGCAACGTGGTCTAGTGGGAGGTGTCCCTGGCCATGGCAGCGGGGGCTGGAACTAGGTGATCTTTAAGGTCCCTTCCAACCCAAACTATTCTATGATTCTATCATTCCTGATTGCTGCCGGACAGGATACTGCTCTAGGGTACAGTTCTGATTTAACAAAGCTGTTCCTGTGACTTTAGCAATAATATTAATACCTTGTTGGTAAATATACAGTCTTTATGAAAATAAGGTGTCACACTGAAGAAGGCCTTCTATATATCCAAAGTTCATATTGAACTTGCCAAATTTGAGCAATGGGAAGCATCACAGGAAACCCGCCTTCACCTCTTGCACTGCACAAAACTTCCTTCAGCAGAGTATTGGCTCTTTGCAGGGAAGAGCATCCCTTGGCATGTAAGAGTCCAGCTCTGGTTTTCAGATGCTAGGTAATGCGGCAGTAGAATTAAACAACATAAAATTGCTGTGACGTGGATTACTTGAAGCAAAAGCTGTTCTTTATCAAAAGAGCTTTGATGTCGGCCTAATAACAAAGTTTTCCCTTAATAGCTGGCACTTGGCAAGTGCTCGTAGCTTGGCGAGAAAAAGATCTCAGCTCCTGATTCTCCCAAACTTGTCCTGTGTCAGACCTTTTTAATCCAAATGTGTTGCTTTTGGGCAAGTGTTGTGCTCTGTGGTTATCTGCAATAAGTCTTAGCACCAGACATGCTTAAATATGAAAAATAAACTGATTTACAAAAAAGAAAAGGGCAGGGGTTTCAATTAGAACATTTGGAAACAAAACCATAATAAATAAACACAGGACAGCAAAAGATTGTTGGAGTGTGTCTGAAAATATTTTCCTGGGTGTATTTTTGAATTTTTCTGAGGTATGTATAGGCCACAGAAGATTAATTAGCATTTAATATACTAAATTATATTTGTCAGAATGTTTATTATTCCTGGCTGGCTCCTCCTTTCATCGCCTTAGGAGTGGTTTTGAGCTTTTGCATTTTAGCCTTCACCATGTACATTCATCTTTTACAGTACCTATTTTTCTATTATCTCATGGGAACGCAGCATCTGGATTTATAATAAACACGGCTGTGACAAGCCCTGCATTTTCGTTATGGATTGCTACGAACTCAGCAGATGAGAATTTTGTATGTGATAAAGCTTTCTGAACCTTTCTGGCTCTACTCTTACCATAATCCTTAGTTAGAAAATTACTTTGGGCTTAATACCATAACTGCCCATCACAGCGTGTCCCACATTAACTGTCTTGTAAATTGTATATCACAGGACGTACACATTTAATGTAGAGGTTAGGGTATTTAGTTTAACTACATGCTGGTGGCTTCTGTGGGCAAGAAATAGAATACAGCGGATATCTCTATAAGCTTTTAAGTGACTGCTTATAGTCGCAAATACTTTGAGAATGCTCTGGAGGAAACGGTTTCGCGGGCAACTAGCTTTCTTAGTAGAGCTGAAAGAAATTATAGGGCTGAAAATAATCAGTGGGATTCTTGAGAGCTTCTCAAGTGTTATACCAGCTTTTCTCTCTTTTTTGACCTTGCACTAAATTCACATTAATGGTGAGCAAAATCAGATCTTATCTAATTTAACTAAGTCTTTTGTCTTTCTGAATAGATACACATCACTGATACACATCATTTAGTTTATACAGCATTTTTGGTTGATGCAGCTCTTTACAATGTACATGTTAAACAACTGGTTTCATGCAGCTGTAAGGACACACAAGGGCATCCTTTGAGAGGAGCCTTTCCTCCCTGCACTCTTCGTTGAGACCTGCACTAGTTAGTTGCCATTCTGCTCCCTCTGTACTTGCAGAGCTTGTACGAGCACTTAAGAGTGATGTGAAAGTGCCATAATCTAGAAAAACAGGAAGCCTTCCTGGAGTACCCAGGACTGTAATTGTAACTTCAATTTGGGGAGCGGGAAGAACGCAGAGGACAGGAAGATACCGTGTCAAACATGGATTATGTGATAGCTGATGTGCTAGGCAGAGAGAGGGGACGAACGGAGTGATGCTTTACATCCTGTCTCCTGTTGTGCCTATGAAAGCATCCATTGCTTCATTTTGAGCAGAACATCCCTCTCCTCCCTCTAGTATTTCTGATAGAAAGTAAATATACCAGGTCCATTTTAGTTCTTTTAAACAACTACATGGTTTTACTTTGGAGATAACAGGAGGCTGGAAGACATAAGACATCCTGTACTTTTGGTATGCTTCCTTCCATTTGTTTCCCCATCTCTTGTTTTCCCCTTAGAGAAGGTTGTTATCTTCAGCATGTGATAGCCTGCATGTCATCAAGAATCGGAAGATGCATTGCTATGAAGATACGGCAGAACAAATTGACATCAAAAGAGAAATTACATGGGAAGCATATCATCTCAGACAAGAAATTAACTTTATGGCCAAAATTCTGATTTGTGCAAGAGAATTCAGTTCTGTCACCTGAGACGCCACTCGTGTCTTTTCACCCTTTCATTGATTTCAGGGAGAAATCAGTTAACTGGGAACAGAGAAGTGGAATCTTTACAGTGTGGTGATAAATGATATATACTCTCTATGCTCACATAAATTTCCAACTTGATACTACAGCAAGAGTCTGGCTCTGCTTAGAAACATATAATAATTTTGTGCAAATAAGTTTGTTTTACAGGCCAAAATTAGCACTTAAAATGTCTCGGGCTTTTTTATCAAATACATTTTCCGTTAGATGATTTTATTGTTTATTCCTGTGTCACTTTTTTGCTCCTCTTAGTTGTATGCTAAAGGTCTAGAGGTGCTATAGTAAATGACCCATTAATAATAAAAAATAGCTACAAACCACCTGGAATGTAAAAATAGTAGATAAGAATAGAAGGTAACTGAAAACATTTATTGGAAAACAGTTATTGAAAAAGCAGAGAAAAAGTTGAGCAGTGAAAAAAACCCAACTTTCCCAAAAAAAGAACTTATATTTTTTAAATGTTTCCTTAACATGCAGAAATACCTTACTATGCTAGTGTCCATGATAGCCACTCCATTTTTTTTTTATAGCAATGCTTTTACATTTAGTCAAGCATACGCTAAAAGGCTGCCTGTCTAAGAGCATGGCCTCTGAAACCTCCATTCTTACAGAAAATAAATTGAATTTTCAAAGCTCACGTTCAGGTCCCGTAGTTCCTTTGTTGCATTTGATGTTTGTCCCTGGGGGTTTCTATGCTGTTGCAGCTCCCACCTTTACCATTTTTCTATCACTCCTGCACCTTATTACTTTCCATTTCCTATTTCAAATAAAAAAATCCAATAAACCAAACCCAATTTCTTCACTTTGATTCTCTTGAAGAAAATTAGAAAAAATAGCGGAATGAACTTCCATATTGGCACCAATAACTTCTGAAATCACATTTAGCCTCATGACAAATACCAGTACTTAAAAATTCTTTGGCACAAAATGCCCATGCAGTTATGGAGACTAAGCTTAAATTTTCATATTGAGCTCCTCTGTGGAAAGTAGAAAGCATTGGATGAATATCTGACCCTTCAGAATATTATTATTTAGCAGTGAAACAGAATGTTGTAGAAGCTGCAGAAATAAGTACGCAAAGGTCTGACTTCAGTGACTTGCATCTGGCGAAGCAATCAGTGATATCTGAACAAAGTGGGTGTAGAAGCACTTAATAAGTGCTACCTTATTTATCAGGGAGAACTTTTGTTAACATGGGTTGATACGCGAGGGGATATTTCATTTCCTTTAGACTTAAAATGCTGCGGTCAGCAGAACATAACCGGCTGGAACCCCTGAATTCCACAAGGTTTATACACGACGCTGCTCGCTGAGGCTGTAGCCGGTATTTGGAGTTGCCTGCACATGGCACGCAGCGCGACAGAACATAACTGCAGTTAGTGGAGGAGTAATGCCTGCACTTGGCAAAACTGTGTCTGCTGGGGACACCTGAGGGTCCCTGTTACATCTTCTCCCACCTGCTTTTTTTTTTTTTTTTTTTTAACAAAGGAAAGTATGAGCATTTAAGAGATCTTGTCTTTCCCATGGCTTCTGAAACTCAATTCTTCTTGCCTTCCTCTTGCTTTCTCCCCATGCCGTGGGAGAGGGGAGGGAGCGAGAGGCTGGGTGGGTTTGGCCATGGTCAACCCCCCTGAGATACCACAGACACAGAGAGACCTTCTTGTCATAAGGATTCTCACTCTCCCTGTGGGATGTGAAAGTGGTGTGGAATGGAGAGGCTACTATCAAAAGGCATCCTGTCAATAAGAAAGGGATTTCAAAAGGAGCTAAGAAACCATGCCATGTGTAGAATTATGTAGAATAAGCTTTTTACTTGAACATAGGGATTAAGTAGAGCCTTATATTCACTACAGTTCTCCCAAATACAAGCCTTACTTTCCATAGAATAGAATAGGAAATAGAATAGAACAGAACAGAACAGAACAGTTTGGGTTAGAAGGGACCTTAAAGATCATCTAGTTCCAACCCCCCTGCCCTGGGCAGGGACACCTCCCACTAGACCAGGCTGCTCAAAGCCCCATCCAGCCTGGCCTTGAACACTTCCAGGGATGGGGCATCCACAGCTTCTCTGGGCAACCTGTTCCAGTGCCTCACCACCCCCACAGTAAAGAATTTCTTCCCAATATCCAATCTAAATCTCCCCTCTTTCAATTTCAAAACATCGCCCCTCATCCTATCACTACACTCCCTGATAAAGAAGTAGTTACTTACTTCATTTTTAAGCAAGTTAGTTAGTTACTTCATTTTTAAGCCATGCACCCGCCTGCTAAGGCAGAGTAGGTACGTTACGTATAAAGGCACATTGAAAAAGGTCAGCAATAGATTCACAGGGAGATGTGCCACGTGCCCCTGTTTCTTGATGTTTGAAAGTTTAAGCCTGAATACCTCATCTCTTCCAGAAAATAGAGCTTTTCTGAACTTCAGACTTCTGTAAGGGTGCAAGATATTACAAGGCAATTTTAAGTCTGTGTTAGAAGAATCTGTTGCCACCAACTTTTGGAGATTATTTTACTGGAAACTTTTTTTTTTGTAGATAATTGTTGTTGTTTTAGGCAATTGTAGTTAGTACAACTTGCTATTTGGGGTGCTGTTGGGTCTCAGTGCAAGTACAGACTGCTATACGTGTATCCTAAGTGATTCTTCCCTATTCCTCTGTACTTTGTGATAATTAAATTACGGTGTTCATTATGCTTAGGAATATTTGGAATTGCTGAGAGGGTAGGGAGGAAGAACATGGAATTCAGACATGACCCATTTACCAAGCGGTAACAAGTCACTGCAGGTTATCCCATCTTTGGTTACGATTCATGTGCGTGTTCTTAGCCTGCAGCACACACAAACGTAATTCAAGTTGGTTTCGCCCTTAAGGTAACGTCGGTCTGACAATTTGGAAGGGATTACATCTTTGAACCCTTAATCAGATAATTTCCATTTAGCAACATCAGTTCTGCTCGTCGCACTGATAGGCTGCAGCAGTGCCATACAGATAAATGACACATCTGAATTATACCAAGGTTTTTACTTACGCAGGACTGGGGAATAAAAGGGTTTTGTTTGGTTCCAGCTGTCTTTTGACTTGGAGTATCATTTAAAAATGATTAATGGAATTTGTGCACTACTTGAATTTTCTAAACTCTTTTGTGATGGAAGTCGTCTGTTTTGTGGTTTTCTGGAGTAGCTTGGGCAACGTTAATAAAATTTTTAAGTCTGACATCCTTTTTATGTCCTCCTTTTCAAGAATTCAGTGTTTTCAATGGCAAAATTTTCTGTGGCCTCTTGCCTGGATCTGCTAAGTTCTATGAAGTAGAAAGTTGATATTTGTGTTTCATTTTTCATGTTAAGCATAATTAACCAAATTGACTGAATTATTCTGGCAGTGCATTAAGTAATGCGAGCCCTATGCCAGTCCCTCAAATAGGGCTATTTTGGGTGCCCACAGCAACCTCTTTGAACATGCTGATGTTCTGTACTGTAGCTACTTGTTGGTTTGGGTGTTGTTTTTTATTTTTTTTTAAATTACATTGAGTTTCTGTTCAAAAACTGATAGGCAGGACATAACGTATCACATTTGTCTTATCCCAGAGGTTTTCATTCCTTTTCAGACCCCTAATGATTTGCTAGTGGTAAGGCACCGTGCATTTACTGACAGAAGGCATGTTTTGTCTATTTAAATACCTTTCACTGACATCTTTGAAGTAGCCCACAGATCTCCAGCAGTCCGTGGACGGGAGTTGAAAACCACTATATTACCATAATACTGGTTTCTAATCTCAGTTTTCTTTAATTAAAGCTATTTGATCATATTTGTAAATTAAAACTGGATATGCCCGTGTATAGAACAGCAAAGTGAAATATTAACATTGAATCAAGCAACCTTGTTCTCTAGAAAAACTTCAAAAGGCAACACCAGTGGGAGTGCAACATTCAGCCACGGAAACCTGCTAAGGGCAGGACTCAAAATTTGCAACACCTACGTGATGGTTGAGCTCATTGGCCACGGCGCACTGCCTTGAAACTCCGCGTCGTTATTGCATCAGCCTCTCTACAAATCTATTTTTTACAACAACGCCCCAATCCCACGGCTCATGCTCACTTCAGTCTCTTTGGGGCACAAGGTACATTTGACCTCAATGACGCTGCGATTCCAAACTTCACCCTTGATCTCCGTGTAATAGAACTTTTCCCAAAGGGAAATCGAAAGTGGGATTCATCACACCTAACTGTAGGCATCTATCATGAGGTGTTCTTAGCTAAGCTGGGTATCCAGGTCTCGTTAGTCAATGCAGATCTGGTCAGTGACACTGGTGGCATTTAGGTTTGCCTAGTGGGGATGATTATTATTCTAGATTCTTTGCTTGAATTTGTTCCAGCTCTGATGCCGGCAGCTGGCAGGGAATATTCTTGTGATGTTAAGGCCATTTTATAGGAACAGGCAAATGCTGGGTCTGTGTCTGCTGGAAAATGCAGATACATCTTGGTATTGGTATGTTCCTTTCCCTCAGTGAGAAATCAGTGTCAACTACATTGTTGAAAAGGTTCATGGTAAATTTTTAAGAGGTCACATATTTGGCATAGTGTCTGGACAGCTTTGGGGTGTTTGGTATGTCTACCTTTCACAGCCCATTTCATTTTTCAGAAGAACGTGTAGCGTTTGAAATTCTTTAAAAAAAACACCAACAAAGAGCAGCAAAGCAAACCCAACAATTTCTAATACAACACTTAAATGCTTTCCTGGGAACAACAGAAGTAGTTGATAGTTCAGGGTTTTATATCTAATGCTAAGATTTTGTATCCCCTCCCAGTGCACACATTTGTTATTCATGCTCAAAACAAGACAGATATTCACCTGACTTCGCAGCAGTATGCTTTTTTAAAGCTAAAATCCAAAGCTTTCAAATCTATTATCTCTTGAAAGTGCTCCTCCCTCGAAACGAAGCTGGTTTATTGGGTTTAAAGCCTTCCATGCACAGACCTGCCCTCAGCCCTGCTGGGGACCCTCACTTTGTCCCGCTGGCTGGGCCCACTTTGGCCCAGTGGCACAGCCGTGGCTTTACGTGGCCGTTAGCATCGCCACCGCCTGCGGCTCCCGAGTTGCCAGACACGATTTGCCAGGCGCCAACCGCCATGAGGGGAGGAAGATGGGGAGACGGGGCCCCTCAGCCCCTCTCCCGTCCCGGCTGAGGCGGGGTGGCCGCCGCTGCCTGGCGCAAGGCACAGGGTTTCTCCTGCTCTAGCACCACCTGGGGCCGCCGTACCAGCTGGCAAAGCCAAAGGAGGGCCGGGCCGGAGCGCCCGGAGACCGTCCGGGCCCCGAGGGAGCGCCTAGGCCCTGAAGAATCGCCGCCATGGCGCCGGGGGGTGAGCGGCGGCACCGCGCATGCGCCCCGCTCGCCTCCCCCGCGGGTTTCCGCCCGGAGCCGTTTCCCCGTGCACCGTCGCCGCCGCCGCTGCTTCCGGTGTTTCGTTTTTCTCTTTCCGGCCGGTGCGAGGGGGAAGATGGCGTCGCGCAAGGAGAGCTCCGGAGCTGCCGGTGGCGGCTTCGGCTCCTCGAAAGGCAAAGGCAAGGCCGCCGCCACGGGCGACTCGGCCGTCAAGCAAGTGCAGATCGACGGGCTGGTGAGCGGCGGGGCCAGGGCGGGCGCTGGTGGAGGGGGCGGGCGGGCGGCGGCGGCCGCGTGGGGCCGGCCCCGTCCGTGCGGCGGTGGCGCCGCCGGGGCCTGTGCCCGTCCCGGGGCCTGTGCCCGTCCCGGGGCCTGTGCCCGTTCCGGGGCCGGGGTTGCCGTGGTGCCCTGAGAGGCGGGAGCAGTTCCATCCTCCTCCCGAGCCGCGGCCGGGCTCCCCCTGTGCTGTCCCTGGGAGGGGAGCGGCTCCCTTCCTCCTGGAAGCGAAGGGACGGGACAGGAATTAATTGCTTTTAAATATTTGCTTTTTTTTCTTCCACTCTGGTGCCCGGGTTTTTGGTTCTTGCTTGTCGTAGCTTAGGCTGTTGAAAACTCCAGAGGTGTGAGAGAAGGTGAGCACGGTGGGTCCTTCCCTCATCCATCGTGCTTTTTTTGCCTTCTCTGTTAGGACTGCTGATGCCTACTGTGTTTTATTAATACTAAATAAAAGAAAAGGAGGGGTTGAAGGGTTTAGTAGAGAATAGAACCAAGAGGGAAGATTTAGATTAGATATTAGGAAGAAATTTTTCACTATGAGGGTGATGAGGCACTGGAATAGGTTGCCCGGAGATGCTGTGGATGCCCCATCCCTGGAAGTGTTCAAGGCCAGGCTGGATGGGGCTTTGAGCAGCCTGGTCTAGTGGGAGGTGTCCCTGCCCATGGCAGGGGGTTGGAACTAGATGATCTTTAAAATCCCTTCCAACCCAAACCATTCTGTGATTCTATAATAGAGGCGATCCATGCAGACCTTAAGGGGAAGAAGTCAGTTCTTGGCTTTGGTGCTGGATGTTTTTGTGTCAGGTCATGTTTCATACAATTGGTATTACAGTGACGTGAAGTGGGGAAAAAGTAGTTATGTAAACTCCTTAAGGTTGGAAGCATTATTTGTTACTTCTGCATCATCTTTCCCAAATATCACCAGAACACTGTACGGTTGAAGTGTGAGGGAGAATCAGTATACTGGTAGTGAGAAGGAAAATTGTAATTTTGGGGCTTTGAAGCCTAATTGGCATTTATTAGTGATAGTCCCCACTCATTATCCTGGAGTTACGCGGTATAGTAAATGTTTGGGAAGAGGAAGAATAACTTATTTGTCTATAGTTGTTCTTGTGAAAGAGAAAATTTGAATTAATTAGAGTATTTCTGCTGTATTCTGTTCATCTGTCTGTGTATCTGTGGCTATGCTGCACTTAGGATTTTCAAGGAGTGGTGAAAACTGACCAGTCATGAAATGTAGCCCTAAAAACATATCATCTGACAGCAAACTGCTGCTGTTGCAAGCAGGCTAGTGCCAGATGGACAGTGGTGTGTGCTTGTGTGGCTTTTTACTAGCAAGTTTGAGGGAACAAAGAAAAAGGGAATAGTTAAGAGCAGGATACAGGTTGGCACCTTTAACTCCATTTCTGTTGGTGTAAAAGCTGTTTTATCAGTTTTGGACTTAACAACTATTATATTTGATTTCTTTTGTTTCTGCTTTAAGGAAGTAAAGAGAACAGTTCTCTATTGGATATGTAATCTACTTTGTGTACTACTGTTCATTCGAATCAACTGTGAGTGGCCCTGGTGGTCTGCTTCTGACAGTCCAACAAATACCTATGAATACTTTTTGCTTTATGCTTTTGGTTTTTTCCATGTCCTTGTGTATTCTTCTGGTACAGCACAGTGGTGCCTCTTGAGTGGAGTCTGTGCAGAGGAAGGTGGCTTACTGAAAACAGTGGAAAGCTTTCCCCTTTCCACTGTGCAGAAGACATCTTTCAATGGATCTTACACAAAGCATTCTCAGGACACTTAACAGCGTGGTTCACAAAATTCCATGACGCCTGTGGTGAAGTGTTGGCATAAATGTGCTTGATATGTAAACAAAATGGCTCCCATTGCAAGTCCTTAGAATCTCTTACTGAAATTCTGCTAAAATGCTTCTAATATCTTATTTAAATGTCTCATCTGTACTTTCAGAAAGTGATGAGACTTCATCAGTCATCTTGATGATGACCAGGGTGACTACGTGCCAAAACAGGGGACAGACTTTGGTGGGTGTCAAGGAAATTAGTGATCTCTTTCTCTCCACTGGCGCCACATCTCTTGGCAGTGACAGAAGTAATCCTTTCAAATGGGACTGCTTTGAAAGCAAAGACACACTATGTAGTTTTTTGGGGGGGTCTGTGTATGCAAAATAGAAGATGCGTCAGTCTTCTGTGTATATGAGAATGCGAAAGTACTTTTAGGAAGTTTGTTATTTCAGAGGAGCAGTAAAGTAAAAGAAAATCATATTAGTAATGAAGAGAATAAGTTCTGAATCTCTTTTTTAGGGTACTTTTTAAGGTATGTGACCTTAAAACATAATACGTAACAATGCAACAATACCTACGTTTCTGGCATCCTTTTAAATTTGGTACAAGTAGACCATGCTATAGTTAACTTATTTCTTATTTTAATCTGATTAATTCTTTGTTTTATTACGTGATGGTGTAGTTTGAATTTAGATCAAGTAGAATTTTGTTTCGCGTAACACAATAGTAAATTAAAAAGCACTGTCATGGCAGAAGTAAAAGCTAACAATGAAACCCTGACTAATAAGATAGACTAAATCCGCATAACTTCTTAAAATGTTAGTGTTATTAGAGTATTCCACAAAAATAATAGCACCAAAATTTAGGAAGATTAAGGGAGAACTGTGTCAGATTGTAGACACTTGATAACTTGATTGGAGTACCCGAATGATTGTTTATAAAATGCTTCTGAAATTAAATGTGATTAAATTAAATTTCCAATCTTCACAGTTTGACAGAAAGGAGCGGAAAAATACCGGTCTGTACCCTTTTCTATCAGCATTTCTGCTAGATAGTTAAGGTCTCAGTCATCAAATGATACATACGGCTAGCTACTGTATCAGTATGATAATAAGATTCTAAGTATTTTATTCTGTTTTTGATAGCTTGAACATTGTTTTGTTTTCCAGCTCATTTTTGAGAGATCTGTAGCAGACAGAAGTTATCTGTGCATTCAGATGTATTGACAGTTCCAAGTTAGGAATGTTGAATTAGGAATGAGGCACGATGAGCAAAAGTGGATGGTGTTCTTCATTCATCTCAGGAATACAAGGAACGACTGCAGTGTCAAAGAAAATTGTCTCTTTCCAGTTGTTTTTACGACACAGAAAAAGACACTGATTGCGTGTGGATTCTGAGCCACTGATGTTGAGGAGGTTTGTGAAGTAAGGTACCTTTGAGGTGCCCTCTTTTTGGAACTGGTCATCTTCCGAATTATTGAATTGAATGAGCATTGCAGTTTAGACTATGTGATGAATAGAAATAGGAGACTTCTGTTATTTTAAGACAATATTGTGATTTGCTTTTGGTTTATTTAGTAATAAGGATTAGTAGTGGCAGCCTATGCTTGTTCTACAGATCACTGGTTTTAACGCATCCCTAGTGAGCAGGGATGTGGAGTTTATATAAGAGTTTATACAACTGTAAGGGATAACATGTGTTTAGTTGCATATTATGGAAAGTCCTAATATGTCACTGATTTATGCTATCATAAAGTGCTTGTGCTGATTCAGCTTGTATTGGTTCAGCAAACAGTGTCCCATGTGTTTAAGTTTTTACATTGAGCTTTTGTTGATATAGCAGCGTGTCAGAAAAATTATACACTTAATGAATAAACGTCTAATGAGAGCAGTTTCCAAAGTAGTTCTTTGCAAGAAATGTTAGAAATCACAGGGTAAAAAAATGCCTCCACAAACTCACATTTATAATGTGCTTTTTCATTCAGATTCATTTGGATACAAACTCTTTTAAGATTTCATATATTAAGTTTTTTACCATCCTGAGGAAAAAGATAGGAAGATGAGTGTAATTCACCACATTCTGTTGTCTTTGCTTCCTGTTGTGGAAATTTCAACAGTGTATTTGGATAGAGATTCCATCGTGTTCTCTCTTTTTGAGTAGCCCAAAGAAAACTTCTGCTCACAGCAGTAGTGGTCATATGCATATTTCTGTTCTTTTTTGAGGGGGGAGGGCGGAGGGGTGTTTGGCCTTCTGTATGGCTGTAGTTAAGCAACCTTTTCATATTTCCTTTTTTTTTTTTTGCGAGATTAGCATTTACCTGATCACTGAAACTTGTGATGATTACGATTACAAAGAGGTTTACAAGAAATCTTAAATACCTTCTGAAGTTCTTAAAAACAGTAATTGTAAATTTTGTTGTGCGTGTCCATTTGCAATAATTGTAGAAGACCAGATGACGCTTTTAATGTAAGAACTGAAAAAAAACCCCATGCCTGGATTTCTGCAGCTTGGTTTGCAGTAGGCTTTTGAATGTAATTAGAGCTCTCACCTTCTTAAAGCCATTTCTCCATGTGGAGTCCTGTAAGCTTTTTTTTTACCTTGTGTGGATTGCTTTATAAAGGCAGTTTTAGAAGATGAGTGAGCTTATTCTTCAAATAGTCTCTTTATTCTGCTCAGATATCTACTTGGGTGGAGTCCCTAAGAACTTATTTCTTCAAGAGAGGTATCTGTCTTAAGTTTAGTAAAGTAACCAGCAACTTTGGAAGTATAGGTGGAAGAACTTACATATGAACGTGGACATCATATAAGTTTATATTCTATAGGGAACTAGACTCATAATTCCACTGGCTCAGTGTCTTATACCATTGGAACATGTGTGTCTGATGTGGTCACCTCAAGCTGTTTTGTAGTTGTGTTTTAAAAGAAACACAGGATTAAGATCACCTTATGATCACCTTCTGCCATTTGAGAATGTGACAAAACTCAGACATATGAAGACTAAAAATTACTTTGGTTTATTATTAGTTCTGGGACTTCTGCATACCCTCACCTGGCTGGTGGTAGATCAGGGCAGCTAGTTCGAGGTGTACCAGCTGCATTCACAGTTGATTGCAACTGTATTTAATTGCAGGGATGTCACTTAGAGATTGGAAGAGGTGCGGTTGTGACCAGATATCTAGGATTTCTTGTCCCTTGTGAATAGAGACAAAATTTTGTAATCTGCCTTTTCATGGAAAGAAAGGACATGCCTTTTTTTAAGCTTCACATATGGAGGAGAAAGGGTAGCATGGCTCTGGTGTGTGTGTGCAAGGGATGCGTGGAAAGAAATAGTATAGGCTTTCTTCCTGGTTGCTCGTGTGCAACACAATCCCTTTTTCCTGCTGAATGGAGACGTAGCAACAGGTAAAGCAAGGGTTGTAATGCGTAGCTTTTACTACACTTGCTGGAGGCCCTTCTGATGTTTTTTGTGTAGATAGTCAAGTCCAGGTATGTAAGAGAACCATATTATAGCTTGAACATTTGCATATTTCTGACAAAATTAATGGATGTAGTTTAGACTAGGTTGTGCAGGACTTTGTGAGCTGTTTTTTCAATGCTTATAAGCTGACTAGATTTTCAGTTTCATGGTTGTGTGACCCTTCAAAGCAGAGAACTCAAAAGCCACTCTCAGAATCTTCCCCCAAAGGCATAATAATTATTACACATTCTCTGAAATAAATGAAAAGCAGTTGCATTATTTGCTTATCTTTCTCTTTTGTTTGCAAGATGTGTTGGCGGACTTTTGTTTGTTGTATTTCTAGAAATTCTTTAGTGGGGGGTGAATTTTTTGGAATTCACCTGCTGAAATTAGTCAGATTTGGTCACTGACCTTACATTCTTTTCCTTCAGTAGGTAAGGTGCAATAAATCTCAGACTGAAAGTTGATGGATTTTAGAATATTAGCAGCAGATATTCCTTTGGATAGAAAGAAATTTTCAAGTTAGCTGAATAGACATGGCAGTTTTCTTTTAGAGTACCTACCTGTGCAGTCAAGTGAGCTTCTGTGTTAATCCAGGAAAAGAAAAGATACTTGTGCCTTGCTGTTTCTTGCAAGGAGGAAGGCTGGGTTGCCAACTGATTGCATTTAGTGGTGTCAAAATGCAGAATAAGATCCATAAATTAGCAAATTTATTTAGAACATTTATTAGTCTGAGTCGTCTGAATTTGTAAAGTTGGGTATTTTCCTTGTTTCTACAAAACGAATCTTAAGTCTAAACTGCGATTGCACACTTAAAACTTTTGTATCTGTCTCTAAAAATCATATATTTTCTGGGAGTGTGGTTGGTGGTGCTGTATTGTTGATTTATGCAGATAGCTATATTGAAAATAACCTTTCCATGGAATCATGAACAACTGGTTCAGGTTTTTTCATATCTTGGTGTTTGTTTCCTTAAAGCTAACGAGCATCATCTTTCCTCTTTTTTTTAATTCTTTTTCCTGTACTCATTTGGGATCTGCATTACGCCAGGGAGACAATGTAACAAAAAAACATTTCTGGTTTTCTTCGGTGTTATGACTGTGTCATGAAGCACTACTCTGTTGTACAGGGTTTCAGATATAAACCCACTTGTGGAATATTGCTCTTGTCTTTAAAATGCGATTATTTTCTTGTCTTGTAGTGGAAAATTTGAAATGAGAGCGGGGGGAAAAGGAAATACTGTGTTAATTTTGTGCTTATTGGATTAATGATAAAGATACTTGGATTTCTTGCATCTGCAATTTTAAATGAGAGCCATTATAATGATAGAACAGAGTGTAATAAACAAACCTGATTAGTTGCATTTCCTGATGTTTATTATCTCTTAAATAGTAAGGGGTTTTTTTTTCACAATTACTATTCTGCTGTTGCATTTTTTTTATTTGGCCTTTTGTACATATGCACTAGGCTGTAGCCTTTAACTGTACGAGCGCCAAGCGTGTGCTCTGTAGTACCTTTGCATCCTTTCTCTCGCACGGCAAAGTGAGTAAATGAGGCAAAGAGGGTGAAGGAACTCGTGTACTAAAGTAACTCTGCTGTGACCCTGAGAGCAGATGGAGCGAGTTAGTTTGTTGTCATTAAAAACTCTTGTCATCCAGTTTGCTGCATTATTGCAATGGAATTTTGCAGGGTAACCTTGTTTCGTGTTTGTAATAACTTCAGCATTTGCTTTTGCAATATTAGTGTTCTTTTCAACAAAATAATCCTATGTATGATAACATTATGTAGGCTCAATATTACATTGCTTTACTGGAAGTGGCAGGCTGATGGCTGTAGGGTGTTGTGAGACTTCCGTTGTTTTTCTTCATTTACAGATTTCCCATTACTATGTAGCCTCATCCTGCAAACTTGTACTCTTGGGTAAGCTTATTACTGGGATATACAAAAGTTTAATTTTGTATAAGGAAGCAGCCTGTGGATTCTCCAGTTTTTAAATTGTCTAGTGTTGGAAGTACCAGGAGAGGGTGTAGTCCTATGAAGAGACCCTGAATTTCCATCAAAGCTTGGAGACTTTTCTAGAAGGCTTTTGTAGTGAAACTTCTAAACCTGCTCAACTGTCTAAAATTGCACTTTGTAAAGGCCTCTTGTGCATAGTTGTGCAGTTCTCACAATTTTAGTAGTGATACCAGGCAAGATAAAAAACTGTAAAAGCAGAGATGAACTCGTGTATCCCTCGGAGATGTAAGATCAGACAGGATAAGTAACATTTTTACTAAATGAACACAAAAGCTTATGTAATATAGAAATTGAACTAATATTCAAAAACAATTACTCCATATGGTGGATTGTGGGTCGTCTCTGACCATTAGTATGTAGATACTGGGTATATGGGAACTTTCTTCTGGGAAAATAACAGCTGTGGGTGGGTTGGGAGATGGGGATCTTTTAGCAAAGCAAGTGTGCTGGCTGCTAGACCAAATAAGTGTTTTTTATTAATCAGGTTTGCCTTCAGAGTAGTCACACGGAAATAGCTGTTACTGGGAAGCTATTTCATTCTTTGCAAATCCTCTGCATGAGGATATTAGAGGAAGGAGAGTAAAAGTGAAGGAAGATAATTCCTCATTGAACTAAGTCCTTAAGCACCAATATATGACTTTTTTTTTTCTTTTTAAAATCCTAACCTCTTGAATTTATGTATGCATTCAGAAAATTATATCCACTGAAGCTTTCGGAGAACACAGTGTTGACAGACTGAATAAGGTTTTCTTATACATTTCTCTTGCATAATAATGTATCTGGAGTCTTAACAACATGTTAAAGCATTAATACGCACCTTGCATTTATTATTTTGTTAATGGGAATTAAACCACTGTATATGAATTCTGTTTACGCTTACGCCCATTGCACACAGATTTTATTTATTTTAGAAAGTATCAAAAGTTATGTGGACTTCTTGAAACAACTATAGGTTTCTATTCCTTTATCTTCATAGCTGCTGATGTGGAAAGCCTTAATACTAGTAACAAATTGCTATACTGTAGTTAATGAATATTGCTAGAACTTTCAACAAAAGCCTTTATGGGTAGCAATGGGTGAGGCATCCCTAATTCTTTAGGCCATCAAACTCTGAGATGAGGGTTAGAGGCCATGTTAGTACTCAAGATGGTCTTCTAATGCCAGGTAATATTTGTTCCAGCTACTTAATTCTGTGAGTCTTTGAATATATATTTAGCTGCATGTTTTAAAGTTTGTATAGGACTTAAGCTAAACCTTAAGATATCCTTGTCAATTTATCTGAATTAAATATAAACACACATTAGCCAAAACATAAATATGTCAAGAAAAAGGTTAGAAGTTGTAGACCTTGTTTGCATTTGTGTTTGCACCAGTGTGACTATAGTACAGCTGTTTCTCTTGTGTGATATGACTGATTTACTTAAACATTGTTACTGTAAGCTTCATTACATCATCCTTGATTTGGTGGTGATGTAGCGTGCCTAATGGTTTGTATTCTCATCTATGGTATGTAGAGGGTTTTTTATTAATTTTTTTTTAACATAGATAAAAGCTTGTGAGTCTACCTTCTTTAAAACAAACAAACAAACAAAAAAACCCCCCAAAAAACCAAAAAAACCAAAAAAAACAAACCACCACAAAACAACAACCAAAACCCATGACCAAAAAACCTCCAAACAAAAAAAAACCCCAAACTCTAAATCCTATCAATTATTGAACTGTTTTTCAATAGTTACTCTACTCACATCTGTGGTATTTAAGATGCTTGTGCCTTGTTTTGTTATTACCAGTCATTTTTGTCCTAAGTGCATGTGAGATACCTTCATCTGTTGATAGGGAAGGCCTAGTTAGCTTCTTGGGTGAGAATTTTTTTAGGATGATTTGTCTGATCATAGTAAATAAAACAAAACAACATCATGTTTACTGGAAATCAGTTTTTGAGGCTCATCTTGAAAATGTTCTTTGAAGCACTTTTTTTAAAGATTTTGACCCTCTTGGGAGGAAAACAATCAAATCTGGTAGTATTTGGGTACCTCTCATTTTAAGTTGGTAATACCAGGGAAGCCTATATTAAACTGGCTAGAAATTTTGATGTTTTCTCAGCTTGTGATAACTGTGCTGTTCCTAGCTTTTCTCATCGTTTCTTTCCCTCTCCTTTACCCTTTTTGAAGACTTGGCAAAAACGCCTGGACTGTGTGCTCTGCCTGCTGTTCTCCGTACGGTTTCCTGACATTGCAGAGCTGTAGAACGGTATTTTAGGCTATGACGTCCTTCTGGCTGTATGGTGTTGTATGTGTCCTCCAAAGGAGTTTGAATGGAATTTTAGTTTGAAGTTTAATCTCTTTGACTTTTCCCTGATTGGTTTCCCTAAAAATTTAGATCAGGCTAAGCTGACGCTGAGAGTTAGTGTGTGAATTGAATACTAGCTTGATGTGTTCACGGATACCTTGAACCGTGGAGAAGACAGAAGTGTTTTGTATTAGTTGGGTGATATGTATATACTTTCTGTTAATTTTCAGGTACACTGAGTTGCATGAATATAACCCAGAGGGGAACTTCTGACATTCAGAAGAGAAAGCATTGATGGGTATTAGCAAGTTGAACCTCCTTGGAATATAACACTTCCCATTTCTCAGGCTTAGTGAAGTTCTGAGGCTATAACTGCCATTTGTCTTTCCCACCCCTTCTCCCCTCCAGCTGGCTACCTCCGTTCGTTACACTTCAGCAGGACAGTTAATGGCACTCTATGGGTAACGTCCCACAGTGTCTGACCTGCTGGATTTTCTGGGTTCGCTTTGTCTGTTACCAGAGTGACAGTGGTACAAATCAAAGCGGTAAAGAGCTGAATGAAGTGTGCCAAGAATATTATCTGTTTTCTGTGCTCTTTATGCCCCTTCTTACATTGGCACATTTCTGTTTAAAGCAAAATAAAAAAGATCTGTTGGTTTTTCTTTTTTTTTTGTTGTTTTGCTAATCTGAGGTTCATTCAGTTCTGGATCCGTGAGTGCTTTCCTCTAGCAAGGAAGAAAAGAAGAGACATTTGTGGTTTGCTTTTAATTGTAAACTCTTGTACTTGCTATTGATTTAATTCTTAAATATAGACACTATCCCTTTTGAGATTTCTTAATCTGAAACAGGTAAAGTACCCACATCATGGTGGTCTGAGGATTAAAATTTCAGTGTGCCCTGCCAATGGATAGCAGGTATACTTGCTAACAGAGCACAAACTTCAAATGATTTGTAAGAATGCATCGGTGCACTCAGCGTCTACTAAGTGTCATGGTAAGTGTACTCTAGTGAGGCATTTAAAACTAGAACATCTGGTCTCACTTCATACCGTGAAACTAGTGTGCTGACAAAAGGAGTTAATCTAAATGTGGAGGTGGTTTAAATGTTTGAGCAGCGTTACACTTCAAGACTCGAAGGGGAAAATATTATTTCAAAACATCCTTTTTTTTTTTTTTTTTTTTTGCTGTGTGCAAGGAGAAATAAAGTGTTGCCCTCCACACTACTGTCATTAACAGTTAAACGTCTCATTATTTTTTGTTCCAACTATATGCATATCAAACTGGTCTCCTGCCTTGTAATTATGTATGCATAGCTGTTGAAAACAGTAAATTGTGCTTTTTGTCATACCTATTTGGCTGTGTTAATACTAAGGAAAAGAATATTTCAACCAACCACTTTTCAAATACTTTACTACATTTTAGGGATTAAAATATTACGTCAGAACCGAATGAGACAATAAGCATTACCTTTGTGTCTGATTTAGGTGTTAATTTTGGGTTGGGTGTCTACGAGAGGGGAGGTGACACTTGCTGGCTTTGCTGAGACGATGCGTCGTGTCCTCTTGCATGCTGAAACATCCTTAAATATTCTCATTTGGTTTTCAATTTATTGTAACTAAATTAAATCTTTACAGCTGACATGCAGCATGGTATAGTTGAGGGAAGCGTATGAGATACAGCAGGCCACGGGCAGAAAAATGGCATGTACAGATGTTGAAAGTCCCTTCATGGTGTGTATAAAATGAACATCTTTTATGCATTGTTATGCCTTAGGACTTTTTCTTCTACCTTTCAAATGAATCTTGCAGGCCTTGGGAGAGGTCTTGTAAGAAGAGAAACAAGTCTTCTGTTTTTTCTAGTCTTTGAAAGAAGAGAATGCATTTTCAACTTATTGTTGCTGTAGTCTTTTTTTTTTTTTTAATGAATCTTTGCCAGAGACATTTTTTGGATGTGATTACTTTGTATGTTTTTCTATATTTAAACACATGCTCAAAATACATTCTCAATGATGATAGTCTTGAGCATGCTGTCCTTTCATATTATTTTTTTTTTTGATCTTCAGGCAGTGTTAAGATTGCAGAGATGTGATACCTGCTTTAACAGCAATGCTTAGCAGTTACATTATGTTACTGCATAATAGTATGTTAATGGAAAGTAAATATATTGTTAATGTAATAAATTGGAAAATCTCATGCCTGTATAGTAAGAATTCTTGTTAGTATTTTGTAAGATTATCCAATAGTCTAAAATTGAGAATGCAAAACAAAAACAGTGTAACTGGTTTAACTTTAATAATGTCTTTTGTAACATGCATACACAAGGTTATTTAGGAGTAAGTGTGGAAATATTCTTGAATGACTTGTATGTGGATGTATATTTAAGATAAGCACTTTGTTCACTTTTGGGGGGGGCTTAATCTAATTATAAAGTTAATAAAGACGCTTATTTACTCACTGGAATTTGAAGATGCACCTGAATTTTGCTGCGTACATACAATAACAGGCTAATTCTCTTCTATAAACCTTTGTTCTTTTACTGGAAAAGAAGGGTTAGGATGTTGCTGTGAGCATATGAGGCTTGTCAGTCTCTGCCTTTGTTCTGCTTAAACGTCTTATCCTGCTTTGCAGTCCATTTGCTGTACATCCTTCCCATTCCATGGAGCCCCATGTCTGTGCAATACACAATATCTGTACCTAGTCCTGTTAAAGAGGTGTTGTGCCCATTTAGTGTTTATGATGCTAGTTGGAGGTGTAAGTCACTTCTTGTCGGTCTTTCTTTTTTATGCATATCTGAGGAAAACAAGCAATCTCATTGACAAAATTCTTCATTAACGTAGGGTTGAGTTTTAAGACTCAGGTTTTTTTTGCTATTACATTACCATCAATGCAAAAACCTCACTGTTTTAAAGCTTTTTGAACTTCGGATGACATACAGGGTATTTACTGCAGCTATCCTATGGCTTTTGGGGAACAATCTGAAAGCTATACTGCTTTATCCATTGGTGCTTTCAGTGGTAAATTTAGAATGGTTGTTTTAAATCTTACTGTCACAGAGTTGTTATTAGAAATGGAGCTCTTCTAGAAGCGGTTTTCACGTGGCCATGTTCAGGTAGATGGTGGTACAAAGGCAAGTCTTATCTCTATAGGAAAGATGGGGAAGCTGAAGCTTACCAGCAATAACTGACTTTCATGTTTTTTTCCTCAATTTTATACTTTAAGTCAGCAGGAAGACCGAGACTTGGTCCACCTCCATTCCCTGGATTGCTGTACCCGTTACTAGGAGGATCTGTCTCTGTTGCAGCCCCTTAGTGCATAACCAAGCACTTGCCAGAAAGGATCAGTGCTTGAATGTGGAAAAAACGGTTGCACAAAAGGTTATAAATTATTAAAATGACGTGGAAGTCATGTCCAGTAGGGATTTTACTGCTTACTTGGAAGCATCTGTTGAATGCATATAGAACTCATGATTTTAAGACACACCCTTAAATAGCGTATGTATTCCAGTTCTGTTGTGTAGGGTATGGTCTTTGAAAAAGATCGGTAGCCTCAGATCACCCCCCACTCCCTCCTCCCCATCTATCTCTGTCCTATTTTCCTAATTTTTGAAGGTCAAATAGATAAGGGTGACTGTCTTGCAGTTTTTCTGCAACTTCAAAATGATAACTGTTTGGCACAATCTGATTAAAAAACAGGCCGTTAAATAAAATTTGCTACTGCTGATTTTGGCTGTCATCTTTAAATCTTTTCTTATAGGAAGCTGCTAGAAGTTGATGCTGACAAGAAAACCTTTTACTTGCAAATACACCACTAGCTCAATAAGCATGGTGAATATTTGAACAATGATGATTCACTAGTACCCAGAATATACATATTGACTGTATGTTGAAGTGTAAGTTTAAGGCTCTAGTGTGTCAAGTGGAAGATGTTGAAACTGTGCCTGCCTTTACAGCTTCTGTATGATTTCCATATGTTGTGCTCTACAGGAGTGTATTCGTCAGCTTTCATTCTTGAAATCATGGTTAGGTATCGAATTCATTAAAAATAATAAATATAAATTGTATTGGCAATTTACAAAAAACGCCTGAAGTACGGAATGTTTTCAAAAGATTTGAGTTCAGTGAGGCTTGTGAAATAGGAGAAATAATACAGTAAGTAGTCCTGGGGAAATGCTCTGTCCCACTTGTAACTAGCAGAATTTTGGATGTTAATCTTATTACAGCCCTATCGCTGTCTCCTAACAGTGTGCTAATAACATCTAATGCCCTGCTGCTTGCACGATTGAAATCCTGGGGCTGCCTTACGGAAATGTTTCTACAAGGAAGTGGTTCTGCGGTGCCTGTGGCCCTGATGGTTTCCATGGGAATGAGCATGAACCCGTGTACTGTGAAATGTGTTATGAAACTTTGTGCTGCGGAGAAATACATTATACCAGTGTGTGAACAGGGCAATGGAGAATTTAAATACACAAATGTAATGGTGCATTTTTCCTTACGTTGAGGCAGTATTTAAAGTGTACTAATGGTTTGCGAACAGCCATGGAGATGCGTGTTACCCTGAACTCTTGTGCAGTCTGAAAAAAATGAAAATGTAGCAGGACAAAAATCAGGAAGAAATTGGCCTGTTAGGTACAACACACCTCGAGTAACATTTTTCTATGTTTCTGCGTTTTAATAAACTTTGCTTTTCTTCACTGTTTAATGACTATTTCCTTTGGTGCACTGCGGTTTGTGTTTAACTTCTTCCCTTTGCAAGAACAAGCAGCTCGCTTGGAGGTGAGTAAATAAATGACTTAAACAGATGTTTCATGGCACCTGCAAGACATTAGCTGATTAACGTAAATTCCTGATAAGAGTTGAGGAAAACCACAGCCTATGAAAAACCAACAGACCTCTAACCAAAACCCAGTAATCTCCCCTTTTAATGTTGTATTTGTCGAGAAACAGGTTTAGTGTCTGCACTATTTCAGTTCTTCAGGCTGAATTCCACCTACCTATTTGTATCAGTAGCAAAATCTTTTTCATTTTGTGTTTTAGATGAGATTTTTACCCGTTTTAGTTCTAGGTATTAACTAATGCTTTGTTTCGTGTCCTGTCTGGTTTTATGTAAAATTAGTGATTTCTGTAATTTGGCCTCTTTTTTTTTTTTTAATAGGCTTTATAGTTTTTTTTTTTGTTTGTTTGTTTGTTTGTTTTTTAAAATAAAAAAATCCCTGCAGCTTTTGAAGTATCCCGGTAATAAAACGAGAAGCTAACCCACGTGTACAGCAGCTGGATGTACTTCAGTAAATACAGCGTATGTGCCAGTCCCTTGGCAGTGCCCTGTGTGAGTGACCATGCTGGGGCTGCTGGAAGGTGCAGGTCGCTGCATCGCCATAGAGGAAGGCCCTGTTCATGTTAGAGTGGGTTTCCCTCTTAGAGTCATAGAATTGTCTAGGTTGGAAGGGACCTTTAAGACCATTGAGTCCAACCATCAACCTAACACTGCCAAAACCCACTGCTAAACCGTGTCCCTCAGCACCACGTCTGTCCGTCTTTTAAATACCTCCAGGGATGATTCCACCACTTCCCTGGGCAGCCTGTTCCAGTGCTTAACAACCCTTTTGGTGAAGAAATGTTACCGAATATCCAATCTAAACCTCTCCTGGTGCAACTTGGGGCCATTTCCACTTGTCCTTCTTGCTTGAAGGGAATTCTAGAGCTGTTGAATTCCAGCAGTTTGGAAGTAGTTCTTAAAAATGGAACGAAACAACTGAAACTGTGGATGCTTATTTTAGGTGGGACATTACCTGGTGGTGGTTTAAGCTTTGCATGCAGTTTGTGTTGACCGTATGGCTGAGATACGTGTAATCTGTGTAACAGTTACAGAAGGTGAAACAGGAACCGAATGTCTACTTTTTCTAGACTGAGCTTCAGGGTGAGCAAGGTACAGCTTTTCCAGCTGTGCCCCAAAGAGTGCACACAACCAGTTAATGTTCAGGAAGGAGGCATAAAATGCCTCTTGGCCTGTCACTGACTTTGAGTTGTGCTTTGAGTCAGCGGCTTACTGAGATAAAACAGCACGGTATATTCCATGTAGCTTAATGCTATGCGTGGATATTATCACCTACTTTGTCCTTTTGCAAAACAAAACCACAGGAGAGTGTGTTGAGTTGGATGGCTGTAAGCACATTATGAGGCAGGAGGTAATATGGAAAACCATTAAGGTTCCTATAATTATAGGTTGGTAGGGTTCCTAAACCAAGTAGAAGTAACTGAAAATATTGATGTTAAATCAATAATCTGTTACGATTTGAGTAGTTTTCTTCAGCTTGATGTACATATTGTGGAGCTGCACTACTTTTTGAAGGTTACTGTTGTTCCCTTTTGTACATAATAATCAGAAATCTTGAGGTTTACAGACTAAGCGGGTGATATGGTACCAACTGACGTAATAAATCACCCAGGGAACAAAAAGCTTTAGGTGCTTTTCATATGCTTCCTAATAATCAAAAGTATTCAAATAATACTGGAGCACGTAACATCCCCCCACCCAGCCAAAAAAAAAAAAAAGCCCTACAGTTCAAGATGGAATATTCTCCGTTCAGTCATTCAGTTCAACATGGATTTCCAAAACAATTTGGTACTGAGGACCTACATGAGACAAAACTAACGGAATCCTATGTTTTATAATTTCAGCGTTAAAATAGTTAAAATATATGTAGTGTCCCCTGCTTGAGGCCCACCTCAGACCAGCTGAGTTCAGGCTCAGCTCCAGGAAATTTCCACTCTCACGTCAAAAAAGAGATTTTGATATTTGCACCTGATTGAGATGGTATGAAATGGCACGCATCATTCTGTTATGCGTTCTATATAATTATTGTTCTTAAGCCCCAAATTTCTGGCAAGTTCAGAACTAAGATTTTAACATCTGGTGTTTATTACCTGCTGAGTGACATAAAATGTAAGCATACTATTCCAAGAACTGTATTTTCAAAGGCTTTGTAGATGTTGGTGTTGGGGCTCTAGCCAGTCAAGATAAAGGTAAAACATTGTGGGGCGTTTGAGGCCTTCTGTCCAAAGGATGACTATTATACTTGCTAGATAGAACAATGAGGGCTAAGACTCGTTATTTCTGAACTTGCTGTTCAGAAACAACACTTTTTTAAAGTTGCCTTGGTTTTCAGGTCTACTCAGTGTTGTCCTTTTGGTCGTAGATTTTGTACAGTATGTTCAGATTAAATATCTCTCTGCTTACTTGTCAGGGAATTAAAATAGCTTTATTTTTGGCCACCAATCATAGTTAAAGTTGAAGATACCTGTCAAAACAATTACTTTAAGATGTTGAAGGTCCTAATGGAAAACAATAATTTTTCTTTTTACTTCTCCTGACATAAAATTGGTCTAAGTTCTAAGAGCTTTTATTCCAAAGTTGAGCATGAGGAAGAAAAGAATAAATGTTTAGACATCAGTCATGTCGGAATGGTCAAAAAATCAGCACTATTGAATAAGAAAACTTAGAAAAAATTCAAAAATCTCTGCAGATGATCTAGAATATGCACGTAAGTGAATTCAGGGTTTGATTGTCAGTAGGGATTGTCATATTTATCAAGATTAGTATAACATGGAAAATTCAACTTCACCTCTAATTTTCAGTTCTCCTCATGGCATGACTTTATGTGGTGGCAGTCTTGCATCATGTAGCTTCGTATCCAACACCTGAAAGGACTACGGTATCAACCTGATTTTGTGCTTTTGACGTGGTATCTGTCAGTGCTTTCTAGAACATGTTTCTGTGGACTGTGCTGATTAAGTTGGAATTTTTTATGTGTCATTGTAAACATCTGTCTCCTTAATCATCCAGAGGAGAGCGTTATGTGTATTAGACATATGTTTTCTTACTCTTGACCATTGCAGTGGTATCTTTAATTTACTGCAGAGCTCCTTTTCTCCTGGCAGGAAAGTTGAGAGACTTTGTTACTGCCTTATCAAGTGGTGCTATAGCCAGGAGACAGATCAGCTCAAGGCAAGTTTTTGCTTGGTCAGCTTCCAGAACTTCTCATTTGTAAGTGTAGGAAAAGCATTTGTTTGCAGTGTGTCTATAGCAAAAAAACCCAAACCAACCCCAAACCCCCAAAACCCCCAGCCCCCCAAAAAACCTGCCCCACCTCATCTGGAACTACTAAAAAATGTTAACGTTGTACATGTTTCGCTATATCTTGCTCTGGATTTCTCTCTCTTCCCATCCCACAAGTCTTTGTTTAAAAGCAAAGCTGTTCTGCACTTACCTGAGGATTTCAGAACTCTCTGATTTTTTTAATCAAATTTCATTTTTGCGTAGCTAACTTGGTAAAGTTTCATCACAACGCAGCTTGTAGATTTGCTTTTGGTGTAGTGTGAGCTAGGGAAGCAGGCAGGGCACTAAATTAGCACAAAATTTGATGCGTAAAATTTGGTATGTCTTTTTTTGGATAGTATTAAATAAATTAACTCTCTTTTTTCCAGAGGTGCTGTATATGGTCTAGAGGTAGGTGTCCCTGCCCATGATCTTTAACTAGATGATCTTTAAGGTCCCTTCCAACTCTAACCGTTCTATGATTTTATGTGTGTCAGGTAGACGTCTTGATTCCAGGTATCCTTGAGTTTAGCATAATTAAAACTCAATTGCATGAGTCGTTGTTAGTAATCATTGTTGAGATCTATCCATTTACAAAACTACATTAACAGTTCTCCCTTGAACTTGGTCTGTGCAAGGAGTTTAAGTAAAATTGCTCATGCTGTAATGCTTAAATGTAAAAGTTTGTGGTTTGAGTTTTAAGAATTCATATGGAGAAGGCTCCATGTGTGATACGGATGTATTCAAAATATATCAGACACTATTAGTGGTAATAGCTTTCAAGCGTCTTTTGCAGAGCTAAATATTGATCACAGTTTTTCAGTAGTGTTAAATATGGAGAGGATGTGGCGTTGTGGCATCTCCCACATTTGATGCCCGTGTCAGTTATGGTTGGTTTGAAAACAGCTACATAACACAGTCTTATTTACACTCTCTCCCCATCCTCTCCCCAGATGCTGGCAATTGGTGCTAGTGGTTGTGCCGACAAAGCTTTCTTGGGTGGGAAAAAATGTTAAGCGTTCAAAAGGGCTTAAATACTTGATTTAAGACTGTAAATCAGCTTGTTACATCGTGTATCCAGTGGGCTAACAGAAGCTCTCTCATGTTTGATAGCGCATCTGTAAGGCACAGCACAGGTACTGGAAATCTGCTTTCAATGTGGTGTCTTTCAGCTCTCTGGGACACATTCATAAACGAATCTTCAGTGCTTTGATTTGCTGTTGTCTCTTTTCAGAGAAATACAGAAATGTGCATCTTGGCATATTCGTGTCCTTACAGTGGAATCTTCCCAGGACCGCCCCAAAGGCTTATTATACTTCAGCTGGCAGTTTATGTTACAGGTATTTCTGTAATGAGATACAAACTTCTGAAGTTAACAGCTGTGATGTCGGGATGTAGCCAAAGTTAAAATTTGGCATTATACTCCTACAGCTAAAATATCTATCTTTGAAGTTTTTAATAGTTTCAGAATGGTTCTTTTTTGTAGTATGACTGTGTTCATGTTTGAGCAGTGCTTTGAAGATTTGAAGATTAGAAACACAGCTGAAGTGCAAACTTTTTTTTTTTGCCTTTTTTTGTTAATTGAGGATTAATGGCCATTAAAATCTCACAAGTGGCTACTCCAAGTGATTAAATTGCTTTGGTTTTTTGAACACTAAATTTACAAGGCTGTGGGACTCTTGAGTTTTATTTAGCAGCTATTTGTATATTCTTTTCTAAAGAGTCTTTCTGTACCTAAATATTTCTTACATAATAAATCAAGCTTCATACAATCATTGAGTTATGTGTTCAGAGGTATCAGAATTTAGAAATTTGATTTTTTTTTTTTTTTAACAGTAAGTCAAATTACTTGATATATTTTCTACTTGAATACATAGCCTTTCCTGGTTAGCCAGCTGCATTACTTAAATAGCAGTAACCGTTGAAATGTGGTTTGGTTACTGTTAATTTTATGTAGCAACGGTGTAGCAGTGAAGGGTCCAAGGGTATTTAAAAACAATTATAGTTTGTACAAAGAGGCAATATCTTTTATTAGATTAATAGGTAAATAGGAATTGTAAGTAGTATTTGGAAAGTGAATCAGCATTGGATGAAAGATGGGTTATTCTGATGTTCACTTAGATTTTTCTGGGATTTTTTTTTCCTGTGTCATTTGGAAAAATTGATTTGTATTTCTTAGTGTGTTGTGTTACTTGCGTTATTTATATTAACACTTCTTACATTTATTTTCAGAACAATAAAACTATTCTGATTCTGTTCTTATGCTTCATCATAACATCTTTTTGGGGAAATTTCTAGATACACGTTAGGGTTTTTTTTTGGGGGGTGCGTGCATGGTTTAATCAATGTAAAGTGTTGGTTTGTGCAGTGAAATCAGGAAATGTCATGACACTGTCATTTGTATAGTGATCAGTTCTTCCTGTTGTATCTAAACTAACAAACAAATGGAAACGACATTTTAGGTGTTTGAAACTGGTCTTGTTATCTCTAGAGAAGTGGGTTGACTTCACACTTGAAGGTCTGTTGTTAGTACTGAGGCGCGAGTCCCAGTGCATGTTTCCCTCTTGGTTATATGGTAGTATTTTGATGGCAGGTTTTTCAATCCAAGTTTAAGAGCCTGCTATACTAAAGGCTCGTGTCGTGTGCACTAAATAAAACTCTCTAGAACAAAAACCAAGAATCGCATGTCATTGGATGCATTTGTCAGACTTGTTTGTTTATCTTCTATAAATGATTTCGGTAGCTAATGTATTTTCCAGTGCAGTCATAAACCTGAAGTTCTGCAGCTTGCTAACGGGTGTGAAATTTAGAGTATTGAGTTCATGACCTTCTGTGCTACCTTTCTCAGACTCCATCCGAAAACTGACTTGCAGGTAGGACTAAACTGGGGTCTTTATCTCCCTGGATGATATCTGCTGTGGTCTTCAGGCTGGAGATTGAAAATGGCAGACTTATGTATGCGATTACTTCGTTGTGTATTGGGTTGTTTGGTTAGCATTGAAGAGTTTTGAACTCTTAGTTTTATCTCCCTGAAAAATCATTGGTACTCGATGACAGCTCATGCTCTTTTCATTTGTGGCTGCTTTCTGCGAGCAATTATCATCAGAAATGCTGTGATAAAATTGACATCGTGTCACAAACGCTCCTGGAATGGAGTCAACGGGCAAACAGGATTCACAGTAACAGGGGCAGTCAATGTACATAGAAAACTGAAGAGCAAATGAAGAGAAAAATACTGGAAAAGGTGAAGTTTACAAGACTGTAAAGATATTGAGAATAGTTATGCAGTTAGGCAGAGAGCATGCTGGGCTGTACTCTGTCCAGTGAATTATGGGTTCCTTGATTGCAGAAGACAGAGCTTATGGCAAATGTATGATAAACCTTAACTTCACACTAAATGCAAGTTGAATATTATTTATATGCCGGCTCTGTAGTAGAAGGCATCCACCTTCTATGTCTAGGTGATCTCGAACTTGTGTTTGCTGTACTGCTTTCAGCATTGTTAAATTCTACTTCACTGCCCACTGATCTTAATTTCTTTACAGTTTGCCCATGAAATGAGATTTATATAGCCAAAGTACCGTTTTATCTCTCTGCTTGGTAGACCTCTTTTGACAAATTGGATAAAAAGGTAAGTCCTCAAAGGACCTGAGGGACAGATGTAAATGTGTATTGGGGTGGAACAGTGTTCTCTACCTGTGATTGAGAGGCTCCAGTGTGAGTGTGTCCGGATGCAAGAGAAAGCAGAAGTGACTGGTATTGTGAATGAACAATCAACCGATGGGTGTTAGTCCTTTTCAATACTTACATCCAACTTAGTTGGAAAAAGGTATTTGTTTTCCATTCTCCTTCCACCTCACAAGCAGCCTGTATACGCAACTCTTGGTTTCCCATTTTACCCCAAGAAGAGAATGTGTTTGTAAAGAATTTGTTTTCTAGTCACCTTTTTCTTCTATTTAACCTATAGTGTGGCATTTTAATTCATTAGTGTTGTTTTTTAAAACTGTGACATAAAGTTCTACTAAGCAGCCAAGGAGAAAACTACTGACAAATATATATTCCTGATATGTAAATTAACTTAACTTTTTTTTTTTTCCCCTGTAGAATGTTCACTAAATACCAGTATGTGTACAAAATCTGTTCTCAGGGTGGTTGAGCTGAAATCCATTATGCTAATCTGTTTGCCAACAGACATTAAAGTGCTATTGCTTTAATGACAACATAGTTATCAGACATTTTCTGGTGCATTTTGCTTGGATGGATTAGGATTTAGTGAAATAAAACCCACTTGTGCTGGACAAAGTATACGTTCTTTCAAGTCTGTGATTGTGGTTAGTGTCTTATCTTGTTCTGGTTCATGTTGTTAAGCATAAAATTTTACTTAAGTGTGAAGTGTTTCTGGCAAATGATTGGCTATTTTTGAGTGGTTTTGTTCATACTGTTTCAATTTACGGTATCATCTCATGAGAATTATTCATTGTGGAGTTCAGACTTAGGGAAGGAAGTGAGAACTGTACTATTAAAAATATGCTGAGTAATTTGTGCTCCTTTTTTCATTCTTCTGTCATTCATTATTCTTAAATATCCTCTGACACATAGTTTACAAAATATAAATTACATTATCATCTGAAGTAAAACTGCAATGAGATGTAATTTTGAAGGTTAACACAACTGAAATTTGGTGCATTTCATGGCTTTTAAAAATTTGCTACCAGTTTCTGCATAGTTACTTTCAAGGTTTTGTGGTAGTTTCTTGTGCAGTGTTTCCCTCAGGGGGGAGCTTATTGCCCCTACAAAATAGCTTTTAACAGGTACAGCAACAAGGTAAAGTAAAAAAGATCAATATTTCATTTTAGAAGGGTGTTGCAGAAAATTGGTTTAGAACTGTATTTTGACTGTTCATTTAATGGTCTTTTTTTTATTCTCCTGTAATATTAGGATATCCTCCAGTTCTTCAACCTGTATTAAAATTGCTGGTGTTTAAGCCAGTAGTTCACTTGGTTTGCGGGTCTAATTTATGCAACACTTCAAGAATTTAAAAATTCCAAATATATAGTTTGAGGACAGAAAAAAAACCATTGCATAATATAATTTTCTTGTCTTTGTGTCCTAGGTTGTGTTAAAGATCATTAAACATTACCAAGAAGAAGGACAGGGGAATGAAGTGGTCCAGGGAGTGCTGCTGGGTCTTGTGGTGGATGACAGACTTGAAATCACAAACTGCTTCCCTTTCCCTCAGCATACAGAAGATGATGCAGACTTCGATGAAGGTAATGGTTACAGTTTTGCAAAACTTTAGGGTAAAAAAAAAAAAAAAAAAAAAATTAATAAAAATCCCTATGTGCAAAGAAGGATTTTTATTTTGTTCCCCACAGTGACAGAAGCTTCTATGTGATCAGAAAATGGTTTTACTTGACTTGAGGTATCAATGGGTTAACTCGCAGTGCCATCCTGCATGTCCAACTGAAATCTCGTCTATGTAAGAAAAGTTAACAGCGATAAATACCGTATTATATGACACATTTATTTTAGAGTAAGACTGTGCACACAGGAAGTTACATAAATTTCCAGTCTGTAATTCGTATAGATTTTAAAGCTTTTTACGAAAATGGCTGTGTGTGTATTATGTATGTATATATACATGCACATATGTATGTAGTCAGGCCTGTAGATTGCCTCTCTGTAGATTGATTTGTGTGTGTTAAGTACTCATTGAAAGCCTGGAGAGCAGAACTTTGTCAGTGTAAAAGGGACTGGTTAACTTGAAATCTGGGTGATATTTTTGCTTCTCCAAGTGAGGTAGAAGTAGCATCAGTGGTTTCTATCTGTCTTGGTGTTTCCTTGATGGTCATTGCCACTGTAAGTCAGTATAATTGGCTTGACACAGAATGGTGTAAAACTTATAAAGTAAACTCGAAAGGCTTAAAATTCTAATCTTGGTAATATGTATGTGTGTGTGTGTTTAATGATACTAGCAGAAACGCTTCTTTGCTAGGCCTTAAAGAGAGACAGTTTAACTTCAACAGTAACTAAAGATGCAATATAGTCAAAGTAGTTGCTGGAAGCATGAGTCTATCTAATTTTGATAATTCAGTATAAGTGAGATTACTTAAAGTATAAACTGCTTTTTCTTGCTTATAATGAGGTTATTTATTATTAATATTTTATCTTATTATAAGAGAATCTTAGACTCTGCCTTTGAAACAATTAACTTTAAGAATTCTTCGCAAGTTGGTAGGGTTTCTTAACTGTTTATTGCTTCTGTTGTGGGATTGTACAATTTGCTATATGAAGAAAACCCACGCAAAACATAAGGGAATCTTGATTCTCCTACATTAAAATGGTGCTTGAGTCAGAACTGTATTTTATTAAAGCCTAAAAGATGTTTTAAAGATTCCTCCTCTTCTGGAGCTCTTCAAAGGATTGGAGTAATTAAATTTTCAATTGGAGACCATGCTTCAATTTTTTCTGTAGAAAATGGTTAAATTATTTCCGTGTAGCTGATAGGCAAGCAAGGAGTGAAATAAATTTCTTAGTTTCCGAGATGGATTATTATCACTGTAGATGACTGCCATGCTGAAGCTGTAAGCCTGTGATCTTGTATTCGAGGTTCAGCTGTTTCTACTTGGAAGAAACTTTATTCCAGGAAAGTGACTCTTGTTACCAGTCTTTCTTTTTCCCTTTTTAGCAAATAGGCAATAATCCTGTCATTAAGTACGGTGCAAAAGGCAATGCTTGTGGAGCTTCCCTCACCTGGATGTCTTACCTTGTTGACTTTCTGTTCCTGTGCTGCAGGCACAGAAAGAGCAACCTGTAGCCGGAGTGGAAAGTGAACGCACACCTCTAGCAGTGACAGGGAATTTGCAGCCAGGTCATGGGAGCTTGCCTGTGCTGAATCACAAAATCATTTAGACCTTTAAGATCATTGAGTCCAACCAGTAACCCAGCACTGCCAAGTCCACCACTAAACTGTGTCCCCAGTTGCCACATCTACCTGTCCTTTAAATACCTCCAGGGATGGTGATTCAGCCACTTCCCTGGGCAGCCTGTTCCAATGCTTGACAACTCTTTTAGTGAGGAAATTTTTCCTAATATCCAGTCTAAACCTCCCCTGGTGCAACCCAGGGCCGTTTCCTCTCATCCTATCACTTGTTAATTGGGAGAAGAGACGAACCCCGCCTTGCTACAAACTCCTTTCTGATAGTTGAACCCTGTAAGACAACCTCAAGAGATGTTTTGTATTGCTTTTCATCTTCCCTAGCCTCTACCGTATGAATCACAGAGAGGTTGCCTCTGTATTCTTCTCAGTGAAATACGGTTAAATGGACTGAACCATTTGGGCAACGCACGGTGCCCGTGTTCATTCTGCATTCCCTTTACTTAGGGCCTGGTCAGCCCTGTGACCTATGTGGTAGAGGCTGGGGAAGGTGAAAACACAAACAAAATGGCTCTTGAGGTTGCCAGATGAGCATTAGGTACTTTTTTAGGCTCTGTATGGAGTTGTCTTCTGTCTTGCCATGTGAAAAACACTAATGTTCTATAAATACTTCTTGTTTGTTTTCCCTGGAGCTGTGTTTCTGTACGCAAGCATCTGGTCAGATTTTCAGATTCTGTTTTTCTTCTAGATACAGATACTCCAGCAGAGAAATCTCTTGTTATATTTCAGAACCTTAAAATTCAGGATGCTAAAAACCAAACCAAACAAGGGCACCTCCCTCCCCCTAAGACTTGTAGGTTACATCAGTATCACAACTGCCTTTATATAATTGCACAAATTCAGGCCCAGAGATATGGAAGGAAAGAATAAGGGTCTTGGCATTTTAGTGCCTCCATCACCCAGAATGATAATTAACATTGTTCTCTTTGGTCAGAATAAAGTTGTATTTTCTTTTCTTCTTGCTTAGTGTGCATATATATATTTTAAAATCCCTGCCCCCCCCTCCCCCCCAAGATTCTCAATAGAAACAATCCTATTGAGATTCCAAGTTTCTGGACCTGTGGAAATAATTTCTTAGTGGACTATTGGTTGTACTTGATGTTATGTTTCTGCAGGCACTGTTGCACTGGCTGAAGGGCCACACTCAGCTGCCCTTCTCCTGAGGGGATGGAACTGGGAGCAACCACGGTGCGATTATTTGTTGGTAAACCCCTAATTTGCTGTGCTGAGAATTGAATGAATACACCCCCAAAATCATTTCTTCTGTATCATTTTGCAGGAGCTCTAGGAACAGGTCTCCTGAAAAATACTCATTTGCCTTGTGGTCTTGAGGTGGTTGTTGTCAAGGGAATTGAGCTTACGTACAGGAGGGTGATATTTGAGCAAATAAACTGTTGGATAATTGGCAAGAGACATTTAAGCTCATGTTTTCCTTTTTTAAACTGAGTGAATCTAATGTAAAACACATTTTTGAGGGTGCTAAGAAAGTATCCTTAATTTGAACTTGAAATAGGTATGCATGACATTTAAGAATCAGTTTGATAAAGATGTATTTCTAACTTGTTAGCAACAACCATTTCTTCAGATATGCTTAGATACGCTTTTGTTATGCTGCCATTTTGTCTCTTGCTGCTAATGCCTGAGATAATACTAAGTTTTGTCTATTTGAACAAAATAGATCTATTTCCTTTGAAGGAAGCAACAGAATTCCTTCAAAGATTAGATTTTTGATTTAAAACAAACAACATACCCAAGCTTGTTCTTTTAGCGCAAGAACGTTTTTTTAGTGCAGTTTGAATTGGACTATTTCTAGAAACTACGGAAAACATGAGAGGTTTTTTTTTTAGCTTCAAGTAATTCTTGTTATAAGTCTGGGAGGACTGTCTACCATTTCTGAATTCACAGGTGTTTTTCATCTTGGAAAGTTTCTCCTCCAGTGTCGTCTTCCTATGATTCGTTTTACAAAGTGTAATTTTTTGGTAAGATTTTCCTGTCAGGGAAGTCTTAAACACCTAGGTTGGCCTGCTGCTGCCAGAGCACAAGATTTTTGGAGGGGGCGGGAGGGTTCAACCCAGCTCTGTGTTAGAAATCTGTAGGTGAAGCTGAGTTGATGATGTGTGAGGTAATGAAGGAAAATTGCAGAACGGGGGTATGTTGTTGAGTCTTCAACAAAAGATGCTTCAACACGATGTTTTGGGGCTGCACTCTGGACTTTTGGGCAGGATTTACTTTTCAGATAACTGTGTTTCCTTGTTACTAGTGCACTTAAATCCTCATAGGTATTGAATTTATTTCTCAAAACACAGATCTTAAAATTAAAATTTGCTTTCAGTTATCTTACGTGTACAAGCCCTATTCTTGCACCCCCACCCCTTCCATTCTCCACCTGATGGATTCAACTCTTGTTTAGGGAAAATCAGATTTATGCTCTAAGGATTTTTGGCTTAGGCACTTCTGTGAAATGATGCAGTACCCCAACTTGTCTTTGTGAGGGTAGTTTTCGGAGAATTATTTTCTCTTTAGGGCACTTCCCAGCTTTTGTCCGAGCATAGTTTTGCTTTCTTTCAGTTAAGGTTTACAAAAAAGGTGTAATGCATGAACATATTTCTTCCTAAGAAATAGATGTTTTAATTATTCTTGACTAAATGGTGTCTCTAAGTGACGTGTTAAGTTCAGTCCTTTGCACTTCACTATTTTTATCTTTAGTGCTATTCATCGAGTAGCTCTTCTCCCTGTTTAAAGGGAATTTATATTGCTTTCGTGGAAAGCAACAGTTAAAAATATAGTATACATCTTGTAATTCTTTATAGGTCTTGTGAGACATTATTTTATAAGGTATTTTGAAACAGATACTATTTCAACCTGATATATTTTAGTACCTTACTTGCAAAGCTGAGATAATAAATGAAGTGCTGTGGTAATTATGCCAATAGAAACTTTGAGACAGTTCTATAATGATACATCAAAATAAGTTCTAGATTATGGTAACTTTTTCTTCTTTTGTAACTATGCAGAGTTTTCATTGGATTCCTTCTGAAATGCTTCAGATGAAAAGGTGATGCTGCCTTCTCTTTCCCACCCCTTCCTGCCCCCCAAAATGATTTTTACTTTCTTACCTGAGAAGGTTAATTTTGTTTTTCAATTTTCAGGTTAGAAGTATCTAGATGATTAAAAATCCTAATACCTGTATTTTTCTGTGCTGTAGGTTGTTATTTAGTTGTATCATCGGTAACGAGTAGAAGTGACAGTGTAACATTTCCACAAACACACTCACTGTTTCTTTTACTTGTGGCTTCTATTTAACCTCAAATGAATGCAGTTGCATTTGGAGAAACACGTCCTAACTCCTATAGGGTACTTTTTCAGGGTTTTGATGGGCCAGAGATGGCATCAATTCATACTGCCGAGCCTTACCTCCAGTGTTGCCCATACCTGCGATACGTGATCCTTGCAGAAGCAGAGGCTTCAGGTTGCTAAAAAGAACACGCTTGCAAAAGTTAATTTAAGATAAAACAATGAACTGAATGTGTGCTTTTGAAGTGTTGCCTGCTGCAGTGAGAATGAAGTGAGCGTTGGCTGTGTTAAGGCCTTTCCTGGTTTATTGGAGGACGTGTTCTTGGGGATGCGTTTCCTGAAGTGAAGCCTGTGGTCTGCTAGGCTGGTTTGATGTTATTGGTGCTTCAAGACCAAAGTCACACGAGTCCTTATGCTTTCCAGCATCCTGTGTCTCAGTGCACAGGTGTGGTGGTGTTTGGTGGATGGTTTTGGGTTTTTAAAAAGCATCTTTTAAAAAGGCTACTGTTTTCTAGAGTGATATTTTTTCTTTTATTAAGCTAATAGAGTAGCTTCACAAACAGCCTTGTGAGTACAACTGGAACCCCTAAGGTGCCTGAAACCCCTGTATGGTCAAACCAGAATCTCCCAGGCAGCATATATATACCTATAGGGGCCAAATGGACTACGTAAAAGTTGATTTCTTTTGCTAGTAATGCTGTAGAAGTCCCGATGTCATTAAATCACAGCCCCCTAGCTGTGTTGATTCATCTCCTTTCCGTAAAGGCTTCTGTCAACACTAGATTCTTACAGTTTTTCTTGTGAAAACAGCTTCCAGTTATTCCCGTTTAAAATCTGCTAGTATTATAACTTAACTTAAAGGTTTATCATAATGTTGTATCTTAAAGGCATATCTTTTATTTCTCTTTTATTGTTGCAGGACAGAACTTGAACATGCTGTAACTGTGTTCTGAATAGGCAGACGCAAGTTCAGCTGACCATTTTTTTTTCTGGTTTTTGCTTAGGTTTATTCTCTTTAGGTATAACAATTGGCAAAAATAGAGAAGGTCGTGTGTATTGTCTTTTATTGTAAGAAAATGGAACGTTTATGAAATGCAGAAATCCAGTTATATGAAATTTGAGTTTTATTTCGCTGAGGACAGGGAACAGATGATTCAAAAGCTCCTAAATCACAGCCTTGGTTCTGGCTCCAATTTAGTATGGAGCTGTATGTTTCACTTTGTGCTCTATGTGAAAAGAATATTGAATTGTAAGGTGGATTTTTTTTTTCTGTATCATTTGGGTGTAAAGAATGCATGAAATAGTCTGTAGACTTGGTAAGGATTTATTTATAAGAGAAATTCAGGTGATTTTGATACAGGCTGGATGGTCACTTGCTAAACGTGGAAAACAGTCTTGTCTAGGCTTCTGTGTTTTGAGGCTTTTTTGTGGGTTGCCAGAGCTGATATTGGAATATACCGATTGACAGAGGGGTTGGTTATTAGGTGTGCTTAGTTGTCGTGTCATAAGATGTATCATGTAATCAAGATTCTTTAATAAAGCTGCTAATCACACCTGAGTTATTTTGTACTTTACCTGTCACTGGTGCAATTCTTCATTTGTTTCCTAAAAGGAAATTAATATTGACACTGTTTGCGTAATTGTAATGGTTCAGTGGAGTAGCAGGCATGCAGCACGTCAAAGGTTTTGTGGAAGTTTTCATACTGTGCAGACTTATCTCTGCTGGAGGCTTTTGTCTTTATCGGGCAAAGAAATTCAGATAAAAGGCTACTTTTCACGGCACGTACGTGGACTTGTCCGTATCGGATACGGCATCGTACCACAAAGTATGTTTTTGTAATATAAAGCCCTAAGAAAAAGCGCTGTTAAGTACCCGAAGTACGGGAGAGGAAAGTGAAGAGTCGGCGCGGGTGTCGCCGTCTGGGTGGCGGAGCCCCGGCCCGGGCGGCGGCCGGAGGAGCCCCGTTAGGGGGCACTCGCGCCCCGCGCACCGGCGGCCGCCGCGCCGGGAGAGCGGCGCCGGGCGGGTAAACCCCCTCTTCTGCCCATCGGGGTCATGAAATCGTCGATACAACTGTACTTCGAAAAATACAAAAGTGCATTGAATTAAATACAGCTCCACTGGCTTCAGTGTTTTGTTGTTCCCCCCCCCCGTTTCTTAAATCGGCCTAAATGTGCCGCTTGTTCTAAGGAACCATATATATAGAGGGAGAGAGATGGGTAGAATTCGATTCAGAGACTTTGGTGTGTGTGTCTATATGTACCCCAGAAGCAGAACAGGAGCTTTCTTGTTTTGCAGGTTCTCTTCTCTTCCCAATCCTACCACCTGTAACTAAGGAAGAGGAGATGGCACTTGTGATGGATTTTCTTAGTTTATTTAAGTAGGTTTATACTCCTAGACTTAAAAACTGCATATAAACGATTCCTTTTCTGATAGTATCGCATGAAATGCCTGAAATGCTTTGTTTATTGCATTTCTGGATTTTCAAGTTGATTTTTACTGGAGAGGCAATGCTTTAAAGTGGTAGGTAAATCCGTTTGTTCAACGTTTGATTTTGGATCAGAAAAGAGAAATCATGTTGCTTTTTAAAGCACCAGGCATATTAAAGTTTTATTTAAATCCAGTTCCATTAAGATTTTGCTGCAAAAGTAGTTAGTGTAATTTGCTTTTAAACACAGAAATGCTGCACATTTTTTTTTTTTTTTTTTTTTAAGGAAACATATTTCATGGCATTTTTCCTTGAGTAATTTTAAACATAAAAACCCTGTGGTTGCCTAAAATCTGAAAAATTCAGTCATAGTTTGTTTGATTTTTTTTTTAATAACCCACAATTGCAATGGATATTAACATATCTAATACTTTCATGCTGAACGTTACTGAAAATTATGCTTGAGAATAATCACTTAGTAATCCTAAAAATGAAGTTAGAGAAGCATCTATTTTAAGTGATAAGTAGTTTACTGTATGTAACTATTTTGTAGCAGCGTTAGAATGAGCTGGAAGACTGCATCCAGCTCGGTTTTGCATTCAGCCATTTCACTATATGCAAGTTTTGACCTTGAAGCCAGGAGGTTTTTTACTTCATGTTTTGTGTTCTATATTAAAGGTATTCTTTACTTACAATCATGATGTATGATCATTTAGTTTGCTATATGGATATTTCATATAGTTTTGTAACACTTGCAGAAACTCATTAATTTTTATGTAATCAACAATATGAAAGTACAATTTTTTTTTATTTTCTGCAATTTACGTAAAATACTACAAATTGGCTAGTCAGAATTTGATTTTTCTTGCTAATATGATCAACTCAACTCTGACTAAAGACATTAAAGTGCACAGAAGAGGATAACTAAATCATAGAAGTATATTCGGGTGTTTAATATCTGTTCTTTGATTTCAGATATCAATCTCTGAATTTTATGCCTATGTTATAGTTTGTGATAGTGATTTGAAAACAATAAGCCTTACGTTTACTGTTTATTAGGGGAGAGACACTGTACTGGTTATTTAAGAGTTACAAAGAATCTAAAGGTTGTTTGATTTTTTTACAAATTCAATTAATGTATTATTTGTTCAGTTTTGGGAATATACGAGGACTTTGAAATACGAAAATATTTATATTCCTCCACACTTTTAATCACACATATGGAAATGACCTCATGGTTGTGTTTTATCATTAACTTCTGGAAATATTATGGTAAACAATATCTAATATGCTAGTTCCTATTAAAAGGACAGACTCCCGAGTAATTCTTTTAGCTGTTCTACTACAGGTTAAGTTATGAAATAATATTGCTGTGAACATATGGCAAAGGTGAAACTTACTGGCTTCCCCCCTCCCCCCCCCAAGTGCTCTGTCATTTACTGAGCATTTGAATTTTGCTGTACTGCAATTCAGGAAAAAAGTCTGGGTATAACCATTTGTATTTTCAGGAAAAAGACGTTTTTTTCAGGCAATTGCTAGAACGCATGATAGATAGCTTGGTAGATCCTGTATTCATCTTACCCAATGGAGGTAGGTGCCTTCGTGAGTGCCTAGAAGTTAGAAAAGTAGAAGCTTTAGTCTACCTCTGTGTTTGGAGGAAGTAAAGCTTTATCCAGAAGGAAACCCAGACCGTGTAAAGTTGGTGTTGTCAATTCTGGTAGATACTTTCTGCTTCATCCTTGATGGTGACTCTTCAGTCTTGGACAACATACTCCAGGTGTGGACACTTGCATTGGGCTGCCTGGATTGTGCTCTCAGCGCTTTTTTGCGTGTTTTGTTTTGTTCTGTGACACGTCCTTTCTTAAGACACCGATTGCTTGTGGTCCCCGCGTTCCCCCCGTAGCTTTGCCCAGATATTTTGACTCTAAGCTCGTTTGTTCTTTTGGTAACACTTCACCCAGTGTGACTGGACCAAGAGGAAAAGAGTGCTCTTTTAACACCTTCTTATTACCTCTTTCCATTCCTCCTCCTTTCCTTCTTTTTTGCTAATACAAGTATTTAGCTATTTCCTTCCCTGAAGAAAGCTGCAATAAACTTGAGGGAGCTGAAGAAAAGCACGGCAAAGTGAACAAATCCCACGTGCTAATATTTTATTCTGAGAGGCAAAATGAAGGAAATGCCTATAGTTTTATTGAACAACAATTCAAAGCAATACATCTGGGTAAAAAATAATAGCAACTGATTGAAATAAGAAGTAGTAGTAAATTAAGAAAAATCTCTTTGGTTCTTGTTTCTTGCTCGCTAATGTTGTATGGATTTCTCAACTGCGTAATCTGGAAAAATTATGTAGCGTTTGTTCGCTTTAGAAGAAAATTACACATACTTGAGGTATAGAACACATTAAACCCAAGTTGCACCTCTTTTCTTTACCGTGTTTATGCTTATTTTATTGGTAGAAAGACAGAGATGAGTTACTGAGCCAAGGTTCAGTACTGAATATCGAATACTTGAGGAACAGGCTTGAAATCCATTTTGCTAAGGGGAAACCTACTGCAACAGTGGAGTTGAAGGGATAAGATATGGATTCAAAAAGATTACTAAACTTAAAAGATTTTCTAGAGAAATACTAGTCTTTGATAGAAAAGAGAAAAAAAAACCCAAACCTTAATAGAGTTTAAGTTTAGATCTATATTTTAGCCTCATTTATTTATAGTTAATATATGTGGTTAAATCCGGTGGTGCAGACAAAAATGTATGGAGAAACTGAAAAAGCTCAAACTGAGTAAATCTTGCATTTTGCTGTAGTGTGGTGAGACAGAGTATAGAATCTTAATAACAGTAAAATTTAAGGAAATAAAAACTTCTTTAAAGCTCTACCGGGTGTACGTAGCTGCACATTTAATACTGTATAGTAGGTTAAATTTATGTAATTCCTTATCGACTGTATCTGCAAAATGTATTTATTGCAGATAAGGTTGTTCTCGGCCATCTAACTTCAAGACATTTACTTTATTTTGGTTTGTGGTGTGTTGGTCGAGAAGTTGCTGTAGTATGCAGCTTGTCTTTTGTTTCACTGTGTGCTGAATACACAGTTTGATTTCTTTTATTGGATTACATGCTTCAGTTCAGCATAAATTCATGCAGTAGAAAAATACACGTTAAAATAGATTGTTTACTCTTCAGTAAAATACTGGTACGTTTTTGTAGGTTTAGTGTGATAAATCCGCGATGCAAATATTTATAGCCAACATGCAGCATTGTGGAGTTTTAGTCAATAATAGAAATGGAAAGATTTCTTAGAACTTTTTTAGAAAACAAGACGGGCATAGTCTTTGTGCGATATATTTAGGTCATAAGGGACATCTGCTAAGGATAATTTTTTAACACTTGCTAACAATCCTAATATAATATGGCCTATTCATCAGTCATATTGTTCCTGACTTGGCTAGTGTGGATTTTAGTGATTCCCGATGTGCATTCAGACTCTCTTAATTGCTAGTTTCTTGCTGTTCTATCTTATTGTTTTGTAGGACAATGCATAAGCGGGCACAGAATAATCAAAATGGTTTCCCTGGCCATATTAGGCACCTCACAGAGATATATTTGCTGTGCGATGTGTGCATGTTTTTGCAAGTGGAAGTCTCGTTGAAACAAAATAAATCTTAAGGGGGAAATAATTCAACAAGATTTGAACATGCTATTCCATATGTGTGTTTGAATATATGTATATTTAAAAATATACGTGTGTGGGTGCATATATTTTTTTTTATATATATATATATCAATCAAACTCTAATCTGTGTGATACATCTTGGAGCTTTTATACTGTGCATTTATGCAGCAGAGAAATTAGAGGGGTGAGTTAGGGAGGCACTACAGACACTGAACACGAGGATTTGAGAGATCTCGATAAACTGTTATATTGTGCCAGTTTTGTGCCTTTGGTTTGGAAAGAAAAGCTGGTTCAGAGATATTTGCAGTATAACTGAGATCTAATCTTTTATGTTCTTGTGAACTCGGAACTTCACTTAGCTGTAAGGCGTTTGACTCCTGAAGAGGTGCACGAAAGGTTCCTCGAACGAGCACATGCGAGCCAGCCAGGCAGATGGGCAACGCCGGGCTTCGTTGTTTGAGGGGATAGAGGTTGTGGTGGGGTTTAGGTTTGGATATGGTGAAACAGGAAAGCTGACCAGCTGAAGTCTGGCAAAATTACTAAAAAGGGTATTTGCAATTTGATTTCCACGTGTAGATGGAAATAGATGCTCGTTGGTTTTGGTTTGTTTTTTTTTTCCCCTTCTCCCTAGGACAGTTGTTTTTTGGTGTTTTTAATTTATTTATTTTATTTTTACTTTTTTTTTTTTTTAGCAGTTTGTATTGCTCCGTACTGTGTTCTTATCTACCAGTAGAGTCATAGCTGTTTGGTGCTTTCAGATAGCTGTTCTAATCATTAAGTGTTTTATCTTAATCCAGTTCGTGCAACTCTGAACTGTTTGTGATAGTGAAAAAAAAAAAAAGTAGAAATTGTAGCTTTTGCAGCAGGTTAGGGGAAGCTTTCTTTAGAGCTTACTCCAGGTGTTGCATCTTGTTTAAACTGAAGTCTTACCCCTCTGATCAATTTTGTAAGGAAACAAAAGGAATTTATTTGCTAGATTTGTTGCTCTCATTTTTACTCAGTTGTCTTAGCCAAGTACGATAGATGATCTTTAAAATCCCACATAGCTGCAAAACATGAAAATATTTCTTTTTCCTAATTCTTTAAGTGATTTTTAGTTCTGCTCTAGCAAAGCATGTTTAGGAAAATTGGTTTGGGCTATTAAAGCAATACCAGTGATCAGGAATAAATCAGCTGGTGGCTATTAAGTCAGTTGTTGAATACAGTTGAAAGACCATATTCTACGCAAATGTTGATTTCATATATATAGCTGTGTATGACTTAATTGAAGAATTTTATCGGATTTCATAGTTGTTCTCCACATTAAATAGTTGAGAATTTGATTCATCTATGCACCGTTGATTAAAACAGTTTGGCAAAAGCTTGATGTAAATTGCTTTACTTCAAGTATACTTTATGCAATGTACAGCGTAAGCATAGAGCTGCTGATTTTCTGTGGCTGCAGCCTGGGAGAAAGGGCTGAGGGAAGAGTGTTTGAGAAGGGAACTGCAGCCGCTGTTGTAAGGATGCGGTTTGGACACTGGGTGCCACTCCTGGTACACACTGAGCCTCCAAAGCCTTTCTCACGCGGTGGAACAAGCAGCACGCTTAAAAATGGAGGTCTTTGTTACTCAGGAAATTCTGAAGGTCTTCGTCCCCTGAGCCAAGTGGTTCTTCTAGTTGAAAAACATATTCCTGAGTGGTACAAGGAGTAATTAAAGCTAGAAGGGCAGGATTTTTTTATTATTATTTTAATTCTACTGAGGATGATTTTCTAGACTTGATGTGTTCCTCTCTGGTTATATAGCTCTCATCATGTACAAAAAAGACAAGGTCGCAGGGCCAGGTATTCAGAAACTAGACCAAACATGGCAATTCTCCTCAGGAATAGGAAGAATAATTTCCAAAGCAAAAAAATAGGAATGAAATATCTCCTTGGAAATTTTTGGTGTTTTTTTGTTGTGTGGTCGGTTTTCTTTTTTTTTCTTTTTTTTTTTTTTCTTATGTCTTTTGGTCATGTGCTTGTTAGAATAGCACAGTGTCGAAAATGATTGAGTGGTTTGTTACTGATGGAAGACTAGATGAAAAAAAAGTTGAGGATCGGTTTGGGATTAATCAATTTACAGAAACTAGAATTGGAGTCATATAGCGACGATTTCCAATAGGTACCAAGTGCTGAAGATAAGAGAAGTGCTGAGGAGATGGAGTGAGGAGGTGGGAGTAAGAAGTGTTCAGATGTAAATTGGAACAAAGTTAGTGCTCCCATCCTGAAAGCTGTGTAGCTCTCAAACTGGGCAGCATAATGTGATTTATGCTTTACTGTGCTCATGCCCGCAGGCGTCAGCAGGCTCTGGGTGTCCTCAACATTGTACAAACACATACTTGCTCAAACGTTTTAGAAACGACACAGGAGTTTAGGTGTCCAGGTCCTAATGGCTTTCAGTGGAATATTGGCATCTCTACCTGGCTAATTTGGAAACTGAAATTTCAGTTATAACTGAAAGGCAAATGGATGTTTGGAACACTAAATGCCATAGCATTTTAAAAATGTTAGACTTCGAAACCTGATTTCCATGCAAAAATTTTATCCACTCTTGTTTGAAGAGGAATTGGAATAGTGGGTCAGAAATTAAAATGTCCTTGGAGGGGAGGGAAAGCAAGACACTACTTGAAATAACGAACGGCAGGGTGAGGGATGACAGAGTTCCTTGTAAAATTCTACTTTGATGCAGTGGTGCAGAATTAAAAACAAAAAGTCCCTCCGTCCTCAAATGTAGAAATTTGAGCTCTTGGTTTTACTTTTTAAAATGACATTTGAAAACGGGTTCCTGTTATTCACAGTGCTCCATTCTGTGACATTTGACTGAATCTTCCAAGCCACTTTTCTTATAATGATGTTTCAAGTGAAAAATTAATTGATGTATTTGGATGTATAAAGCACAAAGTTAAAATGAGGAATAAATGTCAAATCATCTTTTTTTTTTTTTTGTCTGCTTGCTGACAGCAAGCAGAGCTTATACTCCTTTTAAAGGTAAAGACTTTCAAAAGTAGTTAAAAATACTGACTGTGGTTTTAATTGAAACTTGCGTATTAAGTCTGTTAAAGTTGCTATTAAATTTTTTGGACTTTCCAGGACAAACACAATGGCCCACAGAAAACTATGGCAAACATGAGTCATTTGGTATCTCCTTTGTAATTAGCTAAGCTTTATGTAGATAGTGAATAATACAAAGCCACATTGGTTTCTGTGGTTTTGCCAACTGTGGCAAAAAGCCTGACTCTTAAAATAAGTATTTTTTAACTTTTTTTTTCTTTTAAATTAGACCTTCTTATCGAAAGGCACCAGATACATAAGCAGAGCCAGGAATGAAAGAACTGGCAACAAACCTTCTTTTGTTGTCACCTGGAAATCTGTTAAATGGGCCACTTGAAATAATGAGTACGGCGTATGATAAGCCAGAGCCACCTGGGTTTTATTAGGCTACTCAATGCTTTGATCACAACTTTCTTTAAAGAGTTGTCTGTTTATAGTGTCAATGTTCCTTGTCATCGCTGAGATTTAGATTTTAATCTGACACAATACAAAGAGGGATTGCTAAAACCAAGGCAGTACTCAAATCAGAAATTGGTGTGGGAGAGATGCTAGTTCAAATTGTCAACCTTGAGACAAAGGCACCTGTTAAACAAGCCCTGTAATCTGAAACAGTAAATGATTTTCAGCGGATGTGGGACACATCTGCATCGTGCCGTGGAGAGCAGTGGTAATAACTGAGGCTTGCTGGGAGCAGACAGAGGAGTTCACATGGAGCGGTTGCGCTGCCGTCTTGGGTGGAGGGATCAGGGTGGGCATCAATAAGGAGGTGTGTACGTTGGCGTGTTGCAGCCGTGTCCCTTAGGAGCTGGTGTCACGAGTAAGCACGGCTGCATCGCCATCTGCACAGCTCTGCATTGCACCGTGAAACAGCCAGCTTCTGGTCCAGCGTTTGGTTCCCAGCACTGCCCTCTGTACGACGTGAATGTGCTCCTTACAATTTTCCTTTGGTTTCCCTTCATGCATTTAAGTGGCACTTTAACATGAAAGAAGGAACACTTAGTTCCATCCTCTGATCCTGCTCATTTTTGTTAATAAATTAATAAAATCTGATCCATCTTAATAACTCGAATATGGGAAGTATCTGTCTTCATTTTTAATAAAATTTTGACGTGTCAAATAAGGGCAGTGAAGCTGGTGAAGGGTCTAGAGCACAAGTCCTGCGAGGAGCGGCTGAGGGAGCTGGGGTTGTTCAGCCTGGAGAAAGGGAGGCTGAGGGGAGACCTTATCGCTCTCTACAACTACCTGAAAGGAGGGTGCAGCCAGGTGGGGGTCGGTCTCTTTTCCCAAGTAACAAGTGATGAGAGAAGACAGCCTCAAGTTGCACCAGGGGAGGTTTAGGTTGGATATTAGGAAAAAATTCTTCACCAAAAGGGTTGTTAAGTGCTAGAACAGGCTGCCCAGGGCAGTGGTTGAGTCACCATCCCTGGAAGTATTTAAGAGACATGTAGATGTGGCAACTGGGGACATGGTTTAGTGGTGGGTTTTGGCAGTGTTAGGTTTATGGTTGGACTCAATGATCTTAAAGGTCTTTTCCAACCTAAATGATTCTGTGATGCAGTTTTGCAGAGATGAAATCATAGCATAGTTTGGGTTGGAAGGGACCTTTAATGGTCATCTAGTCCAACCCCTTCGCAATGAGCAGGGACATCTTCCACTAATCATGTTGCTCAGAGCCCCGTCCAACCTGACCTTGAATGTTTCCAGGGACGGGGCATCTACCACCTCTCTGGGCAACCTGTGCCAGTGCCCCACCACCCTCATTGTAAAGAACTTCATCCTTATATCTAGTCTAAATCTTCCCTTTTTTAGTTTAAAACCGTTAGCCCTTGTCCTATCGCAACAGGCGCTGCTAAAAAATTTGTCCTCATCTCTCTCATAAGCCCTGTTTTCAGTACTGAAAGTCTGCAATAAGGTCTCCCTGGAGCCTTCTCTTCTCCGGCCTGAACAACCCCAACTCTCTCAGCCTGTCTTCGTAAGAGAGGTGCTCCTATGTGGAACAAAACCGGGTGCTGTCTGTGTGACCCCATGTGGTGGGGTCTCAGCGGAGTAGAGGGGCAGAATCACCTCCCTTGACCTTCTGGTCACGCTTCTTTTGATGTGAGTGCACATTGTCGGCCTGGGTCCAGCTTTCTATCCACCAGTACCCCCAAGTCCTTCTTGTCTCAATCCCTTCATCCCTCAGCCTGTACCGAAACCCAGGTGCAGGACCACACGAGGTTCCTGTGGGCCCACTTCTTAAGTTTATCCAGGTCCCTCTGAAATAAAACCATCACATACAAAATACCTAGGTTGTAACTTTTTGAGACTTTGCTGATTGGCAGAGTTAAGAGAACTGCGTGTTTGATAGCGTCTGTGCATTTGGTTTTGTTGTGGATACTTAAGCATATTATTCTGCCTCTAACAGTACTACTTTTCTTGCTGAGTTTATCAGGTACTCGGCACTGAGGCTGAAAATAACTTTTTTTTCTATTTTTTTTTTTTAAGTACATAACAAGATAACAGCTAATGCTTAATAATATCGAGGGAGGGTGAGGTGAGTCGGGAGGAGAAAGACTTTACGGGTAGTGGTAGGCTATGGCAGGTCGAGGGGAGGTCTGGGGAGGTCTCACAGGATACGTCAGCCAAGGGCTCGCTACGACCAATATGTAATGGAAGGAAACAGCTATCAAATGACTTTTAGCTCAGTCCCTATGATTTTGATATCCTATTTATCCTGAATTCGAAAGAGACTTTTAAATTACCAAAAATCTATGCTTTTCAACATCCGTAATGTGTTCAACTTGTGCGGTAATGTTTTCCATACACACACACCCCACCCTCCAATGTGGAAGTTTTCATTTGTGAAGGGATTGATAGGAAGGTGGTTTGATTTCACTGAAAATATTTAGAGTTATGAAATGGAAACCTGGACTTTGTATGAAAACATCTTGAAAGTTGTAGTTCAAGTTATCTCAAAATTGCGTAAAGGAGAAAAAATGTTTTACTTTTCATTATTTGGTGTTTTACTCAGTTGTGTATGTTGCAGTTTTTCCGCTTTTGACACAGTGGAAAGTAGTTGATGTGAACATGGTAAGCACAGTGTAATGTCCAAATGTCTTTGAGATCACAGGCATATGATAATATCAGAACATGTCATTTGGGGATGATGGGGGGGTAGGTGGAAAACAGGGCAAATCCTCCCCACTTTTGATTTTTTTTCTTGTTTTCAAATTATATTCAAATGTTAAAGCCTTCATATATTTTTTTTTTTGTAAAATCAAATTTTTCCTTGATATTTTTTAGGAATTTGAGTGTAAAATTTAAAGTTCATTAAATATATGCAAGCACCTGTTTCATTAAGCCATGTTTTCTCTTTCAGGACAAATAAAGTTTAATTATTAAGCTAAATATTTAATTAGTTTTAATGTTGACAATTTTTTTGCGTGCAAAGAAATGCTGTGATCTTAGTTAAAATAGCAGCAGTTCTGTGTTTTCAGTGCAGTGTATATATACCGTGTGCAGTGTATATATCCCCTCCTTCCTTATTTCACACCTCCTTTCTTCAGAAGTTCTCATCGTTGTGTCTCTGTCCTTCAGCTCGCTTCAAAGCTTGGTCAGACCTTCAAACGCATGTCCGCAGGAGATGCTGGACTGACTTGCGTGGACCCAAGTCCTCGAACTCCTGCCAGTTGTGCTGCAGTAATTAGCAAGGGCTGAGCAGGTAGGGTCCTCTTCCACGTCTCTTCCAGTGAGATCTGGAGCCCAGCCCTTGCTTGTAAAGGCGTGAACTGGGAAGTGCCGTAGAAATGGGGATAGACCCGTGACTGCCTGTGGTTAGCTGGACCTAGCCCATGTATTTAAGAGACTTTCAGGTATCTTACACAATGAGTCTGTTTCTATCTGGATCAGTTTTCAAACGTGGTATTACACTTAATGTTAAAAGGGTATTGGCCAAACAAAGCAAACAGTAGCCATCAATTTTTATTTTCAAATGTCAAAGCATAATATTAATGTACAGCCCCAGTTCCCATTAACTCTTTTTTTTAAGTTAGCTAAAATAGTGACACAACTTCCACCATAGTCTTAAGTCTTTCTGCCAAATATGTGTGTTTAAGTATGGAAACGAGTTGATCAAATTATTTGTTTATTGTAAATTTGCATAAAAATTGTGGTAGTTACTTTTAACGGCGCACTTTTGTATAAGCCACTGTTGGGAAAGGTGCTGCTGAATTCGGGGCCTTCGTCTCAGGTAGACTTTTTTCTTTTTGTTTCCTCCGAAGGTCTTGCAGATCTTTGGCTCAGATAAAGGCCCATCCCCATTTTTTAAAACATTACAGGAAACTGTTACGGAAATAAAGTAATACAGCTTCCATTCTCATGGAAGATCACTGTCATATCTTGATAAAAATGAGATCACCGTTCTGGTTTTATCAAGAAATGGCTAAAAGTGTTAAGAGAATTGTAGACACGGTTGAATAAATAAAGCTTTCACTGAAGTTATTTACTAATACTAACTATATTTTGTCTATAAATCCATTCAAACTCCTACAAATTAACAAAAACCCACCATTTTTGTTAGGTAGTAAGATAATTAATGCATCGTGACATGAGCAACATAATTGATCAGGTGCTTTTAAACACTTCAGCATTCTTTTAATTTAGAAAGTATTAAACATTTAGAAGTGCCGTTGGTATTTTTCTTCCCAGAATACTTTTCTTCTCCCGTCAGGACTTCTGTAAACGTATATGCGTGCTTCTCTTTGTCTCTGTGTAGCAGAAAGGTGTATAGCGCACTGAACATCTATAAAACGCTATTGCTGTTGGCTCTGCGAAAAGGGAAAAATATTCAAAAGAGACTTGGAAGAAAAGAATGGAAAGGGACCTCGGTTTCAGGCCTGGGGAACTGCACAGCACTTCTGAGCTGCTGGAAGAAAAAAGAAAAGGCTTTGTTTATACTAGTAAATCATCACTAGGAGCTATAGCGAATGCAGAGCTACAGCGGATAGGGCCAGTGTTGTGTAACTTTGATCATCATTATGGTTTGTTTTGCATTTCCTTCCTAGTGTCCCACCAGGCCGCCTTTGAATCAGCTTTGTTGTCGTCATGTCACCCACACTTGCAGACTCCGAAACTGCTGTTCTTCCGTCCTATCTGGAACCTTGCAAATGCTGTGTTTTCTTTAACTTTCTAAAGTGTTTTGCTTTTTCTTTTTTTTTTTTTTTTTATTTCCGTCTGTCGTATGGAATATCACTTTATGGTGAATTAATTTTTACCGCCACCTCTTTTCTAATGTCTCTCCCATCTCCCACCCAGATTATGGCGTTAGGGTAACGGTTGATTTACAGCTATTTTCATCTCCCTCCTTGATCTTCCTCTTTCCTTCCCCCAGCCTGTCCCATTAACGCAGAGCAGACCTGCCCTTGCTTGCACCGCTGCTCTTTCCCCCGCACTCCTCTTTGAAGCCTTTTCTCTCCTCGATCCTCTGACCTGCAGCCCAGGCTGATAAAAGCGCCATCTCGTTGCTGCACCGTCCTTTCTGCCGCCTCTGCTGGATCCCTATCACCGGCGAATCGGGACTGCGAGTTCCCAGTGTTTGTGTTGCTGCCTGCTCCAAAGTTAAGATCTGTTTTATTAATTTAGACGGAAGGCTTCATCTAATATATTATTTAAATAACATTATGATGGATGAAGTGTAAGCGTTAGAACTGGTTGTAGACCCAACGCACGTTCTGAAAAGTATGCAATTAAAAGTTAAACTTACAAAGATGGCCAGTGATCCTTTTGCTCCTCCTACGCTACAGCTTTCCTGTGAGTTAGATGGTATCTGGCAATGTATCTGTTACATGCAGCTGACAGAAGTTTCACGGATTTCGTAGTAGTGCAGCCAAAAACGCGATGCCTGCGTGCAGCTCGCAGGCTGTGTATTTGGGCAGCCGACCTGAAGCTGCAGATGTCTTGAACCGAATGCCCTGTTTCATGCAGGAAAATGTAGGTAGCCCAACCACAAAAGTGCACTGTGTCTGAGATGTCTGCTGCGGGGCACCAAGCCAGCGTATGTAGTAGGGAGTTTAAATGGTTGTAAAGCTGCCAACACGAGGTAGAAGGTGGGATAAGAGAATGATTTGTACCTGGAGTGTGAGATTAATACCCTGCACTTGCATAGCACCTTTCATTTGAGGATCTTGGCACGCTTTATGATCAGTTAATTGCCTCATAACCTCTCTGTGAGGTAAACTATCACTAGTTTACAGTTAAAGAAACTGATGCAGAGAAGGATTTAAGTAACTTCTTTGGGGTGCCTGGGTAGTTGTGGGAGAAACCTGTGAACTTTGTCTCGTGCTAATTTTGGAATGTCTAAACATCACAACACTTGATTTCCCTAAACAAAAGTCAGTAACTGATTCTCGCTCTTTCTTGCTCCTCCAGCTCTTCAGTTGTGTGGGTTCCTTTCCTGTGGTTTTTTCCCCTGTGGTCCTTTGAACAGCGGGCTTACAGGTGGCAGCTGTAGGGAACCGTTGGGAAGGGAAACGAAGCGCTCTTTTAACTCTGAGTTACGAGCACTGCAACTTGTCTGTCTTTTTTAGATGCTAAGAGCAGAGTTTTACCATGAAAAGAATTGAAGTCTTTGGACTTTCTTCCCGTTCCCTTCGACATACAGCTGGCTTAAGGCTTCTCCCTTTGTTCCCTATTGTTCTTGTCACTTAGAGAAATCATAAACCCGTAATCCTGTAGTGCCTGAGTTACCATGCTCATTTGCTAAATGTATGTATTGCTGGTGAGGTCTGGCGATGCTGGGTGAGCTCGACATTGCTAATTAGTAATGCTCAGGTCAAGGTATGGCTTTTGTCTCTGTTAGAACTTACAAGCATTAAATAAAATTACATTTCTGTTTTAGTGTATGAACGCAACCCTCTGTGGCCCAAAGAAAACTTTCACAGTTAGTTTATTCCTAATTTGCCTTTTTCGCGTTAGGAATAAAAGTATCGGGGCTATCTTCTTAATTGCTTTTGCCATGTCTCTATAAAACTTCTGCTTCTCTATACTGGTTATAAAGGCAGGAGTAAGCAGAATTTAATATGTGCTGGGAAAGGATACATTGGATATTTGGTTGAAGAGGTGTTGGAATATGAAAATTAAATTTATCTTTTGGGGAAACAGTGCTAAAGGCTGCATCCTTCGTAGTAGTATATATCAGAAGCTATCTTTAGAAAGGTGACTGAGAGTAGTAATTCTTAAGATAGAAAAGTACTTCAAAAATTTTTGGAACTATGACAATTTATATTCTGGTTTGAAGTATAGATAGGTAAAAATGGGCACTGCCTGCACACCCCCACAACCCCCAACTTCACGAACCGTGATTTCCTTATTACGTGTGCCAGTTCTTGTTAGTTGATAGTTTTAAGACACTGGACAATGAGAGGTGGTGAAAGAAAGCTGGTATTAACCATGAGCTCCATAAGCAAAACACGTTTTTTGACCTTGTCTTTGGAGAAGAAAAAGAAAAAAGTAAACAGGACTTTCCCTTAAGATACTTCAGACTTGAAAAGACTGATAATTGCTTTTAATCTTTAATTTCAGCTGCTGTTACCTCACACGATAAAGTAATTTTTCTTCTGCTTCTTAATATGCAATAACGCATCTCATGCTGCTAGGCAAAATCATAAGGTCAAATATTCAAGACAGACAAAATTTTTGTTATTTACGTATTTTTTTTTTTTTAAACCCAAACCTACTGTTTAATTATTCTGTTTTTCTGATCTGCATCTATTTCAGCAAAGCTACACGGTGGTACTTCCTTAAAATAAGAGCAACTAGAGCTGAACATAATTTAACTAGTTTCTTAAAGAGAGATCTTCTGAAACTGATGTACAAAGCTTCTCTTTGTTACAGGAGGCAATTTTAGAAACTTCTTAGATGGCACAAGGATAACTGTTGTGATGGAAAAGGTAATGGATTATTTCCAGGGAGAAAATTTACCAGCTTTAAGTTCAAAAAACAAAATGTTGAGTGGTTTTCAGCTAGATGCATCTGCTGATGCTGTTTTTAAAAGTGATGCTTTTACTCCTGTAACGTACTGCGTGCATGTAATATTAACCAGCTCACTCTACCTTATCATCCTGACTCCAAGGAAATTAATTAGGGTCACATTAGGTGTGTTGCAAATTTCAGGGGTTCATACTGGTAAGCATTTGAACTCGCATGATGGCGAGCTGGGCAGGATTAATCCCTTGTCTTGTAAATGTACCTGCAAACCTCCTGACCATGGATGGCCGTTTTCTTCTACCGCTTAGTGGTACTTGTTCTGCATTTGGGGTGTAATTAAAAAGCAGGCATTGCTGGAGTACCTGTTGCTGTAGCCTCAGTAAAATTATGGTCATCTTAAAGAAAAACAAACACCTATGGTTGTTTTTCTCTTCTGTGTAGTACAAAATGTATGGTGGTGTGGGGTTTTTTATTCATTTATGGGCTCCTCCTGCATGAGGTTTCTCTCCCGACAGACTTGCATGCGTTTTTCATTGTTGAAATGGTACTGATGCATCGCCCATTTTCAGTGCTCAGTTAATTTGTCACACAGAAGATAACTGACTCTGCTGGCCATAAAATTTGCTTTATTGCCAATACATTTAAACACTTCTGATTAACTTTTATTGGGGTCATTTTATTAAATTTGATGCCAGTGAGTATCATGCTGAGGTAAAGATTGCTACTTCAGATGCCACAAATTTTATTAAATTGTTATCTGAGAGCATGGTGGTCTTTTGTTCCTGGCCGGGCCATCAATTTGATTTGGAATCTGGCAAAAGAACACGTTCTTTCCTTTTATATTGGTATCATGCTAAGTAGTAGGGCCTCCCAAATGCTTTACACAGTTATTTTTAAAAGATGCAGAAAACCCCAGAAATATGAAGAGACTTCTTTTAAAAGCTTGAATGGCTCATTTGAAGAACAAATTTATTTGCGCTCTCTCATCTACAAGAGAGTTCAGAAAATAATAATGCCTAAGAAAACGTACCTCTTTGCAGGTAGTTTTATTGTCTTTACAGAAAATAATCCAGCTGACCTATTTGAAACACATATTTGCTGTTTCCCTTCACAGTGGGCTGGAAATGAAGTTTTTAGTATTTAATGATTCAGCCCTGGAGGAGATTTTTTAAGTTTATTTATTTTTTAACTGAACTGGCTACTTTTAGTGCAAGTTAATTAGATTTTACTCCCAAGCAGAGTAAGACTGCAGTAGTCTCGCTGCAGCTCAATATTGATTTGAAGATTACATTTTATTAAATTATACTTTAAAAATAAATACATTTTCATTATTTAAGAAACACTGCTGGTAGAAGTAGCTGTTCTTATTTTTATTGATAATAAATAGATTTTATATAACGTAATGGATGTTATATGATTCTATATCATGAAGACCTTACGTGGTAATTAATTGATACCATAGCAGTCAAATGGTATCACAGGTCCATTCTGCTGAGGAGTAGAGACACGCCAAGGAGTTACATGCTGGGACTTGAACAGACCAAGGAGGTTATTATTAATTTTAAGTAGTAAATGGGCTACTAGGTAATGTTTACCTACAATTTATACTGGCAAAAAAGAATGTATTTAATAGGTTTTTTGGAGAAAATTTTAGATGGATTAGCCCCGGTCCCCAGTGGTAAATAGAAAGGCGAAGCATGATTGGCAAAACGTCCCAAAGAGTAATGCTTAAGAGAAAGCAGAAGATGATCACTATTACTTTTATATTTACAAGATGATAATTTACTACTTCTGTATTTACTCAGTGAGTGTTGCATAAGTAAACAGGCAAAGCTTTAACAGCAGGGACAATGGAAAAAATGGGCATTAAATTGGCTGAGCGAGGGATCACAGCAATAAGTGGAGAGAGAGAAGAGGAGAATTTATACCTGAAGAAATAATGTATTTACTGTGATGTGAGTTGTAATTTGGTGTTATTGGGACTGAAATGGTGTCGGGAAGTAGAAGTTATAAGGCAAAGTATTGGTCTTTCTTTTTGAGCATAGTCTCTCTTTTCATAAAGATAAGGATAAAATGGGTAAGTTTATTTCCTGCATTGTAAAAATCGAAGGATTTGATTCAGTGCATAAAAACAGCATTTGAGAAATTTGATGAACTGTGTGCTAAGTGATTATTTTACCTCCACGAGAGACCCTGAGGGCCTGCAAGTTTTTGACACTAAGGGAAATGTGTAATTCTTTAAAACAACTCCTGCTGCTAACCTAAGTAAAGAGAGAACTTTCGTATGAAAACCTAATATGTGTGTTCCTTTAGTCACGCCAGAAATGTAGATATGGTGTTTCATGAGGCTTTTCTGTGGCTACCAGTAACACAATTGCTGAACATCTGACAGCAATGTTTGTATTTCACCATAAATTGGTAATAATCTGTGCTTTGGATGAGAAGATGATAATAATCTTTTGCCTTGTGTCACCTAATCTGATTTTCAATTTTTCAGTTACATAAACGCTACAAAATCAAAACGTGGGCATCTGTTCTAGAACATTTGGTGATTTCTTTTTTAATAGTAATTTCTATATTCAGTTTGTGTCTTCTGTTAAAAAAGATTTTAAATTTTTTTTTCCTCAGGCTTTCATGGAGTAATCTTCCTTTCCCTTCATATTAAACCATGGCTTTCCTTGCCTAAAAATGAAGGAAATAGCTGTGAAATGTCTAATTTCTTGAGCATTAAGTAGTTCTTTATGTGAAGAGCTAAACCATACCGCCCACCTCCCTTTTTTCCAGAGGAGCATGCTTTTTATGCTTCTTAAAAAGTACCAAAAAATACTTTTATCATTATGTGCTCCATCATGGCAGACTGTGTTTCATGATAAACACATCTAAGGTACAGATTACAAAACCTCAGCGTACTGCAGGGATGTTATGGAAGGTAATCTGTCAACATACTAGGAAAGATGTTTGCTTCTACTCAACAAAACCAGATTATTTTCTTAAGCAAGAGAGATGTTTATACAAAATATTGTCACTTCAGGATACATATGAAGTTAATGACTAGATGAATCTGTTTGAGGTGCCATCAGATGGTGGTATGCATTTTTTGGCACACCATACTTCCTAGTATTCTGATGTTTCGGGCCAGATCTTATTTTAAACATAATTTATCTGAAAACTGGGCATGTAAATTGTGTTCTCCCTCCACCCCCCCACCCCCCACCCCCCCCAACAGAAACATGCTTTTTGAAAATTTTGTCTGAGATGTTTAACTAAGTCAAGTCATTGTAAAACCAACTGGAGAACGAGAGCTGAACGGATAGGAGAGTCACAGTATTGGAAGTTTGCTCTGTCTGCTGTTTTCTGTGGGAATATTTTATTTTCTTTACAAGTAAGAAGAAAATAAATTGCAGTAAACTGCTATAGCTGGATGGCCTTCATGGAAGTTGAAAAAGAAAGAAAAACAGCTGACCTGCTAATAGATTGTATAATTTGTTACTGAAAAAAGGGTACTTCACAGTTACTAAAAGACAGTGGACAATATTATAACCAGCTAGAGGAAAATAGGTTGTAAGTCATTCCAAAATAAATAAAGCTTGTGGTTCTTACTGTGATACTGAAGGGGGGGGTTGGGGGGGGAGTAAAATCTTTAGAAATATTTTAACATGCTGTTTTTCTAAGTGTAATTCATTAATGACTCCAAAGTTTTTTTCCATGTAATTTGTATGTCAGTTATGACTAATGGAAACAAAAATAAATTAAAAAAATCCCTCAGCTTTTCAGTTATTTTGTGTAAAATTGCACAAAAGATGGTGAATGAAGTCTGGTAGCTGCGCTGTTCCTTGCAGTGGACAGACTGAAGCAGGATTTTTAAGTATTTCTTTAGACTAAGACAACTACCTACCCAGTTCTGAAAATTTTACTGGTCTCAGATAATTGAGGGAAAGGACACTGACAAATTGAGTTGACCCTACTGTAGTCACACTCAACACTTAACACTGTGGACAGAAGGTATCCTACTGTTTTTTGACTTTTTAAAATTACATTAAAGTAATGTGTAGGTTTTTCTGGAACTTCTGGTCTTTTGGGTGTCTTGGTAGCTGTAGCTGCTGTGGACGTGGTGGGCAATAGCAGACAAAGGCAGCAGTTCACAAAGGTGGAGGAGGAGGGATGAGGCAGTAGCTTGTGCATGGCCCTTGAGAATATCTCCGAGGCTAAGTTTATTCTATCGAGACAGATGTCCCTAGGTTTGCTTTTCATTTATGAGAGGGAGAAGCTCAAAGAGAGTAGCTAATTTGGTGGCAGGGACGATCTCGACTGACACTTCACCCCGTAATGAGAAGGTACCTGTGACTTGGCCATAATAAAGGCACATCACTGAATGGAATTAAGCAACAAATGGTAAAAATAAATATTTACAGCAGTGCATAACCAACCTGTTAAATGTTGAAAGTATTTACTGAAGGAGATGATAATTTTTCATTCCAAGTTTATAAGGCTTGAGGTTACACCCTCACAGAAGCATGCAAGTGAAGAGAAGATAAGGTGAGATATCTTCTATTTGACAAGAGACAGGAATTATTTTTCAAGGTATAACAAACTTACAGTGTAACACCATTTGTTTTAAAATAAGGTACTAGCCTTTAATCCATTTTTTTCCTGTGCTTTAGCTGATGCATTTTGATTTTTTGCAAAACCCCCCTCATGAGTTCTTCGTTTAAACATGTTTTAAACTGTAATAGCACTTTTATGTTCCGTTGAGATGGAGGGGACTGTGTCTGTGAGTGTGTTTTTGTTTTTTTAAAAATTATATACTGAAACAGTTTTTAAAAAATATTCTAATATTACGGTACCTCAGCCTTTCTAGTGTCCAGTTTAATGAACTGCCTCCATTCAAACACAAGAATGTTTTCTCTGCTGTTTCTTACGTGTCTAAAAGCTGGGTGTCTCAGAGGATTTCGAGTCATTCACAAACTGCTCACTAATTTTTCATGGAATTCAGTCTTTTTTCCCTTAAATTACATTGAAGTGACTCAGAAGTTGTAAATGGGTCCGTCAGTTCCTAAGTGTCCTCCTCCCCACAACCTCCCATCAGTGGCGTAGCAGTTAAAACCTGTGTTAGAAAGGTGGGTCCAAAGGGGTTGCTGTACGTTTGTTTTTTGTGGTAGGATATTTGTTAAACCCAAATGTGGTCGCGTTGCCTTTGTGTGATGCCCCAGCTGCCATGTTTCCCTGCTTGGAAGTGCTAGCAACTTGAGTGTGGGTTAAAAACCAGACCTGATAAATTAATAGACTTTTATCAAGCTTCCTTTAGCATCCTGACAGAGGAGTGGTTTCTCAAAGAATAATTAGAAGGATTTACAGCTTGTATTGGACAACTCTTCATAAGCTTTTCTTCCTAAGTTTAGTTGAAATACTGCAAAAAGGTAACGGGGATGGGTATAGATATATATATTCCCGCCCACCCCAGTTGTCTTAATACTCTATTAGAGCATATTAAAGCACTTCTATAGGAGAACCGTCTATATCAGCTTTGTGAATTGATATGAAGAAATTATTGGTACGCTGGTCAAAGCCAAAGGAAAGCAAATGTCAGATTTATAATCAAGAAAATATCATCAAGAGATTGATTCATTTAATTGCTCATTTGTTTTAAGTTGTGAATGACTTCTCTGAAGGGTGGGTCTAGGATAGAATTTGAGAGGATCCCCACGTATGGACTGTAAGCAGTAGATTTAGTGAGCTTTATGTATCAATAAAAGCAGGTGTATTCAAAGGAGGGATTTTTCATGTAAAGTAAAGCTTGCTTGGAGTGACAAGAAAATGAGCCGTAGGGAATGTCAGACTAAGGAGGCAGACCAACTGAGAAAAAGAAAATATACTGGCTAGTTTTTATCAGCTGTCCTATTTAGAGAGGAAACTGAGAGCTTTTGAGAAATGGAGAAAAGGCGATTCAGGCTGTTGATACAGAGCCTGAGCTGGTGAAGTGATGTTCATTTAACAGGAAGATGCTCAAAGATGTCACCTCTTTAGAAGGGGCATAGAGGTGTAGCTGGTGCTATAGAAACGCTCATGCTGTTGTGATTTAATCTGGAGGATCAAGCTCAATTTGGGGACTTGATCCTGCATTTGCTGCAAAATTAAACATATGCTTCAATCCTTTTAATTGTTCTACTATTTTACCAGTCTCCCAAGAATGGAAATCTCTATTCTCTCTCTTTCTCACAAGAAATGCAATTCACAGTTGGAGTTTGAATAATGTGCTTTGTGATTCATCTTGTCCATATAGAGTTCTGCAGAGGGGAAGACATTTGCTTTGATGGTTCCTGTCTTGCCTTATTTCATGTAGATGTTAATTGGTCATAGAGCGTAATACAATGTGTACCATTATTTCCTCTGCATAATTTGATCCTCCTCGACCTGCCGACAGCACCACAAAGCTGTGTGTATGGGGGGAGTGGTTTGCAGGCACTGCGGGATGGGGAGAAGAATGCACAATGACTTAAAGCAAGATATGTCAACATTTCCAAGCCCTGTAACTCCACTTGGCTGTATAACTTTTCAGAGGAACTCTTCCCTAATAATTTAATTTTAAATAAAAATACTCAAATCAGTAATTCTAACTCCAAGCAGCCAGGAGACCCTGAGTATTAATGCGGTCTTCTATTGCATGTATTTCTATTTCAAACTGTTTTGGAGCTTTACTTTATCATTAGAGTACTTTGTGTATTGATACACACTAACCCTAAAATAACTATTTTAGTTGACAAAGCAAATGCCTAACCTTTACACAGCTTTTTACACAGAAGACTTTTTTCTTAAGAAAAGATTTATTCTTTTGGAATTCTGACACTCCTTTTTAATCATTTGCTGCATAAATCCTATATCCGTACGTAGGGCAGTCAGAGTAGAGATTTGTCCTCCTTCACATTCTAAACTTTAGTGAATTGAAGTTTCCAGTTAATGTCACGGGGCTCCTGCTTTGAGTTTTACAATCTTTTTTCAGTTTCTCGTATGTAGAAAACAAAGGAAGGCTGTACGTATGTATTATTTGATAAATTCTGTGAGTTCTGGATGACTTTAAATCATTTTAATGCTGTTTAAGTTTCTTTCTTGTGCTTCTCCTAACTAGTTACAGCTCTTATTAGGACGTGCATTACTCGGAGTAGACCATTTCATTGCACTGCCGTTTCTGAAGCAAATGATCGTTGTTACAGGGAGACCTTTGTAGGTAGTGTTTAATTTAAATATGTTCTTACAGCAGTCTCTTGGCTGTTAAATTTTGTAATTCAATCATCTGTCGTTCAGAGCTCACTCCCCGGCAAAGCAAATCTTAGGTAACAGAGCCATTTGTATTGTGGCCTGGAAGCAGCACTGTATTGATTAAGTTGGATGGTTTCAAGAATGGGAAATTAACCGTAACATGTAATTTACCCTTTCTTTGTTATTTTAGTAGGACAGGTTTTTTGAATGATGTATAACAACAAAAAAAATTGATTGGGTGTTTCTGGTTATGATACCGTTCATTCTAGAAGGAGTGATTTGTTGTCTGCAGGTGAACTTTCATAAGATGTGTAATTTAATCTCACAGCCGAGGGCCGGGAGGGGACCCGACTGTTCCTCCGGGCGCTTGGCTGCCTGTTCCTGCCTCCTCCCTTGCGTAGGATCTAGCGATTGCGTGACGGCAAAGTGAGTCAGAGTAGTTTGTTGATCCGCTGGAGAGTGAATCCAACAAGTTGATGCAGCTCACGGAGCTGGGGGAAGAGGAGGAATGAGTAGGGACCACCCATTTCATCAGCAATTTGGGCTAAAGGATAGAGTATAACATGAAACAATATCAGTTTTGTTCCCATCTCATTTACTTTGTTGTCTGGTAACACAGCGGAGAGTTTTATTTTATCATAAAATGATCAAGAGCTGTAAGCATTATTGGGGTGACTTGTTTTATTCTTAGCTAATATCTAGATTACATGTCAGCTACGGTAATTCTGAAATAAGCCCGAGCAAAATTATTATCTGTATCACAGCTGTAGGCTTATTTGTGAAATCATGTAGAAAAGCCGAGCAACTGTTGTGTTTCTTATTAAGGGAAGAACTAAATTTGAGCTCACAGAGACAGGTTAGCTGGGTATTTATCTTTAAATGATACTTTGCTTAAGATTCCTCCAAACTGCTGTACGTGGACAAAGTAGTGTAAACAAATAATGATTTATTAGACCCTAGCATACAAATTTCGTAAGGCAGTCCATGTCAAAATAACATTTTTGTCATTTGTACTGCTCTGGTTGGGTTTTCTTTGTCTTTGGGGTTTTTTTTTGTTTTGCCCCCACTCCCCCACTCCCCCCCCCCCCCGACACCTCTCCAGCTGATTTGAGTTATGAAAAGCTTTTGTATCACACTAGTCTTCAAAGTATTTCAAAATTCCATTGCAAGGTGGACTATTTGCAAGAGTTACTTGTAACAGAAGTTGAAGCTTGCTGGCTTTTTCTTAAAAGTGAATAAACGCAAGTGCCCCTCCGCCTCTCGTCGGTTTTCATTGCATGAGAGGTGGTCCCTTTCCTTATCCATTCTTCTCCTGGAACCTTTCATCACTTTTCTGCAGGGTGTCCAGGAGCAGGACGCAAGCCGAATATCAACACCTAATAATTTGGTATGCTTGGTATCGCAATTCTATTCCTGTGTGATAGATTCTTGGTATCGTGCATGATTTATATCATGACACTACTGGCTTAACCACATTTTCCATGGCCAGTTCTTAATCTCAGTTTTCCCTAGTTGACCACATTACATTCATCTGTTCCCTGGTTTTGTCTCATGTCTTGCATTAAGTACATGTAAAACTCTTTTGATTATTATAGTAAAGGCTATTATGCAAAGGTAAGTGGGAGAAAAGGGCCCCCCCGTACTGAGGGTTCTTTGCAACGCAGTTTGTGTTAACGTGTGGTCTGTTCGGTGGAAAAGTTTCAGTGTTCCTGTGATGGCATTAAACGTTTTAATCGCTTTCAGTTCTACTATGAAATTTTTATCCAGGAAAAATACGTTTGGGTCTGGATATCACTTCTTCATCTTCTAAGCTTGACTAACCAAATGCCCACTAGGGTCTTTATTCTCCTGATTTTTGTCCCAGGTTTGATGTTAGAATTGTTTAGTGACCAAGCTCTGTTTCCACTGTCAGTAATGTTCCTACCATTTATAACACTGTGTAAAATCCAGTCTCTCTTTCATCAGTACTAATGGAAGTGAATGATAGTATGAGGTGATGGAAACATTTTATTTCCTAAACACTTCTCAGTTTGCCGTTGATTTCGGTTACTCTGGAGGACTGATCTTTCACAGCTGTTGCAAAACGTAAGTGGGTTTTTTTCCCTGCTGTACAGATATCTGCCTTTTTCTAAACTCTCCATGGCACAAAAGGGTCTTTTTAAAATGTCACAAATACAAAGCAATTTATGTTGGCCTTAAATGTAAACATTTTGCTGTCGTTGTTTAAGGAAGAAATTGAAAGTTTAGGAGTGAATGGGTAAAAAAAGATAAATATTGAGCAACCTTCTTATAGAAACAGGAATGCAAGTTACACATAGTTTATTCCTTAGGAAATATCTTACATTCAGTTTTATCAGTTACTGCTTGAAAATCCTTGAGGCTTCACTTTTATGCAATTACAGTAACTGTGCCTTTTACTTTCTATTCTTGATTTTAAAAATAAGTTTTGTCAAATGTAATGGTGTATGTATGAATTGTTGTAAGTTTGCTTGCGGTCTAAGACTAGTGAAAGCTATATATACATGCGTATATAAATGTGCCTAGATAAATGCTTGCATATGCATAAAACTGCCTAAACCCCCCTATGATATAAAATAATAGGATAGGTTTTAAATGAGATAACTTTGCTTTTAGAAATTATTTTCCACTGAGGGTTAGCGCTGGACATTAATGCATACATATGGAAGCACAATGTTGATTCAGATGGAAGAGGAAATATCAATTTAGGTTGAGGAATGTGTTCCCTATAATCCTCGCTGTTCTCAGTTATTCTTATAGAGCTTTGCGTGGAGCTTGTAGCTATGGTGCGGGAATACTAACTTCAGTAGCAGATGTGAGCCTGAAGCTTATTACATGTTTCACCAGATGTTTCATTTATCTTTAGGGCAACCTTCTGGTTTGTTTTTTATATCAAACACTGTGAGAAATCAAAATTCAGAATCTATTTAAAACATGTTATGGGTATTTGGAGATAAAGGAACCCTTTTATAACCTGAAGAAGCAGTGTAATGTCTCATATTAAATATCTTTTTCTTTTAAACTATATTTCAACAAGATACCTTATAATTTTCTGTATTGATCCAGTTTGATTTACACTCAGCTTGCTTGTAAAGATAACGTAACCCTAAACTGAGCAGGTTTTGTTTGTTTATGTAAGCTCATTGTCTTTTATATTTCTTTATTAGTAGTTCACGTGATTTAAGGTAGTAATGTAGTTCATGATTTAATAACTTCGTTTACAGCCTAAAATAATCTTTTCATTGAAGAAGCCTCACTATTTTCAGTAATAATTGTGACTCTCAATAAGAGACCCCTCAGAAGAGGGTGAATAAGTTCATAATTGTTGAAGGCAATTGATCTTTGGGACGCTTCTGTGGCTCGCTGTCTTTGCAGAGCGGCCATTGCCTCTGGTCAGGGCGGGAGGTTAGAAATGCACCTTCTGTGTTCCTGCACCGGCTCAAAACCACGCTCTGCCCTTGCCGTGTTTGGGTTACAAGATTTTTCTAAAGCTGATGTGTGTTTGGTATCTGTTAATGAAAATTGTACCACTTGTGACTCACAGTTCAGGAGTATAACAAAAACACGTTTTGGAAAGTTTTACCAGTGGAAATTGTAGGGGACAGCAACTGAAATGTCTATAAAGTCTGTTCAGTGATTTTGTTCATCAAGCACATTTAATGGTGTTGCTCATCAGGCCCCGTCTCGGCCTTCTGCCTTTTCTTTCATCACTGTATTGGGTCCATGGAAAAGAAACTTCCCAAAAAAACAGCGAATTGTTGGTCAACGTCAACTAGAAGGCAAGTAGGAACCAAATGAACACTTCAATCTGACTCTTCTGTAGATCTGAATATTACACACGAGTTCTAGGGAAAAATTGTCAGCAGAGCAAAGATTGAATAACAATTCTTGCACCTGAAATGCAGCATTTGAAAACAAGTTCTTTATTGCTCTTGTCCTTGAAAGGAGAAGTAAAAGAGAAAGTAATTTTAAAAACACTTTGGATCAAGAGTTTGTGAACTCTTGTGTAACATGGAGCAGGTCTTAACAGAGACTGTCCTGTGTACATACTCGTCCATTTGTGGATCTCTCCTTTGTGGCTGTGTAAATGTCTCTCCCCCCTGGGACTTCATTACATAGCCTCCTTCTAACAGCTACAATTGCTTACATAGAAAAGTAATATCAGGAGAGTATTTCATATATTTATAGCTATCTTTTAAAACAACAGCTGGCTACCAGAGCCAGTGTGATGTGATCAGCAATTGCTCTCCAAAACAGAATTTGGAAGTCTATTTTAAAAGCTAATTGGCATATCTTTAAGTCTGGGGTAGTATTTCTGTTCCTCCTCATGCTTCTAAAGTAATGCCGAAGAAAGGAGGTCTCGAGGATAGGCTTTCATCGCCAGATGGCCTTGTGGGGACAGGGGAGTAGAGAAGAGAAAATAGCCTGGGCTCTGCTTCTCCTTTAAAAGGTGGCAGTGGAATGGGCAAAGTTTCAGTTGAATTGGAGTGACGATATAGCTAATTAACCAGTTGCTTAAAAATCTCACCGAAGGGCTGTCCGTTGCAGTTTACCATGGACTGGGTGATGCTGAGTCCCTAGTGTAATTCTGGCTTTGTGAAATCATTGTGGATTCGGCTCTCCCACGCTGAGGTTTCGGTAGTGCAATTGTCAGTTTGTCAAGGACTCGCGGGACTCCGACGGGGCCGTTTTTCACATGGAATCTTCTCTGCCACCCGACGAAGGAGTGGGACATGGTTTCCAAGACCCCTCAACTCCTAAGTATAAAAACTCAAGAAAGATTATTTGTAGAAAAAGCGTCTTAGGACTCTTAAGCTAAAATAACTGAAATTATTTACTGTGCAGAAAAAAATATATCTTTTTTATTACGCTACCAACACAATCTATTTGGTGTTTTATGGCTCAGGACTCTGTGCACACACACACCACAAGCTCTGCGTCTACGTGGGTACACTGATGCTCCCTAATAGGCAGTGCTGTGGCTCACAGTCTTCCTACGGAAAGAAGGATTTTTTTTAAGTCCCTTTGAGTATATTCTTATGATAATATGGAGGAGGTGTTGGAAACAGATTGCAGTTTTTAAGTAGTTTTTTGGAGACTGAAAATAGTATAAACATCTTTCTTCTAAAGCAAAGAAGACTTTTGACAAAGTTTGCAGTATTTCCTGCTGGCACATGATACTGTGATTGTGATACACAAAATTAAAATAAATTGGGAAGTTTAAAGTAATTATTTTAAATAAACAGAAATTGAGTTTACTCTTCGCGGATTATCACCTTTCCAGGTCCCTCAAAGTTGCCACTGTTCAGCTCATTAAACTTTTATTATACTGAACTGTTTTCTGATATGTATGTATATCTGTGGGGCGTGTAAATTTTTGTTTTTCAGTGAAATACTTCAGAAAACAGCATTCCTTGCAATATCTTGCAGAGAAAGGATCTTCAGCAGCTTTTTATCCTGGTTATATTATTATTCAAGAGAATTTGCTGACTTTGCTGTTGACAGCTGCAACAGTATTCCTCAATATTCTTGATTTAAATGCAATTTTAAACAGAAGGGATCATGGGCAGTGTGCTAAGATGCTTTTTAATTTGTATTTCTTTCTGCCATGTTTCCCCATCTGTTGAACAAAATGAATTCTCTAGGCCTCTCTTTTCAAGTCCTCTTGACATTGCAGTTCAGTGTTATTCAGTCCTTGGCTTTGTTTCCTTTCTGTCCTTTGACAGTTCTGTATTTTCGTGTTTGCTTAGCATATTGAACTGCAGTCGCAAATCTAAGCACAGTTTGTGAAACAAAATATTTTTGGACTGGCTTACCCATGTTAATTTTCTGAAACCATTTTGTTGCATTTTTGACATTCAATGAGAGTGGCTAAAATAAATATAGTCTGTGGCTGTTAACCAAAGATTTTCTACCTATTGTGACTAGTGTCTTGTTTGCATTTGAAAAAGTATTTAGGCTGAATCCTTTGAGAATTATATAGTGCTCTGCATAATTGCTTTTAACGTTTTCAATAACTAACAAAAAGATGAATGCAGAATGAAAATAACTGCTTTTGAAACACAAAAAGTCTCCTTTGATGAAATTTCACACTATGGTTGTTTATTTCTAAAAGCCTCTATTTTACTCAAACCAAACTTGCATTACTTAGATCACCATAATTTTTCTTTAGTATATAGCAGAACTTTTGGGATCTTGGCCCCTTTAAAAAAAATACATTGAAAAATATTTGAACAATAATATTTTGTGTGATTTGAGTAACGGTTTGGTATTTTTTTGGTTATTTTTTTTCTTTACCATGTTCTAACTTACTAAACCGTCTTTTCCAGTCATAGAATCACTGAATAGCTGAGGTTGGAGGGGATGTGTAGAGATTTCTGGTCCAATTTCTCTGCTCAAAGCAGGGTCAACTAGAACAGGTTGCTTAGGGGTTTGTATGTTTGGGTTTTGATCATCTGCAAGGATGGAGGCTCCACAGCTTCTCTGGACAGCCTGATCTGGAGTTTGTCCATCCTCACAGCTTTTACAAAAAGCACCAAAAAACCCCCCAAACCAAGAAGGTATTTTGTCTTATGTTTAAGTTGAATTTCCTGTGCCCATTACCTCTAATCCTGTCACTGGGCACCACTGAGGAGAGTCTGGTTCTTCCTTCTTGATACCTCTGCCCCTCCCTGCTGAAGTACTTAAGCACATGGATGAGATCCCCCTGAGCCTTCCCTTCTCAGGCTGAACAACCTCAGCTTGTGACAGGCTCTCTCAGCTTCTCCTCATATGACCTCCTCATATGACAGATGCCCCCAGTCCCTGAACTCTCTCTCCAGTAAGTCCACGTCTGTCTTGTTCTGGCGAGCCTAGCACTGGACACAGCACCTCAGATGTGTCCCATCAGTGCCTTTTTGACCTACTGGTAATGCTCTGCCTAATGCAGCCCAGGAGGCTGTTGGCCACCTTTGGTGGTGCATTGCCAGCGCATGGTCAACTTGGTGTCCACCCGGGCCAGAGGCTTTTCTGCAGAGTTTGTTTCCATCCAGTCAGCCTCAGCATGTGCCGATGCCTGGGGTCATTCCTCCCCAGGGACAGGACTTTGCATTTCCCTTTGCTGAACTTTGAGATTCCTGTCATCCTATTTCTCCAGCCGGTTGAAGTCCCTCTGGGTGTCACCACAAACCTCTGGTGTATCAACCGCTCCTCCCAGTTTTGTATCATTGCAAAACTTGCTGCGGGTGCACTCTGTCCAGCCATCCAGGTCATTAATGAAGATGACAGAAGAATATTGGACGCAGTATTGACCCCTGGGGCACACCACTAGTGACTGACCTCCGAATGGACTTCGTGCTGCTGATCCTGCATGTCTCATCGCCACTGTGTCTTTTATCTGAAGTCTGTTTGGGTATTATTAATCTTGATGAACTTTTTTTCTCCAGCTATAATTTAGGTTTGCAAATACAATTTAGTTATGAAGGCATTTTGGCAGTCAGTGAAATATAGGTACCACCAAGTGATTCAATGATTCATCTTTTCCTCAAACGGGGCTCTTTTGCTTTGGGGCTGTGTTGAGAGTAAATGGGGGAATGCTGTCCCAAGGGCTTATAATCTGCAGAGAAGAAGCAGGAATGGAAAGAATTGACTCGTCCAGCCCCCATCAGGGGGTCCTTCAGCTGAGCGAGCAGTGGAACCGCAGCCTCCTGCCTCTGGCTCCAGCGTACTGCACATTACACTGTGCTTTTGCTCTTGCTCGTTAGAGAACTGATTGCAGTGGATCTGTCTCTCTGCTTCCCAACTTGTTTCCCATGTACAAAACCTACTTTAAGTTTACAACTTCCTCCTTGGCACAGAGCATTTTTTCTGCCTGTTTAAACAGGGTGTGAGTTTGGTTCTTGGCTACTTTAAAAGAACAAGCCACACTTAGATATAAAAGTTGCAAGTGCTGTGTTGCTGAAATATTAGCTTTGGCTTGCAGAATCCTGCCATATGATGTTACAAGCCCTAGAAAGGGGAGAAATTCACCCTAATTCTGTCTTGTGTAGCTTGATGTAAAAGCCACAAGCTTTGTTTTCTAAATTTAATATTCTTAAACTGTTGAGGGTTTTAGTTTTATTTGAATTATTTGCTATCTTTTGCATTTGAACATAGTGCATGATCTCAAGTTGTTAGATGCCAGAGGCTGCTTGGGAGAAGGCATGGCTGTCTTTCACCTCAAATATCTAACCACTCCTGTTTTTATTGTTCCTCTTGCTGTGCTATGGAAAAGGCTTTTTGAAGCTGGCCCGAATTCATTGTTTCTTTGAGGACACATTGAAGAAGTTATACTAACAACAGGCGTTGCTAGCGTTAGCCTGGGCTTTAGAAAGTCTACTGAGTAATAGCAATGATAACGCCATTCAGCAGATACCGTGCAGAGTTACAGCTCTTAACTGCAGCTCTAATGCACAATGGAATGGGGATTTCTGAGTTACCTTGGTCTAAATTCCCTAACTGTCCATTTATTATCTGGGCAGTGGTGTGAAATCATAGGCTGGATTTATTTATCATTATTTTTGGAGGTGGTGGTGTAGAGATGAACCTTGTAATACTGCGAACAAACACATGTTCTCAGGCTTCTGTGTCTTGTTGCTAAGAAGTTGCCTTTCCATTACTACTTGTTGAACTTGCTTTGCAATGCCCTTTTTCCACGTATATGAAAGTCTGGCCGTAGGCATTAACATTTACCATGGTGTCCACCTTGATTCTTGGTTAAATGCACATTTAATCCAGAGGGGGCTGTGTATATTCTCTCTCTCTCTCCTCCTTTTCCTGCCCCTGTATATGTGTACGTATATGCACATATACATACATACAGAAGTGAAAACAAGAAAGCAGTAAGTGATGATGAGAAATCTGATTTCCTTGGGAAGAAAACAGGACCTGTAGTAGCTAACTATGGAGGTTGTCCAAGACAAGGTTGGAAGTCTGATACAGAAGTAGTTTTGGGATTTGGAGAATGTCGGTGCATCAGCAAAGTTGGGGTGGTTCTGTCTTGGCCAGTTGAAATGTCATTTAATTGTACCAGGTTTTACTCTCTTAACATCCATGTGGAAAGCCTCTGAAGACTAAACAAAGCTTGTTTAGACACTTCAGTAGATTCTTGTGTGTTAAAACAAGGACTGGCATTCCCACCCCACCCCACCCCCCGCCCAAGCGTGGCATGCTAAATTGTATTTTTCTTCCTTAGATTAAGGAGTGAACATTCTGGTAGAAAGGTGGGGACTGGAAAATACTACTTTCATGGTTCTTCTGTCAAAATGGTGTGGTTGCAGCCCGTGAGGCTTTCAAAGCTCTATCTGCTGGCTTTCCTTGGCACCTCCATCATATTGGAATTATTTAGAAACCTGTACTGTTATGCCTGAAACTGTATGCTTTTAAAATGTTAAGTACCTTACACCGTTTCACTAATTAAACGTTGCACATGCTGCTTAATCGATAGCTGTTGTGGCAGCAGTCATGTAAGGAAACAGTACAACGATGTAGTAGTGATGTTCTTGAACATCTCTACATTGGAACTGGCATAAAAACAAGGTTTCACCTAATGAAGCGTAATGTACTTCCTCAATTGATTAGCTCCAAAATTCTTATCACATTGTTTTTCTTCTGACATCGGTGCTTAACTGTATGGGGTGAGTTGTGTTGAAAGTTTGGATGCCATCAGTTCTGGATGACGATTTTCTGGTCAGAATGTCATGTATCTGATCACTGTAAGCTCTTGCTGCCTGCTAGCATCCATGGCCGCTAAATGACTTTTTGCATCTCCCATACCCTGCTAATGCTGTTGCCCGTCATATTGACATTTACATAATATTATTTGGCTTTGGGAATTGAAGGAGGCTGGTTTTCACATGCCTCTCTCAAAATTTGGTTTAACCTGGTGCAGCCAGCAGCTTCCAAAATGATTGTGCCGTGGCCATTGGCAGGGAGGACTTAATAAAAAGGCATAGGTTTTCATGAGATATGACAATGTCTTGTCATCTAGTTGCAATAGTTTTGGAGTTTTTTGGACAAATTCTTTCACAAGGTTTGAACCACTAGTCTTGCTCTTCCTCCAAAATTGAATATTTTTCTTCAAGCTCCCTAGAAAATGTTAATCAGGGTCTTCTATGCTTGAACCCACCTACAATCAGTTTCCTTCATGTTGTTTCACAAACTCTAAACTATCCTAAGAAAATTGAGAACAGCTCTTGGTAACCAACATGCTACAATAAAATACTAGTGTAACGTGCATCCCTTATGAATATTTTAATATATTAAAAAAAATAATAAGTTATTTCAGATACTCAGTTCTGGCTCTCATTAGGCATCAGCTAAGTATGGATTCACAGCCTCCACATGTGCAACACAAGCCTTTCACTTCATCTGTAGAAATATTTAGGTGGAGGGGTTGTTTAGTTAGCCTTTCAGAAACCTGCATGTTAACAATTTTTTGCGTTAGCACTGAGATAGTAAAAGTCGATTCCCTCCCCCCCTTTCTTTTAAAGAGTGATAATAAGTGATGTTGGATATGTCTGTCTCCTGTGTAGTGGTTGGATCTGTAGCTGGAGAACTAAATCAGCAGGGAACCCATCACTCTCAGATCTTTCTGTCTGCAAGCTGAAGAAGGGTAAAGATTTTTATTGTGGCAGGGATTGAAAGCAAGAGGACTTGATTCATTTGATCTCAAAGTCAACGCTTGGCAAAGCAAATGGCTGACGCCAGATCTCGTAGTGGAGAGAGAGGTGTTTTCTCATCTATCTACTGGGTAGGACTTTGCCTGGATTCTGACTTACTCGTACCTCGTGTGAATTAAAGGTATGCTGCTCATGGCTTGAGGACTTGGCTGAGAGTGAGGAGGAGGGCACGTAGATGGTAGTATAGCAGAGATCCAAATGAAGCTATCCTTGGTTGGAGCTTTCGTAGTGTTTAATCATTGCTCTCTAAGTGGGTCAGATGGGATGTCTCAGTTTTCCTTTGTGTCATGGACAGTTAAATGACTACCTGCTCAGTGGGATGTGTTACAGAGAGCTGTCGGGTGGTGTTTTAAGAGCGTTGTAAGAGGTATATGGAAACGTCCTTGAGACCTTGTGTTCATCTAGGGATTATACAAAGCTCCTAGTTATTGCTTTAAATGAAGGGTGGTACTTAAGTGCTATTCTTACTGAAAAGAAAGAAGTTAATACTGCATTTTACACCACCTGGGCTAGATAAAACTGGTAGAATTTGTAAAACTAATGTGAATTTTGGGGGTTGTGTGGGATCCTTCTTTCTTCCTTAAAGGAGCAGTAGATGTTAACTGCTTCAAGCCTTCCTGGCGCATGGGTAGATCTTGCCCTGCACAAATAGGCCCCCGATGGAAGAAGCTGTAAGGCTGAAGCTGAAGACACGCTCTTCTTTTTTTTCCCAAGTGCACTTAACACATTTGAAAGCTAGACACTTGTGTAATTCTGATTCAAAAGACGTGTTTATGGGTGTAGCTACCATGTTGTTCTTTTGTTTTGCCAAAAATTAGAACTTTTCTTGACGCGTTCTCCCTGCCAAGTGTTTAACAGCGTTATCCCTTCATGATGGGCTGATGGAGGTCACAGAAAACAAATAGCTGGTGTAACTTTCAACTGAAGAAACAGTCTGTAGCAACGATTTTTCTTTTAATGAATCCTGATTTACTATAAGGGCAATTCATGAAAATTGTTTTATGGGGGCCGTGTCTGCTTCAGTGTTCGGACTACATTTTGTGAGCTTGAAATTTAAGAACAGTTTGAGAGGTTCTTTGAAACAGACGTGTGGATATTTAATACCAAAGCATCAGAAAACCACTTGCTCGTTGAATCTGGTGAGAGAAGATGGGCATTTTGGCTTTCAGCAAGCTGTTGAAGATGTCCCTCCTCTTCCCCCTGCCTTTTGAATTTTTGCAATTCAAACACTAAGAGTGGTACAAGGTACTCAAACTTTGAAGCTTTACACGAAAGAAGAATCTTTTTCTGCGCTTCAAGGGGAGGCAGGGGATTTAAAAGCCCCCAAACCCCTTGTGTGAAGTCATTATTGTTTTTCTTCGCTTATGGAAAAGTTATTAACAAAATGAGACTGACTTTCTTCTGATGCGTACTATATGATGTTACTGATTTTCAAAGTGCAGCGATAGCTAAGTTGTTTCCATTTTGGTATCTGTTCCCATTCTGCCTTCAAATCGTTGAATATGAAAATCTGTGTTAAGTTTAAAAAGTAAAAATGACCATGTAATTAATTAATCTTTAAAACGTTTCCAGATTTTTTCCAGATAATTTAATAAGCTCTCTGAGCACTTATGTAATATAAAATTTCTTAAAAATACATTAATCTGATTCACATTTATGTAGGAAAGGGATTAGATCTTTCACCAGACATTTTTCTGTTATTGTGTGCTTAATTTCTTTGTAACTTGTAGCACTAAGGTAGATATGTTGATAATACTTCTGTAAAGAAAGAACTTTTACCTGTTAATGTATCCTCACTAGAGTAAACAAGCAAAAATTGACTGCCAATAAAGAAACTTAAGGAAATCTTACTAAACTTTTTAAAATGTATTTTTTTTTTAAAGGAGGTGCTTAGTCACATTCGAGGTTATGCTAACATACAGTTGGGTTTTGACCATGCTGATTTCTTCTCATGCCTTTAATCCTACTTTGCATTTTAGCAACTAGACTGATACGGGATCAAAAATGTGTAAGTAAAGGCTTCAAGGTACTGAAGTTCATGGGACTGCATTCCTAGTAGAAAACATTTGATGCTTTCATTAGGCGTTTGATGTTTATTAGGAAATGAGATAGCATCTTCTTGGTCTTTTACAAGGAAAGCAGGAATTAAGTTGCCCAGATGGCATTTTTAGTAGTATAATTTACTCCTATCATGACAGTGTAGGATGACTGAAACTTTTTTTCCTGATAAAGATTTTAATCTTGTATCAAATCCATCTTCAATCGACGCAAAAATAGTAGTGTAGTAAGCCAAATGGACGTTTAGGTATGGATGATGTTTACCTGCCAAATAGGAGGAGATGGAGGATTAAGTGGTGAGTGTTTGTAAGATACTGTGAAGATGGAGCTCTCTGTATAAAGGTCAAGAAAACTACTCCAGATATATGGCAGAAAACCTTCAAAATATCTTGTGTTTTCTTCTGGCAGTTGCTTCTTAAAGACCATTATCAACAAAATAGTGAAATTATATTGCTTGATTTCGATTTTAATTTTGAGATGCTAGTTTAAAATGGGTTTCTGGATTAAAAAATGCTTTTAGAAGACTCAAGTGTTTTAATGTGTCTGGAAGATAGTATTTTAATGCTTTTATCCTTTGGAATAATGTTGCATACTTTAGAAGACAATTTTGCAAGTTATCTTGGCAGTCCCGACCTTCTTCAGACTGTTCATGAGGTTCTTCTGTGTTTATTTAAAAACGCTACAGGTTTCCATTATCTTGAGTTCTGTAGGGAATTATGTGGTCAGTGAGATTTATTTAATTTGTCCAAAGGCTCGTCTGAATGTTTGCTCGTGTGTTAATAAAATGATATGATAGCCTGATTGGTTTGATTGCCTCCTAATTCGGTGGTTCTGTGCTTAGACCAGAGCCCCAGGCTTGCTGTCAGAAAACACTGGGCGAGTGCCAGCACATGTGCAGGAAGTGGTGTGCTTCCATTTGCTGCTTTCCCGTTGTCCCGTCACGCACATCCCCATGCTCCCCATTCCCTTGTTTTACTCCTTTTCTCCGAAAACTTGTCCCCATCCTCCTCTATTCCCACCAGTGACAGAGCTACCCTTTGCTGCCTTGCCCTGCTTTGGTAGGAAGTATGTCCTTGTGCTGGCCCATGTCTTGGAGCCACCTTTGTAAAGCAAGAAGGTGGTGATCGGCAGTTACTGCCTGCACTGGTCTGGTGTCCCAAACTCCAGCACACTTACCTCTGCCTCTGGTCATCAGCTCTGGTGGAGACCATGCACGGGCAACTGCTGACTAAACTGGTAATAAAAAACAGTCTGGAGATACGTGCTTATATCTTGGGTAAGCATCTCGAGATAGAAGTACTCCAAACGTGTTGTTTTATTTTTGTTCTGTTCCTGTTACATTTCAGTGTTCACCTGCTGGTTGTGATACCTCCTTGTCCCATACTTTTCCCATACTTTTTCTGTAGAGCTCAATTAATATCACACAGTGCTGTACTAAAACTAACATTGAATTGTGATCAGGTTAAAAATGAAAGAGTTCACTGAGCATACGCAATGAATAGTTACTTCAGAGTTTTTCTTCTTCTGTTTCCCTCCTCTTTCTCATAAAATGAAGGACTTTTCGCTTTGGAAAGCATTAAGCCACTAGCAAAGCCTCAGTTGCTGTAATGAGCATCTACTCATGGAAGGTGGTTGGTCTTGCTCTTACTAGAGCAGTAGCATCGATGGCATAAATGGAGGTGTTTGCTACAGATTTGCTTTCAATTTATGCCATAGTCTATAAAGAAAAGGCAAATTTGTAAAGAGTGCTTTTCAGATGGTGTGCAGTTTTTCCACCACAGTTGCTAACTCATTAAAATATAAGAATTCCTTAAGAAAAATTTAATCCACTTCAGACAAATACGTTCTGCCTTTATTTTTTTTTTTCTTCATCCTTGAATTTAGCAATTAAAATGGAATTGAATTAAGTCTTTTGACTCACTTTTGTTTTTGTGGTCTTATGATTGACTATGACTCTTGGACTTTTGCCTATTTTCAGGTGATTTTTTCCCATCCAGCTACTCACAGGCCCTGCTCTACTTAGCTTCCAAGTTTAGAGGAGATCAGGTGCTTTCAGCCCCGTATAGCAAAAGTGTATAAAATAGAGTACTGTTTTGTAACCCTGACTTGATATTTCAGAGGAGGAAATGAATATTATTGAGGAAGGCAATATTTACTTTTGTTTTTTTTTCTCCCTGAATAGGAGAATTGTTGAGTTACTCGGCTTGTGCATTTGTCTTGGGAGGAGTTGGGGGGGGTTGAATATAGATAAAAATCTGCAAAAATGTGCATGCACGTGTTGCACACTTAAGCTTAAGAAATATATTTCAGCGGTATGTAAAGGCTTTTTTAGCTAAAACATTGCCTTTGCCGGAATTAACTGTGAATTCTTGTTTCTCTTTGCTCATCCTTTTAATTTGTATTTTTTAACCGGAATAAGTTGGTTGTGGTACTAATTATATTTGTATCTTCACAATTGGAATTGTTATCAATAGACGCAGTCATTGTGATTCATAGTTTTTTAGACAATTAATTGAGATTGTGTGTGTGGAGGGAAACGAATTAATCTGTTGTCTCCATAATTCTCTGTGCTTAATTAAATTAAATAAATCAATTTTTCCTTCTTTTCAAATGCGTACGCTGGCTCCTTGAACTAGCATCTGCTAACTTGTTTTAGTCATTGAAGATACTGTCTGAAGCATACATGTGGTTTGGCAAAGCTTAATATGTATAGAAAAAAATAAATTTTTTGTGCTGCTAAAAAGTACCATGTAGTGTATAGCACTTGTTCAGTATGCATGCTACCACATGGTAGCACTTCAAAAGAGACAAATTATTGCTTTAAAAATACTATCCACATTAGCAGTGGTGCTATTAAAGGAATATTTTAGCTGTTTTTCAGTATAGTTTGACCAGAATAACTGAAATTTGCCGTGTTCATCTTGCCAGTTAAATTCAGGGAAGTGTTAGCGCAGAGGCTGGATGGTGTTTCTTCTGATGGACTTTAGTGTCCCTTGAAAAATACGCCCAATCTTGAGTAAATTTTAGTTGGTGACAACCCTAAGTTTTAGTTCATCTGTCTTCTGGATGCCCAGGATTCTGTGAGGAAACAATATTAATTTTCAGATAGTTCAGAGAGTCTTTCTGAGGAGGCTGTTGGGGGTGAGGGAGCAGTTCAGGTCTACCTTGTTCTTGAATTGGTGACCAGCCCTCATGAAGACGTGTAACTTCTCCTATTTGAGTTCATAGTTTAAGGACAAATTTGTGAAACGTGAGTCAAGACAAACACACTATTGTGAAATCCAGGCTGAAGGCTATGCAGATGTTAGTGGTTCGTAGCGTAGAGTTGGTTGTTACCTCCTTTGGTAGTGTTTCCCATGTCCAGTGTAGGCTGCAGCCAACTGGTGAGCAGCAATGTAAAATCAGTCTATGGTCTACTGTCTTCCCTTTTGGTGGGGCTTGGCTTTTTAGGAGACGTGTTGGTTGCTTCCCTTAAAACCATATTTCTTAAGGCGTGTCAATTTAAAATACATTTTGGAAATAAAGGCCTTGAGCATCTGAGGTGTGCCATCAAATGTATTGCCTCCAGGCCACCTTTGATCAGGGCTTCGCGTGTCATAATATTTAGCACCAGTCTGAATGGAGCTGGGCTGAAATGTGTCTCATCTGATGGTAACGATAACTATTTAAGGACTAAATTTTGGCAACGTGAATATCGATATGTGGCCTCCTCATAGCTGGATTTTAATAAATGGTTTATGAAGGGAAAAAAAATAATACAGCTATAAATAAAATTGCATCATGTATCAGGTTGTGACAAGAACACTTGTTTTGGAAGTGTTTTAGAAATAAGCTGTTATTTCAAGAGGGATGTGAATTTGCCAGTTGTTTGTAAACTCTGGTGGCTTAGATTTGTTTGCATTTTAAAATCATCATGTGGACCTTTTTTTCCCTTTTTTTTCAGTGCCTCAGTTGATTGGGCCGTTTCTTAAATTAGGTTTTCAAATAGTGAAGTTATTGAACGAGGATATTTAGAGAACGTGGCTGAGTTGTCCCAGTGTTGAACGGGTCATCATTAGTGTTCAGTTCTTGGCCTTGTCTCTGATTTATTATATAATTTTAGGGATGTTATTTTCCTATTGGTAAGGTAGGGTATATACCTCCTACATGTTAAAGCCCAGATAAAGCTTCTAATGTTGCCAGTACATTTTAGAAAAGCAAAAAGTGTTTACTTTATTTTAGTATTTAATCTTTTACAACAAGTTTGTTAAAATATATTTGAATTCCGGGGAAAAAATACCTACCAAAGTACTGTAATAGGGTTTACTATTTTCATTCAAGGGATTTTGGTAGTGTAAATTCACGCAAGTCAGTCACATTCAAGCCAAACATCCGTCCTGTATAATTTTGCACTTTTTCTGCTTTAGACAAATTATAGTAACACTTTCTAGCGGCGTTAACACTGAACTCCACATTAGAAGTAGTGCATGACCGTCCCGAGTCCTAGCAGATCAAGGACAGGGTAGAAAGAGAGAGCTCTTGCCTAGTCCAGGCTAAACTTCTAGGTAGAAAGATGGTGTTCTGTAGATTGGGCGAAAGATGTAAAGAAACAGTGGTGACGGTATCAACAAAAGCAGCTTGGGGGCTGTTACCCATTTGTGCAAGTTGGCAGCTTGTTGGAGCTATCTAGCTACTAATACATGTTATAAAATATATATGTTTGGTTAAAAGAGTTTCCATTTCTCCCTGGTGGGGACTGCATCATGTTTTAATTTCTGCAGTTGTTTTCCCAAGGCAGAGATGTTAGCTATTGATGCTTTATTGGTTCTTTGAGATTTTTCCGCTATTGCCTTCATTATCATCTAACTGCTAACAGTCATGAGAGGAGGAATTGCTGACTTGAAATCTGGATTTCCTTTTTCTTCTAGATGGTGTCGCTTACACTTATGTTCACTTACATATTGCTGGTTATACCGTGTTTAAGAAAAGAAGTTGTCCTGGAATTTGGTTACCAGTTGCCTCTCAGATGAACACTTATAAGAGCACGATAAGCTTTTATTCAAGTTGGTAAAAGGTCTGGATGTTTTCTCAGGGTATTCTCTCTCTTTAACGTTACACCTCTTAAGGGGGAAATTATCTGAATGTGTCAACCGTACGATTTCGTAGGACTATATATAAGTATCTTTTTCCCATCATTACATGTCCACCTCTACTTTGACAGTGCCCTCAATTACAAGAGAATTGCCACTGCAAGGAGCAGTCTAGCTCAGCTATCTAAAAATCCACATTTAACTTCATTCTCAATTTTTTTATCTCTTTCATCTGCTTTTGAAAATCCCTTTCTCGTTTTTCCTTTTCATGACTTCATTTGGCTAGAAAGGCTCTAACCATAATTTCCTGTTTTAGCATGTTGTAGCACGTCATGTCAAAAGCAAGTCTTACTTGCTTTCCACACAGATATGTCTTTGAAAAGCTTCTTTTACCAAAATAGTTTATTCTACATTTAATAAATGGATCATACGCTTTTTCAATTCAAAACTGTGGTCACAGCAAGAGTCTTTTAGTTTGTGCTGGGGGAGATCTTGTGTTCTTTATGGTTTAATTGTAAAATTTAGAAACTTAACATCCCCCCCCCCAAAAAAAAAAAAAACAAACAGCAAAACCTTGTAAGTTTAAGGACTGAACTTCTTTGACAACCTGGATCTTAGCTTTGCTTTTGTGAGAAACGTTGAGATGCCACCTGCTAAAGCGTCGGGGCAGCTGTGTGAGGAGTACGCGTGAAACTGGCCACTATTTCTACAAGTTGTGCAATAAAAGTGGGATTAAGATTTCTTTTGATCTGACAAGGGGCAAGGTGTTCATACTGACATTCAAATAGCTGTTTGACCAGTTCTACTGGCTGGCTCTCCCAAAGAGTGCAGTGGCATCTTCAGATTTGCCTTGGTTTAGGGACAGCCAAACGGCGCCGGCCTTGGGGGGGTTTCAGACTCTGGCCTGGATGGTTTTGCTGCATTAGCTTTGGGGTGTCTGTATTATCAGGGTGTCCTGGATGAACTACACATGGCAAGTCATTTCTATTAAGATATTATGAAATAGAACGCAAACACCAACATATGCTGATGGAAAAGTCTGCAAGGGTTGATAGAAGTGTTACGATATTACTTTAAAAATACAGTCAGTAAAGATATGGCAATTTAATGAAAAGGGCCAGCAGACTGCAGAATGTAGTTTGTGCTGTAAGGGTGATAAGTTGGAAAAATATTTGTCCGATCTTGAAAAATGTCTCCTCGTGTCTTTAAGGAATACGGTTGGATTATTTTTTTTTTTCTCTTGAAAGGATATGAAGTGGGGTCTGAAAACGTAGCACATTCTGTCCTCTATTTAATTTATGTTGCTTTCTTTTGTAATGACTATCATATTTTCATCTGCGCAAGGAGAAGCCTTGAAAAAAATTAACAAAAATGAATGCATAGGAGGGGGTTATTTTTTAACTTTCTGTACTTTTCAGCTGCAAAAAACCCTGAAGGATCATGTGGTATTGTTACATTTGATTTGCTATCAGTTGGCTGTGAGCGTTGGTTCATCTGATAATCACACTGAAATCTGTTCCCTTAAATTTAGTCAGCAGGCACAGTGTGTCTGTCTGTTTAAAAGGTCTGATAAGTGGTAAGGTGTGTTGATCTGCTCGATGGGATTATGTTAAACATTCCGGAATAGAATTCTGTTCCGTCAAGGCCATCTGTTTGAATGAAGCATTTAGTAGAAACAGAATTTATGCGTTGGTAGAGTGAAACATTACAGCTGTTGGTGTAAAAAGCCTGACAAAAAATGTTCTCTGCTCTCTAAGGTGACTTACCGCGTAAGAAAGACATCTAAAAAGAAGAAAAAATCTGGGAAAATTGAGGATAAATGCAATCAAAACTGTCTGACAGCTATAGCTGGGCCCCCAAACTCTGATACTGAAAATGTAGTTTTATGTTGTAAGAAAGACATAAATAGTTAATCTTCTGCTTCAGATACTCATTAAATAATTCTCCTTTGGATTCCAAAAGTTATCTAATCCCGGACAGTATTACAACTTAAATCACAATATTTCTTTGTTACTAAATGGTAAAATGTTGCTGCTTAATGGAACCCAGCATCAGATTATTTTTTTTTTATGAATGAGCAAGGTAATACACACTGTAAATGGCGTGTAACAGTTTGTTGATCACTTTAGCAATTAACTGAAAGAAGTCAGTTCTCTGAGGAAGCTCTGGGTTTTAATGAAGACGGTCCAGCAGTGAGTAAGCAAACTTCTACGCAGTTGCAAAAAATGAAAATAAAATAAAATACAATTTACTCATTTAGTATCAAGCTCTCTCTCGAAATAGTACAGATCGTGTAAGTTTACTTTTTAAACATACTTTTTATTTGATCTAGTTCAATACCAGATGGAAATGATGCGAAGCCTGCGCCACGTAAACATTGATCATCTTCACGTTGGCTGGTACCAGTCCACATACTATGGCTCTTTTGTCACTCGTGCCCTCCTGGACTCCCAGTTCAGTTACCAGCATGCAATTGAGGAGTCTGTAGTTCTCATTTACGGTTAGTATGAGGTTTCCTTTATTATTCTTTTCCCCTCTTAATATTATTACTACTATTTTTGTATTCTGTCTTTTGCCTGTAAGAGTAGCCTGGCAGGCCTTTTCGAGTAAATACCAACCCTGTGTCTACGGCAGCCTCAGCAGCAGCTAAGTCTAGACAGGGTTTCCTTCTTTCTGTTTATTTTTCTTGCTATCAGAGCCCTGATGTGTACGTTTTGGAATGCTGGAGTAGCTGCTTCATTTTTATTCCTTCATCTCCCCTCCCTCGTGGAAGGGGCTGGTGGAACCCGACCAGATGTCTAACAAACCCCGCTTGCTGGCGTGTCTGGCTCTGTACGTGACTGACCAATCATCGCACGAATTGCCAAGGTTTTTTTTTATACCTCTGACAGAAGCATACAAAACCTGGACTGTTTCTTAGCACAAAGATTTTTTTCTTTTCTGCCTATTTAATGGTGTTTCCTCAAGCTCTCCAGACCAGATGTTCTGTGCTGTATCAGAACCGTAGGCAATTTAACAGCTTTATAGCCTCCCCCTCCCCAAACACTCACAGTTTGCCATATCTGGCAGACTTGCATATAGTTTCCAGCTGAGAAGTAAATGTAACGTCCTGAGTATCTGTCAGAAAAAATACTAATGAATACGATCAATCTTATGAGCTGCCCCAAAATTGTTTCAGTATGTTAACAATTGGATTACAGTAAAGAACAAGTTGTTAAAGTATACTTATATTGGCTGGAAACATTGCATCATCAGACCTTGATGAATTTTCCACTTGTTTCAGTCTATTTTGGTTTTCATTTTATCACCGATTGCTAAAAGTTTTACTGTGTTAAGTTTCAGACAACATGAATGTTAACACAGCTTTTATTCTCCTGTTGGCATGCTTCAGCCGTTATCATGCTGCAAGTGTTAAGCTTCTTTGTCCGAGGAATGTAACAGTTTGTTTAGAAAATTTCCCCCTAAATTCAGTAGAGTATGTCAAGGCAAAACTAATCTTTTTATATACCAGTTACATTGTTGTGCACGAAGCAACAGGGCAACTTGATCTGAATTAGCTTATTGCTACTCTAAAATTACAGGCTTTTTGTATAAAATGTAGTTTAATGAATATTTTAATTTACTGCATAATGACTGGAGGGAAAAATCTTTATTTAAATGAGGCAGCTCGTACATGAGTTCTGTGGATAGTTCATATGAAAGAAAATAAAAATGTGAATTAGACCTTAAATGGGGAAATAACGTTGTGAGTAAAATGGGTCTAGGTCCCCACCATGTTCTCCAAGCTAATTTTATTAATTAGCTTCACTGTATATAGTTGGATGTATTTTACATTTCAGTAAAATAGGTTTCCTTCCGCTATAGTGTCTTTTCTGTGTTGGTTATCTTAATTTTTTTTAATAAAACTACTTAGTTATTTTCCTCCTGTTTATGTCATTCAGATATTAAAAAAAAAAAGGCAATCTGGAGTTACTAATAATATGCTTCCTCCATTTTTAATTATAGATCCCATTAAAACTGCCCAAGGCTCTTTGTCACTAAAGGCGTATAGGCTGACTCCCAAACTGATGGAAGTTTGCAAAGAAAAAGACTTCTCTCCAGAAGCGTAAGTAACTTAAAAGAATTTTTCTCATAGGTTTTGCAGGATTATTTGGGAGGCAGAAGGGTACCTGGGGTGATGAAGGACTGTGTTTTAAAATCTCATGTAATAGCGTGTGCTGGGGAGACTGGATATATATGGGTAGCGATAGACGTGCACTGGGCTGAGAAGGCATGAAAGTCTGTCTTTGGGCATCTAAATACGGGCTGAAGTGATGGAACTTGAACTGATTTTGGGGATGGTCAGCGGGCTGGCTGTGAGGACCACGGTGAGGATAGCTGTATCTGGGAACAGAGTCAAAAATATAAAAAACGAAATGGAGAAGGGGAAATAGCTGATCTGTCTTTAAGCTCTTTTTTTTTTTTTCCAGAAGGAAAATTGAACAGGTATTCTGGAATAGCTGTTCTTCTGTATTTATTCCACACAATCTTGTGGAGTAAAGCAGGATAATTACTCTGTTTCAAAAGATTAGCCGCTTGTGATAGTTGTAGGCCTTAGCTGTCATCTTTTTCCTCAAACAGCTTGGTGTTCAACGGCAAAAGCAGAAGCACTTGTTAAACTTTCTACGTTGAGGAAAAATGGAATCATTTCATTGCTCGGTGTCTAAACATAACATTTCTGTGATGAACAAATGAATCTGTGCTTAGTCAAAAAAAAAAGGGGGGGGAGGCAAAAGGCAAAACCCAAAAGTTTTTCTTCCAAAATTCAATATGCATACAGAGAAGTTAAGGATATGTTTCCTTAGAAACTTATAGGTCATGCCTATATTTCCAGATTTTATGAAAGGTATTAACTGTATACTTTTGTAATAAAGCAATAACAATAGTTTTTATATGTATATTGTAAAAAAAAAATGCATTGGAAATTTATATTTTAATATCCACCATGGAATTTAATTATTCCAAAACACACACTATTTTGTCAATCTGAGTTTTGGTCAGTAAAAATTTTAATTATTCAGCTATTGGGGAAATTGTTTTTCATTGTAGTAGTTCTGATTTGAAGAGTATTTCAGTGTCATGTGCTAAGTAACTGTTCGCTTCTATTTAAGAAACCTGATTGCAGGGAAATTAGTAAAATATTTTGGAAGGGGCAGAGTTAATCCTGCCAGTACAGTCTTTTGCTGGAGGCTTTTTCATGTAAGTAATGTATTAGCAAGCAAAGCGGCTGCTTGACTTCTGAGAGTTTTTCCTAGAGCAGCTTTTCCTAGTCTTTGTAAACGTGAGGTTTTGCCATGCAAATGCTCTCTTACCAAAACTTAACTCTTGTTTGATTGTGGAACTACAAAAATCAAGAGTTTTTACAAAAACGCCAATTGTTGTGGGAGCAACAATTCAACAAAAAAACCCAAGCGAGTTACTGTTTATATTAATTAATTTTTTAAAAACTTTTTTCACAGCTTGAAAAAAGCAAATATTGCTTATGAAAACATGTTTGAAGAAGTGCCCATTGTAATTAAGAATTCATACCTGATCAATGTGATGTTGTGGGAACTGGAAAAGAAATCCGCAGTAGCCGATAGACATGAATTGCTCAGTCTGGCTAGCAGGTAAGTACTTGTTACAATAATGGATGTATTTTTATTCGCTTTCCCAAACCACAGTTTAGCACCTTGGGTGAAATCCCAGTCTCATTACAGTCCATGGAAGCTTTGCCTTGACTTTTGATGGGGTTAAGACTTTACCCTTCATGTTCTTTTGCTGAAGGAAAAACTGCATGGTAAAACTATAGCATTAGATTCAAGACTAAATTCAGTCTGTAATCCGCATATACCTGTTCTGCTTGAACTGTATAGTCTTTTCAGTAGTGTGGATTTCGTCAAGAAAATACTGGCATTCAGAAAATCCAGGCAAATAGAGCTGGAAATAAAAATTGGTTTTGTGAAATATTTTTTAAGTAATTCTATAAATTATTTTGATAACAAGTAAATCACGTTTGTTCTACTTTGTTAGCAGAATGCATTTGAAAATAAAATACAATAATAAAGCCTCTGTCGGAGAAACTGGCAAAAATGCTCAGATTGATTGCCATGACAGCCAGCATTCATGATGTCAGAAATTGTTTAAGAGTTTCTAGAATGATCGTCCCGTAACTTTATCTAAGAATAACTTTTTGTTCTTGTAGCATTTTGTCCTGAAAATACATTTATGATAACAAAGTACGCATGACCTCTAGCAGTAAGATCAGAAATTTGGTGGTGCTTAAATCTTACACAACACAGTACAGTTAATTGGATTATTATTGGGTTGACCAAAATAACCAGATGCACAAAATGATGCAGTATCTTGTTGCTTTTAGAAGCTGGGACGTATTTATTAATGGGTTTTTGGGGTGTAACACTTTCTTTGTACCTTAAGGTATTGTCTGACAAAGCTTCTGATCCTGTCTGACTCTGACAACCAAGTTAACTGAATACTAGTGGCCTCTTTTCTCCACCCCCCCATCATGTAAGGCTGTTGTTAATGGATCCATATATATTGCTGGTTGTCCACATGTTGCCTGAGTTAGCAGGAATTTTCCACTCAATTTTCTTTTCTTGAGCTTATGTGGATGCATTGAGGGATCTGATCACTTTTAGAGAAAATGGTCAAGAGAGAACAGGTAAGGGTTGAACCCTGCCAGGGAATTTGCAAGTGTTGCAAGAGATACTTAGTCAATAATTTTGTCCAGTAAAGTTATGACTTTGCACCTTGGAATTAACGAAATGAAGAATTTTAGCTGAGATGTTCAGTCTGATTGACTTTGCAGGCTTTCTGTCAGGCTCTTTCCTTAGTCAAAGATCACAAAGCTTTTACCATCTGAGAAGAGGGTGGGCACCGGATGTAGGAGATGACGGTGATTCCTCATGAGCTCTCCCATGGTGCTGTGAAAGAGGACCATGTATGGGCATACAGCAGGTTTTCAGGGGAACTGCCAGTGTTGCCTTTGATTGTTTCTATGGGTTTGCTCCTGTAAAAAGGTTTGGGATTACCCAGCAGCCTGGATCCTAGCACGGGCTGCTGCTGGTCATGCGATACAATTCTGGAAGTGAAAATTAATTTGAACAAATCACAAACCGCAGTTGAAGTTTTTTGTCAGCTTTACATCTTACGAAGTAACTGTTCTGTACCATTGCTCCTACTCAAGATAAAAGATAAGAACTGTACAAATTAATTTCCTTTCTGCAATGATGGTGTTAATAGCTTGGTACAAGACAGGCTTTTGTGTTGGTCTTTGCATCAGTAATTGAGATGAGACCAAAGAAGAAAAACATGAACCCAAAAGAAAAAGAAAACTCCATCATTTGTGCTCAGGAATCCTTCACAACAGGAAAAAAGGGAGAACTTTTTTCTTAGAGAATCAAGGGTTCTTTTCAATGGGTGTTTTCTTGGAGCAGTGCTGTTCTTGATGATGACACAGATGGAACTGGATTTTTGATAAACGTGGTTAAAAGTGCCTTTTCAATTAAGTGTGTTTCTTTGAACTTACACAGTTACTGTCCTATAAACTGGCAGCAATTCCTTGAGCTTATTGAAGTCTAAAATTTCCCACTAATGGGGAATTAATTCAACAGATTCATCAGTTTTCAGAGGTGTTTCTGAATTATGTCTCTTGACCTGACTTTCCTGGCAGCATTCTTCTGGCTCACCTGGTTTATTTGAGGCACTTAAGGTGCTTAGTTTGGTTTGAAGAGAGTAAAGTTTTGGAAATTACCCCAATTGGGTTTATTCTGGGGGTTTCTGTATATCTCTTCTTTTAATATTTGATAGCTGCTTTTAGTTACCAGGTAGGTTATGTTCAGTGATATCTTACATTGGTATAACTCAGCTAGCAAATTAAAACATTTAATGTTTTTTATTCAAGGTAGGGTGACTTAAACTGCCTGCTGAAATATTTAACTAGTTTTTACTTGAATGCAGCTACGAAGATTTCTTTGTCAAAGAGTATATTGCCTGAAGTAGAGGAGTTCAAACCCCCACTATTCTGGAATTTTATTTTCACTTCGCATTTCCTTATTTTTGTCTTTGAATAGTTGTGGCTAAAGCATTTCAGATACCAAACTTTTAATTTTGGTGCATGTCCCCCTCACTTAATTTGCTGTCGTAGAATTAGTTGGCAGTAACTTTAAGGCTATTTTTTTTGGGGGGGGGGGGGGGGGGAAGGGGTGGTGGGGGTGGTGCTGGTTTGGCTTTTTGGATTTTATTTGGGTCCTTTGGGAGCATCCCTGAACCTTTTTTAATCTTCTGAAGTAATGGTCTTGGCAATGAAATTATTTACCCATAGTTCTTCTCCTCTGGAGAGTTTGTTTCATCAAGATTCTCACATGTTCAGCCACCCACCTTGTCTGAGTTTGAAGCTGTACCTATTTGAGGTACTTTGTCTGCACCTTAATATCTTTCTCCTTTTGAAGTACATTTGTGATAATTGTATGAAGTAGTTTACTTTTGGGGGCATAAATTTGTGTTTCTCCTGTGAAATCTGAATTGACTGGCATATTCTAGGGAAAGAAGTTGAAGGCAGAATAGCACGAGGCTAGCAAGTAATAGCAAGTAAAGGCCTTTTACTCAGACTGTTATCCTCCTGCTACCCTTAAGGACCAAAATGTCTTGAAGACCTTGGAGTACTGCCAGTCTTTTGATAGAGACTCAAGAATTAAAATCCTGTCAGATAATGTTCCAGATCTTCAGAGAAATAATTACAACCAACTTTCCCATTCTCATCCATCTCTTCCCTATTCTATTGATGATCTAGTTTAAATTAAAAAAAGCTTTTTTGTGGTCTAGCTTCATAATAGGGTTGTTCTATAATATCTCAATTTGTCTCAAGCAATTTTTCTAATAGTGTGCGTCAGTAGAAGCAAACATGTGCTGAACATTTACTGCAGTAACATCTACTTGGCAGATATATTTTTCAAACATCAGATGCAGTATTTTTGCAAAAGTGACATAAGGAGGGTTACTTTGGCTTTTGAAAACAGTATTAACCTTCATACATTGTACTGCTTATTCAGAAATCTCAATGTGCTTAATGGTTTATTAAGATAATTATGAAAATCTCTAATTTGCAGATGGGGGAAGCTGACACAGAGAGGGTAAATGCGTTGCCCAAAGGCACACATCAAAGTCGGAGTAGAAAAGGGAATGGAGCTCAGGACTCCTGACTTAACATATCTCATTCAAACAAAATCCTCTTAAAAAGAGCACAGGTTGAACCCGGGCTGAAATGCTGAGATGTAAACAAGTTCTGCTAAGTGGTGGGAACGTTCCTTAGAAATATTTAATCAAAAAGATGTGCTTTGCCCAGCAGTATCTCTCTAATCCACCCAAAGCAGCTCCCACCAGGAGGAGAAACGCTGCGCAGGGTGGCACCTTTCCCAAAAAACAGTGACTGAGAGGGACCTCAGTAGGGATGATGGGAAGTGGAAAAATGAGGCGACAGATACAGCGTTTTCTTACGCTTGCTCTTGCTGCTCCCTTTTCTCATCTTCCTTAGCCAGGGTGCAAGCAAAATGAAATGGAGTAAGCGAGGGGATCCGTTTACAGTGATGGTAGGCAAGCTTAGGGAACCATCTGTTTTGGACATCTCCAGCTTCAGAATTGTTTACTCAAAAAATTTGGTGCCTGGGTACATCACAGGGATTCAGATCTCAGAGGCTGGGCACCTCTGCTCCCTCCCGGGCCAGCGCAGGTAGGTGGGCGTCTCCAAAAGGGCAAGCTGAGGCCCACGAGCTGGGTGTGGAGAGAGTTAAAACTAGTGAGCAGGACACGGGAAGCCGAGAACGATAGGAATTGCTGCCTCTCCTTGAAGCTTTGGAGTCTGACTCGAGGCTGCATTTTGGGTATTTCAGACCTTTAGCGAGTGTGTGTCTGGGGTCCTTTCCTGATTAAAGATGCTGAAGTAAATGTGGGCTTCATGTGTAGTTCCCCATTATGAATCCCACAGAAGCGGAGCCAGTTTGAGGTTCCAGCCCCAGCTGCTTGCATCATTCCTCCCCACTGCCCCCATTTCATCTCTACACCCCTCCCACCCTCGAAGATTTTTATTCCCTCATCTGTTTCAGAATATGGCAGTACAAATAGCTTTGTGGAATAGTCTGGTGGAAAAAGTCAGGCTCCCGCTCTTCCCTTCCAGCCTTTCCCTCAGCTTCCCAAAAAAAAAAAAAAAAAAAAGAAACCCCAACAGAGGGTGGTTTTGCATTTACAGTAGACTATTTCACTGAAAGGGTTTGAAGTGTGCCCACGCAAACAGCTGAATCCATACAGCTGAGAGTGCTGTAATCCTTGGGCAGAGGGGGAGGGAGAGGCAGGAAGATGCTGATGCTGGAACCTCTTAAACTGACTTTGCTGGCAACAGCAAACTGCACCTTTGCTCTCCTGAAAATACATCTGCACAGGGAGGCTCTGGTGGTACGAGCGTTCCCGCAGGAAGAGGGAGGCTTGGATTCAGGTCTCTTAGCCATATCCGTATCCTAACAGGATGCCCTTGTGTAGTGAGTGATCCATGAGTTTAGTTAACGTATAGTTGTTGGTTTCTCCTTCTGTGTGTGCTGGACTCTAACACTGCCAAATACAAGGCTCGCCAGCGGGAAGAGCAAGACAGAAAGGACCGTGACTGTCATCTGCAGATTAGGCTACTCTGTTCACAGGTTTCTACTTCTCACCCTCAGAATTATTTGACCTTTATATTTGATAATGGTTAAACAAGGAATCGGAAGTAATCCGTGTGTCAAGGACTTGATTTCCTATCTGCCCTTTTGGGTGCAGGATTATACCCCATCGAGTATAAGGCTGTTACAGCAAAACCACACAGCACGAGAAGTTGCTTTGCAGGCTATACCTTCTGGTCTGTTTGTTTTCTAAACAGACTTTGTTTCCCTTTGAGACTTTTATGCGTTTGTCCTTTTTTGGCATTTTTGATTATGTCATCTAAGCTACATAGATAAGTCGCAAATGATAAATTTGTAGAAGTTTTACAGGTGATCCTGATTTTAATATTAGTGATCCTAATAACAGTTCTGGTGAAGGAGTGCTCTCACATTAGTTTATTTTTTCATTCGATGAATAAGAATCCACATGAGAGAGATTTTTGGACTGTCCTAACTGCAGGAGAAGCTCCATTCTGTTTTTTTCCCCTTTTATTATCTGTATTTCTACCAAAACAAGAACAGAGTCCCCATGCGTGGACGTGCTGATGCTTAGTATGATAGCAATTCTGCAGCTGGTATTTTTCTCCCACAAAGATTCACTGATACCTGAAGTGTGGTGGTCTCCTGGTGCTATCTCGAGGTCAAGCTATGTCTTTTAGTTCAATTCAAGCGTGTGCTCAGATCATCACCACTGGGTGATCTCAGACCTGACTTGTTTCAGATGAAACTAAACTGAAAATAGACTTCAGGGGGATACCTACTGCGCTTCAGCCACTAATGGGCTTTCAGATCACTGGACCGTGTCAGACCTAGTGATAAGAAACCCACGTGAAACACACGTAGTAGCATGGACACTGGTTTCTCGGCACCAGCTGTTTTTCTTTATGGATCTGTTCCTTTTGGTCTACACCACTCGCTAATCTGCACGTAAACTCGATTTGACTCATTCGCTGAATCAGCTGACTGAAGTGCATCTATTGAAAATGCAGTTTCGTTGTTACTGTTGTCCTCAGAACAACAACAAATGCAAGTGCTGAGCTCCACGTTGTCTACATTTCACTAGCACAGAGCCTTGTAAGAAAGTGAGCCTTGAGGGGGATATGAGCAGCATTTATGCCTCACCCTTATTTTTATTTTTTTTAATTTCTTAGTTGGGTTGATGTGTAGGGAGCATTTAGGTAGCTAGCAGCATGATCTTTGAGATCTGCTGTAGGGGAGCGTGCAAGGTAAGGAGGTACCTAAAAGAGCCTTTGGGATAAGTAAGTGTGTGATGAGTCTTATGGACTGGAGCAATGCGATTTAACTTCCTAAATCTCACCAGAATAAACTTCAGCTGAATAAAACTTGCTTAGACTTTGTATGTATACATTTTTAAAAATTGCTTCCTATTGGTCTTTCTATTTTTTTAAGAGATGGAGCAAAGAAGGTTATCAGCCACATGAGAACTGGTGAAAAAACTGGTCCCGTATTCACAGCATACTTATCACTTCATGTCTCAGTTCACATCTGTTTAAGTTATCTGTTTTTAGCTCTTTGTTTCCCTGGCAATGAGAGCAAACACTATATTACCGCAACTTCTAACAATAACTCTCTGTTTCTGTATTCTGCTGTACTAAGCTGGTCCCAAAGAGATTCACATAAAATCATTCTTTGTAACCAGCTATATTTCATATGGACACTATCTGTAAAATAATTATGTATTCCTGATGTCCACATACCCTACAAGGCTATTAGTGTGTACCTACACAGGCATTTCTGATAATATCCAGTTCTAACACTAACTCTGTATAATATAAACTCTATCAAAAACTGAAAATATGCACACCCCTAGCCATGGCAATATTCCACAGTTCTAAATATCATGTGCTTGAAATGTTCAACTAAAAAAACCCCACGAAGTTTAAAAATAATTATTATAGTGGCGCCTTTCTTGCTGCTGTGTAGCTGAAGTCCTCCTCACCATCTGCCCCTGTACGCGGCTGAGATTTAAAACTCTGGCTTGTAAATAAATTGTTGTCTGAAGTTACTGATACAGTCTTTTGTTCAGTGAGCAGGCAGCTTAGCTGGTAAAATAGTTGTCCTAGTACTCGGAGGTAAGGGTGTTTTTAGCTACGTTCTCAGCAGGTATCCTCTAGTGCCTCAGTACATAACCAGCTTGTGTCTCCAGCTATGAGTTCTATGGATTTGGGACATAATTTACTCTTAAAAAGGCATGTGCATAGTATTATGTATGTGGTTCCCTTTTCACTTTATACCCGCCTGTTCCAGTTAGAGTTTCCCCAGTCTATAAGCTGTAGGACGGTGGGAATGCATCGTAAAAGGAAGAAGGAATCTCAGATGATGTGGAGAAGCAGTAACTGAAGGATACGATTTTTATTTGAAAGAAACTCTCACGAATAGTAGTGGGTTTCAGTTGAGGAGAAGGATGGAGTTTAGCTTTTTGGGTCGCTGGTCTTCAGCCAAGTAGGACTGGGTAAAGCTTAGATCTGAGCCAACAAACTAGCTTCTGATCAAAGGGCTCAATAGCGAGCAGTAAGTATCCTTCTTTTACTGCACTACCCTGTAAACACCGTTAAGGATGAATACTGTCTCCATGGGCACCAACCTGAAAACTTCCAAAACTTTAACTTGGAAGCTATACCTTGAGTTGAACATTCCTGCAAAATACTGAATCCATTGCTAAAAATGGTTACAATAAAAGTTGTTTAACAGACTGCATTTGTCTGGCCAAGGCAGTAGATCGCATAACTGGAACTGGACGCGCCCAGCCGAGCTGCTTCCATGTTGCCTATGGTATGGAATGTGGAGCTGGCTGGACTGGACGCCGCACTCCCTCTCAACAGCTAAGATCAAGTGATGTCTGCTGAACTTCCAGGCGTGGTTTGATAGACCAGTTAGTGAGATGGAGTTCTGAAGAATATTTAACTGTCCCCACAGAGGGATAGTTAAATATTTGTGAAAAAGCTCGCGGAAACTCGAAACTTTGAACACATCTCCTGGAACATTGTTCGGAGTTGCATATCACAAAAGTACCAGACTCTGTTTGACCTGCATTTGTAATATCAGTAAAATCACGCAAGGCATTGTTTTTTCATAACGATGAGGTTCCCTGCAAAGACCAAAACACTTAAATAGGGTATTCGCAAGGTGGCAAAGATGCTAGAGGAGGAGATGCCATGTAAAGTATCATCAAATAAATATATGAACAAAAATAACCAGGAACTTAAAAATTTGCAAACTGTGCCATTAGTGCAGAAATGCTGGTCAAGTGACTTGGAATGAATTTTAAATTTTAAATGTTGTTTGTTTGTTTGTTTGTTTTTAATAAATTGACTCTTTCATGAATGTTTTTTGTATTTCAGTAATCACCTAGGGAAGAGTCTGCAGCTGCTGATGGACAGAGTGGATGAGATGAGCCAAGACATTGTTAAATACAATACCTACCTGAGGAACGTGAGCAAACAGCAGCAGCAGAAACACCAGGTTGGTAACATGGAAAACCTGAATGAGAGTATTTCTTTTCCGCACAATAAGGTTTGCATGATGTTATCTGAGAGAGATGAATTTGGATCTAAGCAAGATAAAATTCTTACACAAACATATCCATTAAGTAGCTTTATAAAACGTACTAGGCAGTGGGGAATTATCAAATGAATTCACTTCTGCTGACGTGTAGTGTGGATTGATCTTTCTTTGCTATTTTGCATTGTTGATAGGGATTTATGATAAACCAAAATCATTGATAAATACGCTGTGGACACAGGGATTAGAGGTTTAATAAATGAAATGAAAGAGCTGAAACTAAAAGTGAATTGTTCCAAAACAAACCATGTTTTAATACGTGTAGTCATATGTCTGGAAATAAAGAAATGTAGTCCATATTTAAAAGACAGCAGATTGTTCTCTGATCAGAAATGACGTTTTAGTCATGTTTTATATCAGTAGATAGTAATACTGATCGTGTGGTGCTGACTTTTAATTCCTGATGCCAAAGGGCCTCTTTCAAATCCAAAATAGCCTGATTAGAGAATAGTGAGTATGGAGACTGGCTCTAGGTGGCCCTGCTTGAGCAGAGGGGTTGGACAAGGTGGCCTCCAGAGGTCCCTTCCAGCCTCAACCGTTGTGAGATTTGGAGACGGTATTACTTTATTTGCTGTTGCTGCGTTTGATAAAGCAGTACTGTGTCTCATTGTAGAAGAATGCTGGTAAAATGGAAAAAAGCACTATGAGAATGATTTAAAAGCCGGCAAAGCAGATCTTGGTGAACGCAATTAACTTCTCATGATAAATTAAGTTAACGAGTGACTTGCTTACTCAAGAAGTACCTGTATGAAAAATAAATTTGAACTCTAATCCAGCAGACAGAGATATGACAAGATTCAGTATCGGCCACCTGAAAATGGGCCAGGCCACTTTAATGATAAAATATTACAGGTGTTGCTACACAAAGTAGCTAATTATTAAAAAGAGCACCTGTGGTTCATGTGAAACGCTTCATCACTGACTATTTTAAAGTCAAAATCAGCTTTTTTCACTTAAGTGTAGCTTGAACAGGGAACACTGTAGGGAAGCAGCACATGATCGGTGGTCTCTCCTGGCTTTGTGATTCCTGAGGCCATAGAAGCTTCACGCATGTTATCTTCAGAAAATTTATTTTCCTTTGCTGCCTAATTTGAATAGAAAGATGGCATCCACTTCAAAGGCTCTTGTTAATAACAAGGGGATCTATTTATTTTGAAAACCAGAGCAGAGTAGGTTCCATGGTGTCTCACTTCATTTCTTTACTAACTATAGCTGCTTTAGTAGTGGCTCATTGCGGCATAGTTAGTGGTCTTAACTTCATTTTTAAAATGGAGCAATTGTGATTAAGAGCAAGCCGTTTCAATAGAGAATAATAGGCAGACTGCTGAGAAGTGAATGGGGTAACGCAAAGAAAGAAGAAACTACATGCAATTCACATACAAATATGGGCATTTAAGATTTTATTTTTAACATTGTCCAAAAACATGTATTTGTCACTACTACTGGAAAAAAAAATTACTTCATTTGAGTATGCCACCAAGTATGAACTGTTTTCAGACTCTTATGCACAGATACATTTAAGTAAGTGAGGGAAAACACCCCGTACTCTTTGGCCTGTTTATTTCAAAGATTTTTCTTGTGTCGAATATGAGGGCTTCGATAGACAAACCTTACAGCTAATTCCTGGCTGTGACATACAGTACGAAATCTCACGTACGTGTTTTTCAGCGTATGTACTTCTGCAAGAACAAATATTTATCTAATAGATGAAGAAATGGCCTGCCTTAATCTAGTATATCCTCTGGTAACCCACAAAGAAAGGGCGTCAAAATGGCAGAATATCTAAATAACTGGAATGGAAAAAAGCACCATTATGCTTTGTTTCAGCCACCGCTTAGTTCTCAGTTTAGGGTTAATATTTTTTGTCTTAAAATACCTTATTTAATCAAGTTCTTTTCTCCTTTCACATTAATATTGTTTTGACCTTTAACTTGCTTAAAACTGAGTATTTCTGGTTTGTGTAACTATTTGAGGTAAAGGCGTCTCATACCCACATATTCTGACCTTATTTTCCTTTTTTGTGTGGTGAAATGGAGGCCTTTATCTACCTTCTGTATTCTTTCCATCAGACACAGTATTTATGAAAAAACTTTTAAAATTAACCCCACCGTGTCAGTACCACATAATTTTCCAGTGCCTCGCTTATTTAAGGTGCCAACTTGTGGGGGAAATGCTTATTACCAATGAACTGAAATAAACTATGCGTGATTTGAAATAATCTGAATTACATTAAATAAGTATAATTTTTAAAACCATATTTGCTGGTTGGGTAAAGAGCATCTAAAGCGAAGAGCTTTTCACTGCTTTGGAAGTCCTGGTGCATTCGGTTTCTGTTGCTTTATTTTCAGTACCAGCAGAGACGTCAGCAAGAAAACATACAGCGTCAAAGCCGAGGAGAAGCCCCTCTTCCTGAGGAGGACATCAATAAACTTTTTAAGCCACCGCAGCCGCCTCCAAGAATGGAGTCACTCCTTATTGCAGGTAACGTTCTAGCAGCCTCTTCCACTCAGCTTTTCATATATGAATGTTAGGCTGGGAAAAAGTGAAGCTGTTACCTTAGAAAGCATCTTAATTCTTCGTTACCATTATGGTGTGATGTCTTGGCATTGGTAGTATTCCAAAAACTGTCCTTCATTTAGTCGAAGGCGATGGTTTCAGCCTGTGATCTACAGCCCTGGTGTCTGAAGTATTTTAATAATAAATAAAAAAGTAGCTAAGAAAAACAGCCTTATTGTTAGTAGGCAGTCCTTGCCTCTGGTAGAAAGTAAGCTTCCACACATAAAAGAATTTTAAACCATCTAGGTAAGTAACAGAGGCATGTTACCCATGCAGATATGAACTTAGGTAGTTTTTTGAAAGCAAGTCATTGTGTTTAACCAGAATGGCCATATAAAGTTTTAAACTTGATATGTGGAGACTTTATCCCTTTAGTTCTTATTTTGCCATGGTACCTATCTCCTGCTTGACCATCTCTGCCTCCTGGGTTGATGGGAAAGGGCAGGAGCAGCAACCGGAGCCTCTTCCTGCCTCCATTCGCAGCGGGTGAAATGGGATTTTAAAGGAGAGCTGGAGAAATACCCCACGGAGCTGGCCTTCTGCGCGAATGGGCGTAGCGACTGCTGCAGGCAATAAGCTGCTCCCTGCACTCGTGTCCCAGCTCTTCCCTCAACTGATTTTTAGTCAATGGAAGGGTAAAAATATCTGGGATCTCACAATGGCAACAGAGGGCAGAAAACCTTAGATGTCCGTTTAAGTGATCTAGATCTGGAAAACGTCATGAGAGAGCAAATTGATTAACCATAGCAGGCATTGGGATCAGTTAGCTATCGCCTTGTTTTGTATTGAGAGAAAATTAAACCAAAGTCCTGGTAGTTTAGTGTATAGAAAAGAGTGCTTTGACATTAAAGGGGGGGGGGGGGGGGGGGGAAAGGAATTTGAAGTACCACTCTTAAATTTTGGAGTGACCAAGAGATTATTATTTTAATATTAATAATTTCACACTGCTAATAAGTTCTCCTTTTAGAAGAAATAGAGTTCTTGATTTATTGCTCCTTCCAGAGTCTTTCAAAAAAACTGTTGTTTTGACAGTTTTTACCAGTTCATGAATCCTAGCAGCATTAGCGTATTTAAACATTCAGCTTTAGCATAGCTTAAAAATGCAACAGAAGCGTGTGTGTGTGTGTACATGTGTGTTTTATGAAAGTGATAGTTTAGGATGAATCATCTCCTATAAGAGGAGGAATTGAAAACTGTTGTACTTAAAGGAAAAAACAGTTTTCAGCCAAAGCACTCTCTTTGTTTGTTCTTTTACCATAGTCAGGGGAAGAATTGAAAGCATCCACTTCAACTTAGATGAAGTAAAGTTTGTGGATAAAGAATAAAACTTAGCTCTTTTGTCTCGGAGGCATTTAAAAACTTTTCAAATAGAGCATTAAACTGAGAGTTTATTGGCCTTCTAAACAGTCTTAATTTTGATTAAACTGGCTTCATGTTTTGCTATTCCTAGCTAACAAGGGAAATAACTTGAGCAGTACGTGTATAAAAATGTTTTGATGGGCACATTTGATTTGTAAAGCACTGACAAGTCTTCATACCCTGATGATTTTTGAAATAGCTAATAAAGTGAAATATTAGGTAGAAAAAAAGGCTAGCAAAATGTGAAACAGGAGTACCACAATTTTCAATCTGCTACTGAAAAATATTTGTTACAAATATTTCAACAGAGACAGCAGATGCGTAAGAACAGAACTGAAATTCAGTCTTGAAGTATTTTTAGAGCAACTAAATTGAACAATTAATGTGATTAAGCTTCCAATACAGCAGCAAGAATTGTTTATTCTTTTTATTGTCATATGTCTTTTCAGAAATAGTATACGTAATAGAATTGTAGGAAAATTAAGGGGGTTTTGAGCATACCAGTTTACCTATTCTGCTAATTTAGTTTCTTCTTCTTCCGAAACCTATTTGGGAATACTGGAAATGTAAAATTCCTAAGTGGAGAGTAGTTGAGCTGTTTTGGTTGCTTTTCTGTGTAAATCCGGAATGATTGGTGCACGTTTGGCTTTTTAAAAATGATGTTCTAGGATGTCTCTTTCTGAATTTCGAAACTGACAACGGTTTACTCTTCTTTCCTATTGACAGGTCAAATTAATACCTACTGCCAGAATATTAAGGAGTTCAATGCACAGAACCTGGGAAAGCTTTTTATGGCTCAGGCTCTCCAAGATTACAACAACTGAAGAAATTTTGCCGTAGCCCTCAACAGGAAAAGTTATTTACAGTTTTAGGCTGTTCATGATCCTCTTGAAAATTCAGTATATTGGGAAAAGTCATGTAAAACAGTCACCTTGGTTTGTGTAGAATTCTCCTGTAAGAAAAATAAAGGCAAATTTTAATGATATTTTAGTATTTCCTTATTTGTTGGCCGTGTTGGGCTGGAATTTTCTGTGGTCACTCAGGTTTTCTAAATGTTTGGCAGTTATTCGTGTTTAGTCATAGCAAATAATACAGATTTTATTTAACTTGGAATCTGAAATAAAAGCGAATTATTACAAATGTTCAGTACAGCTGGCTTCACAGAAGAAATTTAAGATTTCCCAGTTTTGGTTGAGAACTTACAACCATAATGTGCTAGTCACTTGGAGCAGTTCCTCCTTTTTATTTTAATCTGTTTGGACAGTCTGGTGCCACGGACCTTCCGTATCAGAAATATCCTTCTGAGGAAGAAAAAATGAAAAAGTCAGAAGAGCTGAGGAAAAAGATGAGGTGATGGAACTAGATCAAAGGGGAATGAGAATGGTAAGGAATAGTTAATCTTGCAGAAGAAGGACATGACGTTGCATTTGGAACGTGCAGAAGTAGTGTTATGTGCTAAACTGTGCTCCCGTGTTCTGTCGCCACCACCAACTGGATTGAAATCCAGTGACGCTACTGAAGTCTTCACGGCAGAAGCCGTGGAAGTTAGCTAACCTGGAGCAGCTGGTGTGGTGTAAAGGGACACCAGACCCACTCGGCATTAACTTTGCCATCTAGATGTGCCTCTGTTCCCCAACTCACGCTACTTCACTTTTTAACAAGAATGCTAATTTAAACATTTAGTACGTGGCAACTCACAGGTGTCACTGTCATCGATTTCTTTTTTTTTTTTCTTGAGTTCGTTCTTGCATGTCATCGTGTGATGAATTCCGAGAGTCTAAAATGGCTGAAGGAGTGTGGTTTGGTCTTTTAAAATAAAAAAAACATCCTCTAAGTATGGACCTAGCATGGAATATTTCAGCCTCTAAGGTGAATATTTTTGGAAAGTCCTAAGTATGTAAAAACTGGGGGTTAGACTAAGAACTTTTCCACTCTAAACGGTAGTGATTGCAGGATTTATGTAAATATGGATGCAAATTTCTTTCAGCCCTCACATATCTGGCAAATTGTCAGTCTGACCTTTTGTTTTGGAAACTTTGGGAACCTTTGTGTTAGCTTTCCTACGTTTAACTTCCCTGAAATCAAAGATTAGTTAAGTACCCCGCTGCAGTGCCACATGATTGAGGTTCATTTCCTGGACAAATAATATTCAGACCCTGTTAATTTTCTAGTTTTCTGAACCACCAAAATAACCACCAGGGAACAGAAGTAGGAGCAGATAATTAGACTAAGATGAGACATTTGAGATAGAAGAAATGATGATCTGGGCAACTGGGAACAGAAGACTGACTCTGTAGTGACTGTGTGTAGAAGGAAGCAGCAGGAACATCGTACATAGGTCTGCAGAGGAGGGGCTGGCAAAATAAATACCCGGAATAGGTTAAAAACGAGCTGTGGGGTTTGAATTAGTTCTTTAAGATTGAGGATGTAAATGTGAGAAAGAGGGCAGTAATATTCTACTGTGCTAGAGTTTAACAAGAACAGCGAACAAGAACAGTGTATAGCTAAATCCAGTGTGCGAAATGTCAGTTAAAGCCTATGAAGAAGTATTGAAGGAAGACTTCAATAAAGATTTGTGGCTTCTAAAGGTATGGGTTTGAGTCAAACAGGGAAACGAGATACAGAAGTAGGTGAGGTGTAAGTAGACTTTGGCAATGATTTTGACTATTTTGTTCTGAATCACACTTTGGTCTTCGATTGCGAAAATCCCTAGAGGAAACCTCCCGGGCAAGGGAGGTGGAGTCAGTTGGAGCTGTTGATCTACAACTGAGAATCAACAGCTGTGGAGATTAGGAATTAACAGGGATGGGGCTGTGTCTCCGTGCTGGGTTCAGTGTGAGCTTTCCCTACTGTCTCTACATTCCTGGAACTTCACTTTTACATGTTCTCTTCCTAATGTGAGGGAGCTGGCAGCTCATTCACTGTAAGACATGTCCTTTCCATTTCTAATTATCATAGCACTACCTATTTTTTCTCCTTCTTTGGCTGTGAAAGGCTTTTCTGTATACTAATAAAAATGTATTGACATTAGAGTCTTTAAAAATCGCCTCTAAAGAAGTTAGAACTTCTTTTTGGTCAGCCAGCCTGTTGTCATTGCAGAGGCAAGCAAGGCCTCTGCCCCGTGTTTCCTTCTCCATCACGTGTCCACAGGTAACACACATGCACACGGGAGACAAAATGTGGGCATGTGAGGGAAAACCTTTCCTGCAGCCATTAGTTATACACATAGTCCACATCTAGTCATCGTCTCTTCTGTTATGCTTTCCATGCAGGTCTCTGTTGAGATAACTGTTTTGTAATTGTTTTTCATTTGTGCAGGACTATAATCAGAATCATAGAATGTGTTGGGTTGGAAGGGACCTTTAGAGGTCATCTAGTCCAACCCCCCTGCAGTCAGCAGGGACATCTTCAACTAGATCAGGTTGCTCAGAGCCTCATCCACCCTGGCCTTGAATGTCTCCAGGGATGGGGCCTCCACCACCTCTCTGGGCAACCTGTGCCAGTGTCTCACCACCCTCATTGTAAAGAACTTCTTCCTAATGTCTAATCTAAACCTACCCTGCTCTAGTTTAAAGCCATTGCCCCTCGTCCTATCACTACATGCCCTTGCAAACAGCCCCTCCCCAGCTTTCTTATAAGCCCCCTTTAGGTACTGGAAGGCTGCTATAAGATCTCCTCGGAGCCTTCTCTTCTCCAGGCTGAACAACCCCAACTCTCTCAGCCTGTCCTCATAGGAGAGGTGCTCCAGCCCTCGGATCATCTTCGTGGCCCTCCTCTGGACCCTCTCCAACAGGTCCATGTCCTTCTTGTGCTGAGGGCTCCAGAGCTGGACACAGTACTCCAGGTGGGGTCTCAGGAGAGCAGAGTAGAGGGGGAGCATCACCTCTCTGGATCTGCTGGCCACGGTTCTTTTGATGCAGCCCAGGATGCAGGATCCTTGTAAGAGAAAAAGTTACTAATTGGCATGAGTCTTACAGGCAAGTCTTCTAAGCTAGATGTTAGACAAGTCTTTCAAAAGTGAGGTTTGAAAGGAGGGAAAAGGGGGCGATTATTTTAGTTTTGATGCTGAAGTGGTCAATACTTGGGATCTTCACCAGCGTAGCTCCAGTTTTGCTGTGACATTTACTGCCTCTGTTCCCCTGCCACTTGTAAAATGCTCTAATAATTTGAGCCGATGTGGGATGTGAAGTGCCATCTCCCTTAATTTTAGCCCTAGCTTGGTCATACTGCCCTGGCTGCCTGCTTATGGGAGGGTGGGATCCTCTGTCCCAACTCCCTTTTCATCTGCAGCCAAAACATAAGGGCTTTGCTGGTGTAAGCTGGGGTGGATGCAACTTGTTGTTGCATAGATAGAAAGTTAGTGCTGCTGTAGTTCGAGGTAACGCTGTTGCTGAGGAGTCGCAGTAATGGGTGGTGCCTGCTCCTACTTCGTCCCAACGCAAAGTGGAGGAGATTCATCTCTGAGCCTTTCTGACAGCCTGAAGCGTGTCTGGTTAGACTGACAGCCCTGAGGTTATCTTCAGGACAGGCAATAGGAAAGGGTGCTAAACTTTGGATCACCTACTTGGTTATCTAAGAAAATATGTATAATTCCTCAGATATGGTTAACTGTCGTTATCAGAGACTAATCCTTTATATTAATATTAAAGGAAAATTAAACCAAGTAGGAGGGAGTTTTTCTGTAATCCAAACATACTTGGCGTGCCCTTATGTTGACATCAAGATATGTACCGGTGTTCCTGTCTCCTTTTGGAGTTTTCAACGTTGGCCCGAACTCCGTCTGAACTATGAGCATTCTGCCGCTGCCTGCCCTCATGGAGGAAACCTGTTCTTCTACGTTATTTATTCTACCCCAGTTATTCTACGTAAGGTTATCGTGTCCTCTTTCTTCTCAGCTCCGCATGCTGTTCTCCCAAATACTTACACTTTTTAGAACCTGCGTTTCTATTCCTCTGAGCCCTGCCAGCGTCTGGACTTCTGTGCAGAGCTGAACAGCGCGAGGACAAGGTTCTGCCAGGTGAGAAAGGGTAGCGTCTGCGCAGATGTAAACAACAGCAGAGTACAGACCAGAGAAGGTCCGGGTGAGGTGTCAGATGGCCTTTTTGGTGCTAACAAAGCCGTTGGATGGGATTGGCCATGGCAACCAATGACACTTGTAAAGAACATCTGACATCTTTGTGTTTATGCTCTTTATGCTTTGCAAATTCCTGAGCGCGGAGTCATTCGTTACTCTTCGCGTTGGTCAGTCTTGCCTGATTTTTTCCCTTCTGATAAACGTCCGGTGTGACAAATCACTGGTGGCAATCTGAGACATCTTTAAGAAGCAGGCACTATTTAATGGTTCTCACTTGGTAGGCAAAGGACTCCTGGTGCTCCGTTAAAAAGTCGTTAGGAGCTGGTGATGCAAATAATATCACCAGCCGAAATATGTGCAATGTGTGCAGTAAGAGGAATCGAATTGCTCTCTGTAGAACTGCTTCTCATCTAATTTGCCAGCCCTGGGGTGAAAGATCTCTCCCTCGTGATTTTCCATGCCTGTGCATTTTCTTCCCCGGGATTTTATACTTCCTTTTAATTTTCTTCAGATTTTGCCCACAGCTTGTTGATTTTTAATCAAAAGGAGTGTGCTGCTCTAAATCCAGCCCCTTCTGTCATTTTGCACTTTACTTTCCCATTAATTCTTCGGGAAAGCTTTGTCTGCGGTTGGAAAGACGCTTTACATTTTGCGAGCTGAACATCATTCCCATGGTGGAAGCTTTGGTTGCTCCGGTGTCGCGTGCGGCCCCCAGTTCAACTTGTTCATGCCCTTGGTCTTCAGCGGCCGGGGACTGAACGCAGGGGCGCGGAATGCTGCTCCTTGGGACTAATCCAGAGGCAGCGATTCAGAAGCTTCTCGTACCAACTTTACAACTGGGAAGAGGTTTACACCAAGTTGGGCCTGCGTTTTATTTTTTGATCTTTTAATTGCCAGAGCAGGTTGCTGGTGACACGGCCCATCGCGTGCCGAGCGGCGGCGCGTTGCACAGAGCTGTTGAGGATGTCTCTAAAAACAACAGCTTTGGCGAAAGGCTCCGCAGCGAGAGAAGAGTTAATGTCTTATTTCAATTAAAGCAAACATTTATATGGGAGGAAAAATGGCCAGATCCATTTTACAATGATATTAAAAGGCATTAGGGTGTCAGTGAAATAAGCAAGGAAGGGTAGCAATGCATTTAGCCAGCAGAAACACAGCTAAAGACTTCAAAAGCTTTATAAGATGAAAAGAATGCGTGCAACGAGGGTTTCCATTCTAGTTGAAATGATCAGTTTATTAATCTGTCACCATTACTGAGGGTGGCGTTCCTCAAATATCGTACAGTACATCAAACTTTGGATCTTTTTTTTTTTCTTCTGGATTTGAGCAATACACATTTAGTCTTATACACAAAAATGTTTCCTGTTTTCAGCGTTCAGTGTGTGATTTAATCTTTTATATCCCCGTAAAACATATCCAATGGGTTAGAAAGTTGAAAGCTGATTAAAAGATTCAGGGGTCTCGTCCCACGTGCGATGTTTGCTTGCTCGCGTATCCTGACGTTTTTTAAAGAAGTCACTGAAGGATTTAAAGCAGGTTTGGTCTGTCACAGAATTGGTTTTCTTTTTTTTTTTTTTTTTCCCAAATATTTCACTTGGCTTCTTTAACATTAGTGATTTAATTATTAGCTTGCAGAATGCATCTAAGGCAGGAAAACATATAACTGGAATGCACCAGTGGTAAATAGGCTTGCCTGTTTCAAACTGTGGTGGCAAATACGCCTGAAAGCGAAGTCTAATAACGACCAATTTATATATTTTAGGAGAAGTAGTAAACAGTAGGATGATCAAGGCTAGTCTGTCTTACAGAAGATTGTAACACTTGAGCAATTTCTGCTTTGGACTAAATATGTGACTTACACACTGATTTTTTTATTTTATTTTATTTTTTTTAAGCTTACCTTAAGCAAAAAGCGTGGTCATATTAATTGCTTTAACATTTAACATAACACAGTAGTCAAGCAAATATGTTGTTACTAGCTATGGAAAAACTAGTTCCAAAAGGATTAGCAATTACGAGCTTCAACGATGTTAACAACTTGTTTACACGGACTACAAGGTCAAATTCAATTTAATAATTTTTAACGTGACTCCTGAAGTCATGTTGTAAGACTGTCTATTAGGAGGAGAAAAAACTTGTTTCAATTCATAGAAGAGCACTTTCCAGTGTTATGTATGTGAGCCCAAACAGTCATGGACTTGGTTTCTTGTGGCTTTTTGGTCTTTTTAGTTCAACCACAAATAGCTGTTCACAATAACTCCTGCACACAACTGCCGCATTATATCTTCAGCTCCTTCCAGGAGTTTCTTCCTCTCCCTCTTTGGAGCGTGTGCTGCTCTGTGCTCAGCCTGGGCTTCCTGGCTCTCGGTGGGCCACGCCATGGACTCTCCATGGCTGCCTGCTCCAGCCCCACATGTGGGGCAGGTCTGCTCTCAGTGGCTCAGCCCACCCATCCATCGTCTCGTTGAACTTGGCCGATGAGTTTAGAAGTTATCGGAGCGGAGTGTAAGCAACAGCATAACTACACAAGCCCTGTTTCCGTAGAAAAGCACAACATAACCCTTTACTTACGCTGATATCAACAGCTGTGCACCTCACGGGGGCTGTGCGAAGAGGGAGCTGTAGGTTCACGTGGACCACCAGCATCCGTCCAAGGGGGGACAGCACAGGTTGCAGTTCAACAAGCTACTTGGAAATGAAAAACTCTCCCATTCGCTAATTGATATTCATAAAACTTCAATGAATCTTTAATGAATCCCTAATCTGAAAGGAATATTTTCTGCTTGGGAAAGATACACATTTTCATTCCCTTCGTAATGTAGAAGGGAAATAAGGGGATCTATGAGAAGAAAAGAGGCTGCCGAATTGAGCACTAAACCAGTTACATGGTCACAAAGTGACTGGATTGTGACTGTCTGCAAATTACATGTGCTGGCATAAAAGTAAAATCCTATAGCACTTGTTGGCATGAATGTTTCTCAAGTCATAAGAATTTTCATTAGATCACAGCATTATTAGAAGAACCTTCTTTTGTTTATTTATGGTATTTTTCTTCTGTCTTAAAATAACTGACTAAAGTGGTACAAATTAGACATCTATCTGAAATTTCTCATCCTCTTCGTAGGTGGCTGCTGCTTCCTCTCTTGGGACAACCAAGGTTTTGCTTTTCTCCTACATGATATAGGATGGCTTTCCTTATTGAAGGAACAAAAGGGGACTTGGACTATGGGCTGAGCAGTCCCAAAGGAGGAAACCACCATGCCTGGAGAGACGCTTCTCCCTGTCTTGTGGCCCGCTAGCCACGGGCTCTCCTTGTCACCACCTCTGCCTGCCGCCCAGGCAGTAGCTGTGAACTGGCCGCTCCTGTTACTAGAGTGTACGTAGAGATGTTGGTAGATGTGGGTGAATGGTTTCCTTACGTAAACGACAGCTCTTCTTGATAGGAAGCACGTGAGCTGCTTCATCCTTCACAACGGCCCGGCAATGCAGACGTGAGCCTAGCGGGGAATCCTGTGTCTAAACCTGGATTCAGTAGATCTGGATAAACGCCCTGAGCAGGTCCTTGAATCCCAGCACTTCACTCCTCCAGCGCAATACGGAACAATTCTGTTTCTTTTGTATTTTCAGAGAGTAAGCTCCTTAAGACAGATGTCGTGTCTGTCATAAGCCTTTCAAGTGCTTCATGAGCTCAATCCGGCCCATGCTCAGCAGGTCCTTGATATAATTTGGAGAATCTAAGTATAATTGCCTGATTATTACATCTTATGGAGAAAATAGTACATGATTAGGCCATTAAAAGGTTGTGTGCTGAGCAACTGGAAGAAGATTGCGCTGACAATTCAAGTTTTTCCTGTCTCTGGAGGGCTCAAATTTCCGAAGTTTAGTAAAGCAGGTTTTATCATATGAAACTGTGTAGGCTGCGGTGCTGGCTGTATTTTGAGGTTGCATTGGAAGCGGAGTTGTCTTCTCTCCGAGCTAAGAGAGTGGAAACCAGTAGCACAATGCAATTACCTGCCCTATGTACCTGACACGGAGAGGTGTTAATGGATTTCTTTGCTACTTGCCAAACAGCAGAGCACTGGTGAGGCCAAAACGTGTAGATGTGATGAACCCTCCTGGCCTTGTGACCCTACCAGGCAGACAAGGTTGTTCTGCCTACCCTCTTCTTAGCAGCTGCTTTTGATTTCTTATGTCTCTTAATTCTGCAATTAGCTCATCACATTATTTATTTTCAGCCTTCCTCCTTGGTCTTTCTTTGAATTATCAGCAGGGTGAGGATCAAAACTCTTGTTTTTCTTTATGGGAGCACGAGAGCTTTTCATGTGAAACAAGTTTTTCTCCTTTTTTTTTTTTTTTTTTTTTTTCATTTCTGTAACCTCAGTCCTGGAAATAGCTGAATCCCTTGAGCAAAAGCTTCCCAAAAAAGATCCTATTAGTCAGACAGCTAACATCAGGAATGTTTAGCCTGAATTGTTCAAAGTTATCCTGAAGCGGAGTGTTACAATGGAAAAAGTTAAGTAGCCTCCGCATAAATGTGGCTACTTGTGCTGCCATTAATAACCTTGGCCTTGTAGAGAATATTCTTGTGTTAGCTAAATTAGATTAACCAGCAAATTTTCTCCGTGTTTAATGTCTATCAGATTTAAGACTTCTGGGCTTAAGCCTGCTGCCACTAAAACTGATGGTAAAACTGTTGGATTCTCTGTGAACGTGGACTTTTCAGGAATGATGTCAAAATTTTGTACTGTTGAAATCTGTGTGTACTACGAATACGAACATTACAATGCAAAACTAAAGTGAACAGCTTTCAGACCAGACTTAAGTGTGACCAAGAATGTGTATGGCGTTTCAGTCAGTTTTGATGATAGCTTGTAAAAATCTTTTAAGTATATTAAGAACATAGTCCCTGTGGCTTCCGGTAAAATTACATTTTTAATATTGTAGAAAAAAAAATATCTGTGTGATGAAGGGTTCAATTCCATTTTTCTGAATGCTTCATATATCTGAAGAATTACAACTCTCGTGAGAGCAAAATACAATATCTAAAGTCATATTGGTATTTAATGTTTTATCATTGTGTGGTTCTGCTCGCAGCCGCTGCACCTTATTCCATCACCCTCGGCTATACCGTGGCGTTATTCAGATTTAAACAGCTTTTACCGCTCACTGGTGAGAAAGCTGTTCCAAGAATATTGTCTGCATTGCTTGCTAAAAACCACCATAATATAAGCTGCTGCCCTTTTCAACTGGTGATTGCTGCCCGGTGCCACTATTAAACAGCAAGTAAACAAGCAGCGTCCTGGGGTCTCAGCCGGCGTATTGCCGCTCAGGCCCAGCAATACGTGCTGTACTCCTACATACAGGTGAGACATTTATAGATTTAAAATACTGAGCTATTTTGTCCTGTGGTTTTTTTTTGTGCTAGGCAATTTTTTTGTATCCCCGTGAAAGTCTAGAGTATCTTCAGTGCTGGTTTCTTGTTGGTTTTGAGTTCCCAGAGGCTGGTTTTTTTTTTTCAGAGCTAAATCCTGCCCTGCCAGGGCATGGGTCAGACCAGAGCTGGCTTTGGGAGCAAGCAGTTGAGTGGGATGAGGTAACTCGCCTCGTTGGGCTGCTGTGATGTCCCAACTACCTGGACTAGTTCTGCGCTGCTGTACCGCGGGTGGTATGGACAGCCTTCGGCCTGAGATCCCTGCAGGCAAAATGGGATGTATCTGTGAGCTGGGCCGCTCTGCTCAGCCTGTGCTTTGTTCCCCACGATGTGCCAGGGAGTAGAGATGGAGGTGGCAGGTTTTGGTATGCCCGGCGTGGGAAGTCTGTGCCTCCTCCTCCCCGGTTTGAAAGCGAGAGGAGGCGGTGACTGAAGTCAAGAGTTTTACTGACCGTGCCTGGGGAGCAGGATCCTGTTTCGATGGCTGATATCCCAGCGTATGTGCAGGGATGGGAGTAACACCTCACCCAAAATAGAGTATCCACACACTCGTATCCATCGTACAGGGAATTCACAGCGCATGCTCGTACCTGACCACCCTGCAAAGTGATCAGATCAGCTACAAATGAGCATCTCTCTTTGGGAGCGCTCTGCTGAGCTAAATGGGAGAAGCTCTCTGAAGCTTGTTGGTGGCCAATTTTAATAGCAGCACTCTCATCTCGATGTGTGGGGTTTTAATTGTGCACGTCCCATTAGTGCTAATGGAGTTACGCACCTGAAGTCCTGTGCATGGAGATGAGACTATAAATCTAGGGTTACAACCTCATTAAAGCTGTTTATTTCATGTGTAATAGCCCTTTTGCCACCAGGATACCCTAATTCATTACTTTATTTGTCCCTTTGACTGAAGTCTCCTCATCTCAAGATCATAACTGCCTCTTCTGTGCCGTGCCCTGAGATGACCGCTCGTCCTTTCCTCCATCTCTGTTGCTCAGCATGGCAAAAAAAGCCAGGACCCATCTCCCAGGAGTTATTGGGACCCTGATGCAGAGAAGTATTTTCCTTTTTTAATCTTTTAGACCTCATCAGTTCCTGTATTGCTTTTCATTATAAGCGGTGGAAGGTGCTGCTAAGCGATGCTGTTTCTCAGCACAATTTGGCGTTGCTTTTGGAAATCCAGCTGTACTCAGCACTTCCCTACAGGCAGCGAGCATGGTGGGAAGGAGGGTGCAGCAGCAGCAGCTGGGCTGGTGCTGGGGAAGGTGCGTGTGTGCATTGAGAATGAGCTGCTGCGGTGCTTGGTCCCCCTCTACTCTGCCCTGGGGAGGCCACATCTGGAGTACTGTGTCCAGTTCTGGGATCCCCAGTTCAAGAAGGACAGGGAACTGCTGGAGAGTCCAGTGGAGGGCTACGAAGATGATCAAAGGCTGAGAGACCTGGGTCTGTTTAGCCTCTGGAGAAGAGAAGACTGAGAGGGGATCTCATCGACGCTTATAAATATCTAAAGGGTGGCTGTCAGGAGGATGGGACCAGGCTCTTTTCAGTGGTGCCCGGCAACAGGACAAGGGGCAACGGGCACAAACTGGAACACAGGAAATTCCATCTCAACATGAGGAAAAACTTCTTTCCTTTGAGGGTGGCAGAGCACTGGAACAGGCTGCCCAGAGAGGTGGTGGAGTCTCCATCTCTGGAGACATTCAAAACCCGCCTGGACGCATTCCTGTGCAACCTGCTCTAGGTGACCCTGCTCTGGCAGGGGGTTGGACTAGATGATCTCCAGAGGTCCCTTCCAACCCCTGCCATTCTGTGATTCTATGACTGAGGAAAAGGCTCCTAAATAAGAGCAGGGGAAAGAGTGAAGAAAGAAAAGCCAGGAGAGAACTGGGGATTGCAGAACTGAAAATAACTCCCTTTGCTTAAGAACAAATGTCAACAGCTGATGGGTTAAAACGATGGGTTTCCCCAAGTGTCAAAAGTGGGCTCAGGTCAGGCAGTCTGTAAAAGAAGGTGGTTTGTGAAGGGATGGAACGTGCTGATGGCAAGCAGCCTTCGAGGGGCGCTGGGCAGAGATGTCTGCCCCATGGGAGAAGAAACCTCTGACATGTAGGTACCTCATCTCTTATGAAGATAGATACCTTGGTCTTCTGCTGTCTTGTGGTCTTTTCAGGCCTGAATCCTGTTTGTCTCTGATGAGTGATATATACAGGAATAACAGGTCTTTTGTAGTCCAACACAAATAGCAGACGACAGGAAAAAAAAAAAAAAAGACTACGATGTTTTATTCTAATGGCCTTTGTTTTGAACTTATTTTTCTTTTTTTTCAGCAAGGGTGATTTTGTCCATTCTGGTCATGAAAATCTTTACTACCTCTGAGCCAAGACTTTCTATGGTGTTTAATAAGCTTGAGCGCCCATCACAGATTGCCTAAAAAAGTCTGTCTTGCTAAAGACATGAAGTGAAATTTGAACTCTATAAAGAGGGTATAACAAAGTTAGTGGTTATTTGAGAATATTGGTCTTTTCTGGCGTGGAAGGGTTGAAAAATCAGCTTTAGGCCCATGTTTCTAGACTTGGATTTTCATGAGTGCTGCGCTTTCGGCAGGGGGACATGGAGGTTACTGGGAGGACTGGGGGGAAGCGAGAGCCTCCGCTTCGGCCAGCCCGGTGTGTTGGAGGGCACCGGAGATGGCGATGCAGGGTTAACCTCGGAAACATGTTATGTTTCAAAAGCACAGGTAGGAAAGTGATCATTTAGAGGATAAGCAAAGGGGGGATCATTTAGGACAGTCAGTTGGTGTGGAAGAGGAAAAGGCAGGAATGAGAAAGGCGCAGAGCTATTTACTTGCCCGAGCAAATTAGCTGACTTGAAGAAATGGCCATATGTGAGGAAGACATTAAAGGCAGATGCAAATGTGGATTTTCATATTGTTGAGTGGGAGGAGAGCTGCATGGAGGAAGCTGAAACTAGGTAGAAAAATCACGAATGTGAACAGACTGGAGCCAGCAACGAGCAGTCTGCTGCAAGCAGTTGGACGGTGTTGGTGAACTGGGAAGAGAAAGTAGAGATTTGAGCAGAGGTAACGCTAAAAGGAAAGGAAATTGGTGGGATAGGAAACTTTTTCCCAAGTAGTAGTCATTTAGTTCACAGATGACACTTTCTCCTGGAGAATCCAAGTGTGTCCTTGCCAGTTAGGTCTGCAAAACCCGGAGCCCAACCCCTTCACTAAGGCCCCTGTGTTCATCACATCCCCCAGCACCACCCTGTGTTGTCCAGTGGTTGCTGTGTCTGTTCACGTGTGCGAGTCTCTTTCTGAATAAGCTTTAATGGCATTGCAGAGCTTCCGCGTCACTTTTGCACTCAATTTTCAATATGCAACTCACTGAGTTAATTCGCAAGGGTAGTTACGGTTTGAAGCACCTCATCTGGAGATAGATCCAGATGAGGCAGCGGCAGGTAGTGAATTCTGTGTTGTGCATCGAAATAATAACCAAAATGGAACTTTACCTTGTTCTTTCCATTATGATTTTATTTTCTTATTCATTTAAGTGAGTAATTAAGATGCAGGTTGCCCCCAAGTACTTGATCCACCTGAGATGCCTGGTATCCTGGGCAACTGGGCCCACAGAAGCCACCTTAGAGGTGTTTTAAATTCATTTACAGCCTTGGTTATTTGAGACAGCTCTGAGATTTCAGGTGTACTGAATGTTTTTGTCTGCTCGGCTGTGATAAAAGTCTGCCTGCCATTGGCACACGTTCAAACTATGCCATCACAAGCTCAGCTAGTGTCCGGGCACAGCCTTCCCCTCTCCCCATCTGTAACGGAGGCCATCAGTTCTCAGCCATCCCTCGGTGCCCCACTGGCAGCTAAACTGGCCTTGCTGTCATTGGGTTTGTGCAGGCCTAGGGAGAGAGTGAGGACCCTTCAGTCGAGGACTCTTCAGTGAAACTGCTGGCTCTACCCCTTTTGTGATAGTCACAGACATTTATCTATTAAAAGAAACAAATTCAGATGCTGTCGGTTTGTACCAACTTTTTGTTCTTCCGCACTGATCTGGTTTGTTGTTCCAGAGCTGTGCAGTTTTTTCTTGTTTTTAAGGGGTTTTTATTTTTGACCAAATCAGCACAAAGTAGTAGTGGCAGTAAAAATCAGGCCATTTTATTTTAACATCTGGCTTTGAGTCGTGTTTGACATTGGCAGGGAATAAATACAGGCATTCTGTTGTTTCCCTGTGAAATGGGATTTTTTTTCTGTTGTTTTTTTTTTTTTTTTCCCCTGGGTATTTAGGTGAGTACGGTGCTCCTCAGAAAGTGCATCCCATAGCTCCTCACGCAACTTTCCTAATTGTGGGCTGGGTAGGATGAATGTTTAGCAATTGACTTGGCAGGGGAAGGGCTGCTGGGAGACACCACCCAGGGAGCATCCCACCACCTACTCCTCGACCAGATCCAGCAGTACCGGTACCTCAGAGATCCTGGCTGCTGTGCCACCAGGGTTGCCTGTTGCTGGCCTGGGCAAGCCCTTTGATGAGACCACACAAGCTGGCTTTCATCTAGAGGCTACCACCTGCTTGTGTATCACTCGCCCACAGCGCAATTCATCTCAGCTTGCTTCTGCTGCCTGTGTTGGACTTGATCGCCTGAGAGCTTCTCAGGGAAGTGTGCGATGGTCAGGGGACCAGATGTCAGCACCTACTTTTGGATGAGACGTTTGTGCCCTGAGCTCTGCTAACTGCAGAGAAGGCGCGGGGTTACCTGCTCAGGTGCACACAGACTGCCAGTCGAATGAATATAGCCTCTGGTACCTCCAGTGAGATCACATTAGGGTTGAGAGTCCCACCTGGTTTGTCCTGGGTCATCCATTTTTTCTGTACGCCCTTTATGTGTAGATGAGATCCATCTCCTCATCCCGGGCATGTGCTACTCTGACTTTCCACCTGGAAATGGGAACTGAGGAAGTCCACATGTGAGGAATGTCCTCGCCGAGCGGTGTCACCCTCAGCTGCATCTACCAGCAGGTGCTTTGCGTGTGCACTCCTACCTCCTCTGAAAACGGAGTCCCCTCTGACAATCAAGCTTCAAACTATGGTACGTGCCCGTCCTAGGGAGAGAATCGTGCCGGTTACATGAAGTGTATCATGCTGCTGGCTTTGTCGATATTTTTGTATAGCTACAAATATTTTCTATCAAGTTTTATTAAGTGAGACCCACATACTTCTTCCAGCTGTGACCGTGCGGTCTGTTCCTACATAGTTGTTCACCCCGCCCTTGCTCAGCAACACTTCACAGTCATGCTGTGGTGCAGATGAAGAATTTGGGTTTGAAGCTGGCAATCTGATTCCCATTAAAGCTATATGGAAATTTGCCACACACCTGCCTAGGAAGCTGGAATAAATAATTCAGCGCCGCACGGTGATACCTAATGGCAAGCAGATAACTTGGATAACCTTGTACTGGGTTAAGCTCATCGGTGTTCTGTCCTTTCATGACAAGAGAAGGAAAAAAAAAACCCAAGACAGACATGGAGAGGTTAAAAAAGGCTGTGGACGTTGTCTCTCTTGGAATGAGCTTTCAGCCCTTCCGAAAGGAAGGGACTGACATCTGGTTCAGCTGAGGAATGCAGCGAGGAGAGCAAACTGTGAGACCCAGTAACTCTCGCTGGGGATAGTCGGCAGCAAGGAGAATGCGGCTGAGTTAATTGCTACATGTTAATAGCCATACAAGGCAAAAAAAAAAAAAAAAAGCATGTGCAAATCTGTGTCTGACTCCCATTTTCGGAAATACCTTTGGACTTTAGGAGCAAGTGTCATAAGTAGAATGTAGACTTTTCGGTGCCTGAATCACTTTTGCAAGAAAGGCCACTGTCATTACATGCGTCTATTAACCATTGACTGTGGGAGCAACTCTCCTACAGGCCTGACTGATTTGTCCTCACTTGGATGTAGCTACAGAAAGTTATTTTGAGAGCTAGGCATGCAGGAGCTGCGGGCAGAGCCGTCTGGGTTTAGGTCCTGTGCTGCCTAGGAGGTCAGTTGGTTGTACTAGTTTCCTAGTGCTTTTTCATGTTTTTGGGAGGGGACCATGCCTATGGGCACCTGGTGACTTAATATCTGGAGACAGAGCAAGCGTCATCAGATCTAACCGCTGTTGTTTCATTTTATGTTCTATAGCTCTAAAAGGCTAGGCATCTCGCATGAGGGGTGAAGGCACCATGTTTTTCTTTTGGAGTTTACAAGCTAATCTAGGAGAAAATAATCTTAACAAATGCTGGTTTACATAAAAAACCCCACCCTTTATTTGCATAAAATCATATTAGCTTTTTGTCTGCAACACCTTTTAATATCATTGTTTCTTATTCCTGAAAAAGAAATAATCCCTGCCTCCAGGTTGCTGGTGATCTGTAAGGTACATTGGAGGCAACATATCTAATTCAGCAGGAGCGAGGCACTGACTCCCTTACGTGGTGCAACCTGTTAAAAAAAGATAATCTAGTCTTGCAAAATATATGAATAGATTAAGAATGTAGTAAGCTTAACAATTGGAGTTTGTGGGCTCAGGGGCTTCAATGGCAGGTCTCTGCCTCCTGCCCTGTTGCCAAGCCTACAACTGCACCCAAAGCAAGCAGGAGAATCATGCAGGGATAGACCAAAGCATTAGAGTGAGTTCTGGGCTCTGTCCGTGTGCAACACGTGCCGTGTTCCATCTTACTGGGCTTCTGGATGGTGCGATATTGTCAGCCGTACTGGTCATCACAGGTTACTGTTGGAAACAGTGCAGAACCTGCCCTGGCAGGGAGGTTGGACTAGATGATCTCCAGAGGTCCCTTCCAACCCCAGTCATTCTGTGATTCTGTGAGAATAGCTGTAGGCGCAGACAGGGAGAAGATCTGCTGCCCAGGAAGGTGTCGTTCTCATAGCCTCGCTTTCCAGCACTTTAAATTCTCTGGGCCGATGTAAATAATATCAGGGAATTAAACAGAAGTGGTTTCTACTATTACGTAGTTATTGTAATTATTTCCAAGTTGTATGGCAAAGAGATTTTTTCCGGCATGTCTGTGCTCGGGGGGGTGGGGGAACCGTAGGTAGGTCTGTGTGCTCAATTTCAGCATTTAATCTTGGGACAAGTAGGTTAACAAGTAGTCTCTCAATGACATTACAGTATATTGTGTTTACGATGTCAAACTAAGGCCATTCTGATTTTTTGACTTCTATAAAACACCCCATATACTGTACTAGGAAATAGTCACTTTTTTACATATGATGTGCCAGGTTGGTATAGTGAGACAGTTTTGGTACTTTTCCAAAGAAACTAGACTTCTGGGATTTTTTTATTTCATTCCGCCCAATGCAATCTGATCTACTGCTGGTCCCATGTGAAGTCGGTTTATGTACCTTTGGCCACACAACCCCACATGATTACTAGCTGCCTTTCTTGGCTCTTAGAAAAACCGTCGGGCAATTTTTTGATGTTAGCCCCAAACAAGGAGACACAGGGAGCTGGCTGGTCCTGGTTCTGCACACGAGTAGGCGGGGGGAAGCACATCTTTTCTTTAAATGAAGGGTCATTTAAAAAAAATAAATCCCCAAACTACATTTTTCTTCTGTCTGAGCAATTATAAGATACTGGTTTCTTTATTGCTGAGAAACAACATTCTCATACCCCTAATTGGAGGCTGGAACAGATCTTGAAACAGAAAAATCTGCTTTACTAATAAAATCTATCAGTCATCTAAACGCGCATACCCAATAACTCCTGGCAGGTCATGCTAACTGCTCACTGCAAAACTGTGAGGTCTTGTAGTAATTGAAAATATTTTTTATATGTTATTATTTCTCAATCTTTGCGTTCGTTTGGTGATGTCAGGATGCCAAATTTATAAATAATGGGATCCTTTCACCTTTTATTAAACTACTGGACGAGCCGCATCCCTCTGCTTGCAGCTATGGCTTAACTCCATTGCACTGGAGATCCTTCAGCTCAGGCACTTCTTGTCCTGCTCCTCCCGGGCAGGGGACCGCGGGTGGGCTGGTCCCGCAGAGGGCAGATGGAGCAGCATCGCTGCTGGAGCGGTAACTCTGCCCACCGGGCACCTCAGCGCGGCAGGGTCCAGTCCTCTCCCCTGCTAATGCTACCGACCAGGGGGTTTGGGAGCAGGGTGGGGAAGAGTTTTGAGGATATTTGACTCAAGATGTGGATTTTGCAGCTTGGACCAGGGAAAATCCTGCTGGTAGTTTCTGCATGGCGCAGGGACAGTGGGGAGGAGGTGGCACGTTCCTGATTGCGGTGGGAGAAAGTGCAGGCTTTGGGAGCCAAAATCACAGCTCTGCCCTGTTTCAGAGAAGCTAAACGAACATTTCTCAAGCTTTTAAAATCAAAGAACCAACAAACCTTTTTGATCTGAGCACCAGCAGCCAGGGAGCGAACGGTGCCTGTGGGCAGGCACTGCCATAAGCACCTGCCAACTGCGTGGGATGGCATGTGTGTGTTTTGGTTTAGTTTCTTAATTATTTTTCTGCAATCAGCTCATCGACCACCTTCTGGTGCCTTATGGGTTGCGGGTTGCCCATGGGCCCCCCGGAGCGATGCTGAGCTGGATGACTGTTATTTACGAATTTAGGCTGCACCGGAGGCATTATAGAAGAAGGATTTATGTGCTGTTACATATATTCCCTGAAACAATCGCCTCTGTCTCAAGCACTTTGATATTGATAAGTGACCGAGGTAGATTCTGTGTTCCTATCTAGTCCTACACGCCCTGTTTTGCAATTACCCACCTTCGCTGAATAGTTTCCTTGTATAAGCTTAAATTTAGCGATTATTTCTTTTTGATGATCTACATTAATTCAGACATTGCGTCCAAGGTTTTAATCTACCGTGTGCATTTCAGGTGAAACATTAGAAACCTTTCAGCATCTGTAATAATTTTTGTGTATTAAATGAAGGAATTTTTTAATTTAACTTTTTAAAAATATGTTCAAACAGTATGGGCCAGCTTCAGAGTGGCTGCAGACAGGAAATTGGAAGGCGGATGCTCTCTTTTTAGCCATATGAGCATAAAAATAAAGTTTCACAGGAGCTGGACTTCAAGGCCAGCTCAGCGTGGTCTTGGTTGGCTGGGTTTGCTGCTTCACAGGGAACTGCGAGGTCCTTCCTGGGGATGGATGGAACTCTGGCAGGAGACCGGCAAGCTGGTCTGCATGACTTTGCCCTGCAGAGCGCTGTGTGCTGCTGCTGTACCCATGTCAGCTGGGGGACATTCGCTTCTGTTGCATCAGATCAGTGAGAGCCAGTGGACACTGGAGCCAGCAGGTGTTATCTGGTGGTCACCAGATTAAATTGGGAGCACAGAGGTGAAAAACCTATCTTCTCCCAAGGAGGAGTCACCAGGGGTCTGGCAGGAGGATGCGTGGCCAGGGCAGAGAGCGGGAAGTGCCTAATTTACACCACTGAATTAACCGCCGTTAATTCCTGGGATCGAGGCCTTGGGCAAACACTAAGAAAAAGCCGCTCTTGCCCCCAGAAGGCATCGTGTAGTGAGGTTTAATGCACAGCTTCTGGCTTCATGCTGAGACTTGGCAGCCCTGTAGCAGTGGTGGGTTCCCATTCCCCACATCCACCTGCAAGTGGGGCAGTCCCCAGAGCAACAGAGGGTGCAGGCACCCAGGAAAGCTGGGGAATGGTATGATAATCATAATGAAAATTTAAGTCAGTTGTGAAAAGGGTAATTAACAAGCAGGTTACCGCCCAGCAGCCGAGCTTTCAATCTGTTTGGTCAGGCCAGCTTTTTTCAGGAGTGGCTGATCAGCTGTAATACTTGATCTCTCGGGTACATACATCTCATTCCGTGGGTAACTGGCCGAAGTGATAAATCTGGCTACGCTGCAGTAGAGCTTAACCCCGCTCGTGAACAGGCACCGTAAAAGCCTTTGGGGCACATGCTACATTTTAAACATTGGTGTCGCAGCTGGTTTTGTTGCTGTTTCAAAACACTGGAAGAGACAAGGCAACAGGATTATATAGTTCTCCGTCTCTCTTTTGCTTGTTCCTAATCTTAAAGTGATTTTTTTTTTGTCATAAATAGCATTCTTTTCATTTTCTTTTAATTTTGTCTGCCGCTTTGTATGTCAGATCTGGTTTATATACTCAGCGTACACACACATTCCTTAAAATCTAGGGATCCTGCTATTTTGCCTCAGGCACTTTACAGCCCATTCCTGGTTATAGCAACAGCAAATCTACTCGAGGAGCAATATCCTTCTGCCCTGCCAAGTCCATGACTCGCAGCGGAGTTTGTGCGGGCAGCGTTGGACCTCTGTGCTCTCCTCATGCCGTGCCTGTCCCATAGCTAATGAAAACTAAATCTTCCCACACAGCTGAGCAATTAGGATTTTTTTCTCCAAAGGAGAGGATGGGGAGGGGAAACCTCCTCACCTGACCTGTAGGAACATGAACTGCCCTGTAGTCACTTGGAAAAGTGAAGGTGGGGCAATTTTCTTGTGTGGCTCTTGATGATGATTATTTTCTTTAAGTGTCATTTCCTGGGAGCGCAGGAGAATCTCAGGTTTCATTTTGTATTAGAAGGAGGCAATTTTCTAAGCAATGCTTTAAGTTTGTTGAAGAAAAGCTTGAGAGAAAAACTTCAAGGCTCAAAACCCAAAAGGTGAAGAAGAAGAAACCCACAGGGTATTATTATTATTATTATTATTATTATTAAGATAAACAAACAAGCCAACCAAACAACTAACCCAACAAACAAAGACTGTCTGGACCAGTTTCTGATCGGGACTGGCAGTGCTCTACATGTCTGTCTGTCCTACTGACGTTGTCAATACTCCCTCTGTTCCTCTTTCTCCCCCTTGTCTTCTAATTTTGTGAATGATATTTTTAGAAATGCTTCCTCTTGGATGTGTTTGATGTTGGTGAAGGGAGAGACGAGGAGAAACGCTGTCATCCCATCCGCTCTGGGCTTGGTTGTGTATTTCCGCGCATGTTTCTTGCTTGCTGGCCATGCTGCGTGCCTCCCTGATTGCCTCTGTTCTGGGTCAGTGGGTGTCAGTGGCTTGGGAGGGCGCCATGTCCTCGTAAGGCTGATCTGCTTGGTCAGGACACTTACAAATATGCCTTGCATCGATCTAATTGTCCTCTGCCCTGGCAGAGCTGACAGCCTTCAGACCTCCCAGGATGTCTCCTCCTTTACTTTTTGGCTTTCCCTCCGTCATTTTCCATGCCGTGTCTATCTCTTTCACTGCTAGAGGAGCTCAAGACTGAGCTGGAAATGGAGATACTGTGGCTTTTATTAAGAGGATCTGGTATTGTTATTTACTTTCCCCATGGTTCCTGTACTAATGGCCATCACAGCTCATGTTTTATTTCAGTCTGACATTTGACAATTTATTTAAGAATAATGGACTCTTAATTTCAAACTTTGCCTGAGAATATCCACAAGGCTTATGTTAGGAGCTGCCAAAACCAGTAGCCCCATAGAGGGGAGGCTGCTGCAGCTCCACAACCCCTGGCCCAGCCAGCAGCGACACTGAGCATGTGTTCCCAGTAGGCATGTGAATGCACACGTGTACCTATGTGCACAGCCTAAAAGCAATGCAAAGTAAAGCAGATGGAAATATGCAAACGCAGATTGCTCTAATGACCTAATCTCATCCCCTTCTCTGGCTTAACAGGATGGAGGTCCATTGGTAGGAACATATAGGTGTATATAACTACAAGGTGGATCCCTCCAACGGCTGGGCTCAGACTAGATCCCAATCTCCCCAGTTGCTGGCACACATGCACAAGTGAGATCCCAAGGCCACAGCCCCACTCCAGTTGCTGCACTCAGATCCCCTTATGCACACAGAAGAGAGACCTCACTCTCATAAGAGAGTTAGAAATTGAATTTATTAAGAAAATAGGACGGACCGTAGCATGGCCAGACGAGTATATTGACCAGAAACCTTTTTATGTGCAGCTGACCCCTTTGATGCCCTTTTCCCTCTATTTTCCCATATCTGTTCCTTCCCAAAATACATCAGTCCCTCCCTTTCCCAGCCTTTGGTTCCTCTCCTAAACACCCCATAATAAGTCTTGCACGATCCCAGCATGCTTTTCCCCTGCATCCCATAAAGAGCCCTACCCCCCAGGGCAGGGACCCCCCCCAAGTCTGTTTGGTGCCCCAGAGAGCCACCCCATGGACTCACAGTGCTGGGTCTCACTCAACCCATGGGGCTGACGTTCTCGACAGCCCTGGGTGGCTGGGACAGGGTTTTCTGTCTCTGACTGGGGCTTACCTCATGAATACCAGGCCCTGGAGGCAAGGGGGAAGGTCTGGAGAGAGGAAGAGTTTTCCCCAGTAGAGGAAGATCAGGTTAGAGACCACTTGGCCAAACTGGACATCCATAAGTCCATGGGCCCTGATGAGATGCACCCGCGAGTGCTGAGGGAGCTGGCAGATGTTATTGCCTGGCCACTCTCCATCATCTTTGAAAGGTCATGGAGAACAGGAGAGGTGCCTGAGGACTGGAGGAAGGCCAATACCACTCCAGTCTTCAAAAAGGGCAGGGAGGAGGACCCAGGGAACTACAGACCAGTTAGTCTCACCTCCGTCCCTGGGAAGGTAATGGAGCGACTCATTCTGGATGTCATATCCAAGCATGTTCAAGAGCAGGAAGTCATTGGAAGTGGTCAACATGGATTTACCAAGGGTAAATCATGCTTGACCAATCTCATGGCCTTCTATGATGTTATAACTGATTGGCTAGATGAGGGCAGAGCAGCAGATGTCATCTACCTTGACTTCAGCAAGGCTTTTGACACTGTCTCTCATCCTCCTTATGAAACTGAGGAAGTGTGGACTAGATGAGGGGACAGTGAGGTGGATTGAGAACTGGCGTGTGACAGGACTCAGAAGGTTGTGATTAATGGAGCAGGGTCGAGTTGGAGGCCTGTAACCAGAGGTGTCCTGCAGCGGTCAATACTTGGACCAGTGTTGTTTAACGTATTCATCAATGACCTGGACGAGGGACAGTGTATCCTCAGCAAGTTTGCTGATGATACCAAACTGGGTGGGGTGGCTGACACCGCAGAGGGCCATGCTGCCATCCAGTGTGACCTAGACAGGCTGGAGAGCTGGGCAGAGAAGAACCTAATGAGGTTCAACAAGGACAAGTGTAGGGTCCTGCACCTGGGGAGAAAGAATGTCAAGCACCAGTATAGGTTAGGGATGGACCTGCTGGAAAGCAGCTCTGAAGAAAAGGATCTGGGGGTCTTGGTAGACAGTAAATTACCCATGAGCAAGCAATGTGCCCTTGTTGCCAAGAAGGCCAACGAATTCTGGGTTGCATAGGGAAGAGTGTGGCCTGCAGGCCTAGGGAGGTCATTCTCCCCCTCTGCTCTGCACTGGTGAGGCCACAACTGGAATACTGTGTCCAGTTCTGGGCTCCCCAGTTCAAGAGAGACAGGGAACTACTGGAGAGAGTCCAGCGTAGGGCAACAAAGATGACTGAGGGATTGTAGCATCTCCCTTATGAGGAAAGGCTGAGAGAGCTGGGACTCTTTAGCCTGGAGAAGAGAAGGCTGAGGGGAGACCTTATTAATGTTTGCAAGTACCTAAAGGGTGGGTTTAAGGGGGATGGAGCCAGGCTCTTTTCAGTGGTTCCCAGTAACAGGATGAGGGGTAATAGGCACAAGCTGGAGCATAGGAAGTTCCGATCAAATATGAGAAAAAACTTCTTTACAGTGAGGGTGACGGAGCGCTGGAACAGGCTGCTCAGGGAGGTTGTGGAGTCCCCATCTCTGGAGACTTTCAAGACCCACCTGGATGCAGTCCTGAGTAAAGTGCTTTAGGCAATCCTGCTTTAGCAGGGGAGTTGGACTAGATGATCTCTAGAGGTCTCTTCCAACTCTGAAAAATTCCATGGTTCCATGATTCTGTGATTCCCCCGTCCCTCTGTGCTCTTCTGTGTGGGTGAGGGTCAGCCTTTCATCATACAACTTAACAGGTTATTTCTGGAACAAGGAATTGTCCAGAAACACCAAAGATTACTCCTAGGTCAGCCATGACTTAGGCATGTTCAGAAATGCTGGAGTGACTTAGCAGCCTCGTGTCCTTCCTTCATACTTAGGAACGTAAAACTCATCAAAAAATTGTTGCTGTTCATGGTCCCAAGTTGCTTGCGAAGAGGGGGCCAATTTACTCCTGTTCTGAATAGTCTTGCACAAGCCATAGATTTTGTACTATGAAAACTGCTCCCAACATAACGATTTATGGTGAAACCACAGCACATATTTTAGAAAGATAGAGGCTTTGAGTCAGGACTGGATAAATAATGGAAAATGCATCACTCCATTTAGCAACTTGTTCCAATAGCAACTTTGTTCTAACAGGCAGTGATTTGTCAAAATCCACTGTCTAAAACCTGATTGAAATGGGTTGCACTGGTTGACAGAGCTGTAGTCAACAACATTCAATGTAGAAATAAGCAGGATATTTTCTTCCCCGTGTGCTTGTTAGATTAAAGAGCTCTCAAGGATCAGAAGATGTGTCTCTGTCTAAGGAACAGAGGCATCTGTGAATGGTAGGGGTGTAATTTCCTACCCACCTCCAATTACACTCTCTTGTGATCCATCTGTCTGGGAAGCTATCAGGTATTGTGTTTTATAATTACTGCTTGTTAAAAATATCATCTTCGTTGGAAGTTTAAAAAAGGAAATCTCAAAAGACTCTCAAAAAATGAAAGCCAAGCTCCTTTTAGAAAAAAAACCCTTTTAATGAGAAGGAGATTAAAAATGGGAACACTTTACACAAGGATTTGATTTGAAAAAAACCCAGACAACCCATGTACAGCATTTCAATGATAAAAGAAATATATGTAGTTATGAAAATGTTTTCTGTCAAAAAAGTGCATTAAAATGTTTAGATGAAGATATCTCAGCATAATTCTAGGATTGTATTGAGAGGTGTCCTTTGCTTGTTCAGATGCAAGACTGAACTCTGAGTTTGATCTTCAAGGTAGCGGCTGTGCTCAACTTCCTTCATCTTGGAGCAAAGCGGTACATCTAATTGATGGGAAAGATGGATGTATTTGCTAATGGGATCAGGTTCTCCTTAGGTACATGTCCGATTTCCCCGTGGAGCTGAATTTAGGCCGGTAGAGCAGGGGCCTCTCAGCCCCAGTTTTCCTTTTGGCTAGGTGAGAGGGGACACTGCTAGCCCCCTTCCAACCTACATACCTGGATTTCCTTCCCACAGAAAGAAAAGGCTGTGGCTGAGTTACGTGTTTGCACCTGGAAGTTCTTCCTAGGCCCCCGTTTTGGTATAGCCAGCACTCCCACTCTGGAGGTCTCTGAAGGCACTTCATTTCCATAATGAATATATAAGGAATTAGGAGAACCTTAGCATTAAACATTCGAGAAGCCTTAATTAAGTGTATTTGATCCTACCTCGACCATTCTTCACCTCAGTGCCACTGTGAACTGTTTAAGCAAGAAAACTTTGTCGGATAGCAGGAACTGAAAACTTGTGTGGAATCCTAGTGGTTGCAATGGCACAACTCAGTATATATATGCTGATTTAACAACAGAATTTGGCCTCTATTTATTGAGGAAATTATGGCATTTATATACATATCCCTTTCTTTATCCTTGATCTGATATCACCATTTGCTTCCATGGGAAACTAGATGTCCCCAGCCCAGCTGAACCATGTGTTTGAGAAAACTAATTCTGCTGATACTGTTTACTCTTTACAGCTTATTCTTAATTGATTCCTGCTTTCATTTCTTGATTCCTGATCACACAGATTAGCAATCAAAGTCATCTTGAGTTGCAGAATTACAGCATTTGCTTGTGTGCCCTCTGTTACAGGAGCTGACCCATCTATACTAATAACAGTCTGAGAGGCCACCTAAATTCAGCTGGACTTGCCTCTTCCTGTGGTGGTACATGCCAAAGATGTTCGCTGGGGCAAGAAAGCTCGCTCCTCACAGTCAGGCATACACAGAGACTGGAAGATGCTGAGCTTACCTACGCTGCTGGGATACAGGGCCTTGGATTTATGCAACCAAAACTGGGAGACAAGGAAGGGAAATCACCGACTGTGGTTTGTGAGCACGGACTAATTGTTATTTTGGAACTAAGGCCATACGCCCTGATGTTGCGTATCTTTAGCACGGCACCTTCAATGAAGCCGTGCCTATTTCCGTGAGCTGATGATGTAGCTCAGTAGCTGTGTGGCTATTCCTTCCTCTGCAGATGGTCAACAGGGGAGGGAGAAAGTGGGGTGGATTCTCAGGCTGGAGTTCAAATTGACTAGTCAACATTAGGGAGAATAATCCTAAGCCTGCATAGGGAGGGAAAGAGTTAAAAATCGGAATTCCACTTTGGACATGGGAATCATGACTTTTACTACATCACTCTGCCCAGCAAGTATAGTAACAAACTGGGTGGATGAAGATCTCTCTCTGTTTGTAGAGACTGAAAATTATGGTATTTGCACAGCAATAAACTGCTGTGGGAATAAAAACAACTCTCAGATGTTTACTGCTGGCAAACAGGGGGATCCTGAAAAAAGGGATCACGTAAGGATTTACGTTTTGTGGTGGAGACACTGACAGTAAAATATATTTTTAAAAAAGCCAGTATTCTTACCTGATACCATAGGCAGACTCTGTTTCTTCATGGTTTCACCCCGCTGGACCATATTTCATGCTCTCTGCAGAGGCAGTACACTTTCTTTGCAGAATGAGAGCGTGACAACTTCTCTCTCATCCTCTGCCCTGGAGGCTTGTTAAAAGGAGGAAGAATAAGTGCATCTGGAAAGTGAGTGGCTAAATTACCCCGGGGCCAAAGAGCTGGGGTTGTGTCGGGGGGTTAAAGTACAGTTTGCGGGTTACTAGCTAATATCTCTAATTGCTTATCCCATGGAGTTACGCTGGGGTAACCAGAAGGATACTCCACTTTTAGTCATGATTCAGGTGTTGCCCCTGGGGATCCCTGTGCACTGAATGGACTGTTTTTCCTAAGGAAAGTCTATAATTAAAGTACTCCTTAAGCTCTCCTGTATGTACCTTGAGTGCCCAGGGAACCTCCAGAGACAAGTGCCTGGCCATAAAACTCCTGGGATTTCCTCCACTGGGCCATGTGCACGTATTTCTTCTAGGGCTATATGTGGTTTTTCCACTAAAGAGTGGTCTGAGCCAGGCTGTCAGGGGGATGGGATGAGGGGGAAGGGCACACTGCCCCGCAGGGGTACTGGGCATGGCGTGGCCCATAGCCACCAAGTCTTTCTGGTGGTCAGGGAGCCCGAGGAAGGGCTGCAAGACCTCCCCGTGGCAGCGGCTGGAAGCGGAGGGGGAATTTCTGCATCCAGAAGGGAGCCAGCTTTGCATAAGGAAATAATCTCATACGACAGTGTGATGAATTTGTGTGCATGTATATCCCCGCTCGCTGCTGGAGGCAGTCCAAGCTACGTGTCTGTGTGCCATAGGCCCTCCACGGCTCAGAGAAAACAGAGGATCCCTTTCAGCCTACGTGGTGGGGAACCGTCCTCCTGGCATGAGGCGTCCCTGGGTCACGGGTCATTTTCCAAGCTGGGCATTTTGGCTTAACAATGCTCAGGAAAGAGACTTATTTTTGCTTTTTTTTTATACTAGTGAAAGCTCTGGAGAAGGCCAGGTTGATTTTGTGCTGCTATGCTTAATCTATTTAATTTGGTAATGGCAGAGCTTTGTCAGTGAAAGCCCTCTTTTTCTGGTGTAACCCAGAGAACCTGCCCATGTTGCTCTCCCCCAGCAGGTAAGACCTGATGTGAAGGGGTGCTTGGGATCCCACCAGCGCCTTCCACTCTTGCACAGAGGGGTCCCGCAGAAAATATCCATCTACTTCATCCCAGGAATGCTCTGCGACGAGAAGCAGGTTGCGGAGCGTGAGGGCAACCACGCCGGTGGCCGTTGGAAGCAGGGGTGAAGCTGTCTGACCCCCGCGGGTGACGGGAGGAGAGCGGCTCCTGGCCAGCGGGGCCGGCACTGGGCAGTGGGGACTGAGCCATCTCTGTTCCCCCCACGCCGCGGCCACCCCAGCCTCCCTCTTTCCCAGTAGTTACGTCAGAGCCTGTGCACTTCGCCAGTGGGTTTGATACGACTGACTAAAAGCACCATTTTCCTGGTAAAACAAACACAGACTCCTTTTTAAAAACACCTTTTGATACTTTATGAGCGGGGCTGGTATATGTAACCTATCAAGCCCAACATATGGCTTATTATGACATTTAGCTGATTAAAATAGTCTAGACATAAACTTGAGATTTCAGAAATGTTTAAGCTAAGTCCGAAATACATTTTAATGTACAGTAGATGTATACTGCAATTTGGGCCACCTGTGTCCCTGTAGGAATTATGGAGCAGGAAGTACTTTTGACTCAAGAAGTGTGTCTGAAAATTGAGGCTGTAAATTAACAACAGCTTGTCTATTAGATTATTTCACCCATAAAGGAGTCTGTATATTTCTAAATGCCTCGTGATTTTCAATACCTTGCTGTTGTTACTTTTATTAAAGAAGGAGGTTGGCAACAGTCTGGGCTTCTAGGTCGAGGCCCATTTTTAGCAAATCGTGGAATAAATAGCAGCAGCCAGCCAGACGGTGGTGAAGCATACCTGTGGCCGCAAGAGGAGGAAACCCCGGGCTGGCCTGTTAGTGGGCATGGTGGTGCCGGTGTCCCCTGGCATCCAGGAGACTCAGCCTGGCTCGCTGCAGACGACGGGTCTCCTGCTTGTTGGCCATCTCAAAGCGGAAGGCAGGGCGCTGTGTGCACACCGCCATTAGCCGTCCCTGCAAAAGGCCACATAATTTACCTCTTTGTCAGCTTCCCGGTTGCGCTGTTTAACTTCACGTCATCATCTTACTTGCCTGCCTTTCTTCTTTGTTTTTTCTCCCTTCCAAGAGTTTGGTCTATTTATGGTTGCTCAGCTGTCTCTGGAAAGGCCAGAATGGGAAACTAAGGGAAAAAAAAATAAGAGTCCTGCCACACGATCTGTCCCAATCTTCCCTGGAGTAGCTCTCAAAGCGGGGGAGGAATAAATCCTGAAGGCTGTGGCGAGGGAGCCATCTCTGTAGACTCCTAGCAAGGGGCATGAGAATAAGGCTGAGCAGGGGTAAGGCATCAGCAGCAGGGGAACAGGGCTGGGGCAGGGGGAGAAACACCTACAGGGAAATTTCCACAAGGAGGAAGTTCTTGGACAGAATACGCATCCTAGCCCCCATAAATTGCTATATAATTCTCATTTTGCTGCACAGTTCTGCCACATAAGTTAGGCCTAATGACTTGCACAGAGCATGAGAAGAGTGGCCTACATGGCGGTGATTATTTTGGCAAAAAGAGCTGTGTTATGTTCAGTATGGTCATTATGGAAAGGGCTAGATACATTACCCCTGTGTGGCTCATCCTCAGGAGAGTTCTGTACCCCCTGCACAGACACCCCCCTCCCGCTGAACGGAATGACACCTTGGCCGAGGTATGGGATCCTGTTACACGGACAAGTGTTTGGCCCACAAGAAAAATGAAACCACGGGTGTCAACTCATGGAAACTCACTTGGAGGGCAAAGGGCTGTGGTTTGGTAGCCAGTACTCCCATGGTCTTGCAATGCCCTATCTGCAAGCAGGGCCAGTAAGCAACTGGATGTGTCCTTGCTCTACATCTGGGCTAAGATACAAGTGTTATTTGTCCAGCCAATGCTACTTTATGCTGGAAGGGTCTTGTTCTGCCTGCAGAGAGGTCTCCCTGTTGTATTAGAGCTAGTGGCAAATGTTCAGGCTGCCTGCAGCAAGGACGGCCTGACTAGCAGCCCTTCAGATGCGTTCAAAAGCATGCTGGGTGCAGAGCCCGGGTTATCTGAGGGGCTCCAGACAGAAACCCGCTGGGAGGTGAGTCAAGGCAAACACACATGCACAAAATTAGAAAGTTCTCTGTATGTCCCCTTCTCTTCCCTGGTTTCTCCCTTTCACAATCCCCTGGCCTTGTTGGCTTGGTGTTGCCCCCATCCCTGCTCTTCCAGGCTTGGTCCATCTGGCACGTTGGTTGCTAAATCACTGGTGGGCAGGCTTGCCAGGATGCCTGGCTCCGGCCGCCCGCCCGAAGGCCTCTCGCTTGCCTTTTAATCCATGAATGAAAGCAAGCCAGGCAGAAAGGGATATTCTGGCTTTGCCGCAGGGTGCTTGGTGTGACTGTGTCAAGCGCATAACGTAGTTTCTTCTTTGCACGTGCAGAGTTGGGTCAACCGGGTTGGCATGGGCTGCAGCCAGAGCCTGCTTGCACCACAGGCCCGTGAAGGAGCGGGGAGTGGGCAGTGAACGGGGGCCACCGGGTGGGTGAAGGACCCCTGTGCTGGTGGGTGAGGCTGAGGAGTGGGGCCGCAGTGGTGCCGGGGGAGAGGGAGCAGTTGTCACTCCGGATCAGCTTCTCCCATCCCAGAACACAGCATATTAAAGCAATTAAGAAAAGCTCTGCTCAACGCGGGGATTTTGAGGGGAAATATGAATGTAAGGATACAGCATTCCTCGATCAGAGGGGAGAAATAGCAGAGGGTAAATTAAACACAGCTGGAATGAGCATAAGAAATAGATTAATTCCACGAGAATTTTTTTTTTCTTTCCGTTCTTTACAAATTATAGGAGCAAGGAAAACTAGCACTTCTTAATTCCACTTGGTATGCAACCTTTTAATCCTCTAGCCTGTCAGCCAGCATGCACTGAATTCAAGTGCAAGCCATCCATCCCACAAACTCTTAACTGGGGACACCTCTGCTCTCCCCCACGCCCCAGCACGTATCCTTCTCACCTCCCCTTGTGCTGCTGTGAGAACAAATACTGTGGACAGGGAAACACAGGAAAGCGTATCTGGAAATATATTTGCTGTTATGTTGTGATACTGGTTCAGAGCAACGAACAGTGCTTATTTGCAACAGCAATGTCAAGTTTTCCTCCCATTATGCTTGTCGGAGTGGAGATCATCCCTCAGTTCTGAGGCTGCACAGCACCTGACACAACCGTGTCTCGGTCCGACGCACAGTGAGGTCCTGGTCCATGCTCAGGTATTTAGTTTAATGCAATATGTATGGTAGATAATACTGGGGTTTTTGGACAGAGCCTCACAAGCTGCCGCTACTGCGGCAAGTGCTCAGCTCCTCTTGGTTCTGGGCACCTTATCGCAAGGTTGGGGAGAACCTGTGAAATCCTAAGCTTCACCTGAGTGCTCCAGAGTTATGGGGGGAGAGAGAAATCAGAGCAAACAGGAAAAATATAATTATGTTGGTGCCAGTATTACCGTACATTGCTCTAGGTCCTACTGGATCCCAAGTACAGTGGCTGGGGAAACCCATCTGACCATCGCTTCAGCACAGGGGTCAGCTTCACCTTAGTGCCTATAGGGCCTGGAGCATACGCTGAGAGGGTAGCTGAGTCCAGGGATCTGAGTCCAGAGATGTTGAGGGGAGGGAGCTGGTGCCTGTGTAGAGCACACTCTTCTGCCCTCTGCACATGGGCGCAGGCTGCTGCAGAGCCCCGCAACCCTGAATGCTCCCTGTGCCAGAACACAGTGGCCCCCTGGCTCTGCTGGCTACTGGCACCCATCCTACATGTCCATCCCTTCACCTTCTGGGGCTTTGCTTCTCCCGGGAAAGTCTGTCCTTGGGTTTTGGGACGGGCTGTCTGATACGGCTCCACCACTGAAAGGCTTGGGAGGGCTCAGCCCTACAACTCTGCCTGTGGCACCCTCCCAGAGACGGCTGGGCTGCAGCGGCTTTTGCTTAAAAAAGAGGGAAGATAAAAGAGTCAGGAAGAGGATACTGCTGGGTGCTTATTGTGGGCACTGCAAAAGCAGGAAAGGGTTTGACAGAACAGATGAAGCCTGTTTCCATAATGTACAAATTGGTACATTAACCAGCGCTGGACAAGAAACGCAAGTTATGGCTGGCACTTGGCTCTTACCTCATATAGCTGCTGGGTAAAAGCATAAAGGGTAGCCTTGACTTTGAATCTCTTGGCTTCTCTTAACTTGTATTACAGCCATAATATTAAGTAAATACATGTTTTCTTCTGGGAAGATATTTTCTTTTTTTCTTTGGCAATGACAGGTTTTGTTGTTTTTTATTTAATAAAATAACATATGGTCATAAATTGCGTATCATTTACCTCAACTACATGGATGACTTTGTTGGAACTTGTCCAGTCTTCAGTTAAAGATATATTTAAGCAGGTTTAAAATACAGTATGTAGTTAAAATGAGGTGAATAATCCTTGAGGCATTTTGAAAACGGTGTTTAAGAAAAGTCTGTTCACAGTATATTTTGGTATTTCCCCCCCACCACCCCACAGTTAAGCATAATGTTTTCAGCGATGCACTCAGGCTATCGTAAATGTTAAACTCGGCAGGTATGTAGAGAGTCCCATGCAAGAGCACAGTATGGATGAAGTACCCTTTGGGAGGTCTGGGAGCCACAGCTGCATTTCCCAGTGTTCCCAGGCAGCTCTTGGGCTCTGCTGGGTTTCTGGAGCAGCATCCTTTGAGCTGTGCCAGGGTATCCAGGCACCCTCATGCTCTCCATGCTGCTCTTTTCATACGTGCCTCTCCCCCTCCCCATCCTCTGCTCTGGCCTTTCTGTTGCTCTCCTCCCTTCCCTCCAGGGCCACTGCCTAGAGAGGGCCAGAGTCATTGCACCATCCCCAAGCCAGCTGGCAACTGTTTTATACAGATGATATTTCCTAGCAGAAGAGCTTTGATGCCTTCAAGCATGGTGTTTTTTGTTTTTTTTTTTTTTTTTTTTTTTCTTTTCTTTGGTATCAGCTGACCAGTATAAAGAAGGCTTAAAGGAGGAGAAGAATTGAGACTACACTTCTGGAGCGAACGGATATCGATATAATATAATGCAGTACGCATCCCATAGATGCCACTGCTGAATTTGGCACATTACCTTCTGTCTCTTACACTTCCCTGAAGATGCTGATTTTGTTGCTTCCTCCTCCATGTGGTGGGTGCCCCAGAAAGCTTCCAGAGCAATCAGAGGAAGGTTTTGCAAGACTGGCGGGAAGTTTAAGGGATGTTCAAAGCACACATTATAGACTTCAAACAAAGCTGTGCAGATAATTTAGGCTGCAGGACTGTAATTAGATAGAGGAAAATGTATACTGTGATAAACGCAGCTGCTGTTCTCACAGCATGTGATTGATACAGTGGGCACAAGGCCAGGACCAGAAAAGGTTAAAGCCGTGGTTAAGATGCCGCCTTCTAAAATGTATCAGATCTGATGTGCTTCCTCAGGATGATGAAACGCTGGTTCAGATTCTTCTCTAACTTTGTTCAAGGAGGCCAGCGAAGATCAGTCCCAAACAGCTTCTTTGCTGCCCTGGCAAAACCTAGTTGGAGACTTTCCAAGACAGTGGCTGACTACAAGCTGTGCAAAATAAGCAGAAGAGTTCCTGATGAGATGACCCATTTGCACCAGCATAAATTCTGCTTGTTTTATCTAAAGGAGCCTTCTGGAGTGGCTAATATCATCACATGGATCTTGATCAATGGCACTTCTAATGCTTGGATCTTGCAACTCCTTCATGACCTTTGCAATGTAACAAGGAGACCTCCAATAAGGTGATCACAGAATCACCATACAATAGTTTGGGTTGGAATGGACCTTTAAAGGCCATCTAGTCCAACTCCCCTGCAATGATTAGGGACATCTTCCACTAGATCAGGTTGCTCAGAGCCCAGTCCAACCTGACCTTGAATGTTTCCAGCGATGGATGGGGGTATGTCCAATAATTAAGACATTATATAATCTACACTCTTGTCAAGAACAGGTTAAAACTCCATCTCTGGCAGGATATTGTTGTAAAATAAATGTAGGAGTCACAGTGAGATCACTGAGAGACATTCAGTTTTAAGATCTTACTTCTCCAGTCAGACTTACAATCATTGCGAGGTTGCAGTAAAATAGATTAAAAAGAGAACCTTGACATTTAGCGTCAGAACTGAAAATGAAGCAGTTGTGCTCTCGTCTTATCTCTGACATAGGCTTGCCTTGGCAAACTTGACATGTCATCTAGTGTGTTGGTGTTTTAGTTTTGCCATGTGTAAAATGGTGATATCTGTTCTGTTTCCTGAAGGGGCATGAGGGATGCACGTTTAACAGTTGATAAATGTAAAATTTATATATTGGAAGAATGCATATTTAATTGTATAAAAATTCAGTGATAAATCAGTGAATTAAAAAGTCTGACTGCAGACAAGTCAGGGGCTGAGTGAGACCTGCAGGCCTATAGGTCAGCAGTGAAATGTGATGGTAAGACTTTATTTCTGTTTTTAAACATTTTTTTCCCCTCTTCTCTCATAGTGTCATTTAAAAAAAAAAAAAACAACTAAATTATATCTTTGGGTTTTGAAATAGCATCAAAGGCATAGCTGGAATGCTTATAAATAGCTGTATCTTTTCTTGAAGGTGTGGTGTCCAAGTTTATTTCAGGTTTGAGGTAGGGAAGTGCTACAGGCCATGGGCTGTGGACGCTGCATGGGCCTGGCTCCCTGGCAAGGGCTGTGTTTACCCTCCCCGCTCGCTCACGTACCCAGACCCTGCTCCTCTCTGGCTTGCTGTTTCACCCCACTGGTAGCCTGTGCTACCTGCCCTCGGGGATGCCAATATATGTGCTGGCTTGTCCCAGTGCCTCCCACCTTTGCCATCCACCGTTTGCATCCCAAAGCCCTCCCCTCACTCGCTGCTCCCATTGGGGCCTCCCTTTCCCCTGGCTTTAGAGACACCTGCAGAGCACAATTCCGTCTCGCATGTCTCCTTTGGAAAGACCTAATAACATGTCCCCTCCCTCTGTGGGGGTCTGAAGGCTCCATAACCACATCCCCAAGCACTGCCGCCGGCGGGGCAGCCGCCTCCATGGCCGGCACACCGCCTCTGTGCCACGCGTGAGCTTGCGGTGAGCAGCGAGCAGAGGGGAGATGTTGTGTCAGACGGTAGGGAAAAGCCTCTCCTTTGAAGGAAAACACTGGAGAGCCATGGATGTTGATCTGCAGAAGGGCCTTGAACCCTCCCCACAGCCTGGGGGAAGGCGGCTCCCCGGGGACGGATCAAGAAGAGCGGCGGGATGGCATCTCGCAGCGAGGCGGCACAGGGAGTAAAACCCAGCATTTCTTGGCTCAGAGTCCACGGAATGAACTGTAACCACCAGCCTATAAATGAGAACATCCAAACAAACAAACAGAAATAAGACCAAGCACAAAAAAAAAAAATATATATATATAAAAAAAAATCCAGGATGGTGCTGCTTTGACTCTGGGCCCTGTCGTCTTCTAGGACTGATGAAGCGACTGGGTGGTTCTTCAGATTCCTGTGGTCTGAACACACACCCTAGTCATCACTGAGATGAGCTCGGAAAAAAACAGTAATGAAAGAGGGCTCTGATTTATTTCCTGATAAAATAACCTTTGCTCTCAAAGGCTAACATTTCAGCTCCAGCTTGCAGAGAATGATCTTTTATTTCCATCCATCAAAGCCTACATCTTGCTGGATATCCAGAGAATATTCTTCACACACAGCCATGTGTTGGCCAATGAAAGAAAATTACTACCTATAAATTTTTTCTTTCTGAGGGAGGAGAAAAAGGAGGGGGGCTGAAGTCTGTATTAAAGACTGTAATAATAACTATCCATTGCAACCCTGTGACTAAAGTATGAGGAAAATTGCTTAAAAAAGTACTGTGTGAGCCAAAGTTTTTCTTTGCAGTGTAAATAATCTCTGCGTTTTTTGTGGCATTTGATCTGAATCATCATCCAAATAATTCTTGTTTATTTTTGCCCAGGTAGACATCTTGAATGAGTATTCGGGGGCTTTCTGCTCTGCCACTGTGTTAGATCTGTACCAGTACATCATGTTTTTGTCCATTACAGGTGTCATTTTGGCATGAGGTAAGAGCCTGCAATCTTGACTGAGAGCGACAAAAGTAAAAGTTAAGATTTCCAATTCACAAGGACAATTTCACACCGCATTGTGCTGCAAATGGCTATGGGGAACAGTCAGCGTGAGTTAAAAGCAAGGCAGATATTTATTTGCAATCAAAACAATAGCTGAGCTTGATTCATGAAAAGCCAGAGGCACCTGCTCTGTAGAGGAACTGGTTGAAATAATGTGTTGTTTTCTGTAAAAGAGAGCCTGATTCAGCTCATTTTTCCAAAAGTACACCTTTTTTTATGTCAGTGGGCTGTACCTGGGTGGACCAGAGTGGAAGGTCTTGCAGTGTTCATATGATCACCAGAACAAGCAGTGCTGAGCAGTGATACCCAATGCATGATGGATCGGGGTTCACGCAGTCGAATGCCTTGGTACTCCCTACATGTGAGACAACTGACTGGGAGTCCCGGCTCAGGTGTTAGCCCAGAGTAATGCCAGGGTTTTCCCTGGGTTATGATAATGGATTTGTGGAAGGTTTGGAGCCCTCTGAGACAGCACATCTCACTGAGCTCCTTTTTGTGAGCCCTGAGTCTCTGGTGGGTTGGCAGATCCTCTCTGCCACGTGGGTTTGCTGGTGTTTACAAAGCTCTGTGAAGAGGTTGTGTTGAAGGAAGAAGCTTGTGTGGGTGTAGAAAGCAGCAAGGGACTGTTTTTTCTGTGAAGGTGGATAGAGGATGTCCATGGGTACGTGCACTGTAAGCCATCCAGTGTGTGGGAACAAATGTTTTTACATACAGAGATCAGCATGCAGGAATGAAAGGCAGGAGAAGCACAGAGGCCGTGACCCAAAGTCTCTGGAAGTCAGCAGTGACTTCCTTTTTTTGCTAGGAGCTGAGCTCTGCTTTTTCCTGGGAGAGCTTGTGCTATCACAAGCTCATAGAGGAGGCTGAGAAGGGATGGAATGAGGTGGAGAGAAAAGATCATTGTGCAGATGAGTGGAGTGATGCTATTGTAGGTCATCAAAAGGGACTGACCCCCACCACTGCAGAAAGCACAAATTTATTTCCTTTGAGCTAAAAAAGGGTAGCATTTCATAGTGGGCAAGCATTACAGAGATGCTTCCCATGAGGATCAGCCACTACAATGAGAGGTGAGCAGAGTTACCTTGCAAATGGTGCAATAGAACTAAAGGTCAGCCTCCTGTGTAGGTGCCTCCAGCAACAGTCACAGGGAGTTTTAAGGTCTGAATACCCTTGTTGCAGTCAGTTAAGGCTTTGATAAGGCAAGTTCGTGTTGGTTTTATTATGAGACAATATAATAATGGAATAGGCCACCCAGCCATCAGTGTATCTATCTTGGCTATAGGGAACCATTCGTGGCCCAAAACAGGAGCTGGAAAAAAATTGCAGAATAGCAGTAAAAAGCCTTAATTCCCTCATTTTCAGGTTCTGGTGCTAAGGACCTACCGGATTATTCCCCAATTCTCAGCTAACCAGTCCTCCCAGGTCTTGCTATAAGCAGTTTTCACATAGCCTGACTTTCCCTCTAACAGTACCCTTCATCCACAAGGACCCCATAAAAAGTATTAGGCAAAGATTAAACATTATAAGCATATAACCAGCTCATAAAATGAGTTTTAAATGCTAAGCATGAAAGGGTGAACTTGCCTAAGGGGGCTGCTCAGAGCTCCATTGGCTCAAGGAAATTTGTTCCTCAAGAGACATATTTATCACTATAGTTTATTCGTGTTGCAAGAGGCACCACTGGAGACTGGGGACTTCACTGTGTGAAGTGCAGCTCAGACATCCAGTAGGAATGAATTGCCCCTGAATATCTTTTATCAAAACTGGTAGGGGAGGCCTAGGCCAAGAATAAGGGAAAGTTTTCCATCCCCATTTCATGGCTGGGAAACTGAGGATCCGCAGGATGAAGGGCTTTGCCCAGATCATGGTGGTGGTCATGTAAAAGCAAAGGACCTCAGCCCAATCCTACAGCACTTTCCCGCTCCAGATCCTTAGCAGGATCAGCCCCTGAGCTGCCCTTGCAGGTGATCAGTACAAGGCCTGAGCCCTCTGCACCATTCCCACCTCATGCCTTCCTATGACAGACCCCTTTAATGATCAAGATCAAATGGGTACAAGGTAGAATAAGGCTCCTGTAATATATTTTCCCTTCACAAGTGCAGCTGATGACCTGTTCATTGGCTAGAGAAGCGAAACCACTTTGTTGTTTATGCGACTTACACAGCCAGAAAAGAAAAGAGGCCACAAAGAGGCTAGAGGAAGAAGATGTATTCTTGCATGGATAATTTAAGATCAGGGATGGCGGGGAAAAAATCCAAAATGGAGATAGACCTATGTTTATAGTCCTTAAAAGCTGACTCGAATTTTCAGGCCTGCCAAACATGTGACAGCTTTTGCAGGATAATCTATTTTACACCCGACTCCTCAACAAATAGCCTTTATGTCTGTAGAGTTCGCAACGGAAGAAGCATTGAAAATTGCGTGTGTCAAAAGAAGAGTTAAATTTTGCATTAAATTCCAAGCTTTTCCTTTCCTCTAGGCTAGCTAACATTTCCTATCGTCATCTAACCAGAGTTTGTTTTCATGTCTCATTTTCTTTTTCTATTGATGTATTAGTCTGGTAGGCTGAGTTTTCTCAGAGGGTGGACTTTTGTGCAAGTTTCATTAGAAATATTTCACAATACCTCTCTAAAATGTGATCTGTGCTTTTGTGCTGACTGAAAATGGTACAGCAGCTTGTTAAAGCATATTCTTTTATACTTCATCAAAACAGATATGTTTTAAATGGAAATCTCAACTATTATGGTTCTCTGTGGAGATTAAAGTGAGGTTTTTCAAACTGTCAATACAATTGCTTTGAGCCTGATTCTCTTGTCAGATGTATCTCAGTAAATAAGAAGAAATTCTTCTGAAATCAGTGGAATTATTCCGTTGAAAAACTTCAATGCATGATCTAGTGGGGGCCCTTGTTTTTATTATGTATCAGCCAGGCTGTCTGAGCTGTCCCAGAGCTGCCCGTTAGTAGCGTATATTTAACTAGAATATTAATGAAGGGGTCTAAGTATTTGCGGTTAATGTATTTCTTTAAAACTTCACAATAGGAAACAACATGTTTCACATTACCACTTACCTCCTCTAAGGCAAGAGTTGTTCCAATGGGTAGACTGTGTGAGAAATTATGTTACATACCACCACGGAGCCTCATGTATCTCTGAGCAATCTGAAATTCTTTAAATCTGCAAATCAAAATGCTGCTGCGTATTATAACAAGCTGTGCTGTGCCATACTATCTCCTCTCAAGTCACAGAAAAAGATGAATAATTCACTAGGGTGTTTTTTTAATTCCTAAAATAAATACTTTAGTGCTGTTCATTTTAATAGATATTGCAGAAGGTGACTGTTGTTTCAGAATCCAAATGTTCTTATCATTGCATCAGAGTAAATACTTTGCACTTTTTGTCTCCCTGGTTTGTGTTCTTTGGTTTTGGTTTCTGAAGCTGTCCAGAATCTTGAGATTTGTTACGCTTGTCTGCTGCCACATCGCCTCAAGCACTCATCTTTTTCTTTCCGTTGGATAAACAGACTTGGGCCTGCTCAATACGTGTATGGGAAATCTCCAAAAACATGTGCAGTAGGAAATGGTGTCACTTATTCAGGTCCTGACTCTCCTCTCCTTGATTTAGACTGGAACCGGAGGCCTCCTGTAACGCTAGAGAAAATTTTCACTGCTGGACTTTTCTCAGGAGCTGGATTGCTTATTCCAGCTTCTTGATTAACTCATAATTATGGTGATTATGCTCTGCTCATCCAAAATTTTTCTGTATAGAAGCTTAATTTAAAAACAGTTGGCTTTCTTCTCTTTTACCAACATGCAGGTATTAGAACAACCCGCAGGTGCAAACTTTTGCTAAACCAAGCTTAAAGGAGGTGGGAAGTTCAAAGATGATGCAAAGTCTCCTCTGTCCATTTCTTCTGGGTTATGTAAACAGCAGAGAACAAAGGCTTCAGGCTCATTATCTTTGTCCTGATCTCTTTACTGAGTAGATCTGGTTGGAAAACAAAATTTCTTTTCACGGGAAATTTGACTCTTCCAGATTTGTTTTTGTTGTCAACGAGAAAGTTAGTTCTTCATTTTCTCACAGACCATTCATTAAGGTGGGTGGGGAAAAAAGAATAATTAGGAAATGTGGAAATGTCACATTATTTTATTTTCGTTATGGGAAATGTATTTTGTTTTGGTAATATGGAAATATTTTGTTTTGATATGCTGAAGATGTTTAGTTTTTCAGAAAAAAAATGAGAGACTGACTTCTTTCTTTCTGATTTCTTTGGAGATTGGCTTATTTGCCCAAGTGAAATTTTTTGATTAAAACAAAGACCAATTTTCCAAAGGAAACTGTTCTGTGGAAATGTTTATTAATCCTGACTTGCTTTTGCTTTTGGTGAATGTTGCTCAAAACGTATCATGGCTCCTGTTTTCAGCCAATCAGTGAATCAATCTCTCTACACCTACCTGAGTGTGTGTACGTACTTTGCACATGTACATACGTGTATGCACAGGACCAACTTCTGCCCTCAGCTGCGTATGGAAATCCCGGTGGAGATTTCCATCAGCGTTGTGCGTATATGAATGAAAGCAGAATTTGGCTCAGGATTTGTAATCAATATATAAGGCTTACTGAGTGATTTGAGATGCTTGGAGAAAGCTGTTACATAAATGTTAGTCATTATTATTTGTAATAATTACCTACAGCTGTAACTATGGCAAACCTCCATATAAAAACAGCTAGCCCCTGACATATGGCTTCTGTGCTTCAGCTCCAGATTCCACCAAAGTGCACAATAAACTCTTTCTTTAAAAGCATGTGCCTAAAGGGAACATGTAAACTCTGGCACACGATAGCAGCCATAATGACGAGGAGAGAATTATACCATCCTTATTAGCAGCAGCAGTCTGACTCTCCCAGAAAGGAATGGGTGTTGGATTGGACCCTATCATGTGAATAACATGCTCCTGAGATGCATTACAGCCATGGGCAATGTAGGCAGCAAATTAAATTCAGGTTGTAACTGGGTCAGGGCTGAAGAACATTTTGTAACCATATTTTTCCAATGTGGCCGCAGATTAGCTGGATCCTTATTTTGGGGATGTCTTCATTCTCTTTGGTTTTACTTTTAAACTAAATAAATAATAATTATAAAAACCCAAACCAAAACAACAACAACAAAAAAACCCCCGCAAAGATCCTCCCAAGACAAATAAAACCTTCCAAGTGTCCGCTTACCTTTTCTAGCTTTGCCCATTTCTGACATGGCCACTACAGCCATTTAAAAGAAGAAACACAGGAACTGTTGAGCAGCACACAATGCTGCTACTCAATAGTCTCAGGGGGAAGTGAGGAATATGGCATCGGACTGAAACTGCTTGGGAATTTAGGCAAACAGCCTGTAATTGCCAAATTGATTTTGGCCAGGAGACCAGGGCTAACACCCACAATAAGTATAAAGTACCATGGGATCTTTAATGACCCCACTGCTTTGGACACAGTTTTACATTTATTTAATGCACATTTTATGTTTGTGAATAATATACTCCATAAAATATATACAGTCAGGAAATGCCAAACATTGCCAGTTTCCCAAAGGCAATTTCAGAGCTTGCAGAGAGCACTCTCAGGCCTCGATTCATGATCGTGTTAAACTTTGTTTATATGAGGTAATCCAATATTTTATTCATTAAAATGCACCATGCACCTAAGAAGAATTAAACAAATGCTTTACTATGCACTAAAATTGTTCTTCCCCCTTCAGTGAGGATTAATCAGGAATAGTTTTTGGACCCCTGCACCTCATGAGGTCGAGGATGCTGCGGGCTCCGGCTCTGCAGGCTTTGCAGCTGCCCTCCAGGTCTGCCGTCGGTCCCTGCTGGCACAGGCAGGGCTGAGAAGCTTGGAGAGGGCAGAGGGAAACTGGTGTAATGAGCTGCCCAGGACTACGAAAGCCCTTGAGGTCATCTTCATCGCTGGGGAGGAGCTTTTATCCAAAGAGAGCAGGTGGGGATCCTGCCTTGCCTTAGGATGCTCTGAAGCTGGTGATAGCTGAAGGTAAAGAGAGATGGTGGGTACCACACCAAGAAGGAGAGACACATAGCGGTCACCCAAGATAATGTAGTATTGGCTGATTAATAATAAAATGGGGGAAATGTCTGCATCTCTGAATTCAGAGTGGCATCTTCTACAGGCTGCTCAGCTTGGGGGTTAGTCGTCACTGAGGAGCTATGATGAGAATTCCTGTTTTTCTCTGTCTTCAGTCCTGACATAACAGCCTTTTGTGTTACACTGATGGTAATTTTGCTTGGGTACAAATAGACCAGGATTTTCAAAAATAGGTCACTAAACTTAGGCTCCAAGGAGTTTATATGTAGACACTTAACTCAGTGATCTGATTAAAAAAAAGCAATCTGAGTGGCCAAGGTCTCCCAAAGTTGTCAGATCTGTAGCCAGGCAAACACAGAAAGCTATAATCAGGTCTGTGCAATTATGTATGTATTTGTAATTTTAAAGATTATGCTTCTATTCTGGTAATGACTGGGGTTTTAAACAGCCTTTTGTATTTACTTTTTTTTTTTTTTTTTTTTTTTTTAAGGAAAATGATGGTGATGGTTTCCTGAAATCCAGATCAGGTCTCTTTGGGAAAGACCACAGTCTAGCTCACCTATAGCATCCTGATCTGTATTCTGCTCAGCACAGCACGCAGCGTCTGGAGTCAGTGTCAGAAGTAGATCCTCATCTGCCTCTAAAGATCCAACCTCCTATCAATACTGAGAGCTGCTCAGATGGTCTGCACTCAGCAAACGGATCAGATATGACTGCAAACACCACGCATCTGAGAATAAGGTTTCATACTTCCATATCATTTTTCATGCATGAATTCCAGTGCTTCTAGAAAAATATTAGCAGTGAGAAAAGCTGTGCAATATTTTTGGAACAAAAGTAAGCATTGTCCTCAGAACCACCCCGGCATAGATAACTTGAATTCTCTCTTTAAGGTTTATCTCATAAAAATCTTTCTGAAGACTGACAAATGAAAATGTCATCTTGTGGCCTGGATTAATCTAAGTAAGGAAGAATCTCTTTTGTTTCCCCTCTGTGGGGGTCCTGAGTCCAGGTTTTTCTTGTCAGCCCCCATTGCTGGCACAGAGCAACTCTGGACTTTGAGTACCATTTGTAGTTTTCAAGGATCACAGACTTGCAATTGCATGAGGTGCACTTCTGACGTGGATGTGCCATTTGGGAGACATCTGTCCCGCAGAGCCACAACATCTGACCTTTCACTGAAGACTTTGTTGTCTGATAACAACGGTATCCAAACCAAGCTGGTATGCTCAAACATGTGTGTGTCACCCGTGTACGCTGTTGCTCCGTGCGGCCACTGCCTCCTCCTGCCCACCGAGCCCTGTGGGCTGCTGGAGGGAAGGGAGCATTGCCAGAGCCTCCGTGGCCAGCCGCCGGAGCAGCTCTCTGACGGAGGCTCACTTCTCACGTTTCCTTTCTAAAGAGACCTTCTTGTGCTGGACTCAGTCTCAGCTTGGGACTCTGTGGCATGCAGCACAGGGGAGGTCAGGGTAGGTAATCTTAATAATTTATTTGGCCTAAAAATCTATTACTTTCCTCTGTTTCATTAGTCACAGCCCCAGGAGCATTAAGACAGGGGTGTTGCCATGATGATGTCTGGTGTCGAGAGACTCATACCAGCATATGAAGGCCAACACTGTCAATTTCCAAATTTGATATAAAGTAAAAGAGTGTTTCTGTAAAAATGATCAAAGCATCTGGTGTGGGTATTTCAAAAAGTGTATTTGGAGCAAACAGGCTGCGAGCGCCCTTCACACGGTAGTGATGCTTGAAAGAGATCATTCCCCTTTTTTAAATGTCAAGTCTCCAATATATCATTCAGCAGGAGATCCTCCTAATTAGTTTAGACTTTTCTCTCATGGGTCACACCCTTTATCACTTCCCACTCCGTATGACTTGACTTATGGAACACTTGGCTTCAGACGCAGTCTCAGTCCTGCTCTTTGCATGCTATTTGCACACAAATTACTTACATCCCCGTATTAGTCATTCTTCTGTTTCAGCGATACATTTTTTTGTATGTTGTGAGTCTGAGGCAGAAGGAGTATGGTTTGGCTATGTGAAATCACTCCCAGTGTGGGAATAAGTCCTAGCTCTTGATTAAAAAGTAACACTTCAACGCATGTAAAATAGCATGGCTCAAGTCAGCTCAACCTGAGCTGGTTTTGTTCCTCTGTGGAGCCCAGGCCTCAATCTGAGCATGTTTGTTCTTTGAAGCACTGGAATAATGCACATTTGGATGAAAAGGCACATTTGGTGTTTCTTGTGTCATCTGCATAAAAGTACTTGGGCCAGGGGATAACACCTGTGTCTCTCTGAGCCCAGGGGAATGCTGTAACCACTAGATTTAAGCACCGGTTTCCGAAACACAGCGATGTCAGCAATGGAGTTGGAAGACACTCTATGCCAACCATCCCTTAGTCTGCTGGGTGGAGTGGGGAGGGGATAAGGTGTTTGAAGATTTTTGGCTAGAGGGCTGGACGTGAACCCAGGTAAGAGAGACAGCTACTGCAAAAAAAAAAAAAAGAAAAACAGGCACCACTTCTCTCCTTTTCCTCCTTCTGCTTTGTTTTGGTGTTGTGCCAAAAACTACAGCGTGCTATATCAAGTTCCAATATATGGACAGAGCATTGCTATTAAAGTGGCCATCAGAAGGGACATAGCCCAGGTGATGACAATATTACGATCCTAGCTGGGGTTGGGAAAAAGACACACACACACACACACAGAGATCCTGAGAAAGCGGAAGGTCTTCAGAGCAAATACAAGATTTTTGATATCCAGGGAGCCTTATTGGCAACAAAATTATTTACATCCAAGACAGGGGTATCACAACAGTGGAAGTAAGTGCCTGACTTATATCAGGAGCTGAGGGACAGCAGAGATGAGACTCGTTGTGTCAAGCCCTACGCGACAGCCCCAGCATCTGGGCCTCTGCTCTTCTGGAGCCCTGTGGTACAGGGCTCATCCCAGCCCCCGCGTGTGGGGAAAGGCTTGGGAATGTGAACAGAAAGTACCACACTTGCAGTGCCATAAATCAACAGGCACATAAAAGGAATTAAAAGTGCGTGGGTTTTCATATTGTGATTTTGGGGAGCCCTCGCTGAAGATTTTTAAGCACTCAGGCTGACAGTACGAGTAACACTACGTAACAGAAACTGGAAATGGGCCTTACGAAATCACTACTTTGAGATAGATGTTCACCAGAAACAGCTGGAGATAATTTTTCATCTTCACTGGAAACAGCTATTTCAGTTTAGGATCAGTGCGTGGAGGGGAAGGTGGCTCTGCAGCTCCTCTGACATTCTTGCTTTTCATGGATGACTGCAGAGCAGCAGTGGGTTCTCTGTCGGCATCCAGGTGAAATTAAAAGGAGGTAACCAGGTCCAAAGGCTTGGTGGATCTCTGTGCCGCCTGCAATGCCAAGACTTGCCCGAGGCTCAGAGGTTTCGTCTCTGGGAAAAATTAGGAGGTCTTGACAAATAATTGTAACATGCTGTTATAGAGAATCACAGGAAGGAATGACAAAATCCCCAAATGATTGGGTATTCTGTTCCTTTGTAACATTTTGCTTTTATTAATGAAAATTGTGCGCACATATGTTATTCAGTGGCCAGTTTGCTGCATCCTCTGTTTGACTACATTCTTCTGCTTTCGCTTATTCTGTCTTCACCTGCAAAAACTTTCTGGAAACAGAGAGAGACGCTGAGCTATAGATAATCTGTATAAGATCATGCAAAATTTTCTTACTTTTCAACTGATGAGGGTCCCTATCATATGAATTTACCTTCTGTTTTGGCTTCAAATGAATCCCATGAGGCAGAGCAAAACTCAGCAGAAAGAATGAAGTTTTCCACCCCAGATGGTAAGTTGGTCCAGTTTCACTTGAAACTTGGCTTCTTTGCAAATGTTGTTGCACTTGGCCTTGTAGATTATAACGAAATTTCAAACTAGGATTGTTTCACTATGTAAATTAAGTATTGGGCACATTCCATTCCTGGATGGAGTAGGACTTTCCAAGCAATTACTTCTCTTATCTCCAGGGGCTACTGTGATATTTGGAGCTTAAAACATGGAGATTGTCTCTCTCGGGCTCTCACTCTTCCCACTGCTGGCACTGAGGTTATATGGAAGGGAAGGATTGAAGACGACCTGCTCCTAACACCATGTGGAGCAATGCCGAGCCTCTTGGACAGGAATGGGGACACTGGATGAAGGGGCTGGTGCAAGAGCTGCAGAGTGGTGGGGTGGAGAAAGGAAGGTGGAGATCCAAAGCTTTTGGGACTGAGGGCGGGAGGGACAACTGGAATGTGGGTGGAGGTGGGACACCTCCTGAAATGAATGAGAGGAAAGGTGGGGTGAGGACAGCATAGGGCGAGAAGTGATCTGAATGCAGAGGAGAAGATCCGGGGGCATAGTAAAGTGTGGTGCCCTTGCATCCCAGTCCAGGTCTGCCCCAGGAGATATTGACTGGGAAATGACCAGCAAAGGCGTGTTGAATGCTCACCATGGTGGCAGACCTGTGTGCGGGGTGACAATGCACCGCCACCAGGCACTATCAGCTGAAGTGGCTGGGCCTATGTAGGAGCCCTCAGACTTCTCTGCTTGCACGCTTCGTGGTCCTGCCCTTGGTTACAGCATCTCAGCTCAGAACACCCACCGAAGGGCTACGCTGCTTAGGGCCAGTATGGATTTGCTCTGCAGGCCAAAGAGCACTGGGCTCTGCAAACTGACTGTAGTTTTTATATGTAATAATTTCTACACGATAGTCACATAGTAGCTCGGAGGAAACCTTGATCCGGGCCACACTTTTGTTTGCTGACAGGAATTTAATCCCTGGCTTCAGTGCCAGAGATGATAGTAATTTTTTCTTGACTTTTGCATCAGCAATTCTATGTTTTGGGATAGGAAATTAGGTCTTGTTCTTCTTGGACATTGAGGAGCCAGAAGATGCCAAGATATTTCTAAGCCCCAGAAGTAGAGGCTATAGAAGTTAATCAGAAGCCAAGCCAAAAGCTTCTCTTTTGGACAACTGCAGCTGCTGCTTTCCTCGAGTCCGAGCAGACACTTCTGAATAGGCCGTCCTGAGCACTTTCCGTTTCATCTGGCATATGGGGTCGAGATTTCGTACCAGAGTTGCACTGATTTTGTCCAAAGTTTTATTTTTTCTTTTGCCAAGAGTAAGATCCACTCAGAGGTTCTTATCCAGCCAGCTATCCTGCAGGTGCCAGGACATGACTGGATGCTTTAAAGGCTTACTCTTTCTTATAAATGACATGCCGGCCAAGCTCCATCGCTGCTTCAGAGAGGTCCAGAGGAACTCACAGCATCTTAGGGAAAAAGGGCTGGAAGGGATGTGAGGTGACTCAGTGCGTCTCCTGCCTCAAGCCACTGTGGCTGTGTTGTCCATGAGGGGTAATGTTTTCAGAGGCACTGAAGTCCTGTTTTGAGACACCAGTTCCCTTTGTTGTGTTGGAAGCAGAGAGTTGGGCAGGGTAACTGCCTTAAACAAACGTGTGTTCATCAGGTGTTGAGACTACTGACATCTCTCTCTTTTCAGGGGATTTTTTTTTTTGCAGCCACATGCAGAACTCAAAACACCTTTCTTTAAAATCAGAAACACACATTGCATCCTCTATATTTAGCTATAAGTCAGTTCTGTTTGGATGAGATAAATGTACTTCAAAGCTCCTGTAAAGTGTCTCCACAAAAATGGTGAGTTATGTCATTAAAATAATAGGATTGTGTTCTTATTTTCTGTTGTTTATAGTTCAAGTCGTGGCTATGTTCCATCAAAACATGCCTTCAGATTCAGTCGTTAGCTGCCTACTTGCTATTTGAAGTTATATTCATCCTGCTTCTTACAAATGTAGAGTGTTTTTAAGTGCAAGGAATACATAATGCGATGGAAAATTTCACATCCTATCTGACTAATACCCCAAACCTTTTGATTTGAAAGGTCACAGAAAAACAGCGTGGTGCAATGCACCTCTCACGGATTCTTCAATGTTTGCCTGTGGTTTAACTTCCAGCTTCTCTATTATGCTACTTTCTAAGCAGCGTTTCCCCAGCGCCTCTGGAAGACACTCCCTCTGCAGCCTTACCCCTGTTCCTCCGGGCAGCCCTGCTTCCTTGACAGCCTGCAACTCACTTGGGTTGAGGTGACAACATAATGGAGCTGCTGACGGTCAGGTTTCAGAAAACAATCAAGCACGTTATGAGAAACAATCACTAAAACACAAGCACTTAGAGGAGCCAGAGATAAAAGAGTCTCATTTTCTTGGCAGCCCACGTAGATGTTCTGCAATGACTGATGATACGACTGTTATCTTGACACCATACTCTCCCATGTTGAAACTGTTTATGGGAAACAAACATCATGTGAAAAACAGATTGCCAGACACTAAGTAAATCACTCTGATGAGGAACGAGTCAAGTACTGCCAGTTTTACCCACACTGTCATTGTTATGATGTAACACATTCCTCATGACTGATATTGTATCCAAATTAGGGCACAAAACCTTCTCTTGATCAGTTAACCGAAATTCCCTGCCTTGTAACAACAACTGCACACGCACACGCACATGCTCGCTCGCACACACACACACACACACAAAACCTGAGTTAGTACAAAACGACACCCCACGTTAGTGTAGGATTAAGAAGGTGGGCAGAAGTGACACAAACTGTAAATTGTATCCCCTGCCCTCTTTAATAAGCTGTTGTAATTTTCTGAGTTCTGCTAGTAATGATTAATAAACATTTGGTGTGCTAAACATATGGAAAAATCATCCCATCTGGACCATTTAAAACTAGGACGTAGACTTTATCTTTGTTTATTTCATCCTTAGCTAAAAGGCTTATTATGAATTGCAATAATCCAAGAAGCCAACCATGGAAGACAGACAAGCTCTTTAGATAAAACCAAAAAGGCAAGTTTTCTAACCGAGGACCAGATGTATTTTTGGGTATTGCCCTTGTACATATTTAGCTGAGCTTTTCAAGTGGTGAAGATTTGCATGTTTGTTTTGCAATACTAATGAATATGTTTTAGATTTACATTTTAGAAAATGGAAACTTTTATCTTCTTGGGGCTTTGTAAGTTAATGATTTCCAGAAGATAGTTTGGTATCCTCTTTTAACCCTTCACCATTGAAAACATATCACTTTCCAAGGCACAAGGATCTAGGGCAGGCCTGCTGAACTAAACCCGGGAGATATATGTGACTCTTTCTATTGTTTATTTCTGGAATTACATAAAATGTGGGTTTTTAATTTTCAATCTAGTGAAAACATATGTAAATGGCAAATTATTTTAAAACTAACTTAATGTGAATCGTGGGGTAGGCATTACCGTACACATGATCCTTTAATCAGATAAATAAGGAAAATACTTTTGGAAAAACACAGTTTTGAGACACAGTATCTTCCCTGAGTTACTTAGTTTCCTCCAAGATAAAGACGGGTTTAGTGTAGTAAGGAAAACGTGCTGTATAACAACATTTTTACTCCTGTTAGAGAGACCAAAGTTGCAGTTTCATAACACAGATTTTCGCCCTTTGATTTTCTTTAGAGAGGTTAGGAGAGAAAATAATTAATGAATAAAACATAATTTTTCAAAGGCTTACCCTCACTGGCAATTTTTATTTGACAAGACCCCTATCAGAAATGAAAAATTCTTCCTTAGGGAACAACAGAGCATTTTAATAGAAGAGATAACTAAAGCTTTGAACTTTGGGTGGTTGACAAATCAGTCTGAAACAGCCTTTCTTCCAAAATTTTCCAATTGTTCATGCAAAATATGATAGGAAACTGAGTATGATCTTGAAAGAAGAACCTGCTTCTTCTGCCTACGTTATGGAATGTTGCAAACCTCCACCTATCTAGGATGCTAAAGTAAAGGTGTAGTACCCCAGAGAGGTCCTGGCCTGGAAGGTTGTGTTGTCTACACTGCAGAGAAGCTGAAGTAATTGTCAGTGAAAACACTCCTGGTATAAGCCGTTTGGTTCCCAGGTACCTGTTGCATAGACTTAGCAGGCCATTCACACGTGTGCAAATGTACCTCTGTCTGTTGATGTGTCTATACACACAGATGACTATCGGGCCCTCGGTTCCACATGTATTTTTGAGGAAGGGCTCCTAGAATCCAGCTAAGATCCCAGCCACAGCGTGGAGGTCATTCAGTAAAGTAAAATGCTTGTTACTTCTGTTTCTTTTTAAAGAAAATGTCATAATCAAAGCCCTCGCTCATGTGTGCTCTTGGCACAGCAAGAGATGGCATGACACCATGCACGCGTGGCCAGTGGCAACATCTCAGCACAGTGTCTCCAGGAGCAGGAACATCCAGCTCTGAGCTTTTTAACCCCTGCCTCCTTGCTGGTATGGCAACATGTCAGCTACTGGTGGGCAGGTCCTGGATTTCTGGGGCATTTTTAACAGCTGCAGAGCATACAAGTAGTTTAATGCAATCTCAGATTTGCTTTTCATACCCATGTCATGTTAACAGCAGCCTGCAGATCTCAGCTGGGGTAAGCCAATGTCACTGCCCGGGCAGCTCCCGGGCAGACCTAAGGACCTGACAGTGTGTGTGAAGGCAGGAGATGGGACAGGGCTCTCTCCAGGGCCGTGCAGCTTCTGCTGGTAGATCAGAGTAGGCAGGAGTTCTGAAAGCCATTGGCTGACAGAAGCTGGCCCAGACTTGTCAACCATGAGGCCCAGAAGCCATGCTGGGGATCCTTTTTGAACCGTGTTGCTGTAACACAGTCCCTTCTCACCAGCATGGGCACCGAGAACCTGGCTGGGCACAGCAGTGCTGGGCACACAGCTGTCAGTGGTGTGTTCATGGGCTCTCAACCAGGTCTCCCTCTTGACAAAGGTCGTGCTGTGGAGAGAAATGTCCTGGGGGTAGAACTCACCCAAAGGCCGTGGGCAGGACCATGCTGACTAATCCCCCTACAGTGAATTATAGGCAATTTAAGCTGCAGAGGCCCAACTCAGATTTTATTTCAGGTACAATGTTGCGGAGAAGGTGCCCTTACTGTAAGGCAGTGGTGTGTTTTTAACAGAGCCTTTTGGTGACACTGGTCTTCCATCACTGTGGCAACTCTAATGACTGAATGGGCATCATTTTTTTTCTCTAGGTGAAACTGAGGTCAAAACAAATTAAATAATCCCCGTTTACTTTACTACTGTTTTTCCTTTTTCGTTGTCCGTAACATTAATACCTCCATTTCCATCAATGTGTGCATCAATATGAGTACTGCTGGAGAACTGAAAACCGTGCTCTGCTGAAGCAGTACTAATACTGTATTCTAACACTGCAGATTTATATTTGCATTAAATTGAGAGTGGCTCATGCACCAAGGGGCAGAGCGTCGTTCATTGCGTGCTTTGCAGGGAACGGGAGCCTTGCCCAGACTAGAAAAGTGGTCACGCTGTGGTTGACATGAACGGAGTGAGTTGGACTTAAATTCATCCCATTTCTTGGTATGGATATAGGACATATTGTCTCGGCCTGAATTAGTCCATGTTAATTAAATATAACCAAACATTGCTTTTCCTCTAGGCTGGACAAAGGTGACGGCTTGCCTACAGACCTTCCACTGTCTGACCTTTAGTGCATACAGGATGTGGCACTCTATTTATTTCATCTTACTCCATTTTTTCCACAGGACTCCTGATTCTTCCAGTGTATCTGTGATGGATAGAGAATGAAGCAGGCCTATGTCACGTATGAAGCAGGAAGAAGTGGGATAGTTTTGTGGTTAAGGTAATTGGCTGTGATCTAGGAGAAGTAGATTTCATCTCTGGTTCTGGCATAAAGTTCCTGTGGGAGGCTGCATAGAAGTCTCCCCCCAAATTTTTGAAAGTAGCTGCTAATATTTTCTTCATTATTTTCCGGGAATTCCATGTAGGGCATTGGAGTCTGATTTTCACAAATCCAGCTGAAGTCAATAAAACCTGCAGATGTGGGGCCGCTCTGAGAATTCGAGGTCTTGGGTGGTTGGCACTGTACACTGAGTACCAGAGGTGAAGAAAGAAGGTCTTAAAAGGTCTGAGTTCAGGTTCCCTCAGATTTATTGCAGACCTTCTGTTTCATCTTGCCCAAGGCAGCTATAGTCATTTCAGACAGCTCTAAAGCAGGTTTCTCTCCCTCGACTGCATGGAGACTAGAATCTGGCAGACCTGGGGGGAGAGACTGGAACATCACTTCTCTTTTGACTTGAGATGCTATTGTAATTGCAACGCCAAAGGTAAACACTGGTGAATGTGTAAACACTATTTGAGTGTAGCCCTCCATTTCCTAACCACATTTCCCTTCTGCACAATAATACAGTTACAAAGATAACTTTCTTACTTCACATGGATGCGGTAGCTACAACAGTAAATTCAACAGGTCTGTCACTGTTCTCTGATGTCAGCTGGCACGAGGGGCTTTTGTTCATGCCATAGTCTCCAAAACAGGAAGGCTATACGCAAACTGCCGGTTGAGAGTGGCTGCTGATCTCTGATCTCTCCAAACTGTGCCTGGAAATGGCTTGGGAAAATGCTGCTTGTCCCAGCCTGTATCCATGCCAAGGACCATCCCCGCAAAGCAACAGCAGCAATGGCAGAGTTGTGGTATCCAGGAGTGCTCCCTGGCAGTGTTTAAATTCCTCCTAAAGATGAAGCCTCTAGCTACCAAACGGAACCAATAAAAGAAGATGTCCTCAACCCTCTGCATGAGAGGAGAGGTATCTCCAATAGCCTAGAAATTACATTTCATTCTTTGTCTTTATGACATTTCATAATTACATTACAATTACATTTCATTCTTGCAAGCGTGAGGATCACACAGGTGGCAGGAGAAAGAAGGACTGAAATGAGTAGAGTCTTTGACAAATTTGACTCTAGGTGGTAATTAATTTTTTCACCACCCAGCATCAAATAGAACCACCTCAAGACACCTAAGCAAACCTGAGCAGGTACTCAGCTTTCCAACAGTCCCTTCTTTTAGCTGACTTAATAAAGCAACACTTACATGCAAGCAGAAACTCAGGCAACCTTAATCCTCACACCTACATGGGCTTGGCCCTGCAACCTCATTACTGGCACTAGACCCAAGCTTGCTCTACCCATGCTCTGAATTGATAGATGTAACCCATCTTGGGAAGCCATATGTTCTGCCTGCCCCGGGAGTCGTGCTTTGAGTTAAAATGTGTGTCAAGCCCTGCTTACTGCCAGAACCCAGGCAGCCTGTGCATCTGCCTCGTGTGTAGTGCATTAAGCCCCGCGGAGAGGCAGGAAACATTAGCAGGAGTGCCATGCTGAACTGACGGGCTTGTGCAGTGTCTAGAAGGAGCTGGCAAGCATCCTGCCAGCCTGAAGGCCAGGCAGGGGAACTCGAGTGTGACAGCTTCCGCCACATACACAAGCCCTAATATCAGTTTCGCTTAATGCTGTAGTAACCCTCCAGTCAGGATCATGGCTTCGCATAAATCTGGATAGGTTTTTTGCTGGTTTATTTGTTTGTTTGTGTTTTTAAAACATATTTTCCAAGGAGCAATGAGGAAGCACTGTGGAATCTGCTTTGTTGGGATTCTCCAGTCCAGACCTTAACAGTCATCACTGGATGACTTCAAGTGACTGAAAGGCACTTCATCACCTTAGCCAAAAAAATCACAATGGTCATCTTGAAACTTTGGTAAAAACTTGGCAGACTTTTGTAGAGAATAATAGCCAAATCTTGTCCCGGGTTACATCGACTCGCCTGGCTGAATATCCCAAAAGAATGAGTGTACTGATGGAATTTAGGGTTTATTCTTTGGCCACAGTTGGCCTGATCCACAAATAGGAGTTTTCCATTGATTTCAATGGAAGTTGGATCATATTAATATTTTTTCCATAGAATAAAATAAAAAAAAAAGGCAATCAAAATCTTGCAGTCTCCTCTTGGCCCATTTTCAGGCAAAACTTTCACTGTAAATCAACTGAGAGTTTTACTGGAGAAAAAGCCATTGGAATTGTCCCATCCCTGTGATATTATTTGTAGTGGCCACTTCTCATAGTATTTTCAATACTGATAATTTACTGCACCAAATTATACTTCATTATACACTTTCAAACCCTCGTTCTTCAGATTGTGTGAGTGGAAAGTTGGCATGAAGACTGCAAGCCCAGATTTTACTTTAGTTTTTTTAAGAAAAAAGATATTACTGATTTATAAGTCACAAAACCCTACAAATTTTATATAGAGTTCCATGTACCTTTTCTTTTACACTCTGGACCAAAGCAGGTTTATTTTTAAATACGCAAACTGATTTTTGTTAATCTTTTTGCAAGTTCCAGTGTTACCAGTTCGTATGAGGCTTGGTAATTCTGACATCCTTTCCAAGGGTGTTTCCTGTAACTTGGGGCTTTCCTGAGAGGTGCTGAGTGCAGTCAGCTTTGATTTGTTAATACATTGGGACCTGATGTTGTTCTGGATGAAAACTAAAGAGAAAAAGGCATGGGGAGAGCTCTGTTTTTCAGCAAATGACAAACTTATTTTTCACCCCACTCCAGCAGCAGCTGTTTCAGGCATACAGCTGCATTTGCTGCTGTCAGGATGGTGACATAATCATTTTGCACAGAGGATGGCTTCATTGGGCCAAAATTGGTCCCCAGATTGGATAGGAGGAAACCCGATCTTTCGTGGCTGTGGCTGGAGATGGATACCTACACAGCAGGTCAGACTTTTATAAGCTTTGTAAGAGCAGGGTCAGGGTTTGGGTCCCTCAGATGACATGTCTGGAGTGCACACAAGTTTGGAGCACTCCTTCTGACCCATTTGGATGAATGAAGGATTACCCCCTTATATGCTTCATAGGAAAAAGAGTCTGACATCGACTCCAACTCATTAATAAAGGAGGTTGAGGCCAGGAACATTGCTTGCCTTTCTCAAATCTCACTCTGGGAAAGACAAAGTTAATTTTTGCTCTGGCTTAAAAACCCTTTACAATGGCCTGAGAAAATGTTCTTTTATTTTTACGCTCTACCTCGCAATAGCCATTAGTTCTCCTGTTCAAAACCCCATTAAAAAAAAAAAAAAAAGGGATTCTTTTGGATACAATTCTCATGAGAATATTGTGTAGTTAGGATAATACACAGTCAACTGGGGTTATTTTGCATCTAAGGAGATAGAACAATATGGAGCTATTCTCACTTTTTCTGGAACTTTTCTCACTGAGAGAACTTTAGAAAAATCCATCTAATTTATAGGACTCCTTGGGCCTGGGGACCACACATCAAGCTGCAATATTTAACATATCATAGCAGCAGCACAATACCGTATAAAAATAACACAATAAATGATTAATAGGCTAACTCTCTCAAACTTGTTCCCTCCGATTATTTCTTTACAATTAAAACGAGTTGGTAGGGTACTTTCAAAAGAATAAGTGATTGCTCTCTGAAGCTATCCACTGCTGGTATTTGTTTAAGTTTATAAGAGCAGGAGCGCGTTTGGCTGTCTGCTCAGCTCTGTGTCGTGCCATACAGACACCCCTCCTGGTTTCCAGACATACCTTCCCCACTGCTCGCTCCCACTGCCCCACATGCAGGAAACATGGGTTGTGCATGCCGTACTCTGGCAATACCCTCCTGATAGATGGCTGCTGGTCATTTCTAGCAATAGAAATGGGAGAGCCTTGGGGCAGAGAGCGGTCCAAGCTAGTCTGCGTCTGGCTCTAGGATTGAACTAATACAGAAAAGGCTGTGAAGGTCTTCCCTGTCAGCTTAAAGAAATCTGGAAAGATGCACCCGGCCACCCCAAAGGTTCAAGACAGTTAAGAGGTAAGAACTTGGATAACTCAAATACATTTATAGTTCACTATTTTGTCAAAAAAAGTGTCATTGCCATTAGCACTGAGCTGTCAGGATACATACATGCCAACATTGTGGCTCTTCACCATGGGCAAATTAACTGAAGAAGGACAATACATGTACATATCCCAGGGACTGTCATGTCAACATTAGATGCAGTACACTTTGGGATATAGCATATTGCTTGATGGGAGGTACTGTCGCATGGGGGGTTTATGGGTGCTTAGGGACAACCCTGCCATTGTGCAATTTTCTCCGCTTGTCTGTCCCTTTAGTGTGCAGAACTGGGTGTGACTGAGACATTCCCAGTTGCCATTGCTTCTAGGCTCATGAACATAGCGTGGAACAGTCCAGAGTACATCTGAACTCCCAGGTCTGGATGCAGCTGCACCCTCTGGTTGCACCCTGGTGGCATGCCCATGTATCTGGGCCCTTGCAAGAAACCCGTCTATCTGAGAAAGGAAGGAAATGTGCTGTGCCCCACCAGGTCGGTTGGTCTGGATAATTAGGATTGCAACACAAAGCGGGAAAAACATCTGCCCTGCAACGGAGACACATCTATTATGATACATGGATGAAAAACTTTGGAATGATGAAAGCAGCTTCTCTGGAAACATACACCACTGCCACAAACATGGGACCAGATGTGTGAGCCCAGAAGCTGGTGTTGCTCTGCTGTGGAAACACTGACTCCGTTGACTGTTGCTACTTTGTGGAAATCGGCTGAGGTCAGGAAGTTCCACAACAGTCCCAGGATGTTGCTTCTTGGGGAGAGTTTGGGCTCTGAAAAACATGGAGGAAATATTGGAGAAGCTTGAGGTGGTGGAGTTCCTAGTGTATGTGTATGTAGGTATGAGCAACTGTCAGGACATGGGCTCCACTTTTTCCCTTTGAAATATTCCTGAGTATGTCAATGGTGCAACACAGGCACTGACAGACCACAGGCAATGGCTGACAAGTGATAATGTGATTCATGGAGGAAGGTACTCAGAGGCACGCACTTGATGCAGATTTTTGAGAAGGTGTTAGCAGGAGTTTTGCACCCTATGTGTAGGAAAGGACTCCACTTCCCAATAAATAATTTTTTGACATTGCTGAATGATGGAAATCTAATGTTATGAGGGAAATAAAAATACAATTTTTTGTCTTTCTTTTCGCCATTGCTCTCCATACACTGGTCTCGACTGCAGTAATGGCTTTGAACCTTCTGCTTGAGACCATCTCAGCAAAAGTATCTGTGTTGTCATTTTTTTTTACCCTAGAAGGATGGTCTCTGCTCTTCAGAGCCTAGAGGCTCCTTTGGAGTGGTCACAATCTGGAGGGACTTCTTGCGATGAGGACACATGACTGCGATGGATTTACTTATCTCATTCTCCTAAATCTGCCCGGCATAACTCTGATAGAAATACCTGGTCCTGATCCAGGCCTGGTTTCACCTTGCTTCACTCTTCTGAAGACCATGCTTCCTCCTGTTTTCTAATGAGGATTTTTATTCCCGTGGGTCCAGGAAGTGGGAATCACCCAATCCCTAAATGTCGAGGTTGAAAAATGGTGAGTTTTGATGACTCCAGGCAGGAACAATGGTTTAGTGCATTGTCTGTTTGGGGTAAGCGAAATGTACCTGCTCACATATGGAGCCTGTCAGGAAAAGAAATTTTTTCAACACAAAATGTGATTTTAAAAAGGTACAGGGGAAGCGGAGCCAGTGATCAATTTAATCTCAGTGACCAGACTTTGAAACTGTGGCTGCAGCAGCCAGCGCACAGAGCTGGGGGACGGATATTTGCTGAGCACTATTGTAGCTAAAATGGAGCAGAAGCAGCTCACAGTGCCTTAATGCTGGTGATCCCAGGTACATGAAGCCTTTGACAGTTTTTGTCCTCCAACGATTCACTCACGTGAAGCCTATGAAGAGGTTTGTGTCTGTAGCAGAAGGATTTGCTCAATCCCTAATCCCAGCGGATGTGAAGACTGGCATTTCTTGCTGACTCCAGGCAGGAACAAGGGGTTAGTGCATGTTTCTGTTTCTTGTAACTAGAAGTATGTCCTCACACACAGAGCCTGGAAGAAAAATGAAGCCTGCTGACGTGAGCTTGCCCTTGCTGCTGCTCTCTGCAGAATGGAGCTCCCTGATGCCTATCCTTTGAGCTGAAGAAAAAGCAGGTGATGGCAGTAGCAGGGTGCCAAGCCTGAAGTAACACACCTAGCCTCTCAGCAGCACTTACCAGTGCTGGCTGATTCCTTACTAACATGGTCCCGCAGCTTTCTTGGCTCCAAACACCAGCAGAGCAAGCTTGCGTCTGCCCACAGTGCACTCTGTCAACAAGACTTTCTAGTGCACATCAAGCTTCAGATAAAATCTTGAAGGTGTTGGTTGTCTTCCTAGGATGTGTTGAATATCCTCTGCTCCCATTCACCTTGGTGGGAACCGAGCAGCATTTCAGCACCGCTCATTCCCTGCGTTGCATCACGGAGGTTCAGGATGTTAGTGTGTAATATTTCTGCACACAACGAATAACACATTATTCAGTTGCGCAATGAGGTGTGGATGGGTTTGACTTCCTGGGCAAAATCAGCTCTGTTTCTGAGCCGGCTCTTGCAGCCTCTGTCGGTGTGGTAGCGAGATGTACTGGTGTGGATGGTGTGGATGATGTTGGTTCCCTGGGCTTCAGGGTTAGGCTGCAGGACTGTGGCCTCATCACAGCCACAAAACTTGCAGAGAAAGCAAATTGCTGCCTGCAGGAATAGCCCCCCTTGTCTCCCTATTATGATGCTGAACACAAATAGATGTTTATTTTAATACAAAGTGAGAATTAAGCATTAGAGTAGTCTAATATCTCTTTAGATTAATACTGAACGCCAAAAATGTTGTTAACGGTTCACTAGTAAGGTGACATGAGGACTCTTACTTTCCTGTCAATGTTAATAAAGTGTGAGAGGTTTTGTTATTTAGCTTGTAATAAGGAAATCATTCTTTCCTGTTAGCTATGCAGCATGCATAGACCAACCTAACAAGCTTTCACCGTCATTTGCTACAAAGATAAGGAATTGAAAACTAACAACATATGGGCACATACACACAAATACACACCCAGACCCACACAAACACAAATATATACATGCAAACAACCCACGGCCAACTGAACAGGCAAAAATAATTCTGTCTGTTATTCCATAGCTATTATATCTTAGCCTTCTTTTTCAACAAGGGAAAAAGGTGTAACTTATTATTTTTCAAAGTTTAAAAAGCCTCAGGCAATGATGGCACTTGTTACAAGTTATGCCAAACAGTCGCTATCCCTGCTGGAGGGACAGCTCCAGCTATTTTTGGATAAATACACAGGAAAAGGCTCTACTACCTGTGTTAGACTTACATACCACAATGGGCATTGGGACTTTGTAGGGAAACCAGTGTGGCCTGGGAAACTGAGACCCAGGTACCTGCCTCTCCTCCCTGTGACACCTGATCGTGTCCTTGATCTCAGGTGAGTCACTTCACCGCTCCTCCTTTTCCCCTTTCAGCCGTCTCCTTTATTTATGTTCAACAATGCAAGAGTGAACCCAGTAAATCTTTGCTGCTGACTTTTACAGACATACCAGTTAGACTGTGGATCCCAGTTCTCAAGGCTGGTGTTTATCCAGTCACCATCAGTTGCTCCAGGCCTGGATGATGACAGGGAATAGGGCTGATTTTTACAATGCAACACAGCTGTGACTCCAGCCTCCAGGAAGGGCCTGTTAAAGACCCTTGATGGAGATGCTTTGGGCGAGTTAGGAGCTTTTGCCTCTCTCGTCACCCTCAGAGGAGATTCAACCTACCCAATATTTGACTTGCCCACTGGAAATGCCTATTTCAGGTTCTACAGCTATCTAAAGGAATGTGATAAGGTGCTGCCTGTGAACATCACATGCAACTGCTCTTTCCAATATAGCCAAAATCAACCTAAATTTCCCAAACAGATGAGGAGTTGCCTCTTATGTTTCTACCACAGTAGAGTGGCAGAATGCTTTATAGTCTTCACTCTGCTAAATCAAACCTCTATTGATAAAGTAGAAACCAAAACCCGCACCAAGCTTTTTGGTAGCTGAGGAACAGAAAGCATTTGCTTTTAACGCCACCTCACTGGAAAATGTCACAGTTTACAGTGATGCTACAGTATTTTGCAATGAAGAAAGACAAGTGACATAAATCAGCTACTAATTTTACTGTGGATGAAGCAATTATTTTAAATAATTTGTGGTCAAGGTTGCTTGCCACTGCACTTTTATTCGAACTCATTTGAAGTAATGCTTTCTTAACCTCACTAAATAAAACTGGGAAAACCAGAAAGCAATAGATCTTCATTAGGGTCCCATGTATATGCGTCAGCCAAATCATTATCGTTAGCAAATCCATCAGGCATATCTAACCTTGGTCCAGCATTTAGGTCTAATAAGATCATTAACTGTTTCATTTACACTGTTATTAAAGTTCCCTGAACCACCTTTTTTGGGCGACCCTTTTGTCAATGAATCTTATGTATTACTGGCTCAAGACTGAAGGAAAGACTGTGCTCGTGTCACTTGGATTCCTGAAAAGTCATATGCCAATGCTTATTCAAGGATGATCCAGATTTCTACGTTTTTCTTTTAGACAATAGCATCTTTTAGGGGAGAATTCATAATCTTTGTCAGCTAATCAGAGAAAATGTGCGAAGCGAGTCTGAACACGGTCAGGGAATTGACAGATATGAACAAAGAGGATCAAGAAAAAAAATGTCTGTAGTTCTTGAATGGAACAGAAGAATTGGTATTTGTTAAGGAAAGAAGTCTATCCTCCAAATTCACTTAGTGGAAGGAAAGGATACAATGTCTAGTAACAGACCCGTCTGGCTAAGTCAGTAATTCTGTAGCAACCGTAAAACTGAAAAAGAAACACACAGAAAGCAAAATCCAGGTCAAGAAACTAGGGACGAGTATAAAAGAATAGCACAAGTATGTAGACAAAATGAGAAAGGCCAAAGCACAAAATAAGATAAAGAGACAAAGGCTAACATGAAAACACTGTATAACTTCCTTGGCAGTAAGAGGAGGACCAGAGAAAGCAGTGGGCAGCTAATAAATGGGACAGGAAAGCTAATAACAAAACATGCCAAGAAGGCCAAAGTGTTTAATGTCTTTTATTGCTTCAGTCTTCATTAAAAAGCCTGACTGCAATCAGATGGCTGACACAGTTAACACCAGCCACAAAAGGGTAAGAACTCAAGCAAGAATAGGGAAAGAAATGTTTAGAAACTGCTTAGATAAATTAGATTTTCTCAGATCAGTCAGGCCTGTAATTCACCCTAGGTTACTTAGGGAACTGGCTGAACAATCCTGAAGGCCATGGTAATTATCTTTGAGAATTTGGATGATGCTGGGCTAGAAAAAGGCTGACAGAGTGCCTATTAAAAAAAAGAAAAAAAGAGGACACAGAGTCCCAGTTGACCTGACTTTCATTTCCCAGAAAGATCCTTGGACAAGGGATCGAATGATGTGCAAGAGAGTAGAGCGATAAGTAGTTATCAATGATGTGATTTCTCAAGACCAGATCATATCAAACCAGCCAGTTTGTTTGTTTGCTTTTTCTATGACGGGGTAACAAGTCATGTGGATAGGCAAGAATTTAGTAAGGTTTTTGACACCGCCTCAAATGGCATTTTCATAAGCACCCAGGGAATTGTGGTCTGAATCATGGGCCTCTGACTTTGCCGGGCTCAATGAACAGCAATACTGAAAAACGCTGCGTTGCTTTCCATGTCAGCTTTGGTTCGAAGGTCTCATGAGCACTCTGCTGCCCAAAAGTCACGGCTTCAGGACGACTGATTCTTGACAAGGCTGCTGCAAAATACCCACAGTACTTCTTGGCAAATGACAGCCAAGAACCCGCTGTCAGCAGTTCAGTATTGCACTGAAAGGATTCACCAGGTAAGGCTCCGTAAGAGACTGTCCTGGGGTCCAGATCCACTGTTGTCATTACAGTGAATTAACTGATGGACTAAAGAGCACATATTTTCAAGCTGCATATGACTCTGAGCACTGACAAATTGCAAGTGTCTTGGAGGACAGGCCTGAGAAATTGGAAAAATGCTCTAAAAGAAACAGGATAACACTGAGTATAAACTGGCCTGCAGATAGGGCTAAATGCCTCCCTGAATACTTGGTGGGAAATGAGAGGAGAGGTAGCAAAGATCTGGGAATTGTAGTGGATCATGAGCTCAGCATGAGTCAGTAATGGCATCCTGTTGTGAAAGAAGCAAATATTATTCTGGGATATATAAACAGCAGAGTTGTACAAAAGACACATGAGGTAATCCTTCCATTGGTAAAGTCTCCAGTAGGGAGCCGAATCCAGTTTTGGGTACCACACTTCAAGAAAGACTGCAGAAATTCCAGGGGAGAGAAATGAGCCTGGTCAGAGGTCTAGAAAACATGCTCTGCAGGGGAAGGTGTCATGAAATGTGTCTGCTTAATCTATGCAGAGAAGGCTGGTGAGAATTGTGCCTGCCAGGCTTCGAATAAATAAAATGCTGCTTCAATGAGGTGGTAATAAACCTTTCTGTCTCTATTCATTGTGGATAATACAATAAGTTATAAGCTTAACAAAGATTTGAGTTGGCTTTTAGGGAAAGCCTTTTCCCTGGAATAGATTATCTCAGAAGGAGTAGCATCCATCTGATGGGGACCATTAGGACCAGACTGGTGAAATATCTGCCAGGAATGCTGCAGGTAGAGCTGGTCTTGCCTTGGACAGATTGATGGATTATTCCCATTTTCTTTGTTTCTATGGTAATGGGTTTCTTTTTTAGAAAATTCTGAGTTCAGATCGGTACATATTTACCATAAACAATCTCTGTACTTGTCATGAATACGAACTATGAAGATGCAGTGTGTGATGTTAAACTTGTTGATGCGTAAATCAATGTGTAAGTCAAGCATATGGTTAGCCTAAGCACATTCGCTTGTTTTGGTAAACTCCCACTTTCTTGCATTCTAAAAGCCATCGCTAGCAAAAGATGGCCATGGACATATGTTGCCCCTGGTCCTCTCTGTCCTGGGTCCTCCTCATCCAGAGGAAGGGGAAAGGAAACTGGTACCAGCATTGTCAGGAGTTGTTCTCATCACCCCCCTAGTCCCAGTCCCATAGGCTGGCATCCTGGTGGGGCTGGGGAGGTGGAGGGACCAGCCAGGTCCATGTCTACAGCCTGTTTCTGCTGCACTGCCGAGATAGCAGACAACCTTTGAAGAGCCTGTGCGATAATGAAAGGGTGGTAGCTGAAGTTAGCCACTTACCTGTGGGTGCTCAGGTCAGGCAGTGCATCTTCCTGCACCCCACAGAGCGTGTGAGTCCTGTTCTGCCCCTCCTCAGTCCTGCTCTCCACCCAGGCCACCATCCCCTAGTCCCACCAACCATGGCTGGTGTTGGGTTTCAAGGTTGCAGAGGGACAGAGTCAGCACGCCTGAGCGATCCAGCCAAGTGGCAACCCACAGAAACAGGATTAACCTGGGCCAGGGAGATGGGGCAGCTCCCCCAGTACCTCCACGGGCGTTAGATTCAGTGTGAAGAACAGGGCAGAAACCTGAAGCCAGATGGAGACAAATGCACTGGATTGCTTCTTCCAGCGGCAGCCTGCTGTTAGATAAGGCTAAAGTGATGTATAACAGTAAGTACCGTAATTTTGGCTTGAAAAGACAGACTTTGGTCTTGTACATGGCTAAAAAATGTGAGCCAGGAGCCATAACACCCAGCTCAGTAGGCAGCGTTGTCTTGTTTTGCTCTTTATTCCAGTGGATGATGCCAATGCTTCGTTGTTTATTTGGATTGTTTTTATCTTATCCAATGTATTTTGCTCTGGGCAAAGATACAGGCATTAAGTCAACAAAAGGACCTAGGTGTTGCAACACCGAGTGTTGGAGCCCTTAACTGTTAGGCGCCGTGCCATCTAGTGGAATCCCGAGCCCCATCTGAAATACCCGGGCTCCCTAAACAAAGTGTGGGGTTTAGCACAATGATTTATCTCTAAGCATCACATGGGAATGTGTCTCTGCCATTTAGCCATTTATTATTTCCCAGCCAGGAAAGTTAGAGAGGAGGAAACAGTGTCTCATGTGACTTGGGAGAACCTTACACCCACTGAATAACAAGCAGCGATGGGGGAAGGGGCGGAGGGAAGCCGAGCAGTTTGGAAACAGCCTAAAGGCAGAAATTTGACACAGAAACTCTTTGGCATAAATTCCTCAAGAACAGTTAGGCTGAAGGAGGAGAAGAGGGGTTCCTAAATGATTTGTGAGCAGAAGGCAGGGTGCTAAACCATTTGCATAATTTATTCATAACAGTTTGTTCAGGCGGCTCTATCAAGGACGTGGATACTGGACGCTTTAAATGCTCCCCGTGGGAGGAGTGAATCTGACTGAGCTGAGCCAAAGGCTACCGACGTCTCCAGGGGCCTCTCTGTCTCCCTCCACGAGTTTTGGATCAAGCGCCAGGGCTGGTGCCGCTTGGTCCCGTGCCCTGATTTTGTGCCTGTGCAGAAGGGAAGCCGAGCACCCCCACATCCAGCCCACTGCTGGGCTTCGCTCTTTTTCTTTTATTTTTGCATTCACCCTCCATATTGTAGGTCAGTACCCCAACTCCCAGGCAGCGCACGCGCTGGGAATATACCGTCAGCAGCTATCGGCTATGAAATATTCTCAGATGCTTCGAGTGCCTGAGCCTATTCAGAGCAGCGCTGTTCTGCAGGCGCACGGGAAAGATAAAACTGCCCCACACAGCAAGTGAATCCCACACTGTGCTGGGAACAGGAGGGTCCCTCACTGCCCTGCCGCTCCCTCCCGCTTTCTCTTTTTTGCTATGCAAAGTCGCATGGGAATGAATTAGATGCTTGTACTGAGCATTTCAATGGGACTTCACATAATAAAACAGAAACTCAGTAATATTACCTGTCAGTGGGTCTCTGGGAAGCAAAAAGGTCCCTGCCAAGTCCTGCTGAATCTTGAGCAATTCGTGCTCAGCGTCGGCATGGCAACCCACAGATACAAATTCCATGCATCATTTGTCTGGGGACTAGCCTCTCTCCAACCTTCAGCCTGGAGCTCGACACTGGCCAAGTGTCTAGTTAATCTGAGTCATTGAATTGCTGGAAGGGACTATAGGGTTAAACTGGGATAACCTAAATAGGCTGATAAAAGGCTATTCAGTAAGAGATGCAAGTGCCCAGCATCTCCCAGGTTTTAGCCCACACGCTCTCGAGTCCTGAGTTGAACTTAATCTAAAAGAATAAAGGGTAGGCACTGGAAATTCCCCAAAAACTTGGAAAGACACCCAGTGTGATCTTAGTCTCTGCAAGAGCTGGAAAGATTTATTTTAGAAAGAGGTTCGGATGGTTAAATATTATTTGGAAGTGTGGTTTCATTTTGTATGTACAGTGGTTTTTTCTTAGTTCCTTTCCTGTTCTATAATCTTCTCTGTTTCTTCAGTGTAATTAGCCTGTTGTTTTCAAAAGGCTGCTGATTGTGTCTCTTATGTATGTGTGAATTGAACTCATTATGCACTGACTTAGCTCCCTGGGCTGTGTGTGTGTGTTATGTATGCTGCCTGTGTGGTGCGATCCCTGACCTGCACCAGAAGGAGCTTTGCAGGCTGAGATATTTGCATGTGGGCTGAGGAAGAGGATAACTCAGCAGGCTCTTGGCTCAGCAGCATCAAGCCTGGGAGCCCCAGCTGATGGCTCTGGAGTCACAACCCCCTGTCCTGGAAGCATCAGAGACTTCTCCCTCAGGCCAGTCCCACAACAGGAGCCAATTTAATCATAGGGTTCTGTCAGGGATGTGTTTTGGGTAGTGTCTGAGGTCCAAATGCTCAGCAGATGTACTCCAGTGTCTCTTGCAAGATCATCTAAAAGTATAGTCCTTGCAGAGGCCTGATGATTCTCCATTCTGCTCCACACCAGAACCTTACCATATAAGCACTGGAAAAAACAGTGGGTTTGGTGCCAGTATGGCATAATTATCCTGGAATAATGGTCACTGAGAACCTGCAACAGGGCCTTCAGGCTCTAAGTCCTCCTTTTGTGGATGCTATATGGGAACAAGATAGAACTGAGCTTTTGAGGGGTTTTACGACTCCACAAGCCTTTGGAAAGCCTGGCATGGTTGGTTGCCTCAGAGGCAGAGGTCTTACAGCCGTGGGTTCCCAGAGCTGGCATTGCTTGTCTGATGGAGCTCTGCCTTTTGGACAGGCTGGCTTCCAGGTGACCTCAGGTCTGCCTTTGATCTTCTGAAACTTTGATATCATTTGGGTTCAGTAAATCATTATTTTTGCAAAACTTTCTTTTGCTTCAAAACTTCTGACTAGGGGTACTTCAGCGTGATACATGTTTACTGGGGGAAAGTGTTAAAGGGAAATAAAAGCTTCTCATTTGGCTTCTCAGTATGCTTTGAGCTAAGTTCTGGGGTAGCTGCCTCGTCAAAGACAACCTCCTTGTCCTTCCCAGTCCACACTGCGTGTGGCTTGCTACACCCTCACAGCTCCCATTAAATTTGACAAGTATTGTCAAGGTACATGTTTCCTCAGCATTAAGCTTTTAATCCACAAGAGTGTGGAGAAGATGCCATTCCTTCATGTCTGTCTTGTATCACTAAGTTCTTGAAGTGTGAAAGAATGGCAAATATGGATATGTATTGTAAAATACTCTCAAAAAGTTCCCTCATTTTCCTTCTGTGAAGTGATCACCGGTGCAGTAACACACAGAAACTAAAGATGTTTAAATCCAGATTATGGTCAGGAGCAGAGAAGAAAGCAAAGAAAATTGCATCCCTTTTGTCCTCTGCGTACAGCTCTAAATACAGTCATTCACAGGAAATCTGTTTACTTGGTCTCTGCTTAGGGTAGTGTGAATTTTGTCCTTAAAGAATGAGTATTCATTGATTTGGTGGAGAAAGTCAAAGTCAATGTTAATGAGATCGCTTCCCCCATGCAGGGAGGTACTGTAGCTGAAATGAATGTTATCAAACATAAGTGCCATCTATGGATGCCAGGCTCCTATTCCGTGTTGGCATGACAACTTTCAAACTGATACTTGTTTTAGCGGCTAAACGATCAGCCAAAGTGACATTTTCTTCTTGAAGACAGCTTGACAATCTAGCAACTTCCATTGCCGTGTTACTACTAAAATGCACAGTATGAATCAGCACAGTCACTTCATATTATTCATAAGTGATAGTGATAAAGTATATTGCTATGTAAATACAGGGTATAAATTCTTCTCCGTCCTGCCGTACCAAGAGGAGAAGGTTGATGGACAGCCACAAAGGGAAAATGTTTGTATCATAAAGGTGCCTGTTTTTCTTTTATGGGGCTCATTCATAATGCCTACAGAAATTAACAGAATGGCAAGGGAAAGAGGGATGTGGACAGCAACTGCCATTCCTGTTACCATGTTGCCATATCAACCTTCAGTTCGATAATTAAATGATCAGTTTCTATAAATCTAAATCTTTCCTTTTAGAAGGGAAGGGCTCTCAGGTTCTTGCCGGACAAGAACGCAGTGGGATCCCTGGGCTCAGGATTGAACTATGCTTGACTTGCAACTAAAAGCTATTTTTGGAAGCAAATGTTTTTTCTATGAGTAGGAAAAAGTAATCAAAAAGTTTAGGTTTACAGTGACATTTCTACTAGTAAATTACACCCATAACCTCAGATTCTCATTGTTTAAGAAGTTGTGCTGAAGAAGCTGAGCCTATGAGACCTTGTGAGGTAGGTGAGATCACGCCTATCTTTCACACCAGAGACTCACTCCTGCTCTGCCTGATGTCTCTCATACACTCCCCACAATGCCAGGGTCTCCCTCCTGGGTTGTGACTAGTGCAGGTGCAGAAGGTTGTCCTGATCTGCTGACCAGCTTCTTGGACGGGAGGTGCCAAGCAAGAGGAGAAGAAACATGACATTGCAATCACAACTAGGGTAAAAATCCCAGGGTCCTTGCAGAAAAGGTATCTTCCAGCACAGCCAGAGGCAGGGCCGCTCCCCCGACTCATGAGCGCATGCATGTGAGGGCATGCCCATGACTGCATATACAGAAGTGTTTCCATCACATGACCTGTTGTTCATTCCCAGTCTCATGGTCCAACGTGAATCATCCAGAAAGCTAAGAGGCCTGGGAGGTGGTCCCTTTGGGGATGTCTGATCCAGCCAAAAGAGCATCAGTCTGGGACTTGGAATGGCTACACACATTTTCCTTTCTTGGCTGTGGTCATCTGGAGGGTGATTCAGCTGTCTAAATGTAATGCCCTTTGAAAGACTCCAGGGTATCCAAGCTATGTGTGTGAAGCTGTCATGTCTGAGTCCCACAGCAGACCCGTAGCCTTCTTTCTGGATCAACAACCGGAGGTCCAGTGTATACTCTAGAAAATCTCAAATGCTGGGATTTGACTCCTATACATAAGAACTGAATTGCATCCTTAATCAATTTCTAATTTTTTCATGAATGTAGGTATTGCTCCTTACATTAACAGGACGACTGGAAGTCTCAGTGGTTTAGGAACTGTGAAATCCTTTGAATATCTTCATAGCATTAGACATTGTTGAGTGGAAGGATATAGGGCATACCAGTACCAGTACTAGCCTTACAAATTTAGCTGTTCCGCTTCTGATAGCACAGCTAGTTGAGCTATTTCTTCAGGGCTCTGCCTTGTCCTGACAGTGCTTGGGAAGACTCAGCATGTGGGGACACTGGCACTGTCTACTCCTGTTGGGGGAAGCACAGAGCACAGGTCTTTGAGCTGCTTCAGGCCAGCTGGTTTGTGGTCCAGGTGCTGGTGTTAGCTAATGAAGCCTACAGGGGGTTAGGAGCGTTTCAGCTTATGTCCACCTAGATAGAAGGCTTTGCCTATGTCTGGACTGATTGATTAGTCAACCTGGAGAGTTCTGCAATGTTGACTTACCATTTGGGATGTCTACACGCTCTAAGGTATCTTGCCTGGGCTTCTGAAAGTTCACACACCTGTCGACTTTAAGGACCAGGCACCTAATTCCAGTTGGCTTGACCAAGAGACAGACATAAAAGTCAATTAGGTCATGCAAAAAGAATATGGCAAGCAACGTTTAACATATTTTGAAAGTGTTGTGGCCTACATAGTCGTAGGGAAGTGTCATAACCACAGCTGCTGTTCTGCCATTGTGCTGCCTCAGTGACAGCAGTGAAAATGTTACAGCATAATCCAATGCTCAGGGTAATGCTGAATGATTCTGGAGAGCCTGTTCTCTGGATATTAAGCCAGTAGAGAAACTGCCCTTGTTACCTGTCCTAGTCGGTTTAATACTACCACAAATCACACCACTTTGTTCATTTTGCTGTGTGGAACTTCCCAGTCTGTCTGTGCTTTTGTGTACCAGTGCAAATAAAGTATAAAAGTAGTTCTGTTCTTCAGAGGTATGAATCAAGGAAAGGATGTGAAAGGCCATGAGACACTTAGAAACTAGAGTAATGAAGGGTGAAATTGAAATGGTGGCTGAATGCCAGCCTTGTTCAAAAGCTCGCATCAAGACTTGAGATCATTTTCAGATATGATTATGTTATATTCTTCCCAGTGGGAGTTACATTATACAGGACAGTGCCACTATACTTGTCTTTCAAACAGGAAAGAAAAGGATATAGTTTACAAATGGGGGCTTCCCAAGGCAATCCTCTAATATGAGGAAGACCATGGAAATCTGGCCATCACTGGAGGTCTCTCGGAACCGAGCATGCCAGGGCTTCTGTCCTGAAACAGTGTTGACCATCTTCTGCATAAACTCAGAAACCCTCGTGAGATGCACATCATCTCCCGGCAGGACTGGAGGAGTTGAAATGTGGAGCATTTCCTAAGGAAGAAAATATTCAGAGTCAAATGAACATAAATCTCAGGCCTGAAATGATTCAGATTATAACCTGTGGAAGCTCGAAGGCTGGGACTATTATCAAAGGAAAGAACAAGGGATGAGAGATGGGATCTCTGTTGTGATGCAGCAGGCAAGTACTTGCTCTATCTTGTTAGCAATGACGTTCAGAAACTTAGCTAATAATAGCCCAGCCTTGATATCAGAGAAATCAATCCCCACAGACTGAGCTATCACCAGATCTGATTTGTGTACAAGATGTTTAGAACTGCAAATACAAATGATATGAGCCAAATGAAATGCAAAACGTGACAAACTGTCAAATCCCTCTTTTCCTATTATCACACCCCGGTAAAAGAATGGCACCAGTAAGGTACTATTTCAGTCACCTAAGTACCGTCTCACATACACTTACTTATAAGGATACTCAACCAGTGCAAAATAACTTTAGTCAGAGAGCTAATGGTTGTCATAATATGACATTATGTTGTTTAACACAGATGACGACAAGCATTTTTGCTGAACTATCTGGCTTATACCTACATATGAGTAATCAGTTGTGGAAATGTCAGAGAAGATAGAGGAATGTGGTAAGGAAGAAAAAGTTAAGTATCAATCACACAAAACATGAGAACGTCTGAGCCAAAACAAGTGAACAAACAAACTAACCAAAAACCCACAAGTGGGCTATGTTCCCTTTGAATATATGCTGAGACAAGAACATGTCTGCTAATGCTATTCACGTGGTACCTTCTGTAGAGAGGATTGAACCGCTCTTCAGAGAATTACCGTGAGAGTTGGGGAAAATATAAGAAGACAAGGACCAGCTCCCTCCCAAAACCCTCAAGGGGACATCGGCAAAATTTTAGGAGTCTAATTCCAAAAAAATGAGTCTGAAAACCCTGTTGCCTGGCACGGAAGCACTGAAGCACCAGGACTGACTTTATAGCTCCCCAGATGGTAAGAACTGCTCTAATCTTGACAGAACTGAGCAGCTCGGCACTGCGCTCGCATTAATCGCGCTCATTGCAGTCATTAAACAGTCACTGGATAAAATAGAGGCAGAGACCACAGGGTGGTGATCGGCCCTCTGGCCCCCTGCTCTCCACCAACACTGCACAGCAGGGTCAAGCTTGCTCTTACCCCTCCTCACTCACCCCCAAACTTCTGCCTTTCAGTCTTGATCCCCATATAGCCTCCATGCTAGTGCACACCGCAAGGAGATAAGGGCTTGAATCCCTCCAGCAGGCAAGAAGCTGAAATTGTGTGTCTGAGCTCTGAGGAACCTGCCTGGCTATTGCGTGAAGCTCTGCCTCCACTTCTTGCATGGTTCAAAGGGACAAAGTAGGCTGGCTGCCTGTGTCCAGCATGATGGCCTGGTGTCTGCCGGTGGTCAAGGATCTGAGGCCAAGGAGTCCTTGCTCAATACAGAGGTTTATCTCGGTTGCAGATGCACACTTGAATTAGATAGAAAAGTGACATTTCAGATGGGACTTTATATTGGGTTTGTGTGGCAAGGTTTAGGTAGCAGGGGGGCAACAGGGGTGGCTTCTGAGAGAAGCTGCAAAAAGTTTCGACTGTGTCTGACAGGGCCAATACCAGATGGCTCCAAGACAGACCCACTGCTGGCCAAGCCCAAGCCCATCAACAATGGTGGTAGCGTCTCTGGGATAATGGTTTTAAAAAGAGGAAAAAGTTGCTACACAACAGCAACTGTGGCAGGAGAGAGGAGTGAAAATATGTGAGAGCAACAACTCTGCAGACACCAAGGTCCATAGAGGACTCCACGCTGGAGCAGATGGATGTGCCCAAGGGAGGCTGTGACCCCATGGGAAACCTGTGCTGGAGCAGGCTCCTGGCAGGACCTGTGGACCCATGGAGAGAGGAGCCCATGCTGTAGCAGGTTTGCTGGCAGGATTTGTGACCCCATGGGGGACCCACACTGGAGCAGTCTGTTCCTTCAAGAGCTGAAGTCCTGAAGGACTGCATCCCGTGGAAGGGACCCACGCTGGAGCGGTTTGTGAGGAACTACAGCCCGTGGGAAGGACTCATGTTGGAGAAGTTTGTGGAGAACTGTCTCCCATGGGAGGGACCTCATGCTGGAGCAGGGGCAGAGTGTGAGGAGTCCTCCCCCTGAGGAGGAAGGAGCGGCAGAGACAAGTGATGAACTGACCACAACCCCCATTCCCCGTCCCTCTACACCACTGGCAGGGAGGAGGTAGAGAAATCAGGAGTAAAGTTAACCCCAAGAAGAAGGCAGGAGTCGGGGGAAGGTGTTTTAAGACTTAGTTTTTATTTTCTTATTATCCTACTCTGATTTTGATTGGTAATAAATTAAACTAATTTCCCAGAGTCAAGTCTGTTTTGCCTGTGACAGTAATAGATGAGTGATCTCTTCCTGTCCTTGTCTCGACCCATACACCTTTTGTTATATTTTCTCTCCCCTATCCAGCTGAGGAGGGGAGTGACAGAGCAGCTTTGGTGGGCACCTGGTGTCCAGCTAGGGTCAACCCACCACCCACGTCCAGAACTCCTCTTGTCTAGGTGGGCATCCAACAGTTAGACTGAATGCATGTACATCTCTGTGCTCCTGGACTTAAAGGATTCCTGTTCCCAAAAGTGCCTGGGGCTGACTGGGCATGTGTAGCTGCAAGCTCTCTCCAGCCAGTGAGCCATTGAGATGGGAGGTGGCTCCGAGCGAGGAGCTGCGGGATGGGAGCTGCCAGGTGAGCAGAGACAGCAAAGGCAGTCTGCGAGAGAGCGGTCGGCCTGACAGGCTGCTTTTACGCTGCTGCTAAGTCACATCGATAAGATCCCAGTGGGGCTGGAGCTGGGGTAGACTTGTGCAGGGAGCAATCAGAAAAATAGAGGGAGTGGCTGGGAGAGCTCCTTTCATGAGCTGTGTTTTTTGTAGAACAGTCTGTTTTTTCCAGTGTGTATCTACCTACGTATCTACTTATATCTCTATCCATAGTTGGACGCAATTCTGCAGTGAAGTGCACCTGAAAAGATAATAGTTTTCATTCCTGCCCGCTGTGCTTCTTCAGCTCTTCCACAGAGTCAGGAAGTCTTAGCACCTATGGTTAACAACAGATCAACACGTACAAATTATGAAACATTTATAAAAAACAAACTAAAAAAAATAGGCTGTAAACATAGTCTCCCAGATACTGAACCCCTTCAAAGATGCTAGTACATTACCTGATATGTTGTGACGTCCTTTTAAATTATTAGTATCACCTTTCTTTTCTGGTTCCTTTTGGGACAATCAGTCTCTCCTTCCACTGAACCTTGGTGAGTCCTTTCTGTTAGGACTGCACCCCTGAGTCATCCTCTCCTCTTCCTCCAGTACCCTGCTTTGCTAGAAGACGGAGCCAGTTCTTATAGTGATTCCAGCTCATATCTGGCTGCCTGTCTCCAGAAACTCTGCCCCGTTAATATTAGGATAATCCAGGTTCTCAGTCACTTTCCCGTTTCACACAGCCTTACCTTGGTCCTATTCTTTCTATCCAGGCAACTGTAGGGGTGGCCCTTCACATCATTCTAAACATACTGCATTCAAAAGGGTGCTGAGGTTAATCAAGAATGAAACTCCTGGGAGCCCAGGCAGCAAGCACAGGCTGTGAACTTCCTGGTACATTTTCCCATTTCTTTCTTTCTTTCTTTGTTTCTTAAATAAAAAAAACAAAAAAAACCAAAAAAACCCCCACAAACCCAACACACACTTTTTTTGATGTCAGGCAATAGGGAAACTCTTCTGAGCTTATTCAAAACTTGAAAACAATCTGACCTCAGTCTCCTACTACAGATATGTCTAGACTAGAATTTGCTCTCCTGTTGTAACTTGCATTTATTAGTTGTTTGCCAATTAGCTAGTAGAGTTGGTGAAGACATTTGCAATTGTAAAAGCTAATCTAAACATTCCAAGAAGATGTGTTGCAGCAGTCAGACATTTGTGGTTTACCTTCGGTTGTGCACTGAGGTAACTCACAAGTGTTTGCCTCATGGAATGAGCACTCATGGGCTGTTTAGACTTTCATTTATAAGCATGTTAACCAACTTGAGGTAATTGGCAATCAATTAAGTTGGGCCACACATCAAAACCCATGTAATACCCATGTATTCTAATTTCAAATTGAATTTAAAAAATTGGTTAGTATAGGCTGAGCTAAGTGGTCACAGTGCTGAAGAATGGGAGATATATGGAACGCTTCGTCCAGAAAAATGTGTTTGAGAAGCCCGTGGGCAGAGGGAGAACATCCTGCTGGATGGCTGCCCAGAGAGAAAGTGGAAAGCTGGCTGCTCACTAGAAAACCAAGGAGAGGAATAGGATGCAAGCCTTCTTACAGTGGATAACAAATGCCTACTGTAACATAGTGCTTTGAAGAAATAGGTTAAAAAAATGGTATAATCTTTTCATAAAAGGAAAGTAACTGGCCCTAGAGGTCTGTTTTATTTAATGGATAAAACTAGAACAGGAGCCAATCTCTTAAGGTAAAGGGCCCCCAAAAGATCGGCCATTATTTTTTCTCCAGAGAGGATGGTGAACCATAGGGTTGACCATTGGATTAGTCATTGGGGGTAGCTGCGATGGTAGTGCGTGATCAACATGTTTTGGGATGATATAGCTTGATTATAAAATGACACCTACTTTACCTCATTGACATCAAGTAAATATTTCAGAGTAAAACTAACAGCCAAACATAGCTGGTACTGATAGTATTGAAATAAAATGAATCATAACGTACATACTGCTCAAATACATGTTTATATTACAATAAATTGAGCATCCTCAGCCATTTGTTTTCATTCTATAGAGAGCAATTAGAGGATAAAATGTTAAGAAGGATATACGAGGCAATAAATGGTTTTCATGGGTGCTTAAACACCAAAGGGAAGTGAAAATATTTGATAACTTCGGCCATCATTTTTGGAATCAAACAGTCCCTTCCTCCACTGTAGGCACTGTCATTATTATATAACAAGTCACAGGATGATTCATAAGATTAAAAAAAGAGGAAGAAAAGTGGGGTTTTTCTTACCTGATGAGATTTTGAAAGTCCCATCCCAGAGTCAGCTCAAAGGCAAAACTCGATTTTGTGCTTCAAGAATGTAAATTCTGGGAGACCAAATGAGTGGTGTGGGAGGTGAAGCATCCAGTGGGGACCTGAGGATCTGAGAAAGGCCAGTGAGGTTAGGGGTGACAGGAGATTATGAAAGTCAATTTAGGATAATCTCTCCCCTCCCACACTAATGCCCTGACCTCCCTGCGGCCAAGGTGATGTGGTCCCGTTTGCAGAGGGAAAGACTGTAACTTGTCCTCCAGGGTCTTGTGCCCCACAACAATGGGGTGGTGGCTCCAACGCAATGGCAGATTGTGGCCAAAGAGGAAATTTGGGGTGCAGATGCCTTCTCTCTCTTTGCACCCTTTGACCCTGGCTTGGCCACTGCTCCATGAGCTACAACTTCTCCCTGTTCCCTCTGCCAGCAGCTGGAGGAAAGAAAATTAGAATCACAGAACCATAGAATCGTCTAGGTTGGAAGGGACCTTTCAGATCATCGAGTCCAACCATCAACCTAACACTGACAAAACCCATCACTAAACCATATCTCTGAGCACCATGTCCACCCATCTTTTAAATACCTCCAGGGATGGTGCCTCAACCCCTGCCCTGGGCAGCCTGTTCCAAGGCTTAATAACCCTTTCAGTGTAAAAATGTTTCCTAATATCCAGTCTAAACCTCCCCTGGTGCAACTTGAGGCGTTTTCGTCTCGTCCTATTGCCTGTTACCTGGGAGAAGAGACCGACCCCCACCTCTCTACAACCTCCTTTCAGGCAGTTGTAGAGAGTGATAAGGTCTCCCCTCAGCCTCCTTTTCTCCAGGCTGAACAATCCCAGCTCCTGCAGCCGCTCCTCATAAGACTTGTTCTTGTTTTGTTGACTTAAGTAAAGAGAGGAATATCACTAGCTGGGAGAAGGAGAGGAAGAGAGAAGCAGCCAGCTTCTCTGCTACCTCCCTCTGGGGCAGGCAGACCATGCAGGTAGTGCCAGGGGGTGGTTTGGCAGAGGAGCACAGCCACTGGGCAAGCAGTAGCCCTAGGCAGCTGCCTCCTCTGCCATACCTTCATCCTGATCCTGCCCTATATCCCTGCTTTCTCAGAAATAATTGCCCAAAGACAGAGCTAAAATCAATTAGCTGATCAAGGGAGTGACCTGTGTGGAAACTCAGTGATGTATCTGAACTTAGACTATGTCAATAAAAGCTTCAGTCATAGCGCAAGTTGAGCCAAGAGTGAGGTACGTTTTCCCATAACTTCATGCATAGCCAATTCCTTAAAATTGAACAGCCATGTTCAGCCCACTTTAGGGCGTAGTCTTTTCCACCCTGACTACATATTTCTATGGTAACTACTCTTACCAGACACGTCTGTGTATATGCGTGTGTATGTAAATAAATAATAGATAAGGTACTAGTGAATGATGCTAAAAATGCGTCAGTCCCTCCGTTGTGTTGCAGACGTCTCCCATTGCATGCTGCCAGTGCCGTTCTCCATGCAGGTCTGTAGAGTCTGCATTTAGCAAAAACTCAGTGCAAAGGGGTGGGTTTTTTTTGACCTGAAACCTTTGTTGTGGCTTACCAGCAGCGGAGAGTCACTGTGCCAGGCTGGCAGGGAACAGTCCACCCTCTGTTGTGATGCTGACAGGGAAAACTGGAGCTTCTCCGATGCCTAATGCACAAACCAGGCAGCGGTTGCAGTTTTGGACAGAGAAAGCGAGTCAGTCAACGTAGTCACCCTGTGTAATGCAATAAGGAAGAACAGCTTCCTAATTTGTCCCCTTTTGGAACTAGTATGTGAAGTCAGGCAGCTTTTCTGTCTCTAATAATAATTAAAAAATCGTCCAGAGAAAAAGAAATTTTTTCCTGTATTTCCATATTGCTCGGCCCCACCAATCCCCCTTCTCGCTGGATGAGGTGGGAGCTGGGCGGTGGAGCCAGGGCATGTTTGACTGTATGGAATTCTTTTTTCATTTCTTGGATAATTTTTTTAACTTTCTTTGCTTTTCTTGCTTCACATTTTCCAAAGCATAATGGTCTGAGAAGTAACAGGCTCTGTCATGCCTTTAAGATGCTAGAAACTTTCCACTTGCCTCAGAAGTCTGTATCTTAAGGAACGGGCCTTAGACAACAAGATCCAAAAAGCACTGGGTTGTATAACGTTGGGGTCAGGAAGAATTTGGCACTTCCGTAGGGGCTTACACCTCACCCTGAGTGCAGTCCCACCCACGGCAGCCCATCTAACCTATTCACCTTTCTGAGAAGAGCGAGATGCTGTAAGTTGCAGCAGAAAATCTTCTTTAGCTTCCTTAATTTCTGTTGCAGCTTTTGCCCTGAGGTCCCTTCCTCTTGGCTGAGCTAAACACGCAGGTAACTGCTTTCTTTCTGCCTGGGGCCATTTATAATTCACAAAGTAGGTGCTCCTCCGCCTCGCTCCCCTGAGGGGCAACCTAGGAGAAGTGCTCCCAGACCGCGCCGCTCTGCTGAATTTGGGAAAAAGGCATTGCAGTTTTGGCCACTTTGATAAAAACACCCCAAACCCACAGATAAAGAAGAGAAGATCACCTCTGTTCTGTATATAGTAATGGTCAGAAAACAGAGAGGTTGTGGAAGACCCGAGTTTAATTTTTCTTCTTTTTTGTGCAGTACTTCTCCAGAGCTAAGCGCAGACCGTGTTAGAGACAGAGATGTAAGAGTCTCCCCTTTTCAGCTGATTAACCTTGCAATTATGCAGCAGGATCAGACTCCCTTCTTCTCGCCTTCTCCTGGCCCTGTGTCTGAAACACAAAGCTTCTGGGTGGACATAAGAAACGCAAAGTTTCTGGGTGGACACAAACAGAAAGCTTCTGGGTGGACCCCAGATGCAGCAGGAGCCCCGTCTCCAGCTCGTCCTAAAGGCGGCTGCTCCCGGGGCTGAGTGTCGGGGTGCGAGCCAGGCTCCTGCCGGTCGGGCAGCAAACCCAGCGCCGTGGTCCCACCTGCAGGGACCATCACGCGGCAGGTGGATCCCAGCATCACGGGCTATAGGAGCAAGGGCACAGCAGTGGGGGATGACCTTTTGGTGGAGGTGGCCATAGGATGGCACCCGCAGTCAAGGGGCACCCAGGCTGTGACTCCCCATGGCTTTCAGGCAGCTCAGCTCAGCCAAGGCGACGCTGCCTCTGGGCGTACACAGTAGCAGAGCGCAGAGATTTAAAACAAATCTTCAGCGCCTACAGCCTCTCAGGTGCCTAAACAAGTTAGGTGAAGTTTTTTTTGGCTCGCTGACCTCTACGTAGGCATCTAAATTCTGCATAAGTTGCACTTTAGGTGCCTCGCTGTTTTCTTTGGATTTTGCCCTTGGCTGTGAGCGGGAGCCCAGGTTTGCTCTGGCACGTGCTGCAGTAGGACAATGTCACCCATTGAGGACGTCCCAGAAATCCCCTCCCTGTTGCCTCCTCTTCCCTCCCAGCTCTTAAACCTCGTGACGGCGATTACAAAACTCTACCTACCATTCTGTTACTGCTCCCTTGCAGCTGAGCATGTGAACTCAACTTCCCAATTGTTTGATCTAGTTTAAATCCACATCTGCCAAAATCATTCTCTCACTGGTAAAAACTCCACTTTCTGCTCAGCTTCTCCACCCTTCCCATGTATATACATATGAGGTTCATTCTCCAGTCTGGGTTGTTTGTTTACTTTAATAATAAACCCAATAAAAGTGTCACTCTTCTCTTTGAGGTCCAACTCAAAGAGACCCCTGCAGAGCCAGGGAGCAGCCAGGACGGGGAACTGGAGGGATTTCCTTGCTTCAGGATTTTGGTCTGGCATGACACAGGCTACAAAACCTGGGCTTGTACGATAACAGTTTGCACTTGTTTAATGATGGCTTCCCCCTATGGTTGAGGATCCCTGCAAGCTTTATTTTACCCTAATTAATTTTCACTCCTCTCTGCTTTCATGGTTGACCTTTTCCATCAAGTCTTACAGAACAGATGAATTGTCTGTGAAACGGAGGTTGTTCAACCATTATCCCCTATAGCTGTGCTCCTTTCCTCTTCCCCAGGGAAGCAAACCCATTGAAGCAAGCTGTTTAAGATATTTGCAAGGGAAACTGTGAAGTATTTGGCCTTGTTTTTCAGTTTAAATATTCTGGCACACAGCATAGGCCAATTAAAGCCCCATTTTCATGGATATTTTATATGCAGTCCTTGTATAGACGCACATACAATGTAAGCCACTGCTTGTTTTAGATATAAGTGCTACACCGTAATAATCACTTATCATCGCTAGTCAAAAATAATTCTAAACAGACTCCGATTTTGTTTGCTGGGAGAAATATTGCTTAGGAAGGGAAGAGTGCATGGAGGGCTCTGCTGCTTGGGAAATGGCAAATTGAGGCATTTAATTCAAGCAGAAGTTATTTTTATTGTTTTTGCTGTTTCTGCACAAGTCCTACAATTTATGCAATACATTGGACATAATACAAAATCAAGAGGATTTTTAATGGCTTTAAAATGAAGGCAATTATTATGGCATCAGTTGCCATTGACACATAACTGCAGTAAAGTGATACAGCAGTGGCTCACCCCTGTAAGCTATATTTGGCGTGGGAACCTTCAGCAGGGGTGCTAAAGCGTCAGAGGAATTGTGAAAGAAATGACTACGGAAAATGGCAGGACTGTCACGGGGTGGTGGTGGGGGTGTGTACAGAAAGCACTGGAGACTCTGCTGCTAACTCTGCCCACCTCCAAGTGTGCTGTTTTCTTACAAAACCTTTTTATCCCTCGGTCTACCTCTCTGGGGACTAGCTTGTAAAAGTTGGTAGAGCCAAACCATGGTAGCCTTTGAGTGGCTGTTTTGCAGTTTACGTTGCCCTTGTGCCTTGCTGGTAAACGCAGTAATTGGTTGTTATGATTTCTGTTTGTTCTTTGTGGATATAATGCCATGTTTTTACAGATAGCTACTGATTTATATATAGTCTAAATGACTTAATTAAGAAAAGTAACTTCCTCTCCCCCAAATATCTCAGTACTGAAAGATTTATTCATGGAAGTAGGCAAAATAAAATCACATTAATAGACAGTTCACCATACCTGAGAGATTCAGAATTATGTATATGTGTTTTTTCATCTTGAAGAATGACTGGAAATGTGAAATTATATACAGGTATGACTCCATCATCATTAGGAGGAAACCAGCCTCATTTAACAGTGGGCACGGGGGGGCGAACATTTTACCCAGCCAAAAGAAGATGGTAGATAAATTACATCTCCCTGAATTTGATCAGGACAAGGAGCGTGTTTCATCTTGTGAAAGGCTGTGTAATATCTTTAATAACCACAGGAATTAAGACTTTACTCATATATTTCATGTAAAGCTTCACCTCCATCAGGGAAGGAGTGTTCAAACCCAGCCCACGGGAAGAGGAACATCCTGATTAACGCTGCTGCCGCGTTTCCCTCCGAGGCCGTGGCTGCGCCGGCGGCTCCGGGACGTGAAACCAACAAAGAACTCAGTGTCTCCCAGCAAACCCTGTATCGTTATAGCATCCATGACTCCTTGCAAGAGAAATAAGGTCTTCCAATAAAAGTGCCGCTTTGTCAGGGCTGCTGCTGGCACCGTGGTGCCAGACTGGGATCCCGGCTCTTCACACCCACAGCCAGCGCTGTGGCAGAGCTGGCAGAAGGATGGAGCGCGGCTCTGGCCTCAGATGCCGAAGGAGACCAAGAATAGCACTGGGTGGTTCGCTGTGTGCTATACTGGAAAAAAAGAAAAAAAAAAGAAAAAAAATTGTATTTAAATCCAGTGTTTTCCAGAAGTAGCTAAAACCAGGAGGTTATAAATTATTAACCTGTAAGGCAGAAGGTTTAGGAGACTGCCACTTGTGTGTCCTGGAATAGTTTCTGCTACCTTTTTGGGACGGAGCAGAACCTTTCATTTAGTTATTGCTTCTCAGCTGAATTTGCAGCAGCTGCAGTTTATCTAATCCTTGCAGCACATTTTCCCTCCGGAAAAAAAGAACAACCCCAACAAACAACCACCTATTTTTTGCCTCATTATTTAAATTTTTGTTGTGTGACCAAAATTTTCGTTACTTTTAGGTTAAACCCATTAACTCTCTACGTGCCACATCCTACCACTCTTTTGCAAGACCCTTTCCCATCAGACAAGAGGGAGGGAGGAGAAAGATGTAATCTGTGGTTAGAAACAGCCGAGGATAAGCAGCAGAGGCTACTTAATACTATTATTAGTGCTTCTTTTTCCCCCTCTGAAGTCAATTAAGTCCATTATTTTTAAAAAACCAAACCCACATGTGATGGAGAAATGTGTCTATCTGCTATAATTTACCTGTTAATACCTAAAATAAATTTAGTTAGCTTTAAAAATGTGGATTTTTAGTTCCACAGTTGATTTGTGGGCCACCGGTTTACAAAGACAGAATACATAAGCAGAAAAAAGGTGTATACTGATGATAGGGACAGCGAGGATAAAATTATGGAAAGAAACCAACTTGGACATATTTCACCTAAACTGCTGTTTGCAACGTGGGCAACTTGAGGATGAGAAGCTGCAGGGTGGGATCGATACCTGCCGTGCTGCCACTAGAAACGTCTGTGTGCGCGCGTGTATGTATATTTAAGAATAGATATGAAGGAAGGAAAGTGTGTGTGTAAGCTTTATGATGAGTAGCATTTGATTTTCATTTGTGTGTTAGAATGGCCAGATTAGAAAAAGTAGATAAAGTCAATAACTTTTGGAACTGCATAGCTGAAATTGCGACAGCTTCAGGGGTACAAAAATTGAAAGTTTTGTTGCATTAAATATGGAATGAAGTAATACAATCAGGCAAATATTCTTTCTGTTTTGCAATTTAATATTACTTTCTATTTACTTTACATTTGCCTTTGCTTTCAACGTTTTTAATTGCTAATGAATAATAACAGCAATTAATAATAATTCAGGATGAACCAAGCTGTTGATTGTCCAAGCTGTTTTCTGAGGTATTAGAATAGAAAATATGACATGTAAGAAATATGGCTATACAGCATATTGGAGGAAATGCAGATCAAGGTCCAATTATTGGTACTCATAGGTGTATCTGTCTTTATCAGCACATCCTGTTTGGGCTATCTTCCCACAAACAGCTTAGGCGTTAGTCTCACAGAAGCAGTATATCATTCCCTTCCTCTGTTTATTTTTGGCAACTGCAAATACCGTAGAGGATATTTGTTTTTGTAACACCGTAATGATGAAATAGATTTACCGGCTGCAGTCACAAGAATGCTAAGCAGATATTCATTTGTTTAATCTCTGCAGCTTTGTTGTAAAAATTCATAACTGTCTTGGCCAAATTGTTAGCAAAAATTTGGACATTTGGGTTTATGGCTACGGGATATTTTTATAGCACCCAAAAAGGTGTGGGAGACAGCGTGGGTACTCACAGCTACAGAACAAACAGTAGAGAAGAAGCTGTTAGTGCCATGGGCTTTGTGGCACAAACAAGATACCCACAGCGGTGTGCCCTCAGGGCTAGTAGGACAGGCTGGCTTCGCTTTTTGGGAGGTATTTCCCACGTGGTCTCCTTCAGCGGAAAGTGCACACGTTAGGCAAGGTAGCTACGTGCCAGAGGAAACAAATCACGGAGTAGTTTTTACTTTTCAGCAGCTAAGATGGAACCACAACCTCAGATCTGGGGTTCAGCTATACGATGCCTTTCTTCTGTCGGGATGGCTTTTTGGCGTTACCTTCCTCAATGGAAAGATACACCTTTGATGTGGCAAAGTCAAAGAAAAGCCACAGTCCCAGATCACTACTGATAACCATTATTTCTTTAACTATGAGCCCAGACTCACCCTAGCTAACTTTAGGCACTTAATGAAAGTGCTTACAAGCCTGTACAGAAAGTGAATATCCCTCTGCAGAGAGACCGACAGCAACGGGGTTTCTCACTTGAGCTCCTCAACTAAAGCTCTTGAAGTGGAGGGGTTGAAAGCAGGTCGGCGTCACCAGGCAGCCCTGAGTAGCAGGTCAGACCTGCAGTGCTCCTGAGAGATCTGCTTTATTCCTGCCTCCCTGAGCGGAGCAGGCTCATCCTGCAAGCAAATCAACCCAAAGCTGAAGACGCAGAGAAATACAAGAAAAGAACAGCATGCTGCTCCATCTGCTTTGCTTGCAGTGCTACCACACTTTTTTTTTTCCCCTCGCTGCTTGGAGTCTAACAAGCCCAAGAGCTACGAGATACTGCTCAGACTCAGACGAGCTGTTTTGATCTGTCACCTTCTGCTTGTCTGCAGCTCAAGTGCTAAGATTCCCCTCCCGATTTGCCTGTAGTAATTAGGTCAACCAGCTCCTGCTTCTGCAGACTAATTGTCAGCATCGCCCACCTTGCTTTCCTCCAAAATAAACAAAACCAGGGTGAACAAGACAACTCTAGAAACAAAGGGTGGCTTAAGAAATAGGACTTATCTGCCCCTTTTTTTTTGCTTCATCTCTACTGTTTTTATCCCAGTCTCAATATTGTATGTGATATTTCTCCCAGCATATTACAGAGGACCCTGGTGTACATGTGATACCTATGGATTTGCACTGCATTGAATATATAATTTTGTTTGGTTTTTTTTTTCCTGCTCACTGAGCATTTTCATTCTTGTTTTTTGCTTTCTTTAACCTTGCCACTAGATGCAGTATTGAGGAGGGAGAAGCAGGCAAACATTTCCAGCTGCTATAGCCATGAAATAAGATTCATTTTCCAGCTTATTAACTCTGACCTGAAGGACACTTGTTGCAGTTACCTTTTTGAAGGTAGTGTGCTACCTGTATGAAGTATTTAAACTTTCCAGTTTCTTTCTACTTCTTCCCTTGGATGCTCCTTTAGATTTGATTAGGACTCTGCTAAACAAAATAGGCTCTTGCCATGTTTATGTATAAAAAAATCACCTTACCAACACAGTAGCATTTTGCAGAAATGCAAGATTTCTGACAAAATTGGTTTTTCTTCAGATTGGTGACTTGGATCTCTCCCGCAAGTGCTCTAATCATGTTGGTATTGCCTGTCCCCAGATGGTTGTCTCTTCCTTTTTTAGGTGAATAGTGTCAAAAAGCCTTGGCTTCGTCCCACTGGGGAACTGGAAAATACTCTGCAACATCAGCTTGAAGAGGAAATTCTTCTCTTTCCTCAACTTCATGTTAATAAAATAAATGACAATGGGAACTGAGCAGTACATACTTCAGACCAATACAGTGGAGAAGATTTTCAAGAACTTTTCTAAATTCCACCCGCAAATTCACAGGGACACTGTTATTTAGTTACGTAGGAAAGGTATACTCTTAACTGAAAAGAAAGACTCCACTGCCTTAAGTACTATGCAGAGAAGTAATAAAAGATGGCTCCTGTTTATAGGGTTTATAGCGTACACGGCATTTGAGAGATGACAGGCAATTGGAGGCAAGTGGGAATAAAACTGAAACAGTACCACACAGCATTTGATATACAGTGGATCTGAAAAGTGGAAGGCATGATTTTTACCATCAAATTTGGGATAAAGTGTAACGCAGGCCTTACTTTTCCCTCAGGTCATTTGTACACGTAAGTTTAGTTGCTGCTGGGTAGCATTTGGCACAGGGAAATCTTTGTTTATTTGGGGGAAAATAGGATTTTCAACAGAGTCTTCAAAAGAGTCATCTCAGAAGTAAGAAAATTTAGGTTTTTTTGAATTGTGGTGGTGTTGGTTTTCTTTCTTTTTTTAAACTGGCCAGTTCTACATTTGAATAATTTAGGGTTTAATTGTTATTTGTTTTATCAATTGTAACATTGACATGTGTGTAATAAACAATGTTTATTACATTAACATCAGTCAGCAGATATTATATGTGCTATTGCTTGTGATCTCTGAGTGACAGGGTTGAAAGATCAGGTTGACATTAACAAATGATCCCATCTTGCAATCATGTAAACACATGTTCAGCTTTACATCCTTCAATGGACAAGTCACGTGGATGAATATCTATCTATCTATCTGCTGTGTCAGTGACTCAAGATTATTTTCTTCAGACAATGAACGGCAGTTGCCCAGAAAATTTTTTATGTTGCTCCAGTATTGTAATCTATTATCATTTTACTAGTGTTTACTTTCAATACACAGTTTGCTGGCAGTGAAATAATTTAAAACAGGATTTTAAACACAAGTATAGATTATATCTACTCTAACAACTTTATCTCCACAATAAATATATACAAATTTTAAAATTCATCACTCTGTAATTTTCAGCTAGTGCTTAAAGTAATTACGTATTCTGTGGTGATAACACATTCAAGGTTTGTTGTTTTTTTATGATACCACAAGCTGGCGAGACACCTAGATCAGGCGTGTTAATGCTAATTGGCAGATAAAGCATAAATCTGAGGGACTCTGGATTCCTGCCTTTTTGCCAGTTTTTTGCTGATTGGGAACTGAATTCTTTTTATCCTCGCATTTGCTATTCAAAAATGCCACGCAATTCACTGCTGTCTTTCCTCTGTGCATTTTAATCCATCAGTTCTGTTATTCCGTTAATGCCTTGTTGTTTGTTTTTAATCCAGTAGACTAAATCGGTTTTCTTTTTAACTGCCTTTTAAAATCAATCATACAGGACTTCCTAAAGCGAAAAACAATTGGCTCTGATGGCATAGCTATGACACTGATGAGGTTTTTGTTTGTTGTTTATTTATAGAGGTGCATGACCTAGTGATAATAGCAGTGATAAACTTCATTTGAAATATAATAGTTTACCTGCTTGTCAGGTGAATATACTTGGTTATTGCCTCTATAGTCCTTATATCAAATATTTCAAGCTTTCTGGAAATTAATCTCCTTTCAAGGGTGTGAATCCTACTCCAAGACCTGAGCCCTAAATATCCTGTGGTCTGAGTATATCCACCCTGTATTCTTTATTATTCTTATTTTTTATTCTGCAAGTAAATACAATTTTAAACCAGATGGACTCCAGGCATGGTATGGATCATCTTGAAAATAGTTCAGTAACATCACAGAAGGAAAAGGAAAAGGTTGGATGTTTCTTTTTGAAGCCAGGCTTTTTGTGAATTTAGCCCTGATCCAGATAAATAATGCCTGTCTGTAACTGAAGGGCTATGTGATCCCACTAGATGCAGGTGAACATGTAAAGGCAAGATCATGAAGTAATAGAAGATGATCATAGGAGACAAAATGACACAAAGGTTATAGATAATTGTAAGCTATCAAGACAGAGTGCTTTCAAAAGTCACTGCCTGCATCTGGAAGAAGAGGTGTGTTGGTAGCTACTGAAAATAATGGTATAGATCCAATGCATACTGCAGGAAGCCCCTGTTGGGTATTTCTCAGAAACCAAGAGAATACAATGGGGAAAACCACTCTATATTTGCTTTATTTCTGGTGTTTTCCCATGAAACGTCTACTGATGACTACAGTTGGACCGAGGGAAATGAGCAAGGTGGAATTCTGATCTGGCCAGTGTGGCTGTTCCTATGCTTATCACCATCTATCAGTGGAGAGGCAGTAGCTGACTTCTTTGTACACCTTCCCTCGCTATTAAAATGAAAAAGAAAAAAAATTGAAAAAACCCCAAACAAAAAACCACTGATGAGAATAATTCACCATCAAAAGATGGAGCAACTCTCAGCTGCCGTATCTGCTGTCAGTTGAACTTGACCAGCTTGTGATTGAACAAACTGATGTTCACCGTAGCACATAAAAACGATTATGTTCCTTTCAAAGCAGCAGCAGTCTTGTGTATCTTTATTCATCTTTTCTGAGACAGTATCTTTTAATGGTAGAGTTGACATTAAATAGTTGCCCTTGGCTACTGAATATTTGCCTCAGATGATACACAAGGCGACAAAAAAGGAAACAGAAAAAAGAGGTTTAAAGTTTCTAATAGACCTAGTGTTTGCCATTTATATAGTATGCAGACCTGAAGAAGGTTGTCAAAAGCTGCTTTATCTTAACCCCTACATTTTCACTGTTAATTCATAATGTATTCTTTTCAGTGGGTTTTAAGACTCTGTGATCCATAGGTGGTAACATCAGACAGATCTACCAAATAATTTAAGTCTTAACTTGCAGAGCTGTGGCTGCTAGCAGACAAATGTCCTATCCATTGTTCAGGGGAAATCAAACCTTCAGGAGGCATGAAAGCACGTGAGAGATTTGCAGGCTTTGGGTGGTAGCAAGGGAGCCTCCTCACTAAAGTGCAGACCAAGCTCTACAGCCAGCTTTGGTCACCTCTGACACTGAAGTCCTCTATGTGTTTGTACTGTAGAGCAGTATATATACTGAACACTATATATAATTTATAGATAAATGTGCCTACCCACTATGTCTATACAAACCAAATTCCTTGTCATCTTCCAGCAGAGAACCACAGGGTCTTGGTTTTGCTTTCTGTGTCTCTCAGGGGATTGTCTGAGCAGGGGACTGTGGCTTGCAGCATTTTGCCATCTGTAATATAACACAAATGGTCTTTCTTTTAGTCCATGACATTATATACAAGACAAAGTCCATAGCTTTGTGCTACGTAATGGCATGGCTTGCAAATAAGCTTGGATTTCATACAAGAGAGGACTTAGTTGTGTGAATCTCAGCTCAGTGCAGACAAAACTATGTTGTAATGAATGTAAATGGAATTTCTAAAAAGTCTCATTTTATCAGGATTTCGGATGTACCAGTGATACTTGGGTGCCAGTAATTGCAAGAAATGAACTTACTTCCCAGTTGAATTTTGTTCTTTTATTCCTCTAGAATATGGAAGAACATTTAATTACAACTAAGCAGATGTCTTAATTCAGTTTGCTTTTGGCATCTCTTTGCTTAATATGAGATTTTAACAAAAACATACCACCCCTAGCAATTTTTTTACACAATCGATAGATACAGTATTTTATTCATTATCATTTCTTTACCATCCAGTGCCATGCTGTCAATTTTAGTTTCACTGCATTGGATGAACTTGTTCTTTTCTCCGACCTATTGGCTCTTTTATACATGGTTCTCCATGTGCTCGGTTTTCTAGGCAGTGTAATATTTAAGCCACATGTAGAGTGGGGTTAACTTACTCAAAAGAAGTAGGAACTAGTTAATTTACTGTTTTTTTACTACATACAAGGCATAGAGACCATCAAGTTTAAGTGATCATAATAAAAAACATGGACGTTTTGTTTCGTACGGAGCTGGGCCGTATCTCGAGCCAGAGTTAATAGTGAGATCTGTTCATGCAGTGACACAGGATCATTGAACTGCTGAGCCAAAAAGCCCCACAAGTCTAACCCATCTCTTGTAACTCAGGCAGACCCAGAGACGCTTCAACGGATGGGTGTCTTGAGCAAGAGTCTACAACATCGCACTATACTATGCTCTTACATTTATTTTTGCAAGCTGTGCTCCTACAAGGCAATTCAACTATTATTGTCAAACATGGTATATTAGGTTTCCTGGGACCCATTTTTCCTCAGCCACTGAGGCAAAACATCCTTGTTCTTGAAGGCATGGTCCATGTTCCTTCCCACATTTCAGCCTGCGTTTTACTCTGGGGAAACGTCCCTGAAAGGTGGGAATAAGTCCTGCCTGTTGGAGTGAAGTCAAAAACCAATCATGGCTGGCTGCACTGACAGAGAAAAAGTGAAGTCCATTAACAACGGGTGGGTGTATAGCAGCGATAGGTCCCACGACGAAAGCAATAGAGCTGTCAGTGGCAAAGAGTGTCTGCAGCCCACTAAAACTAAGCACAGAAAATCCTCTCTTCAGGTAAACCACAGACATCAATTAGGTTCTGCAAGAGATGGGTATTGTCTGAACACATTCAGAAATGGTTAGGAATATTAACACACAGGCACCTATCTTTTATGTAAAACCCTTCTTCAGAAGACTCCAACACACTTTGTAGAGGTTGCTAATGCAGTTGTCAGGGTGTGCATTAGGAATCCTTTGTGTGTGTGGAGTTTTAGGCAGTACGGATATAAACTAAATTAGTGGAGATTTTTATAAATTAAATCAGTAGAGTGACTTTTAGCTAGGTCCAGAGAACAGAAGTACGAGGTGACTGTAAATATCTGCACTTAGAACAGTAATATTTGGGAAACGAAAACTGTGAACCTAGTTTCTGAAATGATGACTATGCTGTGCACCTTTTGCTAGTCAGGATTTGACCATGTTTGTAAATGAAGCAAGATTTTGTTTTAACAAGAGAAAGAAGCTAATATTACTGGTGCTCCACAGAAATCAGAAACTGGTGTTAGAGTGTTGGTTGAAGAATTGTACTGGTAAATAAATGGACATTGTCCCTTGGATGATTATTTTGTCTCTGCTATGGTAGTCAGCTCCACTTGCTCTAAATTCTGATTCAAACAAATGAGTTCTCAGGTATTTGCGATGGACCTGTTTTCTCCAGAAGCTGCTGTTTAGTGGTGATCTGTGTAGAGCAAAGAATGCCCCTAAAATAGCAGCGTATCAATGAGTTGATGTGGTCTGCTTCCACCACACACTACTGAACTGCATTTATTCTACTACCACAAGAGTGTTAGACGTGGTAAGACTCTTTAGGGTTTAACTGATATACCAGTGCTGTTTATCAGGAAGAGTAAACGCACATTAAAAGCAGGCACTTGCGCCTATTTACTATCAGAAACAAGAACAAGTTTATCAGGAATAAGGATTAATTAGAGTAGAATAGGATGAGACAAACTCAGTTAGAGACCTTATGGGAGGGGAAGGTAATATTTATTTTAAAACAAACTGATTTCACTCCCAAACGTTTATGCTCTCTCGTTTCAATCAGAGAGACTCCCAAGCATCAAGACATGTTTGTCCAGCCTGGCTGGTCAGGATCACTCATGAGGGACACGGCAGGTAAAGGACACCAGCCACTAAGTCTTCCTTACCTTTTGATTGGTAACAGCAAACTGGGTTTTGGATAAGTCTTTTATACCCTTTAGGAGTCAGCAGTTGTTATAGGGTGACCTTTTACCTCAGAACCTGGCTTATTTCATCCTCCGTATATCTTAATCACAGCTGCTATGGGTTTTGTTCTATAGTTTTGTGTACGTTTATAGCTGCCTGGCTTCTTCTTGGGACAGCAGGAAGAGGAATGGCACAGACAAAGGGCTGTAACCTTGAGTCCTCCCTCCTGTTATCACTGTGCAGGTCACCTGCTGGTAACTCATTTGTGCTCTGGCATTTTATTTCACTTGAAAGCAAGATGGTGTTTAACAAAGACGACTGGGACCAGAATTAAACGTGGCTTCTGAAAACACGCCAAATTTTGAAGGGCTTACTGTATTTGGTATTTCAAGGCAGGTCTAACTTGCACCTGGGTGATGGGTTTTGGGTTTATTTTTTTTTTTTCCTAAGCATTTCTATTTGCTCTCTCCAGCTTAAATTTGATCCTTGAACACTTTCTTATTGTCAATGAAGTATTTACTTATTATCAATATCACAGATTACACCTGTATAAGATTATATATAGGTTATGAGATACCTGTGTATCAGATCATAATTGTAAAAGCTCTGCCACCCATTTAGGCAAGTCTGTCACCTCAGTGGCTAAGAAACCTGAGGCAGTGACAATGGAGCTGTCATCGAGACAAGTTGCTGCCATAATCACATGGCAATCTCAGCCCAGGCCCAAGAACTACAGATTTATATTGATTGCTTAAGTAGTGAATGAAATTTCACTAGAGTTTTTTATTACAGCAATGCCTAGTAGGTTTCTACTTTACAGGCTGAATTCACGGCCTTACTCTCTTCATTTCTGTTTGAAACTGAAGGCACAGCCTCCAGGTTCGTACGCACAGATAATATGTACAATATAGCACTTAAGGTGCTGCAATTTCATTTGACGTTAAATTGAATGTAGCATGAAAATTGTCACAGTGATAAACGCTGTGTACGATATACCTGCATACTGGTGCGAACGGTAGTGAAATAAATTCACCCATTTTGTCCTGTTTCATCGAATCATTCACAATGAGTGGTCCCTCTGTGATCAGTGCCATTGATGGAAGTGTTGCTGGGAACTGCTGCTCCTGAAACCCATCTGAACCAGATGAAAAGTGCAGAACCTGGGTCTGTGTCTTCTGCCTTAACTTGTGTTCGAGGGGTTTGCAGGGTTTCTTCTATACATTTATGTGGCCTTGTAGGTACAGAGGAAATGGTAGACAGTAGTGGTTCTGAAACTAATGTCTGGAGAGTCACAGAAAATGGTCCTTCATGGTCAAGCAAGGCATGGTAAGGACTGGGTGTTGCAAGTTAATCAGTTCCATGAAGTTTCACAGCTTATTAGTGGAAGAAGTTTGTGTTGACAGTGGCTAAGTCACCCAAAAAGGACGAGTCTATTAAGCAGTGAAAAACCCTTAGCCCCGCAATGGAATCTGGTAAATGGAGATGGAGGGCAGGTAGGCAGAATGTGTGGATGAAAGTGAGACAACAAACGATGAAAGAGGTCTCCTCAGGACTAATCTTCCTGGAGGCCTCCCAAAGTCTGAAGGCTCTGACCATCGCAGGTTACATCTGAAACAAGTTCTGTCAGATCATTGCATTAGTTTACCTCATATGTTATTTTCCTTTTACTTGGCTTTGATGTGCAGCCCTTGGCTATGATGCTAATTCTACCTGCAAAGAAAGGAAAGGAAATAGTCCACGTGACACCGAATGGGGTGTATTTCCAGCTGTAAAGTCAAGTAAATCAATGCCAAGGCTCAGAAGCAGTTTCTGTTCTGAAGAGCTAAGCATTTTGTTTTATGTTGTGCACAGAGTTCTGCTACAGGACTACGTTCATTGTGTTCCTCTGCCACTAACTGAAAAGGAAAAGCAGTGTTTTGTAACCATGACATACCCTGTTATCTTCCCCAAGTGATGAGCTCATCCAGATTACTCCAAGGGGATACTTATATTTTATCAGTGGCGCCTTGTTGCACAATTTCCAGTTTCTTTCTTGAAGATACAATAAAAGATTTATGTCTGAAGGACTATGATGTGGTTTCCATCTAAGAGCAAAACAATTCCTTCTAAAAAAATACCATATCCCCAAATGATTTCATAATTGCAAACAGTGTTGATGAGCTCTGTGGCTTAAATGAGTTTATAACATATTTGCTGTGTTTTCTAGTGAATATTTTTTGATGTGCTTAGTAAGGAAAATAATTAAAATCCCCCTGCCATTTCAAATTGACACAAAATAAATGTGATCCATTAGTTGATGTCTACTGTAATAAGTCATTTTTCTCATTTCATTTTTTTTTCAAAGATTTCTCTCTCTCTTGCTCTCTCTACTGTCTTGTGTGTATGTGTGTGTGTGTTAAATAGTTTCAGGTCTGAAAGTCAACCATGTTTCTCATTATCAGACATCAGAAAGGCTTTCTTCTCTTTGTGTTTTCATGCCACTTAAGGATAAGCAAGTCTCAGAATACTGCACGTTTTTGATGTATGGGTAAAATTCACATCTTCTGTTCTCAGTGCAGAAAGCTTATCTGCACTGCAGATCTCGATTGCATATTCTGTTCTCATTCCCTGCGCTGGGCTCAGGTCGTTATCACCACAATTTCCACATGCAGAATATTCACGATTCCTGCAGTGTGGACAGGAGAATTGGCCTGTATCAGCAATGTCCAAATGCAGGCAGATATTGTATAATATGTCTAGGATGAAAAGAATTTCTGAATCCAAGCTGCTATCGGAGAAGAAACATGAGATATCAATTTAAAACACCAGAGAGATGATTCTAGGCAACACTGTCTAGTTGGTTACAATTATTTTCTCAAACTGAGTTATGGTGGTGATCTTACTACTTTGGTTATTCTATTTCTTTCCCTTTACACCACTAGAATTTGATGTTAGAAATGTGTTATATTTTAGCCAGTCTATGATAATGTCTGTTGATTTTACTTGAAAGACTTTCTGAGTGCTTCTTGGAAATAATTTACTGTGTATCAGCTCTGATTCGAGTTATGCTGTTCCCTTATTCTTCCTGCTGCATACAGTAGCACAGAATGTCTTTTTTTTTTAGAAACATCTTAGCTGTCTTGGATCAAATCTGTGCCCCTCTTTATTCAGGATATCTATCATCTAAGAGTGGGTATTCTGAGGACTAAATTAAGGCAAAGCTTGTAAGTTGATGTTCTCAGCATTGCCTTGAAGTGGGGAATGCTACTGCCTGGTAAGAAAAGGCATTTCAGCTGCAAATTAATATTCTCAGGATTAGTTTCAACCTTTGTAATCCCATGTAACACACAAGAGAGACTAATCATTCAGGATCTGGATTGGGGTCTAAATTTTAAAAAAGTTTCCGAACCTTCACATTTTCTATTTTTCATCAAGGACTTCCCCAGGTCCCCTTTATTTCCCCTTTGTTTGGTTTGTGCCTTCATTAAGCCCCAGCTATTAAGCTAAAACACCACTGTTAAATGCTGACAGAATGGGTAAAAACGAAGGGAGGGTTTTGACTTCACATGGGAGGAATTTTGCAAATAAGGCATGGACTCACTGTCCCTTTCAGTGATTCACTGTGAGAAGTTAGTGCAGCACCTTGTGAAACCCAGGCTGGGCAAGGTCCTGTTGTTTGCGGAAATGACTTCTCTGGGACACAGCAGTTTGAGGTAAGATGGCTCAAGTTAGTTGTGGGATGTGTTTACACGGTAACTTTCTGGTAGTTCAGACCTGAAGGGCACTCTATAACTTACAAAAGGACCAAGGAAATCTATGGTCCAAGATAGAGTGAGGAAAAAATAGTGACTCAGACTATAGGCTTCAGAAAAAAAAACAAACATCAAAGCTTTTCAGATTCTTATTATAACTCCCAGAATACTGCATGCCTTTGCATTCAGATTCCTCATTCATGTAACCAGGATTGCAATGGGAATGGAAACAACAGAACATGAATCCACGGAAACAAAGGCGTTTGTATTATTCTGTGTGGCCCTCAGAAGCTGCAGTTTGGATATAATTATGACTCAAATGAAAGGACATTAACAAAGCAAATGAAATATTTTGTCTCCGATCTGTTCCAAAGAAAGCTTTTATGATTGCAAAGTTCATAGACAGCTTTGGCCATTGGATTTCGGAACACTGTATTTAAAACATGGGCTATTTACTCTTATGAACTTACCTATCTTTACGCAAATCTGAAAAATTACATTAAAGATGTCTGTCATATAGACAATCTGTCAAAATCAAGTCAAAGAAAAATTAAGGATAAAGCTGTGGTACAGGGAGAATTAGGACAATGTTGTGCCATGAGGAGCTGCATTATGGATTTACTTTGCTCTTTCAAACACTTTTGAGGAGTGTATGGCAGAGGCTCTTATAGCCAAGGTTTCTAAATTAACCTCTACTTTTAGGTGTTTATACAAAGGTCTTTGATTCATTCTGCCTGAACTACCTGAACTTAACTGAACTACCTAAGATGGGAGAAACTGTAACACGTCCCATGATAATCCATGGAGAGACACAGGTATTCAAAGAAAGTGATTCAGAGGTGAGAGGTGGCCACGTGGCCAAGAAACTGGTTGTAGGTTAAATGGCCTTAAGAAGGAAATACACTTTACTGACGTGGTTTTTATATCTTGTGTAGCTTAATTGGCATGAAGGCAAATGCAGAGTACCACCTTCAGTTTTAAGACTGCCCCCTTTGCTACTGTGTACCTATAATTTAAGGCTTGGGTGCTGTTTCGTTTGTTCCCATATAAACAGAACTGAGGGCTAGCTCCTGTCCAGAAGAATCTGTAATTCCTAGTGTAAACTGGGTGTTGAACTGGACCTCCAGGAAGAAAAGCTGACTTAGAAATTTAAAACTTAACTTTCAAGTATTTCAAGTACCTTGACTATATGTCAATAAATAGTTGGGCAATACAAGAAAAATCTCACAAGGGTCATAGTGCTCAGATCCTTGCTCTAGCACATACATGCTGTAATACTTCTTATACGCTGTCTGGGCTTGGCTACTAACTGGTCACAGTAAAGGTTGTATTAAAGTAACATTTTTAGATTAGTTTTGGCCCCCAGAATATTGAATTTTGAAGTGTCCTTGCTCAGTGTGCACTGACATTCGTAGATGCGCAATGCTGAGCGAGGGATAAGGCTGCTCGGTCCTTTGCAGACTCACCTGTGCCCGTTCCCCCTTTGCACGCAGCCAGCTGAACGTCAGCCATCCCCTGCCTGGAAGGCGAGCAGTTACAGTAAATTCTGCAGAGAAACAGCCCCAAACTAATGAAGCTTTGCAGCTTTTGGACCAGCACTTGCTTGCATCCAGCTGGCTTGAGGCAGGAGTAGGTCTGACTCCAAGAGGTTGCACAGACGTACCATACCCTGCAGTCAGGCCGATTTCAAAACTTGCTTCAGTTGTGGCCTCAGTTTGGAGGGCAACCTTCTGGAAACCGTTTGTTGTTATTCAAGTAATACAGCAATTGGCTGCATATAGCAATAGGTTGCGTATTGAGACACGTGGGATCTTTTCTCAGCTTAGCCCTGATTTTCTGAGAAAATGCAAACAAGGTGCTTTACTTCCTCGTTCTGCAGTTTCCTCACTTACAGCAATGATGGCAGGTACCTGCCTCTCGTAAAACACCCTGAGAGCAGCCAGTGGGAAGTATCGCATAGGTGGATAATGGGAAGCTTAACTGGGTTTTATCTATAAAGTGTTTTGACATCCTGTGATAAAGGCTGTTGCCTGCAAGTTAGTATTAAAATATTATTAATTTATATTTAGAATTAATTGCATTAAATAATTATTATTTCTAATTAAAATTATGAATTTTTAATAGTTAACACTCAGCGTTATTCTCTTTTCCAGTAGTGTTACCAGCCCAGCTCTGAAGGGTGAGAGTTTTCCTCTCCAGAAGCTGCCCCCGTGTTACTGGGTGGAGAAGCGGAGGCTCCGTGCCATGCCAGATTACATAAAGCGGTGTCAGAGTTGGACTGCTCTCATCCTTGCTGATTTCAAACACAGAGCTGCCACTGGCACATTCGCAGTTTGTGCCAGGAGACCAGTCTGAGTTAGTAATCACTATTTGTCTTGTGCTTCAGACTGGATGTCCAAATGATTCAGTCCATACATCAGCTGGGTGACACAGCGTTCGAGGTGACTGGCCAGAGGAGCTTGCTGATTTGTAGTACCACGCTTCCCAAGAATCAGACTCCCAAGTCTTTATCTTGCACAGTTTGGTGTGAATAACTCCTCTAGGAGCCTTTGTCCAGTGGGACTCTAGACTCTGACATTCAGAAGTGCAGTTGTGTTGTCTGCTGGATAACAGCCACCTCTGGATGAGTCTTCAGAAAGAAAAGCTGCAGGAATGCCATTTCTCATCAGCTGGTGTCACTGCTTGGAGCCAGATGTTAGCAGCTGGGTGTGGTAGTACAAAATGGTCTAGGAAAGAAAGAAGAAAATGTTTAATAGGAAACATTAACTTTCTGGCTAAGCTATGGGCAAATACAGCAATCCCTTGTTTACAACAATAACTACTGGAAGCTGCAGAAATAGATCTCTGACATTTTAAAGTAGTATGTTTACTCTGTTTGATCAGACAGGAGATAATGTCATGTGCTTATTTTACCATAAACACTCCTAATAAAGACTCAGAATTTCAGCTATTGGCAAGAAATAGAAGAACATGAAGTATCTTTTGAATATTCAAACACCAGGGTGTTTGGAAATATGCAGTTGCCTGTAATTTTACTTTGTATTTCTTAAACGTTCTGCACAGTAAATGTCTTGATTTATGAATGTGTGATAAACTGATTACTGGGAATCTCAGAAGTAAGACAATTTGCCTTTCTGTTTCTTTCTAAAATAACCCAGCCTCTGGGAATGGGGAATGTTTATGATGAACAACAAGGACTATATTAAAATATAAAAATATAAATAAGGAAGTGCTAAACAGCCTTTGGAAACACAGCACACAATGCACACACAGTTCTCCTGTGCTTGGGAGGATAGACGTTCCCTTTTTCTGTGAATATCTGAGCATTTCCCAGCGGCTAGTGAGTCACCCGGCGTGAAGCATGGTAATTCTGGTAGGACCAGTTTGGACAGTGAGGAAGGTGTCACTTGAGAGTTAAGCGCCTAAATACGTACCAGACCCCAGGCCGGAGATGAAAGCAGCCACAGAAGATTGTGAGCACTGCTGCTTTTGCTGTTGCTGCACCGAGGTCCCATGCACCTGCTTATTAAGTGAACGTACAACTCCCGATTAGAGACCCAAACAGCTTAGATAAATAAAGAGAGTTGGGGCTTCAGAGTGGAATCTCGAACAGTCACAGACCTATTTTGCTAACTGTCAGAAAAGGCCAAAGCTAGCAGGGTATCGCGAGTGCTGGGCTTGGGCTAGAAGCGCGTTGTCCTCTCTTCAAACTCCTACGCAGCCTTTAGCTTTCTGGAACGAGGAGCCTAAGAATAGATATGCTTTGAAAAACAGAGCAGAGATCTTTCTCCCTTTTAGAAGAGAGCTGCGGTGGGACAGTGCTCCTTTTCATTATTATTTATTATTCAGCTCAGTGGTTAGTACATTCATTCAGGATGTGGGTGACCCAAGTTCAGTTCCTTCCTCTGCCTGAGGGGCTGTAAAGTTGCATCCCATACTTTCTTGGAGAGTGCCATAACCACCAGCCTATGGACTATTCTTAGGGTGGGGGACACAGTCCATCCTCTTGAAGGGGTTCCTCTTTGCATGCTATCCTTTTTCTCCAGCTTAAGGAACGGTTAAGTATGCCACGCAAAATGGAGCAGCTTCAGCACGAAGGCTTCACAGAGCCCTTCTCTTCCCATCCTTTCTTCAAATTTAGCCCACAGCCTGGAGTTGAGATCAGTTTCCTGAAAAGTGTGAGGTTTGAGTTTCATTCCCCTGGGGCTGAGTGATAAAACATATCTTCCATGTTGTGTGCAAGTGCTCTGATCACTTAACCATAAAAGATAAAACTAAGGACATATAAAGGACAACCCCTTCCGGGGACTGAGCTCTAAATGGCTTTCCAGTGCAGCAAAATTTGTGGTCAGAACCCCAGTGACAAGACTGCCCAAGTGTACAGGTACAAATGTATTTCAAGAAGCAATGCATCATCAGTAAGGGCACACATTTTGCTCTTGCCATCTAGGAAGTACTTCAAGACTATAATTTTCTATATTAAAAATTACTGTGCTGGTTTAAACCAGAAACACATCTTGTGTTTTGCCTATTGCCCTGCTACGTAGATCTGTAGATGGGAGACGCTGCATAATTCCTTTGAAAATCTTCTCCTGTGTGGCACTGCTGAGGAAAGAGCATCTCTAAGCCTCAAGTAGGAGGCAGAGGAGGGGCAGGCTCTGATCCCAGGTACCACTAAGGTAGCCCAGATTAGAGAATTTCAGTGTGGTTATCCTGGGTTAGTTGAGGTACATATGACAGCAGAGTGAACGTCTACTCCAACAAACAAAAATCAAGAGGATTTTAAGAAAAAGTATTCGCTGGCTGGGATAAGTCCAGGGTCCACGCTAGAGTTGACTCAACTTCAGCACTGATTTGAGGAAGAGAAAACTCAAGCCTTCCCAGTGCTGTGGTCACACTGCTGCTCCTCAGGGACCAGAGCACAGCCCAGCACAGGCAAGTGTGGGTGGCAGCCAAAACCCCCAGTCTCTGCTCACTACGGCATAGAAGCCGGGAAGACTGTGCAGGGGAGTCTGCAGCACCAGGAAACAGCCTGTTGGAGTCCCGATGGCAACCTGCTGGAGCTCGGTCCTCAGGAAATCCAAGACCCTAATCTGTACTTTATCTCCCGACTGCACTCAGTGTGAACGAATCCCCGTTTCCAAGGAGCATTGGCCTGTCAGCTGCATGAAAGCTTCACTGTGTCTGGGAAGCCATGCGTGGATCAGATACAGCCCACTTGAAAGTTAGATAACTTTTCTTACAACCCTGAGCAATTACGTTGAATTGCTCTATCTCAGGCATACCTGCTGCTCTTAAACTACCCAGTTACAAGGCTTAGAGGAGATGGATTTTTTTATCATGTAAACAAATGGAGTAGACAGCACAATATACCAGAGAGGCTGGGCTTCTTCATTGTTTTTAAATACCTTTTTCTCTGATGGCTTGCACTGTTATCTGCAGATTGCCCTTAAAAGAAGGGATACGTCTAATTGATAGCTGATGCCCAGCGTAGTTAATATCAGTTGAACTGCTGTTCTAATGAACCAAGGTGCAGCTGATAAGCTATTGGGCAACTTACCCAGCTTGTTAAAACCGTGATAAATAGTGTATCACTTGTTGAAGCCAAATGAGGCCGACTTCTTAAGGTAGCTGACATAAAGCCAAATGCAATCTAATCCAAGCCCTGATCCATATCTCACTTGAAAGTTTGAAGATCTCTGATTATCATACTTTGAAATTGCTCTTGATAAGGGTCCACATACTGTGAATTTATAGGCCTGTTGTTCCCACCACATTTATAACCTCATCAAGGTAGGGTTACATTTTTTTTCTTTTTCTCGCTTCATGAAGAAGTCTCTAGGGGATCATTTCCAAGCAATCGAATTTAGTTACTTCATACAATGGTAGGTGAAATTAGTGCAAAGTAACAGGAGCTAGATTAATGTGATTTCAGGAAATAATCCATAAAAATCTTATGAGGCCTTTAGCAGGTTGTAAATTGGATTTTAGGCACAGGGAGAGAGAAAAAACCAAAAAATCCTGAGCAAAATAATCAGTCAGTAATGAGAAGTCCTAACATTTTAACACTTTATGCTGAAATAAAATACCAGAGTAAAATCCATAAAATTGACTAACACTGACATTTCTTAACAGCATGAATGATTAAAATTGTGATTATAAATGTAAATAAATGCCTTCTGCTTTTCTCACCAAACAATTAAGCCATGTATCATCAAAGAGCTGCAAATCAATAAAAAAAAAAAGTATGGAAAGAAAAGAAAAATGTCTCTCAAACACTTGCACATCCCATCCCTGCAATGGGGAACTGATTTTTATCATAATCTAAGCATGAATTGTCATCGTGTATTGATAAAGATTTATAAGTCGGGAGCAACAGGCTTGTTGCCCTCAGTTTGAGGGGTGACCAGCTTGTGCTACTTGAAAAGGACTAATTTTCAAGTATTTTTCACATTTTCTGGAATCTCTTTAGTCCTCCTTTCACTTGGAATGAGAAATAAATTTTTGAAAAATTGTGTGCAATCCTATCCTACAGCTGCTTTACGGCTAGGTCAGGACAGAATAAGAAATGCCTAAATCAGCTTGAGATTTTGATCAAAGCACAACCTTTCTGATACGCTCCAGACAGCTTTCTTATCTAGAAGTGCTTGATATCTTACTGAAGGTGTCTCACCAGAGAAGTAGGAGAATGGCTGGCTGAACTTTATCCTCTCAAGCACCAGCATTTGGGAAAAGAATGGTCCTGCTTTAAAATATGGATCACTTCTCTGTGCAGGGACAGCGTGGATCCCTGTCCCACAGAAACAGCATGTACAGGAAACACAAAGAAAGAAGGATACAGGAAACACAAAGAAAGAAAAGGCATAGTCTTTGGCTATGCCTTCATTACCAAATTAAACAGACCACGGGCTGCTGGCCAGTTTTTGTGATGTGCTTGCATTTGTATGGCTAAATTATCTTTCTTCTTCTCCCTAAAAAGCCTGGCCTTATCCCTACTATTTGTTGGGGCTGATCCCTGACCTCTGCTGTCCCCAAACAGTGTGCTGGCGTTGGATGGTGTGTATCAGTGAGCTGGTACAGATCAAAACTGTTCCAGGGTACACCAACATGTGGACAGCGATGGTGATCTTGAACCAGAGCTCTGGGATCTCTTGGTTTACTGCCATACATGGCTGACGTAACTACTTTGTCCTGATTGACGATCATGGAATAATAGAATGGTTAGAGTTGGAAGGGACCTCAAAGATCATTTAGTTCCAACTCCACTGCCACGGGCAGGGACATTTTCCACTACGCCAGGTTTCTCAAAGCCCCATCCAGCCTGGCCTTGAACCCTTCCAGGCATGGGGCATTGTCCTGGTTTTGGGTGAAGCAGAGACAATTTTCTGTTCAGTGAGAGAGGCTCTTGCTTACACTTGTTTCTGTGGCAACTGGGGTCAGCTGACTCGGTTGTTTACCCTGTGGAAGGGTTACACCTGTGGACAGGTCGGGTGACCCCAACTGACCAATAGGGTATCCCATCGCATCTGCCATGCTCAGGATAAAAGCTGAGGGATCAAAGGGATCAGTTTGGCTGTGCTCTGAGGACTCTTTTCCAAGGGCTATTCTTCAGTGGCCTGCTTCTCCAATGACTGATGTCTGAGGAAGACCCCATCAGCTCATTTGCCTTTTGTTCCCGGTCAGTGTGTTCCAGTTCCCATTTGTCACTGAGACCAGTCTGGAACTTTCCCAGTGCCTGCCAGTGGCATCTTCCTAGGAACTTGATCTGGTTTTGTGTATATTTTTATGTATTGTATCTATTTCATTATTTCCTTTTTTTTCATTTTATTATTAATATTTCATTAAAGTTGTTTAGTTTTTTTTCTAAACTCACAAATCTCTTTATCTCTCTTCTTCCTCTCCTGGGAGCGAGAGATCAGGGAGAGCATCTGTCATCTTGTCATTGCCCAACCCAGCCCAAACCACAACAGGCATCCACAACTTTTCTAGGCAACCTGTTCCAGTGCCTCACCACCCTTACAGTAAAGAATTTCTTCTTTATATCTAATCTAAATCTATCCTCTTCCAGTTTAAAACCATTACCCTTTCTCCTACCACTACATGCCCTTGTAAAAAGTCTGTCTCCAGTTTTCTTGTAGGCGCCTTTTAGGTACTGGAAGGCTGCTGTAAGGTCTCCCTGGAGCCTTCTCTTCTCCAGGCTGAACAGCCCCAACTCTCTCAGCCTGTCCTCATAGGAGAGGTGCTCCGTCCCCCTGATCATCTTTGTGGCCCTCCTCTGGACTCGCTCCAACAGCTCCATGTCCTTCATATACTGGGGGCCCCAGAGCTGAATGCAGGACTACAGGTTGGGTCTTACCACCAGAGTAGAGGCACAGAATCACCTCCCTTGATCTGCTGGCCACACTTCTTTTGATGTAGCCCAGGATATGGTTGGCCTTCTGGGCTCTGAGTGTACACTGCTGGCTCACAATGAACTTCCAAAACTGCAGAAGTTATCTGTCTAAGGCTTACCACCTTGTTGTAGAGTCCTTTTATACAGAAAAACTTACTTGCAGGCAGTGATGGATCTCTTCCATAGACGGGCAACTAAAGAAGATGAGATGGCCCATCCTTTCTCTCCTTTGACTGTGCAGCAAGCCAATATGCCCGATTTAGATGTTTAACTTCGGATGCCTTGCATTGCAGGAGATGAACCCCACTATACCTGCCATGAAATGTGATTACTTGAAATCTCATGGACCATGAAAGTAAACTAAGACACAAGTTTTTTGTGATTTGCAAAAATCTGAGTTTTTGTCATTAATCTTTAATCAAGAGGGATGGTCATTAGAAGGCAAATTCTTTCTTAGAGGCCCCAAGCTTTGTTTTGTACCCCATAGTGATTAGAGCAGGAGTGCAGATTAAGAGCTTTTATTAGCTGTAGGAGCCGTGCCAAGCAAAGGCAAGAAAGAGGAGCTGGTGGCACATACCACTGGCTTTGGGGCCCAGAGGAGACTTGCAGTGGGGCCATGCTCTGACTGAGGACCAGGATACGTGTAAATCTGACCCATTCCCGAGAGCAGAGTCTACCTGCAGTAAGCAAACATTTGGGCCAAGTGGTGATACAGGCTTTCAGGTATGCTTATTCATTTCTCAATCAGCCTCATCTACCCACTGGGGCTTTACTGGTGCACAGTTCATCTGGAAGGATGATTTTGTTATATAGACAGTCATATTGTAAATACCTTGGGGAGGATTTGACTGTAAGGGTATAAAATTGATTTCCTTACCCTCACAAGAATAACTTCATAGATATAAAGGTATTGGATGTAAGCTTTATGCCAGTATAAGTGTAACCGTACCAGAAGAGGGAAGGAAGGGTTATGTGGTTCATTTGCTGGGTTAGTATATCCTGAACAGCACTCCTCTTCATCTCCAGGTGTTTATGGATTTACCATTCACAAAGAGTGATATTAATATCTGAATGCCTGTTGGAGATGAAGGAGAATCAGCAGAGCAGATGCAAAAGAGAAGAGCTGAGCCCTCGCGAGATCTGCACGTTGCAGAGGTCTGCACACAGTGCGGGATGCCGGTCTCCTAACGAGGGGTGCTGAGCACATAATGAAAGTTTTTAGTAGCTGAATGCATCATAGTAACTAACAAACTAAATAAACTAGCTGAGGATTATAGTAATGGACTTAAACACTGGCTGGCTATTTAATAGAGTTTTATGAAATTATTAGAGAAATTCTTTCCTTTCTTTCCTCTGTGTTGGAGGTTTGGTTGTAGCTAGAAGCTGGAAAACCAATTTTTAAAGTTCCTCTGCTGCCCTCCAATCTTCCAAATAACGAATGCTTTTCTTGGGAAACAGGAGCACAGAAAACACAACTGGGCTACAGCTGAGCCATGAAATCAGCATCCTCTTGATGAAATCTGTATCGCTGCCAGCCAGGTGGAGTGTTGCACTGGGGACCATCTGCCTCAAGGTCCCCGCTGATTGCAAGGGCCCTCTTGAAGACCAGAAAGGGGATTTGGATGTGTGCAAAAAAGGAAGGACAGAGGAACAGAATGTGATCTGATTAAGCTGAAGCTAGGAAGGAGACACAAGTGAAAGATGTCAAATACGGTGACTGCTGGAAGAAGGTAACGCAATATTATCCCAACAGATTAAGGAAGTAGGGCTATGACAAGCTTCACGGATGAGATGAGCAGCTGTGTTTTTCTGAGTCAAGAGGATCTGGGACGGTGGGTTCTGTTGAACACAAAATTGAAAACGTTGCGTCTGGTACCAAACCCTCAGCCTGCTCTCCCATTTCTCATTTTATTTCAGAATTGCTAGCCTCAGGAGGAACTTATTTTCTTGTGAAGTAGGAGTTTAGCCTTCAGAAAGGCTGTTTAACTGCAAAATATAAGAGGATAGATAATTGAATTTTCCAGTTTAGATTTGATCTAAGTTGTACAAGTTGGTTATAAGGTGAAATGGAAGAAATTTTGAGAAGACAAAAAGAAGATTTCATGCTCATTTGAAATTAAAAAAAAACCCAAACAAATTCTGAAGACTTTTGGGGGCATTGTTATTTTGAGGAAAGAATAAAAAAGAATCTGCAGGGAATATTTTTAGAATAAACCAGGTAGAGAATGTAATCTGCAAATAAAAGAAACTATGCAAGAACACTGGAGCCATAAGTCCATGAGTTATTATATCTGGCATATTTTGTGATGCCCTTGTTTTCCAAGGGGAGAAAGAGTAGCACAGCTCTTCCTTTCATTTGTACCGCTCCAGTGAGGAACCTTAAGCTGTGGACTTTTTCAGAATAGCACACATTTTCTACTGGGCGGGCAGATTGCATGGGCAGAGCACTTCTGTCCATGTAGTTTATATGAGACTGGAATTTATTAGCACAGTGTTTTTAAAGTGCAATAAAATGCAGCACTCAGATCTCTCTGGGGATCTGTATTATGTAGAGTGTTGCGACTTAAAAAGAAGTGCTGTCATATTGTGCTGTACCACCCAACTTGCAGGAGCAACCGTGCTTGAGTAGTTAAAGGAAATATTTTGGTCTCTGGAGGAGAGTCCCTGTTCCCCAGCACAGCTGAGAGAGGGCTCTTCCTAACCAGGGGAGTGATCCACCTGCCTGAAAAGCATGGCATTCCCCAGCCAAGTGTTGGATGTCCTCTTCTTAAAAAGTGCAGGGGAGGAGAAAATAACACAGGCAACTCCTCTCTGCTGGCAGTGCTTCAGCTACCCAAAGGCAGATATACGTAATGATTGAGAACTGTCCTGAACTTTCCTTCTAATCTCATGGGTTTATTGTCTGGGTTTCTTGCTCCAGTCAGTGAGGTGGGCTGCTAGAAGACAGATCATGCTGCTGGCTCCACAGTCAGTCTCTGGGGCTCTGTGACAAACTGATGGCATGTTCCTCTTTTCCCCTGCATCAGAAGAAAAATCTTGGGTAAACTGCCTATGTGCAAAAACGAAGTTGAGGTTTAGGGCCACTCTAGATTGCAGTGGCATTGAGTCTACCTGGATGAGATCCATGTGGTAGAGAGTTGTTCTCTACGTGCACAATTTATCTGCCCTGGATGAATCAGTACTGTATTCGGGGCTGGACCTCCAAAGTCCTGTGGTGGCTCTTCCTTCAGTTCTGCCTTTCCGGTTTTAGCTTTACCTGGATAGAAGTAAACTATTATTAAGAAAGGGAAAGTTGTGTTCCTGTCTAAAGAATTTCAATGAGTATCAAAAAATAAGGATGTTATTTGGAGAAAATATATATGTGAGCTAGTTCCTGCACTGTAATTTCCCTGAAATAAGTAGAATTTACCAGTGTTGCAGATTCTCTTTGAAGTTTAAAAGTTATTTTTGGTCAAAAGCAGAACACTTTTTTTTCTTTTAGTAGTATTGTGGTGGTTAGTTGAAGTGTTTCTCTTTGTGAAGATGGAATTGTTTAATTTTTTCTTTTACAGTTCTGCTACTAACTGTGATATTCTGATATAAATACACAACAATAGTATATATATGTATATATATGTGTTAATGGCTGACCTTGATGAAATGAAGCTGCAGCCAAGAGGTTATTTAGGTTAGCTTTGCTTCAGCTGTGTCTGCCTTCGTAGGTTTGGCTTTACTTTTTAATGAAAATGCTAAAGAAATAAGATAATGGAGGTTTATTTCCTTATTAAAGTCGTAGTGGAAGAAATGAACTTTCTTCTCATTTACCTCCTCCCTGAGAAACTGAATATTCCTATATAAACTTCTCAGCAGGAAATTGTTTAGAAAACCTCTGTCCTGGACCCTAGTTTTTATTTGTTAAGGAACCCTGGAGATTTCACTTAACTTTATCTCTGTATTGCTTTCTACCCTTCCTCTCCCTCACCTATTTTACGAAGTTCTCCAAGTAGAGTATATCTGCCAGCATGCAGCATATATCCAGCATATATTGTAGTCCTAATTAGTGTATTCTTGCATTTTCCTTTGGCAAATATCTGTCGGAAAGTGGGCACAAGTTTGCTTTCATTGGTGACTGTGTGAGTAGTTTTGTGTCACTGGGCTGTGATTCATGATCCTCGTCAAATTTAATGCCAGCAACCAAAGGGGAAGTGTGAATACGTGCCTGCATAAGTTTGTCCTCTCAACCTTTTGAGCCATAACAACACAAGTCACTGAAGATCAAGGAATCTGACCCTTTTGGCGATGGCCTAAGTTAGTGTGGATCCACTGTAGGAGAATTTCAGAAATCCCTGTTTTGAAAGGATCTGTATTAGGATTCTAGTTTTATTGCAAGCAACGGGGGAGAGAGTTGGTATTTTTTCTGTGCTTACATCCCTGTGTGTCTTGTAGAGCACAGAACATTACAGCAAATTTAAGTGTTTTATATTAATTCCTTCTCCTGACTCTGTCAGTTCCAGAAGATAAGGAGCATAGGAGGTATGAGGACATTTTCGCCACTACACTGCAAGCCCAACCATCCAGTCATGCTGTTGTCAGTTTTCACCTTCCTCTGTAGTATAAGGTACTGGCCCCTGTAAGATACTGGGTATGACAGGACAATGGCCATATAAGTTTTATCTTCTTAAATTCCTCTTAGTTATCCCTACTGGGATATAGCAGCCAAGTAAAATGCATAACGTTGTACAGGGACAGCATACCAATCTTTACTGGACTTTCTTGAACTGTTAGATCTTTTAATTGTCATCAGTGTGTGAACACGGTATATAATAACACCTGTTCAAGGAAGTATGGGTAGGTGTCAATAATTCCAGGGTTCTATTAATATATTTGGGACTTAATTATATATTCATAATACACAAAAAAAACCCATAAAAATTGTACAATTAAGATGTAAGCATGTCAGGAAGCAAAAATAGAGATAAGAATTTAGCTGTAGTGCAAACTTGTCCATAAGGAAGCAAAATCTTAATATGTGAAGCATCAGGCAACCTTAATAGTATGTGGCTTTACCAGCTGTTCCTGTAATTACAATATGGAATTTCGCACACATTAATGGTAAGGTTTTAATCATCTAACCGGAGAAATAGAAAACACTATGGACATGACTATATTTATACAGAATCAAAAATGAAATTGTCTCAAACTTATTTAACCTTCCCTTCTCTGCCAACAGCAACAATAACAGAAAATCATCTGTGTCCTGAGGTTAAATACTCAGTCTTTCAGCCTGAAATGTGAATGTTTTGGCAGTGCTGTAAGTCTATTAAAGGAGAAGTTTTGTTTGAGATTGTTTTGGAACCCAAGCTATTTGGAGCTCTATTAGGCCCCATTATAATGGAGGAGTGTGTAGGCAGATGTTCAAAAGCAACAAGGTTGCCACATCTTACCAGGGTATTGCTCATCAGCTGCGCGATGGTGACTGGCTAGTTGCACAAACTTACCCTCCCTGGTTGTAAAGTAAAACCTATTAGCTTAAATAATGAGTCATTAAACCAAAGTAACTCATTGCTTTTTCTTCTATGCCCATAATCACAGACTGCACTGGCGTTTAAGTTTTAACTCCTAGGCACCAGTTTTCAAAACATTTCAGAGTGATCTAGTGTCCAAAGTCGTAGTTTCAAAGGTGGCATGGGGGTTTCACTGGCCGAGAGGTTTAGGTCTCCCATGTCTAAGTGCTTATATCAAATTCGAAGAGGGGACCTCATCCTTCTCAAGAGGGAGCTCAAGTCACTCAAGCCAGGAGGAAAGTGATGAGAAAAAGCCCTAAGGTTGCTTGTGGGGAAGGGAAGAAGTGGAGGAGATGACGCAGAGGATCCTGACCAACTTGTGCGGTTGGTGAACTTCGTGGAAGGATCTGGGGAGTCTCCAGTTTCTCATTCAAGGGAGAAATTCACCCAACATTTCCCCTGCTTTGTTATGCCACAGCTTTGGTTCCTAAATCATTCAGACACTTTGGAAAATGCTGTCTTAAATGTCCACTACTACTTATTAAAATCAGTGGGTATCAAAGATTTTTGGTGGGAATGGCAGAGAGGGCCCTTACGAAGTTGCACTCCCCTTGCTTGTGACACGAACAGAGCCTGTTGTGTGAATGTGGTGTTGTGTTCGTTCCAGGGCCATCTATTATTCTCTGGGTAACAGAAAATACCATTTATTTCCATTTATGCAGACCATAAATCAACATGATATTAGCAGCATGTGATCTAATGCTGCACAGTGTGCACCAACATGAGAAGAACAAATCTGTTCAAAGTTTTGGAACACTTAAATGTCCCTTTTTCACTCCCTTTTTCTCCTTCCCATTGTTTTAAAACCATTTAAATAAGACCTTTACAATCATTACAGGGTGGGCTTTTTCTCTCTGGGGAAGAATCAGCATTGCTGGAAACTTCTCTCTTCTAATTTGAAGGGGAGGAAGCTTTTTAACATCTCTCTGGTTTTCTATTATCAGGAGGACAAGTATGTTGCAAATCAACCTTCCAGATGTGGCAAAAAATGATGACATTTAATAAAAGCCCACTGTATCCAAATGGGGAGGTTTTCGGTTATATCCTGGTTTTAATATTGTGAATCCATCTACTACAAAATAGGAGAAAATAACGTCTGGTCGTTGGTGTCATTTATTGATCACTAGTTGCTGTGCTTAAAGAGGAACATATTTGGGTGTCTATGAGATTAAGGAGCCAAAGTCAACACCCTAGTACCTGTGAGACAACATAGTACCTGCTCCAGATGTATATACCTGATGGCTCCAGTAACCTCCAGTGCGATCGCTGCTCCCATCCCCAAATGAGCAGGCTCTGTGGAGGTGCAGGATGACTTGAAAGACTCTATCTACCTTCAAACTACCTAACTGTCTATCTAACTTTGAACTAGAGTGATCTCAGACTTAGCGTGTGCTAGGAGGGCTGAAGCTAGGTCTGTGTTCTGGACTGAGCTTCTCCTGCCCGTGCTGTCCCAGGAACCACACATGCCTGCGTGGCTTGACTGCTTTCAACTGGATATGGAGGGATGGGGTCCCTCTCCCAATTCCTCTGTCTCTTGATAGCTCTAAAAGGAGGCAAAAGTCTGGTTTTGTCTCAATGCTGTAAGCACTGCAAAGAGTTTTGAGGGAAATCTACTTAAAAACTGAAGAATAAGACGGTGCTTAGAGCATGGCCAGGAGATGGGGAGTTGTACAGCAGAGGGGCAATGGAGAAGAAAGGACAATGTTATCTTATGGGTACCTGCATCAACAGAGTATCACAGTGTATGTCATTCCCTTCCCATGGCATGGAGAGGTAGAACAGTGCTATTGACAACTTACAAGTTGCCCAAAACAGCGGAGATTATGTGATATGCTCAAGGGTTCACAAAGATACAGGCAGAAGAAAGACTGAACCAGAAGCTACTCAGTTCTCTTGGGGCAGCTTAATCACTTGGTTGTTCTTTTCTGGAGGATGTGAGTAATGCTGCACACTTTTCTTGGAGCATTCATGTACCATCATGACACCATCCTGTCAAGTGAGTTTAAAAAAACTTTTTTTTTTGAGTGCTTTCAGGTGGGTGATGATAGCAGATAAGAGGTTTTTTTTATTATTGATCTTTATTTGAGTTTGAGAGTGACAGTGAATAGAAAGTCCTGATGTGCCAGGAGCTGTGCACATAGTGAGGTGACTTAACAAATATACAAGTGCATACATTTATAACACTCCCTAAATTGGCTTCCTTAATCTCACTGAAATGCAGTTAATCAAGACAAGCCAAAAAGACTTCTATCGTCCTTTAATTCTGGCTAATAAAATCCACTTTATTTCTCTGGTAGTGCTCTCTATTTCATTCCACAGCATTCTTTAATATTCACAGCAGGGTGAAGGGTTCATATCGTTGTTTCAGCTAATTGGTACTGCAATAAAAGAATATGAGACAGAAAAAGATCCTAGAGGAGAATGTTGTAAAAGGAGCATCAGGGCAAAGTCTCTAAATGGGTATGCCTGGTACAAACCACCTGTAGCCTTTAATTTAGAGCCTCTCCAGCTCCTCTGGGGTGCTCCAAGGGGAGATTTAAAGCACGCTCATCACACTTGGCTGGGGGCAAGTTCTCCTCCCTGTGTCTGGTGCATGCCAAAAGCAGCTAAATAGATATTCTGTCATTTTATGAGACACACGGGGAAGGATGAGGTCCTGAGTTTGCACCTCTTCTTTCCTGTTAGGTTTTCTGAACAGATCACACAGGAAGAAAACCATTGAAAATCTCAGAGCTAACTTAATTTTCAGTCTGATTTCTGTACTCTGGTTTCAGGTAGAGTCTGAGAGGTGCAGAACAAACTCCAATAATAAGAAGGCTAACAAAATTCAGAAAATTCTTCATGATTTTTCTATCCTTACTGATGACCCTGTTGGGCTTCCAAACAATCATAAGCCTTTGGTTCTGCCTTTTCCTGATATTTCCAAGTACAGAAATCTTGTTTGGCAAGTGTTTGAGAATTCTGGAAAGAAACAATTTCTGGAAGAAATCTGTCATTTTCTTGGGTATTGTTTGTCCATGCAAGTCATGCTTGGTGGGTCTGACATGCATTGAGCTCACAGCACATGGTCACATACTTTTGTCTGGAAATATTGTATGTAAATAGGCTGGGGGGACACAAGAGCAGCAGAACACAGGTTTTCTATCTTTCCTCTAATGCTCTTCCCACGGCGGCCTAAAGTACACTGGAGGCTAAGATAATCAGAAAGAGCCAGTTCTTTTCTACACTGGGAGACAGATTTTTTTCCCTTGGGAAGTTTTCCATCTTCCAGAGGAAGTAGCTGGACTACATGGTGGGGCTTGCTTTGAACCTCAGCAGCTGGATGGCATAGCTGAGGTCCTGAAGTAAAACAGAGCTCAGACACTCATTAACTGCCAGGAAACACCTAGTCTGGATGTCATTATTACTATTATAAACTGTGAAAATATTAAAAATGTAAAGAGAAAAGATATCACCTTTCTCTGTGTTGAAACATTAAAATCTTGCCTCTCAACTCCATGATGACATTTTCTTTTTTTTTTTTGGCTTGGTGGGTTTTTTTGGTGTTTGCTTTTGGATTTTTTTAGGTAATTTGCCCTTCCAGTTGGAAAAAATCAGTATTTTCTGATAGTACGTCTTATGTGTAGCTTTTGAGAACATATAAATGCAAGTGTTACCCAGGCAATCTTAGCTACAGGTGGTGCAACTGTCTTTGCCTGCTCATTTGCATAATATTTTTTTTCTTTTTTTTGCTGAAAGCACATATAGTTTGCTTCCATTGACAGGGAGAATAGTAAAAAAAAATAAAATAGTTCAGTGGCCTAAGGAATCTGGATTGCTGAAATCTGCTTGCAGCTAATACTTTGGGGAATACCCAAGCTGAAACAAGCACCAGTTTGCTGACTGATTGTATTATGGTTAGGGTACGACCCTTTATGTCTCATTTTCTTATCAGAAAAAATGTGGATTACAATATTTGAAGCATAGATTACATTGTTGCAAGGTGTTTTGATCTGCATTTGTAAGGAGGGAGATGCAAAGAGCTAATGGCAGCTGAGTAATCACCTCAGTCTCTCGACATGACTTGTGCCGCTGCCTCTGTGCTGCTCTCGCTGCTCTCCCCAAAGGAGAGAAATGAATCAGCTCTTGGGAGGATGTGCACCATCTTTCCTATGACAAAGCCTGCATTCCGCATCGTGTTACCACACTGATACAACATGACATCTCAAAAGCTGTCTCAAGATGCATTCTCGCTCCTGACAGATGCAAGCATGGCAATAGAGCCTTATTAGGAAATGTTGGGAGAAATAAAAAAGTGGTTGCTTGAATCGGTGGTAAACTGATGTTGGACAAGTAGCAATACATTTTACACATGTGGAGCTGGACTGTGCAACTCACTTCCCTGGGATATTTTTCAGGCCAAACGTTTAGCAAACTCAGGAAAGACTGGACATTTATGTGGATGAGAAGGTCATCCTAAGCTGCAATAGAACCAACATGAAAATGACACAGATTGGAGATAATTCACAAGGTAAAGCAATTTATAATGGCGTTAAGGTTGTAAACTTCGTGGGAATGGAGTTTTCTGTGTGTGACAGGGGTTTTCTTGCATCTTCTTGCAAAACATAGAGCATTGATTGCTGTTTTGCATCATTGCATTCAATGATGATGTAAACTCTAGTCTGACAGCTGCTTCTACACTTTCGTACCTTCAAGCCTTGAGTGTTGAAGGAAGTTTTATAGGAGTCCAAACGACCTCAAGATACTAACAATCTCTTGTGTAGACATGGCAGATATGTGACTTAAATTGAGTACTTGAAATTTATAATAGGAGTCAGATAACTGTTACAATCTTGGTGCAGGGTTGGATGGGGGAAAGATGGGCAGAAGAAAATGCAGAGCAACAGTTGCGGAACAAAAATATTATTCTTGACAGCACTTTAACAGCTTTCCCGCTAAAGAAAACTGCTGATGTGAAATTCAAATGGTACCTCTAGTAAGGTGGTAAAAACTTTGTCACTAGGTTGTCCGTGGAAAGATATATACATTGTTCTTATTAGGTGTTTTGTGTTCTTGGCATCAGAGACAAGCAGTGCATAGCAATAGTTGATTGCTATACACTCCCATGATTTCTCATATAAGTAGCATGAAAATGGCTATGTCTCTCCTGTAAATAAGCAGGATGCAGGTGGGACAAAACTGTCAGACTAGTTGTGTTACAGAACAGTGAAAGAAAAACACTGCTTGAATGATGCAACCATTCGTGCACTGTGAAAGGATACCTCTCAACCTTTAGGCATTCATTTGCTTAATATTTTAGCAAACGCTATTGCTCAACAGACTTTAAACAGGCAAAGAAACAGATACAGTAAATAACATGAGAATATTATGAGTGGGGTGGAGGCTGGGAGATGGAAGGAATGGAAACGAGGTGTTGGTGCTCCTTGGCTCCGGCAGAGGGAAGAAGGTGAGGGTGAGGGGAGGTGCAGGCTGTGGCCATTGCTACTGCTTATTTTGCAGTGGCAGCCCTCAGGCTCTGAGTGTGACCCCAATGTGTGAATGTGCCTAGACACAGAGCGAGAAGGCAGGCTCAGCCCTAAAGAACTGAAGGCTTAGACTTCGAGAAAATATAGTCTTCCTAAAGGAAGTTTTAAGAAACAAGCACCACCGCTAATGCCCAACGCACAGAGTTAGCTAGTATTGGGAAGTCTTTCGGCATGTAGAAGAGAGGGAAACCCATATCTTAAACTCTCCAAATAGCAGTCGTGATAACCAGCACATGCTTCATTCTCCCTGTTGATATAGTATTTCCAGATTCTCTGAACCTAAGTCATAAGCCTAAACTTCACATAATCTTCAAAAACTGATCTTTCTCTGCCTATCACATGTAATGGGCTGTGAGCCTCTTGACCTCTGTGGCTTCCCTTGCTGCATTGGGCCCGGGTGAATCCAGCCGTAGACGGCTCCTGCCCACCATGTGTTTGCCAGTCATAGACCTCCTCTGCAAGCCAAAGGCTCTCATTAATTTCCTGATAATCAATAACTGCTGGGGAGCAGGGCAAAAACCTGCTTGGCATTGGCTCGCAACTGCCATAAAAGTATCTGTAAACCGTATCGGGACCATTAAAGACCCTTTGTACAGAAGTCCTGAAGATTTTTCCAGAGCTGAAGAGGTACAAATGTATGTTAAAGCCTCCTTTGTACTCTGTGACAAAAGCTTCTCTGGATGCAAGTAAGAATCCATTTCTTAGTGTATAACCTAACAAAAGGTGCTTTAAAAAGGCAAGGAAATGCAATAACGCAGAAAATACCACAAGCTGTGATCATAATCTAGTTTCATTTTGCCTTTACTCACAACTATTTTTCCTTCAGCTTCAAACTTTGGCGTTTCTAGACGTGGACTTTAGAGCCAAACTTTGCTAGTGCAAACCTATCTCTAGTTTGAGATATTTATGGTGATGTTGAAATCTTACTGTACTAGTGAATGAACGGTAGCGTATTTTGTAGGAATAATGAAATCTCAGCAACATGAGACCTCAATAAAGCACATTGTTGTTAAATCTTTGCTGACTGCTGTTTTTACGTGTGAATTATAAGGTGTGCGGATAAGCGAAGTGCGAATTAATGAGGTTTCGCTGTGCTGAAATGAAACTGTGGTGGGACATGAGCTAAGAAATATGGTGTTACTTACTATTTTGTATTCAAGAAATTATGTTTTTTGAGCAGCTGCCAGTCAGAGCATGGGTGGCTACACTGAGGGCATCTTTGAAACCATATTTTTGTATGTGTGTTCCTGGGGGAGATTTTTATCCATCAGTTTTATTGCCATTAACCAAAAAGAAGACTGAATAAACTAGAAATGTATTAAAGCCTAGGAGGGAAAGACCCACGAGGAGGAAGCTTTCAAGAAGCCCTTATCTGCTTGGCTGCTCAACTAGAGAGACCCTAGGGAAGACCTACTCCCTTCTTTGCTTTCCTTCTGTGGTTTTGCTGTGGAGTGTCGCCTGTATTCCTCCCATTGCTCAACCAACTGCTGGGCAGCAGTGCAGCGGGACAGGCACGGATGTGTCATGTGAGGCAATCTGATTTGCAGTTTTCTCAGCACCTCCTTAGCTGTCCCTGGGACACATTGCATTAGTCAGGTTTGTAGGTGGTGGAAGAGCTCATGACCATGACGTACAGAGCTTCTGTCTGTGTGATAGGTTGCGTGCAGAGCATGACCACTTGATGGAAAAGCTCCTTGTAGATGAACATAAAGGTTTAGTAAGAAGTGACAGATGCTGCTGCACCCTTGCACAGCTTGGAGGTGGATCTCCAGGACAGGTGTCTCACTGTCTTCTCCTCCAAGCTTTTCGTATTGCCAATGCTGACAGAGGTGCAGCTGCTGTAGTCACAGCCATTGTCACAACAGCTTGTTCTTGCGAAGGGAGAATTGAGAGGAAACTCAGAGCCAGATCATCAACAGCACTAGCATCTTACCTCTATCCATCCTCTGTTGACTGCTTTGCTTCTCCCAGGCACTCTTCACCTGTGGCAAAGCTAGTCCTCATGTTAATCTGCCTGTCCTCTATTGCTCTCCTTACCACTTCCCCACCTGGAGACATCTGTCTGAGCTGAAGTTGAAGCTTATAGATCCGTTTGGCACAAAGAGCTGTGCATCCTGTGAGCAATCTGCAGCTCCTTTCTTCCAGACTGTGTATGTGGAATGAAACAGAGCCAGGAGCAGAGTAGCTGAAGTGCATCGGTGCTTGCTTAAATATGCTGGCTTAATTTTTGTGTACTTATTTGTTTCTTTACAGTGGGACAACCAACAGTTGGATTTTTTAGGTGAAGTGGGGCATGAACCATGTTATAGGAGATGACATGAATGCTTCTGTAGAAGAATGTGGGTCAGAGGAACATTTCCCTCCCCAGCAGATTCTTTATAGGAACTGTTTACTAGTTTAAAATTTTCCCTCACCACATTTTGTATCATTGCTCACAATACAGAGAGCCTTTGTGCAGAACTGTGATCTTTTTTACTAACTTGATATTTTCTCTTTGTGTCCATAAGCAATTTCAGAGAATATAAATGCATAGGTAAAGCTTTAAAGGAGTCATATACCAGTTTACATGTGTGTTTGATTGGTCTGGGACGTGAGCTGAGGGACAGCATGGCAAAGGGCAGAGGAAGTGCAGACAGCTCACCCATCCTGTACAAGCATCCCTGAAAAGATGAGTGATCACCAGCCACGTAATTACTCTCTCGTGCTCTCCTCCCCTTCCCACAAAGTGCACATGCATGCACATGCACAGACACGCTCTTCCACGAGAAATCTTCCAAACTTTATTTGGAAAGTAATTTTTCTGTGTATTTCTGTCTGAAGGTTGTTTCTTTCTGTGGAAGCAAAAGGCTGGAGGGAGTCTTGGCTCAGAGAGAGGGAGAGGGACAGTGTGAATGCCTTGGGGTCTGCGTTGGTGTTAACGGGTAGCTGAACAGTTCACCTGTCATATGTCTTTGTGATTGCTGCAGTGAGCTTGCAAGTAGATTAGGTTTTGCATGAGTTTTCACTGGAATAATGCTATCTTATTTTTCTTTGCTTGTTTATATGACCTTCTGTTTTGCTTCCATCAGCTGACTGTGGAGAACTAATTCTGGGTTTCCTACCTGGCTTTTTGTTTTCCTGTGTAGGCATGATACTACCCAGGACAAGGCTATCTGGCCTTAAGATAGACATAAAAGACCAGATGTATCTAACAGTTAATTAGGTTAGGCATAACAATTTGTCAGTTGTGCTTGTCTCAGGTTTTGAAGTTCAGCTAATTTTTTACTTCAAAACTGAACTGCACCTATTTGAGTTAAACAGTATGCGGCCTTTTCCCACTGGTCTGCTCTGTTGCTATAATGGTGAGCCCCACTTTCTCTGGGAAAGATTTTGGATGAGTCAGTGGCATTTGAAAGCAGTTTCACAGTAAGCATGACCAGGTCAGAGTGAAGGCTCTGCTGAAAAGGTATTTTCTTACCCTTCTCCCACACCACATTCCCTTCCCTTCCCTTCCCATCCCACCCCATCCCATCCCATCCCATCCCATCCCATCCCACCCTGTCCCGTCCCATCCCGTCCTGTCCCTCACGCGATGTGAGTGCTTGTGTGGCAGAGTAGTCAGACAGGTCATAGAGTGGGTTCAGATGAAATATTTTTTTAAGTTTTTTCTGTACACTAGACAGCTGACAGAGCACTTCACACATGATCTGTCTGGCTTCGACGGCCATCAGACTTCACGCTCAGAAAACTGGCCAGGAGCTGTCGCACACTGCGCACAAGACCATTCCTATGCATCTCCCATCTAAATATCAGCTAGTGCTTGAAGTACCAGAAACTTCTCAGGGAAGCTTATTACTCTTTTCCTCCTAAAATTTCCTGCCTCAAACTATGAATGAGTTGGTACACAGCCCATCACTTGACATCCCTTGTCAGGTCTTTTTCCCCATGGCACTGTGCACATGTCACAGAGTCTTCTCATCCGTGGTACGCTTCTCCTGTAGCAGGTAGCACTTATATGGGTAAAGATATGTTCGGCAGAGGTTGCAGGATAAAACACATGTGCTCTTGTGACATCCCAAAGCAAGGCAACCACTGCAAAGGTTACCAGCCTTCCAGCACTAAAGCACTCCTAATTAATTTTACAGAAATGCAGGAATAACAGTGGACCCCTTATAGACCTCTCCTCTCAAAGACCTCAGCTGACATCCATAGACAATGGTCATCAGGCATTAAAAGGCACAAGCCAAAGCTGTAGAGCTTTACCAGGACCAGCGCTTTGAAAGAAGCATGACTCACTTGTCAAGCACGGCTCTCGGCCTGTGGAAAATCTTTCTGAGGGAAGTAGTAGAAACACCGCTTTGGAGACATTTAAAGAGGTCCCCAGAGACATTTAAAACTCAACTGGACAAAGCAGTAGAAAGTGTACTGCAGGGAACAATCCTGCATTGGCATGGGGTTTTGGTCCAAATGACCTAATAGGTCTTTTTTGCCTCTAATTTCTATGATTTTATGACTGGAAATAATTTCTAACTTAAGAGGATTTAGATGGCAGGCATGGGCATGCGTTATTTACAGCCGAACCTAAAGTAACTGCTATATTATGGAGTGTGTGAGCGGTGGTGGTGGGTGAGGGATTGTGCAGGTAAATGTGCAGAGGAAAGCATGGGATTAGGCAGCAGTGGTAGAGCTGGGATAATGAGAATAGTTTTATTTGCAAAAGGAGTACTTCTAATTAGAACAGATGTGTAAGAGTCCGAACTACAGTAGGCGCCTTTTGATATATTTTACAGTAATTTCCTAGCTTGTTGTTGATTTTTTTTAACCTTTTCAGACACTGGCAGTGGTTGTTCTGAAGGCAAATGCACCAGAATGATTAATTTTACTTTCTTTGAGAGAATGTTGCAGGGCTTCCTCTGATAGAGGCTGAGGTCCCACAGCTCTTAAGCTCTTGTTTTGCACATATGGGAGGGACTGGTAGTTAAAAAGAAACTTTTGTGCCAACTTGTGACCTACTGATCATGCTCTGGACAAACCAGCTTGTAAATGCATGCAGAGAATGGTTTTCTCCTCTGCGTTTGCCTGCACCCTTCTTATCAGCCATTCTTGACATTTATAAGTAATTTTCTCCCCAACTCACTCATGGAGCAGGGTTGTTTATGAACACTTCTTTCCTTTATGTACAGGAGTTGAGGAAAGGGTGGACTGGCACAGTGAGGAAAATCTGCACTTGGCACGTATGCACGCGTGGTCTCAGCTAAGGGACATGCCCTGACTTTGTGATTATGTGGCCATAACAATTACATAGCTTATTTAATCAAGTAGCATCCACTCCGGTGTCTTCATTTTCTTTATTAAAAAAAGGAAAAAGACATCGCTAATTATCAGCTAGACATGTGGAGCTAATTACCGTGACTTTGAGGTTCTGTTTTTTGCTTCCTGACTTTTATGTTATCCCTTTAAATGCTTCTGCTCAAAATGCACTTTTTATGTATGTGTGGAACTGGGAAACTTTGTAATAGCTTAACTGAAAAGGGAAGTATTTTGATTTCCTGTCTGTTTGTGTGCACATCAACCGAGACACTCCAACATAAGGATCCTGAAAATGTAGCAGGATTAACCTACAGTAACCTTCCTCACTTTCCCCCTTTCTCTTTGCAAAGGGAGGGAGTGTTTAAGAGTGTGGATTTCATGGATGGGACTGGAATTCCAGGGACGTAGAGTCTAGCTCTGACTCTACTGTGATCTTGGGTAAGTCATTTAACCTCTATCTGCCTTAGTTTCTCTTTCTGGAAAAAAAGTAATAATTGCAATCTCTTCTTCAGGCAACTAATGTGGTGCTTAATTTCTGTTTGTAAAGTGCTTATAAATCCTTAAATTAAGAATGAAACAGAAGAAGTAGTAGCTATTAATACCAGTCTCACCAGAATAGGTGTGTTAGCTTACTCCTAGAATTCACTGAAATGTTGGATTTTCCATATGTTGCAGTTTGATTGAACGACCAATCCTCCTCTCCTTCCCTTTAGCTTCATTAACCTGTTCTGAAAGAGGAGAACAAAGAATCAATTGAAATATGTAAGACTGGAAAGTTTAACATACTACAGCACTTAACTACAGTCTGCAGAATATTTAAAGTGTGGTTCCACTCTGGAATTGGCAAGCCGAGGCAATACCTATCTGGAGCATTAAAGCCGTTGGATGCTGCATTTTATTCTGTAAAAACAGAATTTGCAACATTTGATGATTATTGCCTCTCCATGATTTCTGTAGGAGGTTTGCTCAGCTGACAAATAAAAGAGGGTAGCTCCCCAAATGTCAGCTATGCCAGCCTGTCCCGAGACCCCAAACTCGAGCTGAGACTATTCTGAGCATTGACAGCAGCAGTAAATGTTCTGATATTCAGATTAATTCCTTTCCCGGAGCTTTTTTACTTACCCATCTTCAAACGCAGTTCTTCTGACCACCTTCATTGGATCTGCACAGGGGTAAATGAACATAACATAGTGAGCAGTTGTGTGGATGAGACATAAATGGAAGTTGTATTAAAAATACCCGTTTCTGGTCAGACCAAATGGAAACGATAGGATCCTGAATCTCCTTTTGCAACAGAAATATGTCATTTTTATTGATATGTGCTTTACCCAGCAAGTTTAATGAAAAAGTTGTGATTCTGCTTTTTTCTATTTAATTCAATTTTATCTGAATTTTGTGCCATTCATCTGCAGGGCTGCTACCTCTGTGTTTTCACTGCTTGTAATTCATAATCTCTCCTAGAGATTTTGCCCGCAAAAAAGGACTAGATGCACCTGTGTCAGGGAAATACTGAGTTTCAGTCAGTCTTCCAGTGTGTTTTCATTGTTCAGCTACTGTTAGCTGTAGGCAACAACAGCGGAAGGGGCACACGCATAAAAGCTATTAGAATAATTCTCTTATTGCTTTTTCTCTCTTTTCTTCTTAAGTTTGTACAGTTTGGAAATCATTATAAGCTACTCTAAGTGTTTATATACCTACACATTCACATTTTTTATTGGATACATAAAACTTTTCTCCCCTACATGCATGAATCCATAAAAGCAGCATAAGGAGTGGAAAACACGACAGGTCTGGAGAATCTATGCACGTAAGAATGCTGCAACCTGGGAGAGGAGAGAATATACAAATGTTTCTTTCTCAATACGCTCTCCTTCTTCCGTGATCTTGAGCATAGCACGCACTAGATAGGGATGACAGCTGGTTGTCCGCCGCCATTCTCCGAATAGCCAACCCTGTCCTCTGCCACATGGTGCATCTGTCTTGGCCACCTACCCACCTCTTCAATATTATTAGCTCTGTGGTAATTTATACTGTAAACTGCAAAACACTTCAGTCAAGGGAAGGACCCAGTGCTGTTGGAACACATTTTGACATCCATAGGTCAGAGCAGCCCAGAACATATATTTTCTTTTTTCCTTGAAAACAATCTGGAACTCTTTCCTCACCCCACCACACGCACCGCCCCCCCTTTTTTTTTTTTTTTGGTTGGCATTAACTTACAAGGCACAGTTGGCAGTTGCTCTCTAACATTGCCTTTCACTGAGAACCTGACATCACCTAGTGCCAAACCTGGGATTTTCTGCAGATCACAAATATTTTTCAATCAAAACCTCATTGTTCTAGTGGTAAAAAGAAAAAAAAAAAGAACATTTGTGTTGCTCATGATTGTTTGAACCTCAGTGCAGGCAGCTTTGTTTCCATAGGTTGTAGCAGTTGAGGTAAGTGCCGTTTAGTACTGACCCGTTTCAACATTACTTGTTGTTAAAGACACCAATACTAGCTAGGAATTTGATTACTGTGGTTGAAGAAATTGTATTGATAAGCTCAGAAGAAGAAGGCGTTCAGTTGAGAAGATAGGTGTCCATCATTTCAGCTTCCAGCTCTTGCCACCGAGGAGCTCTCTGGTAGGGGATATTGGCTGAATCACTTTGCCTGTCTGCTGGGCTGGCTCATGACTTTTCGGATGTGTAGTAAAGTGGTACTTTGTGGTCTTAAAGAAGAGGAAAAGATTAATTTTCAGGGCATGACACTGTCCTAAAACCAGGTTTGGGTATTTTATAGTTTCCCCCTGTGCTCTTACTCACTATCCTTCAGTCTGTACTCTTAAATAAATATCCAGGCAACCTTATGTCTCTGAAAATTTGTTTCCCATTGACAAAGCAAGAACAACAATTATTGCCTGCATGTCTTTGCAATGTTTCTGCAGTCCTCTCAAGGAGATGATACACACATTCAACGTTTCATTATTGCTGCTGTAAATACTGTGTAAATATGTCTCAGTGCTCAAAAATACACATCTTTGATAGATTTAGGTTTGATTATCTTAATTGACAAGCTGAAACTAGATCCACATAGATATGAAAATGCTGTGACTATTCTACACTGTCCCGTGGAGCCAGTCCCTTCCTTAAAATGCGAATTGTTCATTCTGGTATGAGACTATACAAAGAACAATAGCATATCTTCTGATGGAAAGAACAGCTTTTATATCAAATGGCCTCCCGGAAGCTGAATACAGAATCCAGAACGAGCCCTTTGGCGAGAGCTCAGATGTTCCCGTATTCTTCCTTAAGGAAATCAGATCTTCTGGTTTCAATACTTTCTCTTTCCAAATTTCCAGACTCAATACATTTATGGTTCTGAATATTCCAGATCATCTGGAAGGGGTTTAAAGAACAGATTGGGGAATGGAGCAGATTAAGACAAGCGATCTCTTATCCCACAGAGCAACCTCACAACTTCTCTGTTTCTAAAACCATTCGACACACAAAGGATTGTATCAGTTTAACTATTTTCAAACTAACACAGCTGTATTGTTGTGAAGCCCTTGGTAGGTAGATTTTAAAAGTTCAAAGAATGGTTTATATCAATATAAAATTTGGTTGGTTTTGCTTTCCCTAGTAAGAAAACAGAAGAAAAGAGAAATTAAGCACACAATGTGTGCATGTCTACTTTGAAATTTGTACCACTTTTTGCTAAATTGTCTAAAATGAAATAACATAGTGGCCTTAGCTTTTGCATAAATCAGCTCAAATTTTAAGGTGGACAAGTTTTAAAATTGGTCAGATATTAACTCTTAAAAGAGTACCCAAAGCTTTTCAAAAATATCCAGGATGCTTTCGCTTCCTGCACGCTGCTTTTCTGCCTCTTACCGTATCTTAAATGTGGAAAGCGCATTTTTTACAGCAAACTTTGCTGAATAAAGACATTATATCCTTGGAAGATTTTAATCAAAAGACTGATTAATCATAAGTTTTTCAAAAGATTCATTCAAGCTTTGGTCTATTGTCAGATGTGGTTTGGAAAATTCCCACCTTTGCTTATGATGTATTTCTGAACCAGAGGCAACCAACCAAACAGCACAGGAAATTCAAATTAACTAACAATGTTAATTTCATGCTTCTGAGAGACTGCTGGAGATTGGAAGGGGAAAAAAATTGCTTTTAGTACTGCATCTGTCATTGTCCTTTCAAGTATTTTCATTCCAAAGGGAGGAATGGAGGGAGGAACACATCTCTTTGCACTTAAGCTCTGTAACATTTTCTCTCCTTCCATTACATACCAGTGAAGCTGGCACTAAAGAGGTAAGTATAAAATTTATGCTGTACATATCTGATGCAGATTTATCACAGAATCATAGAATAGTTTGGGTTGGAAGGGACCTTTAAAGGCCATCTAATCCAACCCCCCTGCAGTGAACAGGGACATCTTCCACTAGATCAGGTTGCCCAGAGCCCCCTCCAACCTCACCTTGAACGTTTCCAGTGTTGGGGCATCTACCACCTCTCTGGACCACCAGTTCCGGTGTTTCACCACTCTCATAGTAAAAAATTTCTTCTTTATATCTAATCTAAATCTACACTCTTTTATTTTGAAACCATTATCCTGGTTTTAAACCAGGTCCTTCTGAAAAGTTTGTCACCATCTTTCTTCAAAGCCCCCTTTAAATACTGAAAGGCCACAATAAGGTCTCCCCGGATCCTTCTCTTCTCCAGGCTGACCAACTCCAACTCTGTCAGCCTGTCCTCATAGCATACGTGCTCCAGCCCTCTGATCATTTTTGTGTCCCTCCTCTGGACCTGCTCCAAAAGGTCCATGTCTTTCCTGTGCTGGGGGCCCTGGAACTGGACGCAGTACTGCAGGTGGGGTCTCACTAGAGAGGAGCAGAGGGGCAGAATCACCTCCCTTGACCTGCTGGCTGTGCTTCTTTTGATGCAGCGCTGGATGCAGCTGGCTTTCAGGGCTGCAGTGCACATTGTTGGCTCATGTCCACCAGTACCCCCAAGCTCTTCTTGGCAGGGCTGCTCTCAGTCCCTTCATCCCTCAGCCTGTGTTGATATCAAAGGTTGTCCCGACCCAAGTGCAGGACTTTGCACTTGGCCTTGTTGAACCTCATGATGTGCACGCAGGCCCACTTTTTGAGCTTGTGCAGGTCCCTCTGGATGGCATCCTGTCCCGCAGGCATGTGAGTTTTCACTCCCTTGCTGGCATTGACCGAGGTGGTACCAACTGCAGGAGTGTGTGACACGGTTATAGCCATGTAAGACCCATCTCTCCCTTCCTATCCCATTTCAGAACTTCTCATTTAGCCTGGGATGCGTCTGCCTCAGCACATCACTCACTATGGGAGGAGCTGTCTTCCATCCCAGTCCCCCACTCTGTGTTTGGGTTTTCATTGTGGGAGAGAACAGAGAGGAAAAATTACATGTGCGTGTTCAGTCTGTGTTGATTGATTGTTCCTTAGCTATGAAACAATTTTCTGTACCAATTATGTCTTTGCAGATGACAGAAGCCATTTAGTCTAATGACCATAATAATTAATTTTCATTATAAATCAGATTAGTTAATGATGCTGAAGTCTACATTCTTCACAGAACTAAAGCACGGTATCTTATGTGCACTCCCAGAACATATAATTTGCTCTATAGGGCAGTCCTTTAAATATTTTTGCCTCAGTAATAATAGCATTGACTCTCTTTGACCTCCAGGGTTCAGTGGGAAGTGCTACTCTCCCAATGTCAGCTCTTTGTTAATAGCTCTCCATTTGCAGCCACAGGGACAAAGGACCTAAAGCTGAAGATTCACCCACTTTACAGCACGTTAGTGGGCAACATGCCTTGAGCCATTATTTTTTCTCCTTCACTGTAAAAAGTTATGACAGAGCAGACTGTATTCTGGGGATAAGGTAGGGCTTTTTTTTTTTGTTTTCAGCATAATGTTCTTGCTGAATTTTTCTAAACTTGTAGTCCTGTGGTCATTTTAATCCATGTAAAGGCAATCTGTAAATTGTCTACATGGGTAGTAAGCGAACAATCAAAGCTTAGTATAATTTTTATTTGATTTTGTGTGCCATTTCGTCTTTTACAAAAGACCGCCTATGAGCGTTCTTCAGAAAGGTCACAAGCTTCTTGGATTAGAAAAGGTGAGAGGTGTTGTCTATGACAGTTCTGCAGGAAAGCTGAATTTATTATTTCAGGCAAGAAAACTACTAAAACTAGTCAAATACCTCAATGATGTCTTTCATTTTCTCCATTCTCAAAGTCCGTGTGCTGAGCTAAATTAACTGCTTTCATTAATGGTAAGTATGCAATGAAGCATGTGGACGATCAGTGTGCAGCTTGTGGCTTTTGATGATTTTAATTTAGGATATTAACTGTCCATTATTTTTGGTGTTAAATGGGCCACCACATCACGTGATGCCGTTCGCTAACTGAATGCTTGTAGTCATGCAAGGCATTGTCAAAGCATAGATTAACAAGCTATGATTGGTGAGTAGCATACAGTGAAGCATCTGGTTTGCACATAAGTAGAGGGGGAGCAAAACCTTGTAAATATAGCCTAAGCCACTGTGCCTACCCTTGCGTTTCTGATGGGCCCAACGCACACACTTTGGGACTCTATTCTGTTCGTTTGCTTCACTGAGGAAACTATACCGGTGTCCAAAATATGTATTTTTTTAAAGCAAAAGAGTTAGAAAGGAGAGACAGGAAAACAGAAGGTAAAGATCGATGAGGAAGTTAATGGCACTTCGTTGATAGACTGACATTTTTTACTTCATGTTCCAAAGAAAGTAAAAAAAAACCCAGAAAACAACAAAAAGAAGAGAGAGAGAGAAGTAGATAGCCACACTGGAAGTGTAAACAAGGAAGAGAGCAGAAGGGAAATTGCATAGACAATATGAAAAGGAGTTAAGAACCATTTTTACTGGGGGAGATGCGGCTATTCAGGGGATAGAGATGACCTGGCAAATCTGTGCCTGACCAAAGAAAGGTATGAAATACCATTTCATTAAAAACTCTCTCATTTCTATTCTTGTCATTAGCTCATAACTGATTAAAATAATATTATATGAGCTGGCAAAGCCTTGTCAGTTCCTCTTTGTACAAATACTGTTAAATGTGGTGCTCTTCTCCAGCAATAACCTAGTCACATCCAGCTCCTAGGTTAATTTACAGACTTAATTTTTAATCCATGTATTCCATTAAAAGTGGATCTGTTAAAAGAACATGACTGTCAGGATTGTGCTATATTTCCTAGGTAAGAGCACTGCACTTAGACTTTGAATATATTGGACGATTTAAGCATCCTAGTTTCTCAGATATCTTCAAAAAGGGAGGAAGAGTTAAAACAATACCACACTGCAGATCCGTAAAGGTTGATAGTACTGTGTCCCGATGGAGCTGGAGGGAATGCATGCATCTTCTTGCCTGGGCGCAGTGCGACGGCAGCGCTCCTGGCTCGGCTGCCGAAGAGCTCCTAATTGTCTTGGGGTGCAAGGAGCCACGCTTGCCGCAGCGGGACTGCTCTGCTCCGCCAGGTGCAACCAGCTCCAGGGACCATGCGGCTCCGCAGGGCTGCTCAGGCAACCTGGAAAACCTCTTCTTACATTTTAACTAAATGCATTTTTTTAATATGAAAAAAAAAAAAAAAAATTGGTTTCAAGTTGTTAATTTTAGCCCCCAAATATTTTGCTGGCCTGCAGCTGGGAAGTGGTTTCTTAATTAAATTTAAAAAAAAATAAAGCGAGGAATGTAAGGACATAAAGTGGACTCAGTTGATTTTACCAATACTTAGTTTCTAACACAGAAAAGGCCCTGCAATAACTACAAAAGTAGATACAGCTTTTGAGATACCTACTTTTAAATTTGTCTCTGAAGGTGCTTTATATTTACTCTGTAACGCGTGTCTGTGCTCTACAAATGAGGAGCTTTTGAGGGAGAAGAACTGGGTGGAGAGTGCACTTTTCCACTGTAGGTGAAAAGCAAAAGCAATAGAGCTCACTTTTATTCCTTCCACTTCAAAATGAGTCTCATTTCTGTGTCTATTTGCTTCAAATACAGATAAAGGAGGTTTTGGGTGTTTCCTCTCCCTTTCTCTGTTGTCAAAAGATGTTACTAGAGAAAGGGGAAAACAGAGGAGGAAAAGGCTGTAAGAAGTCAATTTTGGTTTTTTTTCCCCAGAAAAAAATTGCAGTTGTTCAGAAAGAAAGCTTATGCGGATGTTTGTAAATAGGAAGAAGGGCCTCAATTCTGATCACCGTAAAATCAAGGGGAGGCCAAGTTTGATGTCAGTGCATTCAGTATTTTGGGTTTATTCCAGATGTGGCCGCCAAAGGGGTGAAATGTTCCCTCTCCTCCCAGACTTTTCTCCCCTCCGTAGCTCTCCTTCAGGAATGCCGTAGCCACTCAAGCGCCCTTTGCCGTGCTTTGGAAATGAGGCATACCGAAAAAGGATGTTTTAAGTGAGAATGTAGGTTCAAATCCTACAGGAACAAGTGACAACTTGATCTGTCTGTAACTTGGTTACCTCATCTCTAAAGTGCTCTTTTATATTAACTTTTATACCACAGCCATTGCTACTGGAGCTGAATGTCTGCCAATCGTACATTAAGCTATATGACTATGCATCATTCAAATGATGTTGGTTCTTTCATCCTTTTCTTATAGGAGAACATGTGCACACAGTTTGAGGGTTTGGGGTTGCCGTTAGACAGTTCCCAGTTGGCGTGGCCAATTTTGGTCTTGCTATTGCTATCAGCACTGCCAGATCCTGCTCAGACGGATCTGCAACATGAGGCATCTCTTGCTCTGGGCACCTGGGTTATGTTTGGAGATGGCACTGTCAGCTGGGTTTAGTCAGGTTTTTAAGTTGTGTTTTATTTCAGATAGACATCTCTTTATATTTACCTTGGAGAAGGCAAGGCAAAGAACTGAGGCTTGTGTTTGAAACAGGAGGTGGTAAGATTTGTCACGGTCTTCATTTTATTGGTGGAACGAATTCACCGTTTCTGTCCCTAGAAAGTTCTCCCTTCCAGAAAGCGACCTGCTGTGCTTCTAGCAGAGAACTGTCTTGTGCCAGAGGAGTGAAGGTCTTGACTGTGCTTTACTTCTTAGAGGTACGGGCAGCCATTCAGACCTGCTGGGCTCAGCCCATTGCATGCCCAGGGCCACCTCAAGGTGATGCTGCGTTAGTAGCATCCGTTAAAGACTCTGGGAGGTTCAAATGCTGCAAAAAAATATCTAAGAGGGACAGACATATTTTTTACTTGAAGGGAGTCTCCAAATAGAGGCAACCTGTGATCTAACCACACAGCACATGTTTGATGAAGTACCAAGAGACAGAGAGGTGAATTAGGAGTGATGTGACAGCCAGAATAGCTTTGCTTTTACTCATATGTGTTTCAACATTAATGTTATTTTAACACACACACACACACACACACACACACTTACTTACTCTTTCTGAATAAAAAAAATCTAGGCATTGCTCCAAACTGTTACGCCACAGTCTTCACTCGGGCAAAATTGCCAGTTTCTGCAATGGGTGCTTTTATGGAACTTAAATTTTTTGACTGAACTACTGCACAGTATCTCTTTTTTGGTTTTTCTTCTGTTAGGGAACATCCTTATTTGCCTATCTGGCATAGCTATTGTGAATTTTATTTACTGACTGGAAACTTGGCAAGCCCAGTATTTGTTCTTGGTAACAAGATACTGCCCACAGTTTTTACTTACTGGGCTCTGCAGCAACCAGGTGGAACATAAATCATTAATTTACTGAATAATGAATATACTTTAAATCATGATTCAAAAATGCTCAGTTACAGTATATTAAATTAGAAAAAAAAAATTTTAATGTAAAACCAGCTTTCCATAGTAGAATTAACAGAATCAAAATAGGCTTTTTATCAACTTTATTGAAACTAATTCAACTTTCCAAGAACTAAAAATTGGTTTCCTGTCTTGACTGTTTTGGAATTACTTACTGTCATCTGTTTCAGACGTTAAAGGATATGATTTAATATCAGCAATAAGGCCTCTGTTCCTACTTTGGCAGGTGTTAATTATTTAAACACTACACATTTAAATTTGTTTCCAATCACTCTTTTGAGTGATTTGCTTTAGATGTTTCTTCACGTGTGTTTTCTGCACGCACAAATAAAACTGGGGGGAAAGTCCCCCAACCAGTAACTCTATTTCTCCACTGCTCAATCTATCCTTAGATAGGCAGATAGAGACAGAGGGATATTGCATGTGTTATGGTCTTCAGTGATGGAATATAATATATAATACATCATTTTTATCTCTTTTGTAATAATAAACAGTTGCTCTCTTAGGCAGAGCGCTGTGGTTTCTGCATGCTAATGGCTGTACTCTGCGAATGAATTGTGAAATGGGTCACAGTTCCTGAAGTATTCATTGGGGTTGGAACAATATAGACAGACTTCTTGAGCAAAAAATGGGGAAAAAACCTCTAAAAGAACTACAGAGGTTCCTCCACAAGTACGATCCCACCAGTTGGTTTACTTACACTGACAAAAACACAGCTGTATGAATATTGCCTGGTTCTGTCCAGCTACCTATTCATAATGATGAAAAATGGCTCCCTTGCTGTATACGCCTGAATTTTCATCTACCATCATGTTAGAATCATCCTGCCTTTTTTTTATTTAACCTTTGCAACACTGCACCAGAGAAACAGGAACTCTTAGTGCTGTACAGCAGACCTCTGTCTGGTGTGAAGTGAAATTCTCATTCTGCGACAGATAACTTGTAATTTAATACATAATTCTTGTCAGTAGAATAACATAAGGGAAAGCTAGACCAGAAGGAAAGCCAGGCATAAGAGAGAGAATTTTACGCACCACTGGGAAATGAGAAGCTGACAACTATAGGTATTTCAGTTCTACAAGGCAAGTCATTTCATCCTGGTAATAAATGGAAAAGGTGGGTGTTTGTTTAGATTTAGGCCACTCGGTAATGATTTTAACACTCCGCCAAGCCTTCTGCCAAGACAAGCACTCCAAGGCCAAAATCTGTAATGAACTCTCATCTTCTCAATTATAGATTCAGCCCTGACCAAAGCGATATCCAATATTCCCCTCCCCGCCCCGCCAGCGCAGAGCAGCGCTGATGGACGTGCGAGCAGCGTGGCTCCGCATGGCTCCCGCACCTCCCCGAGACCCCGCAGCCCACCCGGCCGCCGTGCTGGGGCACCAGCATCCTCCCACCTCCCTCTCTCCTTGTCCCCCCCTCCCCATTTCATGGAAAGAGTGAGCGCGGAGAGAGAGGGATAGTGCCAGTAGTGCCGGGGAGGGGAGCGGGAGAAGGAGACGATGGAGGGACCATCCTCCCTCTGCCTCTGGGATCCTCCCAGCCCCTTCCAGCGGGTGGGAGACTGAACCAGTGAAGCCAGCTTTGCCCTTGCAGCTCTTCACAGTGGTTGTGTTGGCGGGTCTCTGCTGGCTGGTTGAGCCTGGCCACAGCATCTGAAGCACTGTGACGGCGTGTAAGGGATACAGGCTTCTGCAGCTTGCTGCTCTCAGTCCATGCCTGTCTGCTTCTTGCTGTCACTTCAAGTCATCTTTACTATCTCCTCCTCACTTGCACTTGTCACCAAGCTCCCTCTTTCTGACGCTTGTCCAGCAAAAAATATAGAAGGTAACTTTATTTCCAAGACTTATATTTCATAATTCATCCTCCTGGCCTCACTCTCTAGCTTGTTTTCTGCCACCTTTTCCCATTGCCTTTGCTTGGGTTTCCCTAGATGGTCTCAGACTTCGTTGTTATCGTATATTTTTTTATCCAACCTATATCGAAAGCATCCTAACCCCACTTGCCGGTTGAACTCCATCTTTGCCTTCTCTCTTGTAACTCCATAAACATTCACCTCTCTCACCTCAACCCCCGCTGACCTACACTCTCCAAAGACCTCATAAAACCACGGCACATGTTTAGAAGATGAAGACAATAATATTCAAAAGGATTTTTTGTTTGTAGAAGTGGATAGGTGTCTACATCAGGGGTAAGAATGTACTCACAGTTGCAGGGTTTAAGGAGTGGACAAAACTCTACTGCAGTTTTTGAACACTGTTCAGGCTCTCTGCTGCTGCTGCAGCTGCTGGCTTTTTACAGTTAATTGTTGTGGATCACTAGCTCTTTTTCAGGAGACTTTTCAGCCCATTGTCCACCTTCTTGACAGAAGGTGAGGTGTGGGAAGGAGACTAAACATGGTAAAATATGGAAGAAAGAGCAATTTATTTGCCACAAGGAGCAGAAGAATGTCTTTCCACCATGGAGGCAGAGACTGTGGTTAATTCAGAAAATAATAATGAAAAATAAATAAGTAAATGAGGAAATCAAAGCCAAAAAACCATGACCCCAGACTAGGTCTGTTTTACTCAGAAGTTCTGATTTTTGCTCAGAACAATGAGTCTGTTGCAGCAAGAAAGCCTTCCTTGGTCCTTTGTGCTTCCTTAAATAGTAAAAACTCCCTTTATACGGCTTTGTGTTCTTCATTTATACTGTGTGTTACAATTTTTTTGTACTGTTCAACAGCTGGCAGTGGGTGACAGAATTCTAGAGGGTAAGTGCTATATACGATACCTAATCCCGTCTGTCCAGTCTTCCAGTCGTCAGTCATGGGTAGTCAGGCTTTATAGCTCTACTCATGAGCTCAGTGTGACTCCCAAACGATCAAGAATCAGAAGTTTTGGTCTCCTGTTCATTAAAAAAAAATGTAAAATGTGTTTGGCAAAACTCTAGATGAAAAATGAAAGGAAAGATTATTATAACTGTTAGTCGTATTCTCAGATTAAATCTGGGTTTAGTTCCTTTTTCTTCTATTTACTTATTTGTGTACAACAATCTTGGCAGAAGGCATTAAATCGTATGTAGGTTAATTAATGTTTCTGAACTGCTTTGAACATGAAGTGAGTGCCAAGTATTACTAATATTATGTGAGACAACATTACAATAAGCCGTGGGTTTCATCTTCAGTTTCTTTTATCATCCATTAATGCATAAGCTTTGTTTGGTTCTATATATAGATTGTACATATAATTATTTGGATTCACTACAGCTTGAATTCCTTTCCCTTCCTCACTGTAAAACGAGAGAGACATAAAATGTAAAGAAACAAACATTCAGAGAGGAGAACGTTCTTATCATGACCCATGACTGAAAGGGATACACAGGGATCCCCAAGCCCAGGGAAGAGAAGTGCAGTCATCTAACATGAAAAGAAATTAGTTTGTTTTAGAAAAATATGTATAATTAGGTTTTAAAAATATCAAGTTCTCCTTCTAATAAGCTGATCAACAATTTGATTATCTTCATTGCCTAGAAGTTGCACCTTCATTTTGTGCAAGCTCAAGTCCTGGACACCGCAGTTTCAAAAGTAAAGTTAAAATTACCTTGTTGCTTCCTTGTCTAAATACTTCTGCAAATTAATTAACTAACTCTTTGAAGATTCTTAGATGTGAATCACTACAGTCTGCATTTTGGAAAAAAATTATTTTTTCTGGGCAGCCCAGTATCCTCAACATTACAGACAGTAATTTTCTGTTCCAAAATAATGACATGACATTGATATGCCTTACAGCTTATTTACAGATGGAAATTCTGCTGAAAATGTTTGCCTTTTTCACATCATTTACAGATTTACCAACAACAGCTAGCAGTAGACCTGTACGTGCCCATAGATTTTACAGTTGTTAATGTCTTGGGTAAGTTCAGGAATTTCTATGGTTCTTTGGATATGTATAAGTTGCTTTTATTGTGACAGTGGTCAGACTGTTATAATGATATGACCCATTTATTTAGTAGTAGGAAATCGAAGTGGTCATTCTAATTCCTTTGAAGCTACTTTGAGGCTTGGATTGGTTCCCAGCAGTGGACGTTTTATGTTCTAAATAAATATTATTTCTCTTTTTGCTATCAGGCCTTATATCTTTCACGTGATGAACCTATCTGTGTACCTGCAGACTATAGAGTAAGGGCATTTCCTGGTAGGCTGGTATTCGGTGTGCACATGCGCTTGTCCAAAGGCATGGTTTGAACATTCTGATGGTCTGCTTCATGAAATAAAATTAGTTTGGTGTTTTTCCAAGGAAACATTTTTTTTAATCAGTCATGTTTCCTTTCCATGAAAACATTGACTTTTTGTCAGAATTAAGGAAAAATAACCCTATGAAAAACTTTTTGAAAAACTATTAATTTTTTTTCAAAATATTTTCATGGGCAGAGTTTTTTGATCAATATTAATATTAAGATTAATGTCTAGTTTTAGGAGACCAAATGCTAGAGCATGTGTCTAGCAGACTAATAGTGTCTGTGCAACTACAACTGTTTCCCTACCCAGGCTCTGAAAATCAAGGCCTACGTGGCTTTTGCCTCTCACACAAGGAGTTACTGAAGGGTTTAAGATGAAATCAAACTATATGGTGCGTTGTCCAAGCGTGTTGAAGCAAAAATATAAATGTGAAAACCCAACACAAGATAAATAAAATTAAATGTATCCAAAAATGATTAAAATACAAATAATGAATTAAAAAAAAAAATAAACATTTATCTTGTTAACTTGAAACTTAACTTGGGCAAAGCAGTTTCTTTTTAGTTTCCATGAACATAAGATTTTATGAGTACTGATATCAAATTACTACATACTATCTAAAAGTGCAACATAAGATATGTCTGGGCAGTCGGTAAGATGTCATTCATTATTGTTTCACCTTGGGGACTGGATATTCAATCTGAAAAAATAAACATTTCATGTATGCTCCATCCGTATGACAGGACCTTCTGTTATAGCTTCCTTTCTGATATATAGCTCCTACCTGATTCCAGCCAAAGGAAGCCCTATCAGATTCACCTAGGTTGTAATTTACTCCTAAAATACTCAAAATACTTTACTCCCTGGAGCTGCTTATTAGAAAAAAAAAGTTTTAAAGTATATTTTCCTGTGAAGTATTGATAAGTTAAGTGCTGCTTCTATTTTGAAAGCTCGATAAATGTTTAACATCATTTTTGTCTGACCTTGTGTGTTTATAAATTGTGTTGTGTCGATTCTTTTCCTCTGGCAGCATTGAGAAGTTTTGCTAGCAAAGGGATGAAAGAGGTCAAATTTTAATTCCGTGGCAATTTCCCTTCTTACCTATCACTTTCACAATCTTTATACTGTGCCGTTAAAATGCCGTGCTCTCACTGACTTTCTACTTATGTATGAAGGGATTCGGGCACCTCTCAAAGCTTTACTGATCAGAACACGTTAGGAAGGTGTTTCCAGCAGAACAACATCATCTGAACATGTCATACCACCTTTCTTCTCGCTGCTGTTGGAGAGCTGGTATTCCAGACCAAAAAGAAATCTCACTTTCCCCCTTGCTGGTTTGAGGATGCCTGTTGGCTCCTCTGCACCACAGCCTGCTGGGGAAGAGAAAATATTTAGCTAAGGAGAAAAATGCGGTGCGCCTGGGCTTTTCTTTAAACCCAATGAAAGAGTGAGGTCTGGTCCACTGAAAAATAATGGAGATACGGCTGAGCTGCTTGCATCCCTGTCATCCCCCGTGCTGGCAATGACAGACCAGGCTGATCTCTTAACTGCGAGGAGCTCCTGCCCTGAAACCAAATAACCCATAATATGGCAGAGATCCCGTCCAGAAAATCTAGCCTTGCATCTACAGGCTTTTAGCCTAACAATGTCCTTAATATTTATAGGATGAAGTTGTATTGTACTTTAAGCAAACTTCTGCTATCTAGTTTGAAGTTGCACCTGTATCTGCAGAAGCATTGAGGTGCTGAACTCTTTGGTAGGGGCTTTGCTTGTCTGGTCACATCAATCCTTCCTCCCATATTATTCTCTGCTCAGGTACCACCAAGGATGCACAACTGTGCCCAGGCAGGAGACTTCATAAAGGAAAACACGTGTCAGAAAAAGGTTAAAACTCCAGAACTGTTTGAGGCAAATGGAGAAGAGGAACTTAAACTAATGAGATAGGCCAAGCATTAATGGAATTTAGATAGACTTTTCGGAGAAGCTAATTGAATTGAATAAAGTACAAGTGGCAGCAACTTTAAAAAAGATTTAAGGATGATTTTTTTTTTTTTTTGTAAAAATATTAACAGGCCAACTTGCTAAGTCAAATAAAGTGAGAGATCTAAAAATAAGGGAAAAGCTTTTATTATTTCCACAATTTTGTAGTGCTTCACACTATCCATGCAATTAAGGTTAGAAGTCCTAACAGAGAGTCTGTTATCAGCGTGTTTGAATGTCTGAAACATGATATTAAGAAATAAACTATACTGTTTAGGTTTTTTTTCTTTAAATCTAGCGCAAAATGCAGAAATTTTCCATGAGATTTTTTAAGTCAGAAATTAAGGAGAGAAATTCCTCAAAAACCTGACCTGTATTTTAGATTTCATGCTACCAAACTGAGTGAGAATCACCATATTTGTACACAAACCTCAGTACAATCTGTAGAGCAAGTGAGAAACTCTGCATGAAAATCCCCTGCATTAAAATCCCTATTAAATTAGCTATTAAATTAATGCAGCAAATTAAAAGCCACTCTAAGCAGGTAGAAAACCCCAACGGCACTGCATCTGTGCGCGCTTTACTTCAGCCTAATACACTGTCTGAACATTGTACGGAGACGGAGTTACCAGCAGCAATTTCTGAGACGCTGAAGCTGTTGCAGCCAGTGGCCTGACACCAGGAAAAGACAGACACTGGAGTGGAAGGGATTTTGGAATATAATGGCAGCAAAGAGGCTAATAAATTGATTGTAAATGGTCTGTTTAGTGAGGTGAGCGAAACCAGGGATGGAATGAGAGCATGAAAAGCACGTCTTGTTCTTGCTTTTTTTTTTTTTTTACCTTGATTGAGAAAGACATAAACATATCTATCAAAATAAGTGGAGACAGTTCATTAAGATAAATTAATAGACAGTTCAAAATACAGCTTTGGATATTTTTCATTGAAATGAGCCAAATATGATCAAATACATAATATTTGATCTTGGAATTATATTTCAGGTGAGGGCAGCACGAGTATGAATTTAAACTAACATCTTTTCCTGACATGCTCCGACAGTGGGCTTACCTCCCTTCCAAGGGAAAACCAGTCCTTCGAAGGACAGCTTCCAGTAAACGCAGAAAAAAGTGGTGCAGGAGCATTACATTCCAAATGTAATTTATCTTATTTACGCACACACCATAGTTCTGGGAGAGGGGAACTACGCTGTACGGGGGCAAATGCTTCTTCCAGGGCTACCTGCCTGCGTGAGCAGAAGACCTCTTAAGACGTCTTAAGAGCCGAGACTTTGCCAGAGTGTCCCCCACTGCTTTCATTGCCTTCCCTGCAAATATCTCCAAGGACTGAATTTTAAATAGCAAAGCATAAGAATAATACAGAATATTTGCTTGTATTCCTACAAGAACATGCCGCTTGGTGATAGGAGTGGTAGGTATCTGTGTGCAGCGCTTCAGTATGCATCATTCCTGTGAATTTCCAGGAAATGTTTTCACCAGCATGTCGAAGAAAACTGAACGAAAGAGGGACATAAATGCCCTGTGCAGGGTTTTTGCCTTCTTTTTTTCCAGTTTGGATTTCAGGTGCCTTATAGGGAAAAATAAGCAGCAAAGAATATTTGGTTTTGAGGGTGAAAAAATGTTGCAGTGTATTGGAAGGAAGGATGTGGTTAAAACAAATGCCTAGCAGGCAGCAGATAACAGTTCTATTCCCAGATCTGTCACAAATGCTCTTTTTGACCTTGCACCAAAGCGTTTCCTTGCTCTGAGACCAGCTTCTCTGTAAAACGGGGGTGATAACAGTGCTTAACTACCCTTCCTGACAGAGGAACTGGGAAGTTTTTATTTATACTTGTTACGAGCTTTCAGAACCTGAGAGAAATTAAAATTTGATCAGTTTGGCCCTGCAGATTTAAGTCTTTCCTTCGAATGAAACATTTTGTTTATAGTATTAGGTTTATTTTGTACTGGGTATGTGTATTTTAAAAAATAACCAGTGTTTGCACAGATTTGCTCAGTTCTGCAAATAATTAGCTAACTCCATTACATGAAAATTCTGTTTTCTGCTCTAACAGTCAACCAAAAAAAAAAAAAAGAAAAAAAAATAGAATAACAGTTCTTCTACTTGTATATGACCAAGAAGTTTAATTTCTGATAGTACATTTTAACATTAGTAGTGTGATCCTGATGGGCTGTTAGGGAGAATTAGAGGAAAACAAAGATGCTTTTTGCACCTTTTAAAATAACTTAGAGGAATGCTTTGATTGTTTTTTAGAAATAAGCACACATAAAAAGTGGCATTTCCCTATTTCTCTTCCAATGAGTTCTGGAGCTGAGAAATCCCCCAGGCAAGACTTTCAACTTGCTTCCTTCCATCACAGAGCAGAGAAGCATTGCTGAGGCCTGCAGAGCCTTCCAGCTTGTTTGAAGACGGAGAAGACTATTATCTGCTATGATTCAGCACCCATTGGACAAACTATCTCACCCTTTTCTGGCTTTTCGATACGTTTTTTTTAGCCCTCGTCCTTGAAACCGTGTCCCAAACAGGTCAGCCAGGCTTAGGAGTCTGGCCCAGCAATGCTCACCCTTAACTGAAGTCATGTTTACACATAATATCTGTTTAAATTATGAAATGCCTATTGTGAAAACAATAGACATATTCAATCAGTGTATCCCAGAACAAATGAGAGAAATATTCCAGAGCTCCTATCAGAGCTTAATAGGTATAATTTTGCTAGCGATATGGTAATACACAGCAGCTTTCCCCGGACGGCTGTGTAAAACAAAGAAGTGGTTGTCAGCCTTTCAGAATCAGATGTTAATGATATTTCATGTCTTTGTTGAGTCTGTGGAAAGCAGCTACTGCACCTAAAAGGGAAATGACTTCCATACCAACCTCCCCCAGCCAAAGTCGTTCAGATTGGGAAAACTGGATGAGGTCCATATTTATACTTCAGAAAGAGGTGTAAAAGAAGATTTCAAGACAGTATTGACTGAGCTGTCTCCCAGTCTCTTTACCCGACGTTATATCTTATCATTGTGATGAAAGTTTTTAGTTCAGTGTATTACGGTCTTTTTTTTTTTTGTCTTTTTTTTTTTCTCTTTTTCTTTTTTTCAAACATATACGAGGAAAGAATGTAATGTAAGCAAAACTCCAATGTGTTTCTGGCAAATGAGGAGTGTTTTCTACATCTCGTATATTTTTGGAAGTGTTTGAATCCAAAAGTAATACGTCTTCCAAATCGGGAAGAAGGCTTTTTATTAGACTGATGCCTGCACACAGCAGAGAGAGGGTTGTCTGCCCCAGCACTGCAGCAAGCAGGGACTGGTGCTCTGTCTGAGCTAGTCTGGAAGATTGGAGCCAGTCAAAAGAAGCGTTTCTGTAGCTTTATTGCTGCAACTTCATTTTGCTGTACTACTGTATGTCTTCACTTCTGCAAACTTTCTTTCGTTTGTTTTAAGAAGAGGTCTTAATTCCAATGCAAAATCCATCCAGAAAGCAGGGCCCCTCAGCACTGTATTCCAGCTGGTGGGGATTAGCTTAGTCCTTTTACCGGATACGTATCATTTTAATCTTAAGCCTTTAGACACTGTACAACATACTATTAAGTCTGTTACCAAATAAAACACTAAAAGGCTGATTCACTAAGGGTTACACACCCTTTGCAGGGAAAAAACCTAACATTTACAAAGGGATAACTGCCAAAAATCACTTAAATTTCATGTCTTTCCTATTTACTAAATCCCACATCCACCATGTGTACAGTAACTTCCTTCAGACATGCCCCTGGGAGAAGTGCAAGTCAAAATAAAGGGGAAGTTGCCCCCCTGAAATGTGTCCCTAGCTCTAAGGAGTGATTTATATTGGTTCACATCAGAAAATCTGAAAAATGAAAGTTAAGTTGTTCAGGAATAAAATGAAACCTTCCAGAAAGTGTGAATCATGTACTTGACTTCTATGATAACGAGTAATACATTTCCCATAGGAGTTAGTGGTTAGGGTATGAAACCGGGACTTTAGCAGACTAGGGGACTCATTTGCTAATGATCTTGCGCAAGTGACTCTGACTGCAGTTTCTAACGTGGGTGCTTAAACTGAAGCGATATTGCAGTGCTTGGTTATTTGGGGAAACATGGGTGACAGAATCAGTGGACCCTGGACCGCTTGCTTGGGCTGTTAATAGCAGATGCAGATGCCTGACTTCACTCCCTGTGGAGCTTCTTAAATGGTGTTTTATCTGTCTGTCAAGGGTGAGGCAAAAAACCACTGATATTTATAACGTGCCTTGGATGAAGGGAGCGATCTAAATGCAAACTACGACAGCCAGTGTTTACTGGCTAGCCTCTTGTTCTGACACAGGCTCAGAAGTATCTCACCACATCATTTTAGCCAGTCATTTGAAGTTAATCACTATAGCTTGTCGTGCTAAATTGGTGCCTGTGCTTATGGGACCATCGTAGGGCACGAATGTCACCTCGGAAGGTCGTTAGGTGTGGCTCTGGCAACAGCACCGTGAATGAAAGGGCATTGATAGCCTGTGTCCTACTGCTCGGGTGATACAAATGATTTAAGTTTTCTTCCAGGGGATCGGATTGTTGTTTTTGTTTTCAGTAAGAAATAACTCATCTGTTTTGGAAAACATTGTTTAATGTATAATGGAATATTCCACTGGCACTGACAGGCAGAGCTGCGCCATGCCAGCCAGCCCCGGAGCTCGACTGGCCGGGGTGACGGCAGAACAGGGCGCAGGCATCCCACCGATGCTGCCTGCAGTGCCCCCCGACTGCCATTGCCCACAGTCCCGCCTGTATGAAAAGAGTTTGTTCCTGGGCATGTTGGTTAGGAAATTTAAAAACCTGAATGTGTTTTCTGTTAGTGGATAAACCAATATAACATAATAGCATATAGAATTCACAAAGCCTTTTTGCATTCAAGATATTTGAGTAAGATAAACGGTAAAATCACCATATGCATTAAGCCCTGGGATACAGCGCTATTAATCCTGTTGCACAGATACAGAAGTTGAACTAGAGGCAAAAATTTTTGTCTGGGAACTGAAGTAAAGACTTTTGTCTGGGAATTGAGGTAAAGATTTTTGTCTCAGACAGGATTATAATTCAAAGTTTTTATTTAGTAGCCCTACGTTCAGACCATGCAATTCTCCCTAGCTCAGTTTTGTTGCAAGGGTCTTGGTGTCTTCATTAAAGACCTAGTTTGAGGGATCATATGATTTTTGTTAAAATGTCAGTATTCATATATTGAAGAAAAATGTTTCGAGGCCATATATTGTGGGAAAGATCTGTAAATAAAAAAAGCATCGCTCATATGTAGCCTGAAGGCTCCAAGGACCACTAGACAATGTAAAAAACAATCAAAACCAAAATGTGCTTGTTTATGTAACAGTCATGATTTCAAAGAGAATTTTGTGATTTTAGGGGATCCAACTCATGATTTTTCAGTACTTGGCCTTGGCAATATTGTTAGCCTGCAGTGGAGACTTTGCATCTGATGACCAAGTTCCCCTGTCACTTCACATACAATTAGTTTATTTTGGAGGATCATCAGATACAAGTTCTGTTACATGTTAACAGCATTGCCAAGCTCAAGGATTCAAAAATCATGAGCCAGTTTATTCTACATGTCAAAGCGATTAGTGAGAGAAAATGCAACAACAACAACAACCCAACAAATGCTCTTGATATTTATTCCGTTGTCTCCTCTCTATGAGGCCTTCAACAATGCCATGGTTCAGTACCACCATCAGAAATAGCCTATTTATCTTCCAGGATGAGAAAGAACTCTGAAGTCTAATGACAAAAATATGGGCCTTGCCCTGTAGTATCCATAAGCTGGTTTTTTTGGGGGGGGGGATGCAGCGCCGGGCATTTACAAACAGAACCAGTCTGAATAGTCTTTTTAACTGCAGAAATAGGAAGAGCAGCACCTAGGAACCTCCATCAATGTCTGACTATATTTATAAAAATGCCATTAGGGGGAGCTCTGTAATAGACTTAATGTCAGTGTTTTGCAGCTTCCTCACCTTAAAAACCACTACCTTCACTTTTTCTTATTAGTAGTAAACAAATGGCGTTAATACATTAGTCTTTATGGTACGTACACCAAGTTCTTCACCACCACCATTGAGACTGGCAGACACGATGGTAGTGAAGTTGCCGTAAAGACCAATGCAGAATACAATGAACAATGTCAGAAGAAACGAGGTAAATTAAGTGGATTCTCAGATAGAAGTTCCTGGGATTAGCGGTATGATTCTGCTGTTTTCTTTGAAAACTCCATTCAATTGCGGAGTCTGCTGAAAGTACTTGTGGCCCTTAAATGAGGTACCATTTTGAAGAAATCATTCCTTTATCACCAAAATCTGTTGCTAAAGAGGTTCTACTTGTCCTACTGTGTGTTTCTCAGGGAGGCCTCCATTCAGCTGAAGTCCCCTCTGCTCTGAAATGTCCTCTATTGAATCCTATTATGTGAAAGAGAATTACACCTAATATGTATGTGATACAACATGTGATGTAGGATGCAATATGTTACATCAGTCACAGATCCAGCAGTCAGATGCTGTCTTTCTTCATATAAGAAACACTGGCTCTTATTTTTAGAAAGCTAGAGTGTTTTTTGGCTTGCTCCGAAGTGCGGAACTTAGAGATTGTGACTTGGAGAGCTCTGTATGACCTGTAAAGCTGCAAAAAAGAATGGGGACCCATAGCAACTTGGATTTACACTCTAAAATAAGATGCAATAGTGGATAACAACAAAACAGAGAGCCACAATGATCTCCATTTCCTCTATCTGGATGAATAAATCCCACATAGCTAGACAAGATGCTGGGATGAACCAGTATTTTAGTATATCAGTGGTTCAGAGTGGTTCAGACTAATGGAAAATGTCCAGTTTTTCTGAAGGATAACCAGGGAATAAATAGTTAAACAAAAAAAAAACTTTACCCCAAAATCCAAACAGCAGTTTGGCACAGTAAAAACAAATTCATTGGTAAGATTAACTGTGTTTAAGCTAAAAAGTGCTTTCAGTTTTTAATTTGGCTTATTGTTCGTATAGATCAGAGTATGGGAGAGCCTAGGAATTAACTCTTCATACTGTTTTTTATGCTGACTTGAGGCACTTCTTAAGTACTTTTAAAAATTTGCACAACACTCCCTCCGTTGCTCAAAATTCGATGTGAGTGAACTCTAATGAATTCATTCCCAAAGAAATAGATTCAAGTCCTTGCTGCGCTATTGCCAGCTTCTGTAAAACTGCCTGGCAAAGAGCGTGCAAACAGTTCATGCAACATTGCTCTGGCCCTTTATACAACAATGCCCACATTTAAAATAGTAAACTTTCATCTCCTTTGTACCAGGACAAAGTAGGGAGAATAGAGATACAATAACGTGAATACTACCTCAGAAGAGGTGAATATTCTCAGAAGAACGCCTTCTGAGAAGCACATTCTTCTCATGGTGGAGATTCTAAGGGTTTGGATGGCTTTCGCTCTGTTGATCCTGGGACACCAAGGTCCTAACTAAGAAATAGGCTTCCATGAAACCCTACAAGAAGTCAGTTACCGGACCTTTAATTTCTGTCATTTCCAAAAATGTAAAAAGCAGCGTAAACTGTTCTACCTGGTCTTTTTGCTGGGATATGAACTTGGTCCCAGCGTATACTGCTTCATTTTGTTGATATCTCTTCTGCTTTCTCTCTGGGACATTACTACCTTCAGCACGCTGTTTGCAAGGCTGGATCGTGAGCTCCTTGGTGCACGGAACCTGCCTTTCTCTATTTGTATTTTAGTTACTAAGAGAGCCCATGAATGAAAAGTGGTGATGAATATTACAAGAGTACTGAAGTACTTTTTGCATTGTAAAGGGAATGACATTTGCCTGCCTCTTGTAGATGTTGGACCATTTATGGCAGAGTTAAATGCGTTGTATCCCACCTAAAGGAGAACTACTGCAGGAAGCATCTCCAGCCTAGCAGAAGTCCTGATTATTTCTCTCTTGAACTTCCTCTTTGCCCCATGCAGACAATAGTCTATAATAAAACTGTTGCAAAACCGTGAAATTGCAATAAAGCCACCCAAACTGCCAGAGCAAACAGACCTTTATTCCAGTGAGGCCAGGACTGTCTGCAGCCTCAAGGCCGGGCCAGCTGCATTGAACGGTGGAGGAATCAGATACTGACTGCAGCTCTGAAGCTTACAGTTATGTCCTTACGTTAAAAGTTCTGAAAACAGTCACTTGTTGGCACTTGGAACTGTTGTATTTTAAGGCTGCACCAAAAAAAAAGAATGACTTTATTTCTTCTGGATTAGAGGAAATTATGAGATGATCAAAATGAACTGATTTCTTCCCCCCCCCTGCAGAATGCTAGATGTGTTTGTCAACACAGAAATCCTCAAGATTAGGATATCTGAAATATTTGTTAAGTTATTTGTAAGATTTCAGGGTATGGGGGCTGGCAGTCCAAGAAGACCTTGCTTAGAAGTATAGCACAAAGCAGTGCTTTGATCCACCTCACCAATGTGGAGGAGTGGGTCTATTTGCCCAGAAAAGTTTCAGTATGCAACTGTTTGGTTTTGTGCAACGTAGATAAACCTGGACACACAACATCCAGCCTGTTATGCATACGCTATCATGCTCAAGACCTTACTCACCTACTTTACTTTGAGGTTACAGTAGGCATCAGGATAGACCAAAAGATGATGTTCTTGTGATCTAAAGTATTTGGAACCTGAAACTGAGCCAGTCATGATTCTTCTTGAAAGGCATGAAATGGGGCTGAAGACCTCTAGGAAAACCATGGGAGCTTAAGTTGAAGGCTCTTCTGGAAAGGTCTTGCAGTGTGTTCCTCACCACAACTGAAATAATGAGAGAGAAAAATAGGTGAAGGCAGTAAACGGAGTTTTCTTCACTACTGTTGGAACCATGAACCATCAGAGAAGAAAGACAGGAGCGATGGAGAGAGAGAACCGATGCAGTGAGAATGAGCATGCCCAGGACACACTGCCTGCGTATGTCACCACCACTGACTACTGAGGAGATGCACACTAAAAAGTACTAAACAGGCTTTAGTTTAAATGTTGGCCCAGAAGCTAGAAGACACAAGAGAAGGATGTGATGACAGAAGCTTCACGGCCTGTGGTGAATAGGTGAAGGCGCCTCAAACTGAATTAGGAGATTCAGTAAGAGAAAGCTGGATACAGTAACCTCTTGAGATCTCCACCATCAATTTCTGTCAGTAAGGAATTTGTGGCCAGCAGAACTGGGAGGTCATTCTGGAGGGTGCATGATGCTCCTGCTAGAGCTAGTCACTCAAAACCCTGACTTTAGGGAGTATCTGCCTTAAGTCTTGCAAGGTAGGCATGATAATCTGTGAAAAAGGTGTGTCACAAATATATTTGCAAAATTCAGTAGCTATTAATTACAAGAAAAAAGCAAAATAACTTCCATGCCTTCTGCCTCTATCCAAAATACACTTGAGGGTTTGAATATCTTTTTGTATTCCAACTCCAGATTCTTTTAGGAAGACCTCTGAACTGCTTGACTGTTATTGATTGGTTCCTTATATACTTTGTGGTAAAGGGTTTCATGACTAAATGATCTCTAAAGTTAATAGAAATCCCTGTTCCTCCAACTTTTTCCTGTTGCTGTCTGTTGCCAATCAGAAGTCTTGAATCCACGTTGATTTAGCTCCAACTAAGAGAGAGAAATAAGAACATTTTGAAGTTAAAATTTAAAAAAATTAGCTTATGCCATGAGACATGTGACAAGTTGAATCTCAGAATATTCATATCTTGGTCACCAACATAGCTGCTGTAAACAGGAGTCCAGAAGAAGACAGAAGATGGATTCAGGCTGGAATTTAGTCTAGCTGCTGATACAGTCTAAATTGCAGCAGATGAAAGAGACAAAAAGAGGAGTCTGCAACATTAGAAAATGATTATGGCAAACCGTCTTTTCTTTTTTTGAGGAATGAGAGAGGAACAAATACTGCACAAGTGTGATCAAGGTTGTCCAAGAAGTGAGGTACACACTTTGAGGGGAAAAAAATGACTTCAGCAAAATTCCTATAGAATCCTTGAGTGGAAACTGAAATTGCTGTGATATCAACACCACCCACTTTCCCCTGGGAGATTTCTGCTCCACGGAATGGGCTGGAAGGTCCTGTTTTACATGTCCTTGTAAACGAATCTGGATTCTGTTCTATAAAGACCACAGCACTTGTTCCAAAAATATACCAGCCTTTGAGGTAGCTATGGGAGCAATTCTGCAAAACTATTTTAGAGGAGATATACTGACCTAGTTAGAAGGATCCTTTTACTAGGTTTTGAAAGTATGGTCAGTATTTCTGTGAACATAAGTAATTAATTCAATGAATGCAGTGGCTAAACATCTTTATTTTTGTGGAATGCGACACTGGATTTTTGTGGGATTCATAGTTGGTCTAAATCTCACGTTTCATACTGCATGCAAATGGGTTTCTTTTGCATATGATTTGCAAATGGCATAACTGTTATGCGTAGACATGCTCAAAAATTCACCAGTACTAACATTCCTTCTAGAGAGTAAAAATCCCAAACAATTCCAACCACAGTTGTCTCATCAGTGTTAGTTTAAAATTCAGTACTTTGTGCAGGCAGTAGAAAATTTGTTTTTAGGAACTTTTTTTGCAGAGATAAATTTATAAAATTCTCTAACTAATCACTCAAAAACTTTATTGAATTTCAAACATTTTTGAAAAAAAGCCCATCAGAAAATGTGAAACACTATTGGTGAGAATTTGAAAATGAGTAACATTTATTTCAATCTTTCTGATCAGATTTTAAAGAATTAGAATTTTCAGGAAATACTAGCCAAGCTCTGAATAGTGTCTTGTAGGGATTAATCCAATGAATAAAGTTATTTGTTTTAATTAACAAATTGGAAATGCAGAAATTTCTCATACTTCCACAGGACTGCTTCTTCTAATTTCTAAAATCACACTGTTCACTGATATGCTTTTAAAGATAATCATCATTGTAATAAATGTAATTAAACTTGCCAGCAACCTTATGTTATGTCAGTAAAAATATATGTTCTTTGACCAAGCCGCCAGTCCCATTCAATTTTAACTTAGAACGTCAAATTAAGAGGGTATTGTGGGCTGGGAAGAATATGTTTTCCATGTAAAGATTATTTTTATACCGCAATGTTTACTGCTTGAATAAAATAATGTAAAAAGCATTTCACAGAATGGAATTTCAAAGTTCCATCTTCTCTACTATTTGCGTGTGAATCAAAAAGCCTGTATGCCTGCTTTTCCATTCCACTGCACCCTCAGTAGGGGTAAATAAATCAAGAAAACTTTGAATGTCAGCAGAGCTTTAGAGATGATAGCTCTTGTATTCCATTTTTTTGGTAGATGCAGGCAGTGGGATCCTGACTTTAAGAACTGGTTGACCTGTAATCTCTATGTGGCTGTTCTCGGTCTTTTAAGTATTTCAGACAGAAGTATTCTGAATAATTTGATAGGGTAGAGAGATGTCAAATGCGGCTTTCTTCTTCATCATGATCGGAAAGGTCTGATGTGTTATTGATTAGATTTATACAGGATTTGCTGGGAAGTGAGGCATCTACTGAGCTATTCACCCTGCCAAAGTACACGACCGGATGGCTCTCAGGTCATGTTAGGCATGGTTGTCTGAAAATAACTTCCCTTCTTTCTTGGATTTTTGCAGGCATGTTTCTAAGTTCTAGTCAAAAAAAGTCCAGGGACATGCAGTACAAAGGATCTTACTCACTCATACTCACTTTCCCTGAAAAAATACTATCTTGAGCAAACAGCCTCATAAGAATACACTAGAATGAAATCTCTTTCTAAGAGAAAAGTCTGGGTGTGAATGGATAGAGGTATCGATAAAGTCGGACTGCTAAAAGCCAGGTCTGGAGTGATTTTGACGTTGCTTTCATTTCCTGTCCTGGCCTGAACAGTCTCTCCCTTTTCTTTCTCTTCTTCTTTTGTCTCAAATATCTCACATACATAGATTTTACATCAATGTAATTGGCTTTGGTGGCCTAAGTCCCCTGGTGTCTGTAAATTTGGTTTAAGATTTATGAGGTTGCAACTAAGATTAGAAACTGGATTTGAGAATAGCATATATCATGCAGAGATATGAACGGATTCATTTCTCAAGAAAATTAGATGGCTGAATTGAAAATGTTTTCTTCTGCTGCTACAGTAATAGAGAAAGGGGGTTGGTATGCTCATTCAAAATTATGGCCTCTAAACCAAATCTTTAATATATTTTTCAATACATGATAATTTTATCTGTCATCACTATCAAATAGCTTTAATGTTATTCACTTAACATCATTCAAGAAACAACTTAACTAACGTCTCCGACAGAGAATTCGTCTTCTGTTATTTCTCCAGCTGTATTTTCCTTCTTACAGTCCCCAAAATGACTCTAGCGCTGACTCCTCCTACTAAATTACAATATCCAAACAATTTAAATTAGTATGTCATGAGATTGGAGTCATTTTGTGTTTGACCTAATTATTAAAATTACTTTCTGAGAACTAATGGCATAATTACTCTTATAATTAGTAAAATAAAGAACCTGTAACTGCTCAGACTGGGAGCAGCTGATATGATCAAGCTTTAAATTGAAAAAATCCAAAATTTTCTTGCCCATCGTCTGTAGCTCAGTACTTTTCAAAGAGAAGGCTGATACATGCCTGCAATGACTATGTTTAAACAATTAAATCTTGTCTCCACCTTAGCATTTGATTCATTACTCACTGATGAACCTTTGTCCCTACTTGCCTGTTACTGGGAAAACATACAGCAGCGTCTACTACAGATACCAAAACATACTTGCCGCGGCACTAGTGATACTGCCCTGTGATAAAACAGGTATGGTAGGCTAAGTGAAACTGGAAAAAGGGCTTGAGTAAGAGGCTGACCTTCGCCGGGCAGACCTTCGAGCCAGGCAGCCTGGGGCTGCTGCCTGCAAGAGCCCTTGGGCACCAGCATCAGGCACCACTTCCCAGCAGCCCCTCTCACCAGCACCAATGTGTGCCTCTTCTGGGAGCAGAGGCGGTAAAGATGGGACTAGGAGTTTGGGGATCTTTGCTGTCTACCTTTTTTCTCTCATCCTTTCTCCTCACGCTTCCTATGCCATCAGAAAGAGAAGGCTGCCCACCTTGCTGATGCCCTCTGGGACCTTCTTGCATGAGCAGGCGCTGGGGAACACGATTTGGAATATGATCTACATATACAGAGTGCACATTATGCCCCTTTGGTACAATTTCCCTCTTGAGAAAATACATCTCTGGTGTAATTGTTTGGCTGGTTTGATGATGGATCACATAGGCATGTTTGTCCCTCAGATTAGACAGACCTTCAAGGAAAAGTACATTTCCATTTTACTTACTGCGTATTACACCTATTCTAGAAGACCTTTCATGTTCATTTCTAGCATAACGCAATATGCAGACATTTTTTATTATTGAATGAATGGTGGAATCCCGTTCTGGCTGGATTGCGTTTATAATCTATTTATTTTGTTAAGCAATCAGTCAGCGTATACCTCTAGTATTATAGAGGTATTGCTCATTTTGATGCTGAAGTTCCTGGGAGCTTCAAGTGGATGGCATTATGTTTTGCAGTAATTTTCTCTTGATTTGCAGCCCCGCAATGCCAGAAAATGCGTTTTGAATATTCAGTTTTATTTCAGCAGGAAAGAAGAACACCAAGCCATTGCGTCAGTGTTCAATTAGAGTAAACAGAATATCTGCTCATAAACATTTTACTGTGTTAATATTTTGGGCTGAATATTCATTTATCATGAAAACTATGCGCATCTTGGCGTTGAACACATGTGATTCAGACAAATCCATACTGAATGACAAAGAATTATGCTGTGACCGACAGAGGTATCCTGCACATCTTGATTTGTACATAAATTATTCAAGTGTCAGCAACAGAGGTTGCGACATCATACAAAGAGTATAAAATCCCCAAGCAAGACAGTGGAAATTCTGTAAATACACTGTCTTTTCTGTTAGTACCACAGAAATTATTTCCCAAAAGGTGTATATAACTCAAAATGGGCTTGGATCCTCCTAAATGCGTGACACACGTTTTTCTCCTGTAGCTGACTTCAGTCAAACATAAAATGACTGACAAATACAGAAAGCAAAATGAAAGCCCCATGCAGAATGAGGTGTTTTACCCATATTATCATTTAAAGGAAGAATAAATAACAAATGTACAAATAAGTTGGTAATTTGCATTTTCTTTTCATTCTGACGTCTTGAATAAGACATAAAAAGTAAACGCTTCTCGAAATTCGAATTACAAAGCAATTGTTACCCTACTTAATAATTAAAATATTTTCTGCATCCAAAACATGCAACAGAATACGTTGAGGCCTGCACCATCATAAACAGAGGTGAAATTCTGTTGGACATGAAAACAAAGAAAGGTTGCCAGGAGGCTGAACAAAGATGAGGGTCTCCAGACTATTTAAAAATATTGGCGTTTCAACAGACCAGACAGGTTAGGTGGTTCTCCACCACTGATCGAGGCAGGGGCTGGAAGAGGACCTGAGTTTCCTGCCTTCTCGGGGTCTGTGTTGCCATCACAGGAGCAATCTTCACGGAAGAACTATTTACGGTTAGTGCTAAAGGGTCATCCTTTGCTGCGGGGACTCAGATCTTGACCACGTGTGACCAAATTTTAATTTGCCACTGGTGTTTTTCACAAAGGTGGAAAGCTATGTAAAAAAGTGCACAAATATAGCTCCCTCAACTGTGCTGTGGAATTCCGGTAATTTTAGCCTTTATTGTAAAATGGTTTGTTTCTGAATCCAGCCTGAATCCAGCCATTTTAAGGTTGATCTCTACTGCATTGTCCTTAGTTCACTAGGTATATGACATATAAATATTGGAAATAGGAAATGTGAAGGAAATAAATACTAAATTTCTCCGCACTGTGAAATCTGTATCTGTTATGGGCAAATTAAAAAAAAGACATGCCTCGAAAGAAGACCTTTGTCATATTTACTGTTGTGCTTAACACTTTGGGTGTATCTTTTTTTGCTGCATTAAGCTACATTAAAATCCTACATAAATCCATAATCATACAATACAGTTGTAAACCTAAAAATTACCAGGTTTATTTCATGTTGTCATGGACTGTTAAAAATGACCATTGTTATTAGATGTTGGATTGGAAGGAGAATGCACTTGGGGCCTTAGTACAGCATTAGCTTATCAGAGACACGCACAGCTGTTTTCGCTAAGAAGGTAACCCTTAAAGCCAGGCATGGAAATAGAACTTAATAAGCAAAATAAAACAAAAGCTACAGCATTCTCATTTTTTAAACAAAATCCAGGTAGCCTTTTCAAGAGGCCATCAAAGCTATAGGTACTCCTTTTTAAACTATCATTGAACTTTAGACTTTTAATTAAGATCAATCTTACTGATTGCAGTAATAAAGAAAAAGGAAGACAAACAGCACTTAAATGATAGTGCTTCCGACTTCCAGCTGGAGTAATAAATACATATAAACAGCATATTAAAACAGCAGATACTAGAGATGTGCTGATGTCAGATAACGCTTCAGATCTACTCCTTCAAGAACTTGCTGGAGAGATTAGGAAACTTGTCACCTGTCACTGTCGGCCATGCTCCGTGCCACCTCCACTCTCTGCTCCGGGCTACACAGGTCCAGGAATATCTACCTGGATTGAATAAAGTGCCTCAGTACTTTTCCTGAAAAATTTGTGGTTTTAAACTTTAAACAAGTTTTATATGAATGTTATACTAAAAAGCATGTTAAGAACCATGCCGTTGACATTCATCAGTAATAAGAAGGATTAAATGAGCTTTTGTAACTAGGATAATAATGTTTGTTTTACGTGGTCCTTGTACAGCATCTTTTCCTTGACATCTGAACGCTTCCAATGATTTAAAAAGGATCTCATGCTTCCTTTCCTTCCTATCCTCTTTACTTTTCAACAAAGAACTCCCTTGTTGTTTCTGTTCCTGTTTCACTCTGCGTGTGAAGGAGTGGAAATGCTGTGTGCCTCAAACCTGTCAGAAAAGTTCATGTCACCACAAGGAGTTTGACATTTGGATCCCAAAACCACTGCACCTCCAGTCACGTCTTGCAGGAAGGAGGCTCATTGTCTGTGACCAGCTCCTGCCCATCTCCAGCACTCAGGGTATTCCTTCTGTTCCTCTAAAGCTGAATTTAGAGCAGCTCTCCCTGGGAGAATATAGTCACAAAAAAGAGAGCTACCCTAGTCGCCCTGAGCCACTTGCAAGGAAGGTTTTAGTATCTGACTCAATGATGTTTCCAGCTTCCCATGCGTGACCCTATTAGGTAAAAGGGAGATATTATGACCTACATGGTGGCCAGTACAGCGTAATGATGTATCTGTATCATCATGATGATACAATAGCACTACTTGCCTGCAAGGGAGCCAAAGAGCTGTACAGAGGTGCTGATGCCAGCAAAGGGTGGTAGGGATAGGTGGGCTGGAGAGAAGAGCTGGAGAGAACTACTGACAGTTCTTCTTCCAGGAGTTATTCATAAGAAACTCAGTGGTGGGTTCAGATGTGGTGCACCCTGTTTCCACCCAGTGAAATCCATTGAGGAGTAGTTTACATTTTAAACTCAGTAGCTTGGATCCTCTTCAGGCTGCGGGTTAGAATTTCAGAGGTGATCAAACCAAAATTTGCTGGTTGTAAAAATATTCTGTTTCATCATCTGCAGGGAAGAAATTGACTGTTTCCAAACGGAAAATTTATGTAATGGTAGAAGGGACCAGATAAGGAACAGACAGGTGGGAAGAGTTGTCCACAAGTGAAAGGAAATGAAGAGGATTTGGGCAGAGAGTGGGGCACAGTTCTGTCCTCCCCACCCTGTGGGCAGGAAGAACTGCAGACAGCAAAGGTTAATGCTGCTGTTGTCTCACTGCTCCCCTTTTTCACTCAAATTAGAACGATTTCTTGGGTACTACTTCTCATTTCTTTCTCCAGGAGGGTTGTCTAAAAGCCACATGAGGCAGAGATTTCATGGGAGCTTTTTGGTTACTTAGAGTTTCCACAGGGCTTGGAGAAGTGAACGCTTCCAGATACAGAAAAGCGTGTAGGATGAGTTTAGTATCGCTGTGAATGGTTTCTGAGCATTCTTATCAAACACACCCTGGCAGGTTTCACAGGCTACAGCAGCCAGAGCAGCAGAACAGCTATCGTATGGTTCTGAATGGGTGGGACTAGAAAGAGTTTTTTGACTTTAACTTTTCCCTTATGAATTTTACTTTAGTTTTACATGCATAAAATTATGTTTAAAAAGAGAGTATATTTAATTATAGATGTATTTAACCAACACCTAATAGAGATTTTTGCATAGACAAGACACTTCCACCACAATCTTTAAAATACACTAAAAATAAAATATGCTTCCAGTACTTCAAAACCTGCTCAATAATGAGTGTTTAAAATGTACCTTTCTCACTTATACAGATGGAATTTTGTATTAGCTATCGTACATTTAAATATGTGCTTTTCCCCCAGTATCAGACAGCCTGCATAGATGGCTCTGACTGTACACACGTTTGCCAGGAACTGAAGGTTTGGGCGGTTGAACTTTCCTCCCAATCCACGTGGAGAGCAAATCCCATCTTCCCAATAGAAGGATCAGGCAGAAATTCCATAAGCACAAACTCACGAATACCCTGTGCAGAAATAATCCACAGAGAGGGCTGTTTGGCTCTTGCTGCATTCTTAGCTGGTCAATCACAATAGCGCCAAAGATTTCTTGCCAACTCTCACACGCTTCTCTGACACAGCTTCTTTCACATTCTTGCTCATTTTCCTCTTATCTGCTATCTAAAAAACCTTAAGGAAACTCACAGAGGGGAAAAAACCCTCTATATTTATTCAAATAACATTAAAGCAAGGGTGGAAAATGCCAAGTCTGGACTGCAGCATAAGCAAGGCAAGTGACTATTTAAGGCCTCTGGGGAAGCCTCAGCAGTTCTTCAATTTAGTTCCCAGCTCTTTTATGGCGTGCCTCCCAAACTCACTGTGATTTACTCCTCTTTTTTCTAGCTCCTCAGAAGTCCTCTACCACAGTACCAGAGGATAAGAGAGAGGTCTAATTAAATGTATATTTTAAACATATTTTTATAGACTTGTTCGTTCATTTTTAATTATTATTCCGACTAGCAACTGAATTATCCTTGACTGCTTTCCATTTTATGATCACTCCATGCTTTATAGAGTCTGTTGCTGTGAGCCTGGCAGAAACAGGCACCAGTTCAGAAGGTTTCTTCCATGGATTTGAGACTGGATTGCCTTTATTCGGTATCCTATTACCTCAGAAAAAGTCCTTTGAAACCTGTGATGTAAACCTGATTTAACCTGGCATGAGAGCTCTTGAGAGCCACATCTGGTGGTCAGAGGTCTTCCTCCTGCCCCTTGCAAGTGTCAATGTTCTGATCTCAGGTATTCATCCACCTTGGCCATCCTGCTCCTCAGACTGAGGGGACAGAGAAAGCTCAGCCCAAGCGTGGCGTCTCATAGAATCATAGAATGTGTTGGGTTGGAAGGGGCCTTTAAAGGTCATCTAGTCCAACACCCATATGGCTGTGACGGGTCCACTGAGGTGCATTCCAGGGCGGTGGAGTGCTCCCATACAATGATGATGAGGATAAAAAGGGTGGGCCCAGAAGAACAGAAGATGTGATCATCACAGTCTATAAGCCATACACACAAGGCTCTAAGAGCCCCAACCCAGGCATCAACTCTTGCTCCTGGAACGAATGACCCCTTCAGGGAATGATGCTGTAGAGGAGGGATATGAAGTGTGCAGGGTTTGGGCTGGCCAGGACATGGGCTCATAATATAGATGCTTTTGCAAGATTAATATATGCCTGTTTTCTTGCCAGCTCTGCAGAGTGCCAGAATTTGGCCCTAAACATTTAATGAAACCATTGAGATTTATAATCAGAAAAAGCAGAAAAGAGAATAGGAAAGGGAGGAGGGAAGAGGAAGAGAGAAAACTGTACAAAAGGCATCTGATTAAACCAGTGATAATTACTGATATAGTTCCTCTCTGAGCCAGGATCACACTTCAAAATAAAAAGTGGAAGATAATTTTGTTAATAATTTTAATCAGCTTCCTTTTCATGAAGGATCAGAGAACACTAATAGATGGTTTTCTGAAAGACAGATGATTTGTAACACCATCAACCCAATAACTGAAACAAGAGACTTATTCTCTATCCCATTTGTCTGAAGTAACGGGTTCCTCCAGAGGAGGAACAATAGACAGAGATTGAAAAGCCTTGATTTGACCTAAATGAAAGATATTCTTTGCTAGCAGATGCTTTATCCTGTAGTTTATTTTTCTCTCTCTCCCCAATAGGCTTTACAAACATGTTGTCCTGTTTGTTTTCAATCTTTGTTTCCTTTCCTAATACCAGGTTGAAGCCTGGCTGGCTTAAGCAGTTCAGGGCATTCTCTGGGAGGAATTCGCTCATGTTTCCTTGGCAACAGGAGCCACAAGAAGCTCAGAAAGGCATATTTTTGGGCAATGTTTTTTTTGTTTTCCTCTTAGCCGTTCTCACGTAGGCATCAAGGAGAGCAGAGCTGGTTAGGTTCAGATTAGTCAGGTGGAGTGCAGTGCAAGGACAGGGGTAGTATTGGGCTCGTTTCTGAACCTGACAAACAACGGGAAGCTGACACTGCTGTTAATGTCCCTGCTCTTTGCCCCCCAAGTACCAATAATCTTTATACCTAACAAGATTTGAAAAAAGAATAATTACAGTGTGATCCGCATGATTTGATTTAACTTTTATATAGGAACTAATGCCTCCTATTTTTAAAGGCTACATGCCTTATATTAGTGGGCCTTTCTATATAATTGCTTCCTGCCACTGTTTTCTTTTATTGAGACAAGTCATGTAATGCCATTGCAGATGTGCTACCAGCTTGGAGTAAACATGGTGCTCTAAATCATGCGTAGTACAATAAATCATACGCCTGCCATTATTTTAATGCTTTGCAAATCTTTGCATTTGTTTTTCTCTGGAGTTGGAGGAAACACAGTAGGAAGCAATGTTGTGAAATCCTGAAGAATTTCATTGTCAGTAGAGCTGCTTGAGAAATTACCCTCCTCCTCTTTCAGAATAATTCAGTACGAAAGGAAACATTTTGTTTAAATTTTGTTAAAAAAGAGTTTTCATTGAAAACCTAAATGTTCAGTTTTCTCGTTGAAAATCCCAAAGTGAAAAACATTTTTATTTTCTTTCACTTCATTTTTCAATGTAGGCACCTTGGCATAAAAACCAAACAACCGAAACCCCAAACAAAAAAACCCCAAACATAACCAATGGTAGCTTCTGTTTGTAAAAAGGGTTTCCCCTCTCTGTCCCTGCTGCTGCCACCCCAGTAATTTCTCAGTTTCTGCTATAGCAAATTTTAGAAAACAGTGTTATTCTAGTTACTGAATATTAGCTATTATTCTCCCTTTCCATCATATGCAAGTTTGTTTTTCAGGTTCCAATAGATAATCCTTTTTTTTTTTTTTCTGAAATTGAAAACTTTCTGAAACAAAATCCTTTTGTGTAAACTTTCCATCACTGGTGTCAGCCAGAGGCAATTTTTTTGGTTTGTATTAAAAGCATGAGCAAAATTTCATCCATCTTTCTAGAGGCTTTCAGAGTTTACAAGCAGAACAAAAATAAAATAGTAAACCACTCCAGCTTTTCCTTTAAATTCTCATCAGACCTATTTTATACGACACTGAGGCAAAACTTTGGCTTTACAGAATACAGTCTGTGCTTTTCCATCTCGGAGTGCAAGGACTGGGAGACAAAATGCCTGTTCCTTCTTGGCTCCTCAGTGAAACCTGATTGTTTTCAGCTAGTTTGAATTCTTTAATGTTTGAAGAGGCTTACTAATGTTATCTTACTGTAAAACTGGGCTGGACTGGCGACTAAATGAACGACAAACTGGAAACACTGGTGAATGGGTTAACTGACTTGCGCCTTGCGGAGCATCCCACCACCGAGTGTACTTCCGAGAACATGCTGCTTCCTGGCGTCGTCACTCCTGCTATGGGTATGGAGAGCTGGGCTTCATGATTATTAGGAGAGACCGCGCCATGAATTTAGTGTGTGGCTAATAATAGTAGGCAACTACTGTTATATAATTGTTATTTTCCTATCTATTTTTCTAGCGTTCGTTTATCCAAATGCAAAAAATTGGCATATTTTGTAGTTGCTGAGACATAACTTGATTATAACTCATTCAGCAGTAGAGATTGCTTAGATGATGCCCGGATGCATATATATAGCAAAAGGTTTTATTGCATTTCCCTGTCCTGGTAGTTTTTACTGGACTTAAAAACTGAACTACCTCAGGTTCAGAGCCTGATATATCCTATTAAGGACACTCGACTAAAGAGAATACTTCTCGCTGACACAGGGGCTTAAGAGATTAATGAATTAGTCTGTAATACTTTCTCCTTCTAAGGGCCGGTTCAAGTTTTGCTGCAGTTACTTTGATTAGCACTATCTCCTCTGGTGCTGAGCCAGGCAATTCTGTGTATTGACTGTGCTGGCATTTCTTACTGCTGTGAGAGAAGCAGAGAAAAAATCCTGCCCTATAAAGTTTGTATCGATCCAAAAGCAAAATTGTAAACATAGCCAAAAGAGCTGTGTTCTGAAAGGAAAAATAGGGTTGTTAATGGTGTGGAACAAGTGATGCTGTATCCAGCCCATCTTTCTTCCTTTAAATATATCACATTGCTAGTGTAGGTTGTTGAATATACTTTATATCAGCAATAGTCCTGCGAAACTCGGTCGTTCCATGGCATTATTGATATTATAAACCACAGTGGTTTATGTTATTAACTGCCCTCTGTTTACCTCAGGTTGTTAATCAGAGAGCTAGCCATTAAGTGCTGGCAACACATGATTTCTCTAGGATTATTGCTAACATTTCTGCTGCAGTCAGGAGGGTTTTTCTGGCTTAGCTGAGCAATGAGGAAGTCTGTAGCTGATCAAATGTTCTCTTGCATGCAAGTGTCACTGCAACTAACGGGAGTTAATGTGAAAGGCAAAATCTAATAGAGAAAACATTACTTTAAACCTACTCTTCAATGCAATACTAAATATTGGAAAGGAAAACAGGATTCAAGAGCACACAGCTCTGTGACTGACCTCCTCACAATTACAAATGGCAAGCTGGGAGATATAACATCCCATTCTGCCTCACTTGAATTGTCATCTTTAATTAAAGAAGTTCTGTGTCACGGATGACATTTCTCAGAGAAATGTCTCACAGAGTCTCGGGGAGGGGAGGGAGAGGAAGACTGGGAGCAGTGTTTTGGCTGTCCATTTGCTGTTTTCCTCTTACAGATTTAAGTGGTCAGTGTTGCAGCATTTAGAGATTGGCCCAAGAAATTCTCTTGGGCATTATCTGATCTTAGCTCCAAGGCTGGGGTTTTCTGAATGCTTTAAGTAGACTTCCACTTAGGAGGCAGCCTGTGCCTCGTACTGTCATTCTGAGAGACATTCATTCTGGTCCTGAGAGCAGGACATTACTGAGAGATTTTGAATTTGGTTGCCAGAGAGTAATCTAGTGTTATCCCCATTTTACAGATGGCTTTTTGAGCCCTAAGAACCAGCATTCCATAAAATATTGGTATGTCTGGAATTCTGTTAAGCAACATTTGAGGAGCCTACGTTCAGTAGTGTTTTTTAGGAAACTCTGTTTAATATGTGGAGACGTCTTAAACAGCTTTGGCATATAAAGTTTCAGGTAGAAATGCTATAATAGGTCTAAAACTGTGCTCCTGGTCACGTTGGGTCAGGTCCTTACCTCTACTGCAGTGTTTGCCTGCCTCCTGCCAGAGGCTTTTTTAAGTTCAGACAAGAAAAAGCTCTGTCTTTTAGTCCTCTCTGGAGCTTGCAGTGCTGAGTATGCTCAGAAGAAGCCTGACTTACTCAAATTGGGTAAGGCAGTGGTGGTACCTGTTGTCACGTCCATGAATGATGATGATCAGATGAGTCACCTGCAACCTCAGTTCCCTGGAGCCAGGTTGGCCTGAAGGGGCCTCCAGAAACACCACCATGATGACCCTACCTCCCCCTAGCAAGGCTGCCCTCAGTACGGGTGAGGTAGAGTCCACCCCTCCTGTTGAACATGAGCCGCTACACCCGAATGCAATAGACATGAGCATTCACAAAACAGAGATATAAAGAACCTTCCGCAGGTGCCCCTTAACCTCAGAATTCTTCCTTTTCTTTACTATTAATTTAAACAGAAAAAAAATTCAAAACTAAAAAACCCAGTTGTACCTGCATCAAACACGGAGGAATCCTTTCCATTTCATCTGCCAACCCATGTCACTGAAATTTTCTTTTAGAATTTAGTCAAGTCACTGTCTGAAACAAGATGATGGAAGACCACAGAATATGGTTGTGGTCTCTGAAGTAAAACAGTCCACTGGGAAGAACATTGGCTCATTCCCAGAAGACATATGATCGATGCCAGTATGAGGCCATACTTTTTACATGCTTTGAGGAAGAAATGACTGGATTTTAAAACCATGGAGCCTTGGTCTAACTTTACTCCAGCTGAAGTCAAACAACACTTACACTTTGTGGTGCTGTTAGGTGATATCGTGATTGCAGCAAAGGAGCACAAGGGTGATTAGGGGATGGGAACATCTGTCATATGAGGAGATGCTGAGAGAGCTGGGACTGTACAACATTGCGAGAAGGCGGCTTGGGGGATCTTACCAATGTATATAAATACTTGATGGGGGTGGGAGGTGGGGCAAAGACAGAGCCAAGCTCTTTTCAGTGGTGCTCAGTGACAGGACAAGAGGTAATTGTGCACAGCTGTAAAAACAAGAAATTCCATTTAAATGTAAGAAAAAGCTTTTTGCTGTGAGTGTGGTTGAACACGGGTTGCCCAGAGAGATTGTAGAGGAATTCAGAAGCGATCTGGACATGGTCCATGAGCACCCTGCTCTAGCTGACGCTGCTCTGGGCAGGGGTGTTGGACCAGGTGATCTCCAGAGGTCCTTGCCAGCCTCAAAAATTCTATAATTCTATTACATAAACCCACAATTCTATGATATAAATGATTTCCAATTATTTTACAAGAAATTTTATGCTATATCACAATAAAACACATATACACAGACTTTACATTTTCACATACAGCTGCACTTATTTACAAATATCTAAATGTATGAAAATGCAGCACAAAGTTAGTCTCAGCTAATAAAAAAGTTCCCTAAAATTTTGATATCGTTCTTTCACCAGCCCTTTAAAACCAGAATTTCAAAAAAAAAAAACCATTAAGTTCCCCTGCTAAGGAACTGTTCTTTTATACTTTAACTGCTTTTCTTCTTCATCATCACAGCTAGAATGGGGGGCATATAAGGAAGCTGTCCGAACAGCAAGAGACCTGGTGAGAAAAGCTAAAGCTCAATTAGAATTAAATCTAGCCAAGGAGATCAAGGGAAACAGCAAAAATTTCTATAGGTGCATTAATGGTAAGAAGATGACTAGGGAGGGTGTGGGCCCCCTCAGAAAGGAAACGGGGGAGCTGGTGACAAGTGATATGGAGAAGGCCAAGGTTCTCAACGACTTCTTTTCCTCAGTCTTCACTGGCAAGGGCTCCAGCCACACTCCCGGAGTCACAGAAGACAATGGCAGGGGTTAGACAGAACTGCCCATCGTAAGTGAAGATCATGTTCGTGACCATCTGATGAACCCGAAAATGAACAAGTCCATGGGACCTGATGGGATACACCCACGGGTACTGAGGGAACTGGCGGATGAGGTTGCTAAACCGCTCTCTATTATATTCCAAAAGTCATGGTAGTCTGGTGAGGTCCCCACTGACTGGAAAAGGGGAAACATAATCCCCATTTTCAAAAAGGGAAAGAAGGAGGAACCAGGGAAGTATAGACCAGTCAGTATCACCTCCGTGCCTGGTAAGATTATGGAGCAGATCCTCCTGGAGGCACTGCTGAGGCAGAAGAATAACAAAGAGGCAACTGGGTGCAATCAACACGGCTTCACCAAGGGCAAATTGTGCCTGACAAACCTGGTGGCCTTCTATGAGAAGGTCACAATATCAATAGACAAGGGGAGAGCAACTGAGGTCATTTACCTGGACCTAAGCAAAGCCTTTGACACTGTCCCGCATGACATCCTGGTCTCCAACCTGATAAAATATGGCTTTGATGGACTGACAATTCAGTGGATAAAGAACTGGCTTGACAGCCGCACCCAAAGAGTGGCTGTCAACGGGTCCATCTCCAAGTGGAGGCCAGTGATGAGTGGAGTCCCTCAAGGATCAGGACTAGAACCGGTCTTGTTTAACATCTTCGTCAGTGACATGGACAGTGGCATAGAGTGCACCCTCAGCAAGTTTGATGATGACACCAAGCTGTGTGGGGCGGCTGACAGGCTGGAGGGAAGGGATGCCATCCAGAGGGATCTTGACAGGCTGGAGAGGTGGGCCCATGCCAACCTCATGAAGTTCAACAAGGCCAAGTGCAGGGTCCTCCATCTGGGTCGGGGCAATCCCAAGCACTGATATAGGCCGGGCAGTGACTGGCTTGAGAGCAGCCCTGAAGAAAAGGACTTGGGGGTGCTGGTGGACGAAAGGCTCAACATGAGCCGTCAGTGTGCACTAGCAGCCCAGAAAGCCAGTCGTATCCTGGGCTGCATCAAGAGAATTGTGGCCAGCAGATCGAGGGAGGTGATTCTCCCCCTCTACTCCACACTCATGAGACCCCACCTGGAGTACTGTGTCCAGTTCTGGAGCCCCTACTACAAGAGTGATATGGATGTGCTGGAAAGTGTCCAGAGAAAGGCCACGAGGATGATCAGAGGGCTGGAGCACCTCTCCTATGAGGACAGACTGAGGGAGTTGGGGTTGTTCAGCCTGGAGAAAAGAAGGCTCTGAGGAGACCTTATAGTGGCCTGCCAGTATCTTAAGGGGGCCTACAAGAAAGCTGGTGAGGGACTTTTTAGGATGTCGGGTAATGGTAGGACTAGAGGGAATGGATTAAAACTAGAGATGGGACGATTCAGACTGGACGTTAGGAAGAAGTTCTTCACCATGAGGGTGGCGAGACACTGGAACAGGTTGCCCAGAGAGGTGGTGGAAGCCCCATCCCTGGAAGTTTTTAAGGCCAGGCTGGACGGGGCTCTGAGCAACCTGATCTAGTGGGAGATGTCCCTGCCCATGGCAGGGGGGTTGGAACTAGATGATCTTTAAGGTCCCTTCCAACCCTAACAATTCTATGATTCTATGATTCTATGATCTTCTTTCTTCATGTTACCCTTCATCTCTCACTTCCTCTCAGAGCTTTGACTTCCACAACCTGCATTTTTCTGAATCACCTTTAAGTTTTACCTTCTTGACTAGGCTACTGCATTTACCCCCTCACAGACCTTACTGAAGAATTGGGAACATACATAGCAGACAATATTTAATCACAACTGGATTATAGGAAAAAGTGAATACATTTTTTCGTCTTAGAACTAAATAGTGGCAGGGAACCAAACTAATGACTGTTCTGTTCAAAGGGCAACTCTTCAATCCTGGAATGCATTTTGGGAGGGCAAAAGGGATCACCCTCCCACTACTCCATATGAAAAGAGCAACTGCATTGCTGAGTCAGTGAAAAAAGCCCCTGTCTGTGCTTGGCCTTGTGCTGCTGTCAGTCCCAGGGTCTGTGTGGATCACAGGGGTTTTGGCATTGCAGCTTCTCTTTAACTGGAAGCACATACAACTCTCTGGAAGCCTGTGCAGGGAAGGATTTGATAAGGTTGAGGTTTTTTTCCCTGTCCTTTTTTTTTTTTTTCTTCCTTTTTCTGGCAGGGGCAGTAAAGCCTTGAATAAACATCTCCGAGAGAGGCCCATAGGGTATTGATGACGAGGCTTTATTTTCTCCATATTATTAATCTTACCTGTTTTCATAGGGTTTTAGAACTCGAAAGCTTTTGCTTCATAGCTGGATTGCTTTCCCACTATATTACAGCAGTAGTTCAACACTTCACTCCTTTATTTCCAGCTCATGTGTTCTCATCTGTTCACTCACCTGTTGTGGAGATAGCTATATGTGTTATCTGTCTTATCACAGTGTACTTCCCCTGCATCGCTTAATATAGTTCTTCAGCTTGTCATCATATTTCCTGACTCCTGCCACCAGTATTTGAATGGTCTTTACTTCTCATCAGTCTCAAATCCATCAGCTAGAAATGGAATGTGTTGACGACATTTTCACTTATCCTCTCAAAGAATATTAAATCTTAGTAAACTGATCTGTTTGAAAAACATGCTGTTGGAAAACAACCTATTACACATCTAGAACTTGGCTTTAATTTTCTTTTTACCATTTTTTCTGGTTAAGTCATTCTCTTCGTTAATGCAATCAAATAAAATTGGAAATAAAATATTACCGTGGAGATAAAATCGCTGCCATAGATCTCATCTGTTCTCCAAAAGGATCATTCAGTAAATGGAGATCTTTTTGTCTTCCTGTTTATTTTAGAAAATAACACGTACTGAAAGTTTCTAAAACACTCTAAAACACTAAGCATGCTTATTCACAATCCAAAATATAAAACATCAGTAGGCTTTATGTTTGATATTCATGCTGTGAATCTTGGATATATTTCTGAAAGGCACATACTGTTAAAATATAGGCACTTTGGAAGTTAAGGATCTTGTCAGTACAATTCTCTTTTTTAAGGACCTGTTCTGCCAAGCTCACTTTGTCTCTGATATTTATCTGCTTTTACTCTGGCACATTTCTGTTCTGTCCATTCCTGTAATTTCCAAGGTATGTATGTTTCAAAGCTTTCAATGACCTGATTTCAGAAAATGCTTAAGCACAAGCTTAGTCTTCTTAGTCGGAGGTAGTTTAAACATGTTCAAAAGTTAGGTGTCTCCTTAGGTGCATTTTAAAGCAGAATTGTGCTAATGAGCACCCTGGTGTTTGCTGTTTGCTACAGTGTCTTCCATGCTTCTCACGCTCCTAAACCAGGTCCGTGTATATTCTTACGTCCCCAGAACCAGCTTACCAAGCCATTATCTTCTAAAAGTTCCTCCTGTTCCATCATAGTTCTTACATACTCCCCAAGTCCAAAATATGGAGATGTTTTCAGTAAATTGAAGTATGGGCATGTTTGAGCAAATTATTTTAACTTTAATGTTTTCTTTTTCCTCACTTTAATTATGTCTGGTTTTAGATAGAAAGTATTTAGAACTAGATGGTCTTTTTGTATGTACCTTTATAGTTTCGGTTTCTCAGAAAAGCTGTGATGATTCCTTTCCCCTTTTAACTAGTACTGTTGTTTTAAAACTGCACTTAGGTATTGTTTGCTATTTTCCAGATGGGCTAAGGATGTATAAGAGCTTGAATGTCTTTACACTTTGATTCATCCTCTATGGACTACAGACTCACTCAATGCTGGTAGCATCCGGTTCACTGACATGTAGTGTGGAATTCATCTTGCAGGTCAATACACTTATGTTTAAATACACCTACAAATTGCTAAATCTACCTCTAGATTCCGGTAACTCTGTTAACTAGCTCTGCCTTTAGACAGTTAAATGCTAAAAGGCAATATCTGAACTAGGACCTGAATCCTGCTAGAGTGGTGTGATACCACCACGATCATTATTTTCTCTGTGGTCTAACAAGCAGTAGCAAAGCACCCGTATCAACCCAAACAAACCTTCAACCTAACCTTCAGCCCTCTGCGTACCAGTTCCTGGCTGTGCAATGTCGTGGCAGAAGGTGGAGTATAACATGTGAGAATATGCTTACCTTCACCTATGGCTTAATTCAGGTGATTAGTGTCAACAAGTTAAAGTCAGTTTTCTATTAGCTCTAGTGATTTTTCTGGCCTGTATTTGGCTTTTGTTGACACTTTTCACAACTTAAATCCTCTGCTGATTCCTTCTTCAAGCTTGTTTCATAGCAATATTTCTTTCCCAGGTAGTGGCCAAGCTTCCAACTCTTCCGTTCATCACGACCTCCTGCTATAAGCTGCGTGCTGGCTGCTACTAACTGGCTATCCAGGAGGTTGTCAATAAAGCACCAGTCTCCCTAGGTTTCTGCGAACATCAAAATAAAGCCCAGGGCTTAGGGCTTGCTTAGGGAGCTTATCTCTCTCTGCTGACCACAAAGGCAGGCTCCAGAGGTATACCAAATTAATTCAGATTTTGTGAAGACCCCTTTAGCCATTCCAAGAAAAGTGATCAATCTCTTCGTTTGGTACCTCTGTCTCCTTCACAAATCTCTGCTGTTCTTAAAATAACAGGAATATTTTGTGAAATCCGCACTCTACATACAGCGCTATCTTTAAGAAAGATTTCAGTGTCCTTCTGCCTGTGGGCTATGCATGGTATCACTGGAAAGGAAAATGGCCATAGTCTGAGGTGCTCCTGTTTGGATTCTACATGTCTGTTGGTCACTTTTGAAAGGTCTGATCAAAAGACTGAGATGTTTCCTACAAAAGGCACCAGAGGCCCATGTGACAGCTAGATGTGCTTCCCATTATAGAATGTAGACTGAAAATGGCCACAAAATAAGAACATTTTCCTCCTTCATTTCTCTTGAAAGAGCAGTTATCGGAGCTAAGTCTGATGCACCTTCCTGTGAAATTACTGGTTGTATAATACAGAGATTCTGCCATAAATGTGGTACCCTGTAAAACCTTCTCACTTTTAGATCCATCAGGTCTCTTAGGAACAGAACATCTGTGCGAAGTTAGTGAGTAAGCTTCTGTAAGGGGAAGGTAAAGTTTATAACAACACTGATTTCATTCACTCACCCTCATGTTCTCATGATTTCACTCCCTCATACTCTCACACCCACATACTTAGAAGCAAACTACTTACAAGCAACACGTTTTAGTGATGGTTTTTGTCATTGTTAGGTTGATGGTCAGACTCGATGATCTGAAAGGTCCCTTCCAACCTAGACAATTCTATGATTCTAAGAGAGCAAGTGGTCTAGCCAGCATCACTTGTGAGAGACATGGAGGACAAGATACACCAGCTACCCATTCCTAACTTTGTTTCTTAGGTTCCTTTTGACTGGCAACAACAAACTGGATTTTGGATAGGTCTACAACCTTACAGTGATCTGTTGCCTTAGAATCTCACTTATTCCGTCTTCCGCAAGTCTTACAGGATCATAGGATCACAGGATAATTCAGGCTGGAAGGGGCCTCAGGAAGTCTCAAGCCCAATCTCCTGCTGAAGCAGGGTCAGACCTGAGGTCAGATAAAGTTACTCAGGACTTTGTCTAATTGGGGTTTGAAATCCTCCTGGGATGGAGTTGCCACAACACCCCTGGACAGCCTGCTCCAATGCCTGACTGTCCTGATAGGGAAAAAGCTTTTCCTTAGTTCCAGCCCGAACCTGTTTTTTTCCAGTTTATGCCTGCTGTCTCATCATCCAGCTGTTCGCTCCTGTGAAAAGTCTGGTTCCATCTTCTTGGTGTCCCTGTAGGCACTGGTGGCTGCTGTTAGACCCATACGAAAGCCATCCCTTCTCCATGCTGAAACAGCTCAGCTACCTCAGCCCCTCCTCATAAGACAAGTGCTTCCGCCCTGAGCATCTTCATGGGCCTTTGTCGAAGTCACTTCAGTTTGCCCTCGTCTTAATCAAAATTGCTATGGGTTTTGTTCCCTAGTTTGGGGTACCTTTATGGCTGCCTATCTTCTTGGGACAGCAGGAAGAGGAATGGCACAGACAAAGGGCTGTAACATTGAGTCTTCCCTTTTGTTATCACTGTGCAGGTCACCTGCTGGTAACTCATTTGTGCTGTGGCCTCACTGGAGTACAGGCCTTCAGGTCTTCATGGAAATATCATCTTCCTCCAGGTTTATTGGTCTCACTCATGTCAATCACAGCCTTGGATATCAATAGATGCCATTCAGTATGGTTTCTTCTGGTTCTTTCCCACATAGATGTTTCCATTCATACTTCCTTCATATCAATCTTTGTATTTCCATCAGACTTCTCTATGTGGTAAACTCTGGGATGTATATGACCTGAGAAAAAAGTAATAAACAGTACAATTTCTTAGGTAGTCCACAAAATTTAGGGAAGAGTAGACTTCTGTCTTGTTTCTATGTATGAGATTTTGATTCACCCTTTTGTCTTGATGCTTGTAAAAAATTTTAAAGTTTCCCTCTTGGAAGTAATGCATGGCTGCCATCTAACATGTGACCTATCCACTACATGGAGAAGACGACCATACAATTGAATTAGACTCATGGCATTGATGGGACTGCAGAAAGGATGTGATACAACAAAACATTGATAATTTGGTGCCGAAAAGTTGCTGATCCACTATAACATAAAAAGGGACATGATCTTGAGGTAAATCTTTTGAAAGAAAGGGGAAGCTGAGCATCTTTCAGGGAACTCCAAAATACGCTGCTTACCAGACTTCTCCATGTTGCTTGTACCTGCCTCATTAAGTTACTCTCTGATTTCTTAACCATAAGTGAAAAAATAATTGCTTAACAATATTAACTTTATAAATCTCATCATATGGATAGACAGAATAGACCTAATTTAGTAATATGTTGCTAGGCGTCTTTTAGATTTCTTTATTTTTGCTTCGATTTTTTTCTTTCTCACACTAAGCCTGGATTAGGCAGAAACAAGCAGAAAGCCTGATCACATGAGAGAGACATCAGTTCCTATTTTGCTGATCTGAATAAATTGGATAATTTTCATAAACTTTGAATGTTTATCCAATGTGAACTTTTAATCAATTTCAGTTTAATATTGTGTTATTGTGTGTGCTCTTCCTGATTTTGAGATTCTTTTTGATGTTCATGATAAAGTGTATTTTCCAGATGGAAATATTGGGAAATTTTCATTCTGCTTTCAATTAGAGATAAACAGGAATCAAAACTCTGGATCTCAACATTTCTGAATTTTGAGGAAACTTAGATCAGAGCCAAAGTCTGGAACTCTCTCTTTTTTGGAAACTGTGTTAATTCTGGATGAACTTTATTGTGTAAATCATACGCCCCTGATTTTCAATGTGATGATTGACAGTGCGATTCCTATCAGTAGAAATAAGACAGACATATTCTGGTGTTTCCCCCTGAAAAATTAGGCTTCATGTTTTTTGCAAATATTTCATATTTAAATTTTGATTATGAAGTCATCCCCTGGAGAGAGCTGCTAAGTAGGTAGTGTCACATAAGAATTAATTACAAGAGTTTCTAAAAGAGCTGAAGTGGGTTAAAAGTAATGAGGATTTTCTCATTGCCACCCCATCACTTTCTGAGAAGATAAAGATTCCTTTTAACCATACTTAGCAACAGACAGATGTTAAAATAGTGGAAGTGATACAGGTAAAATTTCTTTTCTAAATTCGTTGTAACCGTATGACTAAATTGTTGAGTCATTGTTGAAGAGGTCAATTGGAAGCTGGAATTCAAAGTTAGATGCAGAAAACAAAGAGGTTTTCCAGTTCAGTGTAAAAACATATACATATTATTTCCACAGAATTCTATTGGATCTGGCCACCAGTATACACAAGATTGCCCTTCACATTTGTATATAAACTTTCCCTATTAGGAAAAAGGAGGAAAAACGTGGAACAGGAATGTACTTCTGCAGCACACAAATAGACACTGATATAAAGAACAGTCAGAAGAAACCATTTTCGGTGTACAACTGTCCTACAAAAATTGGGAATTATGATATATGTTTCTGAGTGCGCTCTGCTGGTATTTAAGTTACTACCTAACTCTTTGCATAAGAGAGCTCTAAAGTACTCTTGCAACCTTAAAGGGTTCTGAAGAAAAGACTCACATCCTGCATGACTTCTCTCTTTTTGAAATTCTAAAGAAAAGGGATAGAGGAGAGAAGTCGCTATACCTGTTCCATGCCGACCAAAATTCTGTTTTTTTTTTAACAAAAAATATAATTGCTATGCCTGGTCAAATGAGAGGTTAAGCAAATTAAATAGACCTCATGTTTCCTTTAACAAACCAGAGTGAAAAGTGAGAAAGAGTTTTTCTTATCTTCTGCCCAAAACTTACTGTTTTTAAACCTGTGGAATTTGATTGTAACTGAAGATATTGCATGTAAAGTTTTCATCTTTCTTCTTTTCTAGTGTTTCATGTCAAAGAAATGGAAGATAGATGGTGTCCTTCAGACAAGGAGGTCATTTGGGGGCACAAGCTGATTAACGTAGTAAAAAGAGCTTTAAACTTGTTTCAAAAGCCCACAGGGCAAAAATCCAAAGGCAAATTAAAACCCAAACAGCAACATCAACTATTATTGATCTAGTCATGTGGATGGAATCTGAAGAAGAGCAGAAGGCAGAAAAGTTGCTGGAGACACAAGAATAGAAATAGCAGGGCAATCTTCTGAGAATCTAAGGCGTAAGGATTCAGTGGCTTGACGATTGAAACAATGACGACATAAAGAGAGTGGTGAATGATGAAACACGATACCAAACTGGAACGCTGGTTGCAGAAGAGTGTAGCTTGTATATAAGTCAGGTGAGAGCAAAAAAGGAACAGGTGCTACTACACGTAGCAAGGATAGTCATGGAGGTGGAATTGTATGGTCATTTAAGCTTTTTCCAGCTTCTTTTCTTGTTTTTGTGCTTCCTAAGTTTACTCAAGCCATTAGGATTTGTTGCAAGAATAAAATTGATATGTTCGCCTAACAACGTGAACTTGATACTTAGGTTTTTTTAAATTGAGGAAAATTTCTACAATTATATCAACCCCATGAGATAAACAACTGAGCTGTTTTGGTTTGATCCAGTAGAGGGCAATGACACCTATACACAATAGCTATTTCAGTACACCATGAATAAACACCCTTAAAGTTATAGTGAGAATAATCACACCACCCCCCCTTTTAACCTTTCAGACATCAGGTTAATTAGGCAGAACTCCAGTTCATACATATTATCCCAAGGGAACACGTTACTGTATATTTTTCCTTTTTGATGTACAGCTGCAGTATTAAGTCAGGCAAGATTTACATATATGATGCGATAATTAGGCCTAGGAGCCAGGATGAACCCATATACTGTGGATAACTGGTTTAGCTTGAATAAGATAAGCTTGAAGATATTACATGAATATCATTTTTATGATTGAAAACATGATAAATATTGCATATTGCTGGAAATGTTACCCTGTGGCTGTGCTAATGGCAGCCTCAAACATCTAATTCTCTCAAGTGAAGGTTTATTCTGTTTCTATGTGTACGTTTAATTATTATTTACCATTTATTTTAACATGGTCTGTCTTCTAAAGAATTCACCATCTAAATTAGTCACAGATAGGTGAGTATTAGGTAGGAACTGTTTGAAGGAAGGTAGACAGAAAAGATTTGTCTAGGTAGGTCAGAAACTGTGCATTTCGGAAACATCTTTTTTAATGTTGCAAAAACATCCACTCATATTCATTCATATCTAGCCCCTCCTATTCTCTGTGTTAATGTCGGCTAAGTGCATTCCCTATGTGCTACCATAACTTATTATTTTTAAGGCAATAAACAAGACATCCCCCTAATTCAAGGTACATTTTTTCAATTAAATCCATTGGCCTCCAATGCAGCTTCACTTCATCTTTCCTTTCTGTGTTAAATCCAAGATATATTACAAGCTTATCAGAGTAGATCCTTCTCTTGCAAGCTACTTATAGAACAGCATCCTCTATCATACCTTGAAGTGACTCATTAGGTTAGTTTATGTAATTTGTATTTCTTGAAACTGTAATGAAGTTATCGAGATGTTTTCTATAGGAAGCTAAGAGTTCATCCGAATTCTCAAAGCTGTAGAATTATGTATTGATTGTGTTGTTTACATGATGATATACATTGATTATTACTCAAGCTCTGTGTTAAGAAGCTTGTACTGCAGTCCAGTACAATGAATGGACAAATTAGCTTAGGAGGCCTCATTATTCAGTGAATATTGTTGATGTCTGTGCTTAACTCTGTACAGAAATGGATAAAAGGACAAGATACCTGACCAGAGGATTTTGCAACCTACTATTAGACAGATATGGTGATTGGATTGGACAAAAGATTAGACAGATGGGGTATGGGGAAAACTTTAGAGGGGTTGTCAAGAATCTGATCATATGATGACTCATTCTAATCACGTGAATGTATTGACACTTTTTGATAAAAAAAACATTATAATTGGGAGGGATCTCCTGATGTTTGAACTGAAATGGGTTTTGGTGAAGAAACTGAAGAAAGTCAGATTCTGGGAGAATAGAATTAGCAGTACAGGTGGAGGTGAAAGGGATCTGGGGAAGAGGTAATCAATAGGATATGAAGACTGGCATAATTTGCAAAGTAAAAAGGAAAATGAAAAGATAATACAAATGAAGACAAAAGAAATAGTCCATGGATTTTCCTGTCTAAGGCTCTTTCTCATCTTTTTATTGGCACTGGGACAAACCTGTCTCTCTTCCTTCCCCCAGAGTTTGAATCCAAACCCTTATCTGAAGACTGAGAAAAAGCAGATGCATTTAGATGGGTTTTAGTTGAGGTTACCTCGATACAGAATTATTTGTCATACTTAATAAATAATTCCCTATTATTAACTGTGTGATAATTTTAATGTTATTCAAGTAACTTGGGACGGACTTTGGTGGTGGTGGTGTTGTTTTATTCTGCTTGTTTTTCTACTGTGAGTACGCTGAGGTTACTTGTGATCAGTCTTTGGAAGGCTGAAGATGCCTGTGAAATCCAGTTTCTAGAGTAGTCTGCTTTTGTTTGAAATGGGTAATATATACTTTAGTGCTTAAAATAGAAATGAGTCAAGCAAATCATATGTTTGCTATTTACAGAAACTTTTTTAAAGGTTTAGGGTTTTTTTGGTTCTGTCTAAAGTTATATTAGAGAGAATTTCCACACAGCTACTGCAAAACTGAATAAAATCTGTAACTTCTTGTCTAAATTTGTCGTGAGTTTTTAACTATTTCATAGAAATCCAGACATATTTTTAAGAACGAAAACTGAGTTGTGGCTTCAAATTTGAAATGCTTTAATAAATTAATACATTTTTTATGAATTCAGAATGGTTTGAGCATATCTGTATGGCTATTCAAAACCTAACCGTTGAAAAAATGGTCCATAATGCTCCACAAATAACAGCGATTCGTAATTTAAACGATGATAGATTCTTGACTATAGGGTGCTTCAGCCCTGATGCAAACAGGCTGGCTTTTGTGTCATGCCGAATATTACACACTGGGCCAAGTTAGGTATGCAAAATTATGGCGACTGAGAGGTTTTCCATTTTCTCTAAACTAGATATTGTTCTTTAGATTTCAGCATAGTGTCCTGCCAATAAACCAAGCCTGGTTGTCTCTGATTTAAATAGTGACATGCTGAAAACCTTGTGGGCTTGTGGTAATGACAACATTGGCTTTTAGGCAAACTGCTTTTGCTTTTGTTCTTATTTTAGCACGCTTTTTTTTTATATCATGACAGTGCATATTCCTTTTCGGAGTAGGTGTGGAGCAGCTCTAAGTGTCTTAATGTGCTGAGATGAAGAAACATGTTCCAAAACCAGTATTTTGAGTCATGGTTCTCACATTTTAAGAATTAAAATGAGTTCATTGGTACCTGCAAATTCCTTGATTTTATTTAGCCTTATAGATTTAGTGATAACATAAACGTTTGCTTCGTGTTTAGTGGATGAGGCTTTATGTTTTAATACAGTCACATTGCTCTGTCAATTCAAATACTCTGTAGGACATATTGACTAGATTTATCATTTCTGATCTATCTTTAGACTTTCACAGATTACAAGATTAATGCCATGGAGCAAAAAGGGTACATTCTGTTTTAGCTCAGTTTATACCTTTTCATGTTTTTTCTGGGAAATATCCCTATTGTCTCAAGTGTCATCCTATATGCCTTCCAGTTTTGGAAACTCCATTCTCTTTGTTTTGCTGTGCATTAAGAGTTCCAAAGGCATGGCTCAGATTTCTAAGTCTTGCAAGACAAATATTGAATTCAGATTTTTCTGAGTAAAACCCCCTTAAAATGTATTTATTTGTATGTTTAAATAAACACATATTTTGTTAATCATCTGGGATTTTGTTTTTTATTTGCAAAATTTGTACAATTGAACCTTCATATAAAATACCAAAATATGTGACTGTTTTTAAAATTATTCGTTTTTTATAAATCTATAAAACTTTTTGTTATAAACTTTATTAACAAAAGCAGTAGTTAACAGATATAAAAATAAGCAAGTTACATAACCATGGCAGGCTCCTGCAGTCTTTAGCTTTTCCCCACAAATGACATACACAACATTCTTGGCTGGAGCTTTATTCAAAACACATTTCAAAGACACAACTGTAAAACATTAGATCCTTCCAAAGAGCAAATTGACTAATGGGAAGAAACAAGACAGACCTGCTATGCAAGGCAAAAGAAGTCTCCACCTAACCCAAACTCTAGTTTCCAAGAAAGCTACCAGCTATATAAGTCAGGGAAAGACAATTCTTCTCTTGAATTCGCTTACTAACTTGGGATAACCACAAATGGCTTTATACAGTCTGTAATCTCCCTGTTGATATCCTTCCTTTTATTTATTGTGTTCATGTCTTTGGTGAGTGTCTTCCCAAGACAGGACATCAAAGAAGATTATAGTCAACCTACAATTTGACTCCTGAATAAAGACACTGTCATTTTCTAGGCTAAAGATCATGTTCACACCCAAGAATATTAGCAAAGTGATGTTCTAGTATGAGGCATATCACCAGTTTCTTAGATTTCAACGCCTTCACGTTTACTTGAGATCTGAGGTTAAATATTGGTGGACACATATTCACTCAGAGTTGAAACCGCCTGCATAATAATTCCTAATTCATCCTCTTTTCTGCCATGTAATGCTCAGTGATAACTTTTGGTCTAGTTTGTTATCTTTTAAAACTTATTTGACAGAGCTAATGCAAACAATATTGAGGAAAGGGAGAACTCACAGATCAATCAGTCGAACAGAATACTGAATCTTCTCTGCTTCTCTCAGATATTTCAGACATTTCATTTGAACTTAATTAGTTTTCTGCATTTTTAATTGCAGTGTGGTCTTGCTAGAGTTCATGAGCACTATCTGTCCAGATCAATTTTGGGTAGGAAGATTTTCAAGGGAGGGCTGGGTATTAAAGTGAGATTGGTGTATTGGTCAATAATAATCATCTCTTTAAATGAGTATTGAACTCCTGCCATGCGGAGGCAACTAAGGGAATATGGTGCTACCATCTTTGTACTTATGTTCATTTACATCTGCGTGACCACTAACAGGAAAAGTTGGGATGCACTGAACGCAACTCAGGTGACTTCTGGCTGGTAACTAATTTACTTAAATTCATACTGAAATTTTGGTCAAATGCAGTTGGGTATCTTTTCCCCTCCTATAAGGCATTATGAACTGCTTTTGTTTTTACAAAATTTCTGGGTTTAAAATTAAGCAGAAGGTTGATGAAATATTGAAGAAAATCTGTTTGTTTAATAAATGCTGTAGAACCATTGGGGTGTTTTGCATAATCACAAAAGAGTCTGACCTTTGCCTGCTCAGCTGCCTTCTTTCTTTTGACATGTTAGTCAGTCACCTGACACTGATATACAGAATGATGTAGATTTTCTATGAATCAGAAGAATAAAAACCACCTTATGATTACCGTGTTATTCTAATGATTGTGTCTTCTCACATGGAGGCAATTAATAACAGTAGGCCATGTGGAACACCATGCTGGGAAGATGCGTTAATGGAAAATTTCATAAGCCTTAAGTTTTTTGTTTGTTTATTTTTGGGGTGGGGTGGAAGAAGACAGGAAACAAGGGGGTATTGTAAAGACAAAGGTTTTTTCATAAAATCAAATGCTTTAAGTATCTGTGAATTCTATCAGGCAAAGGTGTAGGACTTAACGCTTGTATAGGAACAATTATTAAATTAAAATAAATGGCTTTTGGATTTGTTTCTGTCAGATGAAAATGTTATATTTTGAAATGTTTTTGTTGTAATGGTGAGATTGCGTAAATGAAATACATCTCAGATACGTATTGGAATTTTTTCTCAAATTGATACTGTTCGGATGTGAAGAGCTGGCTTCAGCCTATCTCAATCTGTGTGATTTAATTCCCACAATCAAAATTTTTGGACTACAATTATAAATAATAAGAATAATCTGCCCAGTCTCTTTTTTTCTATTGTGTGCTGAGATTAAGCAGGAAGCTTAAGGTCACCTCACATCCTCTAGGATCATGCTGAGGTAATACCGTACTTTTGTTCACTTTTACAGAGACAAGATCTATTTGCAAAAATAATGAGAGAATGAGAATAAAGTCAGAATAGAAGGAAACAGTGCAAGTAATTTACTTCAGTTGTTATCAATAGTTTAACCAGTTTTCCCTAGCTGCAGTGGGCACTGAGGTAGTCCACAATAGCTCTTTCCTGATTATAAATGACATTAGATCAGAAAGAACCTGTAGCCTTTTTTGTTTGATTTCTCTTTCAATTTTTTACATAAATTATTTCCTAGCATTTTCCTAAACAGAGAAATAATCACTGATTTGAAGAAGTAGAAAAAAAATAGCACCCACTTTCAAAATACATTTGAAAATATTGCATCATACATGCCTAACTTGCTACTGAAGCAAATATAAATAATATGAGAGTCTCCGTCTTACTGACATTAGCTCATTTAAGATGGAGAATAATTGGTATTCACAGATGAGATGAACATTTTCATCCACTTCATAATGAGCAAATTAAGAAGACATCTACTGAGTTGTCTTAAAAGAGACACTACACGTAAAAAGAACTAATTACTACTCACTCTGGAATACAAATCTCCATTCATGGCAAGCTGTGTTGCTGACTTCGTGTAGATCGTGGACGACAATATAGAGCAGGTGTCTGGTTATCAAACACCATGCGTTCTTGGTGGCTTTGGCAGTGGCAGTCCTTCAGTGAAGAAGGAAAAGTCATCTGAAGAGGCCCTGCATGTCCCTTCATGCTTGTTGGTGAACATTTCAGTTTCTTTAAAGGTTCATTTATACCATATTCATCAGCGTAGCATCTGATCTTCTTCCAGTAGTGCATTAGGCAATATGACAAATATCTGTCACATTTTAGTTCCTTCTTCCTCTCCCCAGGGGAGAAAGGCTAAATGAATATAGATGTACGGGGATAAATTCAGACCTGCTGTAAGTAATTGCGATTCCATTGATGTCAGTAAAGTTGCACCCTACTACTTTTGATTTGAAACTGGAACAGAGCACCACATTGTTCTTTGTAAAATAAAAATAAACAGTATGTGAAGATGTTTCCAAACATTTCAACAATATTATCTAGGACAGATTCTGACCCCAGTTAAAGCTCTACAAATCCATTTGAGTTAATGACATTGCACAACTGTAAATGGAATCAGCCCTTATACATACATATAGCTTACAAATGTCTGTGATTATTAGACACACATTTCTAGATGTACATGGATCGACTTGCAAAACTGCAAGTTTGGCCTTCTGTCTTTTAACAAATAGGTCAGTGGGCTGAAACACCTTTGGGTAAACTGTCCTTTGCAGTTTATGTGTACTCTCTGTATTATCAATTGAAAATAGAAAATATTTTTTAACATAAATTTGCAGGTCAGCTGCTTAGGATTTACTGTGGCCTTAACGAACCATATGTGGGCCACTGAACACAGTTTGAGGATTACCGAGGTAGGATATAACTTTGATTCAGTTCACATCTGGACGTGTTAGATGGTCTTTCAGAACAAATGATCTGTGAGTGGTTCATATAGCATGAAATTGCCAAAAATACAGGTGCTTCTTTCCAATTTGTCCAAGGAAATGACAGATTGAAAATATAGATAATCTTAAATTTAACAATAATTCTTTGAAGTTAAGATAAGTAGAGAAGTAAATCAGCATAAGTTAATGTAAAGTATATCTGTGGGATTTCACTGGTGTGTGACTGGAGGCTTGTAGAAAATGATGGGTATGATGACGGCTTTGCTAAGAGGAAGAAAAGTGGTGGTGTTTTTCGTCACCCTTGTGTGAGTTTTCAACTGAACTGACTAATGTACTGCATTAGATGTATTTCATAAATAAAAAAGATTTTTACTTCATGTGTAGTGTAGTCAGATAAGATTTAGAAATATTCATCTTTTAGGAGTACTCATTGATGAGAGGAGTCACATATATACTTGTTTTTATCTCTTCTTTTTAAAAAAAGTGCATAAATTCTGATTTTGTCTAATTCTCTAAGAAAAAAGTGCAGGCAGTTTCTTTACTCTGTTTCTCTTCTTCCTCTTAGACTGATACACAGTTCCTTCATCAAACCATATTCTGCATTTTTAGCATGACCAGTCGCAGTTGGCACGCCTGAATACTCATTGCTGGCCTTGCAGCCAGCCAGAGCTGCTGGCGCACGAAGCCTCCCTCTGCCATGGAACTTGTTGCCTTGAGCAGTCCCTCACTCCAGCAGAGGATGAAGCTTCCCAGCACTTCTGCATCTGCAAAAGAGCTCTTGGTATGATCCTGGTTGTTGATGAGAGCTCTGTTTGTGTTTGGGCCAAAACATACTTGAAAACTGCTATTAGCACTTTGCATTATGGTGTCAAGACCTTTTGACCAGAGCTTCGCAGCTCTTAAATACAAACACGTGTTGGTATTATGCTTTATTTCTGTATTATGGCAAGGTTCAACTGTATTATTATATTCTTTCTGTTGCCTCTTTAGTTTTCAGAAACTCGGGAGCATGGTCTGAAGGGAGGTGATCACACAGGTTCTGAGTGATATCGATTTATTGTGAGTAGGTCTAGCCACAGCCTACAGATCTAATTCAGTTTTTACTGCTGTAGCTGAAAATTTCTATAATTTTGAAGGCCTTTGGTTTATGAATTTAACTAGATGCAACACCGGAAGGTAGTCTATTTGTAACACTTTTGACACAAAGAATTCATAAGCTCCAAGCTCCATTCCTGAGGATGACTTCCTATGGAGATTCAACAGATTTCTATGGATGTCTTTTTCAAGAGGACAATTTTTTTTCAGAGGAATGCTACATGGAGTGATTATAAATGTTTTCATGTTGGACAAGAACAAGACTAATGCTATCAATATGATTGCTGCCTTTTACATCTTGAGACTGGGTGACTTGTAAATTACAAGTTCTTGAATCAAAGGTCTTGAGGTTATCCTTTCATGATTAATGATACCGTGTTTTCTAGAGACAGAAAGCTGTCACACTCTTCCTTCACTTGTAGACTTAGCTCTCTGAAGATACTTTTTTTTTGCTTAATGTGTTTTTAGTTACCTACCACGGAGGAATTCTTTGAATCCTATGTTGACCTATTATTGATCATAAGGGGTGGTCCTTTCTCCAGATTCTGGCTGTAGTCCTCTTAGCTGGGAGCAAGGCTTAATAAAACTGAAACAATAAATATCTTATATCTACATAACACTTGAATCCAAAAACAGTTTAAAAAGCAAGGATGAATTCATTTACCACTGAAATGCCAGCCACCTCTGGGGTGGAACACATGGTTCTTATTTTCACAGAGCTAAGCAGCTGTTTAACAGTACAAAACAACAGTACATTATAGTTTAAGTCATGAAATGAAGAATAATCCTGTATCCAATTGAAATGTAAGATTAAACTTAGATGGGGGGAAAATAATTACCCAAATTGGTAAAATGATCAGAACACAAAGACTAACCCCGCTATTCTGGCACAGTGGGCCACCAAAACACTAAGGACTGAGTGTGGTAAGGAACATAATTTTTCATTACATCTAAGAGCTGATATCTTCAGTTAGATTGCATTTTTTTTCAGCAAAGTGATTTCTTGTTAAAATATGTCGGTCCATCAATACCCAGCCTTTCTGTGGAAAGGACATGCCATTTAGACAGGAAAGGTTTTTTGGAGCCTACTGTGGAATTTCTGATCAAAAAGATTGAGCCAGAACCACTGGTAACCTGACTGTTATGCACGTCTCCCAGGATGTGGGAGAATGAAATTCAAGTCCCTGTTTAGATTACTTCACAGTGTAGACTTGGACCTGGGTTTCCCACGTCCCAGAGGAAGGTCCTAAATTACTGGACTTGCAGCTATTCTGATCATGTTTTCTTCTTATTTTCCCATGGAAAAAATACAAAAAAATTGAAAGGTCTTGGGTTTGGCTCAGTGTAGAATGTGAATTTTGCAATTTCAAAAACTTTCCTGGAACAGGAAAGTTATTTTCCACCCAGTTTACCTCCCGCTGCAATGTATTCCTTTGCAATAAGAAGACAAGTTACTGAATTTACTGTAGTATTATCTTAGAGGGAAGGCAATCATTCTGTAGGTTTCATATGGATTTATATTACACTTCAGTGTTTCTATACATTGATCTATGTAGCCTATATATCAGGCTAGGTCACCAGAAAATTTAATCTAGAAGTTAGAAAGTTTGCAGCAGCAATTAATTTTTTAAATAGGCTTCCAATAAAAATAACATGAACACGCGCCTACCTGCTTTTAAGACGGAGTTAATAATCCTCTAAAAAGGCCTGTTTACAATAGGTGGACACTACAAGACAGGTGGTCCTTGTTGTCCCCATTCCTTCAAGGGCTAATAAGGTGACCGTGACTGGCAGAGAGACATTTTCACATTCTCTGCTGGGCAAACTAAGGAATCAGAAGACATTTTTGTAGTTAAGGCGGTGCTATCAGTTGCTCTTGCTTTTGGCAATCACTTCCAATAACTTTTATGTTCTGATAGATGCCACTCCTGATACTGGAAAGATCCAACATCTTCTGTCTACCAGGAAACCAAAAAACTGATTTAAGACTGCTTACCTGTTTCAAATACCTCCAGGTCAGATGGTAACAAAATTCTACCATTAATGAGCAATGTTGGATTTGATTCAGGGGTGATTCTTCCATTCTATTACCAATGCACTCAGCCTTCAGGTATAATGAGGTCTATTGATTCCTGTAGATTTGTAATATTTACTAAACTGTCAAATGAATTAGGTTTCTGTCATATTACTGTGGAGGTACATCATTTTGAAAAAGTATCTATTACTTTGAGCAATATCGTTACTGCCTGGTATATGGTCACTAAAGGTGTTGAGCCCAGGAATTGTGAAGTCAGTGGGTACACTTCACTAAGATTTGGATGAGCTCAAAATATTTGTGCAACCCCATTGGCAAGGAAGCCTAGCATTGAAGAAACTTGAGTCTAAAGATTCCTCAAGTCTCTTGTTCTCTTAAGGCTAACTTTTATGAAAGTCAATGGGAGGCTAGTTTCCAACAAAATTAATGACTGCATATTAATGGTTATTCAGAAAATTGAATTGTTTTGTCTTTGAGGAAGACACTAACCCTTTCTATTGTATTTGGACCACAGGAAGAGCACCAATGTTATTCAACAAGGTAGGACTAATGATCTGGGGGAAAAAAAGACAACTTCCAGTAACAAGAAAAAAAAAAATCACAATGATTAGCCAAAGAACAACAAAAAAGGAATAACAGCACACAGAGCTCCTAAACATAAATCTTATTTCTAGTCTGATGGGCTAGATACAGAGGCCTTTATAGTTAAATCAAATTAAATTACAGTCGTTGTGTATATACTCACACGTATATCTAAATGTGATACGTATAAAAAGTCTATACCAACATAAAAATATATTAGATGTTCTTGTTAAGAATAAACAAACATTGCCTTGTTTGGCAGAATTTTCAAATGCATATTGCTTCCTTTATTTATTTTTTTATTACAATAAAAATGTGTTTTGTATTAAATCTATTGTTATAAAGAAATTAAGTCCTGAAATCTGCCAGCGTGGCTTTTTTCCATAAAGTGGAAAAAAAACCCCTCCTGTTTTAGATACTTGAAAACATTAGAAATCTGAAAATGAAAAGACCAGCCTCTGCGTAGAAAATTACTCCATAAAAATAAAAAGAATTCTTCTGTGTGAACTTAAATGGTTTGAAAGCAGAACATAGCAGAAGAGAATAGCGTGAGTGGTCATAAAGGAAAACAGAGGTTTTAAGTCAATCTTTACAGATGTATCAGAGTCATTCAGGAAGAAAAATCATAAAAAATAAATAAATCAGAGGCTATTTCACAGAGATTTGGGCTGATTCCGCCTCTGCTGTGGCAAAGATTGTTTTCTTAATCCTGCGTTTGTAAAGAAAATTCCAAGGAAATCCTTACAAAAAGTCTTTTCCTTGATCTGCTCCTTAACTTTGAACAATGGGGACAAAATTTTATGGCCTTAGGTCTGTATTAAAGGGTATGAATTGTAACACCTGAGCTTTCAAACTTTACCACTCAGAATGCCTACTTTCTCCTTTTCATCTTCTTCTATAGTTTAACCTACACTTCATTATTATTATTACACCTTATTATTCCCCTGTGTTGATCTACATTTTGTTATTACCATTAATTCTGTGTAGTAGGTTATATATAACTCAGTGATATCAAGTTGTACTTTGACTCTATTTGCAAGGTACTTTAAAAATACCTGATAAAAGATAATCCTTGCTCCAGAGAGCAAAACTTTCAAACCAATAGAAGATCGAGAGGAAAATTGCAATCCTGCAAGTTGTTCTGTCAAGATTCCAGGGTCGGCCAGTGGCAAAATCAGAAATAACATCTTATCTCTGAGGCCTTGAACACTCTGCCTGCTGTGTCTCTTATTGCCTGATTTCTCCCTTTTCCCTCAGGAACTTTCTCAGGTGCTACTGTAGCTGCCTTGGACACTCAGTAGGAGAAGGACACCCAGGTATTACGAGCCAGGTCAAAGAAGAAATGGTCTAAGCGTACAGAGGGAAAGAGATTTTGAGAAAACAGCAAATGAACATATATCTGGCTAGATGTTTCAGATTATATTTTTTCTTTTGGAGAGGTAATCAGTGACTTGGCTGATAACAGGAGGAGACAGACTTGACATCATTTATTTGGACTTCAGCAAAACGTTTGACAAAATGCCTCTCAGGGAGCTGGTGAATAAGGTCGTCAGTGATGGCATCAGTATCAGATAGGTGAAAAGGCTTAATAATGATCTCTGTGGCAACATACAGATAGTGTAAATTTATGTGAAGGAGAAGTTTCTGGCAGAAAGCAAAAAATGAAAGGCCTTTAATGCTTGGCATTGGGACGAGTTCTGTTCAAGATTTATGTATAGATTTAGTGTTTTCCTGGCTGTGAGCTGAATGACTGTAGTGTCTTGCTTAATCATGATGCATCTGCATTGAAGTTTAAGTGAAACTGACAATCTTCCAAAGGATATTAGGAAAAAAAGAATTAAAAAGAAAAAACAATAGGGTCACTAACCATATAGATTACTGATCCCTGGTTTCCGCTGCATTCATTTTCCTATGGCTTCACTTTAGCCCCAGACACTATTTTGGACACTATTCTTACTGTTTGCGACAGCCCTGGGCTGTCACATGGCCCTGTAATGCAAGTTCTGGCATTTTGAAACGTCTGGAGGTACTGCTCAGTGGAGAGGTTAGTTTTTTTGTATTTCAAAAGGTCCTGTCCAGGACACCCAAAGCTGGGTATTCCTGACTGCTATAGTGATCTTTTGAAGCTATAGATATCTGAATAAAATTATAAGAGACCTGTGGTTGCTTCAGGCTGTGCAACCCAAGCTCTGCCTTCAGTCTAGGATAGTTAGTAAGCCAACATAGTCGAGCTACTGGCCATGCCTGTAGCAGATAGCATATTGTGAAGTGATATTGGCAGTCACTGTATTTTATTCTGCTTGCTTAGTAAGTTTGAAAGTCTGGTTATCATCTCATGGCTGAAAGCAGCCTTTGAAAAGAGTCTGAAATGATGCTTGTGTTCACAGCCCTTCATCCACTGCAAAATGTTTTACCTGTGTCCACACTGCAACTGTGCAAATGTTGACTTGGGGTTTCTGCTGTCAGACTGGACCATGCTATAAAAGGAATATCGACAGGTTCTTATGGTTGAGGAAGTATAGAGGACCTATTAAGGGTTGTCTTCCCACATGAGGTAAAAGTAGGGACCTTCAGAGTCTGTTGACTAGGCTGGTGGAGGGAGGAGAAACCATTGAGCTGAGCTTAGATGAATTTCCTTAGCTTCTAAGGAAAGAAGCACCAGTGGTAGGGAACAGAGTTTATAGGATGCAGATTTAACCGAAACAGATGAAGCCACCTCCTTGCAGATCTGATTATGGGGTAGCACAAAGATGGAATAAAACCAAATTATCCTTTCCTTATGGGCAGATCTTGAGATTGTCCTAGAAGTGAGGAAAGCATTCCTGAATAGGATTAGCCTGGCTCTGGTCTTGAACAGTTTTCTCCCAGCCAATTCGTAGGATGCTCTTTTTTCATCTAACATAAGATGTCCACATGTATTATCCTTTGCAAGACAGAAGAGACAGAACTTAAATGAAATCCAGTCTCAAACACAATGGGGATGTTCTAGCAAGCATGGTGGCCCACCCAGATTTTGGAACTCTCCAGTATGAAGTCTGAAGAACATGCATTGGTATGGGAAATGTAAATTTTGACTAAGTAACTAAGGCCAAAGCCTTGCTGCTACGCAAGCTGGTGTAGGGGGCCCGGTAAACGCTTGGTACCATTTTCCTGCAGCAATTACAAAGCCAGAAGTTCAATCTGGCTTAATATCTCCCAAAACAGATGACAAACATCAAAGAGAACAGATAATCTGCTAATTAAATTAGGTGCTTTGGACTCTGGCGCTGCATTTAGTTTCCTACCCTTCCAGTGACTTGGTTTTCAACCTCTTGCAAGGCACCTGAGGTCACCTAAGTCACCTTTAGATCATTTATATGTATGCATTCATTATAGACATCAAAATGTCTTAAAGACACATTTGACTTCCTGGCAGGGTAATTCCTAATATTTACAGTAATTTTGGCACTCTGATGTTGCCACACTGAGAGTGTGTGATCTTTTGACCTCTTCCCCACCCTTGGATATAACTCAAGGCCGTGCTGATTGGTTATGGAATTGCTATACTGTATAAGATGTAGAATTGCTTACTTGTTTGCATGCATTGCAAAGAATTTATGAGGAAACTGGCTATTTTGCTGTAGGAGCTTGGTGTGAAGCAACAGAACTGAAGAGTAATTCTGGATTAAAGAGAACATAATAAAAAGGTGCTGCTTTGATGAAGGACACTACTCCCTGTTTGAGGACCGAAGAAGAGGAAAATACATAGCTTACTGAAACATAAGGCTGGGAACTATCATTGAAGAACTTTAGGCTAACTGTCACTCCTTCCCTGTTGGGACAGGATCCAGATAGCAAAGGTAGTACTGTCTTTTGTCTGAAGATTTACAAATTTCTTTTAAGAACTCCTCCAAAAACATCAATTTCACAAATCATCTTAGAAGTGCCACAGATGAACAGAATTATTGCCTGTTAGGAACATGATACTTACTTGCTAGGAAAATAACCAAGTGAGAGTACTAGCAATTCTAGCTGAATATTTCTGGTGTGTGCTGCCGTCTTCATCAAAACCAGAGAAAGTACTTTGTGGGAAAGAAAAGAAGCAGGAGAAGAAACAACAGAACAAAAAGCTTAGATGTTAATGTGCAGTTTTCTGGTTTATTTTCCAAGAGACTCGAGCATGATTAAGCTGAGCAGACATTCCTTGGACAGAAGGCAAACTTTTATAACCGGGCAGAACACTGACATTCTGGAAGAAGACAATACTTTTGAAAAAGAGGCTTTGAGTCTGCATATGACATAATAAATGACATTCAGCCCTCCGTGGTGACTTTTTAAAAACTTTGACAGGTCAACGTATCTTGAGTTTCGAATAAACGTGTAACCATATATACACACCACAAATACACACAAGCACTTGAATATTTTGTTTTGCAGTACTGATTGTCCTAGTTTCGTTAAGTCCTGTAGGCTTCACTTTGTGCCACACTTACTAATAATTTTTTGACCAAGGTATTGAGAAGAGTTGCAAAATCTGTCTAGGTGCCTTGAATAAGTACAATTAATTTATGTGCCTTTGTAAGAATGCAGGTATTTTGTAAATCCTGTTTTGAAAGGGGTTGGAATATGCCCATAAATTTACAAAATTATCCATCTTCGCTCATACCACAGCTTCAATTCACTCTTCACAGCTGGAATAAATGGCTTACACCAAAGTAGGTAAAATTGCTTCAGTCTATTTTCAGATGAATGTTTTCATCTTTATAGACTCCATGGGCTGTTATTAACGTAACTAAAATTATTTGCATCCAGGCTAGAAGTCCCATTTCTCCAGTCTTTCTGTAGTCAACAGAGAGACAGTTTTATCTAGTAGGTGTTGCAGACCATTGTAGTTAACTGTAGTGACTATCTAGGAAGTTTACTTAGACTAATGTGCTTACTTAAGCACAACAGCCATATGCCTGCAACGGGGCTGCAACAACCATATGCCTGCAACGGGGCTGCGTGAATTCTCACCAGTGTTTGTTATTTCATTGAAAGATGTATTTCTTCTTCTTTTTTTCCCCTTTCTTTATTTCATACTGAAATATAATTCCTTAGTGGTTAGAAAAATGTAATAGGACCTCATTGTGTCCAATTTTCGGGGATAAGGTATCCATGGAAAGGACGTATCTGGAGTATATAAGAAAGTGTCAAGTTATATTTTAGGAAAGCTACTCCTCAGGAGGTAACATAGGAGAAAGATTTGAGAGAAGTTGTCAAATAAAAGTCTTACATAGGTTCCACAGTAACTGGTTATACATTTCCTTTCTTTTTACCCTGCCAGACATCATCAGTCTTAGCAGCTATCCACAATATTTTTGAGAAGCCATCAAAAGCCATCAGACAAGCAACTGCATTATCCAGATTAGCTTCCCATCAAGAGAAAAACAGTAATTGAACCATAGAGTTAGAGTAATTGAGCCAGGATACTGAGGGCACCTAGAGAGCAAATTAAAACAATACAACTAATTGATAGCATTGTAAAAAAATCAACTTAGAATTAAACATTTTTAGTAGCTGAGTGCAACTAAATACTTGACTGTTTTAACCAATTCTAGTAAAACAAATTGTTGATTTAGAAAGTTTTGTAACAAGTCTGTGTTAGAAATAAGTTGCCTAATTATGTTAGACTTAAGAATGATAAGAAGATTGATTTTCATGTTTGTATTGGCCATGGGTAGGATTCATGTAAACCCCAAACATCTGAAAATCAGACTCCAAAAATATACTGTGGTATCAAGGCAGCACAAATTAAAAATTGTGGATGAGGGCTACAAAGAAGTGCAGCAGCACTTTGAGTGCTTTATGGACCCAGTCATTCAATGAAAGGCAGACCTCTGACTCTTTGTTTTTGCCTAAAAATGGCTTTAGGAGAAGCATACACCTAACAGCAAGCCTGATCAATGGGTGCCCAACCTCTGAGATCATCCCACATGTGCTGGCCTTTGAAACATAGAGTGAGGTTCCCTGTATAGGCACACCTGACTTGAGAGCACAACCGTGTACCTGAGCACACAAACAATGTGGATACATTAGCACTGTGCTGTGCCTGCACCAAATAACAGTGGCCGATGGTCAGTGTAGCTCTGCGTTGAGTCTCTGAGTTGAGACCCTTGCCAGATGGAGGCGCTTGCAGTGGCCTGGATGGGTATATCTTCAATTGGAAACGATAACCTGAGAACCCATCTTGGAGCAAAGTCACCCCTCCAGCTCTTCCCCCAAAAGAATGATGACAAAATGTTTCCTTTCTTCTCTTTATTTCTTTCTTAGGTAATGATTTGGTCATGAGAGTATCAACCTGAGGTGTAGAAGATCAAGATTAAATTCCTTCTTTTGTCTGAACCTGACACTTTCACATTCTATACAACTGCTAAAACCAGGAGGTGAGAGAGTGCATGTCACATGGATGCTCTCCATCCCTCTTCTTGAAACTGTAATGACCAAATATTTATTGATCAAGAGTGTGAGCATCAATCCACACCGTATTGGTTAAGACACGTGAGTTTTATTTGAGTATTAGCCACTGAACTAATGACTTGGATTCAATTAAATCTTAATTTAGAATACTTGAATATAAATTGAAACAAGGACTGAAATACAGATCTCTGCCTTGTCAGGTAAATTTCCCCAAACACACACTGGCTCAACAGAGCCGTAATCACTCCTCTGCTCTGGCCCAGTGAATATTTAATTAATCCATGCACATGTAAAGACTCTGAACAGAAGAGGGCTGAAAACATCTTGCCACAGAGTATTTTATTTCTTGATCACTTATGTATTCACTAAGAAGATAGGAAATGCAGTTTGAAGTCTCCCTAGGCAAGTAAGGTTACTGAACTCACATCTTTCACATTCTGAGCAGGATCATTGCCATAACCTACTCTATAACTTGAACACTAAACCCCAGACATTATTTTTTGTGAAGTCTAAAGAGTATGTATTCTTTGAGAATACCTTGACTGCAGACCTTGAAGATGAAATACTATGTTGATCTCTGTTGGATTTTTGTGCATAGCTGCCCAGGACTTGTGGAATTCTAGGTCTGTGCAGAGTTTTCAAAAGTGCGCTAAGATACCTATAGACTTGCAATGTCTCATAGACCAAACATTTGTGGAGAGAGAATTAAAATTGTGGGTCTTGGTGTTGGGTAGACATAGGAATCAAAGTCTTTTGGTGGTGGTAGTCCTTCAGCTGGTGTCAGCTCACTAAGGTGTATATTTTACACCAGACATTTGAGCTGTACTGTACACCAGTCCTCTTAATACTAGAACAGAACCATGCACCAATTTGAAAGTAAAAAAATGTTTGTTTCAAATACAGGTCTAATATGATTGATTAAATGCACTAGATGAATGTACAATTTAATGTTATGAGGCTATGAAAGGTTATTTATCATATACTGAGTAATGAGAGTACAACACACTTACAAATTAATCTGATCATAAAAGGAAAGCTCAGCACACATCCTAATTGCTGATAGTAAACTGTGATGACCTGTGGTTCCCACTCAATCCAGGCAGTGTTTTCAATATAAGAGGAAATAAATTGGGTCTGACTGTGTTTTCATTTACAGGTGTGTAAAGCAGGAGACATTCCATTAAAAATGATGAGGAAAAGTTAGCACTGGATCGAGATCAGAACACAATCCCTGAAGTGTTTTGCTAAATCTAAATCAGGCTTTATAAGAGATAACAGTTAAAAGGATCCTTCTTGCATACTGTTATCCTTTGTTAATTCTTCTGATGCTGTCAGAAAAAAAGGGATGTAAAGACAAATGTAACTCCATGCCTGCACGAGTAAGAGGTATTGCAAAAATACGGCACATGAAACTGAAAAAGGCTGGAAGTATAATGGAAAGACAATGACATTCTAAAAAAACCCCTCTGATTTAGGGACAGGTAGACTAAAATTATACTTGGATAAAAATATAGACCCATCTTTGCCAAATATGGTAAAAACAGATTTTCTTACTCTCATGGTGTAAACCCAGCCAGCAGCTAGGTCCACGCAACCACTCGCCGACTTCCCCCACTTGGGATGGGGGAGAGAATTGGAAGAGTAAAGTGAAGAAAAACTTGTGGATTGAGATAAAGGCATTTTAATAGTTAAAGTAAAAGCCACGCATACAAGCAAAGCAAAACAAGGAATTCATTCACTGCATCCCATTGGCAGGCAGGTGTTCAGCCGTCTCCAGGAAAGCAGGGATCCATCACACGTAATGGTTACTTGGTAAGACAAATGCCATCACTCCAAATGTCTGTCCCTTCCTTCTTCCCCCAGCTTTATATGCTGAGCATGATGTCACATGATATGGAATATCCCTTTGGTCGGTTGGGATCAGCTGTCCTGTCTGTGTCCCCTCCCAAATTTTTCATGCACTCCCAGCTTACTTGCTGTTGGGGTGGTGTGAGGAGTAGACCTTTAACTGCTTAGCAGCAACCAAAATCACCAGTATGCTATCGACACTATTTCCCATCCCAAATCCAAACCACAACACTGTACCAGCTGGTAGTAAGAAAGTTAACTCTATCCCAACTGAAACCATGACATATACCCTTAAAGACAGATTGTGACAAATACCCCTAGGCGAGAACTTGCTTTTCTAAACGTTCACCAGTGGAGTATGGGAGCTGCTTTCACATCAAACAAATATGTTCCTGGCACAAGTACAAGTCTGTCCTCTTCCCTCCCTTCAGGAAAGCTTTTCAAATGACAATTGATTTCTTTGGCAATGGGCACAGTGTATCTGACATATGCCTTTTAAAAATTGAGTAAAATGCACATATTTTTTCTGGCATATAAAAAAAAAAAGTTGTCTGAGAAACAGGTGGGTGATCAGACACCATTGCTAAAATCCAAAATATCTTCATAATTTTGAGCTTACTTCAGTTCCAAAAATGGCAAGAATCTCTGACTCCTAAGAATACAGAATGTTGTGAGGCCAATTAATCTTGTGAAATTTGTCATTCTTTTTAGCTAAAACCTCATTAAAATTTCCTTCCTTAAACTTGCTATGTTTTATGATAAGCTTCTATGGAGAGAGGTGTACCTTAAACTTTAGGTAAGAGGGTTTCTTGACAGAGAGTGAACTCTTCACCACACAATCTGAAATGCATCAAAAAACTCCAAACAGGACTGGACATTACATCATGTTATTAGTAACCACTAATGAACTACATTTGCACAGCATAAACACAAGAAAGCAATGTTATGGCTGATATCTCTTCCTCAACAATTTCTGAGTTGTGAATAGTGAATGAAAAGAAGATTGATGTTTTCCTAACTGTTAAGTTTCTGCATTAAATATAGCCATTGATTCTGAAAGCATTTAAATGACAAAACCTAGTTAGGATATTATGTTATGTCTTATTAAAATGTATTTGGCACTGTTCAAATTTAGTTTGCCAAGTAATCTGCTCTAATATTAATGTCTGATGTACTATGGACTCTGTAGTGGCCTTGCTAGGAATAAGGTATAACAAACTTACCAGGCTTTGATTACGTATTAACCAGTGTCTTGTAGAACAGACACTGATGGAGGTGACGAGAGCTTCTTAAATACAGATGTTTCCAAATACATAAAAATGACCCAATAGTCTGGAGATCTCCTGTAACTCCAGAAATATTTTGAGAAGCACAGTGAGATGTTTGCCAAAGATTTAGGCATTGACAAATAGTCTCTTTTGAGCGTGTGAGTTCACTGCCATTCAGCCACTCAGCTGAGCCACTGGGAAATGGAGACTGCTCGTAAGCAGCAGGGGCAGTGGAACTGCTGGACTCATTTGGTCACGTTCGGAATGAGATCATGTGGCTTGATCTCATTCAAAATGCGATTATTTTTGGTTTGGGTGTGACTTGAGGTTTGAATGTCAGGAAATGTGGAAAAAAAAAAAGGCAGGGTGGAGGAGCACAAACTGGGAATTTTGAAGTAGAATGAGAGAAAGACAAAACAATCAGCACAGATGACTGCATGTTGGTTTCCACTTGCTGAGTCAAAAGGGAGTCTGAAAAGGATCAAATGAAATAATACTTTTAATTAAACGCATTTCTTATACATAACAATAAAACTGCTTGCATCTCAGGAGAATTTGGACCCCTGGTGAGAACATGCCATCATCAAAGCCTTATCAATGCCACTTCACAGCCACAATTGTCTTTATAGCTACTGTTGTGTTTACAGTGTAGATATTTCATAGGCCAACACATGGAACTTCTCTTGCTTCTGTAGTTGCATCCTGTCTTTCAACAACATAAAATGAGGTTTTAAAGTTTCTTGGCTACCCACAGAGGTGAACCTATGCCAAAATTTGGAGGCAGTATAATATCAACTTAATTTTTCAGAGCTTACACTGGTCTTGCTGTGGGCAGGCTTATTTTATTGTATGGTCTAAGAGTGGAGTCTTTTAGCTCTGGGGTCAAATCAATGAGGTGAAATTAAACAAGTGCTTGGAGACATGCTACCAAAGTAGAGGTTTGTCTTTGTGCAATTGAGGGAAAGTCCATGAGCCAGGCACTCTTAGGTGAGATCTAACCAACCAGAATGAGTCATGAGGTTGTTGTGACCATAAGTAAGCACATAAAAGAAGGAAAAAAGCCAAGCAAAGAAACTAAGATTCTAAGGGTCATGAAGACGTTTTAGTGCTTTGATAGTCATCTTTAAAATCAGATTATGAAGAAACCAAATAATTTGAGGGAAATTTGGTCTGATTTGAAAATCCTTTCCGTAAACAAATGTCTACTTTTTGGCCAGGTGTTTGGCAGTACATCCACTGCAGGAAGAGTCACAGTTGGCTAATTCATGTTCTGTGGTGTTGCACGTTATTTTGGCAGTCGAAGGACGTGTGCTGCTTCATTGTGTTTTCTGTTCTTCGCCTATTGCTGACAACCTGTGGTGGAAGGATCAGCGCAATTCCATTGTTCCACAGATGGCAGCTGACGCAGTGGCTCCTCCATCCAGAGGCACTGAGGCAATTACTTACCCTAACCACTCTGTTCGTCAGATAATGTTGTACCTCTCTCTTGCCAGCCCTCCTCCACCATTCAGCAGCTAACTCTGGCTGAATAGAATCATAGAATCATAGAATGTGTTGGGTTGTAAGGGACCTTTAAAGGTCATCTAGTCCAACCTCCCTGCAGTAAGCAAGGACATCTTCAACTAGTTCAGGTTGCTCAGAGCCTCATCCAGCCTGGCCTTGAATGTCTCCAGGAATGGGGCCTCCACAACCTCTCTGGGCAACCTGCGCCAGTGTCTCACCATCCTCATTGTAAAGAACTTCTTCCTAATGTCTAACCTAAACCTGCCTTGCTCTAGTTTAAAGCCATTGGCCCTCGTCCTATGGCTACATGCCCTTGCAAACAGCCCCTCCAGAGCTTTCTGATAGGCCCCCTTCAGGTACTGGAAGGTCGCCATAAGGTCTCCTTGGAGCCTTCTCTTCTCCAGGCTGAACAACCCCAGCTCTCTCAGCCTGTCCTCATAGGAGAGGTGCTCCAGCCCTCAGATCATCTTCGTGGCCCTCATCTGGACCAGCTCTAACAGGTCCATGTCCTTGTGCTGAGGGCTCCAGAGCTGGACACAGTACTCCAGGTGGGGTCTCACGAGAGCAGAGTAGAGGGGGAGCGTCACCTCTCTGGATCTGCTGGCCACGGTTCTTTTGATGCAGCCCAGGATGCGATTGGCCTTCTGGGCTGCAAGTGCACATTGTTGGCTCATGTCCAGCTTTTCATCCACCAGTACCCCCAAGTCCTTTTCTGCACAGCTACTCTCTATCATATCATCCCCCAGCCTGTATTGTTAACAAGGTTTGTCCTGACCCAAGTGTTGGACCTTGCACTTGGCCTTGGTGAACTTCATAATGTTTGCTTGGGCCTACCTCTCTAGCTCATCCAGGTCCCTCTGGATGACATCCTGTCCCTCTGGCACATCAGCCACACTACTCAGTTTAGTGTCGTCGGCAAACCTGCTGAGGGTGCACTTGGTCCCACTGTCTATGTCATTGATGAAGATGTTGAACAGCACCGGTCCCAGTGCAGATCCCTGAGGGACACCACTTGTCACCCGTCTCCATCTGGACATTGAGCCATCGACCACCATCCTCTGGATGCAACAGGTAGGAAAAAGCAAAAGGTCCCCAGGAGTATTGAGTATCATTGATACGCATATCCCTAGTTCTTATTGCATCTTGTATTGCCAGACAGTCTTATTGTCCCTGCATGCCTCTCCAGTGCTCCAATGCAGAACTACACCATGACCTGCACCACGAACCACTTGGACTGGAGCAGAAATGAGATATGAAATGTCATATACTACTTGCATTTACACTTGGAACACTACCGAAGCTTGCAGGTTTGTAGATAACCATAACAGTAAGAGAATGGTTTTGCTTTTCTAGTGGCTCCTGTAAGTGACTGCTGAGGCTCTTGGGGGTGGATGCAGTGTGCACAGGGCAGGATCAGCAAAAGAACACTCTGCTCTCTGTGGTGAGCTAGGCACAGCTCTTAGGCTTTTGCCATCGCCTGCTACAGACTGCTGTGGTTTCAGCAGTCATATAACCTCATAATGTACTGACATTAATGCAGATCACTTCAATTAATAGAGATAACTTTGCTTCTGTTGGCAAACTGTCATTTAAGCAGAGTGTGGGAGAGGGGAGATGGAGAGATTTCCATTGACCTGTTTTTTGAAGCTGCTTAGACCTTTTTCCAAAGAAGTTACAACTCGTCATTGATAAATTATGTTCTGAACATCCCAGCATTAATTATTTAAATTCCATTAACTTAATAATGGTATGCAATAAGTCTGCCTGCACACCCTTTTAGCTTTCCTTCTTTTTATTAAATTGGTGTTTTGATTGATTTGGGTTATTTTAACACAGAGTAAAAGTGAGGTTTAGGCCATGAGCCTGCAAAAACCTTAGCACCCTTTATAAACTCAGGATAATATTTTGTACTGCAGGTGAACTGCAATAACAACCCACCGCTGAAAAGCAGAAATCCCATTTGCTCTTTCTTTTTCTTCCAATCAACCCCTTTTCCTCCCCTGGTCTACAGTCACTTACTTTACTTTGGTCCTAAAAATCCCCACATCTTTGGAGAGTCAGTCCTGGTCACCAGCCAAACTGGTGAACCATTTAACTTTTTTTTGCCTTTCTTTTTTTTTTCCCCTGATGGTTTTCTTTAGTTGGGTTAGTTTTCTACCAGGTTAGTTTTCAATCAGGTTAATGAGCTGAACAGACACAGGGCCCGTTACCAGCCAGAGCTGATCTGGATAGGCACCAGGAAGGTGCAGGTCAGTGGTGTGGAAGATGCGTAAAAAGGACTGACCCGGTTTTCTCTCGTTTGGCGCTGGCAGGGTGTTTGCGCACGTTGGCCACAGTGTGTATAGCTTCATACTTAGTTCCCAGAATTAATTCCCGTGCATACCAGCAGGACTCAACTCAGCTTGTCAGTGGGATCTGAATATTTTCAGGATGTAGATAATCACTGCTCAGTGTAATCTTAGCAAATTATTTGCTAGCTATTATAATTTGCAAGTGCTTAAAACAGCAAGAGAAACGAAGGGACACTGACAGTGGCAGAAGCAGTCAGATAGGCTCAAGCACAGGACTGAACCTAAACCCAGGCAGGAACCTAAGATGTTCTGGTCTGAAAGAGGGACCTTTATCAAGAGAAATCGTACTGGGTTTGGTGTTTTAGTGAAAAATCTGGCACAAACAATTAAGTAAGCAGTTTCCCGACCAAATTCTGCATTCCTATAGAGTTTCCCCATCCTGTTTGATTTTGGTTTTTTTTATATCTAGAAGTGGTCCCACGTATTTTATATTGTTGGGTATTTTTTATTTGGGGGTCTCAATACAAGACAGTGCTCAAATGGCCATTCTGTAAGTTAGAAAAACAAATCATGTTTCTCGTCCCCTTTACTGTCATAATTTCCCATGAATTTGTGTTTACTTATTCCTGAGTAAATGGTACATTTCTTCCCACTTAATGATAGCCAAATTGTATTTGCTTGGACTCCAGCAGTTTCCAAGCCACCATATCAGGTTTATTAACAGCTTATGTTGAAATGGCTTCTGAAAATAACTGTGCTCTGTCATGCAATGTCTGGTGTTGATGCAAGATTTACCCTAAGGTGGAGTCTACCCTGTTTAATTGTTATTGTTACAGCTATTGACACAACTGACCACAGCATTCCCTCATCATCTTCACCTTGGCTTTCCTGATTGCTTTATATTCTCATTTTCTTCCTACTGTCATAATAGCATTTCTTATGGTGGATTCACTCCTCATCTTTTTCTGAAAGCCCCTTTTCCAGTCCTGGTCTTAAAAAAATAGCATCAATAGTAAAAAAAGTCCTAGGTGGCCTCATTTGCTTGATTCAGGTGTGTTAAATTCGATATACTGAGCTCTGTGCAGAGTGTGTCGAGGCTGATTCCTGCCCAGGTTAATATCCCAGATGGGTAACTAGGATGAAAAGCGGATCTGTCTACCAGCCTGCTCAGAGACTGCTTTGGGAGCATGAGTCTGCACAGCCCTTTAACGTGCCATACAGCACAGCTTCTTTAGATATAGCTTGTCTACCTCCGTAGTCTGCTCTCTTGAATTGTAAATACACCTCCATGGAGTCATACCTGGACTTGAGCAGCTCTTAAAAAAGAACAACCAACCAACCAAAAAAACAAACACAAAAATAACAGAACATTCCCCAGCCTTAGGATCTGCAACTTGGCAAATGAGGTGAAAAATTTCAGCGCCTACTTCAGAAAATGGTATTCTTAAAATATTGCAGGAAAGTCACTAAGCAGCCGTGATTTGATAACCCTGTTTTGTTTTCAGAAGTGATGTAACAAACCTCCTTCTACTTGCATAATAGCTAATTAAAACACTAAGATAAATGAGAGGGTTTTAATTTTTTAAATTAAAAACTCCCTACAAATATAATTATTTTTTCCAGCTATGACAAAAAAAGGCAAAATATTTTGTATTTTACATTTCAGAGTCTTGTGGGAGTAATTACTATTGAAAGTTAGAAGATCCATTAGAGGAAGGGTATACACTGCTGTACTGCTCGTCTTGTAACATAAACAGAGCACGTATTTGTTACAGCCAAGAAATAGCGTTTTTTGGAGAGATTTTCAGTGAGAGGAATTATTTCTTTGCCTCTGTCAGTAATTTGTTGTGTATTAGGGTGCAGATCTTTTTGAAAACCCACAGTTAATTTGTGCTATTCACAGCAGTGATAACAGACCACTGTTTTATCCCTGTCGCAGTGTTAAAGTTGCTGGTATTAAGGTTACGTTGAATTGTTTTTCTGTATTCAACTAGCTTCAGCCTGGCCAAGAGTTTTACGGCAGGAATGTTGAGGTTTAGTCTAAGCACATTACCTTGTATTGTATCCCACATCTCACCCCCACTCGGGGCTTCCTTGGTTCCTGTCTGGAGGGAAGATGGGAGGGTTGGATGCTGCTGATCTTTGTTTGAAGAATCCAAAAAGTTTTGGTGGGGGTTTCTGCGACTGATGTGGGCAGATGAGCCCAGGGCCTTTGTGGAGCCAGACAAGCTCCGGAGAAGCTGAGGAGGGACTGCGACCCCTGAGGCACAATCCCTCACGCAGATCACCAGCACACAGGTTTGCGCACGTAGGCTGCACCATCCCTCCGGTGCATCCAGCCAGTTCTGCAGGCTGATGCAAGGGTAAGTGGATTAATGGTCTGGCTCTTTTTCACTCCTCTGGGGTAACTTGGGAAGCCAGGAGAGAGAAAATCTGCTCTCATGACAGGACTTGCCCATTATCCACATTGCACGAGGTAGCCACAACCCACTTCTAGAGATCCCTCAGCACAGACACAGCCCCTTGTTCGCTCAGGCTGGAGGCTCTGGTCAAGGGTAGGGCCAACCATGCTACAGGTCATGATTTCCTGAGGTTCACTGTTCTTGGCCAGGGCTGATATCTGAGCCTCAGCTATAACTAAACAGCTCACCGTGGGCTGACAGCCTGCGTGTCGTGGTTGCTCAGCCTGCCTTAAATTGGCTCCACTGTGCAGTGTAGATACAGATGTTTTAATTTCCAGAGGGAACATTTTCTTCTCTGTCTCATTTATGGGAAGGATGTACTGGGAAGGTGAGACCTCCAAACTTTTCTTCCTTCTCCACAGACTTACACTAGAACAAGACACACTGTGGACTGTTCGTATTTTGTGACTTTCTCTTTTCTTTCCTACTCGGGTGGCTGATTTAACACCTTGCCTCACAAAATGCTAGGCATAAAAAATAAATCTTCACAATGTCTTTCCTGTACCTAATAAACATCCAAATGATTGAAGTTTTAAATAACCTAAGAAAACTAAATTCATTTCTTTAATTTGCGCTTCCAAGGGAAAGGAGTGCCTTTGGGTCCTTGGCAGATAGAACATTAGTCTCTCTCTTTTTTCTTTTTCTTTTTTTTTAAAGTATGAAAATGATTTAATCTTTTTTTTTCAGGTTTAGAAGAGTAAGCTCCTGCAAGTAGAGGTAGGAAGTTCACGGGGAAGTCAATCCCGGCTGTGCTCCATGGCCCTGAAACTTGCAGGCCTGGTAAACAGAAGATGACCACGCAGTAAACTATGCAAATGTACAACAACAAGTTAAATATTAAATGATATTTAAATTAGAACATAAATATAGCTATGCATAATTCAACAGGAGTAATCCTTTGCAGTGAGAACAGACAGGTCAATGACCCTTGATGATAATTCTTTCAAGTATTAATATTAAGTCTATATAATGAAGTCGGTCCTTCACAAGGTATATTCTTATCCTGGATGGGGAAATAAAAGCAACATCCATTTTGAACACATGTGCAGAGCATGTGGTTTGAATCCCCCCTATGCGTAACTTGGTGATTAACCTTCTCATCTTTCCACATTCATATTCAGAGTTTGCTAATGTTACGCCTTCCATTAGAAAGGCTATGATGAAAATACTTCATGCCTTGCTCTAGTGATGCCATCTAATTCTAACCCAGGTAGAACTATCTTTTATCTTAAGTATTTCTAACACACCTTTCTTACAACAGTATCGAGGAACTTCATCAGTTTTTCAATTTGCTTACCCAGCCCATAAGCATATCTTTTATTGCTGCTTTTGCTCTGTTATAAATAATCTGCCCTGAAGTTAGACATATTGACACTATCTGGTCTGCAGTGCACAGAAAAGGTCTCTATTTTTACGACTCAGCACTCAAACAGCTGAGAAGCGGTTAAAACATATTCCATTTTACAGTAATTCATTTCAGCCCTTGACAGATTGATTTCCATGGGGTTATTTGCTTCTTTCTACACCCTACTTCATAACAATGCTTACTAGAATGATTTATTAACTCAGTGCCAAATTCTTTGATACCTTAATAGTTAGATTAACTTCAGGACATGAGGCTAAGTTATTTTTTTCCCAGGTGCTTGGGGTGATGCTTTTCAATAATGAATGAATAAGGTCATGAACTAGTAGCACTTTGGTGCTTGTGTGTGCCAAAAATGTGCTTTCTCTAGGAGCATTCGAAGCAGACATAAACAAGCTGGATAATAGCTCCTATTCAAAATAATCTCATTTTTCTATGCTTACCAATGAGCACTCAAACAGGGCATCTAGTTTGCAGATCTCCCCCATACCACTGATTTTTGGCTTCCTCTCTTATTAGAACAATATGAAGTCGCCACAGAGCCAAAGTGTCCATGAAATCAGAATAGGTTAAATAGAGCTGTGTGAATAATCGTTTTTGCAGTTCACTGTTGAACTAGAAAAAGAAAAGGTTGTCTTACATAGACCTGAAATGAATTTTTTTTATTCTTTTACTGAAATTAAAAATAATTCAGTTTGGTTTGAGCAAAACTTGCAATCGCTTGTTTTATTCTCCTTGGTTAAAAAAAATTAGTTTCTTAATGAAATCTCAAAAATCAGAAATAAAAGGGTTGATTTTGGACACAGAAAAGCAAAAGATTTACATTTCTGGAAAACAGTGGGTTTTTTTTAAAATAAAATATTATGGCAAATTCAGGAGATTCACAAATTGTAGAAGTTAACTAAAGTGAGTTTCTAGCAAATAAAATCATAGAATCATATAATCATAGGATGGTTTGGGTTGGAAGGGACCTTAAAGATCATCTAGTTCCAACCCCCCTGCCATGGGCAGGGACACCTCCCACCAGACCGGGTTGCTCAAAGCCCCATCCAGCCTGGCCTTGAACACTTCCAGGGATGGGGCATCCACAGCTTCTCTGGGCAACCTGTTCCAGTGTCTCATCACCCCCACAGGAAAGAATTTCTTCCTAATATCCAATCTAAATCTCCCCTCTTTCAGTTTGAAACCACTACCCCGTGTCCTATCATTACACTCCCTGATAAAGGGCCCCTCCCCATCCTTCCTGTAGGCTCCCTTTAGGTACTGGAAGGCTGCTATAAGGTCTCCCCAGAGCCTTCTCTTCTCCAGGATAAACAACCCCAACTCTCTCAGCCTGTCCTCATAGCAGAGGTGCTCCAGCCCTCAGATCATTTTCATGGCCCTCCACATGGACACAGGTCCATGTCCTTCTTGTGCTGAGGGCTCCAGAGCTGGACGCTGTACTCCAGGTGGCGTCTCACCAGAGTGGAGTAGAGGGGACAGAATCACCTCCCTCAACCTGCTGGCCAAATATGCAAGCAGGAAAAAAACCAAACAACTCAATGGTCAGGCTAGATGTCTATGCTCCACAAATGGAGAAGAAAATTAGTTACATTTTCAGAACATATCATTTATGCTGCTGTCTCAGGATAACAAGTTTTCTCTCATAGTATCTGAGGAGTGCCCATTTAATGATGTTTACATATCACTTCAGTTTCCAGATAACTGAATACAAACTCAAATAGCACACCATTCCCTAACCCAAGGTTTTAACATATGCATGCTGGGCACTTACAAAGAAAACTGTTTAGCAGCTGCTGTTGCACTACAATTTTGAACTGCCCACATAACCTTGGTGCCTTTCCTGTATGCTCTAAGTGCTATTTTTTGCCATAAGTGGTGCATAGTGTAATAAGATGAACTGAAAAGTATCGATGAATAAAAATCTCAGCCAAGATCACTAGGTTTATGGAGGCCAATAAAATTTAGCATAGTGGTAGATACTGATCCTGGTCCGCGCTCAAGCTAACAGTGGTAATGAGAAAACAAGAGTTAGCAGGTGACTGAGGTGACCACAAAGTGTAGAAAGATAAGCAAAAAGCTGTTGCAGTAGAGTGGACATACTCAGTTAAAATCATGGGACCTTGGAGGATGGAAAGGATTGTTTACTTCAACTTCATGATCAAACCAGGTCCAACAACAGGTCTTCAGGAAACAGTCCACACACTTTATGAATGCCTCCAGGGATGAAAATTCAGTCGAAGGAGCAAAGGAGGAGGAGATGTGATATGTTCACCATATGTAAAAAATTATAATCTCTTTGATAACTTTCAAAATTCTATGCTAGGAATATTCATCCTGCATCTTTGTTCTCTTCAGCTGCCCTCTGCCCACTCATATCTTTCCCTTAGACTTTGCAAATGTTTATATTTACCAATCTGCTGTCATTTTTAAAATGTTAATCAGACAGAGAATTGTCTCATCCTTCTTTAATCACGAAATCTGGTCCCTTAATGATGCCAATCCAAAATAGCGTCTCAAACCAAGACTGGTGGCTGTATGCAAACCCAGAATTTTATCATGAAAGGAATTCAGTTCTCAATTTTCATTTTTTCCCAATATCAAGGAAATTTTTTATGCTGCAAAAGGCTGATGTTTCTTTTAGTCCTAGGGGGTCTTATGATCAAAACCCCTAAACCTAAAAAGATGTGTTCTAGACAAAGGAACCTTCAAAGTTTCAATCAGAGTTGTGGCTACTTAGCACTTGTAAAAAGAAAGTATATGAAAATCAAGGCATCTGAGTTTCCAGTGTGGAGACATACTGTGAATAAAAATTTTCAGGAGGGAAAATAATGTCCAAGTAGATACATTGTGGTAGATATTTGGAAATGTGTAACATACCTCATGAACAGGTGACTGAATGGAATACTGCATATATTTTAATTCCTGTGACAATCACTGACATAATACCGTACTTTCCAGTATTGACTAATTTTTAGATGAGAGAACCAAAGAATTATCTAGCTTGGAGGGGTCCTCCGGAGGTTGGCTGGCCCGACCTCCTGCTCAGCACAGGGCCAGCTTACACCAGGTTGATGCTTTCTTTTCTGATCTCTTTGTCTCTAAGGAGAAATATAAAACTAACATGAGACAAACTGATGCAGTGCTTGCAAAGTAAGGTGAACGAAGAGCCTCCTGCGCACTGCCGAGAGATCAATTTACTGGGTTTTGTTATGGTGATATCTGATATGTCTGTGTGTTTGCTGGATGTGGATGGAAAACAAGCTGTGCCGGTTACTGTTCCCTGCTAGTCACTTGTGCATGCACACACAGTCACATACAATCAATAATTCATTACTGCTTTGTTCCTGAAAGACAACTCAGCACTTGAGTCTCCTCTAACACCTTGTGCCATGATCCATCTTCCTTTGAGCAGGTCTGGGGCACAGTGTAAATTTGCTTTCTTATGCAAATGATTTGGAGGAATGATGCCTTATAATCTGCTCTGATCTTCCCTGCTCAGCTGAGTTTTCTCAAAGCCTAAACCGCGGCCAGGATGGATTGTCTTTTTGCCTTTTTAGCCACCGTTTTACTATTAAGGGAAGAAAGGTTAGATTATCTCTAGGAGTGGTCATTTGCAAGACCTTGGTTCCAGAGTGCATTTCTTTCCCCTGTAAATATTTGGTTGCTATGCACTAATTCCAAATGGCAACAGATACTCTAAAAGGTATTTACTGGTTACCTACCTACTCCTTCTCTTGAGTTAAATCACCCTCCCATTCAAGATAAACTAACAGCCAAAGCTCGGATTTATTTTTGGGATGAGAGTGTGTTGCCAATGTATTCTTGTCTTCAGATGACCTGATTATTTTCTTTTCAAACATGACACTGAAAATCAATCCCTGCCCTTGTACTATAGACAGGTATATCCAAGAGACTAACACACAATTAATAGACTTCCCAGTAGGTATACTGCATGGTCAGGATATTGGTATTATAATTCTCTGATTTCTTTTCAGTAGGGAGGTAATCATATTGTCTAGATGTATAAATAAGCTCCTAAATGACTGGTTTTTTTCTCAGACATTCTACTGGTTTCATACACTGTACTGATCTGATCATATTTGCACTCAACACAAACGCTCCAATTTCTTGAAAATTCCTGACTAAATGTGGGAGGAACACAACGTAGTCTAAAGAGAGATACTTCAGAAATAGGCTTTCTGTTTTGAGGTATCTACTTTTTGACACTTCGTCTTGTTTTTCAGAGATTAAAATGACCCCTCGATTCTGATGAATTCGGGTGGCTTTTTGGGTGAGCTCCTGCTTTGTTTCTGGTCTGGCATTAAAAGCCAGTGATACCAATAACTGGTAGCCTCTTATTGAAAAAAAAAAACCCTGTCTGGAGTAGCTGTCACTGGAGACCACAGAGACTGGTTCAGGAGTAAGCTTACACGCAAGCAAACCAATTGCCCTCATTTTGTAGGTTAGAGGCAAATGCACTAATTGACTCTATTGTGTTACATCTTATTAAACCCAGTTGACTTCCATGCACAGAACAGCTACAGAATCAGATGCTGTGCGCATTTAATTAATTAAATGTGATTATTTTGATTCATAGAAAAAAAATGCCCATCCATTGTTCTGGATGCTTTCACGTTAAACAATAAAACATTCTAGGGCTTTTTTGCTCACCCTTTTTAACGGAGCTGTTAGCCATTAATGGGCATCACAGACTGACTCACTCTTGAGGGAGCATTTTGTTAATGTAAAGTACAATCCTGTTCGAAAGGTCTGGTTTGTGGTTTTTATTTAATTATAAAAAAGTATATTATAGTTCCAGGAAGAACTAAAGAAGTAAAAAAAGGGTGTGGATATGGGTGTTGGTATGCTTTTAAAGCAGGTTCAAGCAGCCTGGGTAACTTTGATTTTTCCTTTCAGCATTTTAATTTACATTAGTTGCTTATAAAAGCATTTGATTAAATGAACCACTGCTCTATTCTTATGCTCATCAGTCAAGTTTGTCTTGCTGTGCTACATTTATGTTGTGACTCAGGCCAAACTGTCCTTTTCAATGTAGAGAGAAGGAAAAGAAATATTGCACTGCCATAAAAGGCTGAGCCAGCTAGTGCTTCTTTGTTGTTTTGTTTTCTGCGGTGGGTTTGACCATGGGCTGAGACAGTTTGTAGGTGGTTCTGCTCTGCCTGCTCACCTGTCTGAGACGTTCCACTTCAGCTGGTGGTCTCAGATCAAACAAAAATCTTTTTGAAAGCTTGCATGTAAAGTCACCATTGGCTTCTGCATGCTGGGCTCCTCTTATCCCCTCACTGAGCAGCTACAGGAGACCCCAGAAGGCCCACGGCATCTGAGAGAGGGGCAAGGCAGCCCCATCCCCACAAGCACAGTCCTCAGGAGGAAAAACTACGTTCTGATTACTGTGACAAAGATCCGTTCAGACCTTTTAGTCATAGTCCTGACATAATTCAAATAGCCTAACAGCAGTGGTCGGCTTCATATTGGTGGCCTGGACGAGAACTGGGCAAAACTATAGAGTCGTCAAGCAAACAGATAGATACCCTGTTACTACTTCCAATAGCTAGTAAGAGTTTATAAATATTATTTTATGTCCCGGGAATATAATAATTTATGTGCTGAGGAGGAAAAAAAGCCTCTGTTCTTTTGTGTTTAGCTCTGAGCTGTACTGAATGCCATAGGGAGAAAAGGGAGCCCAGCGCTTAATCATACTTCTATTAAATTGGTTCTACAGCTCAAGATCGTCTGTGTTGCAGCATTTTGCCTCAGAGTCATTAAGTGAGTATTTTATTAAGAACTGCCCTATGTGACACAAAGGTCTTATCATTAGATGTGCCTATATTACACTGAATAGTGAGAAAGGACTGAGCTTACTCATCAAGTTTTTCAAATTAGTAATGTCCATCTCTCTCAAAAGGGCATAGATGTTGTATTTTAAATGATCCTTTTTTGAAATTTTCTAAGGGATTTCTTTGGCATGACAGTATGGTTTCTCAGATTTTATTTCAGGAAAACATGGGCACCATTTTAACATCCTTCTGTTAGAAATGGTTGTTATCTATTGCCTTACACCGGCCAGAGGTTCTGCCTGGATTAGGGGCATCATCCGCCCAAGCGCTGCTGCAGCCCCGCCTGAAACAGACTTAGGTTTTATATCAAGGTACTACAGTGAGACTGGTACATAGGAGGGATATGAAAAATGAGATAAGTGTTGTTCAGTCTTAAAAAATAAGATTACTGTGGCTGATTGCCAATATCTCACAGGCCATGAGACTGGGGTGGGCTCAGAGGAAGATTTTGAGGTTAAACCAGTTACTTGGTGCATTTCATTTGTATAGATGTTCAGTGAAGAATCACTTATACCTAAAGAACATCTTGAATCAAGCTTACCAGCGTACCTTTACTGCATCCCATGGAGAAACAGAACTGTGGGCTGGTGACTTTGCAATAACCTCTATTTCAGACTCAAAATGCATATTACTGCTCCCCTAGCAAAAAAATGGAACTTTCATGGAAACTCTTTCCTCTTCAGCAGTTTAGTAGGTTGCTGTACCAATCTGCAGGGGAAAGGAGGAGACAGAAAGACACGATGTGATTTATTACCTTTTAAACAGTAATTGGGGTTCCAGAAACTGCTGCTTAAGATCATGCAAAGTAAAATGCCTCTACAAAGCACAGGCAAAAAATGGTTAACCATGTTCTCCTTTGCAAGAGAAGCTCTTTCAGATAGTGTCTTTGCAGAGTTGTATTGCTGATCACTTCATGTTTATCTGGTTTGGGAAAAACTTTCTTCTGGCAGAGGAAATTTTAAGTATTCAGACCCATGAAGCTTCTCCATGAGGAGCTGCAGGGTTGTATTTTCACTCAGAAAAAGGCACCAAATAAGAGAAACATCGAGTTCCAGCAAAACTCTGCCTAGCACCGATGACAAAATTATACAGCCTCTGCCAGGCAGTTTGCAGCAAGTCAGACAATTTTGGGAATTAAAAGTAAAGTGAAATACGTCAGTTCTGCCTCAATCCATCGAGTGCTTGGCAAATTAGTTTTCACTGCAGCCCAGGAGCCACCTCATCTCAAAGTCAACTGGGCACTTGTCCGAGTTATTAATGTTTCTAGATAGAGGGACAGGACACAGAGTTATTTTGTTTGTGCGGAACAGACTTTAATGCTTTCCTTTATTTTTTGCCTAGTACAGACTTCCTTTAGTGGGAGGCTCCCAGTATTTTTTTGATTCTGACTGGGTTGTAAATACCACAAAAATAGTCTCTACTGTGGTATCCCCAATTTACAGGGAGGCTAGGAAACGAAGAGCTGTTGCAAAATACTTCCTTAGAGAAATTAACTAAGTTGTTGCAAACATATTTCCTTTGCAAGTCCTGTTTTTTTTATTAAGGGTTTCCTGTGTCTCAGAAAACTCACCTACCTACATATGTGAGCTGTTTTTATATAAAATAAAAATTCATCTTACTCTCCCTTTTCAATGCAGTTGTATACTCCTTTTTTTTCTGCAGTTCTGGATGCTATCTCTAAATGAATAAAGATTCTTTAATGGCCACACAGCAATTGTAAATAATGGATGTAAATTCTCTATATTAAAAAAATATCTGTGTCTCTCAAATCCTGTATGTTTTTCCCTGGTCAAATCAATTGGTCTCACTATCTACTTTTCTATGCAAACTTTGCTCCAGAAGATATTTGTAACAATTTGCAACAATTTGCAGTTCTGCACCTGTGATCTGGTTAGACACTTAAAGAATCTCAGCTTCATTTTTTTGGATTTGGAAAATGTAAAGAAAATATTTATTCTAGTCACGGTCAGCTGGCATTGTAATAGTTTCAATGTCATGATAGATCCTCAATACAGCAAAATCTTCTGAGCTTTTTTCTCTTTTCCTGCTCAAGTCCCAAAGAGTATTTTTAGCAAATTAGAAGGTGCTTCAAGAGTTGATTTCAGTGGGGTTACTTAGGGAAAACTGAGTGTGAGCATAGGTGTTTCTAAACCAAAGCCTTTTACTTAGATAATTCCTTCAAAATATTAGGCAGAAATGTGATTTGCTGTCTACATTTAGCTTTTAGCTTAAGCTATGTGCAAGTGATTATATAAATCTATTGATATGTAGAAATGTGGAAATTTTCAGATTATGTTGAAAGAAAACTTGTCTCAAATCCAAGCAACCCAGGCTTTGATGAAGGTAAGACTGAATTCATGTCCTAACTTTAGGGCTCAGATGCAGAGTTTAATTCAAACTTTTTGCCTGTTGTTGTAATTTTTTTCTTCCTTTTGCTCTACTGGTAATGGCAGATTTAGCAAATAAATATGCTAAATTTTGTTTTGCTCTTGAAGAGGTGTATGCCTCCTTACTGTGAGAGGTACAGACTCAGAAATGACAATGTATCAGCACTGATTCTTCACAGCGTGTGAGGAAATACGTCTGTTTCTCTTAATGATTTCCAAAAATGATTTTGCACCCAGCTTCCACAATATAACAGGGAAATAGAGCAAGGACCTTTGCAGAATAACTGGTCATTACTCTTCCTAGACTATGACAGCAAATGCAGGAGTTAATAATGTGTTCAGGTTGGATTTTTGTTAGGATGTGCTTCTTTAAGTGACAAGAAGTCACTAGGAAGGGATTCTATGCAGGAGGGATTCTAGGCAGAAAGCTGTAGTGGAATAGGCACAGGAGCTTTGGAGTGAAAATGGCATTGGTTTTATTTTATAACAAAACTGCTGTTTCTATGTTAGAAGAAATATACTCTCATAGGGATTTTTTTCTTGTTGTAGCTTGACGTTCTTGATTTACACTGTCTTGGTTATATAAAATACTTGTTTAAAAAAATAGAAAAAAAAAGGCATGCAACATCAGTCTTGATGTTCTTGGACATTCTCACCCATGTGTGGTAACAGAACAGTAGTCAAGTGAAAGTGGTGGTGTCTGGTAGCTAGGCACACTCACCCAAATAATCTGCCTGTGGATCAGATTCAACAGACAAAACTTAAATGTCTTGTTTTGAAGCCACATTTTCACTCCAAGGTTTTGTTGTCACTGGCCAAGCTGAGTAATTTAAACTGACTTTTTGCTCAGCATCCAGCTTTAAATCGTAGCTTTACAACCCTACTGTTTGATGATATCACAGGACAGAAATATAACCTCTCCAGGAGATATTTTCTTTGCAGATTGGAAGCATTATTTCAGAGATACAGTGTTTGCCAAAGAGGGTCCAGGGCCAAAAAATCATAGTGAGATAGGGTCAGATATCCTGTATCATAAATTCCAGGCAATGGATAGGATGTCTAAAAGCATGACTGCAATGTCCAGTAGCAATTACAGGAGTATACCAGTGCTGTGTTTACCACTGATTCTGCTTTCTTTTCAAGGAGGCAATAGAGCAGACACCATGGAGGAGGAGGGGGTGCCCCTACTCTGCTCGTTTAAGCCCTGTATCTACATGAAAGAAGCTGCCTACCAAAGGATGCACCTTTGTTAGATCAGCCAAGAAAGGCTGGTGAGCTCTGCTGTCTTTGTGGGTTCTCATGGAATGATCGTTGATTCTTTCACGGGTTTTAGTAGCTGTTCCCGAGTAAAGCTGGTGGGACAGGTATCCTGTGGCTGCTTTATTGCAGCCTGTAGTCGGTCTGCATTTTGCTCAGCATGACAAAATATTCTGCAGTTAATACCTTTTTTGTGTGTGTGTGTGTAACACAAGCATATTTATGGCCCACTTGGTCTACTGGTGCTGTTGTCTACTGGGCATTTTTCATTGCTCCTCAGTGAAGAAAGGTTTAGATTTTTTCCTACAGAGTATATTTTTTACCCTCCTTCAGTACCGTCTCGATCCAGCCAATGGCTGGGGAGTGACTTCAGTTGAAGCTGCCTCTCAGCCCTGCGATGGCAGCTGGACGGGCTGCAGACTGAGGTTAACAGTGATGAGACAGCCCTTCGTCCCTCCCTCCACGTGGCTTTCCCTCCTTGCTTGTATTTGTCTCTGTATATATTGGCAATCTCCTGGAATAGTGACTCTCCTTGCTGGTATGTAAAACCTTAAAGAAAGTCATTGTTTTTGCTGTAGTTCTGAATCCCAACCGGGGGTGCTGGAAACTAAACTTGCAGTTTCTGAAAGCGTAGCGAGATCTAGGAGCCTAGCAACTGACTTTTCAAATGGATTTACCAGATTTGTATGGTATTTAATAGCTTGTGTCTCAAAAGCCATTAAATTTACATTATACTTTATCACATTACAAACAGTCATGGTTCAAAGTTACTGTTTTGCAAGAAGTCACAAACTTGGATTTGGATAAAATTTGTTGTTTTCTTCTTTTACTTTTCACTAAAAATAATTTTTGGTATACTGCTGTTGTGATAGAAATGTAACTCAAAATTGTCTTCTTCTGAAAGAGTTATCTAAGCAGCTGAGCAATGCTTTATTTGTAATAAGTTTTTTTTTTTTTACATTAGTTTGTTCAGTGTACCCCATCTCATTTTCTGCAGCCCTTGGAAACTTATTGAAGCAGCAACATAAGATTAGACCCTTAAACAATGTCACCAAGAACATTGTATTTCTAGCGGTGCAGTCCGATGTGCAAAAGCATGAGTATGAAAATGATTCATGCCATCTATTAAAGGCTAATTTAAATACTGGAGTAGTGTTTTACCATTCAGATGCTATAAATTATTGCATCTACTGTAGTTTGAGACTAAGTCGAGTCAGCCTTTCCAACCTGCCAACACTCTCCAACCCCAAAGGATTTTTAAAAGATTGTAATTGTCACAATAGACAGATCTTTTTTTATTTTACCTATATGGATAATAATCTTTCATACATTTTAATACAATCCTAATGAAATCTAAAAAATAAATTTCATAGTTCATCTGCTGGTTTACTGCAGAGACTGCAGAGCAGTATATTAAAAATGTATTTCTTTTCCACTGCTACTCTTTTTGTATTATCAATCAAGTAAATCAAACTTGGAATTCTAACTTATTAGCATAAAATCTCACCCAGACACAATCTTGCTTGATGAACAGGCTTCTAACTTTTCGTTATGGGAACATAAATTACACTGATATTACTAGGAAAAAAAAAGGCTAATACTTTACTCAGTGTTTTTGACAAAACACTGTATCAAGTTATGGTTGCTCGAGAAATATAATGTTTTGTTTGAAAAGCACAGATCTAAACTGATTAGTTTATTAGTTGTAATACCAGTTACTCACATTTCCTGCTTAAATATTCACTGGTATAAAACAATTTAACATTCCCCTGTGCGCACACATACACACACACACACACACACACATGGATGCACAGGGTTTTAAACTGCAAGAGGGTAGATTTGGATTAGATATTAGGAAGAAATTCTTTACTGTGGGGGTGGTGAGGCACTGGAACGGGTTGCCCAGAGAAGTTGTGGATGCCCCATCCCTGGAAGTGTTCAAGGCCAGGCTGGATGGGGCTTTGAGCAGCCTGGTCTGGTGGGAGGTGTCCCTGCCCATGGCAGGGGGTTGGAACTAGATGATCTTTAAGGTCCTTTCCAACCCAAACCATTCTATGATTCTGTGATATATATTTCGTGCCACAGAAGTCTGTTAGTTATGTACTTTCATATGAAAGTCTCTAAATGATTTAGTTCAGCTGCACAGATTATTCCACTTGGTATAATTTAGGGCCCAATCCTGCATTTCTTGAACACCCGTGGATTTCTGCAACTAACATGAACTAAAAGGGGGTCAGCCTCTTGCCACTTGTACCCTGGCATCTTTACATCTCTTACGGGATGTAGCGATCCTGTTAGGTACTGAAAACATGCAGCAAGGGATCGGGGGTGAACATCCTTTCAGCTGTGATTACAGAGGCATTAAATACCTGCTGAGAGTGGGCCTTAGCAAATCTCCATTGATTACCTGCCAGGCATGTCATTGAGCATCTTCACACAGTGGGACTGCTGAATTGGTCTTTTCATGGAATTTTTAACATCTCATCTATACATCTCATCAACCTGTACAATAAGTAGATAATTCTGCCTGACCGTCATACAGAAACTGTTCTACTTACTGGGAATCTTCTTCTCTCCTTGCTTTCATTTTTTTCTTTTTTCCCCCTCCATATGGTTATCTCAGAATTAATACATAAATAATTACTGAGACATGAATTGTACTTGTACAGATATGTTTCTTTTTTCCACAGCAAGCCATTCCTCTGTCTACACTTGGAATTATTTTGTCTATCAGTAAAGTGTTTTAAACCATTCTTGCACATGGTAAACATTTTACTTTGTGAAGAATTCAGCACCCGGAATGAAATTCCTTACTGGTGCACGTGGTGACATGGAGCCTGCTCGCCTGCACCAAGGTGTCTCACCCTGAGCTGACCGAATTCACAGCTCCAGCCCAGCAGAAGGTGCTGAGCACTTGTGCATCTGACCCTTGATGTGCCCAAACCCGTGACCATCTTCCTCTGTATTCAAGGCATTACTTACGGCGTGGCGTACAGGAATGCTACCACCGAATTTCACAGAGATGGTGTGAGCCTTGGTCTATGTGACACCTTATCTTTTAGGAGGATCGCTTTGCCTTTCTTGTGAAAAGCCGCCGTGTCCTGAGAAGCATCACAGACATTACACGGTGACCTTTATTTGAAGTAGGTGAGAGATAACGGCGTAATCTTCCCTCGTTCTCCGTGCCAAGGGACAGCCCTCTCTGTGAGCAGGCACCGTACCCCGTAATGGGAAGTTAAAGCCACAAAAGCGCTGCCTGCTGTCGATGCCTCCCAAGGAAGTCTCTGTTCCTCCCCACCGTACGGGGGCCTGACTCGCAGCCTATCTCCGGTGGCTGTCAGATTGTCAGTGACCGTGATAAGGCTTTCACTTATCCCAGCTGGGGAGGCTTAGAAGCAAATAGGAGTTCCAGCGGGAACCAGCTGCTCATATGTCTGTGATGAGCAGGCTCACAGGAAGATTTTTACTCAATTTCTGTGCCGTGCATTATTTAACTTACCACCTGAGGTTCCTGTCATGCAGTAAATCTGGAAAATTACTATTTGCTGAGATTTTCACTGTGTCAGTTTGTGCGGATACATAAGATAGTCTCCCAAGTCTCTTGAACATTTAAGATTACATGAAGGAATCTTAGTGTGACATTTTAGCTGGTTTCTCTTCCATGGTGTGGTGCTCCAGCAGTGCCTAGAGCTTTCAGTTCAGTTTTTGTTACCACAGCCTGTAAGAATCTACCGTGTATTATCCCGGTCTCTGCACAGACACGTCCTGCAGGTTGATAATATCAGGTACACATACAGAACAATGATCATGATAAAAATCAGTGTAACAAAAACAATTTGCCTGATGATCACAAATGTTATTAATTGATTAGCATGGCAGCATTATGCTGTGATTTAAGACAAAGAGGTTTTTATTTAAAAGACAGTGACTTAAAAATACAGCTCAGACATAAAAAGGAAATGTGAAACTGTGATTCAAATATAACTGTGATCTAACTATACCAAATAACATACTTGGCAATATTACCATATTTCTCTTGCATATAGAGCATCGTAGCCACTCACACAATGTGAGGGGAAAAAAAAAAAAAGGTTTTAAAGTCAGAATTTAAGTTATTTCTTAAACAGTTCCATGTTTTCCAAACAAGATTAAAATTCATTAATACAAATATTCAGTAGAGTTTCATTAAAACTTGAATTTTGATCCAAGCTTTAGCATTGACTGTGTAGCGTCAGGCAAACCATTTAAGCACACTGAGCCAGGCAGTGACACTTTTATTCAGAATGGATGGTATCTGTTTCTACATTTAGAGCTACTACTTCTGCAGTTTTTCAATTGCGGTACCACTGACAACATACAGTTCTCCTTAGCGTGAATGGGGTTATGAAAAACATTTCCCCCTCCACAAAACAGGCAAAGCAATAGCTTCTTACTGCAGAGGATGTTCTGAAGATCAGTTGTTTTACCATTTCCCTCCCATAAGACTTTCTTTATCCATTAGTATGTGGAATTATACATATTATTACAGTTGTTTCATTTTGTGTTTTGGGGTGGTTTTTTTAAATAACATTTTGAAAAGCAAGTAATAGTTCTGAATAACGGGTGAAGAAAAAAAAGAAGTTACTGCCTCTGTTGTAAGTCGGCAGTATTGCTTAGGAGCATTTCTCAACACGAAACTCTCAATTCTGATATCTTGCTTTATTTACTACCAATAAAAACATTTCTGACCTGTAGAAAAGGGAAGCCTTCTACACATTCAGATTACGTCCTTATCCTCCAGGGAATTTCTAATGTCTTGGCAGCCAGCTGCATGATCTTGTTCTGGGAGGGATCGATCATCGGAGGCTTAGAAAGTGTTATCTATCCTCCTGAAGGGAAGGGCCGGTAATTCAAACTTTCACCCTCCTGTGAGTCATTGAGCAAATAGTCCAGCAGATGGATCTGAGGTTCCTTCAGACTTGTGAGTTCCTGACGATTCTCAATATGCTCATTAACCTTGTGCTTTTGAAGAGAAACCCAGTCTGACGCCTGAAGGCTTTCTATACTGACATTTCTGTTGCCAGTAGAGTTGTAGGAAAATACCATTTGTTTTTCATGGGAAAGTTGGGAAAGGAGAAAAAAAAAAAAGAGTTGTTTTTAATTTATCATTTATGCTGACATTTCCCATAAACGAAAACAGGAAAATAGTCAGTTTTTAAATATTAATTATATTTTTCAAAACTGGGTTTTCAATATTAAAACCAAATATTTTCCAGGATTCAATTTTCAACAAAGAGAATCCAATTTCTTTGAAAAATTCTTGGGGGCGACGCAGTAAATATTTTCATTTGCAGTGAAGGGGCATTCTGTGGGTGAATATGAGTTCAATATTTAAGTAGTTAAACTTAAATATCTACTTAAATACCATTATTTTAACTAATGTGTGAGCTTTGGTGACTTTTGAAACTTGATCTTTCTTTCTTATACAGCTGTATAAAATTTATCTTTCGATGAGAGCACTAGTGGGCAACAGATAGTTGAAGCTGAATTTGCCGTTCTCTGCACAGAAGTGCCAGAGTCTCTTGTAGAGTGTGGATGCTGCAGGGAAGCCCTGCTCCAAGTTTCCTGGTTCATGAGGGGACCATAAAACAAAGTCCAGCTGCCTGAATCAGGTATTTGGGACCCCAATGCTTATTGCAAATAGATATAATACCAAATCTAATGTTACCTACCTGTTGACCTCAGAATATGAAACACCTCTGATCAGTTGTGTCACGAACACATGGTCTCCCTCAAACCTGTGCAACCACAAAAATTAGCAAGCTCTGCATACAGACCTATACATTATTTAACTATAAATGATGATATCATAGGAGAAAAACAGGAAAAAAGAAGAAAAACAGGAATAAAGAAGAAACGGGGAAAAATGAGAAAAACAAATGGGATGGATGATACTGTGGAAGCGTGTGCTCGGTACACAGGTCATCAAAAGCTGTGAATCCCATCCTGCAAGAGCCTGTTGTTCACCACCATAGCTGAAACATGGATGCCGAATGCAGAAACTTCAGATGGCTAACCTTAGACCATACGCGGTCTGCGCAGAGAGGCTGCCATATCTCCGAGACTCTGCCCAGGCTTGCTGAATTGGTGCCGATGGAGGCTGAGGGTTTGCTTGGGCTTGTTATGTCCCCTCATCTTTTTTGCCTGGGCTTGTTGCGACTGCTGTTTTATGTCTGGCTTAGTGTCTTTAATCTCTTCTTCCGTACAAAGCGCAGAAACTAAGACAAGCATCTATGGCCCCAGGAGGAGCTGTAGCCATGAACTAGGCTAATTTTTAATTCTGCTTTTCGAGACTATAGCTGTTTACGATGTCTGGCTATGTTAATTTCTAAAATGCATTGGTTAGTAAAGATAATAACTAGTACTGCAAAAATTGACAAAGTCTCCAAGTGATGTAGCGTAACACTGGGTCAAAAAGCTAAAAATAAAAGTCACGCTATTTATTCTTTCCAAGGGAACAAAACAGAAAATGAGAAACATCTTGGTATAGCTTACCAGAACACTGACTTGTATAACATTAATTTGTTGATCGTACTGAATGAAGTGCAATGCGGAATGAGGAGAATAAAAAATTATTAATGACTCACTGTATGATTTCAGAACTTGTAGCTACGCTGCCACAAACTCCTTGCTGGGATGGCATTTCTGAGAGGTCTTAGCAAGGTCTGTGTTATCCTGCAAAGCAGAGGTACATTTCTTCGTTTCACTTTTTTTCGCAGTGGTACCTTTCATTTTTTTTCCTCTTATAAATGTCTGTGTGGGTGAGAGGGACGGCTTTTTAGCAAACTGATAACATTCAGTGAAACTGTTCCTCACTGCACATTAATCCCACGGCTTCTGTGTTTGTGGCTGTTCTGCCTGCAGCTGGGAGACTCAGGTACCTGTAGCGTAAGAGAATGATAGGAAGGGAAAAACAAAGCTGGAATCAAGACAGAGCAGGATACTTTTTAATAAAACTGCTCAAAGTATCTTTTAGAATTAACATTACCATTCTGATTTCTAAATGGGATGCAAGTCGTTCAGGCTTTATTCTATTGTTTTATGGAACATAAGTAAACACCAGTGGAATATAGCTCTGCTCTGCAGCTGCCTTTTCTGTTCAGCCCTTTACCTTGTCACAAGTCATCTTACATAGTGACAGCGTAAGCAATAAAGCATAACTACAGGGTTCCTGGTCTTTCCTAAGGTAATGGATGTAAGCTCACAATTGTCACCCTGGCAGCCAGGCAATTGTCCCATTTGCCCCTTCTCTTTTTTTAACAGTGCTGTATTTCTTTCCCTTTTCATCCACAGAAATTTCATACTATAATCAGCACCGTTTGTGTATTACCTGATAATGGGAAATGAATCAAGCTGTGTACTGCTCTCTGTGCCTTGCGGAGTGTCATCATTACGTGATAATCGTGGAGATAGATCAGTATGGCAGAACATATGTTTGATTAATATCTCCCAACAAGGGCCCAAATTTTATTGGTATTTAATATCAGTAGGCATCGGGACAGAGATCATCAGTTTAGTGAGAACCTATGCTAGGCTTAGTATAATTATCACTACTCATCGCCTTGGGTATTGGGTGTTATTACGGTGGTAGTCATGTAGAGTTGTAATGTCACGCAAGTAGCTTGATATCTATCTTTTCTGAAATTCGTTCTGCTTTATATATTTTAAATACGTGTAATATGGAAAACAGAAGTTACCTAAGTGCCCAGCTGGATGATGATCACAAAATACGCTCCAAAGATGACATTCACTGCACATTTTCAAACAGCTGCAGTTTTACATCAAAATCCTGGATGTCTCTGCATGTTTTAGTTCAACAATTTGATAAGATGTAATGGTAATACTATCATTAAGGCAAGTTACAGAATTCAGCTTAATTGAAGACTTATTGTAGAAAACTCCCACAGGACTGGAAAAAGTAATCACAAAACATAAATTTAAACTGAATTTGAATGTTCAGTATGTCTGATAAAACAGAAATCGAGCAAAAATTGTTGCCTTTAAATGATTTTTTTTCCACTGCAACATCTCACTATTTCATCAGAAATTCAATAACACTTATCCTCTGACCACAGTCTCATTCCCCATGTGTGGTATCCTTGAAGAAATTTTGCTATTATTATTATTATTACTCTTAGAGAATATGTGTCTAACCATTCTACCCCTGGGCAAGATCTCCCTTTGCACCCAGTACTATATTAACTCAGAACTAAAAGATATCCCTGCCAAAAGCTTAGAAATCAAAGCACAAGACAACATTGGTAGGCAAGCCAGGTAAAAGAATGAGCAACAGTCTGGCTCACCACCTCGATTTGTGAAGAAACCACCGAGAAATTGTTATTATGTATGGTTTAAAATGGTTAAAATACCACACAGGCATAAAATGTCATTACAGGTGAACAGGAAGGAGGGAAATGACAATTAAATGATATAAGAAAAGAAAGTTATCCTCTGAATGATGCTGGAATCAAACACATTTCCCAGGGCTGCAGAAAGAGGGATCACGAGAGGGGGGGAACGGGCCTGGATGCTCATGTCAGCTATTGAGACATCCATGCTAAGTTCGGGGGGTGCTCTGTGAAAAGGTTCCCTTGTAAACTGTTCTGGGAGCTTGTGCTGTGACATATGGGGAGTTTGCACACAATGTGCGGAGAAGGGGCTGAAGGCAGATGAGACACTCTCCAGTGAGGTGGGCAGTGCTGAACCTGGCCACCGTCCCACCCTTGCTGAGAACTCACCAGCAGACGCAGATCGGTGGGACATGGGTTTCTGTTGCTGCAGGGTCACTCATTGAAGGGCCTCCAAAGAGGAATCTGCTGGTGCCATCTGTATAAAGAAAATAGGAAGCGAGCTCCTTTGCATATACAGAGGGAAATGAAACAGTTGTGTGCGTCATAGCTATTCCTCATTAAACTGTTTGTAAACAAGTTGTTTGTTTAATCTGCCCTGGAGTATGTGTTACAGGATAAAATGTTGCTGGCAAACTAGCCACCACAATTATAAAGGGCCACGAGATGATGCTTTGCAGCAGAGAGCTGATCATGGGCAATTTACCACAAGGTGAATTAATTATATTTATTTCTTGCCTAAGTCATCAGGAGGATCTGCTTCAGGGAACTGGAGCATTTTCAGCGGAGAGCTTGACCAGTCATAGTAATTGAAAGCAGTTCAAAGATATCCTAAGAGAGCAAAACCAGTCTTGGGAAATAATAATGTGGAGTGTTTGTGAGGTTTTTGGGCAAACTAGCCAAGGAAAATGACTGGGTAATTTAGCTAGATAGCTTCTCAAAGTGACTTAGAGCCTTGTGAGAAATCTTTATTTGGAAAAAGTACGGTGGTCTTCTGTTAGCCTAAGAGTGACTCTGGGGACTCGCTCTGAGGGATTTTCTGAACTGCGGAATGCTATACTTCAGGAACTTCTTTCCTCTCTTGGGTAAACTGCTTACAAAGTGATCAGGAACGTCAAGAACTTTCAATAATATTAGAAAGGGCGGTAAGCTTGCTGTGAATCCCAAAAGTGAGTGCCATGGGTGCTCAAAATGCACACGGACATCTAATTTCATACTGGATTCACCCCAGAATGAACATAAAAGCAATAAGATAAAAAGGACCTTTAATCTCAGCAGAGCATAAAAGGAATGAGTTAGTGAGAATGTCAGGTAGATTAATTAAAGGAGTCACAGTGAACAATATTAGGCAGTAAATAACATTAGGGCATAACGTAATTACCATTTCTAAGAGTTATTTATCACCGAGTAACCCTTTTTGGTCTAGGCCAGTCTTAATCCCCCTGGGCTCATGTACTTTTCTGGAGCAGCCACACCTTTAATTATGTAAAACCTTAGCTTTCTTAATTTTTAGGGCTGATCTGTGCTTGGACAAGTTATTGTTCCACTCTGGTTGGATCCTTCCAGCCCTCTGGCCCCAGTCCCTCATTTCTTTGCTGGATTTTTGTACTGGAGTCTGGGACAGTGCTCGCACTGAAGCATCATCCCTTCGTAACTCACTGAGCCTTCCAGGGCTCTCGGATGCCACCAAATGTGTCTTTCTTGGGCACTTCCTTGTGGCACTCATTTACAGTTTGATTTGAAAACTTGTTTTCTCCTGCTTTCCTACACTCCTCCTTCTCTAAGTGGCTGCACCTGAGAGTCTCCTGTAAGGACATGGATGAATTTCCCTGAGTATCTGCTCTTTGTAAGAAGTAGGACATCTTTCTATTGTGATGTAATATTGTTCTCTGCATTATTTTGTAGAACCAGTCAAGCAAGTGCCACAGGATAACCTGCACTTTTTCCTTCTACTCCCAGTGCCCAGTTGACTTGTATGTCTTTCAACTTAGAATGAAAACCATTCCCCAGTGGAAAATGACTATTTGCTTCAAGGCAAAATATTTACGAATGTGTATTTTTTCCAGTATTTTGTTTCAAAAAAAAAAAAGGTAAAAAGGGGAAAAGCATTTTGAGGTGGTCAGAAATGACCAGGTATGTTTCAGTTTTGCATTTCAAAAGATCTTTTTTGTAACAGAAGTCATTGTCTTTAAATATATGAAAGCTTAGTAAAACATTCTAAAGGTCAAAACCATACAAGAATCATCTGATATTACTGAGGCAATACTCTTGGATTAATCCCAAAATAAGTCTTTTAAAACTACTTTAAAAAAATTAATTCCTCAATATACGTCAGAAGCGTTCTATTTTTTTCCACTTTCAATGGGTGGAAAGAAAAAGCTACATCCCCTCTTACTGGAAAACCGACCTTGCTCTTCCCAGAGAACATGTCTATAAGCTATTATGTGAGTGGACCTTCGTCACCTCTGCTCCTTGAGTTCTGGGGCTGCAATTCATCTGACTTAACTTGGATCTTTTAAAGGTTTAGTCAAAGTTCGTTGCTCAGTCTTCCTCTGCAGAAGAAAGCTGAGGAACCCCGAAGAGCCCGCACAGTTGGGAAGGTGTACTTTTTAGAGAAAGTGCTTGCATTGTAAGATAAAATTCCTGTACTGAAAAAGATTAGTTTTTCTTTTCTCTTCACCTTTTCCTTATATCCTTATGGCATCTATGGCCATATAGGTACATATATTCTGTCTTCACATTACAGATGGTATAACCTTTCCTTAGTGAAATTGAGTAGTTTGCTAAAACTGAAAGATCTGTATTAGTTAGTCCATTAATACAGGTGACCAATTTATTAATAATTTCTTGGAAACCTGAATGAGAAGTGGAAGTTGGTTTAGGATGCAAAGCCCATGTATACAGCGATACAAATGTGCTACTTGAGCAACCTCGTTATAGTGTTCTAACTCCTTGTCTCCACTAAGCATAAAAGTTATATTATTATCTTAGATTGGTGAAGATTATAGTCATTAACATGTAGTGAAGACTGAAGGTGTAATTTAACTAAATTCTGGTATATCAAGGTAATCCCTAAACTCCTACCCAATGCTCTTCTCAGTTTGTTTAAACATGTGAAAACTGTGTCTTCACTAGGATTCTGCATTTCTTTTTGCCTGGCATGCAGTCAGAACACACTTTTTTTTTGTTAGCTTGGGTATACTGTTATATGTGGTTAAGGCTAAGTACATAGTGGAGTTTGCCTTCTATACTAGTTAAGCTAATGAGTAAACTCTGAGAGAAGCTCACCTTGGTAAGTTTAAGACACATTAAGAATATTCTGATCTAGCTACACTATGCTTCTCACATGCCTTAATTGGAGCCTACTAGCAATATATTTAGAACATATTTAAATATTCAACTCCATGCGAGGGCTCCCAGTGCTTCAGCATTATGTCTGGAATACTTAGCAATCCCGTATAGCCTCTTTTCCATACAAAAGAGCCTTGAAACGGTTTTAAATGACAGAATAATGTGAAGAAGCTTTCTTCTTCACAAATGAGAGTGGTTTCAAAAACATATGGGAATACGGTTCATACGAATAAAGGTGTGAGTGACCTGGAAAAACTTACTTCCTGCATCAAACTAGCAGCGGAAATACTTCTTTAAAGATGGAGCAATTGAAATGAATACCATAAAAGCACTCATTAATATACTGTTGTATTTATAATAATAATACTCATTTTTATTACAACACAGAACTGCTGTTATATCAGCTGTTCTAGTTTCAACTCCTCTTTTGCAAAATGACCCAGCCTTTGCATTACTTAGATAAGAAAAGACATGACACCTAGTCAATAATTCTGTTTACTTTTAACAAGAACTGTGGAGAAAGCCAGTGCTGAGCACCAGGCAAGATGAAAAGTGTCTTCAGCTTCCAGTGCAAATCATGGGAACACTGAGCATCTGGCAGGAATGATCCCTACATAGAAAGGCAACATTCAAGGTCAGCATGTGGGGCTGTATCACTTTCTTTGATATTCTGAGCCCGTAAATTTGGATTGGATAAGTTGCTGTCTTTGGGGAGTTTCTTCTGTCTGTGAAAGAGGTGGTAACGTTTAACATTCTGCAAATATATATAATTAGCTATAGGCTTCATTCAACAAGAAATCCAAATATCTCTAAAGACAAGTTGCTTATGGGTTAAAAACATTCACCTTTCTGATTTAACTGTTTCAGACCCCCCTGTGCAAGGCTCAGAGTTTGGATCCATTTCCTTCCATCTATCCCCATCACGAATTCTCATCACACCACAGCAGGGAGAGGCACATATTCTGACTGACTTCAATGGAAAGACTTAACTTCCCGTATCAAGTTAACAGTGAACCATTCCTCGAGCAAGTGAATTAGAGGACAAAATTTTGGCCCATGTGCCAAGTTCCTCAAGACAGAAACATTGGAGGAAAGGCAAAATGACACTCAGATTTGCAGTACAGTATAATAAATAATATTGTCGGAAAGTGAAACTGCACCAAAAGTCATCTTTGCTTTTAGTACAAACAAGGAGCTCCCTGTGCAACAAGCGGAACAAATGAAGCCTGGTTTCCTATGGATTTGTGCCTCACGGTTGGATTCTCTGGTGTCTAGTAAAGTGTAAGCTCCATTTAAAATTTTTTCTTGCATTTCAGGCATTTAGGCCATCTCTCCCCCATGGTGTGATCTCATCTGAAGCGTATTCCTAAATGGAGCATGCTAACAAGTGCTTTTTCTTCTCAGCAGCAATGCCTTTTTTCTAAACTTGCAGAATTTTCTCTCTGAAACCATTTTCTCTCTGACTGAGCTTGGCCAACAGGTTCAAAAGTTATGGGTATAGTCAGATAAACAAAAAGTATGGCAAGCATGGGCACATTTATCCATAAATATGTAGAAACATAATGATATCAGTGATCTGTCAGATTCACCTGGGCTACCTGCTGGTTCAATGCCAGCCCATAACTAGCTCAGGTGCATGAAGTTCCCAAAGGACCAGGTGGGCTCCAATGACCTCCCACAATAGAAGTCTGGCTTGTGACTAAATTCTTCTTTTCTAGCACAAGCTGCCCTCATGAAACACCTCAAAGTAGAGGTTGGCTTGTCGATGCTGCTTTTTGCCCCCCTTTTCAATATGTCCCACTTCTGCAATGTTTTGCTGTAGAGCAGGACTCTGAATCTGTCCTCTCTACTGTGCTAAGACTCTCATGGAAAGCCCAAATACCCATTAAAATCACAGAAGATGAGTTTTACACAGAGTTATTTAACTCTTATGATTAAGGACAATTTTTCCAAGCCATTACTATCTTCTGTGACATTTCTTGCCACATTTTTCACTTCTTAAAATGCGGCTTTGCTTATGGCTTCTAGTGGCCTATTCTGGAAATCTTAATCTCCTTCAAATTGCAGGGAAAAAATTGAGTTCATGTGAAAAATGAATATTTTTGCCTAACAGACTGGGGCCCTGGTCTGAAAATTCCTCTGAGGCCGTGAAGGCTCGTGCCACCTTCTGCCAGTAAGATTATGCTGTGTAAGTGGATTGTGACCCAAAAAAATGACTCAGTTGTGTAAGACAAATGGATGTTGCCGGTTTTACAAACGCATTAAAAACAAACATCATCTGGTCACTGCCAGTTATTAGGCAATTTAACACAACATCAAAAGAATCAAGGCAGTTACCTGATTTCTTCCATATCTGCTGAGTTAATCCAGCATCATTTCTGGCCAGTCTTAAAACAGAATGTGAATAAATATTGCAGGAATAAATTAAAAGAGATCAGTGAGAAAGGATGTTAAATGCTCCTCATTAATCTGCCAGGGAAGGAAGATTAAAATAATTACAGTTTAAAATTTTACACAGGTTTCATTAAACTCGAACCAGACTTTTCAATAAAGGATTACTGCTCAATGGCAATTGTTAGAGATGCCATCTAAGAGGGCGGATGTATTATCTGTGTTTTATAGTCATGTAAAAATGTAATAACTTTTGGTCACAATTAACTAATATAATTTTGAGCTGGAATATTGATTGGGAATCACATATAGCAGCCCTAGGTGATTAAGAGGAGATGTTGGGTTCTTCTAGTGGTGGCTGGACATCAATATTCTAGGTACTTAGTTACCAGCCACCCTGCTGACTTGCCTAGGAGGGAGAGCAGGCGTTGCAGGCTGTTTTCATCTTCTGCCCCGGTCGACGGAGAGAGAAATGGAGTATTAACTGCACGCATGTGAAATACAGATGTACTAATGTGGAGGGAGAGGAGATTGTGTGGTTCAAGATCTGACTGCCTTTCTTCCAGAATCAGTCAGGGCAGAAGACAACAGACAACTTTCTGTTCATGACTGGTGTTTGCAGATGGCACTGCTGACAGTGTGTGTCTAGTGCATAGATCATGCTACATTAATGACCCACTTAGTCCTTTTCTGATGAGCAAGGGAAGCCTGACATGAAAATTCCATTGCTCTGAGAATGAGGTACCACAGATGTGAGACTGGCATTTGCAGTCCTTGCACACTGTGTGCACTCTTACTTGGATGACACGTAGCTCATGATACGTAAAAGATGTTTTTAGATCTGGAAGAGTATCCCAAGTTCTGGGATAAAAGGAGATGTATTGTTCTTCCAGATACACCATGCAAAGCACATAGTCACTGACTGTAAAGAATCTGGTTATTTTGTTTGGGGTTTTTTTGTATGCAGTGAGGTTTAGGAAAATTCTAGCAAAGAAACAGAAAGGGAAAGCACATTTAAGAGAAGAGATAAGCACCTTTCTAATTCTGTGAAAATTCTCAGAAATGCAACCTGTTTAAAGTTTCAAAGCTAGGGTAAAACAAAGCTGGAAGTCTTTTCTTTTTTTCAGTTGACATGAAGTTTAGGATAAAAATTTGGATGTAAAGCAATTTTTTGCATCTATATTCAATGGTCAACCATGGTTTTCCCTCAGGCAGAAGAAAATGAATCAGGTTGGTGACATTAACAAATATTTTTTTAAATCCCTTTACTATTGTTTACGTCATTTGTTTTTCATTTGTTTCCTCTTGCCTTTCTTTATTCATGTTGACATCACCCTTCTAGTGAAATATCTCCTTTCTATAAAATTTGGCATTTAGAAGTTATTTGAAATGCAAAGTTCCTGAAAATAAGAATTAAAATATTTTAGAAGATTGAAACCAATAATTACGGTATTAAAATAAATAAGGAGGATCAGCCATAAATTAATAGAGTTTTACCATAATATTGTTTTAATTAAAAACCAATAGTTCTTACAAAGACAGAACTTGCTGCCCTGCTCGCAAAGCAGATGAAATGATACCTACTCACTTGTTGGCATGCTGTCATCCTTTTTTATTACATCCTATTTGAGATTCTCTTGTGTCTTTCTCCATTTTCATGTACTGCTGAATTTCATTGTTACAATAAAATATAATTAAAAAATTAAGGAGAATGAAAATTAGAGTTAGAAAATCCATGTTAAATAAACAGTCTTATTCTTATTCTTTTCCTCCTAGCTGCCTGAACCAGCTTTTTTCCAAAACTCTTCAAAAAATATACAAATTATTCTGCGTATCTATATTTCTTTTAATTTACTTTGTTTTTTGTTCTTGAGCACAAAATCAGATTTCATATAACAGTAAGAAAACAAAGTTTTTTCTCATTTGCTCAAAATTAATTGATTTTTTTCATGTTATTTTAAAAGTACGTGACAAAAATAGTTATATAGATATACCCTTTGCTGAAATTGTTTAATAAGTATTCTATAATTTATTTTTTAACTCCTTACAAGACTGCAGACCTGACATTGAAGAACAACTGGATTTGGCATGTTTCTGATTTCTGGTAAATTCCTGTCATGCCATAGAACCCTGCTAAATTTATTACTGTGTATTTAAAGTCACAGTATTAAATCTATTTCTTTGTTTAAAAGAAAATAAAAATGTAGAAGTGAGAGATGGCTTTTGAATAACAGCAAAAGGCAGTACAAGATGAGACCTTTTTATATTTATGACTAAGTTTAGTCACAGTAGCAAAACCCTGTATGGCAGTCAATTAATTAGGGTTTCTTTTTGTGAGTGTAGAAAGTAAAATATTTGTCAACACAGAGTAATGAGGTGGTAAAGGGAAGATCCCCTTCTTTCACGAAGGCTGTTGAGGCACGATTTGGCCTGCTGTGGTGTGCTGAAATCGAGTGCAGGTTCTATCCCTTCTAAGTCCACACAGCTGAACCTAATTTTACTCTACTCCAAAGACTGGGATCTTCAGTTAGCATCTACCACATCCAGACCTCTTGATCTGTGTGTTATATGGTGGCACCTCCCACAGTAAAAGTTCTAATACTCTCACAGAACCTCAAACTAATTGTTGTTGCATGACAAACATATGGAACCACAATTCATATTTGCTAGTATTAGTTGATTGCACTGAATATATTTAATCTTGTTTTCACCACTTGATTTTGTTTCTTAGTGAAACTTTCCCTGAAACAAACACTCTTTAAAACTTATTTTAGTGGTACCATAGCTCGTATTAAAGTATGCTTTCAAAACCATATTTTTGAAAGTAAAATCTCTTTTGCAGTATTGTTCTGAAGTTGTTCCACAGTTACTTGTCTTTACTCAGAAGGTGCCTATATTCACAGCATCAAAGACAACGTAGTTGGCTTCTCTGTGCTGTTTTCCTCAGACCTTCAGGCTGAATTGTTCATACAATCAGTCCCAAATGAATTTTACTCATCACGAGTCAGGCCAGTTTCAAAGTTTAAATAGGAGATCTTTGCTAGCTTGTTTCATTTAGATGGAAATAGGTGAGGGAAAAGTCACACAAAGAGCTGAGCAGGCAGATTTTAGCAAGGTGGTTGCTGCCGCTAGGATGGTGCCAAGCAGGATGGAGTGGGTTGGAAGGTGAGGCTGAGGCCAGTGCAAGAGGATCAGCAGCCAAGCCCATAGCTTCACTGTTTATTCTGTGCACTGGAACTTAGTCTTGTGTGTCAGCAAGGATCAGACAACATTCTTCTGGGAACAGCCCTCTTTTTGGGTGTTTGAGATAAAGAACCACCTTGAATAGTTCCTAATTTGGTGGTTCCAATGTGGGATGGAAACGTGAAGTCAAACAGTGGCGTGGGTTATTCCCCTACCAAGGTAGATGGATTTGAATCCTAAATAATAGAATTATCATTGATTAGGCTTATTGATAACCAGACACTCTTGCTATACCCTTGGAATCTGGGAACATTCAGGCTTGGAGTCTCGATTTGTGGACATCTTTGATTTGATTCACACTTGCTACTTGTGTACTTGCTGCCAACATTGTTTAGATAATGCAGCACATCTGACAGGCTCTGTAGGAAAAGCATGTCAAACAATGATGCTCTTTGTTGTGGCCCGGCTGGAATGTTAAACCAGGCTTTAAACTACAGTGGAGTCAAGAAAAGATGAAAACATTTTTTAACAAAGGCTTCAAATGCAGAAATTAAGCAACATAGTCCTTCCACATCACAACCCTTGGATCACAGCCAGGGTAACATTTACACTGTATTGAAGGAGCTCATTCATCCTGCAGATAAAGAGATTGTTTTGTTTAGTTTTGTCTTAAAAAAGGGAACATATTTTCAACACAAAATCTTCATCTGCCCAAGTGTGGCAGAATCACCATACACATTGATTCTTAAAATTATTTTATTGCTCATGGGAATATAACAAGAAAGATATTACACTCTCTTTATTATCTACTTTTATTCTGTATCAGTAGATTCCTACATCTGAAGACTGGTGATGTCACCAATTGCTTTGACCTCCGGTGTAACCCAGACCAAAGAACATCAGACAATATTTTGCATTGTGTTTCAGGTAAAGTGCTTTTTTTAAGACATCTGATAGTAATTTAAGATCTTTAAACGAGATCCCACAAAGACACACATGCATTTAAAAAAAAAAGACAACAAAACAAAAAAAACACAACCCAACCCAAACCAAAACCACACAAACCCAAAACAACTGTGCAGGACTTGTTTTTAGAAGATTCTTTTAAAAACGATTTAAGAAAAAAACATCTTTCGTGCAAGACTCCGGTGGTTAGTGCACTCAGGAAGTTTGAATACTTGGATCACTTCACCCTGCTTCTGAGGAGTGTCTTCTGCTTCTGAGGAGACTGTCATAGGCAGCAGACAATGAGCTTATTGATGAAGGGAGCTTCATTCTGCTGAAGGTGATTCCTTCCACCAAGAATAGCGAGCAAGATAGCATATAACTACCCTAACAGAAGTGAGGCTTGGGGAGGATTTTTCTAAAAGAAACACAAATGAAACTGGAGAAATTTATCTACCGGGCTGCACCTGAATAGGGGCTTCATAGATTGTAACTTTGAACTGGTGACTGAATTATACCTCAGTCTTGACTTAGATGCCAAAGTCATTTCTCAGAGGAAATGCAACATGAGAAAGAATCCATCACATGACTAGATAAACTAAGTAGCATTACTTTGATGGACTTTAACTTAATAGAACACAAGCTATTCTTATTTGACTACATGGATAAAATTTCAAGGAAAAAAAAATGCTTTCTTCTTCTATGAAGAGAAAAAAAATCATATTCTTTTTCTCAAATTATGCAAGAAAAGCTAAAAAGGGCACTAGTAATGTGATTATGAACATGTGTGTGGTTCTGTGAGTGAAAGTGTCTTCTCTATCACAGGTCGCAGTAATATCAAAGGGATTCCTGAACACTAACTGATTTTAAGGTTGAATGAACAGATACAAATGCATCACCGCTTTTCAGCTATATGCACAAGTCAATGGTTAATCCAACTAGCAGGCAAAATCCCCCATCCAAGGTACGCGTGCACCGCCACTTGCCAGTCTTACAGGTATCCCTCTGGCTTTTCAGATGCATCCCTCTAACACAAAGCAGACCAGACCAGCAGTCCCTCCACCCTTTCTGCAACTGCTCTCACCCTGCTCCAATGGTCACCTTCCTGCTACATCTTCAACTTATATTCAATGCTGATGTGGGGCATTTTTTCCATTGCAAATGTGAGCCACAAAGTCTTTTACATGACTCTTTCAATCATTCTCTTCTTTGGACCGCTGTCGGGATTAAGCACTGTGAAGTGTATTCATAAACGAATAAATGTCACAGACCAAAAACTTGTCTTTAAGCATTTATGACTATGCGTTGCACATTTCTGTCCACAGCTGAGTCTTTGCATTAAACAATAGACTTATTGTAGACTATAAAGCTGCGTAGAGAGGCCTCTGACATAGTACTGATATAATATTTGCAACTGTATTCAAAGGTCTGCTCTTTTTGCAGCACCTTCCTACTTTTTTCATATTTTAAATTAATAAGACTTTTTTACAAAAGATTGATCTTGCATTGAGCTCAATAGCAAATATCTTAGTTTACCATTTTAATACTATTATTTAGTACAGTTTATCCCACATATTTAAGTGTCTAATAGAGGTTATTGGCAGAGGAAATTGTTTCCATAGAGAATAATAGCAATTCCTGTTTGATAATGTCACCTGTAATTGGAGTGAACAAAGTGATTAAGAACATACAAATGAAATTTGGCAGTTATACTCTGGTTGTTTCAAAGTGCCTTGTGAATATAGGTGAACAAATAATGGGATGTTTCAGTCTGGTGGCTCACATACCTGCCAAAATATAAGGGAAGAAAATCAGTTATGAAGAAAGCAGTTCTTTCTGTGGAGAGGGGAGAAACAAGTCCTTCCCTAATAGGATTTTATGAATTCAAAACACGTTTTTCAGACCATAATTAAATATTTTGCTTTGTTACATATTTCAAGATGATTTAAATCCCGTATTTTTCTTTCTCTCATTTAATTTTTTTGTGTTCTCTTTAATGAAAAATGTTGCCCAACACAAAGGCCCAGAAGTTTTACTTGAAAACGTCAAAGCAAAGTTCTTGGCATCTCAAAATATTCCCAGGTATATGGTTTTTTTTATTATTTTCAGTCAACTTTTTCAAATAGTTTTGGTTTCCAAAGATTTTTTTGGCAAATTTGGTATTCATTAAAAATTGAGCCCCACCTCATTTACAAACATAAGCATACCCACATAACACCCTTTGAGGTAGCAAAGGGTCGTTGGTCTATTCCAGTAAAGCCAGATGCCAAGGTATTTCTGGGGAAGGAAGGGAGAAACAAGTTTCATCCATTGAAACAACTCAAGTCAACAAGCTTACCTTCCCACCAAAGGCACTTGGCATGCTGCAGACTTCAAGCTTTTACTTGTCTACAAGTTTCTTGCTCTGAGGTTTGGTGTTCCCAGCAGTATAGTGGTAGGTCTTCTGCCATGACAACATACCACAGCTCCTTTCCAGCCTTCATACCTGAACTTCCTTCCCATATAAGCAGGACAGGGAGGAATGTACGTACCCAAATCTTATCATGGTATGAGGTTGGACAGAACCCAGGCTCAGGATCTGCAATTATTTGCAGGTTAAACACTAGGGACATATAGTTGTGTCTGTCCATCCAATATAAACTTCTCCAGCACCTTCCTTCAACCCCTCCTCTGGCTCTTTGCCTGGAGGAAGGGATGGCTCGATGGGGTCAGCCATCAGGGATCACGTTTTTTATAAGCCTTCTTTTTCATATATCTTTTCACATAGACCTGTTACAGACAGTTATGGGAGGAGAGAAGAAGGTAGAAGTACATCTTTGCCCAGACAGGAGAGTGGATTAAGTATGAGATATGTATGCCTAGGGTGGAGGAATTTACTCCACCTGTGTACATACCAGCATGAGCTGTGTGCACATATAGGTCTTGGGTGGGGATGACAGTCTTGTCTTTACCTCCTCTCGGATAAACAGAGCACACTGTTCTTGAAGTCAAAGGTAGAGAAAGGAAATAAAAACAAATTGGTTTTCAAGTAGGGAAATGAATTCTGCTAGTAAATGTAGTTTTCTACAGTGACAACTGCCAGGTGTTATTTTGTGGTCTTCCGAGGAATTGTGCCAAAAGTAAGAGACAGAAAAGAACTATCCATCCCAGCAAATGGATATAAAATTCATGGATCAAACTAATGAACAGAAAAAAAAAAAGGTTTCTATGAAAAATAAGCTGACTCTAGCACTGTTTGACACAGTCAATGATAGGTAGGAACAGTAGTGTACTTTTATTAGTATTTGGTCTGACCTATCTGGCTTTAAAAAAGGGCCTCAATTATTTTCTTTAATTGAATGAACTAGACTTATCAATTAGTTTACCCATATGAGATATTCCTGTAAATGATTAAACAATGTGAAATGATTAGAAATTTGTCAGCAGTATCAAGGCAATCCAATATTTTTACCAGCTTTCAAATGAGTCAGCTTTCAGATACGGTGCAGGAAATCCATGCAGACTTTGTGGCATTTAGAAAATATTCTAAATCTGTCTCCCGCAAATGCAAGTGCATAATTTACAGGGGAGTATGCTGCGGGAATTAAACAGAACACAAAACTTAAGCCATGCGCTGCCTCAGGACCGTCTCAAACACTTAATCACCTCTTTGCAACAAGCAGCTGCCAATATGCTAAAGTAAGCTCTGTGCTTATGATGTATTTGCCTGATGTCCCGTCAGGTAAATCACTGGTTTTAACTTGGTTGTCCTGTGTGTTTCTTACCAGGGTTTTGATGGCTCCAGGGGCTGCTTGTAGAATGTGGAATCTTTCACCTGTAAGGTCTTTGGCCTGTACCCACAGTAAGCGGAAAAGTGCAAAATCTTCCATATTTCTTTTTATGTTCCCAGGACATATAATGTTATGAGAAGACAGAAGGAGCTATTTGCAGTACGTAACAAAATGTTTAATTACTCTGCAATCCCGCATGCCGTTTAGGGTCTGTGTTGTTTATCTGAAGCTCACACAGTCGATGAAACCCATCAACACTGGCCCTAATTGGAACTCCTGTGAGCAGTTTCGGCATTTGTCTTCGTACCCACCACTTCAAAGTGGAGTGTTGTTCTGCCAAAAAGATAACTCCTCCCGAGGGACAATGAAACAGAACACTAGCGCATCATGGAGAAATTCCTGTTGACTCCATCATACATAGACCGAATTGGGGTTCCAATTGTGTCCATCAGGATCACTTGAAAAACAATTCCTATAAATCCTGCATATTTTCTGTTACTAAGGAAGACCAACTTCATGTGAAAAAACTGCTTCTTACCTGCAGGTTTATGTCCTCTTTTATTAAAAGGGAAAACAGAAATAGCAGGAGATACTACCTTAGAATTCATGGGGTTATAACAGAGGTTTTTGAGTGCTCAGAATAAACCAAAAATCATAATAGGGGTTTTGCTGACAAGCAAGCAAGAAAAATACCAGATGAGACAAAATAGTTTTCTCTCTGTATTAGTTTAAGAGTTGCAGCAGTGGAAAGAAAACAAGCAAACAGGATGAAGAGCTTTAAAATATTTCTTTGCTTTCCATAACAACTGCATGTATACCAACTGTAAACAATCATTGATGCTGGTGCAGATCACAAGGTGATGTGCCAGAAGGAGTGGGCAGTTTAATCTGAAATAGAAATCGATTTCTATTGGGACATACGTAAAAGAACATACATGATATCATACAGACCTGTCTTCTTCCTACAGATTTTTCTAGTTGTTCTTGTAGAGTTTAGCAGACATCTGTATTTATGCTCTAGAATTCCCGATATGGACTTAAAAATGCAGTATGGCACTAAACTCTACAGTATTTCTTCCATGACAAGAGGTGATTAGATTATACCTTTGCTTGCTGAACATCCTCCTCTAATATGCAGTTTAGTCCTTTCTCTGTTAGGACTCTGGCATTATCATTCCTTCCATGACCTCTGAGTCAGGCTCTTTGCTTAATAGGGAAGACGTTGTAGCCCTTCTGCAGTCAGTGCTCTTTCTAAACCTCTACCTTGATTCAGAACTGAAAAGTTTTCCAGGTAGAAAACGATTGACGCTCTCAACATATTTGCTTTTCAGAGATTTTGCAAAGTATTTAGCTGTAATGACAGACAGGGATGCTCAGACCCCACCAAAAAGCCATTTAAAAAGTTAAAGATGGATACCAGCAGAAGCAAAAGAGCTTTCCTACTAATATGAACAGGTGTGCTTTAACAAAACTATTTGAATGGCTAAGTACCAAGAAATAAAAATAGCTCTGTAGACAGCATTTGTCTAGAGGGGCTTTGAAGCACTTGTTGACTCAGATCGGCCTGTAAGAAATTACCACTTCACTTAGAAGGGAGCATCCTGTGGGATTAAAAACAACACAATACCTAAACCGTGGTCTGCCTCAGCACTATCTCAGCCGCTTAATCACCCCTTTGCAACAAGTGACTGCCTATCTCCTAAAGGAGGCTTTGCTCTTTATAAGTCAAGCACACTGTCAGTGACTACAGCACCAGAGCAGAACTTGTTTTTCTGCGAATATTTAATTTCTCATTCTCAAAAAGCTAATCTGTGTAAACTTTTCCATAACTGACTGGGGAAAAAATGTTCCTTGTTACTTATAACTGGCACTTTACAATACACTGTATCTGGGGACATGGGTACCTGGAGCACTTGTTTAAATATAGAGTTGGTTCTATGTGGCAGGGGGCCCATCTGGCCTCATCTAAATAATCTTCAACTATTTCACTGAACTAAGAGCTCCAAACTAAAAGCATAGCTAAAGTTGTAGAAATGAAGACTATCGCCCATACAGAGCCAAAACCTTCAGATTTTGCTCACACAAACCCCCCTCACATTTCTAATGATATCTTATCAGCACCTTGCAGAACTGAATGCCTATTTTCTGTCTAATTGTTTCAAAGACAAAAAGGCTGTCCAAATCCACTGAAATACAAAGCGCATCTGTAGTGGCAACTGTACACTTTGGTTCTTGTCAAAAGATTTAACTTTGGTTCTGGTGTACAGGATTAACTTGCTAGTACGGCCAAGTGTTGGAAAGGATCTGATGACTCGGACAGGGAAAGGACAGGCAATGTTCTTGTTTCCCTTTTAATTCCTGTAAGGAAGCAGCTAATCTTTCCTGCTTTTAACGGGTAAGCTCTTTGTACGTGTTACAATAGTTTTCCCTTTCAAGAAAGCTTGCCTCAGTGAACCAGATGCTTCCCAAGCCATAACAGAGGCACTCACACAGTCTCACTGCCTGTCAGTGGAAGAGGCATCTGGGAGTGGAAATGGGGAGAGGTGGAGACTGTGGCATACAGGGAGTAGTGAAATGCCTGATTCTTGCCCCTACGAGATAAGCTAGGAATATGATTTGAGGTAAATAAATATTCAGATGGTCCTCAGTGAATTTGAACCTACCTGTTGGACTGGGTGACTGCATTAAAAATGGGTACAAGTCTTGTTGTCCAAGCATCATTCCTTTACAAAATGCATGTTGCAACACAAGCCCATACACAGATGCTGGCCTTGCTGCAGAATCCTCATATGCTTTTATTCAGCCTGGGCCTGATCCTATGAGGAACCAAGTCATCACGAAACTCCCTTTAAGTTCAGTGGAAACTGAGGGCCTGAAAAGTATTTTAAATATTGAGCTCTATTGTAACTTTTTTTTTGTTTTTTGAGCCTTTCATTTTCAAGTCATCTTTGAAGCCTTGGAGCTGCTATGGCTTTAGCTTTAAGGAATGGTTGTGCTCCACTTTAACCTTTCACATTTTATTAACAAAATCAAAACCAGGACAATTAGATACCTCCTGATTTTCATTTGTTTTAATATTAAGGGAATGTTTGAAATGGCACAAGTCTTGAGGAAACTACTTCAAGCCGTGGCTGCAGCGGCACTGGAGTTCTGGACACAGACATCAAAGATAACTTGAAAAGAAGAAAAAAAATGGAAACCGATAATTCTTTACATTTGGGGATACTTTTGAATAATTTCATTATATATATATATCAAAAAAAAGACTAAGAAAAGACACTTAACTACTGTTGAGATTCAAAATATTTAGAACTTGCAGTTAAGCTAAGTCATTTTCCTATTTTGTCTTCTTTGGGGAAGACACCAGAAATAAAATTTCCGGCAACAGTGGAAGGTTGAGTAAGCAGGTATTCAGGAGACGACCTTCTGGAGAATCTCTGCCCCTGGATTCCTCTATGGCAATTAGAAAATTACTTAGCGTTTTGTTCTTGTTCTTAGATTCAGGTTTTTCCACCTCAAACGTCTGTACACTAGTGATTACAGGTTGTCTGGTAGGGTTTGCAACCTTACTTGTATTTAAGACAGATCTCAATATTCCACGTCTTAAATGCTTATACTGAAGAACGTTTACTATTTTTGCCCTAATAATGGTACATTAAAGTGAAATGTGGCAATATAGATATATGTATCATAACTGAAATCTCTCATTTGTTAATATTATTTGCCCTTACGTTGCACCTGAATAATATAGCCCCATATAGATTCAAAAACCAGTAAAAGATGTATTATGTTATTGACAAGTGTCTCTTCGCTCCTTTTGCTTGCTGTGCCTCTCCTAAAATCAATTTGCAAACTCCTTGGGATCAAGATCGTGTCTGAAATTATAACCCTGTTGGGTTAAGTGAGTTTTGCATTTGTATTCCTAAGTGCTCTCTACCCTTTATGGTAAGGCTTAGAGAATATTAAGAAAAGTCCCTTTTTCAGTCTTCCCAGGCAGTTCTGGGCTTTTGAAGCATGAAGTTTTGAGGAGTGTGTGGGCATGAAAAATGAAAACATGATTCATTGAAAACTAAAAACAACGTTTTCCTCAAAAGGTGCTAGGGCTGCACTCAAACAAACCTGTGCAGACGGCAAACATATGAGCTATTAGCTACTAATAGGATGCTGAAGAAGGTAAAAAATAAATAAACTGGTCAAACACTAGTAGAGGTACTCAGCAGGGATCGGACATTCAGCTATTTTATTAAAATGCCTCTCTCAAAGATTAAAAGCAGTAATAATTTAGAACTTGAGAAGTTCTTATTGTCATTATTATTTTTGGACCTCCTTGTGTAAACACTTTTATATTAGCAACAAGGCCTCTTGTCGTATTACATTACCAAGAAAAGAACTTAAGTTTTTAAAATAAAGCGTATTAATATATCACTTTTTCTGCTTTGAGGCAATTTAACATAATTTTAAGACTATCTGAATTGAATTATGTTTATCAAAAACTTCAGATACCTCCCAGTAAGCCACAGAAGCCCCACAGCCTCACCCAGCCACCCCCCATTTCTTTTTGGATCAGATTGAAGGAGCAATCCTCAGAGGTGTCCATGGCCTATAAGAGACTTCACCCAAGCTTTACATTTTAAATGTCAGCTTCAAAGGACCGGTGAATATCAATGCGTTTAGTAGCTGTGTTTTGCTGATTTTCATTTAAATCAGAATAATCTTAGTCTTTGGGGCTCGTTGTATTACTGATATCTCATTATAAAACTCATTATCAACTTTTAATAGTGAGATGGATTGTAGTCATCAAACGCAGGGATCACCATGCATTGGCCTGCGTGGTCAGAAGAGCCGTGTGCCAGTGCACGGCAGGACACGCACATCGCAGGAACGTTGATAGTGGGCCCCAGTCCTGAGCACTGTGCTGCTATTTTTTCCAAGTTCTGTCTATAACAAATTCAAAATTTCTCTGCCTACCATTCAATACATGTAAAATTAAGATTGTTTCTCCCTGTATGTTCATTTTACATTTACCTACACTGGATTTCAGCTGCCATTTAACCGTTTAATCTCCTACTCATTCTTGGTAGCCAACCATCATCTTTATTCACCCTAATAATTCTGGCGTTTATTTAGGAAATTCTCATGGCAGCCCAAGTTCAATCCCTTCCTCTGCCTGAGTACAGTCTGTAGAAAAGCACAGGTGAATCTTCCCCAGAAATAAAACAATTAACAAGAAATAAAAGTGCCCATCATCTTTCTCACAGAGGCTTTTCTGTTGGCAAAGCCATTTCTGTTTCAGCTGCCTTTAATGGAAGATCACCTTAGAGGAGACTTTCTGAACCGTGCGAAGTTCATTTGCTTATCAGACACAGTCTAGTAGCTGTGAGGTTATGTGTAACTGGTTCAGTCATCCACAGCTGCATGTGAAATTATTTGCTGATTTTCCACATTTTTCCATTTGTTCAACAAACACGGAGATGGGATGACTTTTGCATAGCAGTCCAGGACTGGCCTTTACAACTGCCTATCAGCCTTCTATAATGCATTGTATTGTCTCACACACACATCAGAAATAAAGATAATTTCCTCTTTTCTTTCATTGGTAGTAACACACGATGTATGTGATACTTCAAAAAATGTGTCTGAAAAAAAATAATTGTGCAACACTCAATAGTGAGACACATTTTGCAGCAGTAATGCTAACAACTGAGATGTATGACATAAGTGAGCATTCACTTTCCCAAATTCTGCAGATCCTCCTACTTTATGACCAGCTCGTCTTTGCTCATAAACATCTTTGAAAGTTGGATATTGTATCAGCTTATCAGCATTTATCTATTTTTTTGAACAAGCAGCAAGTACTCAAATCCCACTTATTCTACAGTATCGTAAACTTTGAAATGTAATTAGAAGCTATTTTATCATAGGTAAGTATGATTTTGGACAAGCTTGTCCAAAGTCTGTAGATCTTGGTGTGATGGTCCACCTAATGAAGTGTGATGCTTGATTTTCTCTGGCAAAATACTAACCGTGGTTGATTTCTTAGCTTTTGGGATTGCACTGAGTCTGGTTGGTATGAAGTTATTTTTCTTCGTAGCAGCCTGTATGGTGCTGTGTTTTAGATATGTGACCAAAACAGTGTTGATGATACACAAATGTTTTAGCTACTGCTGAACAGTGCTTGCAGAGAGTTGAGGTTTTCATCAGCCAGTAGGCTGGGGGTGGGCAAGGGTCTGGGAGGGGACAGAGCCGCAGCTGCTGATTTGAATTGACCAAAGGGATATTCCACATCATATAACATCATGTTCACCAGTAAAACTGAGGGAGTTTTTCCAAAGTAGCTATTGCTTGGAGACTGGCTGGGCATTGGTCTGCCGGTGGGAGGTGGTGAATGATTGCCTTTGCATCACTTGTTTTTTTTCTTTTTTCTTCATTTTTTAAACTGTCTTTATCTCAACTTGCAAGTTTTTGTGCACTTTTTCCCTAATGATTCTCTCCCTTATCCTGCTGGGGGGAGCAAGCAATTGGCTGGGGGCTTAGCTGCTAGGGGCTTGGCTGGGGTAAGCCCACCAAAATGACTTACCTGACTTACCAAAGTCTCTGGTGTAATGTTTCCAGTCTATCGGGCCTATATGTCTTTACTTTCTCATGGCAGGTGACCCTAGGACAAATGCATGGAGCTCCCTGCCACAGTGACCTCCTCTTTCGTATTGTTTACCAGATCTGTCAGGCCATTGGTGGTGTCCTCAGGCAGAGGGGTTTCAATGTGATTCCTCTGTCTCCTCCTGCTGAAAGAGTACTTGCCAATGACCATATCACATAGTCACTTAAAGAGGAAAAGGGCACAGAAAAAAACGTGTCCTTTTCCTCTTTCTCTGTCTTCTTTCACTGTGTCTGTTCAGGGACTTCTGCCTATGGGATCAACACTGCATTGGCAGTGAAAGGAGTCTCTGTACCTGAAATTCTGTGTGGAGAAGGAGCTGAGCAGTCACAAAAGTTAGGAAGGAGGAGTAAACGATGACAATTATTACAGTCCTAACTAATTACTTCCATTGTATTATAGAACACCCAGAAACCAGTGCTCAAGTCTGTACAGACACAATAATTGCTATGGATAACTTATACAGAGTAAATAAGATTTCTTTCCTGAATGTAAATAAACATGAAACACTTCGGATTTTACTCCACATAGTGAAGAAAAACAGTCAGTTAGATTAGTTTAATAACTGGATGCATTTCTATGGTCTTTCTTCTGCAAGAAGTTACAGTAGATGTTCCAAATGATCTCTTACAGTCCTAACTGCAATACAGTTTTAAACAAGCCCTGTTATTTGTCTCCATGCCCAAGACAGTTTTTCTTTTTTACATTTTTTACTCTCCTTTTAACCAAGAATCCTACTCTTGCTGATTGGTCAGGAATTATTTGGCTTTCTCAAGTAGTTTTTCCCAAAGGGTTCCATCCTTTCCACCAATAGTTCCTTGTTCTACCTCCTGAGTGACAGAGGCTGCACGTGGATTAAAAGAACTAATATATCAAATTATGTGGTGGGGAAAGGGATAGTCTGGCTTAGAACTGAATTTCGTCTCCCTTGCTTTGGTCTGTGTTCCACCTCCAACCATAACTCATTGCCTCTCTCCTCCACAGCACACAGGGTGTTCCAGACGGTAACGGGGTAATGAGATACACACAGGCCCTGCAGTTCTCAAAATGCAACTCTAGGAAGTAAAATAGTCCCACTGCTCTAATGAAGGTAGGGCATGAGGCCAGTCTGGTAGAGAATTCATTTTGTTTTCCAAATTATGCCTGGCCATTAGAACTTCTGAAAATATTAGAAAGTGGACTGGAATCTCCGAAAAGATTTATTGTTTTACTAAAACTTCAAATGGAGCCAATAATCTACTGGCACTTAAAAAAGAAACAACAATCAGGAAAGCACTGAGTCCACTAGATGTATAGATTTCTACTGAGGTGTGAATGAATGACTACGACAGGGTCTCTTGGAGTTTCTAGCTGAAAAGTAGTCTGCTTTCTGTTTAATTCCCCAGTGACGTATGTGTGCTTAGACAAAGATGGTTGGTGCATCACCGACCAGATCTGCCAACATACTTTAGCCCTGACCTGTAAAGTAAATTGCACTTTATATTTATTTAGTCACTGGGTTTGGTCCCCTCTGAATTATAAAACTAAATCTTGGGCAAAGTGGTGTGAGATTGTGCTGTGAATTTAGTCCATAAATTCACACTAATATTTGTTTTTATCAGTATTAGATCAGTCCTGGCAGTTCTCCTTACAAATGTAATCCCTGTGACAGAGTAGCTGTTTTTATACCCACTGAAAATAACTCAGAAAATTTTTGGTAAGAGAAGGGCCTGAACCAAAATGCAGGTTCCAAGCAGTTCTACGCACCTTCTTGCCCTACAGCAACTGAAAAGAATATTTTCTTTGTTTTACTTTAACGGTCAAATTTAAAGTGACCTACAAAAGAGATAAATGGTTTCTGCAGAGTTCCTTTTGTGGTTTATTCAAGAAGATTTAAAAATTATTTCTTTTAGAGTATTTTTAGCATTTTTTGTGCAGTCTGTTTTTTCTAATGCTTTATGGATAAGTGAAAGCAGTATGCTATACAGTGAATGCAATTATATGCAAGGAAAAAGTATATATTTAATTGTGGCTTAAACAACAGGCTTTTCCATTTGTTAACCCATAGAAAAAAAAGATGACTTTGGGAAGGACTTAACTTTCTGTTTTTTCAATTAAAATCAGAAGTAGTCTATAATTACACCTTAGATCCCTAATGGGTCTTCTAGAAAAGAATCAAAAAGCAAACAAGCAGAGGCTTAGAGCTCTGAATGTTCATGTTTTCACTGTGTAAGGAGGCTTTTGAATCAAGCAAAAAAAGTTAGAAATGTTTCTGACAATCTGGAAGGTTAAAGTTTCACAGGTCCGAGCAGTGGGTTCAGGACTAGCCCTTAGGGTCTGTGCAGCGACCCGCCGATTTGTTGAGCACGTTGGGAACGGGAAATGGTGATCCCTCAGTACCGAGGGCCCAGTGAAGCCACGTTCAATAAGTCTCATAGATCTAAGGATGTCACTACTGGCGTTTATAAGTGCTGACTGGGCACAGTTTTCATTAATGTTTAAGGACCTCAAGGGTTTAAGTTGCATTTCTTTAGCTATCTGAGACTACTCCTTTGCCTGTACTGCATCATGTACGTGTCTTCAGGAGAGAACCTGCACCATCTGCTTGGCCACAGAGCTCATGCATCTTCCAAATGCTAAAAATTTTGCTCCCCATTCGGGTTTCCAACAGAATAATCTCATATTTTCAGCTAGGTCTTTCTTGATGGCAGCAGGACGCTCTGAGGTGCAGAGCAAATTGTTTGTACAGCCTACTGCCCTTCTTTCACCGTGCCATGGGATGGCTTCAGTGGCACAGTTCTCATTCTGTCACTGGCAGTTGCTCACACATTCCCTGTGGTCATAGCTGTGAGCAGGAGAGCAGGCCTTCTAGATGTGAACATGGTGCACGGTGCATTGCAACCCAAGATTCTCTTGAGAATTTAATTTTAAGCCTAGATTAGCCAAGACATACACAGTGAAAATTAGAATCCAAGCTGATACTCTTGTCATAAATTAGAGTAGGAAGATTATATGCATAAAAGGTTTTAAGTGTATATATTTCCCTTCTTCGAAGAATGTAGATGCCAAAATGTAATCCAAGATTTTCACCACTAATTTAGTTTCTGTTCTTTGTCTGTTGAGGTCAGAATTGTAAAATGTCTAAAAGACGCTGTCTGGAGTTTGGTTTTTGCTTTCTTGGAGGAGAGAATGGTTTGTTTTATAGGAATCTGTTAATTAGAAATCAGATCTTATCACGACAAATCCTGTGACCTTCTGAAAGACTATTTTAGAAATAGAAAAGGAGTTTATATTCAGAGTTGTTTTCTCATATAATAGATATGTCTGGTTTTGCCTGTTACTGAAAAAAAAAAAAACCACCACATTTCTTATTGCCATGGCTGAGTATGTTGTTGTAGCTGATTTGCACAAAATCTCAGCAACGTTCAACAGGTAGATAATGTATAGCACTGAGCTGGAGCTCACAAGGCTTGGCTTCCTTCAAATACTCCTGAAGACTGCTCGTAAACCATTTTAATATTCTTGTGCCTCAGCTTTTCTGTTTGTAAAATAAAGATTTTTATATTCCATTCCCTAGTAAATTGATTTGATATCTACCAGTCAAAAAAGATTGTATTACCAAGAAAAGATGGAGAACATTAATTTTTCAAGGCATTGTTTGGCATTTGTTTTGATATTACTCTAGTTCTATAAATCATGCATGAAAAGAAATTTAAGGCAAACATTTAGAATTTTGTCTTTTCAGACCCTCATCTTATCCCTAATAAGTATCTCATCAAATAAGTGACTAGTAAGGTCTGAAATTTATCCTGGTATTCTGCTTTTTGTGCATATAACAAAAATATGCACAACGAAATATATATCCAGTCTCCCATGATTTTATACTCTCTGGAGTAAATAACAGTATTTATTACCTGTTTTGAATAATTAAATTATTATCATTATTTCCATAGCAGAGAAAATGTGGAAGAATCATTTTACAGAGCCTGCTCTGGATTGGCTAGTGTTCAAATGAAGGCAATTTTCCTGTCTCTGGATGTTTCTGACACCAGAACTCTATGTTACTTTTCTCTAAGAAATGAGAGATCGGGAGGGTCCACTTTGATTATTACATTTAGTGGAAAGACTTTTTACTGGTAAATTTGGGCACTCAGAGAAAAATCTCATAAAACATTGCTCTCGTGCTATTCAAGAGGTGTAGATGAGGGTTTCTTTTCGCCTGTAGTATAAGCTGCCCATCCATTTTTTTCTCAGAGCTTGGCAAAAGCAGGTTCATTTATCACTTCGACTCTTTTGGCTTTTGAGTCAGCAAAGTAGAGTTTGAACACCTCTTACATCTTTTTCCCCTTCCTATTTTTGAAAGACAGCCACAAGTACTACGCTGAGCACAAATAAAGACAGACTTTCTCCTGAAGAGCTTTACAGGTAAACACTTGAAAGACTAGACGTTCTAGGAAATCCAGATGTTTGGAAGGACTTGAATGAAGAAAGGGGGATGTCTTGGCTGAAGCTAAGCATGAATGTTTTTACCAAAATATGCTACTAAATTTAGCATGGGTGGCTCAACAAATTTCCCTTTGTTACCCAGACATTTCTCACTATTATGTTTTAGGGACTCATTTGGCTCATAAAAGGGTCCATATGAACAGCTCTGGAGATGAACAACTGCATTTATTCACCGAGTGAGCATCAAAGAACTTGAATATCAGTATTCTTACCCCTAACTAGGGATGAAACACTACTTGTAGTGTTAGAATAATGTCTATGTCCATTGATTTTTTAACCTCTTCTTGAACACAAACAAATTAGTCACAATTATGTAGAGAATCTATTTGGGTTAGTCTACAGCCACCTCATCTTTGGACCATCTTATTACATACAGTGGTTGCATGTAGCTACTGCAGTCAGGGAAACTCCTGTATTCCCAGATCCGTCAGACTGCACCACCATTTGGTTGCTCTTAAAATAAAGCAGCACTTGATGGTTCTTACTTTTTTTCTGTCAATATTCCCATTACTGGTCAAGAGCATAGTAACAATGCCAGGATTTGGGCACTGCTCTGGATTTGAACCGAGCTCATGTCTTGATGCAAATCTCCCGAAGTTCATTCATAATACTGCTGCATTTGTGCCATGTTATGGAGGTGCTGGGAGTCTAATTCACCTCTTCCTCACTGTAATTTTATACTGGTGCAATCTCAGTGTAACTCTGTGATTCAGCATAAGCAATTTTGAGGATGTGGTCTGGGAAGTCAGGTCTCCCCCTGAAACCTTGGGAGGTATATAAGCACGGTTAGAGAAGAATATACTCTACGTTTGCACTACAGCAAATGTGATAAAAGAGAAATACACCCTTCTGACTTTTTGGAGTATCTCTGCACTAATATCAGGGTAAGCGAGAATAAAAATTGGATCCTTGATTGTTTTAATTTTTTTTATTCCATAAATTGTTTTAAATCAATTAACAGAGAGTTAGAGAAGAAATGCCTTTTAATGATGAAAAATTTGCCCAAAACAAAGGATCGACTAATTGTTTGTAACTTCTAGAATACTTTTTAGGGTTGCATTACGGAGTGAAAAATCCTTACATACGGAGGTCTCAGAGGAGCTGCCATTCATTAATGTTTTAAACAGATGCTTCACTGAGCAACATATTTAATTAAATCCACAACTGTTGTGCTTAAACAAGACAGATTTTTACTAGAGCAAGCATAAAGTTGAATTCGCAGCAACAATTAACCAGGCTTGTTTGTACGGCGTGTTTTATCAAACAGGTAGAGTGGCTTTTCAAAGACATTAATTTAAGTGTTGATCATCATTAAAAGCCCCAAAACAAAGCTCAAGATCATAGCGTGTGTGCAGCCACTGCATAAAAAATGTAGGTGGCTGTTCTTTCTACAAGGTCTGATGCTACTTCCATGGGACTTAATGGGAGCTTTTGTAGGTGTTGGTGATATATGTATATGCATATGTATAAATGATTATATTTATGTATGCATTCAAAATTTATATATATGTATAAAAATATATTTTGTGAAGATCATAAAAAAAGTGTATGGCCCAATTGCTTATGTTATGAGCAAGCAAGTACGAACCACTTGCTCTTGGTTTTAAGATACAACCCAGAGGAATGCTGGAAGGATCATTGACTACACACAAGACACAAAGCCGCAAGCCCTAATTACACCAAATATCATACAGGTATAGCCATGACTAGAGTACACAATGACACCTTCACTTCCCTCAGCTCTCTGCCACAGGAACCTCATCAGGTTCAGAGAAATTGTTCTAGATTAACACAGGAATTGCTTTGGTGGAGTATCTGGGCTAGTCTAGTGACCTCAGTGGAGTTCCTCTAGTGTAAATAGCAACTGAATACAGTTAAGACCTCTTTGTGGAAGGATTCCTTTGAGAATATCATTTAAGACTGCACACTCTTATATTCCTTTCTCTTTTCAGTAGAGTCCCTTGGAAGAAGCTGTCTTCTTTCTCCTCAAAAAGCACAACCTCCTTAACTTGTTCTATAATGATGGAAATTTAAGGACTCTGTCTGAGTGGAGACTGTGCAAATTCAGGGAGAAGGCTGCACTTCATCTGCTGTATTGTTGTGATGTGCAGCACTCTATGAAACACACGAACTATGAGGCATATCAGGATTTGTTTACTGCAAGAAAGGTAAGAAACAGTTGCAGCCGTTATTCTTCTATGTACTTGTCATTCCTTAGTGTTTATGCATTTGTGGTGTAAAACTGCAATGCACACTTGGTTTTGAGGAAATCTTAACATTAATTTATGTCAACTTTACATACACTAGAACTGTCTAGTCTTAAGGGTAGTAAATAAAGACGCTGGAGATTCTCTCTCTGCTCTGCCACAGACTCCTTGTGTCAGCAGAGGCACAGGGCCTTCTTGATTTTCCCCGTGCCTCTAATTCCTCTTTGACTCCACATAATTTGGCCTGTACATGTTTGGGGAAAGAATTTTCTGTGTGCTATGCAAACAGGACCTCATTTTCGCTGTGACAACTAAGTAGTATTGTAATGCAAATGATAACATTACCATTCTCTGTTTCATTAATAGCACCGTGTGCACTATTTAATTTATTCAACATTCTGAGACCAGCCAAAGCACTGTTTTTTCTTACCACAGTAGAAATAAATGATTGTATACTACTGTATTTCTGATAAAAGGCATTTGTGTCAAAGCACTTGTTGCTACACAGCCTGCACATAGAACAAAAAAAATCTTATGGTTAACTTACATATTTATTTTTTTAAGCACCAAAGAAAACCAGCTTTTCCCCATTCCAGGGCAATAGCCTATCAGATTTTGCCACAAAATAATTGCATTGTCTGGTAAAATGACTGGGTCGTTGCCCGTGACAAAAATCTTTGTTCTTTTGGGAACTTGTGGAGAAATTTTGCCCTGGGTGAAATTCTCAGTTTTGCTTAATCATTTGTTGTTGTTGATATTATCTGTTTTTATAAGAAAAATTCCAAATGAGAATAGTAATAGTTTCACAGTTTCCACAGCTCAATAAAAGTCTGAAGCATGGAATATTTTGATAGCTTGTTCTCTGAAAAATAAATAAACTAAGATTTATCATTTGGTATTTTCTCAAACTGTTTACAAAGGTCTAGAGAAAGATAAGGATGTTACTTTGCAATTTTAACAGCTTTCTTTTTGGTTGTTAGGCTATAATTATGAAATAGCACGTATTCCAAAGGAGAGTTAAAATGAGCTACCTTTGAACACGCAGAAACAGGGGATCTAGTTCTCCTTTCGTCTTTCTCTCCATCGTTTGCCTTATCTGTGAAATAACATTAGAGTTACAAAGGAGAATAATAAAAGGTATCAAGACTGCCAAGAGAGTCGCCATGGCTTTAAAAGCAGTACTAGGCAATGAAGCCAGGAAAAACTCAGCACAGGAGCAATATTAAGAAGTCTAAGGAATGGTCATTAACATTATATGGGATATATGTCAGTATTCTGACCCACTGAATGAAGACAGTCCCGGTCTTCAGATTTGATGGCAAAAATCCATCCCATTTACTTCAATAACACAGGATTGGTACTTCTATTTGGAACAAGAATATCATAATTACTTTAGTTGGCTGAAGTTCTTGTTTTCATATTTCCCATAACTTGGATGTAAAATGACTTTTCAACAATAGATACAGCATACTATAGCAGCAGTCTTCTTGTTAATAGCAGGAGGTGTCAAGGAATTCACAGTCTACAGATAATTAGTCTTTTCTACCTGCAATTATTACATTTAATTTTGTGAAGCAACGCTGTGTTTTCAAGCTATGTTGTGTTTCACTATACCATACTGGAAGCCTATGCATATAACTGGAAGGTCAGAGCTATTGAAGTGCAGTCTCTACGTTATCTGTAAATTCAAGATACATATTACTCCTGTGTTAAAGATACTCCAATAGTTGTTCAGTAAACTGCTTTTCACTGAGCTACCTTAGAGGCCAGACCACAGTACAGCAAGAAAAACAAAAGGTGTATTAAAGATTAGCTCAGAAACAGAAATGTCACAGATGATAGAAAAAGCTAACACCGGAGCCTGCCTTTGATCAGGATTTACCAAAATTGCATGACTAATTAATAACATAAAATACTAAAATTCTCCTTGACACTGGAAATATTATTCATAATAAAGTAACGGACTGAGGCATCTAAAGGAGCAGTTGCTTTTGTGAACCTGTTGCCTCTAGAACTAGTTGCCATAGAGATTATTATCCTTGTTATTGTCATTACTATTGAAGTTATTGTCAATGCTATTTATTATTAAAATGGCTCTTCTACAGTATCTGTAAACAAAATTTGTATTTCCAGGGTTTTTCCAGGTTATTGTGCTGTGTACTTCTACAAATCAGTTGATTTGTTTTAAAGAAATGAACAACAGCAATAATGCCTATGAGTATGGCCAGTCACACACTGCTTCCTACATTAAATCCAAATGGGAATCTTTGATAGACATAGCTATTTGGAATGAACCTTTGTTCTAATGCCAAGTATTTGCTGACCTGGTAATTAAAGGGTCAATTGAATTTATTGGATTTAATTTTTCACTAGGAAAGCAATTTTGATAATTTTTAGTTTTAGTAAAAAAAATTGTGAATAACTGCTCTGGTTATATATATTGAAGGATCATACTTTTAGAAATAGAGATAATTCAAAACATATGGGCTCTGAAGAGTGCCTTTGTACACAACCTTTTCAAAACAGGTTCCATCAGTACCATGGTATTTACGCTGTGCTTTCCTGTAAACCACAGCAGGCTGAGGTGAGTAAGTGAGGTGACTGATGTCACAGGGCTGCTGCAGGCAGTTGCGTCCCTTGGATGACTGAGGTGACCGGGCATCCTCAAAGAGAGAAAGGGCTCCTGGTAACTCAGGCAAACTGGGCGGTTCAGGTGCCTGCAAGACCTGTGGGACCTGGATACCTTGAGTCACTGGGATGACTGCAACGACCCAGACACCCGAACTACCTCAGGCGATGCACGTTCTTCTGGCTGCTATGGTAGAAATAGCTGGACACAGAAACTCCTACTTTCCATCCCTGGACATCAGCTGCAGCACAGAGGTTACTAAAAAGGTCTGATACCTGTTAAACTTGCTTTGGAGTGCTAAAAATCCTACCCTTGAGCTGCCTAGGGCCGTCTGGTGTGGCCTCTCAGCAAAAATTTCCCTAAAGATAATTGAAATAATTAGTGAGAGATAGATAGACTTTGTTCATTTCTCTGCTAAAGGGCCACCTCTTTGACTCCCACAGTAGGGTGATGCCATAGACACAGAGACCTTCTGCAGGAGAAAGGGGGGGGGGTAACCCGGGGACAGCAAGTGCTGCTGACAGTAGACACAGTCCAAATGAGACCTTAGAGACAGCATAAATCCAAACTGCTGACGGGGCTAGTGCAGAGGCATTTTTGGTGGTAATAGTGGAGAAAGAAAAAGATGTGATGAGTGGACGCAACTGAAAATCCAACGCGCTGTTTTACTGTTGATTTCTAGTTATTTTAATTCCCACTTTTCTGTGACCAAAATGTAACAGGGCCTAGGAAAGAGGTCCAAATGGTGTTCTGAATGAAATATAATCATTTTTATTCCCTCAAGCCAAAAGTATATTTAGCCTTGGTACAATAAATCTATCATTGTACTGACGGGAGCAGTGAATAGATATTGTAATCAAAGCGCATATTTATGAAGTGATAAAGTAAGTATCTCCAGAGGCTTGTGCCTCCAGCTCAGCACAATCATTTTTTGAAGTTACGATGGCTCTGGAGACTGGACAGCTCCTGGGTTTATTTCCCTTTTTTTTTTTTTTTTCCAGCCAGTGCAACAGAATGGGCTGTGGGCATAAAAAGTGGTGTAATGGTGAAAAAATGGAGAGCAGTTCGAGTAAAGTCTGCCCTCTAGTTTGCCCTTTTATATTGCACCAAGCACCGCACTTCATGCCCTGTGCTCTGGGAATTTAGCATTCCCTGGAAATATATTGTATTATTATTTGTTCCATTGCTTCCTCTTATCTTTGCTCATGTTGCATTAAGATGATAAATATAGTAATGTGCTGTATATTTAGCCATCTACTTAATACAAAAAATAGCAGCTCTCTATAAAAATATTTAATTAAATATTTAAATGATTGTTTCAGTGTGACGTAGACATTTTAGACTAAGCCCATCAAGTCTTACAAGTATTAAATCATTAAGGGTAAGTTTCTTCTATTACACTGTGGGACATGTCGTAACATAGCAGCCAGTCTTAAGCGGTGCTGATCATCTCTAGGGAGATGTTAAACAGCCTCCACTCTCATTGAAACCATTGATTTGTTTTGGGTTGGTTTGGATTTTTTTACGTCTATTCAGGTTGTACATCGTAGTTAAAGGAAGTGAGAGTAATATTGGTACAGGACGCAGAGATTAGTTTTCCACCTGGCACTGTCAAGAATGGGAGGTTTTGTTCATGTGTGCAAAACCTTTCATATTATAAATCGTTCCTTTATCTTATTATCCAGTCACAACTGAGACCTGGTCTGCTCTTCTCCTCCTTTGAGTTTGATAAGAGCGTCTCATATGAAAATAAAACAAACGTTCTCTTGGAATGGTCTGATGATATAACTGTGAGATGAATTTTTAGTGTCTCAACTCCTGGAACCATGAATGTACTGAACTTTTTATTAAATATCTTCTTTCACAGCTCAGATGATCTCTGTACTGCAAACTGTAATGAAATTCAAGATGTGCATGCAGGGCTGAACAGCCTGGAGTGAATTTGGTTGTGCAAGAAAGGTTTATGATGAGGGAGGATGAGAATGAATTAACACTGAAATTGTATTATATCATTCTCAGTAGGAGGAGTATACTTTAATTGACCTGTATATGAAAAACAAAGAAATGTTAATAGCCTTGTTTACTGAAAGATATAAGCTGCATAATATCTTTGTCTGCCTCTAACAAGGACTTATACAATATATTCAAACACTTATGGTTACAGTCTTCTTTATTCCTTCCCTCTTAACATAACAACATCAACCAGGTCTTAAACCACAGTGGGTGATACTGTGATAAGGATCAGGGTGTACCCACACACTGCAGCAAACATTAAAGGGGTTGAAGGCAGGAGTCTGGGATGACTTTTACACCCTGTGCAATCTACTGATTCCTCCAGGGTGTGAGTGTGTCAGGAATATGGGAACTGGGAATCAAGTTTTTTAAGAAGCAAATGCAGAAGGAGGTATATATATACATGTCTAAGTGCTATAATGACAACTCCTCTTTCGGCAAATCAGAGTCAAGGAAATATACTGATGATATGCAATATTTTACTTATGCATTTGTCAATGTATTCCGTTCCATTTCTGGTTTGTTTGCAACACTGGCGTCATCCAGTTCAGAGTAACTTTTCCAGACATTTGTATATGAATCATAATGTGTACAGCTATTTGAACACTAACCCCTCTCACTATTCCATTTTCTATTTGAGCAGTCTTGTCACTTTGCTGGTATGTCCCCTGCTTCTTCTCTTTCACCTCTGGCTCTGAGCTCATCGTGCTGTTCTCCTTGCTCTGCCTCCTCTCGTGCCACCCCTGGGGACTGCAGATCTTGTTCAGTAGCCCCAGGAGGCTCCAGTTTCCCCATCATGATGCCTACAATCATGTTACTCTCTTGCACTGGAGACAGTTTTTACCATGGATTTACCCCAAATTATAAAAAAATGCTGTGACCGTAGCCTACAAGGACTTTAATGACAACAGGAGTTTCTGTAGCCCAGACAAAGCCATATGGAGTACTGTGGCTGCAAGCTGAAGGCAGATAAATTAAAAAAGAAAAAAAAATTAGAACTCCTTTATTTTATTTCTTAATGCTGTGGGTAATTAAGCATGGAGAGAACTGGCCTGAAGTTGTGGTAGATTGCTTTGTCACGTCACATCTTTCAGTGAAAAACCAACACACTTCAAAAAGATACTGTAAGAGAAATTGTCTTGCTGCAGCAATTTCTTAAAGAAAGGGCTTGTGTCATTGAGGACACAGCCTGGATGTTCACAACGATCCTTCTTGCTTCAGATGTCAATTAATCATCAGGAAGTACCTAGTCACTATTTAACAACTCTCCATTTTTGTTATAGCCCATTCTCTTGTCCTACATTTCTCTGCAGACCATGACAAGTGTTACTAGAAACAAAAGTCACGTGTAGGAAATATTTCCAGCAGACGTAGCTATTCCAAACAAGACAGCATGAGCAGAAAAAGCAAAGCTATTAATATCATCATTTGTGGTGATTTTTCATAACCTTGTCTACACTGTCACAATCATGAAATTGCAGATAACCCAGGGATAGCTTATCTACACTTCAGGTTAGGATATTTCATGACCTACATCTGTGCACCAGAAGAAAAAAAGAAATCCCCAGAAAACACCCTCCCCAAAAGTTTTTCACAAAGATGAAACTTATTTTCCTTATGAAACAACAATAAAAAAAATATAAATAAAACCACAAAAAAACCCTAAATCAAACCAAACCAAAACGCACATACACAAAACTCCCTAAAACCAACCCAAAACCTTTGGACTAGTTAATCAATTAAAAGCTTATAATGCATCTCAAAATGTTAGGTTTGCACCCTGTGACATCTGCACACAGCCAGTATCTTCTGTTTAATTAAAGTATATGTTCCAGAAAGGCATCAACTGGAAGACACTAAGGCATTGACTGTAAGAATTCAGACATGCAGATGTCTTCCCTTATTAACCCATTTCAGTGACTAATCAATTAAAAGTGTATGTTTTGCCTGTACTTTGATGCTCTTCTAGCCACTGGTTTTATAGTCCGGCTATTGTTCTTTATTAGTTTTATTCCTGTTCTAATATCTACAAACATATTATTCTCTAATCTAATATCTTTGCTATATCATGCCAGTGTAAACCATGGTGTGGTTTACGGGCAGGCTCAGAAAGCATCTGAAATCTGCATTTTGCTTTTGAATCTTGTGATAGCTGACTACAGAAAACCTTAGTTCTCCTACACACAGACACACAGAGAAATCATAGGATTTGGGATACACTTACACTAGCAACTTCTGGGAACAGAACTTTGTGCAGAGACTGCATTTAATTCCCCTAGAGATAGATTTGGGCAGTAAGAGTTATGAATCTTTTTAATACTGTCCGCTTTTGATGTTTTCCTTTCCTTTTTCCGCCTGCACCAAGTAGAGATGTAATGACAGTCCTTCCTCTTAGGTAAGTGCAAGGTTGAATGGGACACACATTGCTAATGATGCCAGAGAAGAAAGGAAGCACACGCGGGGCGGCCCCTCACAGCTCTGCAGCAGCTGAGGGAGCAGTGGCCCCAGAAAGGGCTTCACAGTGCCACATTTCTCATCTGTCATTGCCACAGCACTACCGCTGTACGCTGTTCTGATAGTGCCATGGTGATATGGTACAGCTTTTAATCTATTGTCAGGACTAAATAGTTAGGTAATTTAATTTTTTTTTGCAATCATCTACCATGGAACAGATTGCTCCGCTTAAGAGGAAAGTTGTATCGTGTTCAGGGTATTCTCTGTCATATGGTACGTTTAATCAATCTTTCTTTAGTCAGAATATGAGGAGATCTGTAGAAGTGTTTTCTGATCTATTGTGAGCATTTGTACAATGGTTTGTTATACAGTTCATCAATATTCTTATATATTTCCTGATATTTTCCTCTCCCCCATCCCATGCCTTACTTCTGCTTTAATATTTTCATGAATAAATTCAATGAGGGAATAATTCACTGAACATTAGTAATGGAAAGCAAATGCATGAATATTGCAAGAATTCCATATATTTGCTTCCTGCCCTGAGGGCACCTTTATTTGTACTAGATAATGTCTCATGAACAGTTCTAGTTCCCGAAGCTTGTTTGTTGTTTGGTTAAGCAGCTGTATCCCAGGATAGTCACAGATTAAACCAAGCAAAATACATAAAAACAACTCCTCAGGGCACCATAAACTTTTAGGCCCAAATTCTGGTGTCAGCTACTCATGTACAACTCCCAATGATGTCAATGGAAGTTTCATGAACAGATCTGAAAACAGATGATGTCCTTTATCATAGTATGGGAAAACATGAATAAACAAAGCCTAGATGAAACCAGAAACTGGACCTCATGAGAAGAGCAACCCAAGGACTGTTAGTCCCACATCAGGTACAACTAAGTTGCCAGCATTATTCCATTGCTTAGCAGTAAGAACAGCTTTCTAAAAAAATCTTTGCTTTTCTATAGTCTCATTGGATAGCTTGGAGGGAATAAGAATCACGTCTGAACTACTCTGGTTGTCCTGGCTGGTAGCTGGTTCAGCTTCGCTCATTGGCGCTATAGGGATACAGTGAAGTCCAGAGGGTTTGCAGATAAGAGCTCTTGTCAGCACTTGTTTCATAAATTGATGCCCACCCAACTCTACCTGTAGATTCATGAGCCATGTCTCTGCTTTCCTCACCGTGTTTCAGTGAGGCAGCTGCAGGCACAGACAGCATCAGCTGCACAAGCAGGTTGCCCACCCTAAGAGCTTTTGGCCTTTTGGCCTCCAACTGGGATTCAGTGGTCAATGTTCATAGGCAGTTGCTTCTGGAGACAATTCATCTTATATTTGAGCTGAATCCCTCTCTCGAGGCACCTGGTCCTCTTCATCTGCTCTAGAGAGAGACAAGGGAACTAAATTCCTAATGGAAGCACCACAGTTTAGACCCTAAAACTTGGCAGAGTGAATCTAGGGCGGAAAGTTTACCGCACTATACTTTTCGACCCCAGAATCAGCTACAAACAGGTGATATTATGCAGATGTACCACAGTGTATGGATATCTGAGTTGAAAATAAATTAACGATGCATTAATTGATGAAACCAGCTGTAAAGCTGATTTGAGCACCAGAGAGACTGACAGTCTTTCTGTTAGTCTGGGCTTGAGCTCTTCTTGATGACACGACCAGTCCTCCTGAACTCCCCATTCAGTCCGCTCTTTGACAGAAGAGAAGCTCTAGTCCTACATGTTACTAGAGCGATTGGAGAAATTACACTAGGATCCGTGGGTGAGGAAACTGCTTTAGTGCTGGCAACAACTGCTTACTCAGCAGTGCATGTACTCAATGCATTTTACTAATTGTCTATTTATTTCTGCACTCTTTGGCTGTTGAGACTTTGTCACGAGACAGGCCAGATGGCAGAGACATCGGCACCTGTAATTAAGAGAGAAATAAATGCTGCAGTATCATGGCTTACCCCCCCCCGCTTTTTTAAAAAATCCTGTTGGCTGTGCTTGTGGGCTCTGCAGTTAGTGACGCCAAGCTGTATTTTGAATGCTGAATTTCTTAAAAGAACCCATAACTTTTGCAACAGGGCTCCTAGGAACCAATTTTCATTTCCTAATTTAGCTGATGACAGAGTTGGGAAGGCTTCTTCTGAGATTCCCTTCTTACTGCACATAAAGGAGAGAACGTATTTAATGTAAGCAGCCATACAGCAAGGTTTAAACAGCAGAGTTTAAAGGCAGACAGTGATGAAATTCTGTAGACACAGGCCCAGCTGATGTGTAACACCAAATAATCAGTTACCAGATACAATTCTCTACCATATATCTTCTTGCTTTTTAAGTAAATTGCAAGTATATCATGAGGTATTTTTCTTTATTTTGTTTAGTTTTCCTAGAAAGCAGGCAATGAAATTGCCTCTCTCATAAACCTGAAGGATTCATGTTTTGATTGATAGTGTGGGGAAAAAAAACACACTACCACTATTACATCTCCTGGTGAAAAAAATAAAGGCTTTTACCAATCAAGTATAACTTCGTGAAACTGGCTGATGGCGCTGAGAAAAGAATTTGTAATATCAAGGGAGAAGATATTCACAGCCCCTGAGCATATTTATTTTTGATTGAAAAGCCTGAATATACACATTCCCTTTTGAGTTCTGAAGTCTGTAACTAAGAACCTGCTACAGCACCAGCACATTAAAACACCTAAGCCGTTTACATTAGTATGCAAACTGTTTATTCAAGTGAATGTACTACATATAGGATGTTTATATACCTCACTCTGTTTATACAGGCCATTATTTGGTTTAAGCAGAGAAGAACCAGTTAAAACTTACATGAGACAGTATGTTGACAGTGTGGGTTTTCTTTTGCCTTTAAATCTTCCTTAAATAGGTGTTCCTCTAGCCTCCGTAGATGACTTATAGCAGCAAATGCACAAAAGAAATATTTTATTTTCCTGTCAACCTATGCCTACAGGACCTATATGTCCTAGAACTAGGATTTTACTTTCCTCAAGTGTCTCTGGCTTAGTGTGGTAATGCTGTGTCAGTCCAACATATGCCTTTGGCTGCTGACAACTTTTCATTTCCCTATCACTTAGGCTGCTCATCCATGACATGAAAACTCCCATCATACTGAACTCCATTATCCAAATGAGATGGGGCAGGGAGAGAAACCTTAGTTTCTCCTTTTGTGTGTGCAGCTTGTAGGCAGTAATGCGGACACAATGAACTTATTGGAGTTGGGAGTAATGGTGTGAGATTGCTCACACCATTACTTTAGATGGAAATTGAGTCTGTGCTGTCTGCACTGAAGTCTTCTTGAGGCTCTCTTTTCTGCTTTATTTTAATTCTCTTTGCCTCAAGGATAATGAATATGAAACTTTGCAAAGACCTTTCCAGCCAGCAGTCATTCCTAAGCATCAGTTATGTAACGCTGGGATTTTTGCCTTTGAGAAAGTTGTTTATTTATTTGCATTATTTTTCTAGTATACTAATTATGAGCTACCCTGTCTACCCTAACCCTCTGGAGCAATCATTTTAAAGCCGAAACTTAGTAGCAGGAGCTTTCATTTAATCAAATTTTCATTGTTCATGCATTACAAATTAAGAGCTTGATTCTCTCTTATTCACTTATTATACATTGTAACTCCAGGCTTTTCTTTGCCAGTGAGCTTTGGAGTTAATTTCAGCTCTGATCACTGGCAGTCAGAACTTTTCAGTGGTGCCATTTTACTATCATCCCTTCTTCATTTGTGTTATGATACCACCTGGGAAAGCCAGACCCCATTACACTAGGTGCTGTGCTAACGAAGTCCACAGAGGTTGTCCCAGGCCCCACCACCTTGAAATGGTGTAGCATGTTTCTTTAAAAGCCAATGATAAAACAACGTGCCTACCAGATAGTAATATTTCATTAATTAATTTTACTGTCTATGAGAACACAGTCATAGATGAGCATCCCATTGCTGGAAGAAAGAAGTCAAGCACACTATGGAACCACAATTAAAGTACAGTAAATATATGGTTGTTATCAGGTTGTGGCTTAGATTCAGAAAATATGCACAAGAGGTAAGTTTCTGATGAGGGAGAGATAAATATATGTAAAAATAATTATTTATCTAATACCCACAAATAGGTACTGTTCTCAGTGCAAAACGTAGATGGCCAACTTGCTTAGAAAACAGGTCTTGCTCCTTGACAAACATATTACCCAGTTCAGCTTCCTGATCCTCACAGCATTGCGTGTCCCAAACCAGGAAATGAATTGCGTCAGGAGACAAAAATGACCACAACCCCATCACTTTCAAAATCAGATCTGTGATTCACCTTGACTTAGCATTGGTTGAGCACCTCCTTTGTAAGTCGCACCACACCCACTTATGAATAAAGCAGTGCAATAAACAACCTATAAATTATTCAGTTTATCTCTGCTACAAGGAGAGTATGAGTTACTACTCCTGGTCTTATATTCTTGAATGATATCCAGGGTGGGAAACAGGTGTGTGTTTGTGTGAGTGGTGGGGGAGATGGCAGGGAGAAGAAGGCACATTAGTGTGCAAGGCACACTTCAGATCCTAGACAGAAAGGTAGTTCTGACAATTCGCATTTTGCCTTGCCTAATATTTGAATGTTTTTTAAGAAATTGAAATTGTTATACATGATGGTGAGTTGTACATTCAAACAGATGCCCATTGTGAAGTTGCATAGAGTTGTATTAAATGTGTTGCAAATCTTTATGCATGAAAGTGAAATCTTGAACTGTTAACAGGTTTTGTTTACATCATCTCCTTGAAATCCATTCTGAAGATGGTTTAAGAGATTGGAAATTCAGTTCAACTGAAGGAGGTGGTGTGTAAAACCAATCTTCATCTTACTTCGTGGAAGATACATAAATTTAGGTATGCTGACCAGTCAATGGTTTGGTATCAAGACGGCTAAGCTTCAAATTCCTTTACTGTTTTGCCCGAATTTGACACGACTCATGAATTTAGAGTTTGATTCAGATGGGGGGACACCTTCCCACACGTAGGATTAAGGCTCCCTGGCAGCAGAAGAATGAGACTGGAGGTGAGCAGATACTATATAAAGTATGAAATCCATAGTTTCCACCAACAGCTCTATGACTTAAAAACTCCAGGCCCTGAACCACTGAATTTCTCTTCTGCTGTTTGCAAACAGTAGTTTTTCTGGACTTGTATCATCTGCTGATCTGGACTACTTTTCTGGCCATCAGGGCACCGATAGCAGAGGAGGGAGACAAAACCACATAGAATGTGTAATATGAAGTAAGCAAAAAAGAGAAGAAAGCTGGGTACACGCCAGATGCCATGGTATCATGGAAAGAAGAGTCCTCCTCTTGTCAGTATCTGGGTTTTCGAGATGGTAGAAGAGCGTGATGGATTCAGCATAGCATTGTAAGTTCAGGGCTACGTCCTCGCGAGAGTGGAAGCAAGCAGTCACAGAGGCACAAACAAATGGCATAGCAGAGCAGTAACATAAGTGCTGCAGAGTTTAATTCCCAAACAAAGTGATCTAGAAGAGTATTCCTCCTGGCTGTGGTCCTCATTACAGGCAGACCAAAAGCTAAGGAGTAATAGCACCTCGACAACTCATATCCCTTCATTGTCAACAGATGTGAGCACAGCTGCTCGCACAGCACCGGTGTTGAAATGAGCACTCAAGCATGGGCTGACATGTGTTTAGGGCAGAACAGGGCATAGCGAGTGTAGAAATCAAACTGGGGGTTGGGAGAACAACACTTTCTGTTCGCAGAAGGACCGATCATATGTTTAACAGGTTCAATCTGTTCTCATCCTGATATAGTAGCATAACCTCATGGCTTTGTTATCCTGGTGCAGCCTAGTCGAATGAAAGAGATTTTTCAAATTAGAACCATATTCCAACAACCAACGGTTGCCCGAAATCCATAGATCCATGTTCCTCTGTACTGCAACGCTTCAGGGCTGCATCCTCTCCGTGACGCGCAGCACAGCTCTGGTTAGAGGCAGGGGAACACCAGGTTGCCCTGGCCGTCAGGGGGCTTTCCCTCAGACTCCTTTTTCCTCTCTCATGAGGGATTTGGATTTCTCTATTTAGTCCAGAAATTGCTTCCTTGCAACGTCTGGCTAATAGAGTGGTTGCGCCCATTACTTTGTTGTAACAGAAAAGGGAAAACAAGAACTTGTGTGGATTTTTTTTTCGCTAAGGGGTTACATGTTTTTTGTGACTAAATAAACACAGATCTTTTCCTGAGTCCACCTTCTGTCCTGATGCTGCTCCCGACATTTGCTTTTCTCCAGCCCCTAACCACAACTGTTCAACTTTCCCATCCTTCTTTTATATCCTCTGTCTTACTTCTGAGCCATTTTCCAAAGCAAAGTTTCATGCGGGATCTTCTCTTCTGATAATTTCCCAGTTTCTAGTTTACTAGGAACTGCTTCATCCTGCTACGGAATGCTTCACAAAGAGAGGACCATTAAAATGCTCATACGTAGTAATAGTCACAGTGAATTTTTTCTATATGTCACGGATGCCCTCCGAAGATTTGAAAACATATCGCGAATACCCTTCATGAAAGTATGTCCCTTGTTTTACAGTGACCCCTTCCCACTAGGTAAGAACTTATATTATTCCCTTTGCAGATGGCATAGAAAAGTTCTGGACAAGTTTTTGAAATTTGACAGCCTGACAATGTGTAACAAAATTCGTATTAAGATACCAAAAGAAATAGCCTGACTGTCTGCATAGTTTAACTCCCTCATTCATAAATATCTGCATATTTAGGTGCTTGAATATGAAGCTGGATGTATAACTTGCAGCACTTAAATTTGACTTTGTTAGAGGGACTTTGTTCAAGGTGATATAACGATTAAGTGGCAGAATTGGAAACAGACCCAGGTCTTCTAGTTCCCACAACACAGAAAAATCACTGGCTCACGCTGCTTCCTCCCAGGGTCAATCTATATTTAATGTGAGCATTGTATCATTCAAAGAAAAAATAAATGGTTCCAAAACTTAACATGCATAATTTAGTTTATGCAAAATTGACACTTTTCCTCAACAGAATATAAAATCCTGTCTGCACAAGTATTCAGCAGTGCCATAAATGTTGTAAAAATTAAAAGCTAAAATGTGTTTGAATTTCAGGGGAAAATAATGTCGGGGAACATTTCATGCTCAGTTACATTAGTGCAAAATTTAGAGCTGATTCTTCAACAGGGTTAAGTATGAGGAGAACTTGATCTGATATAATTTTGGCACAATCTTCTCCCTACTTTTTTCTATCCAAGCAATTCTTCTGAAGAAGTCAAATTAATGATCAAAGTAAAAAAAACAGTTAAAATTGCAGTTTTAAAATAAAAGTAGTTCATCATTATATTTTGGATAAGGAAGTATTCTTGTAGCTTTTCTAATATAGAATTCTTCTGAAATTATATTAAATTACCTGATATTACTATCACATATTTAATTCAGCCTGTTCAAATTTATTTTAATATTCAAAATTATACCAAAGAAGTATTCATAAAATAGTAGCGAGGGAATGGCATAACCCAGGCTACAGACAGTGTTAAATTTTTCACATGCAAAGGTTTTCTGCTGAATCTGATTATTTTTTTTTTTACCAAAATAGGTCTTTCTGTGAATCCCTAATATGAATGTTAAATAGAAAGTGACTGCTGATTATTCTGAGATACATTGAATATTTCCTCCTAGCTCTTGAAAAGTGATGTTACTGCCATATTGCTACAGTACAACTTATGATTGCTTAGGTTAATGTATTTATTTCAGAAGTTCTTTGAATTTTCTAGCTTTGGCATGTTTGTTTAAAAAAAGCTGGAAAAATTAAAAAACAATGGGGTCATCAATATTCATAATGGCATGAAAATCATTTCTTGAAATATCTGCTGAGCTTTTCTCCACTTTTAGTCATTCTACTAAAACTCAATGTTATCACACCAGCTGAGCCTGAGAGAACAAAACAGGCTAGTAACAAAATGATGCCCAAACATTTACACTTCAAAGGAGCTTTGCAAAGAACAAACTTCTCATACTTAATGCCACTGATTTATTACTCCTTAAGAAGTCATCTTATGCCCCAATCCTTATTATTCACGGAGTTGTGAGGAAACCCAATATATTCAAAGTGGCTCCAAGTACATGAAATAAATTGTAGCATCAAAGCTCTGAACTCTATGAAATTGCTCTATGCACAAAGTCATTATCATGTGTTTGCAGGGCAGTGATCTTTATGAGCATGGAGGACACTGTGATCTTGCCTTTGATTTCTCCAAAGACCTCGCTAATTTCCACCAATATGCCATAGGATTAAGAAGATCAATTGCTTGTGTTAAGAGTTTGCAGGATCTGCAACAAAATGTCCCACCGTAGGAAAGAAGGAGATCAAAGGAATCAGGCAGTAGCAAATCCAAGAATCAATCAGGGAATTTAAAAATATGATGGGAATAACATTTTATCCATTCAAAAAAGTGTGAGAGAAGACCAAATAATGGAATATGAAATAACGTCTTTATGTTTCGGTCTGCCCAGAGTGCTACCAATGGGGAATTTTGCTCTTCATTTTAATGGGAGCAGGAGCAAGTTCTTTTAACTTTGGAAATTATCTGATCTAAATTGTGTTTGACAGTAGAATAAAGATCTTGAAGATATCTGACCCAATTATTTAATGCCTGTGGTGTTCCATTTACATGTCAAAGCACCTGGGATACCACAATTGAGTGCTCTGTGGGGAGGATCTTTCCACTCTGAGGATAAACTCATGCTTTGCTCAAACTACCTTTCCCAGAAAGTGATGTGCAAGAGTCAGTTTAATATGACCTATGCTTTTTAATCAGAAAATAAGGGAAGATCTGTAGGAGCTCAATGCTGAGTTTAGTAAAAAAAGCATATCTATAAGAAGGTAATGCCAAACTAGCACGATGATAAAATAGAAAAGCAGAACATCCAAGAAGAACATCCATAAATTTCAGGTATTCCGTGTGCAGCAGAATGAAAGATTTTTGGTATTAAATGGAAAGACAATTGCTATTTAAACATGTGAGAAAAAAACATTTGGGAGTTTCCATATGCTTTTCCAGTAGACACCTCTCAAAAGTTAACTGCTTTTCAAGTGCGTCATTAAAACCATACTTAAGAAACGATGAGACAAAATTATTTAAAATAGAAAGAGAGGTTTCCATTTTAATAATTGTGTCTCATTATTTCCTGACTATGGATTTAGTGATGCCTTCAAGAATGTATTTAGCTTTAAACATAACATTTAAACACATGCTAAGTTAAAACCCTTTGACTTTCGAAAGGGCCTTCATGTAGTTTCTGTTGCTGAGTTATGAAGTTGGTTTTCCTCTGCCTGGCTGTATGAGAGATTTCAAAACTCAGTGTTACAGTCATGCTGGAGAAAGCTGAATATCAGAAGTAAGAGTTCTGATTCTTTGTTGCTTCACATCTTCACATCCATTCATTAGCATTTGTAAGAGTCAAATACACGAGGATGTAAAATATAGTCCTCTGTTTACACTAACATGAGTAACCTGTGCAATATTTTTGCATATGCTTAGCTAAAATTTAACATGTGATTGAAAATGCAAGGCACTGGAGGATCAGGATTTGGAACTGTAAAATTCACTAGGACAAAGAGCTTTGGATGCAAATTAGTAGAATTCTTTCATAACAAATTCTCATATAAGGTACATCATGGGTTTCTAGCAAGTCCTCAACTCCTTAACGTACCGGCTAGATGGGCAAAACACACTTCTGGTGACCTCCACTCTTAATAAGCTAGTTCTAAATTTCCCCCCACAAATCAAAAGGCAAGAAGTTTAGAAAAACATATCTTCCAAACTCTTTCTGAACCCGAAAAACGTTCCAGGCAGTTCTGATCCAAGTTGTTATACAAAAGTTCCTGAAGCGAAGTAATATAATAGCAGAAAAAAATCTTCAGTAATCAGAAAAAAATCTTCAGTAATAATTCTGAAGTTTTTGCTTTAAAATTCGAATTTATCTTCAGTTGAATTTTTAGCTTACAGAGAATTTCTTATGACAATTACTAGTTATCTTTTGGAAGTCTAAGATACATATTTATTTCAGTGTGTTTGCCCTTTATGCAGGTACAGTGAGCTATAAAGATACCGAGAGATTGAGTTATAAAGATATAGAGGGATAGATTCCCAGCTGATTTTGGTGCAACTACATTGATTTACATCTGCTGAGGACTTTTTTTCCCCACAGGTTTTAGTTCTGAGTGCTTTGCAAAACCCTGCATATCGTAAAACACTTGCAACACACTGTACATGAAAACATAATCTTTCTTATCAGAGGCAATAAAGATATCCCTGGGATATAATTGTTCTGCTTAAGATAAAGAAAAGACCCATTTGTAATTGTACGATTAGCAAGAGGCCATGTCTTTGCAGCTCTTGCATACCAGGTCGAATGAGGCAGAATCTGACCGCGGTTTTTGCAGCCCCTTCAAAGAAGGCTGAGCGTGAGAAAGTGAAAACAGCTCCTTTCCTGCAGACCCAAGCAATGATCCCAGCGTTTGTAACTCTCACTGCAAGCGCAGATCTGCTGAGCTCTTAGGAAATCCCAACTGAGCCTTCTACAAAACACCTGCTCGGCGCTGGGGGAATTAACCTTCCAGCACGTAACGCTGACGCGGGGAGGTGTTGTGCCTGCCAGCTGGCAGCCCCGCGTCGTGGTGGACTTGTCTAATTAGTGGTGTCCACCCGCTTGCTGTGCGCCAGAGAGACCACGCTCGCACAGCTGTGATTCAAGCCACGGTCCCTACTCCATGGTGTGCCAAAAGGGAGCTTCTCCCATGGCCCCACCAGCAAAAGCAGAGCTACACGTGGCTCGGTGGGAAGTTGGGATCGCTGCTCTGAACGTGCCAAGCAGCTCCCAGAGGGGCCAAGCGCCCTGATCGAAACACTGCTCTCAACAAGCAGCACGTCTGTCTGCCTTAGCAACAACGGCAATCCAGAAAAATAACAATTCCACCTGAGGATGTCCCTTGCAAATGTTCAAACGCCAACTTCAAGATGAAAATCATGTATTAAAAACAAAACAAAACAAAACAAAACTGGAGTTACTCTTGGTTTTGTTGTGATGGAATACATGTTTCTCACCGTTTTCCCGAAAATGGAAAGATAAACGTACACAATTATTCCCGGCTGTTAAGAAAATGACAGATTTGTAGGTAATATAACAGTCTGCTTTAGCAATGCCTTTCACAGTTACGGCATGATTAGAGCAAGAGACGGCAGGCCTGCCCTTACCACAAAGATGGCTGTATGGTGGATTGTTACAAATAGCTAAGTGCCTTCTGATGTCTTATTAATATGCTAGTGCAAGAAGAAAACAGAGAATAGACAAAAGAGCTGAGTCTGTTCCCTTTCATGAGAAACATGGGAAACCACCAGGCAGAAAACAAAGGACACCTCGAGCTCCCTCCCTTTAAAATATTTCCCAATTAAAATGTTAAGCAAATACCATTGGGCTCAGACTGTTTACACAAGGCTGGTCTTGTCAAAGAATAAATGCTGGCAGGGCAGGCAAGAAAATGCCAAACTCTCTCATCTTCTGTATACCTGTAAAAAACTGCATAATTAATAGAACAGCAACTTTAGACAGGCCCCAAGGGCTAGAACCACAAAATCATTTCGATCCCTCACTGCTGTGCCTACCTCCAAAAGGCAGAACCTCCAATTTCCTTGCCAGTTGCTCCTTAATCCTGCAGTGCCTAAAGAGCCTAATTGCCACATTTTCATCAGTTATGCTCCCCTTGTGCTTAAATGAATGCTGCCGTGCGGTGCTCAGAAGCCCCAAGCTGTCCACAGCCCCAGCAGCAGGGCCACCTCCCCATGCCCATCGGGCAGGCTGGCACCGGGGGGTCTGTGCTACGGCACTCCTGAGTCAACCCTCGCACGAAACACAGGCAGCCACCTCAGTGGTGATTGGGTGCCCTCCTTTCCCCGTCCGTGTGCTTGGTCGCACGGCTGCGGTGGATCCTGCAGAGACATTTTCCCATCCTCGTGGAAGGGCAATGGGTTTCACCCAATGGCAACTTTGTTCTCAGGAGCCCAGCCCGAGCTCCAGCTTTGCTTGCTTTCTCCGGACCCGCCGGACCTCCTGGACATCATCTGGAAATGAATTGCAGCCTTTCTTCTCATGGCCAAAAAATTAATTTTAGGAATACAGACAAAACAGAGGCTTTAAAGGGACTGAGATGCCGAGGCAGAAATGAGGTCCAGCAGGAACACAGGAGAATGGCACAACTGCATTTCTTTGCCCTTGAGAGGACCACGCATTATAGCAGGTGGGCAGTCTTCTACAGTCCCGCTCCTGCCATCCCAGTGTATACTACAGCCCCCTCTCCATATTTCAGGGAAAACTGGTGCGTTTCAAAGAAATTTTCTGCTGGGTTGTAGACTAATCATTAATAAACATACCAATCATTATATAAACGTATATATAAGTGAATTCTGTGTGCAGATGATCATGTACCAATAACTGATAGTTCAAAAAAAATCACTATAAACTAGTAATAGTAGGTGGGATTTCTTTAGATTTAGTGTTGTGCTCTACCAACCCAGCGAATCAGAAACGCTGACAAACCTTAAAACTGTGGGGCTGGTAAGCAGTTACAAAAGATAATCAGAATTTAAACACCTTAGCTTCTGAATATTCATACAGCTCAGTAAATATTATGCATTTATTAAAAATCTATTGCCATCCTTCCCAGAGGCAGAGGACATACAATGCCTGGCTGGCTTAATCAGCTTCCCTACAAATAAATGGCTTCTTAAAAATGCAGAGTCAGTATCTCCTCTCAAGACATCACTGGGCGAGCTGACCTCTTTAAGCACACTGTTTATTATAGTAAGTCTGTACTGGCCCAATAGCCTAACACTCTCCTTAGCCAATTAAACTGTGCGTATAATAGGTTTCCCTTGAAGGCTCTGTGAAAGGCTGAGAATTGTAAGTAGAGATTTTAACAGAGCCTTTTAGCCATACTCTGTTTCTCATTCCCGAATCCAATTTTTTTCCCAAGATGCATTCCCATGTCTCTCTCACTGTCTCAGGTACAAAAAGAATCTAATGACTGGGTAATATGCTAGTCTCAGCTGTTAAGCTAATTTTGTTAATGCTAACATCGAGAGGTATTTGCTGTTGAAATATTTAAGGGAAAACGCTAGGTGTTTCGGGATGTTTTTCCAAATTTGACATGCTTGCGTCAAAAAATAACATTGCTGTTTTCCTCAGACATCTAATTTTTGTATTTTATCTCGGCAATAAAACGAAAGCGATTGCCTGAAAGTCTCTTTGTAAAATATATCTAAAAAACTAAACAAAACCAAGAACTGGGTATTTTCTTTTTAGTACCATGCTTTACTTCAGTATAAAAGCAGGATATTTACATCCTAGCACTAGCTCATATCCACAGGGTTAGATTTTCATATTCATATTCATTTTCATATTCATATGGCCTCAACGTCTGGCAACTTAACATTTTTTAAGAAACTGTAATTTTGATTCTCTGGGTATGGTTAACATAAATTCAGTGAGATATTTTAGTGGTACTCGCTGTTAATAATAACTTATTTAAAAACACTTGTCTGCAAGTCTAAAGGGCAACTGGTACTTTCAAGTTTTAATGTTCATCAGCAAGGAAGATATTACCTTTTAAGAGAAATTATTAATTTCAGCAGATTAATTCCTTTCTTAGTCAATGGGATTACCATTCTTAGCAATCACTAAGGTATTTCGACGGTCCAGTTCTGAATGTGACCCTGTAATTCTTCTTATTAATTTGTTCTTGCTTAATTTTATTTTACACGATTACCTTTACATTCACTTGCCTTAAACATGTCTTCTTCAGAGAATTACATTGGAATCTAGGCTACTTAAATAACTTGGTTTCTTTAGAAATAATATTTACTAGATATTAAATCTGACAACAAATATTTATTTGGGTTTTCTTTCAGATTTGTCCTGGCTTGTTAGAAAGCATCCCAGAATGAGTCAGAGGGAAGATCAGGGTAATTTAAAGTAATTTTCTTTTATTATGTCTGGTTCTTTTATGGGAAATCCTTTCTTTGGTGGGATCTGCAGCTGAGCCTTGCTATTCTGATTAACACATTAAAACATTAGCTTAGACTGGTCAGTTCACACCTCAGTCCAAGATTTGAGATTAATTCTTTTTGATTTATGCTGTTCAATGAAAATAATAAAGTATTTACTACATTTTTCAACTGCGTATGTAAAAGAAAGCTTAATGCAAAAGGAACTTCTTAAATAATTATTTTTCATGGTATCAGAGTATTGGTAGTGTTTACATTTTTCTTCCTCCTATATTTAACTTCTATTTAAATACTATTTTTCTTTTAAATGTATTTTATTTTATTTTATTTAGGGAAGGCTCGGTCATATGTTTGGTGTTCCGATAATCTTTATAGTGATGACTATGATGATTTAAGCTATTTCTCTGTTTTTCCAAAGATGAAGTTATTTTTTCCATTACATCTCTTTTAGACAAGCTGCTTAAGAAGCTCGTCAAAAAAGGCTGCTCTACAAGTAACATAAAAAACTAGCTAAAATTCTTATAGTATCCATTTAAAACAGCAGAGAAGAACAAAGGGATCAGAACTACATATCTTTTTATGAAAAAAGTTCTAGAACAAATGCAAGCACAGCTAAAAATAGGTGCCATTTATCGTATCTATTATTTTTCCATAACTAAAATCTGAAACACATTTTATTTGGAAAAAAGAACACTTTTACAAAACATTTTGTCCAAACCACAACCATTGGCTGACGTATGCTACATACATTTTATCTTTCAACAATTTGCGAAAATACTGGCACAGTATGTGCAAAAAATTTTTCACAGTTTTGAATATAAAGGTAGTAGATATGCTCAAATCAGCACTTGAATTACATCTTCTGCTTCAAACAACACACTGTGAGCACCAAAATGTACAACATTCAAAAAAACAGAAATACAACACAATTCCCAATATTAATAGACTACTGTACAATTTGATAACAATTAGAACAAATATTGTTTAAACTTATAAACACTGAATTCCATGGAACCTGGAATTTACCCATAACTTCCAGTAAAAAAGTTATATTTTTAGTAAAAAAAAAAAATGCTAGTTATCTTTTTAATGAAAAAGATGTATTTTTTTTCAGATCTCTAAAGAATCCTGTTATAGAATGTATACTTAAAAATTCTACAAAGAACAACTATTAATTTATTGCAGTCCTCTTTGTATGGACATCCCAGCTATTTGGTTGCGCACACAACATCTCAGAATTGTTGTACCATCCTTTCTACCCCCAAGAAACTTTGGAGCCTACCACATTACCACGTTTGCTTTCTTTTTTCTTTTCTTTTCTTTTTTTTTTTTCCATTTTTGTTAGTATATCAGCCTCTTAAGTCTCTCTGAAGCCTCTTTTCCATAAAAAAAAAAATTGTTGAATTGATTTCTTATTTACTTTCTGACTTTTTTTATTTTCTTTTTGCAGATGGCTTATATTTTCACATAGTGTTGTAAAGGACTCAGGGGGTTGCATCTTACTCATGTGTTTTGTCCTCTAACAGCATGTGGCTTTCAAAACCTATGTAAAAAGGGGACACTTGACCTACTTAATACATCTGAATAGGCAGATGATTATAAACATAACTTTTTCCAATCATTTCATTTTTTTTTTAACTTGCATTTGTTAATTTAAAAAACATATTTTCCAAAACATGAGGACACAGTAGGACAGGGTTTTGATTTATCTACTGATTTTGCTGTCAGCATCATTGACAACAAATTATTGTTAGATTTAAAATGATCAGTTTACATAAAATATCTGCACACAATGCACTATTACTCTTGTTTGTCCTGTACGAATCTAAAAGCATACTGGAAAAATCAATCATTCATATTTGCCTTGAAGATGTTACAATCTGTACACTGGACTTGAATATCTAATATGGCTGCACTATGAGATAGGAAAGAGGTAGCAAAGGTCACGAATTCATGATACATGTAATCATATGGTCACTGTTTTATATGCCCTAGCGACATAAGACTTACTCTTTTTTAATTGTGAAAATATTGCCGTTTGTATGTGATTATGTAGAAATCAGAATTTTGAAGCAATTTGAACAAGAAAAAGGAGGAAAGCTGGCAAAGTTATACTGTAAGAGCTCTTTCAGCCTAGGTGTTGAGTGGAAGAAATGATGGAAGCATTTGTGAGAAGAGAAGGGGATTTTGAGATAAAAGCTGGAACCATCAGTGGAGCAGGGAAGCTTGTAATGAGTAAGTGTGAAAATTAGTTCAGAGCATAAGCAGAGGCTGCATGGCTTATATCCTTAAAAACAATCACAAGAAAAAATGAACTTGAGATGAAACTAATAAGAGATTGAGTTAAGTGACTCAGAGACTATAAAAAGGGAGATGACATAGTCAGAGGACCAGGTAGGAAAGATCATCTTGATGACAGTCTGGACTAATTGAAGAGACAGAAATTAATATTGAAAAAAATTGTTTAGGTCTGTCACAATGGGACTATTTGTTCGGTTTAATTATAAGGTTCCTTACAGAAGGAAGATCTTCCTACAAGCAACATGTAAAACAACATAATAGTTCTTTTTTTTTTCCCTGCTACTTTTTTAGATCCGTAAAATAATACTTTTCAAAAAAAATCGATAGAGGGGAAGTATGGGACTGAAAGTTGATATTGGTAATTTCTAACAAATTATGCAATATAGCAAAGTTCTTAAAATTATAATAGTGAGGTTGTTGGTTTTTTTAATTTTTGATAAATTCAATCCAATCTGATATTTTCTGTTTCCTAGAGTACTAAGCTGTTCTAGTCCTCAAAGACTTTCACATTAATGCTGTTAAAAACAAGTTGAGGTAAATATTTCTTCTCTATCTGTAAAAACCAAGCAGTGGAATTAACATCAGTGATACACACATTCCCAAGGACTAATTGTCCAAGTTCAAAATACCCTCCCTAATTCTTGGAAACTACAGAATACGACATTGCCTAAATGGACATATCTCCCACAGTGGCAGTCTCCACCCCAAGATGGTCTCTCCACCTCAGCCTCCTCTCCCACCCTTAGAAAGATTCTCAGACACCTTCCGACAGCCCCCACCCCAGGTTTGGACTTTCGTCTTCCTCCTACTCCTGAGCCCTTGATGTTCTTGCCAAGTCTGCAGCCCAGCCTAAGCCAGCAGGCTGGTTGGCACCTGCTGGGCCACGCTGTCTGCTTCTTTGCCTTTCAGTCATGGCTGTGTCCAGATTCTCCCTGACCACAAAGATTTGATTCCATTTCCAGGCTTTAATCTTGTCCTGAAGTATTAGGAACCCCATTCTTTTTGGCTGGAAAAGTCATTTCTCTTTTCTGCCTGGACCCAAATTATCTTTGCCATCAGTAAAATGGTTACCAATTCCCACGGTATTAGTGATGGGTGAAGTGAAGTCATCACTATCATATCCTCATGAAAGGCAGGTTGTAAACCAATACAGAATAATAACACTGGGTACAATGTGTAGTTTACACTTATTGGAACCACTGTTTGCCTTTTGTATTTTTAGCTTAAAGGTAAAACCACACCCTGTCCTCCCTCCCCCGCCCCTTGATGGGCAAACCCAACAGAAACTCTGCAAGTTGAAACTCATGGAGCTTCCTAGCCCTTCCATAATTATTTTTATCCCCAGTGTAAAGGATGATTCAGCCGTCAGTTCTCTGAAGAGAGACAGAGATAGAATATGCTAAATTGCTGTTGAAAATAATCCTTTCCATGTGAAGTAGGAGCGGGTATTAGAGGACAGATGGTCAGTGGAAGCTAGAAGGGGGATGCTATGTGGAAAGCACTGAGGGAACTAGGGCACTCTGTTACCTGTGGCAGAACAGAGATAAACAGTATCATATAACCACTTCACCAATGCAAGGAGGAGGATGCACATGAGGAAGATAAAAGAAATCAGTGCTGTGTTGTTTATATTTGTGTTTTCGCTCTTTTCAAAGGCAGGAGTTGGTACTAATGGTATATATGGTTTACACTGAACATAAAGACACTCTCTGCCCGAAATACTTCTGAGTGTATGGAGGTGGGAGAGAGTGAATCAAGTGAGTAAGATGTAATGCAGTACAGGTCTAGGGAAGGCTGATGTGTCCTGGAAATGATGCGCTCTGCTTAGAAAAAAGCAGGAGAATCTCCTCATTCAGGGGACTTTAGTTGAAGAGTGCAACAAAGGGCAATCACCTCTCCCTGAGACACTTCTGGCAGAAAATAAAGGCAAAGAACAAAGCAAATGAAAAGTTTGACAGTGAACAAAGAAAAACAGAGTTAAAGAAGATCTTGGGCTTGGTATAAAGAAAAGCCAGAACAATATGGGGTCTAGAGCGTGAAACGTAGATAGTGTACTGTAAAATGTCTAATCTCCCTGAGAGGGATTGTCAAAAGTGACTAAGAAGCATTAGTCCTACTGACAGTTGTGTGGGTGTTTCCACTTTAGAAACGTAATACTGAGACTGAAAGGGAAACGTGGTGGAACTTTAATTATTTTACAAGGTTTGAAACCAACTGCAATATTCGAACACTTCTCTCCAGTCCCATGGGCTCAGACGCTGCTGCTCACGCTCCAGAGGATGTGTGCCACAGTGAGGTGTCAAACTGCTGCCTCACGTGGATCCCCCAGTCTTAATAACAGTTCCATACAACTAACAAATGCATGTATTGCCCAAAAGAGGGAAGAGGTACACCTACTTATTCTAATTTCTTTTTTTTTCTTGATCAAGACAATCTGTAATGGCAGTTTTCATTGATGCAGGGACTAAGTGCAATGGACAGTGTACACATCAATGAGGAGTGCAGCAGAAAACAGAAAACAGAGACTTTAAAAAAAAAAAAGAAAAAAGAAAAAAAAGGCTGGTTTGGTAAACTTGGCAATGTCTGTAAAAAGTTAATGTCTTGATCAGCTTATTACATTTTATACAGTTTTCATATGTGGTGTTAAAAGGCTATTCAGTTAGTCGAGGGTGGCCTCTATGGAAATAACTTCTAACTTTGGGATCTGACTAATATGATTTGTCCCAGAAGGAGGGACAGTTTGTATGTAAATCTTCATTTGGATTATTTCTTGTTGTTCTTTTAATCTTGCAATGTGGCATACAGTCCCTTGAGTGTTAGTAGATGTGGAGTGGCTTTCTAGCTTTACATTATGCCAACTGGCCCTCTTCTTTGAGGACAATAAATTTTATTTGTACTGTATATCTCAATAACGATTGATGTTGGCTAAGAGCAAATTAATTTTTGGTTTCACAATGAGGGTCTGGTCTCTCTGAACAGGCCATACTAATTCCTCAATAGGTCGCAAGTGTCCCCTCCTATGTTCTGCCCCTGGTGCAGGAAACCATCTATTGAACTTGGGACATGCCTCTCTTTAAAAGACAGGTCTTTCCCAGATGGCACATTTGTGAGATACTGTAGAGATCTGGACCAAAATGTCACTGAATTAAAATATGTGTTTCACCAGTGGCCTTGGCCCAGCTGGGCAAACCATTTCTTCTAAATGGCATCAGCATGTCTGAGACATCATCAGTAGCAAACATATTGGATAGACCAGCCAGCAGATGGCCTTGCGTGAGCTCTATGACAGTAGTAGCCTGAGCTGACTTATTAGCATTACATTACCAGTGTACAATGGTATAACAATAATAACAATGGTAACTAGCATGGAGCTCAGCACCAAAATAAGAGTATGACCATGCATGTCTCCACACTGGTAGCAACAGGACTTGACAACACCGAGCCTCTGTATCATGAATGAAGGGATAGAGTGCACCCTCAGCAAGTTTGCTGATGACACAAAGCTGGGAGGGGTGGCTGACACACCGGAAGGCTGTGCCACCATACAGAGAGACCTGGACAGGATGGGGAGTTGGGCAGAGAGAAACCTTATGAAATTCAACAAGGGCAACTGTAGGGTGCTGCACCTGGGGAGGAATAACCCCATGCACCAGTACAGGTTGGGGGCTGACCTGCTGGAGAGCAGCTCAGCTGAAAGAGACCTGGGAGTCCTGGTGGACAATAGGATGACCATGAGCCAGCAATGTGCCCCTGTGGCCAAGAAGGCCAATGGAGGCCAATGAAGGCCAAGAAAGTCCAAGAAGGCCAATGAAGGCCATTCAAAACCTGCCTGGACATGTTCCTGTGCAACCTGCTCTAGGTGACCCTGCTCTGGCAGGGGGGTTGGACTAGATGACCTCCAGAGGTCCCTTCCAACCTGTATCATTCTGTGATTTTGTGAATCTGGAATAATCATTTCCTGTGAGATGTTGACCATTGATCGAAGTGTGGAACAGAGAGTAGGATAGGGAAATATAGAAACAAGAATGCTCCTTTTCTCAGTCAGTGCCAGTTTGTCACACAGAAGATAAAGAAGCTTATGCATATCCCACTGTTGGTCATCCTTTATCTGGAGAAAAAGGGGTTTTGTGATTGCATAAGAGGAACGGAAAACTAGTGATGGAAAGAGGGAAAAATGTACCAGAGGTTGTCAGTGGCAGCCATTAGCAACTTGGCCATGTTCCCAGTGTGTTGGAGAATGTCTGAGACATACCAGATAACCAGCGTGGGATCCTGAGTGTCCCTGTGATATAGAAAAGAGGTGAACTTGAGTCTGTTGAAGTGCTGCCTAACATGGCTGTAGGCCATAGCTGTCGCCTCTGCTTGTCACACCCTTGGTGTGACCTCTGCTGAGCTTCCTGTGCCTCTCTCACCCAGTTTCATGAGGAAAAGCTCATCTAATTAAGCTGATGCAGCAGGACCAGTGTGGATGCTGAAGGGCAGTGAAAGGTAGGTCACCAAGGTGGAGTCATTAGATGATTATAGTGCACAGAGGTCAGGCTTTCAATGCCAGCTGAAAGGGAGTGGTCAGGGGGACCTCAGGTGCTCTTTGGAGAGGTAGTAGAGCTGCATCAGTGACAATAACAGTGGAGACCACTCAGGGGACCACAGTGAGGACAGAGATGGGGAGCTGCAGTGAGGTTGCCCTCACTGTGGGAACCTACAGGCACAGCCTTGCTGGGCAGAGTCAGAACACAGCCTCCTTCAGCCCCAGAGCTGTATGGAAGAGCAGAAGACTCTGATGATGCAAGGCTTAAGAGCTGCTTTCACAAGAGATGCTGAATCACAGTTTTCACTTAGTATCTGTAGTTGTAACATTGGTTGTCATGACCCCAGATGGCCCCAGTGTTCTGTGCTACTTGCTACTTTTAGTAATGAACTGTATTTTAACAAATTCTGGGTGACTACAGCAAACCTCCTGTATATTTTCTCCACAGGTGTGCATATTCTGGGGAAACTAGCTCAGACAGAGACAAATGCTTTAGGTAAAAAAATGTGCAGAGATGTCTCATTTATTCTCCAGTTATCCTATTTCATTCATCAAAATTAACCCTCTGATCCAATATACTTTAATTTTACATGAACTATTTGTTTCATTGGCAAATTAACATATTATGGTTTCTCTTTTATTGTCATAACTAATAAGAGAGATGAGCCAGTGAAAAAACTGAAGCTAAAACCAAACCCAAGCTAAAATGAGTACCTGGCTAATGATGTGCCTATTGGCTCAGGCAGAATAGAGCAGACAAATGACCACATCAACAAAATCAAGATGTTTCTTTATCTATATTTTTAACTGTTGTTAATCCTGTTAGTGTTCCTACAATTGACTGTGTCCAGAGGCTAGAAACATAAGACTTGATGGTTCAGTGCTCAGATTCACTTTTAAGTGCTCAGCCACCCATTGATACACTCAGCCCTTAGTGCTGAGGTGCAGAAGTCCCCTCCAGGCTGTTTAAATGGACTTAAAACAGATATCAATAGGGGATCAACAAAATCCAGCAGAGAGGGTGCTGCCTTAGCTAGTTTCCCTCAGCAGCCAAGGAAGACTAAAGACTATCTTGTAATCTATGTTGTGATCGTTACTACTCTACCGTTGACCTTTTTGCTGTTTCCAGGAGTCTCCTTTTTTGTTCCTTTCCATTCTCCATGTTCACTTGTCCTAATTTTCTTCTTATTATTACAGTATGGTATTTTGCTTTAAGCAGTGTGTCAAAAATTTGCTAATAAGTACCTCTGATACCATGAAATTAAAACGTCAACAAATTAATTAATTACTGTTATCAATGTCATAACTGTTTCAGGATTCTAGGTGAAACTGGACAACCACGTCTTAGTATTGGCTTCAGATTCAGAGTTTTTCTTACCTGAATGCCAAAACGTACCTTTAAGAAGTGAAAATAAATAGAGGTAAAGAAAACATTCACTGCAGGTCTAGAGAGCATTTGATAGTTCCTAATGCTACACATTTACTACTGTCTCCTTTCCACATACACACACGCATGACTTCTTAAAGCTACAACTTTTCCAAATTTGCCATTTAAGCTGAACAGAATCGTGGTCTATTGCCTTTGGTTGCTGCAAGGAAACAGCTTTGCCTTTCTGGATGGAGCTAGAACAAAAGTAGTGTGCAGTAGCGATCAGATACTGGAAGACATCCAAATGATAGTAGCTCATTGGCCTAGAAAAAAAAATAAGGAAGGTATATTTGAAGAATGCAGACTGGACCAGTCCATCAAATATACCTTTGTGTTTCATTGAGCCCAGGTACATTTGAATAGAATGAGTTATCTGTGCGTATCAATAAAGGCTATCTCTTTCTAATGTGGAGTTTCAAATGCAATCAACAAAGCAGAGCTTTCAGATTGTATAATTTCAGAACCACTATTTTCATGCTCTCCTTTTTTTAAATTGCTTTTGTTGTGTTTTAAGGAAGGCCCTGCTCGATTTCAAACTGTCTGAATCTCAATCTACTACACTGCACAGAAGTTGTAATTGCAATTTTTTTTCCTGATTAAAGGTAAATCTTGCAGTTGGCGTCATTAAGCTATTGACACTTTCTGCTCCAGTGTAATTACCTTAACGACTCTGCTGTAGTGCTCCCTTTACTTAGAATGGGAAATACCTCAAATAGTCTGGTAAATTTTACTACTGCAGGTGGGGAATGTCCAGTTTAATGGCTCCACTGTATTACTCTTTGTTATACATGCACGCCAAAAAATACACAGGATATAGATGGGTCTGAGTTAACATTGCTGGAATTTCCTGACTTTTTTAATACTTGATCTTGCATCCTTAATATCGTCAGTGAACTGGTAGAGGTGGGAGGACTGGGAGGGCATACTTCCATTTTGGCACTGAAGAGGAGGTGGGTAAATAGTAGGAGAATCAAAAGTAATTTAATCTGACAGGTAATAGGACAGACATTCATAATACAGTCATAGATACACATATACAAAGTGTACACATACTCTGCCTTGTTTGTTTCATAGTCAACAAAATGTGATGTAGAAATGTGGTTTAAATGGCAAAAAAGGGCATTTGGGAATCTGATGGAGGTCTGCCTTTGTTAATAATTCATGTTTCACACGAAGAGAAATCAGTAAAACACATTTTATGAGGCTGGCATATAGGCTGTAACTGTGTTCAGCAGACAGGATAGAGGTTTGAGTTGGTTCCCACAGAAAAGAGTAATTCCCCAAATGAACAACTGGTACCTGGGCTTTATCTAATGAGATGGATATTACTGGGGCTTTGACTGGGTCAGAAGGCTCCAAGATGTAATTAGGAGGCATTAGTTACATTGGTTTCCCTTTTAATAGGGCACAACTCTTCATGCAGATGTTAAAAAAACCCTCTGGTATGTTTTTTGACTCCGAGTGCCCAGAGGTGCGTGGCCAGCCAGGGGAGGCAGGCCAGGGCAAGCTCACTGACTCAAAGGAGAGGACTTGCAAAACAACTTGGGAACACAAGAAGGGAAAATATCTATGCAGGAAACCATCGTAATAATTTGGTCAGAAAGAGAGCTGTTTTCAAGAGCTTTTTCATGTAAACCATTCCCTCTTTTTTTTTTTTTATTATTATTTTAACACCTTCTTTGGCATTCGAAAAGCATAAGCTATTTCTTTGGCATTGTTTTATTTCCCTCCATGTTTCAATAAATCATGGGTTTGAGGAGGGTACTGGTATATTGGTAATTTGTCAACAACATCCCCAAAGGATTTGCGAATGTCACTGAGAAGTGCTGAGGGTTAACAGTTTCCTTAACCTCTGTGTCTCAGTTATTCCTTATTCACTGGTGCATACACAGAAGGCATATTATATCTGGCTGGCCCTATCCTGAAGGGAGACGCAGACAGATGTAGGGTTTTCTCCTGGTTTCTCAAGTCGGCTCTCTGAAGTGGGATCCGTGGTCCTGTGCTGGAGCTAATGAGACCTAGTGAGGGCACTGATGGCACCACTGCTGTGATGTCCTATCTCTACGTGTTTGTTGAGAGTTCAATGTAGGGAAACATTTAAGCAGGTTTTTTGTGGAAATGTAAAAACTAGATTTTGCTACCACATGCAAGATGCTTTTTTAAACAGTATCTCCAACAAAGCTGCCAGGATCAGCGCCTTTGGTTAGCATTTGTGGGCGAGCAGTGGTGATAACAGTTGAACCTGCATGCGTGCTGGTTGGCTTTTCTCACCCTTGCCTCACTGGCAGCGTAATGAATCAGTGCTTTTGTTCATGAATGTACTGTTCTCCGAGTTGGGTTTTCGCCTCCCTCTCTGTACATCTGTTGACTGGATACAAGTATACGTTCTAGTGCCCTTTCATATGTTCTTGGCACAGATGCATTTTGTTGGCATGAGTATCAGACTGAGTTTGTCGGCATTTTAGGAAGTGAATCTGATTTAAAATGCAAACAGAACAACAAATAAAATAAAACAACAAACAAACACACCAGGAGAGTGTTCCCCACAGCGGAAGCTGTGCATGGCTCACAGTTTACACATACAGGTTTAGCCTTCCTGCCCTCTGTCTCCCAGGTTTACTCATCCCGTCGGGGAGTGAATATGGAGTTTCAAGTGAGCAGCATTTCACTGCTTAGATGACAGATGCTTTCTGTCTAGAGGAGTTCTGGCTGATGAGGAGCTTCTACGCTTCCCCCAGCATGCTCAAGGACTTAAACAGCCCAGAGAAAGCCAGTAGACAAAAACAACTTTCCAAAATCCAAGGCAAATGTGTTTTCTCTAGGTGATCTTCTACACTGATTTTCTTATGCACTCTTTTTTTTTCTAAATGAGCCATTGAATATATAGAAGTGCAAAATTATGGATGTGCTTAAAAAGCAAACAACTACCCATCTCAAAAGCTTTCAGAATAAGTTTCTTACCTACTACTGAAATTTATTTTCCTGTGTGGGAAAGCTTTGACATACTGTTTGAGATGTTTGCCTTGATGATGTGGGTTTAGCAGGATTGCCCGAGTCCCATACTTTACCATCAGAATGATAGTATGCCGAAATGACTAATACAGCTAGCACAGGATTTCATGAAATTACATGTCAGACAGGTACTACTAAACATATGGGAGATGCTCTAGGGTACTGTTGCATTGCAACCGAGTAATGACAGTAGCTCAAGTACAACTGCAGATGGGATCTTGAGTAAGAGCACCTTGAGGAGAACAAAGTTTTTTATGTTAAAAAAAACCCAACAAACAAGTTCTGCTACACAAAAGGACAATAGGTCATGTTCAAATGTGAGAATACATATTAGGTGAGAAAAAAAAACACAGTATGTAGGCCATGATATTCTGAAATATCAGTCTTTTCTGAAATCACTAAGTTCATTGGTCACCTTACAGAGGTCAGATAGTCAAACTTTGAATACTTACTGTATTCATACACTTACAGTTTATTTGCCACTTTGATGCTCTAGTGGTCACACAGGGATGGGTTTTACAAGGAAGAGGCTTTGTGACGACATTTTATATAGAAAAGAATAGTAAATGCTCAAAGAACTTGGAATTAAAAGTTTTATCACTTCTCACCATTCCTACCCTTATAAGGTTTATTTTTTCAATCTTGATTATGCTAAAGAAAGTATAGTAACACTATTCATGGCGGAGTAGAGAAAAACTGCCTGTGAGAAAAGTTAAAAACCCCAAAATACATTATTTGGAACCTGATTGGGGCCTCTGATTTTTTCCTATTGACTTCAATTAATTTTAATTTTAAGTTCTTTTTATTATGTTATTAAAATCAGAACACACATAGAATAAAGTTTGCTGTCTGCTCTAGCTCAGAAAAAATGAAAGCACAGCCTGTACTGAATGATAGAGTTGTGCTTTAATGTCCAGCCATGTGGTTTCTCCATGGAAAACTAATGAGTTAAAGATGAAATTCCTCTTCTAGTTTGCATATATCTTCTTGCAAGGATTCTGCTGAGCAGAAGTATAATTGGAGACTCTATACAATTGAGTCTTGTACTTTTTAATCCTAACATCATAAGCTACAAAACGTCTTTCTTCCCACAAAAACGCAATGTTTTTTGTCCTAGACATCCTTAGTTATGGACATTTTTGAAATAAAGTAAACATTCTCAAAAATACCAGGACCATTCCCCTGAATTTTACTTAATACCATCTGGAAATATAGCAGGGCAAAACCCAAAGAAACAAAAAGATGCAAAAGTAATGTCTCAAAGCTCAAAGAGTTGTCCCGAGTTTCTATACTAGGGGCTTATTCAGCTCTTATTGAATCAAAAGAAAAATAGAAGCAGAAAGCAGAGAGGAGGTTTCCATTTGTGCTTCTCATGCTGTTTTCACTTAATAAACTTCGTATTGAGTTCACAGGAGTGGGTTCACAACAGTCTTCCACACAAACCGTATCAGAAATTGTATAAACTGTATTCAGAGGTATACTGAAGGTGGACCAAGACATTTCACTTGTATTCAGGTCTATCAATGTGTTTTTAAAATCCATTATATGATACAGTGGCTTTATAATACCTGTGATGACTAAAAGAAGTGTTGAAAACTTTGAAACTATGACCCTCTGTTGCCCTATTTTGTTGCAGTTTAACCAAAGGGTCAGGGAAAACTCCCATTCTCAAAATATTTTTACATAGAAAGTGTAGAAACGTGTATTTCTTACCAGTAGAATTTTATTTTTTTTTACTGTCATTATTTGTATGTATGAGGTACAGCCAGAATCTTTGAGTTTAAGCCAGAAATCTTCAGGGAAGGGACATTTTGACTACAATTGGATAGCAGGTTACACCATGACTCTTGGTTTCTAACATGAACTCCAGAGTGCTCCTGCAATATAAATAATAAAGATGGTTTCCCACTGAGGCTGGGAGCCTTGGTCACATATAGATGCCACGGAAGAGGTAGTTCCTGCTAAAAGCTTGACACTTGCACAATCAGAATAGACCGAGTCTGGAAAAATGGAAGAATGTTGCAATTATCAAGCTGTCTGAAGTGAAGAATAAAAAAATTAAGCTGGTATTTTCCCCTTCCCTTTTGATTAACTGAGTAAAGGCAGCCAGTGATGCTCTCCTTTTGTAGAAAAGCTATCAGCAATACACAACCAGTTACTTCTCTGTCCATAAGTAGCAGTCTATAGTAGCTTAAGTTTCAACGGCTTTTTTTACAGGGTTGTAAAAAAAAGGATGCCACCCTGATAAGCTGTGACGCACAGGCAGCTTCCATTAGGCTGATCCTTTCAGCCTTTGCAGGCAGCTGGAGTTCACAAGTTACTCTTCCACCCCTATAACTCATGTAAATCCAAAATCTGCCCCAAAGGTTAGGAAAGCTTGTTTACTTTGAATTTTTAAATTAATTTAAACACTATTATCATCTCATAAAACTCCCAGTGAAGACATTCTTTTTCCAGAATAAAAATGCTTTTATTTCCTTGTATATCTTTTTTGGAATGCAGATTTCATCCCCAGGATGGGTCTTGTTGTCATAATGATAATATAGTTATCCGCATCTAATATGGTTTTTCAAATAGTCTGGCATAGATAAGCCCTCTATGTTTGGAGAATATCTTTTGACATCAGTTGAATCATATCAAGGATTCTCAAGATGCCAGCAGCAGTAATGTAATCTAAGAAACAACTGGAACAGGGAACAAAATACAAATACGCATTTTGTGCTTAAAACGGGGAGAGAGTGTACAGCAGAGAGACTTTAGCTGGGGGGAGCCGTGTTGTAGGCCAAAGGGAAGGTCACTGAGAAGCAGCAGGGCTATTCAGGGTTAAGATGCTTACATGGAACACGAAAAACTGGGTTATTGATGTGTCATAACATTCCTGTGTGACCTTAGCAATCCACAGGCACAGTTTTGTAAAGAATGTGAGGCAGATAACTCCTAATTTTCATACATAATTAGTTATAGAACTAATATAGTGTGTGGCTTCTGCTTTATGCTTAATTATCTTCATTCATGACTGCTTTTCAAGTATGAGTTTCAAGTGTTAGCATTAAATACACCTTAATTTTAAGTCCCAATCCTGCAAATATTTATTAGTGCTTGCTGCCATGAGTAAGTCACTGCCTAGAAGAGCACATTAGCTTCAGTGGAATTACTCATGGTACTGAGTGCTATCATAGAAGGAAATGTTTTCAGAGTTTTGACTGTAGTTACATACATATATAGGTCATTATACGTGTATTTATATGTATTTACACACATATTCTCATAAAATAAATTTATTACAGCTTTTTTTCTCTACATGTTCCGTGCTGCCTTTTTCTAAGTTTGCTTTTTTTTTCCCACTAATGTGTCATCTTAATTCCCACATTCTTTAAGGTGCAACTAGCAAATAAAAATGCCGTGTCTTCTCCTATCATAAGTCTGAGTTGATGAAGAACAGTAAGTAGCTCAAGTCTCATGTTTTTGGGGCAAACTGAGTACGAGTACAGCAGTTCATTGCTTTTCCTTCTTTTTTTGTCTTTCTTTTTTTTTCTTTCTTTTTTTTTCTTCTTTTTTTTTTTCCCCCAAAGTCTGCATTTTTAAATTCAGCAATGCCATTTTCCAAAGCTGAAATGCAACCCAGAGGCCAGTTCAGACACGGTGTGATGCAGGCCAGTTGAATTGGCTGGTGGTTCTACTGTGGATGAGTTAAAGAAGGAATCACCCGAAGCAATGGTAGCTCTCAGAAGGGGGCCTGCCCTTCAACAGTTTAAAGCCTTTGAAGAGAGATTTCCTTTGAGCAATGTGAAGTCTTTGTGGTGATGGGAAACATACATTTATAATTACAGAAGAACACAGTGTACAGTAGGAATAGTATGAAAGCATGCGATTTACAGTGTCTAAGGAGAAGCTTTGATGTAGAGGGCCCCACTGACCTAGTTTGCTGCTGAAAGCCATAGAAACATAAGGCTCACTGACTGCAGTTATAGGGATGTAGACTGTGAACAACGTCCTTCTGCCTCCTCACTGCCACCCCACCGTAAACGAATATTCTGTTGCAATACTGACTGTATGGAAATACTCTCTGAATACAAACTAACTGTGCTTAAAAACATTAATAAAGTTTGCTGTGCTCCTCTGGGGAAAATGTGCTAAAAAAGAACCATTATGAATCAGCATGCAGGCTGGGGAAAAGATTTATCTGCGAAGTTTATTCATGGAAAAAAATGTTGAAAACTTCACACCAGGACAGCCACCCTTTGGGCGCATGAAGGGGGTGGAGGGGAAAGATGCTAATCTCTGTTAACAAGGGACAGAATGTAAAACCCAAGAAGTGATACTGATTCAAAACGGTTATGATATCAGGGTCTTTAAGAAAGACTGCACTCAAGAGCAGCCAGAACGCCATAGGAAGAGTGTACCTTTACCCCCAGGGTACGCATTGCTGCAAAAATATCTGATATGAGATCCAAGGCTAGATATTCCCCTCCCCAGGAAGAATAGGAATGGTGAAACAGAACTGAAGGAGACACTGGCTACCATACTTCCAACCATCCCCAAGCCAGTTTCGTGAAGAGGGCAGTACCAGGGCTTCAGTAGCATCCACCAAGTGTCCACCAAGAGAAGAGCTGCAATTCATGGTTCACCTGACACGTGGCAAAAAAACTGGGAAATCACACAGTTGAGAGAATGAGAAGAGTTTCGTAGTAATCCCTGTAGTACTTTATATGTTAAAAAATAAACTATTCTTTACCCCATGGATTCAGACTCACATTTTTAGTGAATCCACCTCCGATTTGGGTGCCAGTAGATTTGTGTGACTATATTCAGACCATTTAACGATTACCCTTCTTGAGCTTCAGAACTGAATTTGGATGCTGAGTTGAGCTAAGGTGGGTATCTGGGGGTTTGGTTAGTGACCACATCTAAATAATATTGTGCTGAGGTAGCACTGTCTGCCTTATAATCACTTTGCCTGTGGGAGAGGGCCAATCTGAGGGAGGTCACTGAAATTAAAATGGAAAACTTAATTACATAAAAATAATATGGGTGTGTTGGGTGCTTTGATGGACAAGGATGATGCAGGAAAAGAAAAATATAAAAGTTCAGCAAGAGCTATTTATAAATCTTACGTAGTGGGAGTAATAGACAACAAAGGATAAATCAGTGACTATTAAGCAATGTTTGTGCCAGCACAGATACAAACTTTTTAAAGTTCAACCCGAGACCTCGTAAACATAAGGTACTCAGTGAGGGATGGGAGAGATCCCGGGGATCTTGCTGCCTGTAATTCAGCTGCTGGCCAGGTCTCTTGTAGTCACCTCTGACTCACCAGTTGCTGAGCTGATCCTGGAGCAGAACAGCATTAGTCTTTTCTAGGTTTGCAGACAGCATCCAAACATCACAGTGCCCCAACCACCCTCTGTAGCTTCACTGCAGTACCTTTGGTGTCTACACTTTATGCCTGCTTTATTTATAAACCACTATAAATAAGTCTTCAGCAATAAAATTAACAGTCAATTTAAATTTTGCAGGTTTAGGTGATTTTTATTTCAAATGTGGCAGCCCCTTACCTACCTTTTGGTTTAATATACTCTAAATTTGTGTCTATTTCAGGGGGAGAAGTTAATCCCCAGATACCATTTCTAACCCATGGCTATTAGCCAGCTGACTCATCTATGCCATTTCCAACTGTTCTCCCCAGACCTGTCCCTGCCTCCACTTACCTTCAACAAAGTCCAGAGGAGACCTTCTCCTATTGTCAACATCACCACTGTCACCATTCCCACCACATATCTGCCATTCGTTCCTAGCTAACAGTGAAATGTTAGGGGTTGGTATATGTCCTGAGCAGGTTAGACAGCATCCTTAACTCTTTCATTATTAGGAAATGATACAATCTAAAGATGTAGACACAAAAGTAACTTTAGTGAACATAAAAATAGACAAAAACGTCTGTCTCATTTTTCTCCTTTAGAAGACTGGGCTGAGCAGGATCAGTACAACTCAGAGTACATGGAAGGCTGAGCTCTACTTCTGGACCAGTGTATAAGCAAAGGTTGATACGGAAGTCATCCACATTAAGTGAAATTTCATGTTATAATTCTTATTTTTAAACACACAAGATTTTTCCTTTCACAGGCAACTGGCAGAGGTGAAGACTGCAGTCCTTGTGAACTTTTGACAGATATTGCCTCTGGGTCTTTTAGGTTTCTTACTCCCCTATTTAAAGTCCTATCCTGGTTAGTATACTACTAACTACATCTGTATTTCTAGGGAACAGCCACTCTCTTTGTGAGTGGTATTGGACTGGAGTATAATAGTGGTAATTTGGAGGTCAGTGACGAGTGGTGTTCCCCAGGGGTCAGTATTGGGTCCAGTCCTCTTCAATATATTCATCAATGACCTGGATGAGGGGATAGAGTGCACCCTCAGCAAGTTTGCTGATGACACAAAGCTGGGAGGGGTGGCTGACACACCGGAAGGCTGTGCCACCATACAGAGAGACCTGGACAGGACGGAGAGTTGGGCAGAGAGGAACCTTATGAAATTCAACAAGGGCAAGTGTAGGGTGCTGCACCTGGGGAGGAATAACCCCATGCATCAGTACAGGTTGGGGGCTGACCTGCTGGAGAGCAGCTCAGCTGAAAGAGACCTGGGAGTCCTGGTGGACAACAGGATGACCATGAGCCAGCAATGTGCCCTTGTGTCCAAGAAGGCCAATGGCATCCTGGGGTGCATCAAGAAGAGTGTGTCCAGCAGGTGGAGGGAGGTCATCCTCCCCCTCTACTCTGCCCTGGTGAGGCCGCACCTGGAGTGCTGTGTCCAGTTCTGGGCTCCCCGGTTCAAGAAGCATAGGGAACTGCTGGAGAGGGTGCAGCAGAGAGCTACCAAGATGACTAGGGGACTCAAACATCTCCCTTATGAAGAAAGACTGAGGGATTTGGGTCTTTTCAGTCTGGAAAAAAGACGGCTGAGGGGGGACCTTATCAACACTTATAAATACTTAAAGGGTGGGTGTCAGGAGGATGGGGCCAGGCTCTTTTCAGTGGTGCCTGGGGACAGGACAAGAGGTAATGGGCACAAACTTGAGCATAGGAAGTTCCACCTAAACATGAGGAGGAACTTCTTTCCTTTGAGGGTGGCAGAGCACTGGAACAGGCTTCCCAGAGAGGTGGTGGAGTCTCCAACTCTGGAGACGTTCAAAACCCGCCTGGACGCATTCCTGTGCAACCTGCTCTAGGTGACCCTGCTCTGGCAGGGGGGTTGGACTAGATGATCTCCAGAGGTCCCTTCCAACCCTGTGATTCTATGATTCTATGATTCTATGATTCTAATTACAGATGGAGATAAGAGAATCATAGAATCATAGAATCATAGAGATCCTATAACTTGACCTTGCAAACAGGTCTCTGTGGCTTTATTGCACTTGTGAGCCACATTCAAGGCCAAACTCACCTCCATTCAGATGCAAGTTTCAGACAAGCTTTGCTTATGCTCATGCAACATGTAGCCTGTCTACCTTGGTGGCAGTATCACATAATTGATGCTGAACAGAGAAGTCAGCGAGGGAGGCCGTAACAGAAAGATCAAGGTGTTGCACACTGATTGCACAGGTACGGCCCCGCTGGATGGCATGAAGCTATACATCCCTAGATATAGCTACGCATCCCTACAGGCATGTGCTAACATCTAGGGTTACAGGTCCTGAAATTCTGGAGCTGGGCCAAAAAATGCACTTGATTTTACCTTATCTCATGGCTTGAGCAATATGGTGAAATGTAAAGGATAATTCAGAGTATAGACTGACCAGCTGATTTGCAGTCTTTGCCCTTCCTCTGCCAAAATACCTCATATTGTCATATATGGATCTGTCTTTGGCCACTCACTTGAGGTCTAACATATCAGTCTCCAGAAACAAGCACACAACATTAGGATTTGTGTCTGTCTTTAGAGGGTTCTGATTTTAAGCATGCATAATTACTTACTAATCCTGTTTCTCCACAAACACAAACGTGCATGTTACAGGAAACCATCAAACCAATTAAAAGAGACACAACATGGCTTGCACGCTGACTCAGCACCAGGGAGTTTTGGAGGTGTGTGGATTGCTCAGAAGTAGCTGTGAAGAGCACAGTAAGACTGAGTAAAGAAGAATCTAGCCTTTATAATAGAAGCTGGTCAATGCATGACACAGACAATTTCAAGGAAACACCCTTTTAACAGTCAGCGTATCTACCGAGAAACAACATATCTGCTGGGTCCATCTGCCCAAACATTTTGAACAGAATATTATGAAACTGCTCTAAGGCCCAGAGTGAAATGTTATTTTATACTATGCATTTTATCTTTATCATTTCATGTAATATTTTTAGCAATGTGAAGTATTGATCTTTATTACCGGACACTAGAAATTCTCCAAGGGTGACCATGTACAATGCCAGCAGATTATGGTACACCTTATGAGGCAAATATTACTTTCTCTATTTTATATCTGAGAAAGTTGAGGCAGAAAATGATCAGTGAGCTCCAAAATCTTGAGATACTTGTTCTGTTACACAGGATTTGTGGGTCATAAACTCAAGTCATTGAAAGGATGCTTGAGGAATGCTTTATTTAAACTATATAAATATATATATACACACACATATACATAGGTTATTATTCACAACTTTAAAAAAAACTATAAAAACTCAGCTGGACCAAGATTTTCAAGTTTATCAGCAGTATCAGGTGTCCCAGTTGAACACACCCAGCTTGAAGTCTCAAGCTGGTCTCTCTTCAGAAAAGAAACTCTAAAGATGCCTCAAGCAGCACAACCAAAATGCTGATGCACCCAAATCTTTTGAAAATCTGGACCTAAAAATAGCTTTTGTATTAATCAACCTAACTCTTCTTAGAGGTCCGCTCTATTGACAAATCCTAGCTCTGCCTACTTTCCCTGCCTTATTAGTATAGGATAGCAGTCACCTCTTTTTGGCTAGACATCCCCTTTTAATATTTTCACAGGCGCCACCAGGAATAGCACCACACCGCACAGGTCCATGAAAGGTAGCTATTGAAACGTCTTCAAGGCATAATACAGTGCAAAGACAGTAGCCAGCATCCTTGAACCGTTAAGGTGTGCACGGCTCTGAGCCTAATTTAGCCTCAGCACAATGTCATAGTGACTGGAGCATATTGTTATTGAGTCTAGAGCTAATGCACTGAGAGTTAACTTGTATGTCTGCTCAACTCCGTATGGTACAAATGTATCCTGTGTAGTTGTACTCATATGGTGCTGTTTGAGGCTATTAATTGCATCTCTTTGGAGCTCGTTTGTATGATCTAGGACTGCACCCCTCTGCAACCACGGCTGAAGCAGTGAGTCCAGGGGATTCTCCCATTCGCAATAATAAAATGTTTCTTCTCAAGAATTTGCTTTTTATAAACTGAGGAGACAGGAGACCCACTCCACTGCAGTTTTCTTCTTCTATATCTTCTCCCTTGGGGCTTTACATAAGATTTTATGGAAGGGTTTTAATTTTATTGGGATATTTTTCTGAGCTACCCTTAAGTAACCCTTTTGAGCTCATTCATGTTCTCTGTGGTAGGGTGTTCGGTTGCAATTAGACATACAGCAAACCAGTGAAGAGCTGAAAATAGAACATACAAGTCTTTTTTCTCACTACAGTTCAGAAGGGAGGCGACGGTCTGTGCCACTGCTCCATGGAGTCAGAAGAAATGCTGTGGTTCCCCCAGGAAGCCAGGACAAGGGCTTACAATGCTATTGTGATAATGTCTGGAGGCCCCAAGTAAAATCAAAGCCTCATTTTGTTTGCTGTTGAACAGCTTTTACTCTGAAGAATTTTTAATCCAAGACTTGAATCCTGCACTCAAAGAAGTGCTGCTTTTGAGCAGAAAATTATGCTCCAAATAAACAGGAAAAAAAAAAAGGTTATTATATTCTACTATTATATGTTATTTCTACTATTTGGGGATAGAAAACTAAGGTGCAAAAGGACTGGATAATTTAATAATAAAATAAAAATCATACAGGTCTTTTATCGAAAACAAATCTTGGACATTCTAGTCCAGTGCTGATCTACAAAACTATCCTTCTTCTCAGCTGCAGATTTTGTGATTGTTCAAACCTGTTCTTGTGTAAGCAGGTTGCTTGCTAGCCAGAGTAATCACTAGAGTAGTCCCGTGCTCTCATTCTAGAACTGCCTTGGGCAGGCAGAGGCCTGTAGCACATTTCTACAGTCTGGAGGTGTCCACCCAGCCGCCAGTACAATCATTCTTCCATTCCCATTAATATCTTTCCCAGGTCCTTAAGCAGAGGTGCACGAATAGTCAATGATAACATTCATCAGATCACCCACTCATACACACGTTATTCCCTTACTTTCCCTTTTCAACTCGTATTTTACTGCACTATTTTCCCACTCCGTTACTTTTCACAATTATTTCCGAATCAGTCTTCCAAAACCAGACTCTTGACATTATCCTTCCAACTGTATGTTCCTGTGCCTCCAAGTACATGTCTTGCCCCTTAATTACACACCTCATCCCAGCAACTTTGCATACCATGTGTCTCAAGACTCCTGCCTCACTGAAAGAGATGCCAAGGCACCACTGGGGATTCCACGGAGTCACAAAGCCTCTGTGCACATCAGCTGTGTGTATCTGGAGACTGTTGCTGGCAGCTGCCATTCAGGCTGACTGCCGAGTGCAGACCCCAGGGGATAAGCATCCACAAACAGCTGTTTATCTGAGATTAAGTCTTATCCAAGATTAGGCAGTGCTACTAATCTGCTGCTCCTGGAAAATGTAGGTACCAAAATCCAGCGCTATGCAGGCAGTGCCTGCTGTTGGCAGGTTGTTACCTCCATCAATAAAAGTTTGCAAGCATCTCCTTCCATGCTTTACCTGTTGCCAGATTATTAGCTCTGGGAGTAAAGCTCCGCAAGCATGTCTTCCATGCATTAGCTGATAAACAACGGTGCTGTGCACAGCACTCCCTCTCTGGCTGATTTTATCCTGTCTTAGGTAGCAGTGGCTCAGTTGAGGCTTCTGTTTTCTAGGCACAGTGACTTAAACCAGTTGTGTTTCTACAATGGGCCTTAGATTGTTTTTGATTCGTGCCAATTGCAAGACTGAACTCAAGTTTAACAGTTCTTCTGTGTGACGTCCCCACATCCAGCTTTGACATGCCTCTCTAGCACACACACCTCGACCCACCCTTCTGTCCTGTAGATGTCCCAAAGCTCTCCAGCAGTGTAATGGCACTGACTCCCTTATCTGCCTCAACCCTGTCAGTTTTTGAGCCAAGGTCACTGTGTAGATGCTTCAAATATAAGAACAGAAAGAGCCAAGGAACTGTTTGGCGCTTTCCTTCCTTATCTCTCCCCATAAGGCCCATCACCAAATGCAGGAAGGCTCTTCCAGGTAATTCATGCCCTCCACAAAGGGCACAGGGTTCTTAACCTCAGAAACACGTGCCTCATAAACTTCTGCCAGATGCAAAGGGACTGTCTGGTATCCTGAAGAGCCCTGGTAGCCCTTCTTCGTCCATGGGGCAGAACAGATTCAGCAAATAATGGAAACCTCTGGAGATTCACCATTGCCACCCCTTGCCAAAGCAGGTACAACTTCAAAATGACTGAAGGTTGCTCAGGGTTTTATCCAGATGACTCTGTAATATCTCCAAAGATGGAGATTTTGCAGCCTCTCTGGGCCTCTGTTTCAACACTTCACTGTCCTTAAGTGAGAAGCATTTTTAATTTCTTTACTGCAACTTGTGACTGGTGCCCTTTAAAATTTTGCTGTGCAGTGCCAAGAAGAGTATCTGTAACTCTCTGTAACTACTTATTAGGGGTTAAAAACAACATTTAGATGCCCCCTCAACGTCCTCATCTCTGATCTAAACAAACACAGCTTCTCATATACAATGTCCTTTCATGTCTACAGTTCCTCATATACCGTATTCTCAGTCCCCTTAACCATCTTGATGACCCTCCACTGGACTATGTCCAATTTGTCAGTCTTGTGCTGGGGGCCAAAAGCAGACGTAAGATTTGAAAGGTGGTCTCACAAGACAAGAGAGGAATAATCACTTTTTTCAACAGCACAGTGTAATGTTGGACTTTATCTGTACATGAAGGACACAAATGGTGGTTCACATTCAACTTCTTGTTCAACAGGTTCTTTCCTGCCAAGGTGTTTTCTGGCAGGACAGCCCCCCACAGGCTGTAATGCTGCATGGGATTACTCCTCTCTGTCTGCAGGACTTTGCATTTGCACAATATTGAGAGTTGCCTTAGAAATAAGACAGCTGCTTTCCAGCAGCCAAATTTGGTTAGTAGACATTTACGAAGAGGTAACTGGCACAAACTTGAGCATAGGAAGTTCCATCTCAACATGAGGAGGAACTTCTTTCCTTTGAGGGTGGCAGAGCACTGGAACAGGCTGCCCAGAGAGGTGGTGGAGTCTCCAACTCTGGAGACATTCAAAACCCACCTGGACACGTTCCTGTGCAACATGCTGTAGGTGACCCTGCTCTGGCCAGGGGGGTTGGACTAGATGATCTCCAGAGGTCCCTTCCAACCCCCACCATTCTGTGATTCTGTGACATTGAGGGTAATCAGCAATGGGTAAGGTGTAAGGAACATCCCTTCCCTTTGGAGGAAGAGGAGACATCTGCTTTAAAACAGGTGCTGAAGAAGTTCACTGTAGGAATGTGTATGGGACATGTACTCGAGCTAACCCCACACTCTCACACAAAGCCATTTTCATTGATTCAGTCAGATTTGACCAAGATGCAAAACAACACATGAGAGGGTTGAGACTCAACAGAAGCTTGAATTGATGTGACAATACAGAAAGTAGGCTTAAAAACCCCAGAGAGCTGCTGTTGCCTCTCAATCACCGAAGCAATCAGCAGTAACTTCCCAATGGCTTCTTTGCTTCTCCCAGATTCTCAGCAGCGTTCCAGACACGCGTCCCAGCAGCACACGCCAGATGTGTCCTTTTACTTGAGCAGTAAAAAAATTATATTGCAGGCCTCTTGTTCAAGCCCAGTGAGGATGCACCCTAGTTTTTATAAGCTTTGCTGCTTCTATTCCCAGTACGTCATACATTTACTGGAAAATCACTTAGCGCTGTGACTGGATAAAATTAAACCTGATTTACCTGATTTAGGTTTGGGTATTCTGGTTTTTGGATGGTGACAAGTAACTTACATACTCACTTTATATTCATTGTGATTGAGAAAAAACATTTTCAAAAGTGTAAGATGAATTAAAATACCTTTTAGGAGCTTCGTTCCAGAGCTCCCAAAATTTACAGAAATAAGAAATAATCATCTATACTGCTTAGTTCTCAAAATTTTGGTACGCTTGCTGCTCTCTAATCATTATTACAGCTAATGGGTTTCTAGGGATTCTGACAGTGTAGGTCTCTGTTCAGAGGAACAAGAACTGAAAGTTTCATTTATTTTACCCTCTCTTGAGGATCCCCTTGTTCCTGGTCTAAGGGCTTGTCTTCACTGCTGAGGAAGGCTATATTTTCTTCCTCTAGAAAACAAACACAATAAATCTTCCCAGGTCAGCTCTGATTTTTGTGAGTTTGGGTTATGACAAAACCTGAATACTGTGTCCTTCTGTGATTACAAAAAGCAAGAAGGAAAAAAAAAAAAAGGGAAAAAAAAGAAGGATGTTATTTAGCATCCGAGCGAACCTTAGAATATGTTAAGAATTGCTCAGCTTAGCAGAGACAATGAAATTTTGACTTCGTTAATGTTTACTCTCAAATTCTGCTTCAACTACCAATGCTGAGTTCAAGTATTAGAAAACTCATGCTTCTTGTGCTATTATTCAAAATTAGGCCACCTACTAACCTCCATATTCGGTATCCAATAAGCTGTGACTGCGTTAGAGAATTTTCATCTAAAATCTCATTTTGTCTATAACTATACTTCAATCCTACCATTGTTCTGTTGCACAATGTTTGTCCTTTTATAGCTTGGAATATGTGACTTGTCTACGTGTGATCTTTTCAGATGGCTGCCACTGATGTGGTTCTGATAGTCTGTATAATGGAGGAATAATTGTATTCATTGAATATGTATTGCATTTTTAGATCTGCAGATAAGCCCTAATCATTCCTCACTGATAGACTTACCTGGAGAGGTGTCACAGTATTCCTAGTCGCTGAAATGCAATAGTATTTCTAGTCACTCTGAATTCAGTGCAGTGTTGGATTCTTAGCTGGTAAACGCTGTAAGAAGTTAAATGAACTCTTGATAAGTACACTCAGAGTTGTAGAAAAGTGATGAAAAATCTTCATTTGTATTTAAGGATAGGTGCTCAGAACTTTGGTTTTGAAGCAAAATTTTTAAGCAGTATGTGAATTTTCTCCAGGTTTCTCAATTCATTTATACATGTGTGTGTCTTTAGTAGTGGTTTAACACAAGCTGAAATGATCCTGGATAGCTGCTGCACAAAGAGTTAATTTCCTTCTGATAAAGGGCTTTTTACCATTCTATGTTCTTGTAGAAAAGGATCCAAATGAAGTAATTGGATTTGACACAATGGAAAGATTTGTAAGTAGAACAGGTGAAAACATAACTGGCAACAATTAAAAGCTAATTATCTGCAGCCATCAACTGGTCACCAGCTGTTCTGAACCATATAAAGAAGCATACACTACAAGGGAACAGCATATGCTGTGGGGAGAATTGTTAGTAAAGGCTACAAAACTGGGAGGTGATGTACAGGAGATTAAATTCTTCTAATCCAAGACTGATCCTAGAAGTCCTCCTGTGAGTAGTTGTATTCTGCACGTTGTCACATCAGGACATGGTGCTGCTTCTTCTCCGGGTTGCACCAGATTTTAATCACTGTGGGCTGCTAAGTTTAGAAACGCTTATTGCTATTTCACTCCACTCACGGCTTTGGTGGAATTGCTCACATTAACAAGCTGCTAATCTTAGACTTCCTTGTTGGGCTCACGTTTGTGCTCAGCTGAGGAACAGAACTAGCAGACCGGTGGGGCTGTGAGCGGGATCTGAAGGGGATTTTGTTTGTTTGTTTCACATTTGCACCAGAATGAAAGCAAAGTGAGTTTCCAAGTGCCTTCTCAGTTCCCTTCCTTTGTCTGGTTGCCTTTTATCCAACATTAATTAATGTAATTGCTACAATTTCATAGTCCAGTGGAGACTAACTAATGATACTGGAGCTGAGTGTTCTGTTTCTGCAATAAATCAAGAAAGCTGTACATATAACACAGCCTTCCACTTCTTCCCACCACATCAAATTAAAGAAGATAAATATTTCTTTTTCGTTGCTTAGGGTCTGGTAGTTAGATCACTCCCCCACGACTTCATGGGAAGGTCTGATACAATACTTCTGTCTGGGGGGAGTTCAAATCCAATGCTTCAGCTGTTTCAGAGAGTACTCAGTGCTCCAGTCTTGGTGGGAACAATCTCTGCAGCTTCCATTGAATCGGTTCCTCAGTGTAGAAACCAGCAAAAGATTTATGGGGCCAGAAAAACAGAAGGGAAGAGAGAACATAAATAAGTAGCTAGGAAAACTTCCTAGAATACAGCTGACCTCTTCCAGGAGTGTCTCCAGTAAGTAGGTCTTGGTTGAAAAGAAATAAGCCAAGATACTGTCCCAGCAGCTGAGGCTGGCTAAGCTTCATATGATTAGAGGAAGCATAAATCTGTGTTGCCAGAAGTGACCTCCAAGATAAACCCCTGAAGGAGATGGGGACCTGCTATATGAGGAATCAAGCCGTCCCACTGGAAGACCACCATCGTTTGAGATGATGAATGGCTCGTCACAGCAATGCCCGGGAAGAGGAACTGCTGGTGCTTCTGCCTGACCTTCCACGTGAGACACTCAGAGCTGACCAACCCACTACTATTCCGGCTTTCCCAAAGTGAAGCAAAGAAGGAAAAGGGTAAACTGGAGAAGTGGTTTTTTTGTTAAGTACAGTTGGCACACCTGCCCTGCCTGGTCACTACCAGTTACAATGATAATTTGAGGTTAAAAAAGTTTGAAAATATGTAAAAATTCAGCAGATCTCAGGAAAAAAAAGGTCTCTTATTATATATATTTACTTTCTCGAGTCCATAGATGTGTCTGTAGTGACGGTCCATGATCTACAGCTAGACTTACAAACAAAAACCTGGGCTATTTCTACTTTTTTCCTGCTTTTAAGAAACAGTGAAAATGGAGGGAGAAAGGGCAGAAACTAAACTTAAAAATTCCCTGAGTGGGGAGTTGTTTCTTCAAAACAAAACCAATGTCAATACATTTTCAAGAAAAAAATAAAAAAGGATTGTTCTTTAAACATAAAGATTATAGAGGAAAAATGACCTTCTTACCATAAGGCCCATCTTATCATAAGACACCAGTACTAACTATCCACCCAAATTTTCAAGGCTGCAAATGCACATGGCTCGTGCAACATATTTGGGCAAGATGTCATGCACAGTTCTGTATTTGAATTCTTAATGGTGCACAATAACTATTTTTTCAAGGCACAAAAGGTTAAATTGACTGGCATATTACTGGGTAGAGCTGAGAGTATGTAAATATTCCACCCGAAGGTAAATCCTGAGCCTGACTTCCAGCCAAGAGCATCTCTGAAGTGAGGCATGCCTAGAGACGTAATGTTTACCATTCTTTTTCAAGTCAAAAAGCTTGTGATTTTGTAGAGGGAAAAACAAGACTTGCCATGTATTTTTTTTTTTTTTTTATAAGCTGGCACCTTAGTGCAGGTAAGAAGAATCATCTTCCTCATGCTGGATACTAACGTTTAGGTCCCTTCAGAGTGGGATCCATAGCAATCAGTAGGGAAACATGTGAAGCCATCAGGCTGAGCTTTTTGGTGACAGCCACTTGGGGAACACTCAAGATGAGGAATCTGCCCCTCAGACATGGTGTTCACTGGTGTCGGATGAGCTGCGGTCATCAGATGTGGGCCACTGGCAAGATGCCCTTCTCAGCCCTGGTGAAAAGGTGTTGGTTCTACCTTCATTGATGCCACAGGTTGTCAGCAGAAGTGCCCAGGCACTGGTAAACAACCACATTAGTTCTTCCTCAGCCTGAAATTATGAAAACTCAAATCCCCCACCTCCCCAGAAGGTACTTAAGCATTCAGCCCATAAAGTGTTTAGGATAAGAAAAGGACAGCTGAGGGATGTAGGAAGCTTTGCATCCCCCAAATAATCCAACCAGCTGATCCATTGGGAAGTCTGGGATCTGTGCTTGATGTAGATCCATCAGGAAGAATGGGATCTGTGCCTGATGCAGGAGGCCTCCATCCACTGTCCACTCCCACAAGAGTCAGTGGGATTTCATTCAATGAGAATTCTCCTCAAAAGTATTTAAATTGTGTTATAATGTTAAAAAGTAAATTAATTACAAATTCAAGACTCCTGATGGGTTGAGGGGGTGTGAAGAAAAGTGAGCATAGCTTTTTTAAAATTAAAAAAGAGAAAAAAGAGATAAAAAACCAAGATAAAATCCAGGGAGAACACTGGGCATTCACATGAGAACGAGATTTTCTTCCCTGTAGGGAACAACTTCCATCACTAGGCTGTAGCATGAGGCATGATTGATAGCTCTCCCTTTCCATCCAATGACTCCTAAATTGTTGTCCACACATGGTCAAGTAGGTACTTCTAGGAAAGATGTCTTACTTCCCATTATCCTGAGTAAATCAGTCTCCCACCTTCAGGAAGAAGGGAGAAATGGATGCAGAACCCTCCTTTAGCTGAATCCAGGTCACCTAATTAAAAATATCGGTAAAGTGCAAGAACATTTCTCCCTCAGGTCCCCTACTTTCCTAGCAGAGAATATTATATAAAGAATAACAGCAGCAATTGCATTTTATGCAGAGCCTAATGCAGCTGGTATGTGTTAGGTATGCTTTGATAACATCTTCCAGATCAAAGGCCTAGGGAAGTGGAGCAGGGTGGGGGCAATTGAGGAATGCCTGATTTTTGAATCTTGGTTTGACTTAAGAAGTACTGAGCTGTTCAGTTCTCTTAAGGCAAGGAATTCGGGGTGTACATGGGGTACCACTGCCTGAGAAACACACAAAGTAAAGCAATTAGAGATCTTAGGTGCTTCCTGTGATATGTAACAGGAGGTTTCAGCACCTCAATTGTGAGTGTAAGTGCTTAGATTTCTTTAAGGTCTATTTAGCACAGCTACCGTGCACGTTCTTTACTGTCTCTTCCACCAGCATGGATCCATATTAAATGAGAGGTAGATCACATCTAGGACTGAGGAGGGAGGTTTACCTGGAACCTTTATGACATAGGTGGTCCTCCTTAAACCATCCATCACTTACTAGTTAGACATCCAAAAGAGTATTTATATTGGATATTGTGATGTGTCATGCTGTACTAGACCAAATCGGTTTCATTCAAATTTATTTTTGTCTCATCAAATAAAATTCACTTACTTAAACTTTAATGATTGGCCTTTTGAGAATAGGAATTTGTCTATGAATGACAACATCTCAAAACATTTTATCTGAGGTTTATTGTCTTACTGTGCTTCTATAACATCTGTCTCTTCTAAAATTAGTCATTAAAGTTGGTACTAAGGAAATGAGGGACCTTCCTTCTTATGATCAAACCAGTCCACTTTGTAAATTCTGCATAGATACAGATACATTTCCATCTGCTTTTGGCTTTTTTGTTGTAAGTCACATACGCTCTGAGAAATACGTCTTATATTTTAGCACTAGACCTGATCAGATAATTCACGGTGAATAATTTATTTGAACAAATTTAGACTTTTGTGTTTGTTAGTTGTCCATGAGCTGCTTTTGATTTTCTTTAATTTATTCATTATTCAGAAGTATTTACTTAATAACTTCTATGAATAACTTCAGGAGCAAAGCTTTGTTTGTGGACTGTTTGTGAACAGTTTGTCATGAGTACTAGGAGCTTGGTGCTGTTTCTCAGGTGTTTTTAGTTACTGAAGCCATATGTCATTTTTCTACTTCTTGACTGGGTGAATAAATCGAAGCTGTCTTATGTGAATACTTACATTCAAAAGTTCAAGATTTGCTTTTCATAACAGGTTGTAGCCAGCTATAATGTGCTGCAACTGTGTGCATCCCTAAAATAAACCTTTCATTTCCATACTTCCAGGATTGTAAATAGGTCATTCCTTTCCAAAAGGGATTTAGGTTTTTTTTACAGGTGGGTCTAGATGAAGAGATTTTTTCAGGTATCCAGTCTGCATTTGCTGGATGTCTGCTCTTCGGCTCCGTAGTTGGAAGAAGAAAAACTCCAATAACTATCAGTTGTTCTATATGAGAGTACTATTGCTGTTTGTTAGAACAAAGCTACTGCATTAACAATTATTTAAAAAACTTTCTTCTTTTAACATCAATGCCAGTTTTGTGTTTTAAAATATAGCCTTAAAGTTGTTTCTATGAAAAGTTTAGTATTTGACAACAAAACATTTTGAGCACAGGATTCCTCTCAGAAAATTCGGACAGATTTATATGAAATAAACAATACCCCTTTTGTTTTTTATTTATGAATTACAGTATCAAAAGCTTTTGTCAAAAAATATTAAAAATGGGTTTTCAGAGGAATCTTCAGAATTCAGAGAATCTGTTAAAACAAATGGAATAATTCAATGATGGCAATGTTTATTTGTATTTTAAAGCTGATTAAATTAATTTTTGTTTCTTTTAGTAAATGTTACAGAGGCTTTCTCTGTAATTATTTTAATTAGATGCATTAAATCTTTCTGAGACATTCAATGCAGAAAACTAAACGGAAAAAGCACAGTTGTTTTATGACTTTTAATGCCGTTTAAAGCACAGTAAGCATGATCTTATTTTGAATTTTTGTTCATCACAGCACTTGCGTAAGATAGATGAAAATGCACTCAGGAAGATATATTTATCTCCCTTTATATTCCTTTGGAAAAGTCATTTATATAGCACCAAAATGCTATGTTTTAGTAGGGCTGCTGCATATTTGACATGTGACAGACAGATGATGTCTAAGCACTATGCTGGGCTATTAAAGATGCCATAGAATGCACAAATGTATCAGTACGTGAGGGAGAAAGCTGGTCAAATTTTGGAAAAAAAAAAAATAATATCACTGGGTGAAAGTCACGAGTGGAGCTACGTGAATCAAATAAAGAAGAGAAGATGCATCCATAGCAAGGCGGTATCATTAGCTCTATTATGTAGTGTATCAGGCCTGCAGTCATAAAAAAAAATAAAAGAACCCAGCAACTAAATATGGGTAGTGTAGAGTAAAATAGCCTATTTCATATGCTTCTGCAGGTCTGATTCTAATCAGAGAGCAACAATTTTTTTGTTGGAACATTCAAGTGGGATTTAAAAGAGAAGAATTCAGATCACTCGTCTACATGAGGGGATTCTCATTTCCCATCTCCCACTAGTTTTCAATGCATCTTGAACTTCAGTCCCCTAGAAATTTCCACTGAAAGTGCAGATCCCTGCATGAGAAATTTGAGTCCTTAGGTATGGTGTTGCCAGGGTTTTTTTAAGTACATGTGTAAGATCTCTTAAAAATAGTCCACGAACCCTTTTCCCCTCCCAGGGCTTCATGGACTGTGAGGTGGTAACTACCATCTCCTAACTGCTAGAAGACACAAATTTTTTTAAACAGATAATCTGAGCTTTTATTGTAGAGTTTACTCAAATGAGTGAAAAGAAACAGCCATTAAAGGGGCTAGTGAGAGGCAAAAAGAGACCGAATGACTGAATATGAGTAGGATTCAGCATAAAATGAAGAAAAGCTTATCTAGCTGATGGTTAATATATGTTTATACTTTCCTCACTCACTAAAATTTATACAGGAGTCTGGAACGTGAGAGAAAAATGTGTCTGGATGGTAAAATAATTTATCTGCCATTTATATTCTTGGGTCTTTCATCTGGGCTATTTGTATCACAGAAACGTTTGTCCACACTTATGCTTTCTGTTGTAAGGTAGTAGTCCCCTTTGAAACAGAGCCTAAATGTGGTTCTGGGAACAGTTCATTTCATGGATCCCTCTTGGTAATAGATATAGACATGACCACACATGTCTTGGTGCCTTCTGGTCTAGCCTGCCCCAGCAAGATTTCCATCCCCATGAGTTTTCATGCCCCATGTATGCCCAGTCGTGTGCCATTAAAGAACTACTTTGGTAGTTCTCTCACTTCTCTTCTAATAGTCTAACCCAAAAACAATCATACTAACCTAATTATGTATTATAGCCAAAGGGATGTTCCACAGGAGTCTTGGAGCTGAACAACATGACTAGATGGCTCCAGAGTAGGGTGGATGTGACCACCTGTGCAACATGTCTCAGGGGCTGGACACTACTCCCAGGAGTTAATGCATTTATCCATGTTGTTATAACACGCAGACCACAACCTTCTGGCTGCTGATCTCCTAGTCTCATTCGATAGAGCACCTTAGTGCTTGAATTTGGGATGGGGATTTGAAGCCACGTTTGATCACCACTAAGGGGATTTGCTTGACAATATCTAAATACAGTTTGGGGCAAATGGCCTGCTCAAGCATGTCACAGGGATATGAAGAGCAAATCAGGAATTAAACCAGAATAGTCCAAGATGCAAAAAACCACTTCAGCTATGGGACAGTCTCTTAACTTTGAAAAAGTAAGTGACACTTTGCAATGAACTGATGGGCAAATTTACACCCGAGCACACTTTGCTCAGCTGCAGCTCAACATCATCTGGGCTGTATCCTTGACCCTGTCCTTTCAACTCAATAGCTTTTACTTCTTCAGCCAGTGAGCAGGGAGTGAGAAATGAAAGGATATGACATTCATTACCATAGCTACTGCGGAGAATTCAAAGCTACTGTTGGAAACTGTAATAGTGACCAAACTATGGGCTTCTTCAGCTTCTGTATGGTGCTCCCCAATGAACACAATGACTTAGCCACTTACGTTATATGCAATGAATGCTGGGGTTTGTATTTCTGTCATTTGCTCTGTGTCATGTCAATGTTCTGGTGGCTGCTGCAGACCTCCGGGTGGAACAGGTGTACCTGTGAGTCACAGCGTAGTATCCACTTTACCTTTGGATTACATCTCTTGGTTCACGTGTGTTCTGCACTACTACCTACAAATTTCACTTTCAGAACTGTTTTAATCACTGTACCTATTCTATTGGTTTTCCCCATTTAAGTTTGGTCTTTACAAACATTTTACAAAGAACTCATGTTGGAGGCCATATCTTGCAGAAGTAATGGATGTGACTGAGAGTAGACTATAAGAGTAGAGAGGATGGTGATGACCACTTTATTCAATCATGTGCATATGTACAGAAAAGCTCTCAAGCAGGATTTGTTGATATTTTACCCAGGTTTTAGTTTGAATGTTACTATAACTTCCAGTAACACTTGCTTGTATTTTTCTCTTGTGATCTCATCTGCTTGGTTTTGCATTGATCCATTTTGGTTTGCTTTTAGCTTTGTATTCCTCCCCACCTCCCCTCACGACTTGCTCTGCTTTTGTTTTTCTTGTGATATCATAGCAGCAGCACGGTAAAGCCCCATAAAGATCTTCTCACTTCAATTCAATTTGGCTCACATATATTGCTCTGTTTCTTCTTGAAATTGTATTGCCATTTCCAGAAATGACATGGCAATATTTCACTTGAGTTTACGTGCCACTTTAAGTGGACCTTCATGGATTTGCATTAATGATATGAAACCATGCCTAATAGAACTACAGTGTGGAGAAAGGTAAAATGAAATTAGTTTAGCTCATTGTCTGCCGTGCATTGAATTGGCAGAGAAAATAAAATTGTAGATTGCTATAACATCTATAAAAATCCTGCAGGATCAGTCCTACACTATCCTCAAAATCTGTGCATGCTAATATGCAAACTACAAATATAAAGTTACTCTACTCGTCTGAGGAAAAATTAAAGTTGGTGAAAAGAATAAAAAAGTTACGTGCAAAGATTTCAAAACTATTTTGCAGTTTTCTCAAAACATAGCTTGCTCTGTTTTTCTTCAGCAAGCAACAAATGAACTCTGAAGATCTCTGACTAAACCATTTTGCAATGCTTTAAAAATTTCAAAAATTGGTATATTGAAATAAGATACAAACAAACAGAAAACCCCATCAACTGTCTGTGATTCACATTTCTGAGCAGACAGCAGCATTGCACAACAGCTTGAGATTGGAAATGAGAGGGATCCTACATCCAGATGAAACTTCATGGGGATTTCAGGCAGAATATAATTATTTCATATAATTATATTATATACGAGAAGAATATAATTATGCAAAGCTGGAATTTTGTCAGGACACTGTGGTGAGCACCTATGCTTTGTGAAAAGCTTATGGGGATTTTTAATTACAATAAGTGGTCAGAATCTTAGTTTGATGTCTCAGCCAAGAGATGAATTGATACTGAGCTACCAGACTCTCAGTACATGCCCGGGTAGTACGAAAATAACAGAACCATTAGACAGCTTGACTCACCTTGTAGTGATGGCAGAATGGGCTGTATCTGAAATCTGGAACAATGATTAAAAAATACTGTTGCTATTCCACAGAAGAACAGTGATTATGAGGGATGTAACTCCGTATTCAAGATTCTTTCATTCTGGGGAAAGATATACATCTGCTAAACGTGCAGATATGTTATCTGTTCACTTCAGAAACACTTAAACAACTGAGCATCTCTCCTTAAAAAATTACCACAGAATGGAATAACTTTTAAGAAGTTATCACGCTATGGAATGAGTCTTATGATATGAACTCATTATGAGTTGTAGAGCCTTCAATCAGCAGAGTGGATATTACACTGGGTAGCTGAATACCCAAAAGTTTCTTAACCGGTTCAGTACTATCTGTCTAATCTATCTATCTTCTCATGTCACACCCAGCTCTACTGTATCTGAATGTCTTCCAAGTCTCTCTGGGGCAACAATATTTTTTTTCATTATTTTCGGTAATGTAATATAAACTGGAGGCTACAGTATCATTATTTTATTGCTACCCCTGAGATATTTTTGTCAGATGTTAATTCATAATGTTGTAAAGTTCTTTCAAAAGAACAGAAATTAGAGTTGATACTTTGGGAAAACAGATTTTCAGTGCTCATTAGTAGCTTTTTAACTTTTCTATATGCGTTCTATTAGATATTTGCAAAAGCACTTTAAAGGGTTACTAAGGGTTACTTTCAGCTTTCTAGTCGTTTGGGTTTTGGTTTTTTTCAACTTGGTGATGCTTATATCTTGACTAAGATCCTGGACTGAGCAACGGGTATCTGATTCAAAGTCCTGACTGATGCAGATTTCATTTTTTTAAGGGCCCATACGGTTATATTCCACTGAGTTTCCATTAGGTTTGTAAAGTGAAGATAATTGTCTGCCTCACAGTTTAAAGCACACGCAGTCCTGTCAGAGTGGGGCCTAAATAGGATTATGAACTGGGGTGCGTTGCATACTTTTTGAGATGTTGGAAGGAGAAAGAACAAGGTAAGTAGAACTGACTGAATTGCTGTCCTGATTTTTCTGTAGCTAACATACACAGATGCATGTAACAGGTAATAAAATGCATTTGTCCATAGGCCCTCAACATGAGGCACCCCGACTGCCAGAAACTTAAACTCATGCAAAAATATGATCCATATACAGAAAGTCAACTTAACTTTAGCAGAGCTGCTACTGGCTTCACTGTAATTAAGTGCTAATCGTAGGGGTGTGCTGTTTTGCAAGGCAGTAAACCGGTTTCCTGAGCGGATAAACTCAGAGGTCAAAGGCCGGGGAGTTGGCTCTGTCAGGGGACCAGGATCACTGCCGAGAAAAGCAGCACACCTGTCCTGTTATTGTGATTATGAGACAAATGTGAATAAACCCAGTAAAACAAAGTAACTTGAAAGTCTGGAAAATTTATTGACATAATTGTAAAGAGTGGCATATCGTACTCACAATGAGCAGGGAGCCGGGCTCTGCCGGGTCCCACGGGACACTGCTCCGCTCTCCGACCTCAAGCAGACGAAGGAGAGCTACTCACAGGGCTGCGGGGCCACTGCCTCTCAGCACGACCTTGGGAAAGCCACTCGGGCTTCCCAAGGTTATGTTTTCCGAGCTATAAAATGAGGATATTGGTTAGTAAACTTCACAGAGGGGTTTCCAAGCGCGAATAACAAATTAAATATAGCTCTTCGGTATAATAGGATGGAAAGTTTAATCTATAGTAAATAAAAACGGCATCTGTTCCACATGTTTCAGCAAATAGCACTGCACATAAGAATTTCAAGAACAGATGTACTTAAAATCAAGAAAAAAGACAAAAAGTTTCATGAAAAAGGAGGAAAGAACTTTTGAGAGTAAGTTAAAGTGACTGTGCTTTATTCATTGTCTTGGAAAGAAGGGAAAAGAGAGAGGTGCTGTGATTTTTATCACCAGAACAGCACATTTATCAGTAAGTAATTGGACTGTTAGTAAGCACTGGTAGGGAACATCCATCCCAGCATGAAACGCTGGGACCTAACACAGGGAGAAATATGGATGTATTGTTTCTGCATCATGGAATCCAAATTTCTGAGGCTCGTTTCTATGGCAGGTAGGCTCATATAGTTTGAAAACCAGGTCATTTTTTGATCCAGCAAGAATTTTATATGAGCAAAGAAAAAGTAGCTTCTTCATCAAACACCAATAACCAGGGGAAATAAAAACCAAACCCAAAACCTGATATTTCAGCACAATTATATTAACATTCACAATATTTCTGACATATGGAGAAATGATTTTGTGGAACTTCCTGTCACAGGAATGAGGAAAACAACAAATTTAGTTATTTTGCAAAGGCTGAGATACTTCTAATCATAAGCAAAAATATGCATATGCATAACTTCATATGCAGATGTTTGTTCCAGCAGCACATACTGTTAAAGCCTTTAGGGATATATCTGGAGGAATAAGAAAGGGGGAATTGTTGGGGGTCTAAATGAGCATACCTCTTCCCCGTTAGCCCTTGCACTTGTCACAAGACACTTCACAAAACCGGGCAGCCTTCTCACATCCCCATGGCACAAAGCTCCTGCAGCTGGCCATCAAGTAAATTGGAAAGGCAGAGAAGACCCCTCCTGCCTGCACAACTTATTCATGACAAAAAATGACATTTCCCCTGCCTCCTACACTGCAGAACCTGATGCCTATGCTATTAGTGAAGCACATACCGCAGAAGCTGGATTTAAGGTCTGATCCGACCTCACAGTCCTGGCACTTTACATAAACAATGACTGTTAGCCTGCAGTGCTCTCCCCGTGTGTCTTCAAGGTGATGAGATAATCACTTTTCTCATATATATGGTACGAATCTTACCAATGTGTGTAAATACCTGATGAAGGGATTAAAGAAGATGGAGCCAGGCCTTTCTCAGTGGTGCCCATTGACAAGAGTCAATGTGCACAAATGGGAATATAAGAAATTCCATTTAAACATAAGAGACTTTTTTGCAGTGAGGGTGGTCAAATCTTGGAACAGGAACAGAGAGTATGTGGAGGATATTTTCAATAACCTTGTAGTTATTCAAAAGCCAACTGGACTTGAGCACCCTGCCCTTGCTGACCCTGCTCTGCACAGCGGGGCTGAACTAGACAGTCACCAGAGATGCCTTCCAACTTAAACTGTTCTGCAAGTCTGTCAAAATAATAATCAACTTTATGACCATCATGACGGTTGTTCTGTTTGAGTAATACACCTGTATCTTTAGTGACAAAGAAAATAAACTGTGTGACTTTCTCATCCCCTAGAAAGAGTATACAGTACTAATGGAAGACAGCAGAATTGACTTGTAATTAGATTCTTTAAAATCTCGATGTTGCTGATTTTCAATGGTGCAGAACTAATTTATGTACAATGACTCTCCACTCACATACATCACTGCAGTAATACTACGAGGTTACTGTAGAAGGCTTTTTATTTATAGGCCTCTAGGGACATTGCAGATGCGCTATGCTGTTACACCTGATTTCATACAATCCTAGAAAATCACACTGGAAAGGAATTTAATCCTAAAGCAAATTAGCCTAATCTGTTAGATAAAACACTTAAGGATCTCCAAAATGGATACTCCAAGACTTCCCCAGGCAATCAGCTAACATACTTGGAGGAAGCTTTCCCTTACAGCAAAAGTGAATCCTGCTTCCTGTAATTCTTATTTTATCTACCCTGGCCATGAAAAATAGGCCCTTTTCAACAGCCTTTTATGTACTTGAAAGGTTGATGTCTCTTTTCTTGACTGAACAAGGCCATGTTTTCTAGATCTGCAATCACTCTCACTGACCATACCTGGACTCTTTCCAGTCAGTCCACATCTTTCTTTAATTTATACAAATGACATAATAGAAAGGTCTGGCTTTATAGATGGAGTTCCTGCACACACAGGGTTTTTTGGGGAGTTGGGGGAACAAACCAGAAACAATGCTGGCTTTTGGAACAAAACCAAGCTTTAAAAATATTGCAAAAAATGCCTTAGAGGGGAAAAAAAAAATCCCAAAATATCCTAAAGGTCTCCAATCCTTGTTCTCAGAGCAAGTACTTCTAGTGGCTTAAGACACTACTACTCTTTTGACAGAGAATTTTGCCTAAGTAGCAGTGTTGGACATATTCACAGAAATTAAATCCAGATTATGTTGCACTTCTAATTTAACCTGTAGTAGAAAAGCACCGCATCAAGCCCAAGAGTTGCTGGTTGAGCTAGGCATATCTTTTAGAAAGACAGCCAATCTTGATTTAAAGACTGCCAACGATAAGGAATAAACCAGATCCCTAGATAAATTATTCCAATGGTTAATTACCCAACCTAATTGCTAGTTTGAATTTGTCCAGCTAAAGCTTCTAGTCATTGGATACTGTTATGCTTTTGTTTACTAAACAAAAGATCCCTCTACTATCAGAAATATTTCTTCAGCTGCTCACTGTAATGCAGCTGTCTCAGACATTGGCTCACTTCCGTAGCCCTCTTCTGTAGCCTTTCCAATATGCCAATATTTTTTTCAGCATGTTTAGTGTTTGTTCATTTATTTAGGATACCAGAACCACTGAGGTTCAATAATCATCTAGTGGTGCACACAAAGGTGACTACAACAGCCAAAGCTTTTGAAGCTGTTTCATAGTGATGCAGATCAGATTTTTATTGCTTGGGACCCACTCTATAAGGATTTCTCCAATTTTGTGCAGAATGTCCCTTGCACCAACATCTTCCTTCTTCATCTAGTAGCAAAGCAGGTGATGGGGTTGAGCAAGTGACTTGACAGCTCAATTCCATTTCTAAAGAGTGACTGAAGCAACTTAGTCTGTTGACTTGGTTTTTTGAATTAGTTGCTTCTCAAAGTGGTGTTTTGCACTTTTAAGTGTCTTGAAAATTGTCCATATATTCTTAGCCATAAGAAAGGTGAACAGAGCTGTAGCCATCTGTCCCCACCATGGTATGGGGAGGTCCCATTTAAAATTTGCAGCTACAGTTTGTCCTTTGGTACCGTTACTGAGTCATGTCTTCTTCATGAGCTTGTTTTGTGCCTGGTTTCCCTGGAAACTTTAAGCATAAACAGAAGGTGTATGTCTTTTGTCTACTGAGAATTTCTTGATATTCGGCAGATTGGACAAGTAGCTATTGCACATGTGCAGTCTGATTCAAACATGCGTGTGCAGTGAGCTGGATTTATCCTGGATATGTTGAATTTAACAGCAAAGGCACTGGAAGTGTGACATTTACCAGACGCATCTAGTCCCTGTATCCATGTTGTAGAGTCAGCCTGCTTATGCACGGTTAATTTACCACACCTAGAATGTATCCAGCATACTACATGTTTGTATAGGTCATTAAGGTCACTTGAGTCCTGCACGTTATGTGTATCCTGAGCCCACTGGGCATTGGCGTTGTGCGAACGGGTGCAACTCCCTCTTTGCCCGATGGATGCATTGATAGCCACTGCTGTGGGACTTACGCACTGATCAAAAATACACAATTCATCAATTGCATTGTAAGCAAGTTCCTTAAAGAAGGAGTAAGTATATCTTGCCTCGTGATTTTAATTTAAACCGATTGATACAAAATACTAGAATATATTTAATCTCCAAGGTACTATTGTCTTCCTTTTGATTAATTTTTCAGAGTTTTAAGGTAGCATCTTAGTGGAAACACATAGTGTTAGCACTGAAAGTCTTTCCACCTCTACTTTTTTTTTTTAACTTAGTTGTGCCTTTTCCCTGTAAAATAAGAGGAAATCTATTAATGTTGGCTAATTAACAGGATATTCCACAAGCCCTGAATTGTTTAATTCTGCAGGTTCTGTACCATTGAACCCAAAACAGAATACAGACATTTAAATTGTCTATAAACACTTTCTCAGACATTTTTTATTGCTCTTTTAGTGTTTGTAGGTGTTAAAAGTCAAAGTGAGAAAAGCAGTAGATAAGATCACCTAGTCCTTTTTTGTTATTATCATTCTTTAAGGCTATGTTAGATAGCACTTCCTTCTAGCAAAGAGAAAAGAATGGGACCATCGTTACAAAGCCTATCGCATAAAACAAGGAAAAGAAAGAATCCAAGCAATGTTGAGAGTAGGCCATATGATGATAAGCATCTTCACTATCTGTGCCATACATAGTTTGCCTCTAAAATTACTTTGATCTAATACACAGCCTTTGATCTAAAGAAATTAACCATCTTCCCTTCTCTCGGTGAGATGAAGGTGAGACCATATAGCCAGCTTTAGTGGCAGGATACTTTATTAGCTTGGTTCACTTCACATTTTGCTCCCAGAAGGTCCATGTGTGTGTACTCCTTTACCCTTGGTCTGTTCTCGGGCAGCCAAATGTCTCTTTTCCAGCGAAGCAGCCCGTTCGCTCCAGGGTCTGCTCCAGGCAGAGTATTCAAACCATGCTTAGTCTGGGTCCCCTGCCTCCAACGGTGTAGCGCACTCTAATGTTTTTCTGTCCTTGCGTCCTGCAACATGCATCCTTGGCATCAAAATTACTACATGAGCAGCTACAGCAGAGCTTTGTTGTTATTTCAGGCACTTAGAACTGAAAAAGCCCATAAAATTACCAATTGTATTTCAAGACCAGATGGGGATTATACCATACTTTATAGTTCCAGCACTTAGTAGTGCGGCTATGAGGCAGAGCACACCAACTGAGCGGGGAGCCAGGACTCAGCGTATAGACACAGGTACCTGCCAGAAACTTCAGTGGCCAACAGAAATTACATCAAAATAAACAAATAAAAAAATGAAGTCCATCCTTTTACATATAAGTATATGACTGGGTTTACACATTTATATTTTTATGTGTGTGCGCGTGTGTGTGACTTCTGGGGTGTACTTTCCCATTTAAAAGTTTTTCCTCTGTCACCAGCTACGACGTTTGGAGCAGGGCTATACCACCAAAACATCGCATGGGGTTAATACTTCTATAGAGCTCGTGACTCACAGTGTGCATTTCCTTGTCTCTCCTACGCAGAGATTATACAGCTTTTGAGCTGAGAGGTACTGTTTGTTTAGCTCAAAGAGAAAAAGCTTTCACTTTTTACATTTTCTAGTCTCCCTGCCTTCTGAATCATAATGACTGTTCACTCCTCTGTAGTCTCTTCTTCTAGCTGATGTCAAAGTGCAAAACAACAAATATATTTGACTACATGATAACACTGTGGGTTGGTCCCAGGATGTGTAACTCTATCTATTTAATTAGGTAGCAATCAATCTGAATATGTTAAATATATACCCTCATCATCGTAGCATTTGTAGGAGCGAGTGTGTTATCCAGCTGGTTGTCATTCCCTAGTTCAAAGTGAACGGGAGATCATAGGACATAGATGTAGCTGACAGTTTTAAACCAGACCTCAGACAGAAAGGAAGATCTTTTAAAGAGAATTATCTGATTACTCTCTGAGAATAAGTGAAAGGTTATTAGCAAACACATATTGCCAAATTTTCTGATTCAGGGCTGCCTGTGTACCCTGGCTTCTGTAGGGATTTCATCAGATGATAAATGGACATTCGTAATCACATGTCCTGACAACATGCAAATTTCCAGGCAAGTTACACATTCAAAACCTAGCATATGGACTGGTTTAATTTCTACTGCCATTCTGAACAGGAAAACTTTTATGTGAAAGTCAGTCCTGAAACCTTTTTCTATCAAAGAAAAAGCACAATGTTTTTTATTACATTTTTATATGAACCAGAAAGAAAAATTAAACAGGCATGAACAGGTTCTTAAATAGAGCAGCTAATGAAATGAAGAAAAAGCAGTCATTCTTCTAAGCTCTATTGGTTAGTTTAACACTGTATGAACGTAGGTGTTTGCTCACTTAGTTAACTTCATTATCCAGTATATCTTGTCAGCCCGTGAATGTTTTCAGTTTTCTGCTTGGGGATCCAAAACCATGCCCAAATAAAATTCCCACTCAAGTCCATAGTAACTTTTTCAAAACAAAAACTGTAGAACTTGGCAAGAGAAGAGGAAATGAATATCGTGGATTTTTTTCTCCTTTTTTTTTAAGTAAAGGGATGCTTTTTTAATGGATTTCAGGTATATGTTTTGTAGATTAAATCTGTGTAAGTATTTTAGAAATGGCCTCCATTAACAAACAGCTGCTCTTCATACAAATGATGAAATGGTAATGCTGAAGTGTCCTGATAGGACCTTATCTGGAATACTTTCACAGTTTTGAATATCCTCCTGTACAAAGGATAAACCAAAACTGGACATGGTGTAGAAGGGGTAACTTAATAGATGATAATACTAAAACGTCTTTGTTTTGTTTTACCTGGTAAAGCAAAAGTTGAAAAAAGAGCTATAAATAGATGAAAAGTATAATACCAGACCTGGTAAAGGATTGCTTAAACTAAAGGACAAGTACAAAACAAATGGGAATAAACCAGCTATGAATAAACTAAGAATGAAAATTAGAATATGTCTTTGGATCAAAAGAGAGATAAGATTTTAATTCGCCTGTCCAATGAGAGTGGTAGGACATGGCCAGGCCTCCTGCTGTCCCATGGCAAAACACATGGACAACACCAGTGGAGTAATATACTTCTACACTATCTATCTAACCTATGCAGTCTTAAAACAGTATGGTTGAAATTAGACTTCAGCTCTGAAAACATTGAAAATCTCAACAATTTCTTTGGCTATTCATAGAATACTTTTGTTTAAACCATGACATCATCAATAAAATACTAGTACCCCAAACTCTGTTTACCTAAGGATTATGCTGACATCAGTCCAGAAACCCAAAGACTGCCTTTCAACTTGACCAAAATAAACTGTGCTTGTATTCATGTAGATGTAGAACCAGTCTACAGGTCTGGTGGTGATATATGTGCTGATCTCATATGGCGAGAATATAGTATTGAATTATCCCTATATCCCTATATACCTGAATGTTATTGGAGTGTATGACTGGTGACATATCACCAAAACCTCCACCAAAACTCACCAAAATCTCTGGGTTTGCTGTGTTCACATGAAAATAACTGTATCCCAAACTAGCAACTGGAAGATGTAGCAACTAGAAGATGTGGTCCAAACTTTTCTTTTCATTTTTTGTTTTGACAAATATGTTTGGTTTTCATATTTATAAAGACTTTATTGTAGCCTGCTTAGTTCACTTTGATTACTTTCCATTCCTAACCTAGCTCAGATACCTTTATCATCTTTCAGGTCTGAAAAATTACTACAAAACAATCTGTCTCTTGTATAATCACAACATAAAGTATATTTTTATGCTTAATATAAGGAAATTATGCGTTGAAAGGTAAAGCAACATATAATTAATAGCAAACCTGGCTAATGATAGCTAAAATACATCAAAGCATCCTCCAGCTCATTGGCTAGTATACATGCTTTTGGCAAACTACTAACTTCCAAGCAAATGAAGTTCTTTTCTAACTAGGGATCTCTTTAAGTTTTATAGGGAGACGCTGATTGAAGCTTTGATTCGTTAATAAAATGATAGATACATGTCATTAACTCATGCAGTTGATGCATAAGTTGGTGCATGATCTTTCTATAGTATTTTACTTTATGACTGCTGAACATGTGGTACTCCTATATGTGTTTAAATATGACCATTGTTATGGTAATTATGTTTATGTCATATATTTGGGACTTAGGTTAGGGGCTAATGTAACAAAAGGAGGCCCTTTTGGGGAGTTACCTTGGCTGTTGATTTCATAGATTCTGTTTTCATCAGTTTCTTTTACTCATCTGTCAGAAGCCAAATCACACACACACACACAGAATCACAGAATGGTTTGGGTTGGAAGGGACCTTAAAGATCATCTAGTTCCGACCCCCCTGCCATGGGCAGGGACACCTCCCACCAGACCAGGCTGCTCAAAGCCTCATCCAGCCTGGCCTCGAACATATCCAGGGATGCAGCTTAGATGCTTTGCATGTAAATTTTATGGATCTGGGGATGTTTATGGCCAAAAAACGTTGCAACGACTACTCTTTCTGCATAGTACGTTACATTGACTTCAGTGAAGGGAATCGCTAGGGTCTGTGACCTAAGTAAGTTCTACCAAATGAAGTTATATGGAGCTGAATTACAGCTTATCCAGCCTAGAATTAGATTGGGGTCTTCAAAGAAATCACAGGGAGTTTGCTATGACAAAAAGTCTGCTCATCTTCCTACTTACAAAACCTTCACTATTCAGTTGACTTTGTAGAACTGAATCTGCATGAGAAAATTATATCGAGAAAGTTATGGACTGGACTGCATCCAGTTCTGGAGCCCCTACTACAAGAGAGATATGGACATGCTGGAATGTGTCCAGAGAAGGGCAACAAGGATGATCAGAGGGCTGGAGCACCTCTCCTATGAGGACAGACTGAGAGAGTTGGGGTTGTTCAGTCTGGAGAAAAGAAGGCTCCGAGGAGACCTTATAGTGGCCTACCAGTATCCTAAGGGGGCCTACAAGAAAGCTGGTGAGGGACCTTTTAGGGTATCGGGTAATGGTAGGACTAGAGGGAGTGGATTAAAACTAGAGATGGGACGATTCAGACTGGACGTTAGGAAGAAGCTCTTCACCACGAGGGTGGTGAGACACTGGAACAGGTTGCCTAGAGAAGCTGCGGATGCCCCATCCCTGGAAGTTTTTAAGGCCCGGCTGGACGGGGCTCTGAGCGACCTGGTCTAGTGGGAGGTGTCCCTGCCCATGGCAGGGGGGTTGGAACTAGATGATCTTTAAGATCCCTTCCAACCCTAACAATTCTATGATTCTATGAAAGTAATTACTGGCAAAGCTATATATAGGCTTTGAGAAAGACCTTGCACAGGTCTTCATTTGTTTATAAAGTTCTCTCCTGATCCCTGTCTGTGTTGTGGTTAATTGCTAAGTGAGTCATCAGGATGAAGCTGCCATTTTTTGTCCTATTATCAAATGCTTTGAAGATGGCTGTGCCATCCCCTCTAACTCACTGGGTCTTTCTAGTATATTGATTGTTTATCTCATGTGGATTCAATGACATCATGCTTCCTTGCCCTTGAGGGTTGGGCCTAAACTGAGCACAGCAGAATTACAGGGCTTCAAGAAGCCCTCTGTTCAAAGTGTCCTCACAGCTGTGAGTCAACTTTCCTTCATTGATGCTGTATTTTCATAGCATTGTTCAGCTCTGATGATGAGAAGCCAGTTGCACAATTAAGATAGATGCAGTCTTGTTTCCCTGCTTACTAATCTCAAGAAGCTGTTGTGCTTTATGTTTCATCTAACAAGAAGTGTAAGGTGGAGCTTTAAGATGAGAACGTGTTCAGACCCATTTTCTGATGGAGTTCTTTCAGACGGCTCTGAAATCATATATGGCCATCATCCATCATTAATAGCTCGTTTAACTATTATAGTAACTCAGTTCTTCAGCTGAGTAGTGTTTCGGTTACGTGCTTATACTGAAGCACAGATGGAAAGAGAGAGAAAAAAAAATTCTAGTTCAAAATGAAGAAAATTCACAATCTCATATTCCATGTATTTGAAACTCTACACAGTATTCATATCTTCTGCTCAGAAAATACTCTCATCTCCCTGATTATAGTTTTTTCTCTGTATTCTGTATGTCCCTTGTTCATCACTATCATTATGCATTACTATATCCTCATTTTTACACCTACTCAATCAGAAGCACTTAGTTCTGCATTTGTGATCAGCTATCTCCTACTGCCCTGTAAGTGTTGCAGTAAAAGATCTTTCTGAAGTTATGGCAACATGTCATAAGAATTCTTTATTTTTCTCTGACTCAGAAAAAATGCAAATAAATAGAAATAAGAATTACTTGCAGTCTGACTTCACTCTAAACACACTTCCTTCACTTGGAAAGTATTACAGCAACTGATTTCTTTGCAGATCTTCTGAACATATTCCTATTGCTTCTGAAAAAAAAGGCAAATCTTGGTGCCTTTGAAAAGTAAAGCAATCACTTGTCATTTGCACAGGTCTAAATCTAGAGTCATAGGTAGACACTGATTTTAGTTTTCCATCATACCCCAACCTGGAAACGGTAGTGTTTCAGGAGCTGATTCATGAGTAAATCAAACAGCCTGGCCCTACAGGCAGCAACATCCGTCGGAGAGGTAAGGCAGGGAACTTCACCTTGTTTGATAATAATCAATGTGCCCTTCTGAAAATAGTGTTGTCTAAACTTTTGATTTCTACAATGGTGAAATTAAGAATTGAAAATGAATTCTGTCTTTTGTGGTTGGTAAGAGGGTTGATACAGCGTGCCAGAGTGACAGATAGGAGCTCTAGATCTGCAGTAAGGAAATTAAAAAAGAAAGAGGGTACAGGACAGGTTATTAAAGACAGAACTTTGAACCTCAGTGTGTGGGACATGTCAGAGGCAGGGAGAAGAGAACAAGATGCAGGGCGGGGGAAAAGACACACTACAGAGATTTGGGATAATGCAGAAGCCCACGGCAGAGTCTGGAAGGGGAGCCATAATTTACCTGGTAGGAGAAGTGTTAGTTGGGAAAGGGGAAGAAGGAACTGCCGTGGCTTCCTATTGAGGGCATATGGGAAACTGATCCCTTCCCAAAACAACTCATAGTGACTTCCATAAGCTACCTTAGCTTCCACCTTCCCCTGCATAAATGGGACAGATGGTGTATGCTGTCTACCACAAGTGGTTTTTCTCATTGGGTTGGGTTGGGATTTTTTAGTACACTTTTTTTTAATACACTACTTCGTAAAAAAAAAAAACTAGCTAAAAATGGATGTGTCTGTTCATGTAAGATTTCAGAGCACCAACATCTGTTTTCTTTCTAAATCAGCACAAATGCAAAATTATGCTGACATTTTCCACATACAAGAATTTCAGTAAAATAAACTACTTTTTTTTGAAAATTAAAAGGGATTAAAAATTAAAAAAATCCAAGGAAGAAAATAGGCAGATAACCAGGTGACCAGGCCAAGAAACTGGCTGCCCACAGACTGAGCCAGGCCGTAACAAGAGCCTGCTTACTGTCAGAAGATTTCACAGAACTACTGTGTCTCACTAACTGTTTCAATCCCAATAAATTAATGTTTTCTGACAGTAAACTGGGCCACTGGCAAATTTTCTCAATAAATTGAGAGTATGCACATGTGTGCAAGAGTGAGCTTGTATGTATTTCTGCAAAGGTGTCAGTTACTTATGTGCACTCCCACTGAATCCAGCTCTGCTGTCTTCCTGCCGGCTGGTGGGACATGTGGTACTGGATAAGCATCACTGGTAGTGATGATATAAAATAAACAATAGGTACATCAAATAAATAATCTGAATTGGATTAGCAGGGACCATATTTTCATAAACTCCATGAGCAGAGATACTTTCCTGCCCATCCTCCCCCTCTTGAATTCATGTCTTTTCCACAAATAGAGTTAAAAAATGTTCACTTGAGAAACAGATTGTGCCCACATACCCTCTCTGCAGCTGCTGCCAGGTGGCAGTTTTTAGTTGCATCAAAAGAGTTGTAGCCTGTGAGCTTTGTGAGTCCTTTCAATTTAGAAAGACTTCAATAAAGCAACTGAAAATTACATAAGGAGGCGCAAGAGACCTCCCCAGGAAACCAAGCGCCAAGTGTCTTCACTGAGAACAAGGTTTTTTTGGTTTTTGTTATGATGGTTACTCTGGTCGTTAGAGTCACTTACTCATTACTGCACAGAGGCAGTGCTAGCTACTCACTCGAGGACACTGTGGGATGTTGCCTCCACAGGCTGTAGAATCCCTTCCTTGAGCTTCCACCTGAGCTAGACCTGACTTTTTATAAATCGCTGCCTCCAACTATTCAACTATTCTTGTGCTAAGGGACTGAATTATCCAAATAAAAGGTACCACGCTGGGATTACAAATGCATACCTGCTACCCACTATGCCACAAGCTGGAGAGCATGATTATTAAGTATCAAAGACAGAGATTTTTATGGAGAAGAATGAGTCGTAGAAGCAATATATTCTTTTCTTTCTCACTAAATGAAAGAAGAAAGACGGTGTCAATTAAAATTAAAACATCCCTCCTTCTAAACAATAACATCCATAGGTGCTAGCCTGGTCAAAAATATCTTTCTGTATGTCCTCTCACTGTCAATGTGATAATACTGCAGTGGCAGAAGCCACCAAGTGTGACGCTTTATAATAAAGTTCATCTATTAAAGAGTGCTAAAAATTTGGAATATAAGACTGTGGTTATTTTCTGCTGTTCATTTACATAAATTTGGGATGTCTCCCACTTATTACTATTCTCATGATATTTTCTCCTTCCTGTATAAAAGTAATTTTCTTGTATGTGTATATTTATTATAAGTGGAATATTTCTTCTGTATCTGATAACCATTAAAACCAGTGTGCAACAATCCCTGATGGTTTGCTCAGGGTTTGCATATATACTTTTATCGTATCAGAGCAAGCGGAAATCCAGAAAAGGATTTCAAATTACAGATGCTGATAGGCAAGGTGCTGTAAAAGATGAAAATACCGATCTGAAATTATAAGACCTGTAGACTCACACCACGCTGAGGTTGTGCTAGCAGACCCATGGATGAATAGTTGTGATGCTAACCAATGCTTGTCACTGAACCTACATTTTGCACACTGTTCCTTTGCTTTAGCCTTTATTAAGATTATCTAACTTTTTAAGAAACCCTGGACCCATCTTAATTTCCTGCAAACCAGCTTGCTAGAGAAATGGTTTTTTCTTTCTGCCTTCAAACATCTACCCCCCCTCAAGGCTTCTAAATAGTTATATGCAACAACTTGCATTTTCAAGCCTACAGTGGACATTGAATCAATCCTGCATCTGCAACTGGTTTTCCACAGCAATGTATAGGCTGTTGCTGTCCCATTTGTTGATCTATAGCTGTAGAGAGCAGTGGTGTTTATGTCACACTTTCATTTTCTGAATATCAGTTCTAAAGCAGGCGGGTAAAGATAGAAGGGTTTAAAAGTAGCCTGTCTCTGCATGTGCCTATATACAGTCACCACAACATTTGTAATGCCATTTTACAGGAGATGTAGAATAGATGGACTACAGAACAGCTATATAAACCAGGACATGTTGAAATGATCTAGGGGTCCTAGCAAAGTCATTTGACTGACTGCCCTGTATGCAAAGCATCTGACTCAGCAAGAGACAGCCTTCCCAAATTCCTTTCCCATTAAGAACGGGGTGTGGCAAGGGAAATCAAGGGAAATCGTGTGTGATTGCTTTGGTAAAAACATGCTAGCCATATGAGTTTGGGATGGCAGTATTTTTTGGGTGGCAAAGCAAATGAGTAAGTTATGTTGGTCATCCTGAATATGTATCAGTGTGGCTTTTGTACCACATCACACAGGCACTTCCGTATTGCTCCAAATGCAGTGAGAAACCCAGGCCATTATTATTTTTTTTTGAAACAAACAATTTTAAAATTCTTTGTTAGCACAGATTTTCCTCATTAAAAAAAAATAAATTGTTTCACGAGATACATAGAAGAGAAAAAGTTACTTTGAACGTAATATAGGCTTTTTAGACAAAACAGTGTGTTCTCAGTAAGATCCAGTAAGATACAGATATTATAAGATTACCCATTAGTAGAACATCCCTTCCATATTTCTCCTGCTAGTTTGTCAAGCTAGCGATAAAGAAAATGTCATTTTTGTTAGTGATGATGATGTGAGAAAGGAAGAACCAAAACTTGTTTCTAAAGTGTAACATTAGCGTATGTAGACTAACAATTATAGGGGGAAAGTAATTTTGAACAATTTTTTACAAAATATGTAGTGTAGGAGTTCCTGAGAAGAAATAAAAAGGGGAGTTCACAATGCCACTGTCCATCCTTTCACAAATTAGGTGCTGCTGTTGAGCAAGAGCACTCAGATAGATAGCGCTATTTTTCAGACACAGTGGAGCTCTTCACAAGAAGTCAAGTTCTTCGGCGTAGGAGGAACAGTGCACGCTCGTGTCAGTCCCCGGCAGAGGAGCATACGCTCACAAGCCATGAGAACCACCTTCTTCATTCAAAAAGTGTAATGCATGTCTCCCCCCTTGCCTTTGTAAGCACATACGTTTGGGGAAGACAATTTTTTTGTTGGGAATGGTGGACCAGAACCCAGCGTGCTTCTGGAGGTGATTCAGGGGTTAAGGAAGATAACAGAACCTGATTCATCCTTTGAAAAGTGTCAGGTTTTGAACTTTGAAAATATCTGTCCTGATTTCTTACATTGTCTTAGTGATGATCTACTTGAATTAAGTATTCTTGTTTGATTCATGATTGCAGTCTTCCTTGTTTCTTCCACATACCTTTTAATTTTTCCCATCTTCAGTGCAGTTTTTTGCATATGGAGTTCACGATGGGAGCTCCATGTGTGGAATAGCTGCAAAGTGGGAGCCAAGAATGGGAGCCATACTTAATATTCTTTTGCTTTTGAAAACCTTTCAGCCTTAAGAAGTAGAGAATGTGGCTTTCCCCCCACTTCCCCCCATTTTGTTTTAATTGGTCTTTTAATAATGCTTAAGGGCGAGAGGAGGGCAGACTCCTTCCTATTCTGATGATAGGGATAAAGGTGCACAGTTTGCACAGAAGTTGTGTGTATGGGAGGACTAATGACCCTGAGGAGCAATGGGCTACGTGAAGACCAAGGCAAACAGTTCCTGCATGGTCAGACAGCAGGAGAAGCCAGTTTCTTGGAAACTGGGAAAGTTGGGACCCACTGCCCGCACTTACGAGTGTTCCTGAGACCCAACAAAGCCCAGGCTTGGTCTATGCACATACATTCACTGTTGTCCTTAAAATCTTCTAGATTTTTTAGCAAAAATCTCCTTTCTCACCAAGACACTGGAAGAAAATAAAAAGCCTCTTGCTAGTGAAGTCTGATTATTCTATAGGAGTGAGTCATAGAATCATAGAATTGCTGAGGTTGGAAGGGACCTTTAAGATCATCGAGTCCAACCTTTACCCTGACAAAAGCCACTTCTAAACCATGTCCCTAAGTGCCCCATCTACCCTTTTTTTAAACACCTCCAGGGATGGTGAATCCACCACCTCCCTGGGCAGCCTATTCCAATGTTTAATAACCCTTTCAGTGAAAAAACGTTTCCTAATATCCAATCTAAACCTCCCCTGACATAACTTGAACCCGTTTCCTCTCGTCCTATCACTTGTCACCAGGGAGAAGAGGTCAGCCCCCATCTCTCTACAACCTCCTTTCAGGTAGTTGTAGAGGGTGATAAGGTCTCCCCTCAGCCTCCTCTTCTCCAGGCTAAACAACCCCAGCTCCTTCAGTCGTTCTTCATAAGGTTTATCAAGGTTCATCAGTCCTGAAGACAACATGTGACACTGACTGTACTACTCTAGGTTTTTTTCCCAGCAGCCCTTACTCCAGCTAAGCTCTGATGTTGGCCCTGTGATAAAACTTGGTAGGAGATGTTACCTCTGCAGTACTAAAGCTGTTTCTCCACCAGCCTCTGCTCAGTACTTAGTTTAAGCCATTTCACTGTGGCCTAATCGATTACTACAAAGTTGGAGGACATGACACCCATAAGACCAGACAGATCCTGTTTCACAGCTGTAGATTACATATTCACAGGATAATAGAGCAGCTTAATTAACCTTTTGGAAACTACTGCAAATTAGGTGTCTGACCATTTTACCTCTGCAGGCAGCTAAACTGCAAATCCGCTATATTGTGATTATTTTTGCAAATGCCCCTAATGGGCAACATTCACCTTCAACATACAGGAGTACAGAGAGGGAGAGTAAACAGCGATCCTTCTCTAACAGTTGCTCCACGATCCATCTTCTGCTCCCCCTTGTCATTTGAGTGTCTGCTTTGCTGACACTGCTGGACTTGGAAAATTTCAGTATCCAGTTAGCCAAAGAAAAGCTGACAAATATTTCCTGAGGATGTTATGATCATTTGCCATCTAAATGCCAAATAACAGGGACAATACAGACCTTTAATGTTTCCTAACGAAATCTTAAATTGTGAATGGAAATGGAGTCTGACTCCTCCTCCTTCAGAGTTGTGCCTATGTTCATTATTTCATTGGTCCTCGGGAACTCTAAACTGCATTTCTCTTTGTGGTGGGTTGACCCTGGATGGAAGCCAGGTGCCCACCAAGCTGCTCTAATCACTCCCTTCCTCAGCTGGACAGGGGAGAGAAAATAAATGAAATACTCATAGGTTGAGATAAGGACAGGGAGAGATCATTCACCAATTACCATCATGGGCAAAAGAGACTCAACTTAGGGAAACTAATTTAATTTATTAACAATTAACACCAGAGTAGGATAATGAGAAATAAGAATTAAATCTTAAAACACCCTCCCCCCACCCCTACCTTCTTCCCAGGCTCAACTTCACTCCCAGCTTCTCGAAGTCTTCCCCTGTAGCAGTGCAGGGGGAGTGGGGGTTATGGTCAGTTCATCACTTGTTTTCTCTGCCACTCCTTCCTCCTCACTCTCTTCCCCTGCTCCAGCATGGGGTCCCTCCCATGGCAGACAGTCCTCCGTGAACTTCTCCAACATGAGTCCTTACCATGGGCTGCGGTTCTTCACGAACTGCTCCAGTGTGAGTCCCCCATGGGGTCACTAGTCCTGCTAGCAAACCTGCTCCAGAGTGGGCTTCTCTCTCCACAGGTCATAGAATCATAGAATCATTTTAGTTGGAAGAGACCTTTAAGATCATCAAGTCCAACTGGTCCTGCCAGAAGCCTGCTCCAGTGCAGATCTCCACGGGTCCCAGCTCCTTAAGGTACATCCATCTGCTCTGGCATGGGGTTGTCCGTGCACTGCAGGTGGATATTAGCTCCACCCTGGACCTCCATGGGCTGCAGGAGGACAGCCTGCCTCACCATTGTCTTCACTATGGGCTGCAGGGGAATCTCTGCTCCAGTGCCTGAAGCGCCTTCTCTCCCTCCTTCTCCAATGACTTTGGTGTCTGCAGAGCTGTTGCTCTCACTCATGTCTCCCGGCTGCTGTGCCACAGGTTTTGTTTCCTCTTCTTAAATCCATTTTCACACAGGTGCTACCACAGCCCATGATGGGCTCGGCCTTGGCCAGCAGCGGGTCCGTCGTGGAGCCGACTGGCATTGGCTCTATCAGACACAGGGGAATCTTCTAGTAGCTTCTCACAAAAGCCACCCCTGTAGCCCCCCCGCTAGCAAAACCTTGCCATGCAAACCCAGTACACTCTTCATTTTAATCAAATTCCTTTCTGTCATCTTTCCAACACATATACATAAAAAAATGTATCTTCAGGTGAGGGGGCTGCCCAGCAGCTGCCATGACACCTTGCAGTATCCTCAGTTGCTAGGGAAGTAGCTGCAGAAATTAGAAAGTATTCGGTTATTTAAAATAATTAGAAATATTCTTAACTTTTCAAATAAAAACATATTTAGTAATAAAGTAATTGCAAAGCATAAAGCAAAAGGTTTGCATGGAGAAATATTCACTCCCTTGAAATGTTTTCCATTGGAATACTTCAAACACAGAGTTCCGCCGAAACAGACTTATTCCCCAAAACAACTCCCTTTCACCAGTCCATGTTTGTCACTGAGAATCCAACTTACCTGAAGTTTCTCCTTTGGTGTTAACTCTCTCCAACATCTTACTGCATTGACTGAAGGAGGACCAGCCCATTATCCCTGTTATGGTCTGGTCTCTGGTTATTTTGTCTAAATGCTACTTTAAAGGGTTTATAATTCCAGTGTCACTCTCTGACAGCTCATGCTACAACTTTCCAGGAGTCATGCAAAAATTTAATATATTAGCAGAGAGAACAGCTCCATCACATGCCAGATTTGGCTCCAGATGAGGGATAATACCAACTTCTGTACCACTCTGCCAAACTGCGTACTCCTGCTTTCCCTACACCTTTTCCTGGCAGTCCTAATTGCCTTTTCATGCCATTGGAAAAATCTCCCGTTCTTTTTAGTTTTTGTACGAAGTAAAAGTACGTTACATCAGTTTTAGCAAACAGATTTTTTTTTTGGTAAAGCAATAAAGAAGAATAAGTATATTTGGCAATCAATTAAGACAGCTAGAAGAAACCTATCAATTTTAGCCCTTTCATCTGGCTCTTGAGAAAAGAGATATGTCCAGATGACAAGCATGCTTAAGCTATCCTTTCTTCCTCATATAGAAACATAAGGTTTATAATATGTACTTGAAAAAAAAAAATCTAGTTACAGTCCTAGGCTAAATGTGTGCAGTGAATTAGCTCTGTCCTTTCAGAAGCTTTAATTTGTATGTCTGTTTTCTGGACAATTTCCTAAGTCAGCTAAGAAAATGTTCCAGATTCTGCTTGTGTGAATGCACATACAAGTAAATGCCTCTTGGATCATGAAATTACTCCTGTATGCCAAACATACTGCTGTTAGAAGCCTCACCCTTGATTCCGATCTCACACCACTGTTACACCAACCCAACTGAGGGATCAGAAACACGAACAAGAAATTAGAAATTCCTTGTCTTTTGACAGTAAGTAGCTTTTTTCAAATGAATTCCACAAGTCTCAATGGAAATTATCCTGATGGACAAGTTATTTATTGGCAAAACTGCATTATTTTATGGCCCTGATCCAGCAGAGGACTTAAGCATGTGCTTATTTTTTAGCATGAGAGTATTCTCGTTGGTTTCGGTACAGATTCACATATTTAAAGCTAAGCTGTGTTTAAGTGCTTTGCTGGATTGTGGCCTGTTCCTTCTGTCAATAACAGGAACTTAATGGAGATTATAGCTGCTATGGAGACATGATATAAGTTTAAACAACTGAAAAAGATCAGACTGCACAGGACTGTTGAGTTCTCTCAACCTTGTATATATTTTAGATCACAGTACACTGACTCTTCTTCTTAGAAATTGTAAGTACAATTTTCTTATTTCCTGAAATTTATGTCCTTCATTGTCACAAGTGTCCCAGATGGTCTTTTTATTCATAGGCACATCCAAACTGAACACGTGACCATTGTCATTGTGGAATAGCTGTTCCCTAGCTGGTCTTGTAACTGATGAGGACTGAAAGATTCAGAATGAGAACAACAGTTTTTATTTCGGTATCTCTTTATATAACAAAGTGAAGCTCTTCTAGCTTCTCGTTTATCTCCACCACTCAGGAGTACACCAGGTCTCCGATATACCTTTCAAGAAAAAGAATACTTCCTGAGGAGATTTTTTCTGTATGAGTTTCCTAGGACAGAGATTTAATAAATGAGCTTCTCAGCTGTCTTTCCTGCAGTGACTGGTGCTTTAAGCACTTAGGTTGAGATTTGCAGCCCGAGATTTGCAACTAGGAGCTGTGCTGTTGCGTGACTTTGTTCCTATGGTCATACTGTTATTTCCTTTGAAGAAGGGCTTGGAGGTTCACTGGTGAGCACTGGCAGATTACCATCATTATATTCTTTATTACAATGTGCTTTAAGATTATTAGAAAAGGCGACGCCAATTCACTTAGACTTCCTACTTCATCTTCCCTACATTACCTCCCAGGGACATTATGAATTGAAACTGTACAGTTCTATAAATGTCTATAAAGTTGTATAAATTACCAGATAATATTATCTGCCATAACTAAGCCGCTGAAAAGATACATTCTTTTAATGATCATATTCATGAAACCTCAGGAAGATCATTGGATTCATACACCAAGAAGTACTTTATAGGTAAGTAGGAAAATGCAGGTATCATTTCTGGTGACTCCAGTAAATTTCTAAAGTAATATTACACCCTATATACCAGATGGAGGATATACGAGCCCATGCAAAGTACCTCTGCAGCTCTGCTGTTCTGTTTCCTCTACTCTACTGCCAGACTATCTACGTGTAGCAATATATTTTATGGGGAAGACTTGCCCTGTAGTCACCTGAATGCTGTCATACTTCAAAATACAGCGCACTTTGAAATCATGTGCAACTGAGAGGCAGCTACAGATATATTATGTCTAATGAAAAAGTGTTCTGTGTCAGGCTTTTGAGGTATACAAGACTGTATACGCCTGAAAAATTAGGCCACTGTGTAGTCTGCCCAAACTGATGACTACTGAACATCTTGGGGTCAGATTTTTGTCACTGTGTCATCAACTCAGGTGATGAGATTTCAGGTCTGGACTGCAAAGCCATACCTGTGCTGCCGTGTTAGGCAAATATGGCGTTCATCTGTATGTTGCTGTGTTTAATGTGGGCACGTCACATAGCCCATGTTCTGCTGTGTCCTAGTTTCAGCTGGGAAAAAGTGAATTTTCTTTCTAGTGATTGCTGTGAAAGGAATGTCAACAATGCATACTGTTTTAATTGTTGCCAAGCAATGTTTATACTTTTCAAAGACTCTTTTCAGCTTCCCATAGAAGCTGAGAAGCAGTCTAGACAGAATAGAACGGCCAGTGGAATATTCCGTACCTAGATCTCATGTTCACTATACAAATGGGGGTTGGCCAAGCTGGGGAGGGAACTTGCAATCACTGCTCAGAACGGTGCCAATTCACCGGGTGGTGAGAGTGACTTGTGTCATTATTATTATTGTTACTATTGTTATTATTATTGTTATTTTCCCTTTCTGTTATTGTTTCTATTAAACCGTCTTGATCTCGACCCATGAGGTTTTTTCCATTTCTCCTTCCCCTTTTTTCCCTTTTCTCCCCACCCTTCTTGGGGGAAGGGGGAGAACTGTGCCAATGGCTACGTGGTCACAGATGCCGGCTGGGTTTAAACCATGACATGCTGCATTAAGATAAGCATAATCCATCCCCTGTTCTCTGCTCAAGAAGTCTTCTGGGTGTCTGAGCATGTGGGGCTGGAACTGTGAAAAGGCACTGGAGAATGGTTATATCCAAACTTGTTTTTGCTGTATTCTTATTGACAGTTTTGACAAGAAACTCATTTTGGCTTTTAATATGTCCCCATTTATAAGCTGAAAACATTGCTAAGCTAGTGTTTGGCAAAGTGAAAAATTAGTAGCAAATACCTGAGCCTAAGTTTACACTGAAGTGAAATGAACACCTTGAGTTCTTTAGGGAAAGGCCACCCCACCAGGCATCCAGGCCACTGGACAAACATTGGCCCCTGAGTTCTTTTTTAGTACTGAAAGCTATAATCATGCAAGATCTCTTTGTTGTCAACAAGGACAAAACAGAGATTCAGCGCTACTTTTTATAGACTTTTCAACTTGGCATGCTCCTGCTCCACAAATCAAACTGATGGTTTGATGAAAAATGTATTTTCAGTGTCTATAAATCTTATCTCACAAAGCTGTTGATAAAGGTACAATTTAGGGATGGAAAAGGAAACCTGGTAACTGAAATGTCCTTCTGACCTTCAATATTCAAATATCATATCTTTTTCATCATTCATATAAAACAATTCTTCTTTTGATGACATATAATGGATGGAATTAATTTAAAAATGCATACATTATAGATTATTTGTAAGAAAGTTAAAGCAATACAGCTGCATGCTGTATAGCTACCTATAGGGCTTAACAACAAAGCAGAGTTTAAAGTTACAATAACTGTAATCAGGTTTCATCATAACTTAATGGCACAGGTAAAATAGACAGAATAAACATCACAGTAACAGAACTTGTTAAAAAAGGCAGTGAGAAAATAGCTTAGCTACCTTTGTCTGTACTGAAAAAAAGAGAACCAAACTGTAAAATGCAGACCAAGAGTTACTATACTTACTTAAGAACATTTTTCTTATGCGGAGTATATTCCACTCAGGACAGGATCGAGTGAGAATAAATGGGTCGTGCAAAAAGCAGCAATAAGAAGAGCAAAAGGCAATGCAAAATATAATTTAGTTTTCTAGAAATGTTCATGGTATGTATAACTAGTAAAGGAATAGCAGTAATCTGCAAAAAGGGAATGAGAGTTTAAACTGCATATGCATATGATTCAGAAATAAATTTACTCACCTCTTAAGAAAAGAAACTTAACAAAGCAATGCTGAATTCTGAAAAGAAACATAGAAACAAACACAGATCTTAATAACATTCCATTCTATCCTTAATCTAGGAGCCACGATTTTCAAATGTATACAAATGTGATAAGATAATTCTTAAGCATCTTGCCAAAATTGTTTGGGGCAGTCATTGAATAAAGTCCAAGAGTGGAGAGGATTCATTCAAGACATCGCTGAATTCTCCTGTTGGGAGCATAATCTACATATATTTGATAAACCAATATAATGCACAAAGTACTTGAGGACTGATTTGTAGTAGTGTTAAAGATTAATAAATCCTAAAGATTTAATATGTTATTGTAAAATATTACAGATGCAAAAGAACCAGTAACTCCACATTCCACATTCATCCTACTGCCTGAAGATAGTTTAACTTTTTCCTCGTTTCTGTTTCGGTTTAGCTGATGACAAAAAACACAGAGACCTGGCTTATGAATAGTACTTTGCAATGATTGCACGCTGAAGCACTGCACCTTTCACAGAAAGCCGACACAAATTTTATACTGGTGTCTGAAGGCTTTGTGGGAATATTAGCTTTTCAGGTTCTTGGCAGGGCTGGGCTGTGAGGTTTTCTGGTGAAGAAACCAGAAGAAACTAAAAAACATTTTGTTTCCTTGGGTGCTTTTTCCACCATCTTGATGCTTTCATATACACGCTAGGAGACACTGGTAAAATTGGTAAGATGCTTTTAATAAACATGGTTTCCATCGTTGTTAGTCTTGGTCAGCCAACCATACCCTTCTACTCCTTGATGCAGAGGAATTTCTCCAAACTCCACCCTATGTTGAAGTGCTGTTAAACATGAGGTAGCAGATACTGACTTTTTGAATTCTTGTCTTAGTGATAAATGGCACGGGATATAGTCTAAATGACAGACTTTTAAGGTAACTGGTCTGTGATATAAATTATCTCTTCCCCTCTTCAGAATGAAACAAGATAGTTACTTAGTATAGTAAGGTGATTCAGTTTTCCTTAAGAATATGTGACCAAATAATTGGTTGAAAATTTCTGGATTTTTCTAGTTTTGTTTTTTTGCGTTGTGTTAAATGCCCAAACATAACTTCAAAAAATCGTAATAGTCATTCCCCATACTTTTTCATAATATAGTCCTCTCTACATCCTCCAGGCAAAATATGTTGCAATTGTGTTTGAGTATTCCTTGAGCCGTATACAAAAAATAATTTCTGGAATAACAGAATATACAAGAAAGAAGATTGTTAGGAATAAATAGCAATACTATAGCCTTAGAACTCAGAGACTGGTAGGCTTAATCTCACTGATCTTTATATGTCTAGAGTCTAGAGGTTTGTGTCTGAGCTAGCTTTCTAGACTCCCCTTATAGTCAATGGCAAGAACTGGGCATTCGAGTTAACTCACCATGAAAGTAATATTCAAAATAGGCCAGAAGAACTGTGCCTAGAACCGTTACTTTTCTTTGTTGACTGGATTCAATAATGTGAGAAACAAGTTCCGGTCCGAATGAAATAGGCTCCTCTGTGAAGCACATTTTTATTCACATTCTTGCAAGAGCGGGTGACCTAGCAAGTAGGCACACTTTCAGTTCTTGAAACACACCTTTTTATTTCCTAATCCCGGCTGAATTTTTCCCTCCCCTGTTTCCCATTGGTTAGGTACTCCAGGGTTCAATCTGTCTGAGGCGCCTAAAATTCTTCCCGCATGTCCTGCCTCTGTTTACTTCTCTTTATGCTACACCTAAAGGGATTATCTGACTAGTTTATTTCTTTCCTTTTTGGTAAAAATTTGCTCAATGTCATTAGCGCTGGTTAAATGTTTGACTACCCTTCTAGACGCTAATCCAGTATGAATCAGTTTGTCCTTTTGTCTGTGTGATAAGAGATGTTCTACAAGCCTTTGCTGGAGCCTCTTTGTCTTAGTCATTCCCTTATCATGTCACCTCTGATGGAAACAGCTTTTCTCCTCTGCAAAAGCAATACCTGCCTTTCTTACAACTAAGACTTTGTAAAAGAAGACTGGGTATTAGATCAAACTTATGTCTCTGTTTTTCATCGAATGAATTCCACCCCCATCGTCTCTTTAAGTTCATGATTAAGGCAACTTGTAATCATAGACATTAATATTCAAATATTTGATATTTTTTATTCTTAGAACATTTATGGTACAACTTTTGTTTGCTAATCCTCCTAATTTGTCTCTGTTGCTGGGAGATACTTGGATATATTGTTTGTAGGGTATCTCAAAGGCTTTTCATCCTGAATTTTGCATATATTGCTTCTGGGCAGATGCTATGTTGTCAGGATATGTTTTCTCTCTTTTTGTTCTCTTGACTGTGGGAACACATGAAGGAGAAGAGAGGAACTGCATGTAGAGAGCATGCCCTCTGAATGGATAGCCATGAGTCGGATGTGTTTCGTGCAGTCTGCTGTGTATTTTATGATAACCTTATGACAGGAAAACAATTCCTCATGTATATACAATTCAATTATAGTAATTCTATGTTTGAACAATTCCTTTCAACCTAGTGGATATGGGGGTAGTTTACACTTGAATAGCCTATGTGAACAAGGAATGGCAAATGATTGAGTGTAATTCAAGCATACTTAAATGTCTAAAGAGCATTTCATCCTACTGTGCTCACACACAGGATAAACAGAAACAAAAAAACGCACAGTGCTTAGGCGAAACCTTTCCAGATCACCTTTCTTTTTTTCTTATTCAGGAACTCATTTAAAAATGCATCTCTTCTCCTAGTTGCGCCTGGAGGGGATGGAGAGGAGAGAAAGGAAGTGATTCTGGCAAAAATGCTGGTCTCAAAAAAAAGAAAAGACAACATAAAAAAGTGTTGCTCATTATAAATCACTATATTGAGTATCATACAGCCTCTTTGCTTTAGATATCAAAGCAGCAGCACCTGCAGTGTGCTGTGACAGCCCGAGCAAGTAGGGAAATGTCAGTCTGTACCACGAGTTCAAGAGTCAACTAGACGGTTGGCTTAAGCATACGTAAGGGGCCTGTACCAGCTATTCGCTGTCTTGGTTGTAGCCTCAGCATAGCCTGGTCTCAGAATAACCACACTGTTCCTATAAGATGCAAAACCAAGAACTGGGATCGTGGGCTAGAGTAGGTTCATCTCTTGAGTAAGAACTTTGACATGAGCTTACAGCATGTAGTTTCCTTAAATTTTTTCTTCCCAGCTATGCTGTGCTTTTGAGGAGAGGCTTGCACCTGTGATGAACTGACTGTATGGGAACACCCTCACTCTCTCCGAAGTCCTAATTCTAATGACATAGAATAACATTGGCAAAAATGTGGAAGATGAGAGACATGGGCTTGCCTAACTGGAGTGTTGTTGCTGTGTTTCTATTCCCTGTTAGGAGTTTGTTGCAATCTCTAGATTCCTGAATATCTTAGCAAAGCTGTTTTTGAGCAGTAATATCAAAAACAAGTGGTGATAATATTATATTCTACTTTTTCCAGAGGTGCAAAAAGGAGATAATATTATATTCTACATTTTCCAGAGGTGCAAAAGACTCTTTTTCTCAACTTTACGGGTAAGTGGTGATACTAGTATAAATTCAGAAATATACTTGCGTAACAATTTCACGCCATCAAAGAGCATATGACCTTGCTGAGGTTCAGAAAGTCATTAAAAAGAAGGACTGTCTTAGGGTTTGTGGATTTGGTTGAAGATAGCCAAAGCTGACATTAATCATTTGAGTTTTCAAGTTACATCTACAAGGACATAGGACCCACAAGAGTACTACCATCTCTTCTCTCTGCAGTCAGCTGCTCCAAAACCCATTCATTATTCCTTTACGATATGAATCTAAATGCTGCTGTTCTGTGTGCATAAAAACAACTGCATGAGGAGTTTCCAAATCTATCCTGCCATTTTTGTCAGCCCTGTGCACAAATATATTCGGGCTGCTAAAACGCCTTCCGCTCCTCTCTCTGGAGAGAGTGAATTGCTGCTTCCATTATTAGCTCTGAGAAAAACGTGAAAACTACAGCTAGGCCTGAATGCAGCATCATGTTCACTCACAGGATTGAGCGGCCATGCTCATATTACACCCCCCTGAGCCCTTCATGTTGGCTGCCTATAAACTAGAGGATTTATTTTAAGCAGTCCCTGCTGGTTTTCAAAGCTCTTAATGCTGAGGGACCTGGTTTTTGCAAGACTTCCTTCTTGAGCCTCCTCCCAGTGCATATCCACGAGCTGACACCACATACTTCTGAGCTGCGCCACTTAGACTCGCTTCAACATTAGCATGAGCTTTACCTCCTGCTGGGATAGCTCGGAGAGCATGCATTTCACTTCTCCAGACTCTCCGTCTTATCCCATGTGATCAATAGTTGTCTCCATTTGCAGTTGTCCAGTTAATGCATCTCACTATGAAATTAGATCCCCTAGAAGGAATCGCAGGCTGGGTATCTCGAACCCTGAGACACTTTAAATGGGTACTTAATTTTGGAAGTTTAGCAGAGGATCATATTTTATAGTTTATAACAGCACTGTTTCTTTCATGCTGTATGACAACAAAAAGGTATGTGCATATATATATATATATATATATGTAAGCACCAAAAATACCACAGGGGGTCTTTCAAGAGAGAAAATACTAGTCTCAAATTTCCTATCACTGGTAATGAGAGAAAAAACCCGACCCTGAACTCTCTTCAAAAGCTGCTATATGGAGAAGAGTAATTTTTGGATAATAAACCTGTAGAAGCGTTTGCTTTTACAGTTCACAAACTGTGATTTACTCAGAAGAGGCATACCTGAAGGAGAGTGCCCAGAAAGCTCTGCAGACCTTACAGGCTGGTACACAGTGGGCTTCTCATGGGTTTACAACAACTGCACACTGTAAAACTTGATAAACACTTGCAGCCAAGCCATAGACTTGCTGAGTAGATGGACATGCGTGTGGAATTGTGCTGCAACTAAAATCCAGAAATACGTGGTACTTTCCAAATCGGTACATATTAGCACAACTGCTGAAGGGTGGAAGTCCCTCCTGTTTTCTCTCTCCCTATTTCTGCTCACAGCCCTTACCTGTGAAAGCCTAAGGAAGTGTCACTGTGGCGTTACTTTATTTGTATGCTGATAGTCCCAAGCTTTGGGCTCTGGTCTTCTTTTTACCACAGCTTTCATTTCCACAGGTCGGTGGATTTGGCCTCAGGGACAGTTACCCATGAGGAGCGCACATCTCACTGTCACATCCAAATCGCAGTCCATTAACAAAGCTCTCACACCATTGCTAACTTCTGCTGTCCCTGACTGCTGCACACAATGCTCGCTCCATGCCTGTTTCAAAGTCCAAATGAAATTTGCCGTTGAATTTAGTGGGAACAGAATCAGGCTCCTAAGCCTTTTAACCCATAGTCCGTCTGGGCTGTGCTGAAGCCGCCTGCATTCAAACAGCCTGGCAGCGCTCCATCCTAGGATCCCTGAAGCTTAAGATCACTTCATTTTTCCTCTCTTTGTGGATCAGAAGTAATTGTTTTTGAATGTGTTTTTAGTAGGAAACTTTCCATAATATATTTTAAATTTATATACATCTATATATTCTTCTGCTGTATTTCCTTATACTGTAATACTCCTGAGGAAGCTTTCCAGTCCAAATTTCCTTTGGCTCTTCTTCTTTGTCATTTTTTCCTTTTTTCCCATTTCTCTAGCTTGTTCCCTTCACCTCCCCTGCCTCCCCCCCCCACCCCAACTCGGTGCAAGATGTTTAAAAAGGGTGTTTTGTTTTGTTTTGTTTTTTAGCAAGAAAAAACCACCCCTGCTTACTTTCTCAGTCCTTGACTGAGCTCAGCAACTAAAAGTCTGCTCAGCACACAAAAAAGTGCACTGAGATAAGTTTTGGAGAACTCACTTCGGATGGCCTCAAAGCAAAGAATAAGTAAAGATGTGCCAGGATTGGATTACCCACTGCTACATCTACCCACAGACTACACAGACAAAAAGGCCTTCTTGTGCTTGCGGGTCACCGTATTAACTCACAAGGTTCACTCAGCAAACACGTGTCCTTCTCAAAAGCTGCCCTTTTCTCAAAGCTGTGGTTTCTCTATCTGTGGTTTTGAGCAAAGTAAGCAGAGCTCTCCGCCAGCATTTCAGGCTACCCATCACACTAAGACATCTTGTCAGAATCCAGCCATCTCCGTGGAGCTGGAGGGTGCCTCGCTGAATTTCACAGAAGGAGGTACTTTCTCTCTCTTCTTTTTTATTTTTTTTTTTTTTTAATGTATTTTTACCCAAACTATAGATCACACCCCTGCTAGTGAGTTGGGACAAAACTTTCCTAGTTACTGTGTTTCTTTTTGCAAAGGGGAAAGGATTCTAAATGGTACCCCCTGCCAGGTCTCCTACTTACAGCTCTGTCCATAAGCCAGGAGTAGTACAATATCTGCCGCTAATCCAGAAGCAATATGCTGCAGTCATTAAGGTAGTTACTTACTACTGCGCTGGTGAATGCACAAAAAAGAACAGAAAGGAAATTTGGCAGGGCAGATGGTGGATAATGATAGTGACAGTGAACAAAAATACTGTCGAGTATTGTGTCTGTTGGGGAGCCCGTTCCCCAATGTAAATATAAAGTAAACATGACATAGGTATTAGGTAATTTTACAATCTACTGTTTTTGGCAGCTAGTTTGGCACTGGGCATTGTGTCTATTTTGGGGATCAGCTGTATGGTCCCAGATTGCCATTTTTCCTCTGCCTTTCTTTCTCTTAAATTTCCTACAGTATATTATCACTTCATTTTAGTTTCACTTATTTCCTCTGACAGCAGAGCAGGCCAGGCACTGACTGCAGAGCCACTTCCTCCCTAAAACTCAATCTGTCTGAATGCTGCAAAAACTTTTCAAATGAAATGCTTTATTAAAACACATACATATTCATCAGCTCACCTTCTCAAACGTGGTTTTCCCCTGGGTGCTGCATACACTAAGGATGCCTGCTCTGCTCCAAGGCGGAAGATCTTTCTCTCTTAAGGGGTACCCTGCCTGGCACACAAGACATAGCTGCGACACTTGAAAGTGCAGTTTGGCTTTCAAAAAGAGCTGAATACAGGCCTTTTTTGTGTATTTTTAGGAACTTCCATTTGTTTTTCTCTCCTCCTTTCCAGCCCGATTTGCTACATGTGCTTTTCTGACAGATATCAGTGGAGTTTTTGAATTAGATTAGGTAGTATGGCCAAATGGAATTAACTTGCCATCAAAGGTTATCTGCTTTCCTTGTCTTTCATGCATTTCACTTTCTTTCCCTCCTTTTTAGTGCAAACTTTCTAAAGCCTTTTAAAGCTAAAAGGATTAATCTCAGGAACAAGCTCTACTGAAGGTTTATACACCCACCGTTCAGGGAATGTCTGCTTGCAACAAATTTTTTCAAGCTATTTTACACATCCCTAATTACAGGCTATTAGGGATCAAATTAACTAGGTCAATTAATGAATCCCAGAACTTAGGTATAATGCATTCATATATGGGGGTAGTAGCTGGGATTAATGAAGTGATTGTGCACTAAAAGCATCAGCAATTAGTATTTTATTTGGAGGCTGGGGGCTGAGAGGAGATTTCGGAAAAGCCAAGTAGTTCTGCTGCTAGCCTGATGATTTAAAACAGAGGTGTTTGCACATAAAACTTAATGATTCTCTCACAAAAGGTAACAGGATGTGTCAGCTTTTCTCTGAATTTGCATAGATATGTATATTTATATGTGCCTGCGTGTGCATAGTCATTCTGCTCAATGGAAAATCCAAACCTTTTAGAATGCTTTAGCTGATTGTTGTGATTTTTTTAATAATTGAGGTGATTGTTGTGATTTTTTTAACAATCGAGGAATAGTTTTAATTTCAATAATTAAAGGAAATTTAAAGAGTGAACAGTGTAGTGTCCTCATTGCTTCTCAGCCCATGAGCAAACTCCATACATCAATGCCTGAATTATTTTCAGATGATTCAGTTTACTCCTAGACTCAGATTGTAAAGCAGAAGCGTAGCAGTGGAGGCCTTATGCAGCAGAAATGATCCATGGCCTCACGGGGCACATTAGGCCACCTAAGTTCATAGGTCTGGCTTGGACACCTCGCTGAGCTATTCATCAGCAACCCACGTTGGGCAGAATAACCATTTCCTCTGCGTTTCCTCTGATGTATGGGGTGACTCTGAAGGCTGATGTGAGGGCAACAAGAGATTAGCAAATACTTTCTTGTGAATCTTCTGCGATCATCAAACCCACCCAGGTCTGGACAGAAAAATGCCAGCCGTCTTTGGCTTCCTATAATATTTTTGGTGGCAAGGATTTAGACCTAGATAGTTTGGTAAACCAGACTCCCTCTTCTTGGAAATGGAGTGGAAATGGGCATTTCATCACTACACAACAAGCTTCTCTAATGCATGCCAATTTTTTTCTAGCCTGATATTTGTTTTTAAATGCTTTCTTTTGAGAGCGACTTCATAGGATCAACATTTTCCTTGATATTTATTAATTGGAAATCATTTTCTTAAGAAATAGTAACTTTACGAAATTTTAATAACAGCTATTTCTTACAGCTATTGTTCCTTGAAACTAGATTCGTACTGATGTATGGCGAAATGAAATATGTTGTCTCGGGTTTGGAGTTGATCCATATGCCAAGAATACATATTAGTTTTATTTAGGTTATTTAAACCTTTACTTCAGTGTTTCGTGACTGAATGTTTAACTATGCATTTTTCATAGTTTTCTTATTTTTTCTTCCCCTGAAATTCCCTAAGCCGCTTAGACAGGGGATGGAGGAAATGAATAAATATCACAAAACTGATTGCCTATAAAACACCACTGGATTACTGATTCACACGTACCATAATTGTTCCTTCAAAACAGCACATAAAGCTAGTAATCCTTCAGGGTGCTCCTTCCTCATTTTGCAGCTGATGAAAGACTCATGCTCACCAGTTGCCACCCTACAGAATTCCTAAGAATGCATCTGAATTTAGACCACGGATAGACATCCGGACTTCAATGTTTTCACTTCCACATCCATACAACTTTTGTGCAGCCCAGATTGCTTTGCAAAGGTGGGTAAATATTCCTGGTTCGGTCATGGATAAATCAGTGACTGGAATTAGTCTTACCAAGCACAAAGATTTGACAGGAACTGTAAGCGATGTTTTTTAAAGTCAAAAAATCACATCTGACAACACCAGATGTTATAGCTCTATTTCCAGCTATATCAGAAAGAACTTTTTTAATAATTTCCAAACTGTCAAATTGTTCCATTTTCTCTGTCTCATTGTTTCAGTGATTCTTTCTTATTTGTCCTTGTAGCTAGAAAAGGGGCAACTTAAAAGAGAAGGGAGAGAAACCGAACGGGAAAAATATAAAGTCTATAGAGCACAAAGGAAATGGACAACAGCGGTGATAAGAAGGAAAACAATTCTTTCTCAGTTCCTTCCTATTCCTGAGGAAGATAGCCTTCACTTCTGAAGGGCCGGCCAGTTATCGCCGCCGCTGCACTCGGCAAGTGCTTCAGCTGTGGAGAGACAGGTGACTTTAGAGACTCTGCAAGATTTTTACCCTCTACTTCACTGAATTTATCTACTTCGCTTTTCATACTGGGATTTCTTCACCTCACCATGCTCATCTCTCTTTGGCCAGAGCATAGTGGTTTCCTGAGGCTGCTGAGTGAGATGGCCAGGTCAGCTCTCCATGCCTGCCTCCCACTATTTCTGTCACTGATGGACCTCACCGCCACACCTCTTGTCCCTTTTTGCACTTTCAGCCAGTTTGATTTTGTGGCTGGAATTTTCTCTTTCCATTGCCCAATGCCATTTTCCCCAGTCTGGCACCCCTCTGGCCTTCCCCTGACACATATTGGAAAATAAGGACCAAAAACAAGGTCCTGGAAAATAAGGACCAAAATCCTGCAAAAAAAAAAAAAAGGAAGTGCAGCTCCAAAATAGATGACAACTGATTATGTGCACATGGTACCATTGACTACTTATTTGTAGTTCGAGAATGCTATGTCTTCCAACGGCTTGTAAGTATCATATTAAAAAAAAAAAAAAAGACATTAGAATTACTCAACACAGAGTAAATTAAGAATAAACAGTTTTTACTTTATAAAAACTGTCTCCTTTTGTGTTATTTTGGTTTTTTTGGAGGTTTTTTTGTTTGTTTTAGTTTTGGTTATGTTTTTTAGGTTTATATACAAAGTTTTCACCACTATTGAAAGTCTTTTGAGGAAATACCACAAAAGTTTTTTTCTGATAATCATATTTGCTAACTTCTACAATTTGTTTGTAATTGTAAGCCTGCAGAAATTGATGGAAGGTAAAATTCCAAGTACGGTATAGAAATGAGACTGAATAGGTGAGTGAGAACAGAGAATACTGAAATTTTAGAATGATCCATTTAAACCATGAAATACAGAATATGTTACCCTAGAGATGGTAAAATCTATTGACATAAATTTCAAGGAAGACAAAGTTTAGGTTTTTCCATGTTATAATAGTTTCCAGGCTATTTCCTTTTAAAATTGCGGGTTACATCTCTGACAAAAAGTTATACACAGAAGCCTAACTATAATGCAGCATTATGTCAGTAAATTATACTAATACAGTATAAGATTTGACCTAAATATCAGTTGCAAGTTTGCTTTCTGACAGATGAAATAAATCTAGAAAGTCCTTGACCCTCCTACAAAATTCTAGGGTGCAGAGAAGGTGCAGAGAGGCTCTGCAGGGGAATGATGAGCAGGTGTTATCAATTGGCTCTGGGGAAAAGACGACTGGAGGGATGTGTGGTGTAAAATGAGGGAAAGTGTCAGATGGTTTGGGGATGAGGCAGCCTGGATAAGAGGATAGTAGGAGAAAGATTTTGACATGTGAATGAGCTTACTGAAATGAGTTGAGGTGTGTCTTTATTCTTTCTTTCTTTTTTTTTTTTCATAACAATTCATAAGTTTGTTTGTTAATTTTCTGGAAGTTCAGGGCAAATCCCAGCTCCTTCTTCCTTTAAATATACATTCAGTTTCAACCTGTGAAATTTACACACAAACCTTATAATTTCTAGACAAGCATGTGAACCTTAGGTTTGAAGATTTCGAATACATGCATTAATAAAAGCCATATAAGAAGTTCTACAGTGAGACACTCAGCCAGGAAGAAGATAAATGAAAGAAAGTCACGATGCTTTCACTGCACCAGACACAATTCTTGTGATAAGGATTTTCGCTGTAAAAAGTCTCTAGATGAGTAGCTGTGTAAACAAGAAATGTGTCATTCTTGAATTTGGACTAGGTGATACTAGGCTTTCAGACCTATGAATTATAATATTTAATGTGTTCATTCTCATTTAGGAATACAGCTGTAGGAAGAATTATAGAGTCCAGTCATTACAATCACTGGTACCGTGTCAAAGAATATATTGCATAAGAATGCTGAAGTTCTTGCTAAAAACACAAAGTTGGTGGTTTTGTTTTCTCTGTCACTAGAAACCTTCTGTTAAGTTCCAGATAAAATTTATTCTTAGTCGGTTTATTCCCATGGTGTCAACTTTCATCAAAACCACTAGCCTCCAGAATCTAGTGCTTCCTGATGTTTAACCTATCTATATTTACAGACAGAAAGTGCATCACCTTTCAGTCTTATTTTGTTAACTTGGCAGTGCTCTTCCAGTCTCCATAATGCATGTGTCCCACTAGCTTGGTCTTTTAGTACCTCTTCTCTGCAACTGCTTAAGTTTTAATTCATGGTACTTGAATACGTATAATGAGAAATTTGAAAGTATTGCAAGAGCTCATACAGTGCCCAGGGTCTTCTAGAAATAAATCTAATACAACCACAGACTGCGGGAGTCTTCATTCTACTAGCAACTCATATAATTCTTCAATTAGCTAGTCCACTCAGGTCCTTCTGCATCTTTTTCAGCTGATGAGCTCTTACCTTGTAGCAGAACTTTCTGTTAAGAGCTACTATCCTGTTACTCCTCAAGAACATCCAGCTCTTTTATATGATATCCTAGTTGTCCTCTACTGATAAAAGTATAAAGTTGGGAGGTAAATGCAAATTGGTATTTCACTTTCTTGCTTTCTGAGTAAATAACAGACGTTAGACTATTAATCATCACCTGTCTCAATATTGAGCCTTGAAGAACTCTACCAGTAACTGATCTCCAGCTCCTTTACGAACACTGCCTGACAGAATTGTACTCACTCCACAGATTCTTCATTCCTTTCTTCAATTTTAAATGACAAGCTTCTTACTTGGCACCATTTCCTGAAGTCTTGATATATGAAATCCAGTGCACTTCCTTTGTCTAGAAAATCTGTCTAGGATGATCTACATTTGATTAAATCCCTGTTGTTTTACATCCTATTAAATTGTCTTTAAATATCTTTTCCTTCAAAATCTATCCTAAAGCAATGTACAGAGTTACAGGCTTACAGATGCCTGATTACTCTCTCCTCTTTTAACAGTAGGCGCAGCTTTTGGTGTTCTACCGTCATACCAAATTTGACTTGAAAGGTGTGTTTAAAAATACTTCATATAAATCCTGCTAGGGAGACCACCTAATCCCCCTGATTTGAGTGCATTAAGCCTCACGACTTCTGTTTCCACTGCAGTTGAGATAACAAGGGTGTGGAAATGAAAGCTGCCATTAAAGATTCTGCTTTTCCTTCCAATTCAACATAATTGTCCTTTCTGAAACCCGAGGCAAAGTTTGTTTCATTTTTTGGCCACACCTAGATTATCTTTAATCTCTGTTTTATCCTGACTGCAAAGCTGCCCTACTTCTTCTTTCCTTGTGCCTCTTTTGCTTCAATTTATATGGCTTAAAAAGGAAATACCCTATGTTCAATATTTTCTTCAATGCCAAACTTAGATTCTGTTTTGACAATTTTAAGTTTTATCTTTCATTTCTTGATTCACAACTTGTTTCCTGCTAAATCTTTTTCTTAGGTTTCCCCTACTTAATTCTAATAGCTTTCTTGGGGTGGTTATTCTTGTAGGTCATTTGAGAGTTCTTTCAAAATTGTCTGTAGTTTAAGGTAAAATGTTCTGTAAAATTCAATACATTTGACTTTGAAATTCCAGGCTTCTTCCATGACCATATCCCTTGGGATTCTCATCTCAACAGACTTTATTAAAAAGTTCCATTAGGTCATCAAAGCTTGTCCTTCTGAATTGTAAATTCTTAGTTGAATACCTGCCTTTTATCATTTTATCTTAAATGGAATCAGTTCCTATTTGCTTGAGTCAGGTTCCTTTTCTCCACCAGCTTTTCTACAAAATCTTAACTCATATAATGAGTATAATAAAAAGTATTTTCAACTAGGTTCTGATTTTACATTATTTTCTGATTCTAGGAGATTTATTTTACCATCCTTCCACAAAATGATCCTGACCCAAAAAAGTTATTTCGTTATTATTCTCCTTTATTCCTTATTCCTGTAACTTCCCACACACTGAATTTAGAGCTCCAACTTTCCTTTTTTCCTTTTTTTTTTTTTTTCCTTTGGTTTGTCTTGAAGACTGAGTCTCCTTGAATACCTATGTTCCATTTGGAAATGTTGTTCTTTGGTATTTTTATCTATATAACGTTTGGTTTCATCTCTTATGGGTGTACCTCAAAATCCTCCCTCTCTCTAAGGAACGCAAAATAATTTATAAGCATTCATTACCTTTGTAACATACCAATGAAATAACCAATTGCAATGGCGGAAGGTGCAAGTGCATTGCATGTTAAGAAGGTTGAATGTAGAAACACCAAAATTCCATGGACAAGTCCACCCTTGTTCTATATAGATTCTTTTACTACACTTATCATCATAATATCTCAACAGCCTCAACGGTGTGGTAAGCAATATGACTAACATCTGACATTTGCACTTCATTTTCTCTTTCTTTTATCTTTTCCACTCAGTGCTAAAATATTATGGGTTTCATTTTTAGTATTTTTATGTTTCTCTTCTTCCTATTTGTTGGACTGAATAGGTCATAAAGAATGTCATCTGCCACCTGTGCAAAGGAGAGAAGGTTTTAGTGATTGTGTTAGGCCAGTTCCAGGGTCCATTGGGCTTTAGTATCTTCTTAGACCACTGTCCTTCAGAAAAGTTTCTTATTTTGATTCTGACCCTAATAGAGGTATTGCAGCAAAGAAACTCACCTGCTGCTCAAGGACGCTATCCTAACTTTGATTGGCAGGTAAAAACCAGAGATTAATTTCTTGATGTGTTTCTTCTGCAGCACCCCCAGGACCTTGCCAGCCTGCACAATAGAAGAAAGTCTTATGACCTGAAGGTATGTCTTTCATAATAAGCTCTGGCATCACGCCAAAGTTCCTCATATAGTGATTCCGTATTCATTCGTTAGCTAAATTGCCCCTATCTTTACACCACACTACAGACAGAAATCAGGCTCTCAGCCTTTCCAGTGTGGTGCTGATGGGAAGGAGGAAGATGAAAAATCACACCAGTGTCCTTTGGTGTCATCTGTTGTATTGCATCCAATTCCAGTGGCACCTTTAGGAAGATAACTTCCTGAGTTAATCAGTGGCTCAAGTGGCTCTGTTAGGTTCTGTCATTTGGTGGCTGGACAGATGCAGGCCAAACCCCTTTGGTTTTGTTGTCATGAGGTAAGCAGAAGGAATGAAAGGATGCAGGACAGAAATTAGGCTAGACAGTCTGAGAGACATTTAGGAGTTAACCATTGAAGATTTGTTCCCTTCATCTGGCATCTGAGGCTTTAGAGTTGTAAATAGAAATCACCTCACCCGGTGGCCACAGATAACCACTGTAGGCTTTCACAAGGGGCTCTTGAGATTTCTAGTGATGTTTCTAGTAAAGGGAGCACCAGAGTGAAAGCTGGCATATTTTCAGAGGCTTTTAGGCATCTCATCTCTTAAACTGAGATAATTACACTGACTCTCTAAGAGTCAGAGATCTATTAGAGATAGAATGAACTACCGTTGTATGAATAAGCAGATGTATTTATAATTGGAGAATGTCTCTTTGCTGCTGCATGGGGCCATAAAATCACCATTGTCTTGGTATTTAATATGGTTCAGCACCATTGTGAAAGCATTGCTGGAGTCGTTAGCTGTGTCACCATCATTACTCTGTTGTCTTCTCCGCTCTACCATGGACCTTCTCTTTGATCCTAATTTGCAGGACAGAGTTTGGAGGATTTTTACGTTCCTGCTTTTCTCCTGATTCTTTGGTTTCTTAGTACAGTGAACTAAGTTAGCTACTTCTCTATTTTTTTCTCCCTGACTTATAAGAAATATGATGATGTACAGATTTTGTTTGCTTGTTCTTGCTTTGCATGTCACCAGAGCACGATAAGGAACACTCTGTGATTAGACAGAAGAGCTGAAGAGCTCCAAGGGGGGCAAAGTAAGAGAGAAAAACCTCTAAGTGCAGGAAGAAGTGTCTCAAAATAACCTTCCTGTAGCTAAAAAGTCAAAGGCTGAGATGTGTTTATTTCAAAAGGCAGATGGAATTCTTGTGTACATCCAAAACCCAACAATTCCAAGTGTGTTTTCAAGGTGATATTTCAAAAAACATCTGCCTGAGTTAGGGCCGCAAACCTAACTGGAATCTGAGTATTTTAAAAATCTCATGCCAAAATTACTTTAGAATAAAAATATGCTGTAGACTTGAGGAGTAGTATTTAAAATCTGGCCATTTTTGTGCCCATAGTCCACATCTGCAAGTAATTATGGGTGCAAATGTGGATATGTCAACATCTACATACATTAATGTACCTGTTAATCTGATAGTTAAATGTCTGTGTGTTATCAAATAACATATTCCATGAAACGGTGGCCACAGTTATTTGTGCGTGTAGAAGGGAAGCCCTGTCAAGATTTAACCCTTAGAATTCTAATGTTGATGTTTTTATCATGCACCAATGGAAATCACATTAATATTAAAGATAAATATACATATTTGGGGGAGACATTAACACCTCCCCTCATTCCTATTTTATTGAGAACTGTATTTTCCATCTATGTTGTTCTCATCAGTCCTCTTTTTCTTAGCTGCAAATACATGAGGTACCTGAACTTGCACGAACAGAGTTGTCAGTAGTTAGTTTTTAAATACTTCCCAGTGTAAGAGGATAGGCAACGATCTTCCCAATTTTTGAAAATTTTCATTTAAATAATCCTTTATATGCTGTGATGAAATTCAGATTTAAAAATATAATTGTGAACCCCTCTACACAAAACCTTACCCAACGAAAATGTCAAACTTGCATATCTACTGCCCACTCTAAGAGGAGGAATTTGACCTTTATTTTTTTCTTTTTCTCTCACAGGTATATATCGGTTAGTTACTGTCCTGAGATGAGCAATTTTCCTGACTAGATTGTCATCAAAATTATTGCCTTACATGAAAAAAAATATAGTTTAACTGAACTGGCTTTCTAATAAGATTATTTGCTGTGTTGAATGACAACCATTCTAATTATGAGCTACTTGCTCTCAGCTAGCTTGGTAGCTTTCAGGGTGGAGTTTTTCATTTCAGATGTCTGGCATGCACGTGAAGTTTTTTCCTGGAAAACTTCAGTCACCTTTGGGACTATGATTAAGAGCCTATATTGTTTTGCTGATTATTAAAGTGTAAACTACCAGCTACTCTGTTAAGGTCTGGCACGTTCAAAGTCTGGCTCAAGAACCTGCTGGCTGATAAAAGCTTAACCTCAGTGCTGAAGAGCTGCTTATTGATACCCTTCTGAAAATCTTATCAAACTAGTTGTAAACCTCTGAAAAGTCACCTTTTGCTTCTGCCAACACGTTTGTCACAGCCTGGAAGTGATCTCCTTGTAATATTCTTTCTCTGCTTCTAGAGAGCTCCTTAGAGGTCTTGCAATCTGCAGCTAGGAGGACTTCTCTGATAGGTTTCCATCGCTGAAATCTGTCGTGGTTCCTGGCAATCACACATCAAGGAAAAAACTTTCCTGCTTGTCAACAAACTTTCCTGCTTGCCTCTTGCCATCTTATGGAGTTCAGCGTTGTCCACACTTTGGCATTTATGGCTTTTCCTTTGTTTATATAGACACACATAACCCCTCCAAGGCATTACATTTGAAGATAACACATTAAAAGAACATTAGCCTGAATTCTTGCCTCCACCAGCCCTTTGTGTAAGCATTGTGATGCAGGCTTTAATTACCTGTATACATTCTGTATTTTTTTCCCCCACCAGTGTCCTTACCTCACTCATAGCAGAGGAGAGTCTGAGTTTGGGACTCAGTCAGGATGGTATAATGAATGGAGTTGTATTGTAAACACAGTTTCATAGGCCTCTTCCCCTAGTCATTGCAGAAGTTCAAGGTGTGTGATCAAAACAAAAACACTGTGGGATAAAAAAAAAAAAAGGTGGTTGCCCAAGAAGACAGGTTCTACTACAGTTGTTTGACACTGGGTGTGTTTACATCGAAGTGTATAATATAGAGATAACTGAGGAGTTCAGGTATCAGGAACAATTCTGCAGCAGCACAGGGTAATTCACTCGTCTGAGTTAACCTCAGGGCTGGCTGAATCTTCTACAACCAAACCGCTTCATGCATCTGGGTTAGCTTGAGGAGACAATGGGTTGCAATGTAGGAAATACCCAGAGCTTTTCCGTGTTGCTTGGTTGCATACAGCAGAATTTGCTAGGGTGGTCAGTCAGTAATACTGCAGTCCTTACTCCCTAACTCACAGTTTGGGATGGTCCTTTTGCACGTGGGCTCGGCACACACAGCAGCAAGCAGAACTGATGGGAGCCATAGGCCAAACTGAGTTGTTATAAATGCTAAGTGATCAGCAAGCAAACTAAATGTATTACTTTTTTAGAAATACATTAAACTAGGAATCTTTATAGATGATTTCTTATGCAAAATCGAGGTGTCTATGTGTCTTTCAATAGACATGTCTTTCAATGCCATCCTTAGACTTCGAAGCAGCAGAATAACAATCATAGTCTACCTCACGTGTACAGTAAGCTAATAGTATTTTAAGGAGTACCATTAAAAATAAATAAAATAATTGAATATAGTAAGAGATTTAAATATGTCAGAAAGGAGGAATGGGGCCCTGAACTCAAGATTAAAATTCAATTGTTAACTATATATACAGCAAAAAAAGATTTGAGACAAATATTCTATTTTCTGTGTACAATGACAGTGCAATAAAGCTACACAGCCAACTGCCATTCAAATGCTCCCTAAAGACTGAATGTTGGACTTCACAACGTTGGTGGGGTATAGGGGTTGGGTTTTTTGTTTGTTTTGATTTTGTTTTTAATATGGATACTTTTAAAATGCCATCAACACCGTCTGCATGATGGAAATGAGAAGTAACTGCACTCTGCTTCTTATTTTTCTAGCAGAGATGATTTTCATTCAGATCCTTTCTTCTTCCTTTTAAGTTTTCCCAGCCTGCAGTCTATTTCAGGATTTTTGTCAATTTACTCAGAAATCTTGCTGCCTTGCATACTGAAATCCTGAAATACTGTATATCTGTCTCTAGAAAGGAAAAGTAAATACTGGAGTATTCTAACTGAGGTCATACTTTCTCTATGTCTAGACATCGTTCGTAATCTCTCCCTTTTATAATACTGCCGTGCTTTCCATGTACTCAGCTGTGAGGAAAGCGCTTTGCGCTTAGTAGCATAAAATATGCCGAATTTCCAGACAACTTTCAGTACAGCATCTCAGATTGTTTGGGCTGGTGTGTGTGATCTTTTATGAAATCAGATTTTTTCCTCTGGAGGAGCTTTGCTTAGTAAACCAATGGCAAATTTGGAATAAAAATATGACTGATGTGGTTCCTTAATGCCCAGCTTGTTAAGCAAATGCTGTTGAATCCGGTCCCCAGTAAACAAGCTAAACTTCTTGTTCCACTAGAAATTTATTTTACTAAGAATCTTTGTAGATCATTCTGTATGCAAAAAATAAAGTCTCAAGTGACGGTTTTGAGCAGAATAAAGCAAACGTTTAATAAATTAAAACATATGCTGAATCAGTGTTTGCCCTTATAGTTCCACTTTTTAAATATTAATACTCTTTTCTAACTCTTTGTACATAAATAATCTTTTAAGAGAGTAACAATGAAATATAGACAATCCACATCAAATGAATGTGAACTTTTGATGTAATTATCAAAGGTCTGTTGGATTCTGTTTAATTTTAATTAGTATTGGATTCCAACCAACAAATTCATGTCTCGCGTGGATTTTTAAAATCCAAACATTATGCCCCCTTGCACGAAGGATTTTGGCTTAATTTGGCCCATTATAAAGGTACTGGTTATTCATAAAATTGTGTTGAAGTTCAGATTTGAAAACTAACAAGCTGAGGATTTGCTTTAACATGGAGCAATGAACTAATTGACCTATGTGCTAATTGAAACTCTTGTAAAGACTTTTGGGTCTGGGTTTTGGGTTGTTTTTTTTTTTTCAATATTAGCTGTTGGACAAATACTTGAACATTTAAAAAAAATATTCTAGCTTGAAATTATTCCTGATATATAAAATCTTGACCTAAGTAGTTATACAATATTATCGTGACTTTCACTGTCTTGGAGAGCTTAAGCACGGAGATACTGGCTGTTGCAAATAACTATTAAAAGGATTGCTACATACTCATTTGCAACACGTTCCTGTGCTCTTACTGAGTCCAGTCCTTTTTCCCTGGGGAGCATCAAATCCCTTTTGAACAGGAAAAGAATCACAAAATTAATCAGACTAAGATTATCAGACCTACAGGGGCATTTGAGTTTTGCTAAGAGATTATAAATCAGCTTACAATTTTTTTCCCCCCTCTGACCTTTAACCAAGGAGGAAAGCCCAGCCAGGCAGTGTGGGGTGATTCTGAAGCCAGAAAGGACCACTGCTACCGTTTAATCTCTCACTATGGAACCTATATTTTTCATCTCCCCTAAAGGTCTTTAGAGAGGAGGAGGCCGATGCCCCAGTGGTAGCAGCTGTGCCTTCAGGGTGGCTGCCAGCCTTCTCATCCACCCTAGCCACTGCGGGGCCAGGAGAAGGGAGAGGGATGGGTTTCTCCCCATGTGACCGTGGTCAGGCACCTGAAGGTTGGGGAATAGGCTTGAGGGTGATGGGAAGGGGTGGGCTGACACCAGAGGCCTCATTTCAGCAGTGCCCACCTCCCCATCTCACTGCCCCCTCTCCAACCTCCTCTCCCCAACACTGCTCCGGCACCTTATATCATAGAATCACAGAACGATTTAGGTGGGAAAGATCATCTAGTTCCAACCCCCCTGCCATGGGCAGGGACACCTCCCACTAGACCGGATTGCTCAAAGCCCCATCCAGCCTGGCCTTGAACTCTTCCAGGGATGGGGCATCCACAGCTTCTCTGGGCAACTTGTTCCAGTGCCTCATCACCCACATAGTGAAAAATTTCTTCCCAATAGCTAATCTAAATCTACCCTCTATCTAATCTATATCTCCCTAAAGGCTCCAAACAATCCCCTCAGCCTTATTCTTCTTCACTCTCTTCTCCAGGGCTTTCTCTGGCACTATCTACATACCCATACAACCATATTTGCCCAATGTGAAAGATGAGGTCTCTCCCACACATCCATTTGGGATGAGTTTTACTTGCATCTGAAGACACACAGGTCCTTTTGCTCAGGGCCATGGGCTGGCAGCTCCACTATGCAACTCGCTTTTGTTCCCTCTTTACCACATTTGAGTGCGCTCGAGCTCCTGCACTGGATTCAAGTCACCTATCCAGGGGATTCAGTACACTCCGTAACAGCCAACTCCTGATTCCTTTTCACAGTGTCAACTTTGTGTCCCCTGCAAACTGTGCCCACGGTCCAGACTGTTTTCAAAGAAGGGTTTAAAATGGTTTAATACCAAGGGTCTTGCAGTATCTTGTTAGTAATGGCCCAGCTAATTAATGCTTTGCCATTAATGCATACATTTTGAGACCTATCAGTCAAGTAGCTTTTAAATCATGTAATGTGTGCTTTATTAATTACATATAATGCAAGATTTTAAAACAAAATGTCATGTGCAGTATGTCAAATGCCTTGCAGAAATTTAATTACACTGTAACAACACAGCTACCTTTATCAACCAGACCTATAATCTTGTAAAAAAAAAACCTCAAGGAGATAATTTGACAAGAACTACTTTCTGTGAAACTGTGTTGAATGATATAGCTTTATTTTTAGCGTGTAATTCCCTGTTGATAGAGCGCTGAATTTGTCTGGCTTGCTTTCTTTTTCCCCTAAGATTAGTATCAGGATAACTGATCTATCATTTCCTGGGCCATTTTCTTTAAATGCGACGATTACTTTGGCAAGTCAGCAATTCTTTGAAATATCCCTTCTTTCCCAAGACTCAATAAAGAAAATTAACTCTAGTAGTCCAGAGAGTTTCTTGGATAATTTTTTTAAGTTCTTAGGTAAGAAGTATGAAGGTTTCAAGGTTTGAAATATTTTGTTTTAGCAGAAGGTCTTAACTATTCAGATGGGCTAATTGTTGGGTTTAATTCCCTTTGACATTTTATTCCGGTTACTAGTTAATTTTGGTTTTTTTTAAGAAATCTGCTGGCCAGTATTGCCATTTCTGAAAGGAAGAAATGCAGGTATCAAGACCCCAGTGGGACCTCAAGGCAGATACATGGCTGATATTCAGGTCTTGTTCTGGCCTATGGGTGGGAGTGTGGGGAACCCTCAGCAAGAGACCAGAACAGCAGGTGAGCACAGAAGTACATGAACTTGTGGTTGAGAGTTCACCTCACGCTGAGCCCATTAGGTAGCTGGATGTCTTATCTTCAGTAACGCATACCAGAAGAGTCTTGTGGGAGTGATTTAATGAAAAGGGCGATGAATCTGCACGTATGCCAGTTCTTTATCTCCTCTTTTACTAGAAGTATTTTGCCATCTACTCTTTCCTGGCCCTTCCAATCTGTCATAACTCTTATCAAATTATATCATACCGAGGAATTTCTCTTTTCCTTTCTAGCAGTGCCATAACTTCATGCAATACGGGAAGTCTTGAGGCCTAACAAGAACTGCGGATCTTCCCACAGCAAGGGTTGCCTGTATGGTGGTACACCTGGAAAAAGTATTGCCTGTGGTGAGCAACAAAGTACTTCTGAAGAATTGCCTGCCCTAGACAATACCACAGCTTTTCTTCTATCTGGTGGTTTACCGGGCGTGACAAGAAGTGTGGGTGACTTGTTGCTTTGCTGTTTGTTTGTTTGTTTGTTTGTTTGTTTGTTTGTTTTCATCTGAGATTTTCATGTACTCAGAAGATGTTTTTGACCTCCTGGTCTTTGAAAACTCTTGAAAATGTGCACCCTAGACATTGAAAACCTAGAGACAAACACAGAAGTTGAGATTTCATTCTCTGCAAAATCTAATTATTACACAAACCCATTGACTTTCTGGGATTTACCATCCTCAGACCTCATGTCTGGCACAACTGACAAATTCTAAATAATGAGTTCGGGATTATTTCAGACCTACTGTTTCCAGACAACTAAAAGTAGATGGCTGGGGAAAGCTCACACTGTTTGTGCTGGTTTTTGTTTTCTTTCCACCTCCAGCCCCAGTCAGAGGTAAGGTACTGTGCTGCACAGACCTGTGGCGCGAGCTAGGGTAACCGTGCTTAGTAATAAGGGGTTAGAAGAATTGTACACAGATAATTACTCGTTATTTATGAGGAAAGAGCTGACAACAAGATCACCAGTGTAACAATTTTATTTGCAGAATTATGGAAATCAGAACTGAAGCTGTTATTTATAGGTGATCCAGAATGCCAGAACCAACATTTTTGCTCTAATATTATTATTATTGAAACAGTGAACCGTTCAGTGTGTCTCATTCAGTCTTTGATGGAGATTAATTCAAAACTGTTATTCATTATTTCCATTTTTCTGTTTTAGCACAACTTTTTATTGAGAAGGATTCTCAGTCAGTGCTTGATTACAGTAACAACTTCAATAAAACCCAGGCATTGGTACCTAGATCTCTATCCATCGCTCTTCAGCACATACTACCCCTATAAAAATGCAGTATATAAAAACAAATAAAATAATGGAACAGCCATGTTAAAATGTGAGTTAGTTACACAATGCTACACAAATGTGAGTTAGCTACACAATGAGCACCATTTGGAAAAAATGTAGCTCCAATTCCCTCTATCAATATTCTCTACAATGCAGGGGCAGTTGCTTTCTTTGTTTAATCATGTCTTTGACCACAACTCAAAAGTCAATATTCTGCTGTCAGATGCAGGCTTGCATGTGAGGAATAGGTAGGGAACTTAACTAGGAAGCGTTGTGAAGAGGGAATTGAATTTGCATCTAATTCACTAAGCACACATGTTTACATGACCTTTAAAAAAGGGAATTAAAGCAGTTTGATCATGAGCTCTAGGCAATCTGATTTACCAGGGCGATTGAATCAAGAGGCTCAGGTACTTCTTACAAGAGAGCTGAACTGGAAGAAAATGATTTTAATTTAAATATAATTTCATATCAAATTCATAGCTGTGTTAGCACTATGAAATGAATCTAGAAGCACTGCAAATGACTGCCCCGAAGCTTCTAGGGTAGCAGCAAACCGTCTCAGGCTGTCAGTTCAGCTGGACGCCTTCTTGCTACCAAACACAGCAGGAAGAGTACTCTGGAGATTTGGTGTCAGAAGGTGTCAACAACTAGGTGGTTTATCACCAAAAAAAACCACCATTGGGAAATCCAGACTATACCATGAACAGAAATACAAAACATTTGTTAATGGCATCCTTGCTCAGCAGTATTTGGGCAAATATCTAATGTTTATGAGGTAAAATGTATTTTAACATGAAATTCTCAGAGGAACACAAAGTTCTTTTTTAATTATGTAGGACCATTTAATTTCTAAATTCCCTTAACGTTAAACTTTCATTAGGCAACAAGTAAGCGTAGCACAATTTTGATTATATGACCTGTTCCATGTCTAAGAGCCGAGCGTCTCTGGCTCCGTGCAAACACTACATGCCCCTGTGGATTTAGAGCATTGGGGTTTGAAATATACAGAGAAAAGAAATACTTTTCAAAAGGGAGAAGGATACTAGAGTTTCTAATTTACTCTCCAAATGCTCAACAACACTCTTTCCAGAATCTTGTCAAAACTTTGGCTCTCCTCAGCCCACGTGGGTATAGAAGGTGTGTGTCTCAGTATGCCTTTCATTTCCAAGCAGGATAATACGTTACTTACCAAGGGGAAAGGGAGGGTGGTAAAAACAGAATGTCTACACAGTCTCTGCCAGAAAGCCATGAGCTTATTCTGCCTGTGTTTCAAGCTGACTAGGAGCTTTGTATGTGTGTGTGGCTCTGGTCAGTGCGGTGCTAAACCCACCTAATAGAAACTGTCCATTGCCTTATTAATTGAGCCTTAGATTAAGCTACCCACTAACGCAACTGTTTAGTCTTGTTTGACTTGGGAGTACAGGCAGAACTGCTCACATTACCTGCAAAACAGCTGCTGAGTCGGGCAACGTGGGGGGGTTTATGGGACAGATTGCATTGGTATTAGGACTACCTACGTCATGTCTGTGATAAATGTAAGGTTAACAAGCAAATATTCCCAGCCCAAATCCATTGAGATTTCACAGAATAATAAGCACAGAGGAGTAGATCAGGAATGCAGGGGCTCCTCTCCTTTTAATGGCTTATTAATACTAGTTATAAAGGGTTAGTGGCTGATTACATCTTCGTCCTGTACAAGGCCCCCCAGACATGTGTGTCAACACATGTTCCTCTTGTTCCTTAAGTTACCTGGCTTATTGACTGTTCCATAATGCAAAGGGAGTGCCAGCAAGGTGACCTCCCTCAGCCCTGCTCCTGAGGCTTTCCTAGCTCTCCTTCAGCTAGGCAAGGTTCTTTCAGTACAGCATGCCAAGTTCAGTTCGAAGAATAGGCTTTCTGGTTCTCTGCAGGGACAAATAGGGGACATTTGAGATAGTGAATGGTGATATGAGATAGATATTTAATGGTGATGCTCTCATCTGGGTTGTGGTCAATTTTTAGGGAATCTTTTCTAATTCATTCCCACGCCACATAAATAGTTCCTTTTTATTTTTAGTTATCTGAACCACATTATCTGTAAAATTTTCTGAAAGTTTTAGTAATTTACTTACCATTCATAATCCTGCTAATTATAGCTACACGTGATTTTTCTATTCTTGAATATCTACTTCCAGGTTATAACTATACTGAAGAAAAAATAGTTTGTGAAAGTGTTGCACATATATGTAGTGCTCGATTTTGATGAAGTTGGGCACAGATTGGGGATGGATTATGTCTCTATTATGCCTAGTACGTTGGGGAAATCAGATGGTCTTAGCACCTGGGCTTTAATGCAGTCTCCGTAACAATACGGAAGGTACTGACAGACTGCATACAGCCCTGTAGTGGAGGAGCACAGAGGAAAGATACTACAGACATCTTTATTTTTCCATTACGTTCCCATTCTGCATCTCAGCTGAAAGGTTTACTAAGTATCTAACACCCCTTTTGCTTTCCATAATGGGAATTTATGGTTTATGGATTATGATTAAAGTACCACTTAGAGTTCCTGTATTTATTTTGTTTTTGTAGAAAATGTTGACGTTTTTGTAGGAAAAACAAGTTCATGGTTGTATCAGAGGAGAAGTGGTCTTGCTTAACAGTCAAGCCAGAAGAGAAGAATGGAAATGCGAAGAACTCAGACGCTGCTTCAGCTGCTTTTCAGAATCCAAACACTTATGTTCTGGTTGCAAATTTGAAGTTTTCCACTGATGATTTAAGTGCTGGGTTTTTTTCTTTACATACATTGCATTTTTATGAAAATTGCGTATTCTAAACTGGTCTATAACACCATCCAGAACATCTGCATGTCAGTACTTCACTGACTCTCTGATCACTTACATCTGCTAATTTCTGCGATAAGAGCCCCTGACATGTTTCATGACTGTTGCATTTCATGTAGCAGTCCTCACCTAAGACTTAAAGGAAGTCTTAAGGTCTGGTTCAGGTCTGGTTTCAAGTCTGGCCACCACCAGCTGTAGTGGCTGATAGGATATATACAAGTGTTTCAACATATATGCAAAATTTATAGAACGTACAGACATTATACAACGTGCATGACTGGGACAAGCGACATTCTGAATAACGGAAAAGCAGATTTGCTAACTTTTTAACTTTATTTGAACATTTTTTTTCTATTAAATACTTCACGGTCCTGACCTTCTACAGCCAAATTTCATCATGGAAAATAATCTGAGATGGATGTCTTCGCTGGGTCACAAGCACATGCTGCTTCTGTACCCACTCAGTGGTTATTTCTTTTGGATGAATCAGTAAGCCACACTATCAGGTTCACAGCCTTTCTTGAAAATAAAGGTTTTAGAAATTATTATAACGATGGTGGTGTCCAAACATCTGTTGCTGTTGTTGCTTTGTGTAAATAGTTTCATTTACAACTCTGCAGTGCTCAGGGACCTCACCAAGTTGTTCTCGTCCCAGCTGGTTTATTGGACGCACTGTACTCCTGCAGAAAATGGTCGAGTCTACGTGCTCTGCTATGGAGCTCAGGCTGCTTAGGAGGGGAACACAAAGTCGCACATTCACTCTGCTCCTGTCCTTTATCTGACAGACCACGTGCGCGTTGCTCAACACCAGTCCTCAGTCTTTTCTGACTGCCAGAATCCTCCACAGAGGAGGGAGAATGAAAGATTACCAACTGCTCTCACCTTGAAACTTGGCTCATTCTTTTCCCATCCACCTATTTCCCCACAGTCACACGGATTTTTTTTTTCTAACTTCCAGGGCTTGCAGATATTCCAGACTCCATCAGAAAGGAAGTTTCTCTACAACTGTGTCCCCTGTAAGGACAAGATATCTTCTCTATCACATGTGGGAAGAACCATGCTTTCTAAACAGCAGCTAACTTCTCATAAGCAGTCACCGAATAGCAGGAGATGAGTTGTCCCTGCCAGTTTCCCACACACCAAATATGCAATCAAGGGTCTTTAACAGATTTCTATCTCCTACTTTGTTGGATTTTCATTTATGGTGTAACAAACCCTGGCAGGAATCCTGAGCAGGCTTCCAATCACTTGAATTGAGCCTTTCCTTGGTCTGATTTACTGTAAGGTCTGATGCAGGATGTTCACTCTTTTCCCTCAAGCTATTTCGTCTTGGAGAACCACTCGCTGTTTCTCTGATTCGGTGGCGATAAAACCCAATCCATCTATCAAGATGAGTCAGCAGACTAGGCCTGCTCACACCCCTCTCCCCACACACATACACAGCATTAAAATGCCAACAAGCTGCATGTTGAACATACGTGCAGAACAGCTATGATAAGTTAGAACAATCGTTAACTTATTCACAGTGCAATTCAAGTACATCTTGTACATGAGTTTCCAAAATTATTTTAATAACAATCATCTTTGACTACACAGTTGAAGATAGTTGGATCTCTTCCTGAAGGCACGTTCCCACAGTAATATCCACGGCACATCCATTACAGACAGTGCTGTTAGTTCTCATTAGCTAGGACAAACAAGCCAGTGAGTCACAATCTCCCTGCATAAAGGATCCCATTGTTTTAAACTGATAAACCAGCTCTGCGCTGGTATAAACCTGACATTGACTAAAGTTTTCTGGGATGTTATAAAGGCAGCCTTTAAATGGACGTGGACCTGAGGTGTCAGGGAGAGAAATCTGTTACAACAATACAGCCGGTTTGTACCTTTTCCAATGAAAGTGACTTGGCTTCTCTCATTGTTGGGAGAACATATTATATTTGCTGCAAGTATTTTTCCAAACTCCTCTAAGATCTAGGCTCAAACTAAAACGATTGCACCAAATTTTTCCAAAGTTTACCCAGTAAAGTAACTTGCGTGTTTATACGCTTTTCACTTCATAGCCTATTTTTGGTAGGTGGCGATTGTTTCCAAAGTATGCTGAAGTGTATCTAATTTACTCTACTATGAGAAAGTATTCTTCCCCTTATGCTTTGGCTCTTGTTTTGTTGTTAGGTTTTGTAAAATCTTAGCACTAATGGTGAAAGCCAAACAGAAATATTTTTACCTGCACTTTGCCAGTAACATCAAAAGAGGTGCTATTATCTCAACAGCAATTTGGACTGGTTATCAAATGATAATCTTGGAATAAGTGAGTATGATTTGTGATGGTACTTATCTTTTGTAGGTGTGGTTGGCATTTATTAAAATGTTTTTTTTTCCTGCTGGATAGCGTGCCAAAGACTTCAGGCAATAAGTAATTATTCCATGTAAAATATTTATTCTCTGCCAGTCATATGTCTTTCTCAAAGATCTGAATTTGCAGCAACCATTTAAAACCATGTAAAAGCTTAAACAGGGGGCCAGAATGAAATCTGATGTAAGCAACTACAACAGACCTATGTGTTGTGTGTGCTCAGTAGCTCCTGTGAGTAGAGACCAGTTGTAATTATTTCCTGCATTTATTTGGAACCTTAAGATTAGATTATCCAATACTGGACACTCAATTTGTGTTCCAGCCGCAAAACCCGTGACCCAGCTAGGACCTCGCTAAGGTTTCTGATGAAGATTTTTGTGTTTTAAAACTGCAAAATGAAACTTCTTTCCCTTTTCATTCAGTTGTATGTTGTGGGTTATTCACCTCCTGAAAGCGTTTTCTGTGTGTGAAGGGAAAGCTCCAGAATACATACACAATATGGAATCAGACTGACCGCAGCAGTTGCTAGCAGATGCTCTGCTTCCAGACCGTAGCGACGGCCCTGAGCTCCTCTGCAGTCACAACAGCTCGCGCCGCACAGGAATGTGTACTCTGCGCCGTCATGTACCAGAAAGGCTAAACTGAACACACTGGAATATATTGTACGAGTCTGAACTTGCACTAATTTATTTAAAGCTTTATTTTCTCAAATCTAGTCTTAAGAACTGAACTCTCAACCTAAGACCTACTTCACCTTTCCAAAATCATACAAGAGGCACAATCAACGGAGAAAATAAATAGCGTAATAAATGTGCATGTACAGTCTGTATTATCTGCTTTCTGAAAGAAAAAAAAAAAACACTTCAATATTTACGTGTCTACACCATTTACATCCCCTTTTCCTGACTGACTTCAGCACCTCGATACAAAGCTGACTTTGTTTTTTTTCTCTAATTCCTTGAGAGCGTATGCAGCCAGCTGCTGCTGCATTGGTGCTTGCCTGCAGGACCGGCAGGTGGTTGTACTTCTGAGAGATTTCAGGGCACGTCTCCCTCTTGAGAAATGTTGGAGGGCACAAACCTCTCTTCGAGTACAATGAAAAATCAAAGGAAGAAGCTTCAGGAGGTGGAATAAACTTCTGAAGGAGACAAAACTGTAAAGTAAACCACAGTTGCAGTAGCAGCAGACATTGCCGTTCACTGTTTTATCTCTTCAGTGAGCTATTCTCAATAAATAAGTACATCTAAAAACCCTTTCTACTTATTTAAATTTTGTATTAGGGAGCAACTTTCTGTTAATGTTCATGTAACTCCAGCTACTTACGAGTGTTACCTCTGACATATGCCAGTGTGACAGGTAATTCAGAGCCTTGGACATAACTTCAGTGTGGTTATGAAGGGACATTCACCAACAATGCAATCTCTAGATAATTAGATGCCAATCCCTGTCCTTATTGCACAGCTAATCTCTTGCTAAACCTTTAATATGCTATTGCATTTCAGCAAAGTCTTTCTTCCAGTGCTGAAAAACACTCTGCATAAGTAATTCCCATTCATAACAACATATTGATACCAATTATTTTAAAATCCTTCTGCTTTTTAAACACAGCTACACTGGCACTTTAACATGTTCACTTTCTTAAATGGCTACGTAGTGCTTTTGGAGAGCACTGAGCTAAAATGCCACCACAATCATACAGTAACCTTGGCCATCCTTGGACCTCTTATAAGACCCATCTTCAGATATTTTGCTACAGAGAATGGCCAGTATCAGGCCCTTCAAAAGGTGGTAAAAGCCAGGGAAAGGGTAAATACATGGCATTTGCTCTCAGTATTCGTCCTGCAGAGAAGAGGTTCCTGTGAGAGAATAATTACGGTATCTAATAAACTTCTAAAAAATGCTGCTGCTGGAGCCTATTCATAATTCTGGATATTCCTGACATTAATATAAACAGTGAATGATTCTAGTAAGACATAAGAAAGGAATGGTCACTGCTGGTGTAATCCTATTAAATTAGTGGAATATGGTGTGGAAGTTTGTAGCTATTGGAATCTGAAGGTTGTGTCCACCCATAGAAAGCAAGAAAGGTTTTCCCCACAAAAACAGAAACAAACAAACAAAACCAAAAAACAAACACAAAACAAACCTGAAAGATTTGTTTTATTTTTATATTGATATCTCTAATATCAAACAGAGAAAAACTTTGTCTTTTTAAGATTTTGGTCAGAAAATACTCAAAGTCGGAACAGCCGAAGAAGTTGCAGGATACAGCATACTCGGAAGACGAAGCAGAATCATTGGATAACAACCCTACTAGTTCATTTATTATAATCACAATGAAAGTAATTTTTTAGTCTTTAACTCTGTCAGAAATTCAGTATTTTTCCAATACAACTCTAGTAAGGACTAAGCTAGAAAGTCAAGTCAGCAGAAATGCTGGTGTAGAAGTATTAATATGGTGTAAAAACATACTGGCATGTCTCACATTCATAATTTGACAGGCATGTATTACACTGATCATCTTTTTGAACTGGTATCTATCTCGGAGACTTCACTGATATGTTAATAGCAGCTTCTGAAGTTAAGCTGATAATGTCATTTATATATTGGCACAAAACTGGTAGATTGACAAGATCTAAATTCTGAATTGCACATAAGTAACAGTGGCAAGACAGAGCAAGACTTAGAGGGGAACAGAAGGAGCTGGAGACATGGTGAAGGGAAGGATGGGACTAGATCAAACTGCACCCTTAGTCTCATTAGAAGGATTGTCTATTAACTTGTTGCTGAGCATGCAGCATTGACATGAATGAATATATTTAATTCTTGAACTTACTGCTTCGATATTACAGAACTGAACACTTTTTATCTGCAGACTTTTCATTTCCAACCTCTTAAGCTACCTGACATATTGCTGCTTCAGATCCATTTTTATACATCTAAAGGTAACAGGCCTGTACTCGCTCAGGAACATGAAGGACCTCCTGGATTTGTTTTTACTAGGAGGACATCCTGAATTTTTGTTAGCATATGTGACTTAACCATCATGCGATTGTCACTGCTGTATGATTCTACAAGGAAATGACACTTTCACAGATCAGTCTATATCTGATTTGGCCTGAAACCCTGCTATTATCTCTCACTTCTGATCGCTTGAATGTGGAAACATTTCTGGGCTCTGAACATTTTGAAAGGGATTACATATGAAGACAAAAAGCAATATTCAAAGTGGAAAGTTTCAGACTGACTTTTAAAAGTGTTTGGCAAGGGACATTCAGTGAGTTAAAAGGGTTGGGAGTTCCAGACGGAAGGAACAGGGTATGCAAATATTCAATTAGCAGCAGTACGAGGGTGAGACTTTGCAAGAAACAGAACAATCTAGAGATGAATCTCTGGGAGAATTGGCAGGAATGTAGGTGACAAGGAAGTCTTATAAATCATGTCATGAAAAAAGCATGGAATGTTTGATAGCAAGGAACGAAATGTCATATAAAAACAGTGCAGCACATTACCCAATTAGAAGCAAATGCAATGAGAACATTTCAGGGTAATGCAGGGATCGGCTTACTTCTAGGCAAGAGTCCAGCTCACACATTTTAGAATGGCTACCGTGGAAGCAAAATGTGTATAGGAAAGTAGGCGTGAAGATGATTAAAATAACCAGGCCTGCTCATGATTGCATGGGATGAAGACAGTATAATTAACTTGGCTAAAGGAGTGTCTTATCCTTGCGATATATGTAAACTGATAAGAGGCTAAACAAGTGGAGGCAGCCGAAAATTGAATGAGATGGAATGGAGACTTCAGAACAGCTCCAAGAAACTTGACTCATTGTGTTGCTGTAAAACATGTCCATTTGATCTGCAACATGGAAAGATCACGCAGGTTGGTCTCTGTCCTGAAGTAATTCACAGTATAGTGACATTTGGGTACAAATAGGACTTACACAATGTAACTTTGTGCTCAGAGCCAACTAAAGATTAGTTTGCAACAGATTACCATGGAGTATTTGGCAAAATTTTCTTGCAAAAAACTGATTTTCCAGCAGACAGATAGGCAGGATGAAGACAGTAAAACAGTGGTTAGAGTGGAAAAAAAGATGTAAAGCATACATGCAGATCCTACTATCTGAACAGAAATGAAAACTCAACATTGATCCACTAACATAATTTTTAGAAAAGTTATAAAAAACAGATGTAAGGAAATAAAATTTTATTTTTCCCGTCATCATCAATAATTCCATAGTGTATTTTTGCAGTTTTATTTGGCTTTTTCAAATGAAATTTTACAACATGAGGAAAAGGATTCTAAAGCTCAAGCTGACCCTTGAAATTCTGACCTACTGAAGTTTCAAAAGAATCTGCAAAATAAAGAACAAAACCAATTGCCAAGAGTTCAAGTAAGAGCTGAGGAAGTAACTCTTTCCCCTGACACCTTGAATAACGTTTTTGTTTGTCTGACTGTTCAGCTGAATAAAAGTGTTGGTCTAAACAGAAATTGATTTTTGCTTTGGATTTTTTATCTAAAAAAAAACCACTGCCAAACCCCAAAGAAACAAAACAAGAAGAGTTTGGTTTACACTGAGCAAAAGCTTTCATGTGATCTGGAATGCAAGTTTTACTCTGATCACTTGTAGTATACACTAATGAAACTACACTTTCAAAGAAAGCCAGGTAGGATATCAGCTGACTCTCTACACAATGTTCTTACCAGCTGAAGTTCTCAAGTATTTTGAGTGATGAAGACCTGGCTGTGGTAGCATCACCTTTCCCATTCTTAACACGGTTCATTGCAATATCTTGAATTTATCTGAAGAATTCTTTAAAACAGAAACAGCCCAACCGAATATCATGTTATGTCTGTAAAAATGTCTATAAAAAAAAGTGTATTTTGATGTCCTTAGACTTTTAGTTAAAACTCCCAATTAAAGGTAACCTAAATTTTACAAAGCTATTGTTTTCAGAGAAAACTTTCAGCTCTTTGAATTATTACTTAACAGAGGATGGAAGAGCAAGAAGTGACTTTCCTTTTGTGCAGGCTTGTTAGATTTCAACTCCTATTTTTGTTCCCATCATGAGCTATTTTTTCTCTGAAGTGCATACTTGATGATTTCTTTTCAGAAGGCTTCTATCCAATGCAACACTGACATACCAGGCTGAGAAAGTGAAGTATGTTTCTTCTCAGGGCAAGTCTGCAGTCCAAATCTTAAGGAGCCCTTTCATTTCATGACCCAACACAGCTGGTGCTTAGAGTTTTTAAGACTGTATAAGTGAAAATTAAATTACAGGACCTATTTCTCTAAAACCAAAACCTTCACTTCTTGGTTTTAAAACTGAAGGACAATATCCTTTCTAAGAACCACAACGCAGAAGAGTTACAATCAAACTGTTATCTTTGTTCTGGTAACAATAATACAGGTATTTTTCAGTAATAGCAAGCTGTACTAGTGAATGGATTAAAACCTGGTGAGTTCACACTACCTGTGCAAGACTGGCACAGATAACCATTCCAGAGTCCGCTATTCCAAGATGCCAGCACTTTTCATTTCAATAGTACTGCTCATGAGATACCTGGCTTTACAAACTACAGTGATTTTCAATGCTTGTTAAGCTTCCTGACCATGAAAATCTGCTATGAGCTCTAAAAATTAATGTTTCTCTCTCAGACACTTAGCTTAATTTTAATCAAGGTTGTGCATCATCCCCCTTTCATATTCTTTCTGGAAATGAAGCAAGGGGAGGTCAGGATCTTTCCTTGGGCTTTGATTCAGAATTTTTATGGCAGCTACTGAATTACTTGGAGCTTTAAAGGAGTCACTTTTCCAAATCTGAGAATAAATAAAGCCAAATCTATTCGGACAAAGAATTTAAACAGAAAAATATGAATAATTAGGAACTGTTTAGGAATATTTTACTAGATGTCCAAAAGCCGCAATCAATAAAGAAGGACAACTGCTCTGGTAATAAGCCAACTTGGCTTAGAAAGGAAATAAAAGCTGTTCTTAAAAATACACATGTACACAATATTTGTATGTCTCTGTGTGTGTATATGCACATAAACTGATCAATACACACAAGGAGTAAAGTGGGGGAAAGGGAATGAGTAGGTAATTGGTAATGAAAGCAGAAGGATAAATATGAAGTGAATATCCAGAAAAGTTAAAATACAGTGAAAGGTGCTTTATAATACACAAGTAACACTTCACTGTGCTGAACAGAAATGACATAAACCTGGAATATAGAGAAGGAGATGAGAGAATGATACCACGTAATTTCACTGGCTCAATAAATTGGGTACAAATGAAAAATACTGCGTTTCATGCAGTCAAATATTAGGACATTCATCCCAGAATGAAGAACAAAGGCTACAGGAGTATCCTCCTTTTGAGGACTGTACAGAGCCTAGAGCAGAAGAACCCAATCTTGCTTTGACAGTGACCCCTGTCATAATTAACACAATTATTAGTTATAATAAAGGAAAGTACTTCCTTTCCCTCATTACTATATTACTAAGGTATCAGGCATTATTGTGGCATTAAACATGTCCAAACCTGTTACTCATAATTTAAAAGAGGTATTTATAAATTGTAAAAGGGTCTAAAAAGATCTATAGGAAAGATTAAAGGATTGGAAAATGAGGCAATACCGAAAGAACCAGGGTTCTCTTTCTTTAGTTGAAAAGTGAGAAGGTTAATTGACAAAAAAGCTACAGTATATAAGGCTATAGACGTAGTTGTACACATGTGATGGGTTAACTTGTTTACCCCTAGTTTCCATTCCACCTGCTCTTCCCCTTCCTCCAAAGAAAGTATAGATTACACTGTGCTATAGTATGAATATTGTACACCGATTCAACTACAGAAGTCAGGCTAATGACAAACACAGTGTTTTCTTACAGCTTTAAATCTCCGGCTGCAACGCGAGTTCTGCCTGTGCCTGAGAATCCTACCGGGAGAGAGGAGAACATCTGATCTGTAGGATCTGTAGGATTGCAGTGGAAATCCTCACCCAAGAGCTGAAGCTATTTATTGTCACCAGCTCCTTCCTCTAAGAATGGACCATCTTGGGAATTTTTACAGCTGCACTGTGAACAAGATCATGGAACCAATCAGATTAAAATAATCCAAGGCAGGGGAAAACACAATTTTCATCAATTTCCTCAAAAAAGCGCGCAGCCTGAAGAAGCAGGACAGGACAGGATGAGAGTGTGCAGTCAGTGTCAAGGGAGGCCGGAGTGCTGGCAATGACGGTTGCTTTCACAATCAGGATAGAGGTAAAAAATTTGATGTGGATGGTCTGTTGATGAATAGTTATTGATTAGGAAGAAGGTCTCTATACAGAAACATTTATCTTTTGCCAGAGATCCCCAGGAAATCCATGTTAGCTCCCCGTAGCCACAACCTCCAAGCTGAAACCCCTAATCTAAAACATTAATACATCAATAATAGACTATTTTAAGTATAACAAAAAGCTAGCTTTTAAAATTCCCATCTTCGTTCTTAAAATGTGAGTTCTTTGGAGAAGCAATCAGTCTTTTCTAAATTCAGAAACCATCAGTACTTACAGGCAAGCAATGCCACTCTCTCTGAAAATCCCTCTATATAACTTGCATTATTGCCATAACCAGCTTTTGCACCATTTTTTTTCCCTTTTAGATTTAAAGGATAAAATTATTATTAAAACCTTGAGCTCAGGAATAGCATGACTATTCCTGTGAAGTACTGAGTATCTTTACTTCTAAGGAAGGTCAATAAGAGCTCAGAGTTAGAAACATCTAATTGGTAAATAAAATGTCTATTCTATAGAAAGAGTGAAAGTCTGGAGAAAAAGATGCACATTTAGCTGCAAAAATATGTTATTTTTGAAACAAAATATTGAAACATTTGAATTTGACAGACCTGGAAAAATATAATAAGCAATTTCTAAGTCATAAAGCATTAAATTGAGTTTAAAAAAAAAAAAAACAAAAAACAAAAACAAAAACAAACCAATCAAATGAAACAAACAAAACCAACCAAACACCAAACTTAAATTACTTATGCCATTGTTATTCAAAGGACACTAAATTTTTATCAGAATTTTTTTCAGTATTGACATAATCCCATAATCCTGCAAAACACTTCAGTTTCATAGAAAGAACATATGAATGGAAAATTGTTTTATGGAAAATTGTTTTATAGAAAATTAATTTATCATCTCTGCCTCTCCTGTGAAATGGTTATGCCATCTAAGTCAATTTTGACTACACCTTAAGAATTGTCATATTCCGTGAATATTCCAATATTAGAAACAGGGTAAAAATTAGAAAAAAAATATTAGTAAGCTGTTTGAATTTAAACCTTCAATAATCACTCAGCCTACATATAAATCTTTAATTTTATTTGACTGTTGTGCTTCTACTTTTTCTCTCTGGCCAGATGCTATTTTCCATTTGCAGAGTAGAATATAATCCAGGAGGAAGTAACTGGAAGATCCTTCACACAAGACAATTGTTGGTCTAATCAACTTGTGTGAAATTGATTTATAAATGCTCCATGTTAGAAGAGAGTCTATTAGGATACTGGCAGCTCAAGAGAAAGACATTTCAGCTGAATCTGATTCTGCAACTTTGCTTTCAGTCATTATAGAATGAAGGACTTCATGACTCTCATAACACAGACCGCTTGACAGTAGGTCAAAAATATTGCCAGTCACCTGTTTCTTATGCTTAAGTTTGGAAAACCTATGACTTTCATCTTTTCTGTAACTGAAGACAGAGTAAAAAAGGAATGAGTACCTTGCAGTTGAATTTTATAAGAAATTTGTAACTTAGAAGTGATATAATTACTGTTAATATTTTTTGTTACCCAATACTTAACATCACATGAGAAGAACCTAGCATCTGATTGAAAGCACTCAAAACCTAGTTGATTTTTACAACAATTTCTTCCAAACTGACATTACTCAGTCTCTAACTGTCCCAAAGTCTCAGCTATGCACACACAGAGCTATTTCTTCATATCTGCTAGAAGATATCACCATGGGTCTAAGAAAGGGAGAGAACGGTGTGGCCTGGGGTTTGTGGGTTGGAAAAGACCAGAGTCTGAAACTGAAAGAATATGAAATAGATGGAGAATAGAATTTTTTCCAGATTTCCAGAATAGAAAACAAAGGTTAATTTTTGACACATGAATTCAGTTCAAAAATAAGGGCAATCCTGAGAATTTACTTATACACCCTATATTTTTCTGGTCTCTCTGCTACAAAGCCAGGAGTCTAGGCTCCATCTATCCTGGGTGGATTCTTGGAGTCAGGCTAAATGGGTTTGGACATGGCTCTCAAATCTCCCCTGAGTCTTTCACAACACCCTGGAGCCAGGAGTCAGGAGTTGAGAACCTACCTGGTACTAACCTGCACTTCAGTTCTCATGGCTTAGAAAGCCAAGAGGCCAATTAACCTGTAAACTAACAAAATCCAGAAACAATGCTCCTGCCAGGCAGTCTTCCAGGCAAACTGGTAAGGATTCAGGGAGTGAGCTGTCGAGGAACTTAGCTGTTCGAAAAGGTTCCCGATCAAAATCTCTGTAGGATCAGAAATTTGTCAAAGGCAATTCATTTTGACAAACTTATATTTTAGGATGGGAAGATTTTCATCAGGAGTTTTTCCAGTTCTCTCTAATATTGTACTAATTCAACTTTTACATACCCCTCATATATACTATGCAATGGTCTTTCAACAAGCAGATCTTCCCCCAAGACATTCTGATCCAAATCTGGTATTCTTTATCAGGTGCAACTCAGTGTGCAACTATGCAGACAATTCTTCTAGTCCACCTCTTTCATCCATGCTGTTCTTCAGGTGATAACTTAGACGTTTGACCAGAACTTAATGAATTGCATAGCAGCTTATTCCCAACTGTAATATTTTCTGGGAGTCCAGAAACCTTCATCATATGATAGATTCATAACTGCAAGGGTATATGGTATGACACGTCTAGTATCAACACGTTAATGAAACTGAGCAATGTTATGGGTTTGGTTTTTTTTTTTGCTACCTTTCAATTCATTTCATTTTCTTAAAATAAAAATCAAGAGGCTTACCTTTAAAGAGCTATTCTTTATATGAAAATCATATTGAAGTAAAGAGGATTTCACTGAATCATCACATTATTTGTAGTACTTACCTAGTTTGACATCCTTCCTTCTTTTTTCATCACTCAGTGTAAATCCAAAAGATAAGTGGCTGAGATCATACCTTCTAATAATCTTGCATTATTTATTACTTAGAACAGACTTTTTGATGAATTAGGCTATAACCTGCATCCCTGGAATACACTTGCAATTCAGGCTGTAGTTGTTAAAATTTCTCTTGGAAGATTAGACTCTTCCAGGAGAGTCTAGGAGAAAGGAGCAGAAGATTCACTGCCAGAGGATATTCTTTCTGGGCAAACTGCTAGATAATGCTAATGGTGAATCTATGCTGGAGTCTGGAGAAAAGTGAAATAACTAAGGGAAAACTAGCAGAAAGTTGGAGAGTATTTTAATGTCTTTCTTTACTGACTTATGAAAAGAACTAAACTATTAATTCTATTTCTACTAACTGAAAATATTGTGAAATGACTAGCATATGTATTGAATTATAACAATTCAAAAGTGTTTAAACCCAGGTAGAAAAACATTTGATACTGCCAGTGTCTGGCTTAGTCATAGAACATAAGAAAAAGTGAAGTTCAGATGAAAAAACACTTATCTCATTTTTTGAAGGTAATACATATTACCCCATGAAATAATCTTTTAAAGTCAAGGGTGGTATCCTCCTTACCTGGACTGTTGAGATCTAGACAATTAGACAATACTGACAGTGGATAACTGGAACAAGCTCATTTATATCTTCTGTATTTCCCTCTTTCTACAACAATGTACTCCAATGTGGCAAATACCTCCCTACAAGCAGCACTTATAAAACTTAGTGTTAGGTAGATAGTTACCCTAGAGCTCACTCTGTCTAAGCAGGAAGAATTATTTCTCCGAGGGGGCAAGTTATGTGGATTCTGGTGAAGCTAATCAATCTTCATCAAAGGGCTGTATCTTTCAGAAGTCTGGCTAAAACCAAACCTACCCAGAGACAGATGGCTTGGAATGAGGGTGTTAAGCAATTTTTTATTCTCATGAAAACATTTTGGAAGGCCATCCAGTCCTCAGGAATAGGTGATGAAATCATATATGAATAACAGGAATTGTTATCATATCATGTAGCACACAAAATCAGAGCGTTAGGCTGGAGGCTGAGCAATCACATAGACTTGTTCAAGCTCCTGTCCTCAGTAGTTACATTTCAGTCATGCTAGTTGAATGACATATTAAGTGTCCAGTTGTGAAAAATGCCACCCAAAGGCCTTGAGCGGATGCAACCTGTTCAGGGACTATATGATCTAAAAGATACTTGTACATCTTCTATGGAGAAGCAGCAGCAAAAGACTTAACAGCACTGGACAAAGAAGATATCACATGAGAACAGGTGATGGCTAAAGCACGTTTCTGGGAATAGGTAAGTGGCAAAGATCGTGGGCGTTACATAGAAATACAGAACACTCTAAGGTGTTCATGCTCTTTCAGTTCCTGCTGCTTCCAGTGAAATTAGGGTGTATGCATCTTCCTTTAACTGAAAACAATCTCATCAAAGAAGTATTTAACCCCATCATTAAGCTTCTCTTCATGATATATAATGATAATAATTATTATTATTAACAGTAATATTTTTGCTGTAATACTCTGCTTTCTGCATACTCCTCACTATTCTCAGAACATCCTTCTCCAGCTCTGTACATTCCAAGAGCTCAACAAAATCAAGGGTATTCAGCACATCTGCCTTTCCCAGGGCAGCTGGTGAGTGAGATAACATTTCTTCCACTATGGTACAGTCCACTTCATTATTTCATGCCTTTCAGATTGGAAAAAGTACCTCAGGAAAATAAGGCTGCCTTAAGTAACCAGACTCCAGATGTCTAGCACCTACATGCAACGCAGGATCTAACCTATGCAAGTGCCAAAAGCAGTCAGCAAAAACATCACAAACTGAGTTTGATGCAGAGCAATGCCAGATCTGACAACAATAAAACCGCAAGTAATATATAACCTTATCAGCAGTGAAGCATTCAGTAGCCTACATCATCAAGAGCTGGCTGAGAGAAGCTTTAGAAAGAAGCCTAGCATTTTAGCAATTTTGAATCGCTGTTAATTTCCTCTTCCTCATTTGCTATTGATCCTTCTTTGCCTGGTGTGCCTTTTTCTCAGCATATCTGCACTCACTGACAGCCCTGTGCAACTCCCTGAAATCCTCTCAAATGTGACACCATGGCTCCCTTAGTAGTTATGATTAGCTGTCTATCTGCTCATACAATTTACTATAATTTTATTGTGGCAGGTAGAGAAGGTTTGGAGCAGAAACCTGTAGGATTTAACACTAATCCTATCAGCACTGACTGACCTATCTTGCACAAGGAATAAGGTGGTGTTGTAGAAAACAGTGCTGGGCGGGATGGAGGGTTTCCCTGCCCATGGCATCCGACCATTGGTCATGTTTCTGCCATCTTGTCCTTTTAGACATGCTACCCTTTTAAAATTGTAGATTTTGCTGCTATTTATACATTTGCCATTCCTTTTCTTTAGGTAGCCCTGAGACTTATTGAATCAATATGGATCACAGGGGTAGTTAGAATCAAAATTAATTTTACGTCTCCTCATTATGAAATACAAAAAGCAGTTTCCCCTGTGCTCCCAACAGTGAACTAGATAAGCATCTTTCTAAAGAACAGACGTAATTCAAATACGGGTAGATGCAAATCTTCTCTAAATGGGAAGGGAAGGGAGAAAAAACTCTGCAGTTGCCAATGTCCCTCGCAGAGTAGATCTTTGCTATGTCCATCACTGAGGAGGTGCTTGTCCCTTGGACAACGTCCATCACTGAGGAGGTGCTTGTCCCTCTGACTCTTCTCTCTCATTAGTGACCAGTGTAGATAAAACAGACAGAAAACTTCTCATTTAATTGTGTTGATTGTCTGTTGAATAACTCTAAGTATGAACATCCAATCAGGCTGAGACATGGAAGATTCCCTGTAGTTGTTACAGCAGAAAATGAAAATACGTCAGTAATTCTTCTGTAATATCTCCCTAACCTAGGACTTCAAGCAAACCTCGCTCAACAAATCCAACTGAATCTTACTCCAGACACTCAACAATCAGAAGAAATGACCTTGCATGTTTGTGGCTGGCTACAAGATTGTTGCCAGCTATGAAAGAAAGATGTGATAGCAATGATTCAAGATTACCATTTTCAGACTTAATGTTACCACTTAATACATTGTGATGAGAAGAAATCATGACCAGATCACAACAGACCTGAAAAGCTGAGACTAACACAAAACTCTTTTAATGTTGGACTACTGAGATGCATCTGTGGGAAAGGTCATGAACGGATTTATTTCTTTTTTTAAGGATAGACATCACGTATATTTCTGTGACTCAGGCTGGCAAAGCTGATAAACATTTTTTTCAGAATTAGCAATGCCAAAACTCAGAAGACCTGACTTTCAGAAGAGTCAGGTATATGGCAAGTGATAATGGTGGAAGAGAAGACAAAAGGAAAAAAGGAAGCAACGAGAGCAGCACCAGGTGAGAGCGGTGCCTAATGCACCTATAGAACTGGGCATGGCAGTCAAAACCCACTGCAACCACTGTACAACAAAACAAAGCTTTGAGATAAAAAAATGTTTCATCTCTTCAGGAAGGATGTGAAAGTAAGCGTTATCGTGAACAACAGAAACATGGTAGAATAGCCATCATCAGTGGAACACAAACTGCAGAGGGAAAAGCTTTGGATATATATAAAGATAGCAAGGTGGAATTGTCTAACGTTATATGACAGTCTATAAAGAAGAGAAGAAGGTGCAGTGCATAGTAGTCTGCTTATTTGTTCATCCTCTACAGAAGACTGATGAAATAGACTCCAGTAGACAATTCTCAGGGGCAAGGCTGTCAAGCTGTTACATGGGAAAGAGAAAGGCACATTCATCCAGAACTTTACCCCTTCCTGGTTAAAGCACTCTCTGGAGTTGAGGGCTGAAATTCCCACGGGCCCGCAGAGCCAAAACTGCAAGCTGAAACACTGCTGTCTAAAACCTCTTGGGAGAAAATCCACAAGGCAAAATAAATATTTTAACTGTAAGGAAAATATAAATTGATGCTTCAAATGAGAAGAAGGTTTGTAGTCATGAGATCTTCAAATCAAAAGTGGAGTCAAAAAGGTTGTCTGAATTTTCAGGGTTTTCCTTCTTATACCAACTGTCCTTGCATGTTCCTCTCTCCTCCCCTGTGAGATATTAATTTTACTGCAACGGTGAATTTGGTGTTCAAGAAGCAATCAGAATTATTTTTTTTCTGGAATTTAAACAACTTAAAAACTGCTGCTTTCTGGGGGGGTTTGCTTTTAAAACATTCTCTTTCCAAACTTTCACTTTGGATGAAATTTACCCCACAAATTTTCTGTTGGATTAAGTAAATGTGGGAAGTAAATGGCATGTGAAAAGGGGATAACTGCTATCACTTGATAGAGATAAATTACTTCACTGTTAGGAGAAATGATTGAGGTAACAGCCATTTCAGTCTCTGTGGCATTAACAAAGCAGCTCTTACAAGGAACCAGCTTGAAATAGATTCAAATAAACATGATAAAAAATTAATTCCACTGAAAATAATGTTCCAAGAAACTGACACACCTTGAGGTTTGGGGTATAATTTATCTAAGTATTCCCTTAGAGATCCTTTCTTCTCTGCAGAGAGACATGAAAAATCATGGTGTCACTTAATGCTCTTTTTTACCTGTAAAATATTTTATTGTTAGTTAGGTAGCATGTAATATATAGTGTAATTTGATTCACATGGTAGTGACGATTCTGTTCTTTTGAAATTGCGAAGACTCATTACCATGAAGCTAATGAAATGTAAGCAGTTAGAGCAGACTCCAAAATTGATGGATCCATATTCTCTCCCATTCTGGAGTCAACAGGAATTTTCTCAGCAACATCAGCAAGAAGCAGATAGTTGGTGATCAGATTTTCCCTGAGATTAGATGGCTGTCTTAGTGAGAATAAACCCGTTCTGAAAGCAGAACTCAGAGAACGTGTCAGCAAAAGTGGAAATTTCGGGGGGGCAATTTCCCTTGTCTCCAGCATAGAAAGTATTAGCATAATTCCTCAAGTGCACACTATCTAAGATACCTGTGAGTTATTTATTAATAGTTAAAGAAGTTATTTGGCATCCAGCATCAAATATAATTCTTGAAAAGGGCTGACAGCAGAATACATTTGTTAACTAGAGACGTGCCTAAACTTTGCCAAGAGAAATACTGAACTAAACATGCATTCACTGAAGGAGAGCGTCTTTTTTAAGTTGAAATCCTTGTTTATAAAGTTTCCTTTTTCATTTTGTCATATTTCTCTAAATTTAAATTGATAATAGTAGCAACAGGAATAAGGTAAATCAGACTAAAGAAGAGTTTTGCCTATTGCACCATTCAAAGCTTATTTCTTTCTGCAGCATTTTCTTTATATTGCAATAGAAGACAACCCTTGTGATACCCTAAAACCTTGACTTGTTTATATTTTGTTCATTTTCTTTAGTTTAATGAGGTGATCAACAAATGAGCTTCTCAAGGAATGAGGGACTGTGAGGGCTAGAAACCAAAGTTCTCTGTTTATTCATAGGCCAGGTATGGATGCCGACAGGCACCGTGCAAATACATCTGTCAGTGATCATCCCATTGGCCTGAGGGAACAAGACTAAGTGGTGGTTATTAGTGTAACTCCTTGCTGCTTTACATTTGGGACCTTTCCTGAGCTGAGATGGCCAATGCTATCGACCCATGGTCAAGTATGGGGAATCCAGACAGGCGAATATAGGATAAGGACTGATGAGTAGACTCTTCTTTCACAAACCTCATGTCCTCCTTTCTTCTAATGTATTTTCCATATGAAATAAAAGAGTAAAGTGAAATCTGATATCTGTGGCATAGTAATTCATATAAAACTTATGGTATAGTAAAATCACTCAGGCAGAGAGAGCAGTCTCTGGAGCACCCTGAGCAGAGGCGCGCTACACTGCTGTTTAGATTCTCTCCCTTTGGCTGTCTCTCAGACAGACGGCTTCTCAATCAACCTGTAGGCTATTTATCTGGGCATACTTGGGAGGGAATTAATCCACCTGGCACGCTTGGACATGCAGGGTCCCATGCACTCTTAAGGGTACCCTCCAGCATGTCTGAGCCCATGCTTACAAGATCACTGTCTAGTCTTGATGATGGTTTTAACTCCTGGAATGGTCATCAAACAGCAACGCAGATAGTCTCTTGGAGTCCGTCACTACTGAAGAACCTTGGAAGTATTCCTGCTAGCAGACTAGCAGATGATCAAGAACCTTGAGATTTTCACGTGAGTCAATGCAAGTATCAAGATCTATTATGTATAATATGGCAAAGAAGAAAAACATACTCAGGAAGTTTCACAACTTTTATCCTGGCTTTTAGATACTGGGAAAATGCTTTAGGAACTTCTGAAGCAGCATCACTGATGTCAAAGGTCAATATTTTCAAATGACATTCTCACAAATCAAATCAAATAGTCTATTTATTTTACTGTGACATCCAAAATTTTTTTTAAAGTTATTTTTGCAAGTCTACTGACAGTAGATGCCATTTCACTTGTAACTGCCCTTTTGCTGGTGAAGAAAGGAGACCCAGAGTAGGGGGAATGTGTGTGCAAAGGCACACGCACACACATTAATCTTCTTTGTACATTCCTGTAAACATTTGTTTGCTTCTTCCCTAAAAATTAGCAGACATTATAGCTGCACGTGAAACAGAAGTCCAACTACTGATGGAAATTTATCTTGTTTTATTTTGAAATCAAAAATAATTAAAAAAAAATTGGAAATTTGGACAATAACAGTCACCTGGCCATTTTTGCAGGACTGGGAATAGACATGCTACTTAGGATATCGCTAGGCATTTTAAGGGAGAAAGGGAGACAAAATCCTAATTATATCTTTTAATATGCAGTCATAACTCTTTCAAATCTGTTTTATTCTGCAAACACTATAATTTACACCAGCAATTTTCTACTAATCTGGTGTTGTTATTGTAGTCTTCTGTTTTACCAGGACACTTTAGCGTTAAAAATTATAAAAGATGTCAGTCAGTTTTGAGTGTAGTGCAATTATTTTTATGGCTGATAAACTGAATGAATAACTCCCTGTGTGCAACATAGGCAGAGCAGGTTTGAACAGTCCTTGGTCTGCTTTTGATTTACATGTCTATGCAAAGATGTGCAACTCAAAAAATATGGTATTACTGCACAATAAAACAATTGGATTAGAAGCGATCCTACTGAATATTTTTGCTATCTTCCCTGTAACATTGCAGTTGCAAAAATGTATGCACGCATTAGGTCAAACCCCGTGTACACTAAAATGCAGCTATAAGGTGCCTTTTTTAAGATAAACTGGTGAGATTGCAAAGATTCTTGGACAGATAACAAAAAGGGGGTGTGTTATGATTGGTCTTGACGTCATTAAAAACAACATGGGCAGATAACTTTTAGTTGGCACCGAAATCACTAAAAGTAAAGATAAAGAATCCTTGAATGACAAGAGGCAACTTCTCCTTTCCTGAACCAGGATTATCCTACAGAGCCTCAAGAAAACCCCAGGGTAAAGGTAAGGAAGAAACAGTTTTAGTGCAACATCCCTTAATTATATACAGATGTTTACTAAGAAATCTAGCTGTATCATCTGCACGGCAGAGAAAAACAGGGATTTTATTCCTCTGTCTGTTATCAATTAAATCATCAAAACAAAATTATCATTCAAATTACAATGTATCATTTCACTTTTAGAATGTATAGGGAGGAGGCAATCTATGAAGCAGAAATCTGCTAACCATCAAAGCAACAAAGAAACATTAAAGTTCAATGGACAGTTTGTTCATGCATGTTTTAATCTAGTTTTTTTAAAAATGGAAACCACGTTCACGTGGTCAAAATAACACTTGCGTCAAAGCAGCCTTTGAGGTTCAATCCAGTGAGACAGTCAATGTTTTTTTTAATTTCTTTCTTTCTTTTTCTTTTTTTTTTCTTTTTTTTTTTTTTTTTTGCAAAACCCCAAAATGTTTTCAAGAGGGGAATGTGATCCCTGGAGATCCCAAGGTGGCACTGCTAGAGTTTCTATGTGGGAAAATATCTGCTGTGAGGCAAGTTTGGCATAAGCATAGAACACCAAATGCTTAACTTCTAACTGTATTCCCCTGGAAAAGGGTTGCAACTGGGAACTGGTTTCTATTAATACTTACATTCTATTGTCTCCTACCATACACGTGTTTTTATTGTTCAGTGTTACCTTTTATGATATCTATGTTTTAAAGTATTCATCAGACTTCAGGAAAGGGATGTATATCAATCATTACTTTTTACTGTACATACATCTTGCATAAATTAATAAAATGCAAGGTAAGTAGTTTCCTTATTGTTTCTAAGCTAGAAAAACTGTAAAAGCAGTAATGACACACTTTTTTTAAGAAAACAGATATCTGTTTTTTACAGGAACAGGTATGTTGGTATGAAAAATTAAAATCCTCAGCTAATAATCCACCTGAGATGTCAGATACTGTCCCTGGGTGCTTCTGTTTTTTCCATCAGCAGCTATTTTCAGAAACTATTCCCTGTAAAGATATTAATATTTTCTCTTGCTGTGAAATTTAAAACCTTTTTTCCTTCTAAAATTAAGCAACAGCTATGCCACTGTACTCCCTGATGCAATACCTACCTGGGACAAAGGGTCATATTCACAAAAAAGCTTTCTGTGGTCAGGGCTCTTTAATACTTCCCTTTTAAAGCTGAAAATAAAGACACATATGATTTTATTAGAGATACACAAAAAGTCATAGTTACGTAGTCACAGAGATTAGTGTCTCCTTAAGGTAACCTTTAAGCAAGGATGGATTTTTCCACCAGGTTCAAAGGCAGGGACTGGAAAGAACCCTATACCTGCGCCCCGGCCCATGTGCACCCATACACGGGCTACTCGCACAATTAGCATCTGAATTTAAACTGAGCTTTGTTTAAACTACCATTTATACCTATCATTTTTGGCACTCTGTCCAGAAGGACAAAACAGCCTGGAAAAGAGGATCATTCTCTAGTATGCAAATGCAATCTCCCCGCTGTCAACTGTCCTTTCCCATCAGATTAGGCTGCCTTTTCCACATTTAGACGACTCGTTCAAATGTTTCACGTGGGCATAACAATTACAGGGCGAGTTGTGAGCTTAGAAAAATAACTACCATGGCATTTATTATTGCATTTTCTCTCGAAATTTAAGTGTATACTACATTAAGTGTAGTTCAGGTTGTATGTATGTATTTGCTGTCTCTTCGCTGCACGTAAACATGCATTTGGGAATTCAAACAGCTATAATTTCATGGCAGTATCTAACAGCATTAACAGCAATTGTTTTCAAATTGCCTGTCCCTCCCAGCCACACTGGTATTGCATAGAAAAAAAAAATAAAAAAAAAACAAAAGGAAGAAAAAAAAATGGGCTCATAGGGAAAAAAATGGCCAGGAACTCACACTCACTTCGGGAGCTTGTTTGCTTTGAATGCTCGTGGCTTTCCAGAGCTGAGCAGTGCATTACCTCCGGTAGGAATCAGCCGCGAGGCCGCCAGGAAGGTGCTGCCTTGCTGCACAGCAGCCTTCCACCACCCCCCGCTCCCAAAAGTAAACGTCGGTAGGATCACTTTAATTCAGGACCTACTTTCTGACATAAGAGGTACCTTGTATATACGCTTACCTGCCAGCCTAAAAAATGACAGTGGTTTGTCACTAAGCAAGTATTAAATGCACCATCCAGTCTACTTTGCTCAGTAAAATGGCTCAGGAAGGGTTGCCACAAGAGATTGAAAGGAATTTATTGTTTTACTGATTTGGAAACAGCGCATATGTGGGTTGTGGAGGTAATGTGCTGCTGAGACAAGTGCGTATTCCAGCTGGCTCAAAGGCTAGACATGCCTCCTAACTTTTATGTTCCTTAACACTTAAATGTGCCAAGAGAAGCTCCTGGGCATCCTCAGGAGCAGGCCCAGTCCTTTGCCTGCTGACAGCATGTCTAAACCTGAACCCGGTCCTATTTCGAACACACTGGGAGCTTGAGAGCACACCTTGAGACTTAGCTCTTAAATCAAGCTTTCCGCAGACTGCCAGCTGCAAAGCCCTGGATGATAAGTTTACTGGCGAGGTTTGTGTTTCTTTGCTGAACTCAGAGCCTCAGGGCAGTAAGACGGCGAGGATTCTTGGCCTTTTCATCCTAACTATTAATTGATCTTCAACTACCTCGTGCAAGATATGCCATTACAGCTCCATGAAGGGTCATTAAAAATACCGGTTGTGTTACATGACAGGTCTATGCATTTTTCTGTGATACGATACGTGCCCCAGCTCTTCACAACAAATACTTAATTCCTGTTTACTTCGGTTAATTTTGCCTATTGTTCTATTTGCAGATTATGCCTGAAAACAGGTAGTTGCTTTCTCTTATGTGTATTTACCACTCAAATTCTGAATAGCTGCTTCACTTGTATACACACTAGAAGTACTTTTATGAGAAGCACCAAGTTACTGGAACTATTTTCATTGAAAATACACAGTAATCAAATTATCACAGCACTTAAAATCAGTCTCATGGGGTAAATACAGTTATGAATGCGAAGTTTTGCTTTCTGCACATGCTCTGCACTGATGACTTGAAACACGCTGATGAATGTACCCGCTACAAAGTTATTCCCTAGAATATTTAATATACTTATCAGGAGACAAACAGTGCTTTACAAATTAAGAAAATGCTTTTTGTGCCACTCCACAACAAGGACACGGCAAAACTCAGATTTTGGGGAAAACTGGGAAGCAAAGAGTTAAATGACGTGGCCCTGCAGCCTGATTGTGCCCTCTGGAAGTTGCATATAGCTGCTGGGGATTCCCCGGGGGCTTTTCTGCTGCATCCAGTGTATGAGCTGTATGTGCAGAGATGGAAGGATGGGATGGAGCAGGGCAGCGTGACGGGACTGTGGTAAGAGATGAGTGGGGAGCGGTCGTGTCTCCCTGGGTGTGCATGTGAATCCCTGTGAGTGACTCCTGCTTTCACGATCAAAGGGAAAAGATACTGATGCACCTGGGAAGAGCCTAGATACCTCATTTCTGCGCTGTCACGTCTATATTACGTTAGTGGCAGGGTACTGAGATCGTCAGCAGCTAGATGGGAGATGTGTGTGGTCTGTGGGTTTACAGACTGGTAAGTGAAAGAAGTGTTAGACTGAGTCATCTGCAGAAGGATGAAGGCACTGGAAGAAATTTTTAAAAAAAAATGCTTGATGTGATGCTCTTTCTATGGAGCTGAGTCAGTGTTTGAGTGTAGGGCAGATGGAGGTAAATTAAAACTTGAATTCCCCAGATTTCAGAAATTTAAACTGAGATCTGCCCATGCATTCCCTGCTGTTCAGAAGCTGAGGATTTCCTACACCTGAGCCTCAGAAAGGGCACAAAAATACCTCCAAGCAAACCTAAATCAGCTTTAACAAAGGTTTTTTTGTTTTGCTTTGTTTTTCTCCCTGGATCTGTGTGGGCTGAGTTACTTTTTGTTAGATTTTTTTAATGAAAGAGAAATCTTTCCGTCAGGAATGCACGATCACTTTTGAGCTTTATTACATTAAGAGAATTTTGGTCACTTGAATAATTTAGTGCATTTTTCTCATCCTCTGGGCACTCTGGCCCACCCCACACAATTTTATCTCCCCTCACCATTTTACCTTCCTCTATCCATTTAGCTTTTCCTCTCATTACAGCATTTTGTAATCTGTAAGTACATAAAAAGATATTCCTAAAAGTTTATCATGCTCTGTTGTATACATATAGGTTGATGCGCTTCCAGCTTTACACATGTGCACACACAAACACACGATGTTCTCCATCCCGCTGGGATTTCAACTCCTTTGGCATGAAGACCCATGTTAGTGGTTCTCCCATCTGGCTAACGCTATGCCACCTCCCGCTTTCCTACCCCTAAGCAATTCTCTCCCACCATAGAGGGTACTTCAATTTTCACTGAAATTGGCTGAGGGAAGGACAGAGTTGCTGGCTTCTTCGTGAATCTTTTTGGCCACCCCACCTGAATGGAAACCACTCATATCTGTGCAAGACGGTCCTTCCCAAACAAACATGCTGCGTTGCAAAAACTCAACTCTACTGAAACTCATCTCTTTCTTCCTTGAAAAAAAAATGGGGAACCACATACTGATTGAGAAAAACACTGAGTGACTGAGGTCACTTAGGGCATAATTGTAGGTCCAGCGTGATCTTCACATCTACATGCACGAAAAAACCCTCATGAGAGTTTATCTTTTTTTTAATGAATGACAAAATCTTTTTTTTTTCCCTTGAGGCCAAAGATGGCTAAAGTAGCACTATGCTTGAAACACTTGCTGTACCAAGTAGTCCTATTATGGTTGTCTGAATTTCAGTCTGAGTGGAAAATGTACATAAGATTTTGGGGCATGGAGATAAGTTAGAGGAAAAGGCATTTAGAGTCCTAGCTCTAATGTAACTGCCATGTTTCTATAAAGAGTGAAACAACTATAAAACTGAAAAAACCCTACAGTTGAAGGTATTATATTTCTAATTTGTAAGACATCATGTCATAATCACGTGGGATGCTCAGCAGGACAAATAAAGACAGATTACCTGGCCAGAATAGCTTATAAAATTCTGATATTTTAAACACTTTCATAGGGCGTGGTGTTTACCCTACGAAAAGTGCCATTAACTGCGCTGTAACTACTCCCGGAAGAAAGCAGTGTCATTGACTTCAATGAGACTACTCATGGTAATAAGCACCGTGCCCAGTAGTAAGTGTCTGGAGACTATTATTATTACTAGTTACATGCTCTTCATGTTGCAGTAGCCTCTAGAAGCCAAGTCATGGCCCTGGGCTCCACCGGGTTAATCAGTATGTGGCCCAAAGTTAAGAATGAGAATCACATGGACAGCAAAAAGGGTAAAACTAGGATGAAAGTGAGAAGAATAGGAAACAAGTGACATGGCATTGTTACTTGGCAAGTTGCTGTGTATATTTCAGATTTACAGTTTTAAAAAGCTAATAATAATGGCTTTGTTTAATCAGAGCCACATTCAGCACAAAAGTTATTTACATCTTTTAACAGACTCTGAAGGACTCCTCCTATCCTAGCTCACTTAACCCTTTTCCTGCCCTTTTTCCGCACTGAATTTTGCAAGCAGGATCCACAGCAAATTGTGCTTTTACAGGAATGAAATTTAAAAGACGCACATTTTGTTGTTGCCGCGGTGAAAAGCTGTATACAGACTTTTTTCTTTGACTCCATTGTTTGAAACTTTGCTAGTTCCTTTTTTTTCCCTCACTTCCTCTTACTTGTATTTGTAGTGTCTGAGAGAGGTTAAATGGTTTCTGTGTTTGATCAGTCACAGGCTGTGAGAGTACCCTGGAAATCAATGTTTTCTACAAGTTTCGTTTTGTGAGTATGTGCATATGAATGTGTGAATAAGTGCATATGAGTAATTGCTGAGAACGTACAAGTGCAATGTGGTAACTCCTTTGCCTTCATTCATGGCCTTTTCAAAGGAGAAAGCATTAAATTGATCTAGAGGGGAAAAAAAGTATATAACGAAAATATCCTTAAAAACTGTAATTTCCTAAACCAAATACAGACCAGAATATTGTGGGGGGTGGGGGTTAACAGTGCTGTAGCAGTTACAAAATTGAAAAAAAAGCATAATTCTTTACAAATACATGCAGTGTGGGAGGAAGGAAGGACTTGTGGTTTTGGCACTTGACTGATGCTCACAAGAGCTAGATTCGGTTTCCAGCTCTGCCACAGACTCTCTTCATAGATGCTATCACAGTGAAAATAATAAATAATAATAGTTATGAGCACTTCTGCAAATTATTATCGTCTCTCTCTGCTTGTAAAAAGGGAATAAGAACAGTACTTTCCTCTCGGTGCATGCTTTTTTAATATACCGGTATTGTAAGAAGACTAAAGATGTACAAAGCGGTGCTGTGCAGGGATCCTCTGGCGAGCTCAGCTACCTGAAGGGGCACATGGCATGTGAGCCCTGGTGCTTTGCCCAGCCCAGGTAGCCGTGTCTGAGGGACGTTTCACGTGGCTGTAACTACGAGGCACTGCTTTATGGCAGGTCGACACCGGTTAAGTGATAAAACAGCACATATCACAATGGAAATTAATTTTTGAGAAGGTTCAAGTAATAATGCCTCCTTCTGAAATTTTAAAGGATTGTGAAAAGAGTAATAGGAGGTGTTAAATTGGATGTTAAAGTGCTCACTTCAGTGTTTTTAGTTTAAAATATTTTCTGTGCTAGTAAATGAATGGGGGGGTCTGATGCCCTATGCTTCTTTGGACTATATGGCTAGGATTATTTTCCCTGATTCAAAGTGAACATATGAGCTAAGGAGGAAGAAAATTCCTGCTCGTTGAAGGGAAGGGTAGGGATTTACAATAATTATCACAAAGAAAAGCTTTGGGAATTATGATAGTTTTCTACTCCTGCACTATTAAACTTGAAAAGTTTTCGGGTAGGTGACACAAAAGGTTTAATTACCATAGACACTTCTCCCTGGCCTAGCTTTGCTTCTGTTAAAGAACACTATTTCAAAAAAAAGCACTCAGATTTTCCACTGGTTTCAGAGAGAACAACATCAGGCCAACAATGACTGCCTTTGAAATTTCTGCCCCAAAGCTCCCCATCTAGATCTCTATGGACTGCTACTTCCTACTTTACCTTCAGTAAAATAGTTTGTTCTAAAACTTTTCCTGCCTTCATCTCATACTAGATCATCTTCATTAAGAAAACATCATTTTATAAATGGCAGTGATGAGAAAAGTGCCAAGTGGATTTTCTAGTGAATTACCATCTCCGAAGAAAAACTAAATTGTAATAAAAAAAGGATCCCCGCTACTTTCCTGAAATTGAAGTTGATTTTTCTTTCCTTTGCTCACAAATGCTTCCTCAGCACTCGGAGTTTGGAATTCCCTTGCATTCATCGGTTTTGTTTGATTTATTTTCTCTTTGGATTTTTTTTGCAGATTGATGTAGAACAACTCCCTTTTTTGATTTCTGTTTGCTACAGGATATTGTCCACAGAGTCCATCAAAAGCTATTTGACTCTTAGTATCCTTGAAAACCAAGTGCTTAAGTAATAGACTAACTCTGGACTCTGGTGTCTAACTTTACTTATTTAGCTGTAATGCTATTATTTTTACCATTACTATTATTTTTCATAGATGTTAAGTTCACACAAAATCACTATGATATCTGCTTTCCTGCATAAGTTAGACCATTCAGCAATAGCCAGCTTATTCCTGCATTAGGCTCAGGGATTTATAACAGAATTGCAATATTCCTCTTAATAAGATATCCAGTCTTGACTTAAAGATCCCTAATTATGGAAAATTTACCACATCCCTTGGAAATCTGATTCACAGGATGATTACTCTCACTGTTATAAATGTGTCAGTTTGAACTTTGCCAGTTTCAGCATTTTTTTATTTATTATTCTAAGACCAGAGTCTAATACTGTAATGTACCTTGAAACAGTGACTTTCTCCAAGGGGAAAAAAAAATAAGAAGTTGTCTTATTGCCAAGTACGCTATTTGTTGAGGAAGGTGGCATTCTGCAATAGGACTGGAATTCAAATTAAGCCTTATTGTGAATTTTAGACTACGGATGTGCCTATCTCTGACAGATAAATAAAATATTAGTCTACTATCTCGAGGCCTGAGAAAAGATATAACATGACATGATACCTGGCAGAGTAGAATTAATGGGAAGAGATGGGGAAGAGAAGCGATCTCACGTTCATTTTTGAAGTTATATGTGTTCGAATGCCTACTATTGACTGCATTCTCATTTTGCATTTAAATTGTATAGTATAACTTCAGTCAATTGGCATGGGAATGGTGGTCAGGGCTGAAGAGAGAGTGGAACTGATTCATATTCATCATAGGCCTAACATGCTGAGCAGTGTCTGGTCTTTAATTTTGTAAAGACTCCTCGTGATATTTGATATTAGGCTACAAGTCACGGAATGTACTGTTGTAACTTGTACAACATCCTAAATAATTTTGAATTGGCTTGTGTTCAGTTCTTATGATTTTTTGGGCTTCCTTTTTTCTCATGTACATAAATTATTCTTCCCAATCCCATTAATGTTAAATATGCTTGCTGAGTTGTCTTCCAAGAACATTTTCTTTAAACAGAGTCTACCTGAGATAAATTACTTCTAAAAAAAAAAAAAAAATTACAACACCTGAATAAAAGACCTTTGGGGCTTGCTGTCTTTGTATTATGATTTATTTGTTGATGTAAAAAGATCGCACTATGCAGTAGGTCTACTTTTCTCCCTCTTGTACTAGTACAGCTACTATTATCTGGTCACACACCGAGGAATCCCGCCACAAACAGCCGAGAGCAGAACCCTGACCAGTTTCCCATCCACCTCTTCAGATCCTGGTGCCAATCACAACACCTTGCAAAGACTCAGTTTCAGCTGGGATGACTTTTAAGAAGTGGGGAGACTGTTAGGAGTTTCAGTGCTTACTCCCACAGTAGCAGTGGCTGGAACCAGAAACACACCAGCTCTCCATCCATTCCCACCCCCTTTATCTACCACAATTGTCAAGGAATTTGCCCCTGCAAAAGCATGTTGGTCCTATCTCTGCACACCTATGGGATTTTATCCATACATAGGGACAGTAAGAGCATCCAACAGTTGTTGGCCAACATCAGCCACTCCAGACCCGGCAGAGCGGCAGTGCTGGGGATGGGGAATACCAGCCACCTGCAGCATCAGTGGAATAGCGTGCTACAAGCTTTCTTCTCCTCTTACATGAGAGAAAGCTGCTCCTTCCACAAAGAGAAACAATTCTTTCCCTGGAACTACCCCCTGGATTTTCAATCACGTCTCCTTGATTCCCCGAGGAAGCAAATATATAGGCATCATTTTCTAGCCAATGTTCTACTTTATTTTTTCAAGTTCCTTTTATATCATTCACTTTTGCCTCAATGAGGATACTGTGTGAGCTTCAGGAGTCAGGCTTTTGCAACTATAATTATTTTAGGATCACATTTATTTAGCCCAATGTAGAAGATAACAGGAACACACAGTTTCTGAATATGCAACTTCTGTGACAGACAGACCTTAAATACAGACTATGCATATGGTGATCTGAATATGTGCTAATCTCAGAGCTGAGCAGGTTTGGTTTTTTAATAAATGTGAATTAACATGATGCGCACTTTTTATATAGATCAGAGATGAGAGACTTTGTGGAAGAAGGTGGATTTAAGAAATACTTTTGGCAAACAGGGAAGCAGTTACAAGTAAAATATGTATTGAAAAGTTTTATCATGTATAGCTGCAGTAAATCTGGATGCGATCTGAACTCAGACAGGAAAAATCCCATGCCACATTTGCCACTGCTGATACACGGCTCAATTCAAACTGTTACGTTGCATGACACAAAACTGAGAAATGCCACTAGGTCTCACCGCTATGGCCACTACGGAGGCTGAAAGTTGCTGGAAAGTGGGGAAAATAAAGCCTGTGAACCCCTAGAGCTATTCTGCCCATCTCTAAGTCAGAACAAGATTATTTATTATTTCATAATTACTATTTTTCTATCTGGGGTAGTTTTAAACATCTCAAATAATAAGATTTGTAAATATAACCCCTATTCCTCTGTAGCTGCAGATTACTGTTATTGTCTTGTAGATGACTACCCAACCTGTAATGCCCAATGTACATACATAGAATCATAGAATATCTCAGTTGGAAGGGACGCAAAAAGATGGAGTTCAACTCCCTGCTCCTTACAGGGATATACCTAAATGTAAACCACAGGACTAAGAGTATAGTCCAGATGCTCCTTGAACTCTGACAGGCTTGGTGCCCTGACCACTTCCATCTGGAGCCTGTTCCAGTGACCGACCACCCTCTCAGTGAGGAACCTTTTTCTAATGTCCAGTCTGAACTTCCACTGACACAGCTTCATTCCATTTCCTCGTGTCCTATCTTTGGTCACCAGAGAGAGGAGACCAGCACTTCCCACTACAGTTTTCACACATTCAAGTATAACCCCATGCAGGGACTTTCTGGCTTTCTTTACAGGGGCTTTACTACCGTGGGGCCTCCTAAGTAACCTGAGTCCCCTCCGTGGGAGGAAGTAAGCTGTGGCTGACACCAGCAAATCAGCTTTGGAGCCTACATTGGACCCAGTTACTCCAGCCCTGGGCCACTTGGGAAACAGTTGCCATGTCTCACCCATAAACTACTCTCAGAGTCTCCCCATCCACCAGGTCTCTGACAGAGGCTTTAAATGTCTTGTGGCTCCAGGTCATAATAAGTTTTCATGTATCTTATCAGATCAAGAAGGCTGGCCACGTATAATTGAGTATAGTCTGTTGTAATAGTTACGTCAGGTATTATTTAGAAATGTATTTAATCCCCTAAAGGAATCTGTCTCCACCTGAAGCAACTGGTATCGAAGAACCTGCTATCAGGAAATGATATCCTTTAAGAATGTGTAAGTTGTTTCACTCTAAGGGTATTTAACTTTATAAAATAAGGGTATCTTAGAGAACTGGAAAGGAAGGAAAGAGTGAGATGGAAAAATTGAGCAGACTGCACGTTATTAATTTTTAGGAGATACTTTTCATGCTGTCCTCACCCATCCAAAAGAATGTAGGTGTGGAGAACTAAAGGCTCTTTCACCTAGAAGATTAGATTAGAAGTTAAATCCTTAAATTATAACTGAAAATGATATAATATATTTCTCTACAAGGTGTAGAAGCAGTATAAAAGCTGTAAACTATAATCCTGTCCATTTGTAATGCAGCCATTAAAATACAGTTGGGCTCCTTTTCTTTTCCTCTCAAGTGACTGCATAAATTACACAGCAACAAAGGCATTGTCTCGATTTTTTTTTTAATCTTATCGTTGGTGAATTTCCATTAAATGTTCCTTCCTTAGTTACAGGAAGAAGCTTGGCTGCCTTTTGCTGCCAGCTACACCATTAGGGTCTGCAATTCTTTTACCGGCTGGAGATGTTTCTTCATCTTCTTGATACATTCTCTCTTCTGATACATAAGGAGAACAGAGTCTCCACCTAAAGAGACAGAGAGGGACTGGATGGACAGGGTGAGGGAACTTCTGTCTCTTTTTTTTTTTTTTTTTTTTTGTTGCGGGCAAATCTTCTACCATTAATCACAGAAGAAAGAGACGGAAAAGTTCTAACAGATCATCCAGCCCAACTCCTCCTCAGTGCAAGACGATTCCCTGTGCTACACTTCATATTTTTGCTCCGAAAAAAATTTGAAGAGTTTGCATTAGTTCCCATATGAGCTTATTTCAGAGCACTGTTTCATGCTATAACTTCCACTCAGGGAATCCTAAATAATTTCTGTCCATCCTTTCCATTTTACCTGCCAGATATTTGTAGGGTGTTATGTTTTCCCCTAGGCCACTGTGTCGCCAGTTTTTCTCTCAATGGTATAGGTAGGGCTGTTAGACCCATCTACAGTTATGGCTGCCCATCACTTCTTGTTATAAAGCCTTGCTTCATGTTGCTAAGTTGAACTTTGGTCATTTGGACAGAATTTTTACTCTCTACATGAATGCCTTCAGCTTATTTCTTTGGAGAGTATTGAACAGCAAAAGTCAGCCTTCTCTGAGACTGGGATTAAGGGGAGAAAGTCTACCACAAGAGAGAAAAAAATACATTCCTTTCTCTTGAGAAGTTGTAGCAAACACATGCCTTGCAGCACACACTTGACTTTTGGTTTCTGGGGAGGATGACCCCCATCCCTAGGTCTATGCTATTTGCCATCCCATGACATCCCTGTCAAACTATGCAAAAAAAAAAAAATAATAATCCACTACTTGCACAGGTTTAACAGACCCTTGTTATGCTGATTACATTCTTCAAAATTTCTACCTCAATTCAGCAAGCTCAACAACAGTAGAGCTCTGACAAAAGTGGGCCTCCCCTTGCATGACTGAGCTTACTTTAAGAGGTCTGAAAGGGTAGAAAATGCCTTTATAATTTTTGTCCCAGCTGTTCATGCCTTTGTGGGCCTGAATATCATGCATGAGAGCAGGAAATTGGGCTTTTCTGTGTTCTCAGCATTCCCTTTGCTAAGATGTTTGTAGGAGATAAAGAAGAGTGATCCACTAATGTGGAGAGATGAGGATGATGGGAAGTGCTAAGAGAAGACTAAAAGAAAGAAGAGGTACGAGCAAAAAGGGAGGCTTAAGGAGAAAAGATTACGGGCAAACAGAAGAAGCCTCAGGTAGAGGATGGGGGAGAGGGTAAGAGATAGCTCGACAGGAGCTGTGGCAAGCAGAAGACCAAAACAGGGATCAGACAAGATGAGGTAAACATGAGCCAGGATGTGAGTATGGAAAAATGCATTGTTGATGGATCATACAGCTACAGGCTGTATCATCATGAATATTCTCAAAGGGACTGAATTAAAATTGCGCAGGCATTTCCTACCACTTGAATGCTTGATTTTGCAACCTGAACATTCTTTTAACATAAATTTTTAAATGTAACTCTCTGTAGATATACAGTCCAGAGTTATTCATTTGGATTGTGTTGTATACATATAATCACGCTTAGCTTCTTTGTATGGAGATGCAATGGTACAACTTGCTCCAGGCTTAAGCCTTAAGCTCTTTTCACGTGTCCGTAGCCTCAGTCTTATTTGATCAGCATGTAATCACTTTTGTCACTCTTCTCTGAATTCCTTCTAAATTACTAAGGAGGTGCCCAAGACTGAATATAATAATTTGTCCATGGTCAGACCAGAGCTATAGGGAAATAATCTTACACTATACATCCCCTTGCATAGTTGATACTTCCGTCAGTTACACTCTTTTGCTGCCATGCTACACTACAAATTCGCATCTAATTGTATGTTCTGTATCATACCTCTGTTTCATTAGTACTTCCCTAGGCTTCTCCCTGCTGCCATGTGTGTTTCTACATGGAAAACAATCCTGTGTGTGTGAAGGTGGGGTGGGGGTGGAAGTAAACAGAAGAATACAAATAACAATTCAGAGGAAGCAGTAGAAGTTGATCTACTATTCCAGAAGCTGTTCTACTGGTTGAATCTACTCGTGGTTCCACCACTCTCCCAGTCGAAAAGGAAGTCTAGAGGATTAGAAAACCAGTCTGGTTTAAAGGGAAATTTAATCTTCTGTAAAGATGATAATAATATAAAATACTCCTCAATTTTTTTTCCAGCATGTATGTATCTAAAGCTGTCTACCTGCTTATACAAAGAAATAGAATGATGATAGCAGAGACAATAAATGAGTTACGAAGTATACAAATTTGGGATGGAGAGCAAAAGAATTCATGAAGAAAATGGGTCAGCACAGTTAAAAGGTAACAAAAAGAATGTCTCAGGAGTATTGAGGGCAAACGGAATCAGAATGACAGTGTTGATTGATTACTAACAAAATTTGACCAATGAAGAAAGAGCAAAAGTGCTAAATAAGTGTGTATGGTTTATGTTGGAGGGAAAACTATGTGATAGTATTATATATTAATGGAATACTTTCTACTTTAAGAGTGAGGAAGAATGAAGATAAACAGAGCTACTAGAATTAGACATTTTAAAATCAGCAAGTCCAAATAACATGTATATAAAAACTTGTAAAGAGTTGGCTAGGAAACACTGAGAAAAAAGAGAAGACTAAAATAAAGCTAATGCTGTACTAGCAAACCAGGCAACTCTGATTTTACTGAGTCTTTGCAACCACCAGATATCCTGGCCTGCTGCTTATAACGCTTCTAGCGATTTCTTGGGTGGGATATAAAAGTTATACATTTTAGATGGTGCAAAGATTGGAAGGAAGACAAATAACACAGAAGACGGGCCACTGGTACAGAATGACCTAGTAAGCTAGTTGTGGTGAACCAAAATGTTTCAGGATGGGAAAATGCAATGTTGTGAACACAAGGACAAGGAAAGTAATCCATAAAGAATTGAGGTCACGGTCTGAAAAAGTCTTAGATGGTTGAGTTGGATAGTCAGCTTAATATGAGTTGGGACAGCAATGGTGTAGTCAAAAAGCCATTTTGGAAATCTTTGTTTGCCAAGGTTAAATTACCACTGCACTGGAATTACTGTGTCCAGGTCTGCTGCTCATGATTTAGTGGAGAGAAGAGCTCAGAGTTCCTAGCAGATTAAGATATATGGGAGAACATAAAGGGTCTGATTTGATAGAAATACATATATACAGATGAGAACAAAATTTGATAATAAAGGGTTTCTCAGTCTAGCAGACATAACACGATCTAATGACTGGAAGGAGAGGCTAAACAAATTCCATGAGAAATATGGAACACGTTTTTAACATTAGAACAAAGCGCCAAGTGTTGTGGTATAGCTTCTATCGCAGGAATTACTTTTATCGGGGTTGGACGCTTTACTAAACCACAGCTGTTGGAGATGAGGCAAGAATTAAATCAGAAAAAATACTTAAGACCATGTTGCTGTTGTATATTAGATAATCACTTATTTAATGCTGTTCTTAAATTCTAGGAATATTTTTCCCTAGATGTACAAATTTGAATATTTCCAGTTTTAACATTTATGGGTGATTTCTGCTTTTCTGTCTCTGACTCCAGAAAGTAGCAATAGAGAATACTTGTATACTTGTGACAGCTCTGAGATGTAATCAGTAAAACACCCTAATATAGGTATGATTCAGGCATATATCAGAAGGATTTTCCCAATCCTTATGAGGCTGGGTAGAGCTAAAAATTTGAAATCAAGTCAAGACTTTTTTTTAATTTTTATTGTGTGCCTCTAGAGTTTCTGAGTTTCTGATTGCTGCCTCTTGTAGTTGCATGATCGCTTTTTCACATTTAAAATGTTTTCCTTTCCCACATATGAAAAAAATGTACTGGCTGAACTTCCAGTAGTTCAGGAAAACTGATGAGACTAAGCTTATCTGTAAATTTAAGTCCATATATGCTCCTGGGATGAAAATGCCCATAATTATACAGGAAGTACATTCACATAAACAAAGCAAACACATTGAAAATGTATTGAGAAATGTTTACATTTACTCTTTGAGGTATAATAATATTAGCTACCATGATTATAGGCAAACTCACATGTTATTCTCTTAATAAGCACATATACATAATTTGATACCCAGCAAATAGCATCAGGAACCCTTTCAAAAGTCTCTTTACCATGGGGTCACGTATATCAGACAGGCACATCACAGTGCTCCTCTGTGAAACCCTGATCAGATATTTCTTTCTGTGAGATGAAAACTATCTCAGTGTCTCTTTCTTGTGTCCGTAGCAAGTCCTCGTACTTCTAGATCGTACCAAAAAAAACTTGTAAGATTTTAAATAACACAAATTAGAGTAAGTCTAACCAATTCTCTACCCAGTTCAAGTTTTGCTATCCAGTTAAATAAGACACAAGCTAAAACGTTAGTGGCAGCAATGTACTGTATTTGACAAATGTAGGAATGTTCATATCAGCAGGACACCACAAATGTGCCCGTTCCAGGACATTTCTAGGAAACAAGAACACAATAGGAGGCTGACGATCCATTTGAATTAACCTATGTAAAGCATACGCAACAAACCAGTTATTCAACATGCTGTTGCTGTTTTCTTTGACGTTGGATGCTGCATGGCCCTTAATATCCTGCGCACTCCTGAGTGCAGATATCTGTACCTCCCCTCTGAAAGACTGAGTGCGAATCCTGCTGGGGTGGGGCACCAGAGATAAAGATATTGCAACTTGAAAACGGTGATAGCTACTGCGCTGGCGTCACACACTTGAGATGAGTGTCCAAAAGCAATTTATCAACCCTTTGCTCTTCATGCTTAAAAATATTTTAAGATGCTGTGATTAGACTCAGCTGTTCATGCCCCAGATCTTTTAGGATCATGGTTGTAAAATGGTTCTGGAGGACATTCAAGCATCGCTAATTTATAGGTGTAAACGGTGGGGGCCACCAGCTGCTGGGCTGCTGTTTTTCTTTGCAGAGGCAGATCCCAAGATGACCATGTTGAGGTTTGTGCTTTTCTCCCAGTCTTCAGAAGCATGTGGCACATGACCACTGACCAAGGACTTTGCAAGTCTGGGCCCTCCTGTGCTAACAGCCACTGGCCAGCTTCCTGCAAATCCTGAACAGAGCAGAATCAGCACCTCACAACTGTATCTCTCATGAAGGCCTTTACAAACTCATTCCAGTATCCCATGGAGGTGCTGAGATCCAACCTTTGCCCATAAGGAACCCAAGGCAAAGACCTAAATTTAGTCCTTTCACTCCCAGACCCAGGTTATCACCCTCCCAGCACAGAGGGAAGTCCACAAACACACAAGCCTTCCCCAGTTCCTACTCAGAAGCTGATGAGTGCTGGGTGGAACTGGCCACACAGCGGGTGCGGCCAAGGCACCGACACAAAAGAAGCTGATTCAGCTCATTCCCAGATAATTTTCACTGTCTTTCCCTGCTGGAATTTGTGGGAGGGTTGCAGCGGCAACGGCAGCAGCAGCATCAGATCTTCCTCCAGCTCGCCGGTTTGCAGCGAGTAGCAAAGGGAGAGTGGTAACTCCTGCACCGATGGGAGTGGTTTGGGGAGCTCTGCAGGAAGGATAAGTGTTGGAGCTGTGTCGGGAACGCTGGCCTCCCCCCGTGCTACGGTTACTCAGCTATTTCACAACTCTTCCTAATGGTCTTGTCTCCTGAGGTTGGAGCGAGGCTTGCAGCTACTTAGTGACCAGTCTAAATAGCAGTCTTGCACAGCTACAAATTAGATTAGAGGAGGCTCTGAAATGCTGACAGATCTGTGCCTATGGTCTCCAAGATTGGCCCTGACCGTTTGGGGAATAAGTGACTGTGAATAATAATCTCTGGGAAAAATCAGTGCCAAAATTCCTACTGTTCATCTCTGTCGAGCAACCAGTTTCCAAGTTTTCTTCTACTCGGGTCTTCGGAAATCTATGGGGAGCCCTGATGTCTGAGAGTCATCTGCAAGAAGGAAAACCACAACGGAGGCAGAAGTTAGGGCTAGATGGTACATAGCACGCATATGAAGATGCATTTGAGTGGTTAATAGAGGAAGGTTAAGTCAAAAAGAAGGGGGTTAGAGGAAGCCATTGGTTATGATAGCTCTGTCCTCTTAAATGCTGAAAACAGGAGGTTTGACAAACTCTTAATCCGATCTATTTCTGTAAGTTGAGAGAAGATGTATCAACACAGTGGATAAAGCAGGTAAAAATGTGGCATGAAAATCAGACATGAAGAAGTGGTGTAAACAAATGTAAGAGCAAAGTCCAGTATTTTGTGAGGCAGCTTCCTGAGGCAGGTAACAGGGAACATTATTTATGCAGTTCTTGTTTCTGTTCTTCTGGTTCTTTTGTACTTCTGTGCAGCAGAGGTTATCACGCTGTGCTTACAGACTCAAACGCTTTGACTCCTTTTTTCTTCTCGGTGCTGAACTGCACTAAAAAAACCCAGTTAATAATGTGTCTTTTCCTTCGCATTGCTTGTCCATGTAAGCAGCTGTTACAGTTGCTAAGGGATTGCTGTATGACTTTGAACGGGAGATTATTTACATACTCTTAAGCAGAAGTAGGTCTGAAGGAATATTATTATTACTAAATGGTGACCTGCATGTCAGCAAAACTTAGTAATACTATGTTATATAGCACATCTATACGTTCCTAGATAGTCCTGCAGTGACTGCGCAGACCTTTTTAGTTGACAACTTTCTCAGTTCAAAAAGTTTGCAATTATCAGAGAAGCAAAGCTTCAGTATATGAAGACCTGTCAGTCCAGTCTAGCAGGAGTAAATGCATTAAATTATTTACGAGTAAACCCCGCTTCCTTCTGAAACAGGGGTGTGAGAATTGTTCCCAGAGGGAGTTTGTTTTCTAATTCCATTACTTCAGTTAACATTAGTATATTGTCTCACATAAAACAGTAATTTACTGTATTTATTGCCTTCATTGTTTGTGAGGAGTTGTAACTTAGCTTTTTGTTTTGCTTTAAGCAGGTTGTGAGACAAAATATGCTTTTCGCCTTTTTAATGTCAAAGAGCTGGTTGAAACACACACATTGTTTGAAGTAAGTCACAATTTATATTTGACATTTAAACAATTCAAATTTTTTTAATTTTCTTAAGATAGTTGCCCAGACAAACAAATAAAAGCAGAAAAGCCTGGAAACAAATGTGCCACTGAATGTGCCACTGTGCCAGCATGGCACTGATCAGATATGTGTATCTGTTCAGTGGAAGCATTGTCCATTTTGTCCTTTGTGTTTGCGATCCCCCTCCACCGCCTGTGTACACGAATCCCTTTTGGGCTGGTGTGCTCCATGGCGGACACCCCTGGCTCCGGAATGCCCAGCCATCCCAGGAACCTCATCCTCAGCAAGGACCGAGGTGCCAAATACCTTCAATCTCCAGTGCCTTCAAGTTGGAGCAAAAGTAACTACTGTACTCCCTGGAAAACCACAAGGAACTAGAAACATGCATTCAGTCAGCACCACCCAAGCCCCTTCTATTGCGCATAGGACTGAGACTGGTTAACTACTGCTGTAGAGATGGCAGAGGCCTGGAATGAAACCTGGCGGCACAGTGACGTGCTTGTGGTTTTTGTGCCACCCACAGCTGAAGTTTCATGCTGTGGCACATTTCTGTTGGCAGTCAGATGCTGGAAGCCTAGGAGGAGCTGGTCTGTGAGCCACAGGGATGGCTGGGAAGCTGTCCTCCTGGCACCTTGGTCACCTGTGTTGGAGCTCCAGCGGAGCGGGCACACCATGGACACTGGCCACCAGCACAGGAAGGGGTGTCAATCTGCTGACATTGGTGCCCAAATGGACACTCAGTCTGTGAAGCACCTCACACCCATGTGTGAGAGGTGTAAGTTCTGTCTCCATCAAACAGGCACTGTCCCGCAATGCCACACGCAGTGTCCCGTGAGTGCCCCAGGCAGCTGCAGACCTGCTCTCACTGCAGCAAAGGGATGCCCAAGCTGACTTCTTGGTTCTTCCTCACTTAGATTTCCCGCTGTGAGCTTGCTTGATGCAGGTGTCCTGGCTTAGAAGCTGTTGTGGTGAGAAAAGCTGTGCAAACCTTACCTTTGGCTCCTTCAGAGGGGTCAATTACTTCAACTTGCTTTGGCTTGAATGCAAACGAAGATGTTCAAGATGCTGTCATAAGTTTGCTCTCATCTTAAAGGAATGGTTTCTTTTGCTGTTCAAATATTCCCCTCAGTCCCACTCCCACCTGCCTATCTATCATACTCAAGATTAAATGCAGAGTGTAACAGCCACTAACCTAGTTAGTGCCTGCAGATTTGTCTTGCCCTGGGAATAGTTATTAGCTTGGCTCCATTTGAAAGATTATAACGTGGTGTCTCAGCAGGCAGAATCCTTCCTAGGATCTTCTCATTAAAGCCCAAGTAATAACAGCCAGTATAAAAAAGTGACTCTGTACTATTTAGTGACATTGCTGCCCAGGCTTACAACAGAGGCTACAACTAATGATTGATTATTTCTTACCATTAGGAAGGAAATCCTTTATTTTTAGGACCTCTAGTAAATTAGACTAGAGTGACTTTTGCCATGAGAAGTCTGAGGATGAAGTATGCTGTGCTTATTTCAGTAATTTTCAAAGTCTTGAAAGACTTTCTTCCAATTTCGACACATAAATCAAAGAAAACAAATCACAAAAAGCTTCTTCTTGCTTTAACAAAAAAAAAGGAAAAGAAAAAATGCAAAGCAGAAATCAGTTTTCTATGAATAGTGAGAAGTGATTTTGAAACTTGAATTGTTGATCGGCAAATATGTCTAAACTAAAAGAAATGATAATAATCCCTGGGCACTTGCTTGGACAGATATTTTATGTTTATATTAGTGATATGTGAACCTCAAATACTTATGAAGCATAGGTAAGCACTAGAGTTTGAAAGCTAACAGAATAACTCCAACCTTTGACCAGTTGTAGTGTCTCTACTTCAAAAAGTATTTAAATGAATGATGAAAGGCTCAGAAATTATCCAGGAGGAAAGATGAAGAAAATTTGGTCTACTTGCATTATGGGAAAGAAGGGTAATTGGTGATGAGACTGTGATCTGTAAGTGCATACATGGAGGAGAGGGTCTCATTTGGCTAAAATAAATCAGTAAAATAAAATAATAATAAAAAAATTAAAATAAAACAAAATAGAAGTGGAAGTTGAAGTTGTACTAAATCAGGTTAGGGACATTTTTAATAGTGATGGTAATTAAACAGTGGAACAACTTACCTAGGAGTGCAGTGAATCCTTCATAATTGGAAGTCTTTAAATCAAGGCAGACATCTTTAGAAAGATATACTATCTTCACACGGCAGTTATAGCCTTGGCACAGCCGGTAGTGAGCGTTCTGTGGCCAGAATTGTGCAGGAAGGCAAACCAGAGTTTGTCGTGGCTCCTTCTGGCTTCAAGCTCTATCTTTGTGAGATATACTTTCCCTATTTTTAACATTTATTTAGCAAGCACCATTACAGTTACACGACATATGAAGGCAACGCTCAGGACTAAAGTTTTAAAGGAGAAAGGTGGGGAGATCATGTGTAATCACGTAACTCTGGGTGTGTGTTCATATCACACAAATAACATCCCCAGTTGCATAAACTAAGAGGCTGGGCTTCTTCAGCATTAGGGATGAAGAGAGAAACTCCTTCAAAAGGCAGCTGATGGTAGTCATCGCTCCCTCCATCGCCCACACAGGTGGCTCTGGAGACATGCCTCCAAAGGTTGGCTGTTACTTCATGACAAAGTCCCCATCAAAAAATTAAGTCTCATCCTTTCCCCTGTCCCAGACAGTGTATTTTTGAAATGGCAATTAGTAAAAGAGATAAAAAAGGTCATTTTCAACTGGATCAGTTCGCTTTTATGGCTTACAGTGCAGGTGCGTGAGTTTTGGCACAGCATGAGCAAAGGGATAAGGACACATGGCCAGGAGAAGGACAGCATGGTAGGTCCAGTCTTTGGGCAGCAGCCCAGACTTGGACGGTCACATGCAGGTCCAGAAACTTGGCTCAGGCCTGGAGGTGTGATCATGATTTCTCTTCACATCTGTGGACTAGGTAGGGGTACAGGGCCATGCTCTTCCCACTAACTTCAGATTCTCTATCAGGCCATAAAAAAGCATAGCCTGCCAGCTTCATTTTCCGGTGGTCATCAGAGAATATCTTGGTTTGCTTTTTGAGTTTCCTAAAGCACCCTGTGATCTGGGAACTTCCTGCAGTTCGAAAGGGCTGGCTGAGTGGAAAGGAGGTGAGAGACAAATGTGGCCTTCATTGTTATCATATCATTTCCTGTACTTAAGATGTACCTCCATCAGGAATTAAAATAAAACTCCTCCTTCTCTGAAGAAGCTGATAGCAATATTTGTCTGGAAGTTTTAGAACAGATAAGATTCTTGAGGTTTCTGTGTCTTCTACGTCCATAAAGAGATGTAAGTGCCATCTCTCAATTGAAATTAATGAGAATTAGGCACCCAAATATCTTTGTGGATTTGAGCCCTCATGTTCTAATTACTGTGGCAATTAAACATGCTGAAAAACAGGTTCAGCTGCAGGAACCTTGTCTACACTAAGGCCTGGTGAAATATTTATGTAAATTTTCTTTCTAGACATGGCTTGAGTTTGCACTGGTGACTGTGCAAAACCTCTCTGATTGTACAGCCCTGAAACCAAACCTGTGAGCTTGGCTTAGAAAAGGTTATAAGATACATATTCATGAATTGTGTGCCTTGCTTCAGCAAAACAAGAGAGTTAAAAACAAAATAATAAAAGATAAAAATAATCAACTCTTATATAACGCAAACAGTACAATATAGAAGCTGTGTTTTTCCCAAATCGCTTCTGTAGTAGCTGATCTCCTCATTGTACTGATTTCTGAAGGCCACAGGACTACATACCCAGAATCTCCTATAATAGCATATGCATCTACATCTACGTAAATATCTAAATCCCTTTGTATTTCTTTCCTAGAGAAAGAAGAATATAAAATTACTGCTTGTTTAATTTGCAATCTCTTAACTGTTTGGGGCCAATATAATTACCAATATAATTCTTATGCATATACACACTACTGAAGCACTAATGTTAAAGGAGACACCTTCATTCTGAATTTTCTAACTTCAAAGTAATGAAATCCTTAACTTCAATACCACAATAATGTACTTTTCAATGTTAAGTACCTAGTCCTAGTGTCAGTGCATAGAAAAACCTTGGCTAAAAAAGCCCAATTAGGTCATGTAAATGAAGTGCGTTTTCAGCCAGTCCTACTGGGAAAACCAGCTTTGTCTGAATGGTTGTAATTACAGAGTTGATGGGGAAGGGGGAAAACAAATTTGCTATGCATGAGCCCTTCCCAAGTAGCCTTTTTTTCTTCTAAAGCTTGCACATCTCCAATAATGGCATTAGGGAGGAAGGGAAAAAAGGACTTTCTCCTTCCACAGATCATGTTAAAACACATCTCTTCAAGAGTCTGAATGATACTTGAAGGTTGCTATAGGGGAGATGCTACTTTCTCTGATGCATCCTTTTGGTTACTTCTCTCTGCTTGACAGCCTCATTGGGCTGCTTGTCATTATTAGCAACTTAGGTGTACACGTCTCCCTAAAAGCTACCCTTCATAGCTTATTTCAGGCAGGCACTTCAGTTTTCATACTTGGGTCCCTTCTTTTGGTTCACACCCTCAGCTAGGCCTGCGAAAGTCGAATCAAAAAGTGACGTGCAGAATTCCAAAAAGGGGGCTTTTTCTAGACTTTCCAAGGTGTCACTCTCTTTCCTCCATGCCTGCTCCTGAGAACACACACCCCATTGATGGTTGGGATTCACTCTGTCGCGTCACCTGCATTCACCAAAAGCCAGGGGTTCATTTTTCAGTGCACTGAATTTACTCATCTGAATTTGCATCACAGTGTGTAGCTCGCTCGCTGCATCTCTGGATGGCTAGTTGGGCTGTCTCTGACAAGAAGAAATAGGGCACCAGTACAATTACCTCCAGGGATGCTTCCTATGTGCAAGCCATTCTGGCTTCTGTGACTAAGGGCTCATGAAGGTCACATAGCCCTTTCTTAGATATCTCTTTCAAATTCTCTGTATTTGTTTTTAGTGCTTTGATTCCTAAATAGTCCAAATTGTTTTCTGCCCATACCCTACACAACAGTCATTCAAAAAGATGCCTCTTTCCACAAATATAAAGCTATTAATCACAAATGTTCTATTTACAAGTCACTGTATGAGTGACTCTTTCTTATGTTAGTCATAGTGTAGTTCATAGCTTTATTTCCTTTAGTTAAAACAGCTAATGATCCTCAGTTCAATGTGTATATTAATGTCAATAATATCAGTCTATTTTGCAATGTTAAAGCACTAAGGGGGAAGGGATTGGTCAGGGATGAGTTACTTGGTTTGAGTTGTTTTTTTGTTTTGGTTTGGGTTTTTTTTTTGTTCCATTGATGTGTACACCGAGTGGAAAAACATAATATAACATATACAGCAAAATTGCCAAAACTATCCAGGTTTTTCACCAGCCTATTAAGGGTATTTCTGGCCATTGTTAAATAAGAAGTCTAACACATAAATATTTTAGTATGTCATAAGGTAACTGTCTGTTTTATGTGAGCAATGAAAGGAGATAAAAGCAGTGGAGTCAGGAAGGAGGGGGGAAAAAAAGTAGTAGTAAAGAGTATTTTTTGCCCTCTGTGGGATCAGTTTGTCCAGGCATTGCAGTAGACAAGGACACACGTGTTTTCTGGGTCATGATCTGCACTTCACCACATCAAGATCCCAAGTCTAAACGAACGCTGATCCATCAGCATTATTTTTGCCTGATTCATGCTGTGCTCAGTAAAACCTTGTGTATGGGCACGTGATCCAGCTCCTGAAGAGTGAGAGGTATGAACAGAAAGGAGGTTTAAATGACCTAAGGCTGCTGCCACTTGTGTAGGTTGATGTGCTCTTCCCAAAAGGAAGAGCAATCCTCTTTCAAGACTGATAACCACCGAGGAGAATTAAGCAAGCTCTTGAATAAGTTTAAAGGATGCTTACAGTTGTTTCATGTTTTTCAACAAAGACGGTGGCACTGCCATTTCACAACTAAAGGATGTGTTTTATATTAATCTTGGTGTCAACAAGCCTTAGTGTTAACCAAGGTGGCATTCTTCTTAGGTTACCTGTTTTCAAAGACTAAGCATTACAAGAGGTATCATATTTAAATTTCAGACTTGTGGATGTGTGTTTATTCTTATGCAGAGGTCAGACAGAAAGCAGGTCAGGGCGCTCTTACTCACATTAGAAAGCTCCTTCGAGTTGTTTCAGTTCAGGAGCAAGTTATAGCAGTTGAGTAGACTACTGGAGAACTATGAAGTCTCCAAATGGAGGAACTGGGTCCTGAGCAACTGGCTGTTGGTGGCCCTTCTTGAGCAGGGGGGTTGGGCAAGATGACCACCAGAGGTCCCTTCCAGCCTCAGTCATTCTGTGATTCTCTTGATTCTGTGAACACGCTGACCTTTCTTCCTTTTGCTCTAAAAATCCTCCAGTCCAAGTTCAGGAGGCAAGGGAAATTTTTGCCTATTAGTAATCACTCCTGGCACGCAGTGGTTCATAAGATCATGTCTTTGCAAGATGGACTTGTTCATGATAGAGTGGATAAGGCCGGATTAAGGTCAAGCCCTTCCTTACACAAAGCATTGTGTGCTTTGAAAGTTAGATATATTAGTTTGGTTGAATGAAGTTATTTGCGTGTCCTTGTGTTTGTGCTTGAAAGAGCTTCATAGGAGGCTGGTAGAGACCACTAAAGACCATGTGTTACGTTGCCGTGATTACCTTCATTGTGTGACTTTCCCTCCACTTGTAATTGGAAATAGTGACAGTATCTTGGTAATTTTACCAATGCATTGTGTGTCTGAGACTCCCAGGTACTTTTATTGCACCTCCTGGGCCATATATTGTGGGTATGGATTTGATGTTCACAGTGGAATGGAAACTGCACTTTTTTTGCAAAGTGAAATATATATATATACATATATATACGAATGAAAGATATTTCCTTTTCCTAAACTTAATCTGAGACCTCGCATCAGTATCTATGTAAATAAATCTTTTCCGCAATAAAAACATGTTACTTGTAGTCTGTCACATTAAAATAAAGATTTGAGCACAGTGAGAAGTCATAAATGGAAAAGAAAAAAAGCATTTACAAGAAATCAAATGAAAGAAAACTCGTTCTGAGCCAAACACCTCAATAGTACACAACTGTTCCTTTATATTAGAAGATACTGTAGTGAGTTCTAATATTGTTATGTCCAGAACACCGCAATTTCATAGCAACGAACTTTAGGAATAAGTCTAAAAAGTATCTGCATATAGGACCGAATGTAAAGATTACTAAACTCGTGTATAGCTTTTTTTCTGTTGACTTCAATGCACTTTGAACCATCCCAGATTAACCTGCCCAGAAATGCTGGAAATGCTGGAAGGAAAATGACTATGGAACTGTGGCAGGGAGAGGCAGTGGCTCTATCTGGCAGAGGGTGACGATAGGACAGGGGGCTCAGGTTGTTTTGATTTGCTGAACGTGAAGTTGAGATGCGGGAAGAAACGCTGCCACCTCTTTTATTGATATTTGTTGGGAGACGCTCATTATATATTACTCCATATGTATGTGTATGTGCATGTGAGGTTTTTCAGAGCTTTGGATGAATGCCTTTTACATAGCATTTTTAAGATCAAAATCTATACAATTATGTGGATTCCTGCATGTAAATGATTTCAGGGAGTCTGGTGTTTTAGCATTTTTAATTTTCTAGTAGATTTTACGATAGCGTAAAGTGATAAATTATCTTTTGCGGCTGCCAGAGTTATTTAACTATCTGCAGACACGCCATTAGCAGGAGCAGTCTGTGCCCAGTCGGTGTTCCTCATCCCTTCCCGGGAGACCGCTCGGAGGGATGAGGGTTTCCAGGCATTTTTTTGTGCAAGGCCCTTTTGCCAGCAGTGTCACCGGGGTGCTGGGGAGCCCCGGCCAGCCGCGCTACGGTCGGGAGGACATTTTACTACCACGCAGTGGAGAAAGCTACCAAACAAGCATGGGATATTATTGACTTTCCATCACTACTGGCCTGTGTTAAAACCAGTGACATAGAAGAGAAAGGTTCCATTTCCCATTACCAGATATCCAATCCCCCTAGAAAACATCTGTTGAATCTGGGATGATGCCATGGTATTAGCTCTTCTGTTGCATGCTGTTTCATTGGCTGTTCTCAGCGCTGCCCTGTCTATCACGACGCATAATCTCTTTTCAGAGACATTTCAACCACATCGTTAGGGTCCCCGGTCCCATTTCTTTGAAAATCGGCAGTAGTTTTTTTGCCTTTGGCGCACAACTTGAAGTTCAGAAACTTGACTCTGCGCAGGGTGTAAGAAAGGGAACAAAAGTTTCCCGATGATTTCATGTGACAAAAGTTGTGCAAGGAAAAGAAGTGGGTCTGCAGAAATCCTGCAAGTTGCCGTGTTTATATTCCCAAGAAACTCACACGGGAGTGCCTCAGACACATAACTAAATGCTCCTCAAAACGCTCATTATTGAAGACGGTATAAGAAAACGGTCTTTAGAATTCATGTGATATACTACCAACTGGAGGGAGAATAATACAGAAATACTTTCTTGATGATGTGTGCTAAAGCAGCAGGCATTTAAGAGCAATGGATGTCAATCTCTGAGGTTTTTGTAAAGAATTGCAATTTATGACGTGTTAGGGTAAACAGTTGGATTATATTTCTGAAATGCATGTTCCATCAGGTAAAATCATTGTGATTATAGGCTCTAGTACTTTAAGTAAGTAAGTTATGCACTAAAAGGCTGAAATTGTAAAACAAGTATGCTTATGCTTAACTGTTAATCCCTCTTTGTATCTACGCTGAGTAAACTACAAGAAAAGAGAAACTGCATTAAACAATAAGGGCATAAATGGCATGTTATGTCATCTTGATAAACAATGACTGTTATACTGTTCTCCTTCAAGAAGCAACTGTGACTGGCCTCTGTATTCTCCCTCAATGGAGAATGTGCCTGAGTGTAAAAAAAAAAAATGGAGGATTATTTAGAAGTTACTTTGTTCATGCCCCTCGGTGAAAGCAGCACTTTCCCTGCGACTTCTCGCTTTGCTGCTTTTCCTTCATTTCCGCAGCTCTTATCTATTGCAGAAAGCTGGACTTGGTATTTCAACAACCACCTACTATCATGCAGAACGTGAGTTTCGAATAAAGTGAAATAAAACTTGCTTTAAGTGGTTTTGCAAATGTTTGACAGCGGAAGATAATAAATGAAAATAAATCTCCAATATTTCTCCTAATGCAATTTGTGGCGTGTCAATGTCAAAGGATTCTAACAACAAATCAACAAATATTTGAATGAAAACAATATACATAACTTATTTTTCTATATTAGAAACAACTGTCAAACAATTACTGTATGACTTCATGAATTAGTTGGTTGTTTTGAAATATTCCTGCTAGGATAAAAAAAAAAAAAAAAAAAGAAGGAAAAAAAAAGGCTATACGGGCCTTTGAGCCCAAACATATTGTGTCAATCACAAGCATATGCAATGTATCTAAGCCATGAGGTAAAAATTTTCTTTGTAAATTATTTCATAAATAAATAATTTGCCTGAAAAAAGTTTATGAAAATATTTTTGCCTTTATTAAGTTCTCTACAGCTCTTTTGTGGTGAATATAAACAGATTGATATTGACGTCTTCTTGATCTGCTTTATTTTAACTTGAAATGCAGAATGTATCATGCAAGCATTTTTTATAAAGATACGGTAACAAACTTTTTCTGAGAGATACAGTATTTCATTAGAGTTGTCTACTTGAAGCTACGAAGACATATTTTGTCCTTCTCATCTTTGCTTATGAACAGCTTTTGCGGTTTCATTTTAAAAGCACACGCACAGGGAGGCTCCTGTCTTTTAAAAATACGTCTCTCTAATATTGTTCCACAGGTGAACAAAAGGTGTGTTTGTTATCAAGGTTTACAAGTGTTGAAACCCGCGCTTTCATTGTCATCGATCTTCTTCACGGTTTGTCTGTCATAACGCGAATAAAATCTGGGAAAGCTGCAGCCACACATACGAACCGGCTGGGATTTAAGGTGTGGGGGGCATCATTTCCTGGTTTAAAATAAAAAGACATTAATAAGTCTCACTAGAGCAGAGAAGCAAAGGGGAACAACCCTTGTTTAAATATTTTCCACTCAAGTCCTGCTTGTAAGATGCTTAGCCAAGTCATCAGACAAAATACCTGCTGATTTTAACCCTTCACAGGCAAGACATCTGCCAAGTGAACACTCACTCGGGGCTGACATACTCAGCAACAATAATAAAAACCTAAATTGCAGAGAAGAACATGTTTGAGTCGGTGCAAATGGGGGAACAATATCTGCTTTTCAGAATTCTGCATTCACTAAAATCTGTGAAAGTGGTTTGTCTCGTTGACTGCGATTCAGCCATGGCATTTTGCAGCTTGAGAAAAAGCAAAGGTTTGCGAAGTCAGGAAAGGTTCTCTGCGCGCGTATTAGTGAGGTGCTACCGAGCATGGCCCCGGTACTGAAGTAGCGAGGCAGACTTTGGAACAAACTTTAAATTCTGATATTCCTTTCCTTCGCATTCCATATATAAACATCTCTGCTGCTCCGAACTCGTGTTCTGCTGGCGGGTGCAGAGGGAGTCCCACACATAATCTGTCAGTTCTCCTCTCCCCGTCTCGGGGATCCTACTGTGTGCCTCATCCCGCGACTAGATTTTACCTTCCATTTTCAACATGACAAGTTCACCTCTTGTGCGTGAATTATTGCTTTTTTATTCATAAAGTGCTTTATCAGACAATCCTACAAAAGAACTTAAGGGGGAAATGTGTTACTCGTGTGATTTACATGAGCAATTACTTTACAAATCTGCCAGTGGATTATACTAAACATACATGAAGAATGTTTAAGTTTGGCGAGAGGGCTGCAAACGCCATACGTTTTACAGTAGGGTTTCATTTGCGTCAGCATGTATCTCTGAAGATTTTACGCTTTACATTTCACCGTGTATTTGAGAATAAAATTGTAAGGAAAAAGTTATGTCATTTCAAACATTTGGGGGGAAGCGGCTTCATCTCCTGCACTGTAATGATTTAACTCTTTTCCAGCTTCTCCCTCGAATAACGTGTTAGTAGTTGCAAGCAACCAAAATACATCTATTTTAACGTGAAATTGGTTTAAAACGACTTGCATGGGAGGAAAACCACGCCATATAAAGTCACCTAACTACAGAAAAATTGTGTCCAAATGCCCAACAAATGTTTACATAGTTTTTAACGCCTACTATATTTGGGATTTTAAAACCCTTTCAGAGGAACCTTTTATGTACTGCTTCTCCTTGGAGAGTGTTTTTACATTAACATACAGACTTCTGGCAATTCCTATTTTGAAGTGAAAAGGTTCTGCACAAGCAGGAAAAGTTGTGAGGCGTTTTTCTGGGAGCAGCTTGGGACCAACCTGCGATGGGTACCAAAGAGCAGGCAGCAACGGGGCACATCCACCCCAAAAACCTGGGAGATGTCTGTCCGTCCGCCCCAACACCCGCACAGAGACGGGGCTGGGGGTGTGTGTGAAGGGGCCAGAGATGCCGCTAAACCCACATCTCCCCGCGCAGCGCTCCGCTCCCCGCGCAGCGCCCGGCTCTCCCGAGGGAGGCAGCTATTGCCGCGGCGGGTCCCTCCATCCTATTTTGTGTTAAATCCCGCAGGACGGCGGCCTGTCCCGCTGACAGCGGAGCCACCCCGGGCCGCGGCCGTGGCCTGCGGGGCCATCCCTCCGCCAACATCCCCCCCCGCCGCCACACACACCCCGAGTCCCCACGGCCGCGGGGGCGACGCGCTCCCGTGCGCGGCCTCCGCTCGGCCGGGGCTCGGGCCGCGCAAGTCCCGCGGCCGTGGCCCGGCGGCGGAGGCCGCGTCGCGTCGCGGCGGGCGGAGGCGGGGGGGCGGCGCGGGCCGGGCGGCGGGGCCGCCTGCACTGTCTCTTTAAGGGCGCTCCGTCTGGGGTGGCGCTTTCCTCCGCGAAGGCTCCTTTGATATTAATAGTGTTGGTGTCTTGAAACTGACGTAATGCGGGGAGACGGAGGTCCTGACAAGCGATAACAGTCCTGATAACGCGCCCGGCCGCCCCGCGCTCCCCAGGCCGCCGCCTCGCCGCCGGCGGGGGCCCCGCCGCGCCGTGCCCCGGCCCGCGCCCCCCGCCCCGCCGCGCCCCCGCCCCCGCCCCCGCACCGCACCGCCCGCCGGCGGCCGGCGGGCCCGTCGCCCCCTCCCCGCCGAGCGGGGCCGAGGGGGGAGGCAGCGGCGCCGCGGCCCCCCGCCCCCCCCGCCAACCCCCCCTTTCCCGGCCACCGCCACATAATCCGCGGCCAACTCCGCCGGCAGCAGGAGACGGTTCATGGCTCACGCCGCGGCTCCACCATCTTCCAGGCTGCCGGGGCTGTTGCTGACGGTTAATCAACAGGTAAGGCGCGGGGGGGCGCGGGCGGGGGCGGCCCGGCGGCGGGGAGGGCGCCGCGGCCGGCGGGCCGGGAGGGGGCGGCGCGGCGGAGGGGGGGGGGGGGGGGGGACGCGGAGCGGGGCGGGGGCGCGGCGCCCGCGGCGTGTGCCCGGGGGTGTGTGTCTATGTATGTATGTGTGTGTGGTTGGGGGGTGGGGGGGGGGCAGCGCACCCCCCTCCCCAAAAACACCCCCCCCCCCCCAAAAAATAAAAAAATCAACAACAAAAGCGGGGGGTGGGCATAATCACAGGGAGCTGCTCGGATTTCACAGGCTTTTTTTGGTGCATCACCCCCCCGCTTCTTCCCGCGCCCCCCCCCCCCCCGCCTTCCCCCCGTCGGTGGGTCAAAGCCATGTGTGATGGCTGGAAATTGGCGACTTCAAAACCGCGGTAGCCCCGCTGGAGTCGGGAGGGTCAAGTTCAGCGGCGGCGGCGGGCAGGGGGAGCAGCCCCCTGGCCCGGAGGCGGGGAGGGGAGCGGTGGCGGCGGCGGCCGCGGGCTGGTGCGGCTCTGCCCTCCCCTCCGCGCCTCTCCGCGCCTTATCTCCGCGGCCGCCGATTCCCCGGCACCGGGGCGCTCCGGGGGGAGGGGAAGGGATTCGCGGGGGGTGGAAGTAGAAGACGAGCAAAGAGGGTTTGCATCCGATGAGCTGCAGTCGCACAGTCCTGCCGCTCCTGCCGCTGCTGGAAGTTTTAATGGGGATCATGACAAGCGGGGCACAGAGACACCATCATGAAGAGTAGTAAGTTTGGGAAAAACTTTTTTTCTTTTTTTTTTTCTTTTTTTTTTCTTTTCCTCCTCCTTGCGCGGGGACACACCGGGGGAGGCCGGGTGCGGAGCTGTGCTGCGCCGGGAGGGGGGTTCGGGGTCCCTCCCGGTCACACCGGGGGAAAAGGCGACATGGTGGTACTGATTTTTTTTTTTTTGTGTTTTGTTTTGTTTTGTTTTTTTTGAAATCGGAGCGCAGACAGACGTAAAACTTTTCCCTCTTAAAGGCGAAGCTCTGCTCTCAGCGCCGCGTCCCCACGCTGGGCTCTCCCCTGCCTGACACAACTTTGTGCAGCGTCTCACTCCCCCCACGCCCCCCCCCAATTCCCTCGTCCTCGGGGGCTGCCGGCGGGGGGCTGCTCCCCGCTGGAGTTACCCGCCTGTTTGCTTTTCGGAAGGGAGGAATGAATGGAGGCGAGGCCGGGGACGGAGGGGCTGCGCGGCGATGGGCGCTCCGCGGTGGTGGCCCGGGCGGGAGGCGGGCGGGGGTTGGGGGGGGGGAAGGTGGCGAGCGGCCGCCGGGCCGGGGCAGGGGCAGGGGCAGGGGCAGGGGCAGGGTCGGGCCCGGGGTGCTGCCACCCGCCCCGCTGCCCTGGGACGAAAGCGGCTTCCTAGGGGGGCCTGAAATTTTTTTTTTGGGGGGGCTTTGTTTATCTGCTGCAAATCAAGGCGCTCAGACATCCCGGCACTCCTACGCGGTTTCTAGTGGGGCCCGCTAAGCCTCTTTTATTTTATTTTTTTTTTTTTTTACACATTCGGTTGTATTTTGTATCTGCAAATGGCAAACTCCTCAAGTGCACTGTGGGGAGAAGGATGAGTTTGAGTTTGAAGTGGAGAGACGTCTCCCCTCCATCGCTCCTTCCTCCGCCGGTGCCAGTACCTCTCCTGGCAAGGCTGGGGCCAGGGGACCTCAGCACACTGGGGGGACCCAGGCGACAAAGCCACCCCATGGGGCAAATAGCTTCTAGTAAAAGAGAGCGTAAGCTCTTATACGGACTATGCTGCCCTCGCTGCTTTTACAGCATGCAGCTCCTATTGAATGTTGATTGAAACAAACAATAATTTAATACGCTTCAGGTTTTATTTAGTCGAGTTCAGTAAGTTTCTCGAAGAACCATCGAAGTTCTTTGCCATTCAGGCAGGCTTCTTCAACTGCGCCACTGGATCCTATGGATGTTGGTGGCATCATGTTACTTTCCTGTTGGTTTTAGGAAAAGTTGAACATTTAGAAAAGCCTGCCAGAGTTAAAAATGCAAGGGGCAGCAAAGGAAAGTAGTGGTAAGAGCCAGTTCCTGACGTGGACAAAATAAGAATAAAAGTTACAGTAGTCTTCTGAACTGCAGTTTGTGTTTGCCTCATGTTCACAATACGTGTGTTAGGTTAGACAGCTCGCTCAGATATTCCACCAGAGTGACATTTAAAAAAAGCCCTCCAAAAGAGTGAGGATTTTTTTTTTTGTTAAGTACTCTGGGTCTATGAGTAAATACAGGGTTTGTTTGAGAACATCAACTATTTCCTGTAAATTGTGATGCTGACAAGACTGTCTGGAAATGATATCAACACTTTGAAAGATTTTTTTTTTTTTTTCTTTTTTAACCACTGAATGAAAGTTTGTTAATAACATGGTCAAACCAAACAAGTGGAACCTTTCTCTGTAGAGGGTGGGGGGGGAAAAAGAAAGAAAATACTTTTTCTTTTTTCCTTTTGAAAAATGTATACCTGCTTGAGTTTTGCCACATAGAATCAATAACGCTGGAGTTCAGTAGTGCATCAGTGCCTATATACAAGTTAATTCTCAGGCTGTTTGTGGCAACAGAAGTCTGCTTCACCTTTTTAAGAGCAAGAGAGATTAGATAGGAGAAGAGCAGTCAGTTCATAATCCACCCTGTTCTGTCTGATTATCGCTTTTTTTTTTGTTACATATAATAACTTTTCTCTGTTTAAAACTTTGCATATACGTAGTCACAGCAAAGTAAGTAAAGGGCAAAGTTGCATCAGCTTTTAAGTTTACATGTTTTGCCTGTGATCCTCTAAAACAGACTCTAAATAACACTGGGCAATCTTTGCATGTGAGAGTATGGCTTTATTTTTTACTTTATTTCATGGTAATGTTAATAAAGGAAAAAAAAATGTAAATGACAACTTCAGACATCTGAGACTTCTTTGGGCATCAAACACTTACGATCCAGCCAGGTTATCCTCTTATATTTTTAATGCATTTTTAGCATAATTTATACGGTAGCTTTGTGGGTTGCCTTATGTTTTTATCGGTGATCGAGTAAATTCAGTATTATTTTATGAATCCCTAGCAGGATGATTTTTCTATCATGTGTTGTCTTATCGATCGTAGTAAACTTTCATAGTACACGCTATTACCATGCATGCTCTGGCTGCGTGTGAAGAATATTGTTATTCACTTATCGCGATTGTGCATTAATAACAGCGTAGTACTAATTCCTCTGTGTGGAGTGGAGTGTCTGTGAGATGCAATGGTTGCTTGTTAAATCTCTGTATTTCAATTATATTATATTTTAATGCTACTTGACACATAGGGTTTTATATTTTCAAAGCATTGTGCAAACAATGACTAATTACTTTCTGTTCATGCGAATTACCTCTTTTAGCACTTTATCAGGCAGTTGCTTTGAAACAAAACTAGTTTACATTACAGGTGAAAGAGTTAAAAAATTAGCAAAGACGTTTAGGAAAAACCCAAAATTTTAATTACAAACAGGCAACTTTGGGTATGTATTTAAATTTTTCTTTTTTGTGGAGCTTTCCTTCTAAGTTTGGGGGGGCGTACGTGTATGAATATTTATGTCTCTTACGAACTCTTGACAATATTTTAATGTAATAATCTTAATAGAAACATTCTCAGATCTTAACTGCAGCCACACTGGCAGTATCGCTTTAATAAAGGTTTGTGGGTAACACCAAATATAACATTGTGAGAAAGTTTATGGTTAAATATTTTTGAACATGACAGGCTGGGAATCTCACAACCCTTTTTGTTAGGTGAAAGTAAAGTGGAAAGAAATTACGTTTTTAATACAGTTTCAGTTAAAACAAACTGCCACCTGGTAGTAAAAGTATTGGCCTTGAACAGAAATATATTCTGATTAAGATATTCTAACTGGTGTGTAAAATGAAGCCATTCATTCAGTAAACTGACAACTTTCCAGTTGGTGTTTGCCCTTGCTTAATTTAGTTCCCTCAACACAACTAGTGAGGTAGTCTGGGTCTGGTTTTGGCAGTCCTGGGCGACTATAAACTTGGGCATTTTTGTCCCAAATATTACAACTCACGAGTTAAAAAGCAATTGGTTAAAAAGAATAGCAGGCAGGTATGAGGAGGGGGGGAAAAAAAAAAAGGGGGGAAAAAAAGTTTCTTTTTTGTTTCTGAAACTTTCTAAAGTTTATCTAGTTTACCTAGTATGAAAACAATGCTATTTTCAAATACTGGTGATTAATACTATAACCAGCGTAGTCTGCACCCATCTATTGTATAAATACCATTGCCTGTTGACCTTTGGATACATTAATTACAGCATATCTGGTCTAGGTTCTACTATTTTTGTCTGTCCAGAAGATAAATAAAAGTGCCCTTTCCAGTCCTCCTGGAGAAGAAGAACTTTTTTTTTCTTGGTTCTGTCATGAATTATGGAGTTCTTTTTCCCACCCTGTGCCAATGAAGTTCTCTTCTGACTTTAAAAAGATAAGCCTGCATCCAAAGAAAGAATATTTGATTACTTTAAGCCTATTTTTGCTTCGGCTTTTATGGTACGTACAGGCTTTCTGGGCTTTGCTTTTTTTGGATTGTGTGTTTGCTAATTAAAAGGAAAACACATAATGAGTTATATCAGACGATATGAAGGATTAAAGCACAATTACACCATTAAATAGCGAACGTTTACAAAGGCAAGACATGTAACTACATTTTTCAGATTATGCGTATTATTCACTTCTTGATGTTGCTTTGCACCTAATCAATAAAGGGCCTTCGAGAAGGCAGCTCCGTAGCCAGTTGTATACGTGCCCAGAACGCAAGAAATGCTGCTGGGGCAGAGGAGCGCAGGGGGGAGGAAAAGCGGTGGCGCCTTATTCTGACTTCTTTTCGTGCGCACCAAGGCTCCAAATGAAACGGGGAGCGATGGGAGAGTAACTACCATGATCTCGATTTTAAGTCCCCAGTGGACATTTTGTCACACCCCAAAAGCGTTGCACAACCGAACACCATTCCACTTGATGTGTCGTCCGGAGTCAGAGGAGTCTCTGATTTGGCGTCATGGGGTTTAGAAGACTGTGATTTAGGTGAACTGGCATAGCTGCGTGTAAGAAACTTTGTTTAATAGCTGTCTATGTTTTTTCTTCATGTTCTGTGCTATTGGTTTCTTATTTTCTAGTACCTTTAAAGTGGTTCTTTAAAATTTAAGAATAACAGCACCGGTGGAGAATACATCTAAAATTTAATAGAAATTGCTAATCTTTCTATCAGTGATTTTTATTACAGTCTTGCCGCATTAACTACATAATCTTACTCCTCCTGCAGATCTCTGTACGTGGGTTTGGAAAAACTATAGAGAGAATATTGTTCATTAAGCTGCATAGCTGCCACGAGTGGCACTTCCCTAGGAAGGTCCTACAGAACCCAGTTGGTTCCATCCCGTAAAGTTCAGTGGAACTTTTCCATGCTTGTAGGGGATGCGTGCAAGTACAGCAGCTACAGTAAGATTATTTCTGCCTTGAAAATGGAATTATTTTGAATCACAAGGTTTAGTCCTAATAGTAATTTTTACTTTCCTTAGCTGCAGTTCACGCACGTTTAATTTCTCGTAAGTCTGCTTTCTTTCCAGACTCACATCCCCCTTTTTTTCCCTTAAATTTATTTTAAAATATTTAATTTTTAAAATGTTACTAGCCCTTTAAAAACCTGTAATAAATGCTTTACAAGTGGCTAGACACCTTCCCTGGTGGTTTAATTTATACAAGCAGGAAACTTTCTCTCCTTCTTTCTCTCTCTCTTTCTTGTTTTCTTTAAACCAACTGACGTAATGCCAAACTTTGCTTTAAAAGAACAGACAGAAGTAATTGGTAGCTTTTAACTTTTAATAATGTTCTGGATTGGTTTTAGTGGCCAAACTGCCATTTTTTTAAAATTCAAGTAAAAACGGGCTTGTGGCCTGAGGAAGAAAGGCCCTGTTGATGCAGTTATTTTTATTCTTGTTTTTCAATCTGTTATTAAAAATCTTTCCTGCTGAGCTCTGCTGGATTTCTCCAATTGCTCTTTGTGATGGCTGGTGCATTTCAGGTTACGGTAACTTAAACTGTTTTCTGATTTTTATTTATTTTTTTTTCCCATGGGCATTTTGAGATGCTTTATCCTTTTTCTTTTTTTTTTTTTGGTTTCATTTCCCCCACACACCTCTTCTCTCTCGCCCAGCACCCAAAGGCTTCTTTTGGAGAAACAATTTATTTTGATTCGGAGAGGAATAATATGTTAAACATACCTTTGGTGGCAGTTCAGTGAATATTATTTTCCTAGTATGAGAGCGTTTTACACCTGTCGGTGACACTGATTGGGAAGATACGCGCTGCCCATTGCAGAAGACAGGGGCGATTCCATCTTGCAGAGCGGCCGCTCTCTGTGCGCTCTCCTCCCCAGATTTTAAAGCTAAACCAGATTTTAAAATATGTTTAGTAATATTCTCTAGTGATCTATATCTATTTGTATTAATCTGATATTAGAAAGAAGAAAACCCACCAAAAGGATTTTTTTGAAAGGAACTATACTTAAGAAAATCCAGTATATTGTCTTTTCTTTCCCAATTTCTTTATTTTGCTTAGAGTTTTCTGCCTTATTTCCTTAATTTCTCTTCTACGTCTGCTGGGGTGGTTTTTTTTTTTTTTTTGAACACAAGCAAACTTTCTACGGTAAAAGACGGAGTTGGGCAATAGACTTTCTTGACGAAGTTGACGTCAGGACGACTTCATAAGTTGGCAAGTAGGGAAATCGTTCAAAGACCAAGTTGGCTTGTGCCAGTTTTCCCTTCCTTTAGGGGAGACACTCCACCCAGTAGGAGGTTACCCCACCCAATGTGGAGAGCTATAATTCAGTGGCAACACTTTAAATGTCAATCCTCCCTAGGGTTTAAACCCCAGACTTGTCTTGCCTCAATCTTTATATTTAATCTAACATTCAATCTGTTGAAGTAACATCTCATCTTCCTAAGCACTTTTTGGGCCTGATCCTGCAATTCTCATTCTTGAAAAATACTCACTGACGTCAGGGGGGGCTTTTGAATGCAGAAAAGGCTGCAGCATTGGCCTCTGCAGAGTTGTGTGTGTCTGTGTCTGACTGTAACTACGATTGTGTGTCTGCTTGGTGAATATTGTATAATCTGTGTTGTTAAAGATGAAATTGTAAAATACTTCTTTTGTAGGCTTAAAAATCTGAAGTAGTCCGTAAAACAGATTTTCCTCAATAAGTGAAGTGTACTTATTTTTATTTAGCATTTTCTCAGATTAACAAATGAGTTTAAAAAGTTACAGTCCTGGAGAATTTAAAGCATTTCTGCCATTTCTTTATATTTCTCCATATCACGCTCTAGACACATATTTTTTGAATGCTGCTTTTGGCAATTTTTTCATCTCTAATGGAAAATGAACATCGCAGCCTGTAGCTTAGTGCCCGCAACAACCCTTGGGGTACTTGGATAATACTGAGAACTCCCAAGGCAAAATTTGGTTTTGGGGTATTCTCAAAGTCAACATGTAATTTTTCTAGGCACATTGTACTTCATTGTGGCGTCTCAAGCATCCTTTTCAGATCCCCCATTAGATTTAGCGAGGCTGACAACGCAGGAGGAAATATATAATTTGATATTGTAAAAATGTTATAGAAAAAGCACGGATGTTTTCATCTCTCTGCATTTTGAAAATATGCCAGCATTTTTAGTTTACTAACATATCTGGGGTAAAAAAAAAAAAGCCCGTAAAAGATGATGTTAAAAATCATCAATGCGCTTATGTTTCTCAGCAAGATTTACTTTAACAATATGCTTCAGTTTTGCCTCAAACCATTTCGAGCCACCTCTGGTCCAAGAATGTACCAGTTCTCGGTTCCTGGAAGATTAAGCATGACAGTTTCTATTATATAATGAACAGCAGTATTGTTTGAACAAAGGTAACATATTTTGATTTGTGTACTTTTTTTTGGCAGCTGGCACTAGTGTAGGTCTAAAATGAGTGGTGATCTAACAGTGTAAATATCTGAATGTTCTTGAAACACACGGTATAGATGTAATGTGTTTAAATCATTGAATCTATCTATCTATATTATATAGAATGTGTACGTATGTGTGTATACAAAGCCGTAAATGGTGTGTTCTGCTATCTGTAGCCTTCAAATGTGTATCCTTTGGGTATTCCTGACCTACTTTGCAAAGTCTGCAAGTCTAAAATACATACTGAAAGTTAAAAAATTAAACATACAGCTTGGTGGTTCACAAAAAAAGTGGGGGGGAATTTTTGCTAGTAGTTAATTTAAAAAAAATAAAAATATACCTTGTAGACTGCTTTTGGATATCTCAGGGACTTTACTGGGATTATTTTAAAAAACAAATTCTCAACTGATCTAAAAATTTTAAGTAGAAACTGAAGTTCAGTATTGCCTAAAATTCCTACGTGCAGATGTGGTTTAATGTTTAATGGAAGTTAAATGAGTTAGGATAAAGCAATTTTCTTTGAGGGTAGATGGTTTTCAGTGTTTCCAAAGTATGATTCTTTTTAACTTTCTCACACGCCGCTCTTGAAGCAAATGCTGCGAGTTATGTGGAACATCATCCAAAACTTACTATGCAGATGAAACATTGCTTCATGAATTCAGTTAATGAAAGAAAGATCCCTCCAATTTCAGGTTCCTAGTCTGAACATAGTTTGCTTTTCTATTTAGCATTCTCATTTTTAGGTGTATTAAATGTACTTATCAGACGTTCTCCAGCTGCAGTTACAGAGTATAAACCAAAAATGCGCTACACGCCGATCGTTGACGAGCTTTCTCCTCCTGCACGCATAGATATGGACATGCACGCGCACACACAATTAATAAAGTAAACCTTGCCCCAAATACCTGAGGCAAAAGCTTGTGAAAATAGATTAGCCTTACCATGTGCCTTGCAGGTAAACAGTATCTGACTCTGCTGCAGAAAGGGGAAAGGAGCGGTCCCGAGCGGAGGCTGCCTGTCCCTCCCGGCACCCAGTGCTGGATGCTCAGGGCTGGGGGTGAAACCCCCACGTCTCATTTCAGCTGTCCCAGTGGTAGGAAGGAAAGAAAGAGTAACTCAGGTCTCCCATCTACTCTATATACCGCTTTTTTTCTGCGGCCTGCTACAGACAGCTGAAATTTATGCCGTCTAATTAGTCTCCTTCCACATTCTTCAGATCTGGAGTTTTCTTTAGAACTAAACTCCTATTTGCATGTTACATCTATCACGGGAAAAAAAAATAATAATATAATGGATTAAATTAATCCTGTAATAGTTGTTTGAGCATACTGTAGGAATGTAAATAATTTTGTGGCATTGAGCTCATATTTCCAGTCCTATGGGGGGGTGAGTTCAGAAGTTATCAACAACATATATCTGAGTCATTCAGCTACAATAAATCTTCTAACAAACACGCACCCTTTGCACACCCAGAGATACTCTCCAAGACTGTTGAAATTCTGCACACACCTGTATCTTACGTGTAAGTCCAGAAGTATGAACAGTAGATATATCTTCAACGGCAGGCAGACAGTAAGTGAGGCTACAGCAGCAGCAGTCAAAGTAGTCCAGGGACAAAAAGTTTGATTGCTGCTGGCTGTGTGGCCCTCAAGGTTGTCTTCTCCCTGGAAAACGTCCCGAGGAATCGTTAATTGAAAAGAAATGTGGGGTATGGCTCTGCCTCCAGCTCTGCCACAGTTCAGGATACAAAGCATTAAGCGCTTCGTCTATATCAGGTCATGCATAATCCACTTTTATCTAGGTATCATTCTGTCATATGTAAGGTATGCTCTGCCTTGTTGTCTCTGTTACTCTGCCTCTCCGTTTCTCCCTCGCGCATATCGGTCTCTCCTTGCCTGCTGTATGCACATACATACATTCTGAAAATACATGGAAATGGAAGTCCATCTGTGTTGCATAATTTTTTTTTACAAAAACACCAGTGTTTGTATTGTTCTTTCTCTGAGCCCTTAATGAGGTTAAAGAATTTAATGTGACTTAATGAGGGTTCTTATTCTATTTCTGACACAGAGACTAATGAGGGAAAAGTAGAACAAATTGAAAACCAACTTTTACTTGTGGTTGGTTTCATGATGTCATCAAATACAGGATATTACAACTCCTGGAAAAGTTTACAAATCCAGGCAAGAATCCATTTTGCATCACTGCCCTTCAGTTGTTTACGACATGAAGTTTGCTAGCGAAAAAAACCCAAAGTTGAGCATAACTTGATTTGTTTTTCTTTAGCGTTTGGGTTGGTTTGATTTTTAGGCCAATGATTTTTTTGAAAGTGAAGCTAACCGGCTTTGCCTGGCAACCTGGTGGAAACTTAGATATGACCAAAGATTGATTAAACCCCTCTGATTATGGCCCTGATCTTCCCTTGTATTTGCAAGGGACAAAACTTCTGTTGACTTCATCTAGAGTAAGATCTGATCCTCATTGGGAAAATTCCTAATTATGTTGCAGCTTACTGAGAGGGAGCTGTGGGTTTTGAGGATCCATAGAATCATTTAGGTTGGAAAAGACCCTTGGGATCATCAAGTCCAACCATCAACCCCACTCTACAAAGCTCTCCCCTACACCATATCCCCTAACACCACATCTAAACGAGTCTTAAACACATCCAGGGATGGTGACTCCACCACCTCCCTGGGCAGCCTATTCCAATGTCTGACCACTCTCTCTGTGAAGAATTTTTTCCTAATGTCCAGTCTAAACCTACCCTGTTGCAGCTTGAACCCATTCCCTCTTGTTACACTTTCTTACAGTTTTCTACTTTAAAGCCATTTCCCTGGGCTGATGACACAGTAACAACATTTTGTGAGGCTCCATCTTGCATTTTTGCTGCCCTGCTCAGGCTGGTCAAGTGGTATTTCACTGTCCTTCAGTCGGAACACGGTTTGGTCCATCACCTTTGAAAGGGATTCTTTTGGTTTGAAATCAGTTCCCTTCCCAATGGGCTCTGAAAATAAAAAGTAGGTTTGGGCAGTGCACCTGCTTCTGCGCCCTGCTGCTGCTCCCTGGCTTCGCGGCCACGCTTGCTTCTTCTCCCTCACCAACTTGTCTCTTCAAGGCTTGTAGAAATAATCAGTGGAGCAACTGAAGCTCCGGTATTACACATATTTCCATGTAAGCGGGCTATATTGCCCTCACAAAGCTGTGTGCCATGCCATGGGCATCAGGATATTTTTGCCAGGCCAAGGGAAGCAGTGACTTTCATCATCCGCAGAACGTGCTTTTGATATAACCAAACAGCAAAAAGTTGCAGTATAGCGAAGAAAATGCTTGCCTATGCCACGTGATTTTTTCTTTTTAAGCAATTGTTAGTATTTTTAACAGTATCAGATAAATGGCACAATGGTGTGATTGCTTAGGTTGATGTTAATCCTTGGCTCTTACGCTGTTGCTCAACATATCATGTCTGAACTGTGATGGATTTTATTGCTTTGCATTTTATTTTTTTGCAATTAGTTGTTGGTTTCATGTTGTTTACTGCAACATGAGATAGTTCAAATAAATTAATAACAATTTGAATTGGAAATAGGGGCATTTTTAACCAACTTTCTTGAGCATTATCATGCAAACAGAAAAAGAGACTGAGTTGTTCGGTTGGTTTTTATGTATGTATATGTGTGTTTGTGGTTTGTTTTTTTCTTAATGAAGGTTTTCATAATTTGGTAGTTCAGCAAACATGAGTATGTTCTGAAAATATTTCTCACAGATGGCAGGGCTGAGTCGATAGCTTTTAGGTAGACACTTTTGTTGCAACATACAGAGTCTAGAGCTGAAAAACTGTTTTCTGGAGTTTTAAAACCATTGGAAAGTAAGATTTATTGGACCTTAAATATCCCAGTGGTGCAAATTTATTTGGTGTTCATGGCAGTCTCAGCTTAACTTTCCTTAGAGATTTGTTGTGGTACTGCATTATCTAAGGAACATTTAAAATGGGTTTGTCTAGCTTTTTTTTCTTTTCCTTCAGTCATTTCTCAATTTTTATTTGCACGTATGAAAATCTTTACTAACAAAGATGACCTGGCAGCTCCGCTGAACTTTCCTGGTGCAAAACATTTTACCTGAATGGGAAAAAACTAAGAATCTGAAGAGCTGGCATTTTTAAAGATTTTCATTTCAATAGTGGAGTGTGACAGTGGCTAGTTGTCAATGGGAAGGAGCTTAAAGAATAGGCACAGGAGGAAGAAAAAGCAGCTGTGGAATTTATTTTAGTGGGTGAAAGGAGACTCACGGTTAAGCAAGCTTTACCTTCTTGGGTTTTCAGAATTTATTGCCCAAAAGACACATGCCTGAATAGAAAGAGAGCTAGGATATTGTAAAATCCGCTATGACGTGAAGTGCTCTTACTGCGTATGAACACAATTTATTTATTTATTTTTTTCTCTCCAGCAAACTGTGACTTCCTTTGTCTTGTCAGAAGGAATTTCAGATGAAACCTTACCGGAGTAATGCTGCCATAAACCCCGCGCTCCTCAGCTGTAGCTGCGGGCAGCGCGATACGGGCCGGGGTAGTTTTCACCGAGCTACTGTGCTGCGTTCAGCCAGGAATGGGACTGCGCTGCCTTTACTTTTGCAGAAAAAGTACGTTTTCTTAGAAAAGTGCGTTACATGAAAGAAGGAAGGGCAGGAAGGAGAGCGCTCTGATATATGAGCTGAGATTATGGATGTTGTAATGCCATTTATTGTAGGATACTATAGAAAAATTGCATTGGGACCACAGTTCCCGTGGATTACCATGCGATATTTATTACCATTTTCCTGTGTTTTCCCTGGTTAGGATCTAATCCTTCAGTGTCTGGAGCTGTGCAGAGTTCAGAGTTTGTCCATTCAGAGAGGAAAACCTTGCCAGCTGCGGCTTTTCACTATTTCACTACCTGTATTTATTTATTCCCCCCCTCCTAAAATTTCCCAGAGCGAGGGGGTTGAGACTGGCAGGCAGAGATGGGGGACAGGTAAACTGAGGGAATCGCCGGAGCACGTATCTGCTCAGTAAATAGTATTTACTGATTACTGTTTACTGTCAAGCAGATTACTGCAGTTGTGTTTTTGTGAAGCAACCCGCATGCAGCCAGCGCAAAGGAATGAAGCAAAGTCGTGTGCAATTCTGAGGTGACTAAAAGATGTGCTTGTGACATACTTCCAGCAAAAGCCATTTTCGGTTGCCCGGTCCCCTCCCCGAACGCTGTAATTTTGCGAGTGACACATCTGATTATGAGCAGCCATCAAAATCCTCGTAGGCATCTTGTTGGAAAGAAGAATCTGCTTGAATTAAATATTTGCAGGTCAGAGAAACATGTTGATTTGTTCTTTTAATTTGTTCTTCAGCTTCCTGTCCTTTTTCAATTTGTTTGATAGTTATTCAGTTTTGGAGTTTATTTAAAAGAGATGATAAAGTATACGCTTTTGCATTCCCTGCTTGTGCAGAGCTTCCATTTGCTTCCTTGGGAGAGTTGGTCTGGGCAAGGGCTGCTGCCTGCTTTTGCCTTGATACGCAGAGGATGTGGTTAGTGCAGGGGTCCCCTCTTTCTCAAAGCTCCCTGACTGCGATGAGCTCTTTGCTTCCTGGGGAAGAGATTTTTCAATCTGATTTTCAACCCCTTCTGTCAAGTTTTAGGGAACAGCGTGAACTGTCTTGTTAGAGCTGGCAGTGAGGAGAAGGAACGAAATCCGGGCACATCTCACCTCTGCGTTAGGGAGAATAAGGTATATAAAGCCTCTGCCGAGCTTGCCTGGTGATTCTTTGGTTATCATCTTCTCATGATGGAATACGCACGTAGAAAAAACACAGAAGTTAATGTTTACTTTTTGGATGCTTTATCGTCAAGCAAAGAGAACTGACAGTTTCATGGTTAAGTGCCTAAAGTTGTTTTTGGCTTTGCAGTTGTTGAATTAATCACTGCAAAGCTAACTAATTGTGTACCTTTTAAAGCTTCCCCCCCCCTCCCTTTAATGAAAGGGAGATATTTTACTCTTTCTGACTTTGGAGTCGGGTTATCCCATTAACTACTCGCAGCAAGTTCTTCAGCTTTTACTTTCTTGAGTTATCTCAGGAATCATTCTTCTAGTGGATGGTGAATTTACTTACTGAATCCAGTTATTTATGGCTTTCAGTGCCCATGCTATAGAATGGTCAGAGGCATTTTAAAACACTTTTTAAAATTGTATAGAAAACGCTGGCTCCTTAATTCTAAGTTTACAGATATTACTGCTGCTGCTGTTTCGATTTGCGAGACATTAGCTTGATGGCTTACTGAGATGTTTCTTAGCCAGAATTCAGAGTTTCAAGGGAATTTTTTTTAAATTTGTTTTTCCTCTTTCAATGTTAGACATGGGCAAAAAATGACAAGGATCTCATCTTTATAGCGTGCTGTGCATCAGGGTTGATAGAACTGCAGGCTAGTTACTCCCTGGTTTTAAGGAAAGATGAAAAATGTCCTTGCGAAGATTAACTTTATTTCTGGCAACATTTTAATAGAATTTTATTATGGCAAAAACAGAATCAAAGGATGAATGGACAAAGTTGGGATTTTTGCCACTTCGTTGTTTTTTTCTGAGGCTGTGGAAGCGTTTTGTTTTTTTCTTAATAAAAAAATTAATGTAGAATGCAGTGTTTCCCACAAGAGCACCTTCACAGATTTAGCATAAAGAAAGTGCATTTTAATTCAAAGGCATTGGTACATTTCTTAAGGCTTTGAAAGCAGTAATCCAACAGGTATATAAAGCTGTAATGATAATATGATGATTATTTGTATCTAGCGTTGTTAAAATACATGATTTATTTTATTGCGTGTTCAGATTAATGTTATTTATTTAAGATATCCAACTTATTCTGCGTTTTAAATACAAGTCTTTTGGCTTCTCAGTTTGCTTTTTTTGGTCAGCTGGCTCATTTCAACTCATAAACAAAGATTTCACTGCAAGAACTTTTTATAATTTAAACAAAATCTCTAATTGCAGTTGGAAATTTTGTATATATAACTAAACTAACAAGTCTGTGTATTGTATGGGAGAGGCTTTAGCAGTATTATTTATCTTAGGGTCCACATTATTGAAGGCAGGACTAATGACAGTGAATCATGCACTCTGTATATTAATGTAGTCCACTTTCAGCACTATATAAATAGTATTGTAAATACACACCTGCGAAGTGTCTGCAGTTACATGGTCACCGCATAGAGTCCCTCTGTGCTCTCCTAAGTACATATCTCGGCGTGTATCACATCTTGCTAACCAAGGCAGCATACTGCAGCTGCTGTTCCTCTCGCGGAGGTGTCTATAAAACGAACGCTGCGAAACCAAAATTTTGGGATGGCCTTTATGCAGAACACATGGGTATACTGTTGCTCGGTCTTTTAATACCCGCCCCGTCCTTCTCCCTGCGCAGGGCTAGCCGCACAAGATGAGCCGGGCGTGGATGTGAAATGTAGGCTGGTCCTCTGGGTCGGGCAGAAGACAAAGGTGTGACTTAAGTCAGCGGGAGGTTTCTTGGCTTTCCCAGAGGGGGACGTAGTGAAAGACTAGCCTGAAAAAGCCATTATTGCTATCAAAAGTCTCAAAACGTGTCAGCAGGTTCTTTAATTTTCATCCGCCACGGTGCCAGGGCCCTCATCCTAAACTTACTTCCTAAACTTTCCCTTTATTTCAGCAGGCAGCCACGCCGACGCTGTCAGTTCTCCGCTCGGGTTTGCCTATACCCAGTCAGGGTAGCCCAAAATCTAAATATGTGCCGCTGGGTGCCCGCGGTAGCCAAGGCTCTTTCCCTGCGCTGCTCCTTGGAGCCTGTTCAAGCCCGTGGTGGGAATCCTGGGCTGCTCGTAGGGCCCGATCCTTCCATGGGGCTGGAGAGGCTGCTGGCTCAGGGGAGACCAGCTTGTCCCTGGGCCACCTTCGCAGTGGTGGCCCTTGGGCCCAAGCAGTGCCTGCCCCTCGGCAGTGGCCCTGCAGTGTCCTTTGGACAACTCGGGCTGGCTTCCATCCCAGGGACGATCCTTTGGGTTTGCCGGTGGCAGCCACCGCGCATCCAGAAGCGCGGCTGGGAGCTGGATGCTTGAGCGCCCGTTGGATGTGCACAGTGAGGGTGAGCACTGGATTTGGGGTCCCCCCCCACTCTGCAGCAGGGGGTGCAGGTGGACCCTGAGTTTTGGGGTGCAGCCACCGATGCGATGTGGTGGCCCTGGGGAGGGAGGGGAGCCCCTGTCTAGCACCTGGAATGGTGGAGGACAGGAGAGACAGGGATCTCCTTTTTAAAAGGAGGTTGTTTTTTGTTTTTTTTTTTCTCACCCCTATTCTTTATTCATAAACCTAACGCAGTTCCACAATTCCCAGACATGTAAAGCTGCAGGGCTTTTTTTGTTTTGTTTAAATCTTTCTGAACCAGCCAAATTTTTTGGGGTTGGCACGAGGTGCAGCCAGTACCCATGGCCTTCCAGGGCTTGCTTGGTCTAGAAGTCTGCAGATGTTTTCTGCTGGATCTGGCTCTTAACGAACAAAAAAGATTTTGGCGTGCTTATTTATTTATTTATTTTCAAGGGGAAAATGTGGTTTAAAATGTTGATAATTATGTTTTACGTGAACTACCCAGACTTTATGCGACTCTATGGGAAAGTGAATGCTCATCAATTAAAAAAAATTCTTTATTCATAAAGCATTCATATTTAAAGTGATTTGTCTTTTTTTTCCCCTCCCCTCCTTAATGAAAACAGGGTTTGAAGAGCATTACAAATAATTATTTTTTTTTAATTACATATATTTCTGCATCAGAGTTCTTGAAGACGGCCCACTGTGATCCTCTGGTGAAAATACCAGGGCTTTTCAAAAGCTTTTTAATTATCCATTCTCATTGCTCCTCTCTTTGCAATATACACATAGTAACTGAAAAAAGGAATATATTCCAGGAGGGATCCACCTACAGGTGTGCATAGGTCAAGCACATACTTCTCATTCAGAATGATTATTTTTCTTTTCCAGCTGTCAGGTAGCACTTCCCACTGTCAAAACCCAGCTCGCACGCTCTTTCAGAGGGAATACTTATCACAAAGCTGCAGTGCATTTTAATCAAGGTTCCCAGAGTATTTTACAAGCAGTAATTGCCTCTTAAGGACAGGATGAAGTATTATACCCATTGTACTGACGGGTGAGCCAGGGCATGGGGAATCTAAATAACTCTGCAGTGTTAGAGTGAGCCAGTGGCAAAGCTGTGAACAGAGATTTGCTGCCTTCACTCCTGCTGCTGCTAACGTACCTCCCCCTCCACCTGCCAGCTTTCCTCTCTTTTCTTAAATCAATTTTTTTTCAGACAATGACTTTTTTCTTACATATTATATGTCAAGTGCTGTACTCGCTCTGAAGTTGAGGCAGACCTGCGTGTGAACGTGCTCTTTTTTTGTGTGTTTGCGAAGCGTGAAGGCCTGTGTGGCGGGACTTCTGCTTCATTCCAAACCTTATGTTTTGCTGCTGCCCTCCGTGGCTCTGGTAGGCCATTAGATCATCCCCAAAATAGCTCCTGGTGTGTTTGGTACCGATGTATCACCATGCTGTGAGTGACAGAAAGAATTCCACTTTTCAGCACAACAGTTCACTCACTAAATGATTCCCCAGCATGATACATGCTCTGTCTTGTATTTAATTATCTTGTAATTATCAAAGCAGTAATGAAGTTGTGCATAAGAAGTGTATAGATCAATAAAAACAACTCAAAATTATGAAGGAGCACTGACAGGCTATGAGCCCAGCCATTCTTCGGGTGTTAATTTCTCTTTTTCTGAAAAGCTTTTGACTTTTTTTAAAAACAACATCAGAAAAAAGGATTTAAAGTTCTCTACTGTTTATTCCTAACTGGTGGTGATCACACATACATTCTCAGTGCTTTGTGAGAGGCAGTGTAAGTGCTAATGAAAGTTTGTATTGGAGTGGCCCCTAAGAATATGATCATTGTTATAAATTTATTAACACCATGAAAGATTTCCTGTCCTAAAAAGTCTGCCAGCAAGCGTCATAATCCTGAGCGGGCAGAGCCATGTGGTAGGTTTGACTGAGCCCCTTTGACAATTATATCATTTATTTAACTGTCTATCTTTAGAAGTTGGGAGGCTAAGCTTTGGTTTCAGAGGCATGCCGAAACTCTCACACTGCATGCACGGCGAGGGCAATGGAATACCAGAGTGCTCGCTTGGGCTTTAACTACTAAATAATGTGGTTGCACATGACACAACAAGAACAGAGGTATAATCCTGCCCTGTGAAGCAGGTCACATGTTTCAGGTTCTCTCTGTAATGTATGCAAAGTAGCTGCTTAAATCATTACGAGTGTGTAAATCATCTTCTTCATAAACAATACCATCAAGGTACAGTCAGGCAACATGTCTCTTGTGGGTTGACTGGAGCTGGAATGTCTTTCAGACCTTGAGGAGGTACGTCAATGCATGTGAAGCAGATTCATCTGTTGCTGCAGTGTGGTCTCTGCAATGTTTTGGATTTCTAAGATGAATATTGCTAAGGCTGTCTTCTTCACACTGAAGTGCAGTGAAAGGAGGAGGATGCGACTGAGGCAAACGCAGCCTGTATGATCGGAGGCTTCTATGAAAAAGTTGCTCCTTTTTTTTATTCCTCTGGCTTTGTAAGTCACGCAACAGATACCCATTTATTCCTCTGCGTAAGTTTAGTAAGTATTCAGAGCTCCTGTTACTATCTGTGTTGTGCGTTTGGGGAGGAGAAGATCTGTTGAGCAGTGTATTAGATTTATATCTTCTGCTTTAGTTATCATTTCCCTATATAGACTATGATACTGTTTTTTTCCGTCTTTCTTCAACATGCTGATGTACTTTCTGTAACTCCTAAGTGACACCCCACTCCTCTTTAGCGCAGTCCTGAGAGCTGACTAGTCACTAGGTGAGTGAAACTGAAAGCGAGACTTAATCTTGTTAAGAACTCTGCTGTACTTCTGGATAAAGTATAAATATGTGTCATTATTATTACTACTACTACTAATTATTGGAGTTTGTGTTTTTTTGGGGGGGTGGGGAAGAGTAGATGCACTGTATGGTCACCTCCCCGCTCCCAAATGTTGTATTTTGAATTACTTTAAATAGTTGTTTGGGATGTCTTTATTACGGTGAATCATGTTTTTAATATCTGCTTTAAATGCACGTGTGAGTTCATACTAAAGCAATGGAAGCCCTCTTTCATTTGCTGTCATGTAACGCTTCTGCAGCATGTAAAATGCCCCTGGTTTATAAATACAGGTGGACTCTCTATGCAGAAATCCTTTCCTTCAAATGTATAAGGGTCAGATAGTTTTGGTTGAAAAGTGAATGCAAAGATGGTGACTCCATAAATGCAGAATGTAGTTCTTCTGTTCAGAGGTGCTGGCTCTGAGTTGCAATTATCCAACATCAATTTTAGAAGAAATACCAGTGAAATGGCACTGGTAGGTGCCCTGGATATAATAACTGAAGATGCTGGCAGCGGCCATCTGGTCTGTGAGCGCTACCGAACCATCACTTTTCCTACTTCCTATGTCTGTGCTGTCCCTTTTAGTGGTGGGAAGAAAAACACCACCAGCACTCATCAACTTTCAGCACATGTGGAAACAAAGCTAGAAGAGCAGGGGCATCCCCGATGCATTGGCAATTTGCTAAGCGCCCGAGGGCTGCATCTCATTTGCATTAAAAATGCGTAGATTTGCTCCTGCCTTTATCTTGGCTTACGGGGACGTGGCTAGCGAAGGCAGCGGGGCCCAATATGGCTTGTTTTAACCTGGATCCAAGTGGTTTGGATCTGGCTGGAGCGCCTCGTGACGGGACACGCCGGTTGCCCAGGGGGGCTGTTGCGTTGCCCGGGCGCAGCTGCGCGGCGCGTTCCTCGCCCAGCTCGCCCCGGCCGCAGCCGCGGGCCGGGCTGCCAAGCCCCCCCGCTCCCGGGCCCGCTCCCGCTCACCTCTGGGCCTTCCAAGTGGGATTGGGTTATGGTGCCCACCTCTGGTACTTAATGTGCTTTTAAAAGCTGGGTGGGCTGGTTTAGGCCAGTGCGTTTCCAGGCCTGGGTGAAACGCTCCTCGGCGGTGCGAGGGGGCTCCCTGGGGGGCTCTGCAGCGGGCTGGGAGACTCGCTGCCCTGCACAGAAACCCTTTTTTGTTTCTTAACCAGTGTAGTAATGAAAGACAAAAAAAAAAAAAAAAGAAAGAAAGAAGAGGACACCCCCCTCATTCCCCCCCCAGCTTGTGCCTTTTCAATAGAGATAACTGTTATCTCTTATAAAAGTCTACATAAGTGTAAGTAATTGCCTGCACTTGGCTCTGGTACAGTGGAAAAGCTGTGATCAGCAAACTCGTATTGTACTGTGCATGTAAGGGGAAGTTATCGGATGATATGGGGCCGTGTTGGCGTTACTGCCTGTACTTGTGTCTCCCCTACCTTATTTACGCTCCTTTGCAAGTCTTTAAAGACTTAATAGAGCTTTTATCCCGCGTTGGCTTTGAGCGGAGAAAGTTTTCCTGTGATCACCCTTAAAAAAAAAAAAAAAAAGAAAAAAAAAAAGACAGAAACACAAAACCTGCTGTGGTGCTGTATCGGTTCGGCTCGCTTTGTTTAGCGTAGAAGTTTTTGGGTCCGTGTCGTGAATGAGCATCACCGATGAGCGCCGGCGGCGGGGCACGGCGCGGCCCCGGGCGGGCTCCCGCGGCTCTGCGGGAGGGAGGGAATGGCGGGGGGCGGGGGAAGAGAGGGGTTCCCCTTCCCGCCCGCATCCCCGCACCCCCCCTCGACAGCACCTTCGGCGAGAGCTGAGAGAGAGCGTGTGTCTGTGTGTGTGTGTGCGGTCACGTTTGCAGTCGCACGGAGCTTTACGCCGCGTAGCTGCGGCTCTGTGTGTGTGTGTGTGTGTGTGCCCGTGTGCGTGTCTGTGTGTCTGCGTGTCCGTGTCCGTGTGCCAGCGCTGGCTGCCTTATCGCAGGAAGCGTTGCGGAAAGCAGTTGCTCCCTCTCTCTCTGCCCGGTTCCCAGCCCGCCGTGATTAACGACTCTTCCCCCCGCGCTGTCACTCAAGCGCCGGGCAGAAAACAGCAGTCACGGCTGTCCCACTCCAGCCTCAGCAGTCCTCTCTCTCTCATTTTTTCCTAAATAAACCTAGATAAAGCCCTTAGAATGCATACAGTCTTTTTTTTTTTCTTTGCCTTTCCTTCTGAACACCTTCATATATATATGCACGTAAATACGAGACATAATTTCGTTTTATATTGTAAATACATATATTATAAAACACTCTCTATGTGTGTATATATATAAACCCCAAAATTCAGTTCCACATTCTGCAATGATAAACCTGACCTGAAGCAAGTAGAGCTTTTCCTGTTCATAGGCTGGTCCTTTCTAGGCCACTTCTGGAAATCACTTTGTTGACCTCACTTTATGGGTACTTTATTATAAAGAGGATGTGAGTCTGGTCAGTTTGCTTGGAAAAAAAAAAAAACCAACCCCAAACCAAACAATCTAGAGAGAGAGGGACATCTCAGGATAAACCAGTATTTTTTTCATACAGTCCTCTCAGAATTGTCTCATGACATTTCATGAAAAAGTCCTGTCTCAAACTGCTCTTTTTCACTTGTACTATTAAAAATTCATAGAACGGAGGTCTTCAGATATTTGCATGATAAGATACTGTGTAGTATCTCAATATATGGAATGAGTATTCCAAGAAGCCCAGAGACTAGCATTCCCTTTGGAAAATTAATCCTTTAATATATTTGTTTCCAAATTGTGGTCTGCAGACACATATAATCATGGTATGATACTCATCTGCAGTATCATATCATCCATTTAGGGGTTTTAATTAAAAGTTTGATGTGAAGGCTGCATAGTGGTTCCCTGTTAAGTTTGAAGTTTGACAGTGGTCCATGATCCAAAAATTTAGGAACGTTCGTTCGGGAGAATTATGGTCCTAGATCATTACATTTTGCTTTCATTTCATCCTGTAATTTTTTTTCTCTCCTTTCAAACAGGATTAAAACCAGTGAGAAAGGAAATATTTGAAGTGATTTGCAAAGTTATTTTATTTTTATAAAATTACATGGTGTGATGTGCTGTATGTGCCAAACTGCAGACAGACTTTCAGCTCATAAATTAAGTACACTTTTTTTTGTTCTGGTTTAAGCCCATTGAGACTTCTGCCAGTTAGGTTTTTCTCTTCTGTGATCATCATGCATAATAGTCTGATGTTGCAGATACTTGCAGGAGCATAGCGAAACTGGTAGCATCATGTATGTGGTTTGATTTTTAATATATAGCATATTAAAGCATATTTTCTGTCCCGAAAGATGTTATATGAAACTACTGCAGTACATATTAAAACAGTCACTGGAATCCTAACTAATCTAATATTAATAACAAAGGTACTTAATAATTAATGCTTAAGAAAAATATTTTTTTAAAAAAATAGAAAAATCTATATTTAAAAAAAGACTTATATTTACCTTTTAAAAATAAGACTTTCAGATTTTGATCAGTGTTAAGGTCTAAGACTACACAGCTTGATGTACTGTTTGATTGTGTTTGTTTACCTATTTGATGCCAAAGTTTTAAGTAAAGTCACATCACAGTCCTGGTGGAAATGGCTAGCTAAACACCTGGAACCAGTTTGTGGAAGTGATTAAACTGGCTTTTGCCAGAGGCTTCCTCTGCTGGTGCAGTGACACTATTTTCTCCATTTTACATTCTGCTCAGTGACTCTCGTTTTCAAAACTAAGATTACCAGAAACTGGGGAGGAAAAAAAAAAGGGCAGCAGAAAACTTATTTTCCTTTTCCATTCTATGGATGAAAATAGAGCATAAGCTGATGAAATTTCTTACTTCTAGAATGTGATAAACCAAAACAATTGGATGAACTATTGTGGACTGAACAAATCACATGTGTAATTCTTTGTTTAAATTAGTTTTAAATGCAAAACAGGTTCTGTAAATGTCTTTTTTCTTTCTTTCTTACATACCTCGGGCATCATTGAACTGACAAGCAATAATTTAAAGAGGATTTTAGTGATTTTTAATTTAATTCCAGCTTTCATAAGCCATAAAAAAAACTTACGATCTAGTAAATAGAAAGCATGGAATGAAATCTGTATGTGTCTCAGCATAAAAACATGTGTAAACACAAAAGATGATGTTGAGCTGTGTAACTTCTTAATTAAGTGCATATAGATACGATGTATACAAGTCACTATCCACAAGACGACTCCTTCCTTTGATAAAATGTTTAGTTATAGCTGACATCTTTTAAAAATCATTTCCTGAGTCGTCACTTTTCAGAAATACAGTGAAAACATAAATAATTTCTTTTAACCTCATTGTATGCGTATGTTGACGTTTTTGGCCTGCCAGTTTAAATCATGATTAAAAGTGGTGATGTATAAGTTGCTGTGATTAAAGTCTATATCCGTGTAAATAACCATCAGTGCAAATAGTGCCATGAATCTGAAATATGCCGTGTACCTGTTCCTCTTTACTTTTTGAGGGATTTGGCACAAAATCATATTATTTCATTAAATCAGTAATGTGTCTTGTTTATTGGATGGTGTGTGGCAGAAATACTAAATGCTATTTTCAGGTTACCTAAATGTTCTTGTATTTTCCAGATATCCCCTAGTTGGGGTATTGTGGAGAGCAAATTGATACTATATTCTTTCTTCCTCGTTCTGAAATCCTGAGCAGATTTTTGATCCTGGTCTTCAAATTCTGGGACCTGGAGAGAGTCAGGCACAATTATTTATGTAACACGAGTGAAAATGCCAGGGGGGATTGAGTCCAGGGATTGGAGTTCTTAATATCTTGAGCAAAGGCTGTGGAAATAAGGATGTATGTTCATATTCGTTAATTACAGAGCATTAAGAAAATAAGACCAAATCTGGAAGACCTTTTGTAATTAATCATGGTTTTGCTGGAATAAAACCTACCTCTGGCTTCTCCAGTGCCTCTTACAATAAAGGCTGGAAGATACTATGGGACTGAATGACCAAAGCTTTGTGCTCAGTCTACCTGCGAGGTAAAACAGGGCCAGATGAAGACCCAGGACTACCAAAAAGAAGTATTCAGCTGAGAACTATTAAAAGAAAAAAAAAAACCCCGAACTTGTCACAGCTGTGTCCTTTTAAGGTCAACACCAAAAAGACTCTAGTCAAGTTGACAGAGGGAGATGACTTACTGATGTAACCCAGGGCAAAAGAGATAAGCAATAAAAATAGTGTTACATTTCTATTAGATCGAGTGACTTCTCCTGACAGCTTACAGGGAGAACCAAGCACAAAAATGCACCGAGTTAGTTACTGTGACAGTGAAGCTGATAAATCACATGGAAATTTGATTGTGCCAGCTCCACTGAGTTTTAGAGCCTGCATTTTGCTATTTTTAATAAGGACTTACATAAATTGGTCAAAATTACTTAATTTCACTGAAATAAAACTCCTTGAACTACAGGGTAAAAGGTAAACATAAACTGATAGTTCATTTCTAATAGTGTTGTTCTTTATTAGTAGTATTCAGATGTGGACATGGACAGAAAAAAAGAATGGATTAGACTTTCAACATGCAAGCAGGCTTTTAATTTTAGAGAAAAGTATGCCAAAGGTAGGATTCTCACTCATAGAAGGAGGCTCCTGGCTGGAACGGGAACATATTGCTTGGTGTAGACCAGTTCATCACCTTTACATCTGGTTTCTGTATGGTATGGCCAGTTTTTGTGTGCATTTTAATCATGTTTACAGCCAATGTGAACTAATAATTGCTTTTCTAGCCTGAACTCCTGTGTAACACAGCGCACCAAATTCCACCCAGAGCATAGCTTCTGCTGTGTAATAAAAAAGCTGAATATCATTAGCATATCTTACAGAAGTATAGTTTCAAAGCATTTTAATAACAAGGAAGGCATTATAATCCTCCCCTGCATATTATTTAATGAATCAGTTTGCTTGCAATAATGATTTTATTTTTTTGAAGACGGCACTTAGGTTTCCTGGCAGATAGAGATTGTTTTCTCCTGAATTTTTTTTTTTCTCTCTCTCACTCTTTTTTTTTTTTTATTTTTAAATTCTTTTTAACCACTCCCTCCTTTATAGTATGGCTTATTTTCATTCGCCCACACCATTTCTGATGGTTTTGCTTTCGCCGTCCATCGGCAAGGAGGCCTTGCAGCCGTGCAGGAGCCTGGCTGCAGCAGGAGAGACGTATGGCCTCTGGCCGAGGGCCTTCAGCGTGGCCACCTGCCCAGCAGCGCTTCTGGGGTGAGGAGCGGGGAATGGCTGGGCTTGGACTCGGCTGGAGGTTTCTCAGGTGTGTGACCCTGTCCTGGTTTGGGTGGGACTAGCGCCGGTGCAGTTCCAGCCTTGGCTGAGTTTGCAAAGGCCGATACGGATACGGGAGCTGGGCTGGAAACGCTCTCCGGAGGAGAAGTGAGTTTTTTTAATCCCAGTCTGAGCCGCCACCGAAAGGGACAGTCTGGCCGGCCTGCCGCCAGCCCCGGGCTGGGAGCGGGGCGTTGTTGGCCCGGGCAAGCAGGCGGCGGGTGAAGGAAGGGAAGGGCAGGGCTCTGTCAGGACCAACGTGGCTTAAAGCCCATCATGAAATTGCACCCTCAGATCTCGGCTGCTGGATCTGCCCGTGGCACCTTCTGTTGACTCAGGGACAGCAGAGAGATGTCACCGAGCTTTGCTTTCATCTCTGTCAGGGTTCCCCCTTTCTCCATGTTGTGCCTACTTTGTGTGTGAAACCTCGAATCTCCACATTTTTCAGAAGCAGAAGCAAAAACTCCAATGTATTACTGGGGGGGGAGGAGGGGGGAAGCTTCATATGATAATGTCAGGCAGAAATGAGATGCCGGAAAGGCCTGCCAAACTGGGTTATTGAAGAGCACTGGTTATAGAAAACAGTATGTACCATAAATAAATGTTTAAATGCATTTTGGTGTAGCAGAAAGAAAAAAAAAAAAAGCAAGAGCGGTAGATTGTGCTATCGTGGAAAAAGAAGAAATTTAGAGCAAATGGCCTGGTGTTTACACAGCTAAACCAAAATAATGTGTGAAACTTGGTCAGGCCCAAATGAACCCCATAACAAGCTTTTTAGGAATTGTAAGGTTTTCGTTGGTCAGTTTGACCACATCAGGCTTCTCTGCTTCGCCATCTGTTGCCATCTTTGTTTTTGCACTGTGAATTATGTGAAAACAGTGGTGTTGCAACAAGCTAGGGAGATGGGGTGGCTCCAAGAACGAGCAGGGAGACGAGCAGCGTTCTGTCCCCATTGAATCAGAGCAAAAGTTTCTGTTTCCTTCAGTAGAGAGAGCAGCAGGCAGCACCTTTTCTCTAGATTCAGTTTAGTTGAAAACTTTAACATTCAGAATTTTAACAAGTGTTCTGTCTTTAAAAAAAGAAACAAAACAATCTTTTTTGATGACCAACAAGGTGTAGTCTCAAACTGCCTGAACTCTCTAGATACATCCCGTCTGTAGACCTCTGTCCCACTCAGGCTTTGTGTACAATTTACTGAAAATAACTTTATCTATTTTTTTTCACCATTAAACATAGTTTTGGTTAGAATGTCCTAGCAAAGCAGTGTGGGTATGTCTTTTGTGAACCTATGTATAGAAGACTCAAGAATTGCCTTCTCATTGCTTTTCTGATGACTGAACTGTCTTTAAAAATACAAAAAGAACTGTGCAGTGCCTGTTTGCGTATGTCACAGTCACACATATAAATGACTAGTAAGATAGCTAGGATGGAAGTGGCTTCTTTTTAACAAAATCTTTGATAGTGGTAATGTTACAGCTAATTTCTTCTGCCCAAGTAAGAAAGCGTACGTATCTTGTGCAGCAGAAGATACTGTCTTTTTAAGACTCTGGCTTTAAGGGAAATGCAGAAAGTCACTATGAAAAGAAATGTATTTTTTAAAAAGTATAGAGACAAAAGCCTTTTCCCCATCTGCTTTTGCATTTTAAGGAATTTTAAGGAATAACGATAAGGCTGTGCATACCCTGTAAAAGGGGATTCGTGTACATTGTCCTGAAGTTCTGTGGGAACTGGGAGCAGTGGGTTGCTCTTTGAACATCAACCACTGTATGTAATCCCTTTTATAAAGTGACCCACCTTCATCCTAAAATTAGGTAGGCTTTTTTTTTGCCTTGACTGCGTCTGGTTGCAGGATGTTTCATAGCCTTACTGCTTTGTCAGTTAAAACCCTTCCTTCTCATTTTCAGCCCAAAGTTAATCATGGCTAGTCTATTTGTTCTTATGCCAGCATGATCCTAGGCTTTTCCCTCCCTAATGTTTACCTGCTGCTAGCAATTGTGTTGCTAGTCTGAATGAGCTCCACTTCAGTTGTTCATATAGAGGAGAGTCCCATCTTCCATATCTTAATTAATTTCAGTTAAAAATAATCTTTCTTGAACATTATAAATAGTTTTCTTAATGCAGTGTCACCTGTGACATATACGGAGACATTATTACTTACCTGTTTCTGCTAAAATTCTTGTCTGGGACATCATAAGGCCCTTTGAAGTGTGATTTAGATTGCTTTATAGTTGTGGTCAACTACTAGTTTTTTCCCCTTCTTATATCATTCAGAGTTAATAAGGTGCGAGGGATTGTTATTTCAGAGCATGTCGTCTTTCTTAGCAATTTTCATTCCAACTCATAATACAACTTTCAACAGTTTTCTGTATGGTATCTCAGTGCTTCTCTAGAGTGAAGATACCACAAAAACTTATTCATCATCCAGTTCCCTTAGTACTTTCTGTATAAACTCACTTGAGTATTTGTCTTGTTAGATCATCCACGATGCAGCTGTTTGAAATGAGACTTTAGACCCTGGTGAACTAATTCAAATGGAAAGAAGTGACTTGAGAATAAAGTAGTAGAGTTTTACTTTCTGCCTTGTCATTTTGCCTCAAGACCACACTCACTTCTTTTTGAGCATTACAAAAACAGTATAAATGTAGCCATGATATGGCCGGTTTAGTTTGGGAGCAGTTAGTGTATGATGCTGCTTTTCTGAGGACACAAAGGAAAGTAAGAGACATTTCCCAGTCCCTGGCTACTCGTCTAGTAAAAAGAATTCCCCTCCTCTCTTTTAATGATCTGCTATTTTATTTAAGAAAAAAAAAAGGTGAAATAATAATGAAAAAATGGCTTTGTAAACCAGAGCAGAAAGCGTCTCTTTAATACTGCTGAAATGTGGAGTGCTTACAGGAAGCATAAGCCAGCAACAAGCAGTTGCTGTATCTCTCTTCCAGGTCAGGCACCGCAATCCTGATCTGCTGGATGGCGCATGTTGTGCTTCGTCTGTTCGCTTGGGTTTCTACTGATGGAGTCCAAAGTGCGTAGGAGAATGGTGCCAAACCAGATTTTCTGACGCGTAGTCAGGATGTTGCCAGCGTGTGCATTTGGAGCTGGGAGCTGCAGAAGTGTCTCCCACAGTTTAGATGTAGCCACGATCTGATGTTGGATTTTTCTCATGTAGCAAAGCAAGTGAATGCCAGGCTGTCTGCTTCAGAAGTGCTGTGTTGCCACAGTATCTTATGCTGATAGACTGTTGTTGATTAATCTTTTGAGCATTCTTTGGGAATTCATTTTCTGTCAGTGCATTTTAATCATTTTCTCACTTTAACCCTTGTATATGTATAATTACAGGAAGCAGTTCAGCTGACAGTGAACAGAAATCCCTGCCTAGTGCTTTCTTGTGGGTTCACTGTTTCCAGCTTGCACAGCATCACTGTGGCGGTGTGAGCTTGAAAAATGGTCTTCCTTTTGCTCATCTTGACGCCTAAACCATTGACATCTCCTCGCTTCTTGAATCTCAGTTGCCGTGTTCACGTGCCACCTCCAGCACAGCCTAAGACGTATTTCCTTTTTGCCCCTTTCAAGGACCACATTGACTGGCGGTGCTGTGAATTCAGGGCAAAAATGTAGGGATCTGCAGAAAGTGATTAGCAGCTGGTACCAGTATAAAAGACACAGGTTAATTAGAAGAGCCTTCATGTACAAATAAATGTGTGTACTTGCCACATGAGCAAAAGTCCTAGACTTTTCTTAAAACCGTTTATACTGAATGTGAGCAAAATCAACAGGTACAACCCTACACCTGCCTTTAAAGAAAAGAAAGAAAGAAAAAAGGATGTTTCTTTAAATTCGAACAAGTCTTAACTCTCTCTACCTGTGATGAGTGACCCACTGGGTCTGCAGGAGATGTAATCTTTATTCCACTAGCCGCTGTAGACTTGCTGTTGCTCAGAGTTTTATATGATGTTTTTGTTGCTGATTTTAATATTTTAATGAAGTTTCTGAAGTCCAGTCTCTCCATAACGCGTTCTCCTTTTATTTTTTTCCCCTAAATGTTATGTCTCATTCTTCTTCTGTATTTCTAGTGATTTACAGTCATGATTCAAATCGAAACATAATGAGACATTAGGCATCGATATGTCAAGCTGTTAGAAAGACGCAAGGGAGATGGTAATTTTCAGTAATTTTAGAGACTAATCAAGTGTGTGTATGTTGCCCAGATTACAACGTACTGTAGAATTACGCAACTGCCCTTTAGCTCAGATGCCAGTAGCATTCTAGGGAGACAAAGGGCTAAAGGAAGCCACGTTTTTTTCTTTTGGGATGTGCAGTTTCCAAGCCCCCACTGCTTCCCGCATTTGAGCTGGGGAAGCGAAAACCAGGCAAACCCGCATCGCTGGTGCCATCCCTGGTGTGGGAGCGCGACGCGCTGCTCGCTAACAGCGGCACTACCACCTCTGTGCCCAACCTCTAATTATCCCTGATGCTGTGAGCGTAATACAGACTTATTTGTGGGGCTGAAGTGAGACAAGCATGCCATCTTGTGAGCAGGCAAAATGGGAACAATATGTAGGTTCTGCTGTGTGTGCGGGTGAAGAACGAGTGTTGCAAGTGTAGATGCTGGGCATTTTTGTGTCAGATTCAAAGGAGATCCAGAGCTGCAACAACTTGGTGTGTAGCAGGATGGGAAATCACATTGATGCTTTAGATCTGGGAGTCATAAAGAGTAATTCTTTCTCTATTAATGGGCCAAGGCCTATCAAGATGCTGTGGGATTCAGTGATATAAAAGGTTATTTTTTTAAAAAAAGGAAGACTCGAGTCTATGTTTGGTTTGAACAGTAGATTTTCATGCTGGAGAAGACCCAAGTGTCAGCTCCTTCACAAATACATGACTTCTGTTTATTGCGCTCTCTGTTCTTTATGTCATGTATGCTTATATATATGCTCATCTTGTTATCTACATACAAATGGTTATACGAATATCTTATGACATTAAGATTTTTATCTGTGTGATCTTGGGCTGTTCTCATTACTCACAAGAAGAGAAGCCACGGACAAGTTATGAAGATCATTTCTAATTCCTCTCATGTATTCTTTCAATACATACTGCTTAACAAAAGAATTGTTTAAGAGATGCTTAGGTTTAATTGGCTCTGATTTCATCTCTGTCTTCCTGTCAAGGAAGGCATCTCTGCAGCATAAATCCAGTTGTACCAGATTTCAGGGGAGAAGAAATTTATAGCTAATGTTAATCCCTAAAAAATGGCTATACCCATTGTGAAACATTCTCTACAGAATTATCACAGTTTTTGGGTCCTGTATCAGTTAATCAAGTAATTTTAGAAGCTGGATTCTCTCCTGACTGCTAATGGTACAAAGATCGCTTTTGCAGACTTATGTCTTGTGGTTTATCAGATCAAACTGTTACAGGAGTAATTATTTACTCTTGACTAGTCCCATTTTGGGAAGAATCTGCACGCTGATGTGTGGATGAAACATTTATCACTTGGGTTGTTTGAAATAACAGTTGTGGATGTTCTGAAGCTATTCCTAGATTGGAAAATTAGAAGCAGCCCTAGCTCGGATTGATTGGCATGCGGAGAGCAAACAGCAACAGATTATTGATTGGGCAGCAGCAAGCTGAGCAGGATGACACCATCTATACTCAGCCAACTGGCTTACATTTGGCAGGCCTTTTATTCAGTTGTGGTTATCTTGCCCCATCTGTGTTGGACTCTCAGCTTCTCCACCTAATTGGCTGTGTTAATTTGTAGCCCGCACCTTCAGATCTCAGGTACATCCCAAATTCCTTCGCACAAGTTGCAACATTACTTCAAAGAAGGTGCTGTTGTAGCCTCTGCAAATAATTTTGGGACTTTTTTTAGACTCCAAGCTGCCAGTGAACCCAGAAGTTGCTTTAATAAGTTGCTTTCTTTATAAGTGAAAACACGGCAAAAGCTTTCCATTTTTGTGGGATATATCCCAGTGCAACAAATCAGCCCTACATCATTGCCGGATATTTCTTAAAACTGGTGAGGTACTGGATTGGGAATTGAGGTGGCAAGAAGGCAGCTCTGAGGAGGAAGACAGGAGCAATGCGGTAAGGCTTGCTTGCGTATAGGGGATTTTTGAGAATGGAAGTATTGGCGTAATCTGTGATTGTACCTCTATGTAACTTTTTTTAGAGAAGTTTAGATTTTTTTTTTAAAGAACATTTAGATATATTATTGAAGGAAAAGAGATACAGTTAGTGTCCAACTTATTTAAAAATGTATCTTCAGTGGGAAAAACAACCATCCACTTCTGTTTGTTCTCTGCAGACTGCAGATTTCTACTCAGCTCCTATCGTTAGTTTTAGTGCCTGTCTATACATTGCAGCGCGCAGATTCTGCAACCTGTGTTGTCCTTGCATTTGTGGAAATTACATATTTGGGTCTTAGAAAAAAAAAATCCATTTTAAAATCTTTTTTGTGTGTGTTTTATGATCCTGGCAGATTGCCAAGGTTTAAATTAAATTTCCGATGTCTGTATGGTCGAGGCTAATGTGAGGGCTTTTGGCACTATCCCTTCGTGCAATAAAGAATCAAAGACAGTAGAGTAAGAAATCTTCTATCAAAAGCTGAAAGCTAGATTCATAAAATCACTTATGCAGGCATTATGAGATTTTCCCATGGAAAGTTTATGTGGGAGTTGGGCAAAAACTGATTCAAGAACAGCATTATTTGCACTATATATATTCATCCAGCAGTCAACAGGCTGACGCTGGCACCCCTTGCCAGTTTTAAAGGAATGCCAGCGCTTGCTACATGAAGCTGCTCCAAAGCCACATCAGCAGAGTCTCGAGGAGTTTCCTTATTATTCTGTGCCCTCCTTCCCCATTCCCGACCAAAACTGAAATGGGTAAACCAGGAATCGTATTCCTCAGTGAATATGTGCATTCGACACTTACGGCCATCTGAAAAATGCTTCTTTGTTTTAAAGCAGTTTCATAACAAATCGTTACGGTGGAGGCATTATTAGAGCAGCTTTCTCATTGGCATTTTACTTCATTCCTCAGCTTAAAAAGAAACATAAATAAGAGATAAAAAGGGCAAATATAGACAGACCACTCACCGTGAATCCATTTGCATTCACTTTGGTCTTTTTTTAATTTTTTTTTTCTATTACTTTGTTTTGTTTTAAGAAAGTGGCTCAGTGTTTCTGAGTCTGCATGAAGACCATATGATACGTGCTGCAACAGAGAGTGTTTCCTAGTTAATAAGGATGATTCCGAAAGCAAGGTAATTCACCACTGCTTTGGCTCGAGCTAATATTGGGCTCCAACATCAGTTCTCTGATTTCTGACAAATGGCCAAGATTTCATGAATAGGCACAGCTTTCTGTTTTGTGTAGGGAACACACAATCCGCTCTTTTGTTGTGGTTGCCACTGCTGTTGTTTCTCCCCCATTCACAATGGAGAGTGGGGTTATTTGTGCCGAGTGGAAGATCAGTGCCAAATTTCTGACTTGCTTATATTTAATGTGATGTTAATTTTTGTGATAGCCATAAAGGGTATAAGAGATTTTGTAATACAGATCCCCCTGTATCCTGACCTCCAAGTCAAGAGGGCATATTGGTGATGAAAGTTTTATCTGTCACAGGCATATCAAGATGAGAGTTTACTGGATGATTCAACCCAAATGTATAGAAACTGTTTATATAGAGATTGCCAAACATTTTCCATTGCTTTTCTTTTTATCTAAATTCTTGAATATATTACTAAATAAAATAGTCTGTGTTTGGAATGTATGGCTGTGGGATATATGGAAACTCACAGCATGTGGGGGGAAGAGTTAGAATAGGGAAATATAATAGTTTTGTAAACTTTACGTGAATATAGGTACATCATATATAGACTCAAGATTCAATTTGCTGATCAAAGCATCCAAATAACTTTGGATTTAATAATGTCAGCAATGAATGCTAATATATGGAAATTGAAAAGCATGGAGCAACAATAGCTAGCCACGCTTCCCAGTATTACCCTGCAGCATGTAGATTTACATTTTTTTGTTTTGTTTTGAAATCACAGTTTGGAAAATGTGTGTTCTTTTTCCCTTCTCCCATACTTCTGAATGTGGGTTCTCCTGAGCAAGCTTAGACAAGATTCAAGCTAAACAATGGGGCAACATCAGAACCTTTGAAGGCTCAGTTTGGATAGGTACCCAAAGCCAAAGTCTGCTTTGATGTACGTGGGCTCAACTCCTGTTGCCCTTGGTTGCCCTCTATTACCTATGTTACTTGTGTCTGGAAACCCTTGCCAATTTTTTTCTAAAAGAGAAAAAAAAAAAGAAGGACATTTTTGCAAACTCATGTTCATCTTGATTCTAGTCTGGCTGGAAAAGTACTACAATAATTCCCTCTCCGGTGATGATTTAATATTGCTGTTTCAGGTCCAGGCTGTAGACTTCTGCCTCCTTCCCCCTTCTTCTAATGTTTTTTCTTTGCCTCTACTGGGAAACAAAATTATTTGAACTTTTCTGGAGTGCTAGCCAAAACCATCCTCTTTCTCCCTTCCATCTGCTCCCATTCACCTGAATAATTTTTGGTTCCATTTGACTGGAGTTGTGGGCAAGGGAACTTTGATGCTTTTTCTGTCATATCGCAGGCCTCCCTTGGCGGAAAGGAACAGCACACCTTGCTTCTCTCAAAGTCAGTGGGGCTTTTGCCATTAGCTTCAAGGGAAATAGGATCAGTCCATTGTATTCTTCGTGCAAAAGAACAAATGAGTCACGTCTTGTATCCATACCTGATTGCTCTTGCCTAGGAGACAGGAGGTCACCTTCATTCCTCACTCTTCATCTCAGGGTAGCACTGCGCTTGCCTCTGCCAATACACTCAACTCAGATTTAGTTCTGAGTCATTTGCAAACCCTAAATTCCCATTGTCTTCAAAGGACATTTGGATTACAAAGAACACTGAGTTCACTCAGGCTGAAAAGAAATTGAAACATATGAAATTGACACACCTACTAGAAGAGTTTGGGAAAGCAGAGGCTGTTTACCCTAAAGACAGAATGAGTAGGGGGGATGTGATAGATGCGCCCACAGCCTGGAGGATCTTCGATTCTTGCTAGTTCAAGATTGAGGGGAAACTCTACTCCATTGACAAGAAGCAAATTCAAAATGCTTAAAATCGTTGCTCTTTTTTCATTTGTAATTAGATTGTAAAGTTAAATCTATAGGATATCACAGATACCAGGATCATTGTAATGTTCAGATAGATATTGGACACTTTTATTGGAAGTGGGCATATCCAGACTTACTTAGCAACAAATTGTAGAACATGAGAGATAATTCAGGGCTATAAACCCTCTAACTCTTAAGAAAGTAAGCCACTGTCTAAGTGTTGAGGATTAGGAGCACTTTATTTTTCACAGACGTAGGTGATTCTGTATCTGTCCAAAGGCAGTTGAACCTTCTTTGAAGGATCTGGTATTGGCTGCTCTCCAAGGCAGAACACCAGACTAAATGGACCTCTGGTCTCATCTAATAGGGCATGTTCCACAGTCCTATAAAGTGTAACGACAGCAAATTAATAGAATAACCAGAAGATTCAGTGAGGATGGCAGGGCTCTCATAGGAGGTGTCAGTCCTGGCAGAAGTCAGTTGTTTTATTGCAGTAAGCAAATCAGGCTGGAGTCTCTCTGCGGTGCAATAACAACAGATTGGGGAGCATGCAAAGCAGCATCAATACATAAAAATTAAACCACTTTTAATACACAAAGCTGAGTTTAGATAAATGCGGAACAGAGAAGCAAAGGCACAATATTCTCTGAAAGTGTGGCCTTTTTATACTGTTTTGGAGACTAATTTACATACAAATAAAATGTCAGCTTATCTCATAACTGTCATGATAAATTGGAGCGTTTAGACTTTTGCACGAGGTGCTCTTTCTGTGCCTTATTAAATTACAGGATCTTGGCCTTTTGCCAAGTGCCAGGGTGACGCGCTCTCTCCTGAAATACCTACAGGAGAGGGATATGGGCCTGGACATCAAGAGAAACCAGGTTCAGTCACTAGCCAAGAGCCCTGCCTGCATGTCACCTTGAACACCTTGATTTTTGCATCTCTCTGCAGATAATTTTATTTATCTGTAAAATGTCAGTGATGCTCATTTTCCTGTTTCACAAGCTTTGTTGAGTTTTAACAGGTTGCCGTGTTTACAGAGTATTTTTAGATGCTTGGTTGGAAGCTGGGGCAAAGCCTTTGCCTTCTTGGGCTCCCCTCATCCTGGTCTGGTGGGAGCAAGCTCTCTGCAGCAGGCTAGTGAGAAATGCAGAGGAGCAAACTGCCATGCTCAGGCACCCTTAAATAAAAGTAGTTTTATAATTCTTTATTTTTTAGTTGCAAGATACCATAACATTTTAGCCCATGTCACCTCTTTAGACAAATCACCTTTTGACTTCAGTTTCTCCTGAAAGTGTCTGCATGATTACCCCAGTAGTGAGCTTAAAATGAAATAAGTGCCTGGAAGTACGCTTAAATGATCTATTTTGAAATACCACTCCTGAAATCTCTGAAATGACCAAGCATCTGTTTTATACCCATAGAAAAGGTTAGATTTATTCCAGTGGCTAGATGACTACTAATATGTGCTGTGCTCTGAAGCATATGGTAATAGAAAAGATCGTTTTGAATTAATTTGATGTGAATTAATAAGAGACTTATTTGATGAGAGTTGTTTGAAGGTGATGACACTTTGTAGCTGAACAAGATTTAAGATGTCCAAAAGTGCACCTTTTGAGATTTGAGGATGATCAGTGTTGGGAAAGTAAATGTAAATGGGAAGGAGCAAGCTTGAACAGACCGCAGCTTTTTTTCACTTGTCTCTTTGTTGTAAACTTTGTGGAAAAAAAATTGCAAAACGCTCTTGGCAAATTGGTGATCGGGGACCAAACTGAAGAGTCTGAAAATGCAGAAAAGGAAGAGAGGAGGTGAAAACCAACTGTGTTTTGCTAGAATACTGCTCTACTGGTATGACATATAAGGCATTATTTTCTCCTTGCATTTTCTAGATTGATGAAGCTATCATGTCAGTGGAGCAAAAGAGCATAGAATATCAAACAGATGCATTTTGACCAAATACAATGTCTGATCCTGCTAAATTTTACTGATATGAGGAGGCATGTTCTACTCTAAGCAATCTCAGGTAGGAAAGAGCGGCCACGCAGTTTTAGGGCTTGTAGGGAAAGTCCTTTGGAATTAGTTTGTCGCATGCTTAGAGCTGTGGTGTCCCCTGTCTTGTGTGGTGTATTTGAAGACACTGGTGCTAAAGTGGGAGGAGGTGGTCTTGTTGAAGAGGGAGTTGCTTCTCATTAACCTTATTCTGCCATCCCATGGTTTAGGGCCTGATTCTTGAGTTCCTTACACAAAACGAGTTGTTCTTCCCTTTCCTTCTCAGCAGGGAAAAGTTAGGACCATGTCTTGGTTGTTTTCAGGCAGGCTTACTCTGAGAACCGCAAGCAAAGCTGGGAGAGAAGCATCGTGTGTGGCTGCCTTTAGCTCTGTGTCCTGTCCAGAGGCGGTGGGGATGTGAAGCTGTACACATCTCTCTGACATTTTACCGTTCAAGTATCCACGAGGGAAGGGGGAAAGACGGGAGCTTTAGCCAGTCCTGAACCACAGTGTCTGAGTCTGGGGGTAGTTTGCATCTAATGAAATCTAATTTTCAGTGAAGGCAGGAATTTCACCTGGAGTTTCCAGTGTATTCACGGATTTTTTATTTTTTTTTTTTGAAAATGCTTAAATTAGAAAACATACAGGTCTTTGAACTGTGGGCTGTCCTGATTAGCTTGTTAACTTTCTGGTTGTGCTCAGCGCAGGTCCGGGCCAGCCTGGCGGGACGGGCTGCGGCGGAGGGCTGGGTGCCGGGTGGCTCCCTAGGGATGGAGCCTGTCGCTGAGACGGTTTCCCAGAAATTCACTCTCTAAGACAGGAGATTTCTGGCTTCAGAGCTCGTGTGCCTTACAGCTGCTCGGCTGTTAGATGGAAAGTGGGGAGGAGGCTCCAGATTGCTTAGGACTTGATGTGCTTGATAGAAGCCGACACTTTGAACACTTAAGGGTTTTTTATATAAGGCACAGCAGACAGTCTTTGTAGCCTATTTATGTATAATAAGATGGGTTTTGTTTTGCGCCTTGGGTTTTCTTTTTTTTGTTTTTGCTCTGAAAGAAAAAGGGAAAAAAAAAAAAGGAGAGAGAAATTAAAACCACAGCAGTATTTTCCCATGCGGCTGTAGTGAGTATCCTGCGATCTCACATGATCGGCTGTCCTGGTGGGGTGGAGTGTGGGAAGGTGTCAAAATATGTCTCTCAATTTTATTTTTTTTTTTTCTTAAAAGGGAAAGCCAGATGAGTGCCAAAAGCCTTGTTCTCTTCTCTAGCCCTGCAGTAACAAACTACATGAGTGTATGTTATTAAGATGATAAGATTAAATTTCTTGCTACTAACGTGCTATCACAACAGCAAAGGGGGAAAAAAAGATCTTGAAAAAATTATGAAAATTAGTCTGACGGTCTCCTTTTAATAATAAGATCACTCCCAACCCCAACAGACAGTGTAGGCTGGAATTCCACAGGGCTTTTTTGTGGTCCTAATGATTTTAATAATACTTTGTGCTATGTAGCACCTTTCATTAGAGGATCACAAAGTGCTTTACAGTCACTAATTAATTAAGCCTCACAACACTCCTATGAGATAGGTAAGTATTAGACATATATTAAGCTGAGACACTGAGAGTTAATGATTTTTTGCTGCATTATTCTGGCAAAATGATTGATGTTTAAGCGCCGTATGTGCGCTATATGTCTGTGTGTGGGTGTGTAATATATATGAGTGTAAAAGTATTAATTTTACTATCCCTTAACAAAGAGGTCCTACTTGAGCCTGTTGAATATAAATGCGTATTTTCATTTAACTTTTTGTTGCTGCAGCATATTGACTGATAATATCACAGCCTTCATAGACCCTTGACTCAGTTTGCTCTTCGTGTGCTTATTCAAAGATTAGTCAGTGGCATCTCACAAAATTCAGACATCTTTCTAAATGTATTATTCTGTTTAAAAGAGCATATGACTAAGACTTGACCTAAACCTGCAGTGCAAGCACAAGGCAGCAACCATACTGTTGCAATAGGCTTTGATGACAAGTCATCAAGTTCAATAAAAGTAATGAGCAGCAACAATGACCCATTGCGGGAGCTGATGATCATCAGGTAATTAGCCATTATCTTCACCACGCATAAGAAACTATTGATTACCAGAATTTGCTTTTTCTTTTTATTTTTTAAAAGAGGTAGAGTAGTCACTATGGTAGTTCATTGACCCCAGTTACAAACTGATTTTAGCAGAAGTTTCCACTTTTTGCTTTCAGAGATAAACTGATGCGAGTGATTGTTGAACAGAAAAGTCGGTATCTCGCAGATGCATGAATTGTGTACAGTAGCCTTGGCTGGTGTTGAGGGAAACTATATATAACTATTAGTATTATTTCCACTTTAAATTAACTGAGGGTGATCATATCAGGTGAAAAAAACCCCACATGGTTTAAAGGTAATTTCAGCGTAATGAAAATAAGACACTAAACCCTGGATTACGGGAGCCCAAAGACGAATTCTGCAGCCTGGACCTTATCCAGGGTTCCCTCAGCTCAAGAAGTCTCTTCATTCACATCAGGCTTAGTAATTCTTTTATTTTGGGAAGATCACTGTTTCCAGTGACAAAAAGGTAGTTCAGTCCCAACGGGTGTTCATAACTTGCCTCTTCACTAATAGCCGACAAATGTTGCTTATTATTGTGATGGCATTTTTGAGATGTGGATAGTTGTCCACTTAAAGTAACACCCCAAAATTCGTGGGGGCTCAAGTGGGACACGAGGCAGCCAGCAGATGATAACATTCAGTTGCTGACGGCAGAGCCTGGATGTGAACCAGTTATTTGTATTCCTTTATCCATCCCACTAGGCCAGTCCCATTACGATGCACAATATCTGTTAATATATCTGATATTTTAGGGCGCCTTTTTTTTTTTACAGCATATATCCACCTCATTTTCAACACTTACTTTAAACTTTTTTTTTGTGAACATCACCGCTGAGATAATTTTTGTCTCTCTTTCTGTATGTGTGTTTGTGTGCGTGAGTGTGCAAGAGCATGTGTCTTTCTAAGGAGAAGGCAGCAATGGGATTTCTCATGCTCGATGGAGGTAGAGAACAGCAGCCACTTCTTGTATAGTTCTCGCTAATATATGCATGTGAATGTACAATAGGCATGAAAATGTTTTTAAGTAAAAACCATATTTTGAATGCATAATTTAGGAAGGAAAATCTTTTTTTGTTTTGTTTTGCAGATATACAGATCAGCTCTCAAAATGTCTTCTGTGTCTTCCGTGCATCTTCTAAGACAATTGCATTAGCCCGCCTGCTAGTTGACTAATAGAATTAATAATTGTAAAAAGCACTCTAAAGCCACATGCCTTATGAAGTCAATGCTGGGTATGATTTTACAAGTATGTGATCCATTTTTTCAAGTGAAATTGTTAACTGAAAACGTTCTTGGCACACAATAAAATATTGTGCAATCTGTTATTTGTCTTAGAGATAATAATTTCAGAGTGGCTATATTCTTTCTATATCTAACTTATGACTTGCTAGGGGATGGTTTCTTCGATTTAGGAGTATTGCAAATGTAGTTTTATTTACATAATATGTCTCTGAAAAATGATAGTGGTGGAATTTTAGTGACAAAAAAAAAATACTGTGTCTTTTCTTACCGTCCCCTGGAGTGGATATCAAGCAAATATATGACAGATGATTTTTCAAAAGCTAAAAGAAAAAAGAGGGTAAAATACTTTTAAATTCAACTTAAGAAAGTTTTTATATTTAAATCAATGTTATCTTCTTTCCTTTTTTTCTCCAAGCATAGAATACTGCATAAAAAGCTCCATTAGGCAGATAGGGGGTTTCCCCCCTCTCCCCTCTATTAACAGGCAGGCTCACAGATATGTCAGGAAAATTTGAACCTCAGTATCTAGATCTGGAGTACTGTCTAGTTAGCCTGTATCCAGTCCAAGTTTTCTTTTCTTTGCTTTACAGGGATTTTTTTTTTCTGTCCTTTTCTCTGACTTTCTTCTGTCAGTTGCCATGAAGATAGCAAAATCTCTAAACTTGCCTTATCTGCCAAAAATATCTGTAACAAAAACATTTTAAAACATTGCATTTAGTCTTGTTTAATTTTGACTGAGGTAACAGTCATGATGTTTACTTTCTCGATTTCTGATTTTTCTTCACTGCGTAGTCAGGACTCCTTTCTCTGACCTCTAACTGCCATGAATTGCATTTAAACAGAAGTTATTTTAAAATTCGTTTGGGATGTGTAACCAGGAGAAAAATACAGACTTAGATGAACACCTACCAGGGATGCTCGCAAATATTTTTAGTGTGTGTTAACCAAGAGCATTCATGAAGTCCCACAGAGAAGCAGTAATGCTTCGCCAGGCTAAGGGCTATCTTTATACCTTGAATTATATATGTGCGCATGTTGTTTTAGTAGGCTGAGTCTGTATTTTAATAGTTCTCTTACCACAACAGGAAATCTTCTTTTCTCTTAGTTCTGAGTGACTTCATGGTTCAGAAGTTATCAGGGAAAAAAACCCAAACAAAACAACAGTAGAATTCAGTGCATACATATCCTGGTAGGTGTGGTTGACATTAAAGAGAAGACACTTGGTTCCCAAGCGTGTGTGTCTTCTACAGTAAGGAATCACAGTAGGCATTTAAGAAACCTATTAAGACCACACGGAGTGTCAAAATTTGTGTAACACGAGCTGGCATCCTGTGTGAAAGCCGTCTTACTGTAGCCCATGCTGCTTGTGGATCAGCTCAACCACAAAGACAACAGAGCCAGCCCAAGACACAAGTTGAACACTTCCCCTAAGAAGTTGTCTGTTTTTATCAACATAGCATACAGTGCCCTTTCATGTGGAGCAGATGTAAATAAGAGGATGTACAGACGCCTGTTCTTTTATTTTTAACCTCCGTCCCCAGCCGTACTTCTCAAAGTACTGTTTTGAGAAGGTCATCCGTGGCTTTTAAAGGTCTGGATGCAGCACCATTTGGAGTGTATCAGTGCTGCTCCCAGAATCGCCAGGTGGTCCTCCCTTCGCAGAGCAATATATATCTCCAGTGCCTCCGTAGGCCGTGGCTGGCCTGGGAATGGGGGCTCAGGGTTGAGTCTGGAGCTCGCATCTCGTGTGTGGTGCTGCCGGCTGCTGCCACCAGACCACACGCGATTTGGCAAAAAGAAACATTCATCATTGTATACAGCGTTGGCAAAGATAAGAGCATAGAAAAAAGTTGTAGCACATCTGTCTTCTGCCCATAGCTAGCATGTGAACACAAATGGATCAAACCAGCTGGTGATGAATATCAAATCCAGAACCACGCAGTGGAGAGTGCAGGGAAGCTTCATATGTAGATTTTTTTTCCTAAGTAGGCTGGGGAAGGTGAAGATACGTAGCGGATGCAGAATTTGGCTTACTACCTGCATGGTCTGATTATTTGTTCTTCCATAATCTCCCCAGTTCAGCCGGCAGCTAGCTAACTCACCGGTGCCAGACTCCTCCTTTCTCTCTGGTCCTTATTGCTGTCTTGTCTCAGCTTTCTTAACGGGATCCTGAAAGTGTACTTGCAGATTTAGCAATAGTGGCTACGTCTGCAAGGAGGACTGAGCAGAGGAAGGTTCGGCTGTTTAGATCCATGTGGATTCCAGGTGTTTTCAGGGTAGATCCCAACTCAGCCACACAGCAATGTCAAATGGCTGGATCCCGGCCTGTAAAATTTTATTGACAGTGGTTTTCATAATAAAGTTAGTTTCTCTTTGTTTGGCAAATAGAACTAATTACATGAATAATGGACTGTGGGGCCAGACTCTAGAATATCCATATAATCCTGTTTGAAGTTTATGGGCAGTAGGAAGGGGAGCTTTTGCTATAGAGAAACTGATACCTGCCTAGGAAAAATACTTGCTCTAAAACCTCAAAGTTACTTACTTTTCTGAATCTCTTTCCTTCCTAATAACTTATGTAAGTGCTCCTGATTATGTCTTTTAGGTGTATTTTTGCAAAGCTACATATATGTAGTTGTACAGTGCATGAACGTTAGACTGCAAAAGTTTATTTTGCCCCTTATTTTTAAGAATTATTTTAAAGGAAGCACTAATTTAAAATTATTTCTGCCATATCTTTATCTTCCAAAAAGACAGTGAAACTTCTAATTCACTCACTCTGATGGCAGTGTTTTTGTAGGCTTTTAGTTAAGTTCAGTCGCAGTGTGATCATTTTTTAAAATGTAAAATTCCAGTTTACTGCATAGTCTAAAAACCTGTTTGACAAAAGTTTTCTGAAAAGTTGATGTATTCATATAGTTCAGAATGCTTTAAAAAGTGCCAGGTTTATAATCTGTTATATATCTTGAATAATTCTATAGGGTTTTTTTGCCTTTTTTTTTTCCCCTTTTTTTTTTCTTTTTCTGTGGTAGATATGGTCCGGAAAAAGAACCCCCCTCTAAGAAACGTTGCTAGTGAAGGTGAGGTACAGACCCTTGAGTCTACAGGTACTGAAAGTGAAGAGTCTGGAAGGAAAAAAGAATTTTCCGCAGAGCAGATGCAAGAAAACACTGACCAGGGTGATGCGGCAGAGTTAAATAACAAGGAGGAGCTTTGCACGCATGTCCAAGAGCCATCTTCCAGCATTAAAAAGGACTTGAAAAGCTCAGTGCTGAGTGAAAAGGCTGGCTTCAATTATGAAAGCCACAATAAGGGAGGAAATGTTCCATCCTTCCCTCATGATGAGGTGACAGACAGAAATATGCTGGCTTTCTCATCTCCAGCTGTTGGGGGAATCTGTGAGCCCTTGAAGTCTCCTCAAAAATCAGATGCAGATGACACCCAAGATGTGGTCTGTACCCCGTCAGGAGATGCAGCGGAGACAAATGAGGAGCATCAGATGTCGCCAAAAGCTTCAGATGAAACAGTGCAAGTGCAAAGTGGTCAAACTGATGGCCAAGGCTCAAGCCCGGTCCCCATGGCCTCAAAAAACCCACAAGTGCCTTCAGATGGGGGTTTAAGGCTGAACAAATCTAAAGCAGATTTGTTGGTAAATGATAACCCAGATACGGCGCCTCTGTCTCCAGAGCTTCAGGACTTCAAATGCAACATCTGTGGATACGGTTACTATGGGAACGACCCCACAGATCTCATCAAACACTTCCGCAAGTACCACCTAGGACTGCACAACCGCACCAGGCAGGATGCTGAGCTCGACACTAAAATTTTGGCTCTCCACAACATGGTGCAATTCAGCCACTCCAAAGACTTCCAGAAAGTCAACCGCACTGTGCTTTCAGGAGTGCTGCAGGACATCAATTCCCAGAGGCCTGTCTTATTAAATGGGACTTACGATGTGCAGGTTTGTATTTTCCCAGCCTCCCCGCTTCTGCTAACTGCCTTCTCAACTGCAAAGTCGGTTGTTCACAAAGCCTCTGCTGCCTACGCAATTGAAGTATTTCATATAACCTGCTTAAGCCTAAAGAACCGTTTTGGTCTATTTTAGCCGGCCTTTCTGCAGGTCTGCTGAGCGTCTTGTACAGTAGAGGAGTACTTGGCTTTTTGACCAGTGATATTTCTGTGTACGATTTAGTCGTTGTGGTAATCAACAGCAAAAGATCTTATTCAGCAAACAGGCAAATTGCTGAATTGGTAATCATATCTGAAGGATTCGCTGTCACGGAAAGAAAAGAGCAAATAATAATGAAAAATAACAGCCAGACAGACAAAAGACAGCAGCTGGAAATTAAAAATGTAATCCTAAATTATCAGCTGCCGGGAGTCAAGATTTGGCTTATTGATTCTTTATTAAGATAAAATAAATGGCAAGTCTTGGCAACTCTAAAGTTGTCTGGTGCCAGAAAAACAGGATACACAATGGGTATTTAAAACATTTCAAAAAGTAACAGTAATCCACGCCGTCCTTCACATTAGTGAGCATGCAAGGAAAGGACTATTGCCTCAGTCGTTTGCTCATCTAGTTGGAGCAGGGAAAAAACTACAGATACTGCTGTAAAAAAATAAATTTTAAAAAAAAAAGATCACGTTTTTACCATGAAAGCGTGGACTGAAAAGGTTTTTCATGGAGCCTCTGCTCCATGAGTAGTATCATGAGGAGTATCAGCTAATATTTAATTAGTTAAAAAAAAATGGTGCAGCTTAAAAAAAAAAAAATCCTCTTGTCAGCGAGCTGAGAGATGCGGTAGGATACCTCAGTATTCTATGATATAAAAATTCAGATTTTAAGAAAAAAAAAAAGTACCAAAGTTTGCATACAAAATGAGTTCAAATGGCCAGCCAATTTCAAGTTTGAATAGGACATGATGTCCCACCTGGTATTAATCACCAGACAAAACTCAGGCTATGTTAAAATAAAAAGGTAGAAGGTGGAAAATATTTAATAATGCCTGCACAGACTTCAGGTATAGGAAAGAAATTTTGCAAAACAAGTTAAGATGGCTAACATCTAACTTCAAGTAAGAAGCTGGAACCAAAACACAAGTCAGGAACTTGAAGCTTTTAAAGTGATTTAAACTTTTCCTCTTTTTTCAGAAACTGTACCACTTCTTTGAGGAGCAGCAAATCAAACTAAGGTCGTTACTATGCATAAAAGCTGCAATCTTTGAACTGCTGTCTTATTAAAAGATCACTTCACTGTCTCGTGTCAGACACTCTCTCCTGTCAAACTGTGATTAGAAAGCAAATACGTGATTTAGTTAAAAGAGGTTAGAAGTGAATAATGTCAGAATGTGAAATGATGGTTTATAATTAGCACATAGTATGATGTTAATACCTGGATTTCCTGCTATAGTTTCAGTTTGCTGACTCCGGGGACAGCATCTTAGAGCAACTGATCCATGCTGTCAGGAAGACATTCAAACTGGAACAGCTCAGGCATACAGTATAGAGGAATTTGAGTTTCTAAACACACTTTCATTTCCTCCAAACAATTGTTTCGTTAGGTCCTTAGTTATTTATAGGAAAGTTTATGCTTGATTAGAATGAGCTGGACACTTTTCCTATGCAGTGTGTTCAGAAATAAAACAGATGTGTGAGCTATCTCAGTTTGAACTGATAGAAGTAGAAATAAAACAGCTGAACCTAGACTATACTTGTCTACTAAGCCCTGGCAGTAAGATACTGCAGGGGAGACAAAAAGCGGTAGGAAACAGCCCATAGATAATCTACTTAAGATCAGTCTTTTCTCAGACGAAAAACATTTTCCAAAATAGAACAGACAGCCTATACAATGTTGGCAATTTATTTTAAAGAAAAAAAAATTGGATCTGGAAACTTAATTTTTAAGAGTGCTAATTTTCCCTGCCCAATTTGGGAAGAGAAGATTAAATAAGCTTTTGTGCCAAATGCCATACTTCATCACTTGCACATGCACCAGATGTTGATCCAGAACATGTCAGAAGATAAGTAACTGATTAATATTTTTATGCTTTCTCCTCCCCCACTCCCGATACAGAGCAGCTTTGTGAGATTCATAAACACAGTAGAAGAACGTTTGAAAATCCCCTTTGCACCCACACATGTTTATATTGCTACTACGTCCATTTTGGAGGGGATTTTTCTCAGGCGTCTGAACGGCTGGCATGTCCTGCTGCATTGAGGGATCATATCGATTTGAGCTCTGGTTAAAATCGGTTCAGTCAAACTCTGGTGTAACATGGAGAGGGAACTGAACCTGAATAATTGGTTCATCTAAACAATATTATTTTGTATAGGTATTGGGCTAAAGGAAAATAATCCCTTTGTAATTAACTTGAAATAGTAGTGGACTGGGCTTAAGGTCTGATTTATTGATCCCCTTGCACTTAACAAACTGTTCTGTTGTGGCTGGGGTGGAAGTTATCGATGGATTTATGGTCTCAAGCCAGGGAGCTGGGCGCAGAAGCCAGAGGATGAAGATGACTGACTTTGATCTGGCTCACAGCGGTCAGTCGCAGACCATGGTATATGAAGATTTGTAGTCGTGAGGGATGCTATGGAGCCCTGTAATTTGCATTCATAACAAAAGCAAACAAAAAGCAATGGAAAAAAGTCTGAGTGCAGAAAAAAACAGTGTCTGCTATGCTATCTGCAGATAGGTAGGGACGTGGTCCCTTTGCCAAGGGCTGGGAAGAAAGAAATCAAATGCATTTTTGGACTTAGACTACAGAAGTGAAGTCTGTCCTAGAAAACTTAACCCCCTCCCCCAACAAAAACCTGCCACCCCCCCAACCCTAAACCCAGCTTTTAGTTGGGTTTTTTTTTATTACAGTCAGCAAAACAGTAGGGATACACATTTGGCTTCACATCCAGGTATGCAAATGTTGGGACTGTGTTCTGTAGTACCTAAGGAGGATTTGGCTGGGAACTGTGTAAGTAATCCAAGCTTTCTGGCCTTACCGCTGTGTAGATTTTTACTTGATTTGAATATTTAATCCAGCAAGATTCATTTGTCTTCTTTGAAAATGTGATTTTGTTTTGAAATCTCCTGTACTCTTTGTTCCCATTTTCTTCCTCAGACGTTTTTGGTTCATTGAATTATAATAAACTCCATAGGATTGGGTAAAATCACTGAGCTGTTTCTGGGAGATTAACTTTCTTGCCAGTATAGATTTCAGAAAACATTTGCTAGCGCATCTCTGAGTTCCCAGATAATGTGTTAATCAGCTTTATTGCTTTTATCAGAATAATATTTGAAGTGAGTTCAATGCATCGACTTTTGCTGATGCCCCTCATTACTTTTTCTTCACATTTAGTTAATTGATCAATATCTATAAGCAGTTTTGTCTTGCTGGATGTTTTAGCCTACGTATGTCTTTGTGGACTTGCCTAAAGCAGTAGACTTTAGACTGGATCTAAAGACTTCACTTAAAGTAAAATTCAGGTGACTTAACATCTATGATGCTGAAAACCATTGCTGTGCTACTCTATGATTAAGTCTGCTTCTGTGTTTGATCCAATGACGCTTTAATGTAAAGTATGGAAAGGTCTGGAGACTGGCAAGTAGGCAGGAGTCTTTTTCCTGTTCCCAAATTTTTTTATGTGTAGTGAGTGGGACAGCTTCAACAGAAAGACTGGAGAGTGCTGTCTTCCACATATCAGCTTATAGCTAAGGGGTAGGACATTGCCAAAAGAGGGAGAAGAAGTGGGCTTGGATCCCCTCTGACAGAGCAAGGAAAGGAGCTCACTTTTCCTGTTTCCTGAACAAGTGTTCAAGCCATTAGGCTATTGTATAAAAGGGAGCATGACCCCATTTCCTGATACATTTTAAAAGAAAACAGTGTCCCTCAAAGAAAGGACGCAAATGTCTGCATTCAGGTGAGGGTTTCAGATGGCATGTCCCAAGGGAGGAGGGTCTTCATGCAGCCGTGAATAAAGACATACTGCAGTGCTCAGCAGTTCTTACGGTTGACTCCAGGCAGCTTCACATTGTGTGTGCTACCTTTGAGGAGCTTCCTGCTCAGCACGGCCCTGGTTCTGGAACTTATTGTCACAGGCCTGCCTCCTCTTATGTTCAGCCATTAAAGAGATTCAGACTCCTGTCTAAAAGTACTGAAAAGTGATACTTTTTTTTTAATCCAGCCCTCTCATTTTGATTGTTTCATGGTTTTAGATACTAGAATGCCATGTAAAATAAGAAGACAAATTTCTGAAAAGCCATGGACTGATAAAAACCATCCAAAAGTTTCTTGATTTCATTTCAATGAGCCCAGGAAAAAAAAATAAATTACATTATCTAGCTATCCCACAGACTAATGAGAGATTGACAGCAGATTTTTTCTTTCATGGTTCTAGACATCCAATTTTGTAAGAGTTTTCCTATGCCACTCAGCCTAATCCTTTGTCATATATGACTACGGGTAACAACTTTTTCAGGATTTTCACAGCAACTGAGAGCCCTTCTGGATGTCCAGTTACCAGGCTGTTCTAGAAAGTGTTCTAGAAAGCGGCAGAAGTGCCTACGCATGCAGAGTGTGTAAAGCTCTTCCTTTGTCTCCTTTATAAATCAGTGGTGAGCTCCATGTGCCTACATAAACTTACACATGTGTGTTTTTTAGCATTCTGGATTTCAGTATATCAAATCTGGCAGCTTTTCTGTTCTCACTTTGGAAGTGTGTGACTAGTAATATAACTTATAATTAAAGTCTGGTCTAACTAGGATTCAGTTGAATGAGAACCAGTGGTTTTATTATTAGTAGTGTCTGCTTTTTATCCTCCGCTTTTATATTAGCAGTTTGATTGAATATGAAGTTGTGAAGGTAAGACTAGAAAAACTGCAGAGGGTCTGTGAAAAACTGTAGAGGGTCTGTAGGGGTACAGATGTAATCAGCATCCCCTCTCATGTTTAAGGTTTCCTCTACATTTTTGGTGGTTTTGGCAAAGGGATTCTTACAGATATGGTGAGAATCTAAACTGGAGGCATAGACAAGTGTAGCATTTACTATTGTATTAGTCACAAATCAAACCTTCTTAAAGTTCACCTTTGTCATCAAGTGGGCTTCCTATAAGGTGGCATGGATACATAACTAGTTGTTGTGAGTAGATGAAAACATGTATGGGAATGAATTTCATTTTCCTCACATGCTTAGACAAATGGATCCAAATTTTACATTGTTGGTCTTACTGACTTTAGCTCAATTGTCCCAAAAACTGGAATTAGATCTAAATAAACTGACCCACTATTGCTGGATATGATGTATGCTGATCTCTTAGACTCAATTGTGCCGTGCCAGATTTTGAAGGGTGTGCTAGAACAGAACTTGCATGAAAGTGTGATGTCCCAGAAGGCCCATTTAATCTGTCAGCCATGTTGTGGACTCTCCCTGGAGAAGTCTCTGTTTGAACTGAAGGCCATTAAGCTATCTTGGGTGTTGCACCTGCATGCGTGCGTGCGTACCTGTTTATTTTCAGTCTTATTTTTGGGTCGTGGTCAGGCTTGGAGACTGCCTTGCACACTGAGAGTCACACTGAACACAGGGGTCAGTCATCTCTTTTAAACCACGGACATGAAAAAGAAATGGTGGCAGGGGGGGAAATGGGTGGTGGTAAAACACACATATATATACATTCATATACACAAGCTTGTGTGTATGTGTAAACATATATGTGCTTCTTTTTCTTATCTGTATGTGCATAGAATCATAGAATTGTTAGGGTTGGAAGGGACCTTAAAGATCATCTAGTTCCAACCCCCCTGCCATGGGCAGGGACATCTCCCACTAAAGCAGGTCGCTCAGAGCCCCATCCAGCCTGGCTTTAAAAACTTCCAGGGATGGGGCTTCCAGCACCTCTCTGGGCAACCTGTTCCAGTGTCTCACCACCCTCATGGTGAAGAATTTCTTCCTAACATCCATACACATAGATATAAAAATATTATGTGAAAAAGCACGTATGGTCTTGTAGGCATCTGAATTCTATATTGAGTGTAGCTCATAACTAATGATTTATATTATTATATGTAGTAGAAGTTCTTGATATCCTTTCTTTGGAGACATTAGCAAGTTTACTATTCAGAATTATATGCAGTGATTTACAGCATGTCAGCTGCTAAATATTAAGTGCCTGGGAACATTTACTTGCTCTGTGACTGAAATGAGCTATTTTAGCCTTCTTTCAGTGAGAAATAGTCTACCCTCAAATTAGAGCATTCAGATGGGCAGTTTCTGTGGAGCAACTGACATGATGTATATTCACAGCCTTCAAGGCAAAGTTGTTTATGTGTTAATATTCTTCATCTTTATACCAGGGATATCTGGTAGTCTTTGAAGAGAGGTTAATGAAGAAAGTTGGTGAGACTAGCAATAGTCACAGATATATTTAAAGATATAAACTGCTAAGCTAGCCCACAGAAATGATAAGAGCTCAAAAAATGAAGTTGCTGGGGAAAAAGGAAAGCAGCTAGGTTTTCTTCTGGTGTAAATCAGTGCAAGTTTGCCTCAAAGTCTGTGAGACTGTGTGAGTTTACAGTAGCCAAGGAACCGTCTGGAAATTTTATCTATACAGAGAGAGAATAGAAGGAATGGTGCTTCTTTTAGGTGCTAGATATTAGTCTACTAGCATTAGCTAGCAAATTAAGTCTTGATAAGTTCCTTACTTTTGTTGGTTTTGCACATCTGGTCTCCTGACCGTAATTTAACTCCTGTTATTGTTCTGTTACAGTCTTTGTCTTAAAAATACCTTTTAAATTCTAATGTCAGAACCCATACTGGCTTCAATGGCGAGAGAATAAATCTTGAGAGGAATACATTCATCTTGAATGAATGTGACCCAATAGTTTGCTTTCTTGTTTTGGTAAACACAAACAGCCCAGAAAGCCAGGAGTTTGCCCTTAGTGTTTGCTTCACTTCTGCAACATAGTTCTATCTACCAATAAGTTAATCACAGTGTGGTAAATAATCTTAAGAGTATACTCTGAAGATTGTCCTAGTTCTACATGCAGAGAGGGAGTGAGAGGGAGTGAGTTCTCCATAGTGGAGGTTAGAGAACTGGGTGGTGTTACACAAACTTGCATAAAAGCCAGGAATCTGTTCTGGCCTGCACGACATGAAGAACTTCATAAATGTGGGATGGTTAAAATGTTCTGGATGCTATATTGCACAAAGCAAATGAATAAACAAGAGCATTAGAAAATATTTTAGGATTAGAAGATTAAGAGTAATTGGCAAAGGCAGACTGGATGGCTCGGGAGATTGGTAAGGGATCTGGAGCCTTTCACCTCCTGATTAGCCAAAGATGTAACCCAGGTAATGAAAAAAAGAGGATTTATTAACGTTTGATGTTCCAATGCAGATAGTTAGTCTAGTTTCTAATCAGTCGTTGCAGAAGAAGCCAGGGGTCAAACACAGCTTTACCCTGTGCATGTAAGTCTTGCGGTTGAATCTCTTACGTGGATATAGGCCACTAGTTTCTGCTGGTGGAATTTTCTTCATGAAACGTATGATTACAGGAGCTGGCAGACTTTTCTTCCTTGGTAATTTTATTTTCTGTAGGCAGTATTTTTAAAATGCTTTGGTGTATAAGATTTAGAATTAAACTTTGAAAAGGAGGTGGGAGAATAGAGTAGGGTAGCATTTGGATCAAGGGCAGGTTAAAGACATTTAAAAAACCGCACCAAAATGGAAAGTACCTCTCCTTGCTCAAGTCTGTGTATTCCATGAAATCATTGTTTTTGGTCTGACTAATTAAGGTAATGTAGACATATCTGTTGGAAACATATAGTGCAATTACACAGCTTTGTTGAAGTACTTGCCAACATGCTTTAGAAAGTACATCTTGAAACATTGTCAATTATTATGTTATCTTTTCTCCTCTTTCTGTCTATTTTTGGAAATGTGCGTGGTGGGTGAGGAGATAGCTTCGTTGTATTAACACATGAACTTCAATCCTTGCAGTAAATTCTTTACCAGTTTTCTAGATTTTGATAATTTTTCCCATTAATGAATGAACGTAATGATCAAAGTTTTGAGTTTCAGGGAGTCTTACTGTGAAATGTATTTCAGTTTAATCCCAAAGTGAAACATGGCTTTGAAGAGCAATTTTTGAAACATATCAGTGCAACCGTCTCAAGTGCAGTAATGGAGAACTCATTCCAATAGCTGTCTTCCTCTATACAGCGTAATACCAACTATATTGCCGTAATTAAGGTGCTGCAGGAGTAAGTGGTATTCCCAAGGTCTCACAAGCAAGTGACAGTAAAGAACTAAATCAGGTTTCCTCAGTACAAACAGACTGCCTTATATGTTAGATTTTCTTTAAAATGAGAATTATGAAGAGGAATTTTCTTCTGTGCTTATTGAAGGAACTGTTGATCTATAGGTACTCTTACATTTCCAGTGCAAGCTGTACCTCTTCTTGTGACTGCCACTAGTTATGTCAGCTGGCACTTTTGGACTCCACTGCTGTAATAGAATTGCAGAATTTTAGCATTGCTTTTGTTTAGCTCTTCTGCTTTATGTTGGGGAGAACTCAGTCAGGTCAAAGCAGGGGACTAGGTTTTGGTGTGATCAGAATGAGATATGGGAATGGATAGTAAAAGCTCTCACTTCTGATACCACGCAGAAATATGGATATTGATTTCTAGGGTAGGTATATATTTCTTTTCCCCTTTCTCCTTTTCTTTCTCCTTTATTTTTCATCTTTCTGGGGCAGGTCAGAGACAGCGGGAGGTTAAGGACAATTACCCCGCGAAGGAGTTTGGTGCCTCTGCATAGAGATACGATACGTAACTGAAAAATCTGAAACTCAAGCCAAGACGTGAGCAGAGTGCACGAATCCAACCTCAGTGGCTCTGTGATTCTGCGAATCCGAACAGTTCTGCAAATGCGTAGGCTTCTTCCAAATTTGGCTGGCTGAAAGTTGAAACAGCTTCAGTTTATACTGTCACTTCAAGTGCTTCTCTCAATCTCTTTGCATGGAAACCGGTTTCTTCAGTTCTTTTTACCGGGTGACCCCCAAGGAGGCTTTCAGTAGGTTTTGTTATGTGTGAGAAATGGCTTTTGAGTGTAATAACATTAAGATAACCCCATGTTACGTTTCACGTACATGCTCTCCTAATAGGACACGTTGTTTTGAATTGTGGCAGGGAAATGCCATCCCAATAATTGGTGATCGTGTGTCACCCCTCCTTTGCAACAAGCTGACACAAATAGTGTGAGAATACTTAGTTCTCTTTTATCCTCTTGTGATGCAGAGAAGGATGTAGTAGCATGGGACGCAAATTTGCTATGTAGGCCACTAAGCAGGATTAACACAAGTTACAGAAATGTTGTGATTTACAGTCCATGGTATGAAATGCTAGTACTAATAATATGTTTTTCCAGTGTTCAGAAATAAAAGTAATTAGCAATGAATAGCAGCTGGGATTATTGTCACACAATTTCTAACTGGTGTCTACAGAGTGTCTGCAAAATAGGTTTGTTACCTGTAGGCTCTCTGAACGGACAGCTGAGAGTAATGGATGTATTTACTCATTAGAGCCACTTAAGGTAAAGCATTTTGGCCAGTTTTCTGTGCATGCATAGAACAAGCATAAGTGTCTAATTAAATGAGCAAAACCAGATCACCTTGCAACTTAGGTAATCACGCAGTGAGCTGCTGTTATTTTCTGCGTACCATAATTCCATCAGTGCTTTCTTTAAGTTATCTTTCAACACCTTTGAGACTTTGAACAGTGAAATGATGAAGTAGATGGTGACCTGAGTACCAGATACTGTGGAGCAAGCCCAAATCGCACTGTTGTCAGTGGATGAGGCTCAGCATGGCTTTGCCTCCAGTTATTGCTCGCCATAAAATGAATAAAATATCTTCTGCAGTACAGAAGATCTGTAAAACATCCCTCTTCAAAGAACCTCTTCAAAACCAAATTCATAGCTTGATACCAGAACTTGGGAGCCCCAGTTTAAGTGAAAATGTTATTACAGCTAACTCCTAGCTGTTCGGCTGCCTGACTCACCATTGCCTAATGAAATATGTTTCCTAAACAAACAGAAAGCATTATTTAAGAAAAAGTTTTAACAAGTGTATGGGAATTGTGCTTTCTTAAAAAAAAAAAAAAAGGAAAAAAAAAAGGGAGGCTGAATAGCAGCAGCTCATTATATCACGGTTTAGCAACTCATTGACTCACTATACACGTTCAATTCTGATGGGATACAAAGGATAGCATCTCATTCTCCGAGCTAAATGGCTAAAAGGCATTTATATTATATGCATTTAAAAATGTTTACATTTCATGCTCTCTGTATGTCTGAGTCTTTCCGTATGGTGCGATACTGAATGAGCAGTGATCACATGCTTTGTGGCACAGCTGTTGAGGAGGAGGAGAAGAAAAATAATTACACCATTTGCCTAATGCATTACAACTGAATCCTGCAGAAATGTAGTAATACACTTACTGGTTGGGAGAATTGAAATCTAACTCTGTGTGGAAATTTTATATTCCCTGTAAGGCATCTCTTGGGCGTAAAAATGGAGAACATGGCACAAGGAAGCTTCCACCCATGTTTTTGACGTAGTGGTGTAGACTGGATGATGGCAAAGGAGTAAGATGTCTGGATTTCGGGTGTAGAGAGGAATTATCTTCTGGATGCTGTACACTGCTTACTATTCAGGAGAAGATGTAGAGCAGTGGTGACAGTTTTGTCAGGAGATTCTTTCTTTGGCCTTCAAACCAGTTGTACAGGAGCAGCAAATCTCCCCCTGATGTCACGGGCAGGTGTGGTGCACTCCTGGGAAGGGCAGGCCTGCCTGCTGTGAGAACTCGGGCTTTAACAACACAAGCCCTGGAAGCCTTGTTTCCTTCCTGCAGACCGTTTTGCTCACAGATCATGAGAACAGTTAAGTAGATCTACCTTTTTTTTTTTTTTTTAAATAAAAAAAAATAGTGATGTCATGGACTTGGGTGTGGTAGGTTTCTTTGCCACATGCCATTTTTCTCCTGTAGTTTTTCCATCCTTGTTTTACTAAATTGAGCTCTGTGCATGAGAGGAACAGAAGATTTCCTTGGAGAATGTCTGCACTGAGTAATCTTTGAGAAAACCGGCTTTCGTTTCAGACATAGCCACTATGGCAGTGTTAAAAGGCATCCTGGTGGATACCGAATATTCCTGTAGGAACGGTCTTTATAAGAATTGGTCACACTCCGACCCAGCAAACTGAATTTGTTATTTCAAATTTAATTTTGGTTTTTAGGAAGCAATTCTCTTGGACTGTTAAACATGAATATGATTAAAATATGTAAGTATATTGAAAGAAAAAGACTGAGGGCCCGTTCTTTTGTTCCACACCTGGTATAGATTCCCAGCAAAGTTGCCTGTCAGAGGGTTCAGGGATATGGGATTTGATGATTGCATCTTCTATCAATGACATGATTTAGTGAAGGAAGGAATAGTCCTATCAGGAAATTCTGAGTTCCAGTCACATTGCATACACATGCCTTGGTTTCCCCAAATAAAAATATTTTGTATTCATATGGAATATATATTCAGCTATGTGAAACATTTCAAAATCTTCAGCAACAAATGCTAAATTTGTGAGGGTATATGTATGGTATCTTTCTACATTAGTACGAATGAAAATGGTGGTGACGGTTAATGAAAGAGGCTTATGAATCACTCTCTAGTTGTCTCTTTTTTCTTTTTTTCTTCCTTGTATTTGACTAAATCTACCGTGGAGCTAAAATGACTTCATTCTTTATTCACAGGTTACTTTAGGTGGAACCTTTATTGGAATTGGGCGGAAAACTCCAGATTGCCAAGGCAACACCAAGTACTTCCGCTGCAAATTCTGCAATTTCACCTACATGGGCAACTCCTCCACTGAACTAGAGCAACACTTCTTACAGACTCACCCAAACAAAATGAAAGCAGCCCTTCCCTCCTCTGATTCTGGTAAAACTTCAGAGAAAAACTCCAATAAATCCAGTCCTACTCTTCGACCATGTGATTCTGGAGACTTGGGGAAGTGGCAAGACAGAATCACTGTAAAAGCAGGAGATGATACACCAGTTGGATATTCGGTGCCCATCAAGCCAATAGATTCCTCTAGACAAAACGGTACCGATACAACCAGTTACTACTGGTGTAAATTTTGCAGTTTCAGCTGTGAATCGTCCAGCTCATTGAAACTATTAGAACATTACAGCAAACAGCATGGGGGAAGCCAGGCAGGAAGCCTTCACCCAGATCTGAATGATAAGCTTTCTAGGGGATCTGTCATTAACCAGAATGATCTAGCCAAAAATGCAGATGGGGAGTTAGTGACAAAGACAGAAAAGGGTGCGAGTGTGGCAAAAAAGAAAGACTTGACTAGCAAAGGAGCAGAGGACAGCATGGTGACAAGCTACAACTGTCAGTTCTGTGACTTTAGGTACTCAAAGAGCCATGGCCCAGATGTAATAGTGGTGGGCCCACTTCTCCGTCACTATCAGCAGCTCCACAACATTCATAAATGTACCATTAAGCACTGTCAGTTCTGTCCCCGAGGCCTCTGCAGCCCAGAAAAGCACCTTGGAGAAATTACTTACCCATTTGCTTGCAGAAAAAGTAATTGTTCCCACTGTGCTCTCTTGCTTTTGCACCTGTCTCCAGGGGTGACAGGAAGCTCTAGAGTCAAACACCAGTGCCATCAGTGCTCATTCTCCACTCCCGACGTGGATGTTCTCCTGCTCCACTATGAGAATGCACATGAAGCCCAAGCGTCTGATGTCAAACCAGAAACAAACGCCCTGCCAGGGGCAGAGGGGCCGCTGACGCTCAAGGAGAACAAAGAACACTCATGCACCAAATGTGACTTTACCACCCAGGTGGAAGAAGAGATTTCCCGACACTACAGGTACAGTGAAGTTTCAAATGATTAATGATAGGAACCCAAACAAACAGCCCTCCCTTAGTTCCTTAATTAAATGTCACCGTTCCCCAAACATTTGAGGAAACTGGAAATCAAAATAGGAATGCCTATAGATATAAATCTTTACAGCCAGGGTCTAATCCAACATCCACTTTGTTTTGGAAAACCACCAGCTAAGTCGGTGGATTTAATTATACATTTAAACCTGTGCAAAGAAGAGGGAGATTTGGATTTGTGTGCAGATGCTGAAGTTCCAGCATATTTGAGGTTTGGTCAACTATTTTCCACCCAGAATCTTTTAGGTACTATTTTAGTTTAGGCTTTTTACCAGAAAGCTGGCATCTTCATTCAGTAGGGGAACACAAATGCCTTTACTTTCCAAGATAGACTGTGAATCCTTTCATGCTCCGTAACAGTGCTTCAATGTACTACCTTTTTGTAGTATTTTCCATTCCCAAGTCCAGCAACGCAATAATTACTTTAAGAGCATTCCACTGCTGTTTTGGTGTTGGTTTCACACTGGGAGCAGACACTCTTTTGTCTGTTGATGTCATCCCCCAGGATCCTTTTGCAGATGCTTATTTTCGTGTTGCTGGTTTACAGTGTCGTTCTATTTATTTTAAATGCTAATGTTCCTATTTGGAGGTGGATGCAGCCAGTCTCCTGACTCAGTCTGACACAATGTCATAGTGGCAGCCAACTCCCTGCTAAACTTCTTGGGTCAGTTCCTGGGCTGTTGTAAACTGGCAGTCCAGTTGACATCAGAGGAGGAGCTGGCTCTCAGGCTTTGTAAAGAGCAACAGTTATGTGCTGCTGCAAAAGCGACGTTAAATATTAGAAAATCATGCTGAATATGTTAATAGTTAAGGCTAATGCGTCAACAACAGCGGAAAACTCAGTATCTATCTCATCTAAAAGATCTTTGCATGGAAGCCAGCTAGAATGAAGACAAAAGAAGATGCATTTTCAAAGCTAAAGCTTTGTTAAAAGCTCAAGAAACTGTGCCACGTTTAATAGATTCCAAGACATCCAAAATTAACAAAGGCAGACTGGGGCATGATACTTTAATAGAGATTAAAGCTGGGGGCATCCAAATGTTGCCCAACAGAGGGCTGCATTGGCAATGTATCAGGACTCTATTTAAAAAAAAAAAAAAAAAAAAGGAAAAAAAAAAAAAGAAGGAGCAGATTGCTCATCTTTAATTTGGAGCTAGGGCCCACGGAGGATTCAGGTCCCAGCATGCAGTGCCCCATTTTTGATCCAAGTGGGCCTGAGGGATGTTGTGCGGATTAATTAGTTAATGTTTGTAAACTGCTTTGAAGATGAAAAGTGGTATCTAAGTTCCAAGCATTATTATAGCAGCTTTGAGCCATGCTGTAGAACTCCATAGGCAGCACTTTGTCCGCCGCTGGGGCACGGCACGATCTTTTTTTAGTGGTTAAATAACTGGAAGATTGAAATGGCTCCTTGACTGAAAAAAAGCACTTTTATTTTGCTGCAGCTGGTAATTTAAGTTTTAACAAGCGCGCCTAGTTAAAATCCTTTTTCCCAAGGAAAGGAGAAGCCATGACTTTCAAAAGTAAGTGCTAAGTCTGCGATGGGGTAGCAGTAGCTTCTTCTTCAGAGGGCTCAGCACCCTGCGGCTCCGGCAGTTGTCACGGGGAGCTGCACTTTGGAAAATCAATAGATACACTTAAGCGTTCGAATCTCAACTTGTTTGTCTAAAATTAGACTATTCTGTTTTAAGACACTTGAACAATGTATTTTGTTAAGCCTTCAGTCTATGACATTACTGAGTACTCTGAGGATGTTGTGTAATTAAAGTGAAGTACAACATCCCCATAACTGCCAACTTCTTTCCCTTTCTCCTGCCCTCCCCCCTTTTTAATTTGAGTTTTGTTTCTTTTCTACGTGTGCTGCTGCTGTTTTCCCCCGCTGTGCATCTTCTTTGAAATCACAGAAGTTAGCTTGGCTTGTGGAAGGTGCTCTGCAATAGCAAACACCAGCAGCTTTTATTGCTTTTCTATGCATAACCTAGTTTTCATTCTATAAAGCTAAAACAAATGGAGAGAAAGACTTTTGGGGCATTATAGCTTCTACTTTTATTATTATTATCAGGGCCTTTTTTTTTCTTTATAGAAGTTTTTTTTATGTATTGGATACGTATTGTCTTCCCCTTTTTGTATTTTATGAACTAAAGACAGAATAGTTAAGATTTAAAAAAGTAGAACATCTATAAAATAGTAGCAGTAGGGAGTTACATGCGTGACACGCAGAAACACGCTGATGTGGAGTCAGCTCACATCCTCACGGGCCTTCTCTGTGGCTTCATCAGAGTTTATCTCAATAAAGCCGTTCTGCCACACGTTATGTATTTGTGATGTATTTAAAATGCTGTATATGCACATACATCTAAAACCTGTCCATTTATATAATAAGGAGCTGAATGGATTCTAATGGTCAACATGATACTAAGCATTGATGTGGCGGCAGAAAGTGTTCTGCTGTTCACATATTTAAGTTTACCCTTGATAATTTGTGAGTATCGGAGCTGGCTTTAGAAGCTACTTACATATTTTGGTTCATGTATTTTTTGCCTGCATTTTTGATTATTTTGGGTTTTGAGTCATACGCATGAACAGCATGCTTAATTTATTTTCTTTTTAATTTTGTTTCCTGTTGGCTCTACATCTACAATTTCACTGTCTGCTAGCTCAAAATTCTTCTGTGTCCCAGTATTATTCCTTTGCAGCCGTGTATTTGAAAAAGTATTAGAATTTGCAAAAGTGGTTCTTTCCAAGTTTTCTGTCTACAGAAACGTATACTGACACTTAACGCTCATTCAGAATTTCTTGACATGATTATTTGAGAGCTGTTCAGTTAAATTTGAAGTTAATGAATGACATTGCACTTGAGTTTACTTGTATTTAAACTCACTAAAATGTGCTTACTCAAATAAATCCCCAGAAGGTTTATTGGCCTCCATTTTCTACTAATTCTGCTACTACCCATTTTCCATTATACCTCTAAGGAATCGGGTACTCTTCATGTTCATTGTGAAGCTTAATTTTTCCTGAAAACTGTCTGGTATTCTGATGAGCTAAAAGATGCCAACACTTGTAATTTAGATAAAAATCATACAAAGTATTTGGGGAAATTTTGCATGTCAGATCACTTAGTCTAGAGATTATTTTCCTGCTTGCTCCAAAATAATTAATTTTTCATTTTTCATTTTTTTCTTAAAAAATGAAAGAGGCTTCTTGCAGAGTGGTTTGTTTTTTAATTTTGCAAAAACGTGGGAAAAAAATGCGTTTTCTCGTTTTGGTAAAAATTAGATTTTTTCATAGAAATCCTTATTTGTCAAAAAAGACTTTGACAGAAAGTACTTGATCAGTGCTAGTAGTAATTAAAAATGCTATGCTGAAAAATGCTCTAAATGCCTTTAAAAAAAAGATAAGGTAGTGCTTCATTAAACAACTCCAAAATATAAAAAGAAAACAGAAAGACTCACAAATAAAATATAAGCTTTGGCAATGAAGTAGAATCATTTCTCTAATAAACAGAAATTAATTTTAAAATGTGGATGACAGCAGTTTCGTAGGGTTCTCTTTTGAAGTTAATTTTGAATTAAATTAAATTTGATGTCTTAAAGGTAAATGGAGTAGAGGGCTAAAAGGCAAAGGGGGACTTGGGTCTTGTGTGTGAGGGACGGGGGCGGTGGAGCTCCCTCTGCCCTCGCACTGTCAGGCAGCAGAAGCTGGAGCAGGGTGCGGAGAATGGAAATGTGGAGCCTTTGGGACACTCCCCAGAGAAGCCAACTGAGGGCAAAAGTGTAAACTGAGGCCCACCAGCTCCCGCTTTTTCGGCAGAGCAGGAGCCTTCACTCATGGAACAATAGCAGCAGCTGTGAGGACCTTTTGCATCCTCCTGACACCTTAATTCACTGCTCTGAACTTGTTTGCTCTTGCCAATGGCTTCTGCTCGTCTTTCATCTCAGCCTTGCTCTCCGCTCTGCCCGTTTCCTCCCCTTTCGGTCCCTCTGCTGAATTTTCGTGCTTGCTTTGCTTGCTCTCTTTCCTTCTGAATACTTCCCGTGCCCCACAAGTCTGAGTGCAGCGCCCATCCTGAAAATAAACTTTCTTATAAGCCTGTTTCTTCATGAGAAATAACAGTAATTATTATATTCATAATGAAATTCAAAACATGCAAAAAAATGGAAGTGATATGACAGCCGCGTCTTCATCCAAAATATTTTCTATGCCCTAGAGCATAGGAATGTCTTTAGGTAATTTAAAAAAAAAATTTACTTGTTTTGTAGAGGATGGTGTTTTGTAATACTTCAGACTAGTTAGAAGTACGTCAACAAGACTTAATTAACAACTGGCTAGCTTCAGGAGTATCGCAGCCTGTTAGAAAGCTGAAGTAAAGAACATTAGATCCATCAAAAAAATCCCATCTAGTCTCTCCAACTTCAAGCTTTTGCAAGGGAAAATCCTTACAGCACCCAATTCAAGTATATTTCAGTACAAAAAAAAATGGTAGGATTTTATTAAGGTGTCAGAATATAACAGTGCAGCAACGGTTTGGCCTGAATTCCTTAACATTTCGTCTTGGGATTGGGGCATAAATATTTTAACATCCACGAACAGTCAGGTCTTTGATTTGTTTTGTAGTGAAAATAATAACGCGAAGTGACATCAATGGATGGGATGACGTTGCCATCCCAATGCCACGTTGAAGATAATGCCAGCTTATGGCTTGAACCCGCTGTTAGCTTGCTTGAGTGGTGTATGAGCAAGATGACAAAAGGGAGACTGCTGTTTCCTTCTTTATTTACATGGCTGTCTTCCGTACTGAGATTTTCCTCAGACATCTCTCTTTGATCAGCTTTATACCAATACGCTGCGTTGCACCTGATGAGTTCAGAGTTTCAGCTGGTATAACCGTGGTTGAGCTGTAAAGTACAACCTTAAGGTAATGCACGGGAGTGCTTATCGTGTGCTTTGCAAATTGGAATTTTTTAAAATTTTGTTGCTTAGCTTTGAGGAGCTTTGTGCACAAATCTAGGTGTAACTTGGGCCTTTAGAAATATGGGGTAGTTTTAATTCTAGCATAAAAAGAACTCAAACATTGCCAACTTGTTTCCTTGATTGCTATCAGGGTGGGGTGAAAACAGTCAGAGATGAAAACATTTGCTTTGTATGCCTTGTTCTGGGAAAGAATAAGTTTCTAACTTTCAAAAGTTCTCTAATAGCTGATGATAGTTACTATTTTATTATTTGAGACTATGACTTATATTGGACAGTTCCAAACTTTAACTTACTTTTCAGAGCTTGGGTATAGAATAGTATATGGGACAAACCCATGCGAAGTAAGAAGATTTATAATGTCGATGGTGGCAGAAGTGACTTTTTCATGCACACTAGAAAAGTGTATGTCCTGAAAAAAAAAAAAGGCTGTTGGGGTTATTACGTACCTAAATCAGTCCTTATTTTTTCTGCATCACAGTGACTATCACAGTTTCGCATAAAAACGAAAGAGTGTTTTTATGACTCCCTTTGAATAAATTGGAAATAATTTAAATGAACAAACCTTTAATGTAATAAAGGTGATGGTAGCTGGGCCTCAGCCATGTAGTTACAACTGTGTCTAATATTCAGCATTTATTTGTGGCCTTAGAAGTGTGGTACTGCTCCTGTGGTGTGTACCGCTCCTGATCAAAAACATTTAGCCAGCGTGGAAGGTTGGGGGTGGGGGGGTGGGGGGAAGACAAGTTAGGCAGAAAAAGATCAGCTGTTTGGAGGTGTGATATCTGTAGATGAGAGCCAAGTTAGGAAAGGGGGTGAGCTATTGAAATAGCCAAGTTAAACAAGAGACACTTAGGGCTAAGTAGCCTCCCAAAGGATTGATAAACTTTCACATGGGGAGTGTATGTGGTTGAGCCATTAGCCCCAAATGGTGTCTTGTTTAACTTGGCTTTTAAGATAACTAGCCCCTGTCTAAGTTGGACTTCCCTGATGGTATCCCACCTTTACAGGGCTGACCCTCCTTATGTGTTGGCTTTTTGTATTTATAAAATGGTTTTGATCAGATAGCACTCTCTCTCTCTTTTTTTTTGGTTTTTTTTGGTTCAGAAGAGAATTAAACTCGGTTTAGAAAAGAATTAAGTTGCAAGAGAGAATGTATTAGTGTCGCATTGAGAGACAAGCTGATTTTAATAAAACACAATTGTAGAATGAAGAAAAAGGAACACAGCCAGAACAGGATTTTAACCCACAGCTTGCTCGCCTGCAAGTAGCTTTCGTTGCCCCAAGACTATGCAGAGAATAGCTGACTCTATTTTTTGCATAACTGAACGAGCCCATCTAGTCCCTTAAAATGAATATAAATACGGAAAATAACAAAAAGAAAACTGATATTGCACAAGGGCTAAAAAGCTTGAATCTGAATGTGTACTCATGTCTGCGCGCTGACACAACTGCAAGAAAATCAGACAATGTAAATAACATATGGTTTGTTTTTCCAACAAAAGGAAAGATGGAAGACAAGGGGGTTTAATAAGTTTGGCAAGTTGTCCCTTCTAAACGATCATATTCTAAAAGGGACATTTTGTGTATCATTCCAGTCCTACAGATGCACCGAGAGCCAAATCCTGCACTTACTGAAGTCAATGGGAGTTTTGCCATCGACTTCACTGAGACTAAGATTTGGCCTCGAAAGAATTAATTCTAACAACTGGAGTTGTCAGGGCAGTAACAGATTTCTCATGCAAGTTTTGTCCTGTGTGGATAGCAAAAGGCTCGTTTTTTAGCTTGGCTAAAGATGCTGTTGTGACTCTGAATGCCTGGGGTGTGGATGTGTGAGTGTGTCTGTAGGGAGAAGCTTTTGCAGATTTATGTACATTTTGATGAAGGGCAGGGACGGTGTTTTACTCTGCGTTGGTACGATGCCGGGCGCAGCGGGGCCTGGAGCCTGACGGAGGGCTCTGACCACTCCTGTGCTATAAACAATTATTCATAATGGCGTTATAGAGCTCATAAACAGGGTTCTGTTCCTACGATAGATACAGTAAACGGGTAACATGTTGTTCTCATGTAGCAACATATGCTTTACATAATTTAGTAATACAGTACTTTAGATAGGCTTTTAGAAGAAAAACAGGAAGGCGCGTTATTCCACACTGCTCCACAGCTCGTACCCAAACACAGCTTGTAGCGACACAGCCAACTATTTTGCTTTTTCTTTAGAGCAGCATCTTTTTAACGTTGTGTTAAAATGTCCGTAGAGAACAAATAAGTTCTCTGTTGTGTCCAGCCTTCTGTCCTTTGGTGTATTCTTATCCATAAGTTAACCAGAGCTCCAGTCAAAATCATCTTTTTCAGCCAAAAGATAATAATTGGTGGAAAACAAAGAAATTTTTTAAGCATTTGAACTTTCTAGCATAGATTTATGTTATACAAAGTGTTTTTTTATACAAAGATAACTATCCTTTTCTAATGATTTGATTTTGTTTGAAAGTTACTTCAGTGTTTCTACCACAATAGAAAGTGAAAAGTGTAGTGGAGCAAACTGAAGAGGAAAAAAACCAAAATGCCAGTGAAAATTATATGAAGTTTCGAACCAAAGCAGTGGAGTGTGAGTGAGCAATAGGAGGCCATTGCAAGGCGTAGAGGAAAAAAACAGCAGGATTTTTCCCATGTTGTGAAAGACACCAAAGTAAACCTGCCTGCTTTATTTAGAGGGAATCATACTGTAGGTTCGATTTATTTTCTTCATCTTGGTAGGTAGAACATTGCAAGAGGGAAGGTCCAGGGAAGGCTCTCATGTTAGTACACTTCTTGTTCTCTTCCAGGAGAGTACACAACTGCTACAAATGCCGTCAGTGCAGCTTCACAGCTGTTGACACTCAGTCACTACTAGAGCACTTCAACACTGTGCACTGTCAGGAGATGGACGTCACTACAGCCAACGGAGAGGACAGTCATGGCGTTTCGTCTATCAAGGAAGAGCCAAAAATTGACCTCAAGGTCTACAGTCTGATTAATCCGGACCCCAAAATGGGGGAGCCCATATCTGACAGCATAGTGAAGAGGGAAAAGATAGAAGAAAAGGAAGTGCTCAAGGAGAAAGGTTGGACTGACAGTCCCAGTGATGATCTTCGCAACGTGACCTGGAGAGGAACAGACATTTTGAGGGGGAGCCCGTCATACACACAGACGAGTCTAGGCTTATTGACCCCAGTGTCTGTTGGACAAGAGCAGCCAAAGCCTTTAAGGGATAGTCCAAACGTAGAAGCTGCCCATCTTGCGCGGCCCATTTACGGCTTGGCGGTGGAGAGCAAGGGCTTCCTGCAGGGCGTGCCAGCCGGAGCGGCAGAGAAATCGGGGCAGCTCACCCAGCCCTACCCTGCATCCGGGGACAGCAAGACAAAGGATGAATCCCAGTCCTTATTACGGGTAGGAAGATCTCTTTCTTTTTTTTTCCCCCTTGCTTTTTATGATTACATGTATGTTATGTTTAATTAAGCATGCAAATGATTTCTTCAGTTCCAGAGTAAAGTGGTTGGGTGTTTTTTTCATGCATGGAAAAAAAAAAAATAATGAAGGAAAGACTGAAAGACTCAAACTTGTAGAGCTAAACTGGCAGGTAAATGTTCCAAAGTGTTTGCATAAAACAATGTATATATTGATGTAGTAGTAGTAGGCAAGTGCTTCTGCTTTTGCAATTTAGCTCTGATTGAATTTTGTTTAATCATTCCTGCTAGTTGTGCAGGTTGGTGATGCATTTGAAGAAGGAAGGTTTAAAACCCCAGAAGGCTGCACATCTGTTACACTAAAACGACTAATCACCTCTTAAATTTTGTGGTGGTGTGACAGTTCACACTTAAGCAAGATTTCATATTATTAAATATCTAAGAATATGAAACCTGAGTTAAATATTAATAAAAAGTAACCTCTTTTTTTTATAAAGCAATATAATTATATATCCATTTTGACACTTGTCTGGTTGCCTTGGAAGCAAAAGAAAAAGAAAAAAAGAAAAGGAAGGAGCTTGTGTGATAAGAAAAGGAGAATAATTGTTTCACCAAATGATTCCTATTCTGTCTTTTTTTTTTAAACAAAAGGACCTATATATAAGGAGTTTTCCCCTTCCATCAAGGTAGGCTTTTCCCACTGTAGGGAAATCTGAGGTTAGAAAAGCTCTCAAATTCTGAGGAGCTGAACAGGGAGACAAGTAAGTGCCTTTCTCCTGGAGTCATCACTGGATGTTTTCAGGGGCTGCTCCCTATCTGAACTTCTAGAAACTTGCTACTGGAGTGATCAGCCCGCAGACAAACCTCAGTAGAATGGAAGTGATGAGCAGCTATTTTTCTTTATTGTCTTTTATAAGAACATATTGTCTTACACCCATAACATCCATTACTGTGAGAGTGAACAACATGTCAGAAGAAGACAAAAGACAAGATAAATGTTTTATTTCATGTTTGCTAAGATTATACATGGGTATACCTGTCTCTATATACATATATAAGTCTTACAAGCTCATTTGACATTAAGTCAGTGGACTTAAAAACACTGCAGTTATTCTAATTATAAAATAACGTGTCTGTCAGTTAAAGTCTGCATGCGGTTTAGGGTCTTTTGTGCCTTACAGGTCACGTATAGTTACTGATGTCAGATTTTAAGTGTATGAGAAGCAGTCGCAGTATGACAGGTTCCCTGTTGCAAACCTGGATGTGTGCTCATTGTGAATGGCAGGGTTATATTTCTCTTCTACATTTGGAATTACATATATAAAAATATGTCCTTATATCCGTGGAATTCACGCTGTACATGTGACGCTGGTTACATCCCGTTTTTTGTAGTGGTTCTTAGCAGTGCACAGACACATTGGCCAGAGGAGCCATTTGTATTGTGGGTTATCAGAATACAAACATTTTTCATTTATTTTTTGACTCCTAAATAATGAAAAAAAGCCAACTAAACAAAAATCTGGAAAGGGACCTGACAGCACGCGGAATCAGCTCTATAAAGGTCTAAATTTGGTTGGTAGCTGCAGCCTCAAATCTTAACAAGTGCTAAAATAAGACCAGTATATTATCAATTTTAGCCATTGGTGAGTGAAAAGGGGAAACTGTATGCTGCCTGCTTCTTATGCTCTTCTTTAAAGTAAGTTCGGACAACTTTTTAAAGTCTTTATACAAAAGCACTAATTTTATTATTTTTTTTCAATCAGTATTTTTATCACTTTGAAAATATTTTGATCACTTCTGGATGTTCTGAAATACGAATTCTCATGGTTTTCTGAAAAAAAAAAAGTCTTATTTTTGTATGTTCACAGGGTATATAAATTAGTTCCTTGCATTTTAAAATGTTGTGTACAACCCAACTTTTCTTTTATAAGGTTTGTAAAAGGATTTATTAGTGGATTGGGTCTATACTGACTGGTGAAACCATACTGACATCTTTAAAGGAGAATTACTTTTGTGTACACTTTTAGCTACCTTGCTCTTTGAACTCTCTTATGCCAAGGACTTATTTGTCTGGGTCTTTTCCTCAGTTATAATTTTTTAATTTTCAGTTTTCTTCTTTGAAAATTGAGCAAGTTGCCTTTGTCTGTTTGAAATATTTAAAAAGTGACAGGGAAGTAGGTTAACTTCCTACGTCTGCTGAGCAGAGTCCCTAGTCATATATATTTCGTCATTAATGATAGATAGAGGAAAATAGTGAGAATTCAAACTTTTTAAGGTAAGGGGTGATCTGAAGGATAGGAGATAGTGGAAGATGAAGGAGTGTGATTCCGTGAGTGATATTAATTCTTCCAATAAGGCGGATATTCCCTATTCCCCTGGATCTGTGAAAAAGATCATAGAAACTTAACTCCTTTATTTTGCTCTTGATTTAGTTTTGGGATACAGTACTGGGGCTAGGAAATAAGATGACAAAGTGATGGTCAGTTTGACCAGTGGGAGCTCTGTGTCGGGTGTTATCTGGCATACATACATCTTATGTGTATGCCTGGAAGGTCACTTGGCCCAGACAGAATAAGAAATTGTTCAGAAAAGAACTTCCCTTCCATTCTGGAAAAAGCTAATTTTTGTAATCCTCTGAAATGAAAAAAAAAAAATTAAAATACTCTATCATATTGTTAAGTAAATATCTTGTGATTATCCACTTTTGGAGGAATTTATTTTTCTAGTGTGAAATAGCTAGTAGAAGTAGCTAATGTGCTAAAAGTTGGGCCTGTCTAAAAGCAAAGCATTAAATCAATACGTACTTCTGATATCGTATAATGAATGCTCATGCAAAATATTGTATCCCAGGACAACTGATGACTAGGAAACAAAACCTGTAATAAAGTCACTGTGGACACCTTCATTTTTTTTCCCCCAAAGGCTGACACAGAGGAAGCCAAAAATTTGGGATTAGTCAGTGAATAAACACTGTGAGAAATGTACTGAAAAAAAATCTAACACATCCCGTTAGTTGTACTGGCTATTCAGTATTTATAAAGTGGTTCTGCTTATTACAAATGATGTGTAATGATTCGACAGTGGCAGTAATACCATGTGCTTTTCATTTTTTAGTTCTCTCATGGCTGGGGGGGGAAGGGAAAGGGGAGATCATGTTTTTCACATTTTTTTCCTATAGATAGAGGTTAATATTGCAAGTGGGTTTTCTAGATGCTGAGTTAAGAGTGATTAGCATTTTAACAAAATACCAAAGATGATAAAGATCAACCGGGGAAGGGGTGAAAATCTACAATTGCGCACAGAAATCCCTAATGGCTACAGGATAATTGTAAACTTTTGGAAATTACTTGGAGTGTTTTGCAGCGCTGCGTGTTGTGTAAGCCATTTATATGCCGCTTTCTTGCATTCCTTCCATGCAGAATGGACATGTTCCCTCCCCAGTTTCTGTGCTACAGTAGATTATTCATGGGAGTCATTAGGGTAGGATTTCTTTCCTTTTTAGCAGCTAAAAGACCGAATGGCTTGTGACCTTTCGGGAGCTGGGGATGGTGCAGTGGCGATAGCTTGTGCTCTGCATGTGTGGAAACACACATGTGCAGTGGACGCACCTTTTTCCCCGAGAGCGCTTCCAAGCTGTGTGTATGTAACAGAATCTTTCTCAGGGGCTTGGTACACTTCTGTGAGTAGCTTTAATTTATTTTTCTTATTAACATGTTTCCAGCAGCTGTACTTACAGCGAATCGGTATGTTTTGCAAATGGGAATTACAAAAAATGTACCTCAGCGTGGTACAATGTAGACATTATTTCTGCTCTTCCTTTAGAGTAGCTGATTTTATAGTTTAAAGATCTGTTGATACTGGAAGGTCTATTGAGATGCAAAAATGTTCCTTTTTTTGGGTAGCACATTGGCAGCCAGCAGACTCCAGGCCAGGCAGATTGTTTAATGCTTTGACAACGCAGATCTTGGATGGCAGGAACTTTTTGCTAAACTGATTTTAAATGAAGTGTCCTGTTTTGGTATGTGTGGACACTGCAGAACAAAGTTTTCCACAAAATTGGGAATTGCAGCCTGAGCCTTCAGACCTATACACAGACCTATACACAGACCCAGTTAGCCCACCTAAAGGTATGGGCAAACACTGCTGCCTCGCATCCTAGTCTACCCAGTTCAGAAAAGCACAGATCACTGTGTCCTGTGGTGCTGCACAGACCTGAAGGCAACGGGGAGATGCCTGTGTATTAATCGCAATTAACGGAATGGGGGGAATTGTGTACTGTCAGAGGGAGAGAGTTTGTCAAATTATTGCAAAGGTGCTGGTGATTTTTATCAAAGGGAGACTGCAGGCTGTAACGGTAAATTTCTAACTGAAGCTACGTTAACCTTTGCTATGAGCTTTTTATACAGGGGCAAAGGATAAAATCAGCTCTTCTAATAAATCAAGATTATTTTGCACCATAGTGATCGGACTCTTTACACACAATAGGAAATCACAGCATTGCGAGAAAGTTTCCGTTTACTTTAAGAAGAGTTATTTTCTTTTTGTCTGTGATATTTACACTTCCGATGTTTCATATAGTGTTCTGTCTAGAGCTGGATATATGGCTTTAAATTTGGGAGAGAGAGGAAATCAGAAAAAGTTATTTCCCCTCTCCCTGTTTTGCGTTCTCCTTTGTGGCAGATTGACAGAGCTAATTTTAGAATAAGCAATAGGTATATATATATATCAGTAAATTTACATATAATTGATTGATTTAATATCAGTGGAGTAAATATCAGGCACAATCCCTAGTGGTGAAACATTATTTCTCCTGTTACAAAGTACTGACTTCTGTTACCCACAGTTAGGTGCCAGATGCCTGCACAGCAGTGGAAATGCTGAACTAGCCTTGGTGATTTCCAAAATACTGCTCTAAACATTTGATCCTTGGCCATAAGGATAACATACCTTTAAGGATAACTTACCTTTAAGATAAGATCCGCCTCTCTGGTGTCAGTAGAAGTTATTGCTGCTGCCTTTAGCAGGAGCACAAGCAACATCACTGGAAGGATCAAGAACACGGAGTGGGATCTTGGTTTACATGGGATTTTTTGGTGGTCTCTACAGGGTGAAGGATGGAAGTTTTTGTGCGCTTCGGCATTGTGTCCCCCTTCCAACCATCTTTTGGTAGCAACATCTTAATGGTATATCTACAGAATTAAATTTAATGCATATAATTGTGTCATATATCTTATATTTAAGTTGGTGGAGATCTTAGATGCTACGTCTCATCCCTCAGCCACTTTTGGAAAGAAAAAGCAGCTCTTTAAAGAAGAAACATCTGAAATAGTTTCTCTGTAGCTGCATCTCATTTTTTTCCCATTTCCTCTGACTCTGTGAGAGATCTTTCAGGAAGTATTTATAGTTGAGGCCATTCATTGCCATACGGGTCCTCTAATTAGCTGAAGGGAGCTCGACAGGCACTGTGTCTCACTAATGCACAGAGCTCTGTCAGGTCACAGAGCTGCCAAAGTCTTTCGGGTTTTTTTAGAAGCACCTGTTTCCACAAATCTCTGCCTGGGGAGGCGGTGGGCTACGTTTTAAAATCTAACTACATCCTGGAAAATGGCAAGTATCCTCCAACAAGAAAAGTGAGAAAATAAAGACAGGACTTGAGGAGAAATGGTTTTGAAGCATCGGGTTTCCTGCACAAAAGCGAGGTGGATAAAATCCCCGTGCTGGTGAAGGGCTCGGGAACCAAGCTAAAATAACTTTCTGAAGGTTTCAAGTAGTTTAGAAACAAACATGTACTTGGCTGCTTTTAGTAACTACTGGAACCAAACCCACAAGAAATTGAATGTTTTGCATTACTCATCCTGACAGAGTGATCAGATAGGACTAGAAAGTAACTTTTAGAAAAATGTTAACCTGCCCAATTAAAGGCATGTTTCTGGTTTTTGTGTGGGGTGTGTCTGTCATGTGGAGAGACAACCCCACCTCATGCATGTTTACCCACCCATCAGTGCAGATTTTTTATTTTTTTTTTTCCCTTCTCCCTTTTACGAAATGCGGTTTCGAAGAGAATTAAGTGATAAAATCATTATTTGGGTGGGGCATGGTAATAATGCGAAAGGGCAGCAGCTACGTCAAAATCCTTGATGAAAAGGTGAATCAGTATGTGGAACAAAGGGCTGGGGAGATCGGGATGGGCCCCCGGGCCGCTGCGTAAGCAGCAGGATTTATTGAAGTTGCTATGATCAATAACAATGATTCAAGCAGGGAGAACCGAGATAATTCTTGATTTAAAACAAGCTGCTTCATTCGGGTGGGAGAGACGGTAATGAAGACGGGAACAAAAGAGTGCTTTCTTGTATTGAACCGAGCGGCCAAAACAGATTGACAATCAGTGTCAGATGCAATTAACTCAATTTTATATTACCCTTAACTAGTTCGGGTAGGAGAACCTTTCTTTTGCTCTCTCCGGTGTGGTATTTGGTGTCCTGGAGTTGGTGGGAGTGAGAAGTGGAAAGCAGCGTTGTCACCTGGATGCTGCACGCCTGCGCCAGGCTTGGCTTTGCCAGGCAAATGTCACCTGGTGCTTGAAGCAGCCACATTGTGCCATCACAGCCGCTCTGTGCCATCGCTGCCACCGGGAATGGTGGCTACTGAGCTCGGTGCGAGGTGGGAGTATCCTTGGTGTGCGGGCCCAGCTCTCCACGGCAGCCCCTGCCGCTCCGGGCTGGGTGGGGTTCTGGGCACAGGGGGGCTACCAGCACTGTCCCCCAGTCTGACCAGGAGCTCCTGGCATGGTGCTCCCTCGCCCTGGGGTGAGGCTCGGAGGGCTCCTTCCTGGCTCAGCCCTGCTGTGCTGCCGAGCCCCCCCTTGTTGACACTGAAAACAGCCCAGTCCTGCAGCCCTTATTCATAGAATCATGGAATGGTTTGGGTTGGAACGGACCTTAAAGATCATCTAATTCCAACCCCCCTGCCACGGGCAGGGACACCTCCCACCAGACCAGGTTGCTCAAAGCCCCGTCCAGCCTGGCCTTGAGCACCTCCAGGGATGGGGCATCCACAACTTCTCTGGGCAACCTGTTCCAGTGCCTCACCACCCTCATAGAGAAAAATGTCTTCCCGATACCTAATCTAAATCTACCCTCTTGCAGTTTAAAGACTGCATACCCTTGTAAAAAGTCCCTCTCCAGCTCTCCTGTAGGCCCCCTTCAGACACTGGAAGGCTGCTGTAAGGTCTCCCCAGAGCCTTCTCTTCTCCAGGCTGAACAACCCCAACTCTCTCAGCCAGTCCTCGGAGGGGAGGTGCTCCAGCCCACATTCATACCCCTTTGTTCCAAACTGGACACACTGAATGAGAAAACATTATTCCTTTAAGTATGATCAATCCTGGTAAGCAGCTGCTTGTTTTTTTTTTTTTTACTGTCTTCAAATACATTTCCTGAAATTTTTTTTTTTTTAAATTGTGCTCTCAGTGGATGCAGGTCGGTTAAAGCAGTGTCAGGGTATGGAGCACAGCTGTGGGCACTGCAAAGGCAAACAGCGCAGCAGCAGCTCCCTCCAGTCTAAACAATTCCGAGAACTGTCAATGGGAAGCCTTGTTTAAACTGGGAAGTAAGTAAACGCGGCTTCTCGCACAATGACTAATTTCAATAATTTCAAAAAGTTAAGTGCAACTCTAACCATTATTCAGCCCTGTTGTTGTTCTGTATTGCTAGTAGTACTTACAGATTAGATACCTGAAGTGAAATGGAAGCTTCAATTGTGTTTAGAAACTAAGGATAATCTTTGCCAAACTGGATCCAATAGGAAACACACATTCATGTCCAAGGGCAGAACTTGCTGCTAACTTGTAGATTTTCAATGGAAAATTAAATTTCATAGATGAATGCAGGCAAGGATTGTGCCTAATTCTATTTTTGCCTGAAGTACTATGGTGCTGAACAGTGAAAATCTGTGTGAAGATACCTCTAACATCTGGAAGTGCAGAGTTACTTTCTGTGTTGAATTTCAGACAACCCTCTACATGTATTTGGTAATTAAAAGACACAATAAATATACTCTTTTAGAGGAGGGATATTATGATAGACAGCAAATAAATGTTTAATTTATTGGACTAAGAAGGGAGCATTGTAATTATAATTGATTTGAAGGAATCCAGATGCTGTCCACATCTGAACAAATTCAAAATGGTATAGATTTAAAAACAGATTTGTGAATAAACAGTGCACACACATGTTCTGTGATTTTTCCGTAGAGGTATCTAGGGGTTAATACAGCCAGTTAAAAATGACAACTATGGAAAATAGTTGTTATATGAACAGATGTGTGCTGAAATAGAAATATATATATGTATATATGTCAGACATGCAAAAGGCTTTCTGGAACGTCTTTTGTTACCTTAGCACTCCTCAGAATATGCATGTGACCACCTTGGAAGTAGTCTTAATTTTAAGATCGCTAATGTAGCACAATTGATTTAGTGAACAATTTCCTGCCTAATATAATTCATTTACTTCTTGTTCCAAGTTCTGTTTTTCAGCTGAAGCTTTATAATGGCTAAATGGTTCTGTTGATGTTTTCCTAAGCATTCTTCTAAGTAGCATTATGTATATTTTGGAAAACCTTATCATCTTCATTGTAGTGATACAATAATATGTGTATGTAATATAAATTGATAAATACATGTATTCCATATTGCATGTTACATTATTTAGAGTTCAGATAGGATGTAATTTGTGCATAAAGACAGGAGGAGGAATAAGGATGTTTTCTCTTTTGCGCTGTGCACAGTATTAGCTTTCTGAAAGAAATGGGGTTGTGGCAGCCCAGGCTACGCTGTGCTTTGCAGGCAGCTTGCAAATGGACTTGGAAATCTTTGCTGAGTTTGTGTATCCCTGTGCTGCCTGAGATTTGCAAATCTCAGGTTGGCGAATCATGTTTGTCCTAGTTAGATGGTTAATTGCCTATGATTTCTTGGCTGCTCTAGGCCTTAGTCTCCCAATCCTGTCTGTAAAACGGGAATAAGGGCAGTTTCCCATCTCCAAAGGTGAGAGTAAAGAGAGATGTGTTAAACTCTGTATTGTGCAACGCTATAGTCATAGCAAGAAGACCCTGATCCATAGGCATCCTGAATCAATATTCGTGGTTAACTTCTCAAGGCATGATGGTGTAACTTTTTGCAAGAATACCAGCCGAAGAAAAAAACTTAAGAAACAGATTATAATTTGAATTTTAACTTCATTAAATTTTCTGTTCTTTCCTTCAGCCTGAAAGAAAAAAAAAAAAAAAAAGAGAGAGAAAGCAGGAATTTTGGAGCGAGGCATTTGCATTTCTTGTTTGACTTTGACCTCATTTTGGTTTATGTGCCTCTGATGTGTATAGTGGCAAACTACACGCTTTCACTTATGGGAAGAAGTCTTTTAACGATAGCTTACAGTGCAGTCTTTAATCATGTGAGTTGCCTCCAGCACTTGCTGAGAGTAAAATTCCACCCTCTCCATTTTCAGATGGGTTGTACTATCGGCTGTTTCTCCTTGCAAGACTGTCTGTGATTTGAAAATTGTGTTTAAATTAAAAAAAAAAATGATGAAAAAAGAGAAATAATCAGAACATTTGTCAAGGAATTTGTTATGAATGGGAACGAGGAGCAATGCAAACAAGCTTGGAATGAGTTTTAATTCACATGTTATTCTGGGAGCCTACAATTTCTGGTGAGAAAATGGCATATTTTAGGTCTATTTCCTCCAGTTTCTGGCATGGAGCAATGCCTGTTTTGTTCAGTCAGATGTTCAAATGGGAATTTTGGGTGCTTAGAACTAATTTTAGTAAGTGGGGGGCAAATTTATTACGGTGCTACAAATAGAGTTTGATCACAGCTGCTTCATTGCAATTATAAAAATCGTCTGTGAATCACTTAAACTATATTTACTGGTTGCAAAAAAAAATAATGAATCTCATCTATACAAAACTCTGCCTTGTTTCCCTTAAAGTTCTGTGTATCATCGTTTATATACCCAGTATTTTGAATTTGACTTGATAATGTTGCCTGAGTATTCTCATGCTGCTCTCCCCCTGTGCCCCAGCAGTGATAGTGGGCTCAAATGACTCTCCCATTCCTTCCTGAAGAAACTGTATCTTTTTGTGTTAGGGTGAATTTCTGAGCTTGTTCTGAAATTACAGTAAATCACCCACAGACCTCTTCAGACTTATTAAAAAAATGTTAGAAACTTCACTAGAAGTTGGGCACTTCAAAGCTCTTGCTACTCCAGTCTGTACATGACTAAAAGGCTGTGAGGCAGACACCGCAAGGTGAAAGCTTTCAAATCAAAGCAAAACTTAATATACCACTATTATCCCCTTTATAAGACATATGGAGAATAATATCTTTACATATTTATGAGTTTTTTGTGTGATAGTAACTGCTTTAATGTTCATGGGGTTATGCTTTTGAGTTAGAAAAGAAAATATTGAGTTATACTCCATATTTTTTTCGACGTTTCATGGCAGCTCCTCTCCCAACCCAAAGTGGATGTATTCCAGATCTGTTTAAAAGTTTGTATTGTGCAGAATAAGCTTAGTCAGCCTGTTTCTTGGGAAAAGCATTTTCTTCCCAATTCAGTTAATGGACTCGGCTATGGTGATCATTTTGGCATTCGTCCCTGATAAAGAAGGCAAACATCTGTAAAGCTTTCCATTGACAGTAGCACAGTACCTGTTAGTATATCACTGAGATTCATTTATATTTGACTGAGGTATGTTAGAAACTTAAATATTTCCTTTTGTTTAAATTTCTCATCAACTCTACCTTATGCAGCATTTGAGGGGTGGGGAGAGTTAATGGAAAACGTGATTAAAATCTTCTAGGCTTCAAGGCTTGTAAACAGCTTGGCACCCACATATGTTTGTGTGCATGTGTGTTTTACTGGTTTGTTTACTAATTTTAAATTAGATCTGAAAATCAGAATGAAATTTAAAAAGTTAGATTTATTTCTAAGTTAAAAATGAAAAGTTTTTTTACACTGAACACAGAATTTCTGTAGTTATTTAGCCAAATGGTTTGTAGTACTAATATGAGTCATTTTTAAAGCAAAGAGTATGTTACAACTTTACTAATTTTTCCATTACAGAAAATTATGTTCTGCTTAGCAGAAGTTTTAAATCTGGGTTGATTTTTAAATAGGCCTTTTCATGCCTTTAAGACTGTAAACTTAATCATCACTTAATCAATTTGCCTTTGCCTTCTAATAGCCAACGAAACGGTAGAGGTCTTTGCAATGGTTATCCATAACAACTGTCAGAGCAGATTCGATGTAGGGTCTTCGACAAAAATTAAGAGGATAGTTGATGTCTGTTGAATTTGGTCCCTCGGTCTGGACTTCCTTGCTATGATGGTCAGCTAAGTGACTCCGCATGTGAGACTCAGTTTTAGTCAAACCTGGTGACCAACTGCATATATCTCGGGAGAGGCGTTTCATTTGACATCAGTGCCCAAGTTGGCGTTGATTTAGACATCTAGACAAATTTTTCTGAAATACATCATTTCAGTGAATGAACAGACAGCCTGTGGTGAAGTCTTAATCAATGCTAAAGGCATTTGAAGGCTTTCTTAGTGCTATCCTCCTAAAGAAGTGAAGAGTAAACCATTTTGGACACCAGTCCCCTAAGTACATTGCTGTTGTGAGGAAAGAACATTTTTAAAAACACTGATTTGAGAAATACTTTATCTGGGCTGGTTCTGTAGGTCCTTGGCAAAGAAGTTAAGTTTTGTATGTGCTAGGAAGTTCACAGGATCTCCATCCAGCTGTCCGCACCGAAGGGCTCCCAGTGCCTCGGGAGCTGCCGAGTGTGCCTGGTGCTCTGCCTGGCTGTGAATGCCTCTGGACCCCCACTGTCAGCTGTTTTTAGCAGTATAGATCTGCTTTCTGCTTTGCTTGGCCAGGTTGCAAGGAAACTTCACTGTAGCTTCTCTTTTCTTGTCTTCTTTAGCTTGGTTTGGCTCTCTCCCCCATCAATCTTTTGTGGAACTCACAGTTTTCTATAGTAAAAGTCATTGGAATTCGGCAAATTTGGAGCTTTCTTTGGAAAGAAAAAATACCAAACCATTCACTCTGTTACGAGCACTGTCTAGTCTTTCTGATCCGCCTTTTCTAAAACATCCATCGCCTGCATCGCCTACGGAGGCTTCCTAATGGTGAGAGATTAAGCAAAATTGTCTAAATCTCCTTCTCTCCTTGGCACTTGCACTTTGCCATGGTTGGAGCTGGGGTGCTGGTCTTCACGGGCTTTGCTCTGACAGGTTCTCTCTCGAATGCCTAATAGCGTGCACATAAATGGCCCTGGCGATCTGATATCCTTCCTACCTAAAATATTCTCATGGCCTTGCTTGCTTTCATCAGCACCACTAAGTAAACCTCAGCTGGTGGAAGGAGACATGTTGGAGCACAACAGAAGAACAGAATGGATGAAACTACAAATTGTTAGGCTGTTAAACACAGATTATGTCTTTGGGTACAAATTCCATTAGCGACTGAATGAGTCTGGATGGGTAGTAGCTTGTGGAAGTATTTGTTATGACAAAACCAACTTTTCATTAATAGACAAAGTTATCCTGTTTTCCTCTGTAGTCTGGCCAACATCAAAATGTTTCAAACTAATTTCAGACTTGTAAAACACTGTCTATCAGATACAGACATATGGATTGAACTAGTAATTTGCTTGCCATCTGCTGATAAAGGAAGCAAGGCGTCTAAGTAGAAAATGAAGAATTTTTTTTTTCCCCCATTGGAATGTCATATGGTGCCTTTAGTAGTTGTTTGTATTGACATTTTTATTGATTGTTATGTAAAGTGTTACTTTGCATTGACCTGCATCTGCTTCCAATCTCATAATTATGATTTTTTTTTGTTGGTTTACCAAATATCTATAATCATTTGAGCCTATAAATAATGTAGTTAGAAAACAACCCTCTTTAAACCTGAAAAAATAAATCAATAACTTCAGTTCTTATTGTATGAAACAGGAATAAGCATATTTTTTTTGCTCGGAAAAGAGAAAAACATGAAATGTTACTAACAGAGTTAATTAACATTAGGGTTTTTTTTAGTCAGAATTTCCTTTTTTCCTCCCGAAATATAGGCTAGAGTCTGGGAAAAACAATACAATTCCCAACACAAAAGCAAACAAACAAACCTGCCAAACCTTTTCTGCATAGGGAAAAATGGGTATTTGAGCTTTCTGGGTTTTTCCCTGTCAGAGTCTTCTCTCACCAGCCCTGACGGTTTGTGCAGGTCCAGAATTTGTCCCCCCAAGGCTTTGCCAAGGCTTAGCTGTGCTGGCAATAGCTATTTCGCCTGGGGAGGACTGAGTTGGAGGGACAGAGATGTTTCTCTGCCTCTCTGCAGCAGGACCAGCCCGGGGGCAGCACAGGCCGTAGTGTGGGGGCAATTCCTCCCCCCGGGGTGCATTGCCTCGCCGCTTGCCTTTGGGAAGCTACAGGGTGTAAGAGTTGGAAGATTTGCTTCCTGAAACTGTATAGACTTCTTATTTCAGCACGTAGGCCCTGGTTAAAAGTGACATAACAAATAGAAAATGCAATAGCTTCTCAATAGGAATATTGCTTTCATAGGTAATAAAATACATTCTCAATCAGTGCTCAAATACATAGAACTTTGGTTAGTGAAACAACAATAAATACTTATTTCAGCCCTAGTCCTCCATTTTTTATTCATATTGACAGGTATTTTATTTTTCATTGATTTTGGTGATCCATTTTGAACAGATAATGCTAGAAGTATTGATGAGCTATGTTCTGAAACATAAGCTGTGGCTTTGTAAAAGTTGTGACTGAAGAGCTGATTTTCTTTTAAATAAGACAAACCCATTTTTTTCTGCAGCAATTGGATTATTGACTTGCCAGAAGTGCAGGATGTAAAGAATGGACCAGAGAATTTCTGTATGTGCTTGAAGTGAAAGTAATATGGAAAATCACTACTCGTCCAATATACTTTTTTCTCTTTTGTAAATATCTTGGTTTTTTCTGAATATTGATGTTCCTTGTAATGAGCTGCAAAGTCTGTGAACAATGCAGATACCTATTAACACATGCCACCTCCTCTTTTCTGAGTGTGCTTATTGCACGGTTTCATTTGAAAAATCTAACCAGTTACATAAATAACACGTTTTCCACAATGTAGAGTTAATTACCAATTTACATTTGGAATTTACTCTATGCAGAAAGCTACTGCAACAGTAGCAACATTTTAACAGGTGGACATTTGTTGCAGATGTACTCATAGGAAGTGATATCTGTGACAGCAAAAAGTCTGCAAAAGTAAGAGGAAAATTCAGATAGTATTGATGAAGTAAAAGCTCAGGTAAATGCAGTACTCCTGTGATGGCTTATGGAAGGCATTAAGCTACAAGAAGTAGTACCATTGGTAGTACCGTTGCTATATGGTTTGCCACATGCCTCCCCTCTGCTTTTTATGGCTTACGCTTCATCCGATATGCTCAGCCTGTCCGTGTATTGTGTTTCTGTGCCAAGTTCCAGCACAGTCATCTAGATCTATTTTGCATCTGATGGGCCTATTGGTTTTTGTTCTGGTTTTATTTCATTGAAAACATCAGGACTCTATGTTTTCCTGATGGTAAATGTTAATATTTACAGCATACACTGGGAAGTATATGTCCAGAGTAATTTTATCCTTTTTAAAGTTGGTTGGTTGGTGGTTTATTTTTTTTTTTGTAAAGGACTTATCACGCTGTATGGTACCTGACAATTCCCATGTATACAATGCTGTGTAACTTACATTGCAATTGATAAAATACAGGTGTTTGCAGCATTCTGTTAGAGTATGTTGACTGGAGCAGCAGAGTCAAATTACCACTAAGAAAATATTGCTTCACAGTAATTGTGCAGATACCAGATACTTAGTCTGACCTTGCCTACCAGAAGCTGTGAAACTTGCTGTTGATGGACGTATTCACCTCAGGGTATTAAACAGCTCTTCACAGGTGAATGTTTGTAAGTCCATTATGTAGCTTGGTACTCGGCCTGGGAGGGAGATGAGGGTGTGATGGATAGGGGAGGAGGAGCCAGGAGCCCTTCCCTTAGACAGGCTCTATGATTTGGGACAGATGCAAATTTCCTTTGTGCTTCTGTTGATGTATAGTTATATTATATACTATCTTCCGAAGAACATTGAGATTTATGAATATTAGCAAATTGCTTTGGGAACATTGGATATGAGGTAGTTCAGAAGGGTTTATGAAAAATAGCTAAAATTTTATGTCTAGTATAAAGTTATCCCTTGTCTATCAATCAGAGCTGTTCTTTTGCAGACCAAGTTGCCTTGCTGTGATACTGTCGCACTGCTGATACGAACAAATGGTTTCAAAACCCTTCATGTCAGGTCAAGATGGTGAGAACAGCAGATAGACATGAGAACCGGGACTGTCTAAACAACATGCTGCCATCACCGGACTAACGCGGGTCCAGAGAAGTGGCAGCATCGTTCTCGCTGCTCAGACATTGCCAGTTTGCTATTTCCCCCTTCCCCGGTGCGAGAGAATTGACTGCAACTGTTTATTTTCAACACATGGTTGATATCTTTGTCTGTCTGTCTGTCTGTAGATCAGCTGTGCCTTGTTAGGGACTTTACTTATGAGCCCTGAGAGTCTTGCTCAACCTTTCATCTCCCTGCCATGTAACTGTGGTTTGTTAGAAATAACTGAGAAAAAATGTAAACTTACTGAAATGACTAAGAAGTCTATAGTCAGTGTCAAAGGAGGGAGGAGACGGACTGAATTGAGGGTGTATGTAAGAGATTAGTCCCTGCCTTCTCAGATATATTTATAGTATCTCTCTAGATGGAGAAAGAAAAACTCCACAGTTGTATTTGCCCTTTGAGAAATGTCAGAAAGGTTATTTCAGCCTGACCAATTCCTGTTCGTCTTGAGGTTTCTCTTTGTACTGTGCAAACGCATAAGAGTGTGGTATTCCCAGCTCTATATAATCCCAAAATATACCCATACGTTATATAAAAAGCCCTTGGCTATATATATAGCATATGCCATGTTTATATGAGTGAACTTACGTAGTTCAGTTAAGAGGCTGTAGAGACATTGATGCAGTTAATGGAAACATAGCAATAATGGGAAGGAAATTTGAGAGGTTTGTGCTTTCTCCACTATAACCTTATCGTTGGTCATCCCGTTCAGCATTGCTTAAATGAATCCTGCGGAGAAAATGCTATTTATTTTTGATGTATTTGAAGAGTGAAGAAAGCAGAGCTCTCAGGTGAATTTGCTGTGATCCTTCTGTAGATGTAAAAGCCATTTTTACATGGAAGAAAATGTTACTGTTTTTCTGGCCTATTTGCAGAATGTAGAGTGCCCTCAATAGATTTGGGTGGTCTTTAGCGCTTGTGTCCTCTCCACACGAAATACTCAAGTGTCTCAATAGAAATTACATTTATCGTGTTTTTTGGATATGCCTACCAGTGCCTTCACAGAATCATACTTGTGCTGCTGCTACTGCTCTGTTCTCCTGCTAAACCAGGAGGACTCTGTCTAGAGATCATCCAAGGTTTCAAAGTACTGATAGTGTCCATAGTAAGGACAGAATTATCAAAAAGTATGGATTTTCCTTAAGATTTCTTGAAACGGAACTGTATTCATTATCTTGCTATTGTCAAAAGCACTTCAGCCAGTCCTGGTTTCTAGTCATATCACAGTTGTAAAGTGAGGGTTGTTTTCAATAGCTGGCAATGAGTTGTCAAACATTTTGGCCTACCATGTCTTCCTTCTGAACCGTTTAAATAATGGACAAAAATTATAAATAGGCTTTATAAATCTGTATCATCAAAATAATAAGTCATATGCAAACTTGGTGACTTGAAGAGCAGCATCTATTTAGCCACGTGATACCATTATTTTTCTGTAGAGATTTTTAGATATGAAAGTGTGCTGGAAACATATTAAAGGAAATGATATTTCCAAAGGAAAGTTAAGAGCTATGCCTTTTCTCCTCTGTTAGAATTTTCTGGAGAACTCTACCATGACTAGCAGAGCTGTGTCACTCTGTTGTTAGTATGTGTGGAATGAATAACTTGCCTCACATCCTTTTCTAGGAGAAACTGTTGAAAGATTTGCATTACCCTCCATTAATAATACTGGAAGCACAAATGGCTGAAATACTCTGACAGTTGTGCCAATGCAAAGCTGTCAAAAAAAAAAGAATGAAAATTTTGTCCCATTTTTGTTGAAATATTAAATTAGATTTTTTAGAACCAATGTTTGATTTAGCTTTGTAGATGGCAAGGAAAATGGGTGAGTTTTTTATTATTTTTCTGTGTGAAATTTCACTTTTTTTCAACCAACATTACCATCATTTGAAACTTGAAGGGCTATGTGACATTCTGACTACAAAAGGGATAGAAAGGACACATTAAGAGAGTTTATGAAGTTGCTGGGAAAAAGAATATAATGATAACAGCAGGAAAAAAAGCATATCACAGCTTCAAAACAGATGGAGCTCTCTAAGGAAGCTGTCTGAACATGGCCCGGGAACTATACATTGCATTTAGAAGGCTTTCACTGCAGATGACAGGTTCCCAGTTAGAAGGTGAAAGCCAGAACAGGGCTATGTGCATGCAGGGAACTGCACTGAATGTGCCTGACATCTTGTGTTTGACATACGTCGAAGTTTATGCTGGAATATGAATTCCAAAGTTCAGAACATGAAACATGTCGTAGTGTTCAGCAACTTGCTTTCAGGTGTAGAAAATTTTAACTAAAATTTTAACTAAATACAAAGGCAGAATAAATTTGTGGCCTTAAAACTGAAACAAGGCATTCACTTTGAATGTCATTTTCAATCACTCTTACATTGAAACATGACAGAAGAGCCCCCTCTTTCTCCCCACATGCCTAGCCGGTGTCATTCCAGAGTCACCAGGTCAAAAAGCAGTGGTTTCTCTCTGGGCCTGTTACCCCATATTATTTTATTACCCCATTTGACCTGGACCTGATTTCAGTGAAATAAATGAGAGTTTTGGCTTCGTCTGGGACTCCTGCTCTAGGAAATGATCCCCACATCTTAGGAAAAAAACCACAACTCTCCCTGAAGTTAGCCCATCCCATGGACTTTCAGGGCGGGACTTGTCTCATCTAATCATGATGGAGGTGTCTGTGCCTGAATTATCTGTCTGGGATTCTTGGAGCCAATGCAAATATAAACAACACAGTTGTGAAGTACAAAAAGTGAGTTACCTCATCCAAAAAAATACGTCTATGTAGTCAGAGAACTGTATGCTTTTTGGCCATTCATTGTATTGGCTTTGTCTCCAGTAACTGAAGGAAGCCTAGACGCGTACACCACTACCCAGCAATTACAGGAGGTGATAAAAAGAAAAGGAGTGCCTGCTTCTGCTTTGTCCGAATGGCAGCCTTATCACTGTAGGTAGGAAGGAAAACTTTGGCTTATCTGCAGTTAATGACTCTTCTGTCTCCAAAATGTAATTTGTCAGTTAATGGTGAATACTAATATGCTAATATAGTAATATCAAGATATACAAATATCAAGATAATAATATACTAATATACTAATATCAAGAAGGCAAGGGGGAGGTTCTACCTAAAACTTAAATAAAACTGTAATTATTCCATGAAAAAATATTTTATTAATAGTTATATTTTTCTTGTTTAATATATATGTCTAAATGTCTAGGATGGCATTCCTTTGAAAGGGGACTAGTGTGAGGCCACTGAAGATGAAAGCTCTATTTGCAGTACTAGTCTTTGCGTAGAGCAAAACGATAGTCATTCTCTGGCAGTATATTTAAAGACATGCTAAACTGATGGCTTTGTAAGATAAAACTAAAATCAGAGGGAATGAAAGGATATTTGCGAAGCAGAAAAAGGGAGTAAGGTGGAAAGGAAAAGTTAATGAGCTTATTTGGATAAGACATGAGGTGTGTATATGTATGGGAAAGGAGTGTTTCTTCTTGCTTGGGCTAACTATTAAAAAGTCAGGAAGGCCCAGCCTGTAAGAGAGCCAGGACAGATAAGGGAATAAGGGATCTGAAGAGAAAGCATGTCTCTGAGAAGTCAAAGTATTAACTAGGAAAAGTGGCCCAAGGAGCTTCGTCTATAGTTTTACAGTATAGATTTTTTTGCATCTCAAACAAGCTTTTAGTGCTTTATTTCTTTGTACCTCTCACTTTTAGTGTACCTGCCTTTGTTCCTTCTGAATCTGTGAAATCCATCTCAAAGTGCAGTAAATAATCTGTTAACGTCCATTTTAAGTTACTGGAGGCCTTGAGTGATTATCAGTGATTTGCTACCCCTTATACATTAGTCAGCTGCTTAAATCCAGAAACACAAACTCTGACCTAACATTCTTGGGGACTCCTGTTAAATACTCTGTGGTGTTCATATAAAACAGCAACTGAGAAATCAAGAAATGAAGCACCATTACACAAAGTTCAAAAACTGAAAAACAGTCTATCATGTTTTTTATCATTATCATTGGTAGGAATGACCTTCCAGGGCCACATAGTTCGATTTATCTAACAGGTTATATGAATAGAGCAGCAATAAAAGGCCACTGCATAGCATATTTCATGGGAGTAAAGTGTGGCAGTCTTACCAGTTGTTAAATGATTTTTCCCTTGTGTACATGTGAAAGTCATTCTCTTATACACAAGGGCTGTGCAAATCATATATGCTTAGAATAAGCAAGAAAAGAAGCATCTGAATTGGGCATTGAACCAATGTATTTGAATTTTAAAGGCCTTTCACTGATTTACTCTGTATGTTTTAGATTGATCTCCTGTTCCTCTGCCACTGTCAATAGGATAAGGCCTGTACGTGGGTTTCCCCACTCGTGTTCAGCCCCTCTGTGCTTTTTTCATGACTTCATTTAGATGACCTACACCTTGTAGTTTCTGGGATACATGGGATGAATTCCTGGAAACTGTGTGCATGGCATATGCTGCAATTTGGAGTTTTGAAACCAGGTTTATGGAGTCTTATTAATTGCTCACAATTAAGCAATGGGCGTGGATAACTGTTGAAAAACAACAGATTTCTTCAAAAAGGAAGAAAAAGAGCTGCATAACTGGATTCTTAATCAGTAACCTTTCTTACATACAATAGCTGTCACAGAGTGGAGGCAAAAATGGGCAACAATCTTGAGCTGGAGGCATTGAGAATCCAGAAATCTTTGTATCACCTAATAGGAACGTAAACCAGATGCCTAAGTAAGAAGAGTAGTTGTCTCAGGCTCCTTCCACTAGGGGTGAAGAGAGAGAGGTACCTCCAGAGAAGCACATCTGCCTTCTCAAATAATTTGGGTTTACATTGAACAACAATTTAGGAAGCCTGGGGAGAATACTTCCTTAATTTAGGCCTGTAAGTTAGGTGACTGAAGTTGGGTGATACGAATGACCTTCTTTGTGACTCTCTGTGTGTTATGTTTGGGGGAATTACAGTGTGAAGAACCCTACGGGCAAAAAGCAGGTGAGTAAATTCAAATACGCAAGTCCGTGTTGCTCTAGATCATTTCACAGTCAGTTATGCTAATACAAAGAAGTGTTTTTAAGTGAGGCAATACTACAAAATGCCAAAGCATGCCTGAAGACGAACCAAGAAAAAAAGAGAAGCCAGCCTATAATGTCCATTACAGACACTTTTCTAAATCTTTTGTTACAAACGTATAACTCCTTTCTATGCTGTTTTCTGTTCAAAGATCTCCTAAGCTTATCCAGCCCCCAAGCGCCAGTCATTCAAAGACAAATTAAAACAAGCAAAACCACCTGTTTTTTGAGATGCTTACAAAAGAAGTGTTTTGTCTTCCTTCTGCAGCAGGCATTAGCAAACAGGCAGGGTTTTTGCAAAGGAAAGCTGTCAAGGATATTGTGATGGGTGCTGCGCCATGCTACGCACGCAGAGCTGTGCGTGGAAACGAGAGGTGTTAAGGGTTGGTTCATGGTCATAAGAAGTCCATAAAAGAAAAAATACATAAATAAGCAAGTAAAGAAGCAGAACCCTCATTGTACTGAAAAGGACCAATTCATACTGAAAATGATCACATCTCCAATAAGATCGCATCATGTTGAATTTTCCAGATATGCTCAGATGGTAATTTTTGGATGTTTCAAAATTATTTTATTGTTGAATTGCGTGATTAACTGCTTTTTAAAAGTTGATTTAACCTCTTCACCACTGAACAATCTGTAATACGTTCCCTTGCAATTTGTTCTTTTGTGTTTCCCAACAGAACTAACAAATACTGTTTCACAAAAAAATCTTTTTTTAAAGGTCATACGTCACTTTAAAACTCGTTGAGGGTACCAGTGTGGTAATGTTGCTGATTATATTTAGGCAGCAAAGTGTGTCTTAAGCCCTTCAGACACACTAAGGATAAAAGGCAGTCCTAGTGGAATCTCTTTTTTTTTTCTTTAAAGGAACTGATGTGTCTCTTGTTTATGGGTTTATGGACATTTTTATTGCAGCAGGGAATTTCTCCACCCCAATTTTACAGGGCAGCAGTAAATGCTCAGCAGCTGGGATTCTTGCAGCAGTATGAAGAAAGTCTTTCTTAACATTTCCATCTTTATAACAGCAGTTACAAAATGGTAACTTTGATTTCTTAAATAATGCATGAATTTGTGTGTGGGCACTTTTTTTTTTTAAACATTGATGACTAATATTACTTATCTCAGTTTCTAGTTGCCTTTCTCTCCTGAAGTTTACAGTAAGTTGGAAAACTGCAGTGCAGTTGCTTGTTGCTTCTGTATTGTGGTGTGAGGATAGATTAGGTGGAATAAAGTTACTTGAGCAACTGAAACAATTAAGTGCATATACAGTGTCTCTGTAATAAATAAACACACATTATGAAATAATGGCAATTTTAACAACATGTTAAAACATTTGCAAAACAAGTAGTAGGTGAAATTTGGTGCAACAGTGTATCACAGTGGAGGAAATAGAATTTACCTTCCCATCCACTGTAAACCTGCAAGGGGAACATCAGGACTCTGCTGGGTCAGGGTCTGGCTGCTGTGACCCTGCAGGAGGAAGGTGACCTGTGTACAGCATCCAAAAACTGTACTGTGTGCATCTCAGTCCAGCTTTACTATAGAACCTTTCAGCATTTGAGTTTAAAAGACTACGTAGTGTTTGGGTTATTCCTTCTCATTCTGTTTTATTAAGGAATATCTAAATGTCTTCCTCTGTTTACATGAGAAAAAAAGGACTTTCAGATGAACGTGAGCTCACTTTTGGACAAACGATGGGCAAAGAGCAGGTCTGGGGAACATGTGAGTTCCCCTTGGAATTCATTTCAGCTGAACCGATTGTGTAATATACTGTTTTAAATGTAAAAACCACATGTAATCTAGACTGAAAAGATACAGCGCTAGAAGAGGTTAGCTAGTTTTTCAAATGCAGCGAACACAAGGCAATATGTACTGAAAACACTTAATGCATTAATTTACACTTAGACACAACAGCGTGGCCTGTCGACGCTGGGTGGCCAGAACAAGTTAGTTAATATGTTCTAACAAGGTCCTGCTATCGTGGCCTGGACAAGGTCTATCAGTGCTTGTCAGTCACTTTATTCTGGTTGCTTATCTCATAGATCACCTCTGACAGTCGCGTGTAAATCCAGCACTGGATTCTCTCTAAAAGATATCTGAGATCAATGTCTGAGTTACAGCAACACCTAGACATTCCTTAATAAACCATTGGAAATACAGAATAGAAGCTGAAAAAAAGGAAATAAGGAAAGCAATCCTAGCAGTGACTACCATTCCTTCCTTTGAATAGTGAAAGTGATTTTTTTTATTTATTTTTAGTTCAGCTATTTCAATATGTTGATAATTCGAGGAAATACTCAATTACAAGTGATTCACTTTTTTCCCCCTGGAAATATTCTAGCTGAATATTGGAAATGATACACTACAAAGAGTATTTTTTTATTTGTTTGTTGTGTCGTTCCAGCGCCCCCCCCCCCCCCAATTTAATTCCTCTCCAGCTAACCCACTGGTTTAGTGATTAGCACCAGAGCCTTTCACACAGTGTTTTGAGCTCAGTTCCCTGGCTGCAGTTCACTCAACCTTGACGTAAATCTCCAATAAGTACTTTGTGAGAGGTTAGCCTTTTGTGCAGGGTGTGTGAGAAATCCTGCCTGACCAGGTTTGTTACAGAAACCAGTGTCAAATTGCCTTGCCCCAAGTGTTTGAATATGAAAGAGGGGGATGGGGGTGGGGGGAATCATGCAAAAAAAAAACAAAACCAAACCCACCCTCACTCTCCACTTCCAAGAGGCTAATTGTTCGGAAAAAACCCCTGCGTTTGGACTCCCGATGTTTTAGTGCTGATCTGCCTGTGTCTGGCACTGTCAAGTGAGCCTGTGATGATTTACAGTCTGCAGGTAGAGCAGCGAGCATGTCATTCATAGAATCCGCCTTCTCTGTCTTGCTTGTTGAGGCTGGTTGCTTTTAATTTAATCTATTTGATCGTGCTATTTGCCTTAGGTGATCAACAACCTTTCATGTAAATCCCAGCCAATCTTATAAAACTAATGGAGAAGAAAAAAAACAAAAAACACACCAAAACACTAGGACTGTAGTCATGCCTTCGCTGTTGATGTCAGCGGTGTCATAGGAAGGCAGATAAGGTATGCAACCCTCCCTTTTTATAAGGAACATATCCTCCCTCCTTTAGGTTTTTTTTTTAATAGTTTTTCTTTTTTTTTAAAGAAAGTTACATCCTTTAGAAATGGAAACAATACATTATCTTATTACCTCAGGGCCTTGTACATGAAAAGCCCGTTGAAATCTCTGCCATTCTTCCATATCGTGTAAAAGTGGGTTGCTCCCAAATAGATTTAGAATTCAACATCTGTACTTTTCTGTTTTCTGTTAGCAACCTTCACTTTAATTGCAATTACGCATTAGTAAAGGTCTTTTGTTTTAGCTCTTTCGTTCATGGGAAGTAGATCCACAGAGGCTTGTGGAAACACTTTGTGTTTGAGTGGGGGCTGCTGGAATACGTTTTGGCAAGTCACCCAGTTTATCAGAGTATGACAGTAAATGGCAGCAACATTGCTTAAAGGGAATGGGGACTTCGGCTTCACGAAACCAAGAAGCAACGCAGAATCTGCAGCCAGGGACAAAAAGCCGCCTCTCCAGCTAAGCAGGCAGGGCGAATGCAATTCTTCAGAAGGGAAATGTTGCACAGAGGCTTGCTGTGATTTGTTTAATGGGTCCACTGACTTCAGAGACTCTGGCTTGAAGGTTTTGGAGGGAGAGAAGGGGACAGGAAGGAGGAAAAAGTGCTGGAAGGAAGAGGAGGAGTCCTCTGGTTTTGCCAAGTATTATGTTTAGTTGGAATAAAACAATTATAAACAGACTTTGGAGGCCATTATTTCCTTACTGCTAATTACCTGCAAGAGCCTTGACAGGGAAGTACAATCTGAATTTGAGCCAGTGAGTAAAATACAAAAATCAGAGCACAGTCTGTCAGTTGTCTTACGTTCCTGAAGAACCTAATATGAGTTGGTGTTGATCCGTGAGGATTGGCTTTATGCATGTTTTCGTCTTTCCTTTCTGTGCTTTGATTATACATTAAAAAATAAAGTGCTTATCTTGGCGAATTCCAGTAAAAATTTAGTTACAAAGCTTTCAAGACCACTTTGCATTTTGTTAAACAACTTCTAAGTATGAAATAATCTTGAAATCTAGAGCGTTGCTCCAGGCTTTTGAGATACATTTTTTTTCATAATGGTTATCAGTATTATCATCATCATCAAAAAAAAAAATACCCTTGCAGTGAGGGAGCATTTAAGCATTATGATTTGGCAGTCAAACCCAGAAAATGACAAAGTTAAAATTTTCCTGTGCCCCTTCAGACTGCTCGCTTGGTAACTTGGTGGTCCTTAACTGCCTGGCATTTCTAAAACGGGAGATAGAACTGGATGTGAAATACAGTTGCAGAGTTGTGTTGTCAGCCTTCCCCCATGAGGTACACAGTCGTCATGTTCATATTTGCTCTGAATTCCTCATGGATCTAAGCACAGTTTCTCTCGCTTGCATAATTTATTAGCTCAGACCCCAACTCCGCTTCCCCGTAGGATGGAAGTAGCCCCACTGAACTGTATCCAGCCATCGGGATCCTGTTGCAGGGTCAATGCCCTGGTTGCGAGAGGGCTGGGAAGCAAGATAATACATGTTTTTTAAATCCTCTTCCTTTTGATGTGAGACTTTTGTCTTTAAATTACTGGCTAATTGCCATTCTATTATCTGAAACTGGTATATTTGCCTTTTATATAGGTCTTTCACCACTGCCTATATTAGTTTTCCTTCCCTTCTGAAGACCCCTGTTTGTTTTCATTGTTATGTTTCTGTGTAGGGTAGGGGCTTTCATTGTTGCCTGTGTCTTAGCTTCTTCCCTCCCCCTCCCCCCAGTTGCTTCTCTATGACTTCCCCATCTTTTAATACTGCCTAATTAATTCTTAATAATGCAAAAATGCATTAACACCTAGGCCTTCTCTTTTCTTCCCTGCCCCTTTTCCTCATATGCCCTGTATCACACAGTCACAGCCCCCGCTAGGTTAGATACTACTTCAAGTCAGACTACCTCGTTCTTGGAACAATAGCATAAATTTTAATTAAAACTATCCTGGTTTTGAGGAAGAATAAATAGAGATTGCCCATTTGTTTGCAGTAGGTCAAATAATTGAAAGCTTTTTGCTGACCACAGCAGCAAAACTGCAGATGAAAACTGTCTCATTCACTCACTGATCAGGTAATTAATGTAGTATTTGATGTCCAACCTGGCCACCTTTCCAAAGCTAAGAGTATTTTTTCCTGAGTGCAAGCTGCCAGTGGGGACATAACCGTGTGCTTTGGAAATCTGCTTGGAATGAGTTGTTAATCCCTGGTGGAGTTGTGACTATTAGCGCTATTATGCGGCCGGGGGGTTTAGGAGAGAGCATTCTTAAGCGCTAGAAAAGGGCTTCTTGGGTACATCTTCTGGGTCCTGTTCTTTCCTGTCCTTCAGCAGATCACAGCTGCTATACGTATCAGTTCACTTGTCTAATAAATATCTCGCATTGCGAGACCGTGGTGTTAAACATCATCATATACACATCAGTACCTCTCTCCTAGGTGGAGTGGCTTGAAACATTTTCAGATCAGGCTTTCCAACAGAATAAAACCTACCAATCAAATTGTTTACAGCAATTTCAGACTTTTCATATTTTTTCCCCATGGTGTTATTGTAAAAGTAATACAATTTTTCCACTTAATTTTGTAGTCTTGAAGTGAAGCTGATGCATAAGTCCAGAAATACCATTACTATAAAAGACCTAGAATAAATACGAATTTAAAGTGCACAAAATGTATATCATAGGGCATGCTAATTTGCAAAAGGCTCTGCTTTATTAAAAAAAGGAGAGTAATGTGGCACGCTCATCTGCGACTTCAACTTATTCATCACCCTTGCAAAGAATTCTGTTACCGGCTTGAGATTTCATAACTGTTAAGAAGCCAGCCATGACTGTTGAGCTTCAATACATCAGCAGTCCAAAGGAGAGCTATTAATTAACCCCGGTGACTGGTGTGGTGAGAGCTTAGCTATTGACAGCTGTCACCTCAGGACATTGCAGCTGTTAGTTTTCAGTGTGGGGCAGAATTGGGATTCACCTGAGGGTTGTCACAGGACAAGGAAGGTGGTGGGAGTGGAAGGCTCAGATTTGCCACTCTGACCCGTGATCACTTTGTTGTACATTAGATGGGAATTCCTTTGACGTAAGACACAGCTCAACTGAAGGCTGCAGAACATGGTCTAAAATTAGGAGTGTGGTTAATTCTAGTGCTGCCTAGTGTTAGTAAAGAATTCTTAAGCCATTTTCTTTAACTGTGATATTTATGATGTCCCAACCAGGCATTCGTTCCCCTCTGACCTGGACTGTGCGATGCCACAGACCATGGAATTCGTTGTGGCATGACGGCATTTAAAACGTCAGTCAAACCTTGTTCAGTATCTGTAATGTTTTCTATTCTGAGCCCAAAGAACAACTCAGTGCTGTGACTAAAGATAAATAGTGTAATATTGTCAACATCCTGTAGATGTTACACTGCAACTGTGCAAAATCATTAGGTTGGTCACTTACCGGTACCTTAATGTTGGGTCTGGTGGTGAGCTTTAGGGAATATATTAGAGATGAATTTCTGTTATGTTCCATTGTGGTTTACACTGTCTGCGAAGGAAATGCTCTCTTGCCTTCTTAGGAGTATGTCAGCCAAGTCTTTTGGGTAGGTTTTTCCTAGGAATAGGAGGGGTTATTTTTGTCTTCGAAATTTTTGTGTTTGTTTGGCGTTTTTTGTTCCATACTTGTCAGAAGACAGTTTATTTTCACTGTTTCATCCGCAGGGTGTGACAGGTTCTGAACTGGCTAGAGCTTCTTGATGGACCTTTTTAGATCTTTCCGTTTTCAGTAAGCACCCTGAAATCACCCAAACTTTTAAATTCAAAGATGTCACCCACCTAAACCATCCATTCTTTTCTTTAAAACAAGCAAATTTTCTTTGAAACAGGACTACCAAACCAAACAGAGGGGAGACAACTCCAGTAGATCCTTTCCGGTACACCAGTCCCACCTCTTTCATGAACGGGTGCAAATATTAATACTTGCTAATGGAAGTAGGAGCTGTGCAATAAGAAGTTCAGTTTAATGATGCTGAATGGGTAGGCGAGGGAAGGAAAGTCTGGTGCTCTTCAGAATGACTGTGCTGTGCATATCCACTGAGTATCTGAATCGATGACATTCCTCCTTCCCCTCCCCTGTCTGTCTCCCTGAAGCTTAGGTTTCAGTGTGTTTTCAGAGTGCATGATATTAGCTGACCTTGACTATGAGCAACCACTAAATATGCATTGCATTTACTGATATTAAAAGAACAATCCTAAGAGTAAATCTGCAAGGCTCAGTTAGTGATTTTATCACAGTTTACAGAAATCAAGGGACTTGATGAACTTATTTTAAATGAATTTTTGAGCCAGGTGGAGCAAACCATAACCCCCGTGTTCAAATTTTTTAAATCCATGCTTTTGCCAGTTTGAAATAACTAGATTTCTTCCTCCCTAACAACTGCTACAACTGGCTGAGGCTTCAGGGGCTGACAAAACTGAAAGCCAGGATGTGCTCTGCAAGGCGTCCATACCGTTGAGGATCAAACCGAGGTATCATCTCTGCAAAATTAATCTAGCAAAACCCTTTTTTATCACTATATAGGTATTCCAGAAAATTCTTTTTTTTTTTGGTTGTTATTCATAACACAAAGACCCTTGCCAATTCCATTGGCACAAGAAGAAATCAGATGTATATCTCAGAGCTTCAGCATCAGCTAAAGGGTGGGGAAAGGAAGGAAGGAGGACAATATACCCATTTTCATAAAGCCACACCGAGTAACTGCAATTATTATAAATTTAAAAGTCTTTTCTCAAAACGATTATAAAATGGTGTAATGTAGATTAAAAAAAAAGATTATAAATTACCTATTAGTGTAAACAGAAACGCATAAGTTTAATTCACTGGCCCAAGAGTGGACGTATTTTGATGCTTATTAACATTATTTAGATTAAGAAGTAATAGTGGGAAGCTGGAATTTAGTATCAGTGGTTAATGCTTTTAGCATTTAATAGTTCAGGTGCTTAAAAAATGGTGCTCATACCATATCTGTGCTTGTAAGTATGTATCTTCTCCCATGTTTTTACAGTTGCTTTGGTTTTGTTCCATTTACTAACTATATTAACAACCTAGTCTTAAGCATTTGATGCCAGGGTTTCAATGCAGTATTTTAATCCCAAGGGTCCACCTGTGTCTTTATGCTTCCGTTTAACAGATTCCCCAGTATGTAAATACATCCTTAACGGTATGCTGTATTTTCGTATTTTACTATCTGTGGATAGTAAAATGAAAATGATCACACATTTCCAGCGGACTTTTCACCTGAGTGTCTCAGCACTGTGAAAACACCCATCAAAATTGTTACAATTACGTAGTTTGCAACTATATTACGCTGCTGCTTTTCTTTTCCTCCCAGTTCCATTCTTCTCATTAAAAAAGAGAGACTGAACTTGTTTTCTGAAGCTCTTTATAATTCTTATCATTTTATCAAACTTTATTCTTTACAAGCAAAAGGAGACGGGATAGTAACACTGTTGTAGGACATAGAAGAATGGCTGATTCGATCCCCTGTATTCTTAAATAAAGGAAGCTACTAATTTTTATAACCCTACTCCTCTTTTTAGTGAAACTTCCAGCCTCTTCTTGTAACGAATGGAACACTTTTCTCTTATGTGGAGTTTGTGAAACTCTCACTAAATTGGGCTCTGTGCATGTCTGTCCATCTGGTTTGTCACAGACGGTATTTGCCATTTCGCCGTTTCTAAAGCTGCACATGGTAACGAAAATAGATAGCACAATACAGGCATAATAACTTGTACAGTGCTTGCTCATTGCAGTGCCTCACCACTAATGTATATAAATACCTACTGCAATTGAGCATGACATTTGTAGAGGGATCAACTCCAAAAGCATATTGAGTGTACACACTCTAATTTCTCTTTACACGTTCCTCAAGGTGAAGATAGATGTTGTGGTCCGTCAGCCTGTCATCACTCTGAGCACTTCCCTCACCTTATGCGTTCTGTTTCCTTCTCCTTTGAATGCATGTTGTTTTGAAAATTTCTGTTAGAGATTGAAATCTTTTAAAGGGAATCATTCTGTATCTCTTAGGGACAGATAGCTGCGTCTCCACGTAGGAACAAGTCTCTTTCTGAAGGCATACATGCACCATAGGAATGAAACTTTTTGATTTTTTTTTTAATTTTTTTTTCCATAAATGTGTGACTCTTAATAATGTAGTTTGACTGAAGGTGACATTCTGAAATATTATAATAAGCTTTGTAGTGCTTCCTTTCACATAGTCACTGAAAGTTCTGATGAACTTAAACCATTAGTTGTTTTTTCCCATTTCAACTACCCAAACTGTCCTTTCTCAGTTCATTTGATAACTCTATATCCAGTAGTAGGTACATGTAGATCCAGGAACAGACCCACCTTCTTTTATTTGTATTCTCATTTCATGTGTATTAGCAAAAGGAAGAAAGGACTTTTTAGTATGTGCTTAAGGATGGAGTTATCCTCTCCATGAACTTTCCGTAGGCAGGCTGCTTAACTCCGTACGTACTCAACTCTTCACTTTTTTACGTCATGTCAAGTTTTTCCTTTATATCATTTGACTAGATTAGCTATAAAAAGAATGGAAGTCTAAGCAGATTTAAATAGTTCCATCCTAGAACATTAGTTGCAGTGTAAGTAAGTGTGATGGTCTTGAATTATGAAATTATTAAAAGGCGAAAAGGAATAGCTGGAAAACAGCTAGAGGCAGTTCTCTAGGTCTTTTTTTTTGTTCTTGTTTTTTTTTTAGGAATGTAAGAAAGTAGGGTACTTCTGGCTATTGTGAACAGAAAAATTTGCCATGACTGCTCTTGATTTCCATATGTACTTACTTTGTTTGTTTTCCTCTTACTACTCTTTGATATAGAATAGTTTCTTCCTGTCTTTCATTAAACTGATGATGCCTTGTACCCCCTTGCTCATATATAAAAGAACTGTAGCAAGAAAAGAAGTCATGCCTAACACATCTGATAGTATTTCCAAGTTCATATGAAAGCTCTGAAAATCCTTGATAGTTTATTAGATAGTTATGTGGGGGAGGAGTCCTTTACTTTCACACTGAAGAGCTTATTGTTAATGAAGTAGGTATTAAAGGGACTGGCTTGTACATCTGCATTGCATCAATTTAGGCATGGATAACTGGGTAACCAAAACCTGCTGGACTTACTTGAAAAATTAATTATTGTCTAAATGTCATATGCTGCCAATACTATAACTTAGACTGCAAAAAAAAATATTGGAAAAAAGATAAAAAAGTAGATATAGAGAAAGACTTTTATGCGAAGTAAGACTTTTAACCTACTACTCTTGTATTCCTTTAGCTTTGTTCATTCTCTTTATTATTTGCTCCAAAATCACCTCAGCTGAGCAAATGCCATTGTAATACCGTATGGGTTAATCAGTAATAGCACGCAAACAGCTATTACCTATCTGGGCACAGTGCTTGAGCGTGCATTGCAGAACAGCTGTCAGGCTGCTTTGAAAGCTCTTTCTCTCAAATTTTTTCACTGAAAGATCAGGGTATCTCCCCATCTCTAAATATAGTGAATGTTCTATTATTAACAATGAGTAAAAATAATTATTCTAATTTCCTTCCCCCCTCACCCATGTCTTTCACAGATTATCTTAGATTCACACTCTCTTCTCAGTAGTATTTTGGGGGAATCAGACTAGGTATGGCTAGATAATTGAATCTATATTGTGTTACATCTGATCTTGAGTTTGGACATCTAATCTGATGGGGAATGTGGTAATCAACAGAAAACTACAGGAGGGTAACTTGTGAGAATTTGTCTAGGTTGATTTCCTTTTCTTCCAGAGATCACTAAAAGCAGGAGTGTTACCACAGGTTTCAGATTTGTCATGGCGTTTTTAGTTCTGTAGAGAGAGTGAGTGATTACGTCTGTATTAACTGAAAACTGCGAATGTTGATAGTTGCTATCTTCTGTCATTTCCTCTCTGAAGGACCCAACACTTCTCCTTCCCAATCCTAAACTTCTTTATGTTCAGCATCCCCATTTCTACCAGACTGTGAGTGAACATGAGGGCCACAAAAGTCATGCTGTGGCTTGGGGAGGGAAGCAGAAGAAGAGTTTCAGAGAGGGCAGTAGGTGGGGGATGACAGTCAGGATTTCACTGTAGGCTGAGCTGGACCTGCGGTGAGATTGCACCGCTCTTCCCTGAGCCACCTTGCGGTTCCGCTCTCTCCGGTAAATGGTATGTGATTGACTTTCACATGCTGACAAAAAGCATTGTTGCATATCGTCAAATCTGCCTTTGCTACCGAGCTTAGCATTGGCTAATGAACCAGAAGAACTTGTACTTCCAGTACGAGTGGTTTGATGCTGCTGGTACGCTTTTCTTGTGGCTTTGTGCTCCCCCCTCCTCCCCTGCCTGCCCCGGCCCCGCTCTATCATTTGGGGGTGGAGATTGTTTGTTTCTTCAACTGGCATATTATGATAATAGAATCAAGAGATAAGATTTAATCAAGGTACATAATATAAATACATAATAAAACAGTAAAACATGTAAATAAGATCCTATTGGTACCCTGGCTTTTTGAACTGCACTTTATGATGTGTTTCCATATGATGTAAGTGTAATGCTCTTGTTCTTGGTAGAACTTCTGAAGGGAAGATTTTAAATTCCTCTTTTCTCAAGCTAAAGGTTATGCTTCATGTTAAATAACAAAAGTGAAATGAGATTGCTATCTGCTGAATGAAGAATGAGATTGCATTTAGCCATTTTCTTTATATGTTATCTTATCAGTGTATGATTTTGCTTATATACACTGGAACGAGAGATATCAATTATAACTCTCATTTATCACTGCCAGCAGCCATACTGCACATTTCAGAGCCCTCATATAGACTGCTGCTTCTACAGTCAACCACCAGCTTGGACTGTTGGCTAAAATAGTGAGGGGCAGGGTGAAAGGGAGAAGAACAAAACCAATCCAACCAAAGGCTCAGCAGCAAGAGCTCTAGATTGTGTCCTGTTCCTCCTAAATTCCATGTAAAGCTCTTGTCTTGAACGAGCATGTTCCCTGTCCCTTATGACAGAAAGGGATGTGGAAACAATTACTCAACATGAGTCATAAAAGAGATAAACCCTGAAAGATAGACAAAAAAATGTTTATCCTGTGCTGAGCCACATTAGCCCAAGGCTGTGAAGTCTTATTTCCATGTCATGCCCTGGTTCTGAACTGTTTGTCTGAGGCCCTTCTGCAGACAGCTGCTGAAAGTAAAAGGTCACAGTGCAGCAGCTTTAAAGAACCTGCTTCAGCCATAGAAAAGTCACCAAAAGAAACGGGAATCCAGCCCGTCTCATTTGTTGGGAGAATCAACCTTCCTGGTGTAGCATCTTCAGCAGCAAGAGGCTTTTGACAAGCTGACGCCATGACATATTTGCCTCTAATTTAGTTGATTAAGAGAGTGACTATATTATGAAAGATTGTTTTTCCACCACTGCTATAAATGTAGCGATCTTAGCTCAGATTTTATTTTTCTTTTTTTTAACAATTAGTTAGCCTTGTTCTCACTGTGGAGAATTAAGAAAAATTGCTAATCATTAAGGACATGTCAGCTTGTCCTGAAAATTGGAAAGATGTGTTGTTTTTTGTCCAAGGCTGAAAACACACCAGAAGAGTGATTCTTTTTATTGCTTTCTGTGTGGCGTCCTACCTTTAATTTGAAAGTATGACTAAGTCATTGTGGATTAGGCTTCCCACTCTTGACAGTTATTTGGAGAAGTTTTTTTTATGATGATAAAGAAAACTTACTGAGAGTCTCCTTTGTAATGTGTCAGTACCTAAGCAACCCACATGCTGTGTGCTTTCTCCTCTGCTCTTGTGTATTCTGCAATCTCCAGGCTGGTAAAAGAACCCTTTTTCTTACTTACCAAAAAAAAAAAAAAAGGGGAAAAAAAGAAAGGGGAAAAAAGTTTCTGTACCTAATCTAAAGGTTAAAAAAAGCTAACTAAGGATTGGATTAATTTTACCTAAACGTTTCCCAAACGTTAGTTAGCTGGGAACATGCCTGATTGTTTAACGTGAGAAGATCTCCTTGCCTAATGGAAGTATCCAGCATGTTTTCTGTGTGTTAGACGGTGTATCCTCATTTCCATCCATCTTGTGCCAAAGCACCGTGAATAATCAAGAGAGAAAGCCTGGTTCTAGGAGATGACAGAGAATATTTAGGTTATGAATTGCCTCTTCCCACTGGCAGTGAAGGGAGCCTAGGGTTGGATTTCTGAAGCTCAGCAACAGAAGAATAATTTCTGTGATGCTGGGAAGATCTTTTCATCTAAAACCCAGGCAATTAGAGAGCTTTAGGTTAAATACAGATTTCTGTTCTTCCATATGGTGTTTGTTTGCAGAACTCTCACACGATGTTGTTAGACACCGATATAACTGTGCTGTGGCTTTGTTGGGCATGTCATGCATCCTGCAGAGGCTTTTATCTCTACTGTTTGTCAAGGGTACTTTGGGCTTGATAAGAATAATTACTAGCAGTAAAGTTTTATTTCTAGATCCCTGTGATCTTTTGGGTTTTGTATTTTTATCTGTGAAGAAATTCTAGAGATGAGTACTGATTACATTTATTTATACTGTGCTGTTGTGTATGTTCATCGCAGTGTATGTTCATCTTTTGCCCAGAATCACTCTTATTACCAGGAACTTAATACGAGCTCCAGAAACTGTGCCTGACATCTGGCTTTTCCTAGTGATGCATCTTCACAAAAACCAGACGTTACAATTAATAACTCTGCTTATGATGTTTCAATCTAAGTAAAATCAGGTTTCGTTTTTGTAACTATATGAGCCATGGTCTATTAAAAAAAAAAAGAAAAGATAATAATACTGATCATGAGCTGAATGAAATTTTGGTTCTATTAAGAAAGATGTTTCTAAACATAAAAATGAAGCCACACTCCAATGTGATTTTGTTGTTTAAGAACAGTGGAACAAACATGGAAGATGATCAAAAGGTTGGAAGAGGTTGAATGTGTAGTTGTGAAATAGTGATACAAGGTGCGGTCTTGCTTCCACCCAAGCCAAGGTTTGTGCATGAAGTTCCCACGTTGCAAGTCCTTTGTCCAGGTTTTAACTGAATTCTTAGTTGTGGTCCAAAGTGCTTACGTAGATATTTACGATAAAATGCGTCTCTGCTTAATCGTCATGTGCGTTAAGCTTCAATATATATTTGGTAAATAGCACAGTCAGTCAGGGGAAATGGTCATTATTATAGCAAGGAAATGTGATACCTTTGCACCAGTGTTTCAGCAATGCAAAATTCAGATTTTATTTTTTGTGAAATGTGTTGAGAAAGGAAACAGCACAAAATGATATTGACTGTTTTCACTGAAACTCATGTGAGGATTCAAGTTCCTTTCTTTGCCAGTGTTTCCGTGAGGTTGGTTGCCTGTTTGCTTGGAGCGTTCTGCTTTCTTAACTTTTTGAAATTAAAAACATGTGGGATTATTTTTAAGAAGTGCGTATATATCTCTTCTTGAGCTCAACGTGAATTTGAGATTTCTAATATTTTTATCCTTTGGAAATATTCTGTAAAGCTCTACTAAAATTTTAGCCTTTTTCTGTTAAGTATTCACACAAAACTAATAAGAAAAGCTCACTTATATTTATACCTGTAGGAGTTTAGGAGATGTTCAGAATGACAATATAGTCACTTTCGCAGGAAAATTCCACTTCGCGGACCAAATGGCTGATAAACAAGCCTCTTCGGGTCACTAGAAATGCAGTCCTTGCGGCCGACATTATTGGCCAAGGTTCTAGGTCCTTTGTTAATCTGTGAGGCCAGATTAGATGATAGTTTGACTTTAAAAAATGGAATATAATTTCCATTTATTTCTACAAAATTTGAATTAAATCCAAAGAAGTTTCTCTAGAGATAAACAGAAGCCTACTTCTTCATATTTGTTACAACTAGCATCCACCATCATTTGAAAATTGGACTGATGATGCTCAGGGAGGGCACTGGTTTGAAGATGATTATGCTCAGCTATACAGCTAGATCTTGAGCTAATGATGTTTTACAGGGAGAGAAATTAATAGTTTAGTCTTAAAATATTTTTTTAAATATTCTTTTGCAGAGACCTTTCTTGCCCCTGTTTCTGTCTTCACTTTCTTATTTTTTTTTTTTCCCCCCAAATGCCATTTAATTTCTTATTAACAAGCTTGTTAAATAAAAGGCTTGCTAATCACATTTCTTACACCGATATTTCTGGTTGTGGAAAACAGCTGTCTGTGTTTGCCAAAAATAGAAATTAACTAATCCTGGTACTTTATTTTCACAGTAAATGTCAACGAATAAACACTACCACTTAATTGTAGTTTATAAAACTGAAAAACAAGTGGCTTTATAAGTATAATGATACAGCAACAACCACTTGTTATCAAAGTGTCAGCGTCTCTTTTTCTCTTTATAAAACGCTCCCTGACTTAAATCACTTTGCAGGCATTAATTAATTTTATTTTAAAAATAAAACCAGAATAGTAATTGTTAAGCATTTAATCTTCTGCTCCATTCCAGGAGGAGGTATCTTGCTAGATTTGGTGACATAAGGGTCAAAAGATAAACTGTAACCAATACCTCTGTTTATTTTTTTGACAATGTTAAATTAGCAACCCCTCAGACCTCTCGCAGAGAAGTACAACCTGAGTAATTGAACATGTCACTGGGGAGTATGCTTGGTTAAGCTGATTCCTATTATGTTGACTTGTCAGGGGCCAATAATTAAAGCTGAAGAGGGATGCTCATTAGTGTCTACCAAATGATTCAAAGAGCAGAAAGGAAGAGTCCTTCAGGCACACCTGCTAAAAACTGACGCTGCTTGGTGGGGTGAAGCCAACCGACCAGCTTGTTTATCTGATGGGTTAGTGGTACAGCTCTAACAAAGAGTAAATAAATTAAGAGGTGGAAGCACATGTTCTTTGAATCAAGCTACAAAACTGTATTTGGCATCTACCCTTGAAGGTGTTTGCCTTATACTGTAGTGTCTCTGCAGAACTGTATTTTTAGCATTACTGTATAAGCTGTACAGCAGTATGTATTTGAATGGCTTTCTCCTCAATCCCTGAGTAATCATTTCAGTCGTTTTAGCTGGAAGCATCGTAATATTAATAATCTCTCTGTTTCTTTGAACTCTCAAGGGTCTGCTTGGATAACCTCTAGGAGTTATACTGCTTTTGATGATAAATGCCCTTATTAGCATGCATTTTTCACACTTGCTCTTTAAAGAAATAAGGTGGTGGTTTGGTTTTTTTTTTTTTTAAATTCCCACCACCTATGCTACTGACTGTAATGCATTAATTTCTGTGAAAAACCAAACAGGAAAACGCTCTGAATGAGGCTTTCTTGAAATTGTAGCGCTTATCAGAGCAGGGAAACAATATTTGCGTAGCGATGCTATGTTATTACCTAGAATTAATAACCTCAAATTTGTATGGAATTGGGACCTTTCGGGGTCTTGAGCTGGGATGGCCTTGCAGACTTTCTTCTTCCACAATATGAATCGTATGAGAAACTCAGTTTTCACTGACACTCAGAGTAATACAATAAACCCACACAACTTAGAAATAAATGTAGACAAAAACACTTTAACTATGACAAACCCTGTGAAACTGGTTATGAAAGCTCAAAGTATAACGGAAAACTGAGGATGTGGCAAGTTTCTTGATGAATAATTTGTTTTTGTTCTTTCAGGTTATCTGTAAATGATTTTTATCACACATTTTAACATATGTTATTTTGACAAACTCAGCTATTCTACTACAAACCCATGTGTTGGGTGATCTCCTCTGCTGGTGCTCTGTATTTTCCCACTGAATCAAGGCAATGCTACTCTGCTCTATAAATGTCCTCTTCACTGTAGCCACCTCCAAATTCTTCATGCTGCGACATTTCATTAGGGATGGTTAGCACAGAATGGAGTCCTACAGAGTCAGGCAATATCCGTGTGACGACCTTCAGTCATTAAAACTGTTAGTTAATCTCCACTCCCAAATCTCCTTTGCAGTGGTTTACAGCACAGCCGCAGAAAAACTCTAGTAACAGCACCCTTCCTCATGGAAAGCTGTTACAGATCACAGACACGGGGGCTAACAGAAAAGCATTGGAAAAGGCAGATATTTTTATCAAGAAGCTTCTTCTCTTATGTGTCCTGGAGAGCTATTGAAGTTAGGACAACTTTGCTCCTGCAAAGCTGGTCTCTTCTGAGAACCCTTTGATTTGAGGCTGTGTGGACAGTACAGTTTTCTTGCCTCTGGGAACCGTTTCCCTATAATGGCTCATTTCTACAATCTTTTTTTACTTTTTTCCCAGGAAAAGCTGATATGGTTTAGTTTGGGTATCCAAACCTATGACACTTGAAAAACTCCCCAGGAACTGAGTCATGAGCTGAAAAGCAATTGCATTGGAGTTTTTCAGGGTCTGCTGCCATCATATGAAATAAAGCTTTGATAACTTTTAAACCATAAATGTCTTAAAACTGGGATAGAGATACTCTTCAAACATGCCCATTAAATAAAAAGTAAAACGTGTAGGAATCCTGAGCATTGCCATGTGTAAACTTCAGGTCTGCTGGAGGGAGAAAAGCTTAAGTTCTGCCTTTTTGTATGTTCCTTGTTATCTCTCTGTGAGTTATAAATTGGAGTATCATTGAATCAATTTTTAATAATCTTATTAATCAGCATAATCTGTATTAATATAGCACTTTTGTAGTTCAGTGCCACTTGTCAGTAATTTGACAGAGTGAATTTTGCATCACCAACAAAAAAGTTGCAATCTCTAATAAAATTGGAGATGAATAATCAAGTAATCAGCTTTCAAAGGTAACTTAAAAGGATCAGACTCCTACATATAAATATCATCACAACTTCTACATTTATTTCTGACTCAGATCTCCAGACTGGAGAGAGGCCTGCGACTTCTGGACCACATTTTCTTTCAGATTCACCATTTTGTTGCTAGTAAAGATAAGCTGTCTTGGGAAATGAATCAGTACTTCTGAGTTGCTCATTTGGCAGCTCAGTGCAGTGAGCTGCTCTCATTGTCAACACAATCAAAAAACATATTTATTTGTTTCGAAAGACTTCATGGTAGCTTACTTGCAGAACTGTATTTTATGTTGAGTAAGCCAGAGTGTCCGTGTGAGAATACAGGCATTCCCTAAGAAGCGTTTTTCAAATTGGTTTACTGAAGCATATGCTAATGCAAAGTTTGCGAGTAATCCTTAGGCGTGAATATTGTAAAACTCTGGCGATTAAATTTGCCATGGGTCAGTACATGGCTGGCAGCGTGCTGTTGTAAAGTGGAGGGAGTACCTGTGAAACCTGGGAAATGCGGCCGAGGAGAACGTAACAGGTATGTCAGGCATCTGAGAAGGGCCGCCCAGGGTGAGTGCGTGACGTTGCTCTTACAAAGCAAAAGAAGCCAGTGGTAGGTATTGTAATGAGTTTTAAACAATATAAATTAAGAGAAAGGACTGAATTGAAAAAAATGGAGATATTATGGAGGAAGAGCTGAAAGTGGTACCTCAGTACAGAGGGCAAGGTGCGGAGAGTCCTACCAGCTTCCTTCCCAGCCCAGGGCTGGATGGCAGGGAGAACAGGAGCACTGCCAGCAGCGATGGGCTGGGAGATGGGGGCTGATGCAGCCCCACAGAGGCCAGTTGAATCGACCTGATTTAAATCAGCTGATGGACTAGACCAGTTACACTGAATTGAAGCAAAGGCCTAAAAGAGGGAAATATAAAAGAGAAGCAAGTATGTTATGGGATACAATTGGAGTAGATGATCATAGGTAAGTAGGCAGATTTTTTGGGATAGGAGGGGATGGAATGGGATGAAATGAATGAAGATGAGGTGCAGCTGGATGAGTTTTTCATTCATTAGCCTGTTCTATCCTATTGCATTCCTAGCGTACAAGGCAATCACAATGGAAGGGATTAAGGTCACTGACCTTAATTTAGGTTAAGTCTGAAAAAAAATCTTGAACATGTGTTCCTAGGGCAGAGTTTACTTGCCTGAAAAATTTCCTTGTTAATGGATTTTTGATGGGGGTGGGGATGATCGTAATTTATGAACTACCACTTTTTAAATATTTGCCTTTTCTGTCTTGTCTACAGAGGAGCGACATTAGCTTTTGCAGTTGCTTTGTTTATCAGCAGTGTCTCACAGTCTTTGCCCTGGAGACTATAACAAGCCTGGGTAGAGATAGTATCCTTGTTCTTTTCTCTGCAGTAACTGCTCAGTCCATTTAAAGATAATAGGCCATGCCCAGCATGACCAATAAAAAAGGAAAACGGCATTTATCTTGCTGGCTTCCTCCGATAGCGTTTAGGACCGTGCTCTCTGCTTGATCCATGGGCTCAACTCCATGAGCAGTCTATGGGGAGTAAAACATTCAACAACACCTTTGTAACACAAAGATCCATTGTCCGTTTGTGCTTTGTGGCCTCAGCCTTTCTCTAAAAACTGTTTCCACTTGTCGTACTTAACAGTGTAAAAATAATCCAGCTTTCTCTGCAGCCCTTTTAGAGGACAAAATGACTCTAATGGAAATAAACTGAAATACAATTAGCCTTCTCTACAATATGGCTTCATATGTTTGATCACAAATAGCTTGAAATCCAAATCCAGGCCTGGCCCCCCACTCCATTGCATCATGTTTTGTTAGCTAGAGAACTACTAACATTTCTAAATAAATAAATTTAAAAAAATAATAAATAAAAATGAAGGGACAAGCAGGAAAGAGCCACAGAATTATTCAGTGAGGCAAATGTCTTACAGAGAGGAACGGAAATTTTGAGCATTATCTGCTTATCTTAACAACAAGGAAACTAAAAGTTGAATTGATTAATGGCATTAAAGTATCTTCACAGGAAGAAAATACCAAGTACTAATAGCCACCACTCTCTGCTGGTTGTTCTGGAAGTAAAGAAAAAAGCCAGTAGTGTTGACAGTCAAAATTAAATGCATTCAAATGAGAAGTAAGGGATACGTTTCAGTAGTGATGAGTGCTGCCTATTGAAAAAAGTACTGTTGGAATGGGAAGGCGGGTGTCCATTTTTTGATACTTGAGATGAAGACTGAATGCCTTTCTGCAAGAATTCTGACAAATACAAGGTATTGGACTCACTACAGAGATCATTATGTGAAATGTAATCCCTCACTTCTTTATACCGAAATCTAGCCTAAATGATCTGATATTTTCAGGGCTTTAACTTTATGGACTTAAGCCCACTCTGTCCCAGTAGTGTGGGTGTCAGAATCACAGCAAATCAGATGTACGCTCACCTGCAACGGAGTTGAATCTGGCCCTCGGAGTTCAGATTACTATGCATACAGTACACAATATTACAATTGTTTGTAGGAAATAAATCTCAGAAGTCCATATGTGTATAAACAAAAGACTCTAATTGAAACCATCATTGAATGTCCAAGATTATAAACAAAAGATGCATTGTCTTGGTTTTGCATAAAGTGAATTATAAGGTAAGAGCAATAATTTTATCACTGGTCATGAAGGACCTGTTGTTTTGTATTTTTAAACAGTGACTTAAGGTCAGAAACAGGCAAACCAGATCTTAATGGAAAAGGAATCTGACTGAGTATGGATAACGCTTTTTTAGAAATCTTTTAAAAAAAAAAAAAAATTCTGGTAGTGATGAGAGTGTGCTAGGTGCTGTACAACCCTAAAAGAAAGCTGCATCCTGCCCATTTAGTGTCTGATTTACTTCACTTTTATTGCCCATTGTTGGCATTATATCAAACATTTCCTTAGTAGGCCCCAGCACTTATATGAAGCTGTGCCAAGGTTATTCTGTATGTAATCCAGAAAGCCTTTTTCTGCTGCAGGGAAATCACTGAGTTAAGGGAACGATTATTGCATTGTGTTCTGTTGTTGTTAGTTTTTCTTCAACAGATTTGAATTACCCTATCTTAGCTTTATTAGTATTGTTGTCTGTTGTGCTTCATAATCAGAGCAACACAGCAAACAGTTCATTCAGCCTTCGGGAAAATTTCAAACCCAGCATGTAAATAGATAGGGTTGATAAGAAAGGAAACAGAAGTGAAGCGTACTGAGGAAGGATGGGGGAAATGGGGGATCAAGAATAAGGCAAATAGGTGAAGAAGATTGTCGAGTCAGAAAGGAGAGTAAAATGTTAAGAGGCGTTAGCAGGAAGGAACTGAATAGTTATGACATATTCAGACTAAATCCCGAAAGGCCAAATTGTGATCTGCCAAGAGAGGAAGAGAGAAAGAAGAATGGAACAGCAAAGTGAGCAATCGAATATATTAAACTATACAAGCTTATATTTAACCAAAAGATAACTTGAAAATAAGTTATAAATACAAGGCACGTTTATACTGCAAATTGCGATAGATTTATTTCGGAGACATGTTTGGAATGGATGCCAACATGCATTTTCTTCTCTTTTTCTGTGGATTTAGTTTTTTTTGCACTGGATGATCAGATTATTCTTTCAGTCAATAACTACACTTTTCACTGTGCACGGCTACCTTTTCAATATGCCAGCATTTGGGAAACACAGCTCATAAAACACATTCCTTGAGTTGGCCAAGCGGGAACTACAAATAGCATAGTTAGTCCTCTTCTCCGAATGAACCTGTGAGGTCCTACCAACTTGTATGAGAACTCAAATTTGGGTATGTTGCTGGAGGAACTGAGTATATAACTGAAAAAAAGTAATGATTTTTTATTTTCATATTGATGTATCAGTTATGATAGAAAACAATGCAAAAGGAAAATTCACTGCTGTTTGAGTGAAGTCACTACATTGAGTACAATGACGATAGGTGACATATTAGCTCCACTGAAGTCGATGAAGTCCTTATCTGCAAAGGATCAAAAATTCCATTGGTAGACTGTGTTGGTGAAATGGGCCACATATCTAGATCTAGTTTGTTTATGAGACTTACGTTAGTAACAAACAGTTGAAAAATTTAAAATTGTGATTTAGAGAAGGTGTTGCTAACACCTGATAGAAGTTGGAATAGGTACCTGAAAAAAAACAGAGGCTAAAAAAAAAAGAAAGCATGTATTTTTCCCACAGTGACAGCATTAAATTAGATTGCTTGAAAAATCAGGACTGTCCCTAGTTACGGAAACAGCACAAATCTAACCTTAGTTCTGACTCACATCTATGAAAGGAGTGATTTTCTGATCAGGTAGCAAAGCTGCTGTCATTTACATGTCTGAATGCCAAGTTCCCCTTGACTGTCTCACTGCTTCAAGGAAACCTTTGAGTAAAAAACATCGCAGCAAACAGAATTTGGACCAATAAATAAGCTGGCCTGCTTATTTCACTGGATAGCGATGAACTCTGTAGCCCTGAAGTAATAACACTGCTCTTCATCTGCTACCTTCGTGTATTTGAAAAACTGTACATTTCCAGGTGGTATGCACTGAAGTTATTACAAGCCTAATTTTAGGATTAAGAACACCTTCTTTCAGTCTCCACTTGAATATCACCTCAGGGCGTTGCACTTCTCATTTTCTTGCACTCGCTCTGCCTTTAACATTTTCAAATAAGGCGAAGAAGATTTTCTTCTATACAAAACTCCTGCACTGCAAAGCATAAAATCATTACAATTAGCGACTAGCAAATGCCACGGGCATCGGCTTGGTTTGCAGAAGTACCCCAAAGTTGAGATGTTTAGCTAAGCTACCCGAACCTCTCTTGAACCTGCAGGATGTGCCAGAAATAACCGCAAGAACAAGCTTTCCTGCAGGGTATCAGAGCTGCTCCTTATGACCACAAGTTAGAACCAGAAATTAGAGAGAGAGACAGGGAGGTAATAGGAATAACCCTTTAAAATAACTGCTTCTTTTTGAACCTCAACTAAAAATTCATTTTAGGTTTAGTTCCAGTTTTGGTTGAAATTTAAGTTGACTTTTGTTTATCCAAAAGACTTTGACTATCATAGGGTATAACTGAATTAAATTCTAGGTCAAATTACTTGGTGTCATTTACTGTGCATGTGTTTTTGATGGATTTTACTTAGTAAAGCACTGTATGTCCTTTTTCTGGCATTAACTAATCCTCACAACATCCCTGTGAGGCTGATAAGTAATATCCTCATTTTACAGTCAGAGATAGAAAGGTTATGTGACCTGCCAAAGTACACAGAATATAATCAGTATCAGAACTGGCAGTAATACTTCAGAGTTCCTAGTTACTAATCCTACTCTGGAAAATATATAGGATATTCATTGGGTACGTAACGTACACTTTGATTCAATAAAACTTTTTTTCCTGTGTGTAAATCTCCTGTTTCTGTTCAAGGGCTGCATATGACAGACTCAGAAGTTTTTCCTACTGTAAGCTGTATAAAAATATAAATCAATGATCAAATACAGGTTAAAAAAAAAAAAAAGAAGCTTCTTTCAAAAGAAACATCAAAGTCGTGGGAAATTTGTTTTGGAGTAAAATGACTCTGGGTTTACATAGGCTGATGAATTACTAGATGTTGTTCATCGTACTGACAGCTGATCCTCCTGGTTTTCAATACTTTGCTGTGCATCTTTGTAAGTAGCTTCCCCTAAAGACACTGAAAAATAACATCTTTCTCTAAATAGTATGCATACCTTTTTCTGTATAGTCATTTACTTTCCTCCTGTCCTTGAAATCGAAACAAAATACTTTTCTCCACCTTTTGGCAGTAAAGTTCATTTTCAAATTGCTTTCCATTTTCTTTCTTAAAAAAGCAGAAAACGCCTTGATCTATGATCTTTGGATATGCTTGTTCCCAGGTAAGTAGCATGAATTTCGCAGTTAACCCTCATAGAAGGTACCCCGTACATGGGGTAGCTCTAAAAAAGATATAAACTGCTGCTGTTTTTCCTAGCAGCTGCTGTGAGTGAACGTAATTACATGTTGTATTGACTATTTAACTTGTGGTAGAACTGTCCACCTGCTCTCATAGTGTTTTCCATGACACTGAAGCCACCTGAAGACACTCCCATTCCAACCACTTACTCCACATCCCTGCCTGTCCTCCACTGTGGCAACCCAGTGGTTTTTGAGGAGTTGTTGTGAATTGGATCCTTGAAATGGTCTGGGCAAAAAATAAACCTCCCCTTAATCTGCCTCTTCCTTTCTGCCTCTGCTCAGAGAACCCCCAGCAGCAATCTTGATTATTTTGAAGACATATTGTTTTGGTGATCCAGGTAGAGGGGAGCCTTGACACCCAACTGATGATAACTGGGGAGCAGCAGACTATGGAGCATAGAAGAAATAGGACAGTCAGAGCTTTATATGTCAAGCAAAGAATGATATCTTTTAGAAGTATTTTCATCTAAATTATGTCTGGAGCTTCAGGAAATATTTCATGGTGGTACCAATTCAATTTGAATTTTTACAGTACCCCAGAGATCGTCCTTTGCAGCTTTAGGTCCTCTCAGCCCCAATTTCAGCACAACTCAGGACATAAAGTCTTTCCAGTAACAGAATCCTACAAAGATAAACCTTGAGCTGATGGAGCGACAGATGCTTAACTGTAAGCAAGTGTCCAGAGCCACCGACTTCTTGTGGTTAAAGCCTGGTATGCATTTAGGTACTTAAATGATGTTTTGGCTGTATGGCCTTTTGCCTTTTTTTTTTTTTTTTTTTTTTTTTTTCAGAAAGTCAGTGAAACTTTTGTTTTATGAAGCGATATTTTAAATACTAAGAATATTTCCTGGCATTTGTGGCAAGTCTAATTTTAGGCCTTGACCACTTAACTACCGTCTTAATGGCTTTCCTTTTAATAGAACATAGAAACAGCATGGGCTTTATTTTCTGCATCATCAAAGCACTGCACCTTCTGACAGAAACAGTGTCTAGTCTGCAACAGGCCAAATGCATCCCCCCGATAGTCCATCTGCTGAATTTCACAGCCAGGAGGAATTTCATCAGCTATAGATAAACAATGTTTTACGAAAAGAAACCTTTTCTTTTTTCCTAACGCTGCCTTGATCACTAGGCCTTTGAAGTAAATGAAAAAAAAATGCTATTGCCTTTAATAGGCCCTTTGTAAAGACCTAACCAAATGTGCTCCTTTTGCTGGTAATACCTTGGTTTTTTTACATAATGAAAAAAAAAATAAAATAAAAAATTACCATTTAACTAGCTATTGTAAAGTCAAAATATTGTAAATTAGGGCATACTGCTCGGTTACAGAAACACATCCCATTCCAGTTAGGGATCAGGAGTTGCATTTTATTTAATAACAGACGCCTCTTTTAAAAATCAGAAATAATGATAGTGATTAGTTAACAGTAGCAAATAAAACGTGCATTTAAAATTAACCTGACAGGGCATTTTTGTGTCGTACTGACTGATGTGTACAGTCCATTCTTTTAAAAATTCAAGGAAGCTTATTTGAATTGTAAATTGGCAACACATTCACAGTGAAGTCTTATTGTGTGATAGTGTGACAAATTACAAATGGAATATTGGCCGGGCTTCCATTTCTTGCATTTCTTTTCTAGTTTCTGCCGCTATTATCATTAATCTGTTTTACAGAAGCTCTATAGCGGATGGTTCTGGACATGGAAAGTACATTAAGTTTCATTGTTGGCTATAGCAGGACTCTGTGTGGCTTCGGTGACCTGTGACTTCTCCTATTGGTTGTAATTCAGTACAGTTGCTACTAGTTTTGTGTCCTGCTGTGTGTGGACTTAAGAGATTCTGGCATACTTTATGCCTGACAGCTCATTTCATAAGTATTGGATTACAGAGCTTTTGCTAAATTGTGTTAAGAATATCGTAAGAAATGGTGCTGGAATGTCGTCCTTTAAAAAAAAATATGTATACAAGTAGACCTTAAAAGATGCCGTTATCAGAAGTGAAGTGAATTCTCCTTTTTAAGTCCTGAGCGAACTTACGAGAATGAGGGAGATGATTAAACGCAGTGATGTCATGTGCTACGAGGCATTGTTTAACTCCTTTGCAATTTAAGATTTAATGTTTTATCCAATGGGAAAGAAACGGCGAGTTACTCCAGCGTATCTTTGTTTCCTGCAAAGCCAGGCAGAGCGGTGGGGGTGTTCCTCCCCTGGGCTGATTGTGCTGGTGCAAAGGTCAGGCAAACAGGGACTGGTGCTCAGGATGCAATTTAAGGAGGGACTCGGAGGGTACGTGATAGTGTAGTAACTGAGAGAGAGTAAGAAAGAGAGAAGAAGGTAATTTTGAAAGAATATTAAAAGAGAGCAAATTGTTACCGTCAGCAGCCCCTCTCACCTTCTGCCTGTCGTATTAGTTCATTTTACTTCTACCCTCTTAACGATGATCTCCTACTATCAGACATTTCCTACTAGAGCTTAAATTGACAAATTTATGCCAACTCACTGCAGTTTTGCAATATGCTCTGTGAATCATGAAGGAAATAAGCTTCTGGCTATTTCTGGCTTAAATTTCTTTTGTTGTATGTGCTTGTAATGGTATCTCTGATTTCTTTTACATTTCTCTCGCACTTCGCAAGCTGTTCAGCCCCAACGTTCTGTGCCATTGCTTACGTATTCTCTCAGGCTTCTGGTTTGGGATTTGTGGGCTATGAAATTCATGCCATGCTTTTACATATAGGCAAAGATGGTTTTTTGGGTCTTTTTGCATAATGTTCTGTTCCCTTCTGGCAGTTGGAGGTCTGGCAGCCGGTAGCGCAAAAGACATAGGGCTGAACTGCCCCTCATTCAATATGAAGCTTTTAATCAGTGTCGTTGGGCTGGGCTCCCCTTGCGGTCAGGGAAAGAAGGGTAATGGGTGGTACTTTCGGGAAGGGCGTTCACCTGCCTGGTGTCTGAATCGGATTCTGAAATTGCCTCTCTATCCCAATGATCAAAGAGCCTGGAAAAGCCGTATCAGTTAAATCTCTAGAATGAGGTGGAGTGAATGCAGATCAAAATACAAGCATAACATGCATTCATGTTTAATGCCCAAAGTGTCATCTAACAAATGGTGTTTCTTCCTCAGACGCCAAGCACACTGGTCAATAAGACTGATGGTGAGAGCAGAAGAACCGAAAGGGTGATAAAAGTTTTTGCTTTGCTTTATCTTCAAACAATTCTGATTGTGTGATTCTGAGTCATTTAACTCGCCTGTGCATCAGTTTATCCAGCTAGAAGCTGAATGCTTTTCTTGCAGTTCTCCCAAACTTTTCCCTCTGGTATGGAAAGCATCAAAGAAATACAAAATATTTTTTCATATCCTCACAAATGAAAATTGCCACGGCCTTGGAGGCCTGCTAATTTAGACAAGCTGAGGATCTGGCCTAGCACAGCTCAGTGCAGCTTAATTTTCAGACAATCAGTGTTTAGTAGTTATTTTCCTTTGACTAGGCTGTCCCTTGAAACTTCTGCATGTTTGCTTGTCACTCTTCCAAGATTTCTACTGTTTTGGTTTTTTCCTGCCGTGCTTATTGAACAAAGACAAGGAAGTATCTAATAGATTAAAGTAAAGTCTAGTAACATGGTTCAGCGGACTAATACTTTAATCTGTGAGACCCTAAGATCGAGTGGACTCAATTTCAAGTCCTGCCACTATTAATTTATCCATTAGTAACGTTGCAGGTAGTGAGAGCCTGGAGTCTGCAGGTGTTTGCTGTTGGAGAAACAAGCGGCACCTTCACCCTCCCGTAACGCAGTCTTTAATGCAAAAGGACACCTGCCTGAATCAAGGCATGTCCGTTAAAATAATCCTGCCCCAGTAGATCATGAGGTTGATCTTTTCTAGGGTTTCAGGAGATGTAATTTTGCAGCCAACGTAAGAATCACTGGCTGATGCTGCTCAATAGGATGATTTGATGTATAATTCTAATATCGCAATGGGATGCACTTGGGTTTATGGCGTTCGCTAAGTGTTCACTTTAAGGGAGTCTCTTGGGACACCTTTTAAATAAACTTAGGTCAGAGTTGCTTCAAAATTAATTGACTGATCAGTTTCACAGTATGCCAGATGGGCAAAAAGCAAACTCATAAAAGATCATGGATAGGAGGTTGAAACAGCAACGCAAACCTAAGAAATACTAGCGTGGCTATAGGGTACTTCTGTAAATTCCTTTGAATTTGTGCTTGTTAGATCCTATTTTTACCTTCTTTAAGTTTTTGTCTGGTCATTGACAAAAAGGTGTGAATATGTAAGCATGAGTGCTTCCATGTGTGTATTTAATCATACATTTAAGCATCTGGTGATTGAATCTGCTGCTTTTCTGTGTGTCATGTCTCTTTTAACACATGCACACTTATGTGTCTTTTGCATGTATGTAGTGTGGGTGTACAGTAAGAAGTCTGCATAAAGGAAAACTTGAGCTTTTGATGGGCTTTTTTTTTTTTTTTTGAGTCCTTTCCAAGGCTTCCCAACTAATTATTTGGTTATTCACAGTTCTTGTTCATGAGCAGATGCAGTAATACTTATCTGTTTAATAATATACAGTATTATTTCTTTAGGGGAAAAGATATATTTGAAATACTTTGAAAAGAAATAAACAGCAAGGCTTGTAATTAAGTGTTGCTATTTTAAGTAGAATTGGTTTCAACCATCGGCAGTCTGTCCTTCTCCTCAGCCTTTCGGAGACTGCTGCACATGATGAAAAGTTTAACTTGTCAAGTATAAATTTAGATGTAGAGTCCGGAATATCAAACTCCATGAGTGATAATTATCAGCACCTGGAAATAATTTGTACCAGAGAGTTAAGAAATGAGTTTTCCCTTTCTACAGATAGGGAGTTTTTAACCTCCCAATCACTGGAATACTCCCCGGAGCTTACAGTGACATGGCTTGTGGTTCATTCCCACTAGTAAACATGGCACCGAGCAATTAGATTGTCATTAGAAGATGAACATTAGCTTTGTAAAATAGGATTAAGAATAAGCTGAGAACAAATGATCAGCTAATGTATGCAGTTCCTAAGTAACGCTGTACACGCGGGCTCTGGTGCGGAGCCCATTGAAGACGATGGAATTGCCTTCCACCAGCTTTCAATAGCCGCTGGCTCAGGCTCAGATTCTGGTTTTCCTTTAATTTTATAGCATTCATTCTCCAGAACTACGGAAACTTCATAATTGCATAAAAGTTGTTCCTCCTCCAAAGTGTTAAAATAGTAGGATGTTGTGCTGGAAACTCTACAAAGACAAGAATTAATTTATTCTTCTGACCTGTAGGCAGGCTGCCCCTGAAACACGCTCTTCCACTCTTAGGGTTTCTTCTTATCAGTGTACAGATATCATCTAAGCAATTTCTCTTGTATCTACAAGGCTGCATCATTATTGCCTAGTTAAATGTAATTTTTCCCTACTGTTTTAAGATTAGTTTAAGCGAGGAAAGGCACTACCAGGGCAGAGTATGCATACACGTTTTCTTGGTGAGGCCAAGCAACGTTACAACGTACACAGACAAGAAATACCGTTCAAAGGTGTTTGGTTTTAAAATTGCAGAAAACAGTTAGCGTCTGTATTACTGTGAAATGGAGCAAAAATATAATAAAGATTCACGTATACATAGTTCATATAAGTTAAACATTTAGTAGACATTGTAGTAAGCATTACATCATTTTTACAAATTTCTACAGAGTGCAAGAAGTATTATGTTAATGGTATTCTTAATTTAATAACACTTTGTAAACTATTTATAAAAGGATTCTAATATGATCAACAAACAAGGTTCCACAACAAGATCGGCATTTTAGGTAAGATATTTTTTCTATGGAAGTAGGTAGCAAAAGAAACAAAGAATTGAAGAAGGAAAATAAAGTCTCTCTCTCAAAGAGTGCTTGTCAGTGCTCGGTTGAAGGTAAATGAATTAATCCAATATTTTATTCTCTGAGAATGATGAGTTACGTAGAGTAACTGAATTATGGGCTTTTAATTGTTACTTTCTTTAGCCTATTATATGAACATTTCATATAATTATGTTTATTAGATAGTATAGATTTAGCTTAATCTAGGAAGTATATAATAGAAATATAATTATAGTCAAGAAAAATGGATATTAAACTTATGTAATTTTCTTTTATTGTACTAAATGTTTCTGCAATTAAACTCTACTGAAATTATTGGAGTTTAGAATTTCATCAGTTTTAATGAGTCTGAGTTATTAAACATCTGCCGGATTAGGACCATCATATATAATTTTAGAATCAGAGCCATAAACATCAGAGGAACTACTCATATGAATACAGTTTTTCATATGCTAAAGTATTTAGATGAACAGGCATTATAGAAAGCTTGTAAATTTGGATACCTGAGTTTCAGAAGCGTTGAGTACTACGATCATGTAGTGGTAGATACGCACTGTATTTTACAGCTCTCATTAAATTGTTACTGGGAAGTAATTGGAAAAAGGTGGCATGTAGAAATGACTTTTCTTCACAAGATGTCTTTTTCTTTTCATGTGATTCGGTCAGAATTAGTTTGGGATTGTATGGCTTGGACAGTTTCTGAAATATTTCTGTTGTTGATTTGCCAAACACATCTCCCTCTCGGTTTTTTTCTTTCTTTCCTTTTTTTTTTTTTTTTTTTTTTTAAAAGGGGAAAAAAGGGGGAGGGAAAAAAAAATGGGAGGGTGGGAAGGCATGAATGAGAGATTGAATTTGGGAGTGATCTTTCTCTTGTTACATGATGTGAAGCATGTGTGGGAAATGTTTTCATCTTCAGAAGTCATTTGCCCCATGCAGAGAATGCTTGAAATGAAAATAACTTTCCAAATTAAAATAGAATGTGTAGTTTTTTATTTAGAGACACACAGAGACATAGTCACTCATACACACAGAGGAGTACGTACTAGGGAATGCATTTTATTTGATCTTTTATTCTTGATAAATGTCACATTTATAAGATACTATTTGATAAACTCTAATGCTGAATTATTTTATTTAATCAAAAACATTTGTGTTTTTATTCCACTTTATGAATTCATACTTGTTCACTATATGTGGATTGTGTGTTTCATAAACTTTTATCTCCTGCATCTCCATTATCATGTTAAAATATAGCAAGGAAGCGGCCGGGTTACCCCCTCCTTCATGGAACCACAAATATTGTCCTTTTCAATCAGTGTTAATAATTCCCTCTTGAATTTTTCTTTTACTCTCATTTTAACTAGTGTTTCTTACATGTGGGTGAATATTTGCTTCTCTTATTTGTAAAACTGGGGAACCAAATAGTTTGAGCCAAAGCTTTTAGCATCCTGTGAATGGGACTGGGAGCTTGGATGCCTCGTGTCCCACATCTCCAGGCTGGGCTTTCTGGCTGGGCTAGATATTTCCTTCCAGAATCACTGAAATGTGTCATGGGACCAGTAGTCCCCCTATTTTTGGAAGCCACTTAATGCCTGATGTAATCCACTGACAAATGGCCGCCTTGGCTATTTTCAGCCAGCCCTGTTACTTTAATTAATCTTGCTGTAATGTCACACCTCAGATTCTTCAATTGTTCTCTGCCTTTTCGCGCTGTGGAGGAGCTTGTTTGTGTGACAGTCTGGCCACTGACATCCACTGTGTGACATTTCCACTACTTTAAATCCACAGACTTCCTATCTCTGTCTGTCCAGGCTCCTCGTTGACTTTGGAGGGGTGGGGGAAGAGAAGGAGAGGGGAAAAAAAAAAAGTTACTTCGATAAATATTGAGTGTAAAAGGTAGTGTTCAGTGAAGCAAAATGTTCCTAGATTTACTTGTAAACTTAAATAACTAACAATACGTAGATAATTATCTCTGTTTTGTACTTATTGTATTTAAGCTTTTTCAGTCAAAGTTGTAGATTTTTTCTCAAAGCAAAGCTTAGTATGTAAAAAGTAAATACAATGGTATATGGCTATTATCTTGTAACCCTATCAAATCTGGCTGAAGGTTCAGGTTTTCTGTACAGAGCAAGGAGATAACTTCAAAAGCTCAAATAGTTTGTAGTTTGGAGAAGCAGTCAACTGAGAGAACTTAAAGATCAAAGCCAGAATATCTGATTTTAATGATGCAGAACATATGCTTCACCAAAAACCTTTTTGGATTAAAAAAGTTAATGTAATCAAAGAGAACTGAACTCTTTGTTTGGATCTAAGAGCTGTGTGTTGAAGCATTCGGCACAATATCTTATAGTGTGGTATTACTGTAGTTATGTATAAGAAGTGAGTTAAAGCAAAGTTAAGAGACGAGCGAACCTGGCGCTAGGAAACTTTTGTTTTGAAGATCGAAAATATTTTTGTTGAAGAGCCCTTAAGAATCTTGAATAGAACTGTTTTGATGAAGAGACTGCGGATGCGGATAGACATAAAAAGCAAGATTGTTCTCTGGGAACTTGATTAGCCTTATTCAATAACTGAGAATCCAGGAAGTTCCTCTGGAGAGTTTTTGATTTACAGTGAATGCAAAAAAGGACCAGATAAAGGAACGCAGACATATCTGCAAGAGGGAAAAAATGCCCAAGGGTGGAAAAGTTTCCTTTCATTGCAGTTTGATAAAGGGAGATAATGTCGTCCCCATGCCTGGACAGAACAGTGTTGATAAGATCAAATTCGTAGGTGAAAAAATATATTAACTGAATTATGAGTTTAAAGAGAAAAAAATTACTGGACAAGGAAGATAGCTGAGAATTCTGTTTTGCAGTTCCATTGATTGCAGTGAGTTTCTGTGAGACCCTGTAGGAAAATACAAAATGCATTTGAAAATAAAGAGCTATGAACAATAATACATACAGTGTTTGGTTTATATGTGTATCTAACTATGCATATTTATCTATATATCTAAAGTATTGTATGTGTATCTTCAACATTATTTGGATTTTAAGCTTCCAAATATACTCTGGAAGCACCGAGTGGGTCACATTTGTCAGTTGCCAGAAACAACCAACTCTTACCAATGTAAGAGTTTAATTTTTTTTTCTTGCCATGACAGGCATCTGTTTTTCTGATAGCTTTCATTTCTGATTTCTTGTGACATTGCCCTCATTCTTTTTGTCTCTGTTTTTCACTCCTTCTGACATGTTTCTTGGAAGGCCTTAGGAGAAGAAAGGACCGCTCCCCCTGCTTCTCCCCCTTTCCTAAAGCTAATAAAGATAACTCTTTAGGTTGATCTCCTCCCCCTACCCCCCATTGCTAAATTTGATCGAGACCAGTCCCAGAGTAGTGTAAGTGGCTAGAGCTCCATTTGCCTTGACAAAATCAGGCAGAAGTATAGGATCCAACTCTGAACCTCTTTACTCATGTGAATGGAAGCTGTGCTTGTTATGCTACCACTGTTTTCTTTTTATGTGACATTAAATTCATTCCGTAGCTACAGAAGCTCGCCAAGGCCAGCCAGATAGAAAGCTAGTCAAAGTAATTAGAAATATTCAGCACATTTTTATTGAAGCATTTTGTGGATGCAGGTTGACTTCTGGATAGATTGCAGGAGAGGTGTTTTCCCCTCTGTGATGTGACTTTCAAGGTTAAGGAGCGGCAAAACCACCATGAGCCTCTTTTTACATTCCCTGGATCGTTCTGCATCTGAATCTTTTGAGCTCTCCTTGCCTTGAAACTAACGTGGCTTGTGAACAAGCTGAAGAGAGACAAAAAGCCCCCTTTGATCTTTAATAGCTGAGCATCCCTGCATATGTGACTGTGCTCATGATGAGATGGAGGTGAGTTCCTGGATCCAGGCACCAGGCATGTTTCAGAGGCAGGCCCAGTTTGCAAGGATCCCCTCGGTGTTCCTTCTCTGCCTCTGCTCTCATGGCTGGTGTTACTGCAACTGAGGGAGATTAACGGGCAGCTGAGAGCAGAGTACCCACTCCACCATGGGTGCCACCTTCTTCTACCTGCCCTTTTCCAAGACTATACCTGATAAGCGGTTGGAAAAGCAGTGTATTATACTTTGTGGAATGCCATTGGCTTTGGAAGAGGTACTATATACATATATAACTCCTGTCAGCCCTTGTTTGAGAGCAGAATTGTGCTGTGAGGACATGGTTGACTCTGTTCTAATCCTGGAAGAATTTTTAAGCTTCGAATCAGTGTGACTCTTATAACAGGGCAGGTCAGGGTTTTTGATGTTATTTGTGTTAAGAGAGATTGTTTTGTCTTGCGTTCTGGACCCCTGAAAAAGGTCCAGTTGCAAGCATTGCATCAATCAATATCCAAGACATTTGCTAACCATCGTAGTGGCAGGTTTGCAGTCATGCTGCCATGGTTAGTTCTTGTCACGCAGGGGAGCTAAAGTCATCGACTTGTGTACTTTTGCCCCTTAAAGGCTTCTAGAGTCACGCTGGAGTCACTTCTGGACTCCCAGTGACATCTGCCACATCTTTGTAGTCACTTTTTGGTGATGTATAAAAATGCCTTGATTGCAGGAGGCTGGTTGCTCGGATGGCTACGAGTTTTCTGGCTTCCATCTCCCTTCAGGTTAGAAGTCAGGGTCTCCCAAGATGCCCAACAGCTTTTTCTTCAGTTGCTCATTAATTGCTGGCCAGTGAGTATATCTAATACATGTTTCTTAATTGAAAGCAAATGTCAAGTTTTTGACAGCTACTGTGAGATTTAAAGGGTGGAATTTCCAAAGCACAACGCAGGACTGCATGTCTGTGCCACTGAAGTAACGCATTTGCTAAATCGTGAGTTTACTCAGCAACAATAAAGGTCTGATTGCGTCTTGGGTGCCCCTGTGCAAAACTAGCTGTGTCCCCATTAGTAATGTCACAGCCTGGGATGTGCCGGGTTAGCACCCCGAGCAGTGGGCAGGCTTGCTCCTCCTCGGTGAAGGCTGTCGTGCTGCAGCCACCTTTCTCGGGTCTTGAATCTCCAGCCTGCAGATTTAAAGCTTACCCGTGTCAGCATGGGCCATACTGACACAACCCACACTTCGGATTGCAGCATAGACCTAAAATATACTTCTGAGTGTATATCTGATTGCTTTACTCCAATGGAGCCTACTGAGTATTCAGTATCCCCTTATTTAGCCATCTGCCTATATTAAAAATGTGATTTTGGTACAGTGGAAGAAAAATAACAAGATCTTACTCGAGGAAAAGTAAAGAGGAAATCACAAATGTTAATGAAATTTAACATTGAATTTGCGAGACTCCTGTGCTTAAAAGGATGGTGGGTCGTACATCAGGTAAGATAGTGAATCCAAAATACGATTGTCAGTGGGAATCAGTGCATTGTTTCACTGCTGAAGCAGTATTTTTCCAGTCCATTAGTCAACTTTGTTTAATTTAAAAAATATATAGACATAGGGGTAAATTTACTGCAATTGCCAGTGAAACCACACAAGGAGTCCCATAAGAATGTGAAAGGAGTGCAGTTCCTTATAGCAGTGAAATAGCAAAAGCCCAATTAATCAGTGGTTCTTTGCAGGTTTTAGACCAGAACTGGCATGCTACCAAACTGCCCTCAGAAGAGGTCTAAAACAGCTCAGGAAATGATTTAATGGGCACCTGGTCACAGATGTGTTCCTGCCAGACATACTGTCTGCAATGGTACATCCCAAAATGGCCCTACAGGGTCTGAAAATGCAAGGAACGTACACAAAAGTTCTTCTTTTTAGATTTGGGGAGGTAATAAAAGAAACAACAAAAACCCCAAACACAGAAAAAAAATCTGCTGCGTAGTCTTCCTAATCTCTAACTTTCCTGTTAGTCATGCTGGCAAGTACCTACGTTCTTTGCTGACATTTTGGTCAGTATTTCATCATGTCTCTAATCTTTTTTGTCAAATCAGGCTATACTTTGTTTATCTTGATGTCCACTTAATTCTCACAGGGACTTCAGATGTTGCAAAACAGCAGGAAGAGAAGCTCTTTCTGCTGGCTGGGGTTGGTCACAAACGTTCGCCAAAGCCGTCAAAAATGGTGCTGGGGTTTGATCCCTGCGATACAAACTGCGAACAAGTCGCCTGATTTTGCTCTGCCCTTTTTGGAGCACTCCTGGTTCTGCTGAACAATGATTTCATTCTCTGCGTCGTGCTGTTTAATGTAAAGTTGCATGCTAATAAATTTAGCACCAAGTTACTGACTCTGCCCGGATGATGGAAACCTGCCTGGACTGACCAGTTAGGAATGTTACTGGTATTGTTGTTTCTGGCCAGGTTTCAATTGGAAGGGGGTGTGATAAAGTAGCTCTCATTTTCTTGCATAATTTCTTTCTGCCGTAATTAGATCCAATTGTTCTGATTTTTGCAAGTAAGTTTAGGAGCATATGTGTGGTCATTGGCATTCCAGAAGCTCTGGCTAATTTGAGTTTTAAAGAAAATGTTTAGAAACCTGAATTCTGTATAATTATCTAAGTTAAGAATGTTTCCATTTGGCTCACTATGAAGTTTCTGCCGTGATGAGACTTCAGTGAGGTCAGTTTTTCATTTCTGGTAGGAACTTTTAGATAATAAACTAGAGAAAACCCTTAAGAAATATGAGAAATATTTTTACATAGTAGACTGAAAGAAGTGTTTCTTGTATTTCTTAAATGTCTTTACTTAATGCTTAGAAATTTCAGTAATCCTTATTTAAATTTACTAGAATTGCTACAATTCTGCCTTTACCAGATTTTTGTTGTTGTTGTATCTAAACGAGAATTATTTTGCAGGTCTGATTGTGAATTCCTTATTCATAACACTTCAGCACATTTCAGGTGCGATACATACTACTTGAACTGCTTGACTTCCTTATCAACATGTTTTTACTTTTGCTAACCCATCTTCTTCATGACAATACATGCATGTGAGTCCTGCTTTTTCTTAACTCCACATCAATGGTGTTTTTACAAAAAAGACTGCAGCTACGTGCAGGGAGGAACTGCCTTGCATGATGTTTGTCATTAAAACAGTGGGCATCCAACATTACAAATTGCAAAGATTTACAGAGGACCTTTGAGGTTGCTGTACGCAATTGCAGTTAATTTTTTTTTGTCATTTTTGTGGAACGCTTTAGGATGGGATATATCTTGCCTGATAACAGTGTTCCGATATTAGTAGCAGAAGTCTAAATTCAGTGAGCCAAATAGGTCCAGTTGATGATAAATAGATAAGGGTAGGCATCTCTAGAAGATGCTCCCACTCTGGGGTAGGTTGTGTGTCTGATTCTCTCCACCGACTACAGAGGAAAGCATAGGTTCCCAGCGTATGTCAGACTGCTGTCATCTGCAATAGGTGGAGATGTCAAAAGAAGCAATAAATGCAAATTAAAAAACAGAAGCATGCAATGCACTGTCATAGATATTTGTGATTTATCCTGTATTTATGCATTCTATTTCCACTCATCCATTTCCTTGAGACTCACGCGAACGTATTTGTCCGTCAGCTGTTTTTTAGGCCTCAGGGAGAGGGGTCTCTGTGCATTCTGTTCTCCGCCCAAACGACAAGAGACTGAGGAATAGAGAAACTGTTGCTTTGCATTTCCATGATTTAGGTTTAAAGCATGAAATAGAAAGGTTTTCATCCGTAATGGCAAGCTATAGGATGCATAGAACTGACTATTGCATCATTCAGATGGAAAAAACTAATTTTGGTTTAGCAGTATCTAGCATTTCCTCTAAGTCTGCACCATACTTCACATAAAACCCGTGGTAAGCTGCCTGCATGGAAAAGCTCACATAACTCTCTTTATTTTTTGTGAAAGGCAGGTTGAGAAGTGTGAGAAAGAGAGGAAAGGGATATTATAATTTCTTTCTCCCTCTGAACCCTTTACAAATGGTTTCCTGGTAACACAAGCCCTTGGTGTGGCAGATGGATTTTATGAGAATTAATTGCAATAATATTCTATAAAACTGTCCCAAACGTTTTCAGAACCCATTTCCTCCTCTTTATTTTTCTGATGTCTACTACAAGGGCATGTCATAAATAAATATAGCAGGAATATTTCTACATGTAAGTAACAGAACTGATTTTACTTTTTGCTTTCACAGCGGAATAAGTAAAGGTATTTAAAAGTGGACTTGACTGCAAATGCCATCAAGAGGTTACTGTAAAGGAAAATGCTGCATTGCCGCAACCGGACGGGCTCCATGACCAGGCTGTACTTTCTGGTCTGCCGTCTGTGATTCCTTGGGACACTGAGAAATGACGCTGGGGATAGGGGTGGAAGAAATCACTCAACACATTTTGATATGATCACATTAAGACGGTGAATATGGAGTTCCTTTGCTGTTTCCCAGCTGCTGCTCACACGATGCTGGGAGCTGAACGCTTCCCTGCATCATCTCTAGCACTGACTCACAGGAGGAGAAGTAAACAGAGCACAGTCCATATTGATGGTCCCTGTTTATATTCCATCTTGCTAGGGAATATCTCAGCCAGGAGCTTCAGTAAGCTAGAAAAACTGAGCAGATGTGATCTTCATTGCAGAATAAAGCAATTACCTGTGGCTGAGATTTTTTCTAACCTGTGGCTTTTGGTTTTGGGAGCACTCTTCCTTTTGCTTTTGATTTGGATTGATTTTTCTGGAAAGGTGAGGATTTAGAGCTCCCTCGTAGCTTCAGGTGAAGCTGAGGACATTTATCCTCTTTGAAGAACTGGCTTTAAAGCTGTAAATGTTGTGACCAAATGAAAGAATCCGAAAGCGAACCCAGCTTTTAAAACACGGTCATCCATATATAGGCAGATATGAGGTCCACGGCACGACTAGCAGCTAAACCAACTTTTTCTACCGCTCTCTTTTTGCAGCTTGTGCACCTTATTGTCTTCCTTTTGAGGCATACGAAATTGTTTGTGCAGCAACTCCTGTTTCTGAAATAATAAACTGACACAAACAAATAGAGCTCTTAGCTTTTCAAAAACATTCGGCACTAGCTTGTTTAATATATTATTAATAGAAACCAGTGAGACATCCCTCTGGTAAATAGGCAGTGCAGTCACTTGGCACCTTCTGCGATAACACAATCTTGGGAAGTACAAGAGATACCAGGGGATATGCACTTGTAAGTAGGTTATGAGGAATTTAAGTATAGTCACAATTTCGGTAGCAACTACGATGGAAGCGACACAGGGAAGGAGCATGTTTATTTTCTGCCATGCTTTTCTGGCTGGGTTAGCTCGGGTAGAGGACACAACTTCTGGGATCCACATGCACTCCAGAGCTCGAGAAGCACCTTTCAGAACCTGAAACCAAGGGAAATTTCGTGTACGTGGTCCCTGAGTGGAACACATTGTTTGGCTTTGAAAGCAGCACACCTGCGGTGCTGCTGCAAGGCTGTGAGCTCAAACATGAAGGAGGGAGCAGGCCCAGCAGGGGATATCGCATAAATGCTGCTTATAAGGCAGGAAGAGGCTGCTACCAAAACCTTGCTGTCCTGGAGACCACTTCTGTATCTGGAACAGGGAATTTGGTAAATTAGAAGCCTCATGGAGATACCACCAGAAGGCAAGTAGCGCAGAGAGAAAGAAATGCTTCTGTGACATTTGTTTTTGCTTAAATTTCATAGAGTGATTTGTAGAAGAGATGTTCAGAACACCATTTCTTTTCTCCTCCTGCTTCCAAACTTGACTCTGTGAGAGGTGATTAGACATCTTTTGTGAATTTGCTTCAGGACATACGAAGTTATTGGTGTGATAATGGGTGTCCTTTATTGACTTCTATAAGCAATTTTAAAAAAATCTAGATTTAGGCATTTTGTTTGTTATTATTTATTAATAGGGTTAATTAAAGCTGTGAGCCATGGAGATTAGTATGTGACTCTCTAAGATTACACTGATTGATTATGGTAGTATGTCTAAGAAGTACTGCTTAACTGAATTCATTGATATTTAGTGATTTTCGTGCCTTGAGTTTATGATCTAATTCATTTTACACCAGCAAGAATTTGAACTTCCAGTTACTGCTGGTATTTCTTGTTCTAACTGGTATAAAATTTCCTGTTTTATCTGTAGCTACGATTTTTTGCTACTTTGGTGGTTTACACTTGGATGTAAACTTGAGTGTAGGACAACTGTTGGTTATCTATATGTCTGTGTCCATAGAGTGAATAAAAGACTACAGGTTTTCCTGTATCTCAGTTTGCACAGTGTGTGTTCGTGCACCAGGGCTGACCTGGTAATCAACAGCTTGTTTAAGTGCTTGAACATAGAATCATAGAATTGTCTAGGCTGGAAGGAACCTTTAAGATCATTGAGTCCAACCATCAACCTAACACTGCCAAAACCACCACTAAACCATGTCCCTGAGCACCACGTCTGCCCATCTTTTAAATACCTCCAGGGATGGCGATTCCACCACTTCCCTGGGCAGCCTGTTCCAATGTTTGATAACCCTTTAGGTGAAGAAATTTTTCCTAATATCCATCGTAGACCTCCCCTGATGTAACTTGAGGCCATTTGCTTTTGTTTTATCTCTTGTTACTTGGGAAAAGTGACCGACCCCTCACCTTGCAACAAGGTAGTTGTAGAGAGCAATAGGTCTACCATGAGCCTCCTTTTCTCCAGGCTAAACAACCCCAGCTCCTTCAGCCACTCATCATAAGACTTGTGCTCTAGACCTCTCACCACCTTCGTTGCCTGTCTTTGGAGTCACTCCATAATCCCAATGTCTTATGAAACAACACTGGTGTAGAGTAAAAGGCAGGTATCGACAATCTCTTGACTTGCTTCTGAGACTCTTCCACCGGGCTCAAGTGTAATGAGGGTTTTGTGTGATTTTGCACACTGGCTTTGCCTAAGCTGTGATGTGAGAACACTATCTTATTCCATAGGAAAGAACAAAGCAAAGAAGCTGATCATCCTGCATTACCCGCCCCTGCTCTGCTGTTCTGTGGAGGAGTGTGGTTGGGTTGTGTAGCAAAGTTACCAGAGTCTCCTTCTGCGCGTTGTTAGAGTTACGTTAGCTTTGCTGTGGGCAATGGCCTTTGCAGTAGCAGTGGGAAGAGGTGGATTTGCCCTAATGATGTTTAACTTTAAAAAAAAAAAAAAAAAAAGGGAAAAAAGAAGGCAGTTTTAATTTACAATCATGCAGCTTCTACTTTATTAATCTGCTTCCTGAAGAAAGCAATTTTCTCAGAGAGAAGCTCTGCACAGGATCAACATACAAGTATTGTTGCATATTTACATGTGCAGGATCCAAATGTGAAAATGCTGCATCTGTAACTGTCTCTAATTGTTGAGGCCATTTTGACTCTGGAGTTATGCAGATGTGCCTGCCTCTGCCATTAACTTGTTTTCCAGAGTGTGCTGTCCATCTGCTTCAAACTGTCTAAATGCATGCTTGGCTTCGTTACTTGCTACTACAAATCAAATAATAAGGGAAAGTGCCTACACGGTACAGCCTGACTCACATCCCAGGTACATTTATTTGTTTCTAGCACTTAGATCTAGGTTGGCCTGGTTATTAATTTGGATTTACATAGTTTCTACGTGATTATTTTGCAGATGTCTTGTTGCCTTTCTGTCTTCTGTCTTTTTCTCTTTCTGTCTGTTTTTTTTTCTCCCATGCATTCTTTTCTCATATTTTTAAATATATAGTTCAGAGGTTGCACAGATTAGAAGTGGTACATAAGGCAGAAAATTAGTGCTGTTCAGATGAGTTAATGGTGTTCTTCGGTGCTTCCTACATGTATTATATATGATTTAGGAGTATTCCCCCATCCAACTTTTAAATACAAGAAACACCAGCATGTTTTTATCACTGACCTTGCAGGGCTTCCTCTTTGTTTCAGGACTTTTGTGTTGGCACCGTGTCTGACACCACCTGGACTGGTCTTTCACTTTCAGGATCAACTTACTTTTTCACTCTTTTCTGAAAACTGGAACAGAGAGCGATTGGTTGGCATAAATGATATTCTGAATGATATTCTGAAATGAGCCTGAAAAATGCTAACAGATACACATGTAGGGCCGATGGGATAGAAGGAAAAACCTGTGTATTTTTTAGCAATACAAGAGGAGGTTCATTAGAGAACACTAGTATCTTTGACCATGATTTGTAAAGGAATAATGGCAAAAGGCATCTCGCTGTTCCTGCTTTGCAAGCAGTGTGACTGAAACACATTTTTAATTCCAGCCTCTGCATTGAAATGGGATTAGCGTATTCTTTGTATTAAACATCTTGTGATTGTGTAGCCTTTAGAGCTTAAGTTGTTTATTCAACACTATTGTTACCTTCAGTACTGAGAGAAAAGTTTTCTCCTACTAAAAACATTTTATATTATATATACAAATATATTTAATATATCTTTATATTTTATGTTTATACATATTTATAAAAAAAACTTATCTATATTATATATAGATAAATACATCTTATATTTACTTTCTGCAGATGAGGGTTAAAGGCTTTGGTTACAATTCGTCTGAAAATACTGTGCAGAAGCATTCATAAGGTTCCTTGGAACCAAAGTCACCTAAATAGGTTGCTGTCCTAAAAGGACTATTGTTAGTTTGAAGGAGGGATTATGGCACATACCTTCCATCAAAACATTCCTTCCCCAACTGCATTTACTCCTGATTTTGTCTCGTCAGTATGGCCTTATCCATCTCTCACTGTAATCCTTAGAGGATCCTCCTTGGCATCTTTACCAGTTGAAGCAAGTTTCCCGGTCATCTTCCTTATTCACATTCAATCCAAGTACGGTATTTCTTCATTCTGGCTCCTAACAATACCCACTAAATTACCACAAAACAATTTTCGCTTTTTGACACTGTTGCCTACAAGGCATTCTTTGGAACAAAGCAGATATGCTTTTTAGTGTGTTATGAAGATAACACAGCAGCTGTATTTGGCAAGGGTGCACTGGTTTAAATATCAGTGTCTACCAGACTAGAGGATGTCAAAAAATGGGAAATAAGTATGACCATAATAGATGACTATGTAAACCATGGCTTATCATGAAACACCCAAGGAGAATACTCTGGATCAACAGAGGTTTGGTTTGTTTATGTCAGAGGACTGATGTATTTAAGTTTCTATATTGCTTAGACGTTGGTTTGCATACGGTGTTATTGCTGGGTATGACAGCATCTGTCACTTTTCAAATATGTATGTTGTATATTTTAATTTCCTCTTACTCAGTACCAGAAATTGGAAGTGGATATACAACAGATATATAAAAATTTTTACTTTTATTTTGAAATCAGGTAGTGACTTCAGCAGTGGTTAAGTACTGTATTCAGAATACATAATATGTCATAAGCTTGGGGCAAACTTATCCATGAAGTTTTTAATTTTAATCCTAAAATTGGTCTCTCTCACATCCGCTTGACTTAAAAATTCCATCTATTTAGTAGCATGTTTTTTTACGTTTCCCTGCAATGAGATAAATTATACAAGTGCCAGAATATATTTTCCTGTTGCTTTTCATCCATTTATGTCACCTACCTCTGAAGCATTGGTCTTCTGCAGGTTTGAAGTATTCTGTCTTCTTGCGCCTGCTGGGCGTTCCAGTTTAGCGGTGTTCGAATGGTGGTGAGGTTGTATTTAAGAGAAATCATATAATAATAAATAAATAATAATAATCAACAACAACAACAAAACAATAACAACAACAACAATAATAATAATGAAACAGCTGTTGGACTATGTGAAGATCTATCTAGTTGTCCTGTGCAGAAGGGTCCACTTCTCTCCTTCTGCATTGCAGCCAGGGGAAAAGGTAGTTTCTTGATCAGGGCATGCCAAGAATGGTGCAGTATCTGCCCCTTCAGGAGAGAGGATGGGATAAATGGCGTGAATTAGAGAGTGCAATGCCGAGCTGATGTACTCGCACATGAATTGAAGCTGCTGTAAAGATCTTTGATAGCAAAGCTTGTCATCTGATTACAGTATTAGCGCTACCGATGGATGGCACTAACAGGGACCCTTGGTTTACTTCTGAAAAAATACAAAGACAAAAGAAAAAAAAGAGAAAAAACTTGGGAAAGATCTTTTTAAAAGCACCCCTTTCATTTACATTTACAGCACGGTAATGAAAACTTGACAGTCCAAGAGAAATACTGATGAAAGGGAGTACAAAACGTGAGGAGAGATTTAAGCAGCTTGCAGCCTTTTCCACAGAAGAAAACATTCCCTTGCCGTTAAGGTGCAGTGGATGTTTTAATCTTTTTTTTTTTTTTTTCCAGAGAATACATACATTTCTGCTGCGTCTGTCTGCAGCACGTGTAACACAAAGCTGTTCCAGTGATTTGAATACTTGCTGACCTAAGACAGCAGCTAGGAATATCTATCTAAATGGTAATAAGAACCTTGAAGGTTAATCCGTGTTAGTGTGCAAAATGCTCAAAATCTTTGGCAGTTTCATTTTGTCTCATTCTGGTTATTAAAACTAAGTAAATCCGTGAGCTTCCAATAGAATTGTTCTAGAGACAAATGACAGAATGTGCCAGTAGTTTCTGTCGAGCAGATTTGCAACATTACTATTACCATAATCTCTGGTGGGTTTGACAGCTATATACAAACATATGTATTTAACCAGGGCTGTTGAACAATCAAACCCTGATAACAAAGTGGACTCAGGCCGGGAAGTTAATGAGAGCTTTCTGCTCTGGGGCCTGCTTTATTGCCCTCATCGTAGTGGAAGTGAGAAAATTTTACCTGGAGACAGTATTAGAGCTTTTCGAATAATATTTTGGTAAAGAAGCTAAAAGAGAAAGATTTTTATTTTTTTTTTCTGAATTGTTCTGAAAAAGTTCTGAAACTTTAAAAAAAATATATTTTCGGAAAACTGAATTGTAAAAGTGCTAACACTTGAGGCTGTGAAGTTATGAAGATAATTCATCCCTGCCCATGGGTCATGTTTTGCATTGTATAATGTTAAGTGAGATTAAACAGAGCAAATTATTCTCCCTCTTATTCTTGAAGAAAAAATGGGAAATGCAGTGCTGCTGCATCAGTGTCAAATGTGGAGTGCTTGTTTCAATGCAGTTGGAGGCTATTAAATTGCCAGTTTCTAGGGTTAAAGAGGTATCAAGAGTAGAAGAAAAAATACTTCTTTTTATCATATTGCTTGCTGCAGACTCACTTTCAAAGACCTCCAAGATCTAAGGATTCTGAATACTTTCTTCACTAAAATTAACCATTTGATCCAAGCTTATCTCCATTTTTGGGACAGGTTCTTAGAATGGGACCTGCAGCTTTGACCCAACTTTAATTATACTGCTGCGTTGTTTTGCATGGTATGTGCAAATCAGCCTCTATTTAAAAAAATATGTCATTTTTGTTCGTGTGTCAAAAGAGTGATGTGTGGCCAAGTAGAAGTATCCGTCTCATAAGATGGATACTTCTATTACTTGATAGATTTTAAAATACTTTTAAAAGAATGCTTCAAGAATATTGGATGGTTCTGTATAATTATTTTTTGCATAAGGTGGTTTCTGTACTTATGAGAGCCCTGTTTATGGGATCATTATGTGGTGTCTTCTTCTATTAAGAGGACCTCCGTAGTTATAAAAGGCTAATACAGTGTAACTAGAGATACAAGCAGTGGCAGTGTCATAGGCAGTATAACAGAATGTGCTATTTATGATAATAAGCAACTGCTTGACTTATTAGATCCTGTAACACTCCCTTAGCCATTTGTTATATCATCTGTTAATCATAATTAACGTACCTTTCATGTAAAGTCTGACCTCATAGGTAAATAGCGGAAGGCTGCAGAGAAATGAGTGAGAATGCAGATGTTCAATGGGACGTTAGTCTGTACTCATTAAAATGTCATTTGTATAATATGAAAGCTTTGGAAATGCAGTTTTTCTAAACGTGTTTCTTTTTCTTTTAATGTTTTTTAGTTTATGCAAATTGTATTTACCTTATCAATGTTAGTTTTTAAGGTACCTATAAGCTTAGTAGTGGATTATGACATTGAGATTGACAGGTAAAGTTTGCTGACAGAACAGTTGTCCCGCTAGGGCATTTGTGTCTAGTAAATGGTGTCCTCACTTATTGCAGGAGAGCTGTTATGAGTGTCTCTGTGATTTTTCCATTACTTTTTTTGTGTGTTGAGAAGTTGTTCTGCTTTGAAGAGCCTTGAATTCAATATATTAGTGCAGGGTGAAAGATAGTGCTTCAGTTATTACAATAAAAAAAAAAAAAAAAGAAACAGGCTTAGTAAAAATATTCAATTTGATTTTAAAACATGCAATAATATGTCTGTTATTAAAGTGTGTGTAGAGATCCAATTGTATCTTTCTATTGCACTTTGTAGAAATGCCTGGAGGAAAGAGAATCGGAATTCATTGTGAATATTTCTATTGCAGAAAATACAAAGACACAGACTTTACAATTATATTCTTACCATCTGAGAGGATGAGTGAACTTAGAATAATGGATGATAAAAATGAGTGTATATGAGTTTTATATACATGAGAGCAGTAGTGTTTCTGGGTCATTCTATGCTTTAGAAAAGCTGCAATGAAATTAAAATCTCTATGGGCCAGATTTTAATCCATCTGAAATCTAGATTTCATAAACTATCTGGTTACATCCAGAGAAGTTCAGTTCATGCAAAAATGTACTTATTCCATTGAAACTGCAATATGACTTTTGTGTTTTATATGTACTCTTCCAAAAGAAACGAGTTACATGTGCTGTGATAAATGCAGGGTTAAGGGGTCATATGTATTACAAAGTCATCCAACTTTCTATTCCCAGAGAATTAATTACATCCCATTTCCATTTTGTCAGTGTCATTTCCCATATTCAATAGAAAATAAGAAAAACATCCTTTTTTTGGATTGATGTACACTTCTTCCACACGTTTCCTGTTGGCTACCTATGGCAATTACATTAATTAAATCATTATTTCTTAATATAGAAAAAGATTAAGTTACATACTCTGAGAAAAGCACATTCAAAGCCTTCTGTTATTACTATAACCTATTCCTTCGGAGATGGCCTATCATCTGCTATATGCAAGACTCCATAAGCTGATGGCAAATATGTTCCAATGAATGTTGGCTCTCACATGAGAAATTTGCTTTAGAAATTATATATATATTTTTCATTTCATTAACATGGAATATGGGACTTTGAATTGTAATGAGGTCAAAGGCATAAGAAGTGATTTACAGTGTGCATAAGGAGTTAAAAGACTTTTGAGTGAAGTAAATGAGAAAAAAATCCCATATTAAAAAATTAGTGGCTTCACCTTTGGAAAAATAATGATCACGCACTATATGGCTTTCTAAGCAAATTATAAGTTAATATGTCTTTTATTTGCAGCGAAAGCTAATTAAACTTTGACTTCGTAACAGACACTTTTTAAATCTGCCAACATAGGTGTCACTTACAGAAATACATTAAGTGCTTCTACATAACAATCTAATTAAAAATTAAGAAGTTAGTTGCAAATTTATCATAGCTGAGAATGTCATATTCATTGAGATATGTGGTAATATTACACTTAATTTACTACAGAGAGGGAGAAAAACTGGGACAGAGGGGGCAGCTATTCCAGCAACTTCGTGGCTCTGAATTAAATCTAGGGAAAGGCAGGTTAGAGCTCAAGAGATGTTCGCTTCCACTTGGATGTCGCATAGTTGCAGAATCAGGAGCCGAGAGTTTAACTCTGGCAAATAACAAAGCATCATAACCTCAAGGTCTGAAACAGCATTTCTGATAACCTTGACATTCGAAAAAAAAGAAGAGACAGGATAGAAAGTTTCATTAAAAATCTTTCACTCAGGAGAAAAAAACAAACATAAAAACACAACTCTAATACTGAGAAGCTGAACAAATGACGGCACTAGAGCAAGTGCGGTTGAGTGAATGAGCGGCAGAGGAAGCCCTAAGCAGAGGATGTGGAATTAAGTGAGTAGAGCCAAGGTCAGACTTCAGTGTATGACTTAATGGAAGGGAATTTCAAGCCTAATGAAAGCCCTTCTTCACAGTAAGAAGATGACAGTTGGGGATGCTGTCATATGGAGAAGTTGGAAGTACTTTGTTGTTGAACCCAGGGGACTAACTCCCAGGAAGCTCTTGCGTTCCAATTCATGGGTTAGAAGCAGCAGATTACTCAGTGCCGGAGAAAAACCTGAGGTATGGAGTGACTGAAGAAGGTGGCTGCTCAGATGGCATTCTGGAAATGCTCTTTTTTCAGATGAAAGGAGGGCAAGGTACCTTCATGTAATGACCAGATAAAAAAGCCGAGGTGCAAAGAATCCCCTGGGCCCTATCTGTTGTTTAATAGGTTTAATAGGTTGTTTAATAGGTTGATGCTTGCCTGGAAGATCTGCTTATGCTCACACTTCGCAATACTGAGCAATTGCTGCTTGGCAAAATGCAGTTTTAACCCCCTTCAGTTAACATGACCAAGTTCCGTCTTTGCTTAGTACAAAATCCAACAGAGGTGGAAGGAAAACGTGATATAATTTATATCAAATATTTGACTGTCCTCTGAGTCAAATGAGCTTCACCATCAGCTTCAATCTCTATTCTTTGTAACTCTATTGATAGTTATGGCCACAAAAGCATCCTAAAACCCAAGGAAGGGTTTATTCAACAGGTTTGTTGATACAGTGACTGTGTCCTGGGCACTTTATTAGGAAGATTGTTTCCCTCTTTCTTGCAGTAAGAACCTTTCTCTTCCTGGAATGGGTGGGCCCCGCTTCAGGCTTTGCTTATCATCCATCCGTGGTTGTCAATGCAAGTAGAGACCTCACAAAATTATATTTGTGTAACTATTTAGTCTCGCATTTCAAGATAAGAACCCGCAGAGTGACATTAAGGCATCGAAGTAGAAAAAAAAGGGAGGGGATACGATGTGCACAGATAGAAATCTTTCCTTTTGCTCAAACAGTTTGTCTGAGAAGACATCCATTTTTCCATATTTTCTGTGCTTTATTAAAAATAGATATAGATGTTTATTGTCTGCCTTAGAATAATAAAAATAATGGAAGCTTATGTGTTCGGTAATGCAATAGTTAAGTTTAATCACACACTGCCAATGTAAGAACTTAGATTCTGGAGATACTTGACTGTATTTTGTCAGTAGCAGGAACAGTGCACATTGTAGGGGCAAGAGGTTTATAAACTTGAAGATGGTTGTATTTGTTGGAAAAAGCCAAGAAGTTGTCTTGGGTTCTTGGTGCGTACAGATCATTCACGATCAAGTCAAAGTTAACCAACCGAAATTGCCTCGGTAATGCTGTTGTGTCATTTTGAGATACTGAGTGCTTATCAAAATCGGGGAGACGCAAAGAGGAGTTATCTCTGCGGTAGGATGCAAAGGGACATTTCTGAATTGTAGTGACAACTGGGGGCGGACAGAAACCGCTGCTTGCTTTTTCCTTTTGGTCGAAAACTGGTGGGAGAGCGGAGGTTGGAAGGGAGAGAAGCCTCTGCCCTGGCGATGGCGGCGCCGTGCTCCCGCTGGCAGCCAAAGCCTGCGCTCGCCCCGAGAAGCCGTGCAGCCCCGCGGGAGGGTTGGAACAGCTTAAGTAAAATATTGGTCAGAGGAATTTAAAATTGATTGGTAACCATGGCAAAGTAATATAACTGCAGTGGCACTGGGAAATCGTGCCAAATGAACAGAATTCGCCCACTTTAATTTTCTGTGCGGACCAAACCCATTATTATGATCTGTACTCCCGAAGCTTTTAATCCATTGTCCAACTATAACATAAAATAAATTATTGTCATTCTTTGCATGGTGAAAGTTGATGTTTATGTTTTGTCCTTCTGCAAATCAGCTTCAAATGAAGCACTTAATAGAACTACAATATTAACTTTTTTTTTAAAACTTAGATCATCAATTTTAGGATTTCTTTTTCTCTATCATTATGGCATTATTTAACAAAAGCAATCATATTATTTAAGACATGGAAATAACTTTTGATTACATCAGAAAATGAAGTTAGTTCTTCAACATATACATGTACGTATGCACAGGTAAGTTATAGACAGCGAGATTGCATTTACCGAGATGTGTTCTGCTGTTACATTTCCTCTATTAACTGTTACCAGATCACATAAAAATAAAACTTACCATAGCAAGGCTTTAGCCCTGGCTACAGAACTGGAAGCCTATAAACGTTGCTTAAGTTACAGAGTCTTTTGAGGTTGGGTTTGTAGGGCCCAAAGGAGGACTGTGGTGGCACCGTACGCTGTGCTTCCCTTTGTTCCCGTAAGTGGTGGTAGGAGCAGCTAGAGATGCAAATGCAAATACTGGGGAACGATCTGGAGTTCTGTGAATGAAATGCTCATGGCAATAGCAGACGCAAGATCAATAGTTATAAACCACAGAATCTGGGAAGAGAGAGGAAGGATTCTCTGCTCTGAGGGCCAGCTCTGTGCCTTGGGATGAACCAACCTTCAGTCCAAGCCCAGAGAAAACTGCGATTTCCAAAACAATAGGGCATAAAGACATAGTGCTTCTGTTTCTTATGCCATTCAACAAGATTTAGAAGGAAATGCAGCCAGAATTAATGGTCATTACCTGATGAAAACCAGACATCCTTGGGAATAGGCTCACACAATCCAGGATAAGGCTAAATGCAATTAAAAGGACTCCACTGAGGCCAAAATGGCAGAGGAGCCAGAGGAAACAGATGGATCTTGAAGTATGGAATCATCATCATGAGGAAGGACTTTTTTTTTTTTTTACGTAAAAAAAAAAGAGAAAGAAAAATCTAGGTTAGGTAGTTAAAACATAAATCTATTTCCCTAGAAAGCATAAAAAACTATAAAGAAGAGACAGTGACAGTCCCCTTATTGATTACTTGTAAAATTGTAAAAAGGGAATTGGTGTTATTTTCCCAGTTCTTTTTCTTGAATTGGACTTGTAGGTTAGTTAAAGAATGGTTGAGCAATTTTAAAGAATGATTCACTATTTGCGGTAGTAGTTTCATCTGCAGTTCATTTGTAAGGGGAGAATTTAAAACTACCCCACCTTAGATTTCACTAACAAAAGTATTTTAATGTTACTTCTTTGTACGCTAATCCCATCATCATTGTAAAAATCAAGCATCAGATTCTCCTTTGCCGATTTTATTTGCACACTTGAAGGATCTTTTGCAATGTATCTAACAATGCAACAGGGCCTTTGTCTGCCTGAAAATCCAATTCAGGGGTTCCCTCTAAGCTCCCGTTGCTTATATTGCTGCAGCATGTGGGTTCATAAGCCCTTTCTGCAGAAGCTTATGTTAGAAGCAAGAACAGTTGTGTAGATTAAGACAGTGGGTTTACTTTAGTAAATATTGGTGGAGTGGAATACAATTAGCCTGACGTCTATGCTGAATTAAGGGGTGGTTTCACTTAAGCTTAACACAGGAGAAAACGCTCTAAAATTATCATTACAAACTGTGTTGCTCAGACTAAGAATGAAGTCAAACTTTTTTTTTCTTGGTAAAAAGGTTGCTGGTACACATTTCTAAAGGCTACACATGGGAAAAAAAGATTGTCAGAATTACTTTTGAAAAGCTTTATGAATTTGCTTCTGATAAGCAAATGGCAGAGTGACAATACAATTTAGTAACTTATCCAGTATATTAGGATTCATGGGCTACTCAGAAGTTTCGCCCTCAGGCAAGACCTGTAGTAGTTGCAGGGAAATGATTTATGCATTGTAATAAATGTTACTGCTCAATCTGTTTGCTTGTTCAATGGTTAAAGTCCCAAAAGAAAAGTCTATCTCAAATTAGGACTGGCATGCATTATCTGTCAGCTTTATATAGTACTGTAAAAGTCATTCAGCTGACAGAAATATTAGCAGAATGTTTTATAGATTTTTGTACTGGATGAATCCTCGCATTGGTGAGGAGAAGCAACGGGGCTGTGGTGCTGTGCTACGGGATTAAAGTTGCGTGTAGATGAGTAGTTTCACTCGGTGGTTCACTGCAAATGAACATCTGGACTGCATATTGATTCCATGTGTGCAAATGAGATCAGCCCAAATAATGACCAGAATCAATCAGGCTTCAGCCTAGAAGTAATGTACACTGGTACTGATTTGTTAGACAACCAGAATTGGCAGCACCTTGCATAATTTGGCACCAATTGACAAAGATTAGACTGTTTTGGGGCCTGACCGGTTATTAATTTGAACCCCCCCCCTCCCAAAATATTTTGCAAAGTAAAATCAGCTGCGGCTTATTTGTCCCTGCCCCCTCCTTTTCATACCAGCCCTAATTGTTTCAGACAAACAAGTGAGCTTGCGGCCTGTTCACTTTACACAGGAAGACATGAATTCTTTGATCCATACAATATTCTCTAGTTCAACCTTGGAGCTATTTACTAAGGAGATTTATTTGCAGACAGACAGTAAAGCAGTTCTTCACAAATGGAAATGAGTTCAGCTCCTTTGATTTTTTGGCTCAAGTTTCTCCCATCCTGTAGGAATCATATCGCAAAACAATTAATAGGTACCTGTGCTGGGTTCTTGTTTATTGGAGAGTAGCACAAACAACAGAGTAGAAGTTGCCCAGATGTTGTAGAGATTCTTTGAGTAGTGTAACACCTCGGGATCAGAGCTGGGAATAAAACAATACTGGTTTTAGGTTTCGGACTAGACTTACAATTCAGACAAGTCTTGCCACTGCTTACCAACCTTTTGACCAAAGCTGCTGTCATTTTCAAATCACTTTTGGATGAAAAAAAAAGGCCAAAAAAAAAAATAGTCAAAAAAAGAGCATTACATTAAAATAAAACGAATTTCCCCTTGTGTTTCTTTGAATTCCAGATTCAGAGTAAAAATATGGGTTGGATCAAACCTCAAGAAGATACTTGCACAAAGTGCTACGGCATTTACTTTCACACAGGGGGACTGTCATTGAACATACTGTCATTTGTTGTAGGAAGTGTTTTCTTTGTTCTTTGGCTTTAAGAACAGGGCGACAGTCAGGCTGGTGAGACCTGAAAGTTTCTCTGTCTCGCCCTGTGTGAAATGAATGTAAAGCGACCGAAGCCAGTGAAACTGCAACGATGCTGGATTGCTGCACAGGAAAGGAGAATTTGGCATTCCCTCGCTGTTGATCTCCCGGCGTATCGCATGGTGCTTCCTTTATCCATTATAAATTCAGGACTGGCTTTATGAACTCTGGGAAGAATCAGGATTTTAAAATATGTGCTCCCAAGAATGACTTTTATATTTTGACATGAGTCACTTTTAATTGTTCAGTGCAATCCACTCCCAAAGGGTCTTTTGCTCCCTTTAGGGATCACTTCCATAAATTGTGACTTATAGCGCCCTTTAAGAACACAAAGTAATTTGGACTAGAAAGTAAGGAAACTGAAACTCCAGGTGGAAATTAAATAGGCAAAAAGTAATTACCTGGTCAGGTCAGGAGGGTTAACCCTCCTCTGACAAAAACGTGAGGGAATCTTTAATGATCACAGGTGGTGGAAAATTTTCCTGACTCAAACCAGGAGCGAGACGTCCAGCAGACGAGCGGCCCCTGATACCACGCTGGGACGCTGGTTTAGTGCTGACCCGGGACGTCATCCATGTCTGCTGAATGGCCTGTGATTTCAGTCGTGTGAGATCAGAAAGCAGGCAGAGAAACTTAGCGTACCTCTAATGCCATATCCTGCTGGGTGTCTCAGCGTCGCGCGGCGATCTTTCTGTCCAGCTCTTGCCCCTGCCTGACCTTGCATCGCTTTTAAGTTCCAGTGAGATCAAACAGGGTGGCACAGGGTGACGGGGATGTTTGTTTTGCTTCTGTGAATGGGCATCGCTTGTGATTCATGTGGTTCGCGGGCCCGTGCTGTAGGAATAACCGTTTGGTATGGAGAAGGGTGGTAGGTGTCGATGATCTGACTTGCCTTGCTAATCTCCAGCGTCTATGATTCATCTGTTCTGGGAAAAATGATAACATTATCAGGGATCTTTGAATGCAAAACATATTTTATCGTAACTAAAAAGCAGGTTGTGCCAGCTGTACTTACTGCATTCCTATGGTGCCTTTCCTAAAATAAAGCTCTGCTGTACATGCATAAAGATATGTGAATCTGCCTGAAAATGTTTTCTTATGTGCTGCCTAAATTAAAATCTAGGTGTAAAGCCATGGCACTCGTGATCCTACTGGAGAAATTAATGTATAGAAGAAATCCTGCTTATATCTGCCATTTTTCCTTCAACTACTATTATCTGGTTTGAGAGTATTATTAATGACATCCAACTGGCATAAATTTCAGTTAGTGGGGGAGTACAACATTTCTGTGAATGCCTGTGCTGTGTGGCTGACATAAACCTGCCCAGAAAAGGACAAACCAAGGCACCGGATTGTACTATCCCTATTAGAAGAATAAAATCAACCCTTAAGGACTCCTGCTACCCTGAAGTAACGTAAGAAGCAGGCTTTCGGTGCTATGATGGTATTTGACAAGGAATCGCTACACCCTCTTTTCCTCTGTCATCTCAGTATTCAGTTCATTATGCTTGGTGACAAAGAATAAAAGAGAGGCTTTATTCTTTGTAATGTTTATGTCGCTAATGTGTTGTTTGTAATGAGCAATTTGTTTCTTTGAAGGGGTGTATTTCAATATATGGACATGCCTTGCTGTGGTTGATAGTTTCTTTGGCTTGTTTGTTTTTCATAGTGAAAATGTCTTTTCATGTGGGATTTCCTTGCCTTTATCTCTTCTTTTATTTACTGAACGCCTCACTAATGCTGGCAAATGGCGATATATAAATGAGACTTAAAAAAAACGCCAATGCTAACAAGGATTAAAAGAGGTATTCCATTTTAGAGCATCTAGAAGTGTTTTTTATAGTTGTTATTTTAACATTTTAAGGATAGAAGAATTGATTCCTGGGTGCCTGGATCCGGAAGATACTGCTGTGATCACTTAGACTAGTTTGATGGCTACAGGATTTCCATATAGTAAATCCTGAAATAAACCGCTACAGTCTGATTGCATGGAACATACCTTTTTAAAGATAGCTGGTTCAGATATCAAAGGCAGGAGATTATATGAATCCCCAATGGTTTAGGTGTATAGATGTGAACCTGGATTCGGTTACGGGGGAGTTTAAGTGAGCGTCAGGACAGACTCAGTTGCACAATCAGAGCCATTAACACCACGGTGATGCTTCTCTGTGGCAGGGGGGATATTGTTTCCATCATATTCCCCAGGGGCTCTCCAAGATCATGGCTGCTGTGACATTGTAAACTCTTTATAGCTGCTTCCTGCGATAAAGTTCACCAGAAACAGTGTGACAGCAATACCATCATCAGCGGTATCACTGCGCAGCGCATCCCATTGCAGCTCCTCCCAGGGAGCGCTTGCTGTCCAACTCCGGGTTCATGTGTGCGGTTCAAAACAGTAGGAATTGCTTCATCCTCTGAGATTCTTGAATGCTCTCCCTTGGTTGTCATCTTCTGTCTTGCCTGTGCCAGATAACCATTTGTGTAGTTGTTTTCTTCAAAAGCACCCATAAAGAAATTTTTGTTTGGCTCTGCTTTTCTTTCCTTAAAACAATCTTTCAGCAAGTAGAGATCTGAAGAAATGAGTTTGACTTAATTGATACATGATGGGAAATGGCGTGCATACATATGTATTGAGAGAGAAAACAGAAAAAACAGAAAGCTGCAGTTGTGTTTCTAAATGCAGAGTACCTGAAATTTGTGGGGTATGGAGAGGAAGGGGGAGCAGTGACTTTCTGCATAGTAACTTTCCAAGAAATTTCCCATCTGGACTCTGACACTGCTTGGATCTGTGTCCTTGGAAAAGTCACTTAGCCCTCAATTTTAATTTTCCATTCAGAAAATGGCATTAAAAATATCTCCTTCTTCAGCTGCATGGAGAAACCGGGTGTCTGCAAAGTTCTTTGTTGCTGTTCAAGGGGAAAGGGATGAACTGAATTTTTAACTCCACTTTTTGATCAGGTTTTGTAACAACAATTTAATGCCTCTTTTGCAACATGTTACTGACGTGAGGATGTGTGTGAGAGCTCTTCACCCCCAAAACAAGTCCTGACAGGAAGGCTCCCGCCAGCCGCTCCTGATGAGATGGCGGGTGGTTATTTTACAGTATTAGTACTAGCACCACGCTGACTGCTGTGTGAGGGGGCTGTGTCCCTCTGAAGGTTATCCACAGGGGACGATAATGGCATCTCTCTTAGCAGCCTTCCACCAGATATCTGTTGTCTCCTTCTTAGAGCTCAGGAGCTCAGCTTAAGCCTTTTTTTTTTTTTCCCCCTCCACATGTGTGACCAGAGCTGCTACTGGATATAAGTAAAACTTAGGATACCACGGAGATTTTTAAAAATGCCCCAAGTATGGTGATGAGACGCAAAGGGCTGCAATCAGGGGGGAGGATCATCTCTCTGCTAGGGTGTGAGCCGGACCCTGGGAGACATTTCATTCCTGGCACCACTCTCACCAGGAGTTTCCAAGTGAGCTGATGTTGGAAGCCATCATCAGCTGCAGCAGCAGCCCCGGCTCCCAGCTGCTTGCATGTGCAGGAGGAAGCACTCAGCAGTTTGGACATATTTGTTTGCCAGTCCCCGCGGCTTGCATGTCCCACGTGGAAAAGCCTTGGGCTCTGGTGCAGTGATGAGGGATGTCTCCAGGAGGTGTGGCTGAAAGTTTTTTTGGGGAAAGAAAACACTTTGTCCTTTTTGTGTTAGAGGTTTTCCCACTAAATGGTTGTTCTTCCCACTAAAGGATTACCTCTTACGCTATATCTTAGAAACTGAAATCCAATTTGAGAAGAGGGAGAGCTGCTGTGGTGCTCCAGAGGGAAGCTGATGCTGCTGCAGCGCATGGGCAGGGCAAACAGCTCATGCGCTTTCAGACAAGAAGATCAGTACAGAGCAGCTGAGAGCGGCCAAACCTCAGAGGTTCCTGCTCTTATTCAGAGACGAATATTTCTGTTACAATTTCTGAGCTTTAAGATCACCAGTTTAGCTACCTCTGGACACGGTTTTTAAGAGGGCAGTTTGGTACTGAGGTTCCTAAAATCTGCCTTACTCCCCTTATTTTTAGCAGGTAGAGTCCATTCCTCAGTGCAGCTATAGAGCTGCCCTACAACTCTATTGTCTATACTGAAAAAAATAGCATAGCCCTTTCCCTTCTTCTCCATACCCCCGGGAAGCACCGTGGGTAAGAGTGCATTGCAACTCTGTGACTTTCAACGTTCCAGTGAAGGCAGCATTTCTCCACCTTCCACCATAAAAGAGCTACCCATGTAAGTAAGTCGACCGTTTATTTTGGTATGTTATGGCCTGCTTAAAGAGCTGGAAAACCAGGCGCTGGCCCATAGGGAAGTCAGCAGCAAAGCGGGCAGCTGAACCCTGAGCTCTCTGCTGAATGCTGTCCGCAAGTCCCTCCATCCCCTCTCCCACCTTTTCCTCTATGTACTTGTAGAGTTTCAGGTCCTCTGCAGCCGTAGGCACGTCAGCAGCTTTGCTCTATATCCTGCTCAAACGAAATGGCGTGCCAGCTTTTGTAGGCAGGTCTATTGTGATAGTTGCTCACAGTTGGTACTGTGCAGTATGCCCCTTTTCCTTTCCAGATGCTCTGTGCTACCAAATAAGGGGAAAACATGTGTTTCCCAATGCTGAGATAAGTCCGAGGTATAAGTTACAGCTTTACCATATTGAGAAAGGAATGCAAAGTGCACCCTTCTCTATCAGCACAGAAAATGTTTACAGAATTGAGCTGTAAGACATGACAATATTCACTGAAGAAGGCTACATCACTGTGCAGAGAAGGATTGAGGGCTTGTTTTTTTTTTTTTTCCTTTTTAATTTGACTTTTGCATTCAAAACTATTTTTGTTAGTTAGATTTCTCATTAGATACAATTCTGTATTTTGTTCTTGTTCTCCTTGGCTAAAGTCCCTCACAATTGAATTTGAAAAAAAGAAAACAATTGTATCAGCTCATTTTAGTTAACTTCTGCTTTTTCATATAATTTTCTAATTTCAGTGAACGGCTGAATTTACTGTAGTTAATAACAAACTTTCCAAAAAAGGAGGACACAGGAAAATAAAACTAAAGTTAACTAGTAATCTGTTCATCAGCTTGCTGTCAGTTTCATTTTTTCCCTTTTCAGCATTCATTTCTTCTCGCTTTGATTTAATACATCATCATGTCTTGATGGAGTAAACCCACCCAGTTTTGTTACCGTGCTATCGTAAAGCAGGAAATGAACTTAAAAAAATGCATTATCAGCCAAATCAGCTACACGCAATGTTGCTAAGTTTCTCATTTTCAGATAGCAATTAAATAAATAAAAACAGAAACGGTGACTGGCACTCAGAAACCCAAATCACCGTGAAATCTGAAGCATTTCCTTCTGCCAGGATATGGTGGATGTCAGGAGACTCTGTTAGCCTGCTTTTTATCATTACAGAAAAAAAAAAAAAGCTCAAAAAGCCAGGAGAAAGTTTGGAGATTTAACATCAGCCCACGGTGGCATGTGTTTTCTACAGAAGCAAGGGAGCCGTGCCAGGGCTCTCTGAAGTGCCCCTATGGATGAATGCCAGTCCCCCATCCAGCTTGTAGGTACCTTTGATGGTGGCCGCCGCTGTGTCCCCAGACCTCGGGGAGCTTACACAGTGGTGGACAGTTCAGGCAATGGATGTGTGGAGGGCAGGAGTAACTTCCTTAACCTGCCTTGCAGCTGTCCTGGTTAGAGCTCACAGAGGGGAGATCGGGTGCTCCTTGCCAGGCTGGAGCCGCAGGCTGCACGGGGTGTATGTCCCTGGGCTGTCACGTGTAGTGGAGAAAGCACCTTGCCATCTCCTTCTGCTTTCTTCCAGACGATAGTTTGTTTCCATAATCCCCATGTTAGCACAAGGAGGGCGTAAATTACACCCCTGTGTGCTGAAGGGGTTCTCATTCCCTTGGAGGCGGTGCTCCAAGGAGGACACCATCTTTGGAAAGCCATGGCGTCGCTCTTGGCGTTGGCCCAACCGGGAAGATGAGCTCCGGGCTCTCGCTAGGGCTCTCCAGAAAGCCGCCGATGGGGACCATGGTGGTCACCACCAGCACATCTCCTCTGTGGGCAAGGCCACTGCTTTTCCACCTCCAGCTGGACCTTCAGCAGCAGATATTGCCCTTGACCTGTCCTTTGGTCTGTCCATCTGCTGAAAGGTTTGGTTTGGAGCTGCGGGAGAGGAAAACAGGGAATCCTGAGCAATCCAGAGATTTAACACAGCGTACGGTTGCAGATGTGCTGATGGATGCTGCAAAGAAAGCATTTTCTTTTTGAACTGTCAGCACTGTCTGTGGCTTGACACAATATTTTATCTTCATTTTAAACTTTTTACTCATTATTAAAATATTTAAATTGGCTGATGTGAAATCCTGTAGGAATAGTAGGAGTTTATTTCAGGGCAGCGGTGCTTAAAAGAGCCCCATAAGCATAACCATGTACGGAGGCGGCAGGGTATCAGTCCAGAGGAAAACTCACTGTCAGTTCAAATGTAATCCATATGTTAAAACTATAGAAAGTGTTTGTTAGTCTGATGGTTTGGCTAATATCAAGGAATGTTCCCTCATGGGAGACCTAACTTTCAAGCTCACGTAATGATAAGTGCTTTACTGAAATACCCTTTGGGGGTGACATGGGGCTTGGCGTATTGGTTTTGAAATTGTGTGACATTTCACCAGGTAATGGCATTAGTTAATCTGGGGGGCAGTGGGGAATGGTAACGCCGCCTTCTCACACACACATACAAACATACACACATTAAATATGAACTGTTCCGACACTGGTCTAGGGAATAGGGACACGTATCTGCGGCACGACTCTGTGTGCCACATGGTTGCACCTCAGGAAAACAGGGGCTGACAAGCTGTAAATGCAATGTTGTATTTCCTAGGAAAGCAGACAGGGAGGCAACTTGGCCATTCCTTGCCTTTTCTGCAGGAATATCAGTATATGAATAGCACTGAAATGCTGGAATTGCAGTTGGATGAAAAAATAGGTGGTAAGAAACAAATGGCTGAAAAAACCTTAATTATTTTTTTTCCTGCTTTTTCAGGTACAATTTTGCTCCCAATCTGTGTTCAATTTTGCTTAGTTCTAGGTCAGCCTTAAATGAGGTGCAAATTTGCAAAAGGAGCAGCAAAGGACTGCTGTTGAGACCAAGCACAAGAGGAGGTGGTTGTACAAGCGGCAAGCGGGTTTTAGGCGCATGGATACCTGTTCGGGGTACAGGTTCTTTCTCTGAAAATCGGAGTAGAGTTAGACAGGCTGGGATCAAGGCCAGATTTTCAGAATAGCTCAGGGGCACCTAGGTAGGGTGTTGGATTTTGGTTTATGTTCTGTTCTCTGCATCTCAGGCAGATTTTGGGGGCACTGCTGGGAGCTGAGCTCCATCACAAATCCAAGTCCATACCAAGATCTTCATCCAGACAATTGTCAGTGATCAGTGGGAGACTGTTCCAGTAAAAGTGAGCGCAAATATGCAGGGATAAGTCTTTTTATTCCTGAAACAAAGAAGTGTTATACTGCATGAGACTGTCCAGTCTGGCAAAACTATTACTGCATTCAGGATGCCGTACTTGGGGGTTTTGTCCATCCTGGCTAGATGGAAATGTTCTCCAAGGATGGAAGGCTTTAGTACTTGGCTTCTTGGACACGGAAATACTTCAAACACAGATCAGGCAACACGCAAAGTTTTTCATGGGAGGTAGTGATTGCCCTTAAATCTCAGTAGTGATAAAGCTTTGCCCTCATGGTTTGGGATAACAGAGAAAGAAATTATTCAGACAACTTCAGCCGAATATTTTTTTTCTTTTTCTGTATGTCATGTATCCTACACACTTGTTTCTGCTGCAAATTCCAGTGGTAGTAAAACATGCCAATATTTACCAATCATCAACTTGATTACAATTGACACAGTAGGTTTATACAGCTTTCTGTAAGTGACTTTGAGTTTAAAAAGAAGGAAATCCTTAAACAGGTCAGCAGCAGCCTGTCTTTACCTCCTCAACAAATTCTGTGGGAAACTGCTGGAAGATTGATGATGATGATTAATATTTATTTATTTATATGACTGTAGTTCCCTTTAAGCACATGTTCCTTTTTGCTATGAGTTGCGTGTTAATGCTTAGTAAATGCTGTCAGATACAATGGTTGCTACAAGTTCTAGCTGCTTCAAACTTTTTGCCTTAAAAAAAAAGGAGAGCAGAGTCAAGATACTCTACTGAGATGTTAGTGCTAATATTGTATCTTCTTAGCTTCCATCAACTACATTTATACCAGCATGACTGTAATGGAGTCTTAAACAAATACAGAATACAAGCAAAGGAGAAGCTTCTCAAAGCACATCATGGCAAACCTCTTACAAAAGTGGCGACATACTTTTAGTACCGAGCAGAGTGGAACTTTGGATGAGTTGTATGTATGCAGGTACTTAACAGTCTAAAGTTTATTAGGAGACATTTAATGTGCTATATCTTTCGCGTATTTATTTATGTTGACATTTGACAGTGTTGCTCTTCTACACACACAAAAAAAATCAAAAAGATTTTGAGTTTCAGGAGACGGATATTAACTTTGGGTATTTTTACATATTGTTCTCATTACAACTGTAAAAGTGACATTCAGCATCATTTTAGGTTTACAAGTATTGTGTCACTGTGATATTAAGGGGATCATTCAGAAGCATCAAACAAAATACCAGTGTTACAAGAAAAAATAAATTATTTTTATCAAGTCTGCATTTTTCTTTAAAATATAGGGAGACTGCTGCTTGTTTTGTGATGTTACCGTTCTTGCTATTCCTGTTCTTTCTTGAAGCACGAATCATATTTATGTCATGGCATGGGCATTTCAGAAAGACATCCAAAGTAAAGGGAAGTTGTGGATCCAGTATTGCAAACAAAACAAATTTCATAGTAATCAGGAACAGTAATTCACTGCATGGTAGTTCATGGTGATGTTGTGTGTCATTTTAAAATCCTTAATATTTAAATTGTAGTAGTGTCCAAATTATGCTAGGTGCTTCTCTAACATGGCTCCCCCAAAAATGTGCTCCATTTTTATGTATGTTTGCTTTAAAAATGTGCAAAGGACAAGTATATTTGCACATTTAAATGGCATCTAAGTTTATTCATAGAATTCATCTGAGTAAAGATGTAAGTTTGTTAACTTAAAGATTATTTTATGACATTTCCCTGAGATCTGTGTTTGCTTGATTTTGAAGTAAATTTTTTGTCAAAGTGAACTGAAGAATGCGTCTGGGGGCAGAAGGAGGGGCAAGTTATTTTCCAAACCGACAGGCTCTGAAAGGACAAGAGCTGAAGAGGTGGCTGATGCTTCCTCTTCCCTCTTCACCAGTGAATCCCTTGCCCACATTCTTCTGGAGCGTCCTTGTCCACCCAGTACAAATTTTCCTGTGCTTAATCCATGTTTCAGTGTTGCTTTTTCTACGTTATCGTCACTCTGCCCACAAATCTCAATGGTACATTGTGCAACTCCCTGTTATGCCGTCAACAGGAAACAGATCCATCAGACAACTGAGATTAAAATCACACATGGGTGACCCAATTCATTATGCATCACCACTCAGGTTTCTCTGTTCTGGGTAATTTCTTGAGAGTTGAGTTAAAAAAAAATAGTCTCCCTATTCTTCCTCTAAGTGGTTAAAAACATTTCATGAGAAAGAGAAGTCAGTATTTACCGCTGAAGCAGTCTGAGGTTGATAACACACCATTACTGAAACTACATATTAGTATTCAAATGTCTGAAAATATACCCAGGTCATACCAATTTATCTGCTACTAATAAAATGTCACCGCACAACTTGTCCTCTCCACTCTTCATCCTGGTTCCGTAGGCGATGTTAAATGATGATTTATCGCCCCTACTTTGGCCAACTAGTTCAAATTACCGTCTGGATGGTGCCTACGAGTGTCTCCACTTTCTGCATGTCGGGGTCAAAATGCAAGTTCCCAGCGTATAAGTTTCTGAGCAGAATCACTGCTCTGCTGTGCAGAAACCTGATGATTTTCCTGGGTCCCCACTTTGCCTTCCTGCTCTGCAATGCGTTTTGCCTCCTCTCCCCATCCTGGCCGTACCTAGGCTTGTCATTTGGAAACTCTTAACATACTATATGAAGGTTTTTGGAGAGTGTAGAGCAGAAAGTGTCGTGATTTTGATTAGGCGCCACCTGTCAGGAAAAGAAAAGCAAGATAATAATCCTGACCGCAGGCCTATATGACAAAATGGGCAAGCACATTTTGACTGATAAACATAAACAGAAGTTGGTTTATAGGCAACTTTTGTGAAACAACATCTCGAACCATTTTGGCTTTTGGCAATCTTGTTTTGCTAATGAGGTACCAGTGGAAACAAAGGCTATATCTGTTCCTGTCAACAGGAACTCGTAATAAATAGAGACATATAAAGATGTGGAATGGGAACTGTGTGGGATTTTGGACGTGGGGGTGGGTCTTGTTTTGTTTGGGTTTTTTTTAATGAAGAGCTTATGTATAATTCGCTTATTCTCTGGTTTAGGTTATATTGAAATCAGTGGAAAGATTCCCTTATAGAAAAGCAGGAGCTGGATGAGGTCTTCCAGGATAGGACTAATTTCGAATTGTTCTGTGCTTTGTCTCTCCTAGTGATCTCCTGTCTTCCAGGCAGGTGTAAAACTAAGTCTTGAGTTCCCATAGAAAAGAAGGCCAGGCTGGATGGGGCTTTGAGTAACCCGGTCTGGTAGAAGGTGTCCCTGCCCAGGGCAGGGGGGTTGGAACTAGATGATCTTTAAGGTCCCTTCCAACCCAAACCATTCTGTGATTCTATGATTCTAAGGTGAAGCACTGAAACCTCTGATTTAGCTTACCTTTATCTGAGCCTGACATGGGTAAATAATAGTCACTAAGCTACTGAGCAGGGTAGCAAAGGTGCATGAAATCTTTTAAGTGACGTAAAATATCAGTCATGAGAGTGTGCTTGTGCTTATTTTTTTCCCTGTAGAATGATTCATTTTCTGTTATTAGATATTGATGCTGCAAAACAGATGTACCTTTGCTGCCAAAAATATTGATTTAGATATACGTGTCAATTATTTGCGCGTGCACACACATATATATATGTTGTCATAGAGGTGTTTTTGTACACACGCTGCAATTTCTTAACTGTAGTGTCCTAAAAGTACTCCTGCTCCTTTGCTTCAGCTCTGTCTTTTGTTTAAGAAAGCGATCATTGATATTCAAAACACATTGCCGTGTTGTATCAGGCTGAAAGTCTCCCTGATCCCTCCCTGCCCCTCTGGCTGTGGCCGGACTCGGATGCTTCTGCGGAGGGTGGAGGGACTCGGCAGCAGGCAGGTGTGGGGAGACCCCACGGAGGCTCTGTCGGGGTATTGACCTGGACACCAGCCTGAGACAGCAGGTTTCCATGGTTAAGTTGGATCTTGTAGTAAGTGCTATTTAAATGCATTGCTGTGCTTCACCAGAGCCTCCATCACACCGACCCCTGTGTGAAGTGGGCCTTTAATATAATATATCTTGGTGTCGAGTGTTTTGAGCATTTTCCTATTCCTCAAAAAAAGGCTGCTAGGAAAACAATGGCTACGTCTATCCCAGTACGGAAAATGGTCCTAAGGATCATCCCATGCCACTGAGGCCAGCTGCCATATTTTAGTAGTATTAAACTGCCTCAGCTTCCAAAACAATGTGGCTGCATCCACCTTTTTTAGGGTGGTCCTTGGTCCCTGCTAACTCCCAAGAATTATTTTTTCTAGACAGAATAGGTATCATCCCAGTGATTTTTTTCCCTACAGCTGAATAATATAGATAACCGAGCTCCAGTGTCTGGAAACATTTCCTGGCTCTGTCTAGGAGAGAGTTAGCCAGTGGATTTATCGTCCCCGTAGAATTTAGACACAAGTCTCGCATAAGTTGATGGGATTTACAAATACGTTGCTACACTGGAGTTAACTCATGGTCACACAGAGATTTCATTTATTTCAGTTTGTTGTGTAGTATCCAAATGCACACAACCAAGCATGAAAACATCAAATAAAACGGCTGCTAAGAAAACAGGCCATTTTTGAGTCAATGGTGATCTTGTGATTAATCAAGGACCAGTTCTGGTCGGGTTGAGGAGAAAGTCAGTGAATTCATAGGTGGAAATGAGCAGAGTTATGGTGGCAAATCGGGATAAGAGAGCGGAAAAAATGTGTACTTTTTATGGAGTAATTATGTACACAAAAGCACATTTTCCATCCCTGTTTCCCCCATTCTGTGCTTGAATTTTTCTTGACATTGGATCCAGTATGGTATCGTATGAGTTTTGTCACAGAAGTAAATAACAGCTTGTTTCCTTGGGAGCGATTGAAAAACAGAGTAAAAACAGCACTTACTGTTTTTGAAAGTTGTCAGATTGTCATGGCAGTGAAGTGTTGCATCATGTTGTCATGACAACTCAAATTATAAAAACTGATTTAAAGAGAAATGAAAGCACTCTTCAATGGTGAAAATCATTTAACTTTAAAGCCTTCAGCTTTTATTTTCTGTTTCTTATCCTGCTTCTCTCCTGTTTTTCAAGAAATGGGCAATATTCAGGACTCTCACCGAGTAAAGACTTGCAATGTGCAGTGTCTCAGGGAGCTTTTTCTTTCTTTCACACTGAGACAGAGAGGATGCAGGAACTGAAATGTGGAAGCAAGCACATTACTGGACCAAACCATCACCATCCAGAACTGGGGGAAAGTCAGAATGGATAAAAAGGTGTTTTGTTTTGTTTTGTTTTTTTCCTTTGTGCCTATTTGCACAATTTCCTTTCAAGCAACTTGTTCAAATATATATCAAGATAAACAGCACACTCTGGGTTTGTCAGGGACAAACAGCAGCGAGACCGCAGCGTGTTCGACCTGTTAGAGATTCTGGTGGAATTTCAAGAGCCCCTCAGCAATGACCTGTTTGTGTTTCTCCATCAAAATCAAGGAGCATTTACTTACTGTGCCAATGGCTAGAGAGCAGAAGTAGGTTAGCGCTGACCACTATTGAAATCCCATTCTCCCTGCAGAGTGTGTGCTCAGAATTGAGTCAGGCTGTTTTAACAGAGGATGGGATTGAACCTCAGTACCAGGATAAAATAAACAACCAAAAAAAAATAAGGTAAATTGTGCAGTTCGTCAGTTTGTGTAACACAGCTGTCACCACACGCAAAATGCTGATCTATAAACTGCAGAACAGCAGCAAAACCACTTGTTCTGAGCAAAGTCAAGCAAAATTTGATTTATCACTGTGCATTGGGCTTGTATACATTGTAACACGGCCTTACATAACCGTGTTCTTGCATTTATGCAGAGACGTGTGTTTGTATGTGTCTGTACAGTCATTTCTGCTCCTCTTGCTCTTACCCAGCAACTTGTCAGCATTTTAGCCTGTTTCAACCAGATTTTACAGATGTGCAGAGATAATGTTCCTGGGAGTTTCAGGGAAACAGGCTGCTATGTGAAGAGATCCTGTCCTGTGAGCTTTCTGCCCCAGGGTGTGCAGCAGGAGCTCCTGGGTTGACTTCAAAGGGAACTCATGCAGGAAGCAGCTCTTACAAATGCCCCAAGTGCAAGAGGAGCTCACTGTCAATCATTAGAAACATATCTATAAGCGACCAATTTTCACTGGTTCTCATAAACTGTCTAATTTACCTGGGGAATGACACACACATTAGAAATGGATTGCATGACACGAAATCTTGAGATAGTTAGAGACAAAAGCAATTCTCTGTAAAGGAGGTGACTGCGGATGTGGAGAAGGTCTTTCCCTATTAGCAGTGCTCTGAGCGTTACTTAAACTGTATCCTGTGTATTTCTATACTGGGAGAACTGCCATTTTCAAAGGCCTTTGACTTGGGTAGTTCCGTAATTGTTCTTAACAAACATTTGAAAAGTGTTGTTGCTGCTAAAATTGTTTGCTCGTTACATTTAGTTGTTGTTCTTTTCACATTTCAGTACTCAAGCAGTTTTCAATAAAATAAAAATAAGATCATAATGGAGAGATGTATTTCTTGTTCTTTTCATTTAAAAGAAAACAGCTTTTAATTTAAAAATAGACACAGAATTTTTATGTGTTACAGCTTGAAATTACAGTGAAGAGTAGTCATCGTAGGAACAAGAGAAAATCTATGAAATGTTACCCTGATTAATGAAAGTTTCAGAAGTTAACAGAAGGGGCTAGAAATGAAACATTTTGGTGGCCCAAAGGAGAGATGCCTCTACAATCCCACCAGATAGTTGAAGACATGCGGTTGCACTGCACTGAACCGTGTATTAGTCACTGCTGTCTTTCTCAGTCTTCCCCAGAATCTGCAGTCAGCCTTTTAATTCTGTTTGATTTTGATGCCTGTGCAGTGGCCTGAAATGACCAGGTCTCCTTGGCTTTACCACTCTAGGGAAAAAGAAAGAGAAGTATAAATATACCTGAGCATCGAGAGATTTTTAGTTACACGTGGACCATGCTGATGGTGCGGATGTGGTGGTTTGGATGTGGGAAACAAAGATGGTTGTGAAGCTGGGAGAGTTATCTCCTGTAGCAACCATCTCCATCGGCGGCATTCAGACTTGCTAGGGATGGGGGTGTGATTCTCTCCTTAATCCAACTGTAGTGCTGCGTTTCTGAGTTTATGTTCTAATTACACGTACAAGATGACAACTGGTACGTCCCAAGCGGGCTGGAGCTCACCTTGCCTTTGTGCTTGCGCACAACAAAGGACCAGAGCTAATGCACTCAGGCTTTCAGAAGTGCAGTCCTACCCTTAGTAAATTCAAGCTAAGCCACGCTGTGAAGTGTTCCTGACATGACTGATGCAGAATCGGTGATTCATCGCTGGTTTTTCGGCGCTCCTTTCTCACCCACTGCCCATTTGCTGTTTACTCATGTGTTTAAGCCAGGCAGGAGATTATATGTCTAAACTCGTATCACACAGTTAGATGACTATTCTGTAAGTCTATATTTATTAATATCTGTTTTCTTACATTCATCTAGACTGTATATTACCGATGCACGTATCAGTTAACTCGGTGCTTTTGTTAACAGATGCTTTAATTTAGGCCAAATGAAAAGAGAGAAATGTGGAAATCATTTCAAGTCTGATTTTTCACATGAACTAGCTGCTAACTAATACTGTATGTAACTTTTTTGATCTAATTGCATTGCGTTCAGTCTATCTAGTGCTGTCACTCCAAATCACTATTTAAGAGCCATGCAAGTTGCAGCACGTTTCAGGCATTAATAGTGGCCAGGTAGTATTATACTATTTTTAATGAATGTCTGTTTTCTATTCTTTGCTATGCTTTCTTTGGAAAGAGGCCCATGTAACAAAGTATTAAGAAAACACACTGCTGCCCTGGAATGTGTATATTAGCTGCAGATTATTTCCTATTAGCAGATTAGCTGCGAGGCTATTGGCTCTGAAAGGTCTTTGAGAGTATTTTGTTTTGTAACTGATTCAAGCCATGGGAGAGAATTGCCACCCTGATTGGGAAGAAGAATTAGCTACTGTTGCCATGGCCACTGGAGCTCACACTCGCATTGTTAACTCCAGTGCCCTCCGATGAGATGCCACAGCGTGAGCTCCTTGGCTTTGTTAATGAAATGATAGAATATGGGGGTTTTAGGGCAGGCTGGGAAAAATCTCCTGTGAGAGATATGTGAAATGTTGGGGTTTTTTTTTTTCTTTTTTTCTCAAGTTTGGTGTTTAATTTTGGACGTGTTGCTGCTTTACGCTACTCCGGTGACGTTAACGCTGTGAAATCACTCCTTTTTAACAAAATGTTGCTCTTTGCCTTTTGGTAGGGAAGGAGCTAATCCCGTTCCCCTCCGCGGCGGAGCGCCGGCCTGCGGGAACCTGCTTCCGCGCAGGGAGGAGGGGTGGAAGAAGGCAGCCCCGCAGGGACCCCGGTCTGTCCGGCATTTCGGATCATGTTCACGTGTAGGGTTATAAAACACAACAAGGCCTGGAGAAACTGGTGAAACTACCAGTATTTGTTAGGGCTATTGTAAACGACACCAGCTCTACTGCTGGCTGTCTAGCTGCAGGCGAGGAGAAATACAGGAGAGGCTTACTTTACCATATCTTCATCAGAAATTAATTTCTTGCTTGGGCTTCAAGAGTTGGCACTTGAAACCCGTTTCTTAGAAATAATAATTTGAATATGGAGAGAAAAAAAAAAGAAAAAAGGAAAGTGTCAATAACTGAGAGTTAATAAGAGCATAAAAAATGTATGAAATTAATCTCATGTATTTGAGAAATAAATTAATATATTTGATTAATCATTGATAGACAGGGCTCACATATATTTCATATATCTAATTCTGTTTAACTTCCAAAGAAGTTTTGAACAGTGAAAAATGTAGTATTGAAACTTATATCAATGTGAACAGTTAACAGAAAATAATTATATTGATGCCTGCATTTGAAACATAGCTCCTGAAACGTATGTAAGTGATTTCAAGCAAAATGTTTATTTTTTTTTTTAAATCTATTCTTTCCCCTCTCTCATCTTCAATGTTAGCAGAACCAATCAAGTCACCCCACTGTCCAGAACTCTTTTTTTAAGCCACTTTGTGAGATTGCGTAACATGTGGAAGTGAGCCAAAGAAGTATATTTCCACTGGCATGATAAAATGTTGGCATTGGGCATTTTTCAACTCAGCAGCAGGGTGTGGATGATAGGCCAACTCCATGTATACAATGTGTGTCATGCTGAATGGTGGCATGGAGCAGCCTACATCATGGGTGGTAATGAGGCTGTCTCACTGCGGCTCACTGATTTTTATAACGGATATTTTTAAATGATTGCAGACTTACCCTGGGAAGATCATGGTAGAGATTATTATAGAGACTCTGAGAAGCAGGCACATTGTTCTTCACGGTTTCTCAGCAGGCTCTAGTTTTACAGTCAAGATATTTGTAGGGAAGAGCACTGTATCTCCTGGTGCTGTAGAGTCTTTTGGAGCCTCTTAAGCAGAGGACAAGGCCATCCTTGCTGCAGAGCCTCCTCCGGTTCAGCATTTTTCCTCTTCACTTTTGTCCTTGCTTAGAAGTGTTTTTCCTCCCCTCTTTCTAGATGTACTGCTTGCAGGTTCTGCGGAGGCAAAGGAGGAACATTATTAAGGTGGATGAATATGCACGAAAGCTCAAAGGGCATCGGGGGAAAGTGGTTTTGCTCAGTTTAGATCAGCATCTCGTATAAATGAATGGAGGAAGTGGTAAATAAACATCAGGAGGGACTTGGTTTAGGTTAGATTGGCACCTGGGCAAGGTGACAGGCAGTGAATTGAAGGTTGCCAATAGAGCAGCTTCAGAATTGCAGTACAGTCTTGGCCTCTGTACTTTCTTACTCAGCTTTACTCACTAGACTTCCATCCACTTGGTATTTGTTACTCCTAAGTAATCATCTGTCCCATCAAAATAAATGGTTAATAAATCTGGGTGTGATAATAAGCTACTCTAAAATATGTACTGGTTGTGTAGCAGGGCAAAAGCTCAACACTTTACACGACTGATCCTTTGACTGTGAAAAAAAAAGACAACCCTACCACATAATACAAAGTAGGAAAAAAAGGAGTCTGAGGTACAAAAAAAAAAGTTTATGTGTATATATATTTATTTACTTCTTAATTTATCTGCAAAGTTTATAAGAGGATTTTCTGGTTTGCTTGGATCCCATCTTTATGCCTCCAAACCTCTTGAAAACCTACAACTTTTTTGGGGAATGCATTTTGACACGAGTCACTTCTAGAACACTTTCTATTATAACTGAAATCTTGATCAATGCAGAACAAGTTGTTTATCCTGAAAACACGGATAATGCTGGTCGGAATGGCGTGGAAGTGACAGCTGTCATTTAAGGCCAAGGAAAAGTATCGGATCTTTACTTTGATCTCAAGATACTGGCTAACAGTGCTTTTCAGATAATATATGGTGACTTTCAGTGAGTAGACAACCAATCTAGAAAACAAAATAATAGAAATGTCAATGTCCTATTTAATCAGTCTAATTTCAATGAATCTAGTTCCAATTAATGCAATTTTACATATTTTTTTTAAAAAGGCACTTAAAAAAAAAAGCAGCCTCATTTGGCATTCCACTGGGAAAAATGGTGTATAATCCAATAGTCATCCTTTGAAATACCAAAGTTTAATTTTGCTTATTGCCTGAGGGAGATGAGAGTCTTGTCTGAGGAAAATTAATGAATTCAGACAATATAAGCCCTTTGCAATGAATGCTTCATAATCTCTGCTTTTATTTATGCATTTATTTTAAAAGAAATGCTTTACACAATGCAATCTAAAGTGTAGGTTTTCTTCCTGTGGCTAGTCTGACTGAAATAATAACATATCTTCCTATCTGTCCTGTCATCTTAATGGTGTATTTAACACAACGACTGCTTGTGATTGTGGAAATGACGGTCCATAGTGCAGGAGAGCTAGCTCTCCTGTTTGTCTCTCTCCTTCTGGAACCAAAGTGCCAGAAGTGGAACAGGATGTTCCAGGAGTGATGCTTTTGTCCTCATTTCTCGGACTTCCAAGGTACAGCTGGGACATGAAATGGGAGTAGTGATATCTTTGTGGTGCCTTTTGTCACACGAACGATTGAGGAGAATAGCATGATGCTCAGCACTGCGCTTCTTGACCAGTGACCCTCTTAAGGAAACTCTCGGGCCTTTCTGTGCACAGCTGTGGTAGGTTAATGTGTTTCATCATGGGATTCTTGTATTGTAAGGGATAGTTGTGTATTTGAGTTCAATGTTTTACTCCTGTTGATTTGATTCTGCAATATGAGTGAAATAGCTGAGATTTTTATTCAATAAAGTAACGTTGTATGTGGTCCTTCGCTCTTGCTAAAGCTTCAACTCTTGCTGAAACGAAGGAAACGGCAGCAAGCCCTATTTTCTAGGGTATTTTCTTGTTTTTCAGAACATAAACAAATCCTTCCTTTGTCCTCTCTAACCATCCTATCCCTCCAAGAGGCAATATTAAGTAATATAACTTCTCCCTTCATTTGAAAACAAGTCTTGTGTAATTTACCATCCAGAACCCTTCATGGTTTGTTTTTCAGCTTCTGTGCAGATGCAAGCACACATGCTCCTTTAAATAAAATTATCCACACTAAAAAGAAAAGGGATGGAGAAGAACTTCCAGCCTTCTGTAATGAAAGGGGGCTCGCTTTTCTGTAACGTTTTCCACGCAACACTTTTGTTTGCACACAGATATTGATTTACCGTCTTCAGAAGATGCTTGTTTACAATAAATACTGTGGTGACCTGGTTTTGCTCTATTAACTTTGTACATTTGAGAACTCTGGCTTTACTTTGTAAGGGTTTTCAGAGATCTTTTGTGATAGAACAGACATACTGCAGTCCTGGATTAACATTTCAGAGATGTGAATGTGATTACCAGTTTAAATATTTTTTTTTTACTTTAGGGATAGAAATGAGCCATTCTGTAACATGGATAAATACGTGTTCTTGTATAGCATGGAATTGGATAAATGCTTATGAAGGGACACTGAAGAAATACGTAGAGGCATTATATTGCATAGCACATACAGCAAGTGCTTTGTAGCTATTATTTACAACAAATAACGTAAATAGACATATACAGGAAAGTTTTAGCTGCTGTTTATCCTCTGTAAATGATACAAGAAGGAAAATACAATTGGAGGCTTGCTTCCAATTCACCTTTAGGACAGACTGGTGCGTTCTTTCTAGAGCTTTCCAACATAGAGGGGAATATTCACACTTATTAAGGACATAAGGTCCTGTAAGTGTCATTCGTACTTGCACATGGAGGGAAAACATCCCAGGCTGTGCTTCAGCACAGTGAATCATTAGTAGGAGAGCCAAGCTGTTATAAAAGCTAATGCAGAAGCTTTCTTGTGGTCATTCATGTATCAGGTAGGTGAAGAGCATTTCAAATGCTCAAATGACGTTGTAGATGTATTCTGCATGTTTAGTCTATCTTAGCATTATGTAGCCTCACTTTGACTGGTATGTACATTTGCTGAAGTTGAATAAGGGGTTAATAACATTTGTGCTGCAGTTGGAAATACTCAAAAGTGCAACAACATTTATATTTTATATTCGTCTAATAGAAAAATGTGCACAGATGTGAGAAGGTGAGTACACTAAATAATTGAGGAGGACATTAGAAGAAGAAATCAAAGCCACTTATGTGCTTATGATCTTTTAATTAAAGATGCTTGAGTGCAGATCGGTGGAATTAATTCTGGTTTCCTTAATGGGCAGTGGAAGTGATTTTGTTCTCTTTGTAGTATACCCTTGTTATTTGACTGCAAATGCAGAAGGTAGTAAATGTAGGTGGTGGATAAGGCTGGTGGTTTATTCTGGACTGAATATTAAATAGGAAAAAGTTTCAAACAGGACTGCTTAAATGTAGGTACGGTTAGACATACAAATGGCATCATATTAAAAAAAAGACGCCAAACGTGCTTAGTAGCAGTCTCAAATGAATAGGAATAGTTGCAAACTTATGGAACTGGAACATGACTTCAGGTATCTGAATTTGACCACCTTAACTGTGATGCAGTCCCACCTGCCTAAATATCTAGTCATAAAAAAATTGGCTGCTGTTCACTGAGTTGAGAAAAACAGCTTTGTCTCTGCACTGGCTTCTACTCCTGTACCCATTGGAAAGGCTAGGAATGTTACAACTGGCTGTACTGGGGTCCCAGGAGATGCTCCATCTCAAGATAATTATCTTTTCAAATAGATCGAGTTTTAGTCACAACTGTCCTGCTTTTTTGGTTTCCTTTCTTCGTCAAGTGAAATGAAAAAGTTGTCATGAATTGTTCACTGTGAGCAGCTCCTCTGAAGCCGGCCGTGCTCGTCTCTGGCAGCTCGTGAAAGTCCTGTGCGTTGGTAGAGGCTGCCCGTCAGTGAAACAGTTACTGAACAGTTTTGTTACGTAGGCAATGTCTTTTCGGGACCAGACGGAGGCAGGCGACGAAATAATGCCATGTCCGAGAGGAGTCGGGTGAGTTGTTTTGCACAGCCATGGAAATGGACATAACTAAAATACTAAAGGCCATGCACACAGGCAGTGGAAGAGCTAGAAACAAATCTCAGACTGATTCACGGGCTTGAATAGCTTATGAGACGATTTCAGTTTTAATTAGCATGAGCACTACTGTAATGAAACATCCAGGAAGTATTACAAAAAGTAAGACAAAGTAAAAGCTACCTGTACTGTAAGAACTTACCGTCCTGTTTGGCAGGATGCCGATTGCGCTGTCTCAGATGGCTGGCACTACAGTGGGACAAATAAATGGGGGCTCTTTATATCATCTTCCGGTGCTCGTTCAAGCTGTACTAAAGAAATCATAGTGCTATGGGGAACTTCTCACCTCTTGTAGCTGTGTTGTCTTTTTATGATCTTTACAATGATCTACATGTCTTAATATCCCCTTGAAATCACCGGAGATGTTCTGTAAATTGCAAAACTAAATTCTTAAACAGGCTTCAGTGTCCTACATGCACTCTAGAGATTCCTACCAGTTCTTCACTCTGCCTGCGGACAAGAAGTAATTCATTACTTAGAAAGTGTGCTAGTGTACCTTGAATATGAAAGGCAGAAACAATTCCTGTGGCACTGTGCCTAACAGCTCTCTTGTTGTGGCACAGATTGTCAGTCTTCCTCTTCCCCCTCTTCCCCTTCCACGGTAGAAACTAGAGAGGAAGAGAGGAGTCATCAGCTTTAGAGATGATGATTGAAAGTCATCTGCAGTACCGAGGGCATGGGTTTACTTCTTTCAGGTTGTCACCTTAGAAGCCACAGTCCACTTTTACAAAAATTTCAATGCTTACCTAAAAACTGTGGAGTATAAATAAGTGCACTAAAGCTCTTACTTAACAAGACTACAATGATAGAAGTTATTTTCCAGGACTTCTCACTGTTTGCTGTTAGAGAGGTAGCAAATTCTCTTGAAAACCGTGCTTCCTTTTTTTAACAGTCACATCTTTTTCTTAAATTCCTGCACTCATCTTTGAATTCTGCACAGTGGATAATGAATGTTACAGTAAATGGAAATTATTTCAGGTTCAATATCTAACAGTTATGCTCCATGCCAGCAGTACTATGTAGCCCAACAGTATAATTAATGGATTTAAAAACAGGAGGAGTGCTTGGATTTTCAAATTAAAATCTAAAGGTAGTTCTTAAAAACTGGGAAACAGTTGCATTGGTTTGTAGTCATGAAAAATAATACTCTTATTGCCCTGAGGATTTTCAGATTAAGTTAATTTTACTTTATTAAAAAAGAAAAGCAGCGCTTTCATATATTGCTTTGGAATTCTGAAAGCACTGAGTGATAAAAGAACCTTTTTTTCCTTTTAAAATTAGGAAATTTATTACAAACAGAAAAAGAAAGTGGGTGAGAGAGATGATGCATCGGTTTCTGATAATTGGTATATACTTTTAAGATAAATCCAAAACCTTTCATAATATATTTATGAAAAAATTACTGGTTATATTTTGTTTCTTCTTTATTTGACTTGCACTAAGAATTTATCCTTTTGTGTTCACTTAGAAATGCAGTCGTTTCTTTGTTATATGTTTATTTGTGAACTACAGAGTAAAAAATTCTTCCGTTTAAGTAAAGTAAAACACTAAACTAGGTCTCCTTGCTACAGCACAACTCTTTTTCATGTAAATGGGAATTTAAGAATTTTAGGGTGGGTTACAGATGGTGTTTCTTATTGAGAAAGAGGTGCGTATGTTTTTCTCAAAGTCAGAAAACAAAACAAACCAGCATGATATGTTGTAAGCTACCTTTCACACAACTTTCATGCCTTTTTTTTTTAATTCTAGCCAGTTCTTTGTCAAATTTCTGGTTATCGTGGTAGAAGGTGAGAAGACTTGATGATGGTTAACATCAAGATCACCACAGCTTGCAGCTCCTCAGACTAGGAGGGCTTGAGCCTTTAGGAATTACGTTGGAAAGAAATAAATCATGAAAAGTTACCTTGTGAGGAATAATTCACTGTATGGAACTCATTTTTACGGGGTTTACTGTGTTTCTGAGAGCAGCAAGACCTCTTTCATCTGACAGAATTTAACTTCTGTACTACAAAGGCTTGTAGAGCATGTCTGATCTTAGCTCTGCACCTAGCAAGCCTGTCATGTTCTCCATGAAATATAAGCAAGGCAAAAGCTAAACATCTGTGGCTTGAAATAAACTGGTTTCTGTCTCGTTACATTTCTCCAACTGACTTCTGATATCCAGAAAGTGGCTCACTGTAAAAAAGAATACAAATTTGAGAAGGATTTGAAAGGAATACAAACCATGTAAGTGCTGCTGATATCCTACTTGGCAGCGGGGTTTGTGTTAACATTTTGAAGTGAGTCTAGAACATTCTGCATTTGGGGGAGGTCATAGGTCCAGTCATTGTCAAAGTCATTAGAAACATAAGTTGAAGTGAGTAAATCCGTTTCGGAATTCTGCAGAGCGAGCGCCACAAAGCACCAAGTGTGAATCATGCCATAAAATTATGAGAAAGCAGGGTCATTTTCTGGCCCACTACTGAAGGACTCAGCAACTTACTCTGTGTGTACCTCCAAACTGAGACTCATCTCCCACTGTACAAAATGATGCAGCTCTGCTGAAGTCAGTGAAGCTCCTCTGATGTTCTCTGACCCGGAGGCTGACCTGACGACTTGCCTCTTCCATGCACACATGGCAGTCATTCCGTTTAAAGAGCTTTTTGAAAGTTAGTGTAGTCTTCCTCTTTTGGATTTCCCTCGAAGTCCTAGACAACAACCCAGTCCACCTGTTTTCCAGGGCTGCCTATCCCTGCGAACTCTACATTCACTTAAACCTTCCCAGACTGCTAGCATGGGGTAAACTGGAAATTCAGCTACCATGGTGGCTGCAGTTCTATTGCTTGAGCTAGGTCAGAGTTTTGAAGGAATGGGCTCAATCAACTTGTTTTGTAGTGTTCACTACTCTTAAAAAGACTTAAACTACGGAGACTTTTGAATGAACAAAACTACGGGTGATCAACAGATGCAATTAGCTGTTGTCCTCAGCTGCCAGAGACATGTATGCCAATCACTTCCTTTTCAGCTACCAACTGGGGTAGCTGCTGTATGAATAAGTATAACTAGGATGCGGGATGAGACAGGATCAGCACAAGGAGGCCATCAATAATTTCTGTACTTACATCCTTTCTCTGCCATTCCCCAAATAAGATCTCCGTTCAAAAGGATGTTCACAGGTTAGTTTGCAATCATCAGGGCTGGCCGGTGGGTGTCAGGGTGTCATCTCAAGTACGTGCTGCCTGGTACAATTCCCACAGTGTTCACTAGAAATTATCTTACAGTCACAAATCAGAATTTGTTCCAAATCCAACTTTTTTTTTTTTTTCTTTTTTCTTTTTACCATGCCAGCCACCCACTTAAAACATTAAACAGAACAATTCTAAACATGGGCTTAAAAATAATCACACTGGGAAAGGTGTAATGTGCCATTTGCTGCACTGTTTCTTGTCTTCTCCAAAGAGTTAGCTCTTGCATTCTAAGGTTGAAAAAAGACAAAAAGAAGATATATGCATGTGACACAGCTAAAGAACTGTGGGTCACGGATGACTCCAAAATATTGCTTTAAATAGCTGACAGAAAGCTTTGGAAAGAACTTATTTAGAAATAAATTCTGCTAATACATCCTTGGCTTCCATTTTTATTACTAGGACTATTTAAGCTATAATCTTCAGTTTGTGGCGTAAGAGTCCGCTCTGTGTCAATCACTTATGGCGTAAAATATGGATTATGTCTTTAACTGGGAGTTACAGAACAAAGGAAACTTTCAGGGGCTTTTTTATTTTTTTTGGGGGGGGGGTCTACAGAGGGTGTCCTAGGAATTGCTGTCAGAAAACACAGTAATAGTATTCATTCGCCTGCACACAATTGAACTAATCTCTAGATCTGGTGTTCGAGAGGAATTTTTCCTCAGAGGAGATTGGCAAGGACGCTTGGTGTGGAAAAACTTCATCTTCTTCTGGAGCGCTGGCCAATGAAGGCAACATCTTGAGGCTCTACCTGGGGCAACGCAAGTAAAGTGTGGCAACTCTGCTCCTTTCCAAAGCCTCCCTGGGCCAGGGAAGGTCCTTCAGGGCAACTCTTTATTCCAACATCAGCGGTTTTCTTTGTAAGTCATTTACATTTTCCCATGTAAAACTCCCTCCTGGCTCTAAATGTGGACTGAGGAGAGACACGCACAGGAAGAGGGAGGTGTTTGGTGCCTTCACACTGACCTCGTTTGTTGTGGAGGGACATTTCTGCCATCTGCAACTGAGCACGTCTGAGTGTTTAATAACGCAGGAGCTTTGTATAAGATGAAGTGCATTATATAAGATAGCCGTCTGCCTGAAATATTTCCTTGCCACTGTCTTTTATATTTATTATTTCAATGTGTTCTTTTTTTTGGTGGAGAGGGTTTTGATTTGACAGTTTCTTGCACAAGGCAGGGGTAGGAGAGGCTTAAATTTACTAGTGTACCCTAATGTACTTCCTCTGGGCCATTCCATAGAAGAGCTGGTACTGCAACTGCTGCCAGTTTTGCTGTAAAATACATGGAAAAGAGGACACAAATATGCCAGGACATGCTTACAGTCTCATGGACCTTTAAAGGCCAGTCTTGTGAAATACCCACCCATGTCCTCCTCCTGATTGACTCATTTTCAGGGAAGAAAGTTCCTTGGGTCTTCTTAAAACAGTCACAGCTTTCCTACTGATGAGGTTGCAGAACCTGACCTTAGCTTGAGATGGGAAGTGGCAGACCTCTTCCTTTCAGTTTCTCCTTGACAGACCCCAAGTTACCTATTGGCGCATCTGATTTCTCTTTGGAAGGTGTAGCTGTGCCTTCTCTAAGTGCTCCACTTGTATCTTAGTAACTAGAATGGCACCCAAAATAATGTGCATAAAAATCTGCAAAACATTTCTCATACCAGTTTCTCTTTCACCCTGTTGTTACCTCCCTTGGCGGTAAGGGCATTTGAAATAGTTATTCATTTATTTTTGTGCAATGCAAAATAAAGAACAATGCCCAAAGGATTGAGTTGACCAAGGAAAGACCTTAAATCATGATGTTGAAATCAGGGGGAGTGCTTGAAGTAGCAAACTCTTCTCTTTACCAAATATGTTTACAGGATCAGGCCCCAATTTCATGTAAACCCCTGACTGTAGTATCTTGAGTAAAGGTTGAAGTTGCTGCCTATTATTTTACCAGATCCCCAGTATATTTCACCGATGATGTTTAGAAAAGAGTAGCGACAACCTATGCACTGGACATAACTGTCTGAAGAAAATTACTGAGGAATCCGGAAAAGAAAATAATGATAGTAGCAATAATGAAAGCTGATCTTATTTTGCCATCAGATGGTTTGGAAATGTTGATGTGTAAGGTGAAACGTTTAATGAAGACATCCAGCTATTATTTTGAACTTAACCTATATGAGCTCTTTTTTTATCTAAGCCATGTTTCACATGTAAATGGAGCTAGTAACTTTCTTTTCATATCAATTGTTTTCTTCTGATATGAGAAGAGATGAGCTATTATATTGATTCATCCATCTTCAGTTGTTAGGATTATTGGTTTCAGATTTACTCCTTTGGCTGTCATGTGATCAGAATCTGGCTTTTGGTTATCTGTAACCTTAACTGAAAGTTTAGAACAATAAACGAAGCAGAATAAATTTTCAGCTTTCCTAAATCCCACAATAGTTTTTGTAAGTAATAGCTTTTATTAGTGTATGAAGGATTTACTGCTTTGTTCGGTGGGTTTTGCGTTTCAGATAAGTGGAAAGTAGCTCTTAATGTTTAGCAAAACATAACAGGTATGCACATGTATGGCCCTGCAGACGATCTGTCTGTACCGAGATTACAGTTTGTCAATCACTCAGTACACAAGAGATCTTTGGTAATTTGATTATTCCTCCAACCTTTTAACATGCAGCTGATTTCAGATTTGTTTCCTGCTAATACCATCTCTTTTTCATGTTATTTGTCTGTGTATGTAACTTCTGAAAAGTGCAGTATGTGTTACCATTTAGACTCGATAGAAGAATTCTTTAGTAGAATAATTTCTGTTAGCAAATTAAAAAAAAAATCAAAACCAAAACAGGAGTCAAGTTTCAAAACTTAGAAGAGTGAAAACCCTGTGTGAGGACAGGTATTAGAGAAAACAATTTATTTCCTTAAGTAAGTAGCAGAACAAATACAAATTATATAAATTCTCCTGACACGTGATGAAAAAAGTTCCTCTTACTTGTCATTTTAATACCAAATTTCATCTCCATGTCTCACCAGGAGTAAACTAATTGCAAAATAGATATATTTAGAGTATCTTCTTTTGTTATATCATGTGTATTGCTGTAATAACGTTTGTACAGATGTAATGAACCTGAATGGTTTTCCAGATGACTGAGCATTACTCACGTGGTTTAAGGAGAACCCTGATCCGAAGGTAACATTTTGAGCCTTGCACTAAGAAGGCGGCAAGGTGCTACCTGAGTTAATTTTTAACAGAGGCGTAGAAATCAGAGAAGAAAACTATTTAAGCTTGTGTCTTAGATGTTTTTAACAAGTATGTTTCAGACTTAGAAAATTTGCACAGGCAAAAGCTTAGGCTTGCTGGGGGTATCTGATTTACCACATACTTGCATTAAAATTTAGTATTTATAAAATGCCGGTAACATACACAGTTAAACGGATTAAGAACTGCTTAAATGACAAACTTCTAAAAGTTGTCATTAGTGGGAAATCACAGCTGATTAAGAATGTTTAGAGGACAAATTTAATTACAAGTCCAATACTAGTAACCATTTTCACTGGGTATCCAAAATAATTGCAGAATGACTACTGCGTGAGTGAAGTCAGTCCTGGACTTCAGAATGTATTAAAAGCATATTAAATACGAATTGAACAGAGAAGATCTATAATACAGTCTGACATTTGGGAGGTATTTTACAGTTCAGCCCTTCTAGCTTGTAGGAAAAAAGAAAACTTCAGAGATTATTTGATTTCCATATATAGGATGTTCCTGAGGAGAAAATGCGAAATTCTAATAAGCATCTTTTTCCAACTAAGAAAAGCATAGAGAAAACTAGTGTCTAGAAGCTGACGTCTTATAAATTCAGATCAGAGAACAACAGCTGGGAGAAACTGCCCGTGGGGTCTCTTGGCTTATCCACATCAGGATGGAGTGTCTTTTTACAGAGCTGTTTTAGCCCAACACAAAAAGCTTTAGCCAAATACAAATTATTGGGTTCAATCCAGCAGCAATGAGTTGAAATTTAATGGCCTGTGATATACAAAATGTCCTTTCCAGTGATAAGTTCAATGAATCTTTGACATTTCTGAAAACGAACAATGAAATCTTAATCTCACTAAAACCAGCATCGGTATTTCACTCAGTTCATCTTTTCCCTCCAAACTGCAGGACAGGTGGAGCTGATTTTTGTTTTTTCCTGTGATTTATCATCTCAGGAGGTGGAAGCCCCCCGATTCCTCGCATATCCTACTGTTTTATAATACTAGCCTGAATCTTCTTGGCTACGATGCTGATGAATCTTAATTTATTGCGGATTAATGGGTTGATGCTCTCATTAGTGCTTTAGTTAGTTGTTAAAAATAATCCAGGGCTGGCATAAAAGGCATCCACTTTATTTCAATAAAGTTAACTTTGCGATCAAAGTGACCATCTTCCTGTTTCATATTCTGAAACTCTATTCTTCCTTGAGTATGTCTGCGGCATAATTGTGAGGCCAAATTTATATATTTGCCAATTCAAATTTTTTGATTACAGTTTTGATATTCTCTGTATAATGTCATGTTACCTTCTATAATAAAGATGAGTGCGTAGGAAGAAAGCAGCACACAAAGTAGACAGCTGGCAAAGGTATTTGATCCCTTCTCTCTTGACCGAAACCTTACGGCTGTGGTCTCCTCTGATCTCAGGGATGGGAATCTCTCCTGCCCGCTCTGCACTTGCTCAGAGCACAACCTGCCGATTGCTGCCGACGGGTTTTCCCTCCGGGAAGCGAGGCCGGGTGCGCAGGGGGATCCGCTCCGCTAGCCAGAGCAGGTCTGAATAGGGACAAGCCCAATGCACTGATTTTTTTTTTTCACTTTTAAGTTAAAAATCTTTACGTGTGTATTAATAACATATACAGGAAAAGCTCTGTTCTCTCTTTACAAATTTGTATGTGTATTGGTTTGCTGCTATGCAAGTTTTGGGATTTTTTTTGTCTTTCATTATTTCATCTTTCTGCTGCTTTTGTTTTTCCTTTGAGCTACAGTCATCATGCACTTTGCCCCAGACAGGTCTGTGAAATAAAAGACTAAATGAATCCTTATTTCTAGTTTCAGCTTGCAGCCAGTTCATTCAGATAGATTATATTTCTGAACTTTGGGTGTGAGATACACAGTCTCAAATAACACGTCATAAGAGATGTTACAGCAAATGCTGGTTTATTATCACTCTGTCCTTTGAACTTCAACATCATTAAAAAAGGAAAAAACTCACATTAATTTAAATACAAACAATATGGTAGATGATTGTTCGCTATCAAATACTGCTGGTTCAAAGGAAGGAGGTTTTCTTTGATTTCTCCTCCATTAGATTTCTGTATCAGAACACTGAATTTTGAATTCATATATTTTTTCATGGTTTTATTTTGCTTCGTGGCTCGCAGTATGAATGCAGGGATATATACAAAGCAGATTTTCTGCCCTATCACACTGTGCAATCCGCACTGTCCTGAAAATTGAACTAAATCCTCTGGGCGTGAAGTAAGAACAAACAGCTCATTCCCTTCTGCTCCTCTAAACCACATGAACTTAAATATTAATGAAACTTTCATGAATCGCACATAAAACATACTGCCCCTTTGTGCTGGAAAAGGCCGGGCTTTTATGGTTGCTGCCGTACAGCCAGGATAATAAGCAGCAGAGTCATAAAGCAGTAATTAATACACTTCTGAACTGAGCTATTTTATTGTGTAGATGTTAATTAAGAATGATAGATACCAGTAACTGAGTGGCACGTAATACATTTGGTCAGCATAAGTGAAAGGTCAGTTATCATTTTGACTACTTTAAGTGAAAATGTTTTCCCTTATGTCAGTAATTTCACAAACCACAAATGTCAAAGTGAAATGCCTTACGCCTTCTCTTTCTACAATGTAGATTTTTAGTGACGCGACAGAAGAGGAGTAATAGAAAGCATTTGATTTGCTGTGGGGTTTCTGACCAAACAATCACAAAGGGAAAAGAAAAGAAAAGTAGAAAAAATTATTAGGTAAATATTAAATCTTGGAGTTTCGAGTGTGTTCAGTTTGGGGTGGTTCTCCGAGACGCTGTAAAAGGGGCTGGCTTTCCGAAAGGGGCAACCCCTCCTGCTGGAAAATGATGCAATGAGACCGGACACTTCAAAGTTTTCTTTTGGAAAATCTCATCTGTTTGATCAAAACATTCCTTGATGGTTTTAGAATATGTCTAAGTCACTAATTTTCAGGAAAGCGGGAAAGGCTAGCCTTAACTCCAAAACTAGGGATGAATTCAGACATTGCAGCTTTATCCAGTGAGGAGACAAGTCAGAAAGGGAGCTCATGCTCTGGCAGTAGGAATGTGAGACATCTCACAGATGCTCGTACTAGTGCTACATGTTTAACTTCACTTGTCATCTCTGTGTTCTTCATAGCTTAGACACCTTCTATTTTTCTTAGACACTTTCTATTTTTCTATACGTGCCTAGGCAAAAGTGTGACATAACTTTTTTGGAAAAAAGTCAAGATGACTTGTAAAATTTTGCATTATTAAAAAATCATTTGATATTTTGATCTCATATATTATGTAATTCCTCCTTAGGGATGAGCTCCTGCAGTTAAAAAAGAAAAAGAAAGGGGATAAAAGGAGGTAACCAAAGAAGACATTCAGTTCAGTTCTGTGATGGTTTTTGGTCAGTACCCAAACCATCGGAGTTCTAACTGGGGACTGCAGTTAATATTGTAGTCCGCATAGCAATTGATTATTTTAAAAATACAAGCCTGAATTGACCATGAGGTATTGTTACACCTCCCCACATCCTATTGCAGCGTGAGAAAAGAGTGATGCTATATTGAAAAAAAAGATTTAACGTATTTGATAATATAACAGCAGAGAAACAAGATTGGTAATATCAGGTCATGGTTTTACATACAAGTTAGTACTACTGAGTGCTTTAAAAAATAGTATCTCCTTGCTCAGGAAATTGCTACTTGATAGTGCTTCTAATAAAGTCTGAGTGGATGTTTGAATAAATGATTTTAACATGCTTTAAGGTGAGTGCCTAAGTCTGATTTCTTAGGTAAATGGGTGTGATCAGTAAAGCTGATCAGTGCAGCGTAAGAGAATGCAGCAAATGAGAAAATAAGGACAATAACAAGTCAGAGGTCTTCTCTAAAAGTCAGTGAGGGACTCAAAAACTCAGCACAGATTAGAGAGTTGGTTCCTCAGTAAAAAGGAAGAATAACTGACTTGGCTGCAGGTTTGCTCTGGCGTAACTGGCATTTGAATATACCAGTTTCTGAGGAAGGCTCTTGACCTTGCTAAAAATGAGAAATAAAAATGAACGAATAATGCTTTTTCAGGCTTTCAGCTCTTGAAAGGTGCCAGCGGTGCGGCAGACGAGCAGAGGCGCGGGGCAGCTGGTGGCCCTGCACAGGGGCGGGCAAGACTGTGCTCCCGCAGCTGGACGGGACGGGACGGATGAGAAACAGCCATCCCATTCCGACTTGTGTACGCGACAGGGAAGATTGTAAATAGCAGCTTATGTTCTAGTGTAATGCTAACTTACTCGGGCAGCTCTGGGCACACTCTTCAGAAGCCGCTAATGACGTCGCAGTTGTGTAACTTGAACAGTCTCTGTTCTTTCTCGGTCTGCCAAGAAAACTGCAACCCAAAAAGCCTGTTATGCAACTGCAAGTGAGAAACTTGGGCCACTGCAGACAGCCGCATCTTGACAATTGGATTTTTGTCCAGTCTGGCTTTTCAGCTCATTTTTTATGTTAACAGGGCTATGGTTTTCCCATATAGGCTCCTTCAGTATAACAAAACCATATATTTTACCAGGAAGCTGGGCACAGTATTACAGTATAACTGCATCTGTAGTTCCACTTCTATTTATCCGTACCTTTCCAAGTAATTAAGCTGCTGACAATTTTCTAAAAGGTCTAAGATCCACCTGAAAATTATAATCAAGCTAGGTGTTCTTTGGAGAAGAGGAGACAAACATTTCTGTACAGCTTGTTTGTCTGGATCTGTAACAGGAGTAACATGTCTGGAAAAGACCTCCTGCATCACTAGCTTCAGCCCCATGCAATCATAGGATGTCACATTGTCCTTTTTATAATTAGATCACATTCTGTTTTAAAATACATAGAACTTGGTGGGTTTTTTTCCCCTCTGCTATTCTTGTACAAGGAGTGTTCCAGAAATCTGCTTGCTATAAACCAGCTTCGCGTTTCTGTCCTCAATTTATGCCTGACCGTAACTGATGGAAGACTAGACAAATTACATCATTAGTTGTTTATTCTCGTTTGTGGTAGAGCCTGCCATTTATGTGAGTGTCATCTTAGTAAACTTAAATTATTGAAGTTCTTGACTTTAAAAGGCTAAGAAGGATATGTGGGATCTGGGAATTTGAGTGCAAGGAAGTCTGTCCTTATCCAAGAGTTACTTTGAGTGGGTGTTTTCTGGGTGCTGGTTGTGCCCGGTTTCAGTGCTTGAATAACCCTTCTCTGTTCTTGAGGTGAAGGTGAGGTCCTTGTCAACAGAGGAGAGCACTCACTGAACTGCTAAGTGTGCATGGTAATTTACCTGCAGGCAAGATAAAAAGCATTATGTCTTCAGTTATTGATCTTACATTTGATTTGGGGTGCAAGAAATCATTCGAACTATTGAAGCGAGTTGTAGATTTTCCCTGGGAATTACTATGAGTAATTAAAAGATGAGATTTTCTGGCTCAAAAGGAGACAGCAGGAGACTCTGCTCCAAAGGAGGTTATTGATTGCGGGGGGGGGGGTTATTAGTGACATGCAGGAAGTGTAGGCTAGGAACCAATTTTTTAAAAGGTTTCTTTAATGTCTATGGCACAAAGAGAAGAGCACAACTATGCATTTGGGAAATGGAGATGAGAATTTCTGCTTAACATGGCTGGTTACAGTGGTTGTTAGAGAGAAGTAGCTCCTGGAGCAAAACCAAAGAAGTAGCACTCTTGAACCAGACACCGAGCTCCAGAGTCAGGCTCCTTCTTGCTTCTTCTGTCCCTTGATTTTTGAATTCCTTACTGGAAAATGGCCTTTTCTTCACCAAAGCTTGACTCTGGGTGAAAATCTTCTATTTTTTGTGCAGGTGGTGTAACAGCTAAGCTAGAGGAAAGTGCTGCCATGCTTGTCTCCAAGTGGCTGTGTCCCCAGCTGCTCTGAAATTTTTCTGCACTCAGTGCTATGATTATTTTCTTAAGAGACATTTCAGTGTGTTTTGCATGTTTTCCAGATTCCTGCTGAGCTTATGTAGGACACGGACAGAGAGCTCTTGAGGCACAGGGAGCTCTGCTACTGACAAAGTGGAGAACTTCATGTGGCTGAGGAGCTTTCAGGTGAAAGCCAGAGCTGTTTTCAGGGTTAATGGCTGCTAAGCAGGGCTAATGTAGCTCACAACTTTGGATACAGGCACCTCAGGACAAACTAAATCCTGGTTTAGATGCCTAAAACCTTCTTTGGATCTGGACCAAATGCTTTATGTTTGGAGAAATGTTGCAGAGAATCTAAGTGCTTCTGATTTCGACATGCAGATACTTAAACTTGATTAGAATGAAAAAACAAGAATCTTATGCATAAAGAAGTGTTAAAAGACATTCAGATTGAGATCTAAGCCTACAAAATCAAGGAAATCCTGAGGTAGGATTGTTACATTAATCTTTCTGTCCTCCTCCACCAAACTCAAACTCCCTTTGTCCTAACATTGTTTATTCTAGCAAATATGGTTGTCTATGTGTCTGCCACTGGGGTAACATTTATTATCTTCATGTGGAACAGTTTATTATCATGTAACAGATATAAACTGTTAAAAAGATGTTGTCTCTGTGATCTTTCTTGGCCCGCCAGAGCCTGATTTGTTAACCTTCTGAGCCTGCTGTGAACCTTGCCTAGTTTTCAGTAACACTTACGAAGACCGTAGGCCTGGAGGCTGTGGGTGGCTGTAGCTATACTACTTGTTGTGCTCTTTCATTTTGCTTATCATCTGGGACATGTATTATTTTAGATGGGATAACTTTGGACAGTTGTATTTTTTTAATGTATTATAATATTTCAGAAACAACCTAAAAACTCGGTTGTTGATTTCAGCATCCCAAAATATATATATTTTTATATGTATATGTATATTTATACATATATATAAATATATATGTAAAAATACTGTACTTGTTTTTCCGTTATTTATCTAAAAAGCCACCCGTGGTGTGTAAATTCCATCAAACAATGTCTGCATTGTGAAAAAGAATAACTATCGGTGTCTGTTTTAAAAGTTACTCTATTTGCTTAGTGGGACTACATATACATTTAAAAACAGCCAGCCAAATGAGGGGATGATGAAGTCATGCTTTTTTAGTGCTGCTTTGCTTCCTCTTCCAAACTGTTCTCTCTCCCTAAAATAAAGAAGAAATGTTTCTAGAAAGATGAGGAGCTTTGTCCTGAACGGGAATCCTGTCCGCTGAACCCCAAACACTTCAGCTCAGCGTTTTGTTGCAGGGAACAGCACTTTTCATTGTGGGGCTGGGGAAAGAGGATAAATCGTAATTAAATTAACACCTTCCACTTCGTTACACATTTGGGTGCCCTGTGGATATTAGATGTAGATGTATAAATTGCCATTGTGAGACTAGATCCCGCAAAATCAATGAGCACTGAAGAATCTCTCCCTTTTCAGAAGTACTGACAGGTGAGCGACTGTTTCTTAAAGACGGAGTAAACAAACATTTTAATATGCAGCCTGTGACTTCCAAAATTAAGCATGCTAAAGAAGTTGATGTTTTTAATCTATATAGCCATTGCAATATTTTCACTTTTGAAACTCTGTTTTAATGAGTGTCAATTGTGTAGCATGTTGCTTTTTACTAGACTCACAAGAACTAAATATAACACTCAGATTTCCGGGAACTCATAAAAACTCCTTCTTTGGTGCAGAAGAAGGCATTTTTAATGCGTCTTAAAGCACAAATGTTTTACTTGTAGGTTTGCATGTAATGAGAACTATTCCTATTCTTTATGCACGGTTGCTAGATCTGTGCATAGCAACATAGCAGTACAGATCCCCATTGATAAGGATTTCCCATGCATTTAAGACGGTATTAGTGGATTGCTGGCATGGCAGATTGTATTTAGAATTTAGAGTTTAAATCTGCAAGTATGTGCTGTTTACAGTGGAGAAAATCACTTGTTGATCTTTGCAAGCGTTTCCATTTAACTTGATCGATACAAGACATTTTAATTTGCAAATGATTCAAATCTTTACAGTAGTATTTTAAAACGAAGTGTCCCTCCTCTACCTTCTTAACAGAGGCACTCTAGAGGCAGGTCATTTTAAAATATATATTATTAACTCTATTATCTATTATAAATTTTAGGAGCGTTCCTCACTTAAGAAACAAGGAGTGTGTGTTTAAAACTGACACTGTTGTTCAAAGCAAAAGAAACCTGAGTCCTACCTTTTGCATTGCCTCGGACAGGCTTCTGCACAGTAGCAGGATATGACGAAGCAATGTATATTTACAAATATAGAAAAAGAAATATGAAATCTCAGTTTTAATACTTGGTAGTTTATGCAAGTCTGTTATCACCATGAGATTAATGTAATCAAAATGACTGTCCTAACATAATAGATTGTAGACTAGAAGTGATTATATACATTTTCAAATTTATGTTTGTGTTTATGTTTTAGTTAGTGGTTTAGGCTGTGAAATTTTGGCCCTGGAGTTAAACCTAAAAGTTTTCAAACTAAGAAATCCATGGCTAAAATATGTTTGGTGGGAGGGGATAATATAATTACACATAGCTTTTTGATAAACAGCCTAAATTATGCTTCAAAGGACAGATGTGGCTTGAATAATCTGAACCATTTGCATTTTCAGATTAAACCCTGCTTGATTGCATTGTACTTGATATGTATACTTAAATCTATATGTTAAATGTTATACTTTGATATAGAGCATATTGTTTGACTTTGTTCTTATGATCTGACAAGCTTCATTATATAATAAACTAGTTTAAATAAATCTTAAAGACATAAAAGTGTTCTTGACAGTAAGAAAAAAGTTTGAAGCACACAAATGATATATCGGTTAGATGTTCCAGAGAGAGTCAAAGCTTTTTTCATTCAGATCTTTGAACATGTGTTTTGAATAAAGCTGTAAGGCATTTTCCAGTAACCAGTGTTGTATTACAAAAATGAGTAAAGTAAAACAAAAGGAAAACATGTTTCAACATTTTATTCAGTATTGTCACACATTGTTGCACATTTCCAGCTGGAAGTAAATGTGACATTTGTAATGCTAATTTTTCAAACCTAACCTTTTATAACATATAAAATATTACTTGGGATGGTGTGCCCTTGTGAAAAGAGCAGGAGTAATGAAGTACTCGATCAGGGTTCAATTGGATTCCTAATGGCTTGAGTGCAATTATACTGCCAGTTTGTTGCAATCAATCAAAACCATTTCTGAATTGTTCTCTTAAACTGTATCTAGTGGTAACTGCTGATAAGCAGGTTACAGAGCACTTGACCTGATATACTAGCAGTGCGTGTGTCTCACAAAACCCAGTAAATAACGCTGTTAACGCGGCCCTGTTTGTGCCGTGTGAGGAAAACCCCCTGATTTGTTAATACGGAAAAACCACACTGTAGCCTTGCTCCATGTTATGTTTGATGGATAAATGTGAACATAAACGTAAGGCAGAAGGACATAAGAAAAATGCAGTATATAATTTTGGTGTTACACATGTAACAACTGCTAATTGTGGGCTGCAGGTACATTAATTAACTCACAAAATATAGAGAGCTCACCGAGTTGCTTGCCTTTTTTGTCTATCAAAATGACAAATTATGAGCCTCCCTCGGCTCAGAGAGAGGAGAAGGAGGAGGAGCAGAAGGGAAGGAGCACATGCAAGCAATTTGGATATTAAAAAAATGCCAAATTAAAAAAAAAAAAAGAAAAAATCTTACAATTAAGCTATAATGGAATTTACAGAAAGATGGATATAATTTATTTTGGTTTTATTTGTCCAGGGCCATAACATATTAGCCTGGAAATATAATCTAAAACATACCACATACAGTGTTGCTAATGGGACGTTTATGCTAAAGGGACTTATTCCCATTCTTCAGGATAGGAAAAATACACTAAAACGTTTCATCGCAAGGCATTCCTCTGAAAGTGAAAGCTAACTAAATAGTTTTTACTGTTAGTTGAAAATACCGTACACCTGAGGACCTTTTTCCATGTGAGAAATGGCACTTGAAGAAGGGCACCTGAAGGCTGACAGTCATGGGATCAGAAGTCTCCTCTTCCCCAGGAGGGTGGGTACCTCCTCACTAGCCATTGCCTAATTTTTACCCCCCTACGCCACAGCAGGCGCCTCCGCTTTGCTATGACCGTGGCAGTACAAAAGTGTTTCACTACTTGTGTTTGATCCCACAGTTTCTCTCCTGAGTCTGGTAGCAAAAACACGGTACGACTGTAGCAAAACAGGGTGGATACCAGCACAATTTTCACAAGCTGGGTTGATGTTCACATTAAAATGTTGTTCCCATTGAAGACAGCAACAGTAATTGCATGCATCTCACTCAAAGCGTATCTGCTTGTTCCCTGAGCAAGTTCTTTGCTAAATATCTTTTTTTCTAGAACGCAAAATCAGTAAGGTTTCGATCTGTAGTTGTACCCCTTAAACACATCCCAGGTATCACCATGAAATTTTGATGCTTAAAGCATTGACTTCCTCAAGATTTAGCCTGCACCTTTGCTTCAGATTCCTGACTTGGCAGGTGTATAGCTCAAGTCCTCAGTTTTTTGGAAACTAAAACAAGCACATTTTCATTGCACAGTGAAAAATTGCAACTAGAAAAGGAAAGTAGAAAGGAGGGGTTTTTTTTTAAAAAATTGGTTAAGGACAAAACATATTTCCAGATGGTCTCTCTTACATTGTACTGCTTTATATACAGGGCCATCTGTAACTCTTTAGTTAATTTCCACTGGTCTAATTCTGTACTTGCATGTATGTATCTAGAATAGATTCGACCAAAATATGGGGCTTTTATGTACTGTTTGTGGGATATTTTCAGAGTAATATGTAGCAGAGCTTGGCTGCTCTGCCCTTTGTATAGATAGAGAATGCCAAAGGGTAGGGGAATGGCCTTCTCTCCTATCTTATCCGGTTCTTTGGAGGCTCCAAAACTTAAAGGAGTACAATAAGCAGATTTAGTTCATCATGTGTAGATACAGTGGGAAGCTCTGCATGCTCATTTCAGCCCACAATATTTATTACATACAGATTTTATATTAGTGTTTAAAACCTCCATCCATTTGCTGCATTTAAAAATAGGTCTCCTCTTTTTTCCCAAAGATAGTCATTTAAAGCTTTCAAGATAATGGTGGGAAAATTTTGTACAGAGGCGCTGATGTAATGGCAACAGCATTTATTCTTTTCACATCGAAATGGCAGTTTTCAAAAGACTTGGGATTGCAGAGTGGATTTTGGTTACATTCATTTTTAATTGACCGTGTTGGGAAAAAAAATGAGGAAAAAAAATGGAGGAAACACCTGAAAACAGCAACCTGTCTGAAGTGTTTGTCACTCATTTTTTGTTTTCAAAATGTCTCCTCTCTTTATACAAGCTAAACAGATTGTAAAGTACAAAACAATTAAGAGGCGTATCAAAGTAATCTAATCTGTTGCAATTGCACTAATGTATACAATGTTTTTTGCATTTGAGAACTATTTAGATATTTGTTCTATATAAGCTATATAGAGTAATGTAAATAACTTCTGTCACCTTGTATATTCAGATTCCACTATCCAACTTTTATTTCTTACTGGTTTACGTACCTATTTTATTTTTAATGGCTTATCTCCTTTAATTAGAGAAAGTTATACAGTACTTTCTCTGGGCCTTAGACATGCAAAGTAGGTGATATAATTTCTCTTTGTCTCTGGCACCATTTTTCTTTCTTCTTATTCTAAGGTTAACTTTTAGAAGAACAATAACATTGCAGTTGTCTCTGTCTCCTTGTAGATCTTTCATAACGGGTGTTTTCAGGCAATGAAAACCACAGAGTATATGGATTAAAAAGAATGGGATTCAGGTGATGAAAGCGATTGTTTCATGGTGCCTGTCTTGATTTTCCTTTGAGTTTGTGCTGAAAGGTTGAGGTTGAAGTCAGATAATAATTTTCCAAGTTCCTTGGATGGTTTAACCATCCCCGTGTTGTTGGGGAAGTTAGCTGAATACATTTTCGTACCAGTTTCAGATGGAGATTTTAATCTTTCTTGCTGGGAATACTTACCATTTCTTTACACGTAAATAGCGAGCACCAAATCTTGCTCTGATTTGCTCCCTTGGAATGAAGTGGCTTTCCTCATTACCTAAGCCTGGGAAAAACAGAAATCCGACATATCTGTTATGATAGGACGTTTATTACATATATTTCAATTTATGACTAACACTACTTGTCAGAAATAACAGTGTCTGTGTCTGGAAAACATTCCTAAACCACCCGTGGACCCCAGATAGATGCTGTCCATGGAAGATGGCAGTCCTAACAAGTTGGGACACCCCAGCACTCCTGTGCTACTTGTTTTACCTACATGACAATATATGAAGTGGAAAAGGTTTTTATAATTCAGCTGTTTCCATAAAGTGCCTTCCACAATACCCAACTGCTTGGCTATTTTGAAATGAACTACAGAAGCGTAGGCATCACTGATAACGAAAAAGACAGGGAGTTGGTAGGGGGCTCTGGAAAGAGTGGCGAGCACGGGTTTAACTAGGATATTTTTCTGGCTGCCAGACAAAGAGAGCAGGTGTTGGCATTTATGTTCCAGCTGTGTAAACTGACGATGGGTACTTGTTCATATGATCTTCTTTGGTGTACAACGTTTGGGCATCTACGTGATGCAAAGCAAAGAGAGGCAGGGCACTCCTGCAGCCCTGGGGGAATGATGTTGCTGTTGGCTGCTGCTGAATCAGTCTTACCAGGAAGTCAGTGAGGATGCCAACATGTTTCTCTTTTTCTCTTCACTGTCTTGTTCTTCATGTTTTTTCTCCTTACCTCTCAAAGGAAAGAAATAAACATCTGAGTTGGCTGCAACCCTGTAACAACTTTCCCTCAAAGTGACAGGCAAAATAAATGGCAAAATGATATTGTTCAGAATTATTCATCTCAGACAGACTGCTATAAATTCACCAACATTGTAATCACAGATACTGAAAATAGAAGGATAAACTTTCTTTCCAAATGAGGAGTTCACTCTGCTTTTCCTGGTCTCCTCTAGTCAATTGTCTTATAGTCATCAGTGTGTTATTTGAGAGCCTTCAACTATCAATTAAATGTGACTTTCAATCTCTTGTAGGACCTCTTGGTATTTTATTCAAGCATTCAGTCTGTCTCCTGCAGCTTTTCTTAGTTCAGGATTTCATAGTTTTGGAAAGTAGGCCATCTAATCTAGTCCGTACATCTTTCTGCAACATCCACTGGAATGACATCGTAAAAGGCTATGAGTCCTGAGAGCACTGGCATGCAGCTCTTACCGGTGGGGAAGGAAGGAAAGAAAAACCCCAAAGAAGGCACCATCCTGCCTCTGTAACAGCCCATTTCCAGAGCCAGGTTTGGTTGTGGGTTCTTCTTGGTTTATCTTTCAACAACACAGTTGTATTTAATGAGATTATAATTTAATTTCCTGAAAATTTCAGTATTTTCTTTCTGATTATCTGTGGAAACATAGCAGTAGGTCAATGACATTCAAATTCTTATTGTACATCTGCAGTCCATGTTGTTCAAAACACATCCGATATTCAGCTGGTATGGCATTTGAAGTCTATTAGATTACCTGAAAAATACTTAAATAATAAACTTGTACAGCATTTATGCTGTAAAGTAATAAATAGTTGATAAAAAGCAATGGTCTGTAGGCTCAGTGCATTCCTCAGTGTCCAAAAATTCACTCATTAAATCCTCAAATGAACCTAGCAGTAATCGTGACAACTGGCAGCACTAACACAATAACCTGCAAAAGATGAATTACTAAATGATCGCAGCTACCAGCGTTGCGCTCACAGTCTGAGTAGGGGCTATAGACAAATGTAATTGGGCTTAGTGAATCACTGGCAGCTTAAATTCATGGATGCCAGACAAGAAGAAAAAAATGTGATGAGAGTTCAGCATCTTTGAGATAAGTAAGGAGATGTATTTCCGCAGGACAGTTGCGTTATGCAAAAAGTAAAAGTTTTCAGATTGAAAATAAGCATTTAAAAGATGTGAAAATCAGTACCCAAACAATATATGATATTCTTGGTACTACCCAATTGGAAGATTAAAACAGAGCCAATTTAGGAGCACGCAGAGAGGTTTGAATATGCTCTGATTATTTTTGTATAGCAATAGGGATAATCAATTTATCATGTTTTTTTTAAGAAAATTGTATTAATAGATCTGCCATGAAAGTAAAAGTAATTGAGAACAGTATTATAGCAACATTATAAATGCTGATGAAAGAACCAGTGGTTAGAATTCTCTTGTGGAATTAAATATGTCAAAACAACTTCTACACAGTGGAGCAAATTTTGTGTCAAAGCCAACAACATTAAAAAACTCAGAAGACAAACAAATTT